>NC_139687.1:46388074-49171824 GCF_964106915.1 Podarcis gaigeae | reverse complement strand
TTTGTACGTGAAACTCTCAGCGTTATCCGCAACCGACAGTTTAATACCTCAGAGTTCTCTTGCCTGGCAATTTTCTAGCTACTAACTTGCCTCTAAAGACTCCATACATCTGATGAAGTGGACTCCAGTCTATAAAAGCGTATGCCAGAATAAATCTGTTAGTCTTTTAAGTGCCATAAGACTCTTTAGTTGCTTTTGCTGCAACAGACTAACATTCTGCAACAGGCTAACAGATGGGGAGGTGGCATTCAAACCAAGCACACTTCCTTCCTGCTAAAGACTGTACTGTTCTGAAACACTCTGTAAAGTGGGCCTATTGCTCTTGGACAAAAGAAGCGTTCAGAAATGTGTTAATTATGCAAAATGCACATCAACATTCATGCAATATTTTGTTTTTATGCTTTTTTAATAAAAAAATGAAAATTAAGGTTGGAAATGGGACAGACTAAACTCACGGCTGGAAAAATGAGAACTTGAGAGCAACCAACATTGACAGGTTTGCCCATCCTTAATTTGACAATGTTTAAAGGGTAAATTCTGTGAGTATATTGCTGAAATTTCCACAGCAGGTGAATTGTATTCCACAACCGAAATGGGCAACGTTAGGGATCTGACACTGGTCAGATTCCAGCTTTGCCATCTTCAAGGGAGCTCCTATCTCAAGATGGGTGTTGGGAGAATGATGTTTTTAAAAAGCTCTCTCATATCTAACGTGAAGTAAAAAAGATTGCAGCAGCATTACACAAGTCCATTATTGCAGCCTCAATATAGCAACATCAATTAGCACAGCCTTTCATCTCAACCAATTAAAAAAAGGAGGGGATTAAAAAAAAAAATTCCCTCCAGCATGCTGGGGAATGATTCAGAACCATTGATTCGCATATACATTTTCATAAACTGTGACAGAATGTTGATACTCTCATTACAGATTTCTGGAGCATCGCAGGGTACTCATTCAACATGGCAAGCACTTGCTTTGGCCAAATCCCAGACTCTGCCGCGCAGAAAAAGCAGCTGTCACACCTGAGTGGCTGATAGTGAGGTTTAATGCTATTGTGTTATTTGCGGCTGACACCCTGGAGGCATCTCCTGCCACCAGACTGCCAATTTGGATGACACTCCAATAGAAGAACGTTTGGCACTTGATTATGACGGCAAATATGACGGGCACCGCATTGCCAGGGACACCAATTTCCTTATTCACAGCACCCTAGCAAGAAAGCCTCAATACCACTACATTTCTAAACTCTGCAATTATTATTACCATAGTTGCTTATCAAATTTCTATACACTTTTCAGCCAAAGATTAAAGGGTGGTTTACAATATAATAGCACAAAAATGCGTAACAGAATAACCAATCAAACACTATCTCCCCCTCCCCAGACAGAACCATAGGATTGTAAATCTGAATGGATCCCAAGGGTCACCTAGTCCAATCTCCTGCAATGCAGGAATCTCAACACACAGCCCCCAAAAGAATTTGAATCCGTACCGGACCCTGCTTAGCTTTGCAAATGTGCTAGCGGGTTTATTGCTGCACCAGGTTAAGTCGCAGTTTAAAAGGCCAAAGATTGTTTAATTAGTTAAAGGTCTCGTGCATGTACAGTGGTACCTCGGGTTAAGTACTTAATTCGTTCCGGAGGTCCGTACTTAACCTGAAACTGTTCTTAACTTGAAGCACCACTTTGGCTAATGGGGCTTCCTGCTGCCGCTGTGCTGCCGGAGCACGATTTCTGTTCTCATCCTGAAGCAAGGTTCTTAACCTGAAGCACTATTTCTGGGCTAGCAGAGTCTGTAACCTGAAGCGTATGTAACCTGAAGCATATGTAACCCGAGGTACCACTGTATGTGTCTTCCCTGCTTTGCTATGCTTGATTACAGCAGACTGAATGTGTGAACCATGCATCTGAGGAAACAAAATAATAATATAATAATTATTTGGTTTTTGTACCTCACCCATCTGACTAGGTTGCCCAACTACTTTGGGCAGCTTCCAATAAAAATACAGGGAAAAGAGTAACAACAAAAACCATTAAAAGCTTCTCAAAACAGGGCTGCCTTCAGATGTCTATGAAAAATTATATAATGTAGTTGTTTAACTCTTTGATGTCCAATGGGATACCCACAACCCAGCCCGTCTTGAGGGTCTCCTGACAGCGGGAAAGGTCCCAAACACAGTACTATTGATGTTTCAGGATTAAAACTGTCCAGCTTTTGTGTGTTCTTCCCCAAGTTCCAATGAAAACAGGGCAAAGGGTTAAGAACCCAGCCCCTGCAATGCATTGCATCATAATTGCACTGAAAAGTCATCTAGATTTGCCGGTGTGGGGCTATGACAGGAGTGAGTTTGAATTTGGGCAGGTTATTAAGGAGAAATAAGCCACAAGGAAGCAGGAGAAGCAGGTCTGCAAGCAAAGTTTAGATGACATCATTGGGGAAGGGGAGAAACTTTGTTCAGTAATCCATTTACCTTACTCATGCAGACCAGCAATGCAAGTGTTAACACAGCAGCAAGCCTTTTAATGAAGCCACTATGTTGCAGGCTCTGTTAAATGAGGAAAAACTGCCTCCCTCCAATTTTCCGCAGGAAAGCATATACTTATGAATATTGCAGTACTATGGTTAATGCATTCAGTTGGGATAAACTAAGCATATTCTGCATGTCAATGGGCTTTAGAAAACAGAACCTGACATCACAATGTTTCACACATACAGCTATTTTAGAGACTTTAGACATGAACCAATATTTCCTCCCTTACTATCAAAGTTCAGATTGTAAGTCTCCCTGGGGCCGAGACCTCTCTTTTGCTCAAACTACCCTGAAAACCAACCAACTGTGGTTTGATCTACCTATTTATCTCCCAGTTTTGCACAAAAATAAATATTAAATTAAATTCTACATTAAGGTGGGAAGGGCACATTTGTAAATATACGCCCATTGGATTACTTGGGCTAATCATCAGTTGCTTCCAAGACTCAAGTTTCTGAAACATGCATATATTTTTTAATTGAATAGAAAGAGGGAAATGTGCACTGGGAAGAAACGAGAGGCAAGAGAAAGAACTGGTAATAAATATGTAGAGTGGTTAAACTCCACTGCCTGGTGAAAACACCTTGCTCAGTCCCTCTTGGGTCTGAGGTTGCACCTGACATTGCCCACAAGCTTTGTAGCTCCTTCCCAAAGTCGTAACAGTTAGAAATTTGAAATAACATCTCTATGTTAAAGTCCAATTAGAATCACAGAATCGTAGAATTAGAAGGGACCCAACAGGTCATCTAGTCAAACTCCCCGCAACCAAGTTTTCATATTTCTGTGGCAAACTGACATGGAACACATGCCACTCTGGGTATCCCTATCTCTTTCATCTGAGGGAACACAGGTGGCGCTTCGGTCTAAACCACTGAGCCTCTTGGGCTTGCTGATCAGAAGGTCGGCAGTTCAAATCCCTGTGACACCGTGAGCTCCTGTTGCTCTGTCCTAGCTCCTGCCAACCTAGCAGTTCGAAAGCACACCAGTGCAAATAGATAAATAGGTACTGCTGTGGTAGGAAGGTAAACAGCATTTCCATGTGCTCTGGTTTCCATCACAGTGTTCTGTTGCGCCAAAAGCTGTTTAGTTCTGCTGGCCACATGACCCAAAAAGCTGTCTGTGGACAAACGCTGGCTCCCTTGGCCTGAAAGCGAGATGAGCGCCACACCCCATAGTTGCCTTTGAATGGACTTAACCACCCAGGGGTCCTTTACCTCATGTGATGAAAAAACTGATCGTTTCAGACATCCATTCTCCTATTTGTATTTTACCAATCCCACCCCCCACCACATGAGAAAATTCCTGTGATTAGGTATCTGCATCGGGGTAGGGAGCCTGATCTCGACAGAGGGTCAGATTCTTATTTCCCTCGCCCCCTGCAGTTCAGGTTTGACAGCTGGTCGGAAGTATCCAGCTGCCAATCACCCAACATCACAACAGTGTCAGGTGAAGATCAAGATTTGAAAGCACTCGTGCAGAGCTTGCAAAGACAACCATATCTCTACCTGTCCCTTGCCTGTTGTCACATATGATGTCACACATGGGGCAGGTGGGTGTGGTTTGTGCTGGGTCCAATTAGGCCCATGGGTGAGAGGTTTTGCACCCCTGCCCTGTACAGTTCCTGCAATTGCACAGTTGCATAAATCTTTCACTTAGTTAACTCTATACAGTGGTACCTTGGTTCTCGAACTTAATCCGTTCTGGGAGTCTGTTCGACGTTCGAAAACCAAGGCTTCCTGCACTCAAGTGGAAGCCGTGTCGGACGTTCACAAACTGAAACACTTACATCCAGGTTTGCGGCGTTCGGAGCCAATTTGTTCGACAACTAAGCCGTTTGAGAACCAAGGTACCACTGTATCCCTGTATGTGCCCAGTCACTGCTTGGGACTGCTTGCATGGAAGGAAAATAAATACGTAAATCGGGCCAGGGTATGCTGGCAAATCCCCATGCCTGGAAATCTTGCCATGTGATTATGTGAGCACATGCACCCACAGTGATGCACAGATCAAAACTATGCGCATCCACACTCGAAGCCAAAAGGCCCTATTTCTTCCTCTTGCCTGCTGAATCTTGCCCCTTACTCTCTTGGCTCCCTGAGCTTCTACTTATTCGCTGCACAAAAATCTCCATAGAACGTGACTTGGCTACACACTTCTGCTCTCAGAGATCTGTTACTCTTATATACATCAGTATCTCATTACAGAGCTGTAAAACCTCCTCCAGCCAAACATAATACCGAGTCTCTGCACATCAGATGTCGATCTCTCTGAAAACGAGGAATTTGGCAGACGCTCCCTGTAGCAAAACAAAAAGTCCTCTCTTTGTGCGATTCCTGAATGCAGCCATCACCCATTCACAAATATTGTGACTGTAGCAGCCATTTATCACAGCCACTTAGGCTGGAGACAGATGACAGTTGTTACGGCGGCAGAGGCACAAGAGAAGCATCCTCACTGCATGATGGCGCAAACTCAAGGCTCTTCCAAAAAAATATAACCATTGCCAAACCTCTTTAACCGACAGCAAAAATGGGACATCAAAGAAACGAGGGTCTATATCAGGAGCAACAGCAACTCTCTCATACCTCTTTTGATGCACGTACAAACTATGGTCTATCTCAAGCTTTAAAATATGGCGCTGTGGGTTAAACCACAGAGCCTAGGACTTGCCGATCAGAAGGTCGGCGGTTTGAATTCCTGTGATGGGGTGAGCTCCCATTGCTCAGTCCCTGCTCCTGCCAACCTAGCAGTTCGAAAGCATGTCAAAGTGCAAGTAGATAAATAGGTAGATAAATAGGTACCGCTCTGGCAGGAAGGTAAACGATGTTTCCATGCACTGCTCTGGTTTGCCAGAAGCGGCTTAGTCATGCTGGCCACATGACCCGGAAGCTGTACGCCGGCTCCCTTGGCCAATAAAGCGAGATGAGCGCCGCAACCCCAGGGTCCGCCACAACTGGACCTAATGGTCAGGGGTCCCTTTACCTTTACCTTAAGGCTCAAGACAGACTATAGAGTTTTCTACGGGAGTTGAAGGTAGCATAATGAAACCATCATAACGCACACATATTCAGCTGGAACCTGGGTAGGTAGGTCATCTCACCCAACTCAGTACTGCCTACTCCTGTTTCCGTAACATGAGCACCACAACACCCCCTTTATTTTATTTTATGTATATATTTTATTTAAAGCATTTATATGCTGCCTAATTACTTGCCGTTCTAAATGAATTACACCCTTTTAGGAGCCTGTTGATGCCCCCTGCTGCTCCCAATTTTTAATTTTCTTTTAAACTGAGATGTGAGGGGTAAACTGCGCTTCCCAGAATTCTTGGGTAGAGGGACTTTAGACATATGGCGTACACATAGCCACCACTTCTTGCTATAAATGTTTATCATTTTTCAATAAGCAAAAAAGCACATGGCACATTATAAAATTGTTGTAGATTGCCCTGCATGGGGAAAGATAAAACTGCATGCTGGGATGGCAAAAAAGAAAAAGAAAAAGCTCTGCACATACAGAAAGCTAGCAGGTGATGAAGAAGCCTGAGCCAGAAACCAGCTCCTTTGATGTCTACTTTTCCAAAAGCAAAGGCAAGGGGATCATACACCTGGTCACATAATCCTCCGCCTTAAGGAAGGAGCCAGGGCATACCTAGAAATTAGATTGGTGCAATTAAAGCGGATTAAAGTGCTCTGCTGTTCCATTGCAACAATCCATTAATAAACTGACTTTTTGCAGTTAGGAAAGTGACAGGGGAATGCATTGGAAAGTGTGGGGTAAAACAGGAAGATGAATAAGCAAGCAAATCAGGACAACTGCTCATTGTTGTTTAACCTCCCCACAAACATTTCAGAATAAACGCAAAATAAAGACTGGATATAGTCTGGTCTTTCTGCAAGTGAATCAGGATAGATGCTCAACAAACGGATCGTCTGCAGAAGTCTTAAGTGCGGGAATCTAGGAATAGTGATCTGCTGTACCTATTCTGGAAGGAGGCAGTGTAAAATTGCCACTGAATTTCTCCTTGCCCAGATCTTACTCAACTGCAGTCCATAGCTGTCCTTTAAAAGCAGCTGGACTTCTTTAAAGCTTGCATGATCTTACTAGAGAAAATTGAATTTGCAGCTGTGAAGCAACATTTGGAGCATCTAACAGCTGCTTCTGGAAAACAACCGCAACACCCAGTAAGAATGCATATGGGGGCTTCTTTTGAAGTCACCCCACCGAGAATAGCTTCAGATAACACATTGGCTGCCCCCCACCTCTGACTTCAGAGCAGGGTAAAGAGTTTCACAGCTTCCTACCCCAACAGCTTTTTGGAATAACTAACCATTCTGAAGGATTGAATCGGCTGGGTTTTAAGGTGCTCTTGGGGGCTTCTCTATCTTATTTGTAAGAAATTGAGTTTAGAAAAAGAGGCAGGGCGGTCTTTTTATTACCTTTAACAAATTCCCCCCACTCCCTTTTCCTTTTACTGATTTTCATAGGACATTTTCCAAGGCACTTTGAAGTTGCTGGCTACAGACCACTGGGAGTTAGCTCAGGAATGTTTCCCAGCCAAAATACATCCAATTGAAAAAGCAGGATCTTCGTATGCGGCTGCGAGTACTTACTACAGACCCACACAAACAGGACTTATTTACTTCCTACAAATTATTATTATTATTATTATTATTATTATTATTATTATTATTTGCCCAGCCACTCTGGGCAGCTCCCAATCGAGCGTAAAAAACAATACAGCATTAAATATTAAAAACTTTCCTAAACAGGGCTGCCTTCAGATGTCTTTTAAAAATAGGATAGCTGCTTATTTCCTTGACATCTGATGGGAGGGCGTTCCACAGCGCGGATGCCACTACCGGGAAGGCCCTCTGTCTGGTTCCCTGTAACCTCACTTCTCGCAATGAGGGAACCGCCAGAAGGCCCTCGGCGCTGGATCTTAGTGTCCAGGCAGAACGATGGGGGTGGAGACACTCCTTCAGGTATACTGGACCGAGGCCATTTAGGGCTTTAAAGGTCAGCACCAACACTTTGAATTGTGCTCGGAAACGTACTGGGAGCCAGTGCAGATCTCTCAGGACCAGTGTTATGTGGTCCCGGTGGCCACTCCCAGTCCCCAGTCTAACTGCCGCATTCTGGATAAATTGCAGTTTCCGGGTCACCTTCAAAGGTAGCCCCACATAGAGAGCATTGCAATAATCCAAGCGGGAGATAACTACAGCATGCACCACTCTGGCGCAGTGGACCAACACCAGCTGATGACATGGCTCCCCAAATCTCTTTTCTGATGAGAGCAGCTTTTGCATCTCATTTGGAAACCAAGGACCCAGAGTCTGGAGGAAGAATGGGGAGGCACACAATGCCAGGTGCTTGAAGTCCAGTGTGAAGTTTCCACAGTCTGTGTTGATTTGGGGAGCCATGTCATCAGCTGGTGTTGGTGCACTGTGCTTCATTAAGTCCAGAGTCAACGCAGCCATCCAGCAGGAGATTTTGGAGCACTTCATGCTTCCTTCCACAGACAAGCTTTATGGGGATGCTGACTTCATTTTCCAGCAGGACTTTGGCACCTGCCCACACTGCCAAAAGTACCAAAACCTGGTTCAATGCCCATGGGATTACTGTGCTTGATTGGCCAGCAAACCCGCCTGACCTGAACCCCATAGAGAATCTATGGGGCATTGCCAAGAGAAAGATGAGAGACATGAGACCGAGCAATGCAGAAGAGCTGAAGGCTGCTATTGAAGCATCCTGGTCTTCCATAACACCTCAGCAGTGCCACAGGCTGATAGCATCCATGCCATGCCGCATTGAGGCAGTAATTGATGCAAAAGGGGCCCAAACCAAGTATTGAGTGCATATGCATGCTTCGACTTCTCAGAGGTCCAATATTGCTCTATTTGCAATCCTTGTTTTGCTGATTTCATTTAATAATTTTCTGAGATTGTTAATTTGGGGTTTTCATCAGCTGTACGCCATGATCATCACAATTATAACAAATAAAGGCTTGACATATCTATCTCATATATTAGTTTCACCTTTTAAGTTGAATTACTGAAATAAATGAACTTTTCCACGATATTCTAATTTTCCGAGTTTCACCTGTATATAATAATACCAAATAATATTAGGAACTCCAAACCTCCTTTTGTGTAGCCTTGATATATCAACTTGGCAGTGAATGACTCTTGCTGTCTTATTTATCCAGACATCTTTTTTATAATCTAAAAATCCCTTTCCTGATATGGAAAGGGCTCCGACCCTCTGCTCTGACAATCAATTTGACTTTTATCAATTTGAGTGTCCTTTTCCACGGTATCATTTCTGAGATGTTTGGTTCCTGGTGACCATATCAGGAGGAACTCTGAAGCAGCTCTAACGATGCCGCGGTTTAAAGGGCAAGATTCCAAAGGAATTTAGCCCACCTCTGAACCAATGGCGAAAACCGTTTCAGCTCACTTAATCACACTTATCTCAGGGTCACTGGCCGATGGCACTGAAACCAGGAAGTTGTAACTTTCTAAATAAATATTTGTACTAAAAGAGCACAGAAGAATGTCTAAAAGAGCACAGAAGGATCTTGGGAGAGTGTGTGGCTTTCTCCTGCCGGATCCATGGCATGCGTAAGAAAAGCAACTCATTGGGAGTTGGCCTGACAGTAATTCCCAAGATTCTCAATTTCATTCATATACTGAGAAGGCAGCAGTCCTTCTACGTTTCTGCGCAATAACTGTCACCTTGGCACTGGGTGATAGAGGGTCTTTAATTTGCCCCCCTCCCTTATCAGCCAGACAGAGGCCTAAGCAAAGCACAAATTTCATCTAGCACAAATTGCCCATCATTAAAGATAGATGATTAGTGCTTAACTTCCACTCCACTTACTGCCAAGCTCAACACAGCTCCAAGGGAGGAAGGAGAGCAACGATGTGCCCGGACCAGCCAATTTAACTCAATTTGCCACCAACAGACACGCAAGGCGGGGTTCACTGCCTGCATTGCATTCTTCGGTTTGTCACTGCGAGACGGGAGTTAAAAGGTGCAGAAAACCAACAGCTCTTGTCATCAGATCCCTGTTGCCTTAATTTGTGCTACTTGGGGTCCATTGAGCTGATTCTGGGGCACATCAGTGGTCAGAAGGAAAAGAAGCAGAACTTTCAATCTACAAACGCTTCCCCTTCAACCTTGTCTTTAAAAGTCACCACTTGCCATAGGCGAGTGGATATCTGCAAGCCTGAGTCATGGGAACATGGGAAGCGACCTTAGACCAAGTCAAACTATTGGTCCATCCAGCTCACTATTACCTATTCTGGGGATGGGGAACATTTTTCTTCCCCACCTAATATTTCCAGATATTATTATTATTATTATTATTATTATTATTATTATTATTTCGTATCCCAACCCCGCCCATCTGGCTGGGTTGCCCTAGCCACTCTGTGCAGCTTCCAACATACATACAGTATATAAAAACATAATAAAACATTAAACCTTAAAAAACTTCCCTGCTCAGATGTCTTCTCAAGGTTATGTAGTTACTCATCTCCTTGACATCTGATAGGAGAGCATTCCACAGGGCGGGTGCCACTACCGAGAAGGCCCTCTGCCTGGTTGTCTTAAGAAGTTGTCTCTCCCGGCAAAGGATACTAGGACATCCAAGTCCTTTAGGCCAGGAATGGAGAATCTTAGTGTGCTCAATTATGGCCCTCTAGGCCACTCTGGGACGCAGGTGACGCTGTGGGTTAAAGCCTCAGCGCCTAGGACTTGCCGATCGAAAGGTCGGCGGTTCGAATCCCTGCGGCGGGGTGCGCTCCCGCTGCTCGGTCCCAGCGCCTGCCAACCTAGCAGTTCGAAAGCACCTCCAGGTGCAAGTAGATAAATAGGGACCGCTTACCAGCGGGAAGGTAAACGGCGTTTCCGTGTGCGGCTCTGGCTCGCCAGAGCAGCGATGTCACGCTGGCCACGTGACCCGGTAGTGTCTTCGGACAGCGCTGGCCCCTGGCCTCTTAAGTGAGATGGGCGCACAACCCCAGAGTCTGTCAAGACTGGCCCGTACGGGCAGGGGTACCTTTACCTTTACCTTTTTAGGCCACTCTGTCTGGGTTTGAGACTCTCCCCAGGTCACATACCCTCCCAGTCCACACCTGTCACCAACTCTGCTTTGCACCCTCCTTGAGCGCTTCTGCCAGACTGGAATAGGACCTGCAACTAGGGCTGGGTGATATCTGGTTTCCAAAATTGCAATATGTCATCAGCTAAACATTGTGGTATACCAATATATTGTGATGTGTAAAATAAGGATGGAACTATGTAGAGGCGAACAGTAGGGGATTGTGATATCTGGTTTTCAGTTTCATGATAACCATCACACCAGCTAACCATCGCAATACAGTGGTACCTCGGGTTACATACGCTTCAGGTTACATACGCTTCAGGTTACATATGCTTTAGGTTACACACTCCACTAACCTAGAAATAGTGCTTCAGGTTAAGAACTTTGCTTCAGGATAAGAACAGAAATCGGGCTCCAGCAGCGCGGTGGCAGCAGGAGGCCCCATTAGCTAAAGTGGTGTTTCAGGTTAAGAACAGTTTCAGGTTAAGAACAGACCTCCGGAACAAATTAAGTACTTAACCCGAGGTACCACTGTATACTGATCTATCACAATGTGTGCATGTGAGAGTGAGATATCACAGATCAAACACACCATTCAGAGAACTTGTAAAACAACCCTTGAAGTCAGCTGCCTGTAATCTAAGCGTTGTGTAACCAATGAAATGAACTGGTGTACATTGATGAATGGGTAAGGCTATAGCTCAGCGGGGAAAGCAGTGTTCAGTGCTGGCACAGAAGCATAGGAAGATGCCTTACGCCAAGTCCTTCTAGCACAGAATTGTCTCTAAACCAACTGACAGTGGCTCTTCAGAGTATCAGGCAGGGGTCTCATCCAGCCCTACCTAGAAATGCCAGCGATTGAACCTGCAACCTTCTTCACGCAAAGCAGATTCTCCACTGCTGAGATTTGCCCCACCCCCAAGAGCAAGAGGCTCTCTCTGCTGCATGTGAACCAGTCCTGGAAATCAGACCAGACCAAGAAACATTAAAAGTTATCTTGCAGTTTTTGTTCTGCACATTCACAAGGTGCAAAAAACTTGGCAAATTTATATTTCGAACCTGCAAAATAAGATGGCAAGCACACAGCCAATCTGTGGGAAAGCACAGTGGCATTTTAACACAGTTTGCCTTGCTGGGCATAATGGAGCATTTCAAAACTAATTGAAACCACAATTAAAGCCATACAGGGAGCCCATGGCAGAAACAGGATTACTGAAAATTATTCCCTGGCTCACAGCACCTGTTCAATATACTAGACATCAGCACTTTAAGAAAAACACACACAGAGAGAGAGGGACACACAACTAAGTCTTATTTCAAGCTATGATGTTGATATTTATTGCTTGTTTTTGCTAATCAAGAGTTAACGCCAACTTTGAATGGTGTGATTTATTGCCAACTTGCTCTTTGACAATAGGCTAAGAACACTTCTACAATTCCCTACATTGAGGGTGAGGAATTTGTGACTCTCCATATGTTGCTGGACTTCAGCATCATCCCAGGCTGATGGGAGTCACAGCCCTAAGAACATCTGGTGGGACACGGGTTCCCCATTCCTGCCCCACATCATGTTCAGCAAAAGAGACATGTTACAAATGCAACTGAATGCTGATGAATATGGGGTCAGCAACCCCACACATGGATGGCATTAATTAAGCACACAAGAAGGGGTCTAGCTCAGTGGCAGAGCACATGTTTCTCATGCACAAGGTCCCAGGCTCAGCCCCTGTTGTCCCAGGTAGACCTCTGCTGACCACACCTTGGAGAGCTGCTAAAGGAATGCAATTCAAGCCACCTGGCAGAAGCCAAGCAGGAAATCAGGACGAAATCACCTGGAGAACCCAATGTCTGCTACCTTGAGTTCCATGGTGGAAGGAAGGTGGGAAATAAACAACAAAATATTACAGGGAATAAATGGGGAAGTTATTTAACTCAGCGTAAGGCGGGTGGCGCTGTGGGTTAAATCACAGAGCCTAGGGCTTACCGATCAGAAGGTCGGTGGTTTGAATCCCCATGATGGGATGAGCTCCCATTGCTCGGTCCCTGCTCCTGCCAACCTAGCAGTTCGAAAGCACGTCAAAGTGCAAGTAGATAAATAGGTACCACTCTGGTGGGAAGGTAAACGGCATTTCCATGCGCTGCTCTGGTTCGCCAGAAGCGGCTTAGTCATGCTGGCCACATGACCCGGAAGCTGTACGCCGGCTCCCTCGGCCAATAAAGTGAGATGAGTGCCGCAACCCCAGAGTCGTCCGCGACTGGACCTAATTCTCAGGGGTCCTTTTATCTTTAAGGCACTTTATGTATTCATGTGAATTTTGCGAGGAGACCCTAAAGACCCAAAAAGACATGCAGACCTGCTCTTTCCTGAGCAGGGAGTCAAAGATGGAGTTCTGCCATGTGCAACAAGGGTGTGCACTTGAGAGATAAAGAGGAACGGGGCAGGGGATTGGATAGAAAGTGCCAACAGAGAGAGTAGAATAATACCACCTACTAGGTCTAAGGCCATCATTCTCTGTCTTTTACTGTCCTTTCAAAAAAGGGAATCCTTTATTAATACATATTTGATGAGATACTATTGACCGGTACACAACAGAGATAGATGCTAATTGGTCTTCTTGCAATGTGTTTACTTATTCATTCATTCACAAGAACGGCACACACACCGATATAATTTGGGCATTTGCCTTTGCCAAGACCATTCCAAAAATAAAGGCTCTGAGTGTGGAAAGTCATTTGCCAAAAGCTGCTGCCATGGGAAAGACGCGGTTGAGCAATCTAATATTTAACAGTCCCAGCTGCCTTTTATTTCAAAGCCATATTTTAGTTATTAGTATCATTTGCAATCTTTCCCGCCCACCCGCCCCCTCTCACAGTCCTGAGACCCTGCCAAAATGCAGTACTAAGCAGATATTTTGCATGTGCATTAAAAAAAAAGTTTATTTTAACCGCACCTATTATCTGTAAATAGAAGGTGATCCCTTAAAATGTATAACCTGCAAACTCCACACAAATCAAAAGTCTGGTTAAAAAAGACCTCCCTACAAGAACTTTTACCCCATCTATTGTGTGTGTGTGTTTGTGTACATATGACATCTCACACACAGAGTGCAACTTGCAATACACATTTGATTATAGCAATCTGCTTACAATTCAGCACAAAGTATCCTTTTCCTATATTAAAAAAAAAAACTTTCCTATTTCTCCTTGCTATAGAGAATTATTTTGGGACTAGATGCCTTAACATTTTGCTGATTTCGATTCTGAAACATTTTCCTCCCGATGAAGTGCTTAGTGGTTTTGGACAGACCCTGTTTGCCTCGGGCCAGAACTTAATCTCAGGCGAAATCATAAACAATGTTTTGCCCAGAACCCCGTCCAGTTTTGCACTGGAGCTGAAAGCTCCAAAAGCAAAACCACACTGGAAATCAAAGCACCGATAAATTGGTGTTAGTCCTAGATTAGCTGGGTTTCCTCCCCACGCTCTCCCCCACCCATACGCTGTTAAGCCGGGGCTGTTATCGGCTTGTTGCACTGTCTCTGCTGACTCTTCACCTTGCCGCTGCTGAATGCAGTCGGAGTTCTAATATACCTTCCAGATTTAATCAAGACAGATTAATTCTGATTGCAAACAGAAGTCTCAACAGGAGGAAAAACCGCAAAGCATAAGCAGCAACAGCAGCAGGTAAGTATACCTGCGGCATTATGTGGCGAGGAAAGTTAACCCGAGCAACCTTCTGAAGAGCCCGATTTAAAAATAACCAGCTGCAAATGGGAGCTTTCACAAGATATACTTCAAGCCATAAAGCAAAAATTATGTTTCATCAGCACCTTTAAAAAGAAAACAGAGGAAAGCACAGCTGGCATTTGAACTGGCTTTTTTGCTACATAACTTTTCAGCCTCTGGATACATTCAACCAAGCCCTTTCCTGGAGCGGACCCAAACACACGCCTGTTTATTTGCAATTCTTACGGTATGCTACACATACCTCTTTTCCTTCTAAATCCCCTTCATGGGTTTTCCTCCTCCTCCTCCTCTTCTGTGATAGCCTCGTCTTCCCTGGAATTCCTGTAGGGAGCAGCTGGCGTCTCTCTCTCTGGGTTAATCCACGAGCGGGTGGTTTAGCAATCCCATGAGTCTGTTAATTAGTTTAATCGCTTGCTGGCACCCAAGACGAGAGGCCACTTGAACACCCGAGGAGGGAGGGCGATCCAGCTGCTGCGGCTGCTACTGCTGTGTCCGCCTCTGCCCAAGAAGCACTCCCCCTCCAAAAAAAAGACAGGGCTTGTTTACCCTAAAAAAACCAGAAAGCAGCAGCAAACCCTTCTGGAGCAGTTCCGTTACATGAGTTTCCAGAAGGCTGGGAGAGCTTACTGCCCTCTTCTTCGCTGCCTCTGGCTATGGGAGCATGAAGAGTCTTCCGTGCATTCCTGATTCTGCTCTGTCAGTTGCAATGTGCTCAGCTGTCAAAGCTGCCCAAATCAGACCTCCCCAAAAAATATGCAGAGAAAACCCCACCAAAACTCAAAACCCACAGAAACACAAGGGGCAGCCAAACAATGAGAGCCTTCAGGTTAGCCAGGCAGGTGGATCTAACATTATTTTCTCAGGTTGCCAGTTGGTGGGACAAACGGGGATGACAGCATCCAAAGCGAAACAGAAAGAGAGAAGGGGTTTCAGCTGCACAGCGAAGCCCACAGATCTTCTCCGCTGCGAAAATAAAAACAAAATCCAATCTTACCCTGCCACTAACCGGTTTATTTCAGGCATGATCAACTCTCTGCTGCCTTCCCCCTGCCATGGAGAGTCTTGGAATTAACCTACGGGGCGAGAAGTCAGGAAACGGGTTGAGAGAGACCCTGGAATTCAATTGTAGTAAAATACGCCCCTCCCTCAACCCCGCTGGCTCAGAGAGTCTGATCTGACTGTACAGCTCAAGCATTTCCTTTCCACCTTCTTTCGCACAGGGTTCCTCCCCCTCCATTCAGGCTAACTTCAATCAGCGAGGTCCTTCCCCGGGGAGAAGCACAGCCCCCTTTCCCCACACGTTCAAGCGTCCAGCTGCAAAGCGATTAGGAAGCATGACCCAGGGAACTAAGCTGTTTATATCACTTCTCCGGAGGGCTTCCTGTCTTGAATTAATGGGAACACTGCCCCCCCCCTCCAAAAAAAGGGCAGTTGGTGGTGCTATCAAACAGGGAGAGGGATACTCTCCCGCATTTTTTTGAGGGGCAGCCATCTGGTCACTGGGGGCAAAACAACCTGAACATCAAAAGTTTGCGATGGATAAACTCGGACGGGGGGGGGGAGTGTTTCCCTACTCTTGCATGAAGAGCAAACGAAAGCTGCAAACCATCACACCATTTGCTCAAAAGTAGCCCCACTGGCTTTCACAGGAGGATGACCCCCAAAGGAAGTGGTTTGAGGACTGCAGCCAAAGAACACTTGTCTAAAACCACCAGCAACTGTAAAGAATTTCTGCATTAAAGCTCTCACGTTTTCTCTAGGTGAACATGAATTCCGCAGGTGGGTGGCTGTTGAGTACTGAGACACAAAGTCATGTTTCTGACCTCTTGTGGTCATTCAAGCCCCCCCCCAGGCAATTCTTATCACAGGTGTTCCTGACATGCTGTTTTGTTAAAGTCACATTGCCCCAATCTGCCAATAATTTTTCTGTGTTTTAAGGTTCTTACCGTGGTTTATGGTGTAAAGCATGCTCTGTCCTTTTGGCAAAGGGTGGGATATAAATTTCTTAATACAAACTCCATTATTAAACAAAGAATGCAAGCATTAGCCCTCCCTCCCCACCTTTGGCTAGTTGGCAAGCCTCCCTCAAATATCTGGCACAGCTCATTTTTTAAGTTACCTGAAAATTCAAGAGAGGGGCTCGCAACATCCCTGACAAAGGAAGAACCCCATTTCCTTCCCCAGCCACATTCCGGTTCATCCCTGCTTGGCTTGACATGGTGGTAGCTATTCTACTCCCTTGTTGATGTCTCGCTCCCAGCCGCCAACTCAAGTCCACCTTAAAATTATGAACAATGTTGTTGTTGTTGTTTAGTCGTGTCCGACTCTTCGTGACCCCATGGACCAGAGCACGCCAGGCATTCCTGTCTTCCACTGCCTCCCGCAGTTTGGTCAAACTCATGCTGGTAGCTTTGAGAACACTATCCAACGATCTCGTCCTCTGTCGTCCCCTTCTCCTTGTGCCCTCCATCTTTCCCAACATCAGGGACTTTTCCAGGGAGTCTTCTCATGAGGTGGTCAAAGTATTGGAGCCTCAGCTTCAGGATCTGTCCTTCCAGTGAGCACTCAGGGCTGATTTTCTTAAGAATGGATAGGTTTGATCTTCTTGCAGTCCATGGGACTCTCAAGAGTCTCCTCCAGCACCATAATTCAAAAGCATCAATTCTTCGGCGATCAGCCTTCTTTATGATCCAGCTCTCACTGTTATGAAAGCTTTCACTGTTATCATCCTATTATGCACAATAGGATCTGATTATTCTGTCAGTGAACCGATGGTTTCCCCAAGTATATCAGCCTATGTTGTATATGAAACTTAAAACCCCTTCACAGAGAAAGAGTTTTCCCCTTCTGCCATTATGTCAAGTGCCAGCATCCATCTGTCCCAGGAGGCAATGAAAGTGTGTGCATTTGGGGGTGAAGTCAAACTGTTGGAAGGTTGCAGCGCCTGCTGTGGCTGCAGAGACAGATACAGGAGAGACATCTTTTGTTGCAGCTGGGGCCGATGAAGGCATCTGGTTGTGCTGCTGCAGTGTATCTTCTCTCTGTGCTCCTCCCGGTGGCCATTTTTCTTCTGGCCACAGCTATGGATACACAACTTGACTGCCTGTCTGCTAAATCTGGGAAGACAAGCCATCCAGCAACCTTCCAATGAAAGCAGAGGCACTTATTTTACAACACGAACCGAAACAGCAGCTCTTCATAGTGTGGAAATGAGTAAATAATAATAATAATAAATTTTATTTATATCCCGCCCTCCCTAGCCGAACATTCTAATATCATTTCATTATAAAATTACTTCAAATCAAATTGATTTGGCAACCATTGGGCTAGAGTTCTGTGAAGATTGCCAAAGGAGGGAGTCAGGCTGTGCCCTGGCCAAAGGACTAGTGGAACAGCTCTGTCTTTCCCAGGCCCTGCGGAAAGATGTCAAGTCCCGCAGGGCCCTAGTCTCTTGTGACAGAGCGTTCCACCAGATTGGAGCCACAGCCGAAAAAGCCCTGGCTCTAGTTGAGGCCAGCCTAACCTCTCTGTGGCCTGGGACCTCCAAGATGTTTTTGTTTGAAGTGGCCTCAGAAAGGAGTTTCCCAGGGAGCCCTGATGCAGCTAGAGAATCCTCCTTCAAATCAAACTTCTCCCTACCACTTGCTGTGCACACTGCTTGCTTTTACAGTTAAATACCACAAATGCTCAGCGTTGTGCCAATCTACCATTAACCACGGTCCCTCATTCAAAACTCAATGTACGGTAGCCAGGTTGACTGAGTTGTATCTGAGCAGAACAGCTGGTGCTCCAGCAGCCAAAGAGACATATTTTGGTAGATATGCTCCTTTACAG
The DNA here is from genome assembly GCF_964106915.1 of Podarcis gaigeae. Taxonomy (NCBI): domain Eukaryota; kingdom Metazoa; phylum Chordata; class Lepidosauria; order Squamata; family Lacertidae; genus Podarcis; species Podarcis gaigeae. The sequence continues at coordinate 49,153,604 of NC_139687.1, read as the reverse complement.
AGTGCACACCAGCAACTGCCACATATAGCGAGAAAACAGGTACCGTATCTATTCAATCAGCGCAGCTAGAGGAGATAATAAAGGTGCGGCGCAGCGTTTGGAAAACCATTAGAGACTAATGAGCATGTATGCACAAGTCCAGGGTGATCCCAGCATCCCAACATTCATTCTTCAAATGCCAGAGATTCCAGTCCCACCCACCTCCAAACCCTTGTTTGCAGCCATGGGTGGGAAGACTGTGTCCGTAATAAAGACCATCGACTCTCTGGCTGCCAGCTTCAAGCAACTACAGTGATGGCACACTTGGGCTTCACATAAATATGGTAATGCAATCTATCGCTGCACAAAAAAACTTTATTTACTAGCCGATGCCCCCCCCCCCAATATAATCAGGGTTGCTGGTCCCTCCACCCACTCTGTGTTTATGAATCCTATTATTATTATTATTATTAACTTATACCCTGCTCATCTGGCCAGGCCTCCTCTGCCACTCTGGGTGGCTTCCAACAGGATATTAAAAACACAATAAAACATCAGGCATTAAAAAATTCCCTAAACAGATATCTTCTAAAAGTCGGATAGTTGTTTCTTTCTTTGACATCTGGTGGGAGGGCATTCCACAGGGCAGGCGCCACTACCGAGAAGGCCCTCTGCCTGCCCGATGGAATCAGTCAACTTTGTGTGCAACTATATAGCAAAACTGACCAATATTTGAATTTTGCACCAATATGATATGAGCATTAGATGCTGAATGTCACTGTCTGGATGTCATGAGTGACCTAGAACTTTCACGCCGCACAAGCACAATCCACGGGTTGACTACATATTGACTACCACAAACCACAGGTCAGAGCCATTATTGAGACAGTTGGGTCACCTTGTTCCAAATTTGTTAAGGCCACACTTTTCTATTTCCTGCCACACAAGATAAACTAGAGACCCATTCACGGCAACATTTTGCAATGTTTATCCTAGAAGAAGAAGAAGAGTTTGGATTTGATATCCCACCTTTCAGGAGTCTCAAAGCGGCTAACATTCTCCTTTCCCTTCCTCCCCCACAACAAACACTCTGTGAGGTGAGTGGGGCTGAGAGACTTCAAAGAAGTGTGACTGGCCCAAGGTCACCCAGCAGCTGCATGTGGAGGAGCGGAGACGCGAACCCGGTTCACCAGATTACGAGTCTACCACTCTTAACCACTACACCACACTGGCTCTTCATCCTACCACATGAAGCCCATTTTCCATAACCACTCTCCACTGCATGGGTTTCCACATGGTTTTGATTACTGAGATAACTTGAACCGAAACAAAATATTTTGAAATTTGACGGGATTTCAAATTTGAAACTCCTGATTTCAAATTTGACGGCTTTAACCTTACCAACAGTCTCTTTTATCATTCTGGTGTGCGCATGCAACAGCAGCCTCCCCCAGACTGGTGTGCATCATGTGTCTTGCACTACAACTCCTATAACTCCCAAGCAGCAATGGTTAGAGATTATTAGAGTTCTGGTTCAAAACATTTGGAAGGCAACAGGTTGGAGAAGCCTAAGCCAAGAGGAGTCAACGTAGTGCCTTCTAGATGATGTTGGAATACAACTCCCATGAACCCCAACCAACATGGGCAATGGTCATGGATGATGGGAATTGTACTCCAACAACATCTAGAGGCCACCATATTGGATACCCCTGGAAGAAGCTGTCAATTATCAGATGCTTCAAGAATTCCAGCGATAGTTAAAAATTACTAAAAAATATCATAGCTTGCTAGCTATCAGATACCAAATTGTATTGTGTGTCAGCTATTAAATACTGCCAAATATAACTAATTAATTACTATGTGATAACCAACACAGACTTCAAATATCATGGGATTGAAAAGATTGACGTTAAATTTCAAAATTTTCGATATCCAGATTAGTAGCGAACAATTTTCAGGAGAATTAATGGGAGGGGATTCATATCGGCTCTCCAGCTAATCACGCAACTCACTTGACACATGGAGATATGGTATGCTCTCAGCCCATCATTATTTAAACATGGAAATGGAGGACAAGAAACCTGCTCGCTTGCATCAGGCCTGACAGAGCGCCGCATTTTATTTCCCATTTAGAGCAGTCCCTCGATAGCCATACGAAACAGAAAACGTTAATTCAAGGAAAATATAAATAAGCTTCAGAACTGGAATGTGTCGTGGAGGGGAAGGAGGAGGGGGGCGTGATGTACAAAACATTCCCACAGTGCAACATAAATAATGCATTGTTGTGTGTGCATTCTTTGAAAGATCTAATGCCAATAAAAGGCTGAAGAGAAACAGACATACAGTAACACTTCCGTTTATCTGGACCTCACTACACAAGAGTATGTGACCCACGTGCTCCGATGGGAAGGAACTACAGCTCCATCTTGCAACTACAGGTCCTGGTTCAATCAGAGGGATCTCGCCTTAAAAGCAATCTCAAGCACCAGGGCTGGAAAAGACCCCTGCCTGAAATCACACAGAGAGATTAGCAGCTGCTGTAGTTATAATACCAGAATTCATGCAGATATCCTATACTATGAATCCATCTAAATCAGTATTATCTACCAGCAGGGTTTCCCAAATTTCAGTCTCCAGCTGCTGTTGGACTACAACTCCCACCACGCCCAGCTAGCAGGACCAGTAGTTAGGGATGATGGGAATTGTAGTCCAAAAACAGATGAAGCCCCAACCCAAATTTGTGAAACCTGGATTTTACACTGACTAGCATAAGGACATAAGGAGAGCCTTTTAGGTAGATCAGGCCAACGGCAAATCTAGTCCATCATCCTGCTTTCACAGTGGCCAAAAAGATGCCTATGGGAAGCCCAAAAGCGTGACAGCACCCGACTCACCTGTGACCCCTGGTAACTGGTATTCAGAGACATGCTGAGCTAACCATCAGACTCTGCATAAAGTACGTTCAAATCTACTTTGCGCCTATTTGATTTAGGAAGTTGGGCTTTAGATTTGGGGTTTTTATCTACAGTGGTCCTAAGCAGGCTGAGGTACATGATGTGCAGGCTTGGGAAAGGGCTTTTTCAGTGGTGGCTCCTTGCATGTGGAAATCTCTCCCTGCTGAGGTCCGCCTGGCCTCATCTCTGTAGCTCCAGGTGGTTGGCCAAGATGCATCCTTTTCAGAGGGCATTTGGAGGAGGAGAGACCCAGCTGCTGCTACTGTAATTGTCATTCAATTATCTATTGTTGTGAGTTTACAACGGACTGTATCTCCTAATGGATTTTACGTATTCTTATTTACATGTTTTTATTTCTAAACCACCCCCTGTGGCCTGTGGGAGGGGTGGTATTTAAACCATCTAAATAAATAAAGAACCCCATCAGTTTTACAGCTCAGGATTGTTCAGGTGCAGCGCACAGGACTTGCAATCCTAGGGGGTAATTGGGAATAAGTGTCACTGAATTTGGTGAGGCTTCTGAGAAAGCATATGATAAGATTGTATGGCAACACTCTTGATAAAACCTCCATCCTGCTGGCATCTGCGTGGATTGTTTTGTGCTGTTCCTTTGAACTTGCCCACCTGGGCTTCTGGCGGTGATGCTACAGGAGCTGAAGGAAGAGGAGGATGGGACCAATTGGAAGGAGTGTGTGTGTGGTTGTTTTTACACTGAACAAAATGGGTTGTAGCAGGATGGGGAAGAAAGAGATGTTAGAGCACGAAAGGTCACTCTAGTAAAAAACTTTTCTTGCAGCTTCAGAAAAACATTGCGCCTTCCCACTCCTGGCTATGCTAATCTGCTGCGTCTGTCAAGTATCATAAACTCAGACAGTTCAGACATCTACTGTGAAAAAATATTGCCGGAAGAATCAAGCAGAAGAATCGAATGGTACCCAGGAAACAGACACGAACGAGCACATTGCTCAGCACAGAAAAAGAGGGACCAGACAAATGTTACAAGTGTCCAAGAAGACTCAAGTTGACTTGATTTCCAAGATGCTTATTTACAAAGTTTGTATACCTTGAGAAGTTATATTTGAAATGTGTTGGGAATAAAGTTCATGTACTCAGCTGGTCTATTTCCATGGTTCCCATTCTGTAGTTCTGAGAAGGGAATAGTGGTTTCCTAACAACTCTCAACACCCTTCACAAACTACAGTTCCCAGGATTCTCCAGGAATGCTGAAGTGGTTTAAAAGAGCTTTAAATGCAAGGTGAGGAAGTGGCCTAAGTCCTGTGAGGACCTGTTTAGCCTAGGAAAAGAAAATTAAGGTGAGGCATGATGTTGTTGTTGTTGTTGTTTAGTCGTTTAGTCGTGTCCGACTCTTCGTGACCCCATGGACCAGAGCACGCCAGGCACTTCTGTCTTCCACTGCCTCCTGCAGGTCAAACTCATGCTGGTAGCTTCGAGAAACACTATCCAACCATCTCGTCCTCTGCCGTCCCCTTCTCCTTGTGCCCTCCATCTTTCCCAACATCAGGGTATTTTCCAGGGAGTCTTCTCTTCTCATGAGGTGGCCAAAGTCTTGGAGCCTCAGCTTCAAGATCTGTCCTTCCAGTGAGCACTCAGGGCTGATTTCCTTCAGAATGGATAGGTTTGATCTTCTTGCATTCCATGGCACTCTCAAGAGTCTCCTCCAACACCATAATTCAAAAGCATCAATTCTTTGGCGGTCAGCCTTCTTGATGGTCCAGCTCTCACTTCCATACATCACTACTGGGAAAACCATAGCTTTTACTTTGTTGGCAAGGTGATGTCTCTACTTTTTAGAGCATGATAGCCATCTTCAAATATCTGAAAGGCCCCCATGCAGAAGATGGGCCAAACTTGCTCTCTGTTGGCCCAGAGGGCAGGAATAGAGACAATAGGCAAAGACTACTGGGAAACAGATTTCAGCAAAAGCTCCTAACGTCAAGAGTTTTCTTACAGTGGTACATCCTGCCTCAGGAGACAGCGGACTCTCCTTTGCTGGAGATATTTAAGTAGAGTCTGGACAACCATTTGTCAGGGATGATGATGTAGCTGCACCCGGCAATGTAGATCCAGCCTTGAGCAGCGCACTGGTGGATGACTCCCAAAGGTCCTTTTATAAGTGGGTTATAAACCCATTAAATAAAAATAAAATGGCCACATATTATAAATAACATGGATGAACATATATGGTACAGGCCTGCTTTGGGCAGGGCACTGAGCATTCTAAGAGAAGACTTCAGGGTCACCCAATTAAACTTATTTATAGTCAGTGCAGATGTACAGAAAAAGAAAGTCCTTATTTATTATCTAACGGGATTCATTACCCTTAGAAGTGGCGATGGCCGCTATTTAAATGACTTTTTTTTAAAGGGCAGATTTGTGGAGGAAATATTAGTTTACTAGCCAACGGGGACAGTGCCCCTCTGAATACCAGGTGCTGGAGAAAAGCAACAGGGGATGGCTATTCAATGTCTCCTGATGAGATTCCAGGGGCCTCTCGCTGACCATAGGAGAAAAAAATGCCAGTCTACTTGGATCTTTGGCATGATCAGTAATGGAATTCTCATGGCATTTTCATTCAGAGGCGGTAAGCAGGAGTCATTAAATGGCCACATCTGAAGTTTATCTGCACAGATGTTTGCATCACTTGAAAACAACTCAGTAAAACTCAGACTTCTGTTTATACGTAATTTCCCTGTGTTAATATTGAGGGCCGATTCCCACACAATGTATCAGCATGTATATGCCTGTGGTGCATTTGTTAGTGTCTGACCATGAAAGACACATTTTGAATGCAGAAGATGTGCACATGCATTAGGGAACCTTCAGCCCAGGGATGGAGAAACTGTTGATCTCCAGATGTTGTTGGGCTACATCTCCGCCATCACCCCCTAACCATTGGTCATGCTGGCCATGCTTCCTGCATTTCAGGGGGTTGGACTAGATGGCCCTCGGGGTCCCTTCCAACTCCACAATTCTATGGTTCTGTCTCCCATGTTGTATAAAGTGGAACGGACACCATATGGGATGGAATCCAAGCCATACAGAATGGACACCAACCATTACTCAGCCAAACAGGTTTACACACACGACCCCAATAAACATTACCTCAAAATAAGCAGCTCTTGCTTTTTTCTTTTTTCTTACTACATAAAATACTCATTTGCTTCCAAAGTGAAGAAAGTGTTTCTTCAACGCTCAATTTGTCCCCGATATTATTTGTGCAACTGTTCTGTTCGGCCAAAGGCGGTACGTTGAATGTTTTCTTCCCTTGTCTGGTACAAAGGTTATCGTTACAGAAAATAACCTAAGGACATGTATAATCCAGAGAGATTTCAGCACAAAAACTATTTTTAACTCTGGTTCTGTTTAATGTTCAGAGTAACACAAGAAGCACGTATAACCAGAGGGGACAGTGTTATCAAAAGGTTGTGTTTCCTTTCTCTTCACAAAAATAAAAGCAGCAATTTATGAACCTCCTCAGAGCACACAAACATACTACTCTCTGCCTTAGATTTCAAAACACTAAAATTTGCTTTAATTTGAGCAAATCTGGCAAGCACATGAGCTTACTTTCCCTAATGGTATCCCAAGTAGGCTTCTGGTCATTGGTGGTAAAACGACATGTGAGAAAATGTTTTGCTTACATTAAAATGCAAAGGGCCATGTACATGGCAGAAAACGTCTAGCATTTCTGCGTCGTTCTGATGACAATACCTTGATGTCTCCAGCTTCTTAGTTACTGAACGTGCACCAGGCAGCCGCAAATAGGTCTCCTTCATGTTTGAATATAAAGCCACTAATTTCTGAATTCAAGCAGAGGGAAATTTCCCCATCACTAGTCACAGGTAAGTCACATCAGGGGTGCTGCAGAGAGAGGTAAAGGTAAAGGGACCCCTGACCATTAGGTCCAGTCGTGGCTGACTCTGGTGTTGCTGTGCTCATCTCACTTTATTGGCCGAGGGAGCCAGCGTACAGCTTCCGGGTCATGTGGCCAGCATGACTAAGCCGCTTCTGGCGAACCAGAGCAGCGCATGGAAACGCCGTTTACCTTCCCGCCAGAGTGGTACCTATTTATCTACTTGCACTTTGACGTGCTTTCGTACTGCTAGGTTGGCAGGAGCAGGGACCGAGCAATGGGAGCTAACCCCATTGCGGGGATTCGAACCGCCAACCTTCTGATTAGCAAGTCCTAGGCTCTGTGGTTTAACCCACAGCACCACCCGTGTCACTGCACGGATACCCTCCCTATAAACATAGGTGTGCCCTACAGATCAGTAGTGGCCAGTGTAGTGAGAGAGAGCACGTCCTCCCCAACATCAACATCGCTACAGCCCCCTGGATTGGGCAGGGCAGGGGCAGAATCAGGGCAGTGCAGCAGTCACACTGGCAAGAAAACCAAATTGGTTCCACCAACCTTGCTGCGACCTTGGCCCACCCTAGGTGACCTACCCAGGTGAGCTGCAGCAATGTCAATGTTGGGAGGACAGATGGGATAGAAAAGCAACCTACTTCATATAGCTATAGATGTACGGGTGCAGGTGGTGCCATGGTCAAAACCACTGAGCCTCTTGGGCTTGATCAGAAGGTCGGTGGTTTGAATCCCCATGACGGGGTGAGCTCCCATTACTTGGTCCCAGCTCCTGCCAACCTAGCAGTTTGAAAGCATGCCAGTGCAAGTAAATAAATAGGTACTGCTGTGGCGGGAAGGTAAGCGGTGTTTCCATGCGCTCTGTTTTCCATCACGGTGTCCCGTTGCACCAGAAGCGGTTTAGTGATGTTGGCCACATGACCCAGAAAGCTGTCTATGGACAAACGCCGGCTCCCTCGGCCTGAAAGCGAGATGAGCGCCACAACCCCATAGTCGCCTTTGACTGGACTTAACCGTCCAGCGGTCCTTTAACGTTGACCTTTTTTTAGACATAGAGCTATACGAAGCCGATTGCTTTTCTATCTCATCCAGGCAATTTCCACTGCATTTTCATGCACCAGCAAGCATATGTCCAAAACGTGCCATACGCCTGCCACTTATTAATGTTTCAAGAATCCAGGCTTAAATCATAGATGAGGATTTTCTTCCTGGATTTCCCCTTGATCACTTTCTCCAGTCAGGAGTCTGGGCATTCTTTCAGACGTCGAATTTAATGTTGCGAGCACAGATGGCGTCTCCATTAACTCCCACCCCCACCCCCCGAAGACCTTTCTTCACCCTTTCCAACTTCACTGCCGTCTTCAACGGGAACCTGCCCTTTCGCTTTTTCACAGGCAGTGACACAAAACTAGGTTCTTGGGTCCAAGGCTGTAGGCCAGGCTCACGTAATTCTGCTAAAGTAATCAAAAAGATACACAGTTGGGGTTTATTTTCATGGACTCAGTGTGTTAGGCACTACCAGATGATAGTGCTGACCAGTCATTGCTTTTCTGATTTTTGCTGCAGGTGAAATGGCCAAATACCTTCTCCACATGACAGGAAGCACTGTGGATTTATTCATACATAGGAGTCAACTTCTAGGGGCCGAGGTCCCTTTGACCCCCCCCCCAATAAAATATTTGAGATGGCCAGGGGACCCCCGAAAGTTGATGAGAAGTTCTCTGTGTTGGGTTACAACTGAGCCAATTCACCCATAAAAGTTTTCACATGGTGCTGCTGTTGCACATATTCCAGCCCAAAGCCTTCTCATTGTGTTCGTTTATCTTGCTGTCCAGACCCTTTTTCATTCTTAGTTCCACAGCTTTGCAAAAGGGCCTCTTTGAAACTTGCGCAGAACGACACTCCAGAATAGATGCTTAAACAAAATATAAAAATATAACCAAATAGGATAACATTTCATCCTCGCTAATACATTTTCCTTTGTCGCCGTGCTTATTTTTTCATGAGAAGAAAGTGCGGCAGAGAGTTTAAGCTCTGTGCTTCTCAGCCACTTGGGCTCTGCAGAATAAACCGGCGTAGGCAGAAGTTTTATAAATATCCTGAGCATCTTTTGTTGGGAAGCCTCTCTTTCAAAACAGAAAACTGGCGGCTCCAGCATCACTTGGCTTTGAAGCCTGAAATGACAGCAGACATAAAGTACAGTATCTTGAAGCCAAATGTGATATGTACATTGGCTGGAGCAACAAATGTGCAAGGGGGTTCATTTCACAATGTATGCGCAAGAAGCATAAAATGAGACACAGATCAGGGCCAAAGGGGAACTTCTTAGCACTGTGGAAAAATACATTCCCAGCTACTCCAGTGAGTAGATAATTTGCAAACCTACTTTTATTTATATGTCTCTCCTATCTAGAACCACTAAATATGGTAGGCTTTTAAAAATGAAATTTAATTTGCTATAGGGAGCCAGAATGCAAAAAACCCACACAGCTGGTTCTACACATCCGAGGCTGCTTTGGATTTGAGTTTCTTGAATAGCAGCCTCTGCTGATCATAATTCCACATGGCAAACCGCTTTCGAAAGTGATGGGAGCTTTGAAAACCCTTATAATGCAGTACAGTGGTACCTCAGGTTACATACGCTTCAGGTTACATATGCTTCAGGTTACAGACTCCACTAACCCAGAAATAGTGCTTCAGGTTAAGAACTTTGCTTCAGGATGAGAACAGAAATTGTGCTCCGGCGGCGCGGCAGCAGCAGGAGGCCCCATTAGCTAAAGTGGTGCTTCAGGTTAAGAACAGTTTCAGGTTAAGTACGGACCTCTGGAATGAATCAAGTACTTAACCCGAGTTACCACTGTATAAGGATCTACTGCGCAAAAAGGGCAAAGAGGTCAAAAGTTCACCAAGAGTTTGTATACAGTTTTCTTCATTAAATGAAGCACCTTGCATGGTGCGCCATCAAAGTCCTGAGTTATCAACTAGCCAGTCGGGCTTGGGTCAACAGAGCAAGGTGCCCTGAATGCTGTCAGTTAAGCAAGCTAGACCGGGCCTCCCAAGACAGGGATGGAGAAACCCATGTTCTTCAGGATGTTGCAGGACTACAATTCCCATCATTCTTAACCCTTGGCCATAGTGGCTGGGGATGATGCGGTTTGGAATCCAGAGGGCCACAGACTCTCTGGAATACTGTGTCCAGTTCTGGGCTGTTGGCAAGCTGGAACATGTGCAGAGGAGGGCAACCAAAATGATCAAGGGTCTGGAAACCAAGCCTAATGAGGAATGTTTGAAGGAGCTGGTATGTTTAGCCTAGATAAGAGGAGACTGAGAAGAAATAATATAGCTATCCTGAAATATCTAAAGGGCTGTCACAGGAAAGATGGAGCAAGCTTGTTTTTGCCTGGTGGCGGCTAGGGCCTGAACTGATGGATTCAAGTTCCAAGGAGGATGATTCCAACTAAACATCAGAAAGAACTGTTTGAAAGTAAGAGCTGTTCAACAGTGGAACGGACTGCTTCAGGAGGTTGTGAACTCCCTTGGAGGTTTTTAAGCAGAGGTTGGATGGCCATCTGTCATGGATGCTTTGGTTGAGATTCCTGCATTGTAGGGGATGAACTACGTGACCCTCAGTATCCCTTCCAGTTCTCAACCATCATTGTCCTGGTCTGCTTTGTGAGCAAATAGGGGCTATCAACACCAGGGGGAGAATGGGACATGAATAATAGAACCCCGGAATTGGCAGGGGTCAGAGGGTCATCTAGTCCAACCCCCTGAAATGCAGGAATCTCAATGCACTGTCCCCCATCCAATTTGAAACCATACCGGACCCTGCTTAGCAAATGTGCTAGCAGTTTCTTTTTTGCGGCACCACTCACTACAAATGTCTGAGCTGCCCACAGCCATGCCTCTTAGGCATTGTGCAGAGAACGATGCCAGTTTAAAACAGCAGCAGGATCCAGTTTTCTAGACATCTTTATTTAACACACAGGCTGCATTTTGCATTAGGAAAAACCCTCGTTGTTTCTGAAGATCTCGCCCTCTAAATACCTGCGTGCTTTGGCATCAATATAAATCAGTTTTATTGTCTCTTTCTCCACAGCATAAGTAGCGAGTGATTGAATTCCACGGACCTGTAACTGCATTAGCCAGTTCTATCTGAATGAAGAATTTATGATTCAGAGCTTCCTGCTTTCCGATACCTCATGCTTATTTCCTTAACACTCAACACTCCACTTGAGCAAGAGGAGACGTGTGCAAAGGGGTCTGCAGGTGTGTGTCGTCGTCCCCAAAAGCTGGAAGTCCCAGTTCTGGAGCCAGGGCCTGTCCGGAGCCCAAAGCAGGTTATCTCAAAAGCACCACCAGCCATCTATTCTGGAAGTTGGACAGAGGATCAAAGGGCTGGATTCCATCACACTTCCAAACAGATGGACTGTGCGATTGATGGCTGGTGTAGTTCCTGGACTGGGGCTCTCTGCCTGGGGAAATACGCACACACTGTTCACATGCACATTTCTTCCTGTTGGATCAGGGCTCTGCTCACTTCTTTATTCAAATGTGCACAACTGAACTAAAACATTAAAAAGAATAGGAACCAAGCTGGGTGGGAATCTGGGAAAAACTAGTAAATGAGTTAAATACAAAGTGTGGGGTTCAACTAATGGAAGACCACACCAGGACTTCTGTTAGCACAAAAGGGTTCCCCCATGTACCCCCTGAAATCAGCTCTGAGGATAACCCAAAGAACAGTGTAGAGCAGGAGGAGAGATTGATTTATCTGGCTGAAATACAGCGGTACCTCAGTTTTCAAACGTAATCCCTTCCGGAAGACCATTCGGGTTCTGAAACGTTTGAAAACCGAAAACTCAACAGCCGAACGCTAGGCCTCAGGATCTTGCACTCAGCAGAAGCCAATCGGAAGCCGCGTCAGACGTTCGGGTTCCAAAGAATGTTCACAAACCGGGACACTCACTTGCAGGTTTGCAGCATTCGGGAGCCAAAACGTTGGACTCACAAGGCATTCGACTTCCAAGGTACGACTGAATTTACTTCTTGCTTCTCCCCATCTCTGTTCCAGGATGCAGCAGCAACTCAGCCATGCGGATATCAGGTGAAGAGCGCAGCCCCACGACACCGCTATTGCCCACAAGGGCATCAAAGTGCGCACAGTGTTTCAGATCATGGTGGCAAAATCATGTCAGGAGCTACCAAATCTCAAGTTGGGAGACATTCAATTTGTGAACTGCATGTTGCATGACCACTCTGATCTTGGACTGACTCTGCCCATCCAAGGTGACTATTAGGACAGGAAGGACTAGACAGTGGCTTCCTGTTTCTGTAAAGGCTCACTTGGCCAATAATAAGGCCTTCCTGAGTTCTGCCATGTGTCCCTGTATCCTTTGGTTTCTCTTCAGTTCTGACTTGCCTCTTTGTGTGTTCCTTTATTATTAGTTTTCCAAGTTTGTGCATTGATTGCTTCAGGCTATGAAGCAAAGTGGTGTGCATGAACATAAAAATGAGACAAAATACAGAAAGCAATAATAATGCAAGTTCTAAAAATAACTATTATTCCTAAAAGCAAATTACAGTGGTACCTCGGGTTACAGACGCTTCAGGTTACAGACACTTCGGGTTACAGACTTCACTAACCCAGAAATAGTACCTCAGGTTAAGAACTTTGCTTCAGGATGAGAACAGAAATTGCACGTTGGCAGTGCAGCAGCAGCAGCGGGAGGCCCCATTAGCTAAAGTGGTGCCTCAGGTTAAGAACAGTTTCAGGTTAAGAACGGACCTCCAGAACGAATTAAGTTCTTAACCCGAGGCACCACTGTATAAGAATAATAAAACCATTTCTAGGCTGAGTTACGCACCAGACCTTTAAAGAACATTCAATGCACGAGTCCCCCACCCAAAGAACTATGTGAACTGTAGTTTGCTAAGGAGCTGGGAACTGTAGGGGTAAACTACAGCTTCCATATTTTGTTGGGGGGGGTGTTGTTGTGCTTTATAGGTCTAGTGTGTATGCAGCCCTGGAGATATAAAATTATCATTGTTCCTGCCTCCTCATTGGTCTTCATTCTTAATGTGATCACCCTAGCTCCTAGCTCCAGGACTACAGTACCTCAAACTGTTGTCTGTAGCCAAACAATGACAAAATGTCAAAGTCTTGCAACTTCTAACTATTAAGCAAACATTTCAAGCAAAAAAGATGGCAAAAAGGGACTGACCATAAAACATCATTTGCCATATTCTCAGCGCATCTGCAGCAATGGATACCCAACCCTATCTCATTTTTCTGCAGACAAAATATGAAGCCACCAGACCAGATCAAATTGCAGCGTTGAAGTCTGTGCCTTATGCCTTTTTAGCCACAGAATCTGCACAATGAATCTTTAAGGGACGCCACTAGAGGGAGATATGGTCACAGAGACTGCCAGCGTATTAAAATCAGACTGCTGCAAATACTGCTGAGACGAAGTGTGTGTGCCTATGTGTGTAGGGGAATACGACAGTTCATTCATCCTGAAATCTGCATGCAAAAATCCAAGATCTGCTCCCCACACCACACATCAGAAGCTCTGATCAGATACCCTGGTTTCTCTTCAGATCATATATAAATTCAGGCTTGATATTCACGTTTTAAGTTATGAGTGAAGCTCTAGCGTAGGACGCAGAAATCAGCTTTTGAAGATTCTTCCTGGAGGCACAACATTAGAAAGAGCACATCTAGTCCTTTTTATGCGTAATTCAACCATCAAATGCATGTGCTGCCATAATAGTAAACATTCCCTGGAACCATGCTTTCTAAAAGGGTAAAGGGTCCCCTGACCATTAGGTCCAGTCGCAGACGACACTGGGGTTGCGGCGCTCATCTCGCTTTATTGGCCGAGGGAGCCGGTGTACAGCTTCCGGGTCATGTGGCCAGCATGACTAAGCCGCTTATGGCGAACCAGAGCAGCGCACGGAAACACCGTTTACCTTCCCGCCAGAGCAGTACCTATTTATCTACGTGCACTTTGACGTGCTTTCAAACTGCTAGGTTGGCAGGAGCAGGGACCGAGCAACGGGCACTCACCCCGTTGCAGGGATTCGAACCACTGACCTTCTGATCAGCAAGCCCTAGGCACTGTGGTTTAACCCACAGTGCCACCCGCGTCCCTACCATGCTTTCTGCTATTCACTTAATATAAATTTAGCATCAACAGTTGCTGCAAGTCAGTGTACGCAACACTGTCCTAGATGGACCAACAGTCCAACTCAGTATAAGGCAGTTTCCTATGTTACCCAGCTGGCAATGCTTAGGAGTATTCACCACATACGGCTTCAATCACCACATTGCAAGTCTCAAATTTGTCGAGCCAGTTCAATGCATTTAAATAAGGCATGCTAGTTATCTTCCTGTAACTCCCTAGCATCTGGAAAACTAAGAAGTTAAATGAAGAGGGGTTCCCAAGTACGTGGAAAGATTTTTATTTGGAAGTGAGTGGACCTAAAATTCTCAGTTAGGGTGCAAGGAAGCATTATTTGCAAAGTGTGCGATGTTTTGGTAATGTTTGTATAGCCACCAACCTATTTCTCTGCCTCAAAAGGGTAAAAAATGTCACTTATTTTGACACCGATCATCTGAAAGAATCCAATAGGCTAAGAAATGCAGAAACCAGTTCAGGAAGAAAAGCCCTCACTCCACTTCTCTGATTTGCAAAAACATGACAGATTACAAAATTTATGTAACATTTATTTCAACTCTAGTTCAGACCTTTGTTTGTTCGGTCAGAGATTTTTAAGATTCCAGCCATTTGGGAACTTTGCCCACACCAACATGTCTCAAGAATTACCTCTCTCTCCTGGAAAAAACCTGTGCATTAGATTGTGGATCATGCTGTGTTTGTGTACGAATGTTGCCCAGGACTCTTGGACCTCACCATCAGTCACTGCAAACTGATGCTCCACCCTACAAAACGCCTAATTTCCCAGTGATAGCACATTGCAGAGGAGTGGGGCTGGATTGACAGTAACAAGCAACCTGCCTGTTATGTACTGAAGTTCTCACCCTGGGCCAGCAGGGGGATACTGTAGATAGTTTTCACTCAGGTCCACATATGCAAATAGGGGATTGAAAGTGACGTTCAGTGATTGGCTAGTTACATAAAGTTGCTACTGTAACATTGCAGTGGAGCTCTATATAAGCAGGCTGGCTGAACCCTTCAGTTCAGTTCTGTTCTGGCCTGTGAATAAACAAGAGCTGTTTGAAGAATCGCTGTGTCGTCTGATATGTTCACCCACAACTTAACACTGCCATTGCCATGACTTACCTTCTCATGGTGGAAACTCTTTTATTAGTTGAGATTCCTGCATTGCAGGGGGCTGTTCTGAGTTTGAAAAGCACTCAGTCTACCCTACATTTTCCGTTGCATCCTTGAATGACACTGACCCTATACTATCTATGAGCTTCAAACTAGTGTGCAGTGGGGAATAGCTTACTGAACCCATGTTGACATTTCCAGTTAACAAGGAGAAACTATGGGGCTATACTGGCTATGGGGCAGGGACAGCAACAGTGTGACTTTGGGGTAGATCCTTTCCCTTTTCCATTGCACACTTCTATTTGCAGAGTATTTCAGACATTCCATTCACTGGGGACCCTAGTTTTAATTCTTTGCCACTCAGAAAGCTTCAAAAGGAATCCTGGTCTCCCAGCAAAAAATGTGCCACACATCCAACACATGACATTTCTTGGAATAAGCCTTAGAAATGGAATTAGCTGCTTTTCCTGTTTTTGAAAGAAGAAAACAAGGGTGCTCAGTTAGAAATCCTGGCAAAGCGAAATGTATAAATCCTACCTTTTCCGTGTGTGTTTTTGGTGCAAATATTTCATAAAGAATTATGGCGCACAGAGTATATGACAGGTTTATTTATTTGCTTTAGTCTACCTCTTTGGCTTGCGTACTGAAATTCCATGGCTAATCATAAATTATCTGTTGAATTAAGAATATCAGAAAAGTCCTGCATTGTTTTTGCAAGTGTCTAAGTCCAATGCCTCTAACAAGCAAGGTATGGGCGTGATGCCCTGGCCAGCTACTGTTGCTTGTCTCCAGTATTGAGCATCACTGCATCCTTGTTCCAGGTTTTTTAAGCATCTGAAGAAAGTACAACGGTGTGGCCTCTTGTCTGAAGTTACACATGTGCGTAAAACAGTGGTTCACCCAGAAACTGCAATTAATCCAGAATGCGGTAGCTAGACTGGTGACTAGGAGTGGCTGCCGGGACCAAATAACACCGGCCCTGAGAGATCTGCATTGGCTCCCAGTATGTTTCCGAGCACAATTCAAAGTGTTGGTACTGACCTTTAAAGCCCTAAACGGCCTCAGTCCAGTATACCTGAAGGAGCGTCTCCACCCCCATCGTTTAGCCCGGACACTGAGGTCCAGCGCCGAGGGCCTTCTGGCGGTTCCCTCATTGCGAGAAGTGAGGTTACAGGGAACTAGACAGAGGGCCTTCTTGGTAGTGGCGCCCGCCCTGTGGAACACCCTCCCTTCAGATGTGAAGGAAATAAGCAGCTATCTTCTCTTTAAAAGACATCTGAAGGCAGCCCTGTTTAGGGAAGTTTTTAATATTTAATGCTGCATTATTTTTAACACTTGATTGGAAGCCGCCCAGAGTGGCTGGGGAAACTCAGCCAGATGGGCAGGGTATAAATTATAATTATTATTATTATTATTATTATTATTATTATTATTATTATTATCATGCCACACTGGAGTAGCAAGAAGATTCAAGGACATTCAAAGAAACATTTAAACATTTCAGTGTAGTATGGTATCAAAATAATTTGTTTTTATTTGCCGAAGGTGGATAGGTATTTTTTCATAACGACAACAAGTGCATCAAGGTCAATCCTGTTTGTGATCCAGAATCGCCATTCAGACAAAGCGCTGGAGAAGACTCGTTTATAATTGTGTTTTGGGAATGATTCATGTTCTTATGCATTGCTTTATACTTTCTGGGTGTCCCGTGAGCATATTATAAAGTTCTTGTGTTTTGTGCTATAAATCAAACACTGCTGGGAGTTGTTTTTTGTTTCCCAATGTATTTCTTATGAATAAAAAAAATGGTGCGGTGCAAGCAAATTTTTATTTTCAAAGTGTGGCCCAGAGGGGGGAAAGTTTGAGAACCACTGGCGTAAACGGTCTATTGTGTTGTGGGTGCAGGGGGTTATTTTAGAATGAGAAGAGGAGGAGACACAACTCACTAGGACAGTACATCCTTTGCAGATGTAAGGTCTTGAGTTCAATCCTTGCTATCTCCAGTTAAAAGGATCAGGGAGCAGTTGATGAGAAAGCCCTCTCCCTGGGACTATGGAGAACAGCTGCCAGCGTTAGGAACTGAGATATGAAAGCTAGGAGCATTATGGGCCTAGGCTATGGGCGTCACAACTGAGTGTCTAGGCTGAAAATGAATGAACTGCAGCTAAAATCTTACGTTCATTTTTCTCATGGTCTGGTCCTCATCTGAAGACTTCAAAAAACAAAGTCATACTTCCCTGTCCCACCCCCACCCCACCCCTAATATTGTCAAGGGGGTCTCTTCTCCAGTCTTCAGAGAGTGGCTGGAAGTGGGGAGGCAGAAAAAGACCCTCCTTTCCTTCCACTCTGCAGTTTTAATCTGAAATCTTAGGTGCAGTACTGCACCCAGAACTCAGAAACCGCTCGCGCTAATGAAATTCGCTGTCACAAAACTAGAACAATGAGAATTTTGAACGCTGCCAGTAAGAGTGTGCAATACTGGAGAAATAGTCTGGCCTGCTGTAAGGCAGTTTCCTATGTACTGGGGTAGGGGAGGAACCTGCACAAACATATTGGAAGTACAGTGGTACCTCGGGTTACATACACTTCAGGTTACAGATGCTTCAGGTTACCGACTCTGCTAACCCAGAAATAGTACCTCGGGTTAAGAACTTTGCTTCAGGATGATAACAGAAATTGTGCTCCGGCGGCGCGGCAGCAGCGGGAGACCCTATTAGCTAAAGTGGTGCTTCAGGTTAAGAACAGTTTCAGCTTAAGAAAGGACCTCTGGAACGAATTAAGTACGTAACCAGAGGTACCACTGTATACAACCTTCCTCCCCCCATGTTTACACTGTAGAAGTTTATAGCACAATCCCAGGACATCAGTCTGTGGCCAGGAGATTTGCTGCCAGTCAGTGTAGACAATGAAGGCGCTTCCCCACTTAACGAGCATTCAACTTGCACGCAGTCACATAGACGTGTAGCACCAGAAAATAATTACCGTATTTTTCCAAGACTAGGGTTTTTTCCCTTTAAAATGTCAAAAATTAACCCGTTCCGGTACTTCCGGGTTTTGGCGGTCAGTAACCCCAAGAAACACAACCTGAAGCGGTATGACTGTATATGCAATTTCACGTATATGCACAGTACCTGGGAATGTAACCCCCGAGTTAAGTGGGGAGGTGCCTGTATACATGAATACATATCTATTGATTTCACACAGGTGCCTCAGAGGATCTTACGCAGAGGCTGTGCCATACGAGCAAAGAAGGTAGAGAAATTACTGAGTCACCACATATGTTAAGACAGCAACCTCCTACAGAAAAATCTAAGCAGCGTATGTCTATTTCTATGGAGTACAGAACTTAATGGGCTGTGTTCTCACAGAAGCTTGTCTTTAAAGGAGGGCACTATTTTATTTTATTTTATTTTATTTTATTTTATTTTATTTTATTTTATTTTATTTTATTTTATTTTATTTTATTTTATTTTATTTTATTTTATTTTATTTTATTTTATTTTATTTTAAAAGGTAAAGGGCATTGAAGAGCAGCAGGGCACTGGATGTGACATTCCCTTGCAACCCACACCTGTTAAGAAGGAAGATGAAATTAAGTCCAAGTAGCACATGTCAGTGCTCTAAGCCCAGAGGGAAGTGTCAGATCAAATAAGGAGAATGCAAAGCTCTTTAACAGAAAGAAAAAAAGACTTTACTCCTAAAGTACTTTGACACGCACAGGCTGCTCTTTTCTTTTCAGATCTGATTCCTCTTTCAATCAGGTTTCCCCTGCAACTCCTCCAGACCCTCCGCAGCATTCATTCCTATATTTGCATTATTCGGTGGCATTTGTGGGCAGCCTCAAGACAGCCCACCGGCCATTGCATGCAGGCCCGGCGCAATGGGGCAAGGCGTGTTCCCTAATTCAGCCCCACCCCCAAGATGCTAGAGTCACTGGGGGAACATCCCTAAAAGGGCCCCAAACCATCTCGGCTGCTTTGGGGACCTCGATAGTTTTCTGAGCACATCCTCGACTCTTTGCAAGCATAAAATGTTTCCTATTCCTATGCCCAGTCCTTACTGGGCTCAACACTAAGACAGCACAGGAATCTGTGGAAAGCCAATAGGATTCAGTACTCTGTCCTTGCCGCATGCCCAACTCCTATTGGAGACCTGAAGGAGTATTAGCACACAAAACTGCACCGGACGTTTTCCCCACCCAACGCCTGCACCGATTGTTCATCTAGCTCCAAAACAGTGAATACTACAAGCCAGTGGAGTGAGTGGTGGCAGTGATGAAGCCTTCTTTCTCTTTCCTCAAGACATCTGTAAGCAGGCTTTGGAAGCACTTCCAGCTGTATCCCCGTTTACGCTAACGAAACCCACATTTTGGATCCCTGGTGATGGCAGTGGAACATTTGCGGTTTCTGCCTTGTTGATCAAAACATACCAGATGCACTACTATATCAGTATGGGATAGTGCAGCCTTCCTCAACCTGTGGGTCCCCAGATGTTGTTGAACTACAACTCCCATCACCCCTAGCTAGCAAGGCCAGAGCTCAGGGATGATGGGAGTTGTAATCCAACAACATCTGGGGACCCACAGGTTGAGAACCGCTGGGATAGTGCATGGATGGAAAATGGCTCATTTAAGATCGCTACCTAGGTAGAGAAAAGGGATGTGGGTGGCACTGTTGGTTAAACCACAGAGCCTAGGACTCGCCGATCAGAAGGTCGGCGGTTCAAATCCCCATGACGGGGTGAGCTCCCGTTGCTCGGTCCCTGCTCCTGCCAACCTAGCAGTTCGAAAGCACGTCAAAGCGCAAGTAGATAAATAGGTACCACTCCAGCGGGAAGGTAAACGGCGTTTCCGTGTGCTGCTCTGGTTCACCAGAAGCGGCTTAGTCATGCTGGCCACATGACCCGGAAGCTGTCTGTGGACAAACGCCGGCCAGTAAAGCGAGATGAGCGTCGCAACCCAAGAGTCGGCCACGACTGGACCTAATGGTCAGGGATCCCTTTACCTTTACCTAGGTAGAGAGATGGTTTAAACACAATGATTTTGCATGCCAACCAAGTTTATTTAAACCTCCTACCTTGCACCACTGATATCGACTCCAACCATCAATTGTCCATTCAGCGAAAGGATCTCATCTCGCAAGCGAACCTTTCCACATTTCCCCGCAGGGCTGTTTTTCTTTAAGTCGGTGACCCAGATGCTTCCGACGTCCAGCACAGGACCCTTATGGCCCTTCCTCTTCCTCCCCACTCTCCTCTTTTCACCATAGTCCCCCAGAGCAGGGATGTTCCCAAAACTTAGGCCGAGCGCCTCTGTCTTTCCTGGATCCTTGGTCAGGTATAGTGTGCAGATCTCCATATCCACAAAACAAGTACCATGTTGCAGTTTGGCCTCCTCTATTGGGAAGTTGAGATGGATATATTCCCTCAGCTTCTTAATGGCAGAGTGGCAAAGTCTGTGTTCTGGCTCCTCCACGTCCTCCTTCAGATGATTTTGGAGCCACCGGTAAAGGATGGGAAGAAACAGCACGGCGTTCTCCGGAGTGATGGGCATTGTGGCCACGGCAGGGTCCCATTACGTGATGAACTTGTTCTTGGATTGGGTGGTCGAGATTTGATCAACGCACCTTTCGGGATCAAGGTAGTTCTGCGCTTCATCAGCCACCATACTGAGGGAAACCGAAAGTAAGGGAAGGAGCCCGAAGTAAAATAATAGGAATGAAAAAGTTCTCTCTTTTCTGCCGGTTTAGCCAAAGATAACAGAGCAGGCTTTTTAATTAAAAAGAATGAACACAATGGCTCTGGAGAATTCAGCGAGAAGAGGAAGGAAGCAGAGGTTTGGCTCTTTCCACAGCTGTCCGCACAGAAATCGCTGAGGCACTCGCTGCTCCACCAGCAGAGACCATAATTGCTCCTCCGCATTCATCAACACCTGCTTGACCTAGAAAGGGGGAAACAACACAGTTAAAACCATAATTCTCACTCTCAAATAAAGGATTTGAGAGCTGTCTGCAATGCTCATTAATGAGAAAGCTTTCCTTAACGTTATTCTCTTTTCTCGTTAATTCTATAATCTGTTTTTCTATTCATTTGTGTGTTTTTAAAATACACTCTTGGGTTATCAGTCATGTTCTGGAAAGAGTACAGAAGAGGAACACAAGCAGGAATACAAGGAAATGTTTATACAGTGGTACCTTGGGTTACATACGCTTCAGGTTACATATGCTTCAGGTTACAGACTCAACCCAGAAATAGTACCTCGGGTTAAGAACTTTGCTTCAGGATAAGAACAGAAATCGTTCTCCGGCGGCACGGCAGCAGCGGGAGGCCTCATTAGCTAAAGTGGTACCTCAGGTTAAATACAGTTTAAGGTTAAGAACGGACCTCCGGAATGAATTAAGTTCTTACCCCGAGGTACCACTGTAGTAGATTTGGGATGTGCAAGGGAGGGGGGATACAGGAAGGGAACAGTTGACTGAGAAAGTGAAAGTCCTTGTACTAACGAGACTTTGAATACAACCCGTTATTGTTTTCTCTTTCTCTGAATAATTTTGGCAAAAAAATAAATAAATTACAATTTCCCTGCAAATCTGCATTTTCTATCTTTCTTTTCACTTCATATTATCCTCAAATAGCTGAATGAGGAAAGTGCCCTAACAGTTTCAAGAAAGCTACCTTTGACCTTGCAAAGAGAGATACAGAGGGGTCTTTGAATTGGCACCAAGTCTAGCGCTGAAAGGAGAAGAATAACATCTAAAAGGCGGGCATACATGAAGAAGAACAATGCAACGCTAATATTTCTCAAGATTACTTTATTAAACGAGTCCCAGAGCATTTTGGGATATCCTGATTACATGCAAAGTTTTGTTTCATCCCGTCCTAACAAATTGAGCTCTTCCTTCCTTTTACGTCCCTCCCAGCGGAGTATCGAAAGAATCCTCAGTACCAATTTCCTGCCTTATAGAAAGAGAATTTTTTTAAAAAAGAAGAAGATGAAAGTAATTACAATGCCCATTGCTGACTCTTCAAGATCTGATTTATTTGCATACATTCTTCAGATACTATTTTTGAAAGATTGTGTATTAGACACATCCAAAGCTCAGCCCATTTTGACATTGTTTTTTAATGTGTTGTTCACCTTCCTCAAAAGGGCAGGCTGTGCTTTAGCTAATGCTAGAGCTTCTGGAAGGCCAAACCAGGTGAGACACCATTCACGAAATATAGACATTACATGAAAAGGCTTCTTAAACTCAGTTGGTGGTACAGGGACAGATAATCTGGATGGGAACCCTGCCATTGGAAGTGAAGAGAACTTGATTTTTTTGCCCTCTGCTGCAGTCCCAACGTGGAGTCAGTCTTCCATGCTATTTACATTGGGGGAAATCACCCACCGAAGCAGATGGCAGCTCCCCCAGGCATCTACTAGATTGGGACCACAGTAGAAAGTAAAAGGTTAAGGCTCGTGACCTCGTGCACACCTGTTCCCAAGCCAAATCAGATGCCCCACCTATGGTTAGATGTAGATGTGGTTCTTCAGAACACTGAACAGCTGAAGACCTCTTTGTGAAGACCTCTTTGTAACCAGAATACAATATTTGCATTTACTCCATCATCACAGATTTGCTAATTTCGTCAAAGGAAGAATAACATTTGCATGTGACCACTCTTAGAAAGTAAACATGAAGAATCTGGAAATATTAGGGATCAAAAAAGTTCTGGCACATCTGCAAATGTGCTCAATTCCTTTCCCAAGCCCTTCCTGTGGGAAAAGTTCACATTAATAAAGTTGCTTATGAAACAAACAAACAAAAAACCCCAACCCTTACGGATTTCTTCCAAGGGCTCATGAATTCTAATTTCAAAACACACATCGAGGGCTTAAGTTTCTGGTGATTTTTTTCAGTCTGAATTTTACGTATGACAAAAATCTGAATAGAGAACTTTACATAGGATCATGGACACTTTTCAGTGAGGGAATCAAGAAAACACCTGTGGAGGCATAGAATACACTGGTTTTAAATCAGGATGTGGAAATGGAATGATGGTATTGTTTTGTTTTAATTTTGTTTCCACTGTATTTTGTGGCAATGCTGGGGCAATTGACCATGCTGGCAATTTTAAGGATTTGGGGTGTTTCCCACTGGTGCTTTTTATGCTGCTCAGTTGCTGTTTAGTTGTGTAGTATAGCCTGCCACTTTGTGAAGGTATTTGCTTTAAAATTGGGATATAAATCTACTAATTAGATGTCTCAATTAAATCTAAAGGTAAAGGTAAAGGAACCCCTGACCATTAGATCCAGTCATGACCGACTCTGGGGTTGCAGCGCTCATCTTGCTTTATTGGCCGAGGGAGCTGGTGTACATGACTAAGCCACTTCTGGTGAACCAGAGATGCCGTTTACCTTCCCACCGGAGCGGTACCTATTTATCTACTTGCACTTTGAGGTGCTTTCGAACTGCTAGGTTGGCAGGAGCAGGGACCGAAAGACGGGAGCTCACCCCGTCCCAGGGATTTGATTAAATCTAGCTTATTATAAATTACATCAGCATCAACCCAGTCCTTGCAGACATCCAAAATGCCTGAAGACAGTCAGGTTGTGCATCCATAGCAGAGATCAGAGGGAAAATGACCACTGGGGAGCATCTGCAGCAGCACAACCAGATGCCTTCATCTGCCCCAACAAAGCATGTCTTTCCTGTATCAGTCCCTACAGCCGCCGGCGCAGCAACCTTCCAAAGGTTCAACTTCGCTCCCAAAAGGCACATTCCTCCATTGTCTCCCAAGACAGAGGTATGCCAACAAAGTATTCATTACATTTTATTATCATTTTTTATACATAAAGTATCTATAAATGCAATAAACTGGAATTCCACATCAGGTAATTGCATGCCTCAATCACCATCACTGTTACTTGCTTTTCCAAAACCGACTTTCCTTCCTATTCATATCTAGGATACTGATTATAAACGGATACTCTTGGGGTCCCTTCCGACAATTCTTTGATCCTATGAAATGCAAGGGGGTTATTTCTTTTTTATACAGTGGAACCTCAGTTGTTGAAAACTTTGGAATTCAAATCTTTCAGTTTCTAACACCAGCAACCTGGAAGTGAATGCTTCCATTTTCGAACAGCTTCTGAGGCACATTTCTCCATTTTTTCAATTGATTTTGCCGACCGGCAATTGCGCCTCAGTTGTCGAACGTTTTGGAAGTTGAATGGTCTTCCAGAACAGAATACATTTGACAACAGAGGTTCCACTGTACTACTTCCAAAACACACACACACACAAAATCAATCTAAGAACCCTAGAAGAGGTGTGGTAGATTTTGAAGTGAAGAAGTTTGTTCTCATAGCTCCCAGTGTTACTCTCCCAACGAGAGTCAAATAATACATCCATTCTCTCTCTCTCTCTTATATACACAAATACTCTGGAAAACAGCAGTGCCTAGCATAATACCCAGTACTTTAGGATCAGCATGACTGCAATCCTTAACATAGTTTCCTGGGCATAAGCTCCATTGAACTCGCGGCTGTTTACTCCTAACTACATAGCTTCTGTCTGTAAAACACACTGAGTTTGAACAAAAGATCTTCAGCCAGCTGAAATGAAGCCTTTAGCTTTTAATTAGAAGTGCAAACCACCTTGCAAAGGATAAGTGTTACTATTTATAGGAACCCCGGTCTAAGAACAGAAAGCAAAGTATGCAGGCTTTGCCTTATTATTTTTTCTCATTCTCGCCTCTATGCTCCTCTGTCACAAACAATAGTGAAAGTTTAAAGCCTCTTCATCGTCTCATTCACTTGCCAGTACACTAGGCTCTGGGAGATGATGTCATTGTTCCCGCTCTGAAAAAAAGCCCCAGAGCTGTACTCCCTTGCAATTTCCCCTCTATGGGTGGGTGGGGGGGAGAGAGATTTCAGTCTGAGGACTGAACTCCTTCACATGAGATCTTCTGGGGCCTCACACGGGTGGTGGGCATCGCTGCAGGGGGCTGGCATCAGTTGGGTAACAGACGTGACTCTTACTTCTTTAAAGCTGGCTAATATTCCAGACAGGGACGCGGGTGGCGCTGTGGGTTAAACCACAGAGCCTAGGACTTGCCAATCAAAAGGTCGGTGGTTCGAATCCCCGCGACGGGGTGAGCTCCTGTTGCTCGGTCCCTGCTCCTGCCAACCTAGCAGTTTGAAAGCACATCAAAGTGCAAGTAGATAAATAGGTACCGCTCCGGCAGGAAGGTAAACAGTGTTTCCGTGCGCTGCTATGGTTCGCCAGAAGCGGCTTAGTCATGCTGGCCACATGACCCGGAAGCTGTACGCCGGCTCCCTCAGCCAATAAAGCGAGATGAGCGCCGCAACCCCAGAGTCGGTCACGACTGGACCTAATGGTCAGGGGTCCCTTTACCTTTAATATTCCAGATATACACACCTAAACCTCAGTCCAGGCGAGCAAGACGCGTTAGCAACAGTTCAATGACACTTTCCTAGGAAGACTGGATGCTGCCTTTTGCAGAGTCAGGTCATTGGTCTCAGTAGGGCTGAGCTCAGTAGGACTGGACGGTATATTGACAGATCGTTCAAAACCAATTTCAAGTCCATATCATGATATTGGTTTCTTTTCTTTTCTTTTTTTACTTGGGGGGATCTACACACAGGGAAAACCCGACTATAAAGAAGTCAGAAATTAAATCGTCAAAACAAAAAGAAAAAACTATGTAAAAATAGCACAGAATTTTATTTTATTTTTTGCTCTGGAACATCATCTGGTGTTCCATGTTTATAATGCATTCAAAGCATTGTTTTTTTGACTAATGTAGCTGAGATCTGGACAATATATTGCAAATCAGGGGTGCGGGTGGTGCTGTGGTCTAAACAACTTAGCCTCTTGGGCTTGCTGATCAGAAGGTCGGCAGTTCGAATCTGCACAACAGGGTGAGCTCCCGTTGTTCTGTCCCAGCTCCTGCCAACCTAGCAGTACAAAAGAACGCCAGTGCAAGTAGAGAAATAGGTACAGCTGCGGGGGGGATGTAAACAGCGTTTCCGTGCACTCTGGTTTCTGTCACGGTGTCCCATTGAACCAGAAGCGGTTTAGTCATGCTGGCCACATGACCCAGAAAGCTGTCTGCAAACAAACACCAGCTCCCTCGGCCTGAAAGCAAGATGGGCGCCACAACCCCATAGTCGCCTTTGGCTGGACTTAACTGTCCAGGGGTCCTTTACCTTTATTGCAAATCATGATGTATGCAAAAATCACAATGTGGGGGAAACCGTGAAGCCAACCCTCCTCTCGATTCCTGCGACCCGTTAACCCTGCCGGCTCAGCGGCAAATCACAAGAGCAGGACCGGCAAAAATCACAATGCAGGAAAAACC
This sequence comes from Podarcis gaigeae, assembly GCF_964106915.1. NCBI lineage: Eukaryota > Metazoa > Chordata > Lepidosauria > Squamata > Lacertidae > Podarcis > Podarcis gaigeae. The sequence goes on along the minus strand of NC_139687.1, from coordinate 49,127,118 downwards.
ATGAAGACAGACAATGCTTCTACATAGTTCCATCCTTATTTCAAACTTAGGGAAGTTTGATGTATTACAGTATTTTAATATTTTTTGTGGAAGCCGCCCAGAGTGGCTGGGGAAGCCCAGCCAGATGGGCGGGGTATAAATAAATGATGATGATGATGATGATGATGATGATGATTATCTTATTCTTATTCTTATTCTTATTATATTGGTATACCATGATGTTTAGCTGGTGATATATCACAATGATGAAAACCAGATATCGCCTATCCCTAATGCTGACTAGAACCATTTCCATGGATTTTGAAGCATCATGCCGTATCATAAGGTGCTCTCACAAGTCACCTCAAGATTTGCCATGTGGGCCTGAGGGGGGTGGTATTTGATCTCTGAATGTGCGGAACTAGCTGCACAGAGCCTGGCACCCCAGACGCTGAACTCAATCAACAGCTCTCTTGAACTGTGGGAAGACAAAAGACTAGTAAAAATTATTACCAGCTGCAACGAGATGGACTTCCAACATAAATACTTCCAAAATCTATTAATGTAATTGCCCTCAATTTGATCCGATCATCACAAGGCTGGAAACAGTTTTCTAGCGATTGGCTGTAAGGGTTCATCAGCATCAATGCCAAACAAGACTTTCAGAGGAATGGTTGGACTTAAAGATATTATCTTTATTGACAATTTCCAGTGCGTTGTCCCCCCCGCGCCCATGTCAGCACAAGTTAATAAAAAATATTCATCATTATGCACATTCATTTCGGCCTAATACTGTGGTCCACTGAACATAGCAAACAGTGCTGCATTCATAGCATATAGCAGCCTTTGGCAACCTGGTACCTTCCATGTTTTGGGCTACAACTCCCATCAGTGCATGGTTGGAGCACTACTAGCCTGGTCTTGGGTAAAGACCAACAGCAGCTCTAAAGTAAAGGTAAAGGGACCCCTGACCACTAGGTCCAGTCGTGACCGACTCTGGGGTTGCGACACTCATCTCGCTTTATTGGCCGAGGGAGCCGGCGTACAGCTTCTGGGTCATGTGGCCAGCATGACTAAGCCGCTTCTGGAGAACCAGAGCAGCGCACGGAAACGCCGTTTACCTTCCCACCGGAGCAGTACTTATTAATCTACTTGCACTTTGACGTGCTTTCGAACAGCTAGGTTGGCAGGAGCAGGGACCGAGCAATGGGAGCTCACCCCGTCGCGGGGATTCGAACCGCCAACCTTCTGATCGGCAAGTCCTAGGCTATGTGGTTTAACCCACAGCGCCACCTGCGTTCCTATAAAAGAAAAGAGAAATGAATCCCCATACACATGTCTGGGTTGAAGTTGAATCGTGGGTCTGGAAAGGCTGAAGACGACAGCATGTCTAATGCACAGAGAAGCATAAGCTGCCCCGTTCTTTTAGATGGGAAAGCACAAAATAAATAGGGAAAGAGCTGTAGCTCAGTGGTAGATCGTCTGCTTTGCATGCAGAAGGTCCCAGGTTCAATTTGCAGGACCCCCAGGTGGGGCTGGGAATGCTTCCAGTCTGAAATGTGAGAGAGGCACCATCAGAACACTAAATTAGGTCTGAACTCTGTGCAGAGGCCGCTTCCCTATGTACCTACGTTCACAGATCCTGCTTCTAATCAAAAGCTCATGGAGAATGAAAAGCTTCTGTGGCAGATGCAAGGTTTTAGCTGCTAAGGGAAGACATCTGAACACACATTCATGTGTTGCTTTCAAGGCAGCACATGACACCACTTCCATCACACTTTAAATTGCTGCATATGTCTTCATCCTGAAAGAATTCTGTGGCTTCAAACCATTTTCTTAACTTTGCAAATACAGTGGTACCTCAGGTTAAGGACTTAATTTGTTCCGGAGGTCCGTTCTTAACCTGAAACTGTTCTTAACCTGAAGCACCGCTTTAGCTAATGGGGCCTCCTGCTGCCGCTGCACCGCCAGAGCACGATTTCTGTTCTCATCCTGAAGCAAAGGTCTTAACTCGAGGTACTATTTCTGGGTTAGCAGAGTCTGTAACCTGAAGCGTATGTAACCCGAGGTACAACTGAACCTGAATTGGTTTGATGAACTGCCCACAGAGTTTGGACAAGCAAGCAGTTGTGTGTGCGGCATAGTTGTTGTTTAGTCATTTAGTCGTGTCCGACTCTTTGTGACTCCATGGACCAGAGCAAGCCAGGCACTCCTGTCTTCCACTGCCTCCCGCAGTTTGGTCAAACTCATGCTGGTAGCTTCGCGAACACTGTCCAACCATCAAAACAAAAAAAATTCCTTCCAGTAGCACCTTAAAGACCAACTAAGTCAGTTCTTGGTATGAGCTTTCGTGTGCATGCACACTTCTTCAGATACCTATCTGTAACTGTCCAACCATCTCGTCCTCTGCCATCCCCTTCTCCTTGTGCCCTCCATCTTTCCCAACATCAGGGTCTTTTCCAGGGAGTCTTCTCTTCTCATGAGGTGGCCAAAGTATTGGAGCCTCAGCTTCAGGATCTGTCCTTCCAGTGAGCACTCAGGGCTGATTTCCTTCAGAATGGAGAGGTTTGATCTTCTTGCAGTCCATGGGACTCTCAAGAGTCTCCTCCATAATGTGTGGCATTACTCTGCTCATTTGCACACAAGCTTTTCCTAGCAATGTGTAAGGCACATGTCCCAAATGGCTCTGATTTGATGTTGTGAGGCTGTGTGGTTTCTCTTAAAGGCTAACCTTAAGGAACCTACAAAGAGTAGGCTTCCCATTCCAGGAGCGAAGGGGTGAGGCTATTACTGCCTTCACACCCGGATTTCAGAGCTGTTTACTCTCCTGGTTTTCAAATCCATGCGTCACCTTTAATGAACTTAGGGTGTGAGCTTTGTTGGGTGGAATGCAAATTCACTTATCCTCCTGAAAACCTTTCCACCCATTTCTGTGTGGAGCAAGAATTCCTCAAGCGGCTTTCACAAAGAGGCACTTAAATAGGCTTGCACTGATCTATTTAAATGAGTAGATTAAAACCAAAGGAAGCTTTAGTTGAACAATCAATGAAGGGGAACTTTAATAGGTTAGGGCAGAGGGTTAGCAGGGCACATTTTTGTTGAATACTTGAAATAAAAAAAGATTGCCTTTCCTTTCAACAGTAGATTGTGTCCATATTTATTAAGCTTTTCTCTCCAAAATCTCAAAAACGAATCCATATTGAGATGCTGGTGAAAAGTAAATCTATTCAAATGTAATTTAATCAGGGGACAAATAATCAACTAAGGTTGCAAACCTACGTACACTGATATGGGAGTAAGCCACATTGAACTCAGTTGAGCTTACCTCTGAGCAGACATATCAAGGCTTTCACTCTAAATACATTTTATTTTATTTATTTATCACATTAATAATCCATCCTTCCTGCAAGGTGGCACACATACTTCCATTTTTATCCACACAACAACTCTGTGAGGTAGGTTAGGCTGAGAGATGGTGTCTGCCCCAAGATCACCCAGTGAGCTTCCTGTTTGAGTGGGAATTTGAACCCTGGTCTCCCGGGTCCAAGCCAACACTCTAACCACTGCACCACACTGGCTCTCTTATCAATGGCTGAAGTGCCTGCATTTTCTGTAGCCCTGTTGAGGTGTTACTGCCTTGAACAAGGAATGTCAATGCATGTAGGGGTTGTGGGGCCATGCACAATGCCCCAGCCCCACACGTCCTGCATTGAGCATGTAGGTCTGAAAAGAGGAGAAACTTCTATGTATGTTCAGCCAAGTGAGCTTAGAAGTCTCTCCATGGTCCATGCATGACCAGAGTTCCTGACGGTGAATCTTCCAAGCACATTCAGCCAAATGCATCCACCCTTCAGATCTTCCCACTCAGAAAGGGAGGCATGGAGTGGAGCAAGCGGGGTGGTGCAAAAGGGCTTGTCAAGTATAATTATTTAATTGACACTGAAATCGGGAATGCCTAAATGTGTATTACTGAAGGTTTTAATGTGGGGAAATTCCACTTAAGTATACTAAGTGGTCTCTGAACTCATGATGGGTTGATAATTAACTGTTGTTCTCTGCTAGCTAGAACTTGAGTGTTTAACCTTAGTTCACAATTGCAAATTCATAATCTTGGAAGGGTGGTGGCTGAGTCTTTGTTCTTGGGGTCTGTGGAAGTAAGGACGTGTAAATGACCCTCTCTAGTGAGTGAATACAGCTCCAGGCAAAATGGAGACTGTAAGGAGAGACACAGCTCAGATTTGAGATCTGTTTGGAATATTTCATATTTTATAAGAAGCTGAACCTGTGCTGGAATTGCACATGATCCTATGGATATTTTGGATATACCATTTGCTGTTTTTTGTTCTGTTTTGAAGAAAGTTCTGGAAGTGAAGCTTTAATTAAACTGATGAGCTTTGACAATGTTTTATTTCCAAAAGGAGTCTGTTTTTGTGCATCCAGTCGCTTCAGGTTATGCAATATTAGTATCTGCAATAGCATTTGCATTTCTTGTTCAGGCCTAAACACCTGAGCAGGGCTCTGGTCTGTGTGACATTAAACTAAAGTACACAATGCACACTCAAACACCAACACAATTTTGAACCCTTAGAAGGAGCACAGCTACTATTTTCTAGTTCAGGGAGGCATACAGTGAAGCCAAACAGACCATATACTGCGTTTATCATTTTCCTGCCTTGGAAAGAGGTGCTCACCATATTTATAAGTTCCAAGTGTGCTTTGAAACCCAGTCATTTTAAAAAAATAGTTTACCACCACCTCTCCAGGTTTATGAGAACATAACAGGCCAAAACACCTTAGTGAATGATGTCAAGCCTTAAATGTTACTCTCCAAGTCAATCTTTTTAGAGCCGACAGGAAAAGCTTAGCAGATGATCACAGATCCATTTAGTCCAGTATCCTGTTCCCAAGAGTTGCAAGCCAGATGCTTCTAGGAAGTTCATAAGCAGGGCAAAAGCCATTTCTTGCCCTCAACAAATAAGATTTGGGTGAAACCAGTGAAGGAATTCTGTATGGCTAAGTGAGAGATGGACCATAAAGAAAGCTGATCACCAAAGAATTGATGCTTTTGAATTATGGTACTGAAGGAGGCTCTTGAGAGTCCCATGGACTGCAAGAAGACCAAACCTCTCCATTCTTAAGGAAATCAGCCCTGAGTGCTCACTGGAAGGACAGATCCTGAAGCTGAGGCTCCAATACTTTGGCCACCTCATGAGAAGAGAAGACTCCCTGGAAAAGACCCTAATGCTGGGAAAGATGGAGGGCAAAAGGAGAAGGGGACGGCAGAGGACGAGATGGTTGGACAGTGTTCTCGAAGCTACCAGCATGAGTCTGACCAAACTGCGGGAGGCGGTGGAAGACAGGAGTGCCTGGCGTGCTCTGGTCCATGGGGTCACGAAGAGTCGGACACAACTAAATGACTAAACAACAACAACAAAGTTTGTGCTCATGCGTGCAGAAGTAGGAATCAGCTTTAAATCTTTGGTTTTCATCTTGCCTCTTATTCTTGGATTTGGTGTTACATTATCAACAACATGCGGTTTTAATTACGTACATGCAGCCAGAGGCCTATATTCAGCAGATGCATAATTAGAAATCCTAATAAGAAACAAGAAAAACACAGCACAAATACGGACAGCTTACAATGTTGTCCCGGCAGACATGAGAGGACCTCTCCTTCCTTTCCTCCTCTGCAACCCCACAGAAACACCCAGTCTGTTCCAGAAGGTTCCCTTACTTTCTATAATAGGTAAAAGGTAAAGGACCCCTGGATTGTTAAGTCCAGTCAAAGGAAACCATGGGGTCCAGCGCTCATCTCGCTTGCATGGCGTTTGTCCATGGACAGCTTCCCAGATCAAGTGGCCAGAATGACTAAAAAGCTTCTGGCGCAACGGAACACCATAAAGGAAACAGAGTGCATGGAAACACTGTTTACCTTCCCGCTGCAGCGGTACCTATTTATCTACTTGCACTGGTGTGCTTTCAAATTGCTAGGTTGGCAGGATCTGGGACAAAGCAATGGGAGCTTACTCTATTGCGGGGATTCGAACCGCCAACCTTCCGATTGGCAAGCCCAAAAGGTTCAGTGGTTTAGACCACAGCACCACCCGCATATTAGGGGTACACAGAGAGCTGTGGAAGAGAAGAGGGGAAAGGTAAACATCACTTATGCGAACCAAAGTCTGTTATGCAGGCAGGCCAACTCTGTTGAATGCCACCCTATACAGTGGTACCTCGGGTTACAGACGCTTCAGGTTACAGACTCCGCTAACCCAGAAATAGTACATCAGGTTAAGAACTTTGCTTCAGGATGAGAACAGAAATTGCACAGCGGCAGCAGGAGGCCCCATTAGCTAAAGTGGTACCTCAGGTTAAGAACAGTTTCAGGTTAAGAACGGACCACCAGAACAAATTAAGTACATAACCAGAGGTACCACTGTACTAGGTGTGGGAACTGGATCTGCGCTTTAAAAAAAAAAAATCCACACCAAAAAGTACACATATTTCAATGTGTACTTACAATTTTTTTTTGCACACGTTTTCTCCCAAATCACACATTTCTAAATTTTCCAACCCCTTCCAAATCATATGTAGCTGGAAGGAGGGGAGGACCATGATTTATACATGCAGACTTTGCAGTCAACACAGTATGGACAGTATTATTATTATCATTATTAATGCACGTATTTCACACAATAGTACCAAGAACTCAGGTATGAAATGACCTGGAAGAAGCAATCGTCCCCGGCAGGAGGAAAGCACTCCGCCTATGCTCAGAGGCAGGTTTTTCTTTATTGTTGCTTCTCTCATGTTCCAGGTAATTTCAAAAACAGGAGTATGGTAAGCCCCGGTTCAAATTAAGCCCTGGAAGCAGCCCTTTGATAATGCACAGTCGGCTGCAAAGCTTTGATAAGAAAACAGCCTTCAGTTTCATGTATTATATTAAGTAGGCTCTTGCCACAGTTTTTTTTTGGGGGGGGAGGGGGAGGGAGAAGGCGAATTTTTAAAAAAGATACTTTGGAATGGTCTTTTATTATAAACGGTTTAGCACCAGAGTTAATCAAAAATCAAGAGCTCCCCGATTATCTCTGCACTTACCATCCCTCCGGACTCTTTAAAATTCTGGAAGGAAATTCTTAATGTCACAGAGTCTTTTGGAGTTGCTTCTCTGCCAGGAGTCTCATTCCCCACCCCAACAAGTCACAAAATTCTACTCATACATTTACAATTCCATCTCTTCCCTGCACCCCACCCCCAGAAAAAAAAATCTATGCATTTAACATTAAAAATTAATTCAACTTCTTCAGACCTCACAAAGAAATTAGGGCGCAAACGAGGCTTTGAAAAGTGTCAGGAGGGAAGGATAAAAATATTGCTGAGTGCCTGGGTCTGGGGGAAATGCAACTAGCAGAGAGATGGAGGGAGGGAGAGAGGAGAAGGGCGACATTTAGCCTCAATTTTCATTTTGGTTTATGTCCCTATTGTTACTCAAAAATCCATTTCCCCTTGCTTTCTGTGCAAAATTTTCTCCCTCTCTCCTTTGAAAATGCTGTAAAGTCTTTTGGGATCATTTCTTAATTCTGAAGTGCCTTTTTATTTTCCCTCTCTTTTTCTTTATTTTTTTTTACATCAGCATAAAGAACCACTTCCATATGTTCCTTCCCCCCACCCCACCCCTAAGCCTTTCTGGGTTTATAAATTTTATCTGTTAAATATTTACCCATGAAAAATTGTTTGAAACTGAAGCGGGCCAAAATGCTTCACAAAAGCAGCCATGTTTTCTTCCCCCCTTCTTCTTTTCCATGAGAGAGACTGCCTAGATGAGGCAGTTTTTCATGTGTACCCAATTTCTTCCTGTTATGCATTTTAAAACCTGGCCTTCCCAAGCAGCAGTAGGGCATTTATCAGTCAGAAATTTGGGAGCAGCGAGGGCAACATCTCAGCTCCAGAAGAGGCATAGCCAATGTTGTGCTCTCCAGATGTTGTTGGACTACAACTCCCATCATCCCTCTCCACTGGCCATGTTGGCTGAGCATGATGGGAGCTGGAACCCAACAACATCTGGAATATACCGTCAGGGCTGGAGTCAGACGCAGGTCAGCAGGAAAGACACAGGGCTCTGTTGTCAGTGAAGTTAGCTCTTTACTCAAGCAAACAGCATACAACTCAGCAACCCTTCCCAGTAGATCTTGCCTCTATGGAGCAGTTGCTAGGACTAAAGATTCCACCCTTTTCCGGATGTTTCCCAAGCAGTCTCAAACTGCATCTGTGCACTTCTGGTTCTGCCCTCATTATCCTTGCATTCTTGGGAACCAGGGTGGAGGAGAACAAAACAGGGAGAGCCCCCAAATTCTTCAGCAGCCTCTTGATCACCGCCCCTCCTCTGCTTCAGCCTCAGAGTCTGAACTGCTCCCTGTCACAGGTTCCTCCTGCTCACTAAACCCTGTTGCCTCTTCACTCTTTGGCACCTCCTCCCAATCTTCTCCCTCTGACCTCTTCTGAGTGTCCCACCACCAATCCCCTGGCTCTCAGCCTTCCTCCTCTGTGGTTTCCCCTGGGGGCTTCCCTGGCTAGTGCCTCCAGCCACTCCTCTTTGTCCAGTCCATCCCTGACACCTCCTGCCATTGATGTCACTGCAGCTTACCTGGATGGGGTGGCAGCATAATGGCGGGGAGACAGCGGTTCCACCTCACGACATAGGTCACCACTGCAACCATTTGCTCTAAAGCCCTTGTATGCACTTTGGATGAAACTTTGGTGGAACTCCTCACTGGAGCATGGGGAAGGGTCATCAAGGTGAATAGGAGAATCCTTCTCATTGAACTAATTCTTATGGCTTTCAATGGGATTTTTAAAATACTACTTGACCTGAATGTGGCTTTAATTTGTTTAATTTAACATTGTTTATTCTCACAGTCTGCATTAATTGAGCTGTTTCTGCGTGCCAGTTTGAGCTTCCCTTGGGAAGGAAATCCAGAATGTAAGCAATAAATTAAGCGAGGTGGCAAAATCCTAAGAATAATAGATGAAACCAAATTGAAAGTTGAGAAATCAGATGTTTGAATGCTCCTTTATGAGAGGAAAGGGACATGGGTGGCGCTGTGGGCTAAACCACTGAGCCTCTTGGGCTTGCCAATCAGAAGGTCGGCAGTTTGAATCCTCTTGACAGGGTGAGCTCAGCTCCTGCCAACCTAGCAGCTCGAAAGCACACCACAGTCAACCTAGCAGTTCGAAAGCACAGTGCAAGTAGATAAATAGGTATCACAGCAGCGGGGAGGTAAACGGCATTTCCATGCGCTCTGGTTTCCATCACGGCTCTCTCGGCCTGAAAGTGAGATGAGCGCTGCAACCCCACAGTCACCTTTGACTGGACTTAACTGTCCAGGGGTCCTTTACTTTTACCTTATGAGAGGAAAGAGACCCAAGCAGAAAACCAAGTTGTTCACAGACAGTGACTTATCCAGCACATGGGATTTCATGTCATTGTGAACATATATGGAGTTGCAACAACATGGTAGAAATTTCCATGTAGTTCATGTAGTGAGCTGCTGTATGCAGCTCCTCTCTAGAGGAACTCCTTTCTCGATAGTATTATTTATAGTTAGAGATTGCCGTGGTAATTAAGGTTGGATAAGATATCTCAGAATTCTCCACAGGCTAGAATCCTATCTGCATTCCAGTCCTGAAATTAGCTTGCATCCATCCCTCCAATGTGCTAGTCAACACTAAGCATGTGAAGTAGAAAGCAAATTGCGTCCAGCCCAAGACACTTTTCAGTGGTTATTCAATTAATTCCATGGTGGTGTTTTTTCATGAAATTACTCCTATAGCACCTATTACAGTGGTGCCTTGCAAGACGAAAATAATCCGTTCCGCAAGTCTCTTCATCTAGCGGTTTTTTTGTCTTGCGAAGCAATCCTATTAGTGGCTTAGCGGATTAGCGCTATTAGCGGTTTAGCGGCTATTAAAGGCTTAGCGGCTTAGCGGCTAAAAGGCTATTAGCAGCTTAGCGGCTTAGAAAAAGGGGGGAAAGTGAAAAAAATCGCAACTCACAAGACGTTTTCGTCTTGCAAAGCAAGCCCATAGGGAAATTCGTCTTGCGAAGCGCATCGAAAAACGGAAAACCCTTTCGTCTAGCGGGTTTTTCGTCTTGCGAGGCATTCGTCTTGCAAGGCACCACTGTATAACCCATCTCAAAGCAGTGTATAGATTAAAACGATGAAATAAACAATAGAACATTAAAATTACAATAACTGATAATGCAAGACGCACCAGTAGTTAAATCCTGATGTTAAGCACCCGAAAGTGCCTGAATACACAAGTATGTGTTGTTGCTGTTGTTATTAAAAAAAAAAAATCAGTGTTGGTGCTTGCTGGAGTTTTGAGAAGAGGCAATTTTATAGTAAGAGGGACCACCAAGGAGAAGGCCCTCCCCTTGGTTGCTGCTAACTGCAGGTTGATAGGTTTTGGGTAGCCAAACCACCCCTTTAGGAGCAGTGGAATAGGTTTGTGAGATAGGACACTCCAGAGAGCAATCTTGGAACCAACCTCAAAGGAAACCCCATACAGAGCACATTACAGTAATCCTATCTAGAGATTACCAATGGATGGGTCACAGTGGCCAGGCTATCCCTTATATAGCTCCTTCTTCTTTATTATTATTGCCTTTTGGCTGGAAAAGTGTTGGTTCACTAAGCCTAATCAAAGACCTACAAATCAGCGTCCCTCATTAGTCTGTTCCCAAGAGGGGAGAAACCTTCCCTTCTTGACTTTGTTTCCTTAAGAAGCTTGTTGTGTTCACACATATCATTACCACCCAAAGCCGCCAAGAGAGGATAAATCCTATTAGAGAGAGACCCCCCCCTCTCTCCAACTAACGTCATGCGATGCTACCCTTTGGCAAATGCCCACAAGGCAGCTGCGCTCTTTCAAGATGAGAGGAAGGGCTGGAGTAACACACAAACGCCGATACAGTATCGTATGTGTTTAAAATTAGCCAGCTTCTCAAAGCACAGGCTGTAAGCGTCTGGATATGTGCAGATATTCCTTCCAGATGTTCCAAACTACCCACACAAGCGGTCACTTCCACAGAACCACTCCCCAACACCCCTCACCAACCTCACCAACACCCTGGGGGAGGTGGGTTGGATGTGGCAATCAAGTTAGGAAAAATAATTATAATAATAAAAAGGCCCTTAGGTTTGAAATGTGCTTTATTAAGTAATGAAGGAGTACAGGCACAGCAAAGCAGAGAGCAGGCAGATGGGTGAGAAGAGGATTATTTCAAACCAGCCAAGAAGATCTGAATGGTAAACATTCTCTAAATGTTAACTTTGAGATCCAAGCCTGCTGGGATCAAGAGGTGGGGGCAGAATCTAGTCTTTCAATGTGTTAAAGGTAAAGGTACCCCTGCCCGTACGGGCCAGTCTTGACAGACTCTAGGGTTGTGCGCTCATCTCACTCTATAGGCCGGGAGCCAGCGCTGTCCGCAGACACTTCCGGGTCACGTGGCCAGCGTGACAAGCTGCATCTGGCGACATGGAACTCCGTTTACCTTCCCGCTGGTAAGCGGTCCCTATTTATCTACTTGCACCCGGGGGTGCTTTCGAACTGCTAGGTTGGCAGGTGCTGGGACCGAACGATGGGAGCGCACCCCGCCGTGGGGATTAGAACCGCCGACCATGCGATCGGCAAGTCCTAGGCGCTGAGGTTTTACCCACAGTGCCACCCGCGTCCCTAAAACTACTAATTACTAAAACTAAAGCACAACCCTGCTTACAAGTTTTACAGGATTTCAGCATTTATCCTCTGTTCTTCCGCTAAGATTCACAGAGCCAAAGCAAGGCCAGATTGGGGGACCAAATCTTTTGTATTTCCCTGTTCTGCGATTCTAAAACACAAACACAACAGCAGGGCAATCCTAAATCCTTGTGATTTTTTTTAAATTGGTGATCCTTTTGGCTGTAAATGTCTACTTCAAAGTGCATGGGTATTGCCCTGGGTGATATCTCAGAACCCAGAGGAGTATAGAATAAGACAGGTGTTGCCAGGATTTGGGGGGCTGTTGGCGTCTTTGCAAGTCGGACAAACTGTTGTGAGCACCTTACAGACACACACACAGAGAGAGAGAGAGAGAGAGAGAGAGAGAGAGAGAAACCAATCTATTCTGTTTACTACAATAGAATACATCTTCCAGGGATAATTTCAGCGGGGGGGACGACCCCTGAGTGCATTGGTGGGGTTGCCATATTTTGAAGAGCAAAAAAGAGGACACATTTGCAGACTTCTACTTTTAACTCTCATTTTATATACCCATGGGGGGAAAGAGGACAAGAGGACATGTCCTGGAAAAAGAGGACACATGGCATCCCTAGGGTGCAAGGGCACCCCCGGAATTAGATTTGTGGAGTTAGTTAAACAGAGAGACCTGCTTAGCTTCTTTTCCCTTTCCATGACTAGTAAATGTAGAATAAATTAAGAACAAAAGACAGACCATGGGCATCTGCTTCATTTAAAGAGGTCACATCCTTCCTCAAGGCAGAACATGAGTTGTTTGGGGGCAGATTCTCTCTCCCCACCCCCTTAAATTAAGCACAGCCCTGGCAAGTCAAAAGTGATCATTATCTGAGCCACCACTTGAGCCTCTTCTCCCAAACAATGGAAAAAGTCCTTGCTACAATTTATTTTCAAGCCATGGCAAATCACTGCTAATGAATTCTATTATTAAGTGGGGCTTTCTAAGCCATGCCTCCCATTTCCAGTCCTCCAAGGAATCGCAAGAGAAGTGGATACACTTATCGAAATGTTTGGAGAATGTGGCTTTTCTCTCTACTGAATTCCACAGGAGATATAGAATACATACAGGAAATTCACAAACGGGAGGGGACAAAGTCTTTGATGGCAAATAGAATTCCTGACCATCTTTTGAGACGATGTACAGCTGCCCAGTAGAGATAAAATGGACAGAATATTGGATTTAACAAAGCGAAGTTTTTCACATCCTACCAATGGTATCCGATTGCATCCCTCTGTTGGCGGTAACACAGGGAGAGTTATATGGCCATTTTGGCAGAAAAACAAAAGTCCCAAGATGCATTTTGTACTTAGAATGTATGTAGGAAGGAAATGAGGTCAGGTCATTTGTAGTTTGGTCCAACAACAAAAAAAGTGTTTCATAGCTTGGCTGCAAATCCTAACAAAGCTATCTTCCTCCGAAGACTTAAAATCTTTTCTTATTTGCTGAGAATGTCACCTCAAAAGAATGGAATCCTCTTGTGAGCTCATCATGGAGAATAACAAAGTAGTCTCTGAAGGTTCCCAGGGATAACGTCCAAGCCAGCATTTCCCCCAATATTTAACCAACAAAACGGGCAGCTGTGGTTTCACATGTGCATCAGAACAATAAAAACAAAACGCTTTGATAGCCACAGCTGTGCAAAATTCAACAGTGTCCTGATTGTGCTCCATTTAGAACAGGCTTCCTCAACCTCGGCCCTCCAGATGTTTTTTGGCCTACAACTCCCATGATCCCTAGCTAGCAGGACCAGTGGTCAGGGATGATGGGAATTGTAGTCTCAAAACACCTGGAGGGCCGAGGTTGAGGAAGCCTGATTTAGAATCTCTTGTCAGTGCAACACAAATCTATCGGGGAGATGTGCTCTGTGGGGAACAGGCTTCAGGCAATAGGCCCATTGGTAGACCAAATCTGCATTACAGTGATGTCTGCAAACAGGACATGAAGGCTGGCAACACCAACCGTGCAGTGTGGGAATCCCTTGCAGATGACCAGAGCGCCTGGAAACAGTCAGGTTGTGCATCCACATGAGTGAGCAGAAGAGGAATGACAGCTGGGAGGAGAACAGAGAGAAGAAACGCCATGATGCATCTGCAACAGCACAACCAGACGCCTTCATCTACCCCAGCTGCAACAAAACATGTCTCTCTTGTATCAGTCTCTGCAGCCGCAGCAGGCGCTATAGCACACACTTCCATTTTCTCCTGAGACAGACAGATGCAAACAATATGGTGTCATCTATGTATGTGGTAAGGGACATGGGTGGCAATGTGGGTTAAACCACAGAGCCTAGGACTTGCCGATCAGAAGGTCGGCGGTTCGAATCCCCATGACAGGGTGAGCTCTCGTTGTTCAGTCCCAGCTCCTGCCAACCTAGCAGTTCAAAAGCACATCAAAGTGTAAGTAGATAAATAGGTACCACTCCAGCGGGAAGGTAAATGGCATTTCCGTGCGCTGCTCTGGTTCGCCAGAAGCGGCTTAGTCATGTGGCCACATGACCCGGAAGCTGTACGCCGGCTCCCTCGGCCAATAAAGCGAGATGAGTGCCACAACTCCAGAGTCGGCCATGACTGGACCTAATGGTCAGGGGTCCCTTTACCTTTTATGTATGTGGTGTTTTGCGAATACAGTGGTACCTCAGGTTACATACACTTCAGGTTACAGACTCTGCTAACCCAGAAATAGTACCTCGGGTTAAGAACTTTGCTTCAGGATGAGAACAGAAATCGTGCTCTGGCGGCGCAGCAGCAGCGGGAGGCCCCCTTAGCTAAAGTGGTGCTTCAGGTTAAGAACAGTTTCAGGTTAAGAACGGACCTCTAGAATGAATTAAGTACTTAACCTGAGGTACCACTGTAAAGGAGAGGGGAAATCTCCCTCCTGGTCAGAGATGTCCTCTGTATCTATATGCCCCCTTCCCTAGAGGATGGCAAGATGGAGTCTTAGTCATCACAAAGTGTGAGCTGCTATTTTAATTGCCCAAAGTGCCCTGGAGTGATGCTGTATCGGGGGAATTGCCGTGGGAAATTTAAATGGCAGTCCTGGCCAGCATCAATGCTGCAGTTACTGCTGTTTGCTGGCACCAGCACAGAGTAAGCCTGCAAGGGCTCAGGAGAGGGCACTCTACCAAAGGCCCCCCTCAAATCGAGGCAAACCCTGAAATCCATCTGCCACTTATACGCACTGTCAAAACAGAGGAACCACCAGACGAAGACTAAAGAGGATGCAGATTTGCATGACATTAGCATCCACATGGACTAATTTATATGGAAAGCTGCAAAGCTGGACTCTCTTTCCTTGGAGGCTTTTAAGCAGAGGCTGGACGGCCATTTGTCATGGATGCTTTAGCCGAGATTCCTGCAACGCAAGGGTTGGACTAGATGGCCTTTGGGTACAATCCAACTCTACAATTCTATGACTCTGCAGTCAGAATTACTTTGAATAGAAATAGCACACATCTCACAATAGCGGGGGAAGACTGGAACCAGGTGATCTGTGTGCCCTTCCACCCACAGAATCATCGAGTTGGAAGGGACCCTAAGGATCATCTAGTCCAACCCTCTGCAATGCAGGAATATGCAGCTGCCCCATAAGGGGATAGATCCTGCAACCATGGTGTTATCTGCTCCACGCTCTAACCAACAGAGCTATCCAGGCTATATGGGTAGCTCTAAGGCCCCTTCTCCGTCTCCTTGTGATTTGTTGCTGGTTTTTCTAGCCCTTTTATAATTTTTAATAATGTTTTTTATTTATTTTCATGGTACAGAAGATAAATTTTGAGAAAACAATGGTTTCTTCTTGAGATTCTCTATCTCTAGACCAGATTTGGCCCAGGCTGCCTTTCAAGCAGAGGGCTGCTCACTGTAGGGCTCACAGCTATCTAGAGCAGGGGCAGCCAATGTGGTGGGTCCCACATACAGTGGTACCTCTGGTTGCAAACGGGATCCGTTCCGCAGGCCCGTTCGCCCGCTCGCGCGGGGTTGCAATTCGCCACTTCTGCGCATGTGCGAGCAGCGAAACCCGGAAGTAACCCTTTCCGGTACTTCCGTGTCGTCGCAGGACGCAACCTTAAAAAACGTATCATGAAGCAAATGTAACATGAGGTATGACTGTATTGTTGGACTCCAACTCCCATCATCCCTGGCCATTGGCCACACTGTGCAGAGCTGACAGGAGTTGTAGTCCAACCCCATCCACATGGCTAACTCTCACCTAGAGTCATAACCTTGCTCTTCCTGCATGAAAGAGGTCATGTAATGCCTAGGAACCCTCAAGTATTGTTTGGAATAAATCTGTGCATGTGTATGTTTGTGTGAACCTATGATGTTTATGCTTATAGTGCAAAAAACAAAACACCCCCCCCCCAAAAAAAACTCCCCTCTCTTAAATTGTGGCAGAAGAATACCATCTGCTTCTTGCTCTGGCCCACTTTTGGCGTGCTCCTAACAGCTGTTTCGAGGAAAAGCCTAGTCCCGGCGCACAGGAGCTGTGCCCCAAAGGGCTGGCCTAGAGGAGGATGTACATAATTTGATTTGAAGGCAAGGTGCTGCTCAGCAGAGCAGGAAATTAGGAACGCTATTTTTAAATTTGGAGAACTTTAACAAAACGGTGAGAATATTTCCTTCCCTCTGCCCCATGGGATTAGAGAGATTTAGGAGTTGCTGGAGTGTCGTTTTGATAAAACTAAACTGCTTTCAAAGGCCCCAGAGCAACTCTGGCCACTGCCAGAAGATCACCGAGTTTTCAAGAGGGAGGGAAAAACTTATTAAGTGGTCTTTTAAATCACTGACTGCCAACTTGTGTGCCATGAAGAATTCAGCCATCCCATGGGATGTGTTCAGCACCCTGTCCCTCACATGGCCCAGTGACGGGAGTCTACACATAGGGCAGCCATGTGTCTCCTGCTTTGTAAGTTCTCTGTTCAAAGGGATGTCCTAGCCAAGTGCAGAATAAAGTCAGAGGACTGTAAGAATAAGAGGGGAGGGTTTTGGAAGACTTGGGAACGTGTCACAGTTTGGTCACTCCTTCTCATGTGGCGAGGAGTGTCTGTTCCTCCATACGCAGAACTCTTCCAAACATACCGTACTCACAACAAGAAAGAATGCTTCTGAATTATGCTTACCAATGATTTAGTTTTATCTGCTCCTAACGGCAACCGATAAATAATGACAGGTGGAATATATAAGAGGTAGGAGGTACTACAAAACCTGAACAGTATCAGTTTGCCTTACAATCTGCATTTTAAAAAAGCAAAGTTTCTTTGTTCCTTAAAAACAGCTTTCTTTTTAAAAATGCAATTTGGAAGAAAAAGAAAAGAACAGATATGTTTTGCATCCTCATTCTTACAGAAACATTTACCAAATGCCCCCCCCCCTTATTTTAAGTATTACATAGGAGAAATTTGGGGGAGGTATTAAAAAAAGGCTATAATCTCTCCTCATACCAGCTCCTTGATCCTTCAATTACCATTTACTTGACAGCTTAATATTTTTTAAATACTGTATACTGTGACCAGAATGCATTATACACTGTAAGGGCATTTCCCCATTTCCTTAGCACATAATTTTTTCTTCTTATATATTTTTATTTTAGTGGCCCCAAGTATATCCAGCCCTGAATGCAAGTAACATTCCGCTGATGGAAGGACAATGAGGATCTCCTCTCAAAAGCTGCAGAGACAGAAGCATCACATGGCAATATCAGCTGTTCCCAAAACACCCTGCAAAGGCGCATTTCTGCTTCTGTGATGCAGATGTCTTGCCCTTAAGTGTCAACCTTACTTGGCATAAGAATCTGTGAGAGGCACGGAGGAAAATGTCAAATTCGACTTAAAACGCAACAGCACGTTTCTATTTTTCCTCCCCAAATGAATTTTGGTTACGGAAAGGTCACCCCACCCATCAATGACATTTCTGCCTGCTTAGCACTCTGCGGCATATGCTTAAGCGCTTCTTACAATACAACAGATGACCAAAAAGAAATAAATCCAAGCCCGTTAAGGCATGTGCAACTTTGCTACGGCTAGAGAGCAAGACAAGCCAAAGTTTTTGCTTTCGCTCCTGTTCAAGATTCAGGTAGGCAGCCGTGTTGGTCTGATGCAGTCAGGGGGGAAATAATAATAATAATAATAATAATAATAATAATAATAATAATAAATTGTCCAGGAGCACCTTATAGACCAACTAAGTTTGTTCTGGGTATGAGCTTTCGTGTGCATGCACACTTCTTCAGATACACTGAAGCAGAAATCACCAGACCCTTATATATAGTGGGAGGGTGGGGTGGGGTATTTCTCAGAAGGGTGGTAGGAGATGGGTGATCGGTTCAATGGGTATGGTAAACCTGTTGACACTGTTAACGACTTTTAACTATATATAAGGGTCTGCTGACTTCTGCTTCAGTGTATCTGAAGTAGTGTATTTTCATGCACATGAAAGCTTATACAGTGGTACCTTGGGTTACATACGCTTCAGGTTACATACGCTTCAGGTTACAGACTCAGCACACCCAGAAATAGTACCTCGGGTTAAGAACTTTGCTTCAAGATGAGAACATAAATCATTCAGTGGCGGCGGCGCAGCAGCAGGAGGCCCCATTAGCTAAAGTGGTGCTTCAGGTTAAGAACAGTTTCAGGTTAAGAACAGACCTCCCTCCAGAACGAATTAAGTTATTAACCCAAGGTACAGTGGACACTTGGGTTGCAAACGTGATCCATGCGGGAGGCACATTCGCAACCCACAGCATGATTCGTTTGTGATTCTGCGCATGCGCAAAGTGTGATTTAGCACTTCTGCACATGTGCAACTGCCATAACCCGTTCCGGCATTTCCAGGTTTCGGTGCATCCGTAACCTGAAAAAACACAACCTGAAGCGCCTGTAACCTGAGGTATGACTATAACAGAACAAACTTAGCTGGTCTATAAGGTGCTGCTGGACAATTTTTTATTTTATTTTTGTTTTGACTGTGCCAGACCAACACGGCTGCCTCCCTGAATCTTTAACAGGAGTGAAAGCAAAAACGTCTGCTTTGGCTTGTCTTGCTGTCGGGACAATTTTATTTTTTAATCTTTTTTTTACTCCTATTAAAAATCATCTCAACGACCTAATCTGACTCGGGAGAACTTAGACCAAAAGATCAGAACACCTTGCAAGGAGAGTGGGCAGAGAATTCTGACAAAAAAATGGAAATGGCAGTGGAAATTGCCAGTGTTCCTTTATTTGTCCCCTGGCCAGAGCCGAACCCCGTGTGGCTACTTACTCAGAAAGGTGCTTAAGTGACAAGGATTTAAGGGAGAACCCCCCCCCCCAGGAGTGGTAGACAGAATCCTAGTGTTTGGGTGAAAAAACAGGAAGCCACTGCCCAATGGGGGGGTTGGGGTAGGAAACATGAAGTTCAGGCAGTAACTGAAAACAAAATAGGAAACAGGAAGGCCTTAATATCAGAATGACATAATTCCTTAGTCACCTCGCATATCTGAATAAACAGCTGTTCCAGGTTTGCTTGCTGAGAAGGCGATGTGAATAAAATGAAAAACACAGTGGTTCAGTATATTTTGTTAAGTATTATTACTATGAGGGAGTTGCAGCAAGCAGAGCCTTTAGGCACCTTGTTTTAACCTGGGTGGTTTCCCAAATGAAAGCTGCAACATCACCCAGTTCCCCCCACTCCGTTCTCCCCACACTCCCCACTATATTTGCCATCTAATCTGGGACTCTTGCACACTGTTTTCTGCATTTCAGTTGCCCCAATGAAGGCATTGCTGCAACACAGAGTTTGGAATTTTTCTCATGCTGTGGGTATTCAGTGGCTTAAGACAAAATGTGGAACATGGGCAATAAAGTGTCTTTGTACAATAACCTTTCTAAATCGTTGATACAGTACCTGGGTAAGTGTAACACAGTCAGGTTTCACAGTGAATGTGGTTGACTGTTGAACTTGGATCTGGAACAAGCTCCATTCGTTCTCCCATAAGGAGGATTGTTGTTGTTTAGTCATGTCCGACTCTTCGTGACCCCATGGACCAGAGCACGCCAGGCACTCCTGTCTTCCACTGCCTCCCGCAGCTTGGTCAAACTCATGCTGGTAGCTTTGAGAACACTGTCCAACCATTTCATCCTCCGTTGTCGCCTTCTCCTTGTGCCCTCCATCTTTCCCAACATCAGGGTCTTTTCCAGGGAGTCTTCTCTTCTCATGAGATGGCCAAAGTATTGGAGCCGCAGCTTCAGGATCTGTCCTTCCAAGGGCTGATTTCCTTATGAATGGATAGGTTTGATCTTCTTGCAGTCCATGGGACTCTCAAGAGTCTCCTCCAGCACCATAATTCAAAAGCATCCATTCTTCGGCGATCAGCCTTCTTTACGCTCCAGCTCTCACTTCCATACATCACTACTGGGAAAACCATAGCTTTAACTATACGGACCTTTGTTGGCAAGGTGATGCCTCTGCATTTTAAGATGCTGTTTTAAGGAAGATTAGCTGGCCACGTTTACTCCCAAAATAATGAGCTGGACCCAGATTATATTCCTCTCTTTTATTTAATGGGAGAACTCAGAAACTAATTGGAGAACGAAAGTTCTCCAAGTGTTGTACAAATATGACAATTGGAGAAAAGCTCACCTAAAATCCACACTGCTCTATACACCCACACACCCATCACTATATAACAACAAAATAAAACTAAATTATATTACTGGGGTGGCCTTGTCAAAAGGGGGGGGGGATGTTATGGAGGTATCCAAAACAATACAGCCTAATATCAATAGGCAGGGAGTTCCACAGCACAGATGCTGCCACACTAAAGGACAGGCTTCTCACAGGATGTGGAATGAACATCATGTGACAGTTGTGAAAGTGAAAGTTCCACAGATCAAAGTGATCAAATAGACACATATAGAGCATTTGAAAAAGGACGAGAGCTCCACGGTGAGGAGGAAGGGGTGGCACAGAACTAGGGATTACTCCTCATCCCAACCCCTCTGAAACAATAAAGGGCTGGCTTCTAATATACCATACCTCCAACTGCATTATCCTACCAGTAGAGAGATTTCAGGTCAAAAAGCTGAAGATTTAGCCCAGTTCTGGAAAATAGGTATAAAAAGGAAATTAAGAGGCAAAACTTTCTTCTACTTTTTGGGAGGTGGGGAGAACAGGGCAGAAGGAGAGCTGAAACACTGTATATACCATTCCGCATTTTCTTCATGGAACCTACACATATAGGATTGAAAGGTGTCCTGGACAAGGCAGCCAACTTCTGTTCCAACTTGGCTACTCCTAAAGGTCTGACAACTGCAGTTTCCACAAGTTGTGCTCCCCCATTCATCTTGGAAAGCTTGACTTACTGGAAACAACTTCTGCGCATAATGGTCCTTCTGTCAGCCTCAGTATACTGACTTTCTACTGAGTGGGAAAGGCAGTGATTTCAAAACCTACAGGCTCCAAGGAAGATGCTGTCTAAAGATTTCACGGACAGAGGTGTGGCAGAAACTTGTACATGGACACAGGTGTGGAGCAAGAAATTGGGCAGACTCCAGGGGTTCAAAAGAGCCCCTCAGCGACCTGACCTTGCTAGACTGCTGCTTCCCACCTTGCCCCGGACTGCCATTTTAGCAGAAGGTGGGCAATGGTGCCACTTCTGAATGGGAGCTAAGCTCTCTGTGTGTGTGTGCCCATTGGCAGTACTGTACAGAAGACCCAGCTCTGCATGGGTGACATGCAAAAACAGGGGGGGTAAAGGTAAAGGGACCCCTGACCATTAGGTCCAGTCATGACCGACTCTGGGGTTGTGGCGCTCATCTCATTTTATTGGCCGAGGGAGCCGGCGTTTGTCTGCAGACAGCTTCTGGGTGATGTGGCCAGCATGACTAAGCCACTTCTGGTGAACCAGAGCAGCACACGGAAACGCCGTTTACCTTCCCGCCGGAGTGGTACCTATTTATCTACTTGCACTTTGATGTGATTTCAAACAACCAGCAAACAAAGGCTAGAGACTAACTTAGCAAATATCACTCAGTGACGGGAGAGAGAGAAAAATACATACGCAAAACCTCCAGATCGTTTTGTATGCTCTACTTCATTAAATAGCCTGAAGTTCCAGAGCACATCTGTTTTACAGGAATATAATTACTTGCAAGGAACAGGGCTCTAGAAACTTAGTGTTTTTGCAATACCTATTTATACAGGTAGAGCAGATGGGAAGTGGAGCAGGTGATGTTCGTCCTAAAGCAGCATCGATCACTGAAAGCAGCAGCAAACCCTCCGCATGGTTGCTTTTCGCTACCGAGAAGCGAATGACCTTCAAGAAGTCAGGCTGCAGGTATCCACATAACTAGCGACCCGTGAAGCTGCCTTCAGCCCACGCTGCGATTTTACAGTCCCAGGCAGACAAAAAACATCATCCCAACTTTACGAAGACACTTATTACTACTTAAAATGCATGCATGCTTTAAGAGCTCGGACACAAATGGAGCAGTCAAATAAAAATACCCCCCAAAAGCCAAGAAATCAAATTACAGCAAGAGAAATACATTCTAAACTCACTATCACTACAACATTGGAAACAAAAACAAGCAGCTTACTGGCCCATGGGAAAACACTCTCAAGCAGCCAACTTTAAATTACCTGATTAATATAAAGTATAAAGGTGCAAGTCAGAGGTCCAAATCAGAGAAAAATTTCTTTCTCTCTCTCCCCCCCCCCCATAATTTTTAAATTTGGTTTTAAATATTTAAATTTACAATCATACCACAACTCATCCAAAAGTATAAGATTCCCACAAATCTCTGGACTTCCCCACTCCCACTCCGTGGGTTCTGTTTTCTACTGCATCCTTTGTTTAATAATCCAAATTTTTATAACTCCATTGTATCCATAGTTCTTGATTCATTACAAGTGTTATTTGCAGTCCTGCTTACATTTTTAACTGTTTACAGTGGTCTCCAAGATAAATGATAAATCCTCCCCATTCCTTATTAAAGTTTTGGTCTTCCTGATTCTTGATCCTTTCAGGTCAATTCTGCCATTTCGGCATAGTCCATCAAACCAGTTTTTGTGCAGAAAGGCCCAGTGTTCAATCCCTGGCATCTCCCATTCAAAGGACCTCAAGTAGCAGATGATGGCAAAGATATCTACCTGAGACAGCGGTTCTCAAAGGGTGTGGCAATGCCACACTGGTGTGGCTGGAGAGGATGGCAAGCATGGCAGGAAGAGTCAAGGACGATCAAAGAAACATTGAAACAGTACAATACAGTACAGTACAGTAGGGATGTCCAACAGGTAGACTGCAATCCACTGGTAGATCGTGGGGGGGGGGGTCCATGGTAGATACCCCCCCAAAAAAAACAAATTTGGCTTCCCAAACAGGGCACAGTCACCTCATTCAGGACCAGGGAGGCCTCCGCACCTGCCGCCTCCTGTCCCCCAAGAACAGTGCTTCTGTCTTGTCAGGATTTAACCTCAATCTGTTAGCCGCCATCCATCCTCCAACCACCTCCAGACACTCACAATAAAGATTGATTGATGCTAAAATTCTGAATGCCCCTGCCTCTTGCACTCCGTTCTACAGCACCGTTTTGATGTCCTCTGCAGGCCAGCATCCAGTGCAACCACACCAATCGTGCTACCGTAAAACCACCTCTGCCTTTAAGGCCCCCCACCTGCCGCCCTCTGGTGCCCCCTATGCATGCAGGCAAGGAAGAGACATTATCAGAGTTAGAAGAACACATGCCAGACAGTCTGAAAGCACTTTAAGGTGGTGTGGAGCAGGGTCAGTCAGAGAGTGACCTGATAAAAGGAACGGGGGGGGCACATTCAGCCCGCCAACTTGAGGTTCACAATTTCCGGCTTGGTGGGTCACAAATCGCAGAGGACAAAAGCTTAACACTTAAGAGAGAAGATGGGACAAAACAGTGACAAATATCTTGCTCTCTTTTGCCACTTCACCACCACCAACAACAACAACAACAGTGTGATGTAGTGTTAAGAGAGCCAGTGTGGTGTAGTGGTTAAGAGCGGTGGACTCGTAATCTGGTGAACCGGGTTCGCTTCCCCGCTCCTCCACATGCAGCTGCTGGGTGACCTTGGGCCAGTCACACTTCTCTGAAGTCTCTCAGCCCCACTCACCTCACAGAGTGTTTGTTGTGAGGGAGGAAGGGAAAGGAGAATGTTAGCCACTTTGAGACTCCTGAAGGGGAGTGATAAAGCGGGATATCAAATCCAAACAACAACCCCTTAATTGCGTAGTTTTTGCAGTAGGTTCGGAAGGGCAAATCTTCCTTGTCCGCCTCAAATCAAGGAGGCAAATTTGAGTTCCAAAGCCAATTTGACCTCCTGATCCTGGCTGTCAAAATGGAGGGACATGTTCTCTCCAATGTGCAAGCCCAGCCCCAGATGACTGAATATATTTATGTATCAAAGACCAACACTTTGAACTCTTAAACCAAGGGAGACACTGGGGCAAGATTCCAAAGCAATGGAATCATAAGGCAGTTGGTGAGCAGCTGAAGTAAGCCAGTCACTATGTTGCAACAGAAGTCTCTGTCCCCAGGATGATTTAAGATCCAGCTCTAGCACAATCTGCATGAGATGCAGGTCGCATCTCTTGCCAACTCTAGACCAAACTGCACTTTAAGGCCGTTGCTTTAAAGTTCAATAATAAAGTTACAGATTTCAATCCAGGCCTCAGAGAGGCGACCTGCTGGTTTGTGCAAGTCCCCAAATGAGGCTGAGCAGCATTAAAAGGTCAGAGCACAGTCAGCAAACAAACCACAAACTTCCCAGTGGTTGGATGGTTTATGCATGCATGTATTTGAGAAGTCTTAACCTGCTCAAGTCTCCTCCGTGAACTTTAAGAAGTGCAACACAGTAAAGGGAGTAGATATATATTTCCAGGGATGGAAGAAGTTTTGCTGCCTCAAGCAGCTTCAGAAGAGTCTCTTTCATTCCATAGGATCTCATTGGCCTAAGCTACCTCACAGGGTTGTTGTGAGGAGGAGGAAAACCATATACACCATCTTTAGACCCTTGGAAGACAAAGGTGGTATATAAATGTAAATAAATAATAATAATAATATAGTAAAGGTAAAGGGACCCCTGACCATTAGGTCCAGTCGTGGCCGACTCTGGGGTTGCAGCGCTCATCTCGCTTTATTGCCGAGGGAGCCAGCGTACAGCTTTCAGATCTTGTGGCCAGCGTGACTAAGCCGAACCAGAGCAGCACACGGAAATGCCACTTACCTTCCCGCCGGAACGGTACCTATTTATCTACTTGCACTTTGATGTGCTTTCGAACTGCTGGGTTGGCAGGAGCAGGGACCGAGCAACGGGAGCTCACCCCGTCACGGGGATTCGAACCGCCGACCTTCTGATCGGCAAGTCCTAGGCTCTGTGGTTTAACCCACAGCGCCACCCGCGTCCCTAAAAACATAGTAGGGTAGGCAACCGTTTACGTCTTCCCTGCCCCTACTTTCTCACCCTCACCTGGTCCCTCCAAATTGCCCTTACTTAAAATCATAGCAACACAACATGCCAAACTTTCAAGAGGCACCAAGCTCATGCCTTTCCTTGGATTGCAGAGCTTGGCTTGCTTACTTGAGTCCGCCAGGCCTTTTCCTTCTGCTGGTACCTTCTATAGATGGGTTTTGATACAGATGTGTGAGCTGCCGACGATGGAAGCTGCCGCCTCCGAAAAGGGAGGGTTCATTGATAGGATTTTCATGCTTTCCAAATAAGTCATTTTGTAATAAGCAGACTCTCCCCGCCCACACACCAATTTGCACAATGACGGCTCCATATAATTGAAAACAACAACAGCACAGAAGTGCTTTACAGAGCAATAAGAGCAAATGAAGAAGACAGGCCCTTGCCCCGGGGGGGGGGAGAGAACACCGGGGGGGGCGGCAGGGGGCGACATGGGGTTGTTCAAACAAAGTTTGGTTTCAGGAATGCATATACACATGGATGGAGATCAGGAAAGGTTTTTAAGTTAAACAGCCCAGTCAGGCAAAGGTTCTTGGGATTCCCGCCCCCAAATTAGCCCATGATGGTGGTCAGCCATAGGGAACAGGATGAAACCATCCGGAGTTCAGCATAGGTGGTTGCATGCCTCCTACGGGCATTTGTTGCATGCCAGCAAACCGATGCCTCTCTCTGCCTTTCTTAGCAGGGTGTAGTCTGGGAAATGAGCAGCGCAAAATCTCAAAGCAGCAATCAGTTTAACTCCAGCTCTGCTTTAAGCTTGTAATTAGCTATCGCAGGCTGTAATTTTGAAGAGAAGGAACGACGCACCACATCACAGGCAAAGAGGCCTGCGCTTGTGTGGTTCCGTTCGAGCTTTTTATAACACCACGACAGGCGCTGCCAAGGGAGATCACTTTTGAAGAAACGTAACATTTTGGAAAATATTGCTATTCTACTCACACACACATGAAGTACTATGTTTGCAAAATGTTTAGGTACATAGAAAAAAACAATCATTCAAAAACAAATTGGCATTACTAGAATGGAAACTACAGTGGTACCTCGGTTTTCGAACATCTCCATTGACAAACATTTCGGTTTTCATACGCTGTAAACCTGGAAGTGAATGCTTTGGTTTTCGAACATGCCTTGGAAGTCAAACATGCCATGAGGCTTCTGCTGAGTGTAAGATCCTGAGGCCTAGCTATCAGCTAATGAGTTTTCGGTTTTCAAATGTTTCAGAACTCGAACCGACTTCCAGAACAGATTATGTTCAAAAACTGAGGTACCTCTGGTACAGTGGTACCTCGGGTTACATACACTTCAGGTTACATACGCTTCAGGTTACAGACTCTGCTAACCCAGAAATAGTACCTCGGGTTAAGAATTTTGCTTCAGGATGAGAACAGAAATCGTGTTCCGACGGCGAGGCAGCAGCAGGAGGCCCCATTAGCTAAAGTGGTGCTTCAGGTTAAGAACAGTTTCATGTTAAGTACAGACCTCCGGAACGAATTAAGTTCTTAACCCGAGGTACCACTGTATATACATACACAAACTCTGTTTGAAAAGTGCACGCAATTACACTCTTTGCCTTCACAATCATCCTTGTGAGGGAGGAAAGTAGGTTGGCGAGCGAACCTGGATCAGACCAAAGCCCCATCGAGTTCAGCATCCTTTCCTTCCGTGCCCAAACAGATGCCCACAGAAAGCCCACAAGCAGCCTTCTCCCTGCCCGCTATTAGCAGCAGTTGGCATAGAGAGGCAGGATGCCTCCAAGAGCAGAGGAAAAGCACGACCATGGAAACAAGAACCCATTGACAGCTGCACTCTCTGTATACATATCAAGTCTATCCATCCAAGTTGGTGGGCATCCCGGATGAATTCCACAGGCAGGGAGACATTTATCCAAAGACGCACAATAAAGCCCATGACACAGGTGGACCTTAAACCCAGGACACAAGCAATTCGTGGACCCTAACCCTATTGCCAGGGGATGCGGGTGGCGCTGTGGGTTAAACCACAGAGCCTAGGACTTGCCGATCAGAAGGTCGGCGGTTCAAATCCCCGCGACAGGGTGAGCTCCCATTGCTCGGTCCCTGCTCCTGCCAACCCAGCAGTTCGAAAGCACGTCAAAGTGCAAGTAGATAAATAGGTACCACTCCGGCGGGAAGGTAAGCGGCGTTTCCGTGTGCTGCTCTGGTTCGCCAGAAGCGGCTTAGTCATGCTGGCCACATGACCCGGAAGCTGTACGCCGGCTCCCTCGGCCAATAAAGAGAGATGAGCGCCGCAACCCCAGAGTCGGTCACGACTGGACCTAATGGTCAGGGGTCCCTTTACCTTTAACCCTATTGCCAGCCAGGTCAAATCAAACGATTCGGTTTTTACACCAGGTTCACACAAGCAGGGAATATAAATAAAAAACCCTCTAGCTTCCCCTCGCTTGTTTTTCATCCCTAACACATAGCCCCACTTAGTGCACACCAGCAAACATATAACGTAATGTGTGAATTGGCCCCATTATTCATACACCTGCTAAGAGCGTGTACATGATTTTGGAGTGTGAGAAGACTTTTCTAAATGGTCTCCAAAAACGCAAGCAGTTGCTGCAGTACAGAAGGATGCTTTTCTGTTCCCTTGCCAAGGGTTTGGTTTTTTTAAGCCCCATAAATATACATCTCGCATGGACAACAAACCTAGCCAGACATCATTAATTTTTATGAAGTTCCACTGCCCTGTTTGAAAGAGACCTAATTAAAGAAGGCAGATGCCGTCCAGTGATTTTAAAGCAAAAAAAAAAAAGCATTTCCCCAAAAGTACACTTACAGAGCGAGGGGTGAATGCTACTTCCTCCAAGTTCAAAAACTAGAAGATTATTAAGAGTAAAGGGTGTCCATTAATAACTATGGACTTTTTATTTAAAAACAACCATGCACATGACAGTTCCTAAATGATCTCTCGCCTGTAATTTCTCCAGCGCCCAGAAGCTTTTGATGAAAAGCTACATTAGGTCACCCTGCAAATCACTTCCAGCTTTTCCTTCCTCTGCTCTAATCTGAGGAAAATGGAGTAGGGGAATGAGAGTTGTTTAGGTTGAAGATCCAAGGGAAGGGGGAAATGGGGAGGGGGAATCCTACATAGAAGCTACTATATAACTTCATTTAGGAGTTTGTGTTTAATGAACGTTGTCACTCTCTTAACAAGGGCAGAGGGTTTTTAGGCTTGTGCAATTAAATTGGACCCTCTGTAGCAAGATCTTACTAAATGGGGTAAATGGACCGTTGGACTAGGACTAGGGAGAGCACTGTCAAAATCCCATCTCGGCCTTTAAATCTCCTCATTCCTGGGGCTGTATAAAGAATCACATCCTTTTGCATATCCTGTTAGGCTGGGACCTTCAAGTATCCTGGCAGCCCCTATTCTGCACCTGCCAAAGTGTCCAGCCTCCCTTTAAAAGGCAGCCCCGTTTAGGGAGCACTGCAGTAATCTAGCCTTGCTCTAAAGCAGGGTGGGCATAACAGAAGCCGTAATCTTTGTTCACTTTTAGAAGGCAAATTAAAGCTTACCTGTCCCAGCAGGTGTTCTGAAAGCTCCTCCAGTTGATCTCAGGTTTTACTGCTGCTGCTGATAGCAATTTTTATTTTGAGAATTTACGCTTTCATGCTGTTTGTAATTTTATACGTGACTGTGCATTACTTTGCAGCACAGCAGTTAACAATTGCAGTAATATGATTTATTCTATTTTTTTAACTTGTTTTCATACGGCAAAAGCAAGAAAGGACATCTCTTTTCCTGTACCAGGGAAATATGGAAGGCAAGGATGGATGAATTGACTTTTTCCTTTAGAGTTCACAATCAGCAGTCTGTAGAAAATTGTTACTTGGTGGAGGTGGGAAGGATTCTTCACCAACCTAGGAGCCTCCAGATGTTATAGACCACAACTCATAGGAGCATAGAAACCTGCTTTAGCATAGTTGGTTAGAGCATGGTGCTCCTAATGCCAAAGTTGCAGATTCGATCCCCGTAATGGACAGCTGCATATTCCTGCATTGAGGGTCCAGATTAGATGATCCCTTCCAACTCTATGATTCCATTGGTCCCAGGGCCGAATTTAGGTTTGATGAGGCCCTAAGCTACTGAAGGTAATGGGGCCCTTTATATGTCCAGCTGTCCTTTGTCAACAACAAATTGTCACTGTTTTTTGTGTGTTGAATATATGCCATATGGTAATTTATGGACCTAATAGATATCTAAAGCTATTTGCACATAACAAAACATTTTATCAAAGTAATTGTTGCACTACAATACAATTAAGAAGTTGTTTTTTTATGTTGTGTTTTGGAAATGTACATTCAGGTTGTTGTTTTTTCCTTTTTAAATTTTTAATTACTTTTTTATTCAAAATTAAAACAAAACATATTATCCAGAAACATATCATCCTTATCCCCCCCCCATTTTCCCCGCAGCGTTCGCAACCCGAGGTATGACTGTACATTTCCAAAATATAAGATAAAAAACAAGTAAAATAAAACCTACATACAGCAACAGTGTTTCGTGTTGTGTAGGCTCCTGTGATGTAAGTACAGTGGTACGTCGCAAGACGAATGCCTTGTAAGACGAAAAATCCGCAAGATGAAGAAACTCGCAGGACGGATTAATTTCGTCTTGCGAGGCACCACTGTAATGGGACCGACCTGCTAGCCTGCTCCCTAAAACATCACTGGTTTGCTCATTTCTGTATATAGGGTGCCTACATTCTGCATGTACTGGTTGCAAGGCAACATGTGCAAATGGCTTTAGATACCTATTAAGTCCATAAATTACCATGTAGCATATATTCAACACAAAAAAAGCGACAATTTTGTTGACAAAGGACAGCTGGACATATCAAGGGCCCCATTACCTTCAGTAGCTTAGGGCCTCATCAAACCTAAATCCAGCCCTGAGTGGGACTTGCTTCTAAGTAGACACGCACAGGATTTCCCCACTAACTCTTTCCAGCAATTAAATACAATGATCACAGGTGGTCCAACAGTGTCACAGAGCACAGTGAAAAATGTAATCTTGGATCCCTAGCTGGAAGCCACAATGCAATAAAGTGATTTTCTTTATGGAAACTTTAATTAATCTGCCAGTAAGCATGCAGAGAACCTTTAAGCACCATAGCTTGGTGGAAGCTTAATTAACTCTCTTCCAGAGCATAATAGCTCAGCGACTAGCACATCATTCTACATTCATGGGCTGAAACAAGCATATGGACTTTCACGTTTCTCTCTCTTCCCCTCACAACAGGGAGGTAAGCTTGTCAGATTTAATACAGGTTTTTTTCACTTGCAAAAAGAAAAAAAAAAGGACAGGGCAGCTATTCCGAGGCCCTAGAACACTGACAGAAACAAACAAAATAACCTTTTGCAAGATGCCAGGTAACTAGTAAAAAGCAGAAGACATTCAATAAATGTACTTCTCAAAAGGAAGTCTCAGAAACTGATTGTCCACAGTTAATCCTTCCACAGCAGACAATTTCTCAAAATGAAAAAAAAAGACTTCAAAACAAAAGGGGGGGGGGGATATCAGCAACAGGAAAATCGGCTTTTAAGAACAGGTTTGCCTCAAGGTGCCCTTGGCTGGGGAAGAGGAAATAAAAATGGAGGTTTACTTCTCAGATGAGACTGGAAACAATGCTGAATTTGATTTTTGTATTTAAATGGTTTGCAATAAATGTTCTGCATACAGCCCAAACAATAGGAAGGCTTTTCAGACTACTATATGCAAAACATTGGAGAACTTAGCTTACCACACTGGAGCTACCGGGGGGGGGGGCAGGGGGATCCAGTCAAAATTATCATTATTTATCATTAATTTATTGCATTGCCTGCTCTTCACCTAGAAGGTGGGTGACTACACTTTAAAATACAATGAAAGCAGGAGAAAACAAACTGCAATCACAAGAACAGGACGTGTACAAAATAAGCGTATCTCAAGTATCAAAAGCCTGGGTAAAGAGGGGCATTTTCAGCATATAATAAAAGCTGTATAGTGAAGGCAGTTCTGCAGTAAGGAAGTTCCATGGCAAAGAAGATGCCACAGAGAAATATGTTGGGTTACTAGATCCTTGCCAATACCTGTGTGTGTGTGTGTGTGTGTGTGTGTGTGTGTGCCAACAATCTATGTTTGCTAAAACAATTTGGATTTAAACCTGAAAGACTGTTCAAGAGCTCAAGACAATTCGTATTTATTTTGGACTTATTTAGCCTTTATATTTGGGGAATATGGGGTGTTATGGGAAGGGCAGAACCTCTGGTGGGAGAGACACTGTGCTTCTTCTGGTGTACTTTGTCCACCTTTGTGTTGTGATGCGTCCAAGGGAATGGGGGCAATTGGCAGGCCCGCAGCTGACTCCAGCCCACCGGCCGGTAGCCGAACAAACTCCGGTTCTCAGAACAGCATCAAACAGCGACCCACAGCTTCAGAACTCTTTAAAAGCTGGAGCACGCTCTAATCAGCAGAGTAATTAACTCTTCACAATGGAAGGGCGGACAGAGGCATATGTAAAGCATATTTACAAGCCGTTTATTCAGCATAGATCAAGACAAAGGAAACATGTCTGCTCTCCTTCATGTCTAAGAGCAGGAAGCACTAAGCAAAAGCTATACACAAATGGAAGCTCCCAGCAAGCTGTGCTGGAATGTAAACAGACATGTGACATACAACAATCCACATATCTGTTCCTCTTAGGGTAGAACGGAACATCAATATCCTAACACTTCGGTCCCACCGTGCACTCAGCTCTCACCTATGCCTCCTAGAAGCTGTCAGCATGTGAGAGTGGCCACATCCAATGAAATATACTCAGAGTCGCAAAGTGATTTCATGCTCTTTATTCAGCTCATAGTGGTGAGGAGGAATGAATGAAAGTCCCCTCAAAGTATCTGCTTTATATACATTATTTACACAATGGGCTGCACATGATTGGCTAATTCTGGGATTCTCCTGTAGGCCAATCAGGTTGTGGATTCAATTCCATCTGGAGCTGGATTGGGTGGCTCCTGCAGACCAATCATACTGCTGCATTGTTCTAGGACCAATCAGACTGCTGCATTCTGAATCCTATTGTTCTAGGACCAATCAGACTGCTGCAGTTTGGATCCTATTGTTCTAGGACCAATCAGACTGCTGCAGTTTGGATCCTATTCAACTCAGTACATAACACCCAAGGAAACGGCTTCCACTGGCCGGCTAAACCAGGTGAGGGTAGCCGATGGGTCTTAAACCCTTGGCGAGTTAGAGATATCTCCTGCAGGTGAAGAAGGCTCCAGCAGATTGAACTGACAAGACCCAATAGTGGATCCAACGCTCAGTTACTGCATGTGTTGTAGAAGGAAGCGAGGGGCAGATGGGCTTTGTTGACCTTGGAAGGGAGCCTATCTAGAAGAAGGAAAACTCTGGTCCTAAACCTCCACTGCCTTGTGAGATATCCTTGGGAGAAGAAAAGGCTCAAGAGTAAACCCTACATAAATCCAGAGTGGAGTCCCTAAGACGGTTGGATGGTGTCTTGTCTGCCTCCTTTCAGCAATGCCTGCAGTCAGGCTGGTGCCAAACATCTTGCTCTTTTGATTCCATCAGCGAGGTCTTGTCATCTGGGCAGCCCAGGACCTCCACACACACTGCCCAGGCTTGCACCCTCAGTGGTCAGGTGTGCGTGCAGGAGCCAGGTCCTGTGACCAGTAGGACTTTGCAGGACTGGGGCCTTCCTAAGTTTGTTCTGAAGAGGCAAGGCGTGGCCACACAGGTGAGGCCGATTGGTAACTCACAGCACCTGGTGGCAAGAGCTGGGAAGGGATATAAGGTCAGCATTTTCCCTTTGGCTCTTTGCCACAGCAACACGTTTCCTGCCTTGCTGCATTTGGCTTCTTGCTTCCTGATCCTTGAACCTTGGCTTCTTGACTCCTTGCTTCTTGATCCTCGGACCCTTGACTTTGTGACTTCTTGCTTCTTGATCCTCAGACCCTTGACTTCATAACTCCTTGCTTCTTGATCCTCGGACCCTTGACTTCATGGCTTCTTGATCCTCGGACCCTTGACTTTATGACTCCTTGCTTCCTGACCCTCGGACCCTTGGCTTTCTGACTCCTGCCTTCTGGACCCCCGTTCCTGCTCCCACCCCGCCATCTTGCCCCCAGTCCCGACGTCCCCAGCCGGGACTTCGATCGCCCATGAACCTGACCGTGACACTGAGGAGGCTACTTCAGTGCTGTTAACACAGTAGATTAACTGGAGGTGCACTCCATTGTCTCTCAAGGCAGATGGATGCCAACAAGTTTTTATATTGGTAAATCATCCAACAATTTTTATCCTAGACTTTATCATTTGTATGGATGGGGCTACTGCGTGTATAAGGTCCCAAGTATCTCTAGCAAGGGGCTGGGAATGGCTGTGCCCTGGAATCCTGTAGAGCCATTGCCAATATGTGAAAGCTGGGGTGGCTCTTACTCCCTAGAACCATTATATTAGTGGAAAGAGCCCCTTCTCATGAAGCTACTCTCCGCCGCTCCTCGAATGTGGCACACAGAGAGGGGCCACTGATCAAGAGTGCAGGGTCCAAGCTGGTTTGTGCAGAGAGAGGCAGAACTTAAGTTATTCTGATTAATTCCTGAGCTTGTGGCATCATGTGCTATCTGCAGGAGATGTGATGAATGAAACAAATGGGATTGACTTTTGTCACGCTTCAAAAACAGGTTTTTTTAAAAACCAAAAGTAACAGGTTTCTACAGAGATGGTTAAATTATGAGGAACCAAATCCACTACAACAAGTCAACATCTGGGCATCCATCTTTGGCTTCCATTTAGCACAGTTTCCTCTCTTTGTTCTCCAGAGTCTTTTTATTATTGTAAAATTTGCTGTATACACACACACACACACACACACACACACACAGAGCTGTTTGAGTTGGCTTAAATCGGTCGTATAAAAATGTTTGAGTGTATTGTTTTTAGAACAGTGATTTTGATTTTAATCCACATGCTTCAAAAGGAAGTTCCCAGCATTGCTGAACTATTCTGTATAAGGACAAATGGTACAGAAAGTTGGTACAGATGCTAGACCAGAACTATGAGCAGCTTCACAAAACACTTAATAAAATCCTGGTTTTTCTGTGTGCAAATAAAATAACATCATATCATCATACACCAGATAAACTCTGGTGACATTTGAAATGGGTTTATACTGTATCAGACCACTGGTCCATCATTATTTTTTTTTTAAAAAATGATACTTACTCAAAAATATACAAAAATACATATCCATTACAAAGTTTCCTTTTATAATACACTGAGATAAAACAGCTAGTCTATAAGAGAAAATAGTCAGAAGGAAGAAAAGACAAAAAAGGAGAAACCTAAAGAAAGAGAAAGTGAAAAAGGGGGGGGAGGGGAAAAAACTGAAGGAGATAAATATATATATATATATATGGACTTCTGGTTCTCTGTCCTGCAGCTACATATGATATCCATACGTTCATATCCAATCATTTTATCTTCTATAAACAGTATATTTTTCAATCTTAAAATCCAGATATTACAAGATCATTTTCTCTTTCGTGCAAAAAGTACCTAAGAAATTTCCAATCCTTAACATCCATCAGCAACGATCCCCCCCCCAATTAAACATGTTAACTTTGCCATCTCAGTCCAATAGTTTTATCAGTCATTCATCTAGGGTGGGTAGGGTTGTGAGGCTTGTTTCATAAAACCCCTGCACTGGAATTGAACCACGAACCATCTCTGCACAAAGCATTGGCTATTCCACTGGACTATCCTGTTCCTTTCACCCAAAACAAACGGCTGGGGACTACCTATTAAACCTTTATCAGGAAGGGCTGAACTCAGTAGAACAGCAAGTACTTTGCATGCAGAAGAGCCGAGGTTCAACACCCTGCATCTGAAGTTAAGGATGGGAAGGTCCTTTGCCTGAAACCCTTGGGAGTTGCTGCCAGCCAGTGCAGACAGTACAGTGGTACCTCGGTTCTCAAACGCCTTGGTACTCGAACAACATGGAACCCCAAAACTGCAAACCCGGAAGTGTTCCGGTTTGCAAACTTTTTTGGGAAGCCAAACGTGCTCTGTTTTGAATGCCACACTTCTGTTTTGAGTGTTACACTGAGGCCCGTCTGTTTCTGCTATTTATCTTGTGGTTTTGTTTTTGCAGCTTTTTTGTTTTGTTTTTGTGACTGTGCGGAACCCAGTTCAGCAACTGATTGATTGTGTGACTGCAGTACATTGTTTATTGCTTTCATTTTATGGATCAATGGTCTCGTTAGATAGTAAAATTCATGTTGAACTGCTGTTTTAGGGGTTGTTTTCAAAGGTCTGGAGCGGATTAATCCATTTTGCATTACTTTCTATGGGAAAGTGTGCCTTGGTTTTGGAACGCTTTGGTTTTGGAACGGACTTCCAGAAGGGATTAAGTTTGCGAACCAAGGGACCACTGTACTGAGATAGATGCATCAATGGTGTGACTCAGAACAAGACAGCTTGTACCTGCTCCCTGCCCCAAGAGAAGACACAGCTTGTGTGGTGTAGTGGTTAAGAGTGGTAGACCTGTAATCTGGTGAACCGGGTTTGATTCCCCGCTCCTCCACATGCAGCTGCTGGGTGACCTTGGGCTAGTCACACTTCTCTGAAGTCTCTCAGCCCCCCTCACCTCACAGAGTGTTTGTTGTGGGGGAGGAAGGGAAAGGAGAATGTTAGCCGCTTTGAGACTCCTGAAGGGGAGTGAAAGGCGGGATATCAAATCCAAACTCTTCTTTTGAGAAGT
This sequence comes from Podarcis gaigeae, assembly GCF_964106915.1. Lineage (NCBI taxonomy): Eukaryota > Metazoa > Chordata > Lepidosauria > Squamata > Lacertidae > Podarcis > Podarcis gaigeae. The sequence continues at coordinate 49,091,087 of NC_139687.1, read as the reverse complement.
TACTTTGTTGAAATGGAGAGCATGTAAAACCATTCCTCTTGAAGGTGTATTTCATCAAAACATGATGGGCATTTTTATTCAGTTTCATAACAGTTTCTCCACGTTACCTCACCCTCTCTCTTTGCCTTTTATTTACACCTTTGCGCAAAGTTACAGAGAGGCGAGGGGGTTAGAAAGAGCCAATCTTTCTATAAATACACATATAGAATGGATACCATATGTGCCCAGAGGGCTTGCTACACTTGCCTTCATCACTCAACTTAAACACACACTGGAGGGATCCCAAGAGGGGGGGGAAATGTTTAACTGGTGGTCTACTGAATTTCCTGCACACATACACACAAAACCCGCCAGGCCTTTTTGGCACCACCTAACCCCTCAATTAGCAATCCCATTTGGCTAGGAAGCCCAGTCAAAAATAGGCAGGGTGGGAAAGCTTGAGGAGTGTCACAGCTTCAAACGCAAACCATTGCTTATTTGTGCGTTGATTTCCTGAAGAGAATTACATATTCTTGAAAACAATGAAACCAGATAAGGCTGGGAGGTGGGGGAGATGAAAAGAAGAGCAAAAAAGCACCAAAGAACAAGAGATATTATTGGCTTATAAAAGCAGCTGTGAATACCGTATTTTTCGCTCTATAAGACGCACCAGACCATAAGACGCACCAAGTTTTTGGAGGAGGAAAAGAAGAAAAAATAATATTCTGAATCTCAGAAGCCAGAACAACAAGAGGGATCACTGCACAGCGATCCCTCTTGCTGTTCTGGCTTCTGGGATAGCTGCGCAGCCTGTATTCGCTCCATAAGACACACACACATTTCCCCTTACTTTTGGGGAGGGGAAAAGTGAGTCTCATAGAGCAAAAAATACGGTAGTTTGTCAACAGTTTGCAAAGCTGCACACACTACACTTAGCATGAAGTTGTCCCGTTGGAATGAATGAATGCGTGGCCGGGGAAAAACAGGGAATTTGGGTTTCTGGGAAACTAAATTCTGAGCCAGAATGTTATACCACAAAGTACCCCCCAATTAAAAAAAAAAAGATATCTGAACCACCAATTCTTATGAAGCACAGAAGTATTCAATGCTAGCCAAACCACACAAATGAGCAGTCAGTTCCTCCCCTGAAGCACAAAAAACCCAACACAGAGCAAGCAAGGGAGCACCTTCACTACTATAGCTATTGGAAGCTAGCTTAGATGAAACATGAAAAGCCAGTTGAGTCACACAGTGTTTCTCAAACTTGGGTGGACAGCTGCTGCAGGACCACAACTCCCATCATGCCTAGCTAGAAGGAGCAGTGGTCATGGATGATGGGAGTTGTAGCCCAACAACAGCCGGATGTGTCCTCAAACTCGCAGCTAGACATTCCGTTTTAGTAACTGTAACCCTGGTTTCAGGAACCATTAGGTGCCTAGCTGACATCTAACAAATATGTAACAAGGCACCCTTGCAAAATGTTATTTGGGGGGGAGCTCTATTTGGCGCTGTGGGTTAAACCACAGAGCCTAGGACTTGCCGATCAGAAGGTTGGTGGTTCGAATCCCCGCGATGGGGTGAGATCCCATTGCTCGGTCCCTGCTCCTGCCAACCTAGCAGTTCGAAAGCACAAAGTACAAGTAGATAAATAGGTACTGCTCCAGCGGGAAGGTAAACAGCATTTCTGTGCACTGCTCTGGTTCACCAGAAGCGGCTCAGTCATGCTGGCCACATGATCCGAAAGCTGTACGCCGGCTCCTTCGGCCAATAAAGTGAGATGAGCGCCGCAACCCCAGAGTCGGCCACCCACGACTGGACCTTTGCCTTTGCCTTTACCTATTTGACTGGCATGTGGGTATGTTTTTTCACATGGGGCGGGATCTTTGGACCAAAAAACAGTATATAAATAAACTAGCTGTAGAACTGGGGATAAAGACATCTACTCTGGCCGAAGCAAGAGTAGAGGCAGCGGTCTGAGGACTGCCAGCTGATATATGGAATTTTTTTGATGCCAGTGTATCATGTCAAAGTCCCCTTGAAAGTCGACGTGACTTTCAAACTCTAATTCCGGATACGCGTTAAATGCATCACAACAGGCACTGCATAATTTTGGTATACCTCCTGGATAGGTTTATGATGAGCAACGGAGACAGGCAGCTATATCAGTAACAAAGGCAGCTTATTTAATCAGAGCAAAAGAAGAAAAAAATTATTAAGCTTTCAACAAGGCATTAATAATTCATACCAGCAAAACAGAAGAACGCCGAGTTAAGGTGGAAGTCGGCTGGCTGGGAAGCGCGGCACTTAAAAAGACACAAAACTAACATGATAGTTGAACGGCGTATTAGCTCATCTATAATTACCGGATTTGCATTTACACCAGGAGACTCAGATTGTAGTATTCAGTTAACAGCCAGTCTCACTCACACTTTGGGGAGGGGGAGAGGCAGTGGTGGAGGTGGTGATGTTTTAATAAAAATATTCCAGCGAGCCTATCTAGCGGTGACAAATGCTATCTTGGCTGATTGATACTTCGTTCCCCAAGCACAGAAGAAAAAGCACTTTACGTTCACTACTTTTGTGATCTCCATGGCTGCCTGGGGCACCCAGGTCCTCCATCAGCCCATTCATTATCGTGCTTTTCAAAAAGCCCTCCCCGCCCGCCCCCCTCTCAAAACCAACACAGAAAGAGAGAAATATAGAGCAACCTAAATCCTTCTGACACATTTCTTTCTTTTGGCACATACCCACAAACGGGAAGCATGAATGGGGCGAAGGAGGCTTGAAAATATTATTATGCGTGCCCCAGTTATCCAGGCAGAGAGGACCCCGGGGACTTCGGCAAACTCAGCTTCTGTTTCCTCTGAATGAGGTCACTGGAAGCTTGTGGTGTTTTCGTGATTTTTCCATGGTTTTATTTAGAGGTGAGCAGGCGGCAGAGATCTCCCATCACTTCTGTTCCACATCTGTTATTTCGGATGCGTAACGTTGGCTGGGGCTGAGTAGTGTTACGTGCATATGTTGAACCCTCATCGGCATCCTGCGCAGAGCAGGGGGTCAGACTACGTGGCCTCTAAGGTTCCTCCCAACAACTGTAGCCGAAACCCTTTCGCACCATCAGCTGCAGGAGGAGCAATGCCACCTGTTCTTTGGTGGTTGGTGAATCCCAACAGAAGTACTGTTTCTGCCGGACAGAGGGCGGGCAGGTGTGGGGGACTCCCTGGTCCTGAACGGAGTAACCTGTGCCCCTAAAGGACCAGGCTGGAGGTCATTTTGGACTCACAGCTGTCCATGGAGGCACAGGTTAATTCTGCATCCAAGGAGGCTGTCTACCTGGCTGCCTGCACACTGTCTCGACAGTTCATGCTCTGGTTATCTTCCATTTGAAGGCATAGAACTGCAATATGTTCTATGTGGGGCTACCTTTGAAGGTGACCCGGAAACTACAACTAATTCAGAATGTGGCTGGCAAACTGGCAACTGGGAGTGGCTGCCGAAACCATAACACACCGGTCCTAAAAGATTTACATTGGCTCCCAAGTACATTTCTGAGCACAATTCAAGGCGTTGGTGCTGACCTTTAAAGCCCTGTATACCTGAAGGAGCATCTCCACCCCCATTGTTCAGCCCGGACACTGAGGTCCAGCTCTGAGGGCCTTCTGGCGGTTCCCTCACTACAAGAAGTGAGGTTACAGTGAACCAAGCAGACAGCCTTCTTAGTAGTGGTGCCCACCTTGTGGAATGTCCTCCTATCAGATAAATAACTATACAGTGGACGCTCGGGTTGCGAACATGATCCATGCAGGATGCATGTTCGCAACCCGCAGCATTCGCAACCCACAGCTGCGCGTCTGCGCATGTGTAGGTTATGATTCAGCGCTTCTGTGCATGCGCGACCGCCAAAACCCGGAAGTAACCCATTCCGGTACTTCCGGGTTTTATCAGTCCGTAACCCAAAAAATCGCAACCTGAAGCATCTGTAACCCAAGTTATGACTGTAGAACATTTATAAAATATTGAAGGCAACCCTGTATAGGGAAGTTTTTAATGTTTGATGTTCTATTATGTTTTTATATCTGATAGAAGTCACCCAGAGTGGCTGGGGCAATCCAGTCAGATGCGTGGGGTACAAATAATAAAGTTGTTGTTGTTGTTGTCATTGAGGCAAGTTATTTTATGTTAAAAGCAGTTATCTCAGTACAAATCTGGAAGCCAAAACCCCTCACAGAGTTAGCGTTCCATAGTTAGCATCTCACAACATGGAGTGGAAAACAGGTTTTAAAAAACCCTAATGCCAGGAATGCTAACTCTCTTAAAAAAAAAGATATAGTTCAGACTAAACAGACTCTTTACAGCGTCCTATTTGTCCAGTAGCCAGGACAGCCATGGGGAAAACTGCAAAACTAAACAGTTTAGATCTTTTGTGTTTAGTGCCATTATCAGCTCCTAAAGCTGTTTTACATAAAAGGGGTCAGTTAGTTCACAGGAATTCTTACTAGTTTATGGGGCCAATTTTAAAAATACCTGTGGCATGGAAAACCACCTGACGCATACAAAGAGCTGTTCTCTGCAGACTGGGCACAGATTAATCTTTTAATTCCTTTTAATCCAAGCCGCAAAAGCCCATATTGGTGACGCGTCCACAACAAAGCCTTGCTTTCAAACTCAGGACCGCAGCAGTTTGTGCCACTTCCAGCTACTCAATAGGTTTAAATTCTGCATGGGCCTGCATATTTCCAATGGGTTTAAAAATGGATCCCCAATACTGTAGGTTCATAGTTCTGAATTGCAGGGCATGGGATACAGTATCAATGCATTCCATTTAATGTAAACTATATATATATTTCCATGGGGTCACAAAGAGTTCCCAGATGCTGGGAAAGATTGAGGGCACTAGGAGAAAGGGACGACAGGACGAGATGGTTGGACAGTGTTCTCAAAACTACCAACGTGAGTTTGACCAAGCTGCGGGAGGCAGTGGAAGACAGGAGTGCCTGGCGTGCTCTGGTCCATGGGGTCACGAAGAGTCGGACACGACTAAACAAAAAACATTACAATTGATTTAAACAGATTAAACTTTGCCAAAGCACCTCAAATGCTGACTTTGAATGGTGGTGTTGCATAGGTGAAGAATGCACAATAGATTGTTGAAAAATTAGGAAAATTCTATCTGTGATTACCAATCTCATTTCACAGATAGTACTAAGCTCATGTCTGCCTCCCCAACTAAATGTTGTTGTTTTTAAAGGACTTGCAGAGCTAACAACTGGAGTAAATTGCAAGTAGAGGACTGGTAGGCTAGTAAATTATTATTTCTGCAAACACCAGGGTTTGCCATTTATGAAAATGGAACAGAGGAATGCAAACCACTTCAGAAACCAATTCTGTCATGAGAAAAGGAAAATGCATCTCTTCCAGCAAGACTGATCACCGTTTGATAGAGATGGATATCCAAGCAAAGAGATGAATGAATTTTTTAAAAAGGCTGTGGGAAGCATGGGTGAATTTAAAGACTAACTAATTTGATTGTGTGATATAGAGAGCATTTGGTAATCAATTGATTTGCTATCCATTTCCTCCACCTTCTGCTTTAGAACAGAAAGGTGATTTACAATACAAATTATGTACAGTATACAAAAAACCACCTTCAGAATGTAACCAATTTGTCACGGCATAACTTTTCCAACTGAAATGCATGGAGCATTCCCCTTAGTTGGCATGTGTAAGGCTACTAAGGCTTGGGAAGAAGAAGAGGAGTTTGGATTTGATATCCCGCTTTATCACTACCCTAGGGAGTCTCAAAGCGGCTAACAATCTCCTTTCTCCTCCTCCCTCACAACAAACACTCTGTGAGGTGAGTGAGGCTGAGAGACTTCATGGAAGTGTGACTGGCCCAAGGTCACCCAGCAGCTGCATGTGGAGGAGCGGAGACGCGAACCCAGTTCCCCAGATTACGAGTCTACCGCTCTTAACCACTACACCACGCTGGCTCTCATTGATGGTAGCCTAGAATAGAATTAGGTTTTTTGCTGCTGCATCACACTGTTGACTCATGTTAAACCTTACCTGGAGATGCTGGGATTGAACCTGGGACCTTCTACAAGAAAGGTGGATACTCTGGCACTAAGCTGTTGTCCCACCCCTATATACTGCTACCAGGTTCAGAGGGAGCATCCCTCTGAATTACCAGTCACTGCAGAACAGCAGCAAGAGGGGGCAATTGGTTTGTGGCCCTTCCCATAGACATCTGGAAAACGGGATACTGGAAAAGATGTCCCTTTGGTCTGGTCCAGAATGGCTTGTAACCCCACCCGCCTTGTCTCTCATACATGCATATAGGTATAGAGGGGGAGTTGTTAGAGGGGGTCAAATGGCTATTAAATGCAGAACAAGCACAATCTGTGACAATGCAAAGCCTGAGATAAACAGACAACTTGAGATAATTCACAACTGTATTCAGCGATAAAACAATCACCCTAGCAGTCTTACTGTCCTATTTAGGGCATGTACAAGGCAAAGAACCCAAACACTCAGGTCTCCCATCTGTTTTTGGACTACAACTCCCATCCTCCCTTGCTAGCAGGACCAATGATCAGGGATGAGGGGAACTGCAGTCCAAAAACAGCTGGAGACCCAAGTTTGGGAAACACTGCACTAGAAGATGATTGTTTATTTAAAGTAATTCGTGCAATAATTAAAATAAGGCTGCCAAACCCCCCACCCTGGGAGCTGGAGGCAGTCTGTAGGAAGGAATTGCAGCTTATGGCGCATATGCACGTCCCATTTTGTCTCCGATTAGCAGGTTTCTGTCTTGTTCACAAAAGCCTGCCATCCCTGTTTGCCCAGAGGCACCAGCAGGCGAAAAGAGCTACATACACAACAGGAGCAGCCTCTCACATTTAAGTTCCATTTGCTGTCAGAAGCATTGTCTGTCTCCAACTTCAGAAAAGCCCAGCCAGACAGACTTTTAATCCAAGCCTTTAGCCTTGTGATAAGGAGGCTGGTCTCCACCAGTGATTTCACTCTTCTTCCATTATTGAGTAGGCAAAGAAGGGAGGCGTGTTTGTATTTGGGGAGGTGGGAGTGGCTGGGGGATAGTCTGTTAGACGTGCACCACCGCAGGCAGGTAGCACAAAAAGTCAGACTGTTGAGAGCCGTTTAATCCTTAGACAGGAAGATAAAAAGTTGGCTTAGACAGTATGATACTGTGCAGACTTCAGACTGGAAGGTTTAGCTCCGTCTGTTCTTTATAAAGAATCTGCGAGGGAGATACTCCAGAAAAAAGGGGAAAAGCCACAAGTGACAAGGAACAGAATGACTTTCTTACTTAAAAATCCTTACAACAAAGGGAACAGCACAAACAAGGGATTCCTTCGCATCTCTTGACTTCTTGCTTCCATCTGATTTACAATTAAGACCAGTATGCTATTCTGGAAAGAAATTAAAGGGGTCTAGAATTTGGCAGGAGTCCAGGATGAGTAAAAGAGCGCCTGTCCTGTTTGGGATCTGAAACACTGAACCCCTTAAAGTTAGAGCCACGTGAACATGCTCAGAAGAGTGAAGATGCAGAGACCACAGATGCTTTAAGGAAACAATGGCCAAGGCAATTCCAAATTCAAAACAGCAACGCTCACTTTTGATGTTTTGGTGCACAAATCGAACAGAGAATGCTGGTTTTCTTAAAAGTAGGTGACAACTCACGATCTCCAGGACAAGCCTATTGTTTGTTACTACTGGCCAAACCTGCCAGTCAGGACTGGTCATATCTTCCTTTTGGAAGGGAAATTGCTGGCTCAGAACAGCCAGGAAATACCTGGGTAGTCCTTGGGTGCTATGAAAGGGAAAAACCATCAGGGTAGGAGACACTCTCCAACCACTATGGATGATGATTTAGAAGAGCCTCCTGCAACCAGGTGCCCTCCAGATCTTGCTGGCCTAGAATTCCCATCAGCCCCAGCCAAACATGTCAAGGATTGTGGGAGTTGGATTTGGCTCCCGTCTGTCTCAAGAGACAATGGAGTGTGCCTCCGGAGATGAAGTGAAACAGCTGCATTAGAAGCACCAAAGGGACCTTCCACAGTGCACAAAGTGTGTGTCCTGGGCTCCCCAGACAACAACTCCCTCCTCCTCAGCCTCTTTGATGTGGTCCAAAGAAAGCAGAGCTATACATCAGGCACCATCTTGTCTGCAGGAGTTGCTGAAAGGAGACGCCATCTTAGGGACTCCAATCTTTTCCTTGGTACGTATACAAACAGAACCTCCAGCATCTTCTAAACGCAAGAGCTTAAGTAACATGCAAAACACTCCTCAGCATCATCTTATGTTCCAAACAATGCTACAGTCCTACTGCTCTATTTCCAGCCTATAGATACATGCAATGTGATGAATCAGCAAGATTTCAGCTCCACACCACTCTCTCCAGCATAAGGTCAATATGACTTCTTCCCCAATTTGAGATTATTAATTATTTTGGACAGATCCCTAAAATGCTGAAGTAGTTACTTTGGCCTGCTGTGTACTAGAGTATTCCATCTGCCTTCATGCTGAGAGAGCTGAAAATTAGCCTAATCACATTTCACATGGATGTTCTTATTAGTCATCTGAAGTAGACTTCGTAAAACATGAAGAAAGTATTACCTAAAAGCGGTGGGATAGCATTATGCTGTTGAATATTCTAACTACTCAGAGTAATAAGACCTCCTGGTCAAGATCACATGAAGCATTGTGTTAGGCAAAGTATTCTCTTAACCTGATAACATAGATATCTTTTCCATATAATAAAAATGTAAGAGTGGCATCACACATTCCTTCCTCACCACCCCCTGCATTGAAGGATCTGTAGCGCTTCATCACAGTTCTGGATTTCCATGAAGTCCAGGTAGGGGAGCATGAGAAGGGGGAGACACAGAGGGAAAAGTTGGTGCTTAAATCAATGGGAGAGTTCAGTCACACAATGTATTTCACTTCTGGTACCATGTGTTGTTTTCAGTATGAAGTTCCAGATTCGAAGAAGTCATTGAAAACAGCTATTTTATTAACAAGCTAACATCCATATACATACAACATTCACCAGCCGCACTTAACCTTATTAGAGAACACACTATAGAGATCAAAACCACCACAAGAACCCTTCACTGTCCCTCCCCTCCCCTTCAGTCTCATTATCAGTTCAGACTTTGGAAGACTGAAGCAGAGCACAGAGTCAGACCTGCATGAAGCTAAATGAAGAGACTAACATAAAGCACAATTTGCGATTGTTACCTTGCTAAAGAAGTGATTTACTGTTGTTTAGTCTCTTCATTTAGCAGAAAATCACTTCTTTAGCAAGGCATCAATTGCAAATTGCGCATTATGTTAATTTCTGAACCTCATCTCCTTTAACTAGGCATCAGAACTGCTAAACCCAGGTCACAAATGTGCAGAAACTCCTCTGCACAGAGGGTTGCTATGTCATTAATAATGCATCTTGCAAGCTTTCTGCCTAAGTTTCCCCACCAAGTTCAAGGTTCTGTGTCAAGATCACTCTCTGGAAAGCAGAAACAAGTGACACCACAAGCTTCCTCTGTCCCATTTAACTTGAAAGCTCTGCTTTACAGCACGGGAAAAGTAACATTCTTCAATGACAAAGCAATCATCTTCGTTAGCACGCAAGTGCAACCACAACACACGCACACACACTGCAAACCATTTCTACTCAGCACCATCATGGGTAACCAACATGATGTCCTCCTGTAGGACTACAACTCCCATCAGCCCTGACCACTAGCCATGCTGTGCTGCATGCAGAAGATCCAAGGTTCAATACCCCTCAACCCCTGGCTGAAGCTCAGTCAGAACAGTCTGCTGCTGCAAATCAGAGCAGACAATACCAACCTGAATGGGTGGGTGGGTGGGTGAACCATAGTATGACCTTTTTATGTTTGGACAGGAGAGAGACATATGCAGAACAAGTACCATGAGAGAGACAGCATTTGTCAATGCATGTGAAGCACAGTGATTCTCTGTCACGGTACATATATGAATAGTTTAGAACTGAACGTTTACATTTCCTAAGAACACAAGACCAAAGACCCATCTAGTCCAGAATCCCATTCTCACAGCGGATGACAAGATGTCTATTGAGAAGCCTGTAAACGGGACCTGAGTGCAATAGTCACTGTGATTTGCACCCAACACTCAATTCCTCTGAAGGTGTCAGCTACCTAAATAAACTATCTGATCCTTGTAGACTATGCACTAACACACACAGTTGACTTGTTATGTGATTCTGTATGACTATTTCCTACAAGATTGAACTCTTGGGAGGGAAGGACTGGGAGCCCACCTTACCATTCCAGAAAGTTCCACTCAACACTCTAGGACCTGCGTTCAAATAAATGTGTTTTTAGGACTGCAATGCCAATTGTCAAATTCAGTACAATGGTACCTCGGGTTACACACACTTCAGGTTACATACACTTCAGGTTACAGACGCTTCAGATTACAGACTCCGCTAACCCAGAAATATTACCTTGGGTTAAGAACTTTGCTTCAGGATGAGAACAGAAATCGTGCTCCCATTAGCTAAAGTAGTGCTTCAGGTTAAGAACAGTTTCAGGTTAAGAACGGACCTCCGGAACGAATTAAGTTCTTAACCCAAGGTACCACTGTACCAAGAAACACAGTTAAGAAGGTATTTTTAACAGCAGCTTTCTCAGCTGGCTATGAGAATACGTGACATGGCAAAAACACAGGGCCTTTTAAGACTCAAAGCTGCTTTCAGGCTGAGTTTGTGCTGTAGGGCACCAGAACGGAAAAGGATTGCATCTTCATCCATCCGTGAAGAAGCGAAATACAGACACAAACACACATAACACACAAATCAATGGAGGCCCCAACTATGATCAAATACAACCAGACATCCTCCATATGTGAAATCTCTTTAAGTATTAGGTCATGAAGCAAACCCATGAATGTGGTCAACGGTTATTAAATAACTATGCAAATGTACTAGGAGGGTGAGTTGCAAGGGAGGCACACTGGAGTGGAGGAACGCCTAGTAAGTCGTATCTTCGGTTTGTCACTGTGAATGACTAGTAAGAGTTTACTTTAGTTCTCCACATGCCGTTACAATTAAGCACAGGGCTACAGGACAGCCGACACCACAGGCCTATGAAAAGGCTCCAACTGCATGAACCAGGTTGCAGGATTCCTACTGCATCAAATGCAAATTATCCACTTTCCTTTAACTTTGTTTTTTGCCTCATGATTGAGCTTTTCCATTTCAGACTGCAGGTGATAGTTGGGGTTTACAATCTCTGAAGATTTCTCCAGATTTACTCGTTTTCTAACTCTTCCCTATAGGTATAAAACTATCACATCAAGGCAAGACCCAGCCTGGAAGAATTCTCCCCAGTGGCAATTCTCAACACGTAGGAAAATATTTACACGAATCAGTGTTTTTTAAACACGCAAAAAAAGATCCTCATCAGCAGAAGAACAAGCTCAACATGACCACTGTGCTGAACTTGTATGTCAGCCCACTAACATCTAAGTATTTGCACTCCCAGTTTCAGCTGGCGGGTGCAATAAGAAGACTCTAACGAGGGAAATGTTGCTTTCCAGGTTTTGCATTACCAAGTCTCTTCTAGCTACCACAGACAGCAAAAGCAAAAGGGCTCGGGGGCAAGGGAAGAACTCGGCTTTAAAGAAGTGGAGCCAAAGCCATCTCTCAAGTCTTGTTGAACAAACACATGGTTCACAGGCTTGAATTGGGGACCTTGTGCTTCCCATATGGGTAGAAATGTTTTGCTTTTAAGCAGCCATCCAAGCTTAAAAGACTCAGGGGACATCTTGTGAACATGGCCTAGAAACCGTTTTGAGAAAGTGCATTTAACATTTTTCATAGGCTTTCAGACCCTCCAAGTGCCCCTATTTTCTAGGGACAGTCCTGGATTTACAGAAGCCATCCTGGTTTCTGATCCCAGAACATCCCACTTCTCTTTTGGACGTCCCTATTTTCATTGGAGAAATGTTGGAGGATATGGAGTTATGCGAACCCCAGGTCAAGGAGCTTTGTGTTATGTACTGAAGTTCTCACCCTGGGCCAGCAGGGGGATACTGTAGATAGTTCAGGTCCACATATGCAAATAAGGGATCGAAAGTGACGTTCAGTGATTGCATAGTTTAAGAAAATGGTTACTGTTGCGTTCTAGTGGAGCCTATATAAGGAGGCTGGCTGAACCCTTCAGTTCAGTTCTGTTCTGGCCTGTGAATAAACAAGAGCTGTTTGAACAATCGCTGTGTCGTTTGATATGTTCACCCACAACTTAACACTTTGGGCCTACCCTGCAGGTAGGGCTGTGAACGTTGCCAGTATGAAACCCTGGGTAGCTGCTGCCAGTCAGCGCAGGCAATTCTGAGCTAGATGGAGCACCAGTCTGATTCTGTATAACAGAGCTGCTTATGTTCCTTTATAAGATTGCCTACTATCATTCCCTTTTCACACAAAGATCCACAGGTAAACAATGCTTATGAATGGAAGCCAAGCCATTCAATGGTTCCTTTTAGGTAGACACAGAGACTTGCAAGGCCTGAACTTCATACGTCAAATTCAAAATGCACACAATCTTTCTGCAATGCACTGAATTGGATTTCTAGGTTTCAAGGTCAGCTTTCCTTGAATGTGGTGCCTTTTATTAGTTTTGTTTGCTCTTTTTTCCTCTTAAGCTTACAGCACCGCATAGCAAGCCCTGTCGAGTGATGTACCTTAATGACACACTGAACTACATTTTACCCATGAAAAAAGCTGCCAGATGTTTCATGCTGTCCGATTTTATTAGGTCGCTGCACAAAGAAGAGTCAAAGGTAATTCCTTTTAAAAACAAAAACACAACCACTAACCCATTTTCAGTTTGGTAACATTTTTCCAACCCAGATTTCTAGTGCAATGCAGTAGATCTGACAATATTGATTGCAATTAAAAATAACAATAAAGCCAGGAGGAATTAAAGACAAGCTTTCGAGATCAGAAATTTTTGCTCGGTGATATTTACGACAGCATCAGAAATCTTTTCTCAGCGTGGGTAACCAGGAACTAAGGGACTGGTGTTAAAAAAAAAGAACCATGCTTGGATTCACCCTCCCCTATACAGTGGTACCTCAGGTTACATACGCTTCAGGTTACATACGCTTCAGGTTACAGACTCCGCTAACCCAGAAATATTACCTCAGGTTAAGAACTTTGCTTCAAGATGAGAACAGAAATCGTGCTCCGGCGGCGGGGCGGCAGCAGCAGGAGGCCCCATTAGCTAAAGTGGTGCTTCAGGTTAAGAACAGTTTCAGGTTAAGAACAGACCTCCAGAATGAATTAAGTTCTTAACCCGAGGTACCACTGTAATCTCATGTGCCATAAATGATGGAATTCCATGTGGAATCTGTTATTTGGATTCTCAACAATCTCAGCATTCATTTACAAACAAAAGGTGTGGGGATGAAGCAGGTTTTGGGCTTGATGTCTACAGAGAAAACTATTCAGACTCAAAAGTTCAGAGGAGTAGAACATTTCTGCCATGCATTCTGATTTATTATCATAACTCCTAATCATGAGCCCCCCCCCCCCCCAGCCTGCATAGTCTTCCCATCTCTCCCATGGAGGAGCAGGAAGGGAATCTCAGCTAACACACTGGGGAGGGAATCTCAATTCACACTGGGCTGCTTTTATTATAAGGAAGAAAATGTACACGCATATCATTGGCTTGCAGGGGTTTTTTTCACACCTACAATTTGTAGGTGTGAAAAAATATAAACTGCTCTGGAATCTGCTTCAGTCACTTTCTTCCCTATCCGAGTTTCAAGCCTACTTTGCCTTTCTCCCAAAACAGCATGCAACAATTTGTAAAACAAATTATTTCTGCATCAATATTTACAACAGAGGGGAAAACCATACCTGTACAAGACTGCAGACTCTAGATAAGAGCAACAACCAACAGCACAAATTAGCAGCCAACAATGAATACTTTCTTAAAGCAGCACTTCAGTGGGTTCAAGAAATGCTGTCCTTGACAATAATAAATTCTCTAATTACCCAAATAAAAGCTGCACAATTTGGGTCATCCTGTCATTCTTCTTGTTTCTAGAGATTTGTGGCTTTGGGAGTTCTTGAGCAATGTGCAGTTCCACAAAAGCCAATAGGTCCATCTATGACTAACTGTGAGTTAATGAAAAGGCGGCTTGGGTGCATAGTAGACAGGGCTGCTGCACCAGGCAAAGCCAATAGGGTGCCGTCCAAATGGGGTTGGACTCCAACTCCCAACAGCCCCAGCCCCCATGGCCAATGATCAGGGATGATGGGAGCTGTGGTTCAGGAGTAGGTCAGAGTCTGCCACTGAAGTAGAACTGCCAACACTCAACCATTCACAAGAGATTACAGTGGTACCTTGGTTCTCAAACGCCTAGGTACTCAAGAACAACTTGGAACCCAAACACTGCAAACGTAATAGTAAGTGTTCCTTTTGCGAACTTTTTTTGGAAGTTGAATGTGCTCCGTTTTGAGTGTTACGCTTCCAATTTGAGTGCAACACTTCCGTTTTGAGTGTTACGCTGAGGTCAGTCTGTTTTTGCTATTTATTATGAGTTTTTGTGGCTCTTTTTTGTTTTTGTTTTTTTGTGACTGTGTGGAACCCAGTTCAGCTACTGATTGATTGATTGTCTGACTGCAGTACATTGTTTACTGCTTTCATTTTATAGATCAGTGGTCTCATTAAATAGTAAAACTCATGTTAAATTGCTGTTTTAGGGGTTGTTTTTACAAGTCTGGAACAGATTAATCCATTTTGCATTACTTTCTATGGGAAAGCACACCTTGGTTTTGGAACGCTTTGGTTTTGGAACCGACTTCCGGGACGGACTAAGTTTGAGGACCAAGGTACCACTGTACAAGCAACTAAGTAGATTCTATGCACTCTTCCAGACTCTAATCAGGGGAAGAATCATAGAATTGTAAAGCTGGGAGGGACCACAAGGGTCATCTAACCCCTGCAGCACAAGAATCTTTTGCCCAAAGTGGGGCTCGAAACTACAACCAAGAGTTTAAGAGTCTCCTTTTAAGAATTATTGGGACAGAAGTTCCAAACAAGATGATTAGGCTGTTTATTATTCTAACAACAGCAGCTAGGATCCTCTATGCACAAAAATGGAAGGAAGAAGTGCTCACCAAAAAAGAATGCATAAGTAAAAGGATGGACTATGCAGAATTGGCAAAGTTAACAGATAAAATAAGAGAACCTAATGGTAACTGTTTTATGGAAGAATTTTTTCCGACTACTTAAAGAACTATTATAGTATGATGAATTCATAAACAGGATTTGAACTATGAGCAACAGAAGGAATTAGAGTTTATTGTATTGTTGTTAGGGTGTAAGAGAGAGAAAATAAGGTGCAGCAAAGAAGGAGAAATAAAAAACGCCATGGAAAATGGAGTGGGAAGTCGACAAAAGAGAAGAAAAATCTGTTACGTATTGGAGGGTATATCTGAAACTTTTGAAAACTTAATAAATTATAACTGAAAAAAGGAATCATTTAAAGAAGTTTCCATACCCTCATCCAGACTACATAATCAGGGAAGAGTGTCTGATCTGTCTCCCAAGATCACAGCACAGGCGTGAAGGCTTTCTCTGCTATTTCTACCTAGTATGGGATTAGCTCCCAAGCGAAGACCAGCTCTCCTCTAGGGAGGAAAGTAAGAGAGAGAAACAACTCTCTTACCCAAAGGGGAGAGACAATTGGACATGAGCCTGACATCAGAACTATCAACGTTCAGAAAGCATCGGGAGAGGACTTCAGTCTCTCAGGACACTCTGCTGCTGACCTCATTCTGTAACAAAAAGTTTCAAAGGGAGACTTGAGAGCAAAATTGCTGAACTGGAACTTATCCTCAAGTTTCATTCTATTCATTTAGTTCTTGATAGGATCTTCTCTCCCACTCCAGGTGTCAAATTAGCATAGCAAAGGCGGGAAGATTGCATTATCTAAAATTCCTTGTATGTGTTTTGCATGTAAGTGTCACAGCCCTACTTGCATTTCATGACCTTTGGTCTTCAGTGATTTGATTTTCTCTCCTCCCTGTGCCACACTCTGTATTTTTCAATAATGGGAGATAAAGGCTAGATAGAGATATTTCTCTGCCAACTAACAATACCAGTTCATATATTTGATAAAGAGACTCATTGCCTCAATACACCTGCTAGCATTTAAAAAGCCACACAGCATCCATTCCAAACTCCATAAATTATTATTACTGTATTATTACTATTACTATTATTATTACTATTATTACAGGGAACCAGGAAGAGGACCTTCTCGGTAGTGGCACCTGCCCCTTGGAATGCCCTCCAGTCAGATGTCAAAGAGATGACTAATTATACATCTTCCATAGGCATCTGAAGGCAGCCATGTTTCAGGAAGCTTTTACTGTCTGATGTGTCTAGTGCTCTTTTATACAGTATTTTGTTGGAAGCTGCCCAGAGTGGCTGGAGCAACTCAGTCATATAAACAAATTATTATTATTATTATTATTATTATTATTATTATTATTATTATTATTTAAAGCACATGGCTTTCCCCAAAGAATCCTGGTAGTTTGTTAAGGAGGAAGGGAACTGAAGCTCTATGAGGAGCAAACCAGAGTCCCCTGGACTCTTTGGGGGAAGTCCTGAGTTTGAAATGTATGATGTGCCCAAATTGTCACTTTCCCAAGATCCCACACTTTGACCCATCCTCAACCACCACCTCCACAGAGCCTCCTCTTGTAGTGATACCTTTAGGAGCAACTGTGGAACTGATGTTGATTGACTGCATCAATATTACGGTACTTTAGAATTCGAATACAGAACTGAGAAGCCCAGTCTGTAAAACACGTCCTGTTAAAGGCCTGGGTGGTGAACAAAAAGTTATTCAGCCGGTGCAGAAAAGACCATGGGTTGTAGCCAGTGCTGATTCTGCTCATGAGAAGACCCATCAAAATAATTAGGCATGGCTAAGTTACATGTTTCCATTTCAGCGGGTCTATTCTGAGTAAAATTTCACTGGCTAGGACTCCATGAAGGCATTGCCAGGTGAGCCATTCTGGGAGGGCTATACAGTGGTTCCTCGGGTTAAGAACTTAATTCGTTCTGGAGGTCTGTTCTTAACCTGAAGCACCACTTTAGGTAATGGGGCCTCCTGCTGCCACTGTGCCACAGGAGCATGATTTCTGTTCTCATCCTGAAGCAAAGTTCTTAAGCTGAGGTACTATTTCTGGGTTAGCAGAGTCTGTAACCTGAAGCGTATGTAACCTGAGGTACCACTTATACTCTGACAGTATTCTACGCTTTTCATAAACCCCCTCCTCAGCTGTTGGGAAATTAGCCTACAGAACTTTTTAATAGAATCACAGAATTGTAGTGTTGGGAAGGGACCCCCAGAGTCATCTAGTCCAACCCCTTACTGTACAGTGCATGAATCTCGAAGAAAGCATCCATTTTAAACCAAGAAACCAATTTAAAATACTGTAGAATAAAAGCAATGGCTAGCTTGGCGCGGGGCTGTTTCAGAAACAAAATAATCCACGGAAATTAAAAGAACCTATGCAAATGAACCCAGAGCAAGGATCTCTACCTGGGAAAGGCTCGCTCCTCTAGGAGGCGCTCCGCCGCTGTGTCCCGCCCAGGGAACGGAACCGCTTCCTCACGTGCAAACGAGCCAGCAACTTTTCCAAAGCCTAGCCGGCTCTGAGCAAAGAGGCGGCCGCTCGGCTTCTCGCAGAGAAAGGCAGCTCTTCCTGCACCCCACCCACCCATTCCTTTGCGGTCCGGCTCTCTTGACAAACCTCAGCAGCTGAAGTTCTCCGCTGGGCGACCTCGTGGTTTTCCTCGGCTGGGCGGGGAGCCGAAGGGACGGGCCCTGGACCGGGAGGCGCCCAGCCCTCCAGAACTTTTAACCAGCCTGGACTGGGGCATCTTCCCTTCCCAACACCTTCTGCTTGCTCAACGTCTAACCCAGAGCCTCCCTAACTTTTGGGGGCCACCAACCCCCCTCCCTCCCGCTCCACGGCTCCATACCCACCTCCCCAGTGCCTGCTACCCTACCCTAACACAAACCATTATTCAGAACAGTGGTTTGCACGACCCACTAAGGAAGGTGATGACACAACCGAATTCTAAACAGTAGCAAGACATTGCACATTTATTCAAAATCCAGTTAAATCTTTTTGGTTTAATTCATTCAACAAAACTGGTGGGCCGGTGAGAGCAGCTTTTCAACGTCATTTGCACCTCCGGCGATACCCGGCCGCCCCCTTGTCTCTTATTAGCGCCTCCCACCCCCCAGGTTATCCCACCCGCCCCCAGGGTGAGCTCACAAGCTTCCTTGCAATTTTAGGGCAGTGGATTGGTCTAATTAAAGTATTATTGCCCAGCTGTGGGGGTTTTTTGGGGGGGTGGGGGGTGGGGAGTTCCTTACGGGCCAAGACGGGTTCCTTTGCTCTTCACGTTTCTCCAGCTCGTCCTGAGGAAGAAAACCACATGCATACAAGCGGAGCGGAGCCCAAACCTGCAAGTCCTATAAATCGCCTTGATTTGGGAAACACGTCTGAAATCAGAGCTGGGCTTCTCTGCCTTCCCGCAAGAGAGGGATGCCTGGGACAGTCTTCGAAAGACTCAGGGTGTTGACCTGGATTTCAGCGGAGAACAACTCGAGGAGTATTCTGTCTAAATAATAATGATTGCGAGGGCAGACTTAGTTCAGCCTCCGCTCCAACAGTGGGAAAAGATGACTTAGGCACAACTTTCCCCCCACGCTCACACATGTAGGCACGGAACACGCCCCTCTTCAGAAAGCAGAGGGGCAAAACCCAAACAGGGGGGCGGAGTGCGGAGAGATGGAGGACTCGCTTTCCAGCTTGCATTCACTGTGAGGGTCGATCGTGAGGGTCTCTGCCCCCCCCCCGCCGCCATCCGTCCCGGGGGTTGGCTTCTCCTGAGCCCCCCAGGCAGAGCCGCCTCGACACCCTCCAGAACCCCACAAGCGTTTTCACAGCCCCCCATTCTCCCCCGTCCCTAGAAGCCCCAGCCCTGTCCGCCCCGCTCTCCGCAAGCCACCCTCTCACCTGCCGCTGCTGCCGGTGGTCCAGAGGCAGCCTGTGATTCTCGCAGTTCAAAGCAGGGAGGAGAAAGGCGGGTTTTTCTGGGTTTTAGTTTTTGTTTTTTTTAGCAAAAATCCGAGTCCTCCCGCTAGTGTTGTTCTCAATTTAGCTGCACCGCTTGCAACCATTGGGGGAAGAACCGTGGAAACCGCCCGCCTCCCTTCTCTGCGATAGGCTGGGAGGAGAAGCTCCGATTCGTAGCTCCAAGAGCCCCCCACTGCCTCGCCGCGCTTTGCTTTTTTGGTAAGGGAGCGAGGAAACCCCGCTCTTCCCTTCTCTCCCGTTTGCATCCAGCGTTCATTCAAAGATGAGGAGCGCCCCGCCCGTTCATTTGCATGGGGCGGGGCCCTTCTAAGGCGGAGGAGGCCGAGGAGTCCCCATTGGCTGGGGGCATTCCTCTCCGAGTGACGCGTCAGGGCCGGTGTTCCCCCGCTGCCGCCGCGCTCTGTACCCACTGAATGAATATATGAATGAATGATGAGTGGCTGCATCACACTTATTCTGAAAGTCTCCTCCGAGGCTGCAAAGAGGAGAAGGCGACAGAGATTTCCTCACTCTCCCTTGTTGCTGGGAAGTTGCTGAGCAGGGAGTGTGGACTGTGAGACTCCCTCTCCGGGAGGCCACGTCTGTTTTCCCCGACGTGACAGCTGCTTCACCAACAAGGCAAAGCGCCAAGAAACTGTGAAGAGAGACGTGGACTTTTCTCTCTCATTTTTCCCCTCCTTAAAAAATAAAAATGAAATTGCAACATGCAAGCACAGCGGGATCAAGCTGTGAACAGCTTAGGGCTTTAATTCCATCACTTAGTATGCAGGGAATAATTGATGGCACTCACCTCGTTTGAAGGATGACATTGTCACACAGGTATTATTAAATCCGCAGCACATCCCTGCGGGAACTGCAGGCACTCGGAGGCGATGGGAGGCTCCATTTCCCCTGCCTGGGCCTCTGCCAGGCCTGCTCTCGAGGGCGGCTGGGTCACCCCCTCCTCTCCGCTAGGCTGGCTGCCAAAAATACTTCTGGGTGTGCGCTGTGAGGGTTTGGTATTGATTGGAAACAGGAAGGCTCAGACTTTGTCATTGCCAGCCTGGCTTAATTAACTCAACAGGCTGAGCCTCCCTGATCCGGATCAGCCACTATGCCAAGGGTGTAAGGGTCAGAGGGCATCTCCTTGCATGGGCAATGGGTGGCATCCCTGCTTCTCCCCCCACCCCACTTTGAAGTTTTCTCTTAGGGCCAGCCTTGACATCAGAGCAAAATGAAGTAGCTGCTTCGGCAGCAGGTTCTATATAGGGCACAGTTTTCTTGCCTCCCATTTCTATCTCTCCGAGTCATTTCTTTAAAACATACCAGCGTGGTCCAGAGCAGAATCCGTCCATCAATCCGTACAGCTTTTCACTTCGGGTTCGATAACATCTGAGGCTTGCCATAGTCATGTTCAGAGCCTCCAAGGGGGTTGTGCCATTCTCTGAGCAGTTTCTCAGCAGCACAAAGATGCTTATGAGTTGTCTGGAAGCTGCTGGCGGTCAGAAACGTACCAGAGAGGAAGCCTCCGAGATCACAGGCTGGAGGGGGCAGGTGAGACAGTGAACAGCCCAAACCCAAATGCTGGTAGCATTTCAAGTGCTTTGAAGTTACTTAATCTTAATTGGTTTTAAATAATACTTCTATTTTAGTTGGGGGGGTGTAAAATAAAATTTCTCCAATTTTAAATAAATTTGGGGGGGGGGTGTACCTGGTGCTTCTCTTTTATACCAATATTTTGAATGTTTTGGCTGGCTCCAGGAAGCCAAGAGCATGCTCACTTTTAACTGAGCAATTTGTGCTGAATGCTGCCTCCATACTTTTTATTATATCACCACAATTTTAAAAGGGTTAGATAGTTCCATTTTTTTCCAAGGCTGACTTAAAAACTAAATATATTTACATCCCCCCCCCAATGACCTTGCAAGAACCACCATACAATTTATTTATTTTTTGGAGGAGAGAGAACTGGCGTCTGAATGGTGCAGCAAAACTTTTTAAAATGTTGGCCTTGGTGTTTGTGCCAGCTTCCAGCAACATTATGTCTTAGGTCTGCACTGCTTCCCCCCTTCAATTAATGCTAAAAAGCTTAATAAAACATTTTGGACCATGGGCACCAAACAACCTTAAATATAGCCTTAGAACCATACTTCAAAGAATCTTATTTGGGTTCTTCTCAAGTCTCTCTTCTCAATGCTATAATGTGAGGGTTGTGGTCCTTTTAATCCTTGGTGTTAATCCAAAGATAAGTTACCTGCAATAAGATGTTTTCAATTACTAGTATGATGATCCCTGTAGATGATGGCAATGTACATCCACTGAGCAAGAACTGGGATCAGAATCCATGGTTCCCAACCCAGCCTTGCAGGCATCTGGCCTAGAAAATCCAGCCTAGCAAGGCGATCCATGTAGGTTTATATTTTCTTATCACTTTCAAACAACTTCAGGCGAATTTACTTTGCTGTTTTAAAAACTGGTATGAGTTAGTGGTGCTGAATTTAAAAAGAATGAAACTCCCATTGTGCAGAATTTGGAAGACTGGAAACACACAGGTAACTAGCTACAGCAGGACAGACGAAAGCACGGCAAAGGTGAAATCTAATAATATGTTTCTAGGCTTACGAAAGTTTTGGCACTGTTACAGGTGGGTGACTGTGGCACTTCAAAGCACATTTCCATTTCCAAAGGAAGCAGAAGCTAGACATTTAGAAAGAATTGTTCCTTTGGCTACATTTCTAATGGTGACAGCTATTACTGACTCTCTTGCTAGGTTTGTGAATAATAATAACCATCTACTGAATTTCTAATAATGTCTTGGCAGCAAATTATAGTTGCCTCATTATGGCAGTTTTGCCACTGGCATCAAGAGGAGCAAGATCTGGCTCTGTATTCCTGAATTCAACGCTGCAATAGTTTCGGCCTATTATCTACCTCCTCATTGAAAAGTTAGCAATTTTCATCTGAAAGTGTGAAGCCACTCTCTGCACAAAGAGAAAATTGATTCTCGCACACTGCGTTTAAGTAGTGGGCCTAATACAGTAGGAATGCTGAGACGAGGAAAGCAAAGCTTCATTCGGGTTATTTAGATATTGTGCCAAGCAAAGATATGTCTCTTTCTTCCTCTGCCTGCTAGTTCCTATTGAACAGGTGTTCCCACCTACTTCATTGGGCCTGCACTGAGCTACACAAAAAGACCGTAGTGAAAGATACCTGAAGCTACCAACCTGCAAGACGGGAGGCTGAAAGGGGACAGCCTAGAACATCTGGATTTGGCCAGCAAAGAGC
This sequence comes from Podarcis gaigeae, assembly GCF_964106915.1. NCBI lineage: Eukaryota > Metazoa > Chordata > Lepidosauria > Squamata > Lacertidae > Podarcis > Podarcis gaigeae. The sequence goes on along the minus strand of NC_139687.1, from coordinate 49,068,640 downwards.
GTTTTGAAGCTAGCTGGGAACCGTTGCTATCAGGGACTGATTGGATGCAGAGGAATGGTGGGAGAAACCAGCTGGGGAACCCCCAATAAAAGAAAGGAGAAAAGGGAAAAGACTGGGAGATGTCAGAAGCTGAAGTGGTGACAGCGTTTAGTGAGCTGTGAGCATCTGTAGCAGAGAGAAATCTAGAAGAAGAAGAAGAAGCAGGAGGAGAGGGAGACCAAGATGCAGAGATGAGTCAGGCTGGTAAAGAGGGACAGGTGAGGCCGCCTCCTGCTGCAACAAGCTCCCCTCTCCCCTGTCTGCCAGAATCAGAAGAGGTATTAAGTGGGCAGAGGAGAAATTAGTGTCATGCAGACACAGTCTCAGATTGCTTGGAAAAAACCCTGTAGAGGCACCTGAGGGAAGACTGTGCCCCCTAGTCTCTGCAAGTGCTTGATCGGAGCAAGAAGAGTTGCTGTGCTCATGAGGCCTGACACTCCTGTGTGGATCCTGTGTTCACAGTGGTACTTCAGGTTAAGTACTTAATTCGTTCCGGAGGTCCATACTTAACCTGAAACTGTTCTTAACCTGAAGCACCACTTTAGCTAATGGGGCCTCCTGCTGCTCCTGCGCCGCCAGAGCACGATTTCTGTTCTCATCCTGAAGCAAAGTTCTTAACCCGAGGTGATATTTCTGGGTTAGCGGAGTCTGTAACCTGAAGCGTATGTAACCTGAAGCGTATGCAACCCAAGGTACCACTGTACTAATAAAGAGTTCACTACACTTACTTTGTGTGGTTTACTGCTGGCTCACTCCTGTCAGTTGCTAAGAAGTTCCTGTATGGAAATAAACAAGTTTTATGTCACTACAGCAGATCAAGCCTTAAATGAAATGGTGCTCCAGGCAAGGAGCATCTTCAGCAGCCCCCCACCCCAATTGGTTCAGCTTCAAATACCTTACCTCTTTGCATTTGTAGCCCATTTCAAGGCAGATGTATGCATGACGTGCCCCAGCTGTGCGAGACAGTAAATGTGTGTGCAACCAACTAATCAGGGGCCCCCACAATCACTCACCGGTGCCCCATTTGTTGAGTGGGCACTGATACTGCAAATTCTTTCCCACTGATAAATAGCAAACTTGAACAAAACGCTGGACACATAGGGCTGTGTTGCTAGCTTTGCAAGTGGAAGTCGTTTTGCACAATTTATTTCAGCCGTCGAGTGGATGCTTGAACAGAGAACAGTGGGGGCTGATGGTATGGAAGGATCTGTAAGCAAGAAGCTTCTAGGCACAGAAACACTCACAAAGTACATTAAACATTTAGAAGAGAGCTGTGTAATTCAGACTTTTGGAATTACAGCAAGCAGGTCCTAGTCTTGTTGGTATATTCAGTAAAATCCAGTGATAAAGCTTGCCTCAGGGCTCGCCACACGTCCGCTTGTCCTTTGCGGAGAAAGCATGGGTCAAGCGGTTTCCCACTTGCACTGTGGTTTCTAGGCATCGGTCTGAGCAGTTTCGCCTTTGGCCTGCCGCTTCTTCCTGGAAAACACACTCTTTAGCACTAAATCGGAACAAACAGCCATCTGCGGAAAATCCGTTTGCTGTGATTCAGTGCAAAACTCTGGGTTTCCCTGGGTGAAAGTTACTGGACAAACAGAGTTGTGGGCAAGCCCTTAGACCCAGTTTACAGTGTAAACTCCCTGCACACAGAAAGCCAGCATGTCTAGGAGGCAGATTTGAGCTAGCCTTCTCCCTGGCATGCTTTTCCCCACTACATTCAGGATGGGAGAACATGAAAGCACGCAAGCTCCCATCTGCAACCTGAAGAGTTAGGGTGCATTCCAAGAAAAGCTTCACTGTGATTCTGCTAAATACTGTATGCAAACTAGGCCTAGGGACCAGACCACAGATCCTGCTTATGTTTGATGAGAGATTTAGGAGTCATGATCTCCTTTTCCTCCACAGTCAACACCTTCCCTTTTTCGCTGCAAGCTCGTTTCCTTCTCATGTAGGTCAACTGTATACCTCTACAAAACAAGGATTAAATTCCTCACCTATAGCAGGAAAAGCCACACCTATCCAGCCACACCTATCCAGCCGCGACATCTTTGCAGCAAATTATTTTTTAAGATTATTAGGGAGAGCAAGGCATACACCAGGAAAGCTATAGAGTTGCTGAAGTCATAAAACTTTTTTAAAAATAAAGGTCTGGAGATGAATGTTTGATGTGTGGGTTGCTGGATGAAGACACACTGCTGGCATGGATTTTAATGTATTGCTACTTGCAAAGTTAGCATCTTAGCTGAAAGAACTTGATTTGCTTGTTTTGCTTTGTTACTGGCAAAATGGAAAGCGTGAAAACACCCTGAGCTGTTGAACTGGTGTGAGAGGAGAAGCAGGTTTATAATTTGTTACTATTTTCAATGGATTGATCTCCTTGGGAGAATGACACAGCCAAGGACATCGTTTTTCATTCCTGGATCAGAGCTGGATCAGAGCTAGGACTTTCAAGTGTTCTCCAGTGATCCTGACATTGCCACATGTAAACAAAATCATTGGCAAAGTGTTTGAATGTTTATTTAGATATATTTAATTCACACTTGTTCTGGAACATTCACTATGTGCATTACAATTTGCATTGAATTGCAGTGAAAAATTCACACACCCATCCATAGTATATAAGGAAAACGTACAATACAGAATTTCAGAATTCCACCCACAAGCTCAGTATAGATGTCCATCATCATAGAAGCCACTTGGACAAATGGAATTCCTTCCAAGATCAATGTACACGTCTGAATTACCTGCTCAGTAGAGTCATCACTGAATCTACAGAATTTGCATTGTATAGGCAAGATTAAGATAAAGGTAAAGGGACCCCTGACTATTAGGTCCAGTCGTGGCCGACTCTGGGGTTGCGGCGCTCATCTTGCTTTATTGGCTGAGGAAGCCAGCGTACAGCTTCCGGGTCATGTGGCCAGCATGACTAAGCCGCTTCTGGCGAACCAGAGCAGCGCACGGAAATGCCGTTTACCTTCCCGCTTTTGAACTGCTAGGTTGGCAGGAGCTAGGACCGAACAACGGGAGCTCACCCCGTCACGGGAATTCGAACCGCCGACCTTCTGATCGGCAAGTCCTAGGCTCTGTGGTTTAACCCACAGCGCCATTAGGATCCCCCAAATGCTAAATTTACAGTCTATAGGAGTGGATTTCACATTTTCTACCTACTGGTTTGTTTGTATGCTGCAACTGATATTGTAAGTGTTGGCATTTTATGAATGTGCATGTGTATTTTACTTGTAACTTTGGGGAGGTAACTGCCTGAAAATCCACACACAGATTGTTAAATGAAGAGTCCTAAAGCTCTCCAGAACAGTCAAAAATTGCTCTTCTAAAAAATAAATATAATTATCAACCTGCTAAAAAAGAAATTCTGTGTATGTTTCCTGTGTTCTGTCTTCACACACATATTTCATATTTACACAAATTTACAGTTCCCTTGATCCTGAAAGATGTATGATGGAGAGCCCATGCGGGTAACCATTAAGGACCACTTACGTTTAAATTATCATGAATCATAGAAAGCTGATGCGTCATCTGGTGCAAACACAGGGGGAATGTGCCAGGCTACCATCTTCAAAATATGTAACTCCTTGGAAGTTTAAAAAATAAATGGTCGTTGAATATCTTCACTGGAAGTTGATCTTCAGTGTACCTACTGATTTATTAATTGGTCTCAAAATCTGAATGGTCTACTGTAGAGATAACTTACCTTCAAAAATATGGTTTAGTGGCAATTTATAGATTTGTCCCTTGGGGCAAGATTCAGCTAAGTTGTTGCATGCACAGAATGAGGTCTTGCTCTGGAAGGATGGGAGAATCCCCAGAACAGGTTTAAGGGGGCATTGGGGGCACACAGGCAGAAGAGGGTTGGGAAGTCTAGTGGACCTTGTTCTGTGCGCTATGTTGGCAATCAAGTTTCTTACTACTCTGGAACGAAGAGAACCAGGGGGTCATCCAAAGCTGACAAATAGTGCAAGATTCAGAATAGGCAGGACAAAGTACTTGCTCCCACAGCATGCAGATTAAATTATGGAAATCACTGTCACAAGGTATAGTGACAGCTACGAACTTTCGAGAGAGTTAAAAGGGGAGGAATACATGAAGGATAAAGCTATTGAGAATTAGCGCTCTTGCACTTTTGTGTACTATGTAAACCAGTTCTATAGAAATTAGTAGAACTTGTTTCCCCCCTGAGAAAACACCCTTAGACTGATGGTCTATCTTTACTGAGAGACAGAGAATCAAAGGTTCTCATCTGTAACTCCTGTGCAAAATGCATTGTCCAAATGAGTAATGTGGTAATTTGGCCCAAAAAGAGACTTGCCTGCTTCTTGCTCCCTTAACTGTCAAGAAATCAAACACAGTAATATTCCCATTTGGATGTTTCCAGCCATTTCCATTTCTGAGAGACGTAACGTGAGAATCAGCAATCCAAATGCAATTCCCTTTGCATGCAGAACCCTCTGCATCACAGCATGTAAAGCAACGGGAGCAGTTGGAAATTAAATACTGGGATGTTGTTTGATAGAGATAGCAGCCTATTTTTGCTCTCAGTGATAGCAACACTCACTCTTTTGCTGCTGTAGCAGGAATAGTTACATTCTGCTGTGAAGGAAGGCTGCTCATTCACAGAACTAGCACAGCAGATTTATGCATGAATTCTTTACAATAAATATCCGGTGCTTTTAAAGGTACCCGCTGAGTTTAAGTAATCTTTCTCCTGAGTTTATGTGCAGATCTTTTATAAACATACAATCTAGGTAGGCATGCCAGAATGTCAGCATGCTTTATTAATACTGCATTTAACTTACATACTCTGCCAGAGGAAATTAAATAAAACACACACACATACACTTACAGATCAGCAATGTTTTTGAGAAACCATTGTTCTTCGCTATCTGCAGTAGATAGACAGCATGATCCTCATATGTTATCACCAGCGTCACAAAACAGCTAAGGGGCATTAGCACAATTCAGAAAATATTGTGACACAGCTACATATCATCAGAAGCAATGGAATGGAAAGAGATTCAATCCCCAGGATCTCCAGTAGGGCTGTGAATGTCTCACCATTTGTTGGGACTGCGGTCCTGTGACTTCATGCTGGATCCGTTCCAGTTTAAACGCACATTTTTGAAAGGTTTTTGAAGCATCCATAGGGCTTCTTTTCAGACCTACCATTTTTACTCACATCCACTGGCTTCTGCAGTTGCCATGTGCTGACAATCAAGTGGAGCTGTTTTGTTTCTTTTTATCTATTTATTGTATAAAATTTATATACCTTGATTGTAAAAAAGAAAAGCCCTCAAAGTGGTTTACAAAAGAAGGCAATAAGATCAAGAAACATTTGCAACTCTATTTTAAAACACACAAAAATTAAAATACCGAAACACATTAAAAAATCACCGCAACTTTCTAACCATCTGGGTAGGCTTCTCTAAACAAGAATGCTTTTAGCAGGTGCTGGAAAGAATACAGTGAAGGCACTTACTTAATCTCAATAGGCAGGGAGTTCCAAAGCGGAAATGCTTTCCTTGTTATTTTGTTTTCCTCTCCCTTCCAGGTTATCAACTTGTGTGCATTCAGAATGTCTCCCTTCTTTTTATATTTTCTTTTTTCTTGCTACACATATTTCATGCAGCTTAACCAGCATCTTGAGTCAAACAAAAACACACACCAGAGGAACGGAGGAAGCTTTTACATATGGTATTTTGTCAACATATTTTATCAGAGCAAGTGGTATAATTCATAATGTAGGAAAACGCAAACAGACAGCAGACGTTATTATGAAAGGAAACAATATAAATGATTGGCCTTAAGAAAAAAATATAACAAATGCATTTCAATGTAAATAGAATGTTAGGCACCAATTTATTGTTGGGAGGTGATGTTTAGAGGATGTAAAGTTGTTGTTTTTTTAATGGTGGAGCTGTTACTTCTGCCCGAGATGAGACACAGGTGTATTGTAGGAAGCATGAAAAATTCAGAAGACTGACGAATCACATCAATCAGCTGAAGTCCTGGTGGACGCAGAAAAAGAAACTGACCTACAAAATGGAAGAATGATACTACTCTTATAGACCCCATTTTCCCCACGTTCCCTGCCTACCAATAAAATCTCTGACAAATTTAGTGCAACTCCCATTAGCTAGACAAGTTGTTCAGAATTCCATTGTATCTGAAAAAAGGAAACTTGCCTAGCAAAACTCATACCATGTTGCATTAATATCCATTACTATCCAAATTGCCACATTTTTATTACCTTCATAATTCCTAGTTAGCTGAACTCCCTGAGTGTCTTCCAGGTAGCTCTTTATTAGCATTGCTCTTCGTTAATAGCACTCCATTTATGCAAATGTCTGATGATCCGACTGCTTTTGTTGTGTCACAACAATGCAATTAAGATGAAGCAATACTCTGCTGCACTTAAAACATCTGCTAATTGAAAAAAATTATATACTACAGCACTCAGAAACAGTGGTGTTCAAATGGCTAGTTGCAGGAATCAGCATGTTGAGAATCTCAGCTTTTGCTTAACAAACTGATGGATGAGGAAGTAGAATTTCTAGCTCTCCATGGCTCTTAAGAGAAGATACACTTCACTTGTTTGGCAAGTTACACCTCAGACCTTGGTCCCATGGGCTAGCTAGGGTGAAGAATGAGCATGGAAGCGGAAGCCGACTAAGCTATGCCAAAAAATGTAAATGTATGCAAAAGGTCCATGATGTATTTTGTGTTGTAGAATCCAGCTTTTTCTGAAAAATGGGGTGGTATTCAACTAAGTTTTACTCAGAAAAGACCTACTGAAATTCACAAACTTGATTAATTTCAGCATGTCTACCCTGAGTAAAACTTGAACACCACCCTGTTTTTTTTCCCTTTCTAAACCCATAAACCCAGCCCTGCAAGGTAAAGGTAAATGTAAAGGACCCTTGGGTAGTTACGTCCAGTCAAAGGTGACTATGGGGTTGCGGCGCTCATCTCACTTTCAAGCCAAAGGAGCCGGCATTTGTCCACAGACAGTTTTATGGGTCATGTGGCCTCCAGGACTAAACGACTTCTGGCGCACGGAGGATCATGACGAGTGCCAGAGCGCATGGAAACACTGTTTACCTTCCTGCCACAGCAGTCCCTATTTATCTACTTGTACTGGCATGTTTTCAAACTGCTAGGTTGGCAGTAGCTGGGACAGAGCAACGGGAGCTCACTCCGTTGCGGGGATTCAAACCACCAACCTTCCGATCAGCAAGCCCAAGAGGCTGAGTGGTTTAGACCACAGCACCATCCACAGTCCCCCCCTGTATTATGCTCAATATCAAAGCAATTGAAGGAAACATGCCAAGGCGGAATGCAGAAAATGATGATCATACAACCTACACATTTCCAATTGGGGAAAACCAAGAGGCAGTTAAATAATAGAAAGAAATAAGTGACAAGTGACAAAGATCTCTTTCTGGCCTCCGGAGTCTGGCATATTCAATGTAGACCCCTTACTTGTGGTTTGCTAATGTTAATTTTTGTTCCTCCACAAGCCCTAAAGAGTTTTCAGACATACTTCTTTTGTTGCCAGTTCTAACAAATGTATCAGGCCTGTTTGGGTTTGCATGTTTTTCAAAATAAAGGAGGCAAAACAGCAGTAACTAATTTTGTATTTGCCAGAGGGAAATATGAATTTCATATTTTGCTGTAAGGTTATATTTGAAAGTTTTCAAAAGGTTATCATGCACAGCGACAGACGTTTTCATCAACACTTATTTGTTTGGTGTTGGGGGTTTTTTGCATTTACTTCTGAGGACCTCGGTGCGATGCAGGTGGAAGCTGTCCCATTTTAATTTCATAATATGCATCTGTGGCTGGCCAAGAGGTTTACCAATGGTCGCCCAATATGCTTCTTGATGATGGAATTCAAGTTTCCCAATCCATGCATATCACTCTGTCCACTATACCAGCGGTGGGAAATCTGTAGCCCTCCAGACAATCCAGGACTCTTAATGCCAATCAGCACCAGCCATCGTGGTCAGAGATGATGGAAGATACTGTATTAAACTGCTCATTTATAGGTACCTGTCCCTTTACAAAAAGTCAGCTTTATCAAGCCAAGATATATTTTCCTGCTAAAAAATAGTTGTGGTTTGAAGGCTCATTTTGTTTTCATTTTCATAATGCAAAATTATGAGTTGTGTATCTCACGTCTCCAGGGCCTCATGAAGAGGTGATGTACTTGTTAATGTCAATGTAACCATTTTACACTGACGTAAGCAGTCATTGCCTGCAAAGCTCTCCTCCGCTAAGTGCTTAGTCTCCTGAATTTTTCATGCTGCTACAATCCATCTATGACTATAAAGGCTCACGAAAAGATTTATCGCGGTAAAAAAGAAAAGTTAGCCTTTCCCCCTACTGATTTCCTCCTGTATTATCTCAGTTAAACCATGCAGCAGATTGTGACCTACTTATAACATTCATTTTACATTATGTTAAAAACACGCGAAGTGTATTATTTTGCTTCTGCTAATCAGGAGACGGGCCAGGGACCAACGTAAGAGAGACACCTCTCTTGAACAGGGACACCACTCAGAGGTTTCTGAGATATTGCCAAATGTTTTCCAAGTTTTTTCTCTACTCCCATAAGGACTAGAAACTTGGTCCCTCCCCCATTAAGCTTGTTTCTTAAGAGACAGGCTTTTCTTGCTAGGTACAAAAAATGACAAAGAATACACAGAATCACCTGCTATTGCAAGGACCCTTTGCATGCAAAGCAGACACCCTACCAGGGTGCTAAAGCTGTCTATTTAAGGCCTGGTGTGATAGTCTGTGCTGTGCATCTATCTCATGTCCTACTGGACTCATTTGTGGTTACCTAAGAGGTGGGTGGCGCTGTGGGTTAAACCACAGAGCCTAGGACTTGCCGATCAGAAGGTCGGCGGTTCGAATCCCCGCAACAGGGTGAGCTCCCGTTGCTCAGTCCCTGCTCCTGCCAACCTAGCAGTTCGAAAGCACACCAAAGTGCAAGTAAATAAATAGGTACCGCTCCGGCAGGAAGGTAAATGACGTTTCCATGCGCTGCTCTGGTTCGCCAGAAGCGGCTTAGTCATGCTGGCCACATGACCTGGAAGCTGTACGCCAGCTCCCTCGGCCAGTAAAGCGAGATGAGCGCCGCAACCCCAGTCAGCCATGACTGGACCTAATGGTCAGGGGTCCCTTTACCTTTACCTTTACGAGGTGGGTACAGCCAGCAGTAAACTAATTCACAGCTAAGACTATAAATGGCTAACTAGTCATGATAGTCATATGCCTTCTTCAGGATCAGAGGCAGCATGCCTTACACTACAGGTTGCTGAGAAGGCAGTATTATCTCATTCGACTGCTGAGCTTCTCAAGAGGCATCTGGTTGGCCACTGTGGAAAAGAGGATGCTGAACTACAAAGGCCATTTCTTCTGTTCTGATGTGTCCCTTGCTGCCTTGCTAGACCCCAAGGAGAAGAGACATGTTAACTATTAGTCACTTGCTCACATTTGTGAAAGAGCAAATGGCAATACGTGTGGGAGATCCCTCCGTTTTTCTGCAGTTTAAACACAATGCAAAGTATTTCAAGTAGCAGAGCTGGGAAATACCTCTGTTGGCCTGATTTCTTGGAGAGCTGGTTCCCATCAGGGCAGTCAGTACTGGGCTGGAGAGAACTGCATAGGTTTTGAAATTCTGAGATTGGTGACATACACTACTCATTTCCTCCTGACTGTAGTATCCCATGGAAAGGGGTAGGTACAAAACAACAACAACAACAACAACAACAACAACAACAGATACATTCAGACCACCTCCTGTAGACAACAGAACATTATTGCATCTGCAGACTTCTAAGTTTAGCTCTAACCTCCTGAGAAAAAAAGTGCATAATCTCTTATTCAGTGACCTACATTGTAGTGGGTTTTCAAGCTTTAATCTATTCAGTGAGCAGGTGTCTAAAGGGGGGGGTGACACTGAATGTCCATCAGGCAATAAACCTCAAACGCTGCAAATTTGTGCAATATGCAGAATCCAGTTTGGGCATATAAAATATAGTATAAAAATGTAAGTCAATTCTATCCTTAAGCCTTAACACAAGAGACAAGAGTTTCCTATCACAGCAATTGTCACAATATTCCCATGAATGGGGTCATTGTTAGAGAAAACACACCTATACTGAGAGATTGCAAGTGGTCAAGGCCATCCATCTAGTTAATCCATAAATTTAGAAAGTTGAGGTAATCCTAATCTGTTTTGGTATTTTAACTTCTGTATGTTTCATAATATGGTTATGAATTTTCCTTAGTTATATTGTTTTATCGTTTTGCAAATTCCTTTGAGGTTTGTCACAATCAAGTGGTGTACAAATTTCATGAAACATTTTTTGTTGTTGCTGTTGTCATCCGTCTAAATATCAGAGCAGACAGGTGGACCTGCAAATCAGCCCTCAATACTCTGGCTGCTAAATCCCCACCAATTTACTCCTGGGGAGCCAACACGGTGCCTTCCAGATGTTGAGACTACAACTCCCATCATGCCAGCTGAGGCCAATGGAATTCAACATGAGGCAGCAATCCTGTTAACTACTCTTGCTTTACTGTATCATATGGGTTGGGATAATGATCAGCGCTGAAAGATTTAGTCAGGCTCATTAATATTTTTGTTTGTGATGAATTAAAGACATACTCTCAATTGGCACTTTAAAAATTTTAAAACACAATCTTAAACATGTGAAATATTTTGAACACATTCTGTAATTGTCAAACATTATTATTAAATCGATAGGGTCTTTATCTGCTCCCCACCCCCTTTGGAAGGGCAACAGTGACTGCCTCTAGAAACAAGAAAATGATTAGGGTAAATTTATGCCAGTTATGTGGCATTTAGAATGATTATTATGGATGATCCATCTGATCTCCTTAATAGGAATTGATTTAAAAATTCCTCAACTGGTGCAACGTTTACTTTTAAGGTAGTCCTCTTTTTCTAAATTAAAACTAAAGGCACATTTTTTTCTTTTACTCAGGGTTTGTTAAGAGCAAGAATTCCTACTCACATTCAGAGTAGCCTGCCTCTGTTTCTCTGCAAGAGCTAATGTGCTGGGTTTGCTTCTTCTGAGTGCAGGTAAATTATGCTACATGTGGGCAGGTAAATCATACCTGATGTTGTATTAACAGTTCCCAGCAGAGCCATATGGGAAAGAGGCAATGCCGGAACAATGTATCATACAGAGGCACAGCAGGCAACCAACTCTGGGGTTTGGAAGCTCACAGGAGTCTTTTATTATTCAAATTTATTAGGGCACACTAACTGTTCTCTGGCAGTGTATTACGGATCCTTAAGCCCTAAACACTGGGACCAGATTATCCAAGGAAATGCCTGCACTTATACCTATCTTCCCACTGTACTTAAGGTCTAGCTGTGGTACACCAGGAGGGCTGGGCAATATGATAGATCATTCAAAACCAGTTTGAAGTCCGTATTGTTTTATTGTTTTCATAATTTTTGACCAGGCAATATATTGAAAAACATGTGTTCGTGTGTGCACACACTATGCAAAAATAAAGATGTGGGGAAAACCGTGAAGCCACCCAGTGCCTCTACATAGCTCCATCCTTATTTCAAACATTTTGATATTGCGATGTTTAGCGCTATTATCACCTGGTTTTCAACATCGTATCACTCAGCCCTATCTACCAGTGAAAGTGGTTAGGTTGGTGAGTACTGGGGCAGTGACCTTTTTGTGAAGACTGTTTGCCCAGTATATCTGGAATGCCATCCCTAAATAAAATCATATCAATCTCTGGGCAGGGCACAAGAATTCACTTAAAATTCAAACCCTCATTTTTTAAAAATTCTAGTCTGTATTTATGCTTATTAATACATGAAAACTTTGAAGCGTTCAAAGTGCTTCACATGTATCATCTAGTTTACTGAGCTGGGGCCTCCACCTACAGCATTTGCATGAATCATGTGGAGCACCCTGCAAGCATCTTCTGTGATGCTATGTTTTGCTTGTAGCACAAACTGCATAGCTTTCATAGGTGGTGGGTGGGTTAGGAATGGTTGTTATGTGAACCAAGTGGCCAGGACAAATAGGTATATGGTTCATTTCAACTCTGATCTTTTCCCTCTCACTAACTTTATCAAGGAACAGATTAAGAAAACAAAACACAAAGGGGAAAATATAGCAAGGTGTCACTCTTCCGGCTGTGATTTATTCACTGTGAAATGGTCTCCCAGAAAAGAAAATGTGCTACCCTCCCAGGCTCCATTTGCACCTAGCTTACCATCAGGCATGTGATGAATGCAGGGAGCGATGCTTATTCTAGCAGATGTGATAAAGGCCAGGGCTTTCTGGTGCCTGACATTTTGCAAGACTATGTGGGAAAACAACCCCATGGGCAGTCTCAATAAGGATAATGTTGTCAACACTTACTATCAGGACTTTTCCCCGCCATCACGCCTTGGCACATTTCCTGAAATCTTTAAGTACCCTTGGCACTTAAAGAGAGAGGCGTTTCAAAGATTTTGGCGGAGTTCCTGGACTCCAAAGACAGTGCAATGAAGAATGCAAAGCAGAACTCAAAACCTGCCAATCACAGTAATGCCAAGCACTTATCACACACTTCTAAACTTTCATCCATAGTACTGACCTCAGTCTGAAAAACCACTAAAAGCAGAAACTCCCATAAACTATTCTTAGCTTTCCGAAATGAACTGTTTCTCTCAAGGCTTGCTTCAGGTATGTCAGCATTCATAAGCAATTGGTTATTTCATCGCCATCTTATAATGAATTTCAGAATGTGAACTCTGCCATGAGACCTAGTGTCTACCTCAGATGACTGTAACTGTAAGAAAACAGATTTCTGGCCCACGGGGTTGGAAAGATAAGCTTTAGAAAGCTAACAGTATGCCTCCTAAGTGTTGCAATGCTAGGAATCAGCACACAACTTCCAGAAGCCACAGTGTACAACTTTCCCTGCTAGTATTCCATGTGATTTGTATTTTCTTCTACTCCAGCATTCCACTAACATAGTGGTTCACACATTTTTAAGATGGTTCCTTAGAATTAATGCCAAACCATGGATTCTGAGTGGCTGCCAAACCAGGATTTGAAGCTACAATGCAACGTTGCAAACCAATTTGGGCAAATTATGGTTTTACATTAAATACCAAACAACCCAGAGTTTCAGAGGCATGTAACACCTGAAGATTAGGTAAGGTAAGACAAGAGAGGTGGAAAACTGCACCAATCATGTTTTATCTGTCTGGAACATAAATCATTATTTGGATAGTTAGTATAGTTTCTTTATCATTTGGATTACGTCTGAAACAATACTTTGTCCTAACTGACTCTCCATAAATCTTGTTATCAAAAATGTGAACTCAAAGGCATTGTGTGTCTAGTTCTGCCAGAGATGAGTTCGTTCGTTCGTTCGTGTGTGTGTTTAAATCATTTAGGTTTAGATACCCACAATACACAAAGATGTCAAATCTGTAACTCCACTTCCACAGATATCTCACAAAATTTGTACAATGGAAAGAAGGGCTGGGAGGAAATCCTAGATATGATTGTGACCTAATCCCTCTCAAGAGGGCAGGGAGGAAGATACTTTTCTTCTTCTTCTCATGTCCCAGTATCTGCAGAAGCAAAAGAAACTTTATTATGTGCCAGTCACAAGATCACTCCAGAGCTTTCCTTTGACATTGCTAAACCATAGAGGGCTGAAAAAAATCTCAGAATAGAGAGCAAACATTTGCCTTCATCTTCATCTCTAGTTTGGAATGCTAGGCTTTGGAGTTTCCTAACCTACTGGTTTTGGGGGACTTCAACGTCCATGCTGATGCCGCCCCCTCCTCACAGGCTCTGGACCTGGTGTCCTCCATGGCAACACTAGGGCTCTCCCAGGTGGTTTTGGGCCCCACACATCAAGCACATCCACACTGGATTTGATCTTTGGCGCAGGTATAGACGTGATCATGTCCTCCCTTGTAGAGGTGCCATGGTCTGATCACTACGAAAGCTCATACAAGCAGACATGAGCATCACACTACTTACAGGCTTTCCTGGTAGTGAGAAAATCTGTCCTCAAGTGTACTACAGTCATACCTCTTGTTACGTTTGCTTCATAATACGCTTCTTCAGGTTGTGTCCCGCGGCGACCCAGAAGTACCGGAAAGGGTTACTTCCGGGTTTTGCCACTCACGCATGCGCACAAAATGACATCACACGCAGGCGCAGAAGCAGAGAATCACGACCCGCGCGTGAGCAGACGCGGGTTGCGTTCCTTTCAGATTGCGAACGGGGCTCCGGAACGGATCCCGTTCGCAACCAGAGGTACCACTGTAATAGGAATTCACAGTTACATCATACATCATGGTGCTTTGAACACAAAATGCAAAATTACATGCTTGCTCTGTTTCAGGCACTTTCAAGATAATCGTTTATTTACTGTAGGTAAAAAGCTAGTATACAGATTGGGGATCCCTTTAAATTTCAACTACAGTTAAACGCCATCTAGTAATTTCTGCTTTCAATGTTAACCAAAAATTTCTACATACCTGCTCCACTATTAGTGTGTTCTGTTATTCAAAACAAAAAGGTCAGTCTTTTATTTGTTCAATGCATAATATTTACATTGTGAATGGAGCTAGAACAAGCAATGGTAAAGAGGTAATAAACTTTAAAAAGCCAGTTTATATATTTTACAATAATGTGCTAATCAGCATAATTGTATATAAAAATTAAAACATAGTAGAGCTTCCTACTACAGAAGTCGTAATTGGTTGAACTGTAGTAATTACCTGCTAACAATTTACATGCAACACTTGTTAAGATTGACAACTGATTTTTGTTTAAGTGTTAAGTTGATTAATGACATGAGACACAATTTGAACTTGTGTACAAACAGAAATTGAAGTCTGCAACCAAGAACTGTACTCATCACAAGCCTCTTCCAAAAAAAGGGGAGGGGAATGATAAAATGTTCTCATCATACAACAAATGTTATAAAGGCAACATACAAGAAGAATGTACCTGGATGGCACAAACTCCATAGAAGGAAAGGTCAGGCACGCACACATGCACACCTTTTTTTAATATGAGGCCCACCTTTCCACCAAGAGGCAGTGGCTGAAAGCAAATGATAGAAAGCCAGATGCACAACTAATTCAAAGTTGGAAATTTACTAAAATGTGCTTGAGTGTTAATATACAATTCTATATACAGACCACACTGGAATGTATCCCACCCCTTTGCAAAAACAACCAGACTTTTTGATACTAGCCTTAGGATTCAGTTATTTTTAAAGTAAACAAACAAAAACTCAATAAAGAGTTACATGAACAGCAAAATGCACAAGATGGCTGAACTATTTATTGAGTCGATCTGGGGATATTTTTGCTTTAGAAATTGTTTGAGCACTTCCACATGTATGTCTAAGAAGAAAAGGGGCAATCTACCAGGTTTTGTTGTGGCACCAATCACCACTCCATTTCAGCAGGATTCTGTGTGAGGTTCCAAAATAACCCTCAGTGATTTAACGGAACCTGTTCAACTGCACTCCAAAAGGCTCACTTCGGGCGATTCCAACATGCCTTTGTGATTTTAGCCAAGGATAATATGCTGCACTTCGCTGAGGCAGATGATACAGTTGGATCAACTTGAAACCAGATGCTTGATTCCCTCCTGGAAGTGCTTTCTGCATGAAACCATCCCAGTGGAAGAAAGGGGGGTTCAATAAAAACCCAGACACAGTAACTTAGATCTGATACGAAACAGAATGTCAATGTGGCCGTCAAGCATGTTGAAGAGCAGGAAGCTCTCTTGAACCAGCGGAATCCTGTAGTAGACACACACACACACATACGGAGAAACAGAACACACCACCTACCGTTCCCATGAACTAAAGCTTGAACAAGAGCCGATTTTCATCATATGAAGAGAGGTACAAGATGACAGAAAACATGAATCGTCAATAGAAGATAAACTGATTGACATGAAATGGGAAAAAGAACACTTGAGCAGTCTGATTGCAGTTATTTTGTGAATGCTGCTACTACAGCCCACAGGACCTCATTTGTGTTGGCCTTCATACATTCGACTTCAGGGTCTAAATCCAGGAGCTGCCGCACTCTCTTTGTGGCTAGGTCATACTGCTCATCCAAAAGGGGGGCAAAAGCGTTCTCAAGGACATCTGATGCATGGGCTAAGTAAATGAGAGCCAGCAAGCGCTTGTCCATGCGGTGGGGGTCATTCACCCATCTGTCAAGAACAGCTTCTTGAACCTTCTTGATGAGGCGCTGCTTAATGTTGTTGTTGGTGAGAGGGTGTGTGGTCATGTCAAAGAGGAGAAAGTTCTGTTTCTCTGTAGTCAAAACCCCCTTTTCCACCAGGTTTTTGGCTAATCGTTCACGTACGTTTCGTAACTGGTAGTGCAATTTTAATGGATTCCATGTCTCACCTAAAATAAGGCAAAAGAACAAACAAGCCCCTGAATGTTTTGCTGGTATTCTGTTGGTTAGCAAGGGTAAATGAGACAAAACAGGACACATTAACACAGCAACAGAGGCAAAGATGCAGTATTAATTGTCACGTTAGGTAGAGAAAGAATGCTTCACTTACTGACCAGCTGCTAAGATGATCCACAGAGCAGCTTGCAAATAGTACTTTGGATGAGGAGTTCCATGCTTCTAAACTAGCTAACAAGGAATGACTCCCTAAACTATTCCCCAAATAAACCTCAAAAGTTTCCCGGGGGATGTAATAATTTCCCCTGAAGTTTGTCACCTATTCTAATGTCAAGAAAAACTTTCTGCACAAGGCAGTCAATTTGTACCATGTCTGCTTACAGTGAGCTGTGTTGAGACAAATATGGTGACTATCTAAAGGGGGGGAGGGAATCAAAACTACTATTTGGAATATTCACCAAATATTTAAAAAGCTTTATTATGAAGGTTGAAGAAAACTGTGAAGGGCAGTTGCCTGTTTATCAAAACTAGAATGAAAAACAAAATGGAAAACAACAGTCTCCTAACATTCGAAATACTTGCTAGCTTCTGAAAGAAACTGGTATCTGTCTTATCGGAGTTCATTGAGGATAGAATCTTCATTTCAATTAAACTCTGAAGTTTATTCTATGCATGTTTCTGAAGTGTATGGGGTGTTAAGGGATGGCTAATACACACCACGCTCCTTTTGGGGCAGTTTATCTCTGCTTCCCATCCCGTACTCCGCTCTCAACCTCCTAGAAGTTGACAGCATGCAACAGTGGCCACACCCCGGGAAACAGCTTTGACCGGCCAGCTAAACCAGGTCAAGGTAGTCGATGGGTCTCAAACCCTTGGTGAGCTAGGGACTTCCCCTGCATGCGAAGATATGCTTCAGCAGATTGAACAGATGAGACCAACAGTGGGTCCAACAGTCAAGAAGGCAGTAGGACTGGGCAATATCTGATGAAAACACCACGATATATCACCAGCTAATTATAACAATATTTTGATATATCACAATACATATCTACAGCGGTGTACATATCTACAGTGGCAGAGGTCCCGTCGTACCTCCCCGCAGCGGTGGAGGGTGCGCTGCGCTTCCCTGCAGCAGCAGAAGGCCTTGCTCCCTGCAGTGACAGAGGGTCCCGCCATACCTCCCCCGTGGTGGCGGAAGGTGCGTCACACTTCCCAGCAGCAGCCAAGGGCCTTGACAAGGCTCCCTGTGGTGGTGGAGGGTGAGAGCAAAGCTGGAGACACCATGCCTGCAATTTTTTTGCAGAGTACCTGTAAAGTATCCTTCAGCTGTAAAGTATCCTACTCCCTGGAAAGCTGTTCCTTTTGTTCACTGGGTATATTGTTTTGTTGAAACACTTATCACCATGTTATTTTAAAACTGGTATTCAATGGTATGGTGATTTATTGCACAGCCCTAAAAGGCATTTACTGCACATGCTGTAGAGGGAACTAAGGAACAGATGGGGCTGGGAGAAGGAGAACTCTTGTCTTGCAATTATACTCATTCATGAAAAGGGCTTCAGAAGTAAACCCCAAAGAAAAATCCGTACTTGCTGCCTTGCGGGATGTCTTCAAGAGAAGAAAAGGCTACAAAATAAACCCTTTAACAAATCTGGAGTGAGTCCCTAAGACAGTTGGGGGTGCCTTGCATGCTCCCTTCCATCAACTTCTGCAGCCAAGCTGGTGCCAAACATATTGCTCTGCTTTCCTCTGGACCACATCAGCAAGGGCAAGAGAGAGTCTTGCCATCTGGGGAGCCCAGGACCTCCATACACATTGCTCAGGCTTGTGTCCTGGAGAAGTTATTTTGGTACTGCTAATGCAACAGAAACAATGCAGGAGGCAGCAGTTATGAGTTACCAATCTCTGCACCCACAGCAGGTGCTGTGATTCTCCAATGGTTTGTGTTCACCCCCAGAGGCACACTCCATTGTCTATCGAGGAAAAAAGGGTGTCAACAATAAAATTTCCTTTTTATTAAGTGACACTACCTGCACCTGCTAAAAGAGACACTATAGATAAAGTCACCGACCAAATTAAAACCTCCAACCAAATTAGTCTCATGAACAAAACATTTCTAAAATGCCCCCCAATATACTGTGTGCTATAAGAGAAGGCATAGGACATGCATTGGCACAAGGTGTTGTGAACCCGAAGACAAGCAATGAAGCATATTTGCTCCAGCAAAAATAAAGTGAACATTTAAAATAGATTTTTTTTTTAATCCATT
This sequence comes from Podarcis gaigeae, assembly GCF_964106915.1. Taxonomy (NCBI): domain Eukaryota; kingdom Metazoa; phylum Chordata; class Lepidosauria; order Squamata; family Lacertidae; genus Podarcis; species Podarcis gaigeae. Next base: position 49,049,852 of record NC_139687.1, on the reverse strand, counting down.
TTGATTTTCCACAGTAGCTTGGCGACACCTTGTGACCAAACCTCCTAACTACAAGGAATTCTGAACAAGCAATTCAGACAACTATTTTGCGTTCAGAAATTGTAACTCTTCCTAGATTTGTGTAAACGTTTTACAGGACTCACTTTCTTATGATATGCAGAAGTGATGGTACATAAAGCTATCAGGATATTTTATCAAATATCAATCATATTAGTTTGCTTTAAGACTGAACACGTTTAGCCAACATGTCAGCCCTGTTAGCAGTACCAGCACCCTGTGGAATATGAGGGGTGGTGGCATGCTGAGAAGACTTTCTCTGTGATGGAATGTCTCCCCTGCCAGCTGCTCCTGTGTGAGGTATAGTGCAGTATGCTTTCTGTCAGCTGGTTAAGGCATACCTCTATACCTTTGGGGATGATGGACTGAGATTGAGTGAATGTTGTCCTTTCTGCTGTACTCTTAGTGCTGTTACAGTTTTAATTAAAGTTCTTTTATATTGTAATATTTTTTTTGTAACCCATTCTGGGACCGTTGGCAAATGATGGGCTATAAATAAATAAAAAACATTCTGGAAAAGCAGAATTCATTATGAAAGGCCATTATTGCCCACTGCAAATACCAGTCCCACCCTGAGGCTGAAGTCTGCTGATGTTGCTGGCCCAAGAGGGTCAAACCATGTCAGAAAGCAGGTGGACTTTGAAAAGGAAACCAACCCAAGAAGTTGCTGCCAGTGTGCAGATGCTAGGAAGGAACTACATGCAACTGAATGAGAGTCCAAATATAGTTCTTATCAAGGCGGTAAGTCCATACCTGGTCTGTACCACCTCAGACTGCGGGTATGGCTACTCTATACCTATACATAAATCAATCCCTGCTCACAGAAAAATAGCATGTCAGGGAGAAGACTGGGCTAGAATCCTTCCCCCTGATATTCTACATTTATACATGGAGGGGATTGCAGGGAGAACATTCAATCATGAGATGCCTAACCACTGTCTGAAGTGGAACAGACCAAAATTTATTTATTCTTTGAGTGAGAACTTCAGTGGGAATTAGGGTGACATTTGCAGAAATGCTTCTAACATAATGATTTGGGGGTTTGTCACACACAAAGGAATGCAAGTATGGAAATATGATTCAAAATTCTGCACAAAGGCATTGCAGGTTTTAAAACTAAAAGCACAACACACCCACGGAGTACATTTGGAAATGTATAGAGCCTAGTGTTCAGTAGAAACCACCAGGGAACTGCAAATGGTTTCCAGGAGTCAGGGGCAGGAGACCTCATACCAATCCCTGCCTCTCTTTTTGTTCCCAGGCAGCTTCTCTGCCCCACCCCCACCCCAAATTCCCACACAAATATCAGTGCCTCATCTTCTTTTCTGGCTCTCTTCCATTCACATCTCTAAATACTCTAATTTTGGAACCAGAATTGTGCAAAGTTTTCCCTAAGTGCTTACAAGCATTCTCTCGCTGATCTCAACTAGACTATTTTGCTAGTATTATCTACAATTGTACTAACCCCCTTTTATGGTTGGAAGGGTTGAGGAAGCAAATTATTTATGAATTACCTTCTGCATATATATCTCAAGGTGATATACAAAATAAAAGAAAAGTAACTAAAACAGTTAAAACAGCACAAAATACCATATTACCATATTTTTCCATCTATAAGACGCCCCCTATTTTTGGGAACTCAGATTTAAGAAAATGGGGGGAGATTGCCCAGAGTATAAGACACCCCCTAATTTTTGACATTATTGTTTAGGGGGAAAACCTAGTCTTATACACAGAAAAATACGGTAACTGCTAGACAACAGTTTATGACTGAAATCAGATTTCAACAAGAGGTTCATTCAGTGCTCACCTCACCTCTCTGAATGACTATTACAATGTCAGCTGCACTGCTAAAATTACTTAATTTAAGAAATTAACTTCAAGAACAGAATCTGATTTTCTTGAAAACCGTAAACATTGCCTCTGCCAGAAAAGCTCCAGGTTTCTCTCATTTTCATTAGTCTCTCCGTTCTTCCTCTCTACTGCTGAACAGCCAAAGCAGGAGAGAACACAGGAGTGTGTCACCGAGATATAAATATGCAATCCTAAACTCATTCACCAGGGGGTAAGCCCCACTAAATTCACTGGAACTAACTTGACTACATGAACATTACTACTAATCAACATGCTGCAAACATAGGCTATTTAATGAAGATGGAAGAATATTGGTATAAAAAGAACGAAGAATGGGAAATAAGAGCCAAGTACATACATACCGTGATCAAGGTAGTCAAAATACAAAAGGCTCAATTCACCTGACTAAACTTGTGTGTTAAGATTTCATGAAGTAATTAACACTGACCAAATCTCCCACACCCTCCCACTGTTGAATCTAAACCTGGTGATCCTGTATGCTGCTAAACAGCAGCTTAATTCTACTCCAGAGATAGTGAGAGCATTAACTATTTCCTTCCACCATTCCAACACTGCCATCCCCAAATTTATTCGACGGAACACTGGTGTTTAAATTTGATCTTCACAGCATCCAAAGTTGTTACTCATAATTTGGACAGAAGGCATCACTTGATAAGGAACTTATCAAGCCCTATGCTTGAAAACTCGCTCCTTAAAACCAGTGATGCATGGCAGCCCAAAAGTTTGTTAAACATTAAAAAATGTTAATTTCCAAAGATTTATCTTACCACTAAGCAGCTCTATCCAGTTCTGCACTGTTTCAGGAGGCTGTGTCTCCTTAATGTGCTTCAGAGCTTCATCAAGTAGAACATCCCCTGTAGGAGCATCTGATTTGCAGATCACCTGATAGGAAATATAAGAGTTCACTCCATCACCTCAAACTTTTGCTTTTAACTCTTTAAGCACCAAGTGGAGAAAAAGTGTTTCTCAGTACTACTTTTTTTATATCTTGAGGCTCAGTGTTGGAATATTCCCACTTCTTGAACCAATGTCATTGTTTTTCGGAAACCAAACCAAGTATCTTGCTTTTGAAAAGGAAAACATCTGAATCCATGGGATGGCAATGCTCCATATATACCACCCCATTCAAGTCAACCAAGAAATAAAAGTCCCAAACCATTCCCTCTAGGTACATTAGCATCCTTTTTTATTTAGAGAAATAGTTACTTCATGAAGAACACATTATATTAATAGCATACTACTTTCTGTTGCAACCTGAAACCACAGCATACAGGGCATATGGAGGAGAGGCCTGCAAAAGTCACATTTACCTCAAACAATGCCCAGAATAAATAAATACAGAGAGATAAGAGAGCTCTCCAATTTAAGCACTAAAACTTCCAAAGCTGCTGCAGAGGGAAAAACAGTGCCAATGGAGAGACATAAGAGAACTACGCACAATATCCAGGTAACAAATGAAAAACCAACAGAATAGATTCATTGTATTTTTACTGTTATTTTTATTCATAATTAGAATGCTCTGAGCTAGGATTATCAACCTGTGTAAGTTACCACTGTCACCCTTTTTCACCATAATGTTCTAGTTCCCTAAAAGGCTGTAGGTGATGCAGATATGAATCCATATCACTTCCCTTGACAGGAGAAAAATAATCATCTACCTGCCACCCTAAAGTCCCTTGCATACAGACAGCAAACAAAGTTATGGAGATTTGTCTGGAATGTCTTCTGTTCCCTGGCCCCCTGTACATAATACTTAAGAGAGGCCAATCTGTCAATAAACAATAATCCATTCCTAAACATACGCCTTGTGGTCATAGAGATAATTAGCATGCTTCACAGAAGCAATAAATCCAATAAAAGCCACATTAAATGTCTGTTAAAAATTTTTTGATGATGAAATAATTCCTTTAACAGACATTTTATTTGACAACAATCAAGCTCACTATAAATTTATATTATGGAGGATAGCAACAAAAAATGCCAAAATACTAAATTTAATAGACGTCATTATTTGGAGCCTAGAAATGCTAATTCTCTCATTAGATCTGTGCTCTCACTGCTTGAGCTCCAATTCCTCTGGGAAGCCAGTATTAAGGCCTGGCTAATGAATGTTTATTAAGTCCTTCACAACACTGAGGGAAATTTATACCATCAGATGGAAGAACACATCAGCCAGAATGCATAGAATAAAAGCCAGTCAGAGGTTTAATAGAAACTTGGTTTCTAAAGAATGGCCTAAGCATAAAACATAGGAGGATAATCCAACTAAAACATGCTCAGTGCAGAACCATTGAAATCAGTGAAAGTTACCGTATTTTTCGCCTCATAAGACGCACTTTTTCCCCTCCAAAAATGAAGGGGAAATCTGGGTGCGTCCTATGGGGCGAATGCAGGCTTTCGCTGAAGCTTGGAGAGCGAGAGGGGTGGGTGCGCACCGACCCCTCTCACTCTCCAGGCTTCAGGAAGACATCCGCAGCCTGGGCAGCCCTGCAGGAGGTCAGGCAGGGATGTCTAGGCTGTGGATAGCAGCCTGCTTCCTGGAGCGTCGGGCGCCCTGAAAGCAGAGCGCCCGGAGCTTCGGGAGCGCATCCGCAGCCCGGGCAGCCCTGCAGGAGGTCCAGCAGGGCTGTCTAGGCTGCGGATAGCAGCCTGCTTCCCGGAGCGTCGGGCGCCCTGAAGCAGAGCGCCCCGCGCGCCGGACAGACATCCGCAGCGTGGGGAGTCCTGCAGGGGTTCCCCGCAGGTTCCCCACGCTGCAGATAGCAGCCTGCCACCCGGCGGGCGGGGCGCCCTGAAGCAGAGCGTCCCGCCCGCCGGACAGACATCTGCAGCGTGGGGAGTCCTGCAGGGGTTCCCCGCAGGGTTCCCCACGCTGCGGATAGCAGCCTGCCTCCCGGCGGGTGGGGCGCCCTGAAGCAGAGCGCCCCGCGCGCCGGACAGACATCCGCAGCCTGGGGAGTCCTGCAGGGGTTCCCCGCAGGGCTCCCCACGCTGCAGATAGCAGCCTGCCTCCCGGCGGGTGGGGCACCCTGAAGCAGAGCGCCCCGCGTGCCGGACAGACATCCGCAGCGTGGGGAGTCCTGCAGGGGTTCCCCGCAGGGTTCCCCACGCTGCAGATCGCAGCCTGCCACCCGGCGGGCGGGGCGCCCTGAAGCAGAGCGTCCCGCCCGCCGGACAGACATCCACAGCGTGGGGAGCCCTGCAGGGGTTCCCCGCAGGGTTCCCCACGCTGCGGATAGCAGCCTGCCGCCTGAGGCAGACATCGGCCAGCCCCACAAGCTCAGGGAGGTGCAGCGCCCTTCCTCGACCTGGTTTGGTTTCCCCGACCTGCTTTTGGGGGGGAAATAAAGGAAAAAATTTTTTCCTTTATTTCCCCCCAAAAAACCTAGGTGCGTCCTATGGGACGGAGCGTCCTATGGGACGAAAAATACGGTAATTGTCCATTGATTTCATCGGCGTATGACTAACATTGGATGCCACCCAAACTCTTGTAGTACCAGCTTTAATATATCTAGATACATATTATTTATTTGGTATATGTGGTCCAATAATACGCACTTTGCTACTATGTATGAGGAACTCCACTGATTAGCACAAAATTAAAATATGATGGCCGAAGCTTTTTAAAAGCATAATACATCATTTTAAGCAAATGTCTGCTTCATGGTGACCCCAATTTAGTACAAGGTTACGGCATGTTAGTACTTATTTTGGAAAAAGCTTTCAGTACCTACAAACAATAAAATATCATTTGGAAACCAAACAAGGAGATTATACAGACAAACACACATACCCTCATTTACATGGGCACCACATGCATATGTGATATTGCGTATAATTGAGGCACCCATTGGAAAAGCCTGCGAACACTCTCTAAACCTCTGAAAACCCTAGAAAAACCCTTTAAAAAACCAGCACATGGCTGGCAACCTTGGCAGTTGCAGGTGTGCTGGCAGATGATGCTGCCCAGATCTCCTTCTCCCAGATCTTGATGGCATGGATGCTGGACATATTCCTACACATTCCTGCCAAACCTGTGTGCCACAGCACACACACCCATGCCTTCTTGCAAACAGTCCAGCACTTTCAGTTTCTGCTCTAGTGTGAAACCAGTCGCTGCTTCTTGGGTTTTGGGTTTGTCAGCACCTAAGGAAGATGATGATGCCTCAAAACACCTCTCCCCAAAAGCTAAAAAAAATCCTGACTTTAAAAAGCTCCCCCCAAAACCCACAAAAGATCTATTTTTTTAAAAAAATAAAACCTCAAATACATTCACCAGACACTCCTCCTCCCAAAACTCCTACAAAGTATGTGACAATTGCTCTCTCACAACCTCCTTCCTTAAACTCCAACTCACCACAATTATGGCCAATAAATAATGTAGCTTTTAGGTCTGACTCTTCTTAAAATCACCTATGTAAAATATTCTAGAAATAGTCAAGCAAGCTATTATATAACCTTGGTATTTCAAGGAACGTTCCTGCATTTCTGGCACACCAAAGAATCTTGGAAGCTCGATGGGGAAGGAAACAGATCAATTTCAAGATAATCATAACTAAATGCAGCTGAACATAAGCAATAACTGTCTACTTACACAAAGACGCAATTCTTAACAGCAAGGTAGTGTGGAAACCTTTCAAAACATGCTTTTTAAAAAAGGTGAGCAAAAGATAATATTGACAGGGCAGACTGCGCATACAACAGCATTTTTTCATCACAAGATCTCCTTAGAATAAATAAATTGCCTTCACATAATGCCAACAAAATCAACCGCAAAGAGCAACATAGACTGATTCATCTCCATAGTAGGCCCTGGATTCAGCAAACTGCATAAGCACTACATGTTTAATATTAGATATGTGGCTTAAGGAACTTAAAATTGATTAGATACAAGTGTTCTTGCCATCTCTTTACAAATACTGAAATGAGTATGTAAAAGGCTTGGTACAGTTTGAAGAATTGTATGGGATATAATTTTTAAGACCTACATGTCATTTTACCCTCCGATTCTTACCTTTCTAGTTAACAAACTTTTGCGTCTCATTCCAAATGCCTCCAGCTGAAGACGCCCTCTCAGTGCTAATTCAATTAACATGCAGCCACGCAGCCCAGAGGAAATGCAGTCATTCCAAAATGATGTATAACCCTGATGGGAAAGAAGTCTCTGTAAGTTTTCTTTTATCCATGTAAAAATAAATAATACTCATTATAACACTTTCAGACAAAAAAAAGAAAAAAGAAATCTGCCCTCTTGACATGCTCCAAAATAGCTAAAGAATTTAAGAATGAACTAAATACTGACGAACATATCCAAGCTTTTCCCCCTCTTTTTTGACTTCTAAAGTACAGTGATAAAAGCTTTCTAACAAGCTTTCATGAAATGTGATTCATCTTTACAGAGATTTTGAACTTTACTCCAAAATGTTAAAATATTGATTTCTTTCAATTTAGGCAGTCTAGTTTGAATGAAGTGGGTCTATTTTTCTAAGAGCTGGAAAACAGACTTTTATTTTCAGTTCACATGTAATTCCAAGTCAAACCATGACTTAGCCTTGTGAAGCGTGGCAGTAGAAGTGTAGCAGCTGAAAGCTTTGTTCCGAGAATCCATACTTTTGTTTCTTTGTGCTAAGTCATGGTTTGGCTGAGAGTTACATGTGACCTGAACCAGACATCTCAAAATATACTTGTTTCAAATGGTTCATTTTACCAGGCTTAGGATTATGCATTGCAGGGGGTTGGACTAGATGACCCTTGGGGACCCTTCCTACTCTACAATTCTATGGTTCTATGGTAAATAGTTGCAGGAATCACAAGTTCAGTAAAAACAAAGAAGCTTCGAAACAGGTATACTTCTTGCTTCACAAGAATTTGCGGTTAAAGCCACAAAACTTCACATGCTGAAATACTTTATTCTGGTTGAAGGAAATTTAAACCAATAAAATAAACACTATCAAACTAGCTCTAACATTATCCTTACAATGCTGGCCAAGGAATTTTTAACACATCTTTTCCTCTTTCCACAAAATAACATTTTATCATTTCAAAATGCCTGCTTTTCAAACCAAAACATTAAAATACTCTGTACATTAAAGGTGTCTGTACACCTTCAAATATGCTGTCAAAATAAAAGAGAATTTTCCCAACATATTGTAGATGTGAAAGTTTTTGAATTTCACTGGGGCTGTTCGGTACCCTTGACTGCCTTTTTTGTGAATGGAATGTGTTCTTGAATTGTGATGCCTCTTGCTTGTCTGAATGGTGGGTGGGTGTAAAAACCGACTTTTGTATGGCTGGGATATATGTAGCCTACTGGACAAAGCTAAGAGCCACACCTATGCTTCATTCAACTTTGCCTCTAACCCAGCCATCCCACTCCAAATTTACCTTGTAGTCCAAAGAAAGATTTTGCAAATCATTGTGGTTTTGAAAATGTTTATTATTTTATTATTTACAAATTCAGTCTGCCTGCTAGGTTGTTTTTTATTGATGATAGGTACAGCGAAGCATCCTCAGGCAGCAAGCACAGCATAAATTTCTAATTAAAACAAAAAGATGAATCTTTTACCTAAATCCACAGGTACAACAAACCTCTATGCTCAATTAAGACTCTGCACATCTGACTCTAAATTAAGATAGGTCAGAAAGCTCTATGTTGGAAGTTTAAAACAAAGAAAAATATTTATACATAAAGTATAGGCAATCATAATGACAAAAACTCAAGTATTAATGCAAAGTTCCTGTTAAGTCACAGTAGAATCCAATGTAGTGCTAAGACAATTATCTCATCAATGTAAGGATTTCTGCTTGTGCAACTACCCCATGTGCCCCCCAAATCTGTTCTGGGGGCTCCTCTAACCCTCCACAGAAGAGGTGCAAAGGGAGATGTATTTCCTACTGATTTTACAATACAAAACTGCAGTGTGAACTGAGAGGCATATACTTGTACAAGCTCCGCAAATTTTGGAATATGTTCCCTGGGAGAACAGCTCAGAGGCTATCAGATGTTGTGGACCACCACTTTCACCAACACAGAGAGAGGTCTGCAGGCAGTGTTCAAAACTCCCATTGTTTTAGGTGCATTTTTAGACAGACAATTTCATTAGTGCAAGCAGTTTCTGAGCTCTGGGAGCAGTACTGCACCTAAGATTTCAGATTAAAACTGCAGTGTGGAAGGAAAGGAGGACCTTTTTCTGCCTCCCCACTTCCAGCTACTCTCTGAAGACTGGAGAAGAGGCCCCCTTAAGAATATTATGGGGGTGGGCAGGGGAAATACTAGACCATGTGAAAAATGAACTTATTTTAGCTGCAGTTCATTCATTTCAGATTTGTATTCTTGTTATGAAAAAAGTGTGCCTATATATTCTGTTGTTGTGCCCATAACCTAGGTTTAAGGTGCCATTTAGCTCCTAGCTTTCATGTCTCTGTTTCTGACACGGTCTGCAGGCACTCTGCCAGGTCTGCCACTGCCACTATAAAGCAGTGCTGCACGACTGACCTCAAAATGGGGCATTCCAGTGTGCAGTGTCAGGGAAGGCCTTGGATCCACTGAATCCAAAGTCCCCTCAATGCCCAGACACAACCCTGGAGCTGCTTATCTCTCTCACTAAAGTCAATGGTGGAGCAGGAAGGGGAATTTTTAAAGAACCATGACGGGGTGGAATCCATCCTCCATCTTTTGCCCTGACTGGCATGAGCTATCAGGGCGGCTTAGGAAGTTGTGGCTTCTTTGCCACAGAATCTTCTCACCACATTAGGACTGTCTTAACTAGGAGAATTCAGTATGTTAGGAATGAAATTGCAACCAGCAGAATTACATGAACTGCAAAATTAGCTGCCTGCATCGTAGTCTTAATTTTCATGAAGACAACCTAAAAATGATGAGAAAGGAAATGTCATAGCCCAGGAAGCAAGCAAAATAAAAGTGAATCTTAATCTGAGGAACAAGTAGTCACCAACTCAAATATTTCAGTTTAAATACTTCTGTTTGTTGGAGGAACTCTTGAGCTATCGCTGAGTGACCACTTAGTAATTATATGTATGCCATTGTAGCAGGAAACACCCCCCCAATCATTCAGTTTGTACAAACTTTACACACTCATACTCACACACTACATACGCTGCTCTTCTGTTATAAATTCATAGAAAATCAACCATACATCGGATTTGCACTGTTCCACTTTTATTTTACTCCATGAAGGAAGGACTACAAAATGGGGAAGGTTTGATACAGGGCAGCCATAATCCCTTGACCATACCAGCACATCCACAGAAGCTCTGCCCAGTTGCTATGCCAACCCTGATGGTCCTAGACAGAAGACCATCAAAATCACAAAAAACTTGCATATGGGAGTGAATTCAGCACAGACTGGAACAAAGGACAATAATCAGCTCTTCCCTCTGGGGGCAGGAAACAGCAAACTCCCCTCTGTCCCCTGGAAAGTACTCATGGGGAGGGGGAAAGGGGGAACCAGCCAGGTGACAGGACACTCAGGTTACCACCACAACTCCTCCCTCAACCCCTCCTTTCTGTGATGTATGCATGATGTTTCTGGGGGTGGGCTTGATCTACAGGAGGGGAATTTCAAAAGTCTTTATAAGACCTTGCACACCAATTTTTTCTGTGTCCTTCCTCTCTCCTGCAAGCGAGGGGAGCACCCTGTTGCAACAGTTCAATAAAGGCCAAGCCTACAGGCTGCTGTTTTGCTCCAAGTTATCCTGGTTGGTGTCTTTGTTTTTGTCCAAGGGAGCCCTCGGATTTTTCCGTTAACACCATCATGAGTTTCATGGTGGAAGAAAGTTGATATAATGTAAGAAAATAAATATAAATATTTATAGGTAAAGGTAAAGGTAAAGGTACCCCTGCCCATACGGGCCAGTCTTGACAGACTCTGGGGTTGTGCGCCCATCTCACTTAAGAGGCCAGGGGCCAGCGCTGTCCGGAGACACTTCCGGGTCACGTGGCCAGCGTGACAAAGCTGCATCTGGCGAGCCAGAGCTGCACACGGAAACGCCGTTTACCTTCCCGCTGGTAAGCGGTCCCTATTTATCTACTTGCACCCAGAGGTGCTTTCGAACTGCTAGGTTGGCAGGCGCTGGGACCGAGCAGCGGGAGCGCACCCCGCCGCAGGGATTCGAACCGCCGACCTTTCAGTCGGCAAGTCCTAGGCGCTGAGGCTTTAACCCACAGCGCCACCTGCGTCCCATAAATATTTATACAGCACACTAAATTAACAGTGTACTTTGGTTTTGTTTATTAAATGTAGGACAATGCATGCACTAAGGCTACAACCTGATGCACTTACTGGGAATAAAGCCGCACTGAGCTCACTGGAGTTCATTTTTGCCATAAATGCCTGGTTCACACATCACACTAACCCAAACCATTACTTAGCACAACATGCAAGCGCTCAGGCTTCCAGGAAGGATAACACAGATGCTTTGCTCCTCCCCAATCGTTTTGCCGCTGTACTCTGCTAAGTTACAGTATAGTTTAGTGCGTCATCCGAACCTGGGTTTGTGGTTTAGCTCTCTTGACTTACCATGAGTCATAAACTAAGAACACACTTTGATTACACAGCTACACAGCTTCATTAGCAAAAATAAGGCAAATATAAATTATGGAAGCAAAGTGTATCTGAGTAACAAGTTGAAGAACAACTTTCAAGCTCCCAACTTGAGTCAAAACTAAACTAAAATTATTCAAATACTAAAACTTTTCTCTCACTCTCTCACACACACAATCATGATTTTTCTTCCCTCAGGCCTCCCACTGTCATATCTATTCAGCACTTTGCTGTGAAAATAATACCCCTCTTCCCTCACTCTGAGATGCAATTCCTCTTCTCCACTGGCTTCCTGTCCAAATCACAGATGCTTTACAAGCTCCTTCAAAACCCTTCATGCCCCCACTCTGCCCATCCTTATCTCTCTGTGTTTATTTCCCAACACATCCCTGCCTGTGACCTTCGCTCACCGAGATCCACCTCCCTCAGCATCCAAAGGTCTCCTGCTCCCTGAAATGACTCTGTCCAGTTTTCTTTGCTGCCTCTTGTCTCAAACTGCCTTCCAGAAAGAATGTCTCTGTGCAGCCACCTTTATCTCCTTTAAATCCTTCCCCAAAACTCATCATTTCTAGGAAGCCTTTAGATAAGCGCATTAAGATCAACAATGAAACTCAGTTAGTTTTTGCTATGACCTGATGCTTATTGGTATGTGGCAACACAGAGGTAAACATTTTCACTTCAGGCACCAGTATTGTAGAATGAGCTCCCTGCTGAAAAACAAAAGGCCCCATCAGTATTGGCATTCCACAGAGTACTGAAGACACACTTGTTTAAACAAGCATTCCCCTGATCTCCTTACTTGAACCTCCAGCTTTAACTGTTTTAATTTTTGTTTTAACTCTTTAAAGGACTTATTTTAGTGTACATTTAAATGGGTGTTTATTTTACTGTTTTGAAAAAGATATTTTATTGTGTACTTTATTTATGTGTACAGGTATTTTTTGTAATTAATTTTATACTTGTAATCTGCCTAGAAGCCACTTTGACAATTAAGTAATATATAATTCATCATGGTCACACACACCCTTGCCCCAGTCCTGGATGCCCTACTATAACTAAGCCAAAGCATGTATAACTAAAGTAATCATATATTATTCCACTATTGTATCCTGTCTATACTTCCTGTAATAAGCCACTTGGGGTAAGGAAGGACCTGTCACAATTATTTTGTATGCATACAGACAGCACTATAAATAATAAGTTAGAAACCCCCACCCCCCTGCAATATTGTAGTGTTTGTCCCTCTTTCAGCTGAAAGCAGTGTTATCTAAGAACCACCTTACTCTGAGGGAAGCGGATACAGCGGATCCATTCCGGAGCCCCGTTCACATCCTGAATGGAACGTAAAATGCGTCGGTGCGTGCCGCGTTTTGCCACTTCCGCGCATGCGCTGACTTCATTTTGAGCGTCTGCGCATGCAGCGAAACCCAGAAGTAACATGCTTCATTATTTCCGGGTTGCCGCAGAGCGCAACCCGAAAGTGCTCAACCTGAAGCACATTCAACCCAAGGTATGACTGTATCTAGTTTTCAGAAAGACACCCCCCAACTTGTTTTATCAATTTTATTAGTTTTAATCCAACACCTACAAATTTGGTGTTTGAAGAACACATTATCTGGATGCAAAGTAGTAGTACTCCTTCTGTCATCTTTGGAACAGTGTCCTTCTTACAAAAGTTGTGCTACTTTCCTCTCCAAAACAATTCTCTCCCCATACCATTATAACAAGAACAAGCAAAATATTTTGCTTTATCTATTTTCACTGTTCATTCTTTTGACAATGGAAGCAGAATAGCAAGTATAATAGCAAGAAGAGCAATGCAATTCTTTCATTAACTCTTTTGATGAGTCAATGAATTATGAATTATGAGTCTATGAATCTGATCTGCAGATATATTTCTTGCTGGAAAGAGGAAAAACTGGTTCAATCTTCATGGGGTCAGTGCAGACTAACACATGATAGCACATTACAATGACCAGGAGCTGCAAAAAGGTTTCCTCCTCCTGCTCAGCAGTAGAAGGAATTTATGGCTGTGACCTGTAAGGAAATATTTGCATTGCTAAGAGATGGCTAAGCTGTAACTTTGTGAATTCCAGGGAAATTCACCTCCACACCAAGTCTCTGTGTCTAAGGTTTTGTGTGCATTATTTATCATCAGCTTTGTTAAAGCTTTGCTTTCAAAAATAAACAAATTAAAGCATATATACAATCAAACCAGAAATGTAATAGTATCCTTGATGTTATAAAGGCATTTGTGTTATTCAAAAGTCAGTCAGTTTTACTTTTAATAGCGATACTAACAAAGCAGAAGGCTTTTTTACTTTTACTTTGCTTTGACATTCCTTAGGGTTATTTTATTCCAGCAAGAAGGGGTTGCTTCTTGTCATACTGTTCACTATTGGTACAGTTGCAACATTTAGCCAAGTGTTAATGAACCAAAGGGTTCGTATGTGAGCAGCAGAAAAGAATTACATACCCTTCACTATGCATCTCTCATGTGCTCCAAAGAATGCCATCAGTTTCCTGCAAACTGTAAATTAACTTTCACTAGGATAAGGACCTGATGCCTACAAAGTGCCACAACCGGTGTGTCATTGTACCATCTTTTAAGAAATAGTAGACTAGCAGTTCTTCAAAGATGATGGAAATTTTGCCTTCAAAAATCCCCATTACTGGACTTTATCTAACAGAAATTAGTATTACGAGCCTACAGAACATAAGTCAGACTGGGGACTGTGATATCCCACTGAACTCATTGGAGATTATTTAGTTCATATAATTTGGAAGAGCTTCATTTCAATCAAGGCCTAAAGAATGTGCTTGGCTTAAGCTGTAGGTTTATCTATGTTTAGCTCATACAGTATTGGGCTATTTACCTATTATTTAGGCCATATATATTAGGAGTGAGGAGCTTAGGGCAGATGAAAGATGGTTAATAGAAGGTTGCCTCTTAGCTATGAAGCTTAAAGGACTTAGTTCAGCAGAAGACCTACATATTGTCTCTATACCTCTTAAGTCTCACTTTTTAACACTCTCTCTCTGAACACACCCCTTTGTGGCTTCCCTCAATTACAAGAAGATTAATACATTGCATAAGACATTATAGAAACAAATAAAAATGAATCTCAAGGTGCTATGGGTGCCTTATATGAACTGTACACATATGCTTGCACTGTCAAAATAGTCTGCAAATAAGTAATAACTAATGACAATAAAGCTTGACTTTATATCGCAAAATAAGTACAGTATTTGTTCCAAAATTTGGAAGCAACCACAAAGGACTGACAACTATTATCTGAAATTCATCAGAACAAACAGTACTTTTGAGGACCGGACTACAATCATTATTGTTAACTGAAACTCAGAATACATCAACCAACCACAACAATCTCGCTTATTAGAGAAGTTTGCAATGGCTGGATCCAGTCATCGAATTATGCTTTGACAACTGGAAACACCTCCTTAGCTTGCATATGCCTCCCTCCCACAGTTTAGATAAGCCAACCTAAAAACTCTAATCTAAACTCTAATGAGCCCGTAACATGTTTCTCAGTATAACCTAATAAAAACTACAGCAGAAACCCTCAAAAGCCTGGAGATGAAGTATAGAGTAATGTACAGCAGCCAAGCTACAAGTGGATGACTTTTCCAAAGATTAATGAACTCTGGGAAAGAGTGCATATGAGCATGATCCTTTATGTAAGCCCATGCAAATACACTGTGGGGTCAAAATAGAAGCCAACACCTATCATGAAAAGGGCAGTAAGTTTTATTCTACACAGGTTTACAAACTTTTCCTCTACTAGGTATCCTAAAGAGAGCATCTTGCTCAAGATAGTACTACACTCACTAATAAGCCTGTAGGATGTCAACCAACCCATTCTGCCTATCCAAGTTTGTTTCTTAAATGATGTAAAATGTTTATAAGCATACCGTGTGAGTCATGTGTTTTTCTGCAAAAGAAGTACATTTTAAGTTTGCAAAAGGTGTTTTTTAAAATTCCTAAATAGCCATATGAACTGCAGCTAGAACACTACAGTCATACCTCTTGTTACGTTCGGTTCAGGTTACGTTCTTTCAGGATACATCCTGTGGCGACCCAGAAGTAACGGAACAGGTTACTTCCGGGTTTCGCCGCCCGCGCATGTGCGGATGCTCAACATGACACCACGTGCATGCGCAGAAGTGGTGAATTGCAACCCGCGCGTGCACAGACGCAGGTTGCGTTCTGCTTCTGTTGTGAACGGGGTTCTGGAACGGATCCCGTTCGCAACCAGAGGTACCACTGTATAAGAAATTCTCAGGCGACTGTTATGGCCCAGTTGTTTGAATTTACTGAACTAGCAAGTAGGTGCTTAGAATGCAGCATACCGACTATGCCAGTACACAGTTCCTAAACATAAATGTTCAAAAAAACCAGCTATTAACAGTATTCCAGTCTGAGAAAGTCCAACTACATGGACCTCTGCTCTTAAGAAACTTGATGCCCACTTTCAAATTCTATTCCATCTTCATATCCTGTTCTTCTCGCAAGATTCTTCTTCTTCTTCTGTATTTCTCATATCTGATTTATTGCCATATACAGTGGTACCTCGGGTTAAGTACTTAATTCGTTCCGGAGGTCCGTTCTTAACCTGAAACTGTTCTTAACCTGAAGCACCACTTTAGCTAATGGGGCCTCCTGCTGCTGCCGCACCGCCGGAGCACAATTTCTGTTCTCACCCTGAAGCAAAGTTCTTAACCAGAAGCACTATTTCTGGGTTAGTGGAGTATGTACCACTGAAGTGTATGTAACCCAAGGTACCGCTGTACAGTATCGCAGTTTGAGAATTGGACAGAAAGCTGCAGTGGGGGATGAGGTGGGAGGAAGGGGTTGCCTTGCAGACAATATGGCATGCTGGGGAGTGTGTGTCTTATATTTCCCTGCCAGCTTTCTGGCATTTTTTTTTTTTAACTTCCATTCTGACACTTGTGTCTCGTTCGTTTTAATTTGTTTTTAGGGTGGCCCTGAAAGGCAGCATGCAAAGCCCTGGGCACAACCACTTTTGTTTGTGTCAAGAGACGCCCGCCTACCTTAACCCCTAATCGCATACACAACACAACACAACCTGCCAGCCAAGGAGCCCCTCCCCCTCAGACATCCACCAAACCCCGTAGCAACCTCCAGGCCCCTCGACCGACACCACCCCTCACTTTGGCCTCATAATATCGCCCCCCAGCCCCACATACACAAGGGCAACCCTGGGGGGGGGGGCCTTTCATGTCCCCATCTCACCTCACAGAGACCCCACCCCACCTTCCCGGGCCCACCCCGCCACCTTCCCCCGCTCGCCAGGCTGCGGGCCCCGCACCTCTCGGTCCTTGAGGCCCAGCAGCAGCACTTCCTCCATGAGCGTGAGGCGCGTTTCCTTGGAGTCGCCCTTCTCGTCGTCGCCCTGCTCGTCCCGCCGGCCTTCTTCCTCCGCGCCTCCTCCGCCCCCCCCGCCGCCGCCGCCCCCGGACGCCCGCTCTTTGTCGGCCGCGGCGGCGCTGCGAGAGGCCTCGGTCCGGCGCTGCACTAGGCCCGAGTTTCGCTGGGTCAGGGAAGTCATGGCGGCGGCGGCGGGGGGCCCCGGGAGGACCCTGCTGGGAAAGCTGGGGCTGCGGCCTCCCTGCCGCTCTCGCTCGCTCTCTCCGCTTCCCCCACTCCGGGCGGGAGCTGGGGCGGCCCCAAGCGCTCAGGGAGGGGAAAGGGAGGGAAGGGAGCGGGGGAGAAGGAGCTGGGCCAGCCTGGCTCCCCCTGCGGCACCAGCGGCGGCGGCGGCAGGAGCACCTTCTCCTCCAATATGGCGGCGCGGGCTGACGCGCCAGCAGCTATAGCGGCGGCGGAGGATGTGGCAGGAGGAGGAGGAGGAAGACTCTGGAGGCGCCGGAAAGAGAAAGATGGGGGGGCGGGGGCGGAGAGGAAGTTAAGTTGGTCAGTCAGTCGGCTGCTCAGAGGCGGCGGAGGTAAACTCTGAGGTAAACTCTTCCCCCCGCTAGCCCTCAGGAAGGGGGAGCGTGTTTTTGTTTCTGTATCTTCTGTTGGAGTCGCTTTTTAAAACTTTTTTTTATGGTGAGGAGTACCTTGTGAAGGAAAGCGAATATGCAGTATACTCTCTTTTTTTGGACAAACGTGAACACATACACACACATGCCCAGGACATTTTGGCAACTGAGGCAGACCCCAAAATGGCGCCCCCATTCCCTCACACCAGGTGAGGGAAGATCTGCATCAGGGGTCAGCAACCTTTCTCAGCCGTGGGCCGGTCCACCGTCCCTCAGACCACACGGTGGGCCGGACTATATTTTGAAGAAAAAAATGAACTTATTCCTATGTCCCACAAATAAACTAGAGACGCGTTTTAAATAAAAGCACACATTCTAATGTAAAAACACCAGGCAGGCCCCACAAATAACCCAGAGATGCATTTTAAATAAAAGGATACATTCTAGTCATGTAAAAACACGCTGATTCCCAGACCGTCCATGGGCCGGATTGAGAAGGTGATTGGGCAGCATCCGGCCCATGGGTCTTAGGTTGCCTACCCCTGATCTACATCAGGAGGAAGAAAAGGCTACATCGGGATCTGCGGATCCTGCCGCCTGAGGCAGTTTCCTCATTTTACCTCATGGGTGGGTTTAGCCGGGAATTAATATTGTCATGGAGATCTGCTGCTCCTGCAGATCCTACTGCCTGAGGTAGTCGCCTTTGGATTTCCTTGTTCCAGTTTTGCACTGTTTAGGGGTGAGCAGTGAGGTGGCCATGTTCGCTAACCCAGGGTCCATATTTCCTTTTGAGGCACAGCAGAGACTGGGGTGTCTTTATGATATATAGATTATTTGCACATTTATACAACTTGAGCCTATGATGAAGGGGTTTCCCAGCACTACACTCCAAGAGGATCTTCTTCTTCCATAGGTGCAGTCATCAGCCATCATTCTCTGCCCCTCTCTCTCCAACCCACTGCTTTACTATCTCCATTACATCCCTCCTCCTACTCTACTCCTCCAGGCTACGTAAAGGTAAAGGTAAAGGTACCCCTGCCCGTATGGGCCAGTCTTGCCAGACTCTGGGGTTGTGCGCCCATCTCACTCAAGAGGCCAGGGGCCAGCGCTGTCCGGAGACACTTCCGGGTCACGTGGCCAGCGTGACATCACTGCTCTGGCCAGAGCCAGAGCCGCACACGGAAACACCGTTTACCTTCCCGCTGGTAAGCGGTCCCTATTTATCTACTTGCACCCGGAGGTGCTTTCGAACTGCTAGGTTGGCAGGCGCTGGGACCGAGCAGCGGGAGCGCACCCCGCCGCAGGGATTCGAACCGCCGACCTTTCGATCGGCAAGTCCTAGGCGCTGAGGCTTTAACCCACAGCGCCACCTGCGTCCCCTACTCCTCCAGGCTACATTGCTTCTATTGCTTACACCCTCTCTGCTATAAGCTCTCTTTATCTGTAAAGGGAGGGGCCCTACTCAATTGGCGTCTTAACTCCCAGTTCCTTTGATGTCTTAATGGTCCATTACCCCAAGTGATCACCTCATGCAGGAGGTTATCCCTGGCTTTATTAGGTTTTGCCATTTGCTGATTCCAGAGGATTAGATGCACCTACTACACAGCTGAAATATAGACAGGTTGAGCACAGTATTAACACTAAGTCTTAGTTAAATTCTAACATTAGCTTGATCCGGGAATTTTAGGGGAAGTCTAGCACCCACAACTCCTGAAAATATGTGCTTGTGTGTGTATGACACAGAGAGAGAGGAAATGCAGGCAATCATACAGCTGTCTTGTAAGAAGATGTCAAAAGAGCGATTGTGCTGGTATTTGTATGGTTAGTCACTAACTGAGCAACCCTAACCAGGCAGATGCATTCCTGGCTACCAAGGCAAATCTCACCTCCTAGTCTGAGACACCTTTGTTCATGTCAGCAGTCTATTCATGTTAAGAGTAGCTAACTCATACATCTATTTTTATTAGCTTTTTCTTCTTCAGAGAAGCTGTGTTACCCGGCTCTAACCCTTTAAAAAGGTTTTTTAGGTATGCACCTCCAGTGGAGTCTTTCTGTGATCTACAAGCAAATAAACCGCATCAGGGAACTATATACCATGTAAGTGTCTATACGTATCAGCACATGGAGTTTCTAATATATACAAATGCCATCAGCCAGCCATGTTCTGTTCTAATGTACTCCACACTATTTCTCCCTCCAGCAGACATTCGGCATTCTGTAGCCACTGAGAATTGCCTCATTAGGACTATCACCTCGTTTTCTTTCCTAAATATTTCTAAATAATTATTCTCTCTTTTTTATTTCTCTTTCTTCTTCTGGATCTATGTTTTTATTTTACTTAGATTAATGTTTTAGTCTGGATAAAAATATATTTGATAATCTTCTTTATATTTCTCTTTATAAACTCTAATAAAAAATTTTCAAAGAAAATAATAGAATCCTATACAGCACCAAAGGCAGCCTTAAGTGCTTGAGTGCCTGTTCTTTTTATTTAAGCTGGAAATGTTGCAGCACATCCTTAGACACTCTGCTGCAGGTACCATAGAAAATATCCCCTGCTATGTTTATGATAGAAAACTAGAATTATTGGGCTGGATAGCTGTCAAAAACCTGGGGTTTCAGCTCATAGTCACTGTGTGACTGCTATTATCCAAAAAAATACTCTTACGGCCAGTTCACATTGCTCCATAAATGTGATACCCTTAACCATGCATATACATACTTTAGGGAACTGTGATTGACTGAAGTTCCTTGTTAAATGTACACTTAATAGCACACATAGTTTTGCTTTTGCGTAGGTGAAATGGCCCTGCCGTTTTTGCGATGTAAGTCTAATGTTATAAAAAGAGAGTGCATGAATATGTCAGTACAGTATATCTTGTCTTTACTGCATTTGACCACAATGCCTTCACTGTGTTTTCCTACTAATATGCATAAATAATAGTCCAGAACTCTGGAGTGCATATGGCACAAACAGAATGCTCCTGTAAATGTAGAAGTTTTCACATAAAGTGATAAGCATGAAGAATAAATTGCTAATCAGAAAATGGCAGTGTTGGGGAGCCAGTTTCAAGCTGAATGAACCTATATTTATGAAATGACAGGACAGGCAGCAATGGCAATTCCAAAGAAGGCATATAATTATACACTCATTAACATGCATTAGTATGATTTCAATCAAACAGTGCAAAATTACAGTGAACTAGAGGGGAGGGTTTAATAATGCCCAGCACAAAAAAACCCTCTTAAAGTATATTCAAATGTACCTTTTTAAGGAGTACCCCCACAGGAACAGTAAAGTACTTAATAACTCCAAACATTTAGAAAGCACACTTTAGGGGTCCAAACACTTTCTTACCTCATCCCTGTAATCCTTAAAATAAATCTGCAAGGTAAGCCAGCATTATCCCCATGTTGCAAATGGAAGACTGAAGCAGAGACAAAATTGTGACTTGCCGAAGATCACTTAGTTTACTGTTGAGAAAATTGACTGGCATCTTACAGATACCTGGGGCAGAAATCCTTGTGACCTGCTGCAAATCTCTCTGCAGCAAATATATTTAACAGCATTTTATTACTTAAAGCAGTTTTATCCCACTCTTTATTCAAAAAGGTTCCTAGTGCAGCTCATAATCTAAAAACCACAACCAACAAGGAAAATAGGTATTGGCTGAGGGAGAAAAAAAGCAAGCTCAGGTTCTTAAAATTAGTAGTTCTTAAAATTACAGTGTGTTGCCAGATAAAAACCCATTATCTTATGTACATATTCATGGACCTTCTAATCTGGTGACCATTACTGGTGATGATTGCATACCACAGATGTTACTAATCTTTCTCATGTAGAGGAACCAACAATGTTAACACAAACTGATGTGATTGAAATATTTACACAACATGACAATCCATTGCTGCTAATGGGAATGAGCCTAATAGTAGCATGACATGGTTTTTTTTTAATATGTGCATGTGTGATGTCTTTGTCAGAAACAAAAGAAACAACATACCAAGATGGACATAAAAGCAAAATGTAAGTGTGGCCATTAGTATTAACAGAGCATATATATCACATCCAGGAATACACTGTCATCACAATGCATGTTTATGACATATTCAGTGTTCATAGTGCAGACATATGGTCTAATTTCCACTTCTTAAACATATTAGCCAAGCCAATGTATCCCTTCAAAACAACATTTGAGAAAAAGGGAATTGGGGGAGGGGCTGGGGGGGGTTCGCAGTTAATATATTAAAGGAATTAAGCATTATTTTTGTCTGAACCATGACAGGGATTAAACAGTTAAGCTTCCCCGGCCCATGTTCTGCTGTCCTGATGAAAATTGGGGAAAGGAGCTTTGCCTGCTATTAAGTTTTACAAAACAGATGCAGTTCGCAACACTTGTTTAGCATCATGTGTTCAGGTATTAGATGGTACTGACAGTGCTTACAGAGTCTCCCCCACCTAACATTTATTTTGAGCATGTGATCCAGAAAACTGTTTACTTGGGAGAAGACACTGAACTCAGCAGGACTGAGTCCTGCCACCCTCCCAGGATACTGAAAACAGGATAAAACCCCTCCTACTCTAGATTCACACTGATAGGTGCAAGAAAATGCAACATGCAATTCTTGCTGCTTTCAGCTGGAAGGTTTACATGCAGTTTCACATTGATGATATGTGTGAAATAGTAATACACTATGATTGCAGTATGACCTGTTTGGATACAGAACTCAATATTTAATCCCATTTAGAGGGGAGAATTTGCCCTCCAAATTAACACTTAAATAGGCTTCAATTCAGTCATACCTATCCATTGGGTGGAGAAGGACAATGTATTTACTCAACATTCCCTTTGAAAAGCAAATCTGAATTTTAAAACCTAGCAGAACATTTATGATTTAATTCAGATTAACATAATCAGATTAACATAATTACCAGCAGTTCCTGGACAAACAGAATTTGCACACTCTTTTTTCTACATACTGCATAGATCAAAGTGACTCTCAACTTCAAACACAGTTTATCCTTTGAAGTTAGCCAGTGAAGTACTGTATGTGCTTATAATATGGATATACCTGTTAAGAGATAACTGGTTTCTGCATTGCGGTCTCCCCCCTTCCTCATTGCACCACTATAACAGAACTTTTAGGGGTCCTGTTTCAACTTCTGCATTCATGAAGGTCTTGGTCTCTCTCTTTTTCTCTCACCCACACATCTATGAAAATACCCAGAATCACAGACAGCAAAACCTAGCACATGAAAGTTAAAGAAGCATCTCCCACAAAATTGCAACTTGCTGCATAGTTCCCAGGGTATGGTCTGAAAGCACACGAGGTGCTACATTGCTGGTGTGGGTCTGGTTATTTATTGCATTTCTATTCAACCTTTTCTTCAAGCTCAAGATGGTATACAAGCTTATCCCTTTGTCCGTTTTATTCTCACAACCACCCTGTGAAGTAGGTCAGGGTGTGCGAGTGCAGCAATGTAAGGCCAATGTGGGAGCATGATCTGAAAACTCCCTATAGTTGCCAAATGCATGCCCTAAATCATGGGTTGGCAATCAGGCCCAATTGCCTTCTAGATCCGGCCCGCGGACGGTCCAGGAATCGCCACGTAGATCGCCAGCGCGCACATTCTTTCCCTCTCCCTCACACGGCAGCACTTTTCCCCTCATGGAGGGAGCGATCTTGTCCCACGCCAGGTGCCGTCAGTGGCGGGAGTCAGCTCGCCCGCCTGCCCGCCTCAGCAGGGCGGCGCTGTGAAGGGTGTGTGTGACGCAGGCTACTGCTGCGTTTTCCTCCTGCTCCTCCTCCCTCTCCCTCAGTCTGCCCTTCCTTCCTTCACCGCACCCCTTTTCCACACCGCTTCCATGCGCGCTTTCTTCATCACCACCTGCCTGCCTCCTTCATTTCTTCCATGGCGTTCAGGTGGGATGTTGTGGCTGCTGCCGCCGCTTGTGGGTTGGTGGGTGGCTCTGTCTACTTTGTGGTGCCTCTCGGGAAGCAGCAGCAGCAGGTGGTGGGTAAAAGCTCCAGCAACACTGCGGTTATCCTACCTCCATCCACGGCTCATCTGCCGGGACTGCTGCTTCTGTCTTCGCCAGCCAGTGCAGCCCCCCCCCCCACGGCACCTGGCTGGCTGGAGAAGCCCAACTGCGGCTATTGGGACGACAACTGGGACAGGTAAAGTTAGGCATAGGTAAACTTGGCCCTCCAGATGTTTTGGGACTACATCTCCCATCATTCCTAGCTAACAGGACCAGTGGTCAGGGATGTTGGGAATTGTAGTCTCAAAACATCTGGAGGGCAGAATTTGTCTGTGCCTGGGTGAAGCAAAGCATCTTCAGGCCTCTTTGCAGCCGGGAGAAAATAGTTCATTCCCCCCCCCTAATATACTCCACACCCCCCCCACAAGGTCTGAGGGACAGTGGACCACCCGCCTGCTGAAAAAATTTGCTGACCTCTGCCCTAATTGCAAGAGATAGGGATAAATATGTAATAAAATAAATAGCTTTGCAGCTACCGGTAAATCTATAAATTGACTAGGTTTTAAGGCAGTATCCTGGCCTTAAGGGTTTATGCACCCTGGGGTGCTACGGCACACTTTCCCATTGTGACAGTTGCTGGGAAGTAGCATTGTCACTAACATCTTCAAGATAAAAAGTTAAAAAGGAGCTTGAGAAGGGAATCTAGCAAGTACTATCAGCGCCATCTGATGATATGATCTCTCCCCAAAAGAAGGCTGTGTGCTTCCATTGTTATTTGTTGAAGTACGTCAATTATGGGTACACAAAAAGTCTTCTGCAGCCCAGCTGAACAAATTGGTGCATTTTCATCACCCTTTTCCATTCCATGAAGGCATTCATGAGATAAGGAAATCTCTAGCACAGCAGTTCAAACTTTCCCCCACGCACTCCTTGAAAATTGCCCAGGGTCATGGCCGACTACTCAATGATTTTTCTGCCTGTTATAGCAACTGAAATGCGCTGTAGCAGCTTGTACATGCTGTTGGTTTTTAATTATATTTCTATTACTTTTATTTCCTATGTTGTATTTCATTGCATTACAATTTGCATGCCATAGAAATAACATTGGAAGTGTCCTTCACATGGACCACCTCAATGAAGCTTGCAGGCCATTAGTGGTCTGTGGAATCCCTGCTCTAGCAAAAGGACCCTAAAAAGAATGGCAATTTTTCTTCTACAGCTTATTGCACGGTAAAATCTCTGGGAAGAAGCACAATTTGCTACTTTTCCATAGCAACTGAGATTTGCTTAAAATTCTCCTATCTTTGTGGATATTAATTCTTAAGTTATGAGGCTGCTAATTTTGTATTGGCTTTGTGCCTTCAAGTACACTGGGGAGAAGGGATCCAACAGAACGTGGCTACAAAACAGAAAGGCACCGGGTGGGAAAATCCTAGCAAACGCTGACTACAGGCAGGCCTTGTGCCCAAGCCAAGAGAGCTTCCTGTTCTTAAAATAAGGTCTGCCTTCTGAAGAGCTACTGTGAAAAAGTTTGCAGGCCTTCAAGTATCCCTCCCCCTCCCTGCAAATCTTTAAGAGGAAAAGCCACTTCAGACACGAAACACAACAAGAACATCTCTATTGCATCTCTATTGCATTTGAGCTTTGTTTCCCTATGCATATGACATGGGAGTAGGCTGTGCAACTCCTTAGGACATAAGCAGAAAACTGCCCTCAAATGGGGCAAGGGAGCAGGAATCACAAGACCAAACATCTTCCAAAGTCCTATCAGTCCAATAAACTAGTGTTCCCCAACCCCCGGGCCACGGACCGGTGACGGTCCGTGGATCAATCGGCACCGGGCCGCCTGAGGAACTTCAAATCATTTCACTGTGGCGGGCGGCCGAGGCGCAGAGCATTGCGCCCTCCCAAGCCCACCCATTGTGTGACAATAGCGAATGAAAGTTCGCTATTGTTACACTGATGCTCCTCCTGGCTAATCAGGGAGCGGTCCTCCCGCTTCCTGATTGGCCGAAAGGCAAACCTCACGCCATTGGCCAAGGAGGAGGCACCACGGGAGGACTGAGGACTCGAGGTCGGAGACGCGGGGACTGAAGAGAAGTTGCTGTGAGGTAAGTGCACGGAGGGGGGGGGGGACTCAGCACTATCAAATGGAAAGAGGAGCAGCAGTGGTTTTATTGGAATGCCCTCTCATTCACCCAGGCCTATTGCACTTATTTAGGTCAACAACTCCTGGGTCGAATGTGTTTGTGCGAGTTCAGGCATAAGTGCACGGAGGGGGGGGCGGGGGTTCTCTGCTATTGAGGAGACTCAGCACTATGGCGCGATGATCTCTGTATTGAAAGGGGGAATGCTGGGGCATCTCTGTATTGAAAGGGGCACGCTGGCATCTCTGCATTGAAATAAATCACTTTATATTCATTTTTTGGTGTAGCTGTATTTTATTTTGAAGGCATGTTTAAATACAATTAAATTAAAATTATTAAATCAAAACAAGCGGGCCACAGAAAAATTATCAAATACATACCGGGCCGCGGTGATAAAAAGGTTGGGGAGCACTGCAATAAACCACCAAAAACATAGGTTGTTATTTAGGTTTAGTTTCCTGCCATGTGACGTAGACACAGAATAAATATACTATATATATATATATATATATATGCAGGTTTTGGTGTCCTCGGGTGTCTTCCCGTGTAAAAGTTGGGGTGTCTAGGCGACGTTTCGACGAGGTCTCACTCGTCATCTTCAGGCTGGTGCTTTCGGCTTCTTGTTACTGGAACAGAGCGGGATCTCAATGTTTGAGTTCCTATAAATACTGTAGAGGGGGTGTGGTGTCTAGCCTCCAATGTTCTGGGCAGAGAGGAAGTTCCCAGGCTAGTGTGCCTTTTCTTCTTTTGTTCCTTAATTACTTGAGAGATACCTTGAGTGATTTCTTGAGTGATATCCTGAGTACCACTTAGGTGGGTCATTAGGTGTGGATTAGTTGCTAAAGTCTTTGTGTCTTGACCTCTTGAACTTTGTGAAAACCAAGGGATCTATGAAATACCCTGCAAAGTCTGCCCAGCCACGTACATTGGACAAACAAACAGACGAATAAATGCACGTATCGCAGAACACAAGAATGCCGTCAAAAAAGAAGAAAAAACTTCCTCTCTTTTCCAACACATGAAAGAAACAGGACACGAAATTAATTTTGCAGATTCCAAATTGCTCTTTAACACGGAACATCACCACAAGAGAATAATCATGGAAGCCATCGAGATAGAGAAACACCCTCACAACATGAACAAGCGTGACGACACATCCCGCTTGCCAGACATCTGGAAATTAGCCCTCCCCACAAAAACTGACACCAGATCCAGAGGCACACAGAACGCCAACACCAATCAACCACACCAGACCCAAACCCAGACCCTCTCCACAGATGAATTACTGACACCATCCAGTAGCCAATCCATGGTGGCACCTCCGGATGCTGCACCCCCCTGCAATCCCTACACAGATCTGGCTGACACAAGCCACAAAACCACAGCTCGCCCCTATACACGAAGCCAAGCCAAAGCACAACTAAGTGCAATACAGCCATCTTCTCAGGAAAACTCTTCACAAAGTTCAAGAGGTCAAGACACAAAGACTTTAGCAACTAATCCACACCTAATGACCCACCTAAGTGGTACTCAGGATATCACTCAAGAAATCACTCAAGGTATCTCTCAAGTAATTAAGGAACAAAAGAAGAAAAGGCACACTAGCCTGGGAACTTCCTCTCTGCCCAGAACATTGGAGGCTAGACACCACACCCCCTCTACAGTATTTATAGGAACTCAAACATTGAGATCCCGCTCTGTTCCAGTAACAAGAAGCCGAAAGCACCAGCCTGAAGATGACGAGTGAGACCTCGTCGAAACGTCGCCTAGACACCCCAACTTTTACACGGGAAGACACCCGAGGACACCAAAACCTGCATTCCTGTACCCGTGAAAATCTACGAAAGCAATATATATATATATATATATATATATATATATATATATATATATATATATAAATAAAAATTCCAAACTAAGCTAATCCACCTCAGCTTTTACAAAATCAGCACTTAATTTAATTCAACTTAATATAACAGGAGTCTAGTGAGTTAGGTCTTGTAACACTGAGTACTTAAAGTGACCTTTATTTCCAAATCCACATTTCGATTGATATGAGTTGGGGGGTGCCTGATTGCCCTAAATTCCTGGATTTAGTAAATGTTAGAATTTAATGAATCTTTGGAGTTAAATGAAGTTAGACTCTTAATACGTGAACCCAGCTCCCTGTGTTCATGAGATCCCCATAGCAGAGAACAAAGACAGTGAGATGACATAAGCAAAGCTTATGACTTGTGTGACAGTCGGCAAATGGGAAGAGCCCTGCCCTGAGCTAGTTCAGAGAGAGTAGAGTTTAGAATTTCAGTGGTGGTGCTGTGACCTAGAGAGAAAAAGTGGCTGTCTGTTGAATGCAGCAAGCTACAAAGTCAAAGCCATGGCTGGCCAATTGAAAAGTCCTGCTGGTTAGGAACAAACACCTCAACAGAAAAACCCTCTCAACACACCCCTTTTCATCAGAAAGGGAGGGTACTAGCAGCCCCATTGCTGAGCAGGGGCTGCAGGAGCTTTTCCTCCCCTGATGTAAAGAGGTGGGGGACATGCTTCCAGTGCTCCCCCCCGTCCTCCTTCAAATGGTAGATCCAGATTGCTGCAAAGCTGCTGGGATGGTCCCCACTCACTTCTGCACCTTCCAAGTTAGGAGGCTTTGGTCTCATTTTTGCTCATGGTCCTGTTGGTGTGGCTAGTAGGACAGTGGAACAAGACAAATATTCTGGAGCAAGCTAAAAAACACACTTATTTGTCCAATCATTTGGGACTTAAAAGGATTTGAAGCAGATGTCTGCTAAGGTGATTACTGTAGCTGTGTTGAAAAGTTCTTTTCAATTGTTGTGGCTTTTAAACATCGTTTCATAGTACTGTGTGCATTAGCTGCTCTGTGTTCCTGTTCAGAGGAAGGGCAGAGTACAAAAATGAAATAATAAATCATGGTTACCTGGCGGCAGGGCCACATGTGACTGTATAGAGTAACTGTTGAGGCCTGTAGATCAGGGGACCTGGCCTGCCAGTATAGATCAAATTGTGGTCCAACATCTAGAAGGCTACAGGCTCACCATCCCTGCTGTACATGGCAGTGAGTTACATGCATTCAAAGGTATGACTACGTAGAAGGCAGGTTTTGTATGGATCTGCACTTCTGCTGTTGATTATCAGGAATCCTGAAACCAATGGTAAGGTTACTGCATCCATTAGAGCCAGGGATTCCCCAACTTGTGTCTCTAGCTGTTTCTGAACTACAACTCCCATCATCCCTAGTCATCAGGACCAGTGAGTGAGGGTGATGGGGAAAAAAACTGTCCAAAAACTGCTGGAGACCCAAGTTGGGGAAACCCTGAGCTAGACAATGCAAACAGCTTAATCGTTGAGATTGACAAAGACACTTTTCAAGTTAAAATAGTAAAAGTACACTTTATTAAACAAATACATTTGTCCAAATAGTCCATTAAAGCAAACAGGAAGTTTTTTTCCTTTAGTACTGTTAATGCTAAGCTTGTATTCAGTGTAAAACTGGGAGGTATAAAACAGAATATCAGAAAATTCAGTATAGTGAATTAAATATGTTTCCATCCACAGTGGTGTGTTCTGATCATATCAATACCATACTCGTTCCTATTAGAGTGGAGCAGTTCCATAAGCCATTATAAAAATCCCTCCATATCCATGAGTTTCCTATATACACAATACTTGACAGCTTAAATATAAATACGTTTCCACGACCAATATATTACAACTGTTTAGCTGTCAAAGGAAATGCTTTTTTTAAAAAAAAAAAACTTTCCATCGTTAGTGTTTTTCACCCAAAGTGAACTCAAAATCATAATCAAGTAGCTATAAAATGTACAGCCTGTACTAATTGGAGAGAAACTCCTGTATAAATGCTAAATAAATTTGAAGAAACCAAAGTGTGCAATGCTAGCTTTCGGAAGGCTCATACAAATAGAATTATTGTGTTTTAAGAATACTGAAAGCTCAAGGAGCTTACAGTAGCAAAATGCATAAGGCAACATAGATTCTGAGGTTTCCATTTGGCATTCATCTATACCAGGGTAGCTCTAAGTAGCTCTCCAGATGTTGTCTACAACTCCCATCATCCACAGCTTCGGCTGATGAGATTTGGAGTTCAATGACATCTGGAGAGCCACAGGCTAGCTACCCTGATTTACACCAATTCATTATCCACTCTTTTGGAAGTCTAATCTTAGCTCCCAATACAACATAAAAAACAAGCAGGTATAGCACACTGGGATATACTCCAAGGCAATGCTTTAAAATTGTACCTAGAATCTCATTGGGCTAGTACAATAACCACTTGTGCACTGTCATATCCATGAAGCTCCAGCCCTCCAAGGAGGAAGGGTTACTAAGAGCCAATTCTATCTTGTGGGCTACTTCTCAATTTATGTACATTAAGACTTTACCCTCTTGACTTTTCAAAGCCTCTATTTCAGAGCTGAATTATCTGCTTGGTATAGGCAGACAAAACTTAATAAGCAGTTTTCATATGGCTTTTGTAACTGAGGTACTGTTGTGACAACATCCAGCAATTCAACTCCAATGCATAAACTTTACATTCATAGCTAGCTTTAATGTCACGTTTATATAAAATAGCAATACTGGATGACAAATCCAGTTTCAAAGCTGAATATAGCTCTTTAGTTGCCTTTCCTAAAGTAAGGACTTGAGATTCAGTGCAAGCTACTGGCGCTAGTGAGGAAGATCAACATGAGCACCCTATGCAATCTGGAAGAAAAAGTCTGGCTTATTGCCATCTTTTAAGTTCTACCCCATCTTGTACTTGGTAGTGTGTGTTCCAGACGTCACACACCAAGGGGGCAGGATAATAACATGATGGATACAAAAGAAGACGACCGGCACAAGAGATTGTTATCTTAAGTTACTGAAAACTAAGACACTTATTAAGATACAGCAATGAACTATTATTCTGCAGATTATGGATGATAAGAACAAGTAGGATGAATGAGAGAAACACCTAGTATTTCTCTAGTTGGGAGTTTTAAAAAGGCAGGTATGACCCTGTCAAGTTCATTAAAAACAAAAAAACAAAACATGGCACCTGATTCTTCTTAGAAACGCCGGGGGGTGTCTTTCAAACAGCACATGTTTTTCTATGCATTGTACGATGTGCCTGGAAGACACTGTTACCTGACTAGGACATTTTTTAATTCTGGTGGATATTTCTGAGACCACCACCCCTTTATGTTCCAACAAGAAGTTTATTATGATTTTGAGAGTGCCCCAACACCATGATTGAGCAACTAATTTGTATTTTACTTTATTTTTCAACTGGGCCCTATGCAACACAGCTATGTATCTCCCATGCTTATGGAAAGAACTAATTAAAATGCTTGATCAAAACTCATGTAGAAAATATTGCGGGTGCTCAAGTGAGGAAATCTTCATATGCTAAAAGCTTCATCGGGCAGAAGGGAAAGCCACTGCCAGGAAACCAATTTTATGTTTGGAGAGAAGTGTGCCAGTACTTTCATTTCTGTTTGTGAGCATAAGCCTCACATCAAACATCCCCTAAATCAACATACTCATCATCTCTCCTAGCCAAGTCCTCACCTTCCAAATCTTTCCAGGTGCTCGTAGGTAAAACTGGCTTGTGGGAATGTCTTTGAAGCCCAGCAAATGGAAATAAAGCAGACAGGCGAGCAGGATTTCTCTGGAAGGGAGACTCTGCTGCAGCGCCCTCCTCTGAGAGACTCTGGCTGCGTTGTTCATCCATTTGCTTCTGCAAACCTTGCACATCCTCCATCACATCCCAGACTTTTGTTGCAGTGGCAACTGTCCCACCACTAGGCAGCTGAGCTTCAGGGATCCATCGCAAGTATCTCTGCGCCCACACTTTGATTTCTGGTCCTTCTAAGCGTGGCAGCAGGATTCCATGGAGATCAGCAGGTTTGGAGTGCCAACTCTCATAAAATTCTCTGGAGGTATTCTGCAGTTCGTCGGCAGATGTTATCAGCCTGCTGATCCTTTTGCCAAGAAGGTTTTTTATTAACTGGTCCGTTTCTTCCTTAAAAAACCCTCTTTTGGGGGACGGTTTTGTTTGTGTCAATGGTAAGGAAAGCTGCCGTTGATGCTTTTTGTTAAAAAGAAAAGAAAAAGGATGAACATAGGCAATAGTTTAGTTTAAGACAGATTTAAGTTGCATTTTAACAGCTATCATAGCCTACAACTTACCAGTGTTTTGGTAAAAAAATAGCTAAGCAGCTATAACACAACACATTACTCAGTCAAATAAGAAAGTTGCTGAGAATATCAACCATCTCTTCTCAACTGAGATAGTGTTTTGAGAGAGGGTGAAGTTAGAATTCAATTTAGTTAACAAAAACATTTAATGGGTCAGTAAGTCAAGACACTGCCCCTCCTCAGAAAACAGGATAATTGGCCACATCTTTGAAAGTTTTTACAAGTTATTGAAAAACTGCCTAAATCTGCTCAGCAAAACAGTTGCAGATTTCAGATGCATAGCCGTCAGGCAACTCACTAAACCCCTTGTTGCAGTTCAAAAAAGAATTACATCCTTTCCCATCAACTTGTGAAAGAACTCACCTAGCATGCTTAAGACTGCAAATCCTTTAGTGGTTCTCAAATGAAAAATTATTTGAGGGCACATACAAAATATACTGATGTATACTTTTTAATTAAATAACTATTTGCATTTTAAGTTTTTTGTTATGCGTTAATTTCAAAGTTAATCCCAAAGACCAGCAAATGACTATGTGATGCAGCGGGTGACGCTGTGGGTTAAACCACTGAGCCTAGGGCTCGCCGATCAGAAGGTCGGTGGTTCAAATCCCAGCAACGGGGTGAGCTCCCGTTGCTCGGTCCCTGTTCCTGCCAACCTAGCAGTTTGAAAGCACAAAGTGCAAGTAGATAAATAGGTAGATAAATACCTTCCAGCGGGAAGGTAAACGGCATTTCCGTGCGCTGCTCTGGTTTGCCAGAAGCGGCTTAATCATGCTGGCCACTTGACCTGGAAGCTATATGCCTGCTCCCTTGGCGAATAAAGTGAGATGAGCACCGCAACCCCAGAGTCATCCGTGACTGGACCTAATGGTCAGGGGTCCCTTTACCTAATCTTATGTTAACACTATTTTACTTAGCTTTATATGGTTAACTCATAGCAATCAATTAAGACAGCAAATCATGGCAATGATTGAAGTATCTGATGCTGAAAATAATGCAGCAAGATAAGCTGTAAACCTTGCTTTTGATATTGGCACTGAGAAAACTATTTGCAGTTATTTACCTAAGGCAGAAAAATGATATAGTTTTGAGGATAAGAGTTGGACACCTTACCTTGAATCGTGTAGGTTTTTTCTGACTCTTATCTTGTTTTGGCTTCTCAGCATAAAGAGGATTATTCAGCAAGGCTTGTGCCTCAGGTCCAAACTGCACAGACCAGTCCCAAACGTGAAGATAACTAAGTTTGGTGCCTTCTGTATTAAGGCTTCCTCCATACTATCAAAGAAAAACAGGCAAGAATTAGAATCTCGAATATATTTCTAATAAGCATCCGTTCATACTAGCTCTTTACTGCAAGTAACATTTTTACTTCAGCAATTTCAGCTCCCTCAACCACCTCTCTGGTCTGTGTAGCCTTAGCAGGATTTGAACACATTTCTCAACATGGCATTGTATAACTTTACTGTACCAAGCGTTTCTGTACACCTATTCTAGTCGAACAGAAAATCTACTTGATCCAGGACATGGTCTGAAGGCATATGACAGTCATGGGTTATCTAAAGTGAAACAGCTCTGGTCAGTCTGGATGGGAGACTACCTGGTAATATTGCACTCAAGTATAACCTTCCTCCAAAGAAGGACCCAGTTAGATTATAATTCTTTTGAAACTGGCAGAGGAACAACTTTCAAGGTATCTTGTTCACATCCATCCTTGAGAAGTGACACTCTCAGGATTCCTATAGCTCATGAAAGCACTGAAGGAGAGAATTGGGGGGGGGGTCCCCCCTCTGAATAGGATAGAAGGTGGTTTGCTTCAATCATACTGACGCCTGTGCAATACAAGACATACTACACCGTGTCTGTACAGATTCCAAAATTTTAGTTCTCTTTATTATATGAAGAGTAACCTTCATGGCTGCAAAGAGTGGAAAGTATGTGAGCAATGTCTGGCGAGGTATCAGAAGCCAGGGAAGGGGTGAAAAGGTTTCCAGCAGAAAGAGGCAGTGATTCAACACACTGCACAACTTTATATACCATTGTTAGAATGGGTTATACACAGAAACAAAACAAAAACACACTAGCATTTGTACGTTATAAAAACAAGACTTTTATTGGCACTTGATTGTACTACTGTCATAAATCCAAAGAGAATTCAGCTGCACCAAGACAACCCATCTGTAATTCCCCACAGCCCCCAGTCTACATACCCTGGTAGTGTCTCTTTGATGCGGAGAATTGAAGAAGAAGGTGCTAAATATTGGTATGTACAGACTATCCGACAAGACAGTTAGGTAAGTCTCTGTAAATTCAAAGGCTAGTGAATACTGTTGAACCAACTGCCATACACAATCCAAGAACAACAAGAAAAGTGGTGCCTAAAAGGAAAAAAAAACCAGAAATTATGCAATAGATTACGTGGGGTATTTGATGCATTGAGTTCACCAAGACTGAACCTACCCAAGGGGGTATTCCATGTAATACCCTTTCCTCATTGACCTTTGTCAACTTATGTATGGCTGGTGGGGATGAGAAGGAGTTATTTTTTAAATTGTGGGTCTTGGCCTGGCCTAGTCTCATATCCATTTCTGAAGGGTTTCTAAAGGTCATGTTACATAGGCAGGCTCCTTATTTAGGGCTCTTAAGGTAGAGAGTTCCACCATACTGTACTATCATTTTGCTAAAG
Organism: Podarcis gaigeae; assembly: GCF_964106915.1. Taxonomy (NCBI): domain Eukaryota; kingdom Metazoa; phylum Chordata; class Lepidosauria; order Squamata; family Lacertidae; genus Podarcis; species Podarcis gaigeae. The sequence continues at coordinate 49,015,303 of NC_139687.1, read as the reverse complement.
TCCAAATTAAGTTACTTCAAAAACATACTACACTGTTACTGTTGAATAGCTGAATGCAGTATTTCCATTATGATTCTCAGCCTTCCCCCTTTAATACCATCCTAGAGGATAAGGTTTTGCTCAAAGACTTCAAGAATTTCATTTTGTCATACCTCCTCTCTATCTGTTTGCCACAGATGGTTACACCGATCCAGAAAAGCATGTCCTCCCATGATCCATTCTTTTTGAATAAGACTCTGAAATCCCAGCTTAGTTCTGCAGTGTGCATCCATCATAACTTGAACCAGGCAGGAGATTACACAACACAGGTCAGAAGCATTCTCTTCTGAAGAATAAAAAGAAATGGAAGCATTTGAGACATGACAAATCCTTTTATAAACACTTGAAGGAACCATATAAATTGCAAAAATTAACAGTTCCTACTTAAAACTTGGTACCTACAATAAAGGATTGGCCACTTCATGATTCTTGACAAATGGGGTTTACTGAACCTCCCCAACTCTGCACCTTTCTATTAAGAGACCTTTTACAACAAACTGACCAAGAATAGCATAGCGTAGCATAGTGTGACTAGATGTAGTAGTAGTGACCAAAATATAGGCGGCCACACATGCATATGTGAAAATCATGTAAGTGGGGAGCACACTTTATGTGTCCTGTTTGCTAATCTCTTCTCCAATCCATATAAAAAATAGTGTACCCAAAATATCCACAACTGGAACTGAAACTTTGGGGGCGGCTGGAGGCTGGAAGACATGCCTGCATGGGGGCGGCTGGAGGCTGGAGACATGGAAGACAAAAGTGGTGCTGCACTACCCCACACATCAGCTGTTAGCCAAGGAGGCTGAGCAGTGTAAACAAAGCCCTGTTGGTCCTCCAGTCTCTTTTCCACCTTCACTAAAGTCCAATTATGGCTCTGGGAAGGGTCTCCTCATGAGCCAAATGTATTCTCCAGCTCTCTCCTTCCATTTCCCAGTATGAATTAAATTATTTATTCCCCATCACTGCCCATATACATGGTTGCACACAAGTTGATCGTGCATAAGTGGAAGGATGCCTGTATTGCTTTCTCAGAAACACAGTACTTTGGCTATTTTTACTTCATAGTCCTTTGGGTGAAATTTCATATTCACTAGTAGAACAAATCTCAGATGTTTCCCTTTCATTCTAGATTATGTCAACTAGGGATAGAGATTCCCAAAGCAGTGCACAGAAACTATTTCACAGTGGTCAAGGCAAACCCCAGCACCACATATCACAGTAAGATGTCATAACACAAAGCTGAAGAACCTCAAACAATGTACTAAATGCTGCATGAGAAAAGAACACAAATGTGTGCAGGATGCAGGATTGAAGAAGCAAGTTTGGAAAGATTGCATAATGTTTTCACCAAAGAGAAAACTACTTAAAAGTAGCCAGTTTTGAGCTTGCTTAGTGTAGGGGTGGGGTGAATCAGTCCATTTCTGGCCTGTGTCAGTTTTCCATGTGTTCATTCATAAGTCTGTTCTAGCCTGTTTGTGCAATAATCCAATGCTTAAGTGTGCCAAATATGTATTTAAATACATATTATATCTCAACGCATGCATTTCTAAACACCTTTTATGCCAAAGTGAGCATTTTACTGCAATCTTTAAGCCAATAAATCTGGCAAAATTCAGAGAAGAGTGATAATTATGTCAATGCACTTAATTGTTGGGGAGTTGGTTTGCTTAAAAATGCAGACAGGATGAATGTTCCCAGCCTTAGCTGAATGGCACAGTTACCAATTAGCCACAGTGCTAAATGCCAGCCTCCCTAATCTACCCATCTGTAGGGCTAACCAACAGTACTCTACTCACAGGTGGAGAAAAATGGGACAGCAGAAAACAGGGTCTTCACTGAAAGAAGGAAAATAAGGAGATGAGACAGAAGGAAGATGCAGGTGTCCAGCCAAAATAAAATCTCAAAGTAATATGCAAAAGTGATTTCCAACTAAGCCAACATTTCAGGATGTAATGAGGTTACTTAGTAAAAAGCCACAGTAAAGACCCCATAGGCATGCATACATCTACAGTGGTAACTCGGGTTAATTACTTAATTTGTTCCGGAGATCCGTTCTTAACCTGAAACTGTTCTTAATCTGAAGACCACTTTAGCTAATGGGGCCTCCTGCTGCCGCTGCGCCACAATTTCTGTTCTCATCCTGAAGCAAAGTTCTATTTCTGGGTTAGCGGAGTCTGTAACCTGAGGTACCACTGTATCCAAGATTTACAGACCCAACTTCCACAAGGGTGCTTATTCTGTTTCCTCTCAAACTAGTTACACCAATGATTTTCAACCAGTGTGCCATGGCACCCTAGGGTGTCTTGAATGATGGTCAGGGGTGCCGCAGGCAACACTGGCCTCTGTCCCTCCTTGTGTGGCTGGTTGTTGCAGCAGCCCTGGCTACAGGCTTCCCAAGCAAATGGTGCCTCTGGGAGGCAGCTCTCTTTGGGGCAGGGAGGGCAGCTCAGAGACCAGGGGCAGCAGCAGAGGCTGCCCAGAGGACTCCCATGGAGAGGGAAGAGGAGAGAAGGATGAGAAAACACTCCACAAGGGAGGGTGTTTGAAAAAGGGTGAGAGACTGCCAGCCCTGCAAGCAAGGAATGACATAACTGGGCTCCTGAGCCCCACAGGGGTGCCAGATAAAACGTGTAGTTGGTCAAGGAAGCCATGGACTCAAAAAGGTTGAAAACCTCCGAGTTACACTATCAGGAAATGAAGCATCAACCCAATGAAAGAGTTCAGTGACCACTTACAGAGAGGGCTTATCCCATTTCTTTAGGGCATGACATATATACCTCAAATTCTTGGTACAAAAATCTTCCAGGGAAGAACAGATAAAATATGAGGAAACTAAGGCACATAATGTTTCCCCATAAACCATAATTTCACTCAATATGGTTTATAGAGCTAGAGCAAACTTGGATCCCTAAGTAGTACCATTTTGCTTATCCAGGGACTGCAGGTGGGCTTTTCAGTGGAAAGGACTGGCCAGTAACAGTGGGGCAGCCCTGCTCACCTGCCTCCCAAACACTGAGCGTGACTGCTGGTTCCTGAAACAGAGAGGGGGGGAAAGCTCAGCACAGTTGAGGAGCCAATCCAATACTCCTACCACCACACTGTGCTGAGCTCCTTCACCTTGCAGCTCTCCCTCTCAGGAACTGGCAGCAACACTATGTTCAGGAGGTAGTGGAGCAATGTTGCTCTGCTTGCACAGCTCTCGCCACCTGCCACGAGGCTGAAAACTGCAGACTGTAGAACAATGGGATCCTGATCTCACCAACTATGCTACATGGAAAGCCACCTTTGAAACTGAAAAGTAAAAAATCCTACAGGGAATCCTACAGTTCAAGGAGTGCTTAATTCTGTTTTATATGCTACACTTTAATGTAAATGAGCTGGTGAGAAATAGTAAGACCTACAGCTCAATCCTACGCATGTTTAGCCAAAACATAAACCTTACTGAGTTGAATGGTAACTCCAACGCAAATGATTATAGGATTGCACTAAGGCATTTAGTGAATCAAAGCTTGCTCTTTGAAATCTTAGCTGCTTAATAAATGAGACCCATTCCAGCAAGACTATAGGAAAATAAAATTTAAAAATTCCTTCCTGTAGCACCTTAGAGACCAACTGAGTTTTTTATTGGTATGAGCTTTTGTGTGCATGCACACGTCTTCAGATACATGCATGAACTATTTGTTTTGACTACGGCAGACCAACACGGCTACCTACCTGTATCTAGGAAAAGAGTTGGCGAAGACCATGAATGGTAAATACGTGCTAGTGGAAAACACTTCTGCATGTGTGACCTTAGGCACACAAATTTTCAGACTTTTCTATCTAGTGCAGCCCCTCCCACACCCCTTAAAAATGCACCTTTGGGAGTTATGGAACAAAAGAGTTGTGAGAATCAACCACCTTGCCTCACAAAAGCAAAAGCACTTTTCAATAGCCCAAAGCCATCTCTGAAAACAACCAATGGCCTCTTGGTCACTTATCAGAGTTTATATCACGCCATGGAAGCATGCATTTCCTCCCTACCATTAATTCTTCTGTCTAAACTAGACTTGAGATGTACTGCCACAGACATTATGCACAGTCAATATTAATAGTAGTTAGGGTTGTGGTTTGAATTATGTGTCGCAAGACCTATGAATTAGCAGTTCCACCTGGCTGCAGCAAAGGGGGGGAAAGGCAGCAGGCCATCTACAATCCCTTGGAGTAATTGCCAAAGCCCTTCCTTACACAGAACCAACTCCTTCAGTAGCCAACTCACCTGGCCAGACATTTAATTCAACTAAGAAATACTGCCAGAGTTTGTTCTCTATTTTTATCCCATCTCTTTTGCATAAAGTATATTACATTATAAGCCAGCAGGCAGGGACTGTTTTCTTAACCTTGTACAGTGGTACCTCGGGGTTAAGTACTTAATTCGTTCCGGAGGTCCGTTCTTAACCTGAAACTGTTCTTAACCTGAAGCGCCACTTTAGCTAATGGGGCCTCCTTCTGCTGCCATGCCGCCGGAGCACAATTTCTGTTCTCATCCTGAAGCAAAGTTCTTAACCTGAAGCACTATTTCTGGGTTAGCGGAGTGTGTAACTGGAAGCGTATGTAACCCGAGGTACCACTGTACAATATCCAGAAATCCTAGGAGTTTAGCAAATAATCTGTCAAAATGACTGAACCAACTTCTAGAAAAGATTACCAAACATATAAGCAAACTTGTAATGCACTGTGCTGTAAAAGCTTTATACAAAGTGTATCATCCCAAGTGTGAAATGCACTCTTCTCCCACAAGGACCTGCAAAATCAGCACCTGCACTGTGGAAATTAAGCATTTTGTGTGCCCATTTGACAGCCCATGCTGTGTACTTCAAAGTAAACTTCAACTGCAATACCCATAGAATAAGCTCTGCAAGCACCAAAACAATTGGTTGTAAACAACTATTTTGGGAAGTGAGCATACTCTGGGCTCCCTCTGAGATGATTTTGACCTGTTCTCTTTTGGTGGGGAGGAAGTCACCATGAGATCTTAAAACTGCTCATGGCAAATTAATGCCCAAGCACCTATAGCACAGCTTCGCGAGAAGACCTGCAAATAAATCTGGGTGCCATCCAAAGCTAAGGTCTTTATTTCAGCAAGAAGCCATCTACCACTGAAGTCAGTGGTCCTTCAATTCACTGCTTTGGCTTGATTGTGCTCCAAGCATACTGCAGAGTAAGGCTCAAAACCCCTCGCTTACGATCTTCTGAATACATTTAACATATGAAGTGTACTCAGCTGTAGACCTTAAATATTCAACTCTTCCTCTTTGAAGAATCCCCTTGCCTGCCAAGGCTATGTGTCAGGTGTCAACTAGAGAAGGGATTGCAACAGCAGCATAGCTACTGTCCAGCCTTACAACTTTTAATAATTCCAGGGCAACTCTAAATATAGAATGCAGTTCATGAAACTCAACTCCTTTCTTCACATATGTTTGAGAACTACTCTACAATTCAGCTACTTAGAGCAGAGCAGCTATGTGGAAGGCACACTGGAAAGAAGGATGTACACAACTTACCTATAAGGAGAACATTTGTATTCTCTGCTTCTAGCAAATCAATAATCTCTACTGCTTTTCTCAGACATCTCCTAGAACATGAATACAATGCTTTAGCACAACTGAGAAACATCTCCCACTTCTGTACCCATTTTGGCTGATTCCAGACACAACAAACAGGCCCTATAGTTGATTTCTCTCACAACAATGGAACAGAATTAAACATTTTTTAAAAGAGGAATAAAGGGCATTTTTCTATTTTTCTAACATCCTAAAATGTGCCACAGACTTACATACCAGACTGGTATATCAGTACCCCTTATTTCCTACACTAAACCAATAACCTCATGTCCCCTGTTGAATTGGCCTGACTTAATCCTTAATCCGAGGGTCGCGGGTGGCGCTGTGGGTAAAACCTCAGTGCCTAGGACTTGCTGATCGCATGGTCGGCGGTTCGAATCCCCACGGCGGGGTGAGCTCCCATCGTTCGGTCCCTGCTCCTGCCCACCTAGCAGATCGAAAGCACCCTTAAGCACAAGTAGATAAATAGGTGCCGCTTTATAGCGGGAAGGTAAATGGCGTTTCCGTGTGCTGCGCTGGTGCTGGCTCGCCAGAGCAGCTTCGTCACGCTGGCCACGTGACCCGGAAGTGTCTTCGGATGGTGCCGGCTCACGGCCTCTTGAGCGAGATGAGCACGCAACCCTCGAGTCGGACACGACTGGCCCGTACGGGCAGGGGTACCTTTACTTTTAATCCTCCTTTATAGCTTAGTGAAGCAAGCTGTGTTCACAACAAATGCTATTTTTAACATTGATACAGTTATTTTAGCCAAACACTCCTGTATTATTTAGGTTTTATGTAAATTCTATCCAGATACGTTTTCCAAAAATCTCAATTCTTTATATTTGATGTAGTGTTATTAGATGTTACTAACATTTTGTTTGCTAATAGTAAACACATTAGTAACATTATTAAAGATGATGAAGTGCGTTTGGTGTATATGAGTTATCAAACCTTTTCATTAAGTTGGCTATTTTGTGGAATATAGTCTTGTTTTTCTTTGATAACAGGAAAAAAATTCTAACCTGTCTCCTTCAAAGGAAACATTGGGTATAAATCCTTTCTTTGAGCACCCCTCACTCTTTCATTTGGGAAGCTCACATCACTTTGCTGCCCAATTCTAGCCTTGCTGATTCAGGCAATAATGATTTAGTTTCTCAGCTCTGCATCAATAATCAATACAGTATTTTAGATTTGTAATGCTAGTATTTTACAAGGTTTTTATGCTTTCTTTCCTGTACAGTAATAAGGAAATGTGTTTGTTATGTGCCTGAAGACTCATCCTTGAAAACTAAAATTATGTGTTCTAATATGAAAGGGACCAACTCTGACCCTTGATGCTGCTGTAGAGGGAACTGAGGTGGAAAAATTGACTGTCAGACTCAGCATCTGCTACATGAATGGAACAAAATTGTCACATTAACTTAAATGGAAGGCCTTAATTATGATATGAAGTCCATAAAGCCATTGTGTTATTGTTTGATCTTATACAGGTGATTACATCTTGGAGCTAATTCAGATTAAGTTGGGCACTGCTAGCTTATTACGACATTAACTTTTTAAGATGCACTACAGTTGAAGCAGGGTTTCACCAACCTTACGATTTCTAGCCAATTTGTACTCTCCAATAATGAAAACCATTTCACATCGGTATCCCAAAAGTCTGTACTGTTATCTGTAAAAAGAAAAAAGAAGAGAAATTGTTTTTAGCTATTTCTGGTGGCAACTCAAGTACTTTACATCAAAAGAACAGAAGATTTCAAAAGGCACAATGATATTTGAGATATGTATTGACTGTTATGTTTGCACCCACTGGAAAAAACATGAAGCAGAGCAGTAAGTCATCAGTACAATAGAGCAGCTCAAATGAATAAGTAGTAGAGCACTGGAACCTAATGCCTGACACTGACAGCAAGTGGGAAGTTATCACAGAAACTCCTTGAACTCAAAGGGATAGGATTGAACAAGGAAAACAGAATGAAAAAACATATGGTAGTCAGTAGTATCAGAAGCAGAAGATACGTCTAGGGGTAGTGAAGTTAGACGTGGCTCTCTTTTGTAAAGTGCTATTTTGCTATGGCTTTTAGTGCTGTAGAACTGTTGATCTTTGGCTTTAGACATACTACATGAGTTCACACATTTGCAAACAGCTAATTCCTCTCAGCACTTCATGTATCAGAAAAGCAACATACAAGTTTAGTTACAAATTTCAAATGGAGACTTCAGCCAGTGGGGTGGTTACTGGAGAAAAAGCGTATTTTTTGCTTTAGCAAGTCTAGATAGGATATTCCTCCATAGTGCCCTCAATATAGTTTCCACTTACCTATTAGAAACAGCTGTTTAAATCTGGTGTACGCAATTTGGATCTCTTGCAGAGACGGAAGACTACTTGACAGGACATCAACTTTCATGGCTTCATAAGGAGGGTTATCAAGTGTCTTATACATACTGAAAAACACATTAAAACTTATGATTTAAATGGCTTAATAGTGACTATTTTAAAATTAAAAAGCAAGGAAGTTTACAATCCAATTTCTTACATGTCAATATAAATGTCAGTTTTCTAGGGTTCAGATTATAAGATCAGCTATGGCATGAGTGGCAAAGACAGTCAACAAGAACACAGTTTTTATGCAATTACTTTGGTAAAAAACAACATGGTCTTCTTGACTAGTTTTTTTCACTCTATAATTGGGATAAAGAACCTGTGGCCACCAGTAAGATATTGTGTTACAACTTCCATCACCCCTGACCATCAGTCATGCTGGCTGGGGCTGATGGGTGGTTGTACTCCAACGCACCTGGAGGGCCCCACGTTACCTATTTCAGTTCTGGATAGGAGGAACAATGCTAGATTTACTTGAGCTCTTGGAGCCTTTGCTGTATCTCCCAGTTATATTGTTAAAACTGTACCTCTATTTTTTATAATGGCAGTGGTGTTTTACATGTTTATAATCTTCCTCTTCAAAGTTCCAGGGATGCTTACAGAACCAATGGTGAAGACAAAGTGATACATAGGCTTTGTTTGTTGATTTAGACCTGCTCCTATAGACAAGCCCTATAGCTACAGGCAGTTAGATGCGTCCTGCTGTTTGGGAATTTCATCATTGTGCTTTGGGTCAGCAATTGGTTTTTTGGTCCAGGATGCATAGAAGAATGTATAAACAACATTAACAGCCATCTATGGCAAACAATCACTTGCATTGCATACGTCAGTCAAGATTAGGAGAAAAAACCTGCAGTTCACATCACCCTTGTGGTAATAGCACAATGAACATAGTCATAGGCAAATGTTTGTAACATGCATATAAAGTAGGAGTGAAATAAAGCCTGATGAGAAGATCCTCATAGACACTTAAAAATGGAAGAAGCTACTACTGACTCCTCTAAGAAGATTTTCTGTGTTTGCAGAGCGTTGTCATCTTGTGCTTTGGGCAGAGTAGACATCTTGAGGAGAGCAGCACCATTGTGGCAAGACCAACACCAAATCTGCAACACACGTTTATTCTCATCAGTAAATATTACCCAAGGGGCATTCATTTTGTTATAAAGTAAGTGCATCATACAACAGCATGTCACAAGTGAATATTAGATCACTACAGCATTTCTGCATTACATTTAGTTTTCTTAAGGAATGCCAATAATAAGCTGCAATCATTTTTAAACATCATGAGTTAGGTTAGATGATCATATGATAACCTCTAGCTCACGTACTTTCTGCCTACTCATTTTCGTGTTTGTACAAGCCATAGGTTGAATCAGTCTCCAAGTCTGGTTTGAGGGAAGCCACTTTTTTTACATCTCCCAAGTGGGAGTGCGCAAAGCCCGAGGCTCCACTTCCAGTTCTCCAAACCATGGAAGATTCTCCAACTTCATTCACAGAATGTATAGAAATTGCATTCTGAATTCTGTGGTACCAACATTTATCCTTATTTGAATAGATAGAAATTAACATCACACAAAATTGCATGACCCAATGTTCAGGAGTACAAAACTGTCTCCTTTCTTGCTCAGCTTCTGTTCTTAAACTGCACTCATCTGATATATTACTCAGATTCTTCAGCTGTGCCACAACAAGTCCTAAACACACCCTGTGTAAAGTTCACTTCATTCCCATACATGTCTTCCATAAATTCTTGACTACGAATATACTCACTGGAATTCCTCTTCCTTCATATTCCGAAAGGTCCTCTTCAGAGACAGACATGGGAACAACTAAGTATGCTGGCAACCTGAAAACATTAATTAAAAGTCAACCGCAATTTGCACTTATGATGTGGAACACCACAGGAACTGTACAGTTTTTTAAAAGTTCTCAAAATAGGAACCAGAGGCAAACAATATTTGGAGGGCACCATGTTGCACCCCACTACAGAGTTTGTATCCAGAGACAAGCTATCTAATAGCTCTCCCCATTCCTCCAGGGGATACACTCCCTGTATGTATGTCATCCTTTAAAACAACATGCTCCAGCTTGCTTCCTAGGTTTCTAGTATTAGAATATTAGTATTAGAATATAAACATTTATACACTTTCTCTCCCCAAATGTCATCTGCACTTACTTATGGAACTTTGGTTTATATAAATTGCTATCACCTCTGCACCTCCAATGCCTACTGCAACCCCTCCCCCTATTGGACCAATGTTCTCATCCCCTAGATTTAGGTTGAACCCGACGCTCCTCAACTCCTTTTGGCTTTCCCTCATGAATCAGTTTACAAGCTTTTCTGCCACCTTTATTATTTTAGGTACCAACCAGTCTGGTTCCATTCTGACTCAAGTGGATTATCAGCCCTATTGTGCAGGTCTAGCTTGTCCAAAATGTCCCTCAGTCCAAACACTTCCTACAAACACTACAGTCATACCTCATGTTACATTTGCTTCATGATACGTTTTTTCAGGTTGTGTCCCGCAGCGACCCAGAAGTACCAGAAAGGGTTACTTCCGGGTTTCGCCGCTCGCGCATGCGCAGACACGTAAACTTATGTCATGTGCATGCGCAGAAGAAGCAAATCGCAACCCGCGTGTACGCAGACGCGCTGCTGCGGGTTGCGTTCTATTCATGTTGCGAATGGGCCTCCAGAACGGATCCCGTTCGCAACCAGAGGTACCACTGTATTGGCCAATCCACACATTGAGGGTACTTAGTTGTGTTTGTTTTGCTAGCCCTGTGTATGGAATAAGTAGCATTAAAAAAAAGGGGGCTATCTTACAGATTCTAGCTTTCAAGCTCCTACCTAGGAACCTGAGTTTTGCTTCTAGGACTGCCTAACTACATTGCTAACTATTCGCACAAGGCATGATAGTTAACAGCAACAACCGGGGGAAAGAAAGACATAACATCTTACAAGGACAGCAAGAAACACCACAAACAGAATAATTGCCACACACAGGAAGAACAAGGATATAGGTTGAGTTCCTCACTTGTAGTTTTATAAATCATTTAATGTGTCAACACAAATAGAAATTATTAATATTGCAATTGTCGTGTAAGGATTATTACGACGAATGTAATGGAAATTAAGATTTTGGAACACAGGAATAAAGCAAATAATCAAGCTGTCAATTCTAGCACGTGGGGGGCCATCTTATCTAAATTATATAATTCAGTATTTGAACTACTGGTATTAATAATTGTATTATAAATTGGTATTGTTATAATGAGGCTATTAATGGATTGCAATTGAAAACTAATAAAAATTACCATAAAAAAGGAAATATATATTTATGGGGACCTCTGTTTGAATAACCTAATCATTGTTAACAACTGCAAACACCTTAAGAGAATAAATTCCCAAAGATTGCTATTCAAATTAATCTGTTCACAGCTTTAGAGAACAGATATAAAAGAAAGCAGTTTACATTTGTTAATTTGTTCAATAGCAATAGTATGTGAGCTATACTTACTTTTTAGAAACTTTGTAGTCTTCATTGGAACTCACTGCTTTGAATTTCAGGTTTCCTTTGGTTCGTTCCAGTTCCTGACGCCAGTCGTTAATAGAATCAAACATCACTGTCTGATTCTTTTTTTCTATCAAAATATAATTTGTTAGTTCTAACCAAACTAACAAAAGAGCATACATTTGAGGTGTTTTTAGCAAGAAACTAGAAAGTTTAGCTACACGACTGGCTGAATTTAGTTTTGTGATTTAAATGTAAAAATTAGCATTTCAACATATTTACACAAAGCTATTGATTTGACTTAGAGACTACACCCATAACCCAAAGCGAGAAACTCACAAAAACTTGGCAGTTTAAAGTGAAATTGCTGTTTCTACATGCTCAACCCTTTACCCTCTTTGAATTGCTTTCAATATCCTCAAACTGCTTTTTGAACTCAGGTCAGCTTCAAGAATAGCTTGGAGTGCCACAAAAGAGGCATCCTAAAAAAAGAAACTGCCAAAAATCCAGATGCAAATGTGCCCATTTGCAACATGGTCTGTGCAAGCATCAGTACTCCCTCCTAACCTAACATTTTCAGGAATGCAAGTTTAAAAATGAAGACTTTTAAGCCCATACAGAATATGCTATTCAAAGCAGTAGTCTCAATTCATACCAATACATCCACAATACAGATTTTCCACATACTGGTAAATCTAATTAGGTGGTTATAAACTTTTGATGAATTTCCATAAAAAGCAGTGGAAATAAAAAATACAGTGTCAAACAATTCTAAGTGCAGCTGTAAGTACATCACAATGCCAGTTATGAGAAATAATCAAGCACACTTTTTTAAAAAAAATTAATCATTTTTTTGATATAAACATCAACCGCAAAAGATACATACAACAAAAACCATGGAGTGAATAAAAATGGAGTGAAAAGTTAGGGGTACAGATAACAAATGAAATATGGGAGTCAAGTATAAGAAACAGAAATAGCCACTATGGATCTAAGACTAAGACTTTTTCAACAGAAAATATTCAAAGTCCACTGGACTCCAGCAAAACTATTCCAGAAGAAAATAAGTGCAGATAACTGCTGGAGATGTGGGAGTAAAAATGCGAACTTAGTACATATGTTGATTAACTGCCCAATGATAAGATCATTTTGGTGCGAGGTGAGGATATTTATAGCAAGAGTAATAAAAAGAAATTGTTATTTAGGGAAATTGAATTTAATAAATTATATTCCGGAAATGTGCGAGATTTCAAGGGGTCAAAAAAAATGGATGTTCTGTGCTACATGAGAAGCAAAAAAAACTTCTTTAGATGAATTGGAAGAGCCGCAAAAAGATTCCATTGAGCACATGTATTGATAATATGGACAGATTAGCTACATATGAACGAATTGCATGTCGATGTAAAAGAATGGATAAATATGAATAAACCTGGAATGAATAATCAAGCACACATTTAAAAATTGCATTACAGCAAGTCAGTCTAGCCATAAGAATTATATGCAAACACATGGCTATTGGATGTCAGACACTAGTGTAACAGCAGTCTGGGAAGTGACTGCATAACTATCTCATTGTTTCACATCCAACCTTTTTCCTGCAACCAAACAATCCCAATGTTGGAAAGAGCATATATAGTATCATTCATGAAGTGCAAGGTGTTTAGTTTGCCATAAACACACCAATGAGGGAGCTGCTTTGCCTTCGAACAGTGGGACACTAGTAATGTTAATGAAGACCAATCATAGGGACACTCAAATCATGCAGGATATATTTCTTCGAAAAGGGAGAAGCTGCCCTTAGAATACCAACCAATTAAAAAAAAATTCTCCTTCCTTCTTCTCATTCACAATGTTTCTACAGACAGGAAGTATATACCAAGAAGCCCACTGGATTAAAATATTTCTAGGGCTTAACCAAAATGGGGAAGCATTTAACAGGAAGCTGCACACCACCATAAATAACTTTGTTTTGTCATTTTGGGAGTGGTTTGAAAAACAGGCCAAGATATTCACGTATTCATAGCAAGGGTGGGAAGCACTGCCCTTTCTGCTTCAACTTTGTGACAGTATCATGGAATCCACTCTGGCTAGGATTCCACCAGAGTTACAGCTTAAGAAATACAGAATGTTTTAAAGGTACATTAAAGTAGGTATGGGGTATGTTTTCAATTCCAAGATATTCACACTTCAGTCTTGGAAAATAACTGTGGGCAAGACTTAACATCGTGCCACGTTATCACATAGGCAAAATGTTTTGGAATAGTTTTCACTTGCGTTGCAGCTACATACAACTTAGGGAGTGCTTACTGTGAGCTGGTACAGAGTACTGTATGGATGCCCTAGTACCTTCCTGGATTTTACCTAAAGCTGTTTGGATATGAAATTGAAGATCTTTGTTGCAGTTTATCTTTATCCCCTGGTTAGTTTCACCTCAATACAGTGAAGTGACACTGCTTCTACCTCTTGATTAAAACAGACACACACACTCTACATTTATATCATTTCAGCAGCTAGAAGTAGCAGAAAGGTTTTTCCCAGTTATTCTCAGGCTAAACACAGCTGCTTTTAGTTTTAGTTTTATTTACCAGATAAGGAATCCAAGCACACAGAAATGAAGCCTGTTGATTTCCTTCTCATAAGTTCAAAATACTTGGACAAAAATTCAGACATGCAGCCTTCCTAGCAAATCCTTTTTTTCAGCAAGAGAGAGAATTCAGCACAAAGTGAAGAGACTTATACAGACATCCACTGAAGTTCCTCTCTTTGATTCCATACAGATGGGCATTTTATCACATCTCATGATTCATAGTAAAATAGCTTACTACTTAGATGACCAAGCTACTGCCATTGAAATGAATGGGAAATGAAACCACCAAACACCTAAACAAGTTGGGGATGGTTTTATCCCCATTAACTTCTCAAATTTAGTAAGGAAAATAATTTGACATTTGCCAGTATCATAAATTCCACTTCTGCATGAGTAGTTATAACACCTGAAGAACAAACTGGCTTCAACAGATAACCCCCAATTATACTGAGAACCAAACCAAGTAGATATATGCTTACCTGCTTTACTTGGTACAGCTGTTGCATAAGAGAAGAGAAATAAGCGTTTAAATAGCTTAGGAGTCTGTGTTTGATGAACTATGCCACTGACGATCTAAGAAAAGATCAACAAATCAACACATTTATAAACCAGAACAAGGATTAGCCAGAAAGGAAGTCTAGTCACCAAGAAGCTCCTTCCTTGTTTGGGGCAAATGAGGCATGCAGAAAAGAATGAGTTAAACCCTGCTACTACTCAGGAAGGCAAGGAACATGCTACTAGCTCTCACCTTTCTGCGACTGAAGCAAAGGAAGCGCCCAGAAAGGAATGGAGTATGTTTAAGGTACGCTGATCCTAGGAAGGGAGAACAGACTAGCTGGTTTGTCAGATCAAGGCTAGGGCAGAACATGCTGAAGCAACCATCTGACAAAGGATACCACCTTGGAGTGAAGGATACCAAGAGGGAAGCTGCGTATGAGAGTAACTGCATATGTTTTATGTATTTTCTTAGGGTCTAGCTTATGCCTAGTCCCGAGCTGATGAAAGCACAAATTAACCTTCAAGATTAAAATTGGTCTGTGCCCAGGGTGACCCTATTCTTATGGAAAATGTTTAGATAGCTTTTTACTGACAAGGCTCCCAGTTTGGCGAACCTGCAGACTGTATATATCACAACTAGATTAACCATCTATTTAGGCTTGAAATTAATACTTAAGGTTAAAATGCTGAGCTCTAAGTGGTTGAAAAGAAACTCTGTTGGGTGAAGGCAAAAAAACAAACTGGGGATAAGCTTAAAGAACAGGATATAGCACAAAGGGCTAGGGACCCTCCAGCCCCCAAGTCAGACTTGACCAAGACTCCCCATTTTGCCCACCAGACCATTTCCCCCCAAACCACATTGATCTGCCCTACACCTGACCTCATATGAAGCATTAGGTGTGGTGCAGGTAGAGATGTGTCCAGTACAACGGCATGAAAGTAAAACGTTAACCACCCCATGCATCAGCTGGTGGCAAGGAACTTCAATCCTCCTTGGCTTGACTATGCATGCAAACTCCTCATGGCCAACATGCTTGCACAGCTAATGCCTGCAGAAAGCAGGCTAGAACTTAGGGTGGTTAATCTTGCTTAGTTACTACCTCCCCCTACCTCCATGGGCCAATGCTGACAGTAGAGTGGAACCACCCACGTCAATCGCCCTATGTCATTATGACAATGACTGACAGGAGGGCGTGAGAGATTTTTAAAAGGGCAAGTCACATGTTCTTCACATTCCTGGATAATAAGAAGTCTGAAGCCATTCTTTTCTAGATGTATCCTTTGTTCCAAACAGAGAAAAGTTAAATGTTCAAGACTCCCACACATTTTCAAGCTATAATAAGGTCACTTTTTAAACTTAAAGGCAGTGCAGTCTAAACCCTTATACTATTGCAATGCTCTCCATACACCCATGAGTATGGACAACTCCCTGTAGGGGACCAACTCCATAAAGAATGGACTAAATGTAGAACTATATGATGCGACATAGGCAGAAGCTATATTATCTTGCATGGGTGAACAGATGAAGCCAATATAAATTTGTGTGTCATTACCAAGTATATACACTTCTGCAATGTTCAGAACTAGATGTAAAAAGGACTTAATTCTAGCTTCTGCACTCAATGTATAAACGGAGCCACAGCCAAACTATGGCCTCGTCATTGAGGTGGTGCTGCATGCATGAACACAAACTCCTCTCCATTCTATTTCCTGGTTTGCCGGAAGGACATCCAAATCAAGCAAGCTATGTTCACCATGAACCAGGAGCTGGGGGAAGGTACTGGAGCAAGCCTGAGGCTCTTTATCCCGACATCTGAACAACGGCTATGGTGTCAAAGCAGTTCAGACAAACCGAAGGAAAGAAGCTTCACTATTATGTAGACTGCACTTTTAATGCTACTGGGTACTGTACATATTATAATAGATATAACCAGTCACCTGAGGGCTTCTGTGAGAATACAGAACATGCAAACACCGCATGCCATTTTCCTGTGATTTCCAAATCCTCAGTGGCAATTCTGAAGTATTAAGTTTTTAAATTTTAAAGAGCGACTAATTTGGGGTGCTCCCGCTTTCTCTAAATGGGTCAATTTTTCATTCAAATACATGAAAAAAGCTTACTGCTGCCATTAGAAACAAGACTTCCCGTATGTTCACACAGTATCTGTCAGTGTGTGATGAATGTATCAATGCTGGATAAAAGCACTAGCTGAGTATTCCTTTTACTGTTTTTCTTTATATTTACATATTTCTTTTAATAGTAGTATTTTAATACTGTATTTCTATTCATAATAGTTGAACGTGAAAAGTTTTCTCTGTGCTCCTTTTCCCAATTCTCCTGTGTGACTGGAAAACAAGCCAGAATCTGGCTTGCTCCAACATCTGAACCCAGATTCATGCTTTTCTTTATTACAAACCATCTACAAGCAGTAAACAAAGAACAAACCTTGGGTACTGCTCATTGTTTGAAACCACGAACTCAGGTTTCAAATGTCATGACAACTCTGACTTGCTTCCAGGTTTCATGAAAGCAACAGGAGAGAAATTTTCAGAAGGGTGTACCAAGATGCTGCACATCCTCATTAAAACTTTGTAAATGCCCGACGGAAAAAGCTTAGTCACTCTATTCATGAAAGTTTTGTCACAGCTACTCCCAAATGTTTGTGTTCTAAAGAAAGGGAATTGAGGCTACAGTTACCCGTTTTACTTCTTCCTCCTTGGTGTATCGCAAGCAGAAGTGAAACACTCTGAGATCTTTGCAGTAGATTATCATCGTCTCTGGGTATTTTCTCAGTTGACCATTCAGGGGTTTCTTTCTCTCATCATAAACTTTAAGAGGGGAAAATAGTTTTAACATTTCTCCATGCAGTGAGTTAGAACAGGGAACAAGGAAATCTACCCCTTCTCTATCATGAACAATTCTATCAATAATTTTAGATTAGTGACCATGACGGGAGCTGAAAAGTAACACACATTCATCCTGATATAAGGAATGGAAAACTATCTGGGCCAGCAAGGCTATTTGAGAGTTGAATATGTTGGAATACATGCTTCATAGCAAGTGATCTTGACACATTATATAAGATTTACAAATTAAAACTCAAACAAGTGGCACCAAAACTGAACTTTAGATTAGGATCACCAAATGAAATAAGTTGTTTAGTTGACACCAAATAGCCACAAGAAGTTGTCAGCCTACCTCCATAAAGCTGGTCCACACACTGAAGAGTGATGTCATTTTCCCCAATGATTTTATTATAAAATTCTAGTTCCTGAAAAAAGAAAAAGGTATTTTGTGTTCCTTAACAGACACTAGTCTTTTCATTTACTCTGTATTGCAAGTATAAGGTACGTTCATAACAACAGGACTGGAAGACTAGGGTACACTCTCAACCATGAAGCTCAGTGTGTGACCTTGAGGCAGTCACTATCACTCAGTCTAATCAATTCACTTGTGGCTACGAGTTTTGAAGTTTCTTTTTCCTATTTCCAAAGCCTCAGTCTTCCAAGAGCGCCAACAAACATCCATTACTCTCCACTGATGCCTAAAAATGCCCAATTTTAATGTCACATCCCTGTCAATGTGCAATCTAATCTTACCTAAAAACAAAGCAGAGACTGCTTTGACATTGCTACAGATTTGAAGCTGTGGATAATTTAATTGTTCACCAGCAACTTGCCCATCCTAAAAGAACTAGATACACATTTAATATTTGAAGACAATTGTTAAGCCTCATTTTTACCTCCAGTATTCTAAAAGCTACATGTTTAAGGGAAACCTCTACCTTAAGACTCCAACCTAAATGGGCCAGAGTGGTGTTTTGCAAAATATTTAAATATAGCATACAGAGCCAGGCAGGCAGTCATCCCTGGCCACTGCTGGATGAAGGAAAATATCTAACCCCCACCCTCATTTCAGGTCTCTCTAATTCTGAGGTATTGTTTGGGCCTCTCTGGAGAACAACCTTTGCTAGGAGAAAGACAGGGAGTATTACTCTTGCCCCTCTCGGACATCTCAGTGGCTTTCAATATCAGCCACTACAGTATCCTCCTGGACTTCCTTGCAAGATTCAGGGCACCATTTTTAGTGGTTCTGCTTACTGGAAAGTAGGCTTGAGAAGGTGGTACTGGGAGACTGTTCCTTCTCAAGCAAGTTATTCTGTAGGATTCCTTGGGATTCAATATTTTGCCCTATGGTATTTGGCATTTACATTAAACTGCTGGCAGAGGTTGTCAGGTGATATCAGAGCAAGTCAACATATTCCAGTTACAGCATGCTCCATTTCTCGTTTTCAGTAAACCAAGCTCAAGTCCATGAACCTGTGCCTGCAATCAGTGACTGACAGAGTGAGAATGCTTAAACTGTTTTATATGGATTATGAATTTATTTTTATTTTTTTAGGTGAGGAAGCAGCTCAACAGACTATGGATACAACTCATTCTGGATCTGATCACCCTTCCTTATTAGGTCAGATTTGTCTTGGGGCATTGCTAAAATCAATTTTATTCCTGGATTCTCAGGTTGCAGCTGTAGCCCAGAGGGTCCTTATCAGTTCAACTAGTACATCAACTACTGGAAAGTAGAGATCTCGCTACTATCATTCTTGCTTCAACAGTTTCTAGACTGGACTCTAAATGCACTCTGTGGCAGCCTGCCACCATATAATGAAGAGGATACACTCACAAGATAGCTTAAGGTTAACTTAGATTCCTTACATCATCCTCCAAAGCAGGTTCTTCACCAAGGAATGAAATCTTGAAATTCGTGCATATAAGTTTCCCATAGGTGCCACGGTTTGATCCATCATCTTGTGTGTACTTCAAAACCATATTTGCCTCGCAAAGCAGCAGTTCACCTAATGGAAATCAACATGCTTCTTAGCACAGTGTAGTGAACTACTCAGGTTCTTTAATGCAAAGCTTCTCTAACAAATTACAAATGAAGTTGTCACATGTAACTTCACTGCAGGAAAGAGTACTTGAATTACAGATGCGAAATATTTAAATCAACGACTGCTGTTGAGTATTATTGGTCTAAATTACAGAGCCCCTAGTGTTCATTAAATCCACTTTCAATATTTTAAGTACGCTCTGTATTACATGGCTAGTTACCTACACTGCATAAATAGAAGGAAGGATGCTAAAGCCCATTAACACAGGCATCCTCAAACTCAGTCCTCCAGATGTTTGGGGACTACAATTCTCATCATCCCTGACCACTGGTCCTGTTAGCTAGGGATGATGGAAGTTGTAGTCCCAAAACATCTGGAGGGCCAAGTTTGGGGTGCCTGCATTAACACCTGGAGCCTTTAAAACAAGCTTGTTCTACATATAGCCATTTTCCACTACCTTCCTATTCTCATTTACCTGTAGCTCTCCAGATATTAATTGATTTCAATCATCCCTGACCACTGAGAGTTGTAGTCCTATAACATCTGGAGGCCCACAAGTTACCCATATCTACAGTTAGTTGAATGGCAAAGCAGAGTCTTCAACTTCCTTCACATTTGGGACCCGCCTTTAACTCCACTAAACCTTTTACCCACAAGGGTGGCCAGATGCCAGAAAATAGGGTTTCTACACCTAATATCTCCATACAAGGCAATATTGGCAGATGCAGTTCACCATACAGGAACAAGACAGTAGTCTTCATTCTATACATCTTTTAGAGATAAAGTTGCTATTCCTTCTCCCCACCCTTGCTTACTTTCTCCAAAAATATCAAAGAAAGTAGCAACTGTGCTCAGATGCTGCAATCAATTCCTATAGCAGCCATGTGGGGGTTCTTTTTGACAATGCATTAATGTGGTGACCATGTGCAATAACCTTCCAGCACACACAAGGCCTCCACATTCCCCCACAACCTTTTTCTCTCTTCCGAAGTAGGAAGGGAATAATCACAACCTTGAGAAATACTTAGAGATGAGGAAGTGAGAAGCGTGTCACGCTCTTTGCTTGTTGAACTATGAACTTTTCCAGGCTGAGAGCAGGACCACACCTGCCCATCTCAGCCTTGAAAAGTATAGAGAGAGGAGTGAAAGTGCACAGTGTGCTGCTCCTCCCCACTTTCTTTCTCAGTTCTCTGCGCACTGGCTGCTCAGGTGCTTGATTCAGTTCACTTCAAGCAGGAAGAAGGAAAAGCACCTTGTAAAAATAGTGAAGACGACAGAAAAAGGTAAGTGGGAGTAGCAGCCAGACCCAATGCACGGAGGAAGTGGGGAGGAGAGTGAAGCAACCCAAGAGAGAAAAATGAAAGGGTGGATCGTATCTGCATTTTCTCAGATTGTGTGCCCCTCTTCAGCCGAGTTTCTGCTCTCTATGGCTGTTCTCTCTCTCTCTCTGGGTTTGTATCTTGCCAAAGAGAGACTTTGCCTTAAACAAGAATGTTTGGTAACAGCCATGTCTACCATGGCAGTCATTTTATGATGGCGCCCAAGGCGCTTTCTCACAATTCCAAAATGTCCATGGGTCCAAAAACAGTGGCAGCCTCTGTTGTAGACTACCAACCATTCTGCAAAGCTTCCAGACTGTTCTTTCTTGGCAACAGTTTGCATTGGCACAGGAGTTTTCTCAGCCACAAAGCTTTAAACTTTCCCAGCCCTGACATCATCAAAGGCTCACAGCTCCTCTTAGTAGCAAAGTAAACATCGAGCCAGTCTTCCTCATCCCTTAAAAAAGAAAGGTGTTTGAGAGAGACAGTACTGCTGTGAACCTAATAGTTACTGTCAACTTTCACCATCTGTTACAGAAATTGTGGAGGCATTCTACAAAAGAATAAAAATGCAGTTGGACAAATCTTGATGCATGTCCTTTATCTCAGGTCTTCTAGGCAGGTCATGCGTATAACATTGATAAGATTCTACAGCATTGTCTATATGTTACCTGGCAACAAATTTGGCTCTACTTCCTTTCCTGTGGCTTCCCTCACATATACCTCCTAGAAGAAAAGACATTGCATTAGTCCAAATCAGAAGTAAAAAGCTCTGTTTCAAATGCTTTCCAACAGATATTGCTTTAGGATGGTTCAAAGTACCATATTGTTTGGCAAATAAAGTTATACTGTAACTAGAGATTGGCCAAGCAAGCAGCTAGTCCAGCAAAGGGTTCATACACACGAACACAGGAAAGCAACTGTGTAAGTTGCTATTATAAGATAAGAAAACCATTATTCTCTTGTTGATTGCCACTTAAACTATGCAGGAATTTGAGTTCCTATTTTACCACACAAGTAGCTGTTTAGTTTTTGTTGGGATATTCTAACTGAAACTGAAACTCTGGCCATCTAATATTAGCTGAAAGACAACTTGAATGTCTGCCCCCATTTGGTTCCAAGGCTGTAGAATTAAACACAACACACTGTCCTCCTGCCCTTATCCTAAGTTACACAAGCCACTCAAAAAGGAAAACCATTACCACATTGCCAATTCCCAACTCCTGGTCACACCTACCATCTACAGAAATGTTGTACATTGAGGGCTCAAACACATTGCTATTCATAATTAACAGTATCTTTACTTTTCTGGTTCAAACAGCAAAAGATGTTGTGTTAAGTTTGTATCAATATATACATGTAACTGTTATTTTAGGATTTGCATCAACTAGCCATCATTCCCTATTTTCCTAATGGCTTAAAAAAACCAAAAAACTTAGCACTTTAATTAGTCTGCCCTTTACTTTTCCAGGTACCTATCTGTGCTTTCTCCTCCACTGGGAAAAAACCAATCCTTTCACATTAGTTACATCATGGACCACTATTCCCAGCTGCTGCTTCACCAGTAACAAATAAACCAGGAGTGCCCAGATCCTGTTTCACAACCTGTTTCAGCTGGGAGAATATCACAGTCCATGTTTGTTGCATAAACAAACTAGTGCCAAGATAAAAAATTTACCGTTAACACTCAACAGTGTTCTTTACTTCCTAGCAAGTAAGGCAAATGTCAAGAACATAGCAGCTCCATTTTTTTTTTGTAACATAACTTTTATTCATTTTCACATTTGAACTGTTTGATATGGTTGCATTGTTTACATTAGTGCTTATGGCATGCAACGATTACATAAATTTATTAAAAAATAAACACTCACACACAACTTTGTTAATATATTCAGAAATGTTCATCTAAGTATACATATACCAAAATTTGTAGAGTTATGACAGATATGAAATGTATAGTAGCATTTATTGCTTAGATTGCTGACCATAAGTGAATGTATTTTGTATCAACAACAATTAGAAATTATAGGAAGCGGGAAAAGGAAAAAATTAAAATATGTACTTCATGAATGCCAGGTTGTGCTGCAAGCTATGGGCACTGTTCTACCATATTGTGTGTATTATCAATAAAGTCACATCAGACTGCATAAAATTTCACAGAATCTTAAGAGTTGGAAGGGACCCAAACCCCCTGCAATGCAAAAAATCTCAGCTAAAGCATCTATGACAGATGACCATCCAACCTCCATTTATAACCTGTTTAAGAACCTCCAAGGTTTGGCCTCTTGCTACTTGTTTCACTTTTTTCAATAATGCCATTTGCCAAATTGCATTGCAGCACCGGCCCATAGTTGATTGTAATGATTTCCATGTCCTGGCAATAGTTATTCTTGCAGCAGTTAATAGATGTGCTATACAAATATTATGACTAAATACCGGAAGCTTTCCCTAACTATTGGAATTTATAATCTTTTCGAGAAAGTTTCCTGAAGTTGTTGTTGGGTATGAAAGAAGATTACTTTTGTTTTTAATAGCGCCAGCAATAAGGACAACTGCATTCCCAATTGCTTCCTTAAAGGAAGCAAATAATCTAATAAATAATCTAAAATTTCAGAGGGTTTTAAGTTAGTTCAGCTAATATACTGCCTCAGTATTAGTTGCTTAGGCAAAAAGAGGGGAAAACACAATGAGCTAAGGCCACTGACTTAATGACCTACTTGTGCCTCTACCAAAGGTACTTGGCTGGCTTCTCTATCAGAAACATGATGCATGATAACATTGGTCCAAGCTGGACTCATGTCCTTATTGCTAGTGGCAATCCATTATAGTGTGACCCATTTCTAGTATCTTACCTAAAAGTGAAGGTAAATATTGATTTTCCACCAGCAATTCACCTTGTTGTACTAAGATGAAAACTACCTTGATAGTTTTTAAGATACTGGGAAAAAGCCATCATTAACATCAGTCTACTGTTGAACCTAAAACAGTAGACTGATGTGGAAAATCTTATTTCCTTCTTGGCCAAATGCAACACTTTTCTACTTCACAGAAAATCTGCAAAATTAGCTTGTAATAGGAAATGCCCATACTGGACAAGTTAAAAACAAAGTAGGGAAGGGCAAAGAACTAGGATGTTACAACCCTTAAATATGATTTCTCATTTACCTTCTGAAATCATGGGGCTATTAGTCAGAATGCTGCCTATATAGCTAATATATTTAATATTTCAGAAACTGTTTTCCTGACTATTTTGTTTAATGGTTCTGCAGTATTCAAAGCTTCATGCCAAATTCTGAATCTCACACAGACCAAGGACATCTGCATCACATGCACAAAGCAGCAAGTTGGCACAATACCAATAAACGTCATTAAATGAATAGATAGCCTCTGGTTGTCTGTGGAGATCTAGAACACCTTATCTCTCTGGATGTAAAGTGAAGGTCAAATAACCACTGAAACAGCACTCCCCACCTGAATATTTTGGATGCCTGAATATTTTAAGTTCCACTTAAATGTTAAAGTAATCCCAGCTAAGTAAGCTCTGGGAGCAAAAAGTTGTGCAGGGTCAGCTAGAGTATTATTTCATGTTTGAAGAGCTGTAGCTGTACCAGAAAAGTATAGCTAGAAGTTTACTAGTGTCAATTTACGCATGTAATGTTAAAGCATATACTGTATATAAACTAGTAAGATTAGAGGCAAGGACTTGAGTAATATAACTGAACAGCCTAAGCTCAAGAACGTGGGCAAAAATATTTTAGACACTCTTAGGCATGAAAGGTAGCATGAAAATTAAACACGTGATTTGAAAACACTTAAATCTTAACATTCTTGATCCCTGAACTAAAAGGTGCATTGGTAAAAGCTTCAAAGAAAAACAGGATGCAGGTTGCTAAGACTGAAATGATTTAAAGTTCGACAGCTGAAACAATACGTTGCACAATATTGAGATGTGCAGCTGCATAAAGAGCGAGTGTGCAGTCTCTAGATGTTCATAAGTCAGCTTTGCACATTGTGGAGTTATTCATCCCAACAGTCAGGAGCTGATTAAAAAACAGCCAACAAAAAGACAAGAACTTTGAATGCATACTCTATTAGGCAATAGAATATTTGATCAGATAACTAATCCATTTTTGGAAGTGCATAAATTCTTTAAATATATAAATATACATCTGGGTTCCAAGTTCCCTTTTCTGAAAACAGCTGCTATTCCAGAGTGCATTTAACAAGTGGCTAGCAAATCCAATTTACACATCATCTTGGCTGTACCAAACAGACTACAAGTAGGAGCAGAAAGCAATGTACTGCAGATTTGAAGGTTCACCATTTACCAATCCTTACAAAAATATACTGCAGGGTTGTTGTAAACCACTCAGACTGATCTGCAGTATTAACTATATAGTGCAGGGCTGTTGTAAAGCACTCTCTCCTATCTGAAGCTTCTTCAAACCAGTAATATAAAAAACTTTACATGCTTTGAAATTTACAGTAGTAGGATTCTATTTTAAAGGGTTTCATTCTAATTAAGAAGAAAGTAAGAAGGAACAGAGCTCTTTGTGGCTACCTCTTGCAGAGTTACTTTGGTTGGGGTGGACTCATTGATAACAAATCCCAAAGCTACTTTAAAATCTTGGATTTCTCCGTTATTTTTATGGGCAGCTCTCACCTCTGCCCCTGAAAACATTTTAAAATATCTTCAGTATGAAGCAGGAAGTGGCCTATGCAGTCCGATTTTTTACTTCATAGCTAGAGTCTCTTCCTTCTTTTCCATGCACTAACTTCCACCCCCCTCCAACCTGATTTTCTATGATTAATTCCCTGGGTGGAGGTGCTACTGCTTTGTCCACATAAATATAGACATTCTCCTTGGAGATCATAAATAGAATACAAGATAAGCCATGACAGGCAGTACATGCTGGAGTCAATATTGTCCAGCATCATCAGCTTCTCTTTACCTGGCAAGAAGGATCTAGCTGATTTTTAAAACATTTTCGTATTCTGCAAACACCCACAGAGAGAGAGAAAATCCTTGACATAATCCAAGCTGCAAAGCACAGGAAATTAGCCAAATATAGATGCAGCAAAGACTAAACTTTGCATAGCAGTGAACTGTTTATTGTGGGAAAATGTGAGTGTTTACAGTTAATAGTATCTACTCCAGGGGATGTGAAATTCCCTACACTTAGTTTAGCTTTCATAGATGAAACGACACTACTTCACAAGTAGCTGAGATTCAACACACAACAGTAAGTTCAAAAACACTGTACTGTACTTTTATCATAAGCTTACCTGGTCTTTCTGCAACTAGAATTATAAAACACCAGAAATGCAAAACTGATGAAACATATCCTTTCACCCACCATTTAACTTGGGTAATGCCAACCAGGTGTTTAGCTAATAATGGAAACTATCTTGAATATGTAACCCTGGCTATCAGTAATCCCTGGTAATGTCATTGGTTTTGACCAGGGGTAGGCAACCTAAGGCCTGTGGGCCAGATGCGGCCCAATTGCCTTCTCAATCTGGCCCGTTGACAGTCTGGGAATCAGCCTGTTTTTACATGAGTAGAATGTGTCCTTTTATTTAAAATGCAGCTCTGGGTTATTTGTGGGGCACAGGAATTCGTTCATTTCCCCCCAAAAAATATAGTCCAGCCCACCACATGGTGGTACCACTGTATTTGGCTTAGAACAAGGAGCCCTGGGTTGAGTAGTCTGCTCAACCATGAAGCTCACTGGGTGACCTTGGGCTAGGATTGCTCTCTAAGCCTAAAAAATGTTAACAATATTATAGAGAAAATAAAATGAGAGCTGGAGAAACCATATGTGCCTTCATGGAAGTAGCATATAATCTTAAAATGTACCCAAGGTCAATGGAGCTGCCATATTGCTTGCAATGCTCCACCGTTAACTCCATTAGAAACTAACACAAAATGCGTCCTGACAAGAGTTGTCTGACAACATACTTATCCCAGGCATTTCCCGCAAGCACCACCTTGCTCCCATTTAATGAATGCAACTTAACCTTGGAATTTTCCCTGCAGTACATACAAAACTGAAAATAGAAGTTTCCCCCCAGCATAACTTTGAGCTCATCTGAGGCTTAGGATACTTTTGTGCAACTTATCTCTGAAGGACCTGGAACCCCCCCCCCCCAAAAAAAATACAATATACTAGATACTAGGAAACTTTATCCTAATTTGTTTCCTATTTAGTCTTTGTTCCAGTATAAATTAACATGGAGATAACTAAACCAACAAACCCAAACACCAAATTTTAGTAGTGCTGCACAATGATAATTGTATTTTTATAACAATTATTTGGGATATTCAAATCGTTTTTAATGTCCTTCAGTTAACGCCAAAGCAGAATGAAACTATAAACAAGTAAAACCAGTATGGAACTGGCCTGAAGGGCAAGTTCTAGTATCTGCTTTCATTACTTTGGCAAGTAAAGAAAGCATTGTTTCTGCTTTCTTCCCCCGTCAAATTGGAAGCATGGCACCATTTCTCTTAAAAGTACGTTCTTACAACACCTTCCATAACTCTAAACTCTGCAATTTTCACTGTATTCTGGCAAGAAACAAGGGATATTTTCCTGACCATTATTCAGCTTCACCACACTTGGTACACAACAGCACATATGGAACTTTACATACCGGTACCTGTCACAAGTCATTCATTAGCTGTTAAATTTGGAATACAATATTAACTGGCACCTGCTTAATGTGGGAGATTATCAGCCAAACCTAACTAATACCACAGAGCTGTAGGCAAATACTCAGACCATAGAAATACAAAGGTAAGAGGGCTCTGTGGAGAAGGGGCATTTCCTCTCTCTTCTCTCTATTCCTTTGACCAGCATTGGATGCAGTCATGCCTCAGCTTTAGGTATATGCCTGAGGCTGGTTATACTGTAAATATAAGCATTTTGCCTGCATAGCTTTTACTGTTGCCTTTGCATGATTATAAATCTTATTCTTACACTTACTTTACAAGCTGTTGTCTGATTCTTTTTTAAGTGGGGTAATAAAGGGAGAACCAACTTCATGGCTAGACTTGCTCAAAAAGGTTTTACAGCCCAATACCCACATGCTTCAATTTTGCTGCTAAGGATGGGACTTTTAAAACTCTTCAACCCATACACATGGGGGCTGGAGGGATAAACTGCAATTAATATATCCTCTCCTACCTATTAAAACCCACCTCACGCTTAACCTCTCTCAATGCAAATATTTTCCTAAGCACAGTCAAACCTCACTGCCTGCCTAATGAGGAAGCAGCAATATGCACAAAATTCCAATTCTCCCTTCACAAAGGTAATCTAGAAGATGCACAAGTCATAGGGCTTGCAGTTAGGTGTACACATTACTGTACACCTAAATTTATATCATGAGCCTTTGAGCAAAAATACATACAGCCTCTGTCTGAGAAGAGATGGAAAATCCTACAGTGCACTTACATCAGCAGGTATTATCTGAAACCATCTATTCCCCTATTACTGTTTGATTCCATATGTAGTTAATAGTTTGCTGCAAGATATGTATGAACAGGAGATGTAGGGGATGTGAAGCAGGGCCTCTTCCATCACAGCATTCCAACAACACAAATTGCCCTCCAGTACCCTGCCAAAGACAACCTTCTCTCCTCAATTCACTAAACACTCTCAGCACACCTGTCTACCTAATGATAAGCTCCTCTGGCATTTAAAAGAAAGCAGGAAATGCCATATTTCAACACTCCACTCTCACACCATTCTTCATTGGCTCTGTCATACACTTCCAAATATCAGCTTTTGGGGGTAGTGGGCACATTTGGGAACCTGAAAAATCCTCAAGGGCGTTCCAACAACAGGAAGAACATCTCCCTTCAAGAATGTGGGCGGGACTGGGACTTATTTTGAATTTTAAAGCCTAATAGCAGCAGGGGAAGAGCACTGTAGCCAACAGATGGCTTTTTTTTCAAGCCAAGTTGTAGCATAGGTGACATTTTTGGCAGGAGGAGCACAGCTGGTCAAGGCGTTAGCTTATTTTCTTCACACCTCCCTACCCCACAAAAAGCCCCCTTTGCCACAATTAGGCTTGAAAAAATGCCTACAAAGCTTCTTTCAAGCCTAATTGCAACCAAGCAATTCTGAGAGGAAGTCCACAGAATTACACCTGCCTTACACCTAGTGATGCGAGGTGAAAATATTCAGAAATCCTATCCCAACCACACCTACATAGCACCACCCATCTCTGACCAAGCTACTACTTAAAAGGGGAAGGGGGGAAGAGAAAAATTTAACTGGGTTTTTTTGTCCTACATGCAATCATATTTAGTACAATCAAGAATGCAGTTTTGCAGATAGATTTGATTTGTAATGGCAGAGGTCATCACAGGCAGAGAGCAGGTTTAATTCCCATCAGAGGTGTACACCTTTTATATATATTGCCCTTATAGTAATTAATGGCTGCTATTCACTCTTATGGGAAATAGAAAATTGCTATTTTTACAATGATGGCAAAGTCTGGCCGACTTCCTCTTGACAGTGGAAATATAAAGCCCACTGAGTGCATTGCACTATACAAGGCTTCCTTCCCCACCTATTTTTGTCACAGCAACAGGTACTTTACTGTAACTACAAATCAATATACTACATGCATATAGAAGAGGTCCTTTCCTCACAATGCTACTTTAGCCTGCACCCAACTCAGATTTAAGGAGCTTGGAGGGAGCAAAGCAGTAAACATCCCTTAAGGAACAAAATGCAAGACTATCCCATGCAGGCTTGAGTCATATCACTTCACAAAAGTTATACTGTTCTGACATACCTTGGCAGCATTCAGAAAATGCAAACTTATAATTGACCTTATTTCATCCCAAGTATATAAAGGCTGACATTTTAAAATGAATAATTACAGGGAGAAACTAGCCTCTCTATCAACAAAGCAATATTTGGACAGTAAGGCTACAACCCTTTAAGCAGCCTTACCTGGAAGTAGGTCCCAGTGAGCTCAGTGGAGCTTGATACTGAGTAAACACATAGCTAGGGAGGGCCTTACTTCGACCACAGTAGGAAAGCTGGTATCAAGCTAATGGTTAAATATGAAGCTTCAACAGGGACACTTCACCAACCCAATGTATTTTTTAAAACCCATTATTATTCAACGACACTTGTTTTTGTTGGAAACACACCAACATGAGCATAGATATGACCATCTACCATCAAGATGTAAAATATTTCATGGTTTCAATGCTTTTAGTTTTGTGCCATTAAAAAAACAAACAAACCACAACCCCTAGTAATTTAACATTATCAAAAACTAAATTTATCCTTATTCTCTTCCCGTTTTCTCCTCCTCCCACTGCTGTTACCTCCCCATCAAGTAAGCTTTTAAGCTCCTGCAGCAGGGACTTTCACTGTAGGAAGAACCACACAGGCTGACGCCAGACACACTTGTTGACTGCCCCCCCTCCCCTCAATGCAAAACAGTGGGGAGGAGGGTTGTGAGAAAGTGAAAGCGCACCACTGACCTAACTTCACAGCAGGCACACTAACCTACAAACAGGAAAAAGCAATATATTCTTATCCTAAAAAGCAAAAGTCTTGCGGCGTCACAAACACAAGGTTTATTATCATGGTTACACTTCTGCGGAAGCCACATCCTGCTGATAACACCAAGGTCGCGGGTTCGATCCCCAAATGGGCCACGTGCCTACTCCTGCATTGCAGGGGGTTGGGCTAGATGACCCTGGGGGGGAGAGGAACCCTTCCAGCGCTATACAGTAGTTCTACGGCTAGTTTTTTTTTAAAAAAAAAAGCTTCACTTGTGAGGGGCACATACTCCCAAAATAAAGCGGAGACCACCGACCCAACTTTGCAGCGCGCGGCAGAGGAAGCAACTCTTCTAAGAGACCTGAAGATTAATCTGTTTCTCAGTCTTGGGTCTCGAAACCCATGACAAATGCCGGTCTAATCTTTTATGGAA
This sequence comes from Podarcis gaigeae, assembly GCF_964106915.1. Classification (NCBI taxonomy): domain Eukaryota; kingdom Metazoa; phylum Chordata; class Lepidosauria; order Squamata; family Lacertidae; genus Podarcis; species Podarcis gaigeae. The sequence continues at coordinate 48,984,516 of NC_139687.1, read as the reverse complement.
TAAATAAGGAAGTCTATTAAAAATAGTAATGACGGAAGATAAAGCATTTAAAAAATATTAAAAGTGTTATTAAAAGTGCACTTTGTCAGGGTGTTTGTGTGTGTGTGTGTGTGTGTGTGTATATATATTTATATAGGGGGCGAGGTGGGCCGGCGTGGGAATGGGGTCCTCCAGGGCTATATACAAATATATATACATATATATATATATACACACACACACACACACACACACCTTGAGAGTGTCCGCTCCTGACAAAGCGCACTTTTAATAACGATATTAATACTTTTTCAATGCTTATTTTCCGTTATTATTTTTAATAGACCTCCTTATTTATTCCACAAAAGCTTAGACCGGCGTTTGCTTCTCAATCTCGGGTCTTATATGTGTGTGTGTATATATATATATATGTAAATAGCCCTGGAGGACCCCATTCCCACGCCGGCCCACCTCGCCCCCTTCTCCCTCCTCGTCCCGCGCGCCGCCAGCCAGCCAGCCCCACCCGCGCGCGCGCGCCCTCCCTTCCTCTCAGACCAACCGCCTCGCCTGGTCCCCTCAGTCGCCGACCTACCTCCGGGCTGATGTAGGAGACGAAGGAGGGCTTGGCCGGCCTGGCCCCCGCGCCGCCCCCCGCGCCCAGCATGTCTGGCCCCCGCGAGGTCCCGGCGGCGGCGGCGCTGCTGCCAGGGCTCCGGCCGGTGCCGGCGGGCGAGGGCGGCGTCGGCAGCTCCTCCCAGGAGGACTCCGCGGCGTCGTCGTCGTCCTCCAGCGCCGCCCTGCTTCGCCTCACGTAGTTAATCCCTCCCATCGCAGCGAGCGGCAAGACCCCACAGTCCCGGCGGCGGCGCACGTGAGCCTCTCTCCCCGCCCTATTAATGCACGAGCTCCGCCCAGCCATCCGCGCCGCCATTGGGCCGGCAGGAGGTCGATCTCAGGCAGAGGTCCCGCCTATTCACCCCGCCCTTTCTCGCTCCCTTTGCAGGGAATAGTCATTCCCGTAAAAAAGAGGTGGGAAAAAAGTGTCATGGGACCAATCACAACATTGATTAGATAAATTTTAAAAAATCAGAGGGCTGAAGGACAGATACGTCACCCAATCAGGAAATGACTCACGGACCGGCTTAATAGGAGAGCTGATTTCCTTGTCCTCTCCCCCCGCCTGGAACTCTGAGCTGTATTAACTGTAGTGCCGCCGCACCCGAATCTACTTTCTCATAATGCAATTTTAAGTTGCACGGTTTGTAAAGTTGTGTGCGACTATAAAATTTCCAGGAACCCGAAAACAAAATCAGATGCGACGTGTTTGTTTTAAATTGTTATGGGAAATGTTAGGATCCTTCTGCCTTGGTCAGACCACACTGGAGTGCTGTGACCAGTTCTGGGCGCTCCAAATGATGAAGGATATTGACAAGGTGGAACGTGTGCAGAGAGGAAGGCAGCCAAAATGATCGAGGGTCTGGAAGCCAAGCCTTAGGAGGGATGTTTGAAGGATTTGGACATGTTTAGCTTGGGAAAGAGGAGACTAAGAGGAGATATGATAGCCATCTTCAAATATCTGAAGGGCTGTCGCATAGAGGATGGAGCAAACTTTAGTTGAGATTTCTGCATTGCAGGGGGTTGGGCTAGATGACCCTTGTGATCCCTTGCAACTCTCCCTTTTCAGCCTGGCCAACCAACATCTATGGGAAGCCCACAAACACAATGTGAGTGCAAAAGCATTCTCGCCACTTGTGAACACCGGCAGGGGAGGTAGAACAGCCTTATGTTGCCCTTCAGGGTGCAATAAGGATGCAAATCAAAGCAATAAGAACAAAACCACACACATACACACCAACAACTACATTCCTATTTAATGATATCTATACTGCTTCCATAGGAGTATTTTCAGGGTTGTTTGCAACAACTAATAAACACTTTGCAATAAACTGAGGAAATAATCATGTCCCACCCCCGCTGCTGGAAAGTGCCAGTTGAAAAAATTATGTAAAGCACTCAGAAGGGGGCCTCTTTAAGATTTTAATGCTGTATGTTGGCAGGTTGATAATTGCAGGTGCTCATTCAACTACTCAGGTTGTAAGGCTCTTGGGCTGCAACTGCCACCAGCTGAGCTTCCAGCTAGTATGGCCAATAATTATGGAAAGCCGTAGTTCAACAATACCTCAAAGGTCAAAGTTTCTCCATCCCTAAACTAGGGGGTTAATGATAAGTAAATCAGTTCTGCTTGGAAACAGAAGTCTTCTAGCCCAGGTGAGATGTGTTTGCAACACCTGGTCCCAATTAATAGCTCAGCAGCTGATTAATTTTGAATTAATGTCCCCAGCTGTTTAGAAGGTTGTTTGGGAGACTTGCAGCTGTTTGGGAGTGGATAGGATGTGTAAGATGTTTTCACTTTTAATTAGAAACACAAAGATTGAATGTCACCCTGTTGGCAAAGAGCCTTTGTAAAACAAATTATCAATTTATGCAAAAGAACGAAAGTTTGCTACCACAACCTTCTCTCACTTTCTCTCTCCCTACTTATCTTCTTCCCCAACCTTGTGCAGTCTATAACAATGTCTCTCATTGATGGCCAGATGATGGGAATTGTAGTTCAACAACATCTGGGGGAACAAAGGTTTTCCACGCCTGCTTTATATACTTAACTCTAGCAGGGATTTTGTATGCCAGACACTGGAAGAGTTAAAAAAAGAAACCAACCAAGAAAGAGCCAATTAGGAAGTTATGGGAACAGGAAGGAATACTTAAAGTAAGAACAATCATGGGGGAAAAGAAGACATGTAACAGAATTTTTAAATAATTTGGTCCCTTGAGTGATTTCATGATGCTCAATACATTAAGGAAAAGCTAGGTGTTTCATGTAGAGGGACACGGGTGGCGCTGTGGGTTAAATCACAGAGCCTAGGACTTGCTGATTAGAAGGTTCAAATCCCCGCGATGGGGTGAGCTCCCGTTGCTCGGTCCCTGCTCCTGCCAACCTAGCAGTTCGAAAGCACATCAAAGTGCAGGTAGATAAATAGGTACCACTCCGGCAGGAAGGTAAACCGTGTTTCCGTGCGCTGCTCTGGTTCGCCAGAAGCGGCTTAGTCATGCTGGCCACATGACCCGGAAGCTGTCTATGGACAAAAGCGAGATGAACGCCACAACTCCAGAGTCAGTCACGACTGGACCTAATGGTCAGGGGTCCCTTTACCTTTAGGTGTTTAATGTAGTTTATTAAATGGTATTATCAAACATGATACTGCCTGTCTCTGCTGGGTTTTTTTGTGTTGTTCTGGCACTACAGTGGTACAGGATTTGTTGGGAGGAGATAATTGTGTTGGATAACAATCTGACCCTAAGTAGCACTAGGAAGAATGACCGAAATTATAAATATTAAGTAGAGTCATGAGTACCAAGAGCTCAGTCCTGGAATGTGTGCAGTAATACACCCGATTGTATGCAAATTCCTTTCCCTCCAACAGGTAAAGCTTTTGCATCACAGAATATGACCACCTGATAAGACTTGCACCATAGTGCCTCTTATCAAGCAGTACATAATAGCATTGTAATATTATTATCAGATGTTCAGCCTTTGTTTCCTGAAAAGCAGCCATTATGTCTGAAATTGACTTCTTCATTAAACTGGCAAGTAAGGCAAGTCAAAGTTTTACTCAGGTAAAGGTAAAGGTAAAGGTACCCCTGCCCATACGGGCCAGTCTTGACAGACTCTGGGGTTGTGCGCCCATCTCACTTAAGAGGCCAGGGGCCAGCGCTGTCCGGAGACACTTCCGGGTCACGTGGCCAGCGTGACATCGCTGCTCTGGCGAGCCAGAGCTGCACACGGAAACGCCGTTTACCTTCCCGCTAGAAAGCGGTCCCTATTTATCTACTTGCACCTGGAGGTGCTTTCAAACTGCTAGGTTGGCAGGCGCTGGGACCGAGCAGCGGGAGCGCACCCCGCCGCAGGGATTCGAACCGCCGACCTTTCGATCGGCAAGTCCTAGGCGCTGAGGCTTTAACCCACAGCGCCACCTGCGTCCCTTTACTCAGGTAGGATTACTTAAAACAGATGAGGTCTTGTTAACTGGAGAAATTTCTCCAGCAATTAAAAAATGTTTATCACCTTGAAAATCTTGTTCTCATTCTATTGGAATTTGGAAACAGCGTACTTAAGACTTAGGCTACAGTCCTGAACCCTTACCTGGAGGCGAACCCTGTAATGTGGGCAGAGTATACCAGGGCACATCTCCTCTAGAATATACGAAGCACAGAATAGTCTCCATTTCGCAGGAAGATGCAGTAGTTAACACCTTGATAGTTCATCATCTAACCTCCAAAAGGTTTCAGTCCCCCCACTTGGATCAGAAATAATTTCAATGATCACTGCCCAACTGTCCTTTGTCCTCCAAAGTCCCTCAGCTGACCATCTATTCTGCAACATGAGACCAGAAGTTTTTGTAAGTAGATGCAACAGTATAGGTTCTTTGCATTTTCTTGAAGCAACATTTGGCCTCCTCTTGTTTCTTCTGTCTTTTTCATCATAAACTAGGCTGTTGCGGTCTTGGGTGTGTTCCCTCAGTTGACATTCCCCACCCTACCCATGCCTAAAATGACTTGGTTCATGCTATGTGTGGGGGGTTTGACAGAGTAAAAACAAGCTACATTGGGCTCAGGGGACAGCCAGGTAGGCTAGGTGCTTTCAGCCTTCCCTCCTATGTACGGTATTTGCCGCGGATTCCCAAAAATGCTCCCATCTGGGGGTAGAGGGAGCCCAAGCTGGTGTGTTGACAACCTACTTAAGTGCCTCTGCCACAACTGGCCTACCCAGACTGGTAGTCATGGGAAGGAATACAAGGCCCATTAAGCACAATGGGATTTCCCCCCAAATGGTCATGTAGAAGATTGCACTGTTAATTATTGCTCGGGTTACCAATGCTGTCTTAAATGATGGGCCAATGTTTAGCATACTCTGTTAAAAATAAACAGAACTTTGGCCTAAAATCCGAAGGCTGTGCATAAAAAAACACTACAACCTGCATGTATTATTATAGTGCATGAGTGTTGGAAAAAATCATTTTAAAATGTTACTCCATTGTTATAATGCTGAAGCAGCTGAAGAAGCAGGATAATGTGAAGGCCAAAAAGAGAAATGTGAAGACATGGAAATATGTGACCACAGATTATTATTTTTTTTTGGGGGGGGGGGGGAGTAGCAACATGCTATGTGGCCTGAGATAGAAAAATGCCCCATGATTAGAAAAGTTATGCGCTTCTAAAAATATACCAGTCCCCTTGCACTCAAGATCACAACCAGCAGCATTTGAAGTCTCTGTGCTACCAAAACTGACTACGTCCAGGTACACTCACAACAATCTGCTAGCCAATATGATGCATCAAATCCTAAATGAGAATAAAATTTAATATTTTAGGTATAGTCATCATGGCTCAAAAGATTCAGCTTCAAAACTTCCCCCTTTGTACAATATACTGCACTTACGTGTCTGTTAATGAATATTAAGAATTTAGAACAAATACAGCCTGAAGGCTTTGCAATTATCAAAAATTGAAGAGTGCCAGAACATGGCAGTCTCTGATGAAATCAGTCAACCATTTACAATTTCCTATTTCTCAAGAAATTTTAGGAACACCGGGCAACATAAATATCGCATAGGTTCCCACTTACTGCAACCTCCTCTACAGTCTGGTCTGGAGGGTCCCCCTCAACCCTACAGAATCATATTTTGTACGTTGGAAGGGACCTCAAGGGCCATCTAGTTCAACCCCCTGCAATGCATCCATTACATATGGCCATCCAACCGCTGCTAAAAAACCTCCAAAGAAGGAAAGTCTACCACCTCACAAGGAAGTCTGTTCCACTGTTGAACAGCACCTACTCTCAAAGTTCTTCCTGATGTTTAGTCAGAATCTCCTTTCTTGTAATTGGTTCGGATGGATGAATCTGTAGCAGATTTAGGGGGGAGGAAGGGAGGAAAGGGAAGCTGCCACTGTGGAAATATATTCCATTGGCGGATGGACACCACTGGTTGCCAGTGTTAAATCTATGTGCTGAAAACTAGCATAATCCACTCAGAAAGACAAAGCAAAGTGTATGTTCTCAGTTTATAATGAATGTTAAGTCATTTAATAGATTTTAGTTTTATTTGCAGATTCCACTGTAGTGTTGTAACAAATCACATCTGTGTACCAGAGCATACATCAACAGCCAGATGTAGACCTGAATTACAGCACTGCTATAATATTTAGTTGTTTGAAGGAGACATAAGCATACACTATGGCCACAAATAATTTTCTGCTATTTTCTTTAACAACCTTCAAATTTCCAGAAATATTGGTATCTACGTTCAGGTTGTAGACCTAAAATGAAAGTTACTGAATAATTTGGTAAGGAAATAGCAAAAGGAGCAATCTCACAGGCACTGATATAGCAAACAATTATTTTAATTCAGAGCTACCATACTGATAAGCTCTCTGAAAACAAGTAGCCAGCTCTTTCCCAAAGGGAAAAATGCCCTCTTAATGTTTTCGGCAAAATTTCAGAAATTTATTTTTTGGCCTTGCTATATCAAAGTCAATCATACAAAGACCTAGGCATGAAACCTAAATTGATACTTTTTTAAAGCCCTTCTATTAAAAACAAAGTCATGCAATTTTTAAAATCAATTATGCAGTTGCTAAAATTGCAGCAAAACCAAACTGTGTATGTTCAGCATTTATACTGCTAATGCATAACTAACAACAAACCTGATTAGAGTAACACAAATCTGTCTTAAGTACACCATTATATCACTAAAGAGACAAATGCCATGGATTTGGCAGAAACATTTAATTGAAAGCACTTAAATAGCAGGATAAGTTTGTGTTAACGCTTCACATTTAGGAGAAATAATATTGCAGACCCACTTTACAAAAAGTGTTCTTCTATAAAATATTAAGTGAAGGACTGTATTTACCATTTTCTAATACAAAGCAACTTACAGCTTGTGTCAATGGTAACTTAAAATTCTAAATAAAAGAGCAAAATACACAAAGCAACTGAAGCACAAAACACTGTATTAAATACAGTGGAATTTAAGTATACATTGTACTACTTAACGTAAAGAAGAGAAAACAAGAATCATACATTAGAAGTTAGAAACTAAACAACGAGGGGTCCGCTAGAAGTCAGAATAGTTTCCATTTGTGATCTCTTTCTACCATAATTAGTCTGCACATCCTAAAAAAAATGGTGTGAATGCCACACAAAAAGCAATTTTTCTAACTTTTTTGGATGTATTTAACAGACATTGAGAAAAAAATCAGAGAACAAATGGCCTCTGTTAACACCAAACACAGTTTTCTTTTCTTTTTTTAAAAGTTATCATAATCTTTCTTGTCTTTCTTCCCCTCGGCTTCAAAGCCATCAACTCCATCACTGTCCCTTCTCCTTTTACGATTGTTGTGAATATTGAAGCGCTGGTTCATCTGGGGCAAGGGATCCATTCCTAAAACTTTGTGTATTTGACGGAATGCAAGGAGTCTCAATGCAAACTGTGGAGGAGGAAAAAGGTTATCAGAATTATTTAAACTTCTAAAAACAGATGCATGTTCATTTTAGTAAGACACTTTCAAGACCATACATATGAGTATTTAAAACTCTTCTATATATACCATACAGCTTTACCAAATTTTAGTTAATGATATAGCTTCTGAAAGTTTATTGAAAACAAAATGTTAGTTGTATAGTGAAGCAAAATTGGTCCCTGTGTAGAATATGTTGCAAAATGCTGTATTTCCTCTGCCTTCAGAAGTGAAACTATCTAGAAGAGTAATGGGAACTTCTGCCCCACAGGTGGCTCACATGTGACATTGTTTTTTGGGCAGGTAAAAGCATGGCTGCATACTGCAGCTGGAAAGGACTGAAGCACTGAGTTCAATCCTGCTTGGTTTGTGTGTGTAAACCAGATCAGGTGTGTTGGTGCACCCAAATCCTACAGGAAGCAAGAATGAATTTGTTGTGCATCAGCCGATGCATGGGGAGTTCAATCCTGCTTGATAACCATCTCCCCCCAACCAACCACCTGTTAATGTTGGTTTGCAGGGTGCGGAGAGATAGATCTGTCCCACTGGCCAAAATGGTTCTCCAACCCTGGTCTATAACATGGGTTGGGCTCTTTCCATATGTCACCCTGAATTGTAACTCCCTGACTAGCCACTATCAATACTGCTCCTGATTTTTATCATTACTTCAACCAGTTTTTAAAAATAGTGAATTTGGTATTATTTTTGACATAGCATTTCCTTTTTCTTCACACCCTTTAAGATGAAAAGCAGTAATTTGTAAAATTGGTAAAAGACCCTAGTAATTCTTCCTCTGCTCCAACAGGTGCATCAACAGGGACTAGGGAGGTGGGCTGTGCTGGTTACTGGGTGGGAGTATAATTTTTGTTTCTGTTACTCTGCTGCCAGCGTTGTTATTACTGTTATGGTGGAGGGGCGCTCTCTCTCTCTCTCTCTCTCTCTCACACACACACACACACACACACACACACAAATGTTAATATGATTCCCCCTTTTCTATTTCATGATGTATTTTTGTGTATGTTCTTCGGTGTAAGTTGCCTAGAGACCTGTTAAGTGCCTAGTATGTTAAATACAAAATTAAAATGGAAAATTGAAATTAAACTACAGCATATAGGAAGCACATTTTTCAGATCAGGTTCTTTTTTGAAGTTTGTGTCTCAGATATTCACTATGTTTAACTATTTTATGAGAACTTTTAATTACCTGTGCACTTGAAGTAATGTCTTCTCGTTGCTGATCTGTCATTAAAGCAAGTGTATCAAAAGGATCTTTTTCACAAGGATCCAAAAGGCCAGGACCACCTATAAACAAAAAAGTAAACTTTATTTTCTTTTTTCTTTCTACTAATTTCATGAAGATAGTATTATTTCATTCTTCCTATACTGTAACAAAAGAATGTGTAAAGTAGACAAACCAATCAGTTTAACACAGAATTTCAAGTGTGGACTATGACTGCTACTTGCCTTTAAGGATAATTCCTGAAGATATACACTCAAACACTCTTCTTAAGGCATCTCCTGGGCTTTGTGGTCCAGTAGCGCTGCTAATTGCCTTCTCTACTAATAATTCCATTGCCTAAATAAAACAAAGAGATGTAACGATAAACCACTATCCACACTTTAGTTTAAAACACGAAATGTAGAATGCCATCAGCTGGTAAGTAGCACATGATAACTTTATGAGCAATGGCTGTCTGTTAACACAGTCTTAAACTTTGCAGCTCAGAAAATATAAGCAAGTTTAAACCAATACAGCAACTGTTGACACCTGCAGAAAGCCTTTTAATAAAAAAAGAGTTGCCTCTATCAATTCACACTGCCAAGTTTCTCTCAGTGGAGGCCACAATAGAGTCTAATGTTGTTGTTTTTTCATTAAAAATGTGCTTAACCTATAAATGAACCAAGGAAATGAATGCAGGCTGGAATCAGATGCAATCTTGGCATGAAAATAGGGTCCTGCTGCATAAAACACTGAAGAGTTGTGCTGCAAAAATATGAAAAATGCTTGGATTGTGAGTTGCCCCTCTGCAGATTTTCACTAATTTCCCCTTTCCCATGTATTCTCCAATGTCCCATGCCACTCCAGAGAGCCCCCTGATCCTCCATAACAGATGGCAGGGGCAAGGGGCTGGAGGGGGAATTGGTGAACGTCTGCCAACAGGAGCATCAACAAAGTTCCATTCACAAAAAAATTAGAATCTAAACCAAAGGCAACACACACAAATGTTTGCATACAGTTTCAATAGTCAAGGGTATATATGTGATTATCAGATACCATCACCTAGCTTTGGTAATACAAAACAAAACTACAAATCTGCACACTGCAGAGAACTCAGAGGAGTCTCTTAGCCCATACTGGGTGCATATGCAGAGAACTTGGGGGGAGAGAAATGACCGTCTCTCACTTCATACCAGACTTTGAAGATGCTCAGAAAAAACACACGAGAATTTACACCTTCAGAGGATCTCTGAAGCCTACTGAGAAATAAGGGGCCCATCCCCAGCTCTTCTAAGACTTCTACACATGCCAGGGGCCTTGTGAGTAGCTCAGGGGTTACCATAAAGAATGATCATATCCAAGGCTTGCAAGAATCTGTGGAGCCCTATCAGTAACATGGGCTGGATTCAACTACCCCAGTGTGCTAGTGGAAGCCAGCACAGGGAATCCCATTAGTACAAGAGTGCTGTCCCTCCATAATCTGTTCTGCAGGTTCAAGAGAACCCCCAGAAGAGCAAATGGCTGTGGAGAAGGAGATCGTTCCACCTGGGCAGCTGAAATGCTTGTTGCTGACGGAATGCCTCTCATAGCAGAATCCTGAATTCCACAGGTGAAGGGCCTGTGTTTTACATTAGATGCAGAGCTTACAAGGACATCTTCTGTAGAGCCCAGACTCCTTGCAAATTTTCATAAATAAAAGGAATGCAAAAGGAATCCGGCTCCCCTCAAATTCTTCAAAATTAATACTTATTTTGTGCACTGTTTTGTAATTGCCCTTGAAGGACAGCAGTAGCAATTTAAAATATGTTGGCTATATCCAATAGTTGTATAAGCAAAGGAAAGCTTGCTTAAGCAACTTGTTTAATAACTTGCAAGCATTTCTATACTGCCAACATTAAGAACAAAATATAAAATTATCATCATTATTACAGGTGCAAAATCAATACAGCTATTTACCCAGGAAATCCTGGGTGAACGAATAAGTTTTAAGCAGGAACCTAAATGACAATACTGTAGGTGCCTGCCTGATGTTCATTGGAAGTGCCTTCAAAAAGTGCAGATACTGCCATACTGAAGATTGACAGATGATGAACCACAGGAGAATATAGCAGTGCTAAGAGTCTCTTGTGAAAATCCAAGTGACTAGGCTTAGGGTACCCAAGGTATCCTATTTCCCCCCTCCTCTTGCTGAATGTCCCATAAACTGCATCTAGAGGGTCAAGGACTCTTCATAAAAAGGATAAATCACTTGTAAATGTATTCTTGTAAATCACTTATAAGTTTCGCAACAATCAAATGGTATGTAAATCTTGTTTAAAAATTGAGAATGAGGCCTTCTGGTTCAGATGCTCTTAGATCATGGTTCTTTAGAGGAAAATGTGTTTCAAAATGTTTTGCTTTGTCCTGATGTTATGGATACCCTCACTTCTGAAACAAATGAATGCCTTCAAATAAATTAAGTATGGAGCATTTGAAGGAAATGAGTACCAGAAATCTCTATTGTCATTTTGATGTCTGTTGAATATTTCCCTCTTTCAACACGGCTACTAAGTGGATTATTGTCCTAGTCAGTATCTGTACTAGTTTTGCAACTGTTTTTATATATGCAATAGTTTTATTGTATTGTGAAATAACTTAAGAGATGCTTCATAGGAAACTATTCATAAATGAAATAAACAAAAAGGAAGTACTTACCCAGCTTGGAAAGTCAGACCAAGTGGGAACTCTCTGACAGAGATCACGAAGAATACGTATGATAATGACACACGACTGCAGACCATTAGCTCTAGCCTTGAGGGCAATACAAAATCAAGTTAATCAATCCCAGCACCAATAGAAAATAGGCCTCTTAGAGAAGCTAAAACACCACTGTTCAATGGAAGCTCAGACACAGAAAAGAAACAAGCCACATGAAACATTCCAGGAGCTGCCATTTACAGAAGCATTTTATGCCAAGGTTAGTAATTGAGAAGTCAAGGTGCACAGGTTATACAAGACTAATATCCCTTGAATTCCTGCACACTTTGGTTCATTTATACAGAAAATACAATTATCTTCCTATAATAGAAATACAGGAGTAAAGAGCTAACAAGTAGAGAGACTGAAAGGCTATGGGAATCTGTTTGGTTTCTCTGTCGTACCTTTGCTGGAGTGCAAAGTCACCAAACCAAATAGTTTCTCACCTTTCATTCCCTACACTTAATAAGCTTCAAGAAATAAAGGGTAAAAGTCTTACATCTAACACACAAAGCTTTAAACACACATTCTGTTATTTAAAGCAAAGTTACTCTGCAGCCTTATGGAACACATTACCAATACAAAACATACGATTTCCCCAAGCGAGTCAAGCTTTCAACTTCGCTATCTCGGTGGCCAGAAAAACAAGTTGACGTCAAATTGGCAAGAACGGCATAAAGCGGTTCTTCTATACAGATCTTCCAAGATGAATTAATTTCCCCCATGTCATTTAATTTTATATATGAGTACACATAATAGATATATATACACATATTTACTATGGGCAACATTTAGTTTTTCCGCATAGTTTAACATCCAACCGAACAACTGAACTACTCTCTCTCATAAGGCTACAAGAAGAAAGTAAAATGATGTTCCGAACCTGGAACCACTTAGCGTGGCGTAGAGCAGCCAGAGCGTCAAGGCATTTTTGCCTGTCCAAGACGTCCGGTGGGTCTTTCACCATACCCGAGGTTACATCTAAAATGGATTGAATTGGCAAAATGCAGTGAGGAATGGGTGTTTGACCAGGTGAGCAAGACACTTCCTTAAATTAGCTTCCATGTCACACGTGCCATTTATATTGCAATCCCTATCTCCAATGTATTTGTATTCAGCAGTAATAATCCCTTAATCTGTATGTGGTCATTGAGCCCAATACAAAAGGTAATCAAGAGCATAATACAAGGTTAGCTCTCAATCTTATTTTTTTTATGTCCATCTATTTGTGAAAAAAAATCCTCTGGAAAAATAAATTTCCCCTAAAATTAAAATGTTGAAGGAAGAATGGTTGGACACAGTGCACCAGCACAGGAAACACAAGACAGAAGGAACACAAAAATCCACTTGAATGAAGCAAAAGTTACAACAAACTGTGAGCAAAATCTATTGTGAAGTTCTTCTGTGTGGGCCCCACTGAACTGAATGGGCATTTCTGTTAAGTTCCCATCCATTTTAATGGTGCTTGTGCAGAACAACTTCCCAGTGGATTGTGCCCTGTGTTTGTTGGGACAACTTAAAATGGCCGCATGCTACCTCAGACTTAGTCCTAGTTAATGGGTCAAAATTCTTCCTGAGCAGTCAAGACCCATGATGTACTAGGATACCTCCCATTAAGGTAAGGTAAAACTATACTTATAGAAACAATCCAGATTTTTTGGTTTTATGGAGTCTGAAGGGATGTGAAATACTTTGTAAAATTCAAGTCAAGAGCACCTGTACATTTTTGTATTTCTTAAACCCTCTAGGCTCCTATTGCACCAAGGTGCATGCTGTGTATATCCATCCCAATTTCATCCAGGGGTATACCAGAAGAAAATAAGAAAGAGGGGTCTTAAGAGAAGGAAGTAGAGGAAAAATCAAAACCAGGAAAAGCAGAAGCAACAGCAGTGTGATAGAAAGAACAACACTGCATCTGGTAAATTTTTATTCTCCAAACAAGGATTTTGTGTCAATTATAACTACTGTTCCTAAATATGTTGTAACTGCTTGCTGAGCAGCCAAGAGTATTTCTAGATATTTTTTAATTTTCTGCCAATACAAAATTGCTGTTAAAATAAATGTTGAATGCAACCAGACTTTGCCTGGATTATTCAGCAGATGGGACATTAAAATGTAGTCTAATTTAAGCAAACATACTCATAACAGCAAATCAAAGACTCATGGAACACACAAACTAGGAAAAGAACGTAAACCAAGATATTAACAGATTTGGCTTGAAGGTCAGCCAGCAATGAAGAGAAACAGGTCAAAGAATGCAAGCCAGAATTTATATAAATGACACTTCCGCTGTGCACAGAATTATTTCAATTTCATTTAGTATGCTATGCCTGAATTGTACTCCTCTCATACGAAATTCATTTGTTTATGCTTATATTAATATTTTACCAGTGGGATATACAAGTCTTAAACATTTTAGCAATGGGATTTATGCCATTTTAACATGGTGAATTTTATGGGCTATACAGATACAGTGAAGTGAAAAATGAGTCACATTAGTGAGAGATCTCAAAGCAAATGAAAGAAGACATTAGGATTATAGATGTATCAAGTGAAAGGAGAGAAAATTTAAGGGAAAAGAGTCAACTGAGGCCAAAGTCAGCAGTACGATTTGATAATTGACACATTTAAAGTTCAGTTCATAGCTCTGACAAAATAGGGAGAGTTTATTCTACTTTATATAGCTTGTGGGAACAAGCCTTGTTTCATAAAAACTATTTATACTCTCCTAAAAAATACTTGCAAGAAAATAGCGTTAATGACTCAGTTTAATTATCACTGAAGTCCTGGATTATTATTATTTAAATAATGGTATTAAAACACTTGTATTTTGAAGCACTACTTTTTTAAAACAAAAATGATGCAATGATCCAGAGACCCATATACAATTGACAAGCAAGATTATGGGTGATCCAACTTTATTAAGCTTGAGATTTGTCATTGACCTCAGTGGGAGATAGAGTGTACCCATTGCGAATCAACCTTGAAGCCATCAGAAGATGCTGAAGCAGCTATAGAAATTGAGAGCTTATCTGGGCTGGATATCCATTTAAAAGACTTTCCTATATGTGGATTTTTGCATAAAGACTCCAAGTGGATTAACCCCTTAAAAACTGGTCCTAAAATTAAATGAATCAGAATTCAAGTGTGCCCTCTTAGCTTCAACCATAGCTTTTTTTTAAAAAAAGTGCAGATTATTTTTCTTGTATTCTAAAAATAAGGGGTTAATCTTCAATAAGACATGCTGTGTCCACACTATTTCGTTATTAAAAAGTTAACAGGTATGACATGCGCTTTCAATTCCAGGTGTGAATTAAGTATTACCCAGTCAACTGTTTCAAAGCTAGTGTGAACACTGCTTAATTCTAGAGAAGAGAGAGACAAAGACAAGAAGGAAAAAAAAGACAAAACACAAAAGTAACAGTAAATGCTAGGACTATGCAACCAAACCCCCTCAAAAATATGGCAGGTGTGACATTGAGCTTTAGAAAACCTTGGTCAAAAATCCTTCCGATGTCTTGGCAGCAATCCCTGACAGGATTAAATTGTCTCTGCTAGAAGGCTTTGGACCGGGGCTAATAAGCTAGGGATAAAAAACATAAACATATACACTTTGCTGAAGAAACACATTCTGCAGCATGGGTTACAGAATCTTTATATCCGGAGTAAATTCTGTAAATTTAACTGTTAAGTGCACAAAACTGTAAAGAAACAAAATCCTACATGGTTAACAGTTTTGTGTTTACCTTCTCCTTCCCCTTCAGTTTGTAACTGAATAGGATTACATAAGATGTTATTCAACCAGCAAATGAAATACATCTACTTAAAATTGGGTTCTTCCAGCAAAGCCTTCCTTGCCACCTGAATTCAACTCCCAAAAGCCAGCTAGATTCCATCAACCAAGTTAAGACACCGAGCATTAAGAGCTGCAGTTAAGAGTATACCTTTTTTTTTGCAGCACATAGACAATGATCTTTATAAAAGTCTTGTTTACTGCAATTTGCAGTTAAACCACATATTTCAGAGGCAAACTTTTTCACATATTCATTTTAAGCTGCTCAGTGTCTTGAAGAAATGATTCAAAAATTTTAAAAGCTTTGCTTTCCTCTATTAATATTATCAAACTTAGTATTATCAAACTTAGAATGGCAACTCTAATTAATGTTTGGGTCAGACAAAAAAATGGAGCTTTATTTTCTTTTGAAGTCAGATCATGAAATTAATTGGCACAGTTGAAATGGCATCAAGATCGTGTTCAAAATAGTTGTGCAATTTTCTATCCACGTTTTCCTTTTTTTGCCAAATCTTTACAGGTTGCATATAACCAAATGTGATGTCTGACGTTCTTTCTGTTGTTTGGTAAAGATGAATAAATAAACTGAACTCAGGGCAATCAAGCAAAGTTATCTGTGATTATTTCAGAATTTAAAAGCCAATGGTATTGTGTAAATTTAAGTAGTGTTTTAAAAACCAGGAAGAAAAATTCTATGTATATTAATATTCAAGCTTTGGTTTTTTTTTTTTAAAAAAAAGCTTTTTGAGAAAGCTTGCTTCTAGAATAGTTATACTTTTAAAAAATAACATAAGCAATTATTCAAATATTGAAAGCATAATGCTAAGAGTTCATTCCACAGCTGTATGTACACAAGCACACTCACTCTACGCTAACAAGAACTTAAACAGAGCCTTACTTCCTATGCTTATGTATTCTTAGCCAGCAATACCACTGTGCCTGCAAAAAGTTTATTTTGACCAACACAAGACAAAAGAAAACAAAGTTCACTTTATCTGACCTCTAAATAGAGCCAACATATTGCAGACATTAAATTATCATGCTTGCTGGCTTAAAAACATTTGTAGCTTTCAAAGAATTATAGAAGAGACCCTAAAGCAACACTGCTGGCACCAGTAGGATCGCACAGGTCATAAATACATATGGAGTTTTAAAGTTCCAAGGTCTACTTAACTGAACTCAGCTATCACTCTTTACTATAAACACACTGCATATGTAGTGCTTAATTAAGACACTCCAACCTCAATATTAGGAGCTCTTTGTCTTACACTCCAGTCCAGAAACCAACCTCAAAAAACTGGAAAAAAAATACACATCTTGCTCCAAGCAAAGCCAGAATCACTTTGAACTTAAAGATTAACTAAGTGCCATATAAATGAAGGCTAAGACTGATCCAGTTTCAAACATACAATATAATTTCCTGGTGTAGTTTCTCCCTTAGGGAGGAAGCCTTCTTGATTATCAACTTGTAGGTATTTGAGTCATAAACATTTACTTTTTCCAAAGAAAGACAGGTTTGCACATTTAAAAAAACACACCTACAATTTCCAGAAATCTGAGGTTGTTGGTTGCAGTGAGTAAGTCTAAAATAGGTTTTGGAAAAACACACAAGACTGCTTGATTTATGAATCGCCATTAAATGTGTATCACATGCCAGCATGTTGCCTTCCAGGATTTAATGCCGTTGATGACAGAATGATTAAGCCAATTAAAATAGAGCATTTTTTAACAGATTCCGAACCTCCATCCCTCATGTTCTCTTCCCGAATCACTGGTGATGTCAACGTGATGGTCACTTGCATTTTAGGTTCCACACAGGAATTCAAAATGATGGCTGCTTCTTGTCCTGCACACTTTATTTCATATTTCTCAGGACTTATTACCTAAAGAATGCAAATAAGAAGCTAAATGTTTTCACACAAAAAGGGACTAGTCCAAAATACCCGGAGGTTCATCACAAGTTGCTTGTACCGTACCTTGACTAAATCATGAATTCATACATTAAAGGAAAGTAAGGAGAGAGAGAACTGGCTTCCTTGAGTCTGTAAAAAATTTACAGTATCCTGGAGGGAAGGAGCAGGTGGCCATTATGAGGTTAAGGCCCTCCCACTGTATATTGGAAGGTTTTAGGATGGAGGAGAAAGAAAAAATAAATTTCTGCTTCCCCACTGTGCAGAATCCACCCTGCTCCCTGAATGAATACAGCAAAAGTGGGCTAACATTCCTTTCTGGGTATCCTGGGGGTGTCCCCATTCCAGTTGTGAGAGGACCCAGAGAGAAAAATGGGTCGAGTAACGGGTGCATTTTTTACCTAATTAGAAGGCTAGTTTCTAGATGCACTTTCAGACCACTCTCCGTCCTCCTTCCAGGCAAGCAAGAAGCACTAGCCGAGTTCAAAGGCACATTCCAACTAATAGAATGCAGCAGCTAGATTGGTCCTGAAAGACCTACATTGGCGCCCGCCCTGTGGAACGCCCTCCCATCAGATGTCTAGGAAATAAACAACTATCTGGCTTTTAGAAGACATCTGAAGGCAGCCCTGTTTAGGGAAGTTTTTGATGTTTGATGTTTCATCTTGTTTTTAATATTCTGTTGGGAGCCGTCCAGAATGGCTGGGAAAACCCAGCCAGATGGACAGGGTATAAATAATAAATTTTTATTGTTATTACCCTCAAAGGGTATGAGAAGTAGGGCTAGTGAGGCATGTGGCCCAGGGGAGAGTGCTCAGAGCCAGAGAGGCCTGGAGGGCTTCCTTCAGCCCCCAGGCCTGAGGTCCCTGCACCTGCTATACAACAATAAAATGCTCATGTTTGGGGTTGGCAGCCAACCTCCTACCAGAGTTATTTAGCACTATATAACACAATGTGGAGTTTTAAGGAGACTGGGAAGGAAGGTGTTCTTTTCTTTCCGTCTTCCCCATCCTCAAGGAGTACTACAAGGCTCTTATTCCAGCCTTCCTACAGCCGTGAAGAGGGTAGAAGCACTCCTATTACCGGATGGCAGTGCAGCTATGCATTGCTGGATGAGCTATTTAGAAAATAGCTCATTGTTAGTCCACCTACTTCAAAGTAAATTACGACAGAGGAAATTTGACTGGCAGAGCCCCAGTTCAATCTTTTTATGAAAAATACCAAATGTTTTCAAGACCATACATACGGCAAGTTGCTTGGGCAGATTTTCAGCAATGCGACTCAGCAACGTCTTAGTAGGTTTCTCAGCACACAGCAAGACAAGGTTGACATTTCGGTCTCCTCGGAGCAGCAAACCCTTAGCCAACACTCCCACTCGTAAGACTCCTTTCAAAGCCCTGCGCAAAAATGAAGACTTGGTGAGAAGCAGGTGTTTCAAGGGCCAAAGCACTCAAAGAAAACAAGCCTAATGCAGGGAGAGCCTTTCACGTGCAACACACTACCCTAGACCCCCACGAGGACGGTGTGCATTGTCATTCTCTACATACATCATAGTGTACATTTTTATGCGGAAAGCACAAAGTTTTGGAAAATAGATCCAGACAGCAAAGATGTGTAATGAAAAGTCTGGCATTTCTCACACTGGCTAGTCCTTCTCTACAGTCAGCAAGAGGATAAAGCCTCAGCCAAGGAAAAGTAGTCTAAAGTGCTGCTAAAAATCTA
Source organism: Podarcis gaigeae (assembly GCF_964106915.1). Classification (NCBI taxonomy): domain Eukaryota; kingdom Metazoa; phylum Chordata; class Lepidosauria; order Squamata; family Lacertidae; genus Podarcis; species Podarcis gaigeae. The sequence goes on along the minus strand of NC_139687.1, from coordinate 48,965,577 downwards.
TTGCACAGCTGAAGGACTTTTTCATATGAACAAAGTGCAGTTGCTGTTGAAGAAATGCAGTTCCTAGTTGCTTCTGGAGAATGCCAGCTAAGCAAACAACTTACATTGGCAAAAATTAGGGATCCACTATTCTGATAACAGAATTCAATATTTCTGGGAGCAGAAGTTTAAGAAGTTGGCATGAAGTAGGGCAAATGTTCCATTTTCTCTTAGACCCTCTCCAAGCACAATGATTGCAAGCAACAATGGCAATAAAACATACCTGTCTTTACCGCCCTCTTTTTTATCATCTCCTTCCTTGCTCTTGTTTTTTTCATTGTCAGTCATGTTATCAGATACAAGTTTCAGTGCACGCTCAGTGATAGAAACTATTTTCTGTACTGCCTGGAGTTCCTCTTCAGTTGGATAGATAGCAGCATGTTTGGTCATTACGTAGCGGTCATCTGAAGAATCTGGTCGCCGAAGAGGCTGAATGCAGAAAGTGGATTTTAAAAATCAGATACATTTTATGTTTTCCTGCTTTTTGTTCTTTGCTATTTTATTAAAATTATCAAGTTTAATGCCTCAAAGTGCATTAAAAGAGCTCACATAAAGACAATGAGATCTTTTAAAAATGTAAATGAAGAATTGGTTGGCATCAAAACCACCCACCAGGGCTAAAGGCTCTCCCTGCTCTGGAAAATAAATGGGGTGATACAGGCCAAGGAAGGCTTTCAAGGTTTACTATTATTTGTTACAGATTACATCTGATGGTGGAATAAGTGTCCTGATAATGCATGTAATATGATGGTGCCATCATGATGGCTCTAGATTTCACAGTTGGTTAGCAAAGCCAATGCTTAGCTACTAAGCCTAGGCATAATTTGCAGACCTGATTGACTTACTAGGTTCCCCCCACCCCCAGTCTGTGGCACCAAGTACATCAGGAGGAGAGAGACAATGCGAACATTACTCACAGCTGGTCCCTGGGGCTGTGGTGGCATTCCTGGTCTAACACCAAGTAGTCCAAGAGGGCCTGGAGGTCCATGAGGATATCCTCCATCAGGTATTCTGTGGCGGTCATCCCAATGATGCTGCTCTTCTTCCATCCTCCTCCAGTACATGTCCTCCTCATAGCGTCTAAGTATATGAATTAAATCACAGAGGCTTTCAGTTGATGCAGAAATACCTTTTATTGACAATATGCTCAATAATTCAGGTCCCACCAAAATTAATTTTTGGAACTTCAAATGTTAAAAAAGATATTGGATGCTGCAGGCTCAATAATTCTGTATTCGCTACAGAATTCATAGCAGGATCTGGATTACACCCATAAAAAGCCATTCTTACTCTTTATAAATATTTCCTATGCCTGCTGTCAATTATTTATTTAAAGGTAAAATTAATCCAGGCTTTCCAAGGCAAGCATTCATAGGAATATAGTTACATAGAATGGAAACTGATTCAGGTTTACAAAATGTACACTGGTCGCTATTAAAGTCTACATGTTACCTCATTTCCATTCTCCACCGTTCCTCCTCTTCACGTCTTCTCCAATATTCTTCTTTTTGCATCTGCTTCCTCATCTTTTCTTCCTGGATCTTCCTTGCCCGGATGCTCGGCTTCACTTCTACTTGCAAGTCTGGGTTTACTTTTTTCTGTTGTAGAGAAGGAAGATTTTCATTTTATTTTCTTGTAAGATTTATTCTCTGTGGTCAGATCCAATTATTTTCACCAAGACAAAGCAAAAACTGCCATGCAATCCTTCATATTAAAAAAAACATTATGAGGAGCAAACAGTAAGCTACAGTATCATCCCTCCTCATATAATACTTTCACTTGCAATACATATAAGTAGCTTAATATGTGGAGCAAACACTATATGGCTACCATAGTTCAGCTGGGGGAGGGAACAGTTGGTGCCCAAAATAGATGTACTACCTGCTTAGGTTTCATCCTAGAAGAGACCAAGTAAAACTCAATCACCATCAAATTTACTGAAAGACAGTCAGAATTAGACCATTTATGCTGCTACAAGCAACTTACCTTATATTGTAATCTATGCCGCCTTCCTTTTAAATGCATCTCCTTGGCATTTGGATCATTAAAACTGCATTCACAAAGTTTGCAATGGAAACGAATAACCTTCCCTTCATCATTCCGTACCTTAAAAATAAAGAAAAAGCAGTATAAAAATGGTCATTTAACACAATTTGGTTTCATAAAGAAACTGAACTGATTTTTGTCAATTTTTCACACAAAGACATGTTCTGGCATAAGATCTATGCAATAGTGGCAACAGAGAACCTGTATTAACCAGCCATAGCAGACTTCAATTAGGTTAAAAAAACCACACACCTTTGACCCAAATATCTATTACCTTTGCTATTGTCTGATATCAAAGTTGAATTACCTATTTTCCAAGTTAATTATTGTGTTCCAGATCAAGTGCAAAGCTTTCTGTTTCTCACAGCCAACAAAGCTACCCACGTGAGACCTCTTTCAGAAATCTAGATCTATCCTGCACCCCTGAACTAGTTCATATAGCAAATGCCTCTGCTAGAGCCACAGCAGCTAAAACACCTCCTTAAGTAAGGTAACCTGCCACTCCAACCCCCCTTGGATTTTTCTGGAGCAAGTTTGAAATAGTTCTACCTTGGAACACTATGTTGAGGCACTATTCTCACTCTACTATGCCAAAATACCATTCTATGAATGTCATTTCACTGTTAAAATCTTTTCTAAACACCAGAGCAAGCACAGTAACTACTGATGTGTTTTGAATCGGGCTGCCTTTGAAGGCAGTTTGGAAAGCTAGTCCAGAGCAAGGGTCGGCAAGGTTTATCTTGCCAGGGTCGGATTGGTCCCGCGGAGATCCCTTCATGGGCTGGATCGTGCCTATGCCCGTGATTTTCGGTGTCTGCACATGTGCAGACACATTTTTGGGCATCTGCGTTTGCACAGATGTGATTTCTGGCGCTGAGGAAGCAAGTCCCCGCGCCGCGCCGCGCCGCTTTAGCACAGCGCGCGAACGGGCACTTCAGTTTGGGGGCGGCTCATGGGCCGGTCAAACGACCCCCATGGGCTGCTTCCGGCCTATGGGCCTTAGGTTGCTGACCCCTGGTCCAGAGCATAGTGACTAGAATTTCGAACAGAGCAAACTGTGTAGGATATTGATCCTGAAATATCCTGAAAGATACAGGGGTTAGCTGTGCATTTCTAGGCTCACTTCAAAATGCTGATTATGACCTTGAAAACCCTACACTGAGGTTGGAGAACGAGATCCCGGATGGGAAACTTCCTAGTGGAACTCGCTGTCAGCAAGCCCTGCTTGCAAAGGAACAATTGGGAACTCAAGGCAAATATACACTGTACTTTTAAAGCAAATACAATACACTTAAGCCACATGACTTCTCCCAAAGAATCCTGAAAACTGTACTTCCCCTCTACAGAGATGGAATTCCCAATACCCATAACAAACCAGTTTCCAGGATTTATTGGGGAAAGTCATGTACTTTAAATATGCATTTGATGTGCTTTGAATTTATGGTGTGGATTTGCCCCTCACTTTAAGCTCCTGATTGTTCCTTTGGAGTCATGTCCTTACCTGCCTCTCATCTGCTGTCACATATGTAACACATGTGGCAGCTGGCCATGGTCTGGGGAAAAGGGTTTCCAAGGCCTAATCAGAACCTGTGGCAGACCTATGAGACACACACCCCCAACACAATATAGGACCTGGATTCCTGAAAGAATGCCCATCTATCCTGCCCTGAGCCTCAGATCTTCTAAGGAAGGTCACTTGTGAGTGTCTCTGCCATTTAAGGTCAGTAGCTATTAAATTTACCATGTTCTCAAATGTTACCCCAACTGTGAAGCTCCCAGCAGAGGCATTTAACTCCTTTTCTTTCCTGATGGCTTTCAGGAAACAGACAAAAACCACTTTATTTCAGAGTGCTTACATCTGAATTCATTAAAAAAATAAGTTGGAGAACTGTTGGTTTAATTCTTAACTGTCTGAATTTTGATGAGGTATTCCAAGGTGATATTTCAGATTTGTTAAAAATGCTATTTATTGTAAATCATTCAGAACTATGCTATCAAGCAATACACTATTCCCTAACGCTACCATTTGCTCTGAGCACATTTTCAGAGCAGCATGCAGAGAAAAACAATAGTTAGGAAAGTTAAGAATCCTCACTAAGTGGAAGGCTACTGCATGTTCATCTCTTCTCTTTCCTTTTACTGAGTGAAAGCTGACACTCAGTAATGCTGTGAATGCAAAAGCACAAATTCATCAGTAATACTGATGGCACACTACAGTGTAGGTGCAACTGTGGAACATATCAACACACTATATTGATGTAACCACTGTTCCAGATTTGCAAAATTTCAAAATCAGTGTCAACGCTTGATTCCCACTACCTGTTTCTTTGGAGCTGGAACTCTGAACATTCAGTTTTGAAGGACATTCCACGTCCTCAGTGATCAGAATTGTTAAGACAGTCTCAGTATTCACACTCTAGTTTACCTGAAGACAAAGGCTCCACTGCAAATTCTTTCATAGACAAAATAGCCAAGTAGTTACCTCACACAGAGACATGAAGCTAATTTAATTATCAGCATGATTTCACACTTCTAAGTCATATAAAGTAATCTAACACATTAATTCAGCAGTTTTGTTTAATTGCATTTAATGAACATAGTTTTTGAAAGAATACCTCTTCGACATAGTCATGACCCACTGGTTGGACCTCACTTTGCAAAGCAGCAAGAGCTGTAGATGTTACTGATTCAGCAGACATATCTGGCTTAATTTCCTGTGTTTGCACTGCAGCAATAGAAGGAGTAGTTTTGATATTTTCTACTGCTTTTAATTCATCCACTTTGCTTCCTGTTGTCTGTAGCTTGTTACCACCTAATATGAAACATTTCACAAGTGAATATTAATTTTCATTACATTTTCGAGTCACATTTCTTGCCACAACCAAGGGGAGGCTGGCCTACTGCTTAAAAACCTGGATATTCTGTAAGTAATAAACAAGCAAGCAAGCAAGCAAGCAAGCAAACAAACCATAGCACAATACTGTAGTATTTTCCTCAAAGAACAGGTAACATAAACAGTTAAAATAAATAAAATACAAGTTCAAATAAACTATACGGTTTGTTTTAATAATGAAAGCATGGCCTGGGGCGTTCAAGAGGACAGGATAATTGGGTGCAAGACATGAACGTGCTGAGCCTTGACCAAACAAAACTCTATGACAGCTATTGAAAATGCATTGTTCATACAACATTAGGAGTTGTGTTCCAAGGTAGCCCCATGTTCAGTATTGTAATCTCTAATAAAAGGCGTGTTGGAGAAGAGAAGTGTTGATATAATACTTTCCAAAACCATTTGAGTAGCAATTTGTGTGCATGAGACAAACATTGCCATGAGAGAGACAGTGTTTGAACTGCAAACAGATGCTTGGTTTGATGGGCTTCATGCAGCCAAGCAGAGAGAAAATTAGAATTTCCAGTGGTTGTTAAAATCATAGCAGACACTCATTTTAAACCTGTTCTTGCATAAGTTTATTTACTGTATCTTGATGAACTTTTCACTAAAATACTTCAGTACTTACCAACGAAGTTAATTTTGGGTGTGGATATTTTCTTTACAGCAACATTAGCTGGAACTATTGTTGCTTTGTTGTTGGAAGTTGTGCTAAGTAGCACATTGGCGGAAGGAGTAAGAATTTTCACTGCCAAAGATGAAACGGAAGAATTCACAGTGCTGCTGTTAGTTGCAATGTTTGAAGAGACAGCAGTTGGTTTGGAAGCAGATGTTGCAGATGTAGCCTGGGTCACGACGTTTGGTTCGGTTGAAGGAATGGGTTTGCCAAGTTTAGTATGAAGCTTAACCACCTAGAACCACCAATGAAGAAAGTTAATAGCAGAATCTACAAAATTGTTCAACGTCTATTTAGAATCCTGTCTGTACTTCTAAGAGCATGAAAGTATAAGTTTCAAGGAACCTTCAAAAGAATTTGCAGAATTCATGAGGGAAAACTTAATGGAGTCTAATACACACATGAAATACTGCATGAAACTGCACCCCAGTCACACAACTGATGTACTCCCAACTGTTCCTCTGCAAGAGGTACTAACATTCAGTGCCTTTTACATTTGGCACCATTCTGACACTGCCTCTGTTGTCACCTTCGGAGACACCAAAAGAGGTTCTAGTGCATAAAGATCTGATGGTGTTCATGTTGGTAGCTAGTACATGGGACACTATGTAGAGATGTGTGTTTGCAGATTCTTTAATGTGTTGTAGCTCAGTTGGTTAGAGTGGTGCAGATAATGCTAAGGTTGCAGGTTTTTATCCCTGTAGGGGACAACTGTATATTCCTGCATTGCAGGAGGTTCGACTAGTTGATCCTCAAGGTCCCTTCCAACTTTATGATTCAGATCAGAGCGACTTATCATTCTCTATCCTCTCTCTCTCCCTCGCTCCAAATGCAAGCCTTATTCTGATAGGCTCAATTCAGGAGCTCCAAGTGCAACCAATCCCTGCCTAAGGTGGGGCTCACGTTTACTGTTCAATGAAGCCCTTGCTTGAATTAAAGTCATAGCTATAAAGAACAAATTGAGAGCACAATTCATTCATTTGAGGCTGAATTACCTAATGGCATACTGTGTCAGGTAACTGAAAGGTGGGCAGTCCCAGCCTCCTATCAAATGTGATGAATTTTGCCTGCCTGTCAGACCATTCATTTTGTCCAGGCTGGGATACTAACTGGGTATAAAACCTGAGTAATGGGAAGGCAAAGGAAGGAGAGGCTTACTTTTTGATGTTTCGCTCCACGAATATGAGCAGCATAAGCATCAGCTCCTGTGCAAGACACATCACAGAGTTCACAACGCAGCTGGTTCTGAGTCCCACGAGCAGATGAACTGTTGCTGGTTGTGTTCTGTGATGCTTTCAATGCTGCTTCTTTCTTTTTATGTTTCTGTCCCTCCAAATGTTCTTTGTAAGTCTGTTTAAATCACCACATGAATAACAAGACACATTAGTTCATTTATCATATTATTCTGTTCATTGAAAAGCAAAGTGCAAGAGATAACCAACATGAAGTTGATTTGCTGCTGAAAAGTATCCTGAAAATACTTTCCTCCACATAATTATACAGTCGTATCTTGGAAGTCGAATGGAATACGTTCCGGAAGTCCGTTCGACTTCCAAAACATTCGAAAACCAAAGTGCAATTGGAATATTTTAAACTGAAATAACCCCGAAGCGAAAAACCTATTGACCCTGAATATTTGGCATATACTAATTGTTTCATTTTACGAAGCAATTAAGTTCATAATCAGAAAGGAGCAATACCTGTGGTCCAGCACAGCTGATCTTACAAACATCACAATAGTGGATCTGGGGTGGTTTGGGAGGCTGTTTTGGTTTCAACTGTTTATTTTGGAATGGTGCCTTTTTAGTGAAGGTGGTCCCTGTCCAGGCGGCTGTCGCAGCAGCAGCAGCAGCTGCTGCCGCCGCCTGTTTCTGTTGCTGCTGCTGCTGTTGATAGTAAGATGATGCAGCTGAATATACTGCAGCCTCATAGCCAGAATACGATGTACCTTTAAACGATCAAAAAAAGTTGTAAGTTGCAAGCACATTAAAGTCTGAAAATCTAAATGTAATAAATGCACAGTGCACACGAGAGTATCCCTTAATTAAGGAGAATTTCAGCATTAACATAGATGCACAAAACTTGTACTTAAAAGTAAAACCAATATTCTCAATCTGTATATCCAAGCAATGCTACACAGCCAGAAAAGAGGAGTTTATTTCAGGTTAAAAAAGCAATTTTTTTTCTAGTGGAGCATTGCCAACATCCACAAACATACAGCAAACCTGTACAATCAGTCCAACATAGATCTGTAAGGCATCTCCTCGTGCCTGAAAAGGTTGATACCACCTGCTCTACACCAACAGTCTGCCATCAAGACTCTTTTTCACCTGTTCTAAAGAGTCTGAATTTGTAATCATACCATTACCTTAGAGTAAGTCCAACTGGCCATAGTTGACTTACTTCTGAGTAAACCTGCACACAATCAGCACATTTGACAAAGCCAAAGTTCCCAAGAAGTAATTTGAGTACAGAACCTGTATTTGAAAAATCTAGACATGTTCAGCACAGCATTTGTACTTTTGATCTTACAAAGGCATCTAAATAGTCATTTCTAGCCTCCAATATCCCTTCTTCAAGCAATACTCACCAGAATAAGTAACTGCTGTTGTACTATATGTAGCACTTTGGGTATACGAAGGAACAACGGTAGCTGCTGCTGCAACTGGTTGCACAGTGGAAGATACAGGATATATGGAGAAAGTAGTAGTAGCTGGGCTTGGAGTGGCTGGTTTTATGGCTGTCACTTGACGAGTTTGCTGGGCTTGAGTATACTGAGTTGCTCCTTGGCTATAGCCGGCTTTTGGAGCTAATTAAGACAAAAGAGCATACATGAATATTTCAATAATCATGTAAACAATTATAATTTAAAAATCAATTTCATTTAATTTTTCACTTTATCTTATTATTGAATAAGGCAGACAATATGGGAATAAATCTCACCCTACACTTTAAGCTCTGCACTTGGAACTCTATTATAAAAATACTACTATCACTATAATGGGATCGGCACCTTATAGCTTGTGCTTTTACTTTCAGTGCAACAACGCTTAAACTAACATGTTTAACTCCACATTCTTTGAACACACATAATAGTGGCTAAACCGAAGACAATGATAAAAAACTAATTGCAATGTATGCTTATTCCACATTCCTATCTAATATTTTATCCACCAATTTATATGAAGAAAAAATTCCCACCAACATCTGGTTTAATGAAAAGAGGTGATTAGCTCCCAGTTAGGATGGGGCTCCAATATAAAACGCACCATACAGATATGTCCAGAAAATAAACTAATTTGAGTTATACCCAAAAACTCTCTCGTTAAAAGCAGTTAACTCCCCGCCCCCATTACTCTGCAACAATTTAAAGCATCTGACTCTGCTCCTTTCCTATTTCCTTCACACATAGCTGTTTGCTCCCCATCTGAGTAGACTAGTTGTAAAACAGCACCAAGCCACATGAGGCTACATAAGCACAGCAGCATACATTAGAGTGACATTCTCAAAAGCTTTAAACTTTATTTGTGGCAGTCACAAAAAAGGTTTTTCTCCAAAGACTTAGAAGTACAGAATGGCCAAATGTTTTACCTAGCAAGCAGACCCTCCAAGTCCTAGGAAGATAAAACATGGCATGCACTCTGTGATGCAGTCGTGTTAGAATTCTTCTTTGAATAAAGCAATTAAATGAGCATTTAGAAGCTAGAGGATTGTTAAGATTCGCATATCTGAGCCCTAACTGCTAAGTTAACCACCAAACAGTTAACCATTGAAAACCAAGCTACTAACAAATTATTTTACTTACTAGATTCTGAGCATCTGCAGATGGTAACACATTTGTGAACTATATCACAACAAAAAAGCTGGAGTTCTCTTTAAAGCTTGCAACTCACCTGTTTGGTAATACGATTCAGCCACAGAAGGCTGTGGCTGGGCAGCAGCTGCCACTGCAGCTGCAGTGGCTGTGGGCTGTTGATAGTATTGCTTGCTGTCATAAGCTACAGCTGGGGCAGTAGATCTAACATATGAATAGGTGTCCTTAAGAAACATGGGAGTGGGGGAGAAAACATATGGACATTAGTTTTTCCATTAAATATATGGACTATTGCTGAATTATTTTGATTATTCTAATTAATCAGACTTTAAAATAGTAGAAACATTCAACAGAATTGATAAGCTACATTTTTGAGGATCAAACTATATTTTTTGCCTAAGATTGCTAGATTAAATGAAGCTAGTACTGGACAACTTGCATTAAAGAAACAAATGTCAATGTCCTGTTAAGCAGCCTTTCCCCCTACATTTTTTAAAAATGCTATATCACCATCACTTTACCCAGAAGACACTAAGCACAAACCTCTCCATTAGGTTGGAGAACCTCCAGTGTTGGAGGCCAAATTTATCTCATAAAAAGTTTTCCCCAGACTGCATCAACCTTTCCCATACCAGGTGCCATATGTGACATCAAGTGTGGAGCAGGTAGAGATGCCGATAGATTGTTGTGAAACTGAGCTCTCTTTGGGATACAACTGCCTTTTATCTCAGGTTGTGTATAATAATCTACTAATATCTCACATATGTTGTTGCCTGCAGGCATGTACAGTGCTAAATAATTAAAATTCTGCAGCATGCTGATGAGGTGGTTATGCTACAGTTAATAATTTGCTAGGAATGTTCAGTGGCTAATAATTACTTAAATTATTGTTACTTTCCACATTAAGTAATGTTTTACATATTTCTTCCCCTAGGTGTTGTAGTGCTATCCTCAGGTTTTTTAAAATATATTTGACTATGTGATGATCAAGCTAAAGGGAAAAAAAAAGATTTCTGTACTGTCATACCAAACATATGGGTGCATGGAAGTACCACTGAAGGCATCTACAACAGCAGTGGCACAGGAAGTCCCCCAAGAGGCCATTCCATGGGCAGATGGAGCTGAGCCAGTCCAGGATGTGCTGGATCTTAACCCAGTCCCACTGTTGTCACTGGACTTGAATTGTGCTTGATCAGTACACCAACTTCAGGCTGACACAGCGATTTGCCTGTCCCCATGCCCTCTGCCAGCATGAGTGACAGGGCTGAAGATGTGGCGGTGGATCTGCTACCCTATTACATTTCACCACTACTCAGTCAGGGTCTGTTCTGTGAATTACTGGCCTAAACTACATAAGAGTTATACATGCACATTCTTACTCTATATTTAACATATTCTATCGCCCATCATGTTTTAAAAGGTAAAAGACTCAATTTCACAAGTATTATGGTCTATCCATTAAGTACCTGGTAATTTTGTGTAGTGACTGGAGGTGGCGGCGGGGGAGCTTCTTGCTGTCTCTGTGTATAACCATAGTCTGTTGCTGTATGTGCCGTTGGGTAACCTCCATAGGCTGCCGCTGTTGCAGCAGCTGCAACAGCCACTGGAGCAGGCCTTGCAACTGCAACCGTTGCTGCTGCTGGGGCATAGGCAGCAGTAACTGTGTGTGCAGCTACAGGAGCCTGATGGACAGTGTAGCTTGCAACTGTAGTTGGATGGGAATAGGCTACACCTGAAGCTGGCTGCTGGCTGTAATAGAAAGACAAACACAAGAAATATGATGATGTTGTAATGTCAGATACCTAACAGCAAAGCTGCTTAAATTGTCCAAATTTAAGGGTAGCTTAAAAAAGGCTAAACTAAGTCTGAAACACAAGCACAGTGACCAGGAGTTTAAATAAGTCATGGAATTCCTATTTCTCAAAACCTTTCAATGGGGCCTTTCACTTTTACTATCTTGGAAAAGCTCAGTTGCGCAAACATGAGGCAAACGTCACAAGGTTAGCGAAATCGGCACTGAACATTAATGCTACTCAAAAGCAAAATAATTTAGAGTACAATCCTATGCATGTATACTCATCAGATGTAAATATCACCGGGAGTTAATTGCCAGGAAAGTGCACAGGATTGCATCCTTAACCAATTAACCATTTTTAACAAAATATAATTTTGAGAGGATATTTTTTGATGTAAAACAAACTTACATAAACCAGAAGTGGAGAACCTCCAACCCACAGGCCAAACCTGCCCTACCACGGCTCCCCATTTGGTTCTGATGTAGTTTTGGGCAAGCCACACATTTGAAATCCTTTTGCAAGCAACCTTACAGTGCTCTCTGAACCCCTGATGTTTGAAAGTTTAGAGAGGGCTGTTTGCAAAAGGGCTTTCAAATTGCCCACACTGTGCTTTAAAGTCCTAAAACCAGGGCTTCAAACCAGTATAACCTAATGACAATGTGACATCAGTGATTTGACAGGTAGGGAGATACTGGCTAGAAATGCTTACCCACACCTGCTTTAAAAATATGTATAGATCAGAGTCAGGTAATTGGTTTTATAGCTATACTACATCTAAGAAAAGTACGATTTCACATCTCCATATAAAACAACTACTACAGAGGAAATGCTTCCAAACACTCTGCAGTGCAATAATAGAACCAAAGAAACAGAGTCAGATATAGATTCCTAGAATGCTCCCAGGAAATGGAAAGCCTCAAAAAAAGCACACCTGAAAATGTATTTGCAGCTAATTTCCTGCATGGGAAAGTGTTTTCATCTCCCACACTAACACATACAAAGAAAAGTCATATAAGCACCATATTCATGTGATTATAAACATTTAGATCACTGGTAAGCAACCTTGTTAACTGTGTGGACCACATTTGGTTGAGGGCCATGTACAAATTAACCCTCCCCCGCACACAGATAGAGGATGAGGAGGGATGATACGTGATGGAAAGAGATCCTGTCATGTGTTTCTCATGCTCCCCAGCCGACTGGCACTGAAAATCATGCTTCCTCCACCCCCAAGCCCATCAAACAGCTGTTTAGCGTGCTGTGGGAAGAACAACCGCAAGTGAAGACAGACCCACTGGGAGTCATCCCTGTGCATCTTCTTATCCTTGTAAACTGGGTTCCCTGCAGCCTGACAAACAGCTCTTTGACAGGCTGAAAAGAACATGTGGCAGGAGCTGAATCCCAGGATAGAAGGCTAGGAATTTCGTAACAGGCCACATTAAGGCAGTGTATTGTCAACTTGCAGGCAGGGACCATTTTCATTCTTGTATAGCAATTAGTAATTTTAGGTGCACTATTTTGTATGACAAGCATAGCAATGTTGAATGCAGTTCAATTTCTTCCCACTCACATTTCTGACCATCCCATTATCCAGCATCCTGGGTCCACCAAACATCTTTTTTTAATTGGGCTGTTCAGGGGTGAGGGGCAGAATGGGGTGAGCACTCTAGTGTCAAAGCCAACTACGTTAAAAAACTGTTTTTCTCCACTGATTTCTAGAGGCAGCTCTTACTTCTATTCTGATGACATTTAAATAGGCTGTTTGGGGGAAGGGGTCCTTTTTTGTAGTTTTGGGGTTAATCAGAGACATGTGTTTGGTTACTCCTTCCTCATGCATGTGTGGAGCAATTGCGACTACATAACCTCAAACATTCAAAAACAAACTGGTATAAGTGTATGTATGATATGATAGTATAATTTGAAAAAAAGGAAGATTCAGCTGAATCTACAGAGAAAGTTATGAAAATAATAATAAGCAACATACCCTTCATGAAACAATCATTCTAGCAACCTTCAATGACAACTCCTATCTTGCAAGAATTGTCCAAGAAAATACCCCAAAAGGAAAGTTCTTTTGAAAATGCCATCTTTGAAGAAATGCTTCAAGTAGCAACATAATTATGCCTCACCACAAAATGCTTAAATATAATGCAAAACAAAAGTAGGCTCATAGAATGCTTAGAAAGTGATGTTAGGAAAGTGAAGCCAACGTTTTCATTATTTTGAGAAGAAAGGCAGTGAAATGTCATTCATTATAATCATGAAGCAGCAAATCAAAAGTATATATACCATTTAGAAATATTTGAAATGTTTCATGTGAAGAAAATGTATTTTGTTATGGCACAGAATGAACAGCCTTAACATTATTCATTCTAAGGCTGGTATAGTTCTGTTACCACATTTACTTTAGCAAACCTGTTCCCCTTGCGTCTGCCACAACCCGCAGAGCCAGTGATCGAGTTTGCAAGATTTTACAAATTGTAGGATTTGAGCTCCTAACTCCTGGGTAGAGAAGCCTCCCTCAATCTTGTATTCTGAGGCACATTGGCAAGAACTAGTAACTTCTGCTAATCCCCTTTAAGCAGAAACTGTGTAAAAAGGAGACAGTTAAAATAGTGTCTCAAACCGCCAATTCTTCCCTTCTCTTTGGTCTGAATAATTTCTCATGACAACTGATCTATGCATAGCCTGTTCCTTGTTGACTCCATTCTTCTACTAATCCCCCCCCCACATACATAATTTAGTACTGAATCAACATTTTTAGAGATTCTTTTCATCTGTGATCATACCTAGGAAGTTGTGTCCCCCCCACCTTTTCTAATGGGAATCAGTAGTTCTGTCATTTTTATTAGCAATAAGCTATCACTGTCATAGAAACATGTTGTATCACTATAATACCATGGTAATTCATAGTTTGTAAAATAATTTATGATGCTCTTCTTTATAGCTGTATTAAAGCATGCCTAAACTCTAGAGAAGTTTTGACAGAATGGAGACAACTGTTCTGTTCTAATCACTATTTCTGCATATGGAGTAATTCCATCCTCTACCTAAAACCTTGCTGTATCTTTGCTGTATTTGAAGCTCTTCCACAGAAGTATTCCAATCAATTGTGAAGTTAAGATCTCTTATAAGAAAAATAAGTAATTTTATATTCCTTCAGAGTTTCAAATAAAAAGTAATGTTCTTTACATAAAATACAGAGTTTGTTGGACATATAGTAAAATCTGGATAAGAAATATAACAGCCCAGATTTTTTATTTTGCCAATGAATAAAAAGAAAGTCCTAACAGATAGGATTTATTTTAAAATGTATCAGTCATTCAAAGATTTAATCTACAAAGCCCTATACAGCTCAGAACCTCAATATCCTCATGAAATGCTTCTCCTAACTTGATCAGGCTGGGAGTGCCTTTCACCAGTTTTATTTGGCATGCCATTACAGTCATCTTGGGGTCAAGATAACCTGGCCACTGTAGTACATGCCCTGCTAACCTTGAGACTGATTACTATAATATGCTCTACATGGGGCTTCCCATGGCCATGGTCCAGAAACTTAACCTGGAGCAGAATGGAATGGCAATAATGCTGATGGAGGAGGATAGCCAACAGCATGCGACAGCCTTGCTATAAAAAGTTCTACACCAGCTGCTTGTATGCCATAGGGCCAGGTTCAGGGTTCTTGTATTAATCATTATTGAGATAATTTTGTATTATTTTTACAGTATATTATGTTTTATTGTATTCACGTATACTGGTATAATGCGCACTGACTTGCTATTTTATTTGAGTGGACAATATATAAATAAATATAAAGTACATTCCATATTGTTGTTTTATTGTTAAAGGTGAGGATGACTTTTTGTTATATATGCCACCTAAATAAGTTTTGTATGAGGCACTAACTGTTATCCATAGGCTATAGGGCATCTGCGTTGACGTGATTTCTGGCGTCTGCGCAGACACGATTTCTGGCACCGCGGAAGCAAGTCCCCGTGCTGTGCTGGTTTAGCGCAGCGCGCAGGGACTCACCGAGTGGGCGGCTCAGCTCAGGGGCCGGTTAAATGACCCCCGTGGGCCGCTTGTGGCCCATGGGCCTTAGGTTGCCGACCCCTGCTATAGAGTCAACAAAATGCAAGAAATGAGCAGGGAATTTCTGAAAAGTGGCAACAATATTATTTCCAGTAATTACAGAACTGGAAAATCTATTTGGGCTTTCGACAATCCAGAGTTGTACTTCTTCAAATGGAACACTGGAAAGAAAGATTTGTCGAGTCTGCAAGTACAACTGTTACACTGTGGCTAGAGAGAATTCCATCACGTTAGAAATCTTACACAGGGAACAGACTACCCATGCATTATTATTAAGACTCAAGACCAAATAATGGAGAACTCTGTAAAGTATTTTTCTGCTGTACTATGCAAAATGCCGAATCCAGAGAAATAAACTGAAGGTTGGCTACATACCTTTCAAAAATGTTATTTCCAACAATATGAACAAGATCTCAAGCACCATGCAGAATACATGCAGATGCACATTTCCCCATTTCCAAAAGCCATTCTAATTTCAGGAAACCACTTCACAAGGAGGAAGCATCTTTAGCCCTCTCCCCAGATTTGAATAGCTTTGCACATGCAGTTCTTTGGATCTCAGCCTCTGCTTATTTCAGGAATATAAACTTTTAAGACAGAGTGCCATGAAATATGCAAGTGTTTACCATGAAATAAGCAACTGATTTAAGTTAATAAAATACTGTTCGAATTGTTAAAACCTAAGAGGTGAAGCAATTTCATTTCACATATGACCTAGCAGCTGTAAATAAGCCTGAAACAATAAAAGCATTCTATGTGGATATTTGAAGCAAGAGAATGATTAGACCAGGCATCCCCAACCTTTGGCCCTCCAGATGTTTTCTACTACAATTCCCATCATCCCTGACCACTGGTCCTGTTAGCTAGGGATCATGGGAGTTGTAGGCCAAAACATCTGGAGGGCCAAAGGTTGGGGATGCCTGGATTAAACAATTGCCATCAATTGACAATTTTTCAAGTTCAAGGTTTACCTCTAAGACATACTAATTATACAAGAGATCACAAAGTTGGTGAAGTAAACTTATATATAAAGTAGTGCTGTCATTACAGTTATCTTCACTATGCCAAAATCTGACAAAAATACAAATTATTTTAAATTGGAGGCATTTCCACAGTAAACAAAACAATTTAACAATATGGCCCAATTCTTAAAGAGGAGACAGAGTGTCTTTCAGCTGCCATAAATGTTCCTTTCACTGGGGATAATTTCAGCTAAGTGAGGCACTGTATGTGCATGCTATTTTGAAGTTATGTAATTAAGAAGTTATGAAATTTATCATCTCTTTCAAAATCATTCCATTTCAAGTTTCATTTGGTAACACCTGTTCCCGAAATTATGAAAAAATTGCACAACCACACCATACTGAACATTTAGGTTAAGAGTTCCCCCAAATAGTGTACGTATTTATAGTTTTTAGAGCCAAGTCATCACAAAGCAACATACATATTTTACAAAAATGTAAAATACATGAGACACATAATATACTATGGGAAAGCTGCTTTGAATCACACAAGCCATGAATTCTCAAAGTCTGCACTGAGGGGGCCTAAAGGAAACAGTGTCAGTTCTTAATAATGAGTAGGTCAGACTATAGCCTTTGTCTTTGTAAACCTTATATTATAAACCACCCTATGATCTTTGGATGGAGGGTGGCATAGAAATTTAATAAATAATAACAAACGTCCATTTTTTTGCAGCAGGGCACAAATATTCAGCTGGGGTTGGATTCTAACATTCATTCAGAAAGTTCCAGGAATGAAAGTTTCCTACGCCCTCTTTATTTTTCAAGCTACCCTTTGGAGGCTTTGGAGAGGCGGGAACAGGAACCTCTTCTTCCATGAACTTCCTTAACTTATTTTAGGATCCAAAGCCCTGGATGATAAGCCATCAATCCTTACAGCCTGCCTATATTTTATACTTTATCTGCCTATATTTTATACTTTTATACTTATTTTGAATATTAAAAAATAGTCTAAGATATCACAGAACTCTGCAATAGGTTTTGGAAGTCAAACATTTAAGGGAGGATACTGAATGCATACAGAACACAAAAGTCAGTATGTAGTGGGAGAAATATTGTTGGAAAATACAGGTTTTCCCTGGCTGGGGAGACTAAGGGAAGGAGTGTGGATGCAGAACCGAAAGAAATACGTTTAACCCTGTGCCTGTTTGCTGGAAAGCAAGTCTCCCTGAACAATCTGGGGATACCTAAATATAGAATTGTAGAGCTGCAAGGGATACCAAGGGTCATCTAGTCCGACCCCCTGCAGGAACCTCAATTAGATGATCCACGACAGATGGCCCTCCAACCCATAGCTGCCAACGTTTCCCTTTCTTTAAGGGAAATTTCCTTATTCCGAATAGGATTCCTCGCAAGAAAAGGGAAAGGTTGACAGCTATGCTCCAACCTCTGCTTAAGAGCCTCCAAGGAAAGCGAATGAATCCTTCCAGCAGAGTCTGTTCCATTGCCGTACAGCTCTCGCTACCAGAGTCTTCTTCATTAGCATGCGCAGGACGGGGCTGGAAGGGCGGAGAGGAGAGGCGGCGGCAGAATCACCAGGCTGGAGGGGAGGAGGAGGCGGATCCAGCCCTACGGCAGGACGGGGAGCCCTTATTCCAATGCACGAGCCGAAGCAGGCCTGACGCCGCCGGCTCCGCCCCCCGTCGCCGCACACAACACGCATCAACACCTCCGCACGAGCATGCACATGCGCCGGCGTTTGCGCGCATCTCCTCTCCAAGGTCTCAGCTGCGCCAGGGAAGAAGGGGGGCCGGGGAAACACCTCCCCCGCCCGCCCGCCAGCCTCCCCTTTACCTGTACTGGGCAGCAGCCCCGGTGTGGGTGAACCCGAAGTAGTTGCCGGTGGCCATTTTGGCATCTTCCCCCAGCCGGCTGGGCACTGCAGCAACGACATGGAGGGGAGAGAGAGAAAGAGAGAGAGGGGGGCCTTGTCAAAATCAACACACCTGAGGCGAGAGGCCGCCTCGCCGCCGCCGCCCCTCCTTTCCGCCCTCCGACCGGCTCGCCAAAGCGGCCGTTACTCACCATAGGTGAAAGAGACTACCGGGCATATGGGAATCATGAGTCCGGGCTGACAGAAATGGCGGCGGTGGAAACACACTCTCTACCTCCGGCGCTCGCCCCGCTCCGAGGACGACGCCGCTACTGCTGCTGCAGCTGCTGCTCCGGGTTCACTGATTCCGCTGCCGCCGCCGCCACCACCACCGTCGCAGGTCGCTGGCTCGTCTGGCTCTCCCCTCCCACACGCCGCCCGCTGACCGACCTACGAGGATTCAACGGGCGAACTGAGGAGCCAGGCCTCTCCGTGGCGCATGCGCGGCATTTGCTAGGTTGTAAAACAGGGAAAGGGGACGGTGGGAAATGTAGTTCTTCTCCTTCCTACCTCCCCCGCCGTCCTTCTTGGGTTCCTCTTGGTCGCCGCGAGGCAGGAACGTGACGCGGGCGGAGACTTTCGGCGCGTGCGCACGAGGCGTGCGGAGGCTGTCGGGAAACGTAGTTTTCTGGCCAGGGCGCGGTTTCTTTTCCATTCCAGTGCGTTTTCCTTACCCGGCCTTTTACGAAGTGCACTGTGTTGTGTTAGTAAAATCACATGGAGACACTCCAGACTGTTTGCGGCTCCTCTGCACAAAAGAAACTTGACCCAAAAGTGCTCACGATGAGAAGCCCACAATCCAGTGCAGAATTAGCGTTGTTTAAGCCATTGATATCGTACTTCTGCTGAATTGTGACCCATTTTTGCAATTTAGTGCTCTAATAAATATATGATCAGTAGGACTAAAATTGTCTTTCTCAGATACATTGCGTATGATTGATAAATTTGATCTCTTATTACAGTATTATGGCTATTACACTGTTACTGTAAAGCAATATCCAACTCCCCACTTCAGTTGCACATCAGTATTCCTTTGCAGCCTCTCCAGGGATAATAATTGTGCCATTGTTACCAAGCTGCTGTGTGGGATTCAAGGACCTTTCTTCAAGCTAACAGTTCTGTTCTTTTTCCAGCTTTCAAATCATAATGCGGTTTCTACTTACGCCCCCACTGCTGAGTCATTTGTGGTGTACAACAATAATCTGCCATCTTCTAGTCAGCACGACCCTGGAGCCAGAACTGTAGGGCAGGGGAACCCCATTACCAAGCCCAGTACAGGGAGCAAGGGGAGTTAGTGGAGCTTGCCAAATATCCTGAGACTACACCCTGGAAGATGCTTAATATGGTATGACTACATAATAATAATAATAATAATAATAATAATAATAATAATAATAATAATTTATTTATACCCCGCCCATCTGGCTGAGTTTCCCCAGCCACTTTGGGCGGCTCCCAATCAGTGTTAAAAACAGTACAGCATTACATATTAAAAACTTCCCTGAACAGGGCTGCCTTAAGATGTCTTCTGAACGTCAGGTAATTCTTTATCTCTTTGACATCTGATGGGAGGGCGTTCCACAGGGCGGGCGCCACTACCGAGAAGGCCCTCTGTCTGGTTCCCTGTAGCCTCACTTCTCGCAATGAGGGAACCGCCAGAAGGCCCTCGGTGCTGGATCTCAGTGTCCGGGCTGAACGATGGGGGTGGAGACGCTCCTTCAGGTATACAGGACTACAGATTCAGACATTTCCATGTTTTAACTGGTTCATATAAGCTCCAGAAATTCCACACTTAAACCACAGTGTAAAGACAGTGGTGATTTAGAGTAGAAGTCTAGATCAGGATGATCTGTGCATGTCTGATATCACAAAGCCTCCAACCCTGAACCTACTCGAGAGAAGGAAACAAACTAGTGTGTGCTCTGGATAGGGTGCAATAAAAGGAAGCAGGTGGTGGAACAGCAAAGACAGCTATAAAACTGCTCAATTTGGCACTTAATATTGCAACACCTAATTTAACTCAATTCCATGTCACTCTGTGAAGATGATTTCCTAGCGACTGCATCTTGTCAAAATGCTGCTGGACAGCTCTTTGGCTCTGCTTCTAAGATGCAGTGGTGTAGCGTGGGGCGTGCAGGGGGGGCCGGCCGCAACATCTGGGGGTTAGGGTTAGGGGGTGCAAATCCACGGGTTAGGGGGCGCAAATCCACGGGTTAGGGGGCGCAAATTACTTGCCTTGCCCCGGGTGCTGACAACCCATGCTACGCCACTGCTAAGATGGGAAATCCAAGCACACATCAAGGGTGGAAACTGACAATACTGGCACTTAGGGGATATTCTCTATGGCATTGCTGGCAATGAATGACCAAATTCCTTTCCCAACTTCTGAACATTTTTACAAGCCGTATTTTGTTGGCTTTGCAATTCTCTAGGAGTCAACACCTCAGGTGTGCTGTTCCACAGGTACTCCTACAGACCTTAATTTGCAAAAGTTGCAGAAAATGAAACACTAATACCAGGGCTTTTTCAGGGGGTACTCAACGGTATGCAGTACAGCATCTCTTTTTCTTGTTGTTAAAAAATGTGGCACTTACAGAATTCTGGCATCTATTTTTCAAGAAAATAAAGCACTGACTAATACAGACTGAAGGCTCCTCTATTTATTCATGTTCTCTCAACCTGAGGCTGGAGCAGGGAAGGGGCATTCATATTCCATTCCAGAGTGGCAGCTCTGCTTGCCTATTGCAGCAAAAACAAGGGAGTCTTGCAGCACCTCAAAAGACGAACAACTTTTTATAGCAGGAACTATTAATAGATTTTTTAAATATAACAGTTTTAAATTATAACAATGTTTACCTGGTAATTAGTTTTTTAATGGTTGCATTCCCATGTTTTTAGCTGTTCTTACATTAAATATAGAATGATGGTGGTGATGATAAACTTCCACAGAATACAAGTCACATGCTTTGAACATACAAGTGCCCACTCCACATTTGTAATAACTTTCAATGTGGCAGCACTTGCACTTTGGAATTCCCTGTCTATTGTATTAAAATCAAGCCGGCGCTATACTCCTTTCCACGCCTGCTGGAAACATTTTAGACAAGCCTACCCAGAAGCTTATAAAGTTGTGACGACCTAAACCAGTTTCAATGTTTCAACCGTTGTATGTAAAATCAGTGCTTTGATTTGTTCTCAGTTTTATCGTGTTATTTTTTGAGGGTTTGAAAAATGAATTTGATAAATGAAATCTTCGATTTTTAATTTTTTTAAATTTAAGATGGTTGATGCTGCACGCATTTCTACGTCCCACGAGTCACCCACACGCTTAAAACGCTCCTCGCTCTCCGAGCGCCTCGCCGCGCGCAGCGCGCTAACTTCACGCACGGTGTGCGTGCGCCCTCCCGCGGTCTTTTGGAGTGGGCGGGCCGCCGGAGCTCACGTCACTTCCGCTTTTGCAGCGGCGTGGGGCGGGGATAAAAAAGGCAAGCCAAGAGGAAGGCAGTGAGAGCAGCGGGCTGTGAGTGGAACGTGAGTGCCGCTTTTTCCGTTACTCCTCGCGCGCGCTCCCCATCCCTCTTCCCGTGGCTCTTTCTGCGGGGGGCGGGGGTCACGTTCGAATGGAACTCTCGGCCCTCGTCGCCTGCGCGCGCTGCGCGGCGGTTTGAGCCGCCATGTTGGGCTCCTCGGGACCCGAGTCCCTGAAATGAGAGGCGGCGGCGACGCTCGCCCCTGAGAAGCGAGGGAGCCATGGGACAAATAACTGCTCCCTATCGGTGCGGGTCGTGTTCGGACTCCCCATTCCCTAATACTAAAGGGGGGGGAAGGAAACCTGAGGGAGGAGGCGGAGGCGGTGCAGCAGCCCAGAGGCTGCCATGTTGGGGAAGGGAGGGGGCAGAGAAAGCATCCGAGGGAGGGAGAAAATGGCGGCTGGGAACCGCCCCCCAGCTCTACTTGGCCTGGGGGGATTCCCACCTCACCGCCTTGGCCCAGGTTCCCCTCCTCCCCCCGGCTTCATCTACACGGCTGTCTTAAAGGAGCCGTTTCTGGTCCTCCATACTGTGGTCTGGTCTCTCTCTCCCCCCATCTTCATCTTGGCTGGTTACGGGTCCTCGGTCGGCAGAGCACGATACAGCCGTGGGTTCGAGCCCCACGTTGGGCAAAACGGTTCCTGCATTGTAGGGGGTTGGACTAGATGACCCTCGGGGTCCCTTGCGACCCAACGGTTCTCTGATTTTCTGGCAACCTGCTCCCCTCCCGCATTTCCTCCCCATGGGTGTTACTGGGGCCTTGGGGCTGCACTTTCTCCTTTTACTCAAATGAAGGGAACCCCCCCAACAAAACCATGGCACCTTCTAGGATACCTTGGCCCCAACAGTGACGCATTCTCTGCATTTTAAGTGACCCACCACCTGCTTTTTCCTGTGTTGTAGCCTCACCTTCCTGTTCAATCCTCCGCCTCTTGAGTGGCCATTTTATCCCTTGGGTGCCCCATGTGTCACAGGACTTGAGGCACCATTGGGTGGCAGCAAGAAGCTCAGCAAGTAAATGGCAGAGCCAAGCCTGCCCCCTGGTCTGTTGCCCCCAATTTGGAGCAGTACCAGAACATAGGGTGTGGGATGGCACACTACATACAGTATTGATGTATTGCTTTAACCATGGGCTTAGTCACATTTTAGCCTATTCCAAGTTCATTTTCCTTCTATATTTACACATGGAGCTGCACTACATCATCTGTTAGCTCCCTCTCCTCTTTAGTCTGTAGACTTACATGCACACAGGTCTATATGCTCATCTTGCCATCACCTCTCTCCTCCCAAATTCTCTTCCCTTTTGCTCTTTTGAAAATCTTGATGAATTAAGTGGTAACAGCATGTAAAGTTCTCACTGTACCTTCACAGTTCACACAGTGAGAGAAACTCAGATACAGTATGGCTGTAGCACATGCCTCTGAATCCAGAAAGACGGGATGTAACACAGGCGTGTTACTTACATTCTGTCGTCATGTGGGTGGGTCTCAGATGTTCCTGCAAATAAACTGAGGAGGCCAACAAATAGGGGATTTTTATTTAGTGTGAAAGCCCAGGACTCCTCCCTTGTAATATCCAGGGATCTACCTGTCTTCTTTATACTGCCCTCCATATCTGTATTTCTAGTCAAAACAAAAAAAAAATTCCTTCCAGTAGCACCTTAAAGACCAATTAAGTCAGTTCTTGGTATGAGCTTTCGTGTGCATGCACACTTCTAGTGTTTGTCTCTTCCTATTTTTTAATCAGTTTTATTTGCCTTGATATGGTTTTCCCATTTGCATTGAAAATGCTGGGCTCTGGGTATTTACTACTTTTTATTCCTTGCAAGCTGGTCTCTGTCCGTAATAATAAATTATTATTATTATTACTTCCATCTGCCATTTCCCATGTTTCTTATATTTCACTCAAGTTTATACCACAATAAGTTTGTGATGGAACAAAGGTTGGATATAATAAACATATTAAATAAATAAATGCCTTTCTCCTTAATTGCCTTAGTGAAACACCTGAAGCCTGCTTCTTTAATTTTTCTGAGAAGTTAAAACATGTCATTGATGTGGTGTGGTCAAGCAAATATACTTACCTGGAGAAAAGCAGTATGATCTCTGATGAAGCTGCATATTTAACTGTTTTGGTTTTTTCTCCCATGTGTTATCTTTTGGAGCTGGAATCGGAAGCCACACCTTGCCGAGAGAGAGAGCGCGCGTGCTAGAGAGCTAGAGCAGTGTTTCCCAACCTTGTGCCTCCAGATGTTTTTGGCCTACAACTCCCATCATCCCTGACCACTGGTCTTGCTAGCTAGGGATGATGGGAGTTGTAGGCCAAAAACATCTGGAGGCACAAGGTTGGGAAACACTGAGCTAGAGGTTCTTTAAAGGATTAAGTGGGAAGAATTCCTGATAACTGATATATGTAGGGCAACATAAGATGATGTCTGCTGGATCAGACCAAAGGCTCATCCTGCCCAGTATCCTGTTATCCCAGTGGACAACCAGATGCCTGTGGGAAAACCGCAAGCAGCACCTGATGCACTTGTGATGAATTTCCTTGCAGTTTATATTCAGAGGCATCTTGCCTCCAGCAGTAGAGTTAGAACACAGCCATCTTGTTTCATTCTGAAACTGGAATAACAAATTGGTATTTCACAGAACAGATCCATCGGTTCTGTCAAGCCACTTGCAAATTGTCACTTAGATTTTGTAGAACATTTTTTTAGCTTCACTCATAAGCAAAAGCATTTATTCAAAGGTGTGATACATTCTGTACTCTGCCACATCTTCTTAGGATTTGTACATAACACCCCCGCTTTGCCTGAGTGCATTATTTACTATTAAACCTTACCACCTGTGAGGCGGATCAGCTTCCTCACAATCCTTGAAAATACCTACAGTACCGGCGTTTGCTCTCTTCTAAAACAAATACATTTTTACCTACTGCTGCCTCTTACTTGCTACCGTTGTTTCAGAAGGTCTAAAGTAACCTGATCCCTACTGTTTCTCCATGCAAGTCCTATCCATCTCTCTGCCTTTGCTCTAACAGAAGAATAAGTTCAGCTCTATCAGACTATAACAGTATATGTGCTTCAAACAACAGTTGGATAGGATTGCAATGTGTTAATAGTATTGATTTAAGATAAAGTAGCATCCTATATGGGTCTCATTCACTGTCTCATAAGCAGAGAGGACACCAGTTAACCCTATTTAAAATCAAAGCTACCTAACAACCAAGCATTTTGTGTTTCTCTCCATAGTCATTTATTATGTATCCCTCCACTTTTCCCCAATGGTAAGCCCAATGCCATTATATGGCTCGTATCCCAATTCTTAAATATTACTTTGAAGCCCATTTAATTTCAGTGGAACTTCAGAGCAGTTGTGTGTGAAATGACAATGATGGAGGAGATTGCTTGATGGGAGGGGGTGTGAAATTCTAACAGTCACTTAGTGTATGAAGCTTTTTAAAAAAACAACAAAATTTCTTTCCTTCCTAGAATGCCGAAATCAAAAGAACTTGTGTCTTCAAGCTCATCTGCCAGTGATTCGGACAGTGAAGTTGACAAAAAGGTGATATTTTCTCCCCTCCTTTTCTTTCTTTCTCTCTCTCTCTCTCTCTCTCTACACACACACACACACAATATTGAGCAAGAATAAAACAGTGGCATAAGCCACCCAGAGACTAATTTTAGAGTTTATGCTTTCTACTTATACAGAGACGTGTATAAATGGCTAAGACTTGCATATATGCCTAAAAAAGCCATAACGGTATAAGATAAATAGATCCTCAGGGGAGCTGATTTTACAAATCTACTTTCCTTGTTCTTAAAAAGATAATTAAAATGCACTTCTCTTTAATTGAGTCAGTCTTTTGAGGGCATACTTGTGCTACTCATGATTTTTTATTTCATTTTAAAGTTATGGAATATTTGGATCAAAATGGATATCTTGATCAGAACTTTTTTATTTTTTATTCTGTTTGTATTTTTTAAATACATCAACCTATTTTAAGGCAATGATCCTTTAAGACCTTTCATTTCAAGTATACCCACAATTCCGGGCACATTTCTTTTTCAAGTTCCGCTTATACTGGTATTTAGGACCTAGTTAGGCATGTAGAAGATTGCATAGCTCTCTTGTAGCTGAATGCTTTTTTTAGCAAGCGTAATCAGTAAAGTGGGAGAAGAATGAATCTCTCAGGGAATTTTTTTTTGTACTTGAGGGGTAAGTACTAGTCCAGTTGCAGTTTCTCAAAATGTTGACGTATAGTTACTTCACATTTTAAGGAACTTTACCTTCCGCATATTTACTAATTTGTGGTGCTTTACCCACTTGCCGATGAGGGGAAATGGAGAAGCATAACTGGTATAGAAGTGTTTACCACTAAATCTTGGAAAGAATGGATCCCTCTAGCTTGCAGATAAATGTTATGAACACCAAACTGTTAACCTTAATGTTTAAATGATCAACATCTAGCTTGGTCTTGAAATGTCATCTCTGAGCAGGATTCCATCCCGCCCATGGCCTGATTCTTCTCTCAGCTACTTGGCTGTACTTGGAGAATTTCACAAAGGTGTTTTTGTTGAACTAGTAGAATGCAAGTGCAGCAGATTATGCATTCAAAGCCCCTCGTTCTGCCCCAGGCCGCAGAATTTTGCAATTAGGTGAATTTGGCTTTTCATCTAAATATTTTTTAAGCAATTCCCTATGTACCTGTAACTAATATTCTTTGGTTAGTGGCCCATTTTTTGTGGACTTGAGGTGTTCAGGATTGCCAGCATAGATCAAGGCGGGGTCAAAATAGTTTGAGGAGCTTTTGAGCACAAATGAATTGGGATCTTGTTTTGGCCTTTCTCACAGAAGATGGGACAGAAAGGGCAACATTTTTGAGCTGTGGTTTCAAGTGCTGTTAAGTCTGGTATTGCCAGCCCTCAGTCTTTTATACATTATGTTGTAGAAAGTTGCATACATTATTTTGCAATGTTATTTTGCATCTCTTTGATCCAGTTAATCTTAAGGGAGTTTACATTTTCATTTGTAAGTTGATATCCTAGCTGCTGGTACAAACAACACTTCTATTGAAGGGAAGTGCCTATTATTTACCAACACAGTTTGCCAAACATTAAGGGAATTCCTGGATTTACATAGTCTCTGGTGGAGATGGAAAGCCCAAGTTATCTAGAGTGAGATACTGGAGTAAACAAACTCAGTAAGTTTCTCAATACAAAGCAAAGCCAGTTGACCCCATTCAAGACTGTTCTGAGAGTTTGCTGCAGTTTCACATTGATTTTATCTGGTCTTCTGTAGATGCAACCTGAATGTGGTTATATTTTAAGTATGCAGTGATGCTAATAAGGTTTCTATTACATTTTAAGGCCTGCATCGGACCTTGATAGAAAAAGGTTTAGTTTCCCACAATGAGAAAAATGTAGCTTTTACTTGGTAAAATTGTTCTTTGTATGTAAGTATTGTGTCTTCCCTGTGAACATGGGTACTTTTTTGTTAAATGGTTTTCTGGGGCTTTCTCTGATCAAATATTGAGTACATTTGAACACTGTTGTGGGGGAAGGAGGAGAGACATATTGATGTAAACTTGAAACTACAACTTCTCCAGTAGGTTCTTAATTCACTTTGATTTTTAAATGTCAAGGTGAAAAGGAAAAAACAAGCAGTGCCTGAAAAGCCTGTGAAGAAACAGAAGACTGGTGAAAGCTCCAAAGGTGCCGCCTCCTCCAAGCAAAGTAGCAACAGAGATGAGAATATGTTTCAGGTAACTGGTGGCTCTTACTTTGAGTAGTTGGTGGGATACCCAGTTCTTGTGTTGTGGGTTGTACTTAAATTTTACAAAGCGGAAGACCTGTCATCATCAGGGAAATAAATAAAGCCAGTGTTCTGTTTTTATAACTTTGCACGATTGGAATCCTTAAGACGACTGTGAGCTAAACCCATTTACAAGCATCTAGTACACAAGTACCGGCAAACAGATATAGTTGTAGCTTTCCTAAACTGTTATTTATTTATTAAATTATATTTGTATACGGACCTTCATCCAAAGAACAGCTATATGGACTCAGAAGCTTTATATTCTTGCAGAAACAGTTTTCCCACTACTAGTCAGTGTCAGTAACACAAAGGGAGTGACGTGAAGTAGGAGAGCTGGAGAAATAAAATTGATTTTGTTTAGGATCAGTCAGTAGTGGGTAGGGTCAGGAAGGAAGCTGAACTTCCCCAAGCAACAGTATTTTCCTGTCTGGGGTTTGGTGGCCTTGCTTGCTGGGAGCTGCTGGACTGAAAGATGGGAGCAATTTTAATTTGACTGGCACAGATATGTCAGAACATATTAGCTTGTCTATGAATGACATGAGTAGAAAGCACATTAAATTCTGCTTCACTGAGGAACTAGTCCATGCCCGTGTGATGCTCACACAAAGAAAAACTATACTGAACTTTAATCCGAAAGGAAATGTTGAAAATTGTACTTGAATGGTATATCTGATCTGTTGCCAAATAAATGGAGATTACTGGATCCCAGATGGTCTGTGTTATGTTTAACACTACTATCTGTAGTGTGATCCGATAGTTGCTTATGCAGCAAGCGTGAAAGGTTGAAGAGTGTTCTTAATTAAAGGTATGCAGTTTAGAAAGCTTGATTTTGTAATTATCCATTCTTGTACTACTTTGGACAGCTAATTGGTAAGCAGTATTCTGGTTGAGCTAGGAACTATTTGCTTCAAATTACAGTACAACTAGGAACTTGATGGGTGACCTTAAGCAAATTACTGTTATAATAACATTTTGCATGGAGTTTTTTCCCCATTGGTTCTACATGTTTACTCTGAGAGTGGAAAGTAATTGAAGTGTCCGGAGGTGCTGGTGAAGTTGGCAAATAAGGAGCAGAGATTGGGGGGGGGGGGGTTAGAGACGTGGAGGTAGTGGGCTAGGTGTAGGAAATTTTGCCTATGGGCAGGAACTGTGTGTTTCAAAGTCCTGTTCAGTGGTCATGGGCCATTTGCATGAGATTGGGGTGTTGCTGCATGCAGAAAAGGGAAGATTATAACAAGTGAGGAGGCCTGAGCTAGTGGAACTTACAGTTGTGTATGTTGAAACTCTTAAGCACATAGGAGTCAACATTTAAAAACATTTCAGATGTTACTCCTCGCATTGCAAAATATATTAAGATTATACTATTGATAGCCAAGGCACATCCAAGATGTTCTTGACATCTTCAGTGGTAGAGATTTTGGTAATACAACAGATACAGAAGCTATTCAATCCAGCAAATATGTGTGGCATTTTTGGGGGTCTTCAGACAGTTTAGTAATTTTAGAATTATAGGAAGGTGCTTTTGCATCTCGGTGCACTTAGTGTAATATCCTTGACCAAAACCGTTGCATCATTATCCACCCTATTTTTTAAAAATATGGTTCACTACTTCTTTTTGAGCTAGGCTTCTGAGAATATCAGCTGCTATCAATTTTTCTAACTAGCATTCTGCAGGCTGCAGTTTCCTGCTTTAATGCTTTCAGAATGTTTTTTTCTCTTGATGGTGCAACCTGAACACTAATCTTGAAACTGCTTCCGTATGGGTTTGGTGCCCTAAGCTAAATATAGGCCTCTAGTTGGAGCCTAGCACATTTTCACTGTACAGCTGTACCTCATTTTGAGTCTGCCCCGTTTAGGGTCCATTTCATCGAACGTCCGTGGCAAACTCAGAAGTAACAGAATGGGTTACTTCCGAGTTTGCCGCACGTGCAGAAGTGCTAAATTGCACTATGCGCAAAGCGGCACTTTGTTGAGCATCCCTTTCGTCCAGTGTCCAGGGCTCCGGAACAGATCCCAGACGCAAAAAGAGGTACGACTGTACTTGGAAATCAGCTTGGTTGCCTTTCATTTAAGGTTACTTCCTGATGCTAATCATAATCTCATATATGCATAAGTTTGAAGACCAAAATTTACTGAACTTGTGCGTATCTACCCTATTTCTCAATTTGAATGTGGATTCATACTTCTGAAAGCCCAAGGCTAGGATGATGATTTCATCCTCATTAGTTAAAGGGCTGAAGGTGATTGAGTTTTTTTATATTCCTTGACAATATTTCTATAAAAAAGCACGCTTCTGAGAAAAAGGAAATAAATCAGTTTGGTTTAGCAATAACTTCTGCAGAATGATTTGGCTTCTCCTGTCTCTTGCTGTCATTGCTTGTTAGTTGTAAGAGATTTCACTGAGAAGAAACACTTGATCCCATAACCTCAAAAATAAACTCTAGTTTTACTTTGAATCATACACAAGACCTTAATAGTGCTTGAAGAGCTGTATCATGTGTTTGGTGAAATAATGATTTAGTTCTCTAATTTGTTGACAGATTGGTAAAATGAGATATGTCAGTGTTCGTGATTTTAAAGGTAAAGTCCTAATTGATATTAGAGAATACTGGATGGATCAAGAAGGTGAAATGAAACCTGGCAGAAAAGGTAATTCTTATGTTGTCTGCATGGTGACTACAGTTTTTGATAATACATTATGCACTATAATGGGTTCTTGGGCCCCATACCTAAACATCTAAGTCAGGATAATTAGGTGTAGCAATAAGTGTTGTTGTTGTTGTAGTAGTAGTAATAAATAATAATAATAATAATAATAATATTTATACTATGCCCATCTGGCTGGGTTTCCTCAGCCACTCTGGGCAGCTCCCAACAGAATAATAAAGGATTGGGAGTACAGTCCATTCTTCCACATCATCATTACTACTTAGATATACCAGACACGACATGGCAAGACACATCTACCAAAATTCCCTGTTCTACACAGCTACTAAAGGCATACAGATTCTGTCCTTTTTCACATTCAGTCACACTATATTTAACTAGTTTGTGTGAAGTGGCCAATCTGAACACAACCAAACATTCCTTTGTTTCCCTGCTCTTGGTTTGCCTACCCTCAAAGTAGATACAGACAGGTTGGACATAGACCTATTTGGAGGTTCCTGTTTCTCTGGCCCCAGCAGTTCTGGTGCCCATTCAGGTTTGTTAGGTTATTTGCTTAGGGATCTAACTTAAGATCACCACCTGCCTCTCATTTTGCACACATTCCCTTCCATCCCCACCCATTGATGTTTTGGTATTGCATATAACTCAAAGTTCTCGAAAGTGAATTTTGAGCTGCGTTCAGTTTTGTTTTGATCCTGTTGACAGAAATCCTAGGTGATGCCAGGCCTGAGCAGGTGAGAAAGGAAAGAACATTATGGAGTCTTGTAGATCCTTAAAATGTCTGTGCAAGACTTTTAGCTGATCTGTGCTCTAGCTATGCCTACTGAAATACAAAAAGAAATAAATAAATCTGATCATAGAATGCAAATAAATGGGCAGGCTGACTTGCATATCTGTCCTGTATGCCCTTCCTGGTCATACTGTTTGCACTCTTTGTGGTTTCAAAGAGCAGGAAACAAGTAGGTCAAAAGGAGACAAAGTTCCTTGAATAACTAGCTGTTTGTTTGGATTGTGCTGTCAGTGCTGGTCCTACTAATCTTTCAGTCTGTTGTTTGGATGGTACAGTACTTGTGTGCTGAATCAGCATGTCACAACCCCTCCAGCTTTTAAGGCCTTTGAGGCTTAGGTATGTATCTCCTTTAATATTCTGTGGCTGTTAATATCTAGGCACTTTTAAACTGGGCTGAGAAACTGCAAGTAACATTTTGATGAGTGTTTGAAGTCTTAACTACAACAAGCTCTGCTGTGTATAATGTTACAAGTGAACCATGTCAAGAGTGACTTCCAGGTAACTTGTTTCTCTGGTCTTGCGTAAATACTTGGCTTGGTAGAATTCCTGAAGAGGGATTATCTACTTTGTACTGCATAAATTTTGACTTGGATCATAGAGGCGCTGATTGCCCTTGACCCCCCAACTCTTCTGAGATCCTACCTTTCAAGTTTCTTGTCCTCAAATCTGCATTTTTTAATACAGAAGTTGAGGTTCTCTTGAAGCATCCTCAACAGGACAGCATTGTGAATTCTGCAGTTGTGTAAGTGTGTTTATAGCATAAGTGTGAATTTGTAATAACCTCCAAGGATTTGTTTTGGTTTACTTTAGGTATCTCTCTAAATCCAGAACAGTGGAGCCAGTTGAAGGAACAGATTACTGATATTGATGAAGCAGTAAGAAAACTGTAAAGATGAGCCATGCAGAAACTCTACTGTTATAGGTTTAAGTAGTCTTTTTACATTGGCATTCATTTTCTAAACTATTTGTTTTCCAAGCTATTGTATATTTGGATTGCAAAACAATTTGTAAGATGAGCGCTTTTTTTAATGTGCATTAAAAGTGTATTCTGGGTGAAGTTACAAATGTGTATACTTTTATTAAACAGGTGTTATGTTCTCACATCATGGTGTAAAATAAAACACATTCAATTAATACTCTGTGTAAGTTATAGTTGTCGGTGGCCTTCTTGACTGAAATACTCTAACATGAGGGAGATTCCTTGTTTACTTTAATAACAAGAAACAAAAGTAACCCACTGTAGGCTTAAACTTTTTTTTTAGTTTACTTTCCCAGTTAATTTAATTACTGCGTTGCTTTGAAGATATAATCAATTCCTGTACTTCTAGTGTACTTTAGAAATTCGGCCCATGTTTCCACAAATCAGTTTTCTTTTGCGGTGGTCTGGCTATTCACACTTGTTCTTCAATTTCTCTGTAACAGTGGTGTCCCCTATCATTTTTGGCTATGGTAAAACTGTCAGTTTGTATTTATTCTAACATAAGGCAATGCAAGTTTGTTTTTCCATGCTCCCCCTGTGGAAAGGACTAGTTTAAGCAGTGGCTAGATGGCCATTTATCATGGATGCTTTAGTTAAGATTTCTGCATCTCGGGGGGGGGGGTTGAACTAGATGACTCTCAGGGTCCCTTCCAACTCTACAATTCTGTGATTCTATATTAACACAAAATGCTATATTTTCTTCTGTACCATTGGTATGTTGCTGCAGTGTTAGAAACTCAAGATATAAAAGCTAGGTGCCAAATGGCTTCTGAAACCAAGGCTTCAGTTGCCAAAACGGAATGTCTAGTAGTAATTTGGGGGCAAAATGGTTCCAAAGTCTTATTCACAGTCAGTCCATCATTTGAAAAAAAGAAATCAGGCAATTATCAGTAGGGACATGGGTGGCACTGTGATCTAAACCACTAAGTCTCTTGGGCTTGCCGATCAGATGGTTGGTGGTTCGAATCCCCACGATGGAGTGAGCTCCCATTGCTCTGTCCCAGCTCCTGCCAACCTAGCAGTTCAAAAACACACCAGTGCAAATAGATAAATAGGCACCGCTGCAGCCGGAAGGTAAACGGCGTTTCCGTGTGCTCTGGTTTCCATCACGGTCTTCCGTTGCACCAGAAGCGGTTTAGTCATGCTGGCCACATGACCCGGAATGCTGTCTGTGGACAAACGCCAGCTCCCTTGGCCTGAAGCAAGATGAGCAGCGCACCTCATGGTCATCTTTGACAAGACGCTTTTAAAAATGTCCAGGGGTCCTTTACCCTTTTACCTAATTATCAGTTAAACATCTGGCTAGTTCACGAGCTAGGTTAAGAGCTTTAAGAACTTAAAAAAGAGAAGACATTTTATCCAGGGGCAGTCCACAGGTATATTGGCCTATTCAGTTTCTTAATGGCAACACAGACCATTCATAATGTAAGACAACTGAGCAAGGCAAGTTGGGTAAGCAAAGACAAGCTACAACCATTAACTATAACATTGTTTACTGCCTCTCCTCAGGCTGCCCAGAAAAAAACAGTTTGGTTCCTGAAATTCATTCTGATTGTGCAGATAAAATATAGCCGATAGAATTCTACAGGATGTGGTATTAGTGTGTGGAAACAGTCAAGTTGCAATGATCCCCAGGCATGCACCTCCAGACAGTGGAGATGTCAGGCACTCTCCTGGAACCCGCACATCTTCACTTGGCGCCTGGCTAATTTCAAACACTGTGGCTGGTGTTATTAGGACTCTTAATGCTTTAACTGCCTTTTTGTCCTTTGAAAAGGAAGAGGGTCCTTCACTCCTTTCTAACATGAAAACTGACCACATGTTGCTCATGCACTGTTTCTCTGCCCCATTAATGCCTTGAAAGAAGAATAGCAAGTGGGTTATAGCAATTTTATTTCTTTTTAAAAAACATCTTAAACAGCAGGTATACAACTGCTAATGTGCCCAGAATTAGTGTTATGTAGCAATCTTTCGGCCAAAAAGTTTGCTTGCTGTCCATATTCAATGACTGAACCTCACCTGGACCCTTCAAAGCTTTGCTTTTTGGTCTGCCAGTTTCTTTGGGTCTGTGTCTACACTCCCTAAGTCCATAGGTTCCCAACTCTTGATGAGCTGAATACTGTTCTATACAGAAAGAACAGTTCCTGGCATTCTGTCATGCCCTTGGGCAGGCATCCCCAAACACTGCCCTCCAGATGTTTTTGGACTACAACTCCCATCATCCCTAGCTAACAGGACCAGTGGTCAGGGATGATAGGAATTGTAGTCTCAAAATATCTGGAGGGCCAAGTTTGGGGGTGCCTGCTCTAGCGTGACCAAGAAACAATCAATATATGCCTATTATAGTAGGGGCAGGCTTGGATTTTAAGAGCTGAGTTCAACAGAAAAAGCTAACCTGTCCTAATATAGCCAACCTGTCCCAATTTTTTTCTTTTAATGCATTCATTTTCTGTAATAGATTGCTCCTTTAAAGGTAAAGGTACCCCTGACCATTAGGGCCAGCTGCAGCGCTCATCTCACTCCTTTAGGAGAGAATAAAGTGCCACACTTGGGAACAAAATAGTGGTAAGGTTTTCCACAAACACAACTGGATGGCATCATTTTTTTAGGGGGGAGGTAGCCCTGCAATTTTATCACATCAGTCACAAAGCTCACATTATGTGCATATTTAAATGTTTCTATTTATTAAGGGTTTGAAAGGAGGCTTTACAGTGGGAAATTCCTGAAGTCTTTGACAACGGGCCAAACTGACAAAACTAATCCAAGGTTTCATGGGCAAAATTTCATTCCGCATATAGCACGTTATCTTTCGACATGCATAGCAGAGGCTGCACTAAGGCAGCAGTCCTATGATTGCCACCAAACACATCTTATTAAATTCAGTGCAACTCACTTGCAAGCCTTTACACACAGAGTTGGGCTGTCAATTGTGTGACACTTGTGAGAATGTATTTTGTTTGTGTAATTTATAAAGATTAAGATTTTCAATATAGAACTTTGATTTTCAGTTTCATATATGCCAACAGCTGGAGCTCATCATGGCAGCTTCCACAGTGAGCACAACTGGTGCCAGATTTTGGGGGACCCTTAGCATGGTGCTTATCATGCACCAACCTTTCCTCCAAACCCAGGACAGTGCCTATCTCTGCTGGTGGCTGCCAACACATGCTTTCTGTTGCTGCTTTGGTGGTGGCAACGTTGCCACTAACTTCTCTCCACTCAGGGCCCAGACACTTTTGCATAGGAGCTAAGCTAGACATCTAAGCGTAATGCAGTGCTTTGGCCCATAGATCTATGAAATTGTCAGACTTTATAGTCTTACCAAGGGCCTTTTTTCAGGGGGTAGTCAAGGGTACGCAATACCGGCACCTCTCTCTTCTTTCTTTTTTTCTTTTTTGGTTTTTAAAAAGGGTGGCACTTACTGTAACGACCTCATGGGGAGTACCAGCACCTCTTTGTCTAGAAAAAAACACTGGTCCTACCTGGACTTTAGCTCCATAAATTGGTAAATTTCATAGATCTGTGGGCTGGGACATGACATTTTGGAAATGAATAAGAAAAGAAAATATATGTTTAGCCTAATTATTTTCCTCATTTGGTGACTGCTAATCTGGCAAAGAAACTTGAAAACCTCATGATTACTCCATTTGCTTGCCAGAGCAGCCATATAGGGACTATCTGGGACCCTGCTGCTCCAAGCTAATGGCGCCATTGCTCCTGTTCTGAAGAAAGTTCTGGAGCTCTGCTTCCCTGCATTCCTTTTGCAACTTCAATAAGTTTCGTTGGGTACAGCTTCTATCATATCCCTACAGTGACAACAGTGACACAT
This sequence comes from Podarcis gaigeae, assembly GCF_964106915.1. Classification (NCBI taxonomy): domain Eukaryota; kingdom Metazoa; phylum Chordata; class Lepidosauria; order Squamata; family Lacertidae; genus Podarcis; species Podarcis gaigeae. The sequence continues at coordinate 48,929,718 of NC_139687.1, read as the reverse complement.
GCAGCATTGGGATAATCTCTGAACTGAGGACTCCAGGTGACTTATCTGTGTGACATTTCTGTGGGGTTTTTTTTTGTTCTTTCTTGGTTACTTGCCCTATGTTCATCACTTCTCAAAAGAGGTAGGTGGCTTTAGAGGGGTGTAAATAACCTGGCTGGCCACTAGATGGTAGACTTGCGCTTCTTAATGTAGTAGTAGTTGTGGAACACAAATACAGTAAGCTCCATGTTCCTTAGTGAAAGCCCTTCCTTAATTTCCTGGCCCTTGTCCCCCCACCTTTTTAAAAGAACTTTGTAGTGATGCAGAAGCACAGTTTTGTAAGGGGAATTACCTAAAATTTGGCACTATTTCAGTTCTGGTCTAGTGGGAGACATGATGATGCTTGGAGAGGAAGGGGGCAGGAAAATATATCGGGGCTCATCATCTTTTTTATGTTAGCCATGCTGGCTCCAGGATTTGGGCATGACATACTCATTCTTCCTCCTGCAAGAGACAGGGCACGCAAAGAGAATCTTTTCACGTGGCTCCTGGCCTCTTGAGTTCATTGTGCAATGAGAATGATGGCATTGTTTGGATGCTTTGCTAGTTTAGGTGCTTAGTAAAACGTGATCTGGAGATGATCCTGAACAAAATGCCAAATGTTATTCAATATAAATGGAAGAAATGAGAGTAATATTAATATGCATCAGTGTGCAAGGACTTTTGGCTGCACAACAGAACTTCTCCCCACACCCTAAACATGTTCTTGGTTTTTTCCAACCTTCAGGAGCAGATTTTTTTTGGGGGGGTGCAGGGGCTTTGTGCAAGGAGCGAGAGAAGAAGTTCCATTGCACAAGCAGAAATCCTTGTGCCGGTGGACGTTGGCTACTGCCCAATGTCTGTTCAGCTCAGAATTTACATCACCTCTATTGAAAATAATCAATTCTGCCAGAAATGATTGTTCCTCTCCACCATAGCCTCTACAATGGAGAATTATTCTTGTTCCCTTAATTATGTTCCTAAGGCAATGTTCTGAGTGTAGTCAGGAATGTTTTGAAATTATATATAATGATTAAGCTTTCTTTTCTTTCCTTGCAGCTTAGGTGGAGATTAGAGGGTCATAAGGTTAAACATATGGAATGGATTGCGCTAATATTAAAGTGCATAGCTTTGCTGAAGGGCACAGAGTAAGAATACTGAGACTGTTAGTGATGGGAAAGTACAATAAGTTCCACCACTTTGATTTGGATATGGCTGAATATTATCAGGGTCAAAGTTTCCAATGACCTGTTTCCTGAACCTGATTAGTTGTAACTTCTGCTTAAAATCAACACACCAGCCTTAATGCATACAGGAACATAAGACGAGCTATCCTGCTACAACACACCATAAACCTATTTAAGCATCCTGCCTCTCACAGCAGCCAACCAAATGGCCACAGGCCAGGGCAGATGGGAGCAAAACCCTCCCTAGGTGTTGTTTCCCAGCAGCTGACATTGAGAGACACGTGCTGCCTCTGAACCCAGAGGCAACATATAACCATTGTGACCAGCAACCTTATCTGCTATGAAATGTTTTAAAGCTGTTTCAGTTGCTGGCCATCAAACCTACATCTTGGTGTAATCTACACACATAAAAAGTGCGGTGAAAATGCTTTTTAAAAAAAGTTCTGAAAAATACATTAAATTTTGCATAGCTCACTTTCGTCATCTAGTGTCACATTTGTACTTTGTACTTTACAACCAGTTTAAAATGTTGCAGCTGTAAAGCTGAGTCCCTTGTTACAGCATGAGCCAGTAAATCTAGAATGGACTAAACTCAAAAAAGTCCGCTGAATATTTCCAGCAGACCCCTTAATCATTGGAATTTCTAAGTGGTGTATGTAAGAATTTCAAAAAGTATACAATGGATAAAATCAAATAAAATCAACCTTTGTTATTGCTGCTGCTGGAATTCCCATTGTCCACCAACGCATGTTAAATCTGCAAAGCAAATGTGGATGTTCAGAATCTTTGAACAGTTGAGGCACACTGTTGCATGTACATAGAGCAGCTGCTGATGAGGAAGGGCCCCGATCGAAGGCATTGTGACCCACACATTCTTTCAATATGTGTGTGGGGTGTCATTCAGCCCCCTCCTTGTGTTTCCCAAGCGTTTGCTAGATTACACTTATTTGGGAATTAAATCCGGAATGCGCAACAGTTAGAATGTGTAAGAATAAAAATTATCCGCCCTCAGAGGAGCCCAGTCCCCATGTTTGTGCATGAGTCACTAAAGTAAGCATTCATCCTGGTTGGAAAGAAAAGCTCAGAGCACTTACTCATGCAGAAATGCAATGGAAAACCTCCTGCAACGGTGGGCAAACTTGCTGGGTCCCTGCATCAGGAGTGACTGGGCGTTGATTGGAAGGAGGTGAGGCCAGAGCAGGGAATTATTCAGAGATGCAGCCAGTGGTTAATTCCATAGCATCTGCACTGCAGATGTGAGATGGAGTGATCGATTCTTACCCAGCACAAAGCTGTGAAACAACAGCTTACCAGCAGCGAGTGCTGAGTGTAAGTTGGCAAGGGCAGAATTGCAAATCATGCAGAGTTGCATCTGACAGCCTCTTCAGCAGTATGGGCCAAATAGTTGTCTTACAGGAGGCTATTTTATACCATGTCAGACAAGTCATCCATCCAGTTAGCACAGTATTCTCTGCTCTGACTGGTTGCAGCTTCCCCAGAGTCTCAGGGAAAGAAAGATCTTTCACGCACAAGAGAGGATCCAAAACAGCTGTATGAAAAATATATTTGCCATCACCTGCTGCTTGTTTTGCTTTCAGATGGCGATACCAGAGCAGAACCAGTGATCAATGGGCCCTGCTTTGATGATCCCCCATAACGTACCCCAACACAAAGTTTGGATAATTTACTATGGTGTGTGCTGAATGTAACTGAATTGCTTCCAAGGACGGCCTGAGGCATGCTAACATCCTAAATGTTGAAACATGTTTTCCTTGCATATAGAGGGGAATAATCCCAAGCAGCTGTTTTGCTAGCAAGCCCTGCTGACATCCCATTGCAAGAGCTTGTTGCCCCTGCAATGATTGCTCTGTTGAGAAATGTAATTATTTTTATTTTAAGGTTTCCAGACTGTGAAAGCTGATGCTATCTGAGCTGCTTTCTCTGTCATCAAGGGGTGAGCCTTCCAGCCCTCGACCTCCTGTTGTTAATACCATGAATTCTGTTTAAAAACAAAATAATCCACAAACTCAGCACACGGGGCTATTTTGATATTTTGAAAACGAAACCCCCCTGCGCGGTCACTTGATTATTTTCCAGCCACCACTTTTTTTTCATCCAAAGGATCGGTTTTTTGTTTTTAGGCTTTCGCTCTGGTGGCCAAAACTGTTGTTTGTTCATCTTCTGGCAGCCGCAGGTGCTATGCTGAATGCCTTGAAAATGACTGTAATTACTGAGCATTGTTTAAGTAAAATCAGATAAAATCCACATTGGATCTGGGCTGTAGGATTATCTGCCAGATTTTTTTTTCCTTTTTGACCCAGGAACATGAATCATGTGAACTCGTTTCCTCAATCGCATCAGCATGTAATTATATATAATCTCCACGAAGAATTCCTGACTGGGTCCTGGGGTCTTCTGAGGGCTGGGAAAGCATTTGTGAAAGGTTTCTCGTGTCATTAGTGAATGAATTTCTCACTTGGATGGCTTAACTATGAAGTCTCAGCAGACCCCAGTGTTGTTTGTGATCCAGTAAATCATGCACCTTTTGGAGCATCTCGGCAAGTTGCGCGCTTGGTTGACGCTGTCTGCCTGTCTCTTGATTCCTATTTTTACCCAAGGTCAAAGGGGTTTTTCATCTGTGCCAATGGCTATGTTGACTTATGCTTTTCGCAGTGGGATATCTGAAGATTAGCCTTCAAATCTGGAGTCTCCCACTCAGAACGAGACAGCAGAGACAAGACCTATAAGCCGGCAGAATACGGAACAAATCTCCTGACTGAACAGAGGGGAGGGGGAAAGCTGCCCTCACAAAGTCTTTCTAACCTGCCAAATGGGTGTTGAAGGAGAGGCATGTGGGGGCTGCATGGGGGAATTAACAAAGCAAAAGGTGATGATAAGAAAGATGGGGGGGCAGATCTTACTTGAGTGCAGATGTGGGGAGTGCATGATCCTGCCAGATGGGGCTGGATTACAACTCCCATCAGGGGACAGGTTCCCCCTTCACCTCTGAAAACGTGAGCTTTACAGCAACAATTTTAAGGAGAACAGTCTGTGGGGATGATAAGTTAAATTTTGTCTGACAAAATATCTGGTTCTAAAGAATTATTTTAGCTGTGTAATCTATTTTATTCTGCTTTATATATTTTATCTTTTGTAACGGCTTCAGCTAAACAAATAAATAATATTTGTTGTATTTAATTCCCTTTGTCCTTGATCACTGACCATGCTGACTGGGGTTGATGGGAGCCTAAGAATGTCTGGGTTGCCACAGGTACCCTATTCCTGCTTTATAGTGTTTTTAAAATTTGAAATCCTGAATCATTTCCTGTTTCAGCTGAATCCCAAACACCTACATTTTGGCATCCAGCCTCTTGTTTCCCGCTGTGGCCTTGTGTGAAAAGCCCATGGGGAAAGAGAGTTGTTCTCCAGCAGGGTGTCATGGCGCTGTCAGGAAAAGAATGTCCAGAGTGAGGAATTAACTTGTTATTTCCAAAGGTACACTTACAAGACAGGAAAAGTCATGTCCATCAGTCCTGCTCCTGGGTATGCACCCAATCAGGCACTTCCATGCAACAGAGGCCTCACCCCCAACCTTGGCTTATGGATTCCCCCCCCCCCCTGAACTGCATGCAAGCAGATGAAGACTATGCCTACGTGGAACCTGCTTCTGCTCCTCCCGCTTCAGTCCTCTTCTGGTCCTGGGAGACTGTGGAGCAGGAGAGGTGGGGGCAGGAGGAGGAGGAGGTGTGCAAGCCCTTGACTCTACCCCAGCCTGACATATCTCTCCTTCCTCTTGCACCTGTTCTTCACTTTCCAATCCTGCAGCTTCTCCTGCCTCTGAATCTTGTCTCCCAGCTGTTACTGATTCCTCCAGTTCACTGATCCCTTTTTCTAAGCCAGTCTTCCAGTGCCCACTCATCAGAATCCAGCCACCCCTCCTCAGTGTCCAGCCAGTTGCTGACAGAGTGGGGAGGGGCAAACTACCTATGGCTATTTAAACAAGGGATTTATTTCAAGTTCACATTAGCAGGACCGGTGCATTACATTGCCTCTATTGCGGAGTGACTCTGTAGCTCGCACCCTCTTTGTGGTGGAGGTGTTCCACCTTTCTTGCTGGCACCCTTCCTCCTCCTCCTCTTCTTCCTCCCTGATTACTAGCAGTTTCTGTGTCACCCCTCCTCCTCCTCCTCCTCCTCCTCCTCAGTGGCTGAGGAAAGGCCAAGGGGTTACTTCCTCAGAGTGATATAGTTTCTGGATGGAACAGCTGAAAGGAAAGCTGTTTAGCTGTAGTTGGGGGAGGGGAATAAGTTACTTTAACCTTGAGAAGAGCAGCTTGGCTCCAATTGCATATATAGCCCCAGCTGCAGCACACAACCTCATTTTGGCCTCTTCTGCCTTTTGCCTCCCCAGCTCTGCATCTTTTGAATTTGCAAGCCATGCTGCATTGGTGTGATTCACTTTGGGAAGCAATCATTGCCTGAAAAGCCAGATAAAATGATTGCAAAACAAAGGAAAATAGACAAGTTACTTGTTTGCAAGTAAACAAGTAAAACAAGTTACTTGTTTGCAGACCTTCTGTCCCTCTTAACATTTTAATTTTTGCTTGACTCAATGTATTGGGGGATGCTTCGTTTTCCCTTCCTTACTGGGCAATGCCTCCTCTAAGACTTAAGTTGACTTAGGAAGGTGGAATCATAGAAGCATAGATTGGAAGTAACCACAAGGGTCATCTAGCTCAACTCCCTGCAATGCAGGAATCTCAATTTAAGCATCTATGACAGGTGACCATCCAACCTCTGCTTAATAACCTCGAAGGAAGGAGAGTCCACCACCTCCCAAGGGACTCCATTCCACTGTCAAACAGCTCTTAATGTCAGAAAGTTCTTCCTGATGTTTAGATGGAAACTTGTCCCTTGTAGCTTGAAGCCATTGGTTTGGGTCCTACCCTCTGGAACAGGAGAAAACAATCTTGCTCTGTCTTCCATGTGGAGCTAACATTTAGTGAAAAAAGATAAAGGGGAAGGGGCATCTGCCTTCCCAGCAGGCATTCTTTGCAAGGTGATAGGTTTGCAGCAGACTGCCTTGTCTTCTCTCATTCTGCACCTGCACCTGCAGCCTTCCCTTTGTTGTGGCTGTTCCTAAGTGCAGAGCGATTTCCAGTGTCCCCTAACAGGGATGCAATCGCCTGGGGGATTCTCCAGGTGCAGCTCAGCCCTGAACAGCAATGCCGGCTGCCTGCATCTGAGCAGAACGTGGCTCACAGAGAAGGAAAGACTCTGCCAAAAATGCCATTACTATACCTTTTTAGTACTGTGGACTTCTTCCCCTGACCCCTCGTCTGGACAAGCCGGCCCCAATTCCTTGGTTGTTTTGGTTTTTGTGGCCTTTTGTCAAAAACAGATTTGCCAGGGAGCCAAGGATATGTAACGTGTTTATTACTACAGGATAAAAAGGGGCCAAACAGATGGAAAACTAAATTCTGGCTACTGCAGACAATGCGACCTGGGAGACGATTGCTGAAGCACAGCTAAAGACAGGATTGCTGTGAACTGTTCCAAATCCACTTGTTCTGGCCCATTATTCTGTCTGCTTGTGGAATCGTCTTCTCTGGGTTTGTAGATGTTGGCAGGGCTGTGTCTTGCTACATTTCTCAGTAGTAGTACTTCATGGCAGAATGCTTCATTCCTCCACTGCAGAGTTCCAGCCGTTTTCACTGCCAGTTTGCAGCGTTTGGATTCAATCGGCAGCATCCAGACTAAGTGAGTTGCACGTAGTTCCCTTTCGAAATTAAGTGAAGTCATGACTAACATGTCCCATCAATTTCAAATGACCTATGTTCAGCTAAACAGACGGAACCTAATCCAGTAATATTAGCCCTGGGGTGAGGATTGCCAAAGCTTGAAGTTCAAGTGATCATTGGGGGAGAGAATTCAGGGCTTCCAAATGGTGTGTGTTCACTTTTTTAAAAAAGGGTACATGCTGCACTTGGGGGGCCCTTAGCTTTGGTGGCTTCTTCTGGTTTTTATTTGTAACCTTCAATTTGGTTTTACAGCAGAAGCAGCAGCAACAACAGAGTTCTGCTCTTGGCAGCCATTAATAACTCCAAAATGAGTCAGGTGCAATGTCAGTTTTAGGGAATCTTGGTGGTAGTAGCAGTGACATTCTTATTTCCTGGGTAAGACTTGTTCTCTTAATTTGTGCTTTTCAGCTACCTAGAGGGCAGGTTCTGACGCCATTGCATCCTCAAGCAACCATCCAGCAGAGCTGTTCCAACTTGCAAATAAGCTTATTGCACCAGACCAGTGGGCAGCTTTGAGTCATTAGAAGCCTGCTGTGATGCTTTTATGAAGCACTTTGAGGATAAAGTGGTTGGACTTGCATAGAATTAGATATCACAGTTATCCTAAATCCTCATACATCTCCAGAGCACTGTCTGGTCTGGTTGCTTTGGTTCAGTTTCAGCTATTACAGTTTGAGGATGTGGACAAGTTGCTTGCAGGAGTTTGGGCAACCACCTGTTTTTCCACTCATCGTCCATGCAAGGGGGATTGAATGGCCAGCCCAGGGAGTGGTTAATGCCTATTTGTCTTGGCCCTTAAAAAGACAGTGGTACACCCTCTTCTTAAGAGGACCCCTCTGGAGCCAGAAGAGTTAAATAACTACCGCCCAGTCACAAATATTCCCTTTTGGGGCAAGATGCTTAAGAGGGTGCTGGTGGTCTAACTGCAGGTGTGCCTGGAAGAAAAAGAATTGTCTAGATTTATTGTAATCTGGCTTCGTTCCCATGTTTGGAAGTGGAATGACCCTTGGTTAATTACAGTAGGTTTATCAGCCAAGATACAGGGGGATGCTACCCTTCTCAGTCTCCTTGACCTCTCAGTGGCTGATAGCAGAGTCTACAGATATTAGTGTATTGAAGCCTTTCAGAAGAAGCAAGTTGTTCCCATATGGCTGAAAGCAGAAGAGGATGAAGCCAGGCAGTCCGCCTGCAGAGATTATTCCACAACTGAAGTACCAGCAATGGAGTGTAAAACGGATTAAAGTTTCAACTTTAAGGGGACAGATTTGAGTTTAATAATTACTGGCCAATGTTACTAATCCTATGCAAGCGGTTGTTGTGGGTGTTTCTGATTTTCAGGATCTGAAGCATGTGCTTGAATTGCACTGCTCTGTATTCTTTCCAAAGCTAGCCTGCCTCCAGGAAGAGGAATAGGTTGGAGGTTCTTACGGGATGGGGAGAAGGTGAACTGTACGAATCTTAAATATTGCAGGACAGTGTAGCTAGCCCCTTTTACTTGCAGTGAACACTAACTCCCTACACATTTTGAATTCAGCTCGTCAACTCATCTTTGTCTCAAGTCACATAATACAAATACTTCTCTCTAACACACCAACCTCCGGGAAAACATTTGGATGAATGTTATTAATCCCTCTGGTGCCCGAGATGTCTAGGAGATGTCTACAAAACAGCATGCAAATAGCACTTGGAATGGGTAGAATGAGACGTTTTCGTCCAAATAACAACGGAAGCCTGTCACGCACCTAAATAAACAGGCATGCATGCCAATGAACACACTCATTTACGGGGATGGGTGGGGGGGAGGGATGAGTGTTAGTGGTAGAGGTTGGAGGCATGCTCTACCAGGATTTCGGGGATAAAATCTTCTTTGGCTCATAAGCCGAAAACATTGCTTTGCTAGGTTCACATGTCAGACGTGGGGCATTTTTATATGTACTCAGTAAAATAAAAAAATAAAATAAAAAGATGGTGACATGAGGTCAAATTGTTCCAGAATCCAGACACTGGAGAAGATGAAAAGGGGATGGGGATCAACAGCCTATACTGATACTGATCAAGATCATTTTCATGCACAAGGGAATACAGTGGTACCTCGGGTTAAGAACTTAAGTCGTTCTGGAGGTCCGTTCTTAACCTGAAACTGTTCTTAACCTGAAGAACCACTTTAGCTAATGGGGCCCCCCGCTGCCACCGCGCTGCCAGAGCACAATATCTGCTCTCATCCTGAAGCAAAGTTCTTAATCCGAGGTACTATTTCTGGGTTAGCAGAGCCTGTAACCTGAAGCATCTGTAACCTGAAGCGTCTGTAACCCGAGGTACCACTGTATGTTTCCAAGCATATTGCTTAAAGGCAGCCTGCTTCACCACCTGAGGCGAAACAGGAATGGGCTGCCCGGCTGTTGCATCCTGCCCATCCCACTTCCACCACAGCTGGAATGCCTCCCTCTCAGTGAACTCAGTGAGAGAGGGGCATTCCAGTGGCAGTGCTGCCTCTTGTGCTTCTGCCGCCTGAGGCACCTGCTTCACCCCATCACATGGGTGGGCTGGCTCAGATGTTGCTTTTCCATCACTTTGGAAATCAGCAGAAACACCTGTGGTCACAAGGGTGAATAAATTGCCGAGAGAGCCCTTCATGAAAAAACTCCCCTATCTCACAGCCTCAGGCTGAAATGTCGGTAGCATTGGCCACGTTGATGCAGGTTGCCATAGATTAGGCTGAGTAAGTGTGAAGGTCTCTTAGGCTGCATTCACACAACAACCTGAAAGCTATTGTTGCCAATGAGCACCCACATTCATCTCCTATCTCACAATTATTCTCTTGGTCAAGCAGGGTGTGCATGTTTCTGTAGTGTTTAAGAAACTTGACTGACCAGAGACCACAAGAAAATAATAATGGTTTAATACTTGTGAACAAAATGGAATTTCAGCAGGTTGTAGATTGCAAGCTACATCTGCTGGAATCTCCTATTCTGCACAACCATTCAAGGTACAGGAGCCCTGGCCACTCTAATCGGAAAGCTAGGGCGGCCATATGTCTGGAAAATCCCAGACATTGCCAGCGTTTGGCATCCGAAAATGGCAGCTTTTCGGCAGCTTTTCATCTCTGAATCACAGCTTCCTCCTAGGACTGTTTCTCTACCTGAAGAAGTCAACCTCAACATAACAAATAAGCTGAAAATGGACATCTTCAGTTAGCCACTAAAACTGTGAATGCAATTCATATGAATTCTACACTCTTAGAAGGTCTCTAGATAATGCTGCTGGGAGTGATACAATTTCCCAGCTTAGCTGTAGCCTCCTATGCATCCTACAACTGCATATGATACAGTTGTACTGATTTAATTTTCACACTCTTGGCGATAGGGAGAGAAAGATCTGTCACTTTCTGTTCTCTCAGTCTCTCATTTTTGCAGCCTTAAATTCACTTCTCCGCATTTTGTGGCAATATATTTTTTTTTTTTTAAATCCTTATGAAAATGCACCAACATTTTATTAACACATTTTATATGCAAGTTTGACTAATTTTTGCAAGTAACTTTCCCCAATTTTGTATGCTATTTTCATTAGTATCTTAATATGTGTACTTCTGTAAATACTGTTTAGAGAATTTCACCACAAAATTCACGTCAGGTAAGTGTGGATTTTGAGTGTAGCCATGTTTTGATGAGCATATTGTTTCTGAAAGTGTGAATTTGATAGTTTTTGGCTTTAAACATGCATTGTGCACTGAAATTAATTTCTCATCCATCCTTAGTTGACGACATATGCAAACACTGTTAATCTCACTGATCTCAGAAACTTCTAAATTGTGTAGGATAAAGAGCTACATTCACACATAGAACACATACTATGAACTAATCACTGTTTGCTGTACTGAACTTCATATATAATATTCAACACTCACCCGTTTAATCTAGGCTACCATAATATTACAGCCAAGCAAACAGATTTAACTCTGGTAGGGCTGGCTGCATGAGGTATTAGGGGAGTTAAAATCCCTTGGAGACAAATTTAAAAATCATCAATTATGTTAAACACTCTCCTATTTTCAGGCATACGTGCAAGGAAGTGTGATCTGTTCAAGCAGCTGTGGCCTGAGTTAAGGCCTCCCCCGCCCTCCAATCACTCACTATATAGCACCTGCACTTTAAACACTTTCCCCCTCCTGTGGATCTTTACTTCCAGACTTATAGTCCCCTAGTTGGATGTTCTGGACTGCATTTGCTAGCTGCTACTGACTCTACATATTTATATGCTCCAAATCCTTTTAAGTCTGACTGCAGCTTTGCTGAAATCTTGCTGAGTCTAAATTGAAAACTTGGAAGCTCTACTCTGCAAGCTGGCTATTTCACTGCAGAAATCAAACACAGGGGGCTTTTGCCCTGATTCATATAATACTAATCTTGAAATATGTTTTCTTAGGCTTGCTTTCCTTGAGCAGGGGTTTTTCCACTTTTGAACTGACCTCTGTGTTTGTCTCTTTAACAAACATTTCTCCTGTACTAATAGCTCCATGCAATGAACATCTTCACTTGTTGGATTTCTGCATATCAAACTTCTGTTAAAGGCTCAGAGGTGCAGGTCAGGCGATTCCTAAACTCCCCCCCCCCCCCATCTACTGCCATTTGGCAACTCAGACTTCAACTCAGATGTCATTAAATAGAGCACTGGTTTTAACTTCCTTGTATGAACTCTGGTGGTCTTCTAAAGGTAAAGGTACCCCTGCCCGTACGGGCCAGTCTTGACAGACTCTGGGGTTGTGCGCCCATCTCACTTAAGAGGCCAGGGGCCAGCGCTGTCCGGAGACACTTCCGGGTCACGTGGCCAGCGTGACATCGCTGCTCTGGCGAGCCAGAGCCGCACGGAAACGCCGTTTACCTTCCCGCTGGTAAGCGGTCCCTATTTATCTACTTGCACCCGGAGGTGCTTTCGAACTGCTAGGTTGGCAGGCGCTGGGACCGAGCAGCGGGAGCGCACCCCGCCGCAGGGATTCGAACCGCCGACCTTTCGATCGGCAAGTCCTAGGCACTGAGGCTTTAACCCACAGTGCCACCTGCGTCCCTTCCTGGTGGTCTTCTAAAATAGTGTATAAATGAAATTGTGAGTTCATATCAGTCACAGTGCTTGGTAGGATGATAGTCTTTTAAATTTTCAGCTACCCCTGCTGTCAGAACCCATGGGCCAGCAATGCTAGACAATTCTTCAACAAGATTTTTAACTGTGTATCTGAAATATTCACAATGAATTTTGCTGAGAAATAAAAAAAGAAAAACAAGGTGCAATAGGGTCCTTGGAACTATCCCCACTCGACCATGAAGCTCACTGGGTGACTGCCACTGCCTCTATGCCAAACCTTGCTTTTTTAAAAAAATGGGTCTAGTAGACCCAATTTGAGTTGCACAACTAAAATTGATTATTTTAAAAAATAAAAAAAATGTTGTAAAAGTTGTTGTAAGCAACGCCATTGAAGAAGATAACAGTGGTAACCCAGACATCATCAATCATCAACCTTTATTACGGTCCAGAGACCCAACAAATCGTTACAAAGCAATACACAATTCATACAGCCTACCTCCAGGTTAAACAAGCATTTTGTTCAGAATATAGGGATCACTGGTTCTTGCAACCACCAATAAAAACTTTGCCACTGCTAATGTTCTAGTGGTTGTCTGGTCTTCCAATAGGAACCTGATATAGTGAGCCTCTGATTTTCCCGGGAAAGGTACCAGCAAGGGTAATATCAGTTCAGCCCTGGCTTGCTCATATTTTGCACAGTGCAACAAAATATGTTTTATGGAATCGATGTCTTGAGCACACCAGCAAAGTCTGTCCTGGTAGACATCATTGCTGGTTGTGAAGGAGCCCTCACAACAGTTCAGGCTTCAGGGCCCCCCAAAAGTAGGTCCGTCACTGTATGCCACCTTGAGCTCCTGGGAGAAAAAGGTGGGATACAAATGCAACAAACAAACATACCGCTAGATTTTGCAGCAGAAAATCAAGATTGCCCTAGTTCTGTGAGAACCCATGTTGCATTTAGCATGTTAAAATCCCATTCAACTTTGAAGATCACAAGCCAACCTTAGGACAGTTATTACCTTGCGGACTATCCTACCTCACAAGGCTTGGGAAACCCTCTATATCAATGTTATCAAAGTTAAAAATGTTCTGTTGTGGAGTAAGCCAAAATGTGAAATGAGGTGACCATGTGCTATCAGAAAGATTAAAATCCCACATGAATCATGCACTAGTCGTCTCCTCCTTACATTATATCTTATCTGAATAAACATTTCCTGTTCTGCTGGAGTTCTCAGACTTTTCGGGAGGTCTCTAACAATTCATTCTGGATAGTGTACACAGAAGGGGAGATTTATGATTATTGTGGATGCAAGGTTGGAGATCGCTTTAACCTCAATTAAACAATAGGTACAGTAAATAGCGTAACAAAAGGGGAAGACCTCAAAATAATATTTGGAACCAGGCAAGAGTGAAATGAAGTGCAGTTCTGCATACATACGTACAATAAAATGGTAAGATGTGAGGCTGCCTTGAGGCCTTTGGTGTGTTTTTTTCTTCCAAATTTTCTTTATAATTCACATTTCATTGAATATAACCACAAACTCAAAAATTAACTTCCCTTTCCCCCTTCCATGGTTCTATTTATTTATCCATTAAGACTGTATATTCTAATTCCTCCTTTTATTTTTAAAAAATCCCTTCCCTCTATAGTTTTAATTATTTAAACTGCTGAATTTAAATTAATCCTGCTAACACTTTATCCTGCTTGACATAATCCTTCATATATTCTGCAAACATTTCTCACTCTTCCTTAAAAAACTCAATCTTCCTGATTTCTTATTCTATTAGTTAAATTTGCCAATTCTACATATTTAATTGATTTTATCTGCCACTCCTCCTTTCTTGGAATCATTCTCTCTTTCCATTTCTCAGCATATACTATTCGGGCTGCTGTAATTGCGTAAAGAAATAAATTATTTTGGTCTGTAGGGACTTCCTAATAAGAAGCTTTCTGATCTTTTTATAAAAGTTAATTATATATCATCTCCCAGAATTCCTTCACATTTTTACATGTACACTTCATATGGTAAAAAGTACCCTCCATTTCTTGACACTTTCAACAAGTACTTGACTCTGATTTATACATTTTTGCTAATTTACTTGGCGTAAATTTATCAGCTGCCTCGAGGGCCTTTGTAAGGCCATGTGGAAGGATCTAAATGAAGTAAAATAATAGAATCATAGAATTGTAGAGTTGGAAGGGAACCTGAAGGGAACCTAGCCCAATATCGCATTGCAGAATACACCTACACAAAAAACCAGACTAAATGAGTTGCCTGTCATCTCCTCTGGCTCTTTTCCTCTGTTGATTTTTCTTTCAATATCTTCACCAATTCTCCCATAAATTTCCTCAGAAAAACCAAAATCCCTCCCACCCATTATGGGTGGGCCAATATAAATATAAATATGAAATTAAAAGTATAAAATATGGAATAAAATAAAGCTGTGCTCTAGGCATCTTGCAGTAGGCTACACTTGACAGGACTGGAAAATACTGGGGGGAAATGAACTCTTTTAATTATTCAGCACAGCAGCTATTGAAGCATCATAACTATTCCATGTGAGTGACCTTAAGAGTACATTCTGGAGTAGTTTTCAGTACCACTGAGGTAAACCCTTAGGTGAACAGCAGGCAGACACCTTTGTGTCCTCAAATCTCCTCAGAAAAACTTCACAAGACTCTCCTCAGAGAGACATCCTTTCCCTCCCCGCTCAGCAGCTAAGAGTCAAAAAAAGGCTGTTCTCCTCTAGATCTTGCTCAGAGTTCCTGTTCTGAAGGAAGGTGGCTGACAAGACGATGGCAGTAATCCCTGGCTGTGTACACAATCCCATTGACTCTTCATCCAGTTTACTCCCACTGCTGTTTTAGAAAGCGGTGTACACATGACATTAGCCACAACCCTTATCTATCCTGTTTAATCTTGTCATTTCTTAACGAACACATTACTGTGTTTTGATTTGCTTCCTCATAGTCCAAATTGAGAAAATGAACCACCTAGCTGTGTTTTAAGATGATAATATGCACACAGCTTCCGTTTCTGTTGATCTTTAGGAACAGGCCAAAAACACTGCTGTTTCCCTCAGCTTTTAATATGAGTTGCTATTCATTTTACTCTGTCGTATGTTGTTTCAATATTTTAAATTTGTAAGCTGTTTTGGGAATCAGCATGATGAAGAGGTGGGATACACATTGTTAAAAAAAAGAGGAACAAATAAGCCCAAAATAGAGTGTGTGTGTGTGTGTGTGTGTGTGTGTGTGTGTCCTTTAGAGATCTTCAGACATATTTGTAAAGCACCATTTGTTGTATTATCATTCTTCCTTGCCAAACTGAGGGTCACTGGCAACTAGGTGATTCCTGGAAAAGGATTTGAGACTCACACATTTGTTCATGATTTGAGATGCTTGTTGTATGGGAATGGAGGAAACAGTGGGGAAATATGTTTATTTTCTCCACCTCTATAAAAAGCCAGCAGGATACCCAACAAAGTAATGTGGGGCCCTGAAATACCAATAATCCTAATTGTTTCTTACAGTTTGAAAGGAATGCCAAGCATCCAAATTTGGAGGCCCCAGACACGTCTTGCACAGATATTAGACTAAGCAAATATTTTCCTTCTTGCTTGGTTTGAAACAGACAATAGTTTTTAGGAGAGTTAAAAGTAGGGCTTTTTCGGCCGGAACTCGCCGGAACTCAGTTCCAGCACCTCTCAGGAGGGCGCCATTGCTATTCCAAGAGAACAAGGGAGCTGTTCACGGTGTGTTCTGGCACCTCTGTTTTCTAGAAAAATAGGACAGGTTAAAAGTGGTTGTCTGTGTTGTTCGCATGCATTTGTTCAGAAGCATCATAAAAGATACGAAAGACAGAAATGACGGTTCTATCTTACCACTTTCAACATTCTGACATTTGGTTTGCCTGCAGCTAGCCCTAGCTAGCAAGCGAAAACAGATGTGATCAGTGGTGTCTGCTGTTAGAAGCTTCAACCAGTTTCTACCTGCCTGCCTGCCTTATTACAGTTAATCTAAAGGTAAAGGTAAAGGTACCCCTGCCCGTACAGGCCAGTCTTGACAGACTCTGGGGTTGTGCGCCCATCTCACTTAAGAGGCCAGGGGCCAGTGCTGTCCGGAGACACTTCCGGGTCACGTGGCCAGCGTGACAAAGCTGCATCTGGCGAGCCAGAGCTGCACATGGAAACGGCGTTTACCTTCCCGCTGGTAAGCGGTCCCTATTTATCTACTTGCACCCGGAGGTGCTTTCGAACTGCTAGGTTGGCAGGCGCTGGGACTGAGCAGCGGGAGCGCACCCCGCCGCAGGGATTCGAACCGCCGACCTTTCAATCGGCAAGTCCTAGGCGCTGAGGCTTTAACCCACAGCGCCACCTGCGTCCAACAGTTAATCTAGTGAGCAGCAAATAATAATATTCCTCCTTAGTCTTAATGTTGCCCTTGTAATACTCATTGGGTAAGAGGATGAGGACAAACTTAAATTAGAGGACAAACTTGAATTAGATGGTTTTGTGGGCCATTTGCTCTGGTTCCAACTATTGTTGGAAGATAAAGAAGGAGGTAGTTTCTAGTTTAGTATGGAATGCCAGCCAAGGTCATTTACTATGTAGAGATATCCAGAGCCTCTTCAGGCTTCTTGGGAGTCATCTCAGGACAGAGACAGTATTCCTATTTAATCTGAGCTTGGAGCCACCCCTAAATAATTTTCTTTTTGTGCAGACTTTAAAGAGAGAGAGAAGTAGTAGTCTTTTCTTGAGTACACTTCTAGGAACATATGTTGCAATGTTCCCTTGCAGCCCGTGTGGTAATGGGCGGCAACCACAGGAGAAAAAATGTCACTATTCATCCCTGATAGACCCATTCTTTAGCTGATTGGTGTTGTTGGAATCTCTCTCTCAGAACAAAGTTTAATAGATGCTTCACGGCACAGTGGGAAACACCTTTAGTATTGTTGACAGCGATCTGAAGAAGAGGCTGCAATGAAAATGCCAGTGCAATTTTAAACAGTAGTGATGTGAAACAGCTTCTTGGTAACACAAACCAATGAAAAACACATTAGGCTGATGTAAGCTGTTTCCAAAGGGCAAACCTGGACAATCCACCCACTGCAGAGAAAGCATTTAATATGAAACTTGACAAGAATAGATAGCCAACTGCATATCCTACACTTCAAAAAGAAAAATTGCCCTTTGAAACCAGGGGAGAGTGGCTTGGAATGCAGGCTGAGCTTCTGTCTCTCTCCCTCCTCTTATCTCTAAATAGCTTTGAACCCACATGGAAGTCACTTGAGGATAGCCTTTTAAGGAATAATTGTTGGCTTAGGCTTTATGAATATCTTAAACTGAATAATTTATTTAAAGGGAATAGCAGCAAAGGCAGTGACTCATCTGAAGATGTTCTTTGCTGCCAAATGGATTGTCCAAGCAACACTAAAAATAGTTAATACTTAATTCTGTCTTAGGCCACTAACTTGAAATCTCCATTATTAATTAAAAGATGCACAAGTATGCAGGAGACAAGAGGTTCCTGGCAAATGAAATGAAATGTTCCTTCAGTGCCATGCATGTTCAGCTGGTAGTCCACATTATCTCTTATATGGGTATGTTTTAATTTTAGGGTCTGATTACAAGGCCATCAATCATATGGTAGCTATGGGGAAAGCAGCCAATCAGAGCTTCCTGTACACTGGCCAGAGAATGTAATCAGGGCACATTTTCAGTTTCTGATAGGTTTGTTAAAGCAAAAGAGGACTAAGCCTCCTCACTATGGGAAAATACAGTGGTACTTTGGGTTAATTACTTAATTCGTTCAGGAGGTCTGTTCTTAACCTGAAACTGTTCTTAACCTGAAGCACCACTTTAGCTAATGGGGCCTCCTGCTGCCGCCGTGCCGTCGGAGCACAATTTCTGTTCTCATCCTGAAGCAAAGTTCTTAACCTGAAGCACTATTTCTGCGTTAGCGGAGTCTGTAACCCGAGGTACCACTGTACCTGGAAAACTGATGGATGCCATCTTGAATTCCATGGAAGAAAGGTGGGATATTAATGTACTAAGCCAACTGAGTAATATTTCTTTCCAATAGCACCATAGAGACTCTAGGGTGCTACTGGAAGGAAATTTTTTATTTTGTTTCGACTATGGCAGACCAAAACGGCTACCTACCTGTGACTATGAGTAATATTTGAGAGTTGTAAGCCTAAACTCTTTACAAAAATGAACCATCTTCCTACCATGTTTTGTGACGGCTAGTCCTATAGTTCTGGAGATATTACTAGCTTTATTGAGATATTATAGTCCCATTGGAACTATGGAACTCCACAATAAACATACAGACTTGGAAGTGTCTCCTATTGATTCTCGTGGCTCTTGCTGCCAACCCAAATGTACTTTGGATCGAAGCCTTAATGATTCAAGTGCTACCTGTGTCTGCACTAATGATACCTTTCCACTGCCCAGGCCTCAGATGCGGCGGCAACTAAGACAGGATTGCCTTGTGGTCGTCTGCTAATAAGGAAAGGAAATGCGAGTAATGTGGAATCCTGCTCCCATAAAATATTCTGCCCAGTTTTATAAATCCAGGAAGTTTGGCTACTTCAAGTAAGTTTTGGAGAAGCACCAGTCAGGCTTTGAATGCCCAAAGTGAACCCAGAGTCCAGACTGTGGTGTGTGCAACTTGTTATAACTTGCTTTCTGTCACTTCCTGCACTTTGACATTCCCCCACCCCAAGCTTTGAAATCCATTTCTGACTCTGCCACAAGGAAGGAAGTAAAGCCATTTATTGCTTCTCTGCAGCTATTTCTACTGAACAAATAATGTTGCCACCCGGTTGGTGTTTTTTCTCTCTCTCTTTTAATTAAGCATGGTCTTTTCTGGGTTGGAGCCTTTTATTCTTTATCTCCACTGCCATTTATTTAGGTCCTTGCTCCATTCCTGTTTCAACCTCTGTGGGTTCAATATATTCCTACCTCTTATTATGTATTACATTTCATTCCTATCCTGCTCCATGGCAGAGATTCTGAGCAATATGCAATTTTTTTTACAATATTACATGTTATTAAAAAATAACTAAAGACTGGGACTTTCCTATTCACAGTGTTCTTTTTGGGAGGGTGTGCCATCTCTTCCACAGGGCTGACTCAAGATATCTCACTGCCTGAAGTGAAGCTGCCTGCATCCCCATTTCATATATTGAATGAGAGTTGCATACCCCTCAATTGTCCCAATTTGAGTGGGGCATCCTGGAATCACAGAAGCTATCCCAGCTTCTCAGTGGATCCTGGAAAGCCGTGGTTTTCTCATCCGCTTGCTCATCCCAAGCACCAGACCAAAAGACACTCATTTCTTCGTTTTATGCTCTCATGCAACCCTCATGCTAGCTCCCGCAAGAGCTTGGGACCAAAAAACGAGCAACCCAGTTTTGATCACTGGAATGTTGGAGGGTATTTGTTACTTCGACACTGATGACTGGTGGGGAACATCTGCTACACCTGAGGGTAGCAGGTTAGTTTAGGGGGCACAGGTGCGCGACACACACAATTCTGCCCTCCAACAGAGGTGGAATGATCAGGAAGCTGTTGCCACTCCCCCCACCTAGCTTCCACTCCCTCACTGGCTACCTCACTCTGCCAAATGGTAGGGCCAGTCCTTCCCCAGATGTATTTTTCATCTGGCTAGTGGCTGTTACTATTGCGTTTGCTTTTGCTCCTGCAACCAAAGAGTAGAGGCCAATGCTGCAGAGGAGAATCAAGGTCCCAGTCCCTATTTGTCCTTTGGACAATGGCTGGCTGGGCCAAGCTGACCTCCCCTCACTAATGATATCCACCCACCCCCATGACTCTGTAAAGTAGGCTAGGGGCAACAGGAAGAAGATATTTGCCTAGAGCTCTGCAGTAAGCATAATAGGTTGGCTGAGCTTTCAACCTGAGTTGCATAGAATAGGCTTACATGAGTACATTATTCTGCAATAACAATCCCTGAACAAACTTCATTGCATATTATATTCAAGGAAAGAACAAGGAGTTAAGAGTGAGTCAGCAACCCTGGCAAAATTAGGGTGATTAATTCTATAAGCAACAGAAAAGTTGGCACTCAGGAGAGTTTAAGCTCCAGAGAGGAGTACAGCAACCTATGTGTAACAGCCATATGTCTTCTGTATACATAGAAATGAAAGGGAGTTTTTGGAGCTAGCTAACAGAAGTGGTTTAGGGCTTCAGGCGAACTGCTGTGGCTTTAGCACTGATGCTTCTTTGGAGCTAGACCTACCTGCACGTATGCCTGCCTACTTTCTAAGGATGGCTGAGTATGTCAATTTTGGTTTCTCTCTGGTTTCTCATTTTCCCATTATTAAGTTTAGTTTGTGATGTTTCTATATCAGTGAGCATTTTTAAAATAAGCCTTCAAGAAAATTTGTCAGCGAATTTCTCCTAAAATTGCACATGTTTATATTGCAATTTTTTATAATATGCATATTTTCCCAATATGATGCATTTTAAATGTTATTTTCAACAATATATGCATTTCTATAAACACTTTAGTATATGTAGTTTTGTACTCATTAACCTCCGCTGCCTTGTGGGATAGCTTTGAGAGAAGAAAAGGCTAAGAAGTAACCCTACACAAATTCAGAGTGGAGACCCCAAGATGGTTGGGGCAACTCCTGCAACCAAGCTGGTGCCAAATGTATTGTTCTGCTTTTCTTTGGACTACATCAGTAAGGCAGAGAGGCGAGTCTGCCATCTGGGCAGCCCAGGATCACCATACACACTGCCCAGGCTTTCACCCCAGAGAAGTCACTTTGGTGTTGCTGATGTAGTACTTTGACTTTACCCCCCAGAGGCATACTCCACTGTCTCTCAAAACAGAAGGATGAGACCAACAACTTCGCTGGGGAACTACACTGCAAAATTCAGAGAAGTATGGCTGTGTTTCAATTCACATATTGTTTTCGAAGATGCAGATTAGGTTCACCTTTAAATATGAACTGAACTGAATTTCTCTCCATTCTCTACTGTGTTCTACTTATATCTTTAAGGCTACTGATGCGAATGGGGTTAAGTACATTTAATGTTGTGCTCCATTGTGGCTAGGGCTCACTGAAAAATGCCCCCCCCCTTCTCCATGCAACAGTTTGGTGGGGCAGGGAGCCTTAACAAGGAAATTACCAGATAATTTATCCAAATACTATTTTCTGAGACATTGTGGCTCAGCCCTGATAGTGGCCTGTAATTACCAATATCTGTTTACTTCTTAGTGATTAAAATAATCTATTTCTCACTTTTATTCACTTAAGTGTAGTTGAGGTGACATACAATAACTACAGTACACAAAATACAAAATCATAAATGGGGCTAAGTCAGTTCTTGGTATGAGCTTTCGTGTGCATGCACACTTCTTCAGATACCTTGGTATCTGAAGAAGTGTGCATGCACACGAAAGCTCATACCAAGAACTGACTTAGTTGGTCTTTAAGGTGCTACTGGAAGGAATTTTTTTGTTTTGACTATGGCAGACCAACACGGCTACCTATCTGTAACTGGATAAATGGGGCTG
Organism: Podarcis gaigeae; assembly: GCF_964106915.1. NCBI lineage: Eukaryota > Metazoa > Chordata > Lepidosauria > Squamata > Lacertidae > Podarcis > Podarcis gaigeae. Next base: position 48,908,084 of record NC_139687.1, on the reverse strand, counting down.
TAATCTTAACCCCACTTATTTGGGAATAACTCACACTGAATTCAGTGGGATTTACTTTTGAGTAGACATATTAGACTTGCAGCCTGTGTCCAGTGCTCTCTCCAAAGAAAAGTGACCCTGAAAAGCATTTCTCACTGCTTGGGGAAGCATACAAAACAATGCATTCATTGAGAACTTTTACTTAATATATATGCTAAATCCAAAACAGTGTTACTGATCTCTACTCTGGGAATCCCAACCCTGACCCTTCTGGATGAGCCAAAAGTCAAACACTTTTAACAGGGCTTCTTCTCACATCTCTCTGTTTTCTGACACATTTCTAAGCCATGCCTTGGCCAGTCTGCATTCTGGTGTTAGGTATGGAGACAGATATGAATGTCAGCAATGCCTGGAATTTTCAGACATTCCTATGCTAATTTTCCGCCCACTCTGCTGAGCCACATTGTCCACCTGGGAGTTACTGGTAAATGCTGTGCTGTGCTATAAACATGTGCTGCATATACTGTATGGTGGTAGGCTTCAAAGACATCTGAACAAGAGCAGAAAAGAAAAGCCGCCACACTGTTGTTGACATGTTGGGCTTAGAAAACATGAACAGGATGAAAAAACGACTAAAGATGACACTGAAATCAACTAGTGAAAGTAATAAAGGTAAAGGTAAAGGTACCCTCGACCGTTAGGTCCAGCTGCGGACGACTCTGGGGTTGCGGCGCTCATCTCGTTCTATAGGCTGAGGGAGCCTGTGTTTGTCTGCAGACAGCTTCCGGGTCATGTGGCCAGCATGACTAAACCGCTTTTGGCGAACCAGAGCAGCGCATGGAAACGCCGTTTACCTTCCCACCAGAGCGGTACCTATTTATCTACTTGCACTTTGACATGCTTTTGAACTGCTAGGTTGGTAGGAGCAGGGACTGAGCAACAGGAGCTCACCCCATCGCGGGGATTCGAACAGCCAACCTTCTGATCGGCAAGCCCTAGGCTCTGTGGTTTAGACCACAGCGCCACCCGCATCCTAGTGAAAGAATAGAGCCTGCATAATTGTTGCCAGCAGCCAGCCTAATTTCTCCCTGTTTTTTTGGCCCCTTGTAAATTCCAGCTTTGCCAATGTGGACCTTTTAGTTGTGAATTTGTAATATAATACTTTGGCATTCTCACCTTCTCCTTATAATTGCCTAGTGTGCTGGTCCTGGGGGTAAGGTACCGTGGGCGTAAGCAGAGTCCACACGAAGAGGGGCGAGGTCCGAGGAGGAGAGCCGGGCGGGGAACAGGAATGCTGGAACAGGAGGCCGAGCAGGGAACAGGAGCACCGGATGGTCAGGAACAGGAGGCCGAGCAGGGATCAGGAACACAGGAAGGTCCGAAGCCAACAACGACATTGCTCCCGCAACCTGGGACCGGGCTGACTAGGCTTTTATCCTCTTCTAAGGCCAGGGGCGGTCCCGGCCACCAGGAGCCCCGCCTCCTCTGGCCTTAAGGCGAGCACTCCTCCTGGGAGCAACCAGTTCCCTTCGCCTCTCTGCCCTAAGCCTCTGCAGATCAGGAGAGGCCGAAGGGTTACTGGACCCTGGAGGAGGCTCACCTGACGCCACTGAGTCCTCAAGCACCTCTGGGGCCAGAAGGGTTTCACCTGGGGCCAGCTCCTGGTGCTCTGCCACAGGTGCAGGCTCTTCAGCATCTAGGCCTTGCCCGAGTTCAGCCGGCCCTGGAGGCGGGGACTCCTGTGCAGGCTGGGATTCCTCTGGTACATCCTCTGAATCGGAATCCCAGGCCATCACACCTAGTCTGAGTACTGTGCTAACAGCATAGGTCACACAAGACATAATTCAGGGTCTGAACCATGTAAATGTAATCGCTCGTAGTTTCCTCACTCACTGTCTCCAGGCTTGGCACAGAGTCTTACATGTTTCTTTGTCCCATTCTGGTAGACATCCCCATCACATTCACTCAGGTCCATCGTTCTTCAAACCTATTACCTACTTGGTTCCATTACTTCAATCAACAGACCGATTCTTGGCCTTGTCAATGTTCCAATGATTCTTGGCCTTGACAACTTGCTAAGTCTTAACCTGTCCATACTACCTACATCTCAACACAGCTCCTCCACTCTCTACATCCTGTCTTTGCCTAGCCAAACTGGCTGTTCACTTCTGTCAAAGAAGATGGCCCGTTTGTGAACATTCTGTTATTTGGAGCTTCAGTCTTCCAGCAGTTGGCATGGCATCATGTCATCACAGCTGCTTCCTTGCAGAGTCTGTACCATGGCCATCTTCACTACAAACCTCCTTAGCATATTACAATATGCATTTCTGCATCTAAGAAGACTTTTACTATATTTCTGTCACAATCTTTCTCTGCTTAAATATAACCAGTTGCTTACATGGCAGCTAGATGGCACCAGTTGCTATAATACTTTCTTTTTAATTTTTGTTTTAATCAGTGCTTGTTTGGAGAGCTTTCCTGCTCATCTTTCTCAGCTATTCCTTTCGCCCAAGGCAATAGCTTTAGAATGAAATGAAGACCATGAGTTTGAGATTATTACTCAGAAACTTAAAGGAAATTTGTTTTCTTATCAGTTTATCACTGATGCAGGATGAATTATAATTGAAAAAGAAAAGTGAAAGACTATCGTCATTTTGTTTTTAAAAATGAACATTTCCAGCTGTGGTATCTGTCATGGCTTGACTGTTCCAGCTTCAACAGATGGTGAATAAAAACCTATAAACATATTTTAATAACTCATTTTATAGTATTTTATGAAGCAATCTTATACTCCTTGGAAAGGGCGGTGGAGGGGCTGTGAGATGCCATGGGGCTCCCTTTCTGTGGTCAGAGGCCTCATCAACAGAGCTGTAGAATTTTTATGTTGTGAACTGCCCTGTGAACATCTATTGATGGCGGTGGTATAAAAATGTATTTAATAATGATGATGATGATAATGTAAAGAATAAGAGTTCTCATTACTCTTCTGCCACTGGAGCTGCCACGGTGATAGGGGCTGAAAAAGGGAGATGGTGGGGATATGGTCGGATCATAGAATTTTAATGTTGGAAGGGACCCCAAGGGACACCATTCAACCCCCTGCAATGCAGGAATATCAACTAAAGCATCTATGTATGGCAAGTGGCCATCCAACCTCTGCTTAAATACCTCCAGGGAAGGAGAGTCCACAGCCTCCCAAGGGTGGATCACATGGATCTTGGATTGGAAGGATCCAAAGCCCTCCTGTTCCCATCATAAGCTCTCACACCAACTGGAAAAAATATATTCTTGGAGCTGGCATGGTTAATTTCCCCCTCATTGAAGTTGATGGGAGGAAAATTAGGAAGCACCCAACCCCTGCAGGAAAAAAGGAATAAGTTGCTGCTATCTTTTTATCGTGGCTGGCGCAAGCTGTCAGCGATTAGAAATTGATGGTTTCTCTGCCAAGGAACAACCTCCCCTCCGTTCTCATTAAGATTGCTCTGTCCTTGTATCTTCTAGCTAAGTGTTTTGGTATGTTGGTTGCAACAGTGGCTAATAAAATCACTCAAACAAAGAAGCAAGCAAACAAATAAATGTTGCAGTTATGGTTCAGGGGATATCTTTCTTTTAAACATACCAGTTCCAAATACAAGGGGTGATATTTGAACCATGTTTTACTCAGGGAAGATGCATTGAAACTAACAGTCTCTACTCTGAGTAAAACTTATATCACTCCATATAATTATGAAAGAGTTTTCTGGGTGTAGCTGCAGGGGAGGGGCATAACTTCTGATTATGTAGATGAATTTGAAAGTGTTTGGTTGATGGCTGGTGACATTCCAGATCAAGGCTTTCTCTACGTTCTCCTAGCCTCTCCTCACCATTAGAATAAATTGTGCAGAATAAACAAATGATGTCCATTTTTTTCCAGTTTCTGCAGGTGGCAGACTTCAGCTTTGCTTAAGATTGAAGTTGCCGGATATTTCTTTGCCCTTTACACAGAGTGTGTAGCCCTGACTGTAGACATCTGTCAACAAAAGCAACCACCAAGCTGGGCCTCCTAGCTGAGCACATGTTATTTATTTATTACTTTTGTGTTTCCACACCACGTTCCTCCAATAAGTTCAGGGTGGCATTTGAGCCTGATGAATGTGAAGTAGCTTCAGCTGAGAGAGAGAAACCCAGTGATTTGCCCAAGGCCACCCAGTGAGCTTCTTAGCTGCGTTTCCAGGTCCAAGCTCAACACTTAACCATCACACCACACTAGAAGAAGCTAGATCCACAATTAATTTTTAATTGGCCTCTTCAGCATCTGGTGACATCACACGAAAAATTTAAACATAAGCAAAACCCACAGAGAAGAACAATAGTTTTAGGAATGTGAAGAGGCATTCTCTTGTTTACGAAGAGATGTTTTCCGTTTCTAAAGCTCCTCTACCTGACTTTTCTTTTCACCTAGTTTGTAACAAATGGAGCAGAACATCCCTTCCTGAACACTTCAGGAGCAAAAACAAATGGGCCAACTTGAAAAAGTCAGAAAGAAAGGTGGTTATTCAGCCCTGACTACCTCTCAAGAGAGCCCAGGAGACACACAGTAAAGCTGTACAGCTAGCTGCACAGAGCACAGCTCCGGAGCTCAAGCATGAAATTGCACCCTCCAGTTGCCAAGCCTCATTTACTTTTCTCTTTGGTTTCCAGCAAGGGTTTCTCTGAGTAACCAACCACTATACTGCTTCAGCAAAAAGAGGGAGAGAAAGAAAGGGGTGGTAGAAGCAGTGAATTTACTCACTTATAAGTTGATGCACAATCTAGTTGAGGGATTGGGACCCTCTGGCTCTCCAGATGACTCACAGCCCTGACCATTGGCCTGATAGGAGCTGGAGTCCAGCAACATCTGCAGGGCCACAGGGTCCCCATCCCTCATCTAATTAATACTAAAGTGGTTCGCTGGAAGCTATTTAGTGCCTGGTGAAACAGGGTAGCCATGGGTGGAATCCAGCACACCACTTCTCAATCACACCTCCAACTTCTTTCATTGGCCAACAGGCAGAAATGTCCAGGCTGCAATTAGAAGGATATCTCCCCAAAACTCTGAGCTTTCATTTAAAAACTAAACTAAACTAGGGCTAGAGTTTAGTTTAGTTTTTAAATGAAAGCTCAGAGTCACTTCTGAAAAACTAAAAAAATTCCTTCCAGTAGCACCTTAAAGACCAACTAAGTCAGTTCTTGGTATAAGCTTTTGTGTGCATGCACACTTCTTCAGATACACTGAAACAGAAGTTTCCAGACCCTTCTATATAGTGAGAAGGTGGGGAGGGGTATTACTCAGAAGGGTGGTGGGAATGGGTGATTGGCAGATAGCTGTGATGAGCCTGTTGACGACTCTTAACGACTGCAATAGGTCTTACAGGAAGAAGCAAGGGGTGAAAAGGTGAAAAATGGCTTTGTCATGTATAATGAGATAAGAATCCAAGGTCTTTGTTCAGACCAGGTTTCTCCATGGTTTTAAGTTTGGTGATAAGTTGTAATTCAGCAGCTTCTCTTTCCAGTCTATTTCTGAAATTCCTTTGTAGTAAAACAGCTACTTTGAGATCTTGTATAGAATGTCCTGGGAGATTGAAGTGTTCTCCTACTGGTTTCTCTGTCTTGTGATTCCTGATGTCCGATTTATGTCCGTTTATTCTTTGGCGTAAGGTCTGGCCTGTTTGTCCAATACAGAGAGCTGAAGGACACTGTTGGCATTTGATGGCATACACAATGTTAGACGATGAGCAATTAAATAGTCCCGAGATGGTATGTGTGATGTTGTTGGGGCCAGTAATGGTGTTGTCCAGGTGTATGTGGCAGCAAAGTTGGCATCTGGGTTTATTGCAGGCTCTGGTGCCAGTGTCCGTGTTAGGTCTGGTTGTAGTATTATTGTGGGTTAGGAGTTGTTTAAGACTGGGTGGCTGTCTGTAGACAATGAAAGGTCTTCCTCCCAGAGCTTGAGAAAGAGAACTGTCATTGTCCAGGAGAGGTTGTAGATCTCTGATGATGCGTTGTACTGTTTTAACTTGGGAGCTGTATGTGATGACTAGAGGTGTTCTGTTATTTTCTTTTTTGGGTCTGTCTTGCAGCAAGTTCTCTCTGGGTATCAGTCTGGGTCTGTTGATCTGTTGTCTAACTTCATCTGTTGGGTATTTTAGTTCTAAAAAGGTTTGCTGTAGATCTCTTAGGTGAGAGTCTCTGTCTGTAGAATTGGAACAGATGCGGCTGTAACGTAGCGCCTGGCTATATACAATGGACTGTTTGGTATGTTTGGGATGGTAGCTAGAGGCATGTAGATATGTTTGTCGGTCAGTTGGTTTACGGTATAAGGTGGTGTCTATGTGCCCATCCTGTATTTTTATAGTAGTGTCCAAAAAATGTATTTCTTGCATAGATTGATTCATAGTTAGGTTGATTGTGGGGTGAAAATAATTGAATTTCTGGTGGAAGGTGTTCTGAAAAACTGTTCCAGATGCCCACTGAAATGGCATGGGAGGGGGCATGGAGGCTTCTTAGGGAGGGTCAATTCTCCAAAATCAGAGAAGCACCTTTTGTGAATTGCTTTTCAGGGGACTGGAGTGTGGAGGAAGCAGCAAGCAAGTTCTATTATGTCAGCTTCTTTCAGCTCATCATTGTCGGAATCCAATTCAAAGAAAATCATAAATATTTTTTAAAAAATCACTACTATAAAAACTACCAATATTTGAAATCCAGCCTAAATAAGAGACTTACAATGTTTTCTTTCATCCTGATGATGGTGCACAGCAGTGCCACAACCAAGAATGCCCCATGTTGTGTACCAAACAGATTTTACTTCACCAAAGAAGGGCCTTGAACAGAGCCTCACTGTACAAGAAATTGAAAACTTGAAAACAAGTACATTTAAGACTTAGAAATTAAGTTGCATACTTCGCATTGTCTCCTTTTAAACAAAAACAAGTTGCATGGGCATGCAACCTCTTTTGTGTGTAAAGTACTTTAATTTGGAAATTTTAAGGGTTTAATGCTGTCCGTTATGGAAAAGAAAACAATTAATATTGCGGAGGTGGCATGGAATGCTTATTTCTCACACATTCGCCAAGTTGGTTAATCACTGTGTTATGCAAGGAATTTCTGTATCCTAACCAAAACAAGCCAGGGATTCTCTTTAGCCGCATCATAAAATTGTTATGACGTCTCTCGGAGTAGAAAAAGGATACACACATATACACAGTCTTTGTCCGTAAAAGATTCCTGTCTCTCATTTGGGGTTTTTTTATGTTATTGGCAAATGCGGCTGGAGCAGTGAAACAAAAGCAAATACTGTCTTTGTATTTTCAACACAGACAAAGGGTGGATTCTTCCATTTTGAAACATGTCACAACAGGCTACTTTGAGTTGTACTTGAACCTTGACCAAGGCTTTTGTTGCTTCCATTCAGTGGTTGAAACTAGCAGACAAAAATGGTAGTGATTATTTAAAATAAGGGGGCAGTGGTGGAAGAAACTTGGGTCTTGTTCTGTTGTGTTTCCTTCCCTTCAAAACTCAGATTGGTCCCATTTAGTTGGATTCTAGCAATCTGAATCGTCAAAATCCTAGAGCAATTGCTCCATCTGATGTTTGTTTAGAGAACATGGGGGGGGGGGAGCAAAAAGTGCATGTGGGGATGTATTCACATGAAATATTCAGTGAAACTGACAAGGCAAAATAATCTCATTTAAAAATTGTGATCTCCACCTAGAATAATCTTAAATAGCTAGGCTAAGAAAGAAATACAGCTGTGTCTGGCCCAAGACAAGTCAGGGCACATAGTAGTATCCGGATACCCTAGGCCAGCCATGTTATTTTGGTACCCGAGACAGAAAATCTCCCCCTGCCTAACAGAAAAAATACAACACAATCAGTTTAAAAATACAATAATAAGTTTCAAGGTCTAAGTCCTTTCAAGGTGTCCAAAATCAGCTGCCCATTCTGCTGAAAACCTTCTATGCCGCAAAGCTTATGCAGGCAATTAAGGTAAGTATCTTTCTGTTAAAGTTAGTTGATCTCTGATTTTAATTTTTTTACATGATTGCTGTAAACCACTTTGTTTGTTTGTTTAAAAAATAGTAGTATACACATTTTTAATAAACAATTAAAAAAGACATAGTGAGTTTGGTACAGCGTAAGAAAAAAAGTTATCTGCCCCTGCTGAGGTAAGGTCACACTGCACCCACAAATTTAGATGTTTAATGTGATACATTCCCTGCCTTTCTGTTTGACTTGAGAGCTATAAACACAACAATAATTTCCTTTAAGAAATGCTATGGCAATGTTACATGTAAAGCATTTGATTTTTCATACTCTTGAGGTTTATGTAGCCATAAATCGAAAGGCTGTTGCATGAAAAGTTTGTCTATTGTGATGCCATCTCCTTTTTTTCAGATTACATTAAGATTTATGAGTAAAGCAACTGCAAAAAAGACCTTTAAACTAGTGTCTCATCAAAATAATTAGATTTATTGTTCATGAATGACACTGAACTGGTGTTCGATTTAAAACAAACTCCTGTTACCCTTTCCACAGATATATGTTCTATTATTCATGGGCCTGGTCTGACTCTTCAAATCTATTTATCATTTATTTTAAAAATTGGACACTGCCGTTTCTTTTAACTCTTCATAGTCTCTTGACATATGTGGACACTTTATATCAGCACATCAATTAGGTAAACCTAATTTCTTCCAGACAATGCAAAGCAAATAAGACTTGGTGTAGCTGCAAACTTTTGTTCTGCATCAATTTATCATGATTTGTGGTGTTCAGATAATGATCTGAACAAGTCTGCATCCTGCACTGTAAGGAATGTGTCTCCTGTATATTTCAGTAAACAGTATGATACTCTTTAGTCCTATTCAATATGATATCAAGGAAGATATGTTCTGCTTTCAGACAGTTGCAATAGTTAATTAGAAGCTTTGTGCTACTATATTGTTGCCTGCTAGATAGATAGATAGATAGATAGATAGATAGATAGATAGATAAATTTATTGTCATTGTCCGTATATACACAGTATACACAACAACGAAAATCAAACACCCAAGACCGGATTCACATACACATTCAAGCACGTATTGCTTGAACAAACTCTTTAAAAATCCTCATTATTTCTCTCTGAGTTATATCATACCTGTACTAGAAAATATTGACACTTAGTGGCTGAGAGAAAAGTGTCTGCGTGGTGAGGGCAAAGACATGCATAGACCAGGATTTTAAAAAGAAGACATTTTGAACATTGGGTAGATCCTCCCACTTTTGTTGTGGTTTCCGGTGGCATGCAGGCATATTATGTGCTCCATGAGCAGCAATGTGTTTGAAAACACCAACCCCAAACCAAAACACCATTCAGAACAGTGCTGCCTTGCAAATATAAGGGGCTGCGATGTGGATCCAGTCTTAGTTCTCTGAGAGAACTTACATTTAAAGAAATAGATGGTTGGAGGGGGTTTGGAATTACATTTACAAAACTGGATTTGCTGGAGATTTACTAAGCTTCAATAAGCTGGTGGTGGGGAAAGTCTAAAGAAGGGATAAGCAGATTTAGTGAGTGCACTAAAAGGAAACAGTACTTCCTCGAAGTGATTCTCAGTACTGTTTTGAAGCTGTTTACTTCCTATTTTGATACCTACAGCAACAAGTGTCCAGGCTAGTCTCTGATTGGCCTTGGGCTCTGTTTTGTTTATACCAGCTTCCCATCAGGAAGCAATCATGATAAACTTTGTGACTCTGTGCTGGATGGTTTTTCCACACTGTGTTATTGCTTTTAACTGATAATGATGGGAACACGGTGCTCTATTCTTGTACTGATTTATTAGGAAGGCTAGGCTGAGCTACCTTTTTGTCCTGCAATGTAAGTGTTTTTTTCCGCTAGAAGAATAAGATACAGAAAAACACTAAACATTTTGCAGCTGGAAGCTGTCTCGTGATCAATGTGCCCTCCTGCTTGAAAATGCTGCTATGCCTGAGGTTCTTTTTCCTCTGAAACACACACCGATAAAATGTGGCATACTGAACAACACAAAAAGTTCAGTCGCTTAAATTTTACACACACAAAACCTAATAAGTACAGCTGCATATATTAACCCCATGGAAACCTGCTGGAGAACATTGCCAAATTATCATTATACAACATCCCTACTTGCAACCCCTGAATCTGCCCTCCCTTTACTTGCCATGTGGTGGTGGCAGCTGGTAAATGCGTAAGCCCAGTTCCTCCCTATCTCCTCAGCTGTTTCCTAGTATTGGCAGCTAAATATGCTGCTCAATGGACCAAAGTTGTGAGTTTTCTGCCCTACTGACAATCAGTGTCCCCAGAATATCTCAATATGTTGGGGCATGACTCAAATTAAAGACAATTTTGGAACAATGTCTGGCTACATTGCTTGTTTTCAAGCTTCTTTAACAGGCCAGTGGTAGAATCAGAAGCCTTAAAAAAATGTCATCATGCACCCAATTGAGCAGAATTGGTTGTAGCAACAGTGGTAAATTTTAAGGAGAGAGGTCTGGTGCAGATGTAACTTACTGTGACGTTAGATTGTGCTTTGTGGAAACAGACTTTTTACTGCTGCTGTGAGTCACTGTGGAGGAAACAGCTGTGGAACACCTGATCTAACAAGCAAAATTTCAAAGATGCTGAACCACCTGACTGTGGAATAAAGACTGATTGTACAAAAACTGTTGGCGAACCCTTGCATTCCCCAAAAGAGTAATTCAGTGGTGTTAAATGTTTCTAGTACTTTAAGACAATGGGGTTTTTGGTGTACCTGTGTGTGTTATCTGAAAGGAGCTTTTTGATTTGCTAGATTATATTTATGTCCTAATTTGGAATCTTTCAAACACCCTTGGGTTTTAAGAGCCTGGAAAAAACCGCAGTGACTATATTTGGTCCATGATTTGTTACTTTATTAAAGCATTCATTGGTGATTTACAGGAAATTATGTCACCTTGCTCATAGTTGCCCTTAGAGAATCAAGACTCTAAGGACCTGAATGTGCTTTTAAGCACACCATCAGATGTGCTGAAGCAGCTATTAGAAGTCAGTGGAGGCTAGAAGAGTCACTCAGGGCAGGGAGCGAATTCTGCCTCCTAAACACCTTGGCTTTTGGGGAGGTGTTATGGGGGTGTCCAGCTGCTGTGCTGCTGGCTATATAAGAAGAGTTAGGGCCTTTAAACAGATGATATTTACTTTCCAATCAATAATTTTTCAGTTGTTTCACAGGCCCCTCTAGTAATTCTTCCACCGGTCTTGTGCTCACTCTCCAGTCCCTGCTGCTGCCCTCTTCCGGGTCTCCCACATCTGCCTCATCCTGACAACTCAGCATAGGGCATTCTTCACCCTTGCTGTCAGTCCCCGCTCCTCAAGCAAGCCTTTTCCGATTAATCCTCGCCCTCAGTGCCAGTCTCACTTTTTCTTTTCTTTTCTTTTTCAGGGGAAAGCGCGAACGCAGTCCCCCACTGCCACAAATTATGCAGTCATGTTTCCCGCATTTGGGGAAATCGCAGGGGTCAGCATACCCGCAGTGCAATGGATGAGCCTCACCCTGGGAAAACCTCTTCCATGATCAAGGTGTCTCCCCTGCCAGGTAAGTATCAGTGCCAGTCTCCTTCTCCTGTGAGGCATCCCAGCATCCCCTGCCTGCTCTGGCACCCTCTGCTGTGCCCTCTGTGTTTGGCTGATCCATGACACAACTCTACCAGTTCTATGATTCTATGAAATGTGGTTACAGTGGTACCTCGGGTTACATACGCTTCAGGTTACAGACTCCGCTAACCCAGAAATAGTGCTTCAGGTTAAGAACTTTGCTCACGCGGCGCGGCAGCAGCAGGAGGCTCCATTAGCTAAAGTGGTGCTTCAGGTTAAGAACAGTTTCAGGGTTAAGAACGGACCTCCGGAATGAATTAAGTACTTAACCTGAGGTACCACTGTAATTAACTTTATTTGAATTTGCTGGTATGTGACAAAATCCCACCTTGAAAATGACAACTGTCTGGAAACACCCTTGGCTTTCAGATTTTAAAGCAGTGGCAACTTGAAGTCTGACTGGGTGGTAAAACAATCGATGGCAGCTTTGCCACTCACTCATCCATTCCATGCACCATCTAAAAAACCAACACCACAGTTGTTATCAGGCTGACTGTGGCAGATGAGAATGTGCTTTTAGTGGATGTCTGAAGGCAACTTGGATGCTTACATACCCATAAGGAAAAATGGAATCCCTTACCACTGAAAAATATTTGATCATGTTGTTTGGGCTAAAATGACCACCCAGATATTGCTGCAGACCCACAAAAAGCCAGATTAGACAGATACAGCTAGTATTATGTCGTAAAACTGCCAGATTTGGATTCTGGTGGACCACAAAAGCATTCCACACAAACCAACCAATATTCAGCTTCTTTTAAGTCTGACTGTTTCAAAGCTATTCAGGATATGAAGCCATAAAGGATAACCAGCACTATGTAAATAAAGACGTGTGTGGTCATTGTATTTAGAGGTACTTTCAAACATCAGATAATCGGCCTCAGCACAAGAGCCTGGGTTTATTTGATGTATTTATTTATTTGCATTTATATCCTGCCCTATTCTGAAGGCTCAGGGTGGTTGCAAGCAACTATAAAAGATTAGGATAAAAATAACATTCTAAATGTATAGCCCATAACATTGCAAAAATGTTAAAATTCTGGCAAAATAAATAAATCCCTTAGCAACAGCATAACCCTGGAAACAAAACAATTTGCCCTGGCAAAGAGGTCTTGTGATAGGTATGGGGAACCTGTGGCCTTCCATATATTGTTAGACGCTCCAGCCACCATGGTCAGAGAAAATGCAAACTGTAGTCCAACAACATCTGGAAGGCCATAGGTTCCACAACTCTGCCTTACAGCAATGATCAAGTCCCTCAGGCTTGGACTTTAGTAGGTCTCCAAGGGAAGCTCTTCTACAGATATCCCTGCCCCAGAGCTTAGACAGTTGGTCACCAGGAAGAATGCCATGTTAGTGGTGGCAATCCATCTGTGCAACCTGTCCCAGGCAGATCCATAAGGCCCCAACATTGTTATCTTTTAGGCACCAGGTTTAAGAGAGCTTTAAATTCTCTAAGGATGACTGTGGTTGACCTGTGGTTCAGCAACTTTTATCTAAATGGATTTTTACAGGACTTTATTCATTTGTTTATTTAAGGAATTTAGACCCTGCTTTTCACTATGTTCCTTAGAATGGTTTAGCAGTCAATCTCCTCTTACTCAATACTTCAGCCCAAACAGGCTTCCCAATGAAGACAATTTTCGTCTGGCAGGCTTTTTATTAACACCAGTATTTTAAGCTAAATTTTGATGTTTAAATTATCTGCTATACTGCCCTTTTTAAAATTTAATTGTATATTTATTGAAGATTGGCTAATTTATTGTGTTGAGTTTTTCCCGTTTTTTCCTAAGGCTACTAGTTTTAGTATTGGAATGGTATTTCATTATACTGTTTCGTTTCAATGTGTTATACATATATTTTTTAAAATGCAGGGGTGCTTTGAAAGGTGGGATAGAAATGCATAAAATAAATAAATAAATCTTGTTAGCTCTGTGAAGTAGATAGATGGGTTACAAATTATACAAAAGAACGAATATATTATTTGATTTAGTGTAAGACAGCTTCCCATGTTCCTGTGAATAATATAGCTCTTCTTTCCTCTGCTAGTTAATAAATACTAGCACTTGGCTTACCACAGGAATGTCTGCTATTTTTACAAGACAGTAAGATTAACTCACACAATCCTTACCAGTATGCCACAAGCAGGTAACAAAAGGAAAGGAGGCACAGCGCAGTCCTAGCAAGCAGATAGTGCCAGATGTCTTACACTGCCAAGCCTCATGCTGTAAGAGAAGAAGAGGAAACCAGAGAAGAACATCAGACAGACTGCGGGTAGAAATAATTCTACATCGAAGCAAGACCAACAGAGTGAAGGAAAATCCCAATATAGGGATGGGTTCACACATGCATGTTCACCATATGATAGTGGTTTCCATTAGCTGATCTGATTTGCTTTACAAAACTTTTGTGGGGGTTAGGCTATATCCTGTCTTTACTGATCATTCATTCTGATTTGTTTGTGGGAATGTTATGCAACAATGAGCATTCATCCTGATTTTCTTATGTGGTGTTTATAATGGGATTGTTCAGTCGGGACCTGAACATGAGAGTTAGGTTGTGGGTGAACATATCAGACGACACAGCGATTCTTAAAACAGCTCTTGTTTATTCACAGGCCAGAACAGAACTGAACTGAAGAGTTCAGCCAGCCTGCTTATATAGAGCTCCACTAGAACGCAACAGTAACCATTTTCTGTAACTATCCAATCACTGAACGTCACTTTCGATCCCTTATTTGCATATGTGGACCTGAACTATCTACAGAATCCCCCTGCTGGCCCAGGGTGAGAACTTCAGTACATAACAATGAGACTTTTAATCTCACGGTCGTGGGTTTGAGCCCCACACTGGGTGCAAGATTCCTGCATTGCAGGGGGTTGGACTAGATGACCGTTGTGGTTCTTTCCAACTCTACAATTCTGATTGTCTGATCTTCCTATTAATTATTCAGTCCATTAATCATTCAGTCATCCCACATTTCCTATGCATTTTCCTGTCACCTTCCTAACAGCAATAAATATTTTTTTAAATAAAACGTGGATTTGTTGTGGTTGGACAACAGCAATCTTTAAACTGTTGTGCAAACCTAAATTTCTGGTATATGACTGATTCCCTCCCCCAAATACTGACAAACTAGTCATAATCAGTATGCAACTTCATATCAAGGTTTGCATGTGTAAATTAGTCATTAGAATCTTCTAGCACCACAGGCACAACTTTCATATCCTCTCATGCTCAATGCTTTACAATGGGGTGGGTGCGGTCAGTGCATACTTTGATCTGCTGTCAATCAAATGCAGAGAAATCATATGAAATAAAAGATTCCATCCCTTGCCCTTTAGTACAACATGGCCGTATCAAGATACATCTAGGGGAAAATGTGATCCAAATGTTTTACAGACTTAATTTCAGATCATGCAAAGAGTCACTTCTTCCTTCATCTTACTCAGACTAAACATTTTAATAACAAGCCACATAAAAATCCAATTACAGATTTTCAGCAAAGGAAGGGCAGTTTACAATGTCATACTCACACCTTATAAAGACACGTATTAGATTTTCTTAGCTTGCTCGCACTGTGGCTCATATATTTATTCAGCCGCAAACAAGCGAACAAATGTTTGTCTTTTTTAAAAAAAAGCTGACAAAAGTGAATGACTTTAAATGTATTTCTCTGTTAGCAGTTTTTGGCATCATTTTATATCTTCTTAATTGGGTGAAGAACATTTGAAAACTTAAGGCAGCTGAGAGAACAGTTTTGCAACTGAAAGAACTGAAGATTAGACAGTAATTCCTGTGCAGCTTGGGGCACAATTTTCTGCAAAAATTAATAATAATAAAAATAATATATATCTCACGTTTCATTGTGTAGGTCTCAAAGCAAATGAACACAAACATCCCCTCCAACATTTCTCTGATGAAAATAGGGATGTCCCATTCCATAGTGATAATTATACTATTTATACCCCATACATCTTACTAGGTTGCTCCAGCCACTCTGGGCAGTTTCCAACATATATAAAAACACAATGAAACATTAAATGTTTAAAAAACCTTCCCTATACAGGATTGTTTTCAGACAGCTCGGGGGTCAGATAACACTATACCCTCCAACATTTCTCCAATGAAAATAGGGACATCCTAAGGAAAAGCAGGACATTCCAGGATCAAAGCAGAAACTGAGATAGCTTCTCTACATCACGGACATCCCTGGAAAATAGGGACACTTAGAGGGTCTGCAGGAACTGTATCGAGCATGCTCAAGAGTGCCCAATAAATGGAATGGAGTTATGATGATGAAAGGGTATGGTGATACTAGTCAGAGTAGGTTAATATTTCAATGGCTCCCATTATGTCCAATATAAAGGTAAAGGTCCAGTCCAGTCGTGGACGACTCTGGGGTTGTGGCGCTCATCTCGCTTTATTGGCCAAGGGAGCCGGCGTGCAGCTTCCGGGTCATGTGGACAGCATGACTAAGCCGCTTCTGGCGAACCAGAGCAGCGCACGGAAACATCGTTTACCTTCCTGCCAGAGCAGTACCTATTTATCTACTTGCACTTTGACGTGCTTTTGAACTGCTAGGTTGGCGGAGCAGGGACTGAGCAATGGGAGCTCACCCTGTTGCGGGGATTCGAACCGCCGACTTTCTGATCGGCAAGCCCTAGGCTCTGTGGTTTAACCCACAGCGCCACTCGCGTCCCTCATGTCCAGTATAAGACAAAGTAAATGGTCTGTATTCAGCATGACCAGGGGGAAAAGGGAAAGCTGCCTTCTCTCAGAAAAACAGAAGCCAACAAGTGTAGAGTTTTAACTGTTCCAACCCCCTCCCAAAGTTATCTCCTTTAAGTACACTTCACTCCTATGTAAGTAAAGGATACTAATTCCTGTAGGAAGCATTAAAATGATATTCTTGGTATTGCCAATGCACTGAGAGCAAACCCTCAGGATTGATGTGCTTCCATCACCACCGTGCATAACCACATGGTGTGTGGAGCCAGCACACTGCATGTTCTCCCCTTCTGGCAAAAGACTTTCTAATGAGAAAGCCTTATTTCTATTACTACCTGCTGATAATAATTATGAGCATTTTCCTTGCTACTAGAGAGACTTTGACACATGTATAAGGCACCTTTCCAATCTGACCAAGGGCAGTATTCAAGTAAATAATTCCGTAAGTAGAAAGTATTCTGTTCAGGCCTATGCTGAGCCTGTCTGAGGCCCAGAGTGGAGTTAGAATGAAGTTCTAAACTGAAAAACATATCTGGTCCCCAGTACGGTGCCTTGATTCTGCTTAGCCCTCCAAGGTCCAGAGCAAGTGAAGCTGGCTGCCCCCCCCCCCACCATGGGCCTGCTTCTTCTTCCACAACAAGACTTCCACCCCCTTTCCTCTGCTTGCCTGTCCCCAGATGTGTTCTGGAGGGTTGGGGGGACCCCATAACAGATGTAGTGAGTGTGCAGGGGGGAGGGGGGAAGTCCCACTGTGCAAGTGGAAATGGTTCTGTTCATGCAACACTGCCCCAAGCAATTGCAGCTTGCTTCCACATATGTGAGATTCCAAACATCTGAAAAAACAGCAGGTCTTTGTGAGTCACCATCTTTTGGTATGCTTTCCCCCAACAATGCCTGGCCTTTCTTCTTATTGCTTGCCCTTGTACCCTGAACACTCTACTTTTAATTCTGCTGCTGTTATTGTGAATCATTTCATACAGCAAAACAGTGATTCTGTTTTTCTGAAAAAGGTAGTTATTGGGGAAATCATTTGCAAGTCATACTGTAGACTTGGCAACTTGCCAGCAATCCATTATGAAGTGATCACCGTCTGTTTAATGGGAAATCCCAGTTCTTATTCCCTATGGGGTTTTTGGTAGGTCTGAAGTATATCTTTGTGGTTAGGGGGAAAAGACATTTACTAAGGAAGCAATGTGTTATGACCTCAGGCAGTGTGCCAAGTGCAATAAAAACTCACTTTTACATGTCATTTACGCATTCAGAAAGATTTAGAGAGACTCTGCTGCATATCTCTTCATACAGTTGCCAAACTTCTGTAGGCTCTTATCCTCAAATATAATGAGGCAACATCTAACACTTCTCTGTAGACCAAGAGTCAGGTTTTTTCCATCTAGGTTTTCCATTGTGTATTTTCCCTTAAAACACTGCTGCTCTTTGGTATCTTAGGGTGCAGAGTTAGCAGAAGGAAAACCCCTCCCAAACTGATTATGTATAACTGTTGACTGCAATAGTACTGTGTTTGGAACACTTTAATCCACCAGCAGTAATATCCACAGAAAGCAGATAAGCAGATACTTTTGTATCGTCCATGCTGCCAAGTCAGTTTACTCAGTCATGTGGACAGTGAATTAATTTACAAATGTGGCAAACTACTGCTGCAGATGCTGTTTCATAAAACCTCTTACATTAACTACGCCTGTGTGGAGCCTGAGTTGAGAAACCAGGTACACCCCATACATTTAAAGCACATGACTTCTCCCAAAGAATTCAGGGAACTGTGGTTTGCTAATAGTGTTGGGAATTGTAGTTCTGTGAAGGGTGAACTACAGTTCTGACTTTTTTTTTTTTGCAGGTGGGTCCTGTCCTTTAATGCACTTTAAACATATACGTAGTTTGTACTCAGCCGAAGTAGCAAGGAACCCATGTCTCTAAATGGAAAAGACCACAGGAAAAGGGAAAAGGAGCTGCCCAGGATTATAGGGAGGGGTTTGGGTTGCAGAGCAGGAGAACAGGGGAGCAGAAAAAGCAAAGACATGTAGTGGGGAAAGGGCTGCTCTGGAAAGTGGAAGCAACAGCAGGTATAGCTTTGCTAAACAAAGGGGAATGGTATTAAGAAGAGGCACCAAAACATCGTTAGGAAAGAGGGAGGAAGTATGACTTGGTTGATATCCTGATGGTAAATCTCTTTGGTCATATACAGTGGTACCTCGGGTTACATACGCTTCAGGTTACACACGCTTCAGGTTACACACTCTGCTAACCCAGAAATAGTGCATCAGGTTAAGAACAGAAATCGTGCTCTGGCGGCGCAGCGGCAGCAGGAGGCCCCATTAGCTAAAGTGGTGCTTCAGGTTAAGAACAGTTTCAGGTTAAGAACAGACCTCTGGAACAAATTAAGTACTTAACCCGAGGTACCACTGTAAATGCATCACTACTTTTAACTTGAATTTTGTTATTTCTCTTTTACACACTGTGATGTATGAATTCAGATAAATGTATGAATGCCTGTTCTGGGTGAGTTGAAGTGAACTGAAGGAACATTCCAGACTCTTGTTTCTGGACTATCAAATTCACATTGGAATAGGACCCTTAAA
This sequence comes from Podarcis gaigeae, assembly GCF_964106915.1. NCBI lineage: Eukaryota > Metazoa > Chordata > Lepidosauria > Squamata > Lacertidae > Podarcis > Podarcis gaigeae. The sequence goes on along the minus strand of NC_139687.1, from coordinate 48,889,111 downwards.
CAAAAAATGGATATAAATGCTCTGGGATTAACAAGGCAGCAGGGTTGCAGCCTTGTTGCTGAGATCAAAATAGGACGTTTAAAAGCACACACTGCAGGAAAGAGAAAACATGGCTCCTCCTCCCCATTCCTTCCTCAGGCCTCTCTTTGCACAACCAATGAGGTATGAACAGGTGACAGCAGCAGGTTGGAAAAGAACAATCCTGACTTTCTGCTCGAATTGGAGATTTAAAAATTGTTCATATTGGAGCTGTACAGAGGCAACCCTGCAATCCAGGGAGTGGGGTTTTCTGCTAGGCCTCTGTAATGCAAGGTTTTGATAACCAGGAAGCAGCTCCCCAAGGCCCAGCCTCCATATTCTGAGGAGAAACTAGTAATGAATAAATTAGTGATAACTAAATAAATTCTGAGGAGGAAATTAGAAGTAAATAAATAATAAGTATGAGGGAGGTTTGCCTTGATTTTTAAACAGGAGTCGCTCAAAGCTTCGTGAACTGGATTGTAAACCTGTGATTTAAAAAAAAAAGGGCTGGGTCAGTTATTGGACTTATTAACTGTTCAGTTTGTGAAGTAGGATGGTTTCTTATCAGTTTGAGGACGGAGCCAGGATAATTTTGGTCAGAGGATCAAAGTGGGTTATAAGGCTCTGTGCAAAAAAATTACACCACATCACCCTCCTCAGATCTGAAGGTATGTGGTATACTCAGCAAAATACCTGATGCCAAGCTGGAGAAAAACTATCAAACGGAAAGCCAACATTTCTGCCAGTTGGTAACCCAGCTCCTGACGCAGATTATGAACCAGGGTTTGCGGTTTGTTTGGTTTTTTTCCTTCCAAGGGAAACAGAGAAGCTCCTTTGATAGCAAAGGATCACGAAAAGCAGCACTGCTGAATTCAACTTCCCTCAGTCTCAGGCCTGCTGCAGCGGACGTCTTTCCCTCCTCTTTCTTTTGGTATGTCTTAATTCAATGTGTTTCTCAGTCTCAGGCCTGCTGCAGCAGACGTCTTTCCCTCCTTTTCTTCCTTCCTTTTGGTATGTCTTAATTCAGCTTTGTGACATCTGTCTTTCCTTAGCTTGCTCTTTTTCATCAGACTTGCGTAAATTAGTTTTCTGAGAAAGTTCCGGGTGTAGGGCGTGTGGGTTTCTAGATTTTTAATGGTTCTCATTTTTATATGTAGACCGCCTCGAGTTCTGTCAGAGAAAAAGGTGGGGCATAAGTAAATAAAAAATAATGATAATAATAATATTCATGTTAATAAACCAGAGTGTTAGGACTCTTCTTCTCAAGGCTTTACAGTTTTAGAGGATTTTCAGGCTGAGGAACTGCACTTGTTTATAGAACTGAAGCTCCCTTCTCTTTATCCATTCCCCATGTGTCTGAGGGGAACAGAGAGTAGGAGCTCTCATTATGGTGACAAGAACATTTCGTTGTGATTATTTGTATGCTATTAATTTTAATCATATTTAGATAGATAGTTTTAATTCTATAAATGTTTAATTGTTTTTAATTACTCCATTTTCTATGTTTTCAGCGGTTCTTACTTTTACCTGCAAGCTGCCTTGAATCCTGTCAGGAAAAAAGGCAGGGTATAAATAAATAAGTAATAATAATATAATAACATTATGGTAATATAGAGACAAAAGAAAAGTACAGTGCTATTTAAACAGGTTGTAGTGTAGCACAACTGCAATGGAAAGTGTTTAGTGCAGTAAATTAGCACCCAACTTTTTAATGCTTTTTTAAAAAAAATGACAGACGTTTTCTGTAGATTAAGCAGTATGTGAATTCTGTTAAGTAAATAAAAGAAACACCTTTCTTTTAGTGTTCGCGTCACTGAAATATTGCCTCAGAAATATTGCCTCAGAAATTGTTCCCATTCATGAAGGAGAAAATTCTGCTAAGTGATATGCAAAGAATGATACAAAATCAAATAGATACAACTTAAATGGGGAAAAAAGGATTGGAGAAGATAGAGGTGGGCCAGGCAGGAGAGAGAAGATGCAGAGTTTATGTATATTCACTTGATATAATAACCATGGAGAAGAGCCATGGAGGAGACTCATGGGGGTGAGGAGCTGAATGAAAGTTGATTCCAGTCACTGCAGCAGAGAGGGGACTTCTCTGCCATTCTGTCACTGATACCTGCCAGGTGGAACAACAAAATTTGGGAACTGGTTTTGGGGAAGGAGGAGCACACCAGGGAACTACACATTTTGGCTTGTCCAACTAACCAGCCATTATTTATGCCAACCTGCCAAACTTTATCAATTCCTCTCCAGATGGTGGGTCTCCCTTGGGGTGCATCCAGACATGTGTTTATTGTGGGATTGGTCTCTTCGTACATGGTACGGTTTTTTGTTGTTGTTTTTTGGCAGTGTTGAAATGGCATCATCATTGAAATGCCAACCACATCCTCCCTCCCCACAATTTAATTAGGATTTACTCTTTCCAGCAAAAATCAATACTTTTGTTGCCCTGGACTTCAGAGCTGACTGAAAATTATTCTCTGATGGGTGACAGATCATCAAGTAGACCATAGTATTTAGAAATACCACCTGTATGATATACCCACACCACATTCCCCATTGTAGCTGCTGGTGGTTGGTTGCAGATTTGCAACATGATGGTGGTGTTCAGTTCTAGATCCATCACAATAGCAAGGCCCCTCTTGACAGCATCTCCATGACAGGGCTATGTAATGTGTTGTGGCTCTCGGTCAATGAGAGCTGTTTCAAATAACATTTCATGCTGAATTATACTTTCCCTGATTATCATGACTTTTCTTTGCGTGCATGGAAAATACTCCGCTTAACAGTGTAGGATTTTAATGACCATCTGTTGTTTTTTTAATGTGTGTATTTTAGTGTTACATTTGGCACATGAAATTCTAAAATGGCTGGGAGGAGGTGTTTGGAAAAGTTCAGTCCATATTTGTACAACTGCCACTGTTTAACGAACATCTCTAGCAACAGGGCAGTTTCAAAGTCTGAGATGGTATACTATTGTAAAAACAGTACAAATCTGTTAAAAACTGTCCAATGGTGAAATTCTAGCAATATACAGTTGTTTGGGTGCTTTTATATCTAGCTAATTTAATTAATATTGGTAAAATGGAAAATAGTTCTGAAGATTTACCCTTTGTCTTTTTGCAGAACAAGCACAACACAACAGTTAATATACAGTATACATCTTGATGCTAGTGTAGGTGAGTAACTTCCAGCTTGCCAAGCCTCTTTGAATGCCATGTGGCAGTTATTTTAAATAAATAAACTATCAACCCCCAGAGCAAATCTGTAAAACAGCCCTCCACATTTCTCTCTCTCCCTCAGCACTGCCTGAAATGGCTTGAGAAATGGGGGAAATAATTATAGGCAGAAATACTGAGCAGTGACAAGGAATTAAAAAGAGATGTTAGAACAAGGACTTCAGCTGGGATTCCTTAGGCCCAATTTAAACATTTGCATAGTGGCATAGTTGCTGCTGAAAATCATTTCTTTGTGGTCAGAGCTCCATGCAGCTGAAGAATGTTTGAATCCACTTCCTGTGCAGGACGACTGATCACATGGGAGGTAGACCCACAACCATCTGGAGCCCTGAGCATGGGTGAGTGATATTTAGCAGCAACTATGCTGTTGCACAAAAGTTTGAACCGGGTCTGAATTTTCTGCTGCTTCTTCCAACTCAGAGTTGGCTTGGGGTTGGGAATAGATATTTTGATGTTGCCAAGCGTGTAGTAGCCACCCTGGAAATTCTTTCTGAAGGACAGAATATGAATCTTAATTGGTTAATTAATACAGTGCAATACTGAGATTTTAAGATAGCAGTAGCAAGGCTTAGCAGAACTTCACAGAAGTGTAGGATTGCCAGTTTGCAATCCAGAGATTGAGGATACACAGAACAATTGTACTAATGAAATGACACAAGTGTCTCCTGGGATTTTTATTTTTATTTTTTATTTTTTTTGCTATGGCTGCTTGCCTGCCACTTGTCCTTGTGCAGTAGCAAGGGCAAAGTATGGCATGCAGCAGACAGAGAAGGAGAGATCCAAGAAATGAGCTTTACCTCTCATTTCACTGGTAAAGGTAAAGGTAAAGGTACCCCTGCCCGTACGGGCCAGTCTTGACAGACTCTGGGGTTGTGCGCCCATCTCACTCAAGAGGCCAGGGGCCAGCGCTGTCCGGAGACACTTCCGGGTCACGTGGCCAGCGTGACATCGCTGCTCTGGCGAGCCAGAGCCGCACACGGAAACGCCATTTACCTTCCCGCTGGTAAGCGGTCCCAATTTATCTACTTGCACCCGGAGGTGCTTTCGAACTGCTAGGTTGGCAGGCGCTGGGACCGAGCAGCGGGAGCGCACCCCGCCGCAGGGATTCGAACCACCGACCTTTTGATCGGCAAGTCCTAGGCGCTGAGGCTTTAACCCACAGCGCCACCTGCGTCCCATTTCACTGGTACAAATGCATTAATCTCTGGGTTGCAAACTATGTATGCGGGAGGCAACTGTGGGTACTTCTAATCATAGGTTGAATAGAGCCTCTCGGAATCTGGCAAATAACGCTTTGGACGTGACAGTCTATAATATCTGAAACACAACTCAAGCATTTCCCATAACTATATTAGAGGGAGACATACAAAACTCCCCATGCCAGCACATCTCTTGGATGGTGGAGATGTGTGTTTTAATAATATGGGGATGTGGGAGAACAGAAACACATGAGCTTTCTGTTCCTTCCTGCAAGAGAATTAAGCTGCATTTGACTCTCCCCCCACCCAAGTAAATCACAGAGGGACTGTCAAGTTAGACATTGATAAAGAGCCTACTTGGTGTAGCATGGTTCTCCTCCTCAGATTCTGATTGAGTTCTTGCTGAGGATGTAGGAGACTGTACATACTAGGTGAATTCGCAGACATGGACACCACTTGCTTATGTTTTCCTCTTTCTATCCGTCCCTTGAGTCTCTGACATGAAACTGTAAGGGGTGAGGGAATGGTTGGAACAGCTGACTGTGAACATAAACCCATAGTCATTTCCTCCTGCTGAAGCCCACCATTGACTTCTTTCTGGAAAACATGGTTGCTATGATCTAGATTGTCATAGAACAGCCAAGGCTTTTGGTTGACTGCTGTTGCCATGATTCATAGTAATAGCCTGAAGGAGAATGACACTCTGCCCATTACGAAAACCCTGAATGAATTGCCAGCTACCCATAAAGTGCTTGAGCCAGGGGTTCATAATTACTTTCATTAGTGAATATATAATTTGTTATAATTTTTGTGTAATCATGTTCCAGAGCCATATTTGCCAAACCTAAATCTTATAAAGTGTGTATTAATATAAACTTTAATGTAGAGGTTTGTCTCAAACTATCACATTTTACCTTTTGTGAAGCACAAACATCTCTCTTTTATTTGAAATAATATATATATTTTGACTTTCTTAGTAAAGTAAATAATTGACCAGCACAAAGTATAAGGTCTTCAAACTCAGATGGGTGAATATGCTAATTTTCTTTCTCTTTCTTTCTCATTTCTCCAATCTTCAATTCAAATCTCCACATTTCCACATCAGTTTGCATTTTTTTTAAAGTCTGCATGAAAATTCATCATTTTAGTGCAAATTCTAATATACACATTTTTGTAAGCAATTTTGTCTAATATACATTTTTTTGCAGAGCAATTAAAAAAGTTCCCTATTATAATGGATTTTTGTATGTTATTTTTATATGCACTATTTAGTATACAGTATGCACTTTTGAAAACATTACTTGGCTGAAAAACTGCATTGCAACATTTGGGCAAATGTGAATTTTGAAGAATGGCGGTGTTTTGGTTTGCATATTGTTTTGGAAAGTGTGAATTAGGTATTTTTGCCTTTAAATACAAACTTAATTAATTGCTCCTCCTTCCCTCCTCATGACTAGTTATTAAAGTACAAATTAACATGGCCACAGATTTTGATTCCTGATCCTCTGTTGTTTTGCGGATAGCAGGGCTGTACTAAATACTGCTGATTGTGGGCTGCAGATCAGTAATGAACATATAATTATTTGTGCCAGACAGAGGTTCAAGAACACTGTCAGCACTAACTTGAGACTGATTTCCTTTTCTAATACAGAGGAACAGAAGAAGCTGACTATTTATGATGCTTATCTGGGTGGAGCCCGTGGTGAGTGTTTTTCAGTTTCTTTATCACTTTTGTTAACACACTTTATTTTCCTGTTGGAAACATTATTTTTGGAGAGAAACTTTGCTGGCCACTTTTCTGTTTGTGTGCTGAGTCACTCAATCATACACACCCTAAGAACACTTATTTGGAAGTAAATTCTGTTGAATTTAATCAACCTTACATCTTCTATGCATCCACAGACTCTGCTATAATTTCCATTTCCTCCTGAACCTACTACAGTGTCTATTGTACCTCCTCTGTCTCTCTGTCTTTCTTTCTTTGCTGCAATCACATTGACACATTCCTGAAATCTTGTTGGTGTTTGTATCAGCTTCAGCCAAACTAAGCTTCAATGCATTCCACCAGAATTTCATATAAACCTAAGTACCGGCTATATTGTATAAAGAAGACAGGATGGTATGTATAAGCAATAACACACAGCACAGCAGGATGAAAGCTACCCTTGGAAGTCTTATATACATACTGCTTTGGTAACATCAGCATATACCACCCAAGGGGTGCAGCAGGATGCCATTTGCAACCTGAAGCTTGAAGCTGAAGAAGGAAGCAAAGGATTATCCCTCACTTCCCATGGAGATGCAGTTTGAGGTCAGTGTACATGCTACTCTGTGTACACTTAACTGGCAGAAAGCCCCGTAGTATTCAAAGAGGCTTCCAAGTAAACATGCACACAAGGGCAGCATTCTGCAGGCTACAAGTTTTGACTTGGCTACCAGGGAGAGCCAAAATATGTGGATCAGTGTTTGAAAGAGGAATCTATGGTCTATCAGTGGTTATTAACATTAGTAGATAAATGGAGCCTCCACCCTCAGGTGTCCACTGTGAGCAATTTGCAAAACACCTTGAAGATAAAATGACTTAAATCCATGCTAACTTGGAACCCATATATAAAGTTATGGATGCCCTCATGGTTCCCAAGTACCATAATGCATTTCAATTTATTCAGCCTGAGGAGGTGGACAAGGTCCCTTTCTTGCCGCTGGAGGGGCCTGGCATATTTTGTGGGAGGGGTTCTTAATGTCTCACATAGGGAGGGTGTAGTTTTAGTTGTCTTAAAGGATCCTTAATAAATAGCTTATACAGTGGTACCTCTAGTTACGAACTTAATTCTTTCTGGAGGTCCATTCTTAACCTGAAACTGTTCATAACTAGAGGCGTGCTTTTGCTAATGGGGCCTCTTGCTGCTGCTGTGCCACCGGCACACAATTTCCGTTCTCATCCTGGGGCAAAGTTGTCAACTTGAGGTAACTCTTTCAGGTTAACGGAGTTTGTAACCTGAAGCATTTGTAACCTGAGGTGTTTGTAACTCGAGGTACCACTGTAGTAAGATCTTTACTAAAGAAATATACCCTGTGTCTTACTGATTTGAATAACTATCAGACAGTTATAAAATCTACAATTTGGAAGGAAAGTGTTAGAGCATGTAGTGGGGATACTGGTATAGTGGTCCGTTTACTATTCCAAAAACTGTTTTTGTATTCCTTCCTATGGTGGCATCCACTATGCTCTTCTCAATTTCTTTGTGGTAGCTGACACTCCCTCAACCCTTGGTTTCAGATCACATAACACCAATATTGGAGCAACTTCATTAGTACCCTCTTTGTTTAATAATTTCAAACTACTTGCATTGACTTTAAAAGCTGTTAAAAGTTCGGAGCCTAGGTTTCTCAACCCCCACCCCTTTGTTGGAAGAGTATCTATTCATAGGACAGAACCCCCTGTTTTCCTTAGATATGATGTGTGGAAATTTGAGTTGCAGCCTTATCAGTAGTGGCTCTCAGTTGTGAAATTTCTTGTTCAGTGAAAAGTGACTACCCCACTTTGTCTGTCTTCAGGTGGCTAGTTCGAGTATTCTTAATTATGTGAAACTTATTATAGTACTGTATCTAAAATGTCTGGCTTTACTTTCTAATCCAATATCACTACTGGTAAAAATGTTTTAAATAAGTGAGGAGGGATAAAACAATTTTAAATAAATATTCATTGAGCCTTATTGTTTATTTATTTATTTAGTGTAATACATTTGTTACCTGCTGTTCATACTACGTTTTCACAAGATGCCTTACAATATCTGACAAAGCCAGCTAAAAGCGCATGCAATATTCCAATAACAGGTCATAAAATAATAAGCAGGAAACAATAAAATCACACATCCATTTCAGCAATACATTCAACACAGAAATTAAAATAGGCTGCCAAGAACATGGAAGATGAAATTTCAAGAACAGTAATCCTATCCCAATTCCCAGAACTTTTTAGCTATTTTGCATTGCTTTGCTTTCTCTTGGTTTCATATGGTTTGTTTGCCATAACATCTTTTCCTTCATTCAATTTTTTTGGGGGGAGGGGCAAGAGAAGACAAAGGCAGCTTCTATCCTTTCTAAAAAATGTTAGACATTATTTCAATGCAAATGCTGAGTCAAATACTCTTATTTCTCAGGTTGGATTATCTTTGTGTTAAAACAAAAACAAACAGTACAATCCTAGTTATGTTTTATCTTTTGTATGTTTTCCTCAAAAACTAGGGAGGTATTATTATTGCAGACGATTTAAAAACATTGCATTTAAAAAGCGGGCTCCAATTTAATTTGAGAACAGAAAGTGACCGGTATTATAAGCTTAATGTTTTTAGGAAAGAATGTTTTTCCTTTTGGGTCCCCCCCCTCAATGTTTGAAACGTTAAGTTCAAAGAGAAGTTTCACACTAGTGCCTGCTTGAATTTCTGCATTTTTGGTCAGTAGATTTCAGTACTGTAAGTCTGTTGAGGTTCTTCACTAATGTACGGGCTCAACCCTGCATTAAGGGAAGGAATTACAAGCTGTAAATAGTTTGATAGTGAAATCTGAGCAAAGGGCCAATGTCAGCATTATATAGGTAATCTGTCCATTAACTTTTAGTACTTCAAGATACAAGTGACAGCAAATACACATAATGGTTTAATTATGTAAGGGAAAGTAAAAAAGTTATATTATTTCATGTCAGGATGACAGGCACAACAGGGAAACAAAAGATCCATGATGAAACTTATTTCCATTTAAGTGTTAATAAAATAATTACGAGTTCAGAAACTTTGCTAAACCCAAAACTTTGCTATGTCTTGCAGATAAGAAGGGTAGGATACACATGAAACAAATAAATGCAGTGTGCTTTTAACATTAATTCCTGATAAGATTTAAACACTTGTTTATAGAATTGTACATAGGGATATATGAAAGGAATAGGTCCAAGGCATAAAATGATTTTGAGATAACCAGTCTAACTGCCTCCAGGGTTGTAGCCTGATGACTGTTGATCTTCTGTTTCCCCTCTGGAACATAAATGTTCTGATTTAAGGGTTGTTGTTTTTTTGTTCTCATGATGAAAGGAAGGTTCTAATGAATACAAGAAAGGTTTTTGCCTTTCTGCTTCACAGCATTATTTGTATAAATGTCACATCCTTGCCAGGAAAACGATCTGGCCACCATAAGTAGAAAACATGGGTGTTTCTTCTTCTTTCTTTTAATGGTACGTTGTGTCCACAAATGCCATTCTTTTGCTAGCTGGAAACAGACTACATATGGCTTTGTCGTCATTGGAGGAAACAGCAGTGTGCTGTGGGACTTTATAAACGGTTTTCATTGATTTAGTTTTGTCCGTCTAACAGCTGCCTTCCAGCCCTGTACCCCTTACCCACGTCAGTGCTGCCGTCAGTCCAATTTTAAAAGGAAGATAAAGATATCTTTTTTGAGGGTGAGTGTTTAGTTCCAGGAGATGAGTGTATACATAGGATTTCATCCAGTTAAAATGATGGCTTCACCTTGGCCATGAATGGCCCTTTTACTAAAATGTAGGCGCTGATCACAGAAACTTAACAAAACCTAGCAAAAAGGGCATATTAGAAAACTATATATTTTGTGCCATATAACTTTCTATAACTTACCAAATTGTGTCTTCTTCAATAGTGATGTCTTTTGGCATTTACATTGTGTTTATTGCACCTTGTATAAATGAATAAACAAGGATTTTTTTTTACAGTGATTGTTATTGGCATACATTCCAATTCTCAGTACTGTTTTTGGCAAAGACTCCCTGAATGGGACATGGTGGTTTCCACAGTGTGCTGTACAAAGGGCACAATACGTAGTGTATTTTTACTAAAGCACTCTATCATAGTTTGAATATACCTAACTTTAGGTAAAAAGAGAATGAAGTGAAGTGTATGACCACCTCAGACCATTACCCAAATTGTTATTAGAGGAATTTCATTTACATCTACTTTGCTAGGCATAAAATGCTATACAAATGTCTAGAATGAGCACTTACACCTTCCTTTGTGGACACCCTTTGGGGGACTGCGCACAGCACCTCTGGCCACATGGGACTTACCAGGTGGTTGGGCTAACCTGTCTCCCTGTGCTAGTCATTGGGGGCTCCTGCCAAACCCCAGTTAACCTATCAGCACTGTTGGGAGGCGGGGCCAGTTGCATAAATAGGAGGCGGAACCAAAAACATTTTGATATAAAAACTTTCAAGCTAACCTGAAGAGAAACTATTTTAGACCTTATAAATGAGAAAAAACTGATAATAAACAAGAAGCAGGCCTGGATGAAAACAATGAGAAGTTTTAATTTATTACTTGAATAGCCTGGCTCTCTGTCTCCCTAACACAGCTACCACTGAGTCTGTTTGCATCAGTGGAAACCATGTTTGTTCTCATTTTAAAAAATGGCTAGAAGACCAAGCAAAATGTTGAAGTACATCATTTCTGGATCAAGAAAGAAGGCCACACATACTAGGGAAATGAGAAGGTTAGAGTCCAGATGCTAGGCAATCCAATTTAATGGAGAAGTAGGAAGGACAGCAGTGGCTTGGCTGACCTAGGGGCAGTAAGGGTGGCAAAGGAATGAAGCTCTGCTCTTTCCTTCTGATTAATTTCTCAGAATTGGAGTGTAGAGTGTTGGAGCTTTACGGAACCCCATTCCTTTATGGAAATGACAGCGGAACAGTTTTTTTTACTTTCTTCACAGTTTCACCATATCTGAACCCCAGAGAAGGCTGTATGCAGATTCACCCTAGGTAATTAAAATGATCACTATCAGAATATGCTTAAAATGATAAGAATAGGGAACAAAGTTGTTTGGAAATATTTTCAAGAGTAGGTTTATATAAAAAACCTCATCTGGATTTACTATAATAGGGCTGAAACTATTAGTGTACAAAAATGACACAATTTGTAGCTGTTTGCCTTTTCTCTTACAATCTCAGCAGGTTCATGCTTTGAGCTGTTTCCTCTTGGAATCTAACTTCTTGAGTGTTTCTCACAACTATTGCTAAATTTAGACATAAATTTGAATTAAAAAGAAAACAAAGGAATACCATGTGTTTGCTCTCTCTGGCTATTTTATCATAACTGACCTCTAGAACCATTAACTGGTTTTCTTTTTGGAAATTTATTGGGCACTTGTCTGTCTTGTGTTACTGACTATATATTGCACAGTAGAAGAAACTACAATTGGGTGAATTCTGCCAGTATATAGAGCATAAATGTTATTGAGCATCATTGTACAATTCATATGAAAGGAATTCCAGCTGGATTTTGTTGAGGCTCAAACCGCAGCTGATCTGAAGACAGAAATTCACCAATGTATTAAAAACTTAAGAACAATTCATTTTCTTACTTATTTTGGCCTTACTGGGCTTTGGGGGGGGGGGATAGGGGTAACTGCTCACTTTTTAGGAAGGGATCAGTGCTATATTCTTATATTCTCTTTGAAATAGCTCCTCCTTCCATCAGTAGTCATTAGGATGTGCAAAGGGATAAATGGGAAGCAGGGCCCTTCCATCAGCTCTGCTGTATTTGGCTCCTCCCCTTCTCTGTACTGTTTCCATTTTATCTGGCCATTATAAGAACACTATGTAAGACTAACTGCTTATTCACACTTCCTGTTGTCCACTGCTTTTAACTCAGGGAAAACTGCTCTTTAGTGGTACTTCACTATTGAAATAGTGGTGAGCTTATGAAGCTAAGAGTCAAACTACATGTTACAGTATGTATAGTTAGGAAACATGTCAGGGCTTTTTCTTTCTGCAATTGCATTAAACCTGCAATGTGCAGGGAGGTACTCCCCAGCTGGGATCCTACAGACTGTGCATCTAGAAAAAGCTCCCAAAGGTTCTTAGGTAAGTATGGTCAATAGTATACCACATACACTTTAGTTGCAAGCAGCATGTACACAAGGGTGAACAGAATCTAAGCCACTGCTTGACCTGTTACAGTATCCTTGCTTCACTGTGCTGACCTTGAGAGATACCGGGCATGATTGCAGTTCAAATGGTGGAACTCCATGTATACACAGCTTCCAAGGATTCAAATGTACATGTGGATCTGCCAGACTAATTAATAACCATCAGTTCACATCAAGCTTCCGTGCTGGCCTATGTAAAATATTGCTGGGGCAGGAACATGATCCTTGTGAAGTAGGTCATTATTAACTTCATTTTATAGATTGGAAGCTGGGTGTGAACAGCAGTTATTCAACCAGGTCCATATAACTCGCCTGTGGCAGATTTGGAGTGTAAATGCTGGTCTCCTAACTCTAAGCCCAATGCTATATCTATTGGACCACTCTAGCTCATGTCTATGAGAGTCAAAATGGTGCTAGAGCTAAGGAAGGCCCTTAATTATTTTTAAATATTATAGTCTAATGCAAGCTTTTCTATGAGCATTTTTCAAATAACAAATAGCCACAGGAATTATTAAGGCACAGGGTTTCAAAATGTCAAATGTAGTTCATTGAGAGGATCACATATATTCACAACCTGTGATTGTTTTGTGGTTATGTGTTAAACGGTCAAACTAATACCAAGATTGCCACGAAACACCCCTTGGAAAATATACATAGTGTATGCTCTGACACATGATGACTGGCTTTTAAAGTTTTATTGCCTCATTTAGTTTACATATTTGAATGGTTTTGAAAATAATCATTATAAATGTAAATTTTATCATTTCACCACACCATGGGGTAAAACCTGCTGTTTTTAATAGATTTGGGACCTCTACTTGAATGTTTATGTTGGTGGAAAACCAAGTTGAATATGAAATACATGTTTTGCTAAAACCCATGTGAAACCTCTTTAGCCTTGTTTACATACCACAGTTCAAAGTACTGTACAACCAGATTTCCATGGAAGTGGGAATATATGGTACAAGTACCTAAGGAATTTCAATATGGTGTGGTCTAGCAGGGTGGGAGTTGCTAAAAACTGGGTGAGTATGACATAAATAGATGAGCTCATTCCTGTTATGTAGAAGCGTAGTTCAACTTAAACTCTGCAGTTGCCCCAGAACTAGGTGCCTGTTTTGGCTTTGGTCTGAGCAATGAGTGTGGTGCTGCTGAAAAAGAATCAGAGTGCTTTAAGCCACTCTTCTCCCATAATAGCAGTCTTTAGATGTAAGTACCAGCCCAATTATTTTATTTATTTATTTAAATCATTATCAGTAGATCTTGAAGCAGTTACTATATTAAAAAATATCAAGTACATAAATATACAATAAATCTCAACAATTTAAAGTAGGGGTAAAAATCCAAATATATATACATACAGCACAATATATTTATAACAATAATCGTATCAATATAAATTTCTATGTGTGTGTCACTTGTTAAACATAAATCAAGCATTTTATACACACAAATACACTCATAATCTCTTTTTCATCAACTACTCTCACACACATATATGGCCATTGTACTTTTCCCAGGGTTTTCTTTCCCTCCTTTTTTCTAGCTGCAGATATTCTACCATTAGGATTTGCCAATCTTCCATGTTGGGTATTGATGTGTTTTTCCAATTTCTTTCAAAGAGCATATCCTTTCATAATAACATCAATAACCACCAAACGTATCGATAATAATAGCAGGCAGCAACCAATAGGAATAAAAGTTTCCACACTTCAGAAACATCAGTGACTCCAACCCACGTCTACCAAATGAATAGGCAGTCATGCCCTGTCCCACTCACTTTCAGCTACAGGAGGGAGCTGATCTATATTAATGCAGGATTCCACCCAAATGGGGTGTGTGTGTGTGTGTGTGTGTGTGTACAATTCCAAAAATGTTAAACAACCAAATCATAACATACATGGTACTCCCCTAACCTCACCAACTCAAGCCTAGCAACAAACACTAATAGTTCTCTTCTTCATGATTAGACAAATTCATGGAGGATAAGGCTATCAACAGCTACTAGCCACGATAGCTATCTGGGGCAGTATATTTGCGTGGACAGGCGGAGTCCCCAGATCCCAAGCGGTCCCCCCCGTCATGTGGAATAACGACTCAAGACAACGTGCTATGGGATTAAATTGGCCACAACTTTATTAAATTTCAAATGTGGGTAGACCTTGGCTCAGGCATTGGGCATTCTCCCTCCCCAGTCCCCAGCCGGGAACCTAGGGAGCATCAGGGTTATCCAGTGTGTGTGTGGGGGGATGGGCCGGCTCTGGAGAACATATGTTCAAGCAGAGATAGCCGCCCCTGTTATGCCGCCGCCGCAGGGGAGAGCAATGACGACCTTTCGGCGTACGGTCAAACCCTCCCTTCAGAAACCCCTTTAACGGGGAACCCTGGTATCACTGCCGCAAAGAGGAAGATGGACTAAAGGATTCCGCCCAAGGCCTGATTCCGCCAAAGTTGTGACTTTTGCTATGGGAAAGGCGAAACCTGCCAATGCAGGGAAATTCCTTTCCGGCCCTTTAACAGCGACCTTAACGTAGCAGCGCCCGCATACCTGTGAAGAAAAGTTAACCTGAAAAACCTGTGAAGAAAAGTTAACCTGCAAAATAATGCATTAACTGAGGGTGGGTAGGGTGGGAGAAGCTCTGGAGCCAAGTGAGGATTCCCAGGTAAGATCCTCGATTGTGTGGGCAGGTGATCCCTACGTGGCCTGGTCTCCTTGGCAACGCTTCCCCCAGGTGGGATTGGACAACTGACTGAGGTAGGCGGAGACCTCCAATTATCCCACCTGAGGGAAGGCGAAGCCAAGCCTATGCTGATGGAGCCGCTCCAGATCTAGGGGCTGCGCGCGTCCACGCAAAGGGCGCTCCTCGTTTTAAGCGGGGAGCGGTCATTCTGAATTTCAACTTTGGGAATCACAAATAGGGAAAGTGTTGTTGTGCTTAGGTCCCACTTTTGACCTTTCCATGGGCATCTACTTGACTATTGTGAGAACAGGATGCTGCAGTAGATGGGCTGATCCGGTGGGGCTTTTTTCGTGTTTCTTATGTTTGTGGTAAGAATTTACTTCTGAACCACCTCTTCGTTTCCCAGGTGAGGGAACATCTTTAAATAAAATACGGGACCAAGAGAATAAAATCAAGTCCAGCTCCCAGTTAGGGACCCGGTTTATTAACTACTATTGCAGTAAGACAGAGCTCAACTTAACGTGGTTGTTCTAGCCATGGTCTGACCAGCAGAGGCTGATCTTTGCTGGCAAGCAGCTAGAAGATGGTCACACCTTGTCACGTTCCCCCAAATTCCCTATGTCATCTTGCTTGTGGGATATCTCTAGTTCTGGTGTAATGTGAATATAGGATTGCTCTATCTATCATTTTTTATTCTTAAAGTGGTCAGTACAAATTCAAAAATATAAATAAAAGGCAGAAGTGTGAATACTGAGTATTTGGGATAGATACATTTCCTGCTACTGTTACGTATTGGACAGAAGCAGAAACAGGAGATGACCCTTCACTTAACACCAGCATTAACATAAATCTGATAAAATAAAAATACAACATTGATGCTTTGGAAAAAAACCCCATTTGCTTAACAATCTGATTCCTGCGGTGGATCATGGAGATAATTTACATTTTGAATAACCCTGTTCCAGTAACCTGCTTTGTGCCCTCTAGCATTCCTATTGGAATGCTTGTTTTTATGTGATTAAGC
Source organism: Podarcis gaigeae (assembly GCF_964106915.1). Lineage (NCBI taxonomy): Eukaryota > Metazoa > Chordata > Lepidosauria > Squamata > Lacertidae > Podarcis > Podarcis gaigeae. The sequence goes on along the minus strand of NC_139687.1, from coordinate 48,872,994 downwards.
CTGGAGTTCAACCTGACCCTCTTGTAGTCAAAAAAACATTGACCCCATATATAAACACAACATTCCCGAAGCAGACTGGCTGACCCAATTTATAGCCAATTTGGAGATACTGCAGTTGTTACAATAATGCTAACTTTGGCTAACACAGAAATAATGAACGGTATCTTAAAGACTAATAAATATATTATTGCATAAGCTAGTGATGACCAACATAGTGTCTTCCATATGTTGTAGAACTCTAACTCCCATCAGCATAGGCGCCGACTCCATGGGGCCTGAGGGGGCCCGAGCCCCCTCAAAAATTTGTTTGGGGGGGCTCTGCCCCCCCAATAATTTAAGAAAATTATTAGTTATATTATGCTTTGTAAAATCACAAAATTATGTTGGTATTTTTTATTTTCCTTGTTTGACGATAGTTACCTTTTAAAATGCATTCAGTAATGAGTTAAAACAAAGCCACTCCCGATCTAGAGAGGGGGTGGGGTTGCGGGCTCTCGACCCATCAACAATCTCGCGGGGCTGGCGTCAGCCCCGCGAGAAGCGGGGATTCCCCCTAGCTCATTAATATTCACCGCCCACGGCGGCAGCCAATCGGCTGCCGCAAAGGGTGGGCCCTCACAGGTTCACTTAAGGTCGGGGCAGCCCGGGGCTCGCCCCTTTCGTTTCCCCAGCAGCAGCGGTTTGGAGGTCTTGGGCCCCCCCAATATTTTTTATAAGTCGGCGCCCCTGCCCATCAGCCCCAGCAAGCGTGGGGCTGAGAGATGATGGGAGTTATAGTCTAATTACATTTGGAGGACACCACATTGGCTGTCTTTGGCAATCAGAGTGACCTCACTGACCTAGTTCAACTATAGCCCCTTTTCCTCTTTATGAATAATTCTGTTTGTTTTTAACTACTCTTAATACTATATGTATCCTCAGAAGTAAGCCCCTGTGAGGTCAGTGGAACTTACTTTCAGGATTGCAGCCTCACTTTTGCATATTACGGAATGGTTTGCTAAAAGTTAAAAATTCAGACTGGATCAGTAATCTGTGAAAGTTTACAGCATAATGAATGTGATAGTCTTTAAGCTCTTTATTGTTTTTGCTTCCACAAACTAACATAGTCAACCCTCCAGAAATAATGGTGGCCCCAAGTGAAATGGAAAGTCACATGAATGGGGCTGACCTTCTGTTATAAATAGCAGCATCCTCTCCTGAACAGGGGCCAAGCTATTGTGCTGCAGTAGCTGATCATGCATAAGGGTTTTCAAGCAATACAGAAGGGACCACACCACATGCATATATGCTGGGACTGCTGAGATCTACCTGAGAATTCAGATTTGCTGAGCAAAGACCATTCAGTGAAGTTAATTGAATAATGCTGGTCCATTTCAAAATGGTAAAGGGAACTCATTATTTATTTGTTTAGAAATATTTATATACTACTAAACATTGTCAGATATCATAGTGGTGTTCAGCAATAACATACAACAAATGAAAACAGATTAAAACAGTTTTCCAAATAGGAATTTGATATTGCCCATGTGTCAACTCATCTTTATTGGAAAACCTGTAGAAATATGAGAGATGTTAAACAAAATATGTACCAAGTTGGATGCTAGCTTCAATAAGCAGTGTGTAACACAAGATAGGTGCCACTGTGCTGAAGGCACTACTCTGAGTCACCTTGCAGTTCCCTCAGCATTGATGTGTTGATGGGTAGCAACCCCTGCCATAAGCCATGCTGCTGAATTTTGCAGATACTGAAGATTCCAGGCCAAACATAAGGGCAGCCTCACATAGAGTGCACTGCAATAATCCGGGGCACAGGTCACTATAGCCATGCTATCCCTGTCCAGGAATTGCCATTGTTGGCACAATAGGGGAAGCTGGTAAAAAGCACTCCTAGCTACTGTGACCACTTGAGCCTTCAATGACAATGATGGATCAAGGAGCACTCCCAGACTCTTTACCTGTTCCTTCAGAGGTAGGACAACCCCATCCAGAACACGTAACTGACCTGCACTCTGAACAGTAGTAGAAACTCTCATCCACAGAGCCTCCATCTTACCAGGTTTCAGCTTCACAGCCCACTACAGAGAAATAGAGTCAGGTGTCATAATATAGATTATATTTTGCTCGAAATCTCCTAATGACGGCACTCAACAGTGTTATATAGAAGCCAAACAGTATGGGGGACAAGTACCCAGTAGGACCCCATAGCATAGTAGCTGGGGGGCTATTAGGTGGTCCCCTATTACTACTTCCTGAAAACCACACTGGATGGTTGGCTTCCATCTGTCTTGGGAGACAATGGAGGAGTGCACCTTCAGGGGTGAAGTCAAACTGCTGGAAGATTACACTGCTTGCTGAATAAACAAATGAAACTACTGAGGAACAGTGACCCAAGTTCCCATCTTGCAGGGTGGCTCAGGAGAATATCATGGCATCAAAAGATGGAGTTGCATACACTCTTTGCTTCTTTCAATAAAGGTTATCATCCATCAGGCTAACCAATGCTATTTCAGTTCCATTGTGAGGTCAAAACCCAGACTGGAATGGTTCTAGATCAAGAATGCTTGTAGTTGTTCCATCATGACTGTCAATCACCTTAGCAAAGTAGAATCCTTCAATTCTCACCAGAGGATTACAGAAGTAGCAATTACTGCTCCTGTGTTACCTTTGCAAACTTGAATCCTAGTCAGGTCCATGTGATTAAGGGAAAGAAGAACCCTTTTAATAAAATCACAATTTTATTTGCTGGTGTTATTAGTTCTTGCATGCCAATTTTTTTTTTTTAAAAAGCCTAATTTTTGTACTTTTGGGGGCATCAGCAGATTCCACTAGGTTTATGAGGGAGCTTATTTTTCCCACTTAATTCTTTGCATAGTTGGCCATGCACATTGTAGCGGGTGGGAAGGGGGTTCATTTTCTTTGGAAGCAATAGGAATGGGCACTGCTGGAGGCTGAATACTCTGTGTGATTGCTCAATCTGGTAGGGCAAATCCTATGTTTTTATGATGTAGGTATGCAACTTTCCCAGTCTTTGTCTTATATAGTTTGTATTGGATTTGAAATTGTATTTGTATATGAAATAGTTTTCATATATATTTATATTGTTGATGTTTTTATTGTTTCATTGCTTCATGTTTTATAGGATGTGATTCATAAATTGAATTAAATAAATAGATGGATAAAAGGTAAAGGACCCTGGACAGTTAAGTCCAGTCGCGAACAACTCTGGGGTTGCGGCGCTCATCTCGTTTTACTGGCCGAGGGAGCCAATGTTTGTCTGCAGACAGTTTTTCCGGGTCATGTGGCCAGCATGACTAAGCTGCTTCTGGTGAAGCCAGAGCAGCGCATGGAAACACCGTTTACCGTCCCGCTAGAGCAGTACATATTTATCTACTTGCACTTTGATGTGCTTTCGAACTGCTAGGTTAGCAGGAGCTGGGACCAAGCAACGGGAGCTCACCCCATCGTGGGGATTCTGATCTTTCGATCGGCGAGCCCTAGGCTCAGTGGTTTAGACCACAGCGATACATAAAAATAGATGTACGTGATAGGATTGCCATCTTTTTTCCTTTCCCTGCTTGTGTGTCTTTAACAACCTACAGATACACAGAAATAAAGAATCTGCTGCTTTCCCCACCAGTTTCCATACCAAAACGTGCTTCAATTATTAAATTTTGGTGTCAGACTGCTGTTAAAGATGCTACAGTGAGTATGTTTCCAGTAGCAAGCAGACTTGGAACTGCCTTGGTGGCAAGCAAGGCTTCTGAAGCTGTTCTCTGCAGCAACTAAGGAAGCTCAGGGTGGTGCATAAACAGCTGTCCCACAGTGTACAGCAAGGAAGCTGCTGCAGCAACCTGCAACACCTGTGTCATGACCGTCTTCCTGACTGAGAAGAGTGTAAAACTACACCTGCAGCAAATGGAAGCCAGTTGCCTTGCTGGAAGAGAAGATAGTACAGTGACTCATTGGAAGAGACGGTACAGTGACTTGAGTTTGCTTTGAGCAAAATAAGGAAATTATCGCTACACCAGAATGGACAGTCCTGCAAGTGGGGTGCACCTAGCAGGGGAGGAATGTGACACAAAAAAGCTGGACTGTCAGGAGCAATGTTGTATCTCTGGAGTTGAAAAATCGATTCCATGAGCTCAACTCAGACACTGATTTTCTGCCAGAAAAGCAAGAGCAGCAGTTGCAGACCTCAGAGCACACTGATGTGGCATTGGACAGTACACAGAATGATGTCTACTGCTCCACAGAGAAGGATAAGATGTGTGGTGGCAGCAGGTGATATCCTTCGGAGGGGGTGGAGGTAGCGGTGTGTGGTTTCAGTTGTCTCAATACTAATGCCCAGAGTATGAGAAACAAGCAAGATGAATTTCACCTCTTAATACAGGATGACGAATAATAGGCATTACTGATGAGATGAGACTCATGGAACGCAGAAATTAAGGGGTATAACCTATTCAAAAGGAATAGATGGAACAGGAACAGAGAAGTAGGTGCATTATAGGTAAATTATGTTTACACTTGTGAAGAGATTCCTGACTTGGAGCATGGAAGGCAGATGGAGAGTATGAGGATAAAAATTGTAGGAGAGGAAAAGAAAATGCCCTTTCTGTTGGTGTCTGCTATAGACCTTTAAGACATATTAAGAGGATGCCTTCCTGCCGCAGATTACCAAACATTCAGAATGGAGAGATAAAGTAGTCCTGTGGGATTTCAACTATCCTGATATCTCTTGGAACTCAAACTCTACCAAGAATGTAAGTAAAGTCCAACAAATTCCTCTATTGCCTTGCTGACAATTTCATTTCCCAGAAGGTGGTAGAAGCAACAAGGGTGTCATCTGTCTTGGACCTGGTCCTCACCAACATTGAAGAACTGATGAATGAAGTAAAAGTACTGGGAATCATGGGAGGAAATGTCCTGGGCCCGTTGTTGTTCACAATCTTTATAAACAACCTGGATGAAGGTCTTGAGGGGATGACTTCTGGGAGGGGTAGCCAATGCCACAGAAAACAATCAGGATTCAAGATGACCTTAACAGATTGGAGGACTGGGCTCAAACTTACAAAATGAATTTCAATAGGGACAAATGCAGTGCTTTTTTTTTTCTCTAGAAAAAGAGGTGCGGGAACTCCCACCTTTTTTGGACAGACAACCCTAAGTTGTTCAGCTTTTTTCAGGAAGACCACCCACAGCTGCTTTCAGCACCATAGGGAGGAACACAACACTAAAGAGGTGCCAGAATTCACCACAGAGGTGCAGGAACTCAGTTCCGGAAAGTTCTGTTTGAAAAAACTCCCTGGACAAATGTAAGGTTCTGCACTTAGGCAGGAATATCTAGCTACACAAATACAAGATGGGGGACATCTGGCTTGCCAGTAGCACATATGAAAAGGACCTAGGGGTCTTAGTAGACCACAAGCTTAACATGAGTCAACAGTGTGATGCAGCAGCAAAAAAATGCTAATGCTATTCTAGGCTGCATCAACATAAGTATAGTGCCCAGATCAAGAGAAGTAATACTACCACTGCATTGGTCAGACCACACCTGGAGTACTGTGTCCAGTTCTGAGCATCACAGTTTAAGAAAGATATTGACAAGCGAAAGGCTCATCTAGTCCAATATCCTGTTTTCACAGTAGCCAAACAAACACAGCATTTTTTAAAAATCTAAAGAAAAACAGTAAGACCTTTTCAATTTAGTTAGGTATTAAATATTTGTAAAATGTCAAAACCTAAATATCCGCAGACCTCTTCATAGCCTCATCAGGTCTAGTGAGCACCAGTTACTGCTGGCTTAATTATTGGGCGGTATGTTTGTATTTTGCAGAACAGATCCACAGAAATACATTGTGGAAAGCTACGACTGCCCTGCATTTGTTTCTGTGATGTTTATGTGAAGAAGACACAGAGCCATCTCACACATTACAGGGTAGAAATGAGTGCACACTACTTCAGGGGGTAGCCAACATGGTCTCCAGATGTTGTGGACTATAATTATTACCATTGGTCATGCTGGCTGGGACCAGTGTTTGAAACTCCCATTGTTCTAGGTACATTTTTCAACAAGGAATTTAATTAGAGTGAGCAGTTTCTGAGCTTTCGGCGCAGTACTGCGCCTAAGATTTCAGATTAAAACTGCAGAGTGGAAGGAAAGAAGGACCTTTTTCTGCCTCCCCACTTCCAGCTACTCTCTGAAGCCTGAATAAGAGAGCCTCTTAAGAATATTAGGGGGGTGGGCAGGGAAAGGACTGGACTATATGAAAAATGAACATAATATTTTAGCTGCAGTTAATTCATTTTCAGCTTTGCATTCTTACAAAAAAGCGTGCCTAGACATTCCATTGTTGCGACCATAACCTCGGTTTAAGGTGCCATTTAGCTCCAAGCCTTCATATCTCAGATTCTAACACTGGCTGGGACTGATGGGTGTTGCAGTCCAAAGCACTGGACTATAGCGTTTCTTGGACCTTCTGGTGAAACTTGAGTTAGTTATGCTGTGTACTTACTTCTACCGTAATGTGTGAAGTAGCCTTTACACAACTGTGTTTATATTCTCTTTCATAAGCATTGGTTACTTGGGCTACATGTCTCCAAATTACGTTTCTAGGTCAACTGTGGTCCTTTAATTCTTCATAGGAGATGAATACCAAGTAGCAAAGGAGGGGGAGAGGTAATGGTTATGTATAGGACACGATGAGTCAGTGCAAAAACACAGAACTTCTGGGTGGGTGGCCGGCCTTAGACACTCAAGTATCTTTTGGGATCAATTTGGCCTAATATGTGCGTTACACAGATCATTCCTTTACTTTTCTAGTGGAACAAATGGAGAAAACAGCAGGGAGAAAAGGGATCCTTATAGGTCTTCTTCTTCATTCTGTTACAACCCAAGTGGTTTTCTGTAACTGGGAACAGGCTTTAATGATACATATATAAATATATGTACAAATACACATATACAGTGCATTGTTTTATACAATGTTAAGAGATTTCCACTTTAATTTTAAAATAATCCTAGTGTTTCAGTTACATATACTTTGGATAATCCTGTCACTCATCTTTCCAAATCCACAATGCAGATTGGAAATAGGCTTCAGTTGAGTTGACAAATGCTGAACAAAGTCTAAATTCTAAACTCCCAAAACTTATTGGCACATTCCTGCCATTCTAAAGAAAAGTGGAGGGTTTTCAAAGAGTCACGACCATCTTGTTTCTCAATTTTGAATGATGAACCATTTGGGGAGTGAAAGAGGCTAAATATTATTAGAAACACATTGAATAAGTACATAAGAATCTGGCTTATGCTCAGACCCATTTGTCTATCTGGTGTAGTACTGTCTACACAAATTAGAAGTGGCTCTCCAGGGTTTCAAAAAGAGCATCATTGCCAGACCTACCTGGAAATCCTGGGAAGTTCTGCATGCAGTGCAGTTGCTCTTCAAGTAAGCTTTGGTCATTCCCCAGGCATAAAGGTACCCAAAAATGCTTAGTAGGGCAATAAGTAGCAAATTATAAGTTATTTACTAGTGATAATGTCTTATACATGTCATTATTTTCTCATAGAACTTTCCTTGGGTCTGCTCCAGGTCTGCTGTTCAAATACTAAGTTTTTGATCTGAAATACGGTTTTGCCGTTGAGGAAATATGTGTTGTGTACATTATAAGTTCCTTCTTTGAATATGTTTGCATACGTTTGGCTGCTTAGAGCTCCATGAGAGGTAAAACCTCATTGTTATTACCAATGAATAACACTTTTCTGTGCTTGAAGAGATCCTGATAAACTTTCTGAACTTTGTATGCCATGCAACACTTAAAGGCATTGAATACATGACCCATTGAAAAGGGGCCAGAACTCAACAACATGCTGTTCTGACCCAACAAGGCATTTTGTTATTTGTTATATTGCCCCCTAGTCTCTGCATTTAGAACTCCTTTAAATTTCCGTTTGTAAATTTCCGTTTCCTTGATATATTAGCAACCAATCAAATCTTTTTATTACTGTGTGTTGATTTGTTGTTTTCCTGTGTAGTATATCTAACCCTTTTTAGATTAGTTTTACTCAGTGGGAATGCTACCTTTGGGCTTTGTTCTCTAACACTTGGGAGTTGCAACCTGGTGAATCTAGACTTGTATTTTCTTTTCACCTTATCTAGACAGACTCTTATCTCACTCATTCATCCTTCTTGTACAGGTTGAAGATTTAAAAACGGTGGATAATATTCAGAGAAATCTCTGCAAAGTGGTATTTTGAGACATCTGTTTTCTCAGGAAATATCATTGAGAGATGTTGGGTTGGCTCTGTACTCCTTGGTTTAGAACGGCAGTAGTGAATCTTGTGAGCACCTATTGAAGACAGTTGTGAGCTGGCTAGATAATGACCGCTCCCCGCATAAAACAGGGGGCGAACTTTGCGTGGACGCGCGCAGCCCCTGGATCTGGAGCGGCTCCATCAGCATAGGCTTGGCTTCGCCTTCCCTCAGGTGGGATACCTGGAGGTCTCCGCCTACCCCAGTCAGCTGTCCAATCCCACCTGGGGGAAGTGTTGCCAAGGAGATCAGGCCAGGTAGGGGAGGGATTACCTGCCCACACAATAGAGGCAGGATCTTACCTGGGAATCCTCACTTGGCTCCAGAGCTTCTCCCACCCTACCCACCCTCAGTTAATGCATTATTTTGCAGGTTAACTTTTCTTCATAGGTTTTTCAGGTTAACTTTTCTTCACAGGTATGCGGGCGCTGCTACGTTAAGGTCGCTGTCAAAGGGCCGGAAAGGAATTTCCCTGCATTGGCAGGTTTCGCCTTTCCCATAGCAAAACGTCACACCTTTGGCGGTATCAGGCCTTGGGCGGAATCCTTTTGTCCATCTTCCTCTTTGCAGCGGCGATACCAGGGTTCCCCGTTAAAGGGGTTTCTGAAGGGAGGGTTTGACCGTATGCCGAAAGGTCGTCATTGCTCTCCCCTGCGGCAGCGGCGTAACAGGGGCGGCTATCTCTGCTTGAACATATGTTCTCCAGAGCCGGCCCATTCCCCCCCCCCCACACTGGATAACCTTGATGCTCCCTAGGTTCCTGGCTGGGGACTGGGGAGGGAGAACGCCCAATGCCTGAGCCAAGGTCTACCCACATTTGAAATTTAATAAAGTTGTGGCCAATTTAATCCCATAGCACATTGTCTTGAGTCGTTATTCCACATGACGGGGGGACCGCTTGGGATCTGGGGACTCCGCCTGTCCACGCAATGTGGATTTAACTCAGAAAATGTATGAGGGTTGTTAACATTTTGGGGGGGGGTTCCTGAACTTTTAAGAGCTGCCTAACATGAATACATATGTATAGCAAATGAAGTTTTCCCTATAACTTTCATTCCAAGCTAGGAAAAGCTTCACTTGCTTAATGTCTTCTTACCAATTAGTTGTTAAAGTTACAAGTAGGTTCACCAGATGCAAAGTGAAGCTTGACAGCTGCAGCTTCTCATGTAGGAGTGAAAGTCTTCACCTATTGAAAATGCCCTCTTCTACACAATGATTGTTGGTACTCTTTGTGTCTGGTTGTTCCAGGCATATAGAAAACTTTATCACACAAACTGTTGGCAGCTCTACTTTCTGCTAAAGTGCTTTAATTGTTGTCTATTGGTAAAATCTTATCATTTCTGTTAAGCTGTTTAGTCCTTGGTCTTGAAGAAAGTTTTTCTAAATACCAATTGCAGTGTATTTCAGCTATGTTACTTGGGCAGCTCAAAAAAGAACTTGCTTTTTAACTTACCTAGAAGAAGAAGAAAGTGGAGCTTGTGTGAATACATTATTTTGTATGAAAATGCAGGCACACTTTCTCTGCTTTTGACCACAATATAAATCAGCGTAGAAAACAATGTAGATTTTGGCATTCAGGTCATGTTGGTTTTTAATTATGAATATATACTGGGGTTGGGAATTACAAAAGCTGCTTGTGTGGTAATTTTTCCCCCTCAGTTCATCTCCAAGAATACTTGAGCTGCCTCATGTCCTACATTCTGTATCATTCCCCTTGGCATAGATAACTGGGGTTTCCCACAGAGCAGCAAAACCATAATTATTACTAAGATTACTTCAGTGAAAGTCATATATAATATATATATGGTGGCACTTCTGTTTTATGGTCACGCTGAAGTTCAATGTAGCTTGTAGTAGAGGAGAAACAGAATTTCCTGTAATGGCTCACTATTTCCCCCCTAGAAAGGAAGCAGACCCTGGAGTTGATACCACCTGAGGTAGCTATATGTGGTAAGGAAGAAATCCCATGGCCTGTCAGGAGCACACAGCCTCCTTCGTAGGCACTCATGAAGCCCAATTGCTGGGATGATCCCTTGCGCCATCTCCTGAGTTTGAAGTTTGAGAGAATAATTGAGGATTATGTTTGTGCCACAGAAGCATAGCACAATATTCTGTCCCCTCTCCAGCTCCAATAAGAGAGTTGGGGCCAGTCTTTGACACAGTGAGCGTAGCATTTGCCATGGGAAATGTAGATATTAAAATTGTGGACACCTGGTAATGCTTTTTTCAAAGTGGCTTTTTTTGGGACCTGAGTTAGCAAGTTCTGAGTTAGGAAGTCCTTGGTCAAATCTTACCTCAGCTACAAATTCTAGATGGCCTTAGGCAAGCTACCATTATTTCAGCCTCCACTTCCCACTAGAAATATAGGAGCAATAATACCAAGCTACTACTACCTTGCAAAAGTTTGTCTGAATGTGAAACACCTTGCACAGTAAAAATGTACCATGATTCTACTTTCTTTGGGCTGTTTTTTATTTTCAGTAAGCAAACAAAATATATACAAACAAAATTAAGTATGCAGCAGTCATATAATCACTATTTGCTCTGTAGTTTGTTCTGGAGGCAAGTATACAGAAATCACAGATTTAAATGGTACATTTCAAGAAATTAATAAGTTTATAAATGCATTCAATACTGGTTTATTTTTATATTTGTTTGTAAAATACTAAGTTCCACTATGAAAGGGTCCTTATTTTGTCCTTTAGTCCCACACTTTTGGGTAAGATTTTCTCACAGCAATTTCCCAAACTTTGTCATACCATTTTGCCACAATGATACCTTTCAAAGTCTTTCAAAATCTAGCTATAAGCACTCCACCAGCTACCAACAAATATCCACCTAATGTTTTCTTTGTCACATCTAGATTATTTCCTATAAATAAACTTAATAAGGCCAATTCCAGTGTTTTCTTAATTTTCTGTCCAACTAATATAGAAATTTTGTGAAATATTTTATCCCAAAATTTGGCTATGCATTAACCATATAGCCCCTACAACACATGGCAGAGCTTGAATTGTGTATATGAGACAATTCAATGGAGTGAGATACTATTTTTGCATAATTTTTATTGCAGTTTCATGAAATTGGGCCATGGTAAATCTGTATTGGAATTTATTCCAAAAACAGGTCTGTTGTTCATCCTGTATGTCTAAATGCCCAGTCCATTTCCTATAACCTTTTAAAGACTGTGCAGTGATTCCATATCTTTCTGGATAAGAAGTTTATAAAGTTCTTTTTTGCTCTAGCAAAGCTTTTTGAAATGTATTCAGGTTTCTATTCCCTTGATATTTTGCATGTTGTTGACTTATAAAAGTTTCTGTTTGGTAGCACATAAGCCATGTAACGCCTGTGTCTCTAAATCGGTTCCTCCCCATGTGATTCTACTTGTTTTTCAATTCTGGATGTAAGACAGTGTGAGAGCTTCTAAATCATGGATGGGGAACCTGTGGCCCTTCAGATGTTGTTGGACTACAACTTGCATCATCTTTGACTATTGGGGATGGTGGCGGAGGCTGATGGGAGTTCAAGTTCAACAACACCTGGAGGGCCGCAGCTTCCCCATCCCTTTTCTAAATGGGTGTGTGTGTGTGTGTGTGTGTGTGTGTAAGTAAGGCTTGGATATTCAGTCCAGCATTTTGTTTCCAACAGCAACCATCATAGGCCTCTGGAAGCTCACCAGCAGGGCATTAAGGTTATGGCCATTCCCAATGATCACTAGCAAATTGTATTCAGTGGTATACTGCTTCTGATAATGGTGGCTCCACCTGGCTATCATGAATAAATGAACACATTAAGACAAATTTATACTATGTATAGCACGAGTTTGAATTCCTGCTATGCAAATTTTTTGATCTGTAAACAGAAGGGGCGAACAGAAAGAAGCTTAGTAGGTGCATTCAGTTCCAGTGATCACTGCCAGCTTCATAGCTATTATTCCCGGAACTGCTTTCCCCCAACATAATTTCCAGGGATGAAACCACATTATTGGCAAATGGGAGTTTACACTGTCTGCCACGTTACTTCCAGACATAATGCATTCTAAAGTCCAATCCACAGCCTGGTTAAATTTTAAAAGGTTGATTTCAGTCTTGTTGAAATCAACCATGTTGGAAATTGCACAGCTAGTTAGGAAGAATCTGAGCAGTGCCTAAAAGATTTTACACCTGTGCAAGAGGATGGAAGTTGGTGGAAAGAAGTTACCACACTGCAAGCAGTGTTGAATTATAAATGCTCTTCCATAGCGCCTGGCACAGAGGTTTGCCATTTAGAATGAATGCAGCCAGTTGGTCCCTTGCTAACTTACCTCTGCTTTTCACCCAGTATGTAAACAGAGTTTTTTAACTGTTAAAAGCTTCTATGGGAGAACAGGGGTGTAAATTAGGCATTTGCAAGACAAGGGAGACCCCAAAAGCAATGTAGTATTATTTCTAGTATTAGCATATTGATCAATTTCTTTAGGAAATGGAACAGTTTGCTGTATTAGCATATTCTACAATAATTTTTTTCTATTATAAGTATTATACTGACAAGGCATTCTTACATCTACTTATGACACTTTCAGTCTGAGATCAAATACAGCCTTACTCAGGACAACACACTCCTGTACGTTTATACTCAGAAGTAAGCCCCATTGTGTTATAGGATATGTGTATAGCAGGGCTTGGTAACCCATACATTTTTTTGGGGGGGGGGAACTGGTTGGGGGCTATATATCAGTGTCAGTGGGCAATCACAAAGCAAAAAGTGAACATGTGAATGTTGCTGAAGCAAGACTGAATACACATTTTGGTCTGTAGATTTTTTATTTGCAGGCAAAGAAAAGGGAAATGGATTCAAATACTCTGATGCTGAAATTGTGTCAGTTTGTTTTTTTATCACTGTGTTGGATTTTCCTCATGCTCAGTGAAGCCTCCTGCATCCTGGGCTTGGGGATGCAATGTGGTGCTCTGCATGACACTGTGTCACTAGATCTGAGAGTCCTGATCTTCTGTGGGTGTATGTGCATTCATCCCTGATAAATCATCTGACTGAAGTCACATAAACCTTAAAAATAAGGTGATATTCAAAATATCCTGTCAAGCACATGGCAGTGTTGTTTTTTGCCGTGGTGGGTATGCTGTTGTTGGCATCTGTCTGTCTCAGGAGACAATGGAAGAGAATGCAGCCTGGTACAATGTGCAAGGATCTCTTGATTGAGCCCATAGTGCAGAAAGTCCATATGTGTGTGTATCTACTGGCAATTTTTCAATAATTTCTGTTGAGCCAGGCATGGAATAGTTGAAAGACATTGTTTCTGCAAACTTTAAATTAGTTGTGAGGATACTTGGTTTGTTTTAAATGTTTTTACAATTATAATACCGTGTTTGATTGCTCTGTTGTTTGCTGCCCTCGGCTCCTTTGGGAGGAAGGGCAAGATAAAGGTCTTAATATACATAATATGTAGTAGTTGAAATATATTTCCAGGTCTGTCAGCATGCTTCCACACACCAAAGGTTTGATATATAATTATACAAGTATGTTGCTTCATTTTTGCAATAGGGAAGAAGGGGGAATATGTATCTGCATGTGTTTGCATGAGAAAGAACTTTAAACCATAGATGTGTGGGCAGAGAACACCCACCTTGAAATTTTGAGACATAACTTTTCCAAAAACAAATGTTTGAAGCAGTTTAAAAACATTGTGTTTTTAAGCGAGCAACACTTGAATATTTTCCAGAGCTCTGAGTCACTTGGCCATCCTATTCACACCTTGTTCACCCTGGACCAGCATAAGTTCAAATATGCAGAAAAATGAACTAACTTTTGCCATATCTTTTGACCATATCTAGTTACCTCATACTGAAACATTAGTTGTTCTAATTTAGCTTACTCTGGTCTTTACCAGTCCTTCTTCCTAAGATTTTTTTTTTTTTTTACTAGAACTAGAATTGAATTTGGGGCATGCAAAGCATGCAGGAGCATACCTAGCCATCAGCCAGGTTGCCCGCCCCCAGGGTGCAGGCCCAGTAGGTTGGACAAATTGTGCCACTGTTTGGCACACCCTGACAAGAGAGCCGAGGGGGCAGTTGTGTGGCACTTCCCTGCCGCAAGAAGCCAGCTCACCACATTCCTGAACACTGGGAATACCAGGACTTGGGAGGGGGAAGGGAGTGGAGCTGGAATCAAAGCTCCCAGGATGATGGAGCACATAGGCAGAGCTGCCTTGCAAAGATGCAGAAAGGGACGCCATGTGGGAGCATATTTGCATTGAAGCACAGAGATTGGTGGTGGATCCTCTAGAAAAGGACTCTTTGGAAAGGGATTTGCAGTGTCCTAAAAGAGGAGGAGGAGGATATGGGGAAGTGGGGAGATGAGGGAAACTGTTGAATTGGAATGGGATTGCTCCTCACTGTTGAGGTATAGGAAAAACAAGACCTTGCCCACACTTGTCCACTTAGTGGAGAGAGAGAGGGGGGTAGTAAGTAAACATCTGCAGTAAGTGTGAGAGGTTACTTTGCAGCTCCTTGCCATGGGTACAAGTGTTGGGGCACTTTCTGAGACAGCTTCTTGCTAGATATGCCTCTGAAAACATGTGCTCAATCAGCCATCCACATACAGAGCAATCAAAATATTGTTTACGAATTACTGTTTTTCAGTTGGCATCTAAACACACATAAAGAGGAAGAGAACTGTCCTAAACGCTTCAGACAGGGAGTTTCATATGCAGTGTACAGGAAAAAAACAACCTCTCTCACAGCATGCCTTATTGAATCAGCACACAAAAGCAAATAGGCCTACAAAAATTATTACAAACCTGCTTACAAAAATGGTAAACTGTTTATGCAGAAGTATGTTTTATTTTATTCACTGGGACTAATCCCTGAACAGCGGGGAGTGCACCACCAAGCCAGTCACTGCCAACTGCATTGCAGCTGGGCACTAGAAGAACAAGAATGGGAGGAAGCCAGCCAGCCAGCCAGGTAACCTATATCAAACATTTATCTACACCTGCATAAAGTCACTGTCACTTAATGCTACCAGGTGAAGGCTGATCCTAGTTATAAATGCTGCAAACTAACCCAATCAGCTTTCTAACTCACAGTGTTTGGTGCATTTGAGTTTCATAGTTAGCAAAGCTTCGTCCTTTGCCACCCCATTTCAAATATGGACTTACTGTACTTCATTAGAGGAGATAGTGGCTAAAGGACATAGCTATGGCAGCATAGTCGGAGTTGCAGAGAGATTCACACATTGATGAATTTCCTTTGTGCAATGGTTTGTTTCTAAGCTCCCCCCTCCAAGTGTCTAAAGTGACATGGGTACATGCAATATCCCCAATTTCTGTGGTTTTTACTTATTAATTATTAATTTCATAGAAATTTATACAGAGCTTGATTGTAAAAAAAACCTCACCTCAGAGCAGTTTACAAAATGATAAAACAAGAAAATCAAGGGGGGAAATCGCAACTGTACTTTAGAACATACAAAAGTTAAAATACTAAAACAGATTAAATATTTTAATGGGAGGATCATGGGAATTTAAGGTATGATTTATACAGAAGTATTTGCATATACTTGTATCGCATGACTGTATCAGGCATCTTGTGTATTCATTGTTGCATCTCACCACATATAGGAGAATTATGGATTCACGGGTCTTTGTCTAAAAATTCTGGCTTTGAATCATATTTATATTCTTTGATCCCTTAGGATTGGACAGGCTAGTGATAGATTATATAATTCCAATAAACAAAACTGGCTGATAATTAAGTTGAGGCACAATGTACATGCCTCTCTTTCTCTCGCCTGGGAAATAGCAGATGGGAAATCACAGCATCTATGAAGAATAGCTCATGAACAGCACAGTGGGACTGTTCTGTCCTCCCCTTGAAGATTCTGGGCCTCACATCTGGCCCTAGTATGGAGTGAAGTGTGCTCTCGCCATACTTCTGCTTAAACAAACAGTTGTCTTTGGCAAAAATTATAACTGTTCAGCCTCTTTTATATGTCTGGGGTTCCTATTGTGGTGGATTTCCTATTATCTATACACCAGTCCCAGTGCTAAATGATCTTGCAAGACAGGGATATGCATTTCTCCCCGTACTACCCAGATGGCCTTGGAGTTTATTAGCAGCATTTTACAAGCAGTTTATGTCTCTTAACTAGCACATGGGAGGAATGTTAAAAGCTATCTGTCCTGCAAGATCAACTCTAGTGGTTTATTTCCTTGGCTTCCTAAAATGGCACGATAGTTTAGTTACTTTTTGAAGAAACCTCATTGAAGAATCATAGATTGTAAAGTTGAAAGGGATTCCAAGGGTCTAGTCCAATGGCTTGCAATGCAGGAATCTCAGCTAAAGCATTCATGACAGATGACCATCCAACCTCTGCTTAAAACCCCCCAATGAATATAATACAGCCCCCTGAGGGAGTCCATTTCACTGTCAAACAGCTCTTAGCATCGTGTTTAGTTGGACTCTCCTTTCTTGTAACATGAATCCATTGGTTTGGGTTCTATCCTCAGGAGCAGTTGAAAACTAGTTTGCTCTATCTTCCTTAGGACAGCCATTCAGGTGTTTGGATATGGCTGTTGTATTTCCTCATGGTCTTCTCTTCTCCAGGCTAAATATACTTAACTCCCTCAATTGCTCCTTATAAGGCTTGGTCTTCAGACCCTTTAACACCTTGATCACCCTTCTCTGCAAATGTTCCAGTTTGTTAATATCCTTGTTAAACTGCTCTGCCCAGAACTGGACGCAGTACTCCAGGTGCAATCTGACCAAGGCAAACTAGAGCAGCACTATTACTTCCCTTGATCAGGACATTATACTCCTGCTGATACTCATTATAGTTACGACATTGCTTATTAATTTATTGCCTATTCAGGATTTCTGCAACCAAAAATCCTTGTCAATGTAATTAGTTTAATGGAACATCACAGAATTATTGTTCTGAAAGCAGAGATAACAAAAACTATAAAAAGCATGATATTTACGCAATACTATAGAACTTGAATGGTACAGTGTGTCTGCAGTATTGTGGCAGTATTATCTTTTTACTTTTGCCTTCCATTCCCATCTACTTATTAAATATTTGTCCTAGGAAAGGTAGAAAGAGTTTTCTCTTTGTAAGTTTCCCCCACAGTCTTGGAATCCCACAGCTGGAATGAATGGAATTCTCCTACTCAGAAATGTAAAAAGTAAAAATAAAAATCAGACTCTGCTGAGACTGTTTTAGCAGAACGTTGTATGGAGCTTTGTATTACTGGAGAGTGAATGATAAAATAATTAAAAACACTGTCGCCCCAGAAACTCAAATAACTATGAAAATAGCACATTCCTGCTGATCAGAACAGTGGAGAATGCGTTGGTGAAGATCTGCTTGACATGAGCTTGTCTGGCAGTTTTTTGGTAACTACATATTTCTAATGCTCTGTTTTTTGGACTTTCATTTATACCACTTTTTTAATGTGAGGAAGGAAAGCTCCCTATGTACGCATGTTAATGACTAAATATCACTGTTGAATACTGTGAGTGTAGATCCATGTATAAAACTATATTAAGAATTAGGCACTACCATGTATTGAGGATATGGGCTCTCCCACAGATATGTAATATGTGTATGCTATAGTGCTCTTCAAATGCAGTCAGATTCACAGCAGACAGGTATGCAGGTTTTCCAGAGCCCATGCTATTTCACAAGAAGTAATGGATTTCTTTAACCCTTCAGCATTCTCAATTAGTGCTTCCTGGAGACTAGGGAATCTAATTTAAGTGAAATTTGTCTTCTTACTTTGGCTAGATAGCTAATATCAGCACATTGTTTTGTTGTTTTTATTTTGATTATGTACTTTGTGAGTTTATCCTGTGAGTCGTCCTGAGACCTGATTGATCAACTTTATTCTTTAAGTGCATAGCCAGTTGGTCACAGTAAGACTTGAAAACTCCAGAGGCGCCTTCCCCACAATGGGAGTATCCTCCAGACCATTCAAAAGAACTGATGGGAGACTACTAGATGATGTCTTACAAACTGCGAAATGAGCCTTCTTTTCAGCCCAAATTGCCATATGGGAGGCACAATTATGTGCACTTGCCAGTGTTCAGTTCAGAGCAAGACTTGCACTTTAGTTTTCATCCAACTTGCTTCATAGTTTGAAGCTCCCTATAATACCAAGTAGCCACTCATGCTACACAATACTGAAGAGAACTTCAGGAGTTATTGTGTCAAATTATAATCCTACCAACAGCTCCAGCAGCAACAACAAGACAATAGTACCCACCCCATAATTTTAGAATAGGTTTCCATTTAGTATCTTCCTGAATGTTTTGTTTTAATTGCTGAATACATAGCATTTTATATGTAGATAGAAATTGCTCCCTTTAAGTCAACACATCATAGTACATAGTGGTTGATTGAGGCTGAACATTCTGTTTTGTGGGTGTGCTATGCTTAAGACTTTTAACGTGTTTTAGATAGAAATGAATTCAGCTATGGGTGGTAAATGGTAGATGTAGTTTCTGCTTATTTGAAATAGTTGACACTTTTATTTACTTTGTACCCTAATTCCCCACATAAATGAGTGAAATGGATGATCTGAGGGTCACTGGCTCATATTTCCTGTCCTAATGATAGTAAAACATGCTGAGAGCAATGCAGAGGAACTGAAAATGAATGTGAAGGCATGTGAAATATGGTAAGGGTCATGAGACAAGACAATAACTTTCATAGCTAAAAAATAGTACTTCACTTGGTGTGAATCCCAGGAGAAAACTAAGATTGCCCTGCAAAGGAGATACAAGGGCTCAAATGTCTTCCTAAATAAGATGGCTTGATGAAATACAAGGCATTGCCTCCATAGCAAAAAACAGAACTGAATGGGAGACAGAATGGTTCAGGAAGATTGTGCTTAATATCCCTGCTGTAACCTAACAAGCTCCTAATTAAGGTCCATGCCTGCACATATAAATCACAATTTCTGCACATATAAATGAAAATTAAAATCACTGGTCTAAACAAAACCATGGGTTAGTGCAAATGTATAGGCACCTCAGAAGGAAATAGCAGCCACTTCTTTACTTCCTTGCCATTTTGCTGCCTCACTATGCTGAACTAAGCAATAGTTTGGGTTCATATGTTGTTTGAACCTAGGCTCATGGTTTAACTGTCCTGGACAAGTCACAAATCGTAAACCTTCATTACAGCTTGTGGTTTGTCTGGTGAGAGCTTTCCTCTTCCAGACGTATTTGTGAGAGAGGGTAAATGTGCATTTGGAATCTTGCAGGGGAAATGAATTTTGATCAGAAAACCAACTTCAAATCCAGTTTTAAAGCTCCCCAACTTTTTTTAATGAGAGAAATTTCACAAGCAATGAGAGAAGAAACTGAAAGTTACTGATGCAAGAGCAACATTATTCATGTCCTCAAGATCTTAAAATTCAGAATGGGGAATGCATCTTATGGAGATCATGTTGGTAAACCAAAAATAGCTTGAGTGTCTTAACAAAAAATAAAATAAAATAAAAATAATGGTGGGAAGACTGTGGGAAGAGCCCCAGTACAGAAAGGAAATGTAGCTGGACTGTACAAGGACTGGTAGCTGCATTTTGCAAATAACACAGAATGTAGAATGTGATTATATATGTCTTAATTTCTTGTAAAATTTAATGCTGGTCATGTTTCATAATATGATCAATTCCATTAAGCTTAACTACACCAAAGATGCTCTCTAACCACATTCTTTTAGTTAATTTCATATCTTTTTTGTTGAATCACCTACTTCTGATCATCACATTTAGATGTTGGAGGTTAATTGCATTGTACTCAAGTGGATAATAAGCCGGAAAAAACCAAACTATAGCTTAATGTCATCCTTAATAAAAAAAAAATGTTCTATTTGATAATATAGTAAGTGATATTAAGTACATTTTAATACAGCATTTAATCTTAGGTTATGGTATGTACCTAATGTATCTACTCATATAAAATTTCCTGCTTCTGGGAACAACTTGCAGTCACAAGGACTTTAGAAATGGCAGGTAAGTATTCTTGTATTCATGGCTTAATGCCCCTGAGGGGGTGATTCTTAGAGCTACAAACTGTCTTGTGCAGCTTTTTTTCTTTTTTAACTCCCTCAAAGAATATCTAGTTACAGAGTGCTGTGCTGGGAGTACCTGGGGAAATAGTAAAAGGAAACACAGCTGGGAGCCACTGTGGTTTGACTTCACTCCAGATACTTTGAAAATATGCTGGCAAAAACATGATTTTAAGTAAAACTGTTTCCTTTGGTAACATACCCAGAACTGCAGGTTTTACATTTTTGTGCTTTGTGTGTATAGGCCAAGGGTGGGGCAAGGAGTTGTATGAGGATGCCATATATATGGATAAAACTAGGATAGCATTGTAGAAAGAGGATAAGAAAGACCACAAATGCTGCAGTGGAGTGAGTTTTGGTAATGTAGATTTGCTGCTCAAATTGTGCTGTGCATAGAAGGCAGAAACACTGGAGGGAGGGAGGGAGGGAGGGAGGGAGGGAGGGAGAACTTGTTTAGAATATGTTGTTATTATTATTTTTAGAAATTAAACAAAACTTGCCCCTTCTTCAATGCAAAAATCTGATGGTGTTTTTCCGAAATACCCTTGAAAGTATAATGTGCTAGGGATGGGAAAGGAAATAAGTTTTGAATGTGAATGTACTTTCCAAAACAATATACTAACCAATACACAGCTATCCTTTAAAATTCACATTTCTCCAAATTTTATGATAGTTTCCCAAAGAAATAATGTTTATAAAAATGCACATATAAGGGGAAATGTACATAAGATGTATCTGCCAGAAAAAAATAACACATGAGGTAACAACCTTGCTAAAGCTAATCAGATCTAGTTTTGTTTAATAGATGGGTGACGGCCTTGGTGGTATATATATCCTGTCTTGGATTCCTTGGTGGAAATAAGATGGGATATAAGAAAATAAATAAATGCATTGAAACACTTCTTAATTCAGGTACTATGATTGCAAACAAATCCGCAAATACAGTGGGCATTTTACTCTTGAATTTAGTGGGCACAGCTCCTTCTGCCATAATTTTCACAAGCAGCACTCAGAAAACAGTGGTCATCTTGGGAAGAGGATTACCCATCCATTCTTATTGAGATGGTGCACACAGCAGTGTATTCAAATACTTGCATAGTATACATTATACAGTATATATTAATTCCTGAATTAAAAGTGATATAGCATTTGTGAATTATGCTTTCTCCATTTTTCTGCAGAAGTCTATAAGGTAGTTGTATAAGCATATATGCAATTAGTTGTTTGAATATGAGATGTGTATGAGCCCCTGGAAGAGTGCTCCTGCACTTGGGTCCTGCTTGCAGGATTCCCATAGGCATCTAGTTGGCCATTGGGAGAACAGGAAGCTGGACTAGACTTAATGGATCAGTAGCCTCATCCAGAAGGCTCTTCTTAGGTTCTAACAGTTTCATCAAGAAGTGGACAACCTGAAGAACAAAATTGGACAGGAGCATAACCTCTTTTCACTGGTGCAGAAGCTGCTTCCTAAACACCACCACCACCATTTATGATTTCATCCACGCCCATCTGAGTGTGTTGCCCCAGCCACTCGGCAGCTTCCAGCATAATAAAAACACAGCAAAGCAACAAACATAAAAAAACTTCCCAACTCAGGGTTGCCTTAAGATGTCTTCAGAATGTCGGGTAGTTTATCTCCTTGACATCTGATGCGAGGGGATTCCACAGGGTGGGTGCCGCTACTGAGAAGGCCTTCTGCCTGTTTCCCTGATTCACTTATTGCAGTGAGGGAACTGCCAGAAGGAGCTGGACCTCAGCGTATGGGCTGAACAATGGGGGCAGAGACACTCCTTCAGGTATACAGGGCCGAGGCTGTTTAGGACTTTAAAGGTCAGCGCCAACACTTTGAATTGTGCTCAGAAACATACTGGGAGCCAATGTAGACCTTTTATGACCAGTGTTATATGATTCCAGTGGCCACTCCCAGTCACTAGTCTGGCAGCTGCATTCTGGATTAGTTGTAGTTTCAGAGTCACCTTCAAAGGTAGACCCATGTAGAGCACATTGCAGTAGTCCAAGCAGGAAATAACCACTCTGGCAAGACAGTGCATGGGCAGGTAGGGTCTCAGCCAGCGTACCTGATGAAGCTAGTAGACAGCCATCCTGGATGCACATCTTGTATATGTTATCCTGCAAGGTTTTATTTTGGCTTTCAAAAACGTCCTGCACTGTATTCATTAACTCATCTCCATGAAAAGTAATAAACATTTCAACAAGGCATCATTTTGCTTTGTGTGAGAACAAGTGGAAGTTTGGAAGAATGGAATTTGCACACCAGCAACATTTCTGCCTCAATCTGATTTAAAGTGCACTGAGTTAATAGTGAAATATAATCCCTTATTGTCTGCTTTTCCAAACAGAATTCCAGCATTTTTTCAAAACTCCACCTCCTTGCTTTAATGTGTTAGTCTCAAAGCAAGCTAATTTGGCTGATACCTTCTGCTAAATTAGCATAGCATCTACAGCAGCAGTTTATGAATACCACATAGAATGAGAACCTGCTGAATACCTCTTGCTAAAATTGGTGTGTCCTTTGTCTTCTTAACTAGAATCTCTTTCATCAAACATTCTTTAATTTTCATAAACCTGAATTGAGATCATGGTTTCCTTCAAAAGGCTTTTAGTTTGGTCAAGTTATAGCAGGTGTTGGGCTCTTTCAAGCTCCCTTTTCCAACTACAAAGCAAACTGGTCGGGATTGGTAGAATGAAGCTGGTACGGAGACCTCTACTGGTCACACTGCATAAAAATAGTTGTAGAGATGTTCTGGGACTTTTTTGGCTTTCACTTATTAGCTTTGCAAATTCAGGGTCAAAGGTATTGTTATGTTATGACATATCTGCATAACATTTGCGCATCATACTCTGTACAGGAATAAACAGTACACACAAATCATGTAACAAAACCCCAAAAGCTTTTTTTAAAAAAAGAAAAGCCACAAAAAGAGGACAGTTTAGAGCAGAGAAGTGGATGGTGCTTAGCCCCTTTCTTGTCTGTTGCTTCTGTGCTCCAAATTGTCTCCCCCAGTCACCTTTCCCCTGCTACAACCCTAAGAAGAATTCCTTTGAATTAAGCCTCATTGAAATAAATAGTTGTTTCCCCAAATAAACATGCTTAGAAAAAGCCAGAGCTGATCCAAAACAGAAAATAGATATATATTATTTGTTTTGAAGATTTGCAATATGCTAGAGGCTTTCCATTTTTACATGTTTTAATGTTTGCAAGTATTGGAACAGGAAGATGTGGGAGTTAAGGTTATTTCTGGACTGTAAATACATATTTAAGTTATGAATTGTTATAAAGGGCAAATTTTCACACGGGTGTGTGGGGATTTACTTGCATAATTCCTGTTATTGTCAACCAAAATCAATCTGGCTCACATGTCTAGCTCCCCAAACCATTTGTTTTTCTACAATACCTTCTGAGAATGAATTATACTGATTAAATTTTAATAATAAAAAT
Source organism: Podarcis gaigeae (assembly GCF_964106915.1). Lineage (NCBI taxonomy): Eukaryota > Metazoa > Chordata > Lepidosauria > Squamata > Lacertidae > Podarcis > Podarcis gaigeae. Next base: position 48,849,156 of record NC_139687.1, on the reverse strand, counting down.
ATTTGACATTTAACATCAATCTTCTAAACTCATATTGCTCCACACTGATGCAGTTATGAATATAATTTTTTTCTTTCTCCCCATTCCCAAACATAAGTATAAACTTATTTTGTTTCCTTGTTGCATATTTGATACTATCTTCCTTGTCTAACAGAGTTATACAAACTCTCTCCACTTATGTCTGGCTGTGGGGGGTCGGGTTGGAGGGGAAGTACCCCTTCGCTCAGCTCTGGCAGCTGAGCTAGCCTCTCACTGGCAACTACTAACTTTGCTCTTCTGCTTACTAAATGAGCAGATAGGTACGATTCTATGAAATTGCTGGCAAACTTTTATGAAAACTGCCAGTTTAAAACAAACAAACAGCAACAACACTGATAAAGGAGAACAACTTTAGATTGTAGAGATGAGAAACCAACACTGAAAGTTTTATCCATTCCTTTTCTCAGTGCATTTTCTTCTTTGGTGTTGTACTGACTCCTATCCCCAAACAAAAGTGCAGAAATGCTTACTTGTAAATAAGGAAAGGATCTTTATTAAGGGGGCGTAATGGTACAGACTCAGGAGCGATAAAAGAGCTCATCTAGTCCCAGAACTTTCACAAAGCAAAGGGTGGGCTGGGCCAGTGGCCAAAGTGCATAAGTTCAGGGTACGTTAGAAGAAGTTCAAGACTGCACAAGAGCTAAGTAGTTGTTCCAACACATTTCCCATGCCTACCTATCCAGCTTTAAAGCTAAAGCAAGTTCTGCCCTTACTTACTGGGTCTTTATTCCTGTGTGAGCAGCTAGCCTGTATCCAGGTGTGTGTGTCTAGGCCTTCTAATGAGGAGATGCCTTGTCATGGGAGGTAATGCTGGATCCCCCCCCAGCCCAAAACTTGCTCAGCTGCCCCAGGCAGAGACTCCATGCCGCCCTCAGATATTGACGTTTTCTTCCACCAAGGATGAGAGGGACCTGGACTTCCTATAGCCACACTAGAGCCAGATGGGATCAGGAAGAGAGACTTTCCATCTGTTTCTGCCTCCCCCTTCTTTCACCTCATTTTCCTATGGAGTCTACCATCATGGGGCCAAGCCAAATGGCACCAGGGAGTCATGACAGGTGCCTACCTACAACTGGGAGTTGCAGGAAGACTTGTCCAACACGTCACAATTTACTAGACAAAATACAGATGGTTGGTGTTTCCATTTCACTACATCACAATTTGGATAGGCTTGCTTTGAACACAACTTGGTGGCCATAGAGAGATGTGTTGCCATTTCCCAACATTCTCTGCATTTCCAGTGTTCAAGCTTTGAGTGTCATTGTTTGGAGGCTTCAGTTGTTATCATTTTACTTCTGTTAGGTGAACAGAAAATGATACAAATGTTTATGAAATCAACTTTCAGTTTATTTTATTTTAATCAGAATATAGTACAGAACTCCCTAGAACTCCACAGGTTCTATTTTGTTTGTTTGTTCTATTTTCATTTGTCTTGCCTTTTAAGCTGGTTGCTTAATGTCTTAGAAGGAGCCATAGTTTGATCATGGCCATCTGTGGAGGTGTACCTTCCTGAGTTAGAATTCTATCCTTGGGGCACCCTCTAAACAACCCTTTGAGGAGTGAATATGCTCAGTGGGCATTCCATTAGAAGCAGAGCATGACCAGTTCGGTCACACTGGGTGCAGTGCAATGTTGAATGGAAGGCGAGAAGTGGGGGTCACCAAATTTTGGTGTTGTACAGGGCACCACTGACATTTGAGACGCCTAGATCCATTGCTGATACCATGCCCACTGACTATTTGAGTGCTGGTGCTGGAAAATAAGATGTTGATGGTGGTGAGCGGAATAGAGTGGCTGGAATCCTGAACAGGGAGCCTTTAATGCTGTGACTTTTTGTTGTAGATCCCGCTTCTTCTAAAGCTCAGAACTGAGACATGTCCTTATTTAGCCATAACAGCATCAGCCCTGCACAACAAGGAGGTATCATAAACTTTGGATGGACCCCAAAGTTTACAGAAGTGCAAAAATCTTTAATGGGTTTTCATTAAAATTCTAGTCATTCACCATGAGTTCTAACAATTGATTATTGCTTGAACAGATTTATTTTATTATTTTATTATTTTTCAGCAATAACACTTCCAGCATGAGCATTTTTTGCTTTCTTGGGTTTCTAAAGCATCAGAGCCAAATATCTTAAATTGTCCAAAGGTTATAGAGTAGTATTGTCTGGTTTTGGCAGCTGAACATAAAGGAGATATAACAATAATGATAAAATGTTTGGTGCACCAAAATGCAGCATTTGGCACCTGAACTACACTGTAGGAATTTTCTGTAGCCCCCAGCTGTCTTACCGAAACTCTTTTTGCTTCCCTCAAAATTCCATTGAAATTTTTACTTGAGCAAGGACTTAAACCTTTTGCCTTCAAATATTGCTGTTGGTGAAATTTGATTATAATGGTAACTGAATTAAGAACAGTGAGACTTATTGTTGTGGCAAAATTAAGAGATCCAGAGAAAGATGAATTGGGAAAATGTCAGGCTCCTCGGAGGTTCCACCAGGGCTGGTGCTGGTTGCCAAAACCCTCCCCCATTGTTATGAGAGTGGCCAAAGCAGTGTGAAGCAAAGCACCAGCTGAGGCTGAAACCACTCACCATCTTCATTTTTCCAGAATGCCCCTGGGCACTGCTAAGTCAGATCTCAGGCATTTTATGGAAAAGAAGATGGTGGATGATTGCACAGCTGGTCTCCAATGCTCACTACTTCTAAACCTGGGATGAAAGTCCCTCCCTCATTTTCCTGGGACTGTTTGTTCTCCATGAAGGGTCTAATTTCCTCCCCAGGCTGTGTGTGTGTGTGTGTGTGTGTGAGGGGGGGGGGTTGGGGGGGAGTTGGTTGACTTGCCAAGATAGCTTTTTCTTTTTCTCTCTTTTCACACCTTAAAAACAGCCTTGCATTATCTCCGTGGTGTTTGTTTGTTTATAAAAAATATTTATATACCCATATTCATAAAAAATAGGAAGGTGTTTACAATAATTGCACATAAAGCCATACAACAAAAACCATATAAAAAGTTAAACTCAGAAATCAACTAACTATTGTGGAAAGATGTTTTCGCAATTTCCTGTTTAAGCCTGATAGAATAGAAAAGTTTTCAGCAGGTGTTTAAATGTTGAAACAGAAGGCATCTGCTGAATCTCTATTGGCAAAGTATTCCACAGGACTGGGCCAACTACACTGAAGGCTTGTTTACTTCTTGTTGTTAAGAAGAAGGGGACGCGAGTGACGCTGAGGTGAAAACCACTTAGCCTTTTTGACCTGCTGATCAGAAGGTCGGTGGTACGAATCCCTGTGACAGAGTAAACTCCCGTTGCTCTGTCCCAGCTCCTGCCAACCTAGCAGTTCAAAAGCACGCCGGTGCAGGTAAATAGGTACTGCTGTGGCGAGAAGGTAAGCGGCGTTTCCATGCGCTCTGGCTTCTGTCACGGTGTTCCATTGCGCCAGAAGTGGTTTAGTCATGCTGGCCACATGACCTGGACAGCTGTCTGTGGACAAACACTAGCTCCCTTGGGCCTGAAAGTTTGATGAGCGCTGCAACCCCTTAGTCGCCTTTGACTGGACTTAAGTGTCCAGAGTTCCTTCACCTTTACCTTTTACCTTGTTAAATGAGCCTCGCCATCTCTGGGAATGACCAACAACACTCCCATAAGTGATCTCAGTGACTGAGCTAGGATATAAGGGTTCAGGCAGACCATGAGGTATTCTTGTCTAAGAAACATAGCTAGGAAGAGTACAAAGTGCCCTGTGACCTACAATTGGCTGCAGTGCCTAATATTTTTAAAGTACAAAAAAGAAAAACCTCTCAGCCATCTTGTTGTTTAAAACTAAGGTAAGCCAACCTACTTGCCCAAAAACTTTACGGAAATTTCCTTGCCCTCCGGGCTTTGGGAACACTTTTATTTTCACCCCTCACTCTGTAAATGACTGAATAAAGCTGGGTCAAAAGGTTCAGGCCTACTCTAGAAAATCGGGGGGGGGGGGCAGGAATCCTTGCCCACTGTTGCCTGGTAAGTTTACTGCAGGGACACTAGGATGATAAAAGGGTTTCCCGGATGGCCCTATGCCCAGGACCCTCTCAAACTGGTGCTGGCCTTGTTGACAAAACACATTATCGTTTAGCTGAGACTTGAAGCCCAACCTGGCAAATAATCCCTTTAAAAGTCATAAACATTAAGCGTATTTATGTCATAGCATTAAGCTTGGTCAGGTTTGAACCGTCTTGTATTGTAGTATAAGAGACATCTTGTTTGCTTTTATTTACTTTCTTAGTAGTAAATGCATTTTGGTTAACCACAATGGCAAACTTAGTCAAGGCATTTATGTCAACAAATCCTTCTTCTCAACAAAGTAACATTCTTAGTTTCTAGGGCAGCAGACTGGATTCTAAGTAATAAGGTGTTTATAAGTCATGCTGTAAATCTGGGGTTATAAACATGTCTACTTTTCTATTAAACCTGCTGCTGTGTTTGAGGCACAATATGCTCTCTTTTAAATTTTATGGTGGCAAGCATGTTGGTTTTCCAGTTCTGATTGCTGTTGATTTAGCAGTTGCCAAACTCTCCTGCCAAGCTCTTGACCTAAGTCATGCTCCCTGGTGATGTCATATTGCATCTTAGAATGTAATAATTGATGGTACCTGCTGGGAGCCAGTAAGAGGTTTCTCACATTCTCCCCCTTCACCACCCTTCTTCCCCGTAGTCCTTTTTGTTGTAGGCAGTTTTCGGAATAACATTAAGAAATGGGTACATTTTTCACTGCTGACTTCTAATTAGTCATTTTCCAAAGTAAATACACACTGTGCAACAAAAGTTCAAATCTGGAAAGGTTTTATAGGCACATTCCTTTGAATTCTCTATTTTCACACATCCCAAAACTCTGGTAACAGTGGAACAGTTCCTGGAATCTTACTCACCCACTAATTCTTAATCTGTTTATTACTACTGAGCAATCTGCTATTGCAAACTTCATCCTTTCACAGATTATGGTGAAATTCCTTGTCACATCAGAAAGGCCAACTCATTTGCATAAGAACAGCAGGATGGGTCAGGTAAATTGCAGCCCACAACTTATTTTCTCTGCACCTGTGAAGTCAGCAAAAAAATAAAAACATCTCCCTAAAAAGACTGCTATAATATGGTTGTGACCTTAAATGCAGTTTTCAAAGGGCTATTTGGAAGCTGATGGAAGGATAAACACACATTCTTTTTTGTTGTTGTTGAGTAATTTTTATTGGTTTTAAAGATACAAGATAGAGAAAAGTAACCGCAACCTGGTTCCTCTCAGTCTAGAACATTTACAGAAGCAAATGCCATAGCCTGTCAAAATGTTTGCAAAATGCAAAAACATATAGTCAGAAATAAATAAGAAACAAAGCAAGGAAAAGTTGTCAAAGCTAGGACTACGTAAAAAACAAAATGTTATAAACTTGGAGTATAAGAAGTCGGTGACCTTACATCAAGGGAGAAAGGAAAATCCAGAACTGACTGAAAAAAATGGTGCAGATGTGGAGCAAGGTGCCATTCCGGTTTGTATTGACAAGGAACAGGGTGTTATCCGTGAAACCATTGCAGAAATGCTATTGCATGCCTCATAAACCTTTTTGTTTTGTTTTGTTGGGAATGTGCTAAAGTTCAAAACATTTGGAATTATGTATTTTGTGAAATTATAGTGATCTCTGGATGCAGTTTCTTGCTAACTCCTTAGCTAGCTGCCACCTCTCCAACGCTTCCGCCGGCTGTAGCTGGCTGGTGGCTGTGCCCTCCCCTCCTCTCAGCCAGCCCAGGGCGGGATCTAAAGAGAAGGAGCTGCTGCTGCTGCCCCCCAGTCCCAAAGGCCATTCCAGGTTTGCTTCCCTCAATGAGGGAACTGTAGTAGGAGTGCCTGGCTGCGCCCTCTCAAAATAAACTGCCTGGGGCAACAGCCCCCACGCTATGCCACTGTCTGTTTATAAGAACCTATTAGGAATGTGGGGTTTCAGCCTAAACTTATTCTTTGAACATAAAAATGCATTGAAAGGAGGACCATCCACTTCCTCTGACTCCAAGTAAACCTAAGAACATAAAGCCTGCTGGATCAGGACAATGGCCCACCTAATGCAATGGAATCTAAATATTCCCAAATCCTTGTTGGGTCCACTTTGCAGATTTGTTAAGGCTGGAATAAAAAGAAGCAAACTCAGTACAAATGTTGCTGTTTGGCTATAAAATCTGCCTTCCCATTGCTTAATTTTTACTTTAAAAAAAAACTTTTTGGGTGTCTGTTAGCCAGAAGTTTTGAACCTTTGCCCCCATACTCAAAATACCACTGATTTATATAGAGCACATTAACTATTGTTTGGTCTGTCTCTAAGGAGTTCACCTCACACCACTTCTGTTCAATTTCTCTGTAAAGTTTTGCTGAGCCAGTTCGTTTATAGGTGTATAAATTGCTTTCAGCATAGCATTCCTTGAAGTTTCCTTGCTTTTAATTATCCATTTTTCTTTTAAACGTATCCCACACAGCACAGCCTTCATTGCCTCCCATTGAGTGTTGGAACTAATCCCTTCTATATCATTCCCTTTGAAATAATGTTTCCGTGTTTCCTTAATATGCTCCTTTGCAATTTGGTTAGAGAGAAGAGAGGGTTTAAAAGATCATGAAGGTGATGTATCATACTTGTTCCTCACCAGCCAGCCAACCTCTGCCAGAGCATAGTCCATGATTTTAATCAACCCCAATGAGGAGGTTTGGACCATAGGTAGCAGGGGAAACATGGCAAGGATGAAATCCAGCCAAGACACTGACCCATATTGAGAAGAATAAAACAAGAAGCTTCTGTCAGTTGGATTCAGTTTGCTCCATACATCTCTCATAGCACAGACATGAAAAAGATGTAACAGTTGAAATGTGAAAGGTCATGAAATTTAAACTGGAGCTTAACACTATGGCCACACCTTCAAATTTAGCTGTGCCAGATGCGACATCCTGGGACCCAAACCAACTATTCACTGTATGTAGGCTGCCATAAATTTTATCCCTGAATAGACAAGTTCTTGATTCCTTACATTACGCCTTGACTCACATGGTCAAGACTGCTTCCTCCACCTAATGGAATGTCTCCTGCTGGTGATATCTCAACTGCATGTGGTGATCCATGAGTGTAGCAGTGGGTATAAAATGTTCCACTGTGCCCGTGGTTCCATTAGCTGAGGCAAGCATTGCATGAACTACCCAGAATCAAGTTGCAATGAAATTTCTGCTTTCCGAAAGCCTTTTGCATAGATTCTTTGAAGTTCAGCTGGTAGGAGTCTGGGGTAAGCCTATCAATGACTAGTAGCCATGGTAGCTATAATCTACTTTAACTATCAGAAACAGTATGCTTTTGAATACCAGTTGCTGGGAGTTGCAGGTAGGGACAGTGCTGTTGTGTTTAGGTTCTGCTTGTGGGCTTCTCGTGGGCATTTGGTTGGTCAGTGTGAGAATAAAGCTGCTCTTACCTTCTCTGACATCTTGCCCCAACCCTTTAACTAAGCACTCATTGTCCTCTGCCCTGGCTTACTCAGCCTTTACTTTCCACTGTTCCCAACCAGAATGTTTTTTGGGGTGGGGGTTGATTTTGCTTTTGACAGGCTTTTGACTGCTTATAACTCGCCATGGATGCTACTAATATATGTCAGTCTGAACTGAAATTGCTAGATGTAAAAGAATATGTTTGCTCTGCTCCTAAAATTGAGCTAACATTTTGCTCCATTCAGAAACAGCTAGGAGGAAGAATTTACTTTTACACCAAGACTATGTTTGCTCACTTTTCCACCTCTTGTATCTTGCTGTAGGCATTTTTGGAGTCATCACGGAGTGACATGATAAATAAAATGTTTTGTTTCATTCAAAGATGGCCATGTGGCATCAGTCCAGGTTACATAACCTGAGAGGACAGCTGCAGTTGCAAAATTGACAAGGGAATGTGTCATAGGGAGGTTCTGAATATTTAATATTTTCCCCCTAAAAGCAAATAATGGAACAGTTTATTTCGGTAAAATGTTCCTTTTAAAACAACTTGATTATGTACATGTGTTGGATTAGGAAAAAAATAGTACCTGCCCAACCCATTGAATGGTGAGAACAGAACAGGCACCAAGGCAGTTGGCATTCCTGAACAGGCCCACAAAAGTATGGAAGGGAAATGCCATGCCACCCCCAAGAGGGTTGGGTGCCCAAATTATTTTGAATGTTAATAGCTATACTGTTACCAGCTTTTTCTTTTTTCAAAAACCATTACTGTTAGTGTTAGTCATTTGAATATGGCAACATTGTTAGTCAGATTAAATGCTGTGAGTTATCAGTTAGTGCATTGCAAACAGACCTTTCCTCCCCTTCTTGGTCACACCAATGCTTAGAGTGAGGACTTTAATTTAATTTTCTTTTTCTTCCAATGGAAAGCTGGTCTGGCATGTGCATTTACATTCCCCAGAACTACATTTCTCAGCATTGCATTTCATTCCCTGCACCCTGAGATTGGCACAGGTATATCATAAAGTTAGGACTGCCGCATCTCTGAGGAGAGGGAGAGAATTGTCAAAAGATGGGCAATTGGGCATGCAGCCTTTTACAGGGGAGATTTTTGAATGGCCCTGATTGGCAGTCATGGTGTTGCTGCAGTATGTAGGGCTAGATGACACCGACAACAGGAGAAGGAGCCTGGAACACAATATAAAAAGCCAGGACCAACCAAACTTTTATAACTTTGTAAAACACCCAGAGGAGTCTTTGATGGGCAGTATAGAAATGTTGTAAATAAATCAGCATTGCCAATCAAATGAATACAAATATTACCCAGAGAATCCTACATTGCAAACATAATCATTGCCTTTTGGAACTGTGTTGACTTTGATTACAGCACTTGCTCACAGGCTACCATGACTCCATTTACCTGTATTTCATCCAAAGTGACTGTTTCATTCTGTTCAGCGTCAGTCATATTATTTTCAATACCCCTCTCCTAGCTTCCTCCAACTTTGTGCCAAAACTTGTCATAAGTACTTCTCCTAACTAAAGAGCCAAGATGAGTGTAATATTCCAGGTGTGGTCTGAACAAAACTTTGTAGTGAGGGATTATCACCTCTTTGCTCCATTACTTGATGTCTCCAGGACCAATAACCTTTATGACTGCTGCAGCATCAGTACAAAGTCATGTCAGATTTGCAATCCTATGTCACCTCATAAGTTCTTTAAAATTATTTTAATCATCAGTATTCTTTCTATTCCCAGCCAAGTAAATGCAAGACTGGAGTGTATTTTTTGCATTACCTACTTTGTGTTTTTTTATATCTGAATATATAATGCCAGCAAGTCTTATAGCATGCCCTTGAGCTTATGATTTTTTTTTCTGCGGTCCTTCTCCAAGTTTCCCTTCTTAATGAAGTGAGATGGGTGTTTACTAGAGAGAGGGCCTTGTTGGTAGTAATGCCCAGTTGTGGAAAGCTCTCCTAGGGAAGCTTACCTCACACCTACATTAGGATCTTTTATTTCCCCACACTCATATTTATTGAACTTTAGTGCATTTTAGTTCTTTGAACTATGATTGGGTTTTCATGCTGTTTTTATTGATCTTGTGCTGCTTTGATACTGTTGATCAGTTTTTTGCATTGCTTGCTTTTGCTTGCACTAAGGTGCAAAAAATGCTTGGGTTGGATATCAAAAGCAAACATCAGAAAAATAGTGTGGATAAATATCAGCAAAATAGTAAAGCAATAAATTGTGTCATGTAGATGTTATGCAAATAGCAGGCAAAGGAAAGCCTGAGCAGCCTGGGGAACATGGCAAGGGCAGGTTCAGGAATTAACCCTCCCTCTCAAGGGTGCGAGTCTTTCCCTTAGCTGATATTTATATAGCAAGAAAGTGTATATTAATTGCATTCACACAATTAAGTAAATAAGTATTGACAACATGTCCAATTTAGTTCTAAGATTTTACTTCATTCCATGAAGTCTTCCCAAATTTTCCTTAAAACTCTGAGCCATAAAGGCCACACAAGCAGGTAGTTTAAAATAGTAATGTAGTGCTAACAAGAGTCAGTCTTATGGGTATGGGAAAGCCTGAACAGAAAGATATATTTTTGTTCAACATCTGAAACAGCTGATGAATGACGCTTCACATATGGAAGAGGGAAAGGCATTCCAGAACCCAAGAGAGATAGGAGAAAAATACCTGTTTTGGTGTCACTCCCCAGTGATAAGTTGTGGGTGTAGTACTTAGCTTCAGAAAAGTGCTCAGCCTTGGAATTCCAGTGGGATCCTGTCCAACAATTAGAAAATCAGGTATCTATGAGAATATCCTCTTGTTTATATCTAACTAGCTAATCCTAGTATACATGAAGCCTATTTATACTAAATTCACATTTTAACTCTGACTACATTGGCAGAATTTTATTTTGCTAACTGTGTAATGGTAACACTCCCTCACTTGCCCCAAAACACCCCACTTAGACACTTTTCACTTAGAACTCCAGTTGACCATTCATGAACTTCCCCAATCCAGTATATTAGGGTTTCACTCTGTGACTCTTCGAGCTAGAATGCTGCAATTATCAAGTACCAGGGTCGTGTTAAGTGCTGCATTCCAAGAGGATTATCACCTCTCTGACCTCGTTTGCTCTGGCAGACTTATGGAGAAGTTGCTGCTAACCTCTGGGGGAAAGGAGTATGGCGTATCTGGCTCTTACGCTTCAGTTATTTGGCCTGTGTGTGTTTTTAGATCAGAAAAGTCAAGCTTGTTCTGTCAGTGTTATAGCTGTCCTCTCTGTGCACAACCAATTGTTCACAACACAGATTTCTTGTAAAATTAGAGGATTTCAGCTTATATATTTAACATTTATTTATTTTAGGTACTTATACTCTGCACTTTCATAAAAGTATATCAGGGCAGCATACAACATACAAGATTATAATAAAATCAGTAAAAAATACCATTAAACAGCAATAAAAGATCAGTAAATACCAGCTGGCTACACTAGTACCCCCCCCCCCAATACAGTGTGTAGCAAAGGCCTGTCTAAACAATACAGTTTCAGAATACATCTAAAAGATGACAGGGATTATGTCCCATCAGAGGATCTCTGCGATTAAGATACAACACAAGGAACCACAAGGGAAAGTAATGTTACACACCACCACAATCTCTGAGCGGTGTGAGATTCCAGGGGTACCAGACATGCTAGCCAGGGTCTGAGTTTCCTTTTGGACAGTGAGGCACAGCAGAGACTGTGGTGTCTTTATTATATATAGTTTATTTATACATATATACAACCTGAGCCTACTGTGGGAAGGTTCCCAGCATTATACTCCGAGAAGGTCTATTGCTTCTCTCATAGGTGCAGCAGCGGCTCTTCTGTTGCTTTCATGGCTGTCACACTGGATCCAAAAACTGCCCACACACATTCTGCTTTGCCCCTCTTGACAACTATCCTGCTTGACAACCGCTTTTGAAATGCAACTATTTCTCCTTCCACCTACCACATTGCCCACTGCTATTCTGGCCCTCCTGAAACTCTGGCCTTTTGTCTCTGCTAACCATCTCTCACCTCAGGGAGCAGTTTTCCCTGTTTGCTGTGTGACCCAGAGAATATCTGTTAATGACCTTCTTAATGGGTCATCACCCATTTCTTTGTGCTCTTTTAATGGTCCATCTCTTCAGGCAATTGCTTCATCAAGAAGGCAGCCTGTTTTATATTTCAACATTCTAAATTTTATGTCTGGTATGCCAAGATTAGAAGGGGATCCAGAATTAGAAGGGGAATCCAGGCACTCCACAAACTTCCAACAGCACTTTGGCCCCAAGGTCTTTAGGTCTTTGTGAGTTAACACATATACCTTGAACCTGGCCTGGAAGCAAATTGGTCTCTCTCAGGAGCAGAGTAACATGTTGCCAGTAGCCTGTTACATACTGTGTAAGCAGTCTGGCTGCTGCATTCTGCACTAGCTATAGCTTCTGGACCAGCTACAAGGGCAGTCCTACATAAAGAGTGTTACAGCAATCATATCTTGAGGTTACAAATGCAAGGACCACTGTGGTACAGGAATGGTCCCAGCTGGTATACCAACTGTAGTTGGTAGAAAGCATTCCTGGCCGCAGAGTTCACTTGGGCCTCTAGTGACAAAAATAGATCAAGGAGTACCCCTAGATCTTATACCAATCCTTCAGAAGGAATGAAACCTCATAGAGAGCAGACAATTGGCCTATTTTCTGGACATGTCAACTACCCACCCTCAAGGCCTGCTTCTGCCAGGATTCAACTTCAGCTTATTTTCCCTCATCTATCCCACGACTGTATCCAGGCAGCAGTCCAGGGCTTGTGCACCCTCACCTGACTCAGATGTAATGGAGGAATAGAGTTGTGTATCATCAGCATACTGATGACATTTTGCTCCAAAACTAACTAATGGCCTCTCCCAACAGCTTCATATAGTCACTGGATAGCACTGACTTGTGGCATCCTGTAGTATAAACTCCAGGGTGCAGAATAACACTCTCCCAATGCAAATTTCTGGACATGACCCTGCAGCTAGGAATGGAGCCATTACAGCACACTGAGACACATTCTGCAGAACTGGTACAGAAGGATACCATGGTCAAGGGTACTGAAAGCTGCTGAGAGATTGAGAAGAAGGAACAAGGTTGCACCCCCTCTGCCCCTTTTCGTAAAGATTATCCTTCTAGACAACCAAGTCTGATTTGGTCCCCAATCAATGCCTGAACCCAGACTGGAATGGATCCAAATGATCAGTCTCAACCAGCAATTCCTCCACAGCCCTTTCAATCACATCCCCCAGAAAGGATTTGTGACCAAGCAATAGTTGTTGGAATCCCTTGGGTCCAGGACTGGCTTTTCCAGTAGAGACTGTACTACTACCTCCTTTAAGGTGGCAGGCACCATCCACTCGTGCAATAAAGCACCCACCCAATCAGTCTCCACCAGCCCAATTTCACCAGCCACAATAAACTGGGATTGAGAAGGCACAGAGAGATTAAGTGCTAGAGAGCCTCAAGTGTTGGCAAAAGAGGGCATAGCTCCGTGGTATAGCACAGACTTTGCATGTAGAAACTTCCATGTCCAATTCCTGGCTGTAATTGTTATGGTTATTATTTTTAGAATTATTTCAGCCCTTCAGCAAATTGCATGTCTGCAATAACTTCAGCATGTTCCAACAATGGTATTGCTAGGAATGAAACTATTTGCATTAGCAGAAATTCAGCTGAATGAATAAATCATGTAATCTAACAATTTCCCGCAGTCAAGATCATGAATTTGAAACTGGAGAGTGTGTTATCCAGCACCAGATAAAGTAACTGGGATCATTCTATCTCAGCTGTATGCTTAATCCTGGATTAGCTTCCCTATTGATCAGCAGCATCTTTGTCTTCTTAACCCATTCAATTGATCACTGATTGCAGACACTGGCTTTAGTCACACATCACATTAAACCACAGTTTTAAATAGATTATGGGTTGATGCGAATGCTCAAAAGTTTCTGCAGCTCCCTTGTTCCTGCTGCTGTTGCTGCATCACAGACAAGACAAACCAGAGTCATGTCACCCAAACCTGGATTTGTGGTTCATTTCCCGCAAACAAATCACAAGTGGTAACCAAGGCTTATTCTTGGGTTATTAAGTAATCAACATTTATTCTTAGGGAAAGCAAACCATGAGTCTGCATTTGGACAAAGACTGGCTAGGTTCATCTGTCCTGCAATAGGAGTAGGGAGGCATGCCCTGGGAACTTTTTAGCAGTGTGCACTGGTAGACTGCTTGTTCATATCAAACAGCAGTTTGTTTTGAACTATGGTTTAACGTTACATGCAAACTAGGCTACTGATTCATAACCTCTACTGCCTCCCTGGCCATAGCTGTATTATACCTGAAGGAGCATCTCCACCTCCATTATCCACCCTGGACACTGTGGTCCAGCTCACTGCGAGACATAAAGCTACAGGGAACCAGACAGAGGGCCTTCTTAGTAGTAGAACATCCTCCCATCAGATGTCAAACAGATAAACATCAATTTGACTTTTAGAAGACACCTGAAGGAAGCCCCGTATAGGGCAGTTTTTAATGGTTAATGTTTTATTGTGTTTATAATATTTTGTTGGGAGCCATCCAGAGTGGCTGGGGCAACCCAGTCAGATGGGTGGCTAAGAATAAGAATAAGAATAAACCACACTGGGTATCACCTGCAGGTTGATGACAGTGCAGCTCCATACTCCAGTTGACATATCCCAGTGGTGTCATGTAGATGGTAAACAACATGTGGGATAAGTGTGTTCCACTTTCCACCCCACATTTACTCCTAGAGGCTGTGCTGCTGCTTCACCCTTCCCCTCTCCTGTTAATTTACTGAAGGGGGAGGAGAGAGGTGAGGTACTGTATTTTGGAGTCAAAGGAGGGAGAATGAGAATTTAGCCCTAAGCCAGCTTGGTTGCTTGCCTATGGGCCAAAACAGTGGCAGTGTGGTTGCTCACTGCCTCTTTCCAATGTTTTGTTTGGTCACCTGATGCCAGTGGCGTAGCGTGGGTTGTCAGCACCAGGGGCAAGGCAAGTAATTTGCACCCCCTAACCCGTGGATTTGCGCCCCCTAACCCTAACCCCCAGATGTTGCGGCCGGCCCTCCCTGCACCCCCCACGCTACGCCACTGCCTGATGCTCAGCCAGACAAGAAAGACAGAGCTCTGAGCCAGCGGCAGGTGAAGGGGAGAAGGGCAAGAAGTGCATGTGGGTTTGCTAGTTTTCACCCACCTGAGTTTCTAACCACCACCTTATCCTTGAGAAATGGGTACTCTGAGAGGCCTTTCCCCAACAGATTGTGAGATCTGGGTTTTGTTTTTGCTTTTTTTTTTTTTTGAAAAATGATGGTTTTCTGTTGTTGGTTGGATTTTTTTATCAAGCTGTCTGAAAGGAGAATGTGGTTGGGGCAGGGAGTTTCTAAGTTAATTGTGCACTTTTCCATAATTTTTTTCACATTGGGAACAAGCTTCCTTTTTTGTTCTGCTGTGCCCCATTTTTGGATGTTTGCATTCTTCTCCATGGGCAGAGGGATATGTGCTAAAGAATTAAGTACAATGAAAACTCTTGATGAAATTTATTTACAAATGGGTGCCTATTTGATTTGCATGAGTAATATACACGTCCAAGCACACACCTGGAGCCGTTTGGTAACTTTTAAAAATGCTGTATTTAAGTTATTCTGATTTTGAGTGCTGTGAATTGGCACCAGATTGTTGGACATTAAATTTATTATTGCAGTTTATCAGGGAGGGGGATAAGCATAGACTAAAGAGAAGAATATTTTTGTTCGACTAGAAATGGATTAGCAAAACAGAAACAAATAGTATTATCTGTTTGACTCACTTTTGATCTCTTCCTCTTCAAACTGGGTGCAGTAGCGTTTGGAAAGATAATCTGTCTTTGTTTTTGATGTGGCAAGAAATATTCACCTTCTACAGTGTTTGTTCTTGTTGCTGTTTTGCATTATTCTTTCTTGAATTATGTGCATATAAAAATAAAAGCAAGGGTAATCAAAATATCTATAGGCAAGAATGGATTTGAGGAGTCTGAACTTGTTCACATATTTGTAGACTTGCAGTACATTACCAGTTTGTACAAACATCTACTTATAAAAGGACATATTTAAATCAAATTATAGAACCAATCCAACAATATTTTAATATGCTTTGTGCTTGAATGATCCATGCAATGGATCCGTGGGGCCTTTGTTCTCTCAACCACCCAGCGTGTGTACCCATTAGCAGGAAACTAAGAAGGACACAACAAAACTGTTCAAGGACATTCCATGTTGCATTTCCTTTTCTGTATTTCTGCATTGCTTTCAGCTCCATCCCAGGCAGAGGACTCTATAACTAACTGATTCTATGAACAAGAAGTCAGCCACATTGCAATAGAGAGAAGGAACCAGCAGAGGGAGGAACATTGGGGACTTCATCCTATCAATTGTTGAACACACCCGCTCTTTAGAGTAGCACATTTAAGCTGTGAATGGAGTGAAGTGGAATTGTGTGAAGCTTGTGATCTGCCACACATTGCTTAAGAAGCAACGGTATTTTCCACATTTGAGTTCAAACTCAAGTACAGTAACTGAAAGTGGTTTTGCAGTACATATGCCAAGAAGTGTTACAATTTATCTACAAGGTTGTTTACATAATTAAACAACTTTATAGATAAATTGTAACACCTATTTTGGATGATCTGCACTGGCAGCCTACATGTTGCAAGGCCTGATTCAAGGTACTGATACAAACAGAAGCCCCTGAAAGTGTTTATTTGATGGGGTTCTCCTCCCCATACAACCCTGGGGTCATTAGGAGCCCCTGCTTGTGGTCCCACCAATGGGTGTAGTTTGTTGTGTAGTGACCTGAGCAGGGCCTTCTACAAACATAAGACGAGCATGCTGAATGATGCCAGTGGCCCATCTAGTCCAAGTGTGCTCCCAATTGTGGAATGGCAAGGGGGGCTCACTGTGATTACTAATCTGCTGACTAGTGATGAAAACAAGCCAGCTTGGATCATTTGTGTTACTTGTTGGTCCTGCTGGCTAAGGATGATGGGAACTGTAGTCTAAAAACAACTGGAGACCCAAGTTTGGTAAACCCTGCACTAGGGTATTAATCTCTTCATGCATTAATTAGACTTGAGCATGTTTGTTATATGAGGCTGGTTATCCCACACTACTGAGACATATGTATCAGTTTAAACATAAATATGCTAAGAAAATGTTTATATAGCTCATTTAAACAGCCATACTGCATAATGATTGTCACCATAGTGGGTGGGAGGAGACTATGACCAGGTGACCTGCTCAGTTTGTTGCTCTGTCTTTTTTTTCTAGCTGGACTGGAACTAGAGTTAATGGGGTTGTTTTACTAGCCTGTGGATTACTAATGAATGGGATGGGTTTTACATTTATTTTTTGCAACAATGTTCATTTTAGATGTTATTTTTCATTGCTGTATGTTGGTTTGTCAAAGAACTGTTTTAAAATGAGAACAAACAAATTCCTCAGGCTTACATTTAATCCCCACAGGGAATATAATACAAGGTGTTATATGTTTTCTTTTCCTCCATGGGAGGGAGCAATCTAGATTCTGAGTGGAGAAGTGGCTGGCAGGAAGAAAGTTGACCCCCCATTCTTTACCTGTCATGCTTCCACTCCCAATTTCAGTGCCTAGTTCTTTGCTAATAAACCCCCCAAACACCAAGGGAAAGTTACACAGAATTCCAGGTAAATTATAGTTTGGCCCTAAATAGAGTGTTTTAACTCAGGCTAACTCTAGAGAATCCTGAGCCCAACCCTGTGGGAAGAGATGAGTTGGATGTTTTATTCCATTGATCTGATGAGTTATTTTCCAGAAAGAGCTCTGAGCTCTTAAACATATGGACTTCTTGTTAGGATCACTTGACACCTCCTGGTCTTTCCTCCTTGAGGCGTAAACAGTTCTAAATGACCTGTCATTTTGCAAAATCTCATGTACCACAGCAAATGCAAACACTTTACATTTATGGAAGGTTTCAGCTACAATAATATTTACCTTTTACATTTTGTTCTATCTATAAATCCTTTTTACGGCAGGTTTTAAAAAATAAGTAAATGTTATATGACATTTTTATTACCTATTTATTTAATATCTCAAATTAAATGTCCTACTGCTGCAATTTGGAGGTTATGAAAATGTTGAGAGAATGACACCCTACTAGTTCTGCAGATCTCAGTCCACCTACTTGGAAAAAGTCACTTTGAAAAATGCAGTTTATGCCACTCAGGAGCAAATGGTTTGGGGATTGTAGCGTAAAACACCACATAAACTAATACATTACCATAACAGTGTACCACAACTGCTTAGCTCTGACATTGTGCTAGTGAGGATTGCACATTCTGCTCCACGCTAATCTTATCAGGAAGCAATGTAAAGCAGTTCTTTCTAGAGACAGATTCCACCCGAGTGCCATTTTCTTGACCGCATACTTCATCTTTTCGTGTCATTAAAAATGAATATGGTGTGTGTGTTTTCTTGACCTTTTCCTTCAGTTTCAAAGATGTCTCAAGACAAGCACAGATTCTGCTGTCCTACTTGCAAATGCATTATAAGAGCTTATATCTGCAATCTAAACATGCAGGCTTGTGATAACAGCTATTTTACAAATAAGTTCCAAAAATTTACTGGCCTACATGATTTTTTGCTAGCATACCTGCCTATCTCCACATCTAAAATGTAAGTCATATTAGTTATCTCAGCAGCCCCAAAGTGTGAAGTACCAACCCTCTAAAAGGTAAAGGTAAAGGTACCCCTGCCCGTACGGGCCAGTCTTGACAGACTCTAGGGTTGTGCGCCCATCTCACTTAAGAGGCCAGGGGCCAGTGCTGTCCGGAGACACTTCCGGGTCACGTGGCCAGCGTGACAAAGCTGCATCTGGCGAGCCAGAGCTGCACACGGAAACACCGTTTACCTTCCCGCTGGTAAGCGGTCCCTATTTATCTACTTGCACCCGGAGGTGCTTTCGAACTGCTAGGTTGGCAGGCGCTGGGACCGAGCAGCGGGAGCGCACCCCACCGCAGGGATTCGAACCGCTGACCTTTCAATCAGAAAGTCCTAGGCGCTGAGGCTTTAACCCACAGCGCCACCTGCGTCCCCCTTCCAGCAAATAGTACCTTCCAGCAAATAGTACCAATTTCCAAAAAAAACCTTGCCTGGTTAACTAGAAGACATTCTTAGAACAGAAAGTAAACAAGTGTCTTTTTACAAGTCTGGCCAACAGAAATGGCCCCAGAGTGCAAAAATGCATTTATGATGCTATGTAGCAAAGTATTATCTAGTTTCTCCCCCTGCTACACTTTTATGATACCACAACGATCTAACTGGCAGTATGTCAGCTTGTCTTATCTTGTCTTTATTCTCATTATGCCTGAAGTAGAGGAGCCTTGGGTGGGGTTGAAAATTTCAAGGATTTTCAAATTGAAGCAGCACAAATCAAAAGACATGCTTTTATAGATAACACATTGTTCCATGAACATGCATGGGGTGGGATGAGCATTTGGGCATCATGTCTTTTCCCTGACCTGCGTGTATATATGTGACAGTAAAAGTAGAACATGCAGATGTATAATATGCACGAAGGGTATGATCAGGAAGCCTATTTTTTTTAATCCAGTTTCTGTCTAAAGAAGGTTCACCATATCTTTAAGCAAAAATGGATACTGTGAGCTGATACAGAAATGTTCCTCAATACTATATTAAATCATGTTTTATAATTCAGTCAACTGGAAGTTCTCCATATGCCATGCTGACATTACTTTTTACTAATTGATGTAAGAAAAAAAGTTGGCTTAAAAATAGTACATGCAGCAGCTAGCACCATTACTTTGTTTTTGTTTTGATGATACAGTTTACTTAAGGGCAAGGCAACACCTACACTTTGAAGCAAGACACTGGCCTGGTTTGCACAACACTTTAAACCACAGTTAAGTTTAACTCAGAAAGCCCAATCCACTTTGGTGCCTGGTCTTAAAAAGCAAGCCTAGAGTGCAAGGCTAGGGTGATGTCAGCAGTTTCCAGGAGCCATTTTCTTTGTGAGATTTTGTGGGTGAGCTATGAGTTTGTTTGAGCCTTGGGCGAGAGCCAGAGTGGAATTCTGGATAAGAGCCAGGAGGCTGAGAGGGGAAGCGTGCCAGAATGTGAAGGAACTGATACTGGTCTATATTCATACAGAAAGTGATTTCGTATTCATGAAACATTTATATATGTTACTATATATTTATATAACTAAGTTGCCTGGCGTTCTCTGGTCCATGGGGTCACGAAGAGTCGGACATGACTAAACAACAACAAACAACAACAAGTTGTCTCTTGTTATTGCTTTAGTTTTCTGTACACAGCTAAGAGAGATATTGTTATAAATTAAGCAGTATAGAAATTGTCTAAATAAATATAAAATAGTGGCTATTTTGCTTCTTCCCAATTTCTGCTGCACTGTTGCGAGCTAAGGCATTGTGTTATGTCAGAACCCAGTCTTGTAGTTTGTCTCCCCCCAAACAAACCTTGAGCTATAACCAAGATTTGCTATTGGCTTATCGTTCACCATTTGTTTGAAAGAGAGGAATCACAAACCTGGCTTTGAATGTAGCATTTAACCAAAGAATGACTTTGCTCCTTGTAATATGGCAGCAGGAGCAGGGCAAAAGTGACCACACCAGCATGCTGTGTGTTCATCTTTAAACTACAGTTAGCCTTAACTATGGTTTAAAGTGTCCTGCAAAGAAGATCACTGTTTCTATATGTCATATTTTCCCCAATGACCTCCATTTTTTATTGTTCAGATTAAGTCGGGGGGGATCAAATGTCAGAAACTATGAATTCCAACCAATCTAATGAGTGACAAGTTTTTGTGAAAGTATTTCATGTGGGCAGATAATATTTAGAAGGCCCTCTGAGACTTCTGCATGCATTTTGAAATTTCTAAGTGTCAATTTTATATTATTTATGCCGCTTTGAGTTTTTAAAAGTTGTTGAATAAATTAATCCGCTTCATTAAGCCCCACCCCCACTGCTCTGCTTTTAACTTGGCTGCATATTATTTCTTCTTTTTTCTGCAGTGACTCCTAATTATATATGGCAGAACCATATATAATTTCTAAATACTTAAAGAGCAACAAAATCCTCATTATGAATGGTTTCAGGGCTGCAGAAGGTGATAAGATAATGATGAGGTCTGTAACCACTTTAAAGAGAGTAAGAGCTGGGGCCACGTTCTGCCCTCAGTTACTCCAAATAACTGCATTGACGTCATTAGTAAGTAATTGAGGTCGGAATTTAGCCTACAGAGTTTAAGGTCATTAATCCTGGTGATTTTAAGTAAATTGCTGTGAGAAGGACATTGTTTATAGCTATGTAACTGTGAAGCGTGAGGCCTGCTTTTGCATATGCAATATAAAACAAATTTGGAGCCAACTTCACATATTTGAAGGAAAATAAGCTTACTTTCCACAGAATGGACAAGTATAGGATGGAAGGCACACAAGGGAGTATATTTTTCATAAAAATATTTAGACTTAATTGAGAAAATAATTGAAAACACTGGTATATATTAATCTTTTGGTGTATAAATTTTAGTTTATGTACAGATGATGAATACAGTTTTATTCTGTCTAGGTGCCCAGGAAAAAGGAGATTCTGTCCATTACGAACTCTTGTTTCTCACAAAGTAGTACAAATATTTATTAAATGTTGGGTATGCCTGCTGTGTTTTCCTTTGAAACAAACATCCTAATAGCATGTTAGAGAAGGTTTGATAACTTTTCCTTCAAACCTTGTCTTGTTTATTTGCCAACTCATGACTTGGGACTCCTCCCAATAAAATAATTGTCTGAGCTGGCAGTGACGGGCTAGAACAGAGATTGTGGGGTTTTGGTGCACAGCTCATTGAAAGCATTTATCCAGTGTGTGGTAGCTGTGAAAAAAACATATTCCATGTTAGGGATCATTAGGAAAAGATTCAAAAAATAAAAATGCTAATTAGAGATGAAAGGAGCTGTCGATTTCAGTTCTCTCTGGTTCTCATTTATGCAGTCTTAATTTCAGTTCACATTTCTGCAGTGGTCTGCAATTTAAAAAAATTCTCATTAAAGTTATTCAGCATTTTAGTGTGAATAGATAATGTATGCAGTTTTGACTAATGTGCTAATTTTTGCTAATGTGCTAATTTTGACTGATATAATGCATTTTTGTATAGTATTTTCACAAATACATCCGTTCTTTTGAACACTTACTCCTAATATATGCATTTTAAAAACACTGTTTAATGGGAGAACTGCATTGTAAAATTCAGATAACTGCAAATTCCAACTAGACAGTGTGAGGCAAGGAGATGCTTATGGGGGAGTGGTGTTGAGAGAACAGAGACCTGTGTGACACATGGTCTGCACTCTGCCTGCTAAAACACCTTGATGCCCTTAGGTGCAGTAGAGGACTATGTATTGTAGCAAGTGTTGATATAAGAGTCAGCTGTGTGTCCCATCAACTACTACATGTTGAATGAGAGGGGTGTCGTCTTTGACTTAGGTAGGGAAAATATATTGGGCTAGCCCTACACAAAGTAAACTAAGGAATTCACAACCACAAGATGTGGTGGTCACCAACTCTGATGGTTTTAAAACAGGATTAGGCCAATTCAAGGAGGAGCATGCTGACACTAGCTACTAATTTGCTATATGTAGGACCATAAATAGCATGCCTCTGATTATCAGTTGCTGATGGAGAACAGTGGGAGAAGCATATTGCTATCATGTCCTCATACTGTGCTTCATGGAAGCCTCTGGGAAACAGGATGCTGGACTTGAAAGGTCTTTGGTATGATCCAGCCTGGCTGTTCTTAGTACCACAACCCAACCTAACCTTGCCTATAGTGTGATGAGATTTGAGTGTATCTTAGGTGAGGATAAGTAGTCTTTTACCCATTTGATGGTGTGGTTGATAGTGTGGTCCTACTAACCCCATTTATATGCCATTTGAAGGAATACAGTGCAGAAATACTTTGAAGTAATTTCCACACCACCTATGTACTTCAGAAACCAGTAGCACCAGCATAGTCAAGCTCACATACAGCGTTGGAATCCATGGAGCTGCTCAGGTTAGAACTTCATTAAGAGTTAATTTGACAGACCTCCTCTGCATCTAGCTAGGATTGTTTCCCCTACTTCACCTTTGCAGCACGGTAGCCTATAGTTGGACTGGGCTTTGTTGGACCCACACTGGCTGGGGTGGAGGTGAATGGGATTTGGAGTCCAACATCCTTCTTCATAGGACCTCCAGTCCTGAGACAGAAGTCAGCCTCTCTGTAGTTTAGTATTATCTTTGTAGCATACTCCCTAGAATTAATCTCTACACAACACCGTCACACAGCACAGCTGCTCCCCTTTTTTTTCTTTCAAAAAGTTGTCATGATTAGATCTTGCTGTTCTGCTTTCACTTGAAGGAAATAGTCTGTTAATTCATAGGTTGGTTTGTTGTACTTCTTCCAGTTTCCTCACATACATAATACAGAAAGGCATGATCTGGCTCTATGTAAGAGAGACTTGTAGCTCACACAATTTTGACATATCACAAGTCAATCCAAGTCCATGTGAACCAGAAACATATTCTTCAAATATGCGTAATTACATATTCATTGTCTCACAAAATTAATACCCAATAGTGGACCTTATAAAAGTTAACACTAATTTACTTCCCAAAATTCTCGTCAGAATTATCTACTGCCAGATTAGATGGCAGAACCTTTAAACCAAAAAAAGTATTTGCTGGTGAATGTAAATGTGCCATTGAATCTAATGCGCACCTTAATTTTCACAATGTAATTTGGCCAAAAAAGTGAGCATTAGATTTGAGTAAATACTGTATACTGAAGAAGTGATATGTCATATAATTATGAATATATTCATCCAGTGATGTGAGGATTTCAAATATTATTTTGTAGGGCATGTCAACAGAACCATCTAGAAGTACTGTATGATGAACTCTTCATTTATTTAATGTGAGAAGAGGTGCATCTGTTTTCCTTAACCAGATGATGAATGCTATGATTACAATATAATGGTTTGTGAACATCTCCATACATGGCCCTAGTTTCAAATGTGTAATAACATTCAAATGAAGGCATATTTGCTTTATAATAGCTTTATAACAGCTTAATGCTTCTAGCAAAACTTTACTTAATGCATATCTAAGGATTACACACAGTACACTAACTAAACGAATCCCAAGCATGTAGACATTCGAAAATATAAACATCAGTTTTCTAGGTTACTCAGTTTACCTAGAAAAGGGATGGAGAACCTGTGGCCCTCCAGATGTTGTTGGATTACAACTCCCATCATCCCTGAACATTGTCTATCCTGGCTGTGGCTGATGGGAGTTGGATTCAAAAGACATCTGGAGAGCCACAGGTTCTCAATTCCTGACATTCTAGACTATGGGCATTAGTAAGATTTCCTTTGATAAATCCATCTTCCACACCATCCAGGTGTTTTTTTTTAGAAAAAGAGGTGCGGGAACTTGTTGACCTTTTTTAGGCGGGAACACCCACCCAATGGTGGAGGTTGAGGGGGAAGACTTCTTCACTTGCTCACCCCACCGCCACAGGGAAAAATAAAAACTTTTGCCTCAGACCACTGTCGTAGTCGCACCACTGTAATCACCCTGCTGCCCGCCACCTCCATAGTGCAGCCCCGAGCACCCTGACACCTCTGTCGAGCAGCCCCGAGTGTTGTGCAAGGGGATGGCACCACAACACAACAGCTGCTGGGATGAACCAAAGAGGTGCCGGAACTCAGTTCTGGTGAGTTCCAGCTGAAAAAAAGCCCTGCCACCAACTCTTTTATAACATAAGAGACAAGACAAGACGGTAATCAGTCTGAGTCTTAGCAGCTGACAATTGCAAGAACCAGATGCTGAGCTGTAGAATTTATTTTTCCAGGAGGGTCATGTAGGTCTTTGATTTCTTTCATAGCTAGCCTGTCAGAAATTGTTTTATCTGGCCCCTAGGTTGATTCCCACCAGAACAATAAAGCATTTGTACGCGATAGATTGACGTCGTAATCATAGTTACTTGGAAGTAACTCCACTAGAGTCAGTGGGAAATTATATTGAAGTAAATACATTTGGGTGGGGACAATGATAGTCACTTTTCCCTATGTACTGTAAGCCAGTAAACTAAACTAAAGGTTTGCACTGTCTTTGTGAAAAGTGTCAATGAAGAATAAAAGTTGTTATGTCAGGACATGATATGCCAGTCTTGTTTTTTAGTGCAGAAACAATGGACTGTGAAGCGTTGTGTGGATACTACTTATTTTTTATCTGAATGCAACTTGCAATCTGTTGTTTATGGAACTACAAATGTTATTTTGCCTAGGCAGAGTTAACATCTGTTTGCGATGGAGAATGCCATCCAAATCTCAGTGAGCAGCAAGGAAAAGACATGAACAGCTCTGATAGCCTTTGCCCACATCACTGGCAGCTCCGGTGCCAGCGCCAAGTTTTGTATGCCCTTGGGTAAGATGCCCCCAGTGCCCCCTTCTCCTCATGGATGATTCCACTACCCATTCATTTGCCTTCTCCAGATCCCAACCCATACAGTTGCTCAGGGGAAGAGTGCATGACATGTGAAGAGTGCTACCTTGTTTTCTCAGTCTTGTCACTACCTGCATGTTCAGAAAGGGCAGTGAACATGGAGGTACAGCAAGGAAACTCTGAAAGTCAACAGTAGGCCCCCAGCAACAGTGCGGGCCTTACACTGATGCCCTACAATGCTTACTTCTGAGGACACTCTGGAAATTTAAAACTTTCTGTGCAAAAAGGCTATTTTATCTTTGTATTTCTAGTACTGCATGAAATATAAATCTTCAGGTTACTTTATGATCCAGATACAGTACTTTTAATATTAAACAAAATAATTCAAACAAAGAATTTCAAACACTCCTACAACTCAGGTGCAGGTGTGTAGCTTGGGGGTACTTCTGGACCCATGTCTGTCACTTAAGGCTCAAGTGGGCTTGGTGGTGCAAATAGTTTTACAGTTGTTTCTGCTGGTGTCTAACCTCTGTGTTGAAGTTGTGGGAACCCCTAAGCTAGATTATTGCAATGCGTTACACATAGGGAGATATCTGAAGGCAGTTTGGAAACTGCACTTGGTGCAGAATTGAATGAACTGATTACTGAGTGTGGTAGGATGGTTTGAGCAGGTATCACTGATCTTCGCATAACTGCATTGGCTACCAGTAGTTTCCAGGTTCAATTAAAATTGCTGGTTTTGACCTATAAACCTTTATGTAGCTCACCCCCCATGAACCAACCCAGACCCTGTGCTCATCATCAGAGGCCCTTCTCTTTGTGCCCCTTTCGAGGAAGGTGACATGTGAATGATTGTGGAGGCACACCAGGCACCACCATTAACTGCTTTTAGGCACCCTACAAAAACAGGCTTTGGTCCCTCATTTTTTTGGAGGAGCTGGGGTACTTAAGTGTATTTGTAGCTTCTTCTGCTCATCTATTTAGTGGACTTGGTTGAATTGGATGCTACATTTTATATATATTATGGAATAGCATTTTAGGTTTTTATTTTAGGTTTTATTTTTGGTTTTAATGTTTGGTTTTACCATGTCAGTTGCTTTGAGTAACATTTGTGAAAGAACCAACAAACTCACATGAAGTGAAGGACCTCAACAGTACGTTCAACACTGCATCAAAAATTTAGAGCACAGGACATTTAAAGAAACTTTTATCTTCATGAAACTAACAAATTATACTCTATTGCACAAGCTACAATTTATTCTAATACCCCATAATCTTAATTGGTTGGTCACCAAACACTAAAAATTGCCTTAAACATTGAGTCAAACACCCTTTTTTCACAGTCATAAATTGTTTGATTCCTCCCAAAGTGTCAGGGAACTGCCATCGGAGGGACAGGTGGTGGACAGGCTCCAGGAGAATAGGAGAGAATCTGCAGCAGAGGAAGGAACCAGCAGGGGGAGTGCAGGAGTCACAGCGGAGGGGAGGCTCTGGGATACTTCTAGTGAGAATAGCGAAGAGGTAACAAGACCCCCATTAGGAACTCCCACCCTTCGCCGGAAACTGTCACGCAGAGAGTCACGAAGGCGCATGTCCGTCAAACAGCTTTTATGTTGGCGTAAATTCCGTAGACGCCCACTGTCAGATTCTACCAGCGACTGACGGAGTCATGCTTTGGGGGCTCCGTTAGTGCCTCGGTTTGGATGACCAGCCAAACCCCAGAGGGATCAAGCTTTTACGCACAAACAGCTCACTATCCCATCACAGCAATCTGACAGTCTTTGAAAGCAGCTTGTGCAAGCAGAGGGCATCATGAGCGAACCAGCCGGAACCGGAGGAGCAGGAGCTGGAGCTGGAGCAGGTCCAAGCCTGGAAGAAAGGTACAGGGCGTTGGAGGTCCAGCTGGCGCTGCAAACGGCAAGGCTCGAGGAGAGGAGGGCTCAAGATGCGGATAAAGGGAAAACCACCCCACTTGCCAGACGGGTGCCTGGATTGGTGCAGTAATTTGGGGGGGATCCCAGGAACTATCAAGCCTTTAGGACAGAGATGCAATATGCTCTCAATCTACTGTTTGATGACTTCCCCGATGAGAACTCTAGAGTGGCGTACGTGATTGGCCATCTAGAGGGAGGGGCGAAGGACTGGGTTCGGCCCCTGATGGCAGCCAATAATGAAATCTTAAAGGACACTATGAAGTTTTTTCGCGCCATGGACTTGATGTTTTCCAGCGAGATCGAGCAGGGGGTGGTGCGCAGACAGTTAATGGCGTGTAAACAGGGGAGCCGATCTGTACGTGAGTACTGGACTGAGTTCACCATGCTGATTCATAGACTAGGGTGGGACCTTGCTAGTGAACCTATTCAAATGCTGTTTGAAGAAGGTCTCTCTCCGGCAGTGAAAGATGAACTTTCCCGGGCGCCTAGGGCAGAGTCTATGGATCAGCTGACTAAATCAGCGCTGTCCATAGGAGCACGCCAGGAGGCTAGAGCTATGGAAAAGCGGGAAGGAAAGGGGGAACGTTGGAAGGACTTCCGCATTCCAGAGATTCCGGAGCAGCCTTTCCCGCCAGCAGAGCCGATGGAACTTGGAACAGCGCGCGCAGTTTCAAACACCAGTGAAGGGCGGAAGAAGGAGGGAAAGAGCGGCAAGAGATGCTATCTCTGCCAACAGCCAGGTCACTTTGCCAGAGTCTGTCCGCAAAGGAAGGAATGGCAAGGGATGGCGGGAACTGTTGGGGGGAAGGAGGAAGAAGAAATCACGGAGCAAGTAAAAGCCAACGCCTGGTTGCCAACATCAGGGCACAGCAGCCAGGCCAGGGAGTAGTGAATGTGCCCACGCCGGAACCTCCAAGACCAGCGCTTGTGATAGAGGTGTTGCTGGAACTGGCAAACGGACACCCATTGAAGATAAAAGCGCTATTGGATTCAGGTAGCTCATGTAATTTCATGAGTAAGGAGTTTGCAGCTGAACACCAGATACAGACTATCCCATTAAGTAAGCCTTTGCAGGTTACCACGATTGATGGGAGGGAGCTGTTGGGAGGAGAAGTGAACCAACAAACTGTACCAATGATAATGAGGGTGGCAAGACACACAGAACTGATAGCGTTTAACGTAGCCACCTTGGGAGGAGCTCCTATTATCTTGGGAATGAGCTGGCTGGCACTACACGATCCGCTAGTAGGCTGGCATCAGAGAGTGGTTTCCTTTGGATCAGCACATTGCCTAGAACACTGCAAGGAGGGAGAGGCTCAGGCAGGGGCCAGGGCCACTCTAGCAGGGATGGAAGTGATGGACAAGGGGAGGGTGCCACCACAATACGCTGACTTGATTGACGTATTCAGCGAAAAAGAAGCAGATAAACTGCCCCCGCACAGACCCTTTGACTGTCAAATTAACTTACTCCCAGGAGCACAATTGCCAGTGGGCAAGCTGTATGCAATGTCAGACAGTGAGATGCAGGAGTTAAGGGAGTTCATTGACAAGAACCTCAAGCGAGGTTTCATCAGAGAGTCACGAGCGGTGGGGGGCAGCCCAGTGTTCTTTGTGGACAAAAAAAACACGGGCAAGCCCAGGCTTGTATGTGATTTCAGGGCCCTAAATGCAGTGTCAGAACCAGTGACTTTCCCTATGCCTAGAATTGATGACATTCTAACACGGGTGAGAAAAGGGAAAATTTTTACCAAGCTGGACCTTAGGGGGGCATATAACTTGATACGTGTGAGAAAGGGGGATGAGTGGAAGACCACTATGTTCACCCCCTTGGGGGCTTTTGAGTACCGGGTTATGCCTTTCGGATTACAAGCGGGCTCCGCCTGCTTTCAATCATTCATGAATCACGTCCTGGGGCCACTGCTCTACAAGAACTGCGTAGCGTTCTTAGATGACGTCCTGGTGTACTCAGAGAATGAGGAGCAGCATGTGCGAGATGTAAGAGAGGTACTGAGCAAGCTGCGAGAAAACCGGCTGTGGGTGAAACTGGAGAAGTGTCAGTTTCATACCAGGGAGGTGGAATTCCTGGGGTACCGGTTGTCTGACAAGGGATTGGCCATGGATCCCAGCAAGGTTCAAGCGGTACTGGAATGGAAAACACCAAAGACCAAGAAGGACGTGCAAAGGTTCCTGGGCTTCGGAAACTTCTATAGGAAGTTCATCAAAAACTTTGCCCATTTAACAGCGCCCATCACGGATTGTCTTAGTAGCAAAAAGAAATTTGTTTGGACGGAAGAAGCGCAGCGGGCGTTCGAACATTTAAAGCAGGCGTTTGCGTCGGAAGAGCAACTTTTGCACGTGGATCTACAACAACCAATGAGAGTGGAGACTGACGCGTCAGACCGAGCGGTGGGGGCCGTTCTTCTCCAGCCGGGAAAAGATACGTCTGAATGGAGACCGTGTGCATTCTTCTCGCGGAAGTTGAACAAATCCGAGAGGAACTACACAGTATACGACCGAGAACTGCTCGCCATTCATGAAGCATTCCGGAAATGGCGGCACTTGCTGATTGGGGCGCAGCACAAGGTTCAAGTCCGAACTGACCACAAAAATCTGGAATACTGGAGAACAGCCCGAGTGCTGAACCAGAGACAAGTGCGATGGGCCCAGGAGTTCTCCAAATTCCACTTTGAGATTCGTTACGTGCCCGGCTCCGAGAACGTGAGGGCGGACGCTCTTTCCAGGAAACCTGAGTACTTAGAGGGGGAGGGAGCGCCTGAGGCAAGGCATGTAATCCCTGAAGACCGCTGGGTGTGTGGGGCGGCATTGGTGGGGCAGAGGGAACTGATAGAGGGTACTGAGAACGATGAATACGCCCAAGAGAAACTCAGAGAGCTCAGGAGGACAGAGGAGAACACAGGGGGGGTTGAAGAAAAGAACGGGGCATTGTATTACAAAGGGGCACTGTACATACCCGATGGGGAACTGAGGGGCAGAGTACTCAAGCAGTTGCATGACAGCCCCACAGCGGGACATTTTGGACAGCACAAAACCATGTGGTTGGTTACCAGGGAGTTTTGGTGGCCCAAGGTGAGGGAGGACGTACGGGAATATGTCAGGGGTTGCGACAGGTGCCAGCGAGCGAAAGGAGAGAGGGTGGCGCCAGCGGGGCTATTACAACCCTTACCCACGCCAGAAAGGCCATGGGAGGCAGTATCCATAGATTTTATGACGGACCTGCCAAAATCCAAAGGCAAAACAGCTGTCATGGTGGTGGTAGATCTATTAACCAAGATGTGTCATTTTATAGCTTGTTCACATGCGGTCACAGCGGAGGAAACCGCCAAGTTGTTTGTAGAACATATTTTTAGGTTGCATGGCGCCCCCTTGAGGGTTTTGAGCGACAGAGGGAAACAATTTACTTCCAGGTTCTGGAGGAAACTTATGAGCTTACTGCACGTAGAACTCAATTTCTCAACTGCCCGGCACCCAGAAACAAATGGGCAAGCGGAAAGGGCAAACGGGATTTTACAACAATACCTGAGGTGTTATGTAAAAGACAGAGAAAATGATTGGGTGGATAAGTTACCTCTAGCAGAATTTGCCTACAACAACGCGGAGAACGTGTCCACAGGGATGAGTCCCTTTCTGGCAAATTATGGGTGTCACCCCCGGGCATTCCCAGGAGAGGGAGGGGAGAGGTGGAGCGTGCCGGCGGCGGAATATTTTTTTGAAGAGATGGAAGCGATCCACCGTCAGCTTCAACTTAACTTAGAGAAAGCCAAGGAAGAATATAAGAAGCAAGCAGACAGAAATAGGAGGGAAGATGAAACTATAAGGGTGGGAGACCGGGTGTGGTTATCCACCCAAGGACTACCGTTCAAGGGCGGGAGTAAGAAATTGAGACCCAAAAGATTGGGACCCTTTGAGGTCATACAGCAGGTCAACCCAGTAGCATTCAAACTCAGGCTGCCCAGTCACATGAAATTACACCCAGTATTTCACAGGTCATTACTGTCGCCGTACCGAGAGGGACGTGAGTGGGGGGAGCGTGAGAGAGAGGCCACCCAAACGCCCGTGATAGAAGAGAGAGAGCGCGACATGAACGTGGCAGGAATCATTGATTCCAGGTGGAAGGGGAATCAGGTGGAATATCTGGTAGAATGGGAGGGGGAAGTAGAGTCGGAAAACACTTGGGTACCAGCAGAGGTAGTCAATGACGAGGTCTTAATAGAAACATTTCATCAGCGTTTCCCAAGAAAACCGCAACCCGTGGCACGATTTAGAAGGGAACACTTTGGGACCACCGATGAGGAAGGAGAGTTTGAAGGGTTCCCAGAGTCAGGGGTGGGTGAGGAAGCCGACTCCGACGAAGAAGAGGAAGACGGGGAGAGAGACGGTACGCCGTGGCTAGAAGTGTTTGAATCCTCGGACGACGAGGAGAGTTCCTTCAGGGGCTTTCCGCCCTCACCGCCAGTGGGAGAGGAGGCGGGAGGGGGTGAAGGGGGCCCTGGGGGGGAGGTGGATGTCAGGGAACTGCCATCGGAGGGACAGGTGGTGGACAGGCTCCAGGAGAATAGGAGAGAATCTGCAGCAGAGGAAGGAACCAGCAGGGGGAGTGCAGGAGTCACAGCGGAGGGGAGGCTCTGGGATACTTCTAGTGAGAATAGCGAAGAGGTAACAAGACCCCCATTAGGAACTCCCACCCTTCGCCGGAAACTGTCACGCAGAGAGTCACGAAGGCGCATGTCCGTCAAACAGCTTTTATGTTGGCGTAAATTCCGTAGACGCCCACTGTCAGATTCTACCAGCGACTGACGGAGTCATGCTTTGGGGGCTCCGTTAGTGCCTCGGTTTGGATGACCAGCCAAACCCCAGAGGGATCAAGCTTTTACGCACAAGCAGCTCACTATCCCATCACACAAAGGATTAGCAAAAATGATACATTACATTTAAAAGAAAATGTAATGTATGAAAATAAATCATGTAGGATTTGTCATTTTTAATAAAGGTCCATATACAACTAAATTAGTGCACTAGGGGAAACCTGTGCAAGGATTCCTACTAGTGCAATAGGAATTTCACCCTCTATTCCCCCATATATACCCCCATGCCATCCCCAAATCTCCTGCAAAGGGTGGGTTTTATTATATTTTTGTTTAAATTACAGTAACTATTTCATAAATTTTGCTACTTCCGATTCTGGTTGTTTTGCCAGCTTCTGTCCCTACACAGATGACTTGGCTACTGTACTCTGTTCTGGTAACTTCCAGATGGGATTATTGTAAATGTGTGCTGTGTGGAGTTGCACTTGAAGATTACTTGGAAGTGTCAAGTGGTCCAAAACTCAGGGGCCAGGTCACTGGCAGCATTTCCTTTTAGAGCTCATATAGCCCCAGTTCTGAAACAGCAACGCTAGTTGCAGGTTTGTTTCTGTGCCAAATTCAAGGTGCTCACTTGGATGTTTAAGGCCCCAAATATCTAAACTGTAAGTGATTGAAAGCTCTATTTGTTTTGATTTTACATTCAGTAGGTTTACATCCCGGCCCCATGTTTTATTATTTTTGATTAACGGTTGTTTTTCTGTTTTGGTACTTGCTTAGAGAAATAATACTGATATCCTTAAATATAGAAATGAAAATTATTTTTTCATTATGTGTCCCAGAATGAATCCCAGGCTTGCAGGCTTTGGACATCCCCACCCCACCCCACCCCGCCCCACCTCACTGTCCACATACAGCATGGGCAGCATCTTTTCCTACAGCAACTGTGAAAAAAGGAGCCAATAATACCAGATTATAACAAAGTTATGAAGTACTATATCCTCATCATTTTTGAAATGTTTTGATAATTGCAGGTCTTTGCAGTGGCCTCACTCCAGAAATATTTGCCTGTAGGAGTAGGCAGTGAACATGGCTTATTTCCTCACTGAACCTGAGGTTGGCATTGGTTTGTACATCACAGTAAGCCAAAATATAGTATAAAAGGACCCACAAATGTGCAGGTTCTCAGGGAGGAGCTTGCAGCCACTTGATTTCTTCCTTGTCTTTTTTACCCCTACGCCAGACTGAACTGCACCAAGGCTTGGCTTAGCACATTGTCCAAACCTTGGCTCTCTATTTGTTAACCACAAGCTGTTGCTGAGTTTTACCACGATATACCAATGAAGCCACTGTCAGCTTTGACAGTACTGATATCTGCTGAGATGGATATCACTCTTCTCAGCACTACCTACCAAGCCGGTGTCACTTCTAGCAGTCTTTTGGGTACGTAGGGCCCAATCAGGGATGGGATCAACAAACAGCTTATATTCTGTCAGGACATATGTTTTAGACAAATCTGATAAAATGTTTTTTGTACTGTTTCTTAGGATATAGAATAATAAAAAAGGAAAAATAATCTGCATCTTGACCTGGAAAGCACATTTGCCCTAAGCAAGACAAAGCTTATGTATGTTATCTTTTCAACTTCCAAGCAGCCCTCCTTATTTTCCTTATTCTCAGTCTCCTAGGACTTTGGGCTCTGCGATGGATAGAGAGCAGCTGGCTCTTATCTGCTGGACTGTGGGTCTTCTATTTCTCTTTTTGGTGCTGAACTGCTAGGCAGTGGAGGGAAAGAGAAAATCCAGGCATTCTCAGCTGGGCTCTCTCAAGATACTGGTTTTAGGAATTCTCCCTTTTAACGTTTTCTCTCTCAAGGGTTTCACCCTGGTAAATTTCTCTCTTGATGATCCAGTTAACACAAACATGAAATTTATTATTTGAGATACCAGATACAGTTAAAGCAACAAAATTCATGGCAAAGTTTGGTGAATTTTACAGAGGTAGAAACAGAGCTCACTCTGCTAACTTCGTTCCCCCTCCATTCTCTGCCATATCACTCAGGAAGCCAAGAATTCCAGCAAATAATAATAATAATAATAATAATAATAATACCCCCCACCCATCTGGCTGGGTTTCCCCAGCCACTCTGGGCAGCTTCCAGCACATATAAAAACATAAAACGTCAAACATTAAAAACTTCCTCATGCAGGGCTGCCTTCAGGTGTCTTCCTAAAGTTGTGCAGTTCTTTATCTCCTTGACATTTGATGGAAGGGTATTCCACAGGGAGGATGCTACTGCCGAGAAGGCCTTCTGCCAGGTTCTGCCAGGTTCCCTGTAACTTTGTAGGGACCAATAGCATAGAAGTCGGGGGGGGGGGAGGATGGAAGAAATGATGTGGGTAGTTAAATAAAACCTATTTTTATTCAGAGTGAATTTTACTTTTTATAAGGATTGCCAAGGTTAGTTGATTTGCTTAGATTGTTTTAAATCTATCATTCTCAGTTATTAGAAAGGTGACCCTAATGAACCAGGCTGATTTTTTAAAAAAATAATATAAGTATTTACAAAAAATACTGATAAGCACCATCTTACAAGTTCCATTTCTTCTTTGCTCTCATATAAGAGCGGATGCTTTTGGAAGAAGGAACTTCCAGAGAAATGAGATTTGTTCTGTTTCTTCTCACGGGAGCTGCCTAAAGCCAGTTTTTAGCAGGTGCCAAAAAGAGTATATCAAGTATGTCTGCCTGATATCAGTAGGCAGGGAGTTCAAAAGTGTGGGTCCTGCCACACAAAAAGTCATTAGTTATATGCAGTGCTTTTTTCTGCGGGGACACAGGGGTACACATACCCTTAAACATTTTGTGAATCTAATGGGAGAAGAAACAATTTTTTTTTAGTTTCTTCTCTACCATGGTGAATTGTCAGTTCCATTGCTACCACGGTGTTTCCTGAGTCTTAGACAGAAGTGAGCATTTAATGTGTGAAGTAGGAGTTGGAATCTAGCAGTGTTTGGTCAGTTTCGTTGTTACCACCTCCAATGGTGGCCTCATTTCCTTTCCCGGTGATTTTATTGAGTCAAAACAAGAGTACCCCTAAACATTTTTAAGAAAAAAAAGCACTGGTTATATGTGTGTGTATATAATGAGTAGATTGGCTCTGAGTAGGGTTTTAAAGTTACTTGTATGATTCTTAGCTGGCTGTTGAAGTTATAGGTGTCTCCTTGAGCTGTTTTCAATGGAGAGCATAAATATTTTTAATATATAATAATTGCTATCCTGTGAAGTTTCTCAGTATATAAATGGGAGCACTGAAATATTTAAGAATGGAATTAGTAGCTGTAAAGCACCTTAACTTTTATTCCCTTTTTACATTCAAGTGGCATGTGTAAACATCAGGAATTGTGGGATGAAATAATCCTTGCTATTTAGAAAAGTTTTGGATGGGCAGAAAATGTTTTTCTTTTTAACCCTTCCTTATGCATGAATAGGGTGTCTGGAAATATGTCTGGAATGTTTCAACCTTGTGTGTTGTTTCCATATGTTTATGTAAGGGGAAGAAAGTGACATTGTACCAGGTGTAACTTTAGGCAGCCATTAGATAAGTTTACATAGTGGCTTTGGGAGTTCATTCTAAACCACAGAGACTAGAAAGCAGTTTTCATAAGTATGTCTCGCTGTATAATAAAAATGTAAGAATGTCATTGTACAGCCCACACTGGAGAATTTCTACTGCCTCATCACAATCCTGTATTTGCATGAAGTCAGGGTAGGGGAGAAGAGAGGTCATAGCATGGGAACAAGAAGGGTCACTGAGAGAGGGAAAGTGGTGGTTTAGAACAATGGCAGAAGTAGGAGTAAAGTGGGGGGTAGAGGGACAGGGAAGAAGTGGTGATTTTAAATAATGGCAGAGGTCTGACTACAGCAAGGAGGAAGTTAGGAAGGGCTCTGATGATAGCTTTTTGGTGTTAGCTTTATTGTTGTATCCATCACTGCTATTTCTCCTTTTTAAAACAGTTGAAAACAAAACAAAACCCCTCAGTGTCCTTCCAGCCCTGCTTTGTGCAAGTTTCTGCTGTCGCTTCCCCCTTCAGTTCTGCTTCCTTCTCATTGCACTCAAATGTCTCCTCCTTCCAATCCTCAAGTGCCTCATGGAAGGGAGATAAAGGGTGTGGAGCCCTCTAATATTGCATAGTACCTTTTTCAGCAGGAACTCGCAGGAACTTAGTTCCGGCACCTCTCAGGTGAGCACCATTGCCATTATAAGAGAACAGGGGAGGTGCTCATGGTGAGTTTTGACACCTATTTTTCTAGAAAATGCATCTATTGAGCACCCCACTGCCCGGACCAGCTCCTCCTCCTCCTTGCAACCTGTTTGTTTATCTGCCTCTTGCTTGGGCAAAGGAGGGTCATTGAATGTCCCTGCATGCTTGTTTATTGGCTGCCTGGCATGCAAGCAAGTGTTAGAAATGATAAGGACAAGCATCAGTAACTGGTGATAATGAAGCCAAAGAGCAAAATTTGTTCCTGCAGGTGGCAGGGGTGTCCCATAGAAAATGTCTTGCCCAAGGGCCCTCCAAAACCTGAAGCCAGCATTGAGTAGTGGGTTAAATATTCCTGGCATTCCTGGATTTTTTTGTTTTTGTTTTGTTTTGTTCATGGGTGCTATTTTTAAATCTGGTAGCATTTTAAGTATTATGTAGAAGCATGCAACAGTTTCACATTTTTCTCATGGATTGCTTATTCAGCTTTTGGAAAGAAAATATAATGTGCTGTGGTTTTGAGGGATGAATCAAAGGTCACAGGGGCCCTGCACACACACTTAGAGATGAATTGTGTCTGGGCACTATTCCATATTTAAAGATATATAGCAGGAGATTAAATTTCTGTTTGACCTTCTTTGCATTAGGTATGAAATATTACCATACATTAGAGCTAATTGCAGCCTTTTAAGATGGGAAAACAAGGAACACAAGGGACAACAGTTTGAAGTTAAGGGCAACATTGGGCTATGGCCAAGGGGAAAATAATGAAAATCAAAGCCCCTTCGATGTGACTGAAACAGTAACACGACCAATTTATACCATTGATCATCAGATCTCCTTACATTTCTGCTTTAGCAGTGGTGCAACTTGAGGGGTGACATTTACACCAGAAAAGTAGCATAGGGTCAATATGCTGCTGTGATTTTAAGAAAATGGAGTCCTCAGTAACTGTAAAGTAAAAATTGGAACAATTGGGGAAGAGTTGATTGCTCCCAAGTTGTGCAGCCCCAGTAAAGATGGTGCTAACCAATTCTCCCTTCCCCAAATAGTATGTGAACCAAAATGGAGCTATTTGTTGAAACTGACACTTTTATAGACTGTGTGATGTAGTTTTCCCACCCAAAGTGTACAAAAATGTGTTTAATAACTAGAAATTGTGCAAAGAAATGCATGTATTACTAGAAACGACATAGAAAATGCATTATATTAAGGGAAATAGCTTGCAAAAATGTGTAGCAGCTTCAGGAGGGAACAATATTGAACATAAGAGTGGCAGCACAAGCAAAGCGGCAGCACGGTCAGGTAAATTCCAGGACCCATGGACCCTAGACTGAAACAGGCTGCCAGCATCTCTATTTCTTTTAAAAACATTTTACTAGGGTGTTGAGCCAGAGCACTTAGGTTGACACTCTGAGGATGCAAGTATCCAACATCATTTCCCCAGCATGCCTCTGTGCCAAAGGTGGGCCCATTCCAATTGTTGTCTACTGCCTGGAAAGTTTATACAAGAAGAATGTATAACCTGCTGTTAAAATGGAACACACAAGACGAACTGGTTAAATCTGCTATGATAAAGTGGGCACAGGATATTGGGCATAACATTATGTTTGAGGACTGGGAAAGGTTGTGGACCACTGGGCTGAACTTCACTGCATGTAATGCTTTGAAGGAAAATGTAATGAAAATGATATATATATGGTACATGACCCCAGTTAAACTTGCCAAAGTATACCATTCGTCTGATAATAAATGTTGGAAATGTAAGGAAAATGAAGGAACATTCTTTCACCTCTGGTGGACCTGCCCTAAAGTGAAGGCCTTCTGGGAAATGATATATAATGAGCTGAAAAAGGTATTTAAGTATACCTTCACCAAGAAACCGGAGGCCTTCCTCTTGGGTATTGTCGGCCAGGGGGTGTTAAAGAAGGACCGAACATTTTTTATGTATGCAACAACAGCAGCAAGGATACTTATTGCCAAGAACTGGAAGACTCAAGATCTACCCACACTGGAAGAATGGCAGATGCAGCTGATAGACTATATGCAACTGGCAGAGATGACCGGCAGAATCCGAGACCTGGGAGAAGAAAGGATGGAAGAAGATTGGAAGAAATTTAAAACTTATTTACAAAAATATTGTAATTTGATTGAATGTTAAGAAGGATGCTTGATCATAAATAATTGGCCACCACTAAACTAGATTGAAATTAGATGATAAGCGAGATTAAGAAAAAGACAAATCCTTTGGGAGAACTATTTGATCATATTTAAACGAGTGGATATAAGATTGAAAACAAGATGATTATTTGCTTGGAAAAACTTTTTAACAATGTAAGTGGGAGCGGGAGACGTGAGGAAGTCCAAATGAGTTATGGAATTTTGTGTATGACATAAGCATTGTTGTTTGTTATTTATGCTTTTTTCTTATAAAAATATTTAATAAATATTTATAAAAAAAAGGAAAGTTTATACAAGAAGCAACTTTGGTTTTTCCCATTTATACAAGTAGGCATCCCCTTTTGTATCTCACCCTGCTTTCTAATTACGGGTTGATCTCATCATACGTGGCTTTCACTTACATGATTGTAGCTTTATGTACAATCGCTGACATTTAAAAAAAATAAATGGGAAAAGGGATGGGGAGGTGGAGAACAACCCCCCTCGCCCCGAAGGTCCATTTGAGTG
This sequence comes from Podarcis gaigeae, assembly GCF_964106915.1. NCBI lineage: Eukaryota > Metazoa > Chordata > Lepidosauria > Squamata > Lacertidae > Podarcis > Podarcis gaigeae. Next base: position 48,810,318 of record NC_139687.1, on the reverse strand, counting down.
GTTTGCAGCCTGATTTTCCTGGACTTACTGAATTATCCTCAAATTGGGTAAACCCTGATTTACAGGAAAAGTTTTTTGATTGGTGTTATTTGAGAGCAACATTATGTGAACTACACAAATTAAATGGGATCACAAACAGTTACAAACATGCAGGAAACTACAATGTGGACAAACCCTAAATCTCCAGTCTTAAGCAGCAAATATTAAGCAACTGTATGAACCATTCCATATTTGCATTCCTTTGTTGTCCTAGTTGGAGAAATAGGAAATTCTGGAAAACCATCCATTCTCTGGAGCTCCTGGCTAAACGGCTTGTTTCAGGCCACATGACAAAATGGTTGATAAAGTCAGAATTCAAACGAGCATTCTTGGCTACAAGTCCTTTGCTTAGTCCTATGATAGACATTAAGTGTATTTTTATTCAAATATGCTATTCATTTTGATATGGGACATGAACAAATTGAAAGATCTAGCAGAAAGCTATTTAATGACCTAAGAAAAAGTTTCCCAGATATACAAGAAATCTGTCATTTCATATCATGCATAGGAAGCCAGCTATATATATAGAGAGAGAGAGGTTGGTAGTGTGAACTCACAATTGCTTTAGTTCTGTAGTAAGAATACCGTTTTGCTTCAGACTGTCACAGATTTATCTCAGCACTAACATCTGCTTCACCCAGAGCTATAGCTTGAATTCCAAGTTTTCAAGTTTGAGTAGTGTAATCTTAAAATTATAGTTGACAAATACTGTTTGGAAATCACTGACAAATACTGAATGGAAAAAATTATGCTCAGATTTTACAGCTGGGATGAATTTAGTGAAGTAGGTTTGAGGTGACCTGTCTAATTCTAACCGTTGTCCCAAGACAGCATATCCTTCCTATATCAAAAGTATCTTTGACAGATACTTGTCCAGCCCTTTCATGAAAGTCTTCAAGAAAAGAGATTACACAAAATGTACTTGTAAAGTTGGAAAAATGGCAACTGGGTTGCAGGATGCTTTAGCCACAGATTTCCATCCTACTACACATTTCCATCCAATTGCCATCTTGTGTTAGTGTCCCAACTGAATCCATGAGGGGAAAGCTCAGGTCTTTCATATCCCAAATAATAGCCTGCAGCCTCTTACTGCTTTTTGGCAGAACTTATTTATCTCATTGCTCTAGTATTGAGTGTCAGGTTGTTATTTTGCCAAATAGCAACATTGCTTGGAGAAGAGGAAAAGAAAGAGGCAGCTATTTTTAATTAACAGCATAAGAAGAGCACTGCTGAGTTAGACAAAAGGCCCATCCAATCCAGCGCCCTGTTCTTACAGTGACCAACTACAGATGCCTATAAGAAGTCCACAAGCAGGACATGAATGCAATAGCACTCTTCCCACATAATTTCCAGCAAATAGTAAGGTAAAGGTAAAGGTACCCCTGCCCGTACGGGCCAGCCTTGCCAGACTCTGGGGTTGTGCGCCCATCTCACTCAAGAGGCCAGGGGCCAGCGCTGTCCAAAGACACTTCCGGGTCACATGGCCAGCGTGACATCGCTGCTCTGGCGAGCCAGAGCTGCACACGGAAACGCCGTTTACCTTCCCGCTAGAAAGCGGTCCCTATTTATCTACTTGCACCCGAGGGTGCTTTCGAACTGCTAGGTTGGCAGGCGCTGGGACCGAGCAACGGGAGCGCACCCCGCCGCGGGGATTCGAACCGCCGACCTTTCGATCGGCAAGCCCTAGGCACTGAGGCTTTTACCCACAGCGCCACCCGCGTCCCCCTTCCAGCAAATAGTACTCAGGGGTAAAAAGGTTAAAGGACCCCTGGATGACTAAGTCCAGTCAAAGGTGACTATGGAGTTGCGGTGCTCATCTCGCTTTCAGGCCAAGGGAGTCGGCGTTTGTCCACAGACAGCTTTCCGGGTTGTATGGCCAGCATGACTAAACAGCTTCTGGCACAGCAGAAACACGGAGCATAGGTGTTGTTTTCTGGCAGAAACCAGAGCACACAGAAACACGGTTTACCTTCCCGCCGCTGCCATACCTATTTATCTACTTGCACTGGCATGCTTTCAAAACGCCAGGTTTGCAGGAGCTGGCACAGACCAACGGGAGCTCACCCCATCACAGGGATTCGAACCGCTGATCTTCTGACCACAAAGCCCAAGAGGCTCAGTGGTTTAGACCACAGCGCCACCCGTGTCCCTTTATTCAGAGGCATACTGTCTCTAACAGTACAGAGGTAGAGTATAGCTATCATAGCTAATGGTCATTAACAGCCACATCTTCAATGAATTGTTTGTTATAACTGTCCAAATTGGTGATTATTGCTATATTTAGCAGGAGCAGATTCCATAGCTTAACTATGCGCTGTTTGAAGAAGTAGTTTCTTTTGTCTGTCTTGAATCTGCCAACACTCAGCTTCATTGGATGGTCCCAGAGTTGTAGAATCATGAGAGGATTAACAACTCAAAATTCAATTTCAAATTCAAATATCTTTAATACGGTCAATGACCAGAAAGCAGTTTATAAAAATATGACATTATAAGTAGTATTATGCTACAAATACCAGTGGAAATATGGCCAATTCACAGAATTGGTGCTTATATTTATGCCAGGTTTCGTCTTTTAAGGTTTTAAAAATTGAATTCAAATGATTAACAACTTTTCTCTATCCACTTTCTCCACATGGTGCGTAATTTTACACAACTCTGTCATGCCACTTCTTTCTTGCTTTTCTTAACTAAAAAAATACAAAGGTTGTAACCTTTCCTCTTATGGGAGTTACTCCAACCTCTTGATCATTTTGGCTGCCTTTTCTTAACCTCTTCCAGTTCCATAATAACCTTGTATATGTGAAGCAATCAGAACTATGCTCAGTATTTTCAAGTGTAGTCTCACTATGAATTTGTATGCTGGCAAGACAACATAGGTGTTTTTACTTTTGATTCCTTTCCTAATAATCCCTAACATGGAATTCACATTTTACACAGACTAGGTCGGCATCTTCATTGAGCTGTCCACTATACTCAATGTCTGATCAGTCACTACTAGTTTGAACCCTATTAGCATATTTGTGAAATTTGGATATTTTGACCCAAATATATGTTACTTTATACTTGCATACATTGAACTGCCTTTGCTATTTTTTTTGCTCATTTACCCACTTCGGATAGATCAGTTTAGAGTGCACAAGTTTTAACTAACTTGAACAAATTTTGTATCATCAGCAAACTTTACTTCCTCACTGCTCACCCCTAACTGTAGTCCATTTGTGAACAAGTTTAAAAAAACCACAAGTCCAAATACTGATTATGTTGAGTATAAGCAACTTTGCATGCCTCCAGTCAGTAGAGGACAGGGTTGCAACTAACAGATAGCTAGGGAAAATGCACTTTGTGGTTTCCTACTAAACAGCTAAGCCTCTCCCCTTCCTTCTGCTCTCTTTCGCTCTGTCTCTCCCCTGCACTAGGCTGCCAGTCATGAAACCTCCACTCACAATTTAGACATAGAATCCCAAGCCATTCTTGTGAATATGGAGGGCATGATCTGTTATTTCAAATCACCCTTATTCAACTAAGAGGTTGCCCAGTGCTAGAGAAGGAAGAACTTTGAGATCAGGCAGCTTTCAGCTGGCCCAATATGTGTCTTCATACCTCTCAGAGAATCCAAGGTGGATGCTTTTCAGCAAAATAACATATCCAGGAGCTGGGCCAAAGTTTCTCCATCTCTGTGCTTAAGCGACACACTTCCTTGATTCAGACTTGGTTAGTGTATGACCTGTCAATGTAAGGCTGATGAGCAGCGTGTTGTGGTTCGAGGACCCGACCCCGCGAAGTGAAATGAAGACACAAGGACACGTGATATAAGGTTAATGGGCTAGAAAAGGCCACAACTTTATTGATTACAGCAATGAAAAGGTATTGGCTTAGGCATTGGATCGAAACAAGTGGGTTTATTGTGTGCTGTGAAAACTTTTTCAGCTATATGTATGTCTTCAACCATCAGAAGTTTGAAAATGCTGTACTAGACTAAATTGCCTTTGACTAAAGAATGTCACAATAGCGTGCATTCTGCAGCTTCATAGCGTGCATGGTCTCCACATTCTCATTACAAGCTTTGGATCATGTTTCATGAATTCATGGTCTGCAATTTGTTTATGTTTCCCCAAGACAAACATGGTAAGATAAAGCAAAGGTTCTGCTTCTGTAGTGTAGGTTGCATTGCTCTAAGAAAATGTAAGCAAGAAAATCATTTTGGAGTTTTTCCCATGTTACTGATATTTCGTGTTGAGTATAAAGAGAAAAGACAGCATTGTGGAAAACAATAGAGAAAGAGAATGTAAATAACGAGTTGTGTTTCAAGGAAAGGTACATGTGAGACAGGCTGCACGTACCTTTGGAGAAAGAATAAGGACATATTTGTTGTGTTACTCCTACACACTCTGTGGGTTTACACAGATGTAAGTACATCAGTAATGTGACATTCCAGACCTGATATCCCATTGCCTTAAGCCCCTACAGAGTAATGGAACATGCCACCGGAGGAGAAATGTACACTGTTGCATTCACTGTGCACAGATAAAATGAAAGCAGAAAGTCAAAGACTGCAGGGAGTGTGAGCTACTGGCAGTAAGCCACAGAAAGGACAAAGTTTAGTATAAACCTAGGTATTCTTAATGCTAATATTTTCATGTTTTAAGGCTATCAAAAGCAAGTGTCAAATTGCAAAGGTGCAAAAATATGTAATATTACATAGAAGATAATTTATCCCAATTCATTATGAACCAGAAATGGATTTGTTCATCAATATTTTAAAATGGCTACAGTCCAGTACAGACTGACTTGGAAGTAAGCTTCGTTTAATTTAAAGAGATTTACATATCTGATTGAGATCTGATTGTTGAGCTGCAACCCTATGCAAAGTTCCCTTGGGAGTAAGATTCCAGGCAGAGCAATCTACTGAGCAACCTCTACTGAGGTTGGAGTGTGGAGGGGGAGTCTGGCAGAATAACCATCACTTCCAAGTCCTGCTGGACTTATGCCAGGCAGGAGAAAAAGTATGGATAGCTTTTAGCCTCCCCCTATTTATAAATAAATAAAATCCAGTTGGTTTTAATGAGGATGAAATTAACCATCACAGCCCAACAGCGGGCATAGTTCCCTGTTCCAGGGACATATCAAGGAGATTTGGGTGGAGAGAGAGGAGACTGCAGGGGGAAGTAAGCAAGGAGAAACACCCATTTCCTGCAAAATTCAGCATATGGCAGCCCATCTCAATACTCCAAGCATTGATTAAATTCCAACACCCACTGGATCCAGGAATTCAGGGGAGTCAAGACAACAGTCCTCACCAGTCTGCTGCATTTTCTTTGGTACAGTACTGCTACAGAAAGTTCATTTGTACTATGATAAGCCAACACCTGCTTCACTGATTGGACTTGGAAATGATTGACCTAACGGTCTCAAGAAAACAATACACAGAGAAGGAGGATAGTGTGATATTGTAGTGCTTAAAAAAAAATTATTTAGTTTATGTGTGTGTGTGGGGGGGTGTCCAGTAGCACCTTAGAGACCAACTAAGTTTGTTCTTGGTATGTTGCTAGACATTTTGTATTTTGGGTTGTGATAGCAAATACAAAATATATATGCAGGCGTGTGTGAATTAACATTTTGCCCTTTTAAAATGCATCATATGCAGAGTTGGTCCCAGTTTCACATAACTTCTGGCTGATATGCTGCCTGATGTTCTCCATCCCCCCCCCAAAAAAATAGGTGCACACACCCCTAGTGAGCTTGTTGGCAGCAGTCATGGGCAGCAGCTGTGATGGCACTGCAATCTGTGGCAGGTGGCTGTGAGCAGCCTACCATTTTACATTTATGCTGCTACATCAAGGCACTGAGGGAGGTTTAAAATAGCAAATGGCTTGTAGTCACCTCCTGCAGTGTAAAAACAAGCCAAGGGGGATACGTGGGTGGGCTGGTGTAAGCATTGTCTGCAGGGGGACCATTGTAGACTCTGCTGTTTCTCCTTGTCACCACTGCTTCTTCATCCATGCTCACTGAATATGTGAGCAGTGGCAAAAATGAGAAGATGTTTGTACATATTAAACCTGGAGGGAATAGAGCAAATGAATGCCAGTGAGAGCCACCAAGGGGGTGGGGAGAGAGACACACACTGAAGTCATCTTACCCAGGGTTCTTCCAAAGTGTGGTGTCAGCACTGGTATATTGAGCTGGTATCAGTATGTGTGGGTGCTAAGCCCTGATCATGTGGATGGGGCCCTGATCATGTGGATGGGGCCCCAATCCTTTCTTGTGTGTATGTATTTCCTGTAACAAATGTGGAGTGATAGTTTAACCAGCACATAGCTGCTGAGTAGGCACTTATGTGCATATGGTTCTCATTAAAGGTTATATGCATGATGGGCCTAAGTTCATTTCCACAGCCTGCTGCATGCAGAACCTAAAAGACTGAGCCATATGTGAACTGACCCTGTCTTCAATTAAATTCTTAAGAAGTTTTATGCCCTTTCCCCCATATAACATTTTTAAATGCTTTTTAAATTTCATGACAACTCTTGGAAAACACAGAGGTCAACTAGTCTATAAACATGACTGCAGTTAGCATCCAGCACAACTTTTTAATGAAAAAGAGAGGGAACATTTATGTTTATGAAGCACACAGAGTCCTAAACATCTTAGCAAAGCTGCAGTCAGTTTAGTAGTAACCTTGTGATTTTTTAGACATGGAATTAGTGTAATAGGAGTTTTCATTTACACTAATAGCAGGCAGAATGCTATTGAACTTTGGCAGGAGTACACTGGCCTCAAGCTGGAGGAGAATGGGGGACTTGTCACGTCTTACTCATGAAATTGACTATCAGATCTTGGAAGAATCTCTCAGATTATGTGGTCAGCTCCCAAAATTCAGCATAGTAGTAATTTATGACAAACACAGTGGTCCAATTCAGATATATAAAGAAGCCTGCTCTGTCCTATGACTAGGGAATTGGGGAATACACTTTACGTCCTTGGTTAATATTAAGTCTGAACCAGCTTTAGCTACTGTCACCATTAACAAATAGTTGATGGTGTGGTGGGACTTGCCTGGTCTCTGGTCAGTTGTGTCATTACTGCTTACTGGAAGGAGTGTCTCCACCCCCATCACTCAGCCTGGAGGTCCTCCTCCAAGGGTCTTCTGGCAGTTACTTCACTGTGAGAAGTGATGTTACAGGGAACCAGGCAAAGAGGGCCTTCTCAACAGTGGCACCCTCCCTGTGGAAAGCCCTCCCATCAGATGTCAATGAGATAAAGAACTATAGAACTTTTAGAAGACATCCGAAGGCCATCCTGTATCACAAAGTTTTTAATGTTTGACATTTTACTATGTTTTTATATGTGCTGTAAGCCACCCAGAGTGGCTGGGAAAACCCAGGCAGATGGATGGGGTATACATAATAAAATTATTATTATTATTATTATTATTATTATTATTATTATTATTATGGCAGATGGTGATGGTGAGGTTGGTTTGGTGCAAATACCCCACCATGCCATTTGCTTTTGCCACAGGAATTTCATAATGGGGCACCTGACTTATGAAGAGTTCCACTTTATACACTAACATATTCTGCTTTTTATTTAGAATACTTACATTTTGCTTTATAGCCCTGTGAGGCTGTCAAAGTGACAGGCAGAGTAATCCTAACCTGAGAGGAACAGGGCAGTAGATCCACTGTTGCAGCCATGGCTCTTCCAGCTCATGCCATTCTGGGTGGAAAGTGAGTGGCAGGGTAGTTGTTTTTCCTTTCAGTTTTTGTTACACCATTTCCAGGTTGGCATAGGTAAGGAACACCAAGGAGTGTTCAGAAAAAAACCCTATGTACCACCCTAGCACACATACCCTGTTACCAACAACCTGAAAGGAGGGATAGGATTGCTCTGTTACAAAAGATTTTTTTTTTAAAATAAAAGCATATTCAAATCTAGGACCCATGATTATTCAGATAACAATTTATTGGTTTTCCACAGATCACCATTTGCTCTGATTCAGTGTTAAATACAGTGGTACCTCGGGTTAAGTACTTAATTCGTTCTGGAGGTCCGTACTTAACCTGAAACTGTTCTTAACCTGAAGCACCACTTTAGCTAATGGGGCCTCCTCCTGCTGCCGTGCTGCCGGAACACGAATTCTGTTCTTATCCTGAAGCAAATTTTTTAACCTGAAGCACTATTTCTGGGTTAGCGGAGTCTGTAACCTGAAGCATATGTAACCTGAAGCGTATGTAACCCGAGGTACTACTGTAAGGGAAAGTGCTGGGGCAAAAAAAAGAAAAGAGAAAAAAAAGCACTCGGCGCTTTCAAGCACGGACCTGTGCCTAGAAACACAGCATAAAAAGAAGTCTAGATGAACCTTTAGTCTTCTCAAATTAATCAGTATTCTATAAAACAGAGCTTATGACACAGTTAAATGTGTATTTGCACAGCCACATCCAGTTATTTCTTTTAATGAATCTCTTCTTTGGGATTAGACTTTTCATCTCTCGACAAATAGTAACATGAAAATCCAATCCCACATATCCAACTTTCATACTCTGCAAAAACCCAGCTATATTGCAATGTTTAGCCTTTACATTAGTTCTCAACTGAACTCTAGGCTCCTGTCTGCAGTGCCAAGGCAACTTATACAAATCTTTCCTAAATTTCCCTTTTGAATGATGCACAGATTTCACCATGCAATTTCAAGCTAAAGATGACACTATTATTTTGTTAATGTGAAATTTGGCAGGACAGCAGTGTGGATCCTTTTGTGTCAAGAAATAAAGGAAAGCTGTAATTTTTAAAGTGGTCCTCAAGAGCTTCTGGCAGCATTGTTAGTTTGCTTCTTTTCAGGTAAAGCTATAAAAGAGTATTTGGAGTTGGGCCTGGAGCAGTCACTCATTTACTTCTTGGCAGCCACTTTTGGTGGCAGAAAAATAAAAGTACAGTAATATTCTTACTACTTTTTTCTTTCTTGGTTTGCTTTCGTTCCCCTGATCAAAATGCTCAGGAAGATCTTGAGATTCAGAATGAAATCAATGAAGCATCGGAAAGAGGAAATGTTGTAGTAATAGGTGACTTCAGCTACTCTCACATAACTTGACTACATTTGTGTTTCAGTCATAACAAAATGGTGGATTCTCTAAATGATTGTGCTTTGGAACAGTTGTCCATGGAACCAGCCAGAGGGTCAGCGGCCCTCGATTTAATCTTAAGAGATGCCCAGAACTTAGAGTGACATGCAAGTGTTGTTGAACCAATTGGGAGCAGTCGCCATTGTGCTATTAACATAAATGCAAATGGCCAATTGCCAAGAAAACCCAACATGGTCACACTTGACTTCAAAAGAGGAAACTTCCCCAAAATGAAAACATTTGTAAAGAGGTGGCTGAAAGGCAAAGTCAAGAGAGTCAAATCTCTCCAAAATGCTTGGCAGTAATTTTAAAGCACAATCATTAGAAGCTCAACTGGAGTGTATACCACATTTCATAAAATGTATCACTAGGGACAAGAGGATGCCAATGTGGCTAATGAGCAGTCAGTAAGGCTTTTGATGAAGTCTCCCATGATATTTTTGCAGAGAAGCTGGTAAAATGTGGACTGGACAAGGTAACTTTAGGTAGATTTGTAGCTGGTTGACTGACCAATCCAAAGAGTGCTCATTAATAGTTCCTCGTCATCCTGGGAAAAAGTGGGCCCGTTGTTGTTCAACATCTTTATAAATGACTTGGATGAAGAAATTGAGGGGATGCTCATCAAATTTGCAGATGACACCAAACTGGGAGGGGTAGCTAATGTCACAGAAGACAGAATCAGACTTCAAGATGACTTTAACTGATTGCAGAACTGGACCTAAACAGAATGAATTTCAAGAGGGGCAAATGTCAGGTTCTACACTTAGGCAGGAATAACCAGCTGTACAAATAAAAGATGGGGGACATCTGGCTTCTCAGTAGTACATGTGAACAGGGTCTGTAAAAAGGCCACAAGTTAAACATGAATTAACAGCAGTGAAAAAACGTAAAGGTGTTTTAGGCTGCATCAACAGAAGTTCTGCTTCTGGGTTTCCCTTAGGCATCTGGTTGGCCACTGAGAACAGGATTCTGGATTAGGTGGGCCTTTAGATGTCTTCCCTGTGTTTTTATAGAAATGCAGAAACCTAGAATGACTGGAGACATTTGTAGAATGAAAGCATGGACAGCCCTATTTAGCCACCTCAGTGCAACAAAAAACATGTACCCAACCCAACAGAATTTTGCTGAAATTTTCTGTCCACTTTGATAATGTTTGAATGCAGTTTCTTTGCTCATAAATTGGCAGAGAATGACCACTCCCTGCTTAAAACGGGGGGCGCCCTTTGTGTGGACGCGCGCAGCCCCTAGATCTGGAGCGGCTCCAACAGCATAGGCTTGGCTTTGCCTTCCCTCAGGAGGGATACCTGGAGGTCTCCGCCTACCTCCGTCAGTTGTCCAATCCCACCTGGGGGAAGCATTGCCAAAGAGACCAGGCCAGGTAGGGGAGGGATTACCTGCCCACACAATAGAGGGAGGATCTTACCTGGGAATCCTCACTTGGCATAAATTGGCAGAGAATGGTTTAGAAGGGGAGAAACAGGCTGCAATTCAGCTTCTTGATGATTCCTGATGAGGGATATTTTTTGCCTGTAATTAACATTGATTTTTGTGGTGCTGTTTTCCTTGGTAAGTGTGCCTTTGTTGCCAGTCAGCTTAAATACAAGAGCATCAGTTTAACTACACAGTGAATAATATTGTTCCATTGTTCTTTTAAAGTTGCTTATATTAAATACCACTTCATGTAAATTTAGTGATATTAATGTACTATTCAGTGACAGACAATGTTAAATGTTGTTCAGCAAGTATCAGAAACAGGTTTTGTTCCCATTTGCTGGTGGAAACAACAGGCATTCCCCAAGCCCCCATATTTGGAAGGATTTGCTAATTTTTTGGAACCATCACATATGGAATATGTCATGTGTAATTTTTAACTGGATCCTGTGGAAGTAAATCAATCCAAAAATGTCAGAGTTGGACCAGTTCCTACATTTTTGTACTGAAGATACAATACTTCCAAAATAGAGAAGGCTTGAAGAGTAGGTTTAGTTTCTTTGGAATAATTGTTTTAATAATGAAACAGACTATTGCAGTCCCATGACACTTGAACCTAAATTCTCTGGTGAAAATATTTTTTTTTACATTTGATGTATTCATCTTCAATATTTTTCTTACAAGTTATGAAAAAAAAATATATGTTATGCAATCAGATTTCCAGTAAAAAATATAGTGGTCTTAATTAAACACTGCAGTGTGCTTTTAGATCACAAATTTACAATGATCATCTACAAAACTTTCTTTATGCTAAGAATAGACAGGAGTAAAGTCTTTTGGAAGGGGACTGTTAATATAGGATAAAGCAAGGATAAAGTCCAGTGGAAGAGAAGTACAGTGTGACGATTTACTCCTGCCCCTTCTCAGTGTTCTATAATACCTTTCAGTTGTACAGTGTTTCAGAGTGGAAATATTGTAAATTGGAATTTCTGAGGACCAGTTTACTGAAATCAGTGGTGTCCATCTTTACCAGTAAATTACACACATGGAAGTCTACCCTGTTGCACACATTTGCACAATCCCCAAATAACTGTGGGTGAAGTTACTGCTTTTTGGCACTGCAACCCACCATGGCTGCACTGGTCCTTAAATTTACTTCTTTTGTGTGTGTACCATCAAAGAAAAACACTTGGTATGTGTGGATATTGTGCACATGTGGATATTGTGCACATGTGCTCTTAGCTATGGTCACTTTGCCTACTCTGTATCTTAAAATCTACTGTATTTTTTGCTCTATAAGACTCACTTTTTCCCTCCTAAAATGTAAGGGGAAATGTGTGTGCGTCTTATGCAGCAAATGCAGGCTGCACAGCTATCACAGAAGCCAGAACAGCAAGAGGGATTGCTGCTTTCACTGTGCAGCGATCCCTCTTGCTGTTCCAGCTTCTGAGATTCAGAATATTTTTTTCTTGATTCCTCCTCCAAAAACTAGGTGCGTCTTGTGGTCTGGTGCGTCTTATAGAGCGAAAAATATGGTACATCTTTATCCTGCCTTCCTATGGTTTCCCACTATACCTCTATTGCTAAAGTTGATGGTTTTTACAATAATGGCAATGGAGGCAAAACAAAAAGAGGAAAGCAGGAACGGGATCTTGCAGCTCTTTAAGAAAAATAATTTTGTAATATATATGTTTATTATTAAATAGTAATATTGATTTCATATGTATATTTGTTTGGCAACAACTGTTTCTGTTTTCCATGTTTCAGTTCTGATGAGTTAAAAACAGGTCTGAAGTCTAAAGCAAGTTCTATGTCCAAGATTACAACTGCATGGTTCATATATTGCCTTCACATTGTCCATTCATGTTTCCAAATTACTTTGGGAAGGATATTGCCCAGGGATCAAAAGTTAGTGTATATTGCCTGCTGTAATGGAAGTAAATGAGTTGTGGGAGCACTAAAGGAAAGAATGTAGCATGGTAGGGAATGTTCTAATTCCGTGTGTTCAACATTCTGCTGGTTTCCAAAGGGTGGAGTGCATTCTTGTTGATCACTCAGCAGGATTTGTGATCTGTCTGCAGGATTATTTTTTCCCCAATGTTTCATTTGTTCCTCAGACAGGGTTTTTTTTTGTTTTTTGTTAATACTATGTTGATACAGTTTGGAGTATAACAGATCAGCTGCCAGTGAAACCAACTCAGCTAACATTATTTTCTTGTTACCGTCATTCTGTATTCAACAGAGAATTTCTGTGCTTGAGAGAGTGTGGTAGAAAGAAGCATCAATGTGTGGTGATGCTGATAGACCAGAATCTGAAAACCATTATCTTTGAAATAAAGAGGCACAGAAGAAGACTTTTAATGTTCCATTCCTAGGGTGGCCACTTTGCCTTTGCTGAGAAATAGGAAATGCAACACGCACATACAAATAAAAAAAGGATACAGATTTGCCTAACATTGACATATGCTAAATGTAAATTTAGAAATAATTACTATAATTTAAATGGAAATACAGTGATCTTACTAATAGTGGGTAAGACAGTGACATGGGGCCTTGTGGGTCTATTCAGTCTGCTGTCCAAGTGCTAATTGTTGATGGGCAGCCTCAGTGCTCCTCCTTGCTCTTTCTTTTTGCATTTCTTTTATATTTTAAGTGGAATTGGACCACATAGCCCTTCAGAGGACTGTTATCTGTAAAGTACTGCTTTCTTACACAAATGCTTTTGAATCATTCCAATGGTAAGAAAGGTATATAAGTTGGCAAACATTGCATTGGAATTTGTTCTTCACATAGATATTTTAAATATCCTTGAGCACGAGCCAGCTCAAATCTTGTATCCTCCCCATGAGTCTTTCCTTAAAAATCCACATGAATAACCAGCTCTGGAACAATGTTTTCCAGCTGCATGCCTTCATAGGCATTCCGTTCAAGTCAAACCTCATATTCCAGTTAGTTCTGAGTATTTGGATTCAGTCATTCATTCCCACTGTCGGACAAGCAAGTCTCAAGCTGGGATTTTCTGACTATAGCAGTAACCAGCCTGCTCAGCCTGCCAAGCTTAGTTCAGAATTCAGTGTGTTAATTCAACATTTGTTGTTTAAAAAGGGTCTGCAAATCTGGTTTTAAAATAAGCTCTGGGAATATACACACTATACCTTTTAAAGTCCATTCAAATCACATTCCCACCCCCACCCCCCAGCAAAGAATTTGGGGCATAGTAGTTAGGGGGTTAATGAGAATTATAACTCTGCAAGGGGTAAACTACAGTGTGCAGAATTCTTTGAGGGGAAGAATGTGCGTTGAAGGTATAATGTGTATGCAGCCTAAGTTTGGTACTTTTCTCATGTTTGAATAAGATACTCGTGGCTTTTGAAACAGTGGCTTTTGAAAGTTGCATGCCTTAGATTAGTTCACCTTTGCATATTGGTTTTGTGTAATCAATGAGACATTACTGAGATTACTCTAGAGCAGGCATGTCCAACTCCCAAGAAACTGCGATCTACTCCCAGTATAAAAACACTAGCTGCTTCTAAACCGCTTCTGGCGCAATGGGACACTGTGACGAATGCCAGAGTGCATGGAAACGCCATTTAACTTTCCATCACAGTGGTACCTATTTAAGAACTTTCACTAGTATGCTTTCGAGCTGCTAGGTTGGCAGAAGCTGGGACAAAGCGACAGAAGCTCACCACCTTTAAATAGTAAAAACACCAAAGAGAGAAAATATCAACTGTATAGAATCTGTATTAGAGAGAGAGAGAGAGAGAGAGAGAGAGAGAGAGAGAGAGAGAGAGAAGTTAGGAAAACAAGGATAGTTAGAGTATCCCTGCACCCCAGCTTTGGTCACTGAAAGGCACATATTGATTAACAAAGAAATAACAGTGTTTTGTGTCCCAGCTCCAAGATGAGGAATATGATTTACAACAGTTTCCCATGACCTTATACATGAAGGAAGGTTAAGATCATTGCCATGGTCATGACCCCAGGATCATGGGGGTGGCATATGTCCTCTCCCAAAGGGTATAAGGTCTTTAGTAACCAAATGAGCTACAAGAGTCATTCAGTTCATCCATTTGCCAGGAGAAATAATAACACCATTTTTTTATGTGACAATTTGGTGCAAAAGGGGGTGGGGGTGGAACTGGTTCTATGCTCTTTTTCATAAGATGACGTGTTGGGCTCCAAGCACTAATTGAAGGAAACACCAAACACATTTGTTTTCCCACTGGCGGCAACTAACTAACTAACTAACTAACTAACTAACTAACTAACTAACTAACATTGGGGAACTATGTAGACCTCTGAAATATCTTATGCTCAGCAATGGCAACTAGCATAACAATATTTTTGTTTACTGAAGTAGTGGCTTTATATTTATTATCTTGCAATGGTAAAACATAATGAAACGGTAGGATCCACTTCTATACAGAAACAGGTGCGTTTCTGAGAAGGCTATTTCTTATGACCTGGACACAGGCAGGCTGGGAATGCTGCTCTCCTTTCACAGAGTGACCCCGTCCAAATTTTGATGCTGAAGATGTGCCAGCTCACTATCTCAAAGATCATTTTGATACCTTAAAAAAAAATTCACATTACAAAAGAGAAGTTTGGAAATGCCAACAGTATTCAGTGACGCAAATTACGTTGATGGGAATATTGTGTTTGTTTACTCTGTCAAAGGAAAGGATGGTTCTTAAAAGTTTCATGACATCAAAGATGAGGCAGAGGAAGCCATTAGAACCAATCAATCATGTGTATTCCTTTTCCAACACTGTTTATAAAGGAACTTGGGCAGTTCCTCTGTTTAACTGTTGTGCTAACAACTGAGGACATTCCTAGCATTGCCAATATAATCTATTTAGTTCAATATTGAAATTGTCATACCACAGTTCTGAAACAAGTTCTCCTATCTACTGAAATTCACACTTCTCCAAAATTTGTGATGCAGTTCTCCAACCAAAAATGTGTACAGAAATGTGTGTGTTAATGGAAAATGTGCATAAAAATTAATATATTATTGAAAACAGCATACAAAGGGCATTCTATTAGGAAAATTGCTTGTAAAAGTGTTTGTATTAGCCCAAACCACACAAAAATGTGTACATTGAGATAAATTTGCGCTAAAATACTGATGAATTTTAACAAGGCTTTTTGATTTTAAAAGCCTGCAAACTGCTATAGGAATGTGAAGAACTGAATTTGAAACTGGAAAAATGAGAAACAGATATTGACAGATTTGTCCATCCCTACGTGATGCCCCATGTGGTTAATGAACCAATCTTGGCATCAAGATTTGAGTTCAGCTAGACATGAAAATTAATTAACTTGAGTGCTAAAACTAAATATATGAGCATCCCAAGTAAATATATTCCACAAATTTAACTTCCTTTATATAAGTAAATATAGCAGCAAGGTGGGGAGGGAGGGATGAAGCAGGAAGAAAAAGCTGTAATAGCTTACCCACATGCTGCCCAAGGCAAAATGAATTGTCTTTGCCTCAGCACCAGATAGCTGCAGATACCTGCTATTTGCACAGGAAAGAGAAATCACATCCACACCAATGGAGCTTTCCTTCCATTGTAGATAGGTGTGGGACTCCAATCTAGATCAGGACTGCAAGAAGAGAGTGGGTTAAAGCCTACCATCAGGATCCTGATCTGTCTTCTCCTTTCCCTGCTATTTACTCTTTTAAACAGTCATTCGTATAATTGCTAATTTTGTGAATAGTGTCTCCTTTAATGTGATGGTAATCCATATCCTTGTGATGTGCTGTTACTATATCATAGTTCATTTGAAACTGGCACTGGTGTAGCATTAAAGGTGGGTGATAAGCTTTGCTGTGAAGAGAAGGCAGAAGGTAGTAGCATGAAAAGGCAGTACAAAACCATGTATGAATTTGGGAGTGGGGTGCTTTTATTTTTTGCTTATAGCAAAGCAAATCTTGTTACTCAGCCAGTTTGCCCTGCCTGACACTCCTGAGATTGATGGCAGTGGAATTCCTGTGTTTATATGGGAACTATTTAATTGAGAGTTTCTGCCATGCCTTCCTGTTTTCAGAATGTAACCCAGATTTCAGCTTCCTAATCAAAAGAAATATGGCATTGTGCCATAGACACATCCAGTTTTACTTCCAATAATTAGCTTTAGCTGTGTTTGCAATCTGTTTTGTCTATAAGGATTTCTTTCTTCCTAGAGCAATAATTATTTTAATCAAAGAAATATACATAATTGGGTTTTTAAAACATACCATACACTTTCAGTATCTTTGTTTCTTGAAATCTCAACCCAAATGCCCCATGTTTTTTTTCAATTTTATTATTGTGTGTGTACATCCCTTCCACCCTCCTGCCCTATAGAGCACCCAACCAGCTGGCTTCTTCTGTGTCTGCCCCACTTCTCACTCTACTGCTAAACCATTCCTACCTGACCTCTCTGACATCCAGTGAGCATGAGTGACTTTCTAAAACAACAGAACTGCAGAGATGGGAATGTGCATGGAAATAATACCCTCACGTTTGGAAGCTGCATACCTAAATCCCAGACATTATTGGAGCAGACTATGTTCCTTCAAATATGATGAAAATACACTCTACTCATATTAAAATATATTCTCACATTTAAAGGGAGAATACTAGAGCATTCAGGTTCTTTGGAAAGTTATCAGTCCCTGATTTGGGAATTAGTTGAGGAAGGGAAGGTCATATTGTATGTGGTCATCTGCAGTGTTTTCATTTGAAAGGTGGAAGGAATCACAAAAGGATTTGATAATATGTGAACAAAAAGGCATTATTTATTTATTTATTTATTTATTTATTTATTTATTTATTTATTAAATTTGTATACCATCCTTCATCTGAAGATCTCAGAGTAGTTCACAGCATAAAAAGACAAGATAAAAACACAAAAGATACAATAAAAGCAAGAACAAAAATGAAACAATAATCCCCCCTCCCACAATCACATTTAAAAGGATATAGGATGTTAATCAGCCAAAAGCTGGTGGAAAGGGAACGTTTTTGCCCGGCAACTGAAGGTGTAATAATGAAGGCACCATGTGAGCCACACTAGGGAGAACATTCTAAAAATGGGGAGCCACTGCAGTAAAGACCCGTTCTTGTGTTGATACGCTCTGGACCTCTTGCGGAGGAGGTACATGAAGATGGATCTCCGATGATGATCACAGGGTCTGAGTAGGTTCATATAGGAAGAGGCAGTGCTTGAGGTATTGCAGTCCTGAGCCTTTTAAGGCATTATAGGTGAAAACGAGCACTTAATTGGGCTTAGAAACTAATTGGGCCAGGATCAATGTAAGATGCTCAAACCATCTTGCCATGGTGACCAACCTGGGTGCCGAATTCTTCACCAACTGAAGTTTCCGAACCATCTTCAGAGACAGCCCTCTGTTGCAGTAATCTAACCTTAAAGGTTACATTAGCCTAGAGGTTTCCAGAGCACCAGAGTTCATTTTTACTCAGAAAACCGATCCCCAATCTCTGCACTCCCTTCTGCTTTAGCCTTTCCTCCCTATCTAACTTCACTGACATCATCCCCACTTCCTTCCTTATCCCAAACTTTTGTCTGCTTTCCTTGAGTAGTCTTCCTATTGCAGCATTAGGAAGACTGGAGAAGAGAAGGAAAGGAAAGCTTTGGGAGAATATTATTAGCACTCAATATAATTAGCATTGTAATTAATTTATTAATCACCTTCTATACAAACATCTCAATAAAAAGATTTATAAATAGCTCACAGTATAAAATATCAAAGCAGTATAAAGAAAATGCCACATTGAACCTGATCTGGTAGCACAGAGGCAGCCAGTGCAGCTGCTTCAACAAAGGTATAATATATAAACTGAACATGGATAAAAGTGTGAGTGCGTATTTGGCTTTTTTTTTATCTCTCCCTGCTCTTTCATAAAAACATATTCATGCTTGATATTCAGATCTCCTTTAAGCCTGCTGTAAATTGCAAATTACAAATTATTTGGCAACCAGGTCCTCTGAAGGTCTCACATTGGCAGCTCTAATTTGAGAAGCCAATCATGGCAATTTCATGCTCAAATTAGCAATGCAGTATTTTGTGTACATTTTTTGCATGGTTCATTTCATTCCTTTTAAACTTTCGGCAGTCAGTTATTTCTTCCACCGGTGCATTTATTCTTGCTACAAGCCATAAAGCTATGAGATAATCCACCTTTAACTTTGGCCTGTGTTGATGTATTTTGTGCACCTCAGGTGAACCCTTTTCTAATGGTAGTTGGATTAATGTAGGGGTGTAATATGTATATGTACACACTGACACCAGTTTTCCAGCCCTTGACACCAGAAGTCACATCTGTGAATATCCATTCTAAAGCACTGAAGTCTGTAGCGGTACTGTGGACAGCTGCATGGACATAAGTCCATTTAAAATATTTTGATTCAAATAACATCTGACACTTGCATGAAATACAAATGGTATTGGTTGCCAAACTCTCGGAGGTGGAGGGGCTTATTTGTAGAGCAAGACACTGTCTGGATGCTGCACAGTAATTCACTATTTGTCCGAGGTGACAGAATCTGTACACCATGCAAATTTGTCATACATCTGGTCTTGCACTGATTTATGACAACCCTACATCACACTGGCAAATCTGCTTAAGCCCTATAATATATAATTTTAAACCGAAAAATTATTACATAAAAGTTGCTCAGCCAAATCCATAGCTCATACAAATCAGTTACTTGAATTTCTGCTGATTTCCTACTTAGCTGTATCTTTTGTGAAAGCTTCCATTGAACTTAATGGGAGTGAAGAAGAACCTCCTTTCAGTTGTGCCAGTTCAGTAGGGAAAGTCCATTGGATTGGATTGGTTTAAATTCCAGACATTCAATTTAACCCAGTTGTGGCCTGGGCTATTACATTGCTCAGTTTAGGCCGTTTTGTATAATTTTACCCTATATTTATATTACATGTACAATTTTTTAAAAGGTGTGATCTGTGAGTGAATTTTCAACATAATGTCGGCAGTTACTGCATTTTAGTATATCGTCCCAATCCAATGAAGAGAATCTTATGCAGCTGATGTGGATATGCAGGGCAATGCTAATTTGTTTACCAATGAACTTAATGGATGCATTTCACACTATCATAAAGTGTCCACATCCAGAATTACTAGTCAGGTATAGCAATGCAGCTAGAATTGAATTGCAACTAATTATGTTATAATGGTTTGGGATGCAATCCTGTGCACGTTTACTTTGGAATAATCTTATTGAATTCCAGGTAGATTACTTCTGAATATACATATAGGAGTGTACTGTAGAATAGATTATATTGGCTTGTAGTTATTGGCTGTTATTTCTTTGTCAGTCACATTATTTTTGGCATTATTACCTGATCCAGTTTATCTGGAAAAGATGGTAATGGGAATCTGATCCATATCTCTTCTGTAACACCTTAAGGAACAACACCCCCCATTTAACAACAATGTGCAATGATTAGGAATATGTCCATGTCTCCTTTTTTGTCACAGAGAATATCAGTGAATATATAGATAGTGGTAGGCTCATTTTAAAATAGTTCAGGTTCTCATTACGTTGATTAGTTGGTTGGTAAAATGAAGCTGCTGTTTTTTTTGAGGGGGCAGACAAATTAACCAAAGCAGAGTCCCTAAACACTGCTTGTCAAAACGTATTGTTCAACAAGAAATTCCCACTGGCAACAAAAGAAATCTGTATCCAGGACAGCTGCAGAAAACCTAAAGAGGGAAACAGACTGAGTTCTCAGCAGTAGCACTACATCACTGCTTGCTTGTTTGGTCTTTGTGGTTTAATTTTTAGAGAGTTCATATCTCTCCTAGCCTTCATGCCGTTCAACATTCCTTTACATGTTTACTTGGAATCGAGTCATTTTTTACTGCAATAGAATTATATGGGTCTAAGGTTTAAGTCTCTGTGATTGGTTTAGCTGCATGCTTTAAAAACATTCCTAAAGTCTTTTTTTTCTTTTCTTTTTTAGCTTACATGAGACTTGTGTGTGCTTGAAACATTTTGTTTGAATTGGAACATGTCGCTTGCAAGGCTTTGGCCTGAATATCCTTTGCCTTCTGTGTGGCATAAAAGTTGCTCAGCATTGTATTTTGCCATGTGTACCCTTTCCATTCGTAAGGTAAAATTTGCTCAGCGGTAGCTGGAGCCTCTTGGGCCTTTTGAGGAAGAGAGTTGGGGTCAGCTGATGGAGCCTGTGGTAGGTGTAGCCATCGCTCATCTCCCATTTTTGCCTACTTATCTTTTAACAACAGCTTGATATGCAGAGGTTAAATGGGTGAAGCTTTGTCAATGGTGAGGAAAAGTTTCCAGCTTGACCTTTTGCATGTATATTTATGATTAAAGCAATCTACTGTTTGCTCTAGTAATGGAGAACTTGCAATCTAGAGGCCTCTGAGTTTGGCCTGCCAAATTGTTTTAGCCAAACCATACCCACTTTTCCCACCCCTGATGCCAGATGAACTCAGATGTTAGAAAGTTCAGTTCAAACAAAATTCAAAATACAGATACAAATAAAGCTGTGATCTTGCTATCCACATAATATTGTATTGTTGGTTGTTCCCCATGCTGACAAGTCGATAACGACAAGAAACAAAGCCTTTCATGTTCTCAGCCCAGTATTGTAGAATGCTCTGCCAATAGCAATTGAGCAGGCACCTTCTGTTTCAATTTTTTAATACAACTTTGGTTACTCACCTCTATTCCTACAAACAAGACAGACAATCAAGAAATAAAGAACTAGGTGAAGCACATTATTGCAGTTAGAATAATATAAACAGAAGGTTCAGTACACTTTTGCACACATCATTTATGTGAAGGGACTTTTTAGAAGGGTCACATATTGATAAGGTAGCCTTGCCACATAGATATTTATGGTATTGGGGGCTTATGCAGCACACTATTTTTATTTCATCTCCTTACTGTATATGGAAATATGATCAGGATAAATTAGGTTCCAAATGCTGTAATGAAATACAAATCAACTGCAATTTCTATATGGCCATTCTATTGGGCTATAAATCTATCCCCACCCCACCCCAAATGAATATTGATGTCTAAATCAAAACAGAAGGGCAAGGTTAGACTAGCCTGAGGAAATGTGTGCTGTTTTCTTTTGGTGCAATTTTCATGAATTTCACACAGATGCCTAGAGACCTTTTCAAATCTAACAAGGGAGTTAAGCTGAAATCCTTGGGTATGAAAACTTCGAGATCATAATGATGCAAAGTATGAAACGGATGTTTCTATTTAGCAAAAAGTCATTTATAGACTGTATTAGAAAGAATCCTACACATGAAAGAAGAAAGTAAATGAAGGACATGGCGCCTTACTGATTTTTTTTGCATAGATTTACACGTTGCTCTAAGTCCCCAGAGGGATGGATTTTTCACTATAAACCTGCCTTGGGTACACAGATCTGTACAGTGTAAAGAGCAGTTGAACTGACATCTTTCCGCAACAAAGAAGCCTCTGATATCAACCCTTCCCCCATGTATCTGGTTTTTAAACTCCAGTGTTAACAGCATTTTTGTACATGTCCAAATGTTTTATTAATTAATTAATTTAAAATATTTACAAGCAGCCCTTTAGGTTTTTTTTTAAAGAAACCAAACATCTCAGGACAGCAGTCATACTCATAAAACACAGAGATATTACAATACAAGAATAGCAACAGCTGAAGAACTAAAACATGCCATACATCTAGAGTTGTCTACAATATTAAAAACTAAAGAACCGTAAAAAGCTGGAAAGTAAACAAGTCTTCACTTGGGTGTTGAAAAAACAACACCAGGTAGGCTTCCATTTGGAGGGAATTTTATATACGGTACAAATGCATAAAGGTAAAGGTAAAGGTACCCCTGCCCGTACGGGCCAGTCTTGACAGACTCTGGGGTTGTGCGCCCATCTCACTCAAGAGGCCAGGGGCCAGCGCTGTCCGGAGACACTTCCGGGTCACGTGGCCAGCGTGACATCGCTGCTCTGGCGAGCCAGAGCCGCACACGGAAACGCCGTTTACCTTCCTGCTGGTAAGCGGTCCCTATTTATCTACTTGCACCCGGAGGTGCTTTTGAACTGCTAGGTTGGCAGGCGCTGGGACCGAGCAGCGGGAGCGCACCCCGCCGCAGGGATTCGAACCGCCGACCTTTCGATCGGCAAGTCCTAGGCGCTGAGGCTTTAACCCACAGCGCCACCTGCGACCCTCCAACATTTTTCCAAATAGGGATTTTTGAAAAATAGGGATGTCCTATTCCCTGATAATGATGATGATTTTATTATTTATACCCCAAAAATCTGACTGGGTTGCCCCAGTCACTCTGAGCAGCTTCCAACATATATAAAAGCATAATAAAGTATTAAACATTAAAAAAAAAACTTCCCTATACAGGGCTGCCTTCAGATGTCTTCTAAAGGTTGTATAGTTACTTATCTCCTTGACTCATAACTCCATACCCTCCAGTGAAAATAGGGACATCCTAAGGAAAAGGACATACCAGGATCAAATCAGAAACCAGGACGGCTTCTGTAAATCCGGGAATGTCCTTGGAAAATAGGGACACGTCGAGTGTCTGTATGTGGGCTGCCACTATTGAGCTGTTTAGGGAGGGACTTGATGGGTAGATCAGGGAGGCAGAGACATGCCTATATTCAATCCTTTGCACATGCAGCTGTGCAAATGATAGATGTTTTCTGTGTGCTTCAAGTGCCCGCAGCTGCCTTCCATTTCCCTTGCACCCAAGGACCCACCAAACCTACCAGGAGAAGGGGAGAGGGGACAGCAGGAAAGGTAGTGGTGAGTGTTCCAATTCTTCGGCAGATTACCCTTTTCTCCAAGAAACAGGCTGGGGGCACAGCTTCCAGCATTCCTGGTAAGAACATGGTTTGCCTCATTTTCTGCAGAGGACAAGGCCTTCTGAGGCTAGAAGTGGTCACTGTAGTGGAGCTGAATCATCTGCCACTGCTACCTTGGCTTCTCACTCCAGTTAAGCTTGGGGGCTTTGGGTGGTTCGGGGAAGCAGTGGCAGAGAAGGCAGCTGAACAGTTGAGGTGTAGTTCAATGGGTTGTACTTGCTGTCTTCACAGAATGCTGCGAGCAGGGCCCTGTTCAACCTAGACCTACTCATAAGTAATCAAACAAGGATGCTTGTTTTGAAGAACCCTACTGCAACAGCCCTATTGAAGATGAGCAAGATATTTGGACACATACTCAGGTCCAATGTCATTTAAGGTTTTAAAGAAGAGCTTCAGCACTTTTAATTTTTCCTGGAAACTGACTTAGAGCCACCATCACCACAAGCAAGACAGTGCTCTCCTCAATGGGTCCCTGTTAGTCCAAAGTATAACTGCTAGGTAACTAACTGAAAATTAATTAAACCTCCTGAAGGATGAGATTTTCCCGTTTCAACTCCTCTCCCCTTAATACAGTGGTGCCCCGCAAGACGAACGCCTCACAAGACGAAAAACCCGCTAGACGAAAGGGTTTTTCTGTTTTGGAGGCGCTTCGCAAAACGAATTTCCCTATGGGGTTGCTTCACAAGACGAAAAAATCTTGCGTCCCCCAGCGGTTTTTTTTTGCTTTTTTTGCCCTTTTCCTAAGCCGCTAAGCCGCTTATCAGCTGTTCCGCTGATAAGCCGCTTAACAGCTGATCGCTGGAAGCCGCTTGACAGCTCTAGCACTAATCCGCTAAGCTGTCAATGGGCTTGCTTCGCAAGACGAAAAAACCGCTAGACGAAGAGAATCGCGGAACGGATTAATTTCGTCTAGCGAGGCACCACTGTAGCTTAAATCCTTTCTCTGCTTTAACTAAATAGAAGAAACCCCAAAGGTATTTTTCTTCTTTCCTCTTTGTTATTCATCATTTCTATTCAGATAATTTGAGATCTGGGTCTACTGTTGCTATTTTTACTTTACCACCTTCCAGTAATTCATTAAGCAATATTATCACTAACATCTATCAAATAAGGATAGCATTTTTCATCATAGGGATTGGTTGGGCTGTGTATTGTTGTGTTTGACCAAAGGTTTTATTTCTTTTTCTTACTTGTGGATTTTTGGAGGAATTTTAACTCCCCCCATCATTTTCTGATTGCTCTGTGAGCAGAATGGAGTAGTTAGCAAGCCTGTGGACTTTAATTAGCACTTTACTGTTAGTCAATTTGTTTCTTTTCCATAGTGAGTGATGCAGGGCTATAAAGCTTGCTTCTGTGATGAAAGGTATACAGCAAGAAGCACTTCTCCTCCCACCCTTTCTCTGTATGTCTTTAGGAGCAATGTCCTGGTGGATGGGGCTGCAGAAATGCAGCTTGGACCATTGGAGAAGATAGAATAATAAATCCCTGTATAAATAACTTCCCCATATGTGTGATGCAACCAAATGTTTGCATGTACAGGAGCCAACTAGAGGTGATTGTACAGTAAATGAGTAAGTGCTATTGACATTCTGAAACACCTTCTTTTAGCAACACAGCTTGCAGTTTGTTTTTAAAATTAGTGTAGGAATTACAATTCAGGGAATAATAAAAACAAAAACTGACAACAATGTGAGTGCTTGTATGTATACAGCTGTCTTCTTCCCTCTGGAATCATAGGATTCTATTGTTGATGCCAATTCTGCTAGAGCATGTTCTAAGATGGACATAGTCTAGACTCCCTATTAATTTTTCTAGCCATATTTTAGTGGAATGGGCAGGGCAGCCAGATTCTTCTCAGAGCTCTAGCTCTAGCTATTGAAGGTAAAACTAGAGGCTCAAATTGTGAATGCTCTAATTGTGTTTTTTGCATACTGAACACAAGCAACACACACACACATTTTGCTGTTTTTGTTTGTTGTTAACATTTTGCTTTCTTGACAGCACTGGGGCACAATAATGAGGATTTTTTTAAAAAAAGTAATTCTCTGATAGAGGCAAAGTATTTCAGTGTTACTATCTGTCTCAGCCCTGCCCTGGAGGTGCCCATGCTTCTAAATGTCTTTCAGTTCTCAGTCTCTGACTGCAGAGAGGATTATTAATGAAGCCTTTAAGATATTTATTCTTGCGTGGTGACATACCTACCTACCTATAAACATTTAAGGAATGGCAGGCTTTCTGGGAAGAAATTTCTGAGTCGCTGCACCATAGCTTGAATCTAAAATACTTTTCCAAAGTGAATTGGCATTTTTAACACAGTGGGCTATTTACTGCCTGTTGAAAGAATCCACCTCTGCCTAAGGATCATCAGTTTGATTTATATTTGGCTTGCTGCCCTGTTTTCGGGAAGAGGGTTATTTTCTGTCTGCACTCTGCAGGAATGAAGAGATTAACCAATCAAGCATTTTAAAATGTTTGAATATGATCAATTAATTTACTACATTTTTGCAATCTTACATTTTTTTTGGTAATATTTTATTGAAAAGATTTCAACTGTAAATAAAGTGATAAAAAGAGATGAAGAGAAGAAAAACAAAAAGGCACAAAAATGTGTAGAAAAATATATATGAATATATACAAAAAATATTCTAACCCATATATATTATTATCCTAATACATATGTAAATATTAATAGCCTACTACTTTTTGTATGGGACGCGGGTGACGCTGTGGGTTAAGCCACAGAGCCTAGGGCTTGCTGATCAGAAGGTTGGCGGTTCAAATCCCTGCGACGGGGTGAGCTCCCATTGTTTGGTCCCAGCTCCTGCCCACCTAGCAATTCGAAAGCACGTCAAAGTGCAAGTAGATAAATAGGTACCGCTCCGGCATGAAGGTAAACGGCGTTTCCGTGCACTGCTCTGGTTTGCCAGAAGCGGCTTAGTCATGCTGGCCACATGACCCGGAAGCTGTATGCTGGCTCCGTCGGCCAGAAAAGCGAGATGAGTGCCGCAACCCCAGTCATCTGCAACTGGACTTAACGGTCAGGGGTCCCTTTACCTTTTGTATAAACTCATTCCAAATATTGTCATATTTCCCCAAGCAAAATCTACGTCTGTAAGCAGTCCATTCATAAGTTGTGAGTGTTATCATATTAGTGATCCATTTATTAAAGGGGATTATATCTTTATTCTTCCAGTTATCAATATCAGTCTTTTGGCTACCATTGGAGTACGTAGAATCAATTTTCATTGTTAACTTCCATACAATAGGTATATAGATCAGAAGACATACCGGTAGTTTTAAGGTTTTCTGCATGACCCTGAAAGCTAGGAATTTGTTCTCATCTTTGCCATCGAAAGCTAGTATACAGTATAAATAAATTCCTGCACAAGTTCTAAGGAAGCAGTTGAGCTGCTGGGGGCAAACAGAAGCAGCTGAGAGGCTGGCCGCTAGTGTTGGGATTCAAGTACCTACTTGAGAGATATCAGGCAGGGAGTTAACATCTTCAGCATCTCCAAGCTCGGGTTAAAGGAATGTACAAAGCATCCTTCCTGTCAGATCAGAGTAAAGGTTCAGCTAGAATCTAAACCTCTGGAGTTTAGAAGGGAAGCATACTCTGGTGTCTGCCATCAGAGAGGAGAGCAAGAGCCACTGGAAGGTTGCGCTAAGGATGGCTGTTTGCTTGAAAAAGGGAAAATGCATCGCCACCACCCCAAAAGGGCACAGATTTGTCAAAATTTGGACACATGCCCCTTAAGGGAAGTATGCTCTGGTCCCATCCCTCAGCCAAAAGACTGCTGGGTTGTATGTGTGCATCAGTGAGAGTGGGGTCTTTTATATGTTTCCAAGCTACCTTCAGAATATCAGAATGCAAATATCAATCTTCAGAATGAATAACAGACCAGGCAGATGCTTTTGAGAAATCTGCAAGCAGAGCAGTAGCCCATACTTCTTGTTGCTCCCCCCACCCCACTGACTAATTTTCAGAAACATATTGCTTCATATTAGGCATTGATGGACCTCTTCACTCCCATAAATCTGTGTAACAGTGGCCATTACAACGTAAGGCTACAGATAAATTAAGAAGATTAGTGTGGATACGATCTCCCCTACCAACCTCCTTGAGCTGACAGGTTAGATTAGGCAATTAATATTCACTGACACTGAAGTTCTATATCATGGATGCCCAGCAGTCTATACAACAAAGCAATCTGCTTTTGCAAGCTTGCATTTGCCTTTCTTCTTCTCTGCCTTTGTCTTGCCCCATACTTGACTGCACAGAGGCTGATAGCTGTTAATCCCTGATACAGACAGTCATCACTGGAGATACTGGAACTTGAATAGGAATCTTGAGATCTTTGAACAACCTTTCATTAATTTTTTGTTTAAAGCATTTATATCCCATGTTTACTCCAGAGAGCTCAAAGCAGCTAACAAAAATAAAACCATAAATTAAATGGTAAAGGATGCCTTTAATTATAATACTTATTAACACTAAAGTAGCAGCATGAAATAACAAAAAACACAACAACTTTTTTTCCCTATAAGAAAACCCTCAAGAGTTCACTTTGCTCATTTTGCATACATTTAAAGTTTGATTATAGTGTCTCTTAATTATAATCATGTCTACTCAGGGGTAAGCCCTGTTGAAATCAATGTTGCTTCCTTCAGCGATCACTCATGGCTGAGTAAGATTGTCTTTCATTAACATGGTCTTAATGGTGTGTCCATAAGTGACTGTAGAGGCCAATTCTGGATCCACACATCCTTCCACAGTGGGGACATTTTCCCCATCTCTCTCTCAACGGAGTTCATCATACAGGGCGACCCAAGAAATTTCTGTGCCAAAACTGGGGCTAAACCCCAATTGAAAGGGATCTAGAAAATCTATTCCCTCCAAGAGCGCCTGGCTCTGATTGACAACCACCCACTCTAGAACCTTCCCCAGGAAAGGGAGGTGAGCAACCGAATGGTAGCTAGTTAGATTTTCCAAATCCATGGTTTCTTGAGGAGTGGTTTTACCACTGCCTCCTTCAGGCAGGCAGGGACCACCTCCTCACGTAAAGAGGCATTAATCAACTCCCTGGCTCAGCTAGCTGTCCCTTCCCTGCTGGTTTTTATCAGCCAAATGTCCAGAGCACAAGTGGTCACCCTGACTGATCCAAGCACATATTCAAGCCTTACTAACTGAAACTCATCCAACACAACATGATTAGACAGTGCTCTGGACACCCAAGATTTATCTACCCATTTTTCTTGTTATTAAATGTTTATAATTATGAATAGTCCATTTCCACTAATACCAACCAGTGTAGTATAAAACAGGGAGAACCAATGTGACCCTTCCCCCTGACTTGGATTCCAGCAATATATGGGGGGCAAGTTATCCAACCATTGTATAAAAGTCAGCATATTTGAATGGGTGTGGATTTCTTGGGTGGTGGTAGAAAAGTGGCTATCTGAAAGATCTCCCCCAGCCATTTAAAATAAGTTTTCCTATTGTACCAATTGCATGTTGTATAGCAAGGATTATCTTAACATATCACGAGAACACGCTGTTAGGTGAATGTATAGGTTCATATCTTTAATGGAAGCCTTTTGTTATAATGTGGGAATATGACAATCCGTACTACTTGAAACGTTTACAAGAAAATGTACACACTTAATAGTCAATAGACACCAATATTTTGAATGAGAAACTTGTAAAAGAAATAAAAATACATCACACAGAGGTTACGTGTATCCACAGTCATGAATTCTGTCTCTACAGAAATGCAATAAATAAAATCACATCATATGCAAATAGTTCTACTTACATCAGTACAATATACTGTGCAGCTTTCCATTCATTATTACCCAAACCAGTATTACACTTCTAGATTATCCAGTTTATTTTTTCTACAATCATAACATTGCTCACAATAAAAGGGGAGGCAGAGACAAAGTTAAACCTCCACAATCTCTATCCTGAGTCTTTTTAGTTTTGCACATACTTTGCAGAAGGAAACCAAATCTTATCCTATGGCAAAAATTTAGCTTAGTTTTCTGCTCAAGGTCTGTTAATATCTCACAAATGATTTTACAAAACAAAAATTTTAAGCCAGTATTGTTATTAGGAAAAAAGTAGATATGCTTCAAACTTAACCTCTGAGCAGCTGTTTTGAAAGAGATTCTAAAATCCAAACAGAGATCTATTGCAAGAGCAGTTGTTCAGTACGGTACGTGATGGCCAACCTATATACATAGTGTGAATAGTAGCCATATAAGATTATGCTTTTCTTTTGTGTTTCGTTAGGTCTTGCAGTTAAGGTGGTATGATGAACAAATGCAGTGGCTTTTAAAATACATTCTGAGGGCTGCAATTCTCATTCACAAAAACACTCTCACAAGTACGACTAAAACATGGCAAGGATTTTTGCGCCTGTCAACTTATGAGGAAGGCACATTATGTCAAGCTGCTCCCAATTAGAGATTGACAAGCTCTCTGAGACTAGCTCTGTTTAGCTCTGGAATTTTCCAAGGTTTCCTGGAAAGAAAAGGGAAACCCCGATAACAATTTCCTGAATCAAACCAAGAGATCAGAAAAATGTCACCCCAATTCCTCAAACACATCCCTCGCATCGCTCATTGTTTCTGGCAGAGAAGGAATAGCAGCAGCAACAAGCAAGAGAGGTGAAAAGGTTGATGATATAGCATGTGATGGACTATGGAAAGTGTTGTTCTTTGAAGGGGCCATGCAATTTCCGAAGATTAAGGTGAAAGGGGGTACTGCATTTTGGGGATGGGGAAAACATTGGAGGATGTGCAGGGGTTGCAATAGATATGGGCAGCGGGCGCTTGGAAGTCTATTCGCTCTTGGATTTTGCTCTGAGCAGGAGAGGAAGTTTGACCATGTAAAAAACACCCTTCTCCTTTTTGTGGTGAATTTTCTTGGTCCCCAAAGTTTGATTCTGCGTGTTGCTCGTGAGAACTCTGCTAACATAATTACTCCAAATCCTACACCCCATCTGACTTCGAGCACACACCTTTTGCACACATTGGTGACACACCTGTGAAAGAAAATAGTGTGTGTAAACATCAGATTATGCACTTGGATTTTCTTCTTTGTTTTCTTTGGTGGCTGTAGCTGCTGTTTGGTTTTTCAAATCTCTTTTCATATTTGGAGAAGTAGACAAAAGGAATGTAGTGGTTTGATCCATGGAAATCAAAGCAGAGAGTCCAGAGGTACAAATGTGAATTATGTGAGCTTATGAACTTGGCTTCTCTTAATTGAGACCACTGTGAGCCATGGCTCCTGGAATGCCACTGAAATTGGAATGTTTAGTCTGACTCTCCTCCTGTTGAAGTCACAGACAAAATTTTAATTCCAGCTATCAGTGTCTATCTCCCTAAGCATTTAATAGCAAAGGAAAATTTTCATTTTCTTATTTGTTTAGGAACTGCAGTCATGCCAGAAATGACACACAAAGCAGTGTACAATACTAAAAATTAAAAGTAAAATTATTATGGTCATGCTTACTATCTTATAAACCATTATAAACTGTTGGCACAACATTGTCACAGATATGGAAAGGAAATGTTATAACACCCTGTAGCCCCTAATAACTTCTTCTGTAATACCATCCATTGGTTTCTGTAAGTAATTTGAGAACTTCATTGTTCAGCAGAACAAGTAATTCAGAAAATAAAACTAATAGTCTAGCATATACAAGTTGCATCCTATTCTGAATGATATAAAATAAACTTTTAAAATCTGCTGTCTTTATGACGTATTCATTAAAGGAAGTAGTAAGACATAAGAATATATGAGTTAATGATACTCTCCATGATTTGGAATGATTCTATGTCCTTGTGTATTCCAGCTTATATTTTTTTAATTTTCTCCTTAGAAATTCCCTACTAGATACATTTACTTTGCTTGCTCAATAATCTTTTAGGAGATGTACGCTCTGGAAACACTAAGCAAGTGTTGTTGTTACTTTATAAATCATCTATTACATCACATAGTAAATCCCCAATAATAAAAGCACTGTAGCTTAGTATATGAATCTCACAAGTATCAAAGTCACCAGAATATTTCAGCCTTTGACTGCCTTTTACAGTTACTGTAAATTTTACAGTGTAAAAGTTTAAAGGAGCACCTTTCAAAAATTCTTTACATGCTATAAATGTTTGTGTGCACCAGAAAGAAAGTGTTTAGGAAGAAATAGTTTAGTATTGATAAAAAAAGGTATCTATACAGCAGTTCATTTCAGAAAACCTCATTTTGAGTTTGTTTTCAAGATCAAATGCAATGAATCTTTGTGTAAAACTAAGCTGCTTCAAAATTACCGTAGCCTTGTTCTTTAGAGCTAAATTCAGAGATTCTCCCTTTAACCCCTTCATTCTAGCCTAGCAAAAATTAGTCTTTGGAGGCAATAATGTTCCAAAACAGTCTTATTTGGAAACAATATGTCTGTCAGTTCACTAATGTAGGAGTAATGTGGTTCTTTGGATGATGCTTATGCCAATTTTCTACTAACACAAAAATAGAAAAGAGGAAATTGATAAGCCAATTCTTTTTACTGGTGCAACTTGTTGGCCAACATGAAAGTTTGAATATCCTAAAGGGCTGTATTGCATTGGAAAACATGACACACCCACCAACAGCTGCTGGTTCAATAAAATGTGCATCCAACCTTCTTTACTGTATTTTTTCAGTTGGCTCAGTGTTAGTACTTAGATTCTTGTACAGTCTTTAAATTAAATTCCAGCACATCCTTCTGTGTACTCTTTGTAGATTTTGGCAACAATCCACTGCAGTTATGCACTGCTTGATTTTAAACTGGACAAAGCAACTGAAATTAAGCATACTTATTGGCCTATTTATTGTGTATGCTTTATTCATGTATGATTCATTTTAGTGAAGAATGCTTTGGTAGTGTTTTAATTTTATTATTCCCTTGAAAAGTCTGAAACCTAAGAATAGTATTAGCACTGGAGAACCAGCTGGAATGCTCAAGGAAATGGGGGGGGAGGGGAACTAGCATACACTGGCTTAGGAAAAAAGCAGAAGATTGCTGGA
Organism: Podarcis gaigeae; assembly: GCF_964106915.1. Classification (NCBI taxonomy): domain Eukaryota; kingdom Metazoa; phylum Chordata; class Lepidosauria; order Squamata; family Lacertidae; genus Podarcis; species Podarcis gaigeae. Next base: position 48,777,789 of record NC_139687.1, on the reverse strand, counting down.
AAAAAACCTGACAGTGGTTTTCAAACTATGTTCCAAGGAACTTTCATGTCCCTGGAAGTTATCAGGGCATCCTCAGTAAGAAGGTAAGCAAAAATTGACAAGCTTCCCTGAAATACAGCTAGACCTCCATCTTCCCCTGCAATGTGCAGCTACAGGAAAAGGTTGGATGTGTTGTAGCTCTTAAGTTACACACTCCACTATTTAGGTAGAGTAGCTGTGAGACCGAATAGGAGTCATCAGTGTCTGCATGAGGCTGAATGCATTCCCTAAAACATGCACCAGAATAATCTACAATGTTCAGGGGCCAGTGAGGTGGTACACCATAAAGAGGAAAGAATAGCCACTTCTGCTGGATGGCAGACAAGGACACACAGACACCCTTGCCAGCAGGAGACATGAAACAGTGGTAGCAGCAGGAAGTAGCACCTTACAGGTGTGGGGCTGCTGGGAATGACCAGGAGTGTCCAGAACTCTTGCTGCTTCTCTGGTAACCACTAGCTGGTTCTATTGGGAACCATGTCAGAGCTCCTTGACAGATGAGTCAATATAGAGAGATATCTGAAGACTGACATTAGAAAGATAAAAACTGATCTAATAGTATTTTTAAACCAACATAGGTAAGAAGGATTGCTCTTAAAACCTCCATATTCATGTACCCTTCCAATAAAATAGATGGTTATATGATTCCTTTTAGAGAAATCTGGGATTATTAGCATGAAGTCTCTCAACCCCTATATTTGGATGGGGAATCTCTGGCCTTCCAGATGTTATTGGAGTCCTACTCTTATCAGTTCTAACCAACAAGGTGAGCTGCCAAGAATGGTGGAAGCTTGGTTCAGCAACATCTGGAGGACCACAGCTTCCACAGCTCTGTTCTATATCATCAAAGGAATCTTGCCACTGAATGAGAATTCCATGACTGGGGAAAGAAAGAAGGGGAAGGGGCGGACTGGCCCAATATGCAAAAGTCAAATATACTACTTTTATTTACATATAAGATCTGTGCTCATTATTATTCACACTTTTAAAAAAGAAAAGAAAAATAGCTCTTCAAATGTGCTCTCACTTTGACTTTCCAAGGTGAAATAAAACAACCTCAAATAGACATTTTTTCTTAATAGAAAAATATGATAAGAATACCTAAAAAATAACATGTTAGCCAGATGTCACTTTTTATACAACAAAAAAGTTTGGAGTTGCTTTTACTGTACAAAACCACTCTAATACTTAATATTTACATAGTTTGGGCTACACTCAGGTCTCAAAGGTGGCCATGGGGTGTTTGCTTCCAGCTGAAGAATTTGAAGCAGGGATGATATATTGCATCCTCACTCTGTACTCATTTTTCTCAGAAGTAAGTACCACAGATTTTAATGGAACATTCTGCTGAGTAATGGCCTGATTATTTTTTAAAGCTGTATTATTCAGTTCCTAAGATTCTCTCATCTGCACAGCTGTTATGCCCATACATCTACACAAATCAATATTCTTGCCTTGCCCATTTCTTCCCATTTTAGCAGTGGGAACCAAAAGGCTAAGGAAGCAGAAGGGCAACCTGGTGGAGACAAAACCAGAGGAGCCAGAACTTCTGAACCTCCAGCTGTTTTGTATTTTTGTGTGTACATATCTCTATGTACATAAAGAGATCAGCCAAAGGTTCTTTGTCTGAGGCAAGGATCTCATTTACTGTTATTGGCCTAGTCTACACATAAAGCAGGATGAGATGGGAATGAGCTGACAGATTGGACTATACTACTTCAGAATGCAGGTAAGGGAAATCATATTTCTGAATGCTTCCCTGTGTAAAAAACAATATTTATGCAGAAACTTGGCATGGCTGTGAAAGGGAGCCTAGACTTTTCTCAATTTTTCATGTTGCCCCCTCAGTTATTGGGAAGGATTCAACTAATGAATCACATCAACAGAAGCCCTATGCAAGGGCTTCTGCTTGTGCAACAGGGCTTTCCTTTCCTTCTTCTCCTGTGTGCCCCATATCCCCTGAAACTGGCACAGGGGTGGGAGAACCCCCAGAACAGTGCATGGGGGAGGAAAGTGGGGACTGTTGAATCTAGCAAGCCACAATGCTTGCCCTTTAGGAACAATCGCCTTAGTGCTACACTCAGTTCCTTCCTTTGTGTGTGGCTTTTTTTAAATAACTTGGAGTACAGTATTCAGAAATGGCACCTCCTCTCAACTCATCTGTATTCTGAAGTTGTAAGACCACTCTACCACCTCAGGGTTCTTTTACCTAGTGTCACGTTATGTGCAGATCAGGCATGCCTCTTTTCTGGAAATGGTTCATGTTTATTTTACACAAGAAACACCCAACAGATTAAAAAGCAGGAGACATGTAACCAGTGAATGTATAATCCTACAGTGATCTCTATGACAGGAACCCTGCAGAATCCATATATAGGTCATGAAAATGATACAGAGGAGGGAGCTTTCTTGAAACAAAAATGCCATGTAAATGGAAGTTCTCTTAAACCCAAATATCCCCAGAAACACAGGCAAGCAGTTGTCCTGTTTAGACCAATACACAACATATTTGCAAAGGAATCCTTTCACAGGGAATGCTATTGGAATGATATCCAAAACTAATTTGTTGTGTAAGTAGGTCCTTAGAACCAAATACTACCTTTCCACTCCCTTGGGATTTCTTCTGTTCTCTAAAGATGCTTCTGCTCCTTTCCCATAAATTGTATTGTTTTGTACTACCTCACACTTCCTTTGCTCGATTCTAATCTCCACTATTCAATGCTGAACAATACTAAAAAGCAGCACCTGTGTCTCTGAAAACACATTCCTTTTATAATCTGGTATGAGGTACAGCTAACGAAGGTCCGCTGAATGAACCTTCACATTTCCAAGAAACAAAATGGCTGACCACAGCGACTTGTCTTGGATACACACCAAGTGTCAAAACCATCTTGGGGGGGGGGGGGAGAGACACACTTGTTCTTTTGTCATTTTCTTTTCCACAAGATAAAAAGGCCACGTGGAATATGTGGCTTGTAAATCATTCCTGAGTTTCTGAAAGAAATTAAGACAGAGTTACTCTACTTTTAAAATGCTGAGTCCTTAATAAGCTTCTTCTTTTCTGTTGCTGTCTTTGGTAGTGTCCATTTGTCGACAGATTTCCTCCGCACACAGACAAAAACAGTTTGTTTCTCCTTACTTCATGCAGCAGAAAAGTGAGACCTTATAGAGTCCTCTCGTAATTGCCAGTGCTTGCCGATGTTGTATTCTTCCAGTTGACTTCGCCTTTCAATAGTTATTTTGTATTTTTTTCTGCATAAAAGAAATGGGTAGCACAGGGTAAGAAAACCTCCTTCAGTTTAGGATAATTAGGAATATAGCTCCCTTCACAAAAGAATGTCTGTGAAGTACAAATGTGTTCCTAATGATAAATGAGATGAATGAACACCATTGCCAAAAGATTAAAGAGGTGTGCCTTGAAGCATTTTTGCCTGATCTCAAAGTTAAGTTATATTCAAAGATTTCAGACAAATGGAATATTCTTCCACAGATCTGAAACTAAGTGAGCAGGAAGCCAGTATAAAGTGCAACAGATGCTTTGAAGTTAGGGCTGCAAATAGTGGAACCATTTAGTAGTTAGTTCTCTCAAACAGTTGTTTTTTTTTTTAAAAAAAAGAACAGCTTCCAGATTGCAGCATATGGCTTCATATTGTTCAATGGAATAGATTGCTTGCCACCTCACACTGTTAAATATAATTTGCATTCTGTATTTGTGTTCTTCAGTGAAATTGGGACTGCTCCATTAAAGTCCACTCACAATTCAGTAAAATTTAAATACTCAAACATATCTAATTAATTGTTATTCTGACTAAATTCTTACATGTTGTTACTGCCAAAAATATTTATAGACCTCGTTTACAAGTAATAAACACTGGATGTATCTTACACTAATGGAATAATAATACAATTGCAACTATAATAAAACAGAGTGCAACACAAAACTGCTCATAAAGTTCACAACATTAAAAAATCAGCAATATTAAGTACCCGTCCACTCCTCAAAATAAATAAAGCACAATCTGCCCCACAGATGATTCAACAAACCATGGCTTGTTTCTCTAATGATTGATTTGCTTTATACAAATTATAAAATGTAGGCAATATTTTCCCCCAAAACAGAACCAACCTGAAAAAGTAGAAAGCCATCAACAATCCTGCTCCTAGCAAGGCACCCACAACAATTCCTGTAACTGCTGACTCTCCTAGACCACCTGCTTGAAAAATTAAAAAAGAAATAACCAATAGCAAATCACAAAGAAATATGTTCAAGCTCACAGAATGACTGAATAAATGATCAATGTAATATTATAAACAAATCTATTCAAAATCCATTTTGAAAAGTGCCCAAAGAAACTTTTCTATAGTTCCAACTGCTTTTATTATCTTCCTTTATGTTTACCTTGGAGCTTATTGTTGTCACACTCTGAAGTGCTGCTGATTTATTTCAGTTATTTCTAAGCCACCTTTCAAGACTATACAAGGCGGCTTACATTAAAACAAAGATACAGTTTCCATTAAAAACAAACATTGAAATATACCATTCAAATCACAATAAATCAGTCAGCTAATAAATTTCAATAAACGCTAACAGAAATCCCAAAATGAAACATTTTGTTAAAAAGCCAAGGAAAACAGGTGTTTTAAAAACTTTCTATAACAGCAGAAGGGACGCGGGTGGCGCTGTGGGTAAAAGCCTCATCGCCTAGGGCTTGCCGATCGAAAGGTCGGCGGTTCGAATCCCTGCGGCGGGGTGCGCTCCCGTTGCTCGGTCCCAGCGCCTGCCAACCTAGCAGTTCGAAAGCACCCTCGGGTGCAAGTAGATAAATAGGGACCGCTTTCTAGCGGGAAAGTAAACGGCGTTTCCGTGTGCAGCTCTGGCTCGCCAGAGCAGCGATGTCACACTGGCCACGTGACCCGGAAGTGTCTTCGGACAGCGCTGGCCCCTGGCCTCTTGAGTGAGATGGGCACACAACCCCAGAGTCTGGCAAGACTGGCCCGTACGGGCAGGGGTACCTTTACCTTTACTATAACAGCAGAACTGAAAGAGTTAAATTGACCCTTTTAAAGGGAAGGCATGTGTTTTCTGTCCAACACGCCTTGAGGGCACTGCGCAATGGTAATTCTCAGTCAGTAATGAATTACCTTAGGATGGGTTGCAATACAACTTTTTACATCCATATGCTGTTTTTTGCTGTGATTTTCGTGTGTATGTGTGTTGAAATGGTTCATCCATGCAATTCAAATCTCAAATTTATAAAAATCTGCCTTCTTTTATATTGATGCTTGGAGATAGGGAGTGAGCCAACAACATGACTACCACCTTGGATGCATTGTGGGACCTGCTCCTTGGTCAGCTAGCAAATGCCAGCTGGGCATGGATAGGAGATGGAAAGGGAGTGAAGCTAGGTGGTGAATCATCTGCCATGCATACAAAAGGTCCCAGCCTCAATCCCAGGCATTTCCACCTAGGACTGGGTAAGACTCTGGAGAACTACTGCCAGTCAGTGTAGACAGTATTGCGCTAGGTGGAGCAAAGTTCTGACTTGCTCTAAGGAATTCAATCCATCTGGTGCACTTCTGGACTATAAATTCTGGTTCCCATCCTGGTGGGGATGGGGTGGAGAGTTCTTAAATTGCCCTCCCACTCTCCCTAATTCTTGGATGTTTCTTCTGCTTGCTTACTTTGTTATGGGCTAATTGCCAGTCACTGGGTGATAGTGCCAGGAAGGAATTTTACCTAAATTCCTAATCAACCATTTGGTTCCAGGTTTTGTGTTTTTTTTTTTTTTTTTGCCTTCCTCCTAACAAGGATATTTTCTTTCACAGTGCTTTCACTCTCTTGCATCAATAATTGTATCACAACTTGCTCTACCGCTGGGGCCCTGGGCAGGGAGCATAGTTTGGGAGTGATTTCACTGAATGCCTTCCTTGGGCTCTGGGGGTAATGTCTCGCTTCTGGACCATTTTGGGTACCTTGGTACCATTTACATTCTATGGTTGGTCACAGCAGGTAGGAAGAGCAGTCTGCAGTGAAGAAGCTGACTTTCCTTTTGACATCAGTTAGGCCATAAGGCAGGCTGCCAGAATGCTTTGGTTCCCTCGGCCATTCTATGCCAAACGTTTCAATGCTTAATAAACTTTGGGCCTGATTCATTCTCGTGCCTGTTCAGCATTTACACTCACCTCATGACAGCTTCATTTCAACTGCATCTCTGTATCTTCTCCCATTTACTCCTTTATCCCACCTAGCTCCATCTGCAGCACCACTATTCTCTTCTGGGGGTTTCAGCAAAGTTATTTGTTTGTTTAATATCCCACCTTTCCTCCAAGGAGCTCAAGGTGGTCACATAGCTTTCCTGCTCCCCATTTTATCTTTACAACAACCCTGTGAGGTAGTTGGGCTGAGATACAGTGACTGGCCCAAGGTCACCCAGTGAGTTTCTTGGCTGAGTGGGGTTTGGAATCCTGGTGTCCCAGTTCCTTCACTCTAACCACTGTACCACATTGGCTCTCTGCTTTGCAGCCTTTTGCTTGGGAAATCTTGATGCTATTGCCAATATACAAAACCATTTGCACATACCCACTTTGCCAGTGTTCCATCTTCACATTTTGAAAGAAACTATCCCAGATTTTCCCATGAACATTAGCTATACGTAAATTGAGCCTCAGTAAATTTCCTCTGGTCAAGTTGTTATTTGTAGTATTGATATTGATACAGAAGTGTATCTGAGAACAAGCGCAATTCCTTAACATGGACTGCTGTCTGTTGTAGATTTGGAAAGGAGGAGTTAACCTCAGTAAACTTACATGATTTGCAGGGTGTGTTGCTTGGGTGTTCCAAACCTCGGCTGTCATCTGTTCTTGCTTTGAGCTTCCAGGGGTAATTTACATTTGGAAGCATTTCAAGCCGTCCATGCTTTCCATAATAGTTCCAAATAACCTGTGAAGAAAATAAGATATATAGCAAAATGACAGTCTATTTCCAACCAGCTTCTGGAAGTAGGGAGAAAACTGGGGTATATCAGCTAGCTTAATCTCTGTTATATATAACATACACTCTTCAGAATTGCATCCAAAAATCCAAAATTGCTGGAGCCATGCATTTTTGGATCATAAATCCCTCCTTGCCCCATTCTGAAATTTGGAGGGACCAAATGTCCAGCACATAAACTTTTGTTTACTTCACCGAATGGTGTGTAAATTATTGCTGTTATTTGTGTATGGCTGTCAGAGCTCTTTGGGCTATGTGCTTGGCTCTTGTTCTCTACCACCACACCTCTATTTTTTGTTGTCCCAAACTACTCTGTTTTTCTTTAAAATGTATGTTTACTTCATTTTAGGTTCATTTTATTTATCATATTCTAGACACCAAATTATAAGATAAAAGATTTGCTGGTCAAGCCTAAATTGGTTTGGCTGCATTCCGCTTAGAAACGAAGGTTTTCATGACCAGTGGGAATGAACCTTCCAAATAAACTAATATTACCACCAGTACCATCAAAGAGAGGTCAGCATTATAAATTAGGATGAGACAATGCCAGCAAAATGAATGATGTCAACAAACACAAAATGGAAAGAAGCTGGAATGTGACATGAATGAGGCTTCCAAAGGGAAACAGAAAGGATGTACTAAATATACAAAAAAGTCTAATCATGCAATTGCTGGATTTCGTGTCATAGATGAGAGATGCACATGAATATATGTAGAGACTGGGGTCAATGTTATCCTTCCCATGTGCACTTCCCCTCCACTCCAAGGTTTTGGGTTAACAGGCTGTGTCCTTCAGCCTTTCCTCAGATGACTTCTGGACCTGTAATAATCTTTATAGTTCTTTTCTGACATCTTCCATGTTATCAGTCAGTCAGGTCTTTGTGTATGGCCAAGGCAGCACAATATTACACACACAAATCAATCAAAAGCAACATAACTGCAGTACAAACAGTCTGGTTGACACCAGATCAAACCAATTCACTGTCCTTACAGTTAACAGGTTTATATGTACAATTTCCCAACTAATCTGCAACTAAAACCTTCTGAACAATGCCACTGTCTAGGATATATATGATATATATGGATTTTCACTCTAGCATGTAATATTATTGGTTGAATGCTGTCTTTAATTTCTACAGATGAAGACCATGACATTTGTAAACCAAGGACCCTGTAGTGCTATTATGCAATTGTAGTGTTTAATTTCACAGTACCAATACTCAAGGCACTATCCTTTGGCCTCATTGTATCTCCTGCTTTTGATGACCAGCCTAGCTAAACAAGGTCATGAATACTTTTCATTTTCTTCGAAAATGTATGCAGTCTCCCACTTTCATTAAGATCTTGAATTCAAGAGTCTAGGTTGCCATATCATATTTTTCAGGCTGATGATGATCCAGTAATAATCCAGTAAGAAAGTGTGTGTGTGTGTGTGTGTGTGTGTGTTTGTGTGTTTTAATGGCAGTTTGTTCCAATCCCTGCACATCAAGCTTTCTTATGGGGATCTGCTGAAGGGTTAGTAAGAAGGACTTGTAACAGTGATCAGTCTAAATTCTTTCCTTAAATGGTTTAGTAGAAATGGAGACTGCAAGAGACATAATATGTCTTGCCCACGGTAGAGTCAAGAAACATTTTGCCACTGAATCCTTGTTCCAGCCTAGCATTTAGCATTATTTCAGCACTTACCTGCTGCATTCCAGTTTCTGGATCAGTCATTGCAATCACAGAAAAATCTCCATATCTTTCTCCATTGGCATCTATGGATACTGGCCCTGCAATGCCTAGAGAGTGGCAGGTGAGAAATTTAAAAATTAATGAGTTGACAGCACATAATGCTTCCAAGAAAAGCAAATGGCAGAATTATTAGAGACTGATATGGCAGGAAACCTCATTAGTCTTCCAGTACTTATGTTGGCATTCCAAAAGAAATTGTAATTTTACCTCTGGGGCTGCATTCCTTAAATTCCTAACATTTCTTCTCTCTCTCTCTCTCTCTCTCTCTCTCTCACACACACACACACACACACACACACACAGCCTACAGGGCATAAGTCCTATTTCAGAACCCCTATTTTGCTGATTTTTAAAAAGCCATTAAGGGGCAAAATAATTTTACACAGGAAAGTCTAGGCCCTGGAATATTTGAGGAAGCTAATAAGTTAATGCATCTACTTGTCTGAACTCAAAAGGCAAGCAAATAGTCCTACTAATAATACCTTTATTGTCATTGTACAACCTGTGTACAATGAAATTAAATGAGCCTCCCCCCCCCCAAACACTCAATCTCTTATCGAATGTATCAATCTCTAATACATTCACCCTTTGAGATGGCATAGCATATTTTGAGAAAGGGTGGCAACTATGAGGCTAGAAATCCTTAACAGCATGTTAAGTTCTTCCTGCTACCCTTCTATCCTCACAGTAACTCTGTGAAGTAGGTTGAGAGATAGAAACTGGCTTAAGGTCTCTTCAGTCTAAATCCAGCACTACTCACTGCACTACACTGGCTATCTTCATAAGCAGTCCCATGTTTACTGCACTGGTATAATGCATGTAATATGCATATGGTACTAGAATTTTTAGTTTTTAAAGTAAAATCAACATTACAGATACATTTAGGATAATGGTATTCTGCTTTGTAGCCCTGAAAGACTCTCTAATTAAGTTAATAAAAGGTTCTTACAATAAAAATCACATTCAAGTTGAGTATCAGGAACAGAAATAACATCATCCCCGGGCTTCTTTGGTGCAGCCCTTCAATTTCTGTCTATTATAATTTTCTTCATTCTTATTTATTTCATTTGTGAATCACTTCCCATAAAACATTCCAAAGCGATCTATACAATAAAAAGATAGCTACAAACAATTTCAATTCAGTACAGACACAGATTGGGATTCCCCCCCCCCCCCAAAAAAAAGAATTCTCTTAAAAGATTTGTTGGACAAGGAAAGAGCTTCAATAGGCACCAAAATGATAACATAGAGACTGCTAATCTGTTATGTGGTGGGAGGGAGATCTGAAGGGTAGGTGCAACCACACTAAAGGCCTGATTCCAACATCATGCAGAATGGCCCTCCTGAGGAAATAGCATCTGAAGGAGGCCCACCCCTGTAGAGTGCAGTGATTGGCTGCAAATATAAGGCATGAGACATGAGACAGCAGAGCCCACTGATGCAAGAGAGCAGCTAAACTCTCTTAACCCATGATGGAGATGACTCCTTCCCCTGCTGGTAGTTGGCTAACCCATCACTATTTGTTACTGTCTTTTGATCTACTGAGGTTTGGATTATGTGGATTATTGTTGGGACTCAATGTGTTGAGCTCCTGGATCAGTAAGGTAAAAGGTAAATGACCCCTGAACGCTTAAGTTCAGTCAAAGGCAACTATGGAGTTGAGGTGCTCATCTCGCTTTCAGGCTGAGGGAACCGATGTTTGTCCACAGAGAGCTTTCCAGGTCATGTGGTCAGCATGACTAAACCGCTTTTGGTGCAATGGAACACCGTGAGGGAAACCAGAGCACACAGAAATGCGTCTACCTTCCTGCCACAGCAATACCTATTTATCTACTTGCACTGGTGTGCTTTTGAACTGCTAGGTTAGCAGGAGCTGGGACAGGATAAAGTTCTTGTCCTTTCCAACCAAATGCCTCTCCATTACTGTGAGAAAGAAAAACTCACTGAAGCCGAGAAAGTGGTCCATTATGTTTTTCATAGCTGTTCCAATTTCAGAACTCATTGTTGGGTTCTTATCTAAAGGAAATATTTCCTTTCAGTTTAAGTACTTCCACTGGAAATTGTGGTAATCTTACATTGTAAGAAATGACAGATGTATCTGGCAAGAGCAGCTTGGTCTTACCAGTAAGGTCCAGCTGACCTTACAAAGTTTAATGCACGGGTGTGTGTTCTGGAGTTTGAACATATTCATAGATTCTAAGATTGGCAGGATGTGGGTGGGGCAGAAGGGCCCAAAAGCTTTGGCACTGAAAACCCTGAACACTTTGGCATGCACAATCTAAAATAGCAAATGGAGACCTTGAAACATTTCTGAATGCACACACAAAAAGCTGTTCAAAATCTAATACAGCAAAGAAAAGGAAGGGGGACTTTGCATTTTTGCATTTTTATTAAACCCAGCTTTTCAGTTATAAAACCTAAATGGAAAAGATGAAGCAATGTAAGGAAGCATGCTAATATATGCACATGAAAGAGTCAAGTGGCTGCAATCTTCAAAAACAAGGAAGGAGCCAAGAACCTTAATGATGACAGCTAACCTATTATTATAAGGGATTTCTTTGAATAAAAAATTACTGACAGTGATGCTATAAAAATATAGACAACAGGGGGCTATTTAATGTAGTTTCTTAATATCTAGTGTGCAGGCAATCTATCTGTACACCCTGTTTAAACATGTCACAGTCTCCATTTTTGTCTGTGTTGTCCCTGTTAATACATAAGTATGTGTAGATAACCAGAGGTAGGGAGAACCTTCCAAATACCATATGTGAGGCATAAGGTGGTATGTAAAGGAGTGATAAAAAGCTGTCACTGCACATTTAGATGGAAACCATTATATTCTTACCTCCTTATTATAAGCTGCCTCTTCTTTTTTGTACCAATAATTATCTACTAGGAATCCTTAATTGATATCTCATCCTTTCAAGGAACCACATTATTCATGGTTCTACCCCCTTCCCCACCTTTTTATTGCTGGAAACAGCACAGCACAACACAGCACAACACAACACAACAAGGGTGGGGGTCTTTTCCACCCTGAGCCCCACATTCCAGCAGTAGGTGTGCCAAAGCAAAAAAGGGAATGGTAAGCCCATACGTGTGTGTGTGTGTGTGTGTGTGTGCGCGCACCCCCTCACCCCCCCACTGTAATTTGCATTGGAGAGAAAAGATTTTTTAACAACCTGTGGGGAATGGATGCTCCCTCATTTTTCACTTTATGGTATGCTATCAGCAGGAGGTGGCAGGTTTTAATTTTAAGAAGCAAGATGGTACAACCAAAAAGTTACAGATTTTCCCAAGACTGGACAAACAAAATTACATCAAACACTTGATTATTCCTACCTTCATATGTCCTATTCCATGTCTGATGGACAATCTTTTCTCCATCTTTCTTAGTGAAGCCATTCTTCAAAACTTCCCGTAAAGCCAGAACATAGAGGATAATAGCATCATGGAATCCTTCCACAAACATGTTAACCTAAGGACAAAGCAAAGCCTTATTATTATACTAGGCCATAACAAAGCAGATGTTTGCAACATTCAGCAAAATCCCACAATTTGTACAAATTGCTTAAGAAACTCAATTAAATAGAAAAAAACCAAATAAACTTAGTATGTCTCAGAAAGTGGTAAAAATATATCCCAGCATTTCTCCTTATTGATAAAACATCTACATTCAAACTATGGCGCCAAACAGAATGTCATTCTTCAGAAAATTTTAAATGGGCTATGTACTTTTTCAAGATTATTGTATTTAAGTCACTTATGCCAAGAGTAGCAAGCCTGTGCCCCATGGGCAACATCCTTACCCAATTGTTTTTTTGTGCGGTCCCAATGTTTCCGTTTTAGGATTTTTTTTTTAAAAAAGATACTGTATATGTGTGTTTATGTGCGTAAAACTTGGCTGGGGGCAGCAGGGTGAATTTCAGACATAGCCAGTGTGGTGTAGTGGTTAAGAGCGGTGGACTCGTAATCTGGTGAACCGGGTTCGATTCCCCGCTCCTCCACATGCAGCTGCTGGGTGACCTTGGGCTAGTCACACTTCTCTGAGGTCTCTCAGCCCCACTCACCTCACAGAGTGTTTGTTGGGGGGGAGGAAGGGAAATGTGAGAATGTGAGCCGCTTTGAGACTCCTTCGGTAGTGATAAAGCGGGATATCAAATCCAAACCCCTGCAGCAATTAGTTATCAACAAAGATTAGGCAGACATGCACTGGGGTAGCCAACATGGTACCTGCCAAAAGTTGTTAGATTACAGCTCCCATTAATCTCAGCACACATGACTAGCATCCAAGGATAATGGAAGTTGTAGTCCATGTTGGGTACCCTTGCTTTATACAAATCTGAGATCTTAAAACTCTCTACTGGCCTCACTCTGAGTCTACAACAATTACCCTACTTCAGTTGTATGTTTATACAGATAATCCTTTAAATCATCTATAACTTTACCTGGAAGTAAGTCCCACTGACCGTATCTACTTCTGAGTAGGCATGCATTGCACTGTAACTCTGCTTTATCTTGTTAGGGTAGTGGTAAAATAATCTGTCATTGCTCAAACTGCGAATAGCAGAAATGCTTCAGTGTCTGCTTTACAAAGCACCTTCATTGGTTATGGAAATAGTGTCTCCCCGTTGTAACTGTGGAAGTTTTTTCAGACTGTGCTGGTTATTTTGTTAATAATAATAATAATAATAATAATAATATTAATAATAATAATAATAATAATTTATTATTTGTACCCCGCCCATCTGGCTGGGTTTCCCCAGCCACTCTGGGCGGCTTCCATAAAAACCAGAAATACACTAAAATATCACAGATTAAAAACTTCCCTGAACAGGGCTGCCTTAAGATGTCTTCTGAATGTCAGGTAGTTATTTATCGCTTTGACATCTGATGGGAGGGCGTTCCACAGGGCGGGTGCCACTACCGAGAAGGCCCTCTGCCTGGTTCCCTGTAGCTTTGCTTCTCGTAATGAGGGAACCGCAAGAAGGCCCTCGGCGCTGGACCTCAGCGTCCGGGCAGAACGATGGGGGTGGAGACGCTCCTTCAGGTATACTGGGCCGAGGCCGTTTAGGGCTTTAAAGGTCAACACCAACACTTTGAATTGTGCTCGGAAACGTACTGGAAGCCAATGTAGGTCTTTCAAGACCGGTGTTATGTGGTCTCGGCGGCCGCCCCCAGTCACCAGTCTAGCTGTCGCATTCTGGATTAGTTGTAGTTTCCGAGTCACCTTCAAAGGTAGCCCCACGTAGAGCGCATTGCAGTAGTCCAAGCGGGAGATAACTAATGATTGTCTAATGATTGCTCTCCCCCAGCTCTAAGCCTCCCTTACACATCTGTGAACTCTGGACTTTGCTCAACAGACTCCTTGTCTGTTGGAATATGAACCAGCAGCATGTTTTCTAAAGCGGTAAAACAATAAATAAAAGTTCCCCATCTTTTGTGGCCCTTTCAGTAAATGGCATGAGCTAAATGAAATGTCACTTTCCACTACAAATCTCCAAAACAATTAAATGGATTTGTGTTTTATAGCAGTACTGTCAGTATTGTCCTACAAGGAATCCAACTGTGTGTGTACTCTCTCAGGGTTGCATTTACTATGCTTGGCCTTTTGGGCAAGCTCCTGTGGATTCAGAAAAGATGTAAGCAGCCCCTTCAAATTGGCAGGATTTGTCTCTAATAGCAAGTTCGTGATACACTTTTCACTGTGTATTGATTTTTGTCTTTTTATTTCGTTCCTCCAATATGTTTGAAGTACACATTGAAAATTCAAGTTCAATATAGCTTTGAAACAAAAGTCAATGTGAAGTAAGAAAATTCAGGCGTGAAGATCGGGATCAAAAGCAAGTAAGGCTAATCAAAAGTAGTGGAAAGACACTTTAAGAATCTTTACTGTCTATTTTAGGAATGCAATGAAGCTGCTTCAAATGGAGTAATATCATTGATCCATCCAGCTCAATATTGTCTACATTGACTGGCTCTGACTCTCTGTGTTTCTGGCAGGGGTCTTTCCCAGCCCTACCCAGAAATACAAGGGTTTGGAGCTGCATACTTTCTGCATGCAAGTGTGTACTGTATTCTACCACTGAGCTACACCCCTTCCCTTTGAGAGTAATCCAAAAGAGGGCTGAATTGCACATTTACTGAGTGTTTACAGGAGAACACCTTAAAGGGAATTTGCTATTTTCAGGAGCTGTATACTCACAATACTTCGTAGAATAGAATAAAAAAAACTATACAATAATCTAACAGATGATTTATAAGACTGTTAAGGCAGCAGTTATGTTCAACCAATAACACCAGGTTGAAAATCCAAGATTCCATTTCATTGATGGAGCAATGATGTGACATTCAAACAGAAGGAACAGACAGAACTGTAGCATACAAATTGGGGACATGTGGAAATCTCAGCCACGTGAGGCAGGAGAAAGGCTCCATCTTGCCCATAGTCTGATTATCTTTCCATTGGTCATATGAATCATATGTGAAGACCTCTCTCTATGGAAGGCCGATGGAGGCGATGTGGAAAGTTTCCCCTCTTTTCCATTTCAGGTAATGTTTGCTGGAGGGGCAGGACAATTCAGTGGCAGAGAGTGACAGAGCACAAGAACGACCCCCCACATCTACAGTCCCATCACTCATGATGACTGGGGCAGAAAGTGTGGGGCCAGCCTATCGCTCTCAGCTATCAAGCTTGGTTCAGGCCTGTATCATTAAGTGGTAGCAAAGATTCCAGTCTGAGCCAGAAAAGGGCCTGAACAAACTGGTACTGATGGAGTATATAAAAGATCTGTGTGTGTTTAGATGAAAGAGAATGTGCATTCCTGTATGGGAGAACAAGCAAAAGTGCATTGTAAAGACTGATTAGTTTAAAGTTAACCTTGAGACTCCTAGAGCCAAACTGGACACGAAATGCAACTTTGCACCTAACTTGCAATATCGAGAAAAATCCTCCTACTGAGGGTAGTATATGCTTTGGGAGGAACCCCAAAGAGATGCCTGCAGCAGAGGTAAATGGCTAATAGGAGAAACAGTGTCAAAAAGGGCTTAAGCAGGAGGGCAGAGGACATAAAAGGTTCTTTGGAGAAGTTGGGAGACAGGGTTGCCTACTCCTAAACAAGGGATACCCATGTAGGAGTAGTTCTGATGCCTGAAGGCATTGCTACCATTGCTTATCAGAGAACCCCATAAAGCAAAAAATAAAATAAAATAAAAAATCAGACAACCTGCCACACAAATGAGGAAGTTGAAATAGCCCCTGAAAGTGAGCCACCTAGCTACCATGATTTGGTAGTGCCAGATGTTTTATCAGCTCCTTCTGGGCAACTAGATGGTATGCAGAAATAAGAGGGGGTGGGGTTATGATATTAACTGTCCACTCCCCAGGTCTCAGATATTTACTTAGCTAACAAGCAGGAACAGTGTTATCTTTTGGCACAAGATTGGCAATTACATCACTGGAATTCTAGCATTTCACTTTCCAGACATTATGGGCGGCTTTCAAACGCAAAACAGTGGCCTGCTCACTAGGGTAGAAAACCTGAAGGTAGACTGTACAACTTCAGGCAGCCAGAGGGGGCTCATGACTACTCTTCCATGAGGGGGGAGCAAAATATAAAATAGGGGGGTTCTAACTTAACCTTCCTGGTATGCATTATGAAAAAGATGCCTGCACAAATAAAATTGGCATGAATGGAAGAAGGCTAAACCAGAATTTAGTTCCCTGATATTTAGTTTTCTACTTGAAGAGGGGATTGTGTGGAGAAGCATTCAATCATGTCAGCCCCAACCTACAATCTGAAATAATACAGAACTCCAGACACAGGTTTACCATCTCAGTGAAAACTAGGAACTGGCGGTGCTATGATGTCTAAAAAAAAAAATGGCCTAGATTTTGGGCAACGAACACTTATTTAGCTTTTGTTTTATAGCACAAGAGTTCAGTACAGATAAAATAAATGGTATTCAGAGACCTCGAAAAGAGTGCAGTTCATTACAAAATTTCAAAACTTCAGCACACTGTGAACACTTAAGATGATTTTGCAATATTGGTGCATGTTGACGAGCCCTTATCTCTTCCTAAGGTCAATGGCATTTCCTTTAGTCCATTCTAAAGATTTCAAAAGGGTGATATGAGGTTACCGTGCTTAGTACTGGCAACAGGAGCAAGGAGAAAGCATGCAAACCTAGAGCCCATACACATGCTCACTGCACATAGAGGTGGGGGGCAAAGTATTTTGCTTGAGACCCTGGAGAGCTGATGCCGGACGAAGGCATGCAAGGTGCCAGCCAACCGTCTCAGGGACCTCACTCCAGATTTGTTCAGGGTTTGCTTCTTAGCCTTTTCTTCTCCCAAAGATATCCCGGAAGGCAGCAAAGGTTTAGGATCAGAGTTTTTGTTCTCCTAGCTCTAACTTCCCAGGTCGATGAGCCCCATCTACTCCTCACTTCCCTCTACTGCATGTGCAGAAACCGCATTGTATCATAATGCTTATATTCATAAGGGTTTGGGAAAGTACCCATTTTTTTTTAGTGAATTGTCATGCATTACAGATACATAAGGTGCTGAGATTTCCTTAAGCATTTGGAGTCTTAAATTCCGTCAAGGAACAGGAGCAGCTCAAGAAAGTTTGTCCTCTGAGGCAGAACAGCAAATGGCACTTGCCCTCCATTTACTCTCAGTCAAAGTCCATAGTACCTAAGCTTGGCCAAATTATTTTGGCACCTGAGACTGAAGATCCCACACCAGCCTTTTTCCTGGGAGTTAAAATACAACAAAAAATAAATTGAATAACTAGCAATTCTGCCTTTTTGTTATACCTAAAACCCACTGCCTGAAGTGACTGCCTCATTTACCTGTAATACCATAATAGGTACTTTGGGCATTTTATCTGACACAGAAAGGTGGGCTAGAAATGTTTTAATTTTAATAAATTAAAGTTCATTTGTAGTGTAAACATGCCCTAAGGGTTATGCTTCCTTTGAATAGTCACCTTGTTTTTGTAGCTCTAGGAGGTAAATTAATTTGCTTTGATTCATTTCTGGTTGCTCCCCACCCTTACATTTCAAAGCTGAAAATTTACTGATTTTGGAACAGCCACAGCCTGTCCTTTTGATGCAGTATAAATCTATCCTGCCCCTGGTCTGTGCAAGAGCGCTACAGTAAAAAAAGGGGATTATATATATACCACAGTGACAAACAGCTTACAAACAAGGAAGCAAAGCCCTTTATCTGCAAACAGTAGATCTTATTAGGGGTCCCAGTTGTATCTTTTTTATTACCACAGTGTTTTTGAAGTGATTAACCAGAAAATAAATGGCTGTAAGCTCCTGGCAATGTTTACTTGTAAACTTACAATAAATCCCATAAATATTAACCCCCCCACACACATACATCACCAATGGTTCCTCTTATTGTCTCCCTACTATTGAAAAACAAATTGCCACTTCATTAGATTTAGGATCTGATATGAAGCCAAGGTTTGTTTTTTAAAAAATGGATTTAAATAGGCTTTGAATCAAGCTCTAGGAGAGACAGACCCTTTGGCTCTGCATCAGACATCCCATTCCTTCCAGAATTAAGCTGACATCACTTTTTGTTACAAAGAGCAAAGGAAAGCTAGGTTGGTTCTATTTATCCTTACTCTATTTGTTCTTTGAGTGGCCAGCCATACTCAGTAAGGTTCACAAGCAGGGCACACAGGCAGTATTTGTCTCTTGATAATCCCAGACACTTGTCAACCAGATAGATGATGAAAAGGTGGTTATGTTAGGCTAACACAGGGTTGGGGGTCGGAAGAGGAGCCTGCTGGATCAGGCCAATAGCCCATCTAGTCCAGCATCCTGCTCTCACAGTGGCCAACTAGATGCCTGTGGGAAAGCCACAAGCAGAACCTGAGCTCATGAGTGCCTACTCCACACCTGTTATCTGGTTTCAAAAGAGGCATTGACTCCTATTATTGTTGTTATAGGAATTCTAAGGTCTTATATATATACAATAAATGTTCATAAATGTACAAGGTAAACACATACATAAGTATATAAGCCACGTGTCTGAAATAGCACAGGAGAACAATCCTGAAGCCACTCCCAAGTTGACCTCAAATATTTCTCTGCAAGGAGGAAGGAAATGGGAAAAACTTTCCAATTGTCTTTGGACTGTAGGGGCTTACACCTCCCTGTAAATACAGTCTGGCAAGTATCTGTTAAGCTGAGCACACTATCAAGATGCATAAGAGATCCAGGAACTAAATATTTACCATCTCAGACAGGCTAACCAGAAAAGGCAATCAGATAAGGCATTATCATGTATCCTGGCAGACAGGAGAGAAGCAACACACTCAAATTTTTGCTAGGGACCACCTCTTTCTGTGATGTATGTATGTTTTGGGGGGTGGTATCGAGCTACAGGGTAGGCAATTTCAAAAGTCTTTATAAGAGCTTGCACACCAATGTTCTGGGTTCCTCTCCTCCCTCCATACGTGGAGTAAGCGGGGGACCCTGCTGCAACAGTTTAATAAAGATCATGCTTACTAGCTGCCTTGCTTCTCAATATTCTCTGGTTGGCCTTTGTTATTTTCTCCTACTGATAGAGAACCTACATAAGGACTCTATACGGGCTTTTGGATACCCCATAAGGGAAAAAGGAGCAGTTTTTTCTTATAACATTATTGTTACATGTTTATTGCTCCCTGTGAAGATGAAGCTTGTATTTAACTTGTACTGAATTATTGTGTTCTGAGTGTGCATGCTCACTTTCATTTGGATACCCCATGTGTTCAAAACACTGTGCAGTGTACACAGCCTTTAGACCCTTGGGAGAAAGGCAGATTATCTACTGTATTTTTCGCTCTATAAGACGCACCAGACCACAAGAAATCTCAGAAGCCAGAACAGCAAGAGGGATCACTGCGCAGTGAAAGCAGCAATCCCTCTTGCTGTTCTGGCTTCTGGGATAGCTGCACAGCCTGCATTCGCTCCATAAGACGCACACCCATTTCCCCTTACTTTTTAGGAGGGAAAAAGTGAGTCTTATAGAGCAAAAAATGTGGTATGTAATACATAAATATATGGCCAGTGAGCAAACAGAGAATGCTAAACATTCAAATTAAACCAAAGGCTGTGCTTTGAGTGGGCCAAAAATCCACACACAGAGACATACACAAAAGGCCGCTACTAGAGACATTCAATCTCAACTAAACTACACAACCAGGAACCCAACGCGACTCAACCCTCATGCTCCAGAATGGAATATGGCACCCCTCGCTATGGCTTGTGTCTTCTCAAAGCTTCCTCACTGGAAGTGTCACAGTGTCATGGGCTGGCACTGATTGGGCTACTGTCATGCATACAAAGGCTGCACAGTCTCAGTTGAGAGGTGTGTGTGGTAATTTGACCTATAGTCCAGCACCACCCAGAAGGTCACAGGTTCTGCATCCTGGCTAAAAGATTATTTCTGGTTGAAGACACCCAGTGAGCTTCGTGGCCCCACAGGGTTTTGAACACAAGCTTTCTTGCTTCTGTCCATCCACTAGACTATACTAGTGGTAACAGCTAGTAATAGTTCTCCTACCTCTCTTTGACTACAAAACCCTTTACTATGTCACCAAAATTAGCTTTCTGCATGATTCATTCACCAGTTATCACAAATCCACATGCCAGCTAACTTGGAAAACAGCAGCTACAGAATTTACGCCATGGAATGGGCATGTCCACCCCAAGTTAAATGTGTACCGACATGGTCCTAAAACCAATGCACACTTCGGATTCTCTGCACATCTTTTTTTAAAACAAACAAACAAACAAACAAACAAACAGACAGACAGACAGACAAACAAACAAAGGTCTGTGGCAGATCTTAGAGCCACTGCACTTTTAGCAACTGGTATCTCTCATATCAGTGATAAGTCTGTACAATAAAAAACACAGGAAAGTTAAAACGGACATCAATTAAACATTCTTAATTGCCTGCATAGGCCTGGGGGAATAGAGAAGTTTTCAGAAGATGTTTAAAAGTTGGCATAGCAGGCCCATGTGTGTGTGTATTTCAACTGTTGATTTAGAAAATTGGAAACAACTGGGGGTTTTTAGGTTAGTTTTTTTCTGTTTTTATTTTTTGTATTCTTGTGTAGCTACCTTTTTTTGCATCTGTTTTTGTATTGAATGGAAATAAGAGTATAAATATACCGTACTTATTTCTGTATTATACTGTATTATAATTAAATCATTTTGAACTGTATGTAACCATTACTAAGTTTATATAACTTTATTTAAAAACAAACAAAATACACCACTATGGCCAATGGACAAGGACACTTTAAGAGTCACTGCCATTGCAGAAATCACACATACGACACCCAGATGAAGTCACTAGTTCATACAAATGCCTCATCCATTCAGCCCCTGTGGTGGCACACTCCCAATGTTTATTACACTGGAGCTGTCTTCTCTGCAAACTTGCTCTAAGAATCCCAAAAGTCAGAAAATATGCACTGATTAAAATAGATCTGACAACAGAGGTGCTTCAAGTCTTGGGAGAGAACTAGGGATGGAGGAAAATTTCATCCTGCATTTTTAAGTGAACTGACCTAATTCACACCTCCTAGATTAATACATAGATTGGAGCATGTCCTGAATTTTGCAATGGAGTTCTAAAAACATACCAAAACCAATTAAAAATGTGTAATTAAGGCTAAAGTAACCTCAGACATGCATGAACCACTATAAAAAATGTAGTTAAAAATGTTTGAGATACATATGGAATAACATATGCATTTAAATATTTAAATATTTATCTTCATACTTTTTTTAAAAAAATTATCACATTAATGTATAATCAAGGCAAAACTGCCTTATGAATGAACACATGTGACAGATCTGTCCATTCCTATTCAAAACACACAGGCATAGCTTTCTTGTTTCATTCTCTCAGTTTGAGGCTGTATTGCAAGAACTTCGAATTCAGATAATCAAAAGTTTATATTTTGGTTTTGGGTACACAGAAAACAGTACTATAAAGTCTTAAAGTACCACAGGACCAAACTAATGGTTTGAAGGTGTATAGGATGTTCCATTACTGGATATGTTCCATTGTGCCAGAAGTGGTTTAGTTCTGCTGGCCACATGACCCGGAAAGCTGTCTGTGGACAAACGCCGGCTCCCTCAGCCTGAAAGCAGAGATGGGTGCTGCACCCCATAGCCACCTTTGACTGGACTTAAGTGTCCAGGAGCAGCGGTGGAGTTAGCTGCATGAACACCCGGAGCAGCAGCCATGCCCTGCACCCGGTGGGGGGTGAGCTGCGTGGGGAGGGTGACGGTGTGATCCGCTGCACGTTGCCGCACACGGGGGGGCGGCAGGGCGAGCCCCCCATGGTGTGCCTTTTTGTCACCCCCTCTGGGATGACACCCAGGGCGCGCCCCCCTGCCCCCCCTTCCTACGCCCCTGTCCATGGGTCCTCTAGCTTTACCATTTTTAAACCTGGGGACTGCTTCTTTATGTGCTGCTTGGAGAAAGAATAGAATGCACATATACTCAAACTAGTTTGGACAAGCTTTCAGTAAATGGGGACTAAATGTAAGGCTTGGAGTTATAATATTGTTGGTTTCAGGACGGGGAATTCTGGTTTGTTTTTACAAGTGCTGTTTTAAATTGTTAAAGTATATTTTTAATTGTTAGTTTTGTTTAACCAACACTAAGACTTTGGGGAAGGACTGGGTGTGACTGCAAATATATCCAGGGAACACCAAGTTAACATAGATTAATTACATAACCCTGCCCAAATTAATAAACTCAATTTTGTTAGGAGCCCAGGGCGAGGGCATTTCTCTCTCTCTCTCTCTCTCTCTCGCAACATTCAAAGCCACAAAAACAAGGTAGGATCTAGCCCTGCAAATATGTGCAATTTAAAGATGTTGCCTTAAAAATGATTAGACACGGTCACGGAGGATAGCTCAATCAACAGCTATGAGTCATGGTGGCTAAATGAAACCTCTGTGTTCAGAGGAAATGTATCTTTGAATATCAATTGCCAGGGGGAGCAGCAGCAGCAGCAGACAGTCCTCTTACTTTTGTGCCCCCTAGCAGATTTTGACCTGCCACAATGGAAAACAGTATGCTGGACTAGATGAGCATTTGGTCTGATATACAGCAGGGCACTTCTTACATCATGGATGGGTGGCCTCCTAGATGTTGTTGCATTGTAATTCCCATTGGCCATGCTAACTAGGACTGATGGGAATTGGAGTCCAACAACAACTGGAGATCCACAGGCTCTCCATCCTTGTCTTGTCTTAAATTGTTATGTGCGCTACCATTGTGCACTGCAAACACCACTGCAATGTTTGCTAGAGAGCTCCCAACAGTTCAGGCTTAACTTTTCATTATGTACCATTTCAACTTATTTTCATTATATATCATTTCAACTTCTTAAAAAAAAAAATACAACTCCAGAATTTTGAAAGTCACTGTTATTATATATTTGAATGAAGAAGAATTAAGGAACAAATTAATGTCATATTAAATACATCTTTGCATTTAACACACAAGCTTTTTAATGCAAAACTGCTGGTGTGGTGTGTGTGTATTGTGGAGAGGTGGGGTTTAACTCTTTCTCCCCCTAATATGATCCTAACAAAAGTCTATCAATGGGAGATTCTCTCTCATTGCAGACAGCGGCCTCAGAAGAGTGATTATCAACTGCATGAAGGACGGAAAGGTTTAACAATTCCCCTGGCTCCTGCAACCCCAGTAATTATCAGCTTCTACTAGCTGCATTTTAGAACACTTGCATGCTAATTGCATTTAACATCTAGTTTGGCCCTAAATTTCAGATGTCAGAAATGGTAGCAGTCAAAGGTTAATGTATTGGGGTAGGTACAGAATTTGTACTGGGAGCATGAAGGCATTCATATAACACAGTACAATGTTCCTCCAAACCTAACGTTCCTAAATATATAAGTTTAGTCATAGCTGTAAAGGTTCACAGTGCTCAGAAGGTCTCATTGCCCTCAGGAGATTTCTCATTGGGACAGACGTTTTTAGCATCTAATGGAAACAGAAAGCTCAAAACACACAGCTTTTCATTACAGAGAACCAAACCACAGTATGGACTCAAATATCAACGCAGGTTACTTCATTTGGGGTACAACATGTCCAGCACTGAGGGCTACACTTGAAGGATACCGCACATGAGAGAACCGATTCTACTTTGTATATTTTTCTTTCACATGTTGCATTGCTTGTACATAATCTTCCCTATGCCCTCCCTTTTCAAAACGTTTAACCTTAAACGTGAACAATACATGAGTCCATAATAGGAGTCCATCAAAACAAATTGGGCCTTTTTTACATCATATTTTTTTGACTTACCTTAAACAGAAGGGCTGCAGGCTTAGGATGCAATCCACATTTCATTCAAGCTAATGGCCACAGATTTTAATAAGAGTTGGACCCCACGCCACAAGAATATGCCTCAGGTAGGATCCATTTGTTGCCTTCTACTGAATTTTATCTATTTTGTGCCATAGCATTTGCAGTTCTTTAAGAAGATTCCACAATAAGTTCAACGGTGTTGATATACACACATTTCTTTTGGCACGTAGATGTGCTACTTAATAATGCCCCTCTAGGCCAAAAGTAAGCATAGCAAGAGCTATGTGGCTCCTACCAGAAGCAACAGTCTTGCATCTCCTCTTTCCCCTCCCAGCCCCTGTAATGTCTAGTACTACAGAAAACATGACCTGATATTACTTACTGTTCCCATATCCACAAGTGGCAGACAGTGCAGTGGAGTGCAAGTGTGGAAACTCACAGCACAATGATGTACTGCTTCACTTAATATTAAGCATTAACAGAGGATGACTACACATTGAATTGCTGCTTTTGGTGATGAGCACGTGGCTCCTATAACTTCCAGTTCTGGCAGGATTTAAAGCTGACTGTCTTTGTTCAACATTGCTTTGTGGTTGTTTCTGATCCTGCCACTAATCTGCTATTGCTGGTGTATGAAATTTGTATTTTCTTATTTCATTGTTGGCTTCATTTTGATTTTGTAAACCACTGTGGATCTCTTTGATTAGCAATGCAGAAATATTTGTACTATTTGTATTTTCTTATTTTTATTGTTGGCTTCATTTTGATTTTGTAAACCACTGTGGATCTCTTTGACTAGCAATGCAGAAATATTTTATGAAAGAAAAAAACTGCCATTGGCACAGCTTTAATGCCCTGGGTTTGAAGTTGATTAGGTCTGCAGAATGTGAATCCATCAAAACTGCCTTGCAAAAACGTACTAGAAATCCTTCAGTTACAACTTAACCTACACCCTAGCTGTATGTTACCATAAAATTAATTCCAAGCCTCAGCAATACCTTACAGCAAGGATGGTTATATCTTAGAGCAATGGTTACTGGTCATGGTGGCTATGATCTGCCTCCTTCGTCGGAGGCAATAATGCTTCTAAATATTAAGTTACTGGAAACTATAAGAGAGGAAAGTGCTCTTGTGCTTGGGTTTTGCTTGTGGTTTGTGCCAGCAGGAACAGGATGCTGGACAAGATGGGCCATTGACCTGATCCAACAGGTTCTTGTTATCTTCCTATGGGGAACCTGTGGTCCTCTAGATGCTATAGGGTTACATACTTCCATCATCTGTGACCATTGACCATGCAGGCTGGGGCTGATGGGATTTGTAGTCCAGGAGGGCTGCAGGTGGTTCCTCATCCCTGCTTTATAACAATATGTTGAATATACTACCAGGTTAGTTTTCTTCTGATCCTACTTGCTCTAAATGTCTTCAAGTATTGCATTCAAAGGAAAAGATGTCTATGTTCTAACACTCTGAGATTCCAACTGGGGATAATATGCTGAAAACCAATAAATGGACCTAAGGATTAGGTTGCTAAACTACTAAACATAACATTGAATGGGCCTGGACTGGGTAGATGTAGTCTGTTTCAAAATGTCCACATAAACAAGGGACAAAAATGCATTGGGGCATAAGGAAAAATAAGAGTGTAATTTTATTCATTGTCAGTAAACATCAGATATCTTGGGCTTTATCCTCTCAACAAAGATAGTGGGAAAGATCTTGCTGACTTTGGTGGCTATACAGTCATGTCACAAACTTCTAATTAATAGTGGATTGATTCTGTCAGCAAAACATAAGCTGCTATGTGAATTCGGCTTTTCTTGCCACTGAAAGCAAATCTGTGGTTTGCTTTTATTCTTTCAAAGACAATTAGCAAAGCACTCCAGATACTGAAAAGTTCTATTCATTTGTACAAATTATTCCTTGGCAGCAGCCTATTTATTTCCTCTCCTTTCTCTCCTGGTGCATTTAAAAGAGGACACAAAAGCCTGCCTGTCATTAATCCTACTTGGCTGGTTTGGAAAAAGACAAGTGGTGCACACACCACTGAACATGTAACATTTTTGCTTTCTTTTAAAGAGATTTTTAGGAAGTGCTTAGCAATCTTCCATCACCTCCACTCTCTGTGACTGTATAGTCCCAATTAATGGATAACATGTTTTTTTTGGGGGGGGGATGCCTGTGTGTGTGCGTGAGAGAGAGAAGTTGGGGGAATTAGAAGACAGATAAGTGGGAGTATTTGGCATGGAAATTATGGACCAGCTGACAAGCATTCCAATTTCTGCTGCCTCCCATGTAGCTTTTTAAAGATAATCAACACAATGCTAAATTGTTGCTTCAGAGGACTGGCAGTGCCTTCAACTCTCATTGACAAATGTTGTCTAACTGACCTGCTCATTAGAGAGAAAGAGAGAATATCTGATTAATATAATTCATTTAATGCACTGGTGCACATTCTTTCAACAAGAAAAGTTATAAATCAAATAAGGCCTGCTCTTCATTCTCTCCGACATTAGAGAATGTTGCAGAAATGCCTCTTAGAGTGACAAAACTCTGATCCCAGCAAACAATGCAACCCCGCTCTATCCAGCCAACCTTGCTGGAATGTTTGTTAAATTAGTTAATTTTCCCCTTGCTTTTAAATGAGAAGAAAAAACAAGCCATGGGTGGCCTTGCTAACCTCAAAAGGCCAAATAGCCAAGGTTATAAAATCATCCCAGCTCAGAATACTGGATCTGAAATAAAAGCAGCATTTATTAAATTCTACCCCCAAACCAGTAACAGAGGTAGCATTAATAATTTTGAAAAGCAAAGCCTAAGCCAATTTCCTGTAAGAGTGCAGAATCATTTAATAAAAATGGACTGTGCCTGAACTTTAACTGAAAAACAATTTTTAGTAAACTAGGTATGTCAGGATCTATTTTTACTCTGGGGTTGTCCTTACTTTTTACAGGCATAATAACACTATAATGGGTACAAGCCATCACACACTCATTTTCTTGTGCATATTCAAATCATACCCCTCTTCAGCACTCATATATTATAATATTAATGTTTTTTTTAAAAATTGAAATTGTGGTTTTATAACATGAAGAATGGACAAACTATTCATTTGTTGCAATACACTTGTTCTCCAGCCAGTAAGGGCAATTTGTGTGCATGTTTTGGGGTAGGGGATTCACACGTCTTCCCACAGCTACTGCTTCCTTTGTAGCCAAATTAGTTGCACTTTGCCAGCAATAGATATGTGCAGCTTTCCTAACATCCAACCAACTGTAGGTGTGCCTGGAGGAAGATGATTATCTGGACCCATTTCATTCTGGCTTCAGACCCAGTTCCAGCACTGAAATATAGATGACTACCCCAATTGATGACCTTTTATCTTTAAGTGGCTTTTGACAGAACTGTCCGTTATGTTCTTCTGAAGCTACTCAGAGGAGCTGGAGGCAGTGTGTTGCAGTGGTTCCACTCTTAACTATAGAGAGCAGCACTGGAAACTTTTTCTCAACCCCATGGCTGTTAGGCTGTAAGGTTCCTCAGGGGCCTATTCCGTCCCTTGTGCTATGAAACCACTGAAAGCTGTCATCTGGGGATTTGCAGCACAATATCATTAGTATGCTGATGGCATGCAGCTCTACCTCTCCATGCCATATAAATCAGCAAAGGCTGTATCAGCTACTAGACAAGTGGGGCTGGAGCCGGTGGTGGGCTGGATGGGAGCCAATAAACCAAGGCTGAAAATGATTAAGAGGGTGGTGCTGTGGGCAGGGGAATTAGGGAATTAGGCAGGCAGCCTGCTCTGGGGATGGTTGCACATCTGAAGGAGCAGGTGTGCAGTCTCCTTGATACCAATCTGTCACTATAGGCCCAAATGGCTTCTGTGGCAAGAGATGCTTATGCTCCACTACAGCTGGCTAGTTCGCTGCAGCACTTCCATTTGGACTGCTTCAATGCACTCTACATGGGGCTACCCTTGAAGATGGTCTGAAAGATGCAGCTGGTGCAGAATGTGGTTGCCAGGATAGTGACTGGGGCAGTACAGTTGGACCATTCATCAGTATCCCAGTGTGTCCTGTTTCAGGCCAGGTCCCAGCTAGAGAGGGTCCACAAGGCCCACAAGCAGTCCAGAGACTGGGCAAACAGCTAACAGTAAAGGCAAGGGCACAGGCCAAGGACAGTCTGGCCACACAGAGATAGGTGTTCAGGCCAGGTGTGTTGCTGATGGAAAAACAGCTCTTCTACCCAGGTAGTTTTGAACTGGAGCGGCTGGAACCATTACCAGGGTCCTGCTGAATTCTACCAGTTGTTATCAGAGAGAGGTCTCCTCATGGGGAGGACCTTGCCTCCGAAGGAGTCTTTTCCTGAATTATGGCACTTCTTTTTATGGGGCAGGTTTCCACCTGTCATTTAAGGAACTGTTGTTCACGTGGGCTTGGGGACCATTCAGCCTCAGCTTCTTGGACAACACTCCCTGCCTGTCTGGTTCAAGAGCCCTGGCTCTGAGGTGCTTTTCAAGTGTATTTTACATTGTTTTAAATTCTGTGTTGTTTTACATTGTGATGTCAAGTTCTGGGCTTCTTCAGGAAAATGTATAGGTAAAAATCTAACAAACAACAGCATCTCAAAGAAACAAAAATCAAAACCAAATGTCTATCATTTGATTCTGAAAAGGTTGTAGTTTCTGTTAACTAGGAAAAACAGAACCAGCTTCTGCCCTTGGTAAACTTGTACAGTGTCTTTTGGATAAGAAAACAAACATTGGGGTACTTATATTTGAAGAGAGCAAGGCATTATTGAAGCTTCTATACATACACCCTATCTAATCCATGGATTAAAATCTCTTATGGGTGCCCTGTTATGTAAAGTTCAGTAACAGTAATCTAGAGGGAACCAGATTTATGCAGTTACTTAAGATACTGTTCACCTTCCTCTACAAAACAATAGACTATTGAGAAGAAATTTCATATGCTCGGGGCCAGATTCTGTAAGCTTTAAGTATGCTGGGCATGCCAACTTGGGAACAAACATTTGTGCTATAGGTTTGTGTAGTTTTGGTGTTTACTTTTAACAATAGCTATCTCAGGGCTTAAAGCTGGAGTCATAAAATGACAGTTTGTAATTTTACCACCAGCTAAGGAATATGTGGGTGAGGCTAGACTTGGCTCCTGCCTGTAATGCATCATTAGTGAATTAGTGTAATGAATTAGTGAATTAGGCGGCAAACATAACCTCACATACCCGGGAGTAAGCTTCACTGAATTCAGTGGGACTTACTTCTGAGTAGGCATGCTTAGAATTGTAGCTTTATGTAAATTTCCAGGATCACAAGAGGAAAATAATGGAACCATATATTAAGAAACTTCCATCAGAATCAGAAGACATCCTTTTTTCCTATCTCTATGGGATTTTTGAAAGGCTATATTACCACCTGTCAGGTAAATGGGAATAGGCAAGAGTCAGCAGAAGAACTGAATTACGGTACAGTTTCAGGAGGCCTGCCTTTCATCTTTCCTTCTAGTTTGGCTTGTTGAGTCAATACAATCCAAAGTTAAGATGTATTTATGATGGCAGCTTACTACCATTGGAATTGTCCCCCCATTGCATGTTTTGCTATTATTATTATTATTATTATTATTATTATTATTATTATTATTATTATATTTTATTTATACCCCGCCCTCCCCAGCCAAGACCGGGCTCAGGGCGGCTAACACCAGTATAAAAACAATTGATTGAAATACAACTTAAAAACAAGATTAAAATACAACATTAAAATGCAGCCTACTGAGGTTACATTCAGAGTTTCAGTAGGAACTCAAATCAAAAACTTTTCTGGGGATGAAAACATCAAGTCTTCACCAAGGCCAACTATCTAGACTGGTCCTACATGAGCCAGAAAAAAGCCAGGGAAGTCCCCAAATAGGAATTCCATCACAGAAGGAGAAAGGACAAAGGAAGAGGGGGAGGGGATCAGTTTGATTCCAAGCCAAAGGCGATGCGGAACAATTCTGTCTTACAGGCCCTGCGGAAAGAAATCAGATCCTGCAGGGCCCTGGTCTCATGAGACAGAGCGTTCCACCAGGCCGGAGCCAGTGTTGAAAAGGCCCTGGCTCTGCCTGAGGCTAATCCGACTTCCTTAGGGCCCAGGACCTCTAGGGTGTTACTATTTATGGACCTTAAGGTCCTCTGTGGGGCATACCGGGAGAGGCGGTCCCGTAGATATGAGGGTTCTAGGCTGTAGTAGCAGTAGTTTGAGGTTACATTTTACTGTGTAATTTAAGAGAACATACTGCTTTTTCCACTGTGTTGCTTAAAAGACTGCAGATGGCTCTTGAGAACTGTTAACAACTCTCTGTCCTCAGTTCTGAGCAGAGTTCCTATTCAAGGCCGAGGTTGTATTCTTTTGCACCGAGGCAGAATGAAAAACTGTAAATCAACTCTTTATTCTTTTGTTAGCAGGACTTGAGATAACATACACACAATTATGAACAAATGCAGCAGCTTTCATTGACAATCTTTCCTGTTATGCTGTTTTCAGAATGGGAAATCAAACACAAGTGTGCTTATTTATTGTGAGGCACTTGAAATCACATAGTCGCCTAATATTAAAGGGCCCTGACAAAGCCGGGTGTTTCGGGTGAGAATACTGTCTATAGTTAATATTTTGGGGGTTTCCCCATCAGGCACCAATTCAGGGCCTGTTCAGTTTTCCTTTTTAAAAAGCTATGCTTAAAAAATAAATCCTACAACACATGTTTAAATAATTCAATTTTACATTAATATTACTCCATACTGATTTACTGCCTTGTTAATAGACTGGCAAGACAATGCGAGAGGATATCTGTATCACTTTAAGGACCCTGGAAACAGGTTACCAACTACATTTGCAGGTGCGGTCTACCTTACAGGTGCTTTGTACTAACACAGTGTTTCTGAAAGAAGTACAGTTGAGGGAAACATTGTTACCTGTTCAGTGTTAAGATTTGCTCGCACAGGAAATTCCAGTTTGATGAGAGACTAACAATAATATATTGGCCAACTGGCTGTAACTGAGGAAGACTGACTTCTAATTGGAAAGCTCTACTACTCTCCTCAGGAAGGCATCCTTGGACTTTCTTGGAATTCAGTATTCCGGACAGATTAAACTAACAGAGATCCTAAGCACACTTACTTGCAACAAGTACATTTCACTGAAATCGGCTGCATCTGTTGGATATGAACCAAGGAGGAACCAAAATCTTCCCCCCAAATTGGCCTGACGTGCTCCTCCCAGACTAACTCGTGAATCATAACAAAGCATTTCCGCCACCAAGACTGTTTGAAATGGAACTGACAAGATCCCTGTGATCAGGTGTGGGGGAAGATGGTTAACTGCAACAGTACACAGTTGTGGAGGCAGATATGCTTGGAGTGGTTACTTTGACTGTTTTTTGAAAAGGGATTAAAATGTTAAAGACAGCTCTTCAACCACTTTTCAAATAAAGTGGTACCTCGGGTTACATATGCTTCAGGTTACATACGCTTCGGGTTACAGACTCCGCTAACCTAGAAATAGTACCTCAGGATGAGAACAGAAATTGTGCTCCAGCGGCGTGGTGGCAGCAGGAGGCCCCATTAGCTAAAGTGGTGCTTAAGTTAAGGTTAAGAACAGTTTCAGGTTAAGAACGGACCTCCGGAACGAATTAAGTACTTAACCTGAGGTACCACTGTATGCAGGTATGTTGAATACGATGCTTGTGTTTAAACACAAACTTTAATGTGCTTTTTAGTTTCAAAAATTCACTAATGCAATGTAAAGTACAGGATGGATTCAATAACTAACACATGTGCAATGAAAACAGACTAAGAAGTAGACTGATCCAGCCATCTCTACCCTGGGACCCTAATGCTGCTATGGTATATTGTTATTCATATTTCAATGCGAACATCCTAATATAAATTTCCAGTACAGTTCTTGGGAGGTATGTAGATGGCCTTAAATTAGGTTTATTACTTGTGGAACTCCAAAGTGCAACTTCCCTGTCTCCTCTCCCTCTTCAGTGCTATGACTGAACTCCTATGTTCTCTTAGGTCATGC
Source organism: Podarcis gaigeae (assembly GCF_964106915.1). Taxonomy (NCBI): domain Eukaryota; kingdom Metazoa; phylum Chordata; class Lepidosauria; order Squamata; family Lacertidae; genus Podarcis; species Podarcis gaigeae. Next base: position 48,745,581 of record NC_139687.1, on the reverse strand, counting down.
TCACAACATTTTCTTAAAGCACATTGACTCCCCCCCCCCAATATTCCTGTGAACTGTAGTTTGTTTAGGGAGCTGGGGTTTGTTGTTTGGGGGGGGGGACTATGGTTTGCACGATTATTTTAGGGTAAACCATGTTTGCATTAAATGTATGATGTCAATGTGACACCATACTGAGGTTGCTAACACTTGTAGCAGTTTGGCATTAAATGCTAGGAGGACAGCTACCATTCAAAGCAACATTTTCAGACATCTTAGCAAAATATAGCATTATACACCTCTCCTGAATGGCCTATCATGCTCTCACACAGACCATGTTCTGTATGGCTCCCGGCCTGGGCGGTGGGGCGGGGCAGAAGCTCCCCCCCCCCTTGATTCAAAAAAGAAAAGAAACCTTCACAAGGCCTAAGAAGTTTAATTACAGTGGAGCTTTAAACCCAAATCTGTATAAAACAGATTTAAAGGTCTGCTGCTAAAAATGATTTGCATTGGGGGGGGGGGGCATTAGAAATTACTAGATGTACTGTGTCCCATTAACCTTTTGTGGAGGGACATACAAAATGGATTTTAGTTCCAAATGATTGCTTCCACTATCTACAACTACAAGGAGTTGGTAGACTTTCAATGAAGGCTGTGCCACATCTGACACAGAACTTTTATTCCTAACAGAGCTCCATAGAGGGTGTTCTCATGGGGAAAAAGAAGGTGAAACAGCCAAGATTACAGTTCAGTGCCTCTGAACAGGCAAAACTCTGGTGGGGTGTTTTTTAAAAAACAACAAAAACAAAATCCTCTGACACCCTGCCTGTCAAACGCTGCATTCAGCAGCTGCAATATAAAGCCAGTGTAGAGAATGGAAATTGCTGTAGTGGAAAAGTCTTGCACTAATACCAATGGGCAACTGCCTGGATTTAACACGGAATATTTGAAATCACTTGCCGAAAGTGTCTCTGGAACATCTAAGAACACTTCAGTCACTGACATACAATGGAATATTTATTAAGGAACTTGGCATTTCTTAAAGGGTTTATTAAAAAAACTTTACATGTGTCCCCATTGTTATGTTTCATTATGTTCCATGCCTAAAATCTTCACAAGATAAAACACTTTGGGGGTTTTCAGGAAGTAATTTCTCCCCTACAGAAAAGGGTAGAATCTAACTGGTGCCCTGTGCTGACAGAAGGCATCTGGAAGTGGACAGAGAGGGGGGCAATTTTGTGCTATTTCCTCCCCCCCAATATAATCCACCCTGGGGGTCTTAGGGGGCAGATTTTAAGGGACTGCAGGGGCAAAGCAGAAAATTCCTTCCCTCCTTTTTCCACTCTGAATGCATTCCGCTAGCAGAGGGGCACCAATTGGATGCCACCCGAACAGTATACATTTCATTTCATTTTACTTTTAATGTTAAGGAAAATTGCAACAAAGTTATAATTTAAAAGCAGAAAACAGCGACAACGGATGTTACTGCTAATTGTTTTGGACTGACCATTTTTAATCTTTAACCTGGAATTATCTTCCTCTTAATCTACAAACAGCTGTTACTTACACTCTAGGAACCTAATCATTATTCATCTCCTGTAAAGATAGGCCTCACCCATGGATGGAGAACAACATTTTTTGCTCAAGCGCTGTTCATAACTGAAGCTGCAGAGGAGCTACGCCATAGCAGCAGGCAGGATAGCCAGGAAAGTACTTACAGCAATAGCCACAGGTGGGCCGCAGAGCCAAGCAGGCAAGCATAATTGCCTAGAGATTTTTTTTTTAAATTAAATGACTCATATATGGAATAAAATAAATGAATAAAAGAGAAATGTTTGGTGTCAGAACCCGGGACAGCGATTGTGGGAGCTGGAGCCAAGCGAAGACAAATGATCAGTGCCAAGGACGGGCAGTCCTGTATATTACCCCAGTACTGACCTGAACTCTCATGAGGGCAAATATAACCAGGCATGACGGTCTGTGCCATAGGCTCCACATCCCTGGAGGAAATAAGTACTCAAAGAGATGCTTTGTTTTTGCAACCTGCCTTTGACTGAAGTTGACTGTTTTCTGCTGCCTCAGGGACTGGCATACCGGTGTGGGTGTGCGTGCGTGCAGCAGAATGCAAAGAGCTGAGATAAGTTCTGGGGTGGAGTCTTTGGTATCAAGTGATACAGGCAGGAAACCGTGATTGGGAGCCAGAGGATAAAAGAAGCAAAGTCTCTGGGGATTAGGGACAGACTGCTGTGCCTTCTCTTCATCTCAGGAAGTCTCCACCAGAAGAACTGCCTCAGTGGCTGCTTCTTGAAATGTTCCAGATATAGGGTCTTCCTTGGGTTTGTTATTATTATTTAGTTAATTAAATTTATATACCACCCTTTATCCGAGGATCACAGGGCGGTTTACAGTATAAACCTCCTCTGTTATGTCCTCCCCTGATGCAGCACTAACTGTGTCTCTGTCTGGATCTAAGACCATGACTGCAGTATTAGATACTCCAATGCTGATATTTCTGGGTTCAGAATAGTTGTGAGTGCAAAAGAGCTCTTTTCAGGATATTTTGATAAACTGGAAGATGTTTCTGTAACACAATTAAGGAAGTAAAATGCAAATCTCACAAGCTGCATCTGAGAAACCTTGTTGCTCCCCCTTCACTTTTGATAGGTTCCACATTTTCCCAGTGTACCTTTGCATGAGCAGACATAAATGGATCTAAAATGCACCTTAACTAATATAAAGAGAGTGAGAGAAAGAGATGCAGAGATCATCAGGAAGAAAAAAGTTACAATGGCAAAACAAGCCTTCTCAAATTTGGTCTGAGAGCCTGTTCAAGTCAAGAGAGCAGATAAAGTTCATTCAGGTACTTTGCAATAGAAACCAGCTACAACTACAGAGAAAGGAGTGAGAAAAGGTCTCAAGTGGAGGAAAGGATTCATGGCATGGTTTATGTTCCCCAGTATCTTCCATCAACACAAGTGAGAAAGAATGCGGTTTGTTGATTAGACTGCAATAAATTATTTGATAAGGTGAGGACAGGAGAAGGAACTAGAGGATAATTTGGTTCTCTGCTGGAATGGCTTTTGAGATAACTCAGGGAAACCTGGAGCGAAATGGAAAACTAAGGAAGTCCTGACACAGAAAAACAGTAAGGATTACAGAACCAGTTTCTTCACCACATCATCCCTTTAAAGCCTCATGATGAGCAAGACAGATGAAGATGAAAGGAACTCTGTTCCAGATGACTGTGAACAAACAGAAAGAGCAATTTTCACTTGCAAGTGGGGTTGCTTTTTTTAAGGCTACCAGGAAAAGTGTTCTGAAAAAGTAGCTGAACACTCCGACAATTTGGTCCAATTCAGAAAAGGCCACTTTGTCACCTCTGATTTAATTAGGAGGGTGTTTTTATGATGCCAAAAGCTCTAGCCTCATAATCGGGCACTTACGTAATCATCATCATGGATTCCTTGTTTCTGTACAGAACTTTTCACCTCCATGGCAAACTTCTCAAATTCAGGTTTCACTGTCCTCAGTAGTGTGACTGTCTGGAGGGATGAGTACGCCTGCTTTGCTTCAAGGTCGTATTTGTCTCCTCTCTTCCATGAGCCATTACCTAAGGGAGAAATAAAAATATTTACAATTCCAAGCCAGTTACCATAAAGAGCTCGTTTTCCCCCTTTCCTCCTGCTGTATTCCCCATGTGTTGCTGGGGGTAGCCAGAGATTTAAAGGATGTTGCCCTGCTAACAAAGGCGCACAATCCACCAAACTTAAACACTTTTAAATCACACTTATTACCTATGAGAGCATCAAACACATTATCAAATATTTCCCATTGAAATGAAATGTGGATGGATTGTACCCTGCATGATTCATTAATGCAGTTTTTTAAAACAAAAGGCCACACACTGTACTACAGAAAAAGGAAGCATGCTGTTTTCGAGGGTGAGATGTGTGGCAAAAGTCTGACATTCTTTACAGGAAGTTCAGGACAAAAATGAAATGAAAACAAGCATAGCTCTTGGGACCTAAGAAAGGGAAACAAAGAAACATTTCCCTTTTTGAGGGGTCCCAAGAGATATGCTTGTTTTTAATTTCATTTTTTCAGCAATAACATTGTGCACTGGCAATACAGACAACAGAGTGCCACAACACAACTGCTATAATCTCCCTGGAAACCTAATTTTTACAACTGGAAATTTACACTAATGAATAAGAAAAAAGAATAGAAAAGAATTTAAGAGCAGAAAAGAGAAAAGAAAAATATGTCTAGAGGGGTGAGGTGGGTGGGGAGTGTGTCTGCTTATTGTGGTGGTTATATTTAGCAATTTGGATGATTGTGTCTTTAAAAAAAAACATTTCTTGTTGCTCTTATAATATAAGCCACCTTGAGGCTTTGCTGCTTGGTGATGAACTGAGCCAATAATCCACATCATTCCTCTACCTCCAGTCTAGTAGGATTTTATGAGGATGTTTTGGATGAGTGTACCTTTGATTAATCAGTTGAGAAATGAATGAGCCCCTCAGTGTAAATCAGCAAACAAACCAGGACACATTCAGCTAACCATAGTTTCCTTATTTGAAATGGAAAACTATGGTTAAACAGCTCCAGAACAAGCCATGCCTTTGAAATCACAGACTCGTAGAATGGGAAGTAATCTTTGAGGTCATGAAGATCAACCCCATGCTCATTATCTTGCCTGAGCAGCCAGAGGCTGCAGCAACATGTATGGATCAAACTTCCTATGTGATAATGTGGTTGTCCGATGGGGACACATGTTCAAAGTGACACTGGCTTGGCATATGAAACATACTGGTGGCTCCAGACAAGTTACTGTCTCTCAATTAAGCTATTTCACAGGACACAAATCCAGCTCTGAACTCCTTGAGGGCAGAGGGGAAAACAAATTAAAAAATAAATAAAGGGTATCAGTTTTTCATACATTTCATAGAATCATAGAATTGTAGAGTTGGAAGGTACCCAAAGACCATCTAATCCAACCCTTGCAATGCAGGAATCTCAACTAAAGCATCCATGACAGATGACCATCCAACCTCTGCTTAAAAACCCCCAATGAAAGAGCCCATTGCCTTTCAAGAGAGTCCATTCCACTGTTGAACAAAAAGTTCAACTGTCAGAAAATTCCTCCTGTGATTAGTGGGAATCTCCTTTCTTGTAACTTGAATTCATTGGTTTGGGTCCTAACCTCTGGAGTAGGAGAAAACAACCTTGCTTCATCTTCCACATCACAGCCCTTGAGATATTTGAAGATGGCTATCATATCTCCTCCCAGTCTTAGCTCTTTTTTGCGTCACCAATTTCTCTTTATACACTGAACTTTTAAAACCTTGCCCCCCCTTTCTAATTTCATAATCCAAGTGGATACTAATAAGTGTTAGAAGAGACAATGCTATGTGGCATATTTTAAGACTTACAAACTTAAAGACTAAAGTGATCTTTAAAATGTTGCTTTGTTTATAAAAGCCTTGAACCCACCAGAGGAAAGAAACCACATTACCATATGATGAACTGTTGAAAAGTTCAATACTGAAGAAAGCATAGTCTCCATTGGTCATTCCTTGCCGATGTGCAGCCAACATGATGTTCCTTATTGCGTCACTGCTGGCACACATGATCACAACTGGTGAAAAGAAATGGAAAACACAAGATAAGAAACTATTCCTCAAACTACTGGAAACAGATTGTCAAATTTATGTACAGCTGGAGATAAGGACATAAAATGTCCTCCAGCTGCTTTTCAAAATCTTGGATATAACGTCCAGCAACAAGGCTAGGGGTTTCAAAGGAAAATATAGCAACCAATTTCACTGCCACTCTGCAGAAGCCCAGCTCCTAATTCTGCTAGGCTTATTTGAAAATACCACCCGCAATGGCCTATTATTGTCAGCCTTTTCATTGACATAATGTTTGTAGAGTTTTTAAACATCAATTTCACCATCCACATTTTAAATATTTCATGCAATGGCATATTTTTTATTTATTGGAGGAAAGACTTAAATAGTTGGAACATTTAACAATACATAGTTAGGGGGCAATCCAATTAAAGTTAAGCATTTTAAAATACCATTATAAGTATATGTTAGGATATTTCCTGGAAAGCATTTAAAAATACTTCACTTTGGCTGGATCATACCCATGATGTTTAATAATGTGCAGGAAAGGAGGGGTGCTGTAATTCTTAAGATTTAGGGTGGTATTCAGCTACTATTTACTCAGAGTAGACCCTCTGAAATTAATGGACATAACTTAGATGCTCATTAATTTCAATGACTAAAAGGTAGTTGTGTACTCTTTCTTGGGCATTGTGAACTAGGCATTCCTAGATTGTAATGCTACAACCTTCTCCTTTAATCCAGCACTTTCCAACTTGGTTCCTTCCAGATGTTTTGGAAAACATAGCACTTGGCAGGGGCTGATGGCACTTGTAGTCTGACAGGCACCAGGCTGGGGAAGGCTGCTTTAATCTGAATAACTAAGATCAGTGATAACAAATCCCGTCATTCTGTAGAATGATTGAGTTACAGAAATTAAGTTGCTAAAACTTCACCAGATCTAAATCAAGAGAACTGGAACATCTTCAAAAATGTGTGATATGGTAAGAAAAGTATTTTAGATTGTGTGAGAAAACCTGCCTGCTTTCGCCAGACACTTTAAACCTTAAAACAAAGATCACAACTGAAATCTTATCTGTGCTGAACCTAAAACCTAAAATGGCTACACGTGGAAAATACCTGTCAAATTAATTAATGAAAATTGGCTTCATAATTTATACTTTGATTAAGCGAGTCTCTGCATTGGCAGAATCGCTAATCAGGACAGTCAGTCTGCAGCAATGGCCACAGCTGAGTTGGGCAAGCAGAAAGCTGCTCATCAACAAAGAGGCAGACAAGGCAAGGCATGGAGGCAAAGAGGAAGCAAATGATGTGCTCATGGACCAGAAGGAATTTACAGGCCTTCTGCTAGCTGTAAGTAATGATAGGGAATCTATGGCACTCCAGATAATGTTGGACTACAACTCCCATCATATCTGACCATTGGCTTGATGCTTTATAGGGCTGATGGGAGCTGGATTCCAGCACAGGCTCTGGTGCAGAAGGCAAACTGCTCAGATTGAGGGGCAGTCTGAAGCCTCACAGGACAAAGTGAAACCCCACAGGTGTACTGTGTTTGCTAATAACTGCCGAGTCAATAGATGCAGTATCTCAACTTGGAAAGATGCATTGACCGCACAGTCTCATAGGATCACAACAGTCAGGAATGGCTTTGTAGGTCATCTAGTCCAATCTCCTGCTTGGTGCAGGCCTGTAGTTTAATCTCCTAACAGGCTGCCAGCTTCAGACGCACACATACAACTTATACAAGCAAAATCCAGCGCATGCATGGACTTCTTTCTAGCTACAAACAAGTTGTGCTGGATTTCCTTCAAAAATACCCACTCAGTTCTAACCTATATATATTTAATCTGCCATTAAGTAAGCAGAATCAAAGTTATTCCTCAAGTATCAATTAGCAAGATTGACTAAAAGCACTGAAGAATTCAAGTATTGATAAAACATGTGCAACAAACCACAGAAGAGCTAATTATATCAGCTATCCACCATCACTGCAATTACATGTTCTCAGCTGATTAAAGTCATCACACTATAGGTAGAGAGTGTATAGGACTATTCATTTTTGGTCATTTATAAAAGACCCCGATAACGAGGACACCCAGTGAGGAAAGAGGACCAAGGCCCCAGTCACCATCCTCCAGTGTCTTGTGACTGGCATGTCCTGTTACCACAGTCACAGGTCCAGACTCATGCCCCTATTTTGCCTTTGGGTTGGTAACTAGGGGCCTTTTCAGGGAGCAGCACTGGGCCCAATATCTGCCAGTTGCTGATCTTTAACATGGGATTTACCTGTTGCTTCACCCCGTTGGGAGTTTTACTTGTGGTTGTTTGTTGGTTTTAACATGCTGTGGGTAGTCTACAGAAAACAGCTGGACAGACAGCGTAAAAGTATAGCCAATAATGTATAAATATGACTTGCAAAGCTTACTTAGTCCTATATTCAAGACAACATTGCATAATAAAAGATAGTGCTTATCTATTTCTTAATGACATATAAATGAAATAGTTAATGTGTAGTTAACTGAGGCTCAGTCTACACATGACAGCAGATTATTTCTGTAAACTGAGGTCTGCCCCAAAACATATATACAGTGCATAGTGGGAGTAAAGGTCCTATTTTTAAAGCAAAGGGGCATGTGGTGGTCCTGGTGGGGCACGAATCGTTTCCCCATGTGTGTTCCTTCAGTCTGTTTCTCTGGCTTTTCTCCAATATCAGAAATGAACTGGGGGAGAGGTGAGCACTTGGGGCTGGGAGATGCCATGATAGGGGTATAGAACAGCCTACTGTACAAAGAAAAGAGACGTATTTACCCACCATTAACATATGGCCCCTGGAAGGCTGCCCAAGAGGCCATGTAATGCCATCAGGGTGAAAAAGGTTCCCCCAACCCTGGTAAGCAGCAGTCACATGGAAGGTTTTGTTCCCTTCATTTGTTCAGTCTAAAAACCAACCCGCATTTCAGTCCTCATAAGTGGCAGGGGAAGACCCAGATTTGACACAATGTATCCTCCAATACTTACAGCTCAAGCCCTGGATTTTGTAATTACTTTTATCCACCATTTTCCACCCAAAATGTATATCACTAAAGATTACACTAAGAAATGATTATTAAATCCATTTATTGTATCTAAGTTTTCAACGGCAAGAACAAGAACAAAATGTTTTCCAAGCTGTTTGTCTCCCAGTTGCTTGATTTTCTAAAGTGATGAGCGTATTGCTGAACAAATGTGAGAGTCAGGAATCCATGTGCTCCCCTGATGGTTCCTTCCACAAAATGCCTTTGTTATTTATGCAATACTCAACGGGATCTCTCCAAGGTTGAGGGGGAAGAGACTCTATATTCAGCATGGCCAAAAGAGAACAGCTCTCACACTCCTAACATAGGCAGAGTCACTATAAAAGAATGAAAGGTTAAGCATCAGATTTGTTGCTGTCCATCCAACATTTCCTTTTGGGTACGCTCATGGGGTTTTTGCATTCTTAAAATGAAAGACCTTGAAAAAGAGGCTGATTGCTAAGGAACTATTATTATATAGTACAACAACAACAGGGGATGCTTAAATCAAATAGGAGGGGTCCTTGGCTTGAATAAAAAGTTGAATTTATTCACTTTCCACAAAATACGATGGCTCAGTTTGCATGTAACGGTAAGCTATAGTTAATGGTTTACTGTAAATATTCCTTTCTGGGCTGTTAAGACTAATCTCTGCTCCCACATGCAGGAAACAACCCATAATCCCTAGCTGAGAGTTATGTCTGATCCAGGGATTGAACTACAATGTGCAAACATGGCTCTTGTCTGATGGTGAAACTAGAAATGTGCTGGGAATTCCTTTTTGCTCTTGATATACAAGGCAGAGGTGGGTTGATATTTGCAGGAGCTACGAGTGGGAATTGGAAGAGGTGCTTAACCCTGCCCTGACCTCACTCTGCAACTTCCTGTTGTGTCTGCTTTCCCCCACTTCCTAGGAAAGCATGTCTTGGATGTCCTGCTTGGGGTAGAGATGATAAGAATAAAGCTGGAAGGAGCAGGGAAAAGTTAAACACCCCCACTGCTCCACATCTCCCACTTCTCTACTGTATACGCCCCTCTCTCATGTTTGGACATCAAACACACAGCTGAAAATCCCATGTTTACTCTCAAATGTTTAGTTCCACCTTGAGCTAGCAATTTACAGGACACAGTGCACTTTTAAAATACCAAAAGAAAGAAGACAGTTTGTCTAATATAAGTAGACTTAGAAAGAAGTAACCCTAGTCACTGCCATATGAAGCAAGCCAATACCAGCTTTATAATCCAATGCAAGTGTCAGTCTGCCCCAATAAAGTATGTGTGAAGGTTTATAATTACGTAATCAAGAAGCCATTTGAACAAGATTCTAATGCAGACATAGCCCCTGCTTAGTCTATCCGCACAAGTGGAAAGCTTTCATTCAGACACTTGGGATTTTTTGTGGTGTGCTAGTGATGCAGAGAAACATTTCAACAGCCCTTGACATCTCTATTCCATAGCCTACCCCACTCCCCAAATGTTACAAGAGGCTGTTTTATCTCAATGTATCTGCATCCTGCACCTGCAAGCTGATTTTCCTAGAGTGACAATGCAGCAAACTTCTTTCTTCTGTACAACAGCGTAAAGTTACAATATGTAAATGTTCAACTGTTGCTTCAGAAGAAACACACATTTATAAATGAGAAGAGAGATGTGGACATGATCAGGAATAACTATGAGCCAGGGCATTTTTAATACATATCCCAAGGCAGTTCGGAAGTCAGGCTTTATGGTGTCTCTTGTGTAACAGATGACAAGCAAATGCAATGAACAACCCAGAGGGATCAATCTGAAGTTTCAGTGGAGTATATCTCAATCCCCATTCATTGTAAATCTGACTCCTGTGCTTCCTGCTACCCCTGCTGAACTCAAGAAGTCCAAAAGCCAACAGGGTATGACCTACCAGAGAACAACTTCCTACACTGAATAAAAACAGGAAACACCACAGAAGATTAGACTCTGCTGCTATTGAGAGTAGTTGGCCCGAAAGTTCCAAACAAGAACTATTTGTAACTGACAGAAAAACAATAAAGATAAACACAGAAAATGTTATATCTTTAATACAATGTATTCTCCAAAATTGTATAACCTGCCCATATAGATTCTACATAGGCAGGTAATGAAATGTTGGATGAGTCAGCTTTTGAAGGAAATGCAAGGGGAAATCCTGGCCCAGTTCCTTCACTGGCAAATCTAAACAAAGAAAGAGAAAATGGAAATGAGAGAGGCTGGCATAGACAGGAACATTACTTTTGAGAAAGTTGCACAGGAAATCAGGAAACAGAACTCTGGCATTAACTCGTTCTTGCTATATTATCTGGGGCATTTCTTCTGACAGGATTCGCTTTCCTATTTTATTTTTTCATAAAAGGCATGCTGAAACATATAGCCTCAAGTTTATTCCCTTCTCTCCTGACCTTACATTCCCAAGACAATGACTGCTTCTACAGTCATGTGCTTCTCACAACAACTGCTTGGGTCACAATTCTTAGCAATCACACCATGCAATCACACCATCCCTGTCACACACAGTCCAGGTGCTATGAGCTGGAACTACAAGCACACTTGCATACATGTTTTAGAAAGCCTTAATAAGCTTTGCTAATACAAATCACAATAAGGCTACTCAAATGAGCATTGGGTCAGGCTGCATCCAGGGGTTCCTGTTTTCTCTGTTTGAATACAGCCCACATTCAATCAAACTTACACTGTGCTAGGATCATATGAAGTGCTCAACATCAACAAAAATACAATCCTTTCTAAATGATCCATTCCAAGCAATTCCTGCTCAACTGTTTCCACAAATGGGACAGGAGAAAATGACCTAGTAGAAAACCATACTCTGAAGGAGACTCAATCTTTCAAGAGCCTTATATACCTACATAAACTGGGCAGAGGTGAGAACTGAACGTCCTCATTACCTCAAACTCAAAAGCTAAGGCACTGTACCAGATCTATGTATGCATATATCTGTACAAAATAATTCAGGAAAGTCTGTAGCACATTCAGACTCTACAATCCAGCTGCACCCATGATTTCCACTGTTCATATCTGACTCAGTCATTCACAGAGTGGGTGGAAAGGCATTCTTATTTCATACCACTTTCCATTATGTATGGACACAAGAGAAAGTGTGTAGCAAATCCCCTAACAGCATATGAAAAGCAGCAAAATATTTGAGTTTCAGCCAACTACGGCAAACTGAAGAGTAGGTCCTCTGGACTAATTTTAGTCTATTGATTTCAGTAGGTCTAATCTGACCTAGTTGGGTACAACCCTTTTTTAACTTGTAAGGGTTTGTTGTTGTTGTTGGCCTTTGCCCTGAAAGGAGGGGGTATACATTTATTACATAAATAAGACCAGATCTAAGAATACAGTGGTACCTTGGGTTACATATGCTTCAGGTTACAGACTCCACTAACCCAGAAATATTATCTCAGGTTAAGAACTTTGCTTCAGGATGAGAACAGAAATCGTACTCCGGCGGCACGGCAGCAGCAGGAGGCCCCATTAGCTAAAGTGTTGCTTCAGGTTAAGAACAGTTTCTGGTTAAGAACGGACCTCCAGAACGAATTAAGTACTTAACACAAGGTACCACTGTACTTATGTGGAGGAAAGAGTGAGGAGTTGGGTTATGTGTCACTCCATTCAGAAGATGCCTTGTTTAAATAAATCCTTGATGTCCATTGTTTATTCCTATCCATTCCTGATCCACCAATAACAGCCTGCAATATCCCCTATTGATCATCTGCCAATGTGCCTGCTTAGGAAATCCCATTTTCCCAGTGCATCTATTGCAATAAGAGGTGCTAGGCATACTGTGCTTTCCAGAATGTTATGAACACCTACTGGATAGTGTTTGTGGCATCATCGATGATAATACATTCTTTTTGTGTCTTCATCATTTCTGAATAGTTTTTAAAACAGTTATTTAAAACTAGCCTTTAGTTGTTTTATACTGTGTATGTTTTCAGAGGTTGAGCGTTCGCACGTGTACCAATGCTGTCCTAGCAATCATGCTGCCCTTCAATATAGAAAAAGCTAGTGAACAACTGCTTAGTTATCACCTCTGCCATAATTTCCACAAACTCTTTGCCATTTTAACATATAGTTCTGCAGCAGTTGAGCACACAGGCCCCAAATGTATATTTTTGTGTGGTCCCAAGCTCAATACAAGTCAATTGACAAGTTTTAATGGATTTGAATGCTGTTGTTAACTTTAATATATGCAAAGGAGAGGTTCCCCATTGATGGCAACCCTGGGAAAAGGAGCAATAAAGCTGTAGCAGAGAGTGTAATGGAAAGAGTAGCTGAATCCTCCCAGGAACTGGGTGTATTTGACTGGAATGTGGTAGACCTCAATTCAAGTTACATCCCTGGTCTACGCAGGTTGCTTCCTGTTGGCCTCTGTTTCCCTTCTGTAAAATGGGAATAATAGTAGTCTACATCAGAGGGCCATTATGAGGATAGGTCAAACTGAACCCGGGACAATAAGATGATTACTGAGCATTCATTCCGATTTTGTTTGCAGAGAGGTGTGATAACTGTCTCAAAACAAGTGCTAGCCAGTTTCCAGTGCCTTTCCCCTTCACTTTCCATATCGCAAAAAGCCGGCTCTCTGGGGAAAGCGGGTTTGTTACGCAGGCCCTCCCAAGCAACAATAATCGGGAAACCTAAATGTGTCTGTCTGTGACTCAATCCCACTCTGAAACGGCGATCGTCTGGATGCGCTCCCCTGCCCCATTTTTTTTTAAAGCGAATATAGCTCTAAGCTGGAAATAGTGAAGAGGTGCTGCCAGACAGAGATGCCGAATAACGCAAGGGCGTTATTTGAATGCATCCCACCATGCTAGCGCGCATCGCGGGGCGCAGATTCTCCGGGAGAGCGGCTGCCTCGGGCCAATTCTCCGCTTTGCCCTAGGCGGCTGCACCAAGCAGTGCGTAAAGAGGAGCGTGGCGGGATCCTTCCCGAGGGCCCTAGGGCGCCCCTCCGGAGTTGCGCGCTGCTCCTTGCGCCCTCTCGTCCAGGCGTTGCGCTCGCCCACCCCCAGCCGGAGGAGCCTCGTTGGGCTCCGGGTAAGGGCAGCTCCCCCCGGAGGTCGCTCCCGCGCGCATCCTCACCTTTCTCGCCGCCCTGGATGGCGCGCACCACGTCCTCGGCGTACTTGGCGCTCTCGTCGAAGGCGAAGTCGTCCAGGTGGAAGCCGGCGTCGCGGAAGACCACATGGACGCCCTCGGCGGCGAAGAAGCAGCTGCGCTGCTCCTTGTCTTCGTGGTAGACCAGCAGCACCCGGTTCCAGTTGTGGTGGCGGAAGAGCGCCAGGAACATCTCGCCCATCTTGGCGTAGCCCGGCGACACCCGGGTCAGGTGCGAGTACTCGCCCGTCTTGGTGCCGAAGCCGGCGGCCAAGGCGCCGGCCGAGATCATGGGCAGGTTCCAGTGCGAGGCCAGGCGCGCCACGGGCGCGGCCGCGTACTCGCACACGGGGCCCAGCAGCAGGTCCGGCCACTGGCCGCTCAAGGCCACCATGTCCACCAGGCTGAACAACGCCCCGTTGCCGCAATCCGAGTCGTTGTAGAAGAGCCGGAACTTGTAGCCCGCCGGCAGGAGCGACCCGTTCGCCTCCAGGCGCCGCACCGCGTACTCGACGGCCGGCTTGACCCGCGCCAGGGAAAACAGGTACGCGTTGTCCTTGGGGAGAAGCACCAGCACCCGCAGCGCTTTCTCCTCCGCCTCCTCCTCCGCCTCCTGCACGCCCGGGCGGCTGCTGCTGCTGCTGCTGCCGCCGGCGAGGAGCAGCCAAGCCATCAGGCTGCAAGAAAAGCAGCCGAGGAAGAAAAAGGACGGCATGGTTGCGACGCAAAAGGAAAAAAAGAACTCGGAGAGGGGTGGGAAAGCACTCCTGAATGCACGGGAACTACGTACCCAAAGATGCGAGAAGAGCGCGCGCCAGGAAAAGAAACCCTTGCAAAGTTTGTATGGATCCAGCAACAAGGAGCGCCTCGTCTTTTCTCTCTCGCTCTCTCTCCCCCTCTCGTCTTGATGCCTAGCAGGGAATGTGTTGCTTTTTCTTTTTTAAAAAAGAGGGGATGTTTTGCAACTCAACTACAACTCTCCCGCGACTTATCCCTGATGCTGCGATGGTGGCGGGGGCGCCAAGAGCATCTCCTTCTTCTTCCTTCTCCCCTTTCTTCTTCTTCCTCCCCCTCCTCCCCCGTCCCCCGTCTCTCTGCCTCCTGAGTGATCTCGGTGGACCTCCGTTGCTCCTCCTGGTCTCATAGCCTCTGTTTAAATAGGGTGGCAGCAGCCCGCGCGCCTGGTCGCCACACACATGGCGCGGCGAGGCCGGGTTTGAGCTGGAGGTGGAGGGGGGGTGCGTGGGAGGAGACCGCCATTGACGCCCCTTGCCTGCCGGTGGCCCCGCCCCCTGCTCTGCCCCGCCCCCCTTGGCCGCAGCGCGCGCCTCCGGACGCCCTCTCGGGCTTCCGCCACTTTGTTCTGGGCTGCAAAAACGAGGACGACCCGGTGGGCAAACGGCGAGGAAAGTGAGCCGCGATTTCCCCTCCTTTTTCCAGGAGAGAGGGGGGTAGGGGGGTGGGTTTGGGGTGCTGCATGCCTGCGTGCCCCGAGGGTTCGCAGATCGAGGGCGCTGCAAACCTGTGCATGGAAGTGCAAGCGGCTTCCCCGACGCTAGTACGACTTCACTTGAAATGCATGGGATTGGAGAGGTCCGTTGCAAAGTTTCAAAGGGCGCTGCTTTGCACAGCGGCATGGATGCAATTAGGTGCAGGGCAGCAAAGAGGGGGCGGACTTCCCTAGGCTTAAAAGCTGCATTGTATGCAGATGTTCGGATTGCAATGAAGTTAGTCTCTCTCTCTCATCGGTCCTCCCACTTTGAACTATCGCCTGCTTCGCGGATCAGCGGGACTGGTTGCTAGCTTGTTTACGAGCCGAGCAAAAACAGTAGGCGTGCAGTCAGGGGATGCGTGTGCCTCTTCAGGGGAACAAACGGCCAGCACACAATGCTGGCTAGGGTGTCCCCAAGGAGTAGGTAGAGTACCTTACCTTGGGAAGAAGGACCAGGACTCCGGAGCTATAGTCGCAGTTCCTAGCTATATACATTTAAAGAGTCTC
Source organism: Podarcis gaigeae (assembly GCF_964106915.1). Classification (NCBI taxonomy): domain Eukaryota; kingdom Metazoa; phylum Chordata; class Lepidosauria; order Squamata; family Lacertidae; genus Podarcis; species Podarcis gaigeae. Next base: position 48,729,787 of record NC_139687.1, on the reverse strand, counting down.
TGCTTCCCGCCACCCTCCAGCTCCCCCATGAGGACTAGAAACTTACTCTTCTTTAATCGGTGCATGAATGTTTTTGGATGTAAAGACTTTCACATTTCTGTTATTTGCATACAAGGAGGTCCTGTGTTAATTTGTCACCTGTTTCTTTGGTAATCACTCGTAGCGGAGTAAGATTGCCTTCTATGGACACGGTTTTAACAGCAAGTGACCGTGGAGGCCGATTCTGGATCCACACGTCCTTCCACAGTGGGGACATAGGTTTCTGGGCAGGAATTGATCACGGTGAGGGTTTGCCAAACGTGCCTTCTTCTTAGCACATTTCTCACTTTCATGCTGAGTTTGAGCATCTTCAAAGTCCATGACACTTGGTACAGGCTGTTCTTGAATTGGAGCACTCACAGGCCAGTGTTTCCCAATTGTCGGTGTTTATGCTACATTTTTTAAAGATTTGCCTTGAGAGAGTCTTTAAACCTCTTTTGTTGACCAGCAGCATTACACTTTCCATGTCCCACCCAGTGGCTAGACCACTGAGAAAAGGATTTCTGACTACAGTACATGAGACTTTGGCCTGATCCAGCAGGGCTCTTACTTTCTTCATTTCAGTGAGATGGACATGTAAGTAAGGTATACTTTGGAAACATTTCCGCACATGATAACAATTAATTTTATTTCATTAGAATATTTATACTTCCTATTAGAAGTTCAAATGTCCCTTCATCCTATTAGATTTCAGGGAAGTGTACATGGAATCATATACAGTACAACACAAAAATAAAGATCAATATGTATTTTAAACATTTATCACTTTGTAGATTTATCACGTCTTGCGATATATGGTTTCCTCCGCCTGCTCACATGCAATGAGGAGTCACGATCCTGACTTTTTGATGGCAGTGCTGATTTGCCACCTGCAATAAAGATCAAGGCGTCAAGCACAAACTAAGTGATTTAATTGAAAGCAGCCTCAGTTGCAAGCTACACTTCACTGTAAATGAGGTTGCTGCGTTAAGGAAGGCAATGGCTGTAGCAAGAATCCCCTCTATTTCCAATGTTCAGGCTAAGTATCAAGTAAACCGCATTACATTTTGTTGCAAATCCCACATGTGGTGGACTAATTGAATGATTCCAAATTTTATAAGAGGAGCCGGAAGGATAAGATATATTCTGCTTTTTGGCTATGACAGGGAAAATCCAGCAAGATAATTCAGTCCCTACAGAAAGCACACACAGTGCTTCTTTCCAATATGCATCTGTGTAGCAAATCTAGTCCATGGAGAAGGTTCATGTACAAGAGAAGTCTGAGCAGCTCCACAATTTACAGAGCAAACAGTTTCCTGCTATAAAGAAACATGGCTGCTGAGTGACATTTTCGGTATTTATTGTGTATGAATGACATTTTCAGCGTTTATTTTCGGCAAGTTTCTAATTAAAAACAGCATGAAAGTGAGTCTCCAAGTGTTTCCTTTCCCAGCAGAAAGAGCTTGTGTTTTATTTTTAAATCAGCATTTTCCATGAAGGAAAAAAAAACACATTTGGTTTTGAGTACATTTAGAATGATGTTTTCTAAGCAACGATTCTCAAACTGTATTCTATTATAATTTATGGAAAACATGGGGGAATGTGTTGCTGGCTTCAGTAGGATATTACTGTAATTAAGTTGTTGCAATGTCACCTTTCCAATATGCACAAAATGTCCAAAGCACTTCACAAAAATGAAAAATGATGGGAGTCCATTGAAATCAACAGAAGTACTCCTGAGTAGGTTGTTTGACTACTGGTACGTAATTAAGGCTGTAGCAATCCAAGTCCCTTGTAGCTGGGAGTAAGCCCAATTGAACTGAATGGGATTTACTCAGTAAGATACAGGATTGTACTTTGAAAACATTCACTAAGAATGAATGCTTCATAAAAATAATCATATGGTGATTTGCTAATTTCTGATAAGGGAGAACAATGTGCAACACAGCCATTTACCGTTATATTGAAGTCAGTTACGTGTTGCAGTGGAAATCTCTGTAGTTCCTTGTGCCAGCATTACACAGACTGATTTATTTATATTTTGTTAGTAGTCAAAAATTCTAGGTTCTTTTACAGATATCTTGTTGCAATGGCCCAGAATCCCTGCAAAAATTATTTCATTTATTCCCTTATTTTAGATGGTAGAGGGCTTTCAGAAAATAATCAGCTCTGGAAAAACTTTCTGTGGACAGGGCAGGTGGCAGGAAAGGGAATTACTACAGCTTGCTGCTGTAGCGATTCAGCCTCACCTCTAAGAAATCTTCAGAAACAGAAAACTCTGCACCCTCCCAGAGCTTACAATGTTCCAGATTCTATGCTTATTTGGTCTTTGAATTCACATCAATTTTAAAAAGTCCTTAATATAGGCTTCCTCTAACTCGGCCCTCCAGATGTGTTGAGACTACAATTCCCATCATCCCTGACCACAGGTCCTGCTAGCTAGGGATCATGGGAGTTGTAGGCCAAAAAAACATCTGGAGGGCCAAGTTTGAGGAAGCCTGAGTTAATATTATCAGTACTGAGAACATGGACCAACTTTGAAGTAAGGCCATCCACAGGGATGCCATAATGGCTGCTTAAAGCAGCAACATCAGACATGTCTAATTGTGTCTCAGAGGAAGTCCTGAAGGAGGCTGTGGTGAGGCCCTTATTAAAAGGTGTCTCTCCTTGACCCTGGCAGAACTAATAACTATTGCCCTATATCCAGCCTTGTAAACCTTAGTAAGGTGAACATGTGATGCAGCTCCAGGATTTGCTGAGCCAAACATTTGGATCCATTTCCAGACTGGTTTTAGGTCCGGTCTGGGAACTGCCTAGGTTGTCTTGAGTGACCTGGGTTGAGTGATGGACTGGGGAAGTGTTACTGCGTTAGAAACTGTTCGTTGTACTTGCATTTACATATTTCTAAGTGGCGTACGTAAAATGTTAAGAAATGTTCAAAGAATAAAAACAGTTAAAATTCATCACAAAAGAAAATGACTTTCAATAGAAGAGCAGGATACAAATACATTGTCACATTGTGGATTATACAAATATCAAACCAAGCCAAATGTAACGGCATCAATGACAGTCAAAACTAGGGACGGTATATAGCAGAGCTTTCCAAACTTTTCACGTTGAAGACACACTTTTTAGACATGCATCATTCTGCCACCATAACCAGTTCTGTCATGTCTGGATAAGCTTGTTTGTTGGTCCTCATCCAGCTCATACCTTCAATCCCACATATCCTCAGAGAATCCTGATAAGAAAGGATTTGAAAAGAATCGTTGCCTTTTTAAGACCTGCATATTGATTGCTATATTGACGATACCATACTCCAGGCTTCCAAATGATCTTTCCCAGCAGTTGCATGTAGATGTTAAAAAGTACCAGGGATAAGATGGCACTGGGAGATACTCCACAGGTCAGAGCCCCTGGGAGAGAGTATCAGACACTTAGTGCTACTTTCTGGTAGCTAGCTACTGCAAAGTAGTACCCCCCCAAATTAAAGTAAATTGGCAGTCTAGGAAGATTAGATGGTTCTATTGTATCAAATACCTCTGGGAGGTCTTTGAATATTAGTATGGTCACACTCCTGCCCAGTTCCACATAAGGATCATCAGCTAAGCAATTCAGTCATTAACCTCACTCTGAATTAGTGTTTCCCAAAGGGGGCTGTTTTTGAATTATGGTGCTGGAGGAGACTCTTGAGAGTCCCATGGACTGCAAGAAGATCAAACCTCTCCATTCTTAAGGAAATCAGCCCTGAGTGCTCACTGGAAGGACAGATCCTGAAGCTGAGACTCCAATCCTTTGGCCACCTCATGAGAAGAGAAGACTCTCTGGAAAAGACCCTGGTGTTGGGAAAGATGGAGGGCACAAGGAGAAGGGGACGACAGAGGACGAGATGGTTAGACAGTGTTCTCGAAGCTACCAGCATGAGTTTGACCAAACTGCGGGAGGCAGTGGAAGACAGGAGTGCCTGGCGTGCTCTGGTCCAGGGGGTCACGAAGAGTTGGACACGCCTAAACGACTAAACAACAACAACAACAACAAAAAAGGGGGCTGTGGGATTAGCAGGGTGCCGAGGCAAGCGAGTGGCAGAGAGGTGCTGGATGTGTAAAAGATTATCAAGACTTTGAAAAGCTGATATCACCAGATCAGGTTCATCAATTTTGTTGAATTAATTAAATCATTTTAAATGGCTTTGGAATAAATGTGCAATTAATTGTTACTGATAGCTATAGATTTCTCCTTGAGGCTTAATTGTTTTCTTGTTTTATTACAAGCTGTGAGGGCATAATGTATAGCTATTAGGCCTGAATTCCAATCAAAATCGAGATTCAGCTGAAAACCAGAATTGCAGCTCCAAATCAAATACTGAACATATTATTTCCTTGTATGTAGAACATAATGAAATACCAGCAGAGTGACAATCAGAAATATTTGGGGAAATAAGATATAAAATAAGATGCAGTAGGGCAAAGGTCAAGAGAACTTTACAGGAATTACACTTCAACATTTATTACTACAAATTATTTCAAAATGATCTAGGAATTTGCCATTAAAACAACACCTTAACTTTCTAAATACACTATCAGGTGTGAGTTTATTGTGCAATCAGTGCTGCTCATGCATGCATCATTATTATTTTTGGCATCATCTGCACAACAGCGATGCTATCAAAATTCCAGCCCATGCTTTTTATTTATTTATTTAATCTGGATTTCCCCTTTATGCAAAAATAAACAAAGTAAAATCCAGTAAATTAAAATAACCTTTTATATATCTACTACAGGCACTGCTGATGTGTAAACTTGTTGGCATTTTTATTTTTATTGATGGGCAGTTTGTCACATGTGTGGTAAGGTTTCAGCACCCCCACTTCCATTTGCTACTTGCTTGAGCACAACCCTAGCTATTTTGTTTCTGAAAGCGCAAACAATAGGATCATTCCTCTCTTTAACAATCTGCACAGGCTGTAGGCATGCTCAACAACTGAATAGGATGAGCTGTTTTCTCAAGATGTCCATCCGCTACATAGAAGGGACTACCTTAGAGACTGTCATCTTGTACTAGAGTGATAAAAAAGATATTTTCTAAACCATTATAAAATAATCAACAATCCCAGTGCACGTACTGCAACTGCAACTAAACTGACAATGGGGAGGGACAAAAACAAACACCTGTGGATATGTTTCATCAAGCTCTGTCCAGCAATATATAAGACTGGGGTGGGGGGAGACACACCAAGGAATGTGTAGAAGCTAGCATGCACACAGAAAAAAACAGATCTGAATGTCCTCTTTGCAATATAACGCCCCCTTATGGAATGTGCCCTTATTTGGAAAAGTGAATGATAAATATGGCACGAGGATTCCTTACTCAGAAAAAGACACACCAACAAATTGGCATCCTGAGAATGTGAGTTTTGGTGGGTCCAAGTAGAGTCCATCATAAGGCAATATAGCCACACAACTGCTTTTCTATGAGCCTGTTTTTGGAACTTTATGCACGTGTAATGTGGCCAGGATCACAACTGGACACATGGTGAATGAATGGCACAACAGCTTCACCAGAAGTGAATCTACTCTGCCCACATTGTCAACACAGCAATTTGGTCATGGAAACTGAACTTTCAGTGAAATGTCCCTTACGCAATAGTTTCAGCAAGATTAACATGGGGAGATAAATGGGGAGATGCTGAGTGACAATTTTCATTTGTATTTATACAAATTTACATTTGTTTTCAGCATTTTCTTTTGACAAATACCAACTATGAAAGCTAGCCATAACAGAAGACATCCAGAAATTCCATATAGAATTAACAAGTGAGACTAGCAAAAAAAAAAAAAAAAGGAACAGCAGGGGCAGGGTTTAAATTATTGCTATTATTTTAACTTGTGCAAATGGCAGAGTCCCCCCAAATATGCTGATATCATCTTGTTTCTCCCTGCCATTTCTGGCTGTACTGGGGAATTGAGTTTGCCCTTAGGAGTGATGGGATATAATACAAAATTACAGTACCACAAAATTATCTGATATTTACCTGGCAGAGCAGCACTCAGGTTGAATCCCCCTATTATTATAATTACCACCAAATGATGTAAAGTGGCCAATCATGGGTTTGGCTTGACAAAATACCTTGTAGGGTACTGGCACCTGTCCTAAATTCAGTCTTGTGGTGGTTCAGATTCACCCTAGGATCAGGCTGCCTGTGTTCAATAAATATCATGACTTAAGAGGAAATACCATGTGCTGTTTTTGTTCTTCATTTGTTTCCAGTTTTTTTTTTTAAATGAAAGGGAAATACTCTCTGCTTAACACACAGTCATTAAATGTCGGAAGGCAGGGAACATTTTCACAGCAGAGGCTTGCATGAATCCACATAAGTTTGTTTTCCCAGGATGTGCATTTGCATTACAAATGCCTTTTCTGCTTTCTCTACTATTACCCACCATAAGAGCTGCAAATGTGATTTAAATGTCTCTTTCTAAGGGGATCATATGAACACCTTTTCTCATATCCATAGTCTGAAAAAACAAAAGGCACACATAGACAAAAGTTTTACTGAAATAGCTTAAAATTCATTTTCTCTTTTCTTTTTAAAACAAATTTCTCATTAGGTGCTAAAGTATAATAATTCATGAACTACCGGTACTTTTTCTGGACTTCAGTGGGCCCATTCCAGAACATTTATCCAGCATTTATCGATATGGAAACCAAGCCTTATGAGAATGGTTGAAGGAGTTTAGCCTGGGAAAGAGGAGTTTGAGAGGAGATATGATAGCCATCTTCAAATATCTAAAGGGCTGCCACAAGCTCTGGTGCAAGCTCTGGAGGATAGGACCCAAACCAATGGATTCAAGTTAAGAGAAAGGAGATTCTGGCTAAACATCAGGAAGAACTTTCTGACAGTAAGAACTGCTCAACAGTGGAACAGTGGACACTCCGTCCTTGGAGGTTTTTAAGCAGAGGTTTGATGTTATATATGATCTAGTCGATATTCCTGCAGGGGACTGGACTAGATCACTGTTGGGGTCCCTTCCAACCCTACAATTTTATGATTCTATGACATAGTAAAAATGAACATCAGCTACTGAGAAGCAGAACAATGCAGTCTGGTCCTTTGACGCTGCCTGGGTGCCCCTCTTGAACAGACATGGTTTAGCATGTGGCATTGCTTTGTTTTGATTTGATTCTAAAGTCATGTGTGATCCACATATTTTAATATCAAGGGGGAAACTGGCAGGGGATGTGGCCTGAATGCTTTAGTCCTAAAATCTGCAGCTTTCTCCAACTCCTGTTGGCAAGTGATTTGCAAATCTCGCCTGAGATGAAAAGAAATGAAAGGATTTGCTGAAAGCAGGGCTCCCCCTAGAGGCTGATGAGAAGGAAGGCCAAAATGGAGAGCAATATGAAATTGTTACTTCTTTTTTCACACGATTGCACACATTTCCTTTTATATGTTCTAATCTAGATCAGGGATGGGGAAGCTATGGCCCTCCAGATGTTGCTGGATTTCAATTCTCACCATCCCTATTGGCTATGCTGGCTGGAGTTGGTGAGAGTAGAAGCCAAGCAACATCTGGAGGGTCCACAGGTTTTCCCATCTCTCATCTTTGTAATAACAGAAAAGTCATACTTCAGAATCATTTGAGTTGCAACATTTAAGGGGCCCTTCTTGCATCTTGCCAGTGATAACAGGGCCCCCACTTTTAGAATTCCCCGCCCCTGGAAATTACCTTCATTGCTGAGTTTCAGATATCAGCTCAAGACATCTATTCCCCCAGACCCTGGCACTATAATGGCGCCTGTTGGCATGATTATTTGCTGCAACCATTGGTATTTGTTAGGGATTCTTATATTGTTGGTGTTAAAGCTTGTTGTTTTACGGGATGTTAAAGACAACTGTTTTATATTTCACTGTTATTATATTATTATAATGTTGCAAACTACCCTGTGGTCTTTGATTATTAATTTTCTATTAACATTTTTGATTAATGGTAATAATAACGATGATATGCCTCAGTTAAGTAACCAAAACACAGCCATCCTTCATCAGTCAAAACTGAGCCACCCTTTATACTTCTCTAAATTTTTCCATGCAGTTCTCCCATTTTGTCTCACACATAAGGAGGCAGATCTTCCCAGCTCTCACCTGGGAGCTTCTCTTTCTTCTCCCAGTCTCCCACCCTGAGAAATCTTCCCTTCCCTGCATCTCACACAGGCTCTTTCACCAACCATCCATCACCTTCTTGTGTGTACCCTCATTAAAGCAGAGTATAGAACAAAAGATGCAGGGTTCTGCATGTGTTTTACACAACAGTACACTAGAAAGTAGAGGGGCGCGGGTGGCGCTGTGGGTTAAACCAGAGAGCCTAGGGCTTGCTGATCAGAAGGTTGGCGGTACGAATCCTCACGACGGGGTGAGCTCCCGTTGCTCAGTCCCTGCTCCTGCCAACCTAGTAGTCAGCAGCGTAGCGTGGGTTGTCAGCACCCGGGGCAAGGCAAGTAATTTGCAACCCTAACCCGTGGATTTGCGCCCCCTAACCCTAACCCCCAGATGTTGCGCCCAGCGCGGCTGGCACCCCCTGCACCCCCCACGCTACGCCACTGCTAGTAGTTCAAAAGCACGTCAAAGCGCAAGTAGATAAATAACCACTCTGGCGGGAAGGTAAACGGCGTTTCCATGCGCTGCTCTGGTTCGCCAGAAGCGGCTTAGTCATGCTGGCCACATGACCCGGAAGCTGTATGCCAGCTCCCTCTGCCAATAAAGCGAGATGAGTGCCGCAACCCCAGAGTCGGCCACAACTGGACCTAATGGTCAGGGGTCCCTTTACCTTTACCTTTTTACACTAGCAAGTATGGTGCTATATGGCATAGCAGGAGTAGTTCATGTTTCTAAACATTCAGGTCGTAATTAAAGTACTTCATTCCCAATGCTCTGATCTTCCTGGCAAAAGATGATCCTGCGCTAGCATGGAACAGCCAGCAAGGGGGCAGGAGAGAGTACATGCTGCTCAGCTCTCTCAAAGAGACCTCCAAAGGCATTATCAACTGAAATGTGGAAGAACTACAGCACTAGTGGGTACAGATGTCATCCTTGCTAAGGACAACCACAGGCAGCTCTCTGTCTTGATCCACGATTTGCTTTATTTATTTCATTATGTGCTGCCCAATGGCCAAAGTGGCTTTTAAGCACTTTAGGAGCATAAAACTAATGACCCCAAAATAACAATGAATTATCACATATAATTCAAACACACAGTGAAATAATTCTATCAATACATTAAAGTAAGCACCCACAATTAAAGTGTGCAACAAAAGAAGCCCGTTAAACATTAAACCGGTTAAAACAGCAATTAGAAGCAGGAGTTTCAGATAAGGAGATCAGAAGAACGTTTGTCTAAACAGGTACGTCTTCAATAATTCCTATGCAATGTTGGAACAATGGATTCGGATGTGATGTGCATGCGTTTCGTTTGCAACAGCAGAGTAACAATTGATGTAAACAGCCAGAATTGTTCACTTAAACAGAAGACAGGAGAAGAAACAGCAGACAAGAGAAAGATGGTGGATTCCACGACAAGCTGCACTGCTTTGTGTCATTTTTGCAGTAGAAGCCTTTCTCAGAAAGAGCCTTAAGTATGACAGTCTGGCTAAGCAAACACAGTAAGTGGGATATAAATGAGTGCTTTGATCAACTCATTTTTGATCTCTCCGTCCACCTGTAAAGTCTCTGTGCAGAATCAGGCTGTTGCCCCCAAACAGACTGGAAATGTGAAGACTGTGCAGATGCCATATTAAAAGTTAATCCAAACCAAATGTTTCAGTGCACGTTTGAGGTTCAGATCATGAGTCTTAGATCGTGAGTAACACGTATGAGACTGTGTGAAACCTGTTTTCTATTTATCCTGTGTGGAAAAACTGGGATCCATTATTAGTCTGAGACCATCCCCAAACTTTTTGTTGGCATTTGTCTGTCTCAAGAGACAATGAAGTGGGCCTCTGGGGGTAAAATCAAACTGCTGAAGAATCACAGCTCCTGCTGTAGCTGCAGAGACCAGGAACTCATAACTTCTGCCTCCCATGTTCGCAGCAGCAAAGTGGCCTCCCTGGGGTGCAAGCCTGGGCAGTCTGTATGGAGCTCTTGGGCTGCCCAGACAAGACCCCACCCCACCCCGTTCTCAGCCAGACTCAGGAAAGTAGAGCTGGAAGGAGGCGTATAAAACACCATCCAACCATCTTAGAGACCCTACTCCAGATTTATGTAGGGTTTACCCCTTAGCTTTTTCTTCTCCCGAAAAATATCCTGCAAGGCAGTGGGTAACCACATTAATTTTATTCCCCCTCCCCAAGAGCAGCAGTGCCTCTCATCAGCTGATTATGTCTCCTTGGAAATATGTTGGACTTTCTTAGTAATCAATCAAAATGATCATATGAATTTCAAATATATATATAAAATTTAAAAAATTGTCCAATAGCACCTTAGAGACCAACTAAGTTTGTTCTTGGTATAAGCTTTCGTGTGCATGCACACTTCTTCAGATACTGAATTTCAGTCGGGCTACTGGACTTCTCCACATACACGCTTGACCACACCATGGTCTGAACTATGGAGTCATTCCCTATCTAATGCCCCCAGGATTGTGGCCTTGTTGCAAAATAGTTGGTTGCCACATTTCCCTGCAATGGGCTCCATTATGGACATAGCGTGTGAATAAGAAAGGCTCACATCATCAAATAAAACACAGCAGCTCAAAGCAGTGAGGGTAGAACAGAGGTAGACCAAATACTGTTGACTCAAGTAAGAGGAAAAACTAAGAGAATCTGCTTGCTGATGCTCTGAGACGTTTTACATTGTTGCTTAAGAATCCCAGTTTTCCATTTTCCTTTTAGCCTGGGCATTGATTGAGGTGTCCACATGGCGATTAATAGTGGGATTTGTCCCCACTCCTAGCTGTCCCTCTCTGCTAGCCACAGCAACCCCTTCTCAATCAAAAACCAAAGAAAACAGAGGAGGGCTCACTAGAGAAAGTACGTAGTCTTGATCCTTAACCAGGCCTGCTGTTCCTGGGCATGCTCAGAAGCATTATTTCCTGTTGAGTAACACTGGGCCTTGAGCTTCCTCTACTTCCTGAATGGAACTGGGGTCACAGGAAGCTACAAATTCCACGTTGTTCAGCGGGAAATGATGCCCCAGAGTGACTTGATTCACGTGGAATTGGTCAGGCGATGGCGTCAGAGCCAGTTAAGTCTTGTCACACGCCCAGATTTCTGCTGATTTTTCAGGCAGCATACCCAGCAAAACAGATTTTGAAATCATGTGGCCAGCTTCAGAGCAGTAGTCCAAGAAGGTGACCACACAAGAAATTGTTTAAAAGGCTGCACTGTTGAAAAAGCATTCTGTGTGCCCGCACTGCACAAACAGGCTTGAACTTTTTGCTTTATCCCGAGGATTGAGACACAACAATCCAATTGCTGTGAGCTGAAAAAGCACACTGGGTACTGGCATGCAAATGGCCAAAGCAGGCATCCCGTTTTGCCCAAGAGTTCCCACGTCTGAAAAAATGTAGACATTTATCAAGCTCCGTGTCCTCAGGCAGCCTCAACAGATGTGCCATTCTGTAGATGGTTTAATTTTGAAAAAAGAAAAAGTCTTGCTGAAATCCAGGCCAGAGTAAAAACAAACTTCATCTCCAAACACAATTTGTGGTGTTTGTCACGGAACCCCCTAATGTCATATACGCGAATGGAAAATGAAGCAGAACTATAAATGCAAGAGGCATTGCTTAGCAATCCACTGTAAATTTTTTACATTACCTTAAAGGCAAACAGATGTTTTCCAATAAACAATTGTTTTCTTCCCATTTGCTTTCTTTTACTGTTCGCTTCTTAATTTAAAATGTTATTGCAGGGTGGTGGGAGGAAGAGTTCCTAAGGGTTTCTAGTCAGAGTACCAAATAAATTAAAATAAAAAATGTGGAGATGAGGTACTACAGTGGAAGGAAGTGGAGGGGGAAGAATTTGCAGCTTGTTCGCCTCACGAGAGAACTGTGGAATAGAGCTCTATTGCCAAGTAGGGAGGGTTATGCCTTTTTAACTGGAACAACTTGTGTTGGCAGAAGGGTATCAGCTTGCGAGTTTCACAGAGTTCAGCTTGCAGTTCACAGCCGTACATTTCACTCGCTACGAATGCTGGGGTGCGAGGGCACATTTATTTATTTATGGCATTTATATCCTGCCTTTCTTCTGCAGAACCTTAAAGCAGCATGCGTGCTTTCCTGAGGTGGTCTTCTATTTAGGCACTGACTAGACTTGGGCTTGCTTTACTTCAGCAGCATCCACTCAAGAGTCAAGTAGGTGGGACGTTTTTAATGACTGATGTTTTAATGTATTTTTAATCTTTTGTTGGAAGCCACCCAGAGTGGCTGGGGAAACCCAGCCAGATGGGTGGGGTATTACTACTACTACTACTACTACTGCTACTGCTACTCTTGAGAGAGAAACAGGGTCAACTCTAGCCTTGAGGCGACTCCTCAGCAAACCTGTTCTGTGGTGGGCCCCTCCTTGTGTAGCTTGTTTTACAGACAACCCCCCTCTCTCTGAAGGGCTATCAGAGGGCAGCCCTCTATTTAAACTAAGCAACGCTATATTTGAAGCCACAGGCATCATTACTATGGATATAGATATTTCAATGTAAATACAGATAAAAAAGGTAAAGGTATCCCTGACCGTTAGGTCCAGTCACGGATGACTCTGGCGTTGCGTTGCTCATCTCGCTCTGTAGGCTGAGGGAGTCGGCGTTTGTCTGTGGGTCATGTGGCCAGGTCATGCGGGGTCATGTGGCCGGGTCATGTGGCCAGCATGACTAAGCCGCTTCTGGCAAACCAGAGCAGCGCATGGAAACACCATTTACCTTCCCACTGGAGCGGTACCTATTTATCTACTTGCACATTTTTTGATGTGCTTTTGAACTGCTAGGTTGGCAGGAGCAGGGACTGAGCAACGGGAGCTCACCCCGTCGCGGGGATTCAAACCGCCGACTTTCTGATCGGCAAGCCCAAGAGGCTCAGTGGTTTAGACCACAGTGCCACCTGCGCTACACATATAAATACACATATAAATGAGCACATGCAGATTTTATGCAAACCCATGCCCTTTCTCTTTTCTTGGTTATGTGTTTTCTCTCTTTTGGACATCCTACCCAGTGATGGAGCCAGGGTAGCAATTTTTGATAGATCTAAGGCAGAAACCTGGTGTTGTTGTTTTTTGCAGGCATGGGAGCAGGTGCCAATTGGAAAAGGTACATAACTAAGCACACCCACACCCACCCACAACCTAGGGAGGGGAGACTTGCCTCAGCTGGTCAAAAAGCAAAGAAGAAGAAGAAGAAGAAAAAGAAAGCCAAAGAAGCATTTCTTTTTCTTCTCATGGTTAGCTAGCAACCTTCTTGGCATTGTGCTTATCCTTTCTCGCTGACTGCATTGCCAGTTTTAACTTGGGTACTAGGACAATAAATCTTGCAACTTTAATAGATAGCTGTGTGGGCTCAGGCCACAGAACCAGGTCGTTAATTTCCCTCTTTTGGCTTTAGGTTTTCTTCAGATGTTGGCAGTTTTGGAAACAAGGGTAGCAAAGCATGGTGAATGGCATTTCATTCTATACAACATCTACTTTTGGCATGCAGCTGAGCTGTAGGATGTCACCAGGCTCCCTTTAACTCTCAGCTGGCGCACAGAACAGGCCCCAGTTATCAGTGCCCATCATGGGAATTACACAAGTATGCTTCACATTAGCTAACCTTCCTGAAATCTCTGTTGAGAATATTTCCAATAGGGAGCCTTGTGATCTCCAGTCACACGGAGTGTTTTGGGGAGGGGGGTGTTGTAGGTTTCCAGCAAGAGGAATTTATTGCGGGCCAAAGTTCTGATTCTGGAAGTGGCAAAAAGCCTAATCAAATTTGGACGGTACTTGGTGCCTGCCTCCCTGCTCTTTCACCCATTCTTCCAATGTCAGCTAAGCCTTCCTGTGGAGAAATACCAGCAAAACGTTGCCAGCATAACTCTTGAAGTTCACAGACTTTCCCACATTCTTATTTTTGAGAGTATAGGTCAATCGTTTCTCCACCAAGCAGATGCAATGGAGTGGAAAGCATCCACATAATTAGCAATAAGAATTTTGGATGGCATTTAAATTTCTGCCATCTTTCTTGTTTGTTTGTTTGTTTGTTTGCTTGTTTCGTCATCGTAAAAGGAAGGTTGCTGGAGTTCGCTTCGTTGTCTCAGTGTAATTACATAGATGGGACCGACACCTTTCAGGGCAGCCCTGAAGAACATTCCAGAGAACTCTAGAAAGTGTAAAGAGTTTAGGTCCAACCTTCAAGAGGCTGCCCATGTATGCATTGCACCAACACCCCAAAGAATCACCAGGAAAAAAGGACAGAGGGCACCACAGATGTGCATAAAATTTGCAAAATAGTTTAGATGTAATTTAGAAATACTTACTATAATTTTAAGAGAAATACAGTACATCTTGACATAATGGCGAAGGCTGCCCAAGTGACCTGTGGACCTGCTCAATCTGCTCCAGTTGCAACTTCAAGGCCCTTCTTGCTCTTCCTTCTGAGGGTTCTTTATCTTTCAACTGGGCCTGGAATTAATCCTTCAAATAGAGGACTGATCTCTGTAAAGTAAGGTATATGGCCTTCCTACCACATAGCAGACCTGGGACCCAGTTGGCGCTGTGGGTTAAACCTAGGCCTTGCTGATTAGAAGGTCAGCAGTTTGAATCCCTGAGCTCCCGTTTTTCGGTCCCAGCTCCTGCCAACCTAGCAGTTCGAAAGCACGTCAGAGTGCAAGTAGATAAAGCGGGAAGGTAAACGGCATTTCCATGCACTACTCTGGTTTGCCAGAAGTTGCTTAGTCATGCTGGCCACATGACCTGGAAGCAGTACGCTGGCTACCTCGGCCAATAAAGCGAGATGAGTACCGCAACCCCAGAGTCGGCCGCAACTGAACTTAACGGTCAGGGGTCCCTTTACCTTTACCACATAGCAGCAGTCTCTGAACCAGTGGTTGCCACTCCTTCTTGCAAAATCCCTTTTTAGACACCGCTCTCAACAGCATCATGAAACATAATCATCAATACAGTATTTCAGCAGAAGCTATAGATAAAAAAAATTATGCCTCTGATTTCTACCTTTTAGTAGTTTTAAGAAAAGTATCTCAGAATCCCACCAAGTTTCCAAGATAGGTAGCTGGACTTAAGACACATCAGAAGAGGAGAATTGAGAAGGTGATTTGTGATTCATTAGACCATGGGTAGGCAAACTAAGGCCCGGGGGCTGGATCCAGCCCAATAGCCTTCTAAATCCGGCCCGCGGACAGTCCGGGAATCAGCGTGTTTTTATGTAAGTAGAATGTGTCCTTTTATTTAAAATGCATCTCTGGGTTATTTGTGGGACACAGGAATTTGTTCATTCCCCCCCCAAAAAATATAGTTTGCCCCCCCCCCACAAGGTCTGAGGGACAGTGGACTGGCCCCCTGCTGAAAAAGTTTGTTGACTCCTATCTTAGACTGACATCCTTTCTTTCAGGAGGCTTCCAGCTGTGGTCACAGCATCAGGTCCAGGTTGATACCACAAGCCAGAAACACAGACTAACACCACAGTATTCCCTAGTATGGCCTAGTGTAGTTATGATCTGTCAGTATCTGACCACCTCCAGCCTTGATGCATCCCACAGTGTGATGACCACGATCCTAACTAAGTGCTTCAGTAGAGAGTGATGCCTGAGCCAATAACATAATATAGGTGGAACGCTCCCATCAAGCATTCAAAGGCATGGATCTTTGATGAGGATAAAACACTTAATCAGTAAGATGCACTCAGGCATCCAATACTTAAAAAGCTGGTTCATAGTGTAGAATCTGGGTTTATTTACAGAAGCGAGGTGGGCAAGCTGCAGTCCTAGAGCCTGCAAGCAATCAGTTCTGATCTCTGACAACAGCAGAGATCTGTCCCTCTCAGCCTACTGGGGGGGGGGAGTAAGGAGGGTATGAAAGAGAAAGAGGTGGGTGGGGAAAGGGAGAGAGGGAAGGGAAGAAGGAGGGAGGGGAGGAGGAGGGTGATGAAGAACAGGTGTCAAAAAGTTAGGGATGGAAAGGGGGCATCAGTATGCAAGATGAATCATTATATGATCAAAAACTAGAATCAACTTGCAGTAATCTGGCCCATTATAAATAGGAGCTTCTGCTTGGAATACAGTCACCAATACAAATTCTTGAAACTTCTAGAAAAGCTTCTGTCTTAGTTTCACATGATTTCTCTAAAATTGCTAAGCACATTCAGGAGAACCATTTGACAAAGACAACCAGCCATGTAACATCTTGTAACTTGGAAAAAAACATGCAAGGTATACACCTTAGAGAAACTATGTTTCTAATGCGTACTGGTCTGCCTATAACAGGCAAACTAATCCGAGGCATGTTTACTCAGAAGTAAGTCCTTGATGTATTTTCCAGAGCCCCCTTTCCAGAAATCTAACTAGACTACTTTTTAATGCTTCGAAACCAAAGGAAATACAAGTCTCCGGTTAAACTTTTATAACACTAGGTAGACACAGGCCATGGTATAAGAAGTCTTGCAAAATTCCCAGCTAGTTTTTGGGTTTGAAAAGCCAGTTTGAGATCAAGAAACTTCACTTACGAATTTCCTGATGAGGTCTCACTCTTCGCTCCACAGAATAAAATGTTAATTGAAAACATTAAAACCCACTTTATGTCCTAGCTAGAAGAAGTGGTTTTCCCGGGATGGTTTAGGCATAACTTGGGTTCAAAAGAAGATGGCATACGCTCAAGGGCCTTCAAAGCTAGATACATCATACTGATTTTAATAGTGACGTCTTACCCCATTTGTAGAAGGTCTCAAACACCCCCATTTCAAGCTCCTGGCATTAGTCTGGCTCACCAGCTTCCATTTTTCACACTGTTATTTCCTTGGATTGTATTTTCCTGGCTACTTTCTTTACTGCCTGTTTTAAGAAGAATGTGAACTCAATAACATTCTAATTCCAGCCAGTCTTTCCAACCACAACTTTAAAGTAAATTTAATGTAAGACTTGATGGAAATGGATACAGCTCAATATTTACACCAGTCTGCACCCACTTAGGATTTGACCCAAGACATTTCACCTATATAAAAATCACTGTCCTTTCTGTGCTTGGCAGCTGTGGTTTCTACAAGACAAACGGTGCTCCTTCCCGCCCCCTCGGTGCCACTCACAGGGCAGACAGTGTAAATACCAAAGCCATGCATAGAAATTGGCACAGATGGACTTTTGTATGATAAACTAATAAACAGAATCCATTTTTGTCCCATGTTACTAAGCAGAATCAATTCACACTACATTCACGGGGGGGGGGGTCTGTTCCTTTTTTGTTTTTGTACACATTGATGATTTTTTGTGGTCAAATTATAAAGGGAATCAATGAAACCAGGAGGGCTGCGATCCGAAGCACATTTTCCTGGGAGAAAGTGAACTCTGTGGGACTTGCTTCTGAGCAAACATACCTAGGATTAGATTGCATGTTATGGGCAGATTCAGAATGCATTAGAATGTATTAAGTTTCCCTCCATATGCAAATAAACTGCTAAAGCGGGGATGATTCTCACTGGTACCACAATGGAGGAGAAAGTGTTAACCCCCTCCTTTTATCCCTCGTGGTCCCAAACCTGCTCAGGCTGCCCCATAGCTGCTATTTACATTTTTAAAGTGCCATTTTAATTGCAATCACAAAATGAATGCCACATCTAGTTTGCCTTTAGCAAACCTGATTGGCAGAGGTTTTCCAAACTCGTGTTTTTTATATAGCTCAAGGTTCTCATGGCTCTCTCCCTCCTCATTTAATCCCCACAACAATCCTGTGAGGTAGGTTTGGCTGAGGGGAAGTAACTGGCCCAAGGTCACCCAGTGAGCTTCATGGCTTAGTGGGGATTCAAACCCAGGGCTCTAGCATCTTGGAAGAGCCACCCCATGCTGGGTCCTTTTTAATTTCTCCCCACCCCCCATGCACTGCAGTGCTCTGAGCAGCACCAAGCAATTGAGTTTAACTGCTTTTAATTTCCCACAATGCCCTGATGTATGGCCTTTTGTGAGGAATTGTGGGAAATTTAAATGGCAGCCCTTAGCTACAGAACAATGTCACTGGCTGTGAGCAGTAGCAAAAAGCTTGCTAAGGCTCTCCAACAAGGTTGGGGACCTATCGATAATGAATTTTGCCCAACGCTCTTGCTCTCTCTAATCTGGACATGGCTCTGGTTGGCCTACAGTGCCACTTTGTATTGGATCCGTGCCAAGAAATAGTTTCATGTGAATTTCCAGGATTGCAAAACAGAACAGCAACAAAAAAATCATAATGGAAAAAGGTTAAATGAATCCAAACAGAATCAAGGTCACAAAGGATTATATTCTGAAATGTGTAACTTTACTGCCCTCTCCTGGCTATATTTATTAAAGGTAAGGTAAAGGTACCCCTGCCCGTAAGGGCCAGTCTTGACAGACTCTGGGGTTGTGCGCCCATCTCACTTAAGAGGCCAGGGGCCAGCGCTGTCCGAAGACACTTCCGGGTCACATGGCCAGCGTGACATCGCTGCATCTGGTGAGCCAGAGCTGCACACGGAAACGCCGTTTACCTTCCCGCCAGTAAGCAGTCCCTATTTATCTACTTGCACCCGGGGGTGCTTTCGAACTGCTAGGTTGGCAGGCGCTGGGACCGAGCAATGGGAGTGCACCCCGCCACGGGGATTTGAACCACCGACCTTTTGATCGGCAAGTCCTAGGCGCTGAGGCTTTAACCCACAGCGCCACCCGCGTCCGGCTATATTTATTACATAATGTTAATAATGTACACCTTTCCAGAATCTACCAGTTGTTGCGGATTTTTCATTTCTCCTTTAAATAACTTTGTTTCCTATTTGTTTGTTTTTCACTAAATATTTTCTAGTTTTAGAATCTCATCTATGCTTCTAGTATTGTATCATACAAAGTGATATAATTATTTTTTATAAACAAAATGGTGAGACTCCTGCAAAAATTAGCTTCTTTTTGACATACCTTCATACGTTAACTTGCTAATGTACATTTGTGAACCATCATGCTTGAACTGAACAGTGGAAGATCTTCTTATTTATTTAAAGCACTTTTTCTACCTCTTCAGTCCAAAAGGCTCCCAGGAATACTTACAAGATCAATAGTAAGATAAGTCCCTGCCCTCATTGTTAACAATCTAAAAGACATGACACACAAGGGAAAAGGGTGGGGAGGAAGGAATAAAAAAACAAAAGCAAAGTCAGGCACCAGTTCATACAACATATACACAGAGACAACTTTGAATATATTAGACACTTTGGTTTCTCCATCAGAAAACAAGAAAATCACTCACATAGGTAAAGGTAAAGCGACCCCTGACCATTAGGTCTAGTCACGGACTCTGGGGTTGCATGCTCATCTCGCTTTATTGGCCGAGGGAGCCGGCGTACAGCTTCCGGGTCATGTGGCCAGCATGACTAAGCCACTTCTGGCAAACCAGAGCAGCGCACGGAAACGCCGTTTACCTTCCTGCCGGAGTGGTACCTATTTATTTACTTGCACTTTGACGTGCTTTCGAACTGCTAGGTTGGCAGGAACAGGGACTGAGCAACGGGAGCTCACCCCGTTGCGGGGATTCGAACCTTCAACCTTCTGATCCGCAAGCCCTAGGCTCTGTGGTTTGACCCACAGCACCACCCGTGTCCCCACATACCCAAAAGGAAAAATTAAGGCTAGAATCCTATTATTATTATTATTATTATTATTATTATTATTATTATTATTGCTGCTGCTGTTATCATCCGTCTGTCTCCAGAGACAATAGAGTGCACCTCTGAGGCTGATGTCTAACTGCTGTGTTAGCAGGTCTTAAGTGATCTCCCAGGACATGGCGGTTCTGGGCTGTCCAGATGACAAACGCACCACTTTCAGCCTCCCTGATGTGGTCCAAAGGACAGCAAAGCATTATGTTTGGCACCCGCTTGGCTGCAGGAGTTGCCAGAAGGAGACCTACAAGGCACCATCCAGCTGTTTTAGGGACTTCACTCTGGATTTGTGTAGGGTTTACTCCTTAGCCTTTTCTTCACCCAAAGATAAGAACAGCGGAGGTTTAGGATCCGAGTTTTCCTTCTCCTAGATGGGCCACCTTCCCAGGTTGCCAAGCCTCACCTGTCCCCCAGTTCCCTCTACAGCATGTGCAGAAACCACCTTCCAAACTATGGGGCCCACTATTGGTCTGTTCCGCTCAATCCGCCAGAGCCTGTCTTTGCACGCATAATTTCTTTTTAATTTTCCATGATTTATTTCTTTTATTAAATCTGCAAAATTAATCTGCTTAACAAGAAACAAAATACAATGAGTCATAATGGACTATTTTGAAAAGTTTCTTTTTATAGATAGCATAGTGTATAGACTTTGTTTTAAATACTATGAACTGGACTTAATTAATGAAGAACTAAGACTTAATTGAAGTGTTTATGATTAGCTAGTACAGCCAAGTACTTAACTTAAAACAGGGAAGTATAAGTGTCTGATAGAATTGTAGTGTTTCGTATTGTGCTTTTTTTCAGTATTTTGTTTGTTAGTATGGTATGTACAGTATTCTTGTGTTTTTATATTGTAAATCACCCTGTGATCCTTGGTTGAAGGGCGGTATAGAAATTTAATAAAATAAATGTGAATGATACAGCAGTATATATATTGGACTGCAGCTGCCATGAGCCCCAGCCAGCATTTCATTCATATATATATATATATATATATATATGAAATATTAAAGAAATACAGTGGTACCTCAGGTTAAGTACTTAATTCGTTCCGGAGGTCCGTTCTTAACCTGAAACTGTTCTTAACCTGAAGCACCACTTTAGCTAATGGGGCCTCCTGCTTCTTCCGCGCCACCGGCAAAGTTCTTAACCTGAGGTCCTGTTTCTGGGTTAGCAGAGTCTGTAACCTGAAGTGTATGTAACCTGAGGTAGCACTGTACTGGCTGGGGCTCATGACAGCTGCAGTCCAATAGCGTTCAGAGAGCCACAGGTTTTTGCTGTGCTTGATTTAAATAAGTTTTTTTTAAAAAAACATCACAGCTATCTGCTAATCATTCTGGCTGCAGACAGACCAGACACAAATTCTGACTTGCCAGCGACTTTCATGCCAGATAAAATACATGGCAAAAAGTGGAGCGCATTAGGAACCGGCCACTCTACGCAGGGCCTGTGCTATCATTGGATCAGTGTGAAAGACTTCAGAGGGGCGCAGTACTGACCTTTGAAAGGGCACGTTTTTATACAGTTTAGTTTTCGTTACATCTTTTTAAATCTGATATTTTATTTTTATTTTATATTCTGAAGTTTTATCATTTTTGAAGTAATGCATACTATATCCATATGTATGAAAAAGACCGTACAGTAGATTGGAAATCTATGTAACGTATACCTAAAAAGTGAAAATGCATTTAATTTAAAAATATATATATACCAGTTTCAAGTGCTTTTGATTTTTTCTAACACACACCGGTTTTGTTTTGTTTTTAAAATTGAAGTTAGCAATTTTGGGGAGGGGGGTGCATTTTGTGTGTGTGTGGCGCAAAAAGAACAGCCTGGCACCGGCACTGACTCCACCTGACCCCCGATTTGTGAAATGAGATCCCTTGAGAAAGCGATCGAGCGGGCGCGCACAACAACCAACCGCGTCCCCGCTCTCTCGCCTCTCCGAGCGAGCAGCTTCCGCTTTCGCTCCCGGGGATCGCCATCCTTCGCGCTCCGCCCCGCGCCCCGGCCTGGGCGGGCCCGGGAAGCACGTTTGCGGCGCGTTGCATCAGCTGCCGGGGCCTGCGCGACTGAAGCCAGCCTGGTTGAGTTCGCTGGCTGCCGCTGCTTCGGAGGGAAGAACCGGCTCAGCCTGCGCAAGGAAGGAAGGAAGATGGAGACGGCGGCAGATGAACAGGTAAGGGGGCTCCAGTTTCGCGCCCAACCTCCATGGCGAGGCTGGCTGGAGGCAGCACCCGTCCTCGGTGCAGACTTAAAAAAGAGGCCTCGCCTTGGGCTCTTTTTCTCTCCCTTTCAAAGAAGCTTCTCCGAAGAATCCCGGCTGGGTTTGTAACGTGAGGACGCTGCTTGCGCGCACGGCCACTTTTACGCAGCGCCCTTGTGACTGTGAAATCCTTTGGCGCGTCACCTCCTTTCATATTATAACTGACCCCCCCCCCCAATACGTAGAAATGAAATAGTTTGCCCCCTGGTTCCCTCGCACCCATCCCTTGCTGGAATACAAGGCCTTTCCTCGCAGGGACCTCCTGACACGCGCCTGTAATGTGTGAAGCGCCGTACACGTGGGCAGTATAGTGTTACGTGGACTCTCGGGAAGTCGACATGCAAATGTCAGCGAAGATGTTGTGGCTCGAAGGCCAACATTAGTCACAGCTGCCGCCACGCCACCCTTTTTCCCGAATCACGCTGGGTGCTTGTCTTGTAATTATTTTCTCTATTAAAAAACAAAACCTGCTTAGTATTCCTCCAAGGAACTCGGAGTGTTGTGTATAGATGGGGGTCATTCGATAAAGAATGGTAGTTGCTGTTTCGTTTTCTCTCCAAGGTAGGGCAGCCCTTCCCGTAAAGCAAGTGGGATCTAGGAACAAAAAAAGTTGCCTCATACAGAGTCAGGCCATTGGTTCATCTAGCTTAGTACTGTTGACACCGGCTGGCAGCAATTCTGTGTTTGAAATGGGAATTCCTAGCCCTGCTTGGAAATTCTGGGAATTGAACCAGGGACATTGTTCAGGCACAGCAGGTGCCCTTCCTCTGCTATGGACCTTTAAATACCTATTTTTAAAATAAGAAAAAAGAGAGGAAGTGCTTTTCATTAATTTCAAACAAACTGGAGTGTTTCTTTTTAAAATCCTTGCCACTGTCCTGATTTTTGTGGTGTCCAGTTTTCTTGTTTTACTTTAGTTTTGTGAACTGTCCTGAGATCTCTCCTACTGAGCAATCTGGGGATTTGATAAATCAGTCAAAAAACAGCCACAGGCTGCATCTTGATTTACAAAGGATGTTCATCTGATCACCAGATGCTTGAGGATAAGTCTGCCTCCATCTTGATGTTTCTGGGTTGCTTGGCTGCTCCTGGGCATAGAATGCCAGCCTAGATGGTCTCCTCCTGCCCAAGTTTATTAGGAAGTGTGAATACAGAACACTTCACCATGGTGGCAGCTTTTGATTAATCCATCTGCAGCTCCAAATTGTGAGTATGAAAGAGAAATAAAAATGGATTGAAGTACAACAGGCCTGTGTTGAAAGCCCCTCTGTACATTCATTCACTGACAGTGGTTGTCAACTTTTAGAGACAAGGAAGGGCTCATGCCCTGTTTGTGCACCAGCCAGGAGTGCCAATGGTCTATAGGCACAAATTGTTTTGGGATTCCTGCTTGTAACTTGGCAGAATTGGATCACCAAGTGAGTAGTCCTCAACGCTTTCTAGTTTGGCAATGCAAGGTCCCTGGGTAACAGTTTGCGCATTGGCATCACCTGTGCTTTCTGAGGAAAGAACGGCTGTGTTTCTGCCCTTGTCTTCAAAGAGAAGCTTGCAGGCCAAGGAATACAATGCCAAAGGGAGCCTCACATCTTGACAGCTGTGTAGCTAAGCATTTTAACTACCCCAAAGTAGGAGTTGGTTGTTGTTGTTTTTTTATTATTATTATTATTATTAATCTTACTTTCTTTTAGCTTAATAAGAGGGTTGTTAATAACAGAAATGGATTTGAGATTCCGGTGCAGCTAAAATGTTTAATTATCCTGAGTGTATTCACACTAAAGTTACAGAAATTCCTCTGCTGTTCTTACCATTTCTAAACAGAATAACGATTTTTCTAGCAGGATTAATGATGACACTTTTTGAAACAAGTGCCTTGGTGGTTTTCTTTTATTCTTCTAGATCATTGCTGGGGGAGAGAAGAAGAAAGAACCAGGAAAGAAGAAGAACAAGGAGGGAACTGCTGATGGTGGGTGCTTGGAGGTAAGCTTCTACTTCATGTTTCACAACGGTGGGCAACTGGTGGTCCTCTAGATGTTGTTTGACTACAGCTCCCATTATTCCTGATTGTGGTTCCTGCGGCTGATGAGAGCCCAGCAACATTCCACCTCCATGCTTAAACTGTTTACACCCTGACCTGGAGCATATTTTCTTAGGAAGTAAGTTGCCCTGATTTTTCCATACAATTTATTTCTGAATGGGTGTGCCCTTAACCCCCCCCCCCAGGGTTTTGTCAGGGTTTTGTTGAGTTCAGAGGGACGCAAAAGCAAGGTCAACCAACCTTTTCTGATAACAGACCTCTCTCTGTACCATAGGCAGGGTGCTCCCAGAAGGCACCTGTAGATAATTTGGTCTTTATGGCTCAACCTCTAAAAGTGTATCTACATGTGAATCCAGGTATACATACAAACATCTCCCTGTAACATAGAAGTATTATGGGGCTTAGTTGAGATGTGCTGGAGGTTGCTCAGAGGCCTGAAGGGATGTGTGATCTGGCCAGCTATGGTTATATTTGAGATGGCTTGGTAGGAACATCAAAACAGCTTGGGTCAATCAGACCCAAATTTCTCCCAAGTCCATAACTTTGTTTGCAACAGTGGCTGGACTCTGGGATGCATTCAGGCAGAGCATGGAGGCAATAGTTTTTGCTTTTTAACCCCCTCCGCCAAATATTTGGTATTCAGATGTATGCTGCTATTCAATATGCAGATTCTATTTTGTTATAACAAGCTATAGTAGAATAATATGTTGACTTAGAGCTATTCTGGGTGGTTTCTGAGACTCTGAATAAAAGTATGCTTACTAAGGTTTTGTTCAACTGCTTTATTAATGGCATGGTTACTTTTGAAGTACATTAAATACCATATTTTTCGCCCTATAGGACGCACTTTTTCCCCTGCAAAAATGAAGGGGAAATCTGTGTGCGTCCTGTGGAGCGAATGCAGGCTTTCGCTGAAGCCTGGAGAGCGAGAGGGGTCGGTGCGCACCGACCCCTCTCATTCTCCAGGCTTCAGGAAGCTATCAGCAAGCCTGGGGAGCCTGCGGGAGTTCCCACAGGGCTCCCTAGGCTGCAAATAGCAGCCTGCTTCCCAGAGCGCGGGGCGCGCTGAAAGCAGAGCGCCCGGCGCTTCGGGAAAACATCCGCAGCCCCACAAGCTTGGGGGACAGCGGGGAGGCGCAGCACTGCCATCCCGCTGTTCCCCGACCTGGTTTGGATTCCCCGACCTGGTTTTGGGGGGGAAATAAAGGAAAATTTGTTTTCCTTTATTTCCCCCCCAAAAAACTAGGTGCGTCCTATGGGACGAAAAATATGGTATTTTAGATGAACTTTCAAGTACAGTAGTACCTCCAGTTACGAGCGGGATCGTTCTGGATGCCCAGCCGTATCCCGAAGATTTCGTAACCAGAGGACCGCTTCTGAGCTTCTGAAACCCACTTCTGGTTTTGCTGCGTTCGCAACCCAAAGATTACGTTACCTGAAGGTCATGTAACCCGAGGGTCCACTGTAGTTAATAAGACTAGTTTCCACAAAATTCCTTTTTCTCCACCTTTTTGCGTGCAGCTGAGTCAGTTGCCTGACTACATCAACCCGCGACTAGAAATGTATCATAAACTGAAAGCAGAACATGACGCGCTTATGGCAGAACGAGCTGCTAAAGAAAGCCGACCCATTAAAGTTACCTTACCTGACGGCAAGCAAGTTGATGCTGAATCCTGGAAGACAACGCCATACCAAATTGCCTGTGGAATCAGGTGAGCTTCCTCTTGGAGTGCAGCATTTCTTATTTGGGTATTTAATCCTTAATAGTGTGCTAACCACCCTCTCCTCTGCTTTTATTCTTCTTTCTTTCTCTAAAATTGTATTCAATATTTTCAAAAGTGATTTATTATAGGAATAAGCTTATTGTGAAGATACTTGCTTCAATGAGGTATATTAAAGTGATCACACACACACACACACACACACACACACACGTTGGCAGTAGTTCTATGCTACTTCATGTAGCTAACTGTTAGTCGCTGGATAATAATTTTGAATTAAACTCAGGAAATTCTATACCTTACAAAAATCTTCTCTTGAGCAAAATAGCTTGATCCACTAAACACACAGACTCTGATAGCAGGTTTTTATATCTTGAAAAATAATATTTGAATAGCCCTGGTAGGATTAGGAAATTGGTTCATTGCTTATGGGAGTGCACATTCGGAGAAGTGATCAGTTGTAACTCATGTGCTATTGAAGTATATCTGTTGTTTCTTGCTGTATACAAACAGCTTGTTATAATATTTTGCCTTTTTAGTCAAGGTTTGGCCGACAACACGGTTATTGCTCGAGTGAACAAAATGGTTTGGGATCTAGATCGTCCTTTGGAGGCAGACTGCTCCTTGGAACTGCTAAAGTTTGATGATGATGAAGCAAAAGCAGTAGGTTATCTACTATTTATGAACTGCCCATTTTCTAAATCTTTCACTGAGCAGCAATATCTGGCGCCCTGTCATCACCTGCTGTTCAGTTCCTCTGAGCTTTAATACCATTTTCATTGTTCTGAGAAGTAGGTTTTGTTTGCAAAATAGTTTAGAAGGCATGTGTAAAAGGACTCTCCAGAGTGGGACAATTGTCCAAACTATATTGAAACTTATGTTCTTGTGGTTAGTGTTGGACTTTGACCAAGGAGACCAGTCCCCACTCAGCCATGAAGCCTGCTGGGTGACTTTGGGCCACTCACTGACTCTCAGCCTAACCTACCTTACAAGGTTGTTGTAGTGATTAAATGAGGAAGTGAAAAACGAAGAGTTCCACCTTGAGCTCTTTGGAGAAAAGGTTGGATATAAAATGAATGATATTGGGGTGATAGCTCAGAGCAGATGTATTGAAATCAATGGACTAAAATTTACATCACTTGAGTTTAATGAGTCTATACAATATGACTAGCGTTGGATGTTTCTTTCAATAATCTTCAAGCATTTTTTAAAATTGGGAAATCACTCTTTATTAAGATAGAGATTAGCACACAGTTTAGTGTTTTTGGAAGAATTAACTATGCCAAGTAATACAAAAAGGGAGGGATGCGGGTGGCGCTGTGGGTTAAACAACAGAGCCTAGGACTAGCCGATCAGAAGGTTGGCAGTTCAAATCCGCACGACAGGGTGAGCTCCCATTGCTGCCAACCTAGCAGTTTGAAAGCACATCAAAGTGCAAGTAGCTAAATAGGTACCGCTCCGACGGGAAGATAAACGGCGTTTCCATGCGCTGCTCTGGTTCTCCAGAAGCAGCTTAGTCATGCTGACCACATGACCCAGAAGCTGTACACTGGCTCCCTCGGCCAATAAAGCGAGATGAGCACCACAACCCCAGAGTCGGCCACGACTGGACCTAATGGTCAGGGGTCCCTTTACTACAAAAAGGGGAGCGGAAGATTTAAATGTTTACATATTGTAACTCTTGGACTACTGTGGAAAAGGAAGGTGTTAGATGATGGCAGCCCAGGAGTCTGAGCTCCCTCTCTTTCTTCCCCTCTTGCTAGGTGTATTGGCACTCAAGTGCCCATATAATGGGTGAAGCCATGGAAAAAGTATATGGTGGCTGCTTGTGTTATGGCCCGCCGATAGAGAATGGGTTTTATTATGACATGTTTCTTGAAGATGGGTAAGTTTTTGCTCTTGTTAAAGTGAAAGTGTCTGGATTGTTCTATATTGTAGCCTAGCCTAGATGAAAGAAAACACAAATCCCCCTGGAACATGGATTGAATAAGTCTGTGAATTTAAATCGTTTGCTGTTTTCCTTCATGATGATGTTGGAATGACTGGTAGTGTACATTCTCTAACTCTCTGGTTCCTGTTTGCCTAGAGGCCAGCCTTCTTGGTATACCAAGAAAAAAGCACACCAAGAACTCAGGCCAGTATAAGTTTCAGTAGTGGGAGTGGTCCTTACTCGCAAATCAATAGTCAATTGTAACAAAAACTGATCCATTAAAAAGTATGTATTCTGACAAGGATTACAAACTCAAATAGAGATTACAAACTCAGACAGAGATTAGCCTTCTTGGTATGGCAAATTGTGTTTTTGTGATGTAACGCGTTGGAATGTAAGAAAGGGATAGAGCTCAAGAAAACAACCTGCACATCTTTATTTTAAAAAAATAAATTGTCCACTCTAGGGGTGTCTCTAGCAATGACTTTCCTGGTCTAGAGGCATTATGCAAGAAAATTATGAAAGAGAAGCAACCCTTTGAGCGACTGGAAATTAAGAAGGAAACCTTGCTTGAAATGTTTAAGGTAAGATTTCAGAGCATATGGTTCATGTCGTCTGTAACTATCACGTCCACAACATCGTTAGCTGTATGTTCTTTTGCATTTTTTTATCTGGTTATTTGGATGCACATTATTAGTTTACCCACGTCTTATGGTCTTGATGGATGGCAGATTCCCTTTCATCAATCTTAGGTAGAAGTTTCTTTTTTCCACTAAGCTATTGCCAAATACACCCCCTTCCATTGTGCTGTGGGTACTCTTTTCAAATCAACTGCTTATTGCAGTATTGAATGGTTCAGTTGGGATAATGCTTTGAAACATATACTGTATTTACTAGATTATTACAAAGATTTAAGATGGAAATATGCTACAGAAATCTCAGAATCCTAATCATTCTCCCTTGAACTTCTCTGCTTCTCACTAGTTTACTAATCTCACAATTCAGTATTTGCTTGTGTAAGTCCTATGGTATGAACATATAGGTAAAGAACAGTTTTTTGGCTCATTGTATTATGAATCTTGCAATCACTAGGCTGGGAATTATGTGCAACTATTGGCTCGTGAGGCTCTGCAGAGTCCTGGCTTCCATTTCTGTTAAGGTCAGACAGAATGGAGATTTCAACTAAGGCTGAAGATTTGCTGAATATTGGATGATGCAGTTGTAGAGCAACCCATATTTTCCTTGAGACATCTTTTAAGATTGTTTGACTTCATGAGACAGAGAAATAAAATTCTTAGTGTCTGTAGAATGACTTTTTGTTTTTATGGTTCCCTTTTGTATGATTTGGCAATATATTACAGGCATATGTAAAGATGCAGTTTGGATCTTAACAGTGGCATAGAATTAACTCCCACTCTTCTGTTTTTCTCAAAGTACAATAAGTTCAAGTGTCGGATCTTGAATGAAAAAGTCAACACTCCAACTACTACTGTATACAGGTAAAAGAATACAAAAAAATCAGCCAAACCGAGAGCTCCTATAGTGTAACTATTCGGGAGTCTGATTGTTATCCTTGTGTGGTTTTAGGTGTGGCCCTTTGATTGATCTCTGCAGAGGACCTCATGTCAGGCATACTGGTAAAATAAAGGCATTAAAAATACATAAGGTAAGAAATTAAACTATAGTGCCGTTAAAGTAAGAGTGTAGACATCTCAGGGCTAATCCTCAGTGGTAGGATTTTCTGGGAGTGTGCTGAGATTTTAAAATCAGATCAAAAATCAATTTCATTAATGAAGAATTAATTCATTAGAGTGGCTTTTAGCTAATGTAGATCTCTACAATTCATGCCCATTCTCCTATACTGCACTGCAGATAGGAAGACAAGAAACCTATATACCACTTTAACTTACCTGAATTGTTTTTGTAAATTGAGGTTTTTTCAAGCAGTGTATAAATTCTATGAAGTAAATAAATTAGATACTATTAAGTTAAAGAGTTTTTTTTAAAGTTACCGTATTCTCATGCTAGCTATTGAACTCAATGGACTGAAAGAAAATACTTTGGCCCCATTTAAGTTAGCATATATTTCATGTGGCAGTAAAGGCTTTGTAAGTCCCACTGACTTCAGTGAGATTTTTAAGCCCTTCTGCTGCTTTGGTTTTTGTCCATTCTCTTGTCTTTGTGTATTGTGGCCATAGTTGTCAAATGATGGGGCTGCTTTTTTGGGATGCAGCTTTAGAATATGCAACTATTTGTTTACATTACTTTTTAATATCCTCATCTTCCCCTCTCACTGGTTTTCTCAAGCACAAGAAACATTAAAGTATCTGAGAATGTAAGAAGTATGCAGCTTCAAAACACAGATCTTACACATAGTGAAGCCTTCCTGAGTAAAGTTTAGAGCTGCTGTTAATAAGCTCTGCAACATCGCTTTGTGGTATTAAATTGTTTCTGTGATTCCAGAATTCTTCTACATATTGGGAAGGGAAGTCTGATATGGAAAGCCTGCAGAGAATTTATGGAATTTCATTCCCAGATCCAAAAATGCTGAAAGAATGGGAGAAGTTCCAAGAGGAGGCGAAAAACAGAGACCACAGAAAAATTGGGCGGGTAAGATGAACATCGGTAGCATGGATTTGAGCTGGTCATATGGTTTTTTTTAATAAAATATTTATTAAAAGTTTTCTTAATACAATAAAGAAGAACAAACAAACAAAGTAACATAATCATACTTTCTTCACTTCATTGGACTTCCTCACGTCCCTCGTTCCTGTGTTCCAAGTTTATCAAACTTTATCCAGCAATTTATCACCTTATTTCAATTCTTATTTTATAACTTTCAAATATTGTATCCCTAATTTTAGATAATTTAACCCAAACCTTAAAAGCTTAATCTTGACATAATATTTATCCAAAATTTAACTTTTTCTTATATTTTTACTTATCTTCATATTCCTTTCGACTATTTTAATGGTGCCATATTATTTGTAATCTTGCATCTTTCTTAACACTCATTCAATTTACAATATTTTTGTAAATAGTCCTTGAATTTCTTCCAGTCCTCCTCCACTGCGTCTTCTCCCAGGTCTCGAATCCTGCCGGTCATTTCTGCTAGCTCCATATAGTCTATCAGTTGCATCTGCCATTCTTCCAGTGTGGGTAAATCTTGGGTTTTCCAATGCTTGGCAACTAGTATCCTTGCTGCCGTTGTTGCATACATAAAAAATGTTCGGTCCTTCTTTAACACCCTCTGGTCGACGATGCCTAAAAGAAAGGCCTCTGGTTTCTTAAGGAAGGTATACTTAAATACCTTTTTCAGCTCATTATATATCATTTCCCAGAAAGCCTTAACTCTAGGGCAGGTCCACCAGAGGTGAAAGAACGTTCCTTCAGTTTCTTTACATTTCCAACACTTATTATCAGACAAATGGTATATTTTTGCAAGCTTGACTGGGGTCATGTACCACCTATATATCATTTTCATAGTATTTTCTTTCAAGGCATTACATGCCGTGTATTTCAAACCGGTGGTCCATAACCTTTCCCAGTCAGCAAACATAATATTGTACCCAATGTCCTGTGCCCATTTTATCATAACCGATTTGACTGTTTCATCTTGTGTATTCCATTTTAACAGCAAATTGTACATTCTGGAAAGTACCTTAGTCTTAGGTTCTAACAGCTCCGTTTCCAACTTTGATTTTTCCACCTGGAATCCTATCTTTTTATCCAATTTATAGACCTCTTTAATCTGAGCGTAATGTAGCCAATCTCACACTTTGTCTTTTAATTTCTCCATACTCTGCAACCTCCAATTATCTCCATCTTTTTCTAGTAATTCCCAATACTTCGGCCATTTGGCCTCCATATTGGGTCTTTAAAGAGCCTTAGCTTCCATAGGCGACAACCACCTTGGGGTCTTGTTTTCTAACAAGTCTTTATATTTTGTCCAGACATTAAACACTGCTTTCCTAACAATATGGTTCTTGAAAGTCTTATGAATTTTAACCTTGTCATACCACAGATATGCATGCCATCCAAACATGTTATTAAATCCTTCCAAATCTAAAACATCAGTGTTTTCGAGAAGCAGCCAATCTTTCAACCAGCAGAATGCTGCTGATTCATAATACAACCTTAAGTCCGGCAGGGCAAACCCCCCTCTTTCTTTTGAATTTGAGCTGGTCATATGGGAGAGTAAAATTGCTCCTTAATGTTTTTGATGTAATAACATAAATGGTCTATTTAATTCTGTAGGTATTATTTCAAAATATTTTAAAAGTATGTATTTATTACTTAAGATGATGAATATTTAGATGTAGGCATGCATTAACTTTTAGCATTTGTTTGCTGTACAGATGGCAACCATTTTAGGCATGTCCAATTGATGTGTGGGCCCTTTTGGACCCCAAAGAGGTAGAACAGGAGATGGAAAGAGACAGAACACGCTTATGCACATGGAGCGATGTGCAGAGGGGCTGCACATTGAACCCCCACGTGAAAAACCCCCCACATGAAATGGTTGCTGCCTGTATTGCAGGGATGGGGGACTCCTGGGCTGTGGCTTCCCAAGCCTTTGAATTGGGCCCATGGCACTCTCCGTATGCCACAGTCCCGCATCGACTCACTTCACTTCCCCGCTTTGTTCTGCTCCCTCCATGAATGCAGCAAAGTGACCAAGGAGAAACAGAAGGATTTCGTTCTTGGCCGACTACTCTGATGAAGCAGAGTCCACTATCCCTGCTTTGACAGCCCATTCTCTTCCTGCATTTTGCTTTTCTGAGCTTGGCTGCCTTGCTGTGCCTTGTGAAAGGGGAGCCCCCTTTTTAGCACACAGAAAGCTGGCTGCCTTCCACTAAGGCCAGCTCACTGCCTTCCCTCGTGAAAGACTCGTCTCTAAAACCTGGTGGAGGCAAATGGAACATGGGGTGAAAAATTAAGTATCCAATGGCAAATGCCACCAAACCGTTAAACTTTTTTTTCATTCGTCATAGTTTCTCTGAATGTTCCTTTTCTTTTTCTTCATGCTGTGGTGGAGTCTTCCTACTTATTTTCCGCCTCTTCTGGAGAATGTTCACGTTTTCTTAGAAAAGCTATGTATGTTTTGAAGGCCTGGCTCCTTTTGTGTGATGTTATAAAGTGATGGTTCATTTCGATGTTGCCTAAGAACCTCCGTCACAACTTTAGCACAGGTGCAAACTGCTTTTTGGTTTCTCTCCCCAGGATCAAGAACTGTTTTTCTTCCATGAACTCAGTCCTGGGAGCTGTTTTTTCTTACCAAAAGGAGCATACATCTATAATACGCTGATAGCATTTATTAGGGTAAGTTTGAGACACATGTCCAGTTCATCTTTGCCAGCAGCCGCATGTGATCTCTTGGAACAGTGACTTGCGTTTGCACAGAGGCAACGCAAAGGAGAAGATTGCATTGACTGCTTTCAAAGCTCCTATGTGCAGTCTGTTTCATATAAGACATGTTCATATAAGACATGTTTCTGCTAGACATGTACAGCCACATGGCAGTAGCTCGGTAAGTTAACCCTTGTGCTGCCTTCACAAAAAACCAACAACAACCCAGGTTTATCACGCTTTAGCAGGGTCACTTTGTAGCTGGCAGCAGCATTTGGCTTTGTGGTCACAAGTTGTGAAAGCCTGTATTAAATCCAAGTATAACAGCAGAAGCAGAGTACAGCCGATCAGCCTCTTGAATTACTCACAAATTATTAACTGTACAAATCATTCATAGATTTAATGGATTT
The DNA here is from genome assembly GCF_964106915.1 of Podarcis gaigeae. NCBI lineage: Eukaryota > Metazoa > Chordata > Lepidosauria > Squamata > Lacertidae > Podarcis > Podarcis gaigeae. Next base: position 48,696,218 of record NC_139687.1, on the reverse strand, counting down.
CTATTGATTTTGGGGCCCGTCTGACAACTAGACTATCAGTTCATGATTTTGTTGATCTGATCATTAAAAGAAGTGGGTCGCTATGAGTTACAGTCCTTGGCAAGGTCCATAATGTTTGTTTCAGATATGGTGTTACGTAGTCATAGATGTAGGGACGCAGGTGGTGCTATGGTCTGAACCATTGAGCCTCTTGGGCTTGCCGATCAGAAGGTTGGCAGTTCGAATCCCCACAACGGGGTGAGCTCCAGTTGCTCAGTCCCAGCTTCTGCCAACCTAGCAGTTCGAAAGCACACCAGTGCGAGTAGATAAATAGGTACCACTCCGGTGGAAAGGTAAACAGTGTTTCCGTGCGCTGCTCTGGTTTTGCCAGAAGCAGCTTAGTCATGCTGGTGATATGACCCGGATAAACTGTCTGCGGACAAACGTTGGCTCCCTCAACCAGTAAAGCAAGATGAGCACCGCAACCCCAGAGTCGTTCATAACTGGACTTAACTGTCAGGGGTCCTTTACCTTTACCTTTTTAGTCATAGATGTGTGTTGTACTGACCCTCTGGCATCAAAAGGCACATTGCAACTGTGATGTCCTCTTTCTTTGTGGAACACACTTTTTCTCTAGCCCCTGTACTCCATTATTATTATTATTATTATTATTATTATTATTATTATTATTATTATTAAAGGGGGGGGGAGAAGGCTAATAGGCCTAGTTTGTTGATCTGCCATGAAGAGTGCTTTGCTCAATTTTGACATAGATTTGACATCTCTGTGGGCATTTGAATCACCGACTGGACTTTCTCAGTCTGCCTCCTCTTAGGTGTTTCTGATTTTTACCTCTCTTCTTTTTTCCAGAGTGAATACCGAAAGCGAGGATTCCAGGAAGTTGTGACACCAAATGTCTACAACAGCAAGCTCTGGGTGACTTCAGGGCACTGGCAGCATTACAGTGACAACATGTTTTCCTTTGAGGTGGAAAAAGAAATCTTTGCTCTGAAGCCGATGAACTGCCCTGGACATTGGTACTGGCTTAGTCGGGGACTGCTTTGAGATTACTTCACTTTCTTTCCCCTTCCTAGTAAACTCTTGTGTGGTGCTTGGCCGGCGTCGAAACATCCTTGCAAGGGTGGATAAAAATCAACGATATATATATATATATATATATATATATATATTTTAAAAAATAAAAATCAGATTTAAAAAAAATTAAATCAGATTTTAAAAAATGTATATTGGATTTTTAAAATAAAATGCTTTTGGAGGAAAATTTTTTTCTAAAGATAGTTTTCTATTAAAGTTACATTGTAATCCAAAGGCTATTCATCAGGAAATAAGGATTTGTTTTAAGTTTTTCATGTTTTCTAAAACTCAGTCTAAGGTTTGTTTGTTTTTAAAAAATAATAATTGTTTAACCACATCATTTAACAGACATGGATACATATGCTATAATGTTATTGTTTTAGTTAAATAAATTGTTATTAAGGAAATGATTATTTTTCTCCTTCCTATAATGTACAGCAGAAAAGTTGTCCAAATATAAATAGTTAACTTATTAAACCTCACAATAATTTCACAATTATCTGTCCATGTATTTCTAATAGTATCACCAAATCAGTAATTTTTGATATAACTCTGAAAACTACTGTGAAAACTACTGCTGTGCCAATCAATCATTTGGGATTCCTTTTGCAGTCAGCAGAGTCATTAGAATATTTTGGGAGAGTATATTTTGAAGCAAGAGTAATAATACAATGTAAACTAAATCTGCAGCATCTGAGGTTGTCGGCCTCTGCTGTTCAAGGCAGCCTTTGAAAAGCATTCTCTTATCAGAGCTGATTTCCAACACGTGCCCTGTTTCCTCCAGCCTCATGTTTGATCACCGGCCCAGATCCTGGAGGGAGCTGCCACTGCGACTGGCTGACTTTGGCGTTCTCCACCGCAACGAGCTGTCAGGGACGCTGACAGGCCTCACCAGAGTGAGGCGCTTCCAGCAGGACGACGCTCACATCTTCTGTGCCATGGAGCAGGTACAATATGACACGCAGTTGTGGGTGGGAAATGGCCTCATGAAAACGCAGGGGCTTTGACTGCATCTCTTTTTGTTCCGTGTGCAGATTGAAGGGGAGATAAAGAGCTGTCTGGAGTTCTTGCGTGCCGTATATGACGTGTTTGGCTTCTCCTTCAAACTCAATCTCTCCACCCGCCCTGAAAAATACCTTGGAGACGTTGAAGTGTGGAATCAAGCTGAAAAGGTAGCCGATACCTCCTTGACCAGGAGCTGTTTCTTTAAGCCTATTTAAGTGACTGCAAGAAGTAAGAGGTATTCTAGATCAGTGTTTCCCAACCTTGGTCCTCCAGCTGTTTTTGGACTACAACTCCCATCATCCCTAGCTAGCAAGACCAGTGGTCAGGGATGATGGGAATTGTAGTTCAAAAACAGCTGGAGGCCCAAGGTTGGGAAACACTGTATCTAGATAACTCAATAGGCTTCAAGTGTTAATGTAATTTATGTTTTAATTTCCTGGTCAGGGGGGACTAAGGTAGCAAATGCTCCATGCCTATTTACTTTCAAACTGTGCTGTGAGGAAGAGAGATCAGCAAATGAATTATGCAATGCAAAGCCACTAACCTGTATATCCTCTTCCGTTAGCAACTTGAAAATAGCCTGAATGAATTTGGTGAGAAGTGGGAACTGAACCCTGGGGACGGAGCTTTCTATGGGCCAAAGGTTAGTAAATTTGAAAACTTGCCGCCCTTCCCAGCATCTGGTCACTTTTGATACTTATTCCACAAGCACCGATGGTGGATAAATTGTCCACCAGAGTTTATTTAGTTCTTAATTCCCACATGTCTGTACATACTTGTGGGAGGCAGGCAAGTTAAATGCTGCTTAAGGTTGGGTCAGCTCTCTCTGCACTGTATAAGCAGAATGATACATACAGTGGACTCTTGGGTTGCAAACGTGATGTGTGCAGGAGGCACGTTCACAATCCGCAGCATTTGCAACCCACGGTGCCGCGTCTGTGCATGTGCGGGTTGCGATTTGGCGCTTCTGCGCATGCGCAAAGTGCGATTTAGCACTTTTGCGCATGCGCGACCGCCAAAACCCGGAAGTAACCTGTTCCGGTACTTCCAAGTTTTGGTGCATCCGTAACCCGAAAAAATGCAACCTGAAGCGTCTGTAACCCGAGGTATGACTGTAATTATTTTTCAGACTACTTGGAATATAATGGACCTGCTTCATTCCTACTCTGGTGAACTTCCTTGCAGGGTAGAGAGTATTCATCCATTTCACCATACAGAAGGCAGCCTTTACAGTGTGTGAACAAGGCTGTGAGATAAGGCTAGGCCCAGATACATTTTTTCTTTGGGACAGGGGGAGCCATCCAAAGCTAATTATGTTTATTTAGCAAAAAAGAGTTTGTAATTGGCCAGGTGTTCACTTAGAAAAATGATCAACGAACATGAGAATCAAGATGTGATGGGGGACAGAAAGTGGCCTTGCAAGCTAACCTCACATTAGTTGCCAGCCGATCCGATGGCCCATTTGGCCACCCAGATGCTTCACTGTTCCCCCAGTTGGCAACCATGCTAAGGGTAGGGGCTGAGGGTGAGAGTAGATGCAAGGTCACCTGAGCATTGCGCTGCTCTTCCTGGCACAAACCTGTGGAGCTCATGAAAGACTAGGAGAAAGTGAGCCCATGGGTCCTTCCTCCAAGTGGTCCATGGTTAAAAGAAGGTGGGATGAGAAAATGGGATTTGCTTTAAAGTGTTGCTGAACCTAAAGACTCAATTAACATTTGCCTCATTTCCTCACACTCCTCCCATAACCCAAAAGATTGACATTCAGATTAAAGACGCCATTGGCCGGTACCACCAGTGTGCTACAATCCAGTTGGATTTCCAGCTGCCCATAAGATTCAATCTCACCTATGTGAGGTGAGTGTGCCATGTACTTCCTTTGGCTACAAAGCATTTCTTGTTTTGTGAGGGCTTGTGTCTTGACGGAAGCCAATTTTTATCTTCCAGTCATGATGGCACTGACAAGAAACGGCCAGTGATTATCCACCGTGCTATCTTGGGATCTGTGGAGAGGATGATTGCTATCCTGACAGAAAACTATGGAGGCAAATGGTACTGAATATATCTTTCTCTCTCTGCTTTTGCCCAGTTTGTCCGATTTTAGCGCATCCAGTGAAGCAGGCACAGTTCAAACCAACTCTGCTTGTTCCAGGCTCCGTTCTGCCTGGTCGTCGTATTTTTAAAAATGTTCATTGGGTAGTGCATTTGGCCAGCTCTGTGAAATCCTATAAGAGTTTTCAATATTTTGCCTGAGCATGTGAACAGGAGGCCAGGGGTTTACATGCAAGCCCCCCCCCCCCCCGCTGGACACCTGGTTTCCAACCTTCCCTGGTTTCCTGATGGTGTGGAGGATACTAGCCATGTTCAAGTGAATGTGTGAGGAACTCTCTGAAAGCCAGAAACTTTGGGAAGGGAAGCATGCGCAAGGATGTTTGCTTGCATGCACACCCCTGCCCCCACATTGCATATTCCCTTGCTTATATCTCTCACAAGTGCTTCTGCTAGGTGTGGGCACCATGGGAAGAGTGGGAGAGAGAGTAAAGGGAAAAAAAGCAAGACCTTGGGGAAATGGATTGAGAAAAGTGTCTGTGGATATGCGTTCTGTAAAGAAAGAAGTTTGTCTCAACGAAAAGGCACGACAGAAGAATTGCTGAGTTTGTCACCCCAAAGAGCTTAGGAAAGGTTATTAAAATTGTTAAAGTAACTTCTGTGAGAAATACAGTAAGCCTGTAACTTATGCGCATTTAACTTGTGTGCATTACACGTGTGGAATTTAAAAAAAGACTGGCGTTCCAGGAAAAAGGACTTTGGCAATGGCATACATCATGGAACCCAGTGGGTTTTGACTGCACACAGTTTTTGCTTAACCACAATCTCGAGAATGTAACTCCTTCATACATTGCAGGTTTACTACACTCAAAGACTTGATTCAAGTATAACAATTAAATTTATTAAGCCAAGAATGAGTACTTGGCCCACACACTTCCCCTGCCACATAGGTTTTGGCACTTCTTTCATGATTGTTGAAATCATGATTTCTTGTCATGTCAACACTGGGAACCCCATTTCAATTTAGGCTTACTAGGGTATGAAACAAGGATCTGGTCTGATCTGAATTAGGACATTTCCTGTAACAGTGTAATTTAGGTGCTTCATGGTCATTTTCCAATGAACTCTCATCAGGGAAGTTTTTAATGTGTGATTTTAGTGTATTTTTGGTTTCTGTGGAAGCCGCCCAGAGTGGCTGGGGAAACCCAGTCAGATGGGCAGGGTACAAATAATAAATTATTATTATTATTATTAAGCGACAGGATTGCGGAAGCAAGTTAGTTGGTACCGTCAGCCCTTTAAAGCAGTGTTTCCCAACCTTGGGCCTCCAGCTGTTTTTGAACTACAATTCCCATCATCCCTGACCACTGGTCTTGCTAGCTAGGGATGATGGGAGTTGTAGTCCAAAAACAGCTGGAGGACCAAGGTTGGGAAACACTGCTTTAAAGCATAACATTGTTTGCTGTTCTGAGTGCAGTGTTGTCTTCCAAGTGGTATAATGATGTCTTCTGTTAATCCCACTACTTTTGTTTCCTCCTTGCACAAGGCCGCTCTGGTTATCTCCTCAGCAGGTGATGGTGGTGCCAGTTGGACCAACACTTGATGAATATGCCCAAAAGGTAGGGGCTTAATTTCTTTAGTTCCAGATTTCAAGTCAAGTCCTATGAGTTAAAGCACCTGCTATTGCTTGATATTTTCACACTGGGCTGTTTGTAAGGCAATTCTACACATTCTGGACACGTTCCGTGGTTTGCGCATGCGCAGTTGGAGTCTTAACTTTTTTTCTTCTGATGGAAGCATTTTTGTGCGTACGATAGGTATTGATCAACTTGGTTTGTTGTATTTCTATGCTTTCCATTCAGATGAATCCCCAAATGGCTTACAAACAATAAACAACAATGGCTTAATAGAGCATCACAAGTACAGCATAAATCACATAATATAATTAACAAATCGCCAGTAAAACAATTGCATTTTACGAAACGCTATTAACAAACCAGCAACTAAAAAATAAATATCACCATTACAGCATGCAGGAATGCCATTCCCTTGCCTATCTTTTGTCATATGTACATGTAATGTATATATTGTGGGAAGCAGTGTGCAGGTTTGGGATTCCTGTGCTTGTGAGTGTGTGTAAATGTGCCTGAGCACCAAGCAAAGCCTACTTTCATGTTCCTAAAAATATTTCTACACTTGTTATAAATTTGTCACCATCTTTAAGATACAGTGGTACCTCGGTTTAAGAACTTAATCCGTTCAGGAAGTCTGTTCTTAAACTGAAGCCGTTCTTAAACTGAGATGCTCTTTCCCTAATGTGGCCTCCTGCTGCTGGTGGCCTTCCACCATTCGGATTCCATTCTTAGACCGAGATAAAGTTCCCAAACCGGGACACTACTCTGGTTTTGCAGAGTTTGCAAACCGAATCGTTTGTAAACAGGACTGTTCTTAAACAGAGGTACCTCTCTCTCTCTCTCTCTCTCTCTCTCTCTCTCTCTGTGTGTGTGTGTGTGTGTGTGTATGCCCCAAATGCACTGATTTATAGTGCCTAACTTGCATACATTCCATTGTAAACTCTGTTGCTTCTTAAGCTTTCTCCTGATGGAAGAACACTTGGCATATATATTTTTGTTGCTGCTCAAATTTTCCCAGTGTTTTTAATTATGTTTTATGGATATTTATGGACTGGGGTTGGTTTTTTAAAAAACATTTTGTAATTTGTAAGCTGCCTCAGTGTACTTAGTACCTTATTTATTTATATAGATAAAGGCTAGACCTACTTCTCCAAAAATTTAGCCTACCCATAACCTAAATACTTTTCTCTTGCTGTTGTCTCCAAGGTGAAGCAGCAGTTCCATGATGCTGGCTTAATGGCAGACGTTGATGTGGACGATGGTTGCACCCTGAACAAGAAGATAAGAAATGCTCAGCTTGCACAGTACAACTTCATTTTGGGTAAAAACATCACCTTTTTGTATGTGGTAGGGCTCCATTGGGACAATGTCCTTCAGAGGTTACTAGCACGGGGCAGTTATATAATTGTTAGCTTGTAAAGTTTGCTGCCTTTGCAAGTAGACAGCAAGAAAAGTATTCCTTTTGGAGCTTGCCTGTGCTGCCTCGTTAGCCACAGCTAGTGCTGCCTCCATTCTGATTTATGTCAGATTTATAGCCACCTCTTGGGGAAATCTTTGGCACTCTTGCCTGTTAAGAATCAAGTAAATTGGCCCAAGTCTTCTTTTGTAGCAGAGTGGCTCAGAAACATCTGTCTTTGGTAATTTGTTCTGCTTCTTTATCAGCATTGTAAAAAGGTAAATGAATTCTAGGGCACGTTTTGTTCTCGGTGTAAAAAGCGGGGGGAAACGCAGCAAATATGCTTGGTGCATGCAAGCATGCAACATTCACTACTTATCACACCCCAGTATCGGGGGCCTGATCATCTTCCCTCCTGTTACCCCTTACTTAAATTTCAAAGGAGAAAGGGAGCATAGACTTGCCACTCATATTTGACATGATCTGCACATATTTTGCATTAGTGCACATTCTTGTCCTCAAATGCAATTGGGGTATAAGTCACTTGTTCTTCTCCCACTATTAAATTTGTGTCCTTCCTACAGTTGCAGTGCCTCTGTATGCTTTTTATTATTATTATTATTGTTTCACATTTTAAGTGCACCTGTGGGCTACATTGCAGCCATCGTGACAGAAATTTATAGAAGCCGAAAGAGTGCAGAAATAGTTGGAGCGTTTGTTCAGCATCCTCCAAAATGCAATGTCCCAGAATATCTCTGATTATATGCTCGTCCAGCTGTCCTTGGACAGTGCCCAAGAAGGTTTTCTGTAATCTTGATAAATTGTTCAATTGCAGGACTTCTGTTGGTAGTTAGTGAGGTTTAGCGTAAATCAATTCAGTAGCAGATTTCTAATATCTTTTTAAAAAATATGTGACCATCGTCAACATACTTATTTCTTGAACTCTATTCTTTCAGGCTATACAAACATATCAAGTTCCTTTTATTGTATGGATTTTCCTGTTACACTGCTGTTTGATTCTTCTCTGAATCCTTCTCAGTTTATCTGTATTCTGTTGCCCAAAGCACTAAATGATGCTGCAGATGTTCTGAGTTATTAATACTTAGCAGAGTAGCATACAGGCGTCTCACCACTTACGGAGGGGTTAACATTCCTGGGTACCGTGCACATACATGAAACTGCTTATAGTGAGGAACAGCAACTAAAAAGCCTGTAAACGCCCTCTAAACCTCTGGAAAAACCCACCAAACTCGACCACAGTTACTCCCTCCAAACCTCCTTCCTTAAACTCTTAACTCCCCATAGGCCTCAAAGGTCAGTGCAAAGTCTCATGGGATTGCAGTTGCAAAGGCTTCTGGGATTGCTATTTGTTTCTCTGCCATTTTGCAGTTTCCCTGCTCTTTTGGGGACGTTTTGCCCTTTTCATGCCTTTTTGCAGTTTAAATTAATACACGGTCGAACGTGCGGAAATGGGGAGTCACATGTAATTCCTTCATTTTGGTTCTTGAGTATTAAGTAGTACAGTGGTACCTCGGGTTAAGTACTTAATTCGTTCCGGAGATCCGTTCTTAACCTGAAACTGTTCTTAACCTCAAGCATCACTTTAGCTAATGGGGCCTCCTGCTGCTGCCGTGCTGCCGGAGCACAATTTCTGTTCTCACCCTGAAGCAAAGTTCTTAACCCGAGGTACTATTTCTGGGTTAGCAGAGTCTGTAACCTGAAGCGTATGTAACCTGAAGCATATGTAACCTGAAGTGTATGTAACCCGAGGTACCACTGTATATAATTGGTTGACTCTCTCTTTCTCCCCGCCCCAACATACTTTTCAATGGTCAACAGTAACAAGATCTCCTTTGTAACCTGCTTGTCTCTTTCCTGTCTTTTAGTTGTCGGTGAAAAGGAAAAGGCCAGTGGGACAGTGAACATCCGCACCAGAGACAACAAAGTGCATGGCGAACGCACCGTGGCTGAGACAGTGGAGAGGCTGCTGCAGCTGAAGGACTCGCGCTGCAAAAACGCTGAAGAAGAATTTTAGCCAAGCCCTCCTTTTCCACATTTTTTCCCTTCCCCCATAGCAGTTAACCTTTCTGGATTTAGCAATGTTTGCTCTGTACTGTAATTGATAAGAGATCTTTGTCAAAAGAACCAAAACACCCACTTGCTTTCGTATGTTCAGAAATTAAGTTTGTAAGTCCATTTTGTATAAATGTGGGCAACTGCCTTGATTAGCCTCTGCAAACTCCAAGTTTGTGGAGCTTGAAGAAGCTAAAACTGAAAGGGACAATGGAACAATTAATCAGGGATTAAAATGCCACTGGTAGCAACCCTCTGATAATTTATCCTCTTCGTGAAATAAATTTGTATTTCAGCAAGATTGAGTAAAATGGTGTGCTTCTTGAAGCTTTGCAGCCCTGTTAATTATTCTGTTTCATTTAAGACATCATAGAAATCATCAAAGTGGCCAAATCTTTTTTTTCCTTTTTCTTTTTACTTGGATCTGTGTCGTACTGATGACTAGGTTTAAAATAAGGCTGGAATGTGAGGCTCAGTCTGTAGTTCTAAAAGTTGAAATACTAATATTTGATTCCTCCTGTTTGGCAGCAATTATAGTAATTTATTGTTTATACTGCACCTATATCGTATTGTTTGCGATACAAAAATTAATAGGCATGGCCCTATTTGCAGACATACAACTTAACAAAACACAACACACGTGGCAGAAAGAAATGGGGAGGAAGTAGGATTATCCATCACATGTCATTGGGAAGTACGTAAATGGAACACACATGAATGAAAAGCAAAAGGTGACTAATTAGAGAAAATTTCTATCGAACCTGATAATTCAAATACACTTTGGACACTTAAGTGCATTTTGTGAATGCTCCTCTTAATGTCAATTGGCCATTTTGAGGATTATAGGTTTTCTGACTTTAAACACTAATGCCCAACTAATGCTACTTAGAAGATGATAAGCCCCATTGAACCAGTGGGATGTAATCATGCTGCAAATTGGTTTCAGGGCCCTGATCTGTAATTAGTATTACGAAAAAGTATTACGCCCATAAAACTTTCTCCTGCAGTTGAACTTTATTCAACAAGAACAATTTCCTGCAGCTCTTCTTCACTAAAATTGCTGAAGCTGCTTCAAACACATCCTTTTACCAGTGCTATCTTGGCATAAACAACAAGCTATAAAATAGTTTATCCCTGAGTTACAGCCCTACTGCACAATCTCAGCAGAACCAGCAGGCTTTTCCGAAACAAAATGTTTCAGTGAGGGAGCTTAAAAATGCGGTATTTTGTCTCATTCACTTGCAACTGAGCTGATAGAAGGGTTGATACAATCAATAGTTGCGATTCCTGTAGGCCTGTTTTTGTCCTCATTACAGAACCAGGACTAAGGCTGAAAGAATATGAATATGCAGGCGCTTCACAAAATCGTGTGCTAGTAGACTTGTGTAGTCTGTAAGACAGATAACTTGAGCAACTGGAGCATGCCAGGAAAAAAATCAATTTTCTGCAGCTGAAGGGTTGCGGATGGACAGCCAGATGACTTGGTATTCTTCCTTGAGAAGTGTTGATAAGATTGAAGAGGAGAAGAAAAAGAAAACCAGTTGTTGTTAACGCATTCCTCGGGATGGGTGGGTGTCTTGAGATGTAGACACAATTTCAATATATCGCCTAACACAGCATAAATCTCTGCAGTTTTCATTTAAGTGAGCCAGCTGACAACGGGCTTTGATATACGAGGCATCTGCATCTCATTTGAAAATTTTGGTACCTCTGGGGTTGCCTTCAAGGTCATTTAGAGGTGGCGCATTGCCGGATAGTGCTGATCTGTAATCGCCCAAGCCCAGTTTCTCAACAGCAGCTGTGTGCTGCGTGGCAATGACTCCTAAATCAAACTGCAGCTCACCCAACTGGCTCCAGCTTATGAAATACAGGTGCCGGAAGGGAAGCTAGTGCCTTTCTGCTTCACATCATTTGCGTTCTGGCAGGTACTGGACTAGATTTCATGAAAGTTGGGAAGAGACAAAACATGCATCCAATGCTGTTGGGGCTGTGTGTTCCTGTGTGTTCTAGCAGATCTTAAACCTGGCTTGCCCTTCACTTATTTTTCTGGCCAACAGATGGCAGCACAGTTCTGGCAGGGGAAAAAAGGGAGAGGGAAACAACTGATGGCAAGCAAAATTACTGGTATAATGGGCTTCCCATAGCTGCTTCTGGCGGTTCCCTCACTGCAAGAAGTGAAGTTACAAGGAACCAGGCAGAGGGCCTTCTTGGTAGTGGCACCCTCCCTGTTGAACACCCTCCCATCAGATGTCAAGGAGATAAGTAACTATACAACTTTTAGAAGACATCTGAAAGCAGCCCTGTATCAGGAGGTTTTTAATGTCTGTTTCATTGTGTTTTTATATGTGTTGGAAGTTGCCCAGAGTGACTGGGGCAACCCAGCCAGCTGGGTGGCAACAACAACAACAACAACAACAACAACAACAACGAATAAATATTAGTGTGTGTCCTCCTGGCTTGCGTCAAACTCAGGCCCATGTGTGTTAAACCAAGGGGTGGTCTCAGCATATCCCAATCTTGATTCCATTATAAAAACCAACCACGGTATACAGAACACTTGTAATAAAAGAGGCAACTTTGGCCATGAGAGGATGTCCCTCTCCAGCAGCCAAGGTGTGTGGGGGAGCCCAGCAGATCTGCCTTTCCTAGAAACAAGACTCCAGGCACTTCAGGTACCCTCAAACACGAGCAGCTTTATTTAAGTACAGTTGACAGGGCGCTCTGCTCACTCCTCTGCCTCCAGACCCACATCTGCTCCCCCCCTCGCACTCACCTCTGCAGGAAATTCTCGCTTCAATTACTTTGTCAATTGCAATTACTCGGTGAGCTCACCTTGTGTATATGGTTAGTTTGTTCCTCCTGACCCGAGAACTATCTGCACAGGGTAAGCTCACCTAGCCTGTCCTTTGTACTATAATTTACAGATCAACTCATTTCCACTGACTTGGATATTTTGTTCTCAATTTTCAAGGCTGAGCCAAGACGCTTCACTGTCTGAAGCAAAGGACAAAATGCCCCCCTGCTGCATGAGATTATTAATCTCAGGGTTAAGGATTCGAGCCCCCTGTTGGGTGAAAGATTCCTGCATTTCAGGGGGCGCTGGACTAGATGACCCTCACAGTCCCTCCCAACTCTACAGTTCTATGATTCAGTAGATAGATTGCAGTAATTTAGAAACATTTCCTTATGAGAAGTGGAGGTGGATGGGTGTTTAGAGATGATTCCTGGAGAATAGAGTGAGGGGGTTGAGCCTGACTAGGTGTTGTTGTTTGTTGCTGCTGCTGCTGCTTTTAAATAAAAACACTGGCCACATTCACACCCTACATTGAAAGCTCCATGATGCCACCTTAAACAGCCATGGCTTCCACCAAAGAACTCTGGGTGCCATAGCTTGTTAAGGGTCCCGAGAGTTGCTAGAAGACCACCTATTCCGCTCCCAGAGCTACAATATTCAGAATTCCAGAACCCTTCCAAATGGTTAAACCACTTTGGAAATCAGATGAAACAGGATGGCAAGGGAAGGGTTAAGTGCCGGATTTACGTATAAGCTAAACAAGCTATAGCTTAGGGCCCCACTCTCTTGGGGGCCTCCAAAAAAATTTAAAGGAAAACAAAACTGGATGTACATTTCCAAAATATAAGATAAAAATAAAATAAAATAAAACCTACATACAGCAACAGTTTTTTGTGTTGGGTAGGCTCCTATGATGTAAGTAATGGGCCCCGCCTGCTGACCTGCTCCCCAAAATATCACTGGTTTGCTCATTTCTATATATAGGGCACCTACATTCTGCATGGACTGGTTGCATGGCAACATGTGCAAATGGCTTTAGATACCTATTAGGTCCATAAATTACCATGTAGCATATATTCAACACAAAAAAACAGCAACAATTTGTTGACAAAGGACAGCTGGACATATAAAGGGCCCCATTACCTTCAATAGCTTAGGGCCTCATCAAACCTACATCTGGCCCTGGTTAGGTCCCCCCATTCCCCTTTCAAAACACCTTTCCTCCAGCAGGAAAAGGTGCCACAGGGCATCAGGTCTGCAAGTGCAACGTAACAGGCCATTTGCCCATAAGGAAATATGCTGAGAGGGACCCAGTGGGATGCTTGCTTGAGCAAAACATCCTCTTCCAATAGACAGATTTGTCCTAGCCTTGCACGTTGCAAGGGGAGAGAATGAACAATCCTCAATTGGAAAGCAAGGGCGGATAATAATAACAGTTAACATTGCCAGCTGCACCTAAACAATATACCATTTCGAGAAACACCAATTGTTCCTTTTTTGTTCAGCCTGGTGAAGAAGTTCACTCCAGGCAAACGCAGCAGGCTGGAGAGTCCGTGTGATGCTATTGATTCTGCGCGCAATAAAAATAGCAGAAGCACTTTGAAGCTCCTTGCAGCGTTCAACGCCCATGAAGTCTTAGAAAATGGCACACAGCCTGGTAGATAGTGCTGGTCGGCACTCCTGGTGCATGTGAACACCAAAGACGTGGGGAAATGTGGCTGTGAGATCCTGGAGGACAATTTTAGGTTGCTTGGTAGGTTGCTGAGCGCCAGGACCTCCAAAGTAGAATTGTTGGAAATGCTTCCAGTTCCACACTAGGCAGGAAAAACTTTGTACATGCATAGAAAAGAGGATGGTGCCGGGAGGAGAAGTTTAAATTTGTTAGGCACTCACTGAGGAACACTTTGGACATCTGTACAGCTGTCTCTTTTAAAAATCATCTTTTTTTTTGTCATGGCTGTATTTGCTCCTTTTAAAAAAACCAAAAAACATTGGCTTACCTTACAGGGTTCTTGGCAGGAGGCAACACATGCTTTGAACCCTTGAAAGTACTGCATGGCAGACCAGTGGCTGGCAGAACCAGGAGGAAGAGGAACAAGGTGTGTGTGTGTGTGTGTGTGTGTGTGTGTGTGTGTGTGTGTGTAAATGCAGAATGGGGAGAGGATGATCCCCAGTGGGTTAGAATCATAGAATCATAGAACTGTAGAAGAAGCTTCATCTAGTCCAACTCATTGCAATTCAGGGATCTCCAATTGTGGGGGCCTGTTGCCAAGGGGAAGAGAATCAGCAGCTAGTGATGGGGCAGGGGAGAGGCAGGTACAGTACCTGTTCATTCCCTGCCCATGCCTTTCTGTTCAGTGATTTCGTTCAGTGTTTCAGCTCAGTTATTCCACTCAGTGAGTGTCAAAATCTGGCTGTGCTCTGATGTTTAAAGACAGTTTGATGTTTAAAGGCAGAAGTTTAAAGATTATTTGCAGAAACACTGTAAAATTAAGGAATGCTAGAGGGATGTTGGTTTTCAGCTAAGTGGTTTTCAGCTGTAATGCTTAAGAGATAGAAAATAAGGATTTGAAATAAGCGAAAGATCTAATGGTGAGGACTTGCTGAACAAACAATTCTGAACTGGAATATAAGAAAGGGTGGTATGAGGAGGTCTGGAAAGTAAGGTAAAAGAAAATATGTAAATGGAATTTATACATGTTCTTTTTGTTTTTTCTTGTTTTTAAATTGTTTTAAATTTTTTGTATTTTTGTATTTTTTCTTCTTTTTTCTGTTATCATGTATTAACCCTGAAAATTTAAATAAATATTTTAAAAAAAGGCTTAGCTATGTGTATTGTCCAAAGTGCCTTGAGGTGCTAAGGTACCAAAGTTTTTCTCTTGTTAAAAATGATTGGGAAAAGCCTCACTATCTGCCGCTTGATTCCTGGAGAACAGGACACTACATAAATGTGAAATATTATTATACAGATAGCTTTAGGGAACCAGGTCTTCTCAACGCAGGAATGCACAAGGGCTCCAACTCCACCGGCTGGTATCCATGCCACTTTCTGCACATGGCAGCCTTCACGTGACGGTGTCATTCGAAGTGGCCATCTATCTGCATCTTGTTTGAGCACATCTAACCTCGGTCTCACGCACACAGATGCCCTTTCATGCAGAAACCCAATTACAGCTCTTGCCAGCATCAAAGAAGCAGATATACTTTTTATTCTCACGAGGGGGTTATAAAACATCCTGTACTTTACAAACTGAAGCCGCTTTAGAAAAATACATCACGTAACTCTCAAAAAAGCAATATGGCAGGCATTGCACAGCAACGCCTTGCCCAAAGGATAAGTTCCAGAGCAGGTGTAGATTTAGAAATACATCAGTGAGTCCATTCTACAGAAGTTTTTAGGCACCATGCAAGTTTTAGCACCGTGGTGGTATAATAGCACCGTATTTAAAGACCAAAACAAAAATTGCTCAAGTCCCTTAGAGGTATATGTGTCGATTAAGCTGCTGTACAGGTAATAAGAACATGACAAACCTCACCCTGGACAGGATTTCCAATGATCTCCAGGTAAGGTAGGTTTGTTTTGATGCCTTTATTTTCCAAACTTCCCTTTGAGGCGTAATCTCCCCACATGGAACTCCAGAACTAACAAGGTGGCAATTTATGGAAAATAACTGGGTTCATAGGTGTACTGTGAGCAAGATTATGATGACAACTCTTTAGCATCTTGGGGCACTTTCAGCATAGCTCCAAAAGCATTTTTGATGTGTTTTTTTAAAGAGAGGTGGGAAAGGAGGCCGGAAAGAGGGAAATAAACAGGGAAGGTGAAAAGCATATAATGCAGAACAGACAGTACAATAAGTGAACCCGACGTTGCAAATCAGGACAAAGGGTTCAGACGATCTTTGGATTTGGAGACGGTTCAAATCCACCACATTATAGCTCCATGGCGGGAGTGGCAGTGTAGCTCTCTAGCAGGAGTGGGGAGGCTGTGGCCCTTCAGGCAGTTGTGGCTCATCTGCTGGGGCAGAGTTGCAGTGCTAGCATCCTGTTGCCTGCACAGCCCTGCCCTCTTTGCTGCCATATCCCTCTCCCACTCAGTGGCATAGCGTGGGTTGTCAGCACCCGGGGCAAGGCAAGTAATTTGCAACCCCTAACTCGTGGATTTGCGCCCCCTAACCCGTGGATTTGCGCCCCCCATCCCTAATCCCCAGATGTTGCGCCCAGTGCGGCCGGCCCCCCCTGCACCCCCCACGCTACGCCACTGCTCCCACTTGGTAAGCCACAGCGCCACCACTGCTGGGAAGCTAGCATTGCAGCTCCACCCCACTAGGTTTTGGCTTTTCGGCTTTGGACTACAACTCCCATCAGTCCTGACCTTTGGCCATGTTGGCTGGGGCAGGCGCCCACCGGCCTCTGGGATGCTACAGCTTCCCTATCCCCTGTTGGATCACGTTCTTCCGTTTCACATTCTGATTTAGCAGTCCTAGTTCTCAGTCATGCAGTTTCAGGCATGGGTCGCTTTTCGAGGTCCTGTTGCGTTAGCATCCCCGGGTATCTTGCAAGTGGCGCAGCACTGATTCCTCACCGATAGCATGGAACATTTCCCAAGATCCCTCACTCTCTCGCAGAAATTCGCCGACAGTCTGTCCTTGCCGCAAGGCAAACCTGTAGTGAAGAAACACACCCACACACATTCGTAAAAGGAAACAGCAGTAGCTTTTGGTGCCTACAGAGTTAGGATAACACTATAGGACATCAGAGAGAGGCAGAAGGAAAGAAATTGACTGCATAACCATATGTTTGCTTGCTTGGAAGTAAGTCTCATAGTGTTCACTGGGGCTTCTTGTCCTAGGAAGTGTGCTTAGGGTTGCAGACTAAGTGTGCTGTTAATTACTGAAAGCATTGGTGGTGAACTTGTGGCACACTATTATTTTTGTTTTTTATTGAATTTATATACCGCCCTAAACACAGGGGTCTCAGGGCAGTTCACAGAATAAAATCAAGATATAAAACCACAAAGTACCTAATAAAAAGAAAAACAGCAACCCAATACCCCCCCCCCCAAAAAAAAAACACATTTTAAAAGGGCATAGGATGTAAATCGGAACAACCAAAGGCCTGGTAAAAGAGGAATGTTTTGTCTGGCACCAAAGGCCTGGTAAAAGAGGAATGTTTTGTCTGGCACTCATGTTGTCACCCTCCAAACCTCTCTAGAGGTTGTCAGACTCCCATCAGCTCTAGCTAGCACGGCAACAGTTAGGGATGAAGGGATCTGTCATCCAACGTTATTTGGAGAGTTGCAGGCTCCCCATCCCTGACCAAAGTTTTAGTCACTGACTATAGTGATTGGGTGGGTTGGGGCTGTAGCTCAGTGGCTGTTGTTTAGTTGTTTAGTCGTGTCCGACTCTTCGTGACCCCATGGACCAGAGCTCAGAGGTAGAGCATCTGTTTTGCACAGTTTTGCACACAGAACATCCTAAGTTCAATCCTCGGCTCACCTGTTGCCCCTCTCTTTCCAGGCATAGGTTTGCACTTTAAAGCTCCATGTCCAAGTGCGCGCTCTCTCTCTCTCCCTCCCTCTCTCTCTCTCTCTCTGTGTGTGTGTGCCCTTGAGCTTTCCCTATGGCAACCTGCTCTTTACTGCTCAATCGGAAAGAACGTCAATTCATGTTCTCAGTGGATTGCTGTTTGCTCCAATTCAGCTTTAAAGAGTGGATTTTTGTGGGGGAAGCTCTGGAGGGGATGGGGGAAGGATGTGTGGTGTTTTACCAATGTGTACATGTGTTCTACGGGGGGGGGGGCAGGATGAAGCACCCCACCCCCCACAGAATTGTGACACAATTATATGTACTATAGAACCAAACGCGCTCCTTTTTGTAAATTTTACTTTGGAAAGGCATTGCATAAGGAAAAAGAAACAAGAGCCTTAGTCATCAGATGTAGAAAAATGAGGGAGATCAACATATGGACTTATGTATATCCCACATATCTAAAAATACAATAAGTATGGAGCATATATCAGCATTATCTGAGCATTCATGCATATCATATGTCTATACAAAAATGAGCAATATTTTCCAGAAAGTCATTGTAGAGTTTTTCTTGACTTCTTCCCTTCTGCATGTTTGCCCTGATCCAGCTTTAGGAAGCTGCCTCTCACTGATCCTACCTCTACCACTAGCCTTATCTAAACCAGGGTTTCTCAAACTTGGCTCTCCAGCTGTTTTTGGACTACAATTCCCACCATCCCTGACCACTGGTCCTGCTAGCTAGGGATGATGGGAGCTGTAGTCCAACAATAGCCGGGGACCCCAGTTTGGGAAACCCTGGTCTAAATTGTCAGGCAGTGACTCCAGGGTTTCAGCCAGGAGTCTTTCTCAGCCCTACCGGAAGAAAACAGGGATTGAACCAAGGAGCTTCTGCATAAAGATCATGTTTTCTGCCGCTCAGCTAAGGCACGCTTCTCCTGGAAGACATGCATTCCTGTCTGGCTAGCTGTATCAGATGGTGGATAGAAGATTCACAGTCATGTTATGCATGCATCCACTGAAAGCACTGGGCTGCAGACAGATAACATTTCCACCCAATCTAATGTGCCGATGAATACCTGATTCATGCCTGCTGTTTTTTTATCCAGAAAACCATGCATCTGAAGAATCCTGCTTTGGTTCATGAACTGTGATATCATGCTTGCTAGTCTAATCATGTCTGCATTGTTCGAGCCCCTTAATAGCCAGGTTCAGGAGCATCATTCCGCAGCTCTAATTATTATTCCTCATTAGTCTGTAGTATGACCCTAAGACCCGTGTCAGTGCCACAATAGAGCAATGGCAGGCATTTAAATTTCAAATCAGTTTTGGTCCGGAGACAAGGGGACAGCCCTTCTGCACCCTTCTGAACCTCTCTTGGGAATTGAAACTAATATACGGTCGACGTGCACCTAGCTATTGTTCAGTGGTGTTGACCCAGGTCTTAAGATGCGGTCCTCGAGATATTTGTCAGCTAAACAGGGACTGAGCAAATGAAGCAGCAGCTGGTTGTGCGGAAGGCGGCTCCTTTGTATTTGTTGCTGTTGAGAGACACCCACCTCTGCTACCAACGCATTCTCGAAGGTTGCATTTCCGAGAACCCACAGGCTTGGACTTCTGCTCACAGTGGCTCTGGGCATGAGCGGTGTTGTCTTCCACGTTGACACACTTCACCACTCTTTGCTGAATGCCTCCTCCGCATGAAACAGTACACTGGAAGACATTTGGCATTACTGTTGAGGTTGTTATTTTACCATGAGGTCCCAGGGGAGGTTGCAACAATAAATGTACCATTGTTATTTTATTTGTTCAATTTATATTTATCAAAAGATCCCCGGGCAGTGTACATCTTTAAGAACACATCTTATGGAGAGGACTTCCAGTTTTTATATCAGGATCATATTTCCAAAAGATAAACTCCCTGCTGAGGAAATGCCTTTGGGGCTCAACAACACCGAGAATATCCTTGCTGAGAATGCAGTTAAAAATTTTAAATGGCGGTTTCGGAATTCCAAACTTGGAACTATATCATTATGCTTATTTACTGTCATGTATTAAATACTGGAAACTCACTGTTGGTAATAACTTTCTGATGTGGGCACCTTAGAATATTGCCTATACAGCAGCTTTGGTGGGCTGGTCAATACTAGGATCAAAATACTTGAAATCTCAGGTGACTCTAGAAACAACTAAGTCAATTAGGAAGATATGGAACATATTGTCTAATAAAAATAAACTTGACCCATACTCGCATGCCAAAGTCACCTTGTAGGGAAATCCTATACTGTATTAAAAATTACTGAAAGGATGGTAATATGGAAAAACTGGATGGGAACACCTGTTTTGACTCTGGACCAACTGAAAGATGAGGAAGATGAGTATTGCAGATATACTGTTTTAAGACAAAAATATTATCTATCAGATGGGGCCCAGTGGCAATTATACAACTTTAAAATATCAATGACTTCCCTTCTTCTCTTTCTGTGGTTCATTTTACATAGCATAAATCCCTGCAGCTTTTTATATAAACTAAACCATTCAGTAATCCATTATTACTTCCATCAAAACTTATTTATACTGTTGAATTTATCTTAATGCTGCCAGCGTTTTCAAGTGTACAAAATTTCCCACCATATATTCAATAAACATATTCCAATCTTCTTTAAATGAATGTTCTTCTTGTTCTCTTGTTCTACACGTTAGATCTGCAAACTGTGCATATTCCAGCAGTTTAAGTTGCCTACAAAAAATACTGGCATGCAAAAAGAAATTACTGGCCTGCTAAGAGGTTAGTCGCCTGCATTTCTGCATTGGATGTGGTGGAAGGAAGGCACCTTCTTCACTTGGGGGGGGGGGGAAGCTTGCAGGGGAGGGGCAAAATGATGCATCATGCCCCATTCACGGTCATGATCATTTCTTTCTCAGTGTTGGGGTATGAGGTTGTGCATGCTAAATTTCTCTTTTCAAACAGTACAGGCCCTTTTTCATCCGGCCAGCCTTCCAAATCTGGCCGGCTCTTTTCATCTCTCCTGCCTCGTATATAAGCATGGTGGTTTTAAAAGGTTGGTGGCAATACCACTGGTGCCACGCAGGCCTGGGATTGATGGGTTGTTGAGCTGTTGGGGGTGGCAGCTCTGGAAAACTCAAGCTGTGGCTCAGGCAGCTTTGGGTCAAAAATGAGCTGGCTGCCCCAAGAGGAACTGAAGAGCTATTCGGTGATAGCTGGGCACCTTCTGCTGAGATTAAATGCACATAATGTTGCGGCACATCACAGTGGTGGCCCTTGTTGTTGTTGTTTAGTCATGTCTGACTCTTCTTGACCCCATGGACCAGAGCACGCCAGGCACTCCTGTCTTCCACTGCCTCCTGCAGTTTGGTCAGACTCATGCTGGTAGCTTCGAAAACACTATCCAACCATCTCGTCCTCTGTTGTCCCCTTCTCCTTCTGCCCTCCATCTTTCCCAACATCAGGGTCTTTTCCAGGGAGTCTTCTCTTCTCATGATGTGGCCAAAGTATTGGAACCTCAGCTTCAGGATCTGTCCTTCCAGTGAGCACTCAGGGCTGATTTCCTTCAGAATGGAGAGGTTTGATCTTCTTGCAGTCCATGGGACACTCCAGAGTCTCCTCCAGCACCATAATTCAAAAGCATCAATTCTTTGGCGATCAGCCTTCTTTATGATCCAGCTCTCACTTCCATACATCACTACTGGGAAAACCATAGCTTTAACTATACGGACCTTTGTTGGCAAGGTGGTGGCCCTAATTAGCAGTTAATAATTCAGCTTAATAGCTTGCCGTAGAGGCAACCTACCTCCTTCCAGGGGTGCGCCCACCACTCATAGCAGGGCTCTACGTTACAGCTGACGTTCAGCTGTGGCTTGCGTCCTGCAAACTGGCAGTGAAACGGCCTCAGGGTTCTGTTGCTACGAACATCAAGGCAAAGGACACTGCGGGTCTTGAAACCGCCTCCGCAGTTGGAGGAGCACTGAAGGAAAAAGGAGAAGAAGGAGATGGTCTCTGCAGTGTCAGAGAGCCCTGGCAGGGATCTGCAGGCAACTGCACTACAGGCCTAGTGTGATGGAGGAAGTGTAGGGAAACTTAGGTCCAAATCCAGTAGCAATTGTTCTGCTTTCCTGGTTTCCCAATGTTGGGGTCACTGCTGCTTACCAACAGGGTGAGGTAGCAGGGAGGGCAGCGCAGTGCTGGCACAATGGTGGGCACATCTCAATAACAGGCAGTGTTAGGAAGCCAGGTAAGCAGTACAGCCCTTCCAAGAGAAATATTCAAAATCCCCAATTGGCATGAAGTTGCATGAAGTTCCCCAAGTGAACTTGGGCCGGTTACCATCTCGCGGGCTGCTTCCGGACAGGCAGCTTCTAGCAATATCCAGCTATTGCTCTTCTACTGTAAGCTACAAGGGAATCTGCAATGGGTTTCCCACACTATCAGGAGTGAAGTAAAAGATAAAGGACCCCTGGACCATTAAGTCCAGTCAAAGACGACTATGGGGTTGCGGTGCTCATCTCGCTTTCAGGCCAAGGGAGCCGGCGTTTGTCTGCAGACAGCTTTCCGGGTTATGTGGCCAGCATGACTAAACCGCTTCTGGCACAATGGGACACCGTGATGGAAACCGGAGTGCACAGAAACGTTGTTTACGTTCCCGCCGCAGTGGTACCTATTTATCTATTTGCACTGGCGACAATAAACGTCCCTAAAATAAAACAATAAACGTTCATAAAAACGGCAAAAGTACCGTATTTTTTCATCTATAAGACACCCCCATGTATAGGATGACCTCTATTTTTTGAGCCCCAAATTAAGAAATAAATATTTTAAACATGCCGTATATAAGATAACCACCAATTTTAAACTTTTAAAAATTGGGGGGAAACATAGTCTTATACACAGAAAAATACGGTAGTTTCTTTCCCCAATAGGTTTTATCTTAAACAACTCCAGATGCAATAGACTACGAGTGCAGTAGTCATTGTATCACCACCCTGTTCATTGTTTTATTATTTCATATGAAAGGCAACTTCCTCTAAAAAATTGTTTTGGGCGCTATCTCTCTTCCCGTTGGAATTTTATCCAGCCCCCACCTCTGTGAGACTGGAAAAGGAAAATATGATACGGGGCCCAAAACTTAGATCAAGGAAGGAAAACTTTTCAGTTCTTTCAACAACACTGATCCTGCCTCAGAAAGTAGACTACCAAAGTTTCCACACTTAATATTCCTGGCTTGTCATAATCAGATAGTGCCTTGGACCAGCTTCCTGGAATAATAATAAAAATAAGCAATGTTTTGTGATGAGAAAAACAGCTGCAATTTGAATAATCAAGAAAATGGTATTTTTTATATAATATTTTTTTTTGGCTCATAAGAAAGTGAGTCCATTTAAAAATAATTGGTATGATGGGGGCTGCTGTTACAGAAAAGCATCTGTATCAAAATTAGATGCGTAATTGGATTCATGATCCTGACCTGCAATCTTTTTTGATTAAGCCTCCCTTTCCACTTTATTCCTTAATGATATAAGCATCACTCACATTGGCCCCGAAAAGCTGGGATTTGTCTGGGATAAAGCAAGGCTGCAATATGGATTTGCACAAAATTACCTGCCAGTTTTTGTTAATGCTTTTAGCAAAGAGCACCATACTACCAGGAACTTTTCAGCAATTTTGGTTCTCTGAATTCGGGTCGGATAGTTTGCCATCTTGAAGCCCCTTCCAGTTCTAAAAGCCAGATTAGCTAACATCATAATAATTTTCAAAGACCCTGGAAACTGGAAAGACTCGTTTCCAAAGCACTATTACTTTGCTCCAGTCCTCTGCTTTCCACTGGGCACAAGGGCGCACGTAACACCTCCTTGCTGGATCAGGCTTTCTCATGTGCCGGCAATCG
The DNA here is from genome assembly GCF_964106915.1 of Podarcis gaigeae. Lineage (NCBI taxonomy): Eukaryota > Metazoa > Chordata > Lepidosauria > Squamata > Lacertidae > Podarcis > Podarcis gaigeae. The sequence continues at coordinate 48,672,765 of NC_139687.1, read as the reverse complement.
GATTCATTCTTGGTGCTGCATTCCACCACTCTCCAAAAAGCCCCTACACCACACGTGGTGGAGCACTGCAAAAACAAAACAGAAATAAAGGGCTTTTGAGACTTGATGTTTTTAATCGCATTTGTCAGGGTTTCAGGGACAGAGAGCGAGGGGGAGGGGTCCCAGGGTGACGAGGAAGAGGACGACGATGACCCGAGGTTGTCAGTGAGTCCGTCAAGTGAATCCGAGGATTCCCAAAAGGGAGCCCCCCTGGTCAGGCCAAGGGGCAGTAGAGAGGGAAGCAGTCAGAAGCAGGGGAACGAAGAGGGAATCCCCAGTGGGGGTTGGAGATCGGGACCGGCCTCTCCGTCGGAACAGAGTGAAGGGGGTGGAGTTACCAGTGTGTCAGAAGGAGCAGAACAGGGAGCAGAGAGGGGAAGGAGTTCGGAGCAGAACGTCCTGCAGGAAGGGGAGGAGTGTAGTACTGAGAGTAGCGTAACGGTCGAAAGGAAGGTCAGAGGCAACGTACGCGCGCCAAGTTCAAATGTGGAGGCGCGCGGAAATGAGGAGAGCCCTGAGGAGGAGCCTGGTCCCAAAGCACGAAGGAGGGGGGAGCAGGCATCAGAAGACTCAGCCTCGGGGGAGTCCCGAAGGGAGGGAGCACAGGGGGGCAGGAAGACCCTGCGGAAAAGGAAGGAGAGGAAAAGGTGGAGCAGTACAAGCCTCTTAAGCTGGTGCAGGGGCGGGACTGACTCAGAGGGGACTTCAAACATCTAAGGGTAACAGATGCTGAGCCACGGAGCTTGGATGTAACGACAACAATGTTCTTCAATAAAACCTTTTGTATATAACTTGGACTGGATTTTGGTCTCTTGTGAGCTGGGACCTCGGGTGGCTCTGACAGTAAGTCCCCTCCCAAAGAACGCAAATTTTTTTTTTGCAAAGCTCACAAACGGTGATAGCCATGAGTGCGGAGGATCAGCTGACAGCACTGCGAACTACAGTTTCCGAACTCACCGCTGCAGTCCTTGCGTCTCAGAAGAAGCATGACGAAATGGAGAAGCGCTGCCAGGACCTGCAAACAAGGTGGGAGCGTGCAAACAGGGAAGGGTTCCCAGGGTCCAGATCAGAGGGCATTGGACTTGGAAGGCGGGGGGGCAGCCTAGTCACCCACTTCGATGGGAACCTGAAGCACTACCCCAGTTTCAGAGCAGACGTTTTGTATGCATTACACTTGCTTCGTCATGACTTTAAAGATGAGGAGGAGAAAGTGGGGTTTATTGTTTCTCACTTGCATGGGCCGGCCAGAGACTGGTTGCGCAATTTGTGGCGTGAAGATGGCCCTGCCCGCCGCGATTCTGATGAATTCATTAAAGCGATGGATGCCTGCTTCCAGTCAACCGTAGATTTGGATCTTGCACGCAGGGAGATATTTGGACTGCGGCAAGGCAAAGCCACTGTGCATCAGTACCATTCCAGATTTTTTGCTTTACTGACTGCGTTACGCTGGGAGAAAGACTGCACACCTGTGAGGGATTTGTTCTGGGAGGGTCTCAGCGGTCCCATAAAGGACGAACTTGCCAGGGGAGACAGACCTCAGACCCTGGAGCAGGTGGTGCAGAGGGCTCTGGCGATTGGCATACGTCACGAGGGACGTCCTTGGCACAATGAGGAAGAACGTCAGGTGCGTCCACCAGCGAGGACGTCTTCTTTCATCCCCAGGGAGTTCAGTCAGTCACATCCCTCGCCGCTGGGGAGGCAGGGGGAGGAGCCGATGGAACTTGGTGGTGCTAAGGCTCAAGCAACAGCCAGAGCCCCAGTTTCCGGTGCATTAAAGGAGAAGCCTCCTAGAGGGACCAGGAAGTGTTACATCTGCGATAGTGCACTGCACATGGCGAAAGAGTGCCCCCAGAGGCTCCAGAAACACACTGCAGCTTTAGCGACGGTAGCTGCAGAAGTGATCCAGGAAGAGGAACCTCAGGGAAACGACAATGCCTGGCTGCAAGCAGAATTGCTGGGGCTCAGCCAGGCGAATTTGTAGAACAGTCCCCAGCGTCTTTGCAACCCACAGACCCTTTACCACCCAAGCCAGCGGTGCAGCTCACTGCAACACTTCAGTTGCCAAATGGGACCACCCTAGAAGTGCCCCTCACGATCGATTCGGGGAGCAATGCCGATTTCGTGGGGATGCAATTCGTCAAGCAGCATCGCATAGCGCTTCTGCCCGCCACAACGCCTCTGAACGTAGTCACGGTGGATGGCAGGAAATTGCTAGGAGGGCAAGTTGTGCAACAGACACCTCCCATGGTGATGCGGATAGGAGATCACTGAGAAGTCATTAGCTTCAATGTCACCCAACTGTCTGACACGCCTATAGTATTAGGCATGAGTTGGCTGGAGAAACACAGTCCTGCTGTAGCGTGGTACCAACGCCAGATCACCTTTTGCTCATCGTACTGTGCTCAGAATTGCATCCAGTCCTGCCAGGAGGAGGGGGCTGAGCACCAGCTGCGACTTGGCATGGTGCAGGCAGTACCTAGCAAGTACGAAGGGTTCCTGGAGGTTTTCTGCGAGAAGGAAGCTGACCAGTTGCCGCCCCACAGACCTTATGATTGTGCCATCGACCTGGTGCCGGGGGCGCAGTTGCCGACTGCAAAACTGTATTCCATGTCTGAGGACGAGATGCAAGAGCTCAGGGAGTTCATAGAGCACAATTTGAAGCGTGGATTCATCCGGGAATCGAAAGCAGTGGGGGGCAGTCCTGTGTTCTTTGTAAAGAAGAGGGACACGCCCCAAAAAAGACTCATTGTGGATTACAGGTTCATAAACAGTATGACCAAGCCCAAGGCCTTCCCCATGCCCAAGATAGATGATCTCCTAGCAACCGTGAGGAAGGGGAAGATCTTCACCAAATTGGATCTGCGTGGAGCGTATAACCTCATACGCATCCGGGAGGGCGATGAGTGGAAAACGGCCATGTTCACGCCTCTGGGCACGTATGAATACAGAGTTATGCCGTTTGGTCTCCAAAATGGATCTCACGTATTCCAAGCCTTTATGCATCACGTGCTAGCGGGACTCCTCTACAAGAAATGTGTGTGTTTCCTCGACGACATCCTGATCTTTTCGGAGACGGAAGAGGCCCACGAGAGGGACGTAAAGGAAGTCCTGCAAAGACTACGGGAGAACAGGCTCTACGCCAAGTTAGAGAAGTGCCAGTTTGATGTGACGGAGGTGGATTTCCTGGGCTACAAGCTGTCCGACAAGGGGCTCGCCATGGACAGCGTCAAGGTCCGCGCGGTGTTGGACTGGAAGAGCCCACGCAATCGGAAGGAAGTCCAGAGATTCGTCGGCTTCGCCAACTTCTACCGCAAATTCATCAGAGGTTTTGCAAAGGAGACAGCAGCGATCACGGACACTCTGAGTTCCAAGAAGAAGAGGTTCGTGTGGACGGAACAGGCGGAGCGCTCTTTTCGGAAGCTTAAAAGCCTTTTCGCCTCCGAGGAGCAACTGCTGCACGTGAATCCAGGCAGGCCCATGCGAGTGGAGACCGACGCGTCAGACAGGGCGGTTGGAGCTGTACTCCTGCAAGAAGATCCACATGGAAACTGGAGACCCGGTGCCTTTTACTCCCGAAAGCTCAGCAAGGCGGAGCAAAACTACACCATATGGGACAGGGAGCTGTTAGCCATTCACGCAGCTTTCAAAGCGTGGCGACACTTCCTCATAGGAGCCAAGCACACAGTACAGGTCCGCACGGATCACAAGAACCTAGAGTATTGGCGCACGGCGAAGCTCCAAAGCCAGAGACACATGCGCTGGGCGGAATTCTTCGCGGATTTCGACTTTCGGATAGAGTACATCCCAGGAGATTCCAACGTTATAGCCGATGCGCTATCCAGGAAACCGCAATATCTCGATGAAGCGGTGCCAGTAGCAGCCAAGCACATTTTCGCACCGCAGGCGTGGTCGTGCGCTGCCATCGCAGTAGATCTGGACGCGGTGCGACGCGCGTTGCAAGTGGATCAGTTCGCACAGTCCAAAATGGAGGAGTTGCGCAGAGGTGTGCAGAGTGGAGAAGAGTTCCAACTGCGCGACGGACTGCTAACTCGCAAAGGTGCCCTCTACGTGCCAAGCGACGAGCTTCGCGCAAAGGTTCTGCAGCAGTTGCACGACGCCCCCAGTGCTGGCCACTTCGGTAAGGAGAAGACAATAGAACTGGTGGCAAGGGACTTTTGGTGGCCCCGGATGCGCGGAGAGGTAGCGGATTACGTCGCCAGGTGTGACACTTGTCAGAGGTTCAAGCCAGTACACCAGAAGCCAGCGGGGCTGTTGGAACCGCTGGAAACGCCACAGCAACCGTGGGAGAGGGTAGCCCTGGACTTCGTTACTGACCTGCCCAGCTCCAGAGGGAAGACAGCGGTACTGGTGGTTGTGGACCTGTTCACCAAGATGGCGCACTTCATTCCGTGCGCAAAGGTGGCGACGGCGGAGCAGACTGCCAAACTCTTCATTGATCACGTGTTCAAGGTGCATGGGCTGCCGCAGTCCATCCTGTCCGACAGGGGGCGCCAGTTTGTTTCCAATTTTTGGCAGAAGCTTTTAGGTATCCTGAACGTCAAGATCAACCTTACGTCGGCGAGACACCCACAGACCAACGGCCAAGCTGAGAGGGTCAACGCGATCATGCAGCAGTACCTGAGATGTTACGCCAATCAGCGACCCGCAGCTTGGGTGGACTACCTGCCGATGGCAGAGTTTGCCTATAACAACACGAAGCACGCGTCCACGGGGGTGACGCCGTTCTTCGCGAACAACGGTCGGCATCCCAGAACCTTCCCGGGGTTCGGGGCACCGAGAGAGGGGGTGCCGCAAGAAGCCGACCAGTTTGCAGCGGAGCTGCAGGAGGTGCACGAAGAGTTGCGGAGACATTTGGAGCTGGCCAAGCAAGCATATAAGGTGCAGGCAGACAAAAACAGGAGAGCGGGGGAGGAGATCCAGGTGGGGGACTGGGTGTGGTTAGCCGCCCAAGCCATGCCAGCCAAGTCGTTGGCCAAGAAGAAGCTAGGGCACAGGCAGTTAGGGCCGTACCAAGTGGAGGCTAAGATCAACCCTGTAGCCTTTCGACTAGCCCTCCCCGAAGGTTCCAGAGTGCATCCGGTATTTCATAGGTCGGTGCTCACCCCCTACAAGGCACCGCACAGGTTTCAGGAGTCTGAAACAGTCCCGCAACTACACACTAAGTCACAGGAGAGGGAGAGGGCGCCTAGGGCCGAACCACTCAACGAGGTCACAGAAATCCTGGACTCGAGATGGGGGGAAGAGGGGGTAGAATACTTTCTAGCCACAGAGGGCACTCCAGCCAGTGCCAACGGTTGGGTGCCGGGCTACGCTTTAGACGAACCTCTTCTAAAAGACGAGTTCCATGCCCTTTTCCCGCATAGACCCATGCCAGCCGAGTACTTTGATGACTGGCTCTTTACGCCCACACTCTCAGGCAGTACTTTCCGGGGTTTTTCTTCAGCCGAGGAGAGAACGCCAGAATCTAGCCCGCCCAGGGGATCGTGCTCAGGGGTGGACACAGAACCCTCTTATTGGTGGGACGAGCAACCAGAGGAGGACTGGCGCAGGAAATGGCTGACGGGACCTTGGCCGGCAGCACCAGACGAGGTACCAATGGAAGAGGGAGAAGAGAACACTTTGGGTCAAGAACCCGAATTCGAACACTCATACACCGAACTGCAAGCAGAGGATATGGAGGTACACAACCTGTATCCTGCATCCACCTCCGAAAAGCTGCAGCTCCTACAACCTGCACCCGATGGGCGGGAGGGGGGAAGGGGGGGCTTCGAGGGGGGGATGGATGTCAGGGTTTCAGGGACAGAGAGCGAGGGGGAGGGGTCCCAGGGTGACGAGGAAGAGGACGACGATGACCCGAGGTTGTCAGTGAGTCCGTCAAGTGAACCCGAGGATTCCCAAAAGGGAGCCCCCCTGGTCAGGCCAAGGGGCAGTAGAGAGGGAAGCAGTCAGAAGCAGGGGAACGAAGAGGGAATCCCCAGTGGGGGTTGGAGATCGGGACCGGCCTCTCCGTCGGAACGGAGTGAAGGGGGTGGAGTTACCAGTGTGTCAGAAGGAGCAGAACAGGGAGCAGAGAGGGGAAGGAGTTCGGAGCAGAACATCCTGCAGGAAGGGGAGGAGTGTAGTACCGAGAGTAGCGTAACGGTCGAAAGGAAGGTCAGAGGCAACGTACGCGCGCCAAGTTCAAATGTGGAGGCGCGCGGAAATGAGGAGAGCCCTGAGGAGGAGCCTGGTCCCAAAGCACGAAGGAGGGGGGAGCAGGCGTCAGAAGACTCAGCCTCGGGGGAGTCCCGAAGGGAGGGAGCACAGGGGGGCAGGAAGACCCTGCGGAAAAGGAAGGAGAGGAAAAGGTGGAGCAGTACAAGCCTCTTAAGCTGGTGCAGGGGCGGGACTGACTCAGAGGGGACTTCAAACATCTAAGGGTAACAGATGCTGAGCCACGGAGCTTGGATGTAACGACAACAATGTTCTTCAATAAAACCTTTTGTATATAACTTGGACTGGATTTTGGTCTCTTGTGAGCTGGGACCTCGGGTGGCTCTGACAGCATTGCTAAGATGCAAATCTAGCAAAATAAAAAAATTCCTTCCAGTAGCACCTTAGAGAGCAACTAAGTTTGTTATTGGTATGAGCTTTCATGTGCATGCACGCTTCTTCAGATACACAGAAGAAGTGTGTATCTGAAGAAGTGTGCATGCACACGAAAGCTCATACCAATAACAAACTTAGTTGCTCTCTAAGGTGCTACTGGAAGGAATTTTTTTATTTTGTTTTGACTAGAGCAGACCAGGGACATGGGTGCCGCTGTGGGTTAAACCACAGAGCCTAGGACTTGCTGATTAGAAGGTCGGCGGTTCGAATCCCCATGATGGGGTGAGCTCCCGTTGCTCGCTCCCTGCTCCTGCCAACCTAGCAGTTTGAAAGCATGTCAAAGTGCAAGTAGATAAATAGGTACTGCTCTGGCGGGAAGGTAAACGGCGTTTCCATGTGCTGCTCTGGTTCGCCAGAAGCGGCTTAGTCACGCTGGCCACAAGATCCGGAAGCTGTACGCCGGCTCCCTCGGCCAATAAAGCGAGATGAGCGCCGCAACCCCAGAGTCGGTCACGATTGGACCTAATGGTCAGGGGTCCCTTTACCTTTACCTTTAGAGCACAGCTACCTACCTGTAACTATGCAAATCTAGCACTTCATCTGCAGCCCAGGAAAGCAGAGAGTAAATAGGGAAAGAAGCTCATTTCACCGCACCCCCGAGCAGCTTCTGGCATATACCACAAAACAAAATACATAACTAAAAGCTGGCAGCCAAGGAATTGGCTGGCTGGTGCAAACAGTCAATATGAGAAAAATTGCAGGCGAGTGATCATAGCTCCCATCAAGCATGGCCAATGTCTAAGTATCATGGGTGTTGTAGTTCAGCAACATCAGAAGGGGAAAGGGTTCCCCACACCTGAAGCAGAGCAACTCATTTATGCCTTGGGATTTAATTGCTACTGTATGAAACCACGGCCTCCTCACATTTCTATCAGTTCAACCACATCTTGAATGAATGATAAATTGGGCCTGCAGAAGCCCAAATGATAATGATGATGATGACAGTAATAGAAATAATAATAATTTATTATTTATACCCCACCCATCTGGCTGGGTTTCCCTAGCCACTCTGGGTGGCTTCCAGCAAAATATTAAAAATACAATAAAACACCAAACATTAAAAACTTCCCTAAACAGGGCTGCCTTCAGATGTCTTCTAAAAGATAGTTGTTTATTTCCTTGACATTTGATGGGAGGGCGTTCCACAGGGTGGGCACCACTACTGAGAAGACCCTCTGCCTTTAAAGGCTGGTTTATAGACACTGTGCAAAGATAATTGCTTTCATTAGGAATGGAGCTGAAAATATGATAAAGGCGGCAGCGAAGTGACTATAGTCAACAGGATGAAATCTCAAGACTCACCTCACTCCAGTTCCCCACCAACCAGGAGGCATCATTGGGTGAGTTCCTGGACTCCATTGGATGTTCTGGCTCAGAATCATTCAACAAAATTCTCTTGGAAGCTTCATCCCAGGTCTTTGGCATGTCAGTATCCTGCAGAAATGGACCTTCTGTGGCATAAGTAGGTGCCTCATCCACAGAGGATGTTGGTTTTGTTCTATCTGCAGACTTGTCTCTTGAAGTATCATTTAACACCGCTGGTTGTACTGTGACAGGATCTGATGTTGTATTTGCAGGCGTATTTATTTGCACAATAAGGCCTCCGAGACCTATCGTTGTCATGGAAATTCCTACCTCTGCTACCGGAGTAACAGAAATGTGTCTAAAACTGTCTGCATGATAATCTGTCGGCAAGTTGCTTGATGTATTACCATCAGTGATGGTAGTAGGAGAACTTTTCATTGGCCATTTGCTCTGGGATTTATTTTTTGTTTCTCCATCTGTACCGTTAGACACTGTACTAGATTCTTCCGTTAAATACCTTGGGGTTACAGCCGACGACTTGGGATTAGAGTCCCTGTTTATAAAGCCAATGTCTGAATAATTGTATGGTATTATGGGGGATATGTTCCCCACATTTGTAGAATTCAAAACACCTGAATTATTTGTAACAGGCCCGAAAGTACTATTTTGCAGTAAGCTGCCATCACTAAATACATAGGAATAATTTTTAGGAATGTCTGACCCACTGGAATTACTTTGTAATATTTTTACATCCAAATTTTCTTTTTGGGAAGAGTTTGCAATGCTTAAGGATGTAGGCATCAAAGTAACATTTCTGGGCTCAAGTCCTTTTGTTGTGGTAAGGATTCTTGGGCTTGGTTTGGTAGTTGGCCAGCTGACCCCAGGGCCTTTTCTGGGATCTGTTCCAGTTCTCCTGATTATCTTTCCACCATGCAGTTTGAAATTAGGTATCAGCAATCTTCTGGAGTATGGACACTGCTGGAGGCCACACAGAGCTTTAGAATGGGGCCTCTTTGAAACATCACATGGCTCTCCATTGTTCTTGGTACAGGTGACGCTACGTGTCCGTATACCTCCACCACAGGTCACCGTACACTGCAAAATAAATAACATTTCTTCAGATATCTCACCCAATTCTCACCTTGTACACTTGCATACATGCATACTTGCACAGACCCAGCCGGTCCTGACACTCGTAAGCAGAGTTCAGTGGCTTTATTTGGTCTTGTGTCTACAACCCTTTGAGAAAGTGCCACCATTTTGGACCAGAGAAAGACTATGCTTGACCTTTAGAGAGAGTAACAATCGAAGAGACTTTTTGTGTGGCAAGAAGAATGAAGGAACTTAAGATGTCTGGGATTGAAGAATAATCTTTATTTACATAATTGGTAGATGAAGAACTGGAAGTCTTCCTTATTTCTATCTTCTATCTTTATTCTTGTTCATATTTGATTTGATTTCTAGCTTCCCCCCCTTCTGTTAACTCTACATATACTCACGTTTTGTTCTGTTTTTTTGATGTCCTCTACTCAGTTAATGAGGTTCCACACAGAAGGTAATGGACAGATGATGAAGAACCCTTTGTAAGAGGCAGGGAAAGGAAGATCTCCCAGGGTAGAGGCTGGGAGAAGAAAGGGAAAGCTGCCCAGTGAGAGCTGGGAAGGTCCACCACCTTTTGTGGGGGGCAAGGGTTAAGATTGTTGTGGTTCTGGACAGTCAAGAGTTAACACTCCAGGAAGCTTTCTGATTCACTGGGTGCATTGCTCACATGACCCGGGTGATGGGAAGTTTTGCTTCTGCACATGACTCTGGCAAACCGCTCTAAGTTGAAGCATTCCTTCCTCACCCACCCTAGAGTGTTTAGTTCACATTGAGTTCATGAAACATTGTACCCTGACCTGTTCTTAATGCATGGTTGACCACATCTACGGAATGCGATAGTTATGTTCTTTTAAGTTTTGCTATATCAATCACTAGTAATAGTTTAATAAGGAGGTTTTCATACCTGTCCAATTCTGTGTTCCCTTTCCCAACCTTTAATCTATTGATGATTAATGTTTATATGCAACCTTTGCATTGTATTTGTGTTAACCAATCAGCAACAAGTACATATGTGGCAATGCTGTAATATTCAATAAAAGGGACTCCCCGAGACATGCTCCCATATGACACTTGTCATTCGTCTGTCGTTTATTTCAACCCAACACCCGGGCATTTTCCTTTGATCTGTGCTCTGTGGGGGCTGCGCTCTCTCTGGAGAGCAGTCTGTCTGAGAATGTGAGCAAGGTAGTTTCGGTTTTTGTTAGAGGCAGAAAGCTGCAAGCATGCAGCTAGATTCTGTAGGCTTTCTTTTCTGTTTGTTATGCTTCTAAATAAAGAGTGATAGAATAGAAGCACTGGTGTCGAACTGAGTTATTGAAGACACCACAAAGACACAGACAAGCCATTTTACGCTGCGTGTGAACTCTGTTATTATCCAGCAACTGAGAAGAGTAGCAGCGTGTGGAAGTGTGTGGGCACCATTGGAGTTTGTCGGAGTGGCAATAAATCAAATTTATTGCAGGGCTGTTGCAGCAGACTCAGTGGGTCAAAGGATTTACGACCCACAAACTTTAACAAAGATGCAACTCGGATAGAGGACTTTTTATTACTTTTTATTCTTCTGCTTTTTCTATGTTGTCTTTCTTGTGTGTTTGTTATACAGTCATACCTCATGTTATGTTTGCTTCATGTTACGTTTTTTCAGCATGCGTCCCGCGGTGACCCGAAAGTACCGGAAAGGGTTACTTCTGGGTTTCGCTGCTCGCACATGCACAGTAGTGCTAAATCATGCTTCGCGCATGCGCAAAAGCACCAAATCACGCTGTGCACCTGTGCAGATACGGCACTTCAGGTTGCGGGCTTTTCATGTTGCGAATGGGCCTCCAGAACGGATCCCATTCGCAACCAGAGGTACCACTGTATGTATTATGTCCCCCCCCCTTTTATTTATATTAGTTTGGCTTTTATTGTATTGCATGTTGAAAAGTTTCAATAAAAGAAATTTAAAAAGAGAAAACGTGCCACAGTCTCAGACAGCTCCACATGCGGACCGCGCTAAGCTTGTGAATAAGCCATTATCTGTCTTTTCATTAGCCACATTGAAAAACAAAACATTGCATAATGGAGCAGGATTTTAACTTGCCCAGCAACCCCTATGATCTTTGGTGTCCATTTTGCTAACTTGTCTATGCTACTCCATAAAGAAGTTGGAGCATAAAGAAGGCTGGACTATAAAGAAGGCTGATCGCCGAAGAATTGATGCTTTTGAATTCTGGTGCTGGAGGAGACTCTTGAGAGTCCCATGGACTGCAAGAAGATCAAACCTATCCATTCTGAAGGAAATCAGCCCTGAGTGCTCACTGGAAGGACAGATCGTGAAGCTGAGGCTGCAATACTTTGGCCACCTCATGAGAAGATAAGACTTCCTGGAAAAGACCCTGCTGTTGGGAAAGATGGAGGGCACAAGGAGAAGGGGACGGCAGAGGACGAGATGGTTGGACAGTGTTCTCGAAGCTACCAGCATGAGTTTGACCAAGCTGCGGGAGGCAGTGGAAGACAGGAGTGCCTGGGACTTCCAGTTAGCGCCATCGTCTAATGGCGGATTTCCCTCGGAGCTCCTGAGGGAGATCTGCTTCGCGGGTTCAGGTCCCGCAGCTACGGCGAAGCGGGGACCCCTGAAAATCACAGGCGCGAAGCCTGTGAACTGGAGACTCGGTGGGCACCTTTGCGCCCCCCCGAAGCTGCGAAGGAGCCTTTTTAAAGGCTATGGAACAGCAGCGGGTGAGTGGCGCGGTGCTGAGAGTCGTTTTCACCCAGCCTGCGGAGTGAAGCCGCGTCGCCATTGACGGAGAGCGCTGACTTCTTCCTGAGAATTGGAACAAAAGAAACTGCTATCCGTGAGTAGGATAAAGGTTTGAGGACTAATTGGGAACTAAATTTAAAGAATTCGGGCACCGAGACGGTAAAGGTCTAAAAGGAAGTCTGCCTTTCCGCTCTGCAGTAAGATCAAAGCAAAGATTGTTAAGCTTTAACTTTTGAAGATTTTCCTGGATAATTCATCCACCGTTAAAGAGACTGGGATCTTCCCCTCACAGGCAGGAGTGGGGGGAAAGAAACTGTACTTTGAACTGCCTGCATTCACAGAAGGAATTAAAATCCATACCGCTGTTTAACAACCCTGGAATGGACTGCCGGAGAAGGGAAACCGGCTGCAGACTGTCAACGTGTTAAAGGTACAAAGTAACTGATAGAATACTCTTAAGCTTGAAGGATACACTTTCCCTGGAATTATCTGGACTTTGTTGCAATTTTGATGGTGATTAACATTGTGGCCATTTGTGAAAATTTTAAGAGCTTTGGGGACTGTTTCATATATAAGAATGTTTCCATGCTAAAACTGTAAAGAGAACAGAGTAAATTCACCCTCTGGAGGAGGTTTGGTTAGTTTCAGCAACAAGTGGACTTTAGCTGGCTGAACTATTGTGAAAGAGAACTACAAGTGTGGGAATGACCTTGACTGTAAGATAGTGTTATGGCAAATGACCAAGACAAAGGAGAGCTACAGGAAAAAACCTTGAGATCTGGTAGACAATATAAAACTGACTCTCTTATGAAAAGAAGGGCTTCTACATCCGGAGCCTCTGGAACAGCTGCAGTCCCACAGGAAAAAGCAAAAGCTATGTCTGAGGAGGCACTATCGAAATTACTAGGGAAAATTAATGAGTCTTTGGATCAGTTAAAAAACAAGGTGCAGAACTAAAAAAGCAAGGCGCAGAAACTTGTAAACAAGTTGCTGAAACTAACAAGACAGTAGCTGAGATCTCAGGGAAAATTGACTTAAATACTAAAAGTATAATTGAACTTGGAAACAAGGTGAATTCTAACACAGAATCAATTGGAAAGCTACTGGAGGAATCATCCACTACCCAAAAGATAGCCGAGGAAGCTAAAGAAATTGCAACCGCTGCTGACGAAAGGTTTCCACCGGTAATTAGGAAATTGGAGGACCATGATTTGGCATTGTCTATGCTTGAGATGCAGAGGAAGGAGAGGAATTTAAGGATTAGAGCAATACTTGAGAGTGAAGGAGATAACCTGGTGGATTATTTAACAAAAGAGTTTTCGGATTTTTGGCAATAGGAATTGGAAAAGGAAGAATTTAAGATAGAGAGTGCATTTAGACTTGGCATAAGACAAAGAAGGAACAAGGCAAGGGACTGTTTGGTAACGTTAAGATCAAAGGAAGAGAGGGACAAAATTTTGAATTTGCACTATCAAAGAACTTTGCGAATTGAGGACTCCTTTGTGGAAATTTTTAAAGATATTCCGAAACACATTTTGGATGCAAGAGGTCACTACAAGGATCTGGTGGTATTACTGAAAAAGAACAGTATACCATTCAGGTGGGAATATCCTCAAGGTCTATCTTTCAAGTATAAGGGAAGGAAAAGGAAAATAAAGACTGTGGGTGACAAAGACAAATTCTTAGAAGAACACGAAGAAGATCTCTACAAGGGGGCGGACTCGGGACAAGAACATCCTTTTTTAAGAGAAGGAATTCTGGACAAAGCTAATTTACCATACGAATTGAAACCACCGACAGAAGACGAACAACTACTCGGAGCAATAGGAGGGAAAGACAAATAGCCCCATCATGGCTCTGCAACTTCTAAGTTGGAACTGTAACGGTCTAAACATTCCCCAGAAGAGAAAAAGTGTTTTTCATATATTAAAAAAAGAGCAATTGGACTTGATTTGTTTACAAGAGACCCATGTGACGAGGTCACATAGGAAACTACTTATTAACAAAAGATTGGGACAAGAATTTATCTCTTCAGACAGAGTTAAAAAAAGAGGAGTGATATATGCAAAGGAAAAATTGTAACCGAAATTAATTTTTAAAGATGATCAAGGAAGATATCTGGCAATTGAAATTCAAGTTCAAGGAGAGAAATTTCTGATCGTGGGAATCTATGCACCAAATGAGGGGAAAGTTGAATTCTTTAAGAAGTTGCATGAGATATTGAAGGACTATATGGACTTAAATTTAATTTTGATGGGGGATATGAATGGAGTAGTATCAACTAACATGGACAAAGCTCAAAGACAGGTAGTTGCAAAAGATCTTTTTTGAAATGACTGACAATATGGACTTAGTTGATATTTGGAGAATAAGACACCCACTTGAAAGAGAAGGAACCTTCTTTTCTGAAGCCAAAATGACATGAACTAGAATTGACCAAATCTGGGTTACTAGAGGAATGGCACCAAAGATAAAAAAAGTTGAAATCTGCCCAAAAACTTGCTCCGACCATAATGCGGTAAAGATGGTGATGAAGCTAACAACAACTGGCACCTTCAGATGGAGGATGAATGACACCTTATTTAGAGAGGAAGAAGTTTGTAAAAAGGCCCAGAAAATTTTAAAAGAATATTTCGAAATTAATATGAAGACCAATGTAGAAAAAAGAATAATCTGGGACGCTAGTAAAGCAGTTATGAGAGGATTCTTGATACAACAGAATGCAATAAAGAAGAAAAGCCAGAATGAAAAGAAAGATATTTTTTTTGGAGAAGATAGATGGGGAAAGGAAATTAAGATCAAAACCAAAATCACAGGACATTCTGAAAGAAATTAAATTATACCAGACACAATATATGGAGTTGATGAACCAAGAAATAGAATGGAAAATTAAGCAAATGAGACAAAAGACTTTTGAATCGGCAGATAAATGTGGTAAACTGCTGGCTTGGCAAATAAAGAAGAGACAAAAATTGAATACGGTTACAAATTTAGAAGTGGATGGAAAGAATATTTATAAACCAACAGAAATTAGGGACTGTTTCCAGAGATACTTCAGACAATTGTATACACAAGGGCTGCAGAAAGATATTGACATAGAACAATTTTTGGGAAAAAATGGACAGAGAAAGATCTCACAGGAAAGTAAAAGAATCTTGAATCAGGAAATAATAGAGCAAGAAATAGAAGGTGCCATTCAAAACATGGCATTGGGCAAATCTCCAGGACCGGATGGACTGACTTCCAGATATTACAAGGTTTTGAAGGAGTGGTTATTACAACCTTTGAAGGAAGTCTGTAATGAAATTATGGAGGGGAAAAGGGCACCAGATACGTGGAAAGAGGCCTACATCACACTTATACCAAAGACAGAGACGGAAAAGACTCAACTTAAAAACTACCGCCCTATTTCTTTATTAAATGTGGATTATAAAATTTTTGCTGACATTTTAGCAAAAAGGTTGAAAAGAGTTTTGATGGAGGAGATTCATAGAGACCAAGCAGGCTTTCTCCTGAGAAGACACTTATCAGACAATGTAAGGAATATAGTTGATATCTTGGAAAAGCTGGAAGTGAACATTAATACTAAAGCAGTCTTGATATTTGTAGATGCCGAGAAAGCCTTTGACAATATTTCTTGGAGTTTTATGATGATGGAGTTTTATATTCTGAACAAAAAGCAAAACATATTGTAAATAATGTGGTTACGGAAGAATTTAAGATAGAAAAAGGGACACGTCAGGGATGCCCAATCTCTCCACTACTTTTTATATCAGTCCTGGAGGTTTTGCTGAACATGATTAGGAGGGACCAGTTGGTTAAAGGAGTGCAGGTCGGAGTCAAACAGTATAAACTGAGAGCATTTGCAGATGATTTGGTACTCACTTTACAAGAGCCTGAATCTAGTACAAAAAGGGTCTTGGAACTAATTCAAGAGTTTGGCCAAGTGGCAGGATTTAAATTGAATAAGTCTAAAACGAAGGTATTGGAGAAAAATTTAATATCATTTGAAAAAGAAAGGTTTCAGAATGAGACAGGGTTAACTGTGGTTAAGAAAGTGAAATATCTGGGGATAAATATGACATCTAAAAATGTGCACTTATTTAAAGACAACTATGAGAAATCTTGGACAGAAGTGAAAAAAGATTTAGAAATAGCAAAATTAATGAATGTTAAAATGACGTTGGATTAGAAAATAAGTGGTTAGTAGTGGTAATGGTTAATTTAAAGAAAATAAGTAATATTAAAATTAAGCTAAAAGTAAGGGAAGGATTTGCTAAAAATAAATCTGAAATTGGAATACAGAAAGGGGAGGTACGAGGAAGTCGGGATAGTAAGTTACAAGAAATTAAGATTTGAACTTATATGTGTTTTTTTGTTTTTTGTTATGTTATATATTGTGTTTTGTTTGTTATTGTGTTGTTTTGTTTTGTTGTGATAAAAATTTGTTGAAACTTTAATAAAAAATTTATATATATATATAAAAAAAGGAAGACAGGAGTGCCTGGTGGGCTGCTTGGGGCGGGGGGGGGGGGGCAGGTTGCACTACTTTTTAGCAGGCACAAACTGTCGCTTCATATGCAAACCTGCCCCACAGACAACTGGGACTCTGTTGAAAGCAGAGTACAGTAATTCATACAGGCTTTATGCTTCATCAACAAAATTAGCTGAAATCAAACCCATGTTTAATTCAATTAACAGTAGCGTCACGTTTTCATTTGTACAGAAAGCAGAGGGAGTTGATGGGGCGTACAAAATGGGCAACAGAGGAACTTTGGTACACAAATCCAATCTCATCCTTCAGTTTAATTCTTTGCAGGAGGGCGGGAGAAAACAGCTTGAAGGAACTGAGGGCAGAAGCAACACACCTGCTATGCACCTGCTAGAAACTAACCACAGCAAAACCAAACCAAGATTTTGCAATGATGGGAGCCTGCAAAACCTGACATTCCACAGTCAAGGGGAAGTAAACGGTTCTTATAACCACAGAGTTTTAATTTTACTTACTTATTTATTTATTCTATAGGGCAGGAGGCAACAGAAAGTTTTCCATTAACCACAACTGCCAAGACTTTCTGTGAGTTCGTTCAGAAAGTTACATCTCGTCTTAATGAGTCAAGATGATGATCAAGTCTTTTACTCATCTCCCACTTTGCTGGTTTAACAGCAGTTTCCCCATTTCCTCCAAACTGGGAAATTGCAGCTAGCTGCTTTGGAACAAACCAAGATATCAAATCAGCTTCAAAACATGGTGTAATATCTTGGATTGTTCCAGAAAGAATAACCACAGTTTCCTGGTTTAGAGAAAATGGGAAACAATGGTTCATGGAAGACTTTGTGGCTTGTTTGTTCATACCACTGTTCAAGGGCAATAGACAAATAGGTCTTTTCATAGGCCATGAGAATGGTCTGGAAGGTACACGATGCATTCCTTTTGCTGAAGCTGCGCCAAGAATGAGGCATCGCTGGGATATGTACGCTGCTCTGAGCGCTTTAAGAAAAGACCGAGGTCTGAGCAAGTAACACATACAACTACAGTGTGTTGTGAACGTACCTCAGTCCAATTGCTTACGGTCCAGTCTGATGGGCACAGGACATCTCTGTTACATGAAAGGTAAGTCTTTGGTTTCAGCAGATGTTTGCACTTCTCAGCAGGCAAAGCTTGCTCATCCAATCCCACTGTCTGGATGCAAAGGACGGTCCGTTTCTTCTCTCCTGCTGGGCCACAAGAGGTTGAACACTTCTGCCATTCTCCTGCCCACCATCTTCAGAGCAAAACAAAAAGAATTCGGGAACATCAAAAAGGGCATGCATGCTAAACCAGAGAATGAACGTTAGTAATACAAAGGAAACTTTGAGAAGAGTATATTGCTTAAATGTTATGTTCCAGGCTTGCAACTTTTCCTCCTCTGGGTTATGGGAAACTGCATATCAGCTCAGCAGAAGTACAAGCAACCCCAATTTGTGCAGGATCACAATTGCGCACATATCGGTCTCACCTAAAACATTAGTTGCCTGGATTTCATTATTGTCTATCATGCACCTAGCATATTTTATTTGTGACGCTGGTGCTGTGGGTTAAACCACAGAGCCTAGGACTTGCTGATCAGAAGGTCAGCGGTTTGAATCCCTGCGACGTGAGCTCCCGTTCCTCGGTCCCTGCTCCTGCCAACCTAGCAGTTCGAAAGCACGTCAAAGTGCAAGTAGATAAATAGGTACCACTCCAGCGGAAAGGTAAATGGTGTTTCTGTACGCTGCTCTGGTTCACCAGAAGCAGCTTAGTCATGCTGGCCACAGGACCCGGAAGCTGTACACTGGCTCCCTCGGCTAATAAAGTGAGATGAGTGCTGCAACCCCAGAGTCGGCCTTTACCTTTACCTTTATCATGTTCACACTCACAATAACCACACCTGGAAACAGACCCTTATTATACCCATTTTAGAGATGGGAGCAAAGATCTAATTACAGAGAGTTACAGCGGCCAGCTGGCCTCCACCAGAAGTCAGGCGTTTAGCACCACAGGTCCCATGACATGGAACACTCTTCCTGTAAAGGCATCCTTACTTTTGACTTTGGTGCCTCTCTAGAAGAACTTGTTATGCTGACAAGCATTTGCAGCTGTTTCAATTAATTAGCCGGCCACTTTAAGGATGACCTGAATTGTTTTTAAGGATGCTGTATGCTTAATTGTTGTACACCACCTTGATGTTACACAATGTGGTGGTAGAGAAGTATTTCCTATAAACAAACCCAAGAACCAACATTAGAAGGTCATTGCAACCATTATACATCCATCTGATCACTGCAGATCTGCAAGAGAGGGCCTCCTGTAGATACCATTGCAGCAGGAAGTATGTGATATACAATGTAGGAAACGGGCCTTTAGCATAGTGGCTTCTATCCTTTGGAACCCCCCTCCACCCCGTTATGTATCAAACAAGCTCCCGTGATTACTTCTGCATGGATGGTTGCTATTCAGAATGGAGGTTGTATGCCTCCTCTAACACATTCTGAAAATGGCATGCAAAGCACAACCCAGTGTGTGTGTTTGCACCAATTTGCTAGTGCAAGACTTCAGCACTACTTCAGTTAGCAAGCCAGGCTACAGTCCTCAACCTATATGACAGAAGAGCTGCTTTGAAGAGGACCTGGTGTCTGATTAATTGGGAGCAGGTGCCCAGTTATCTTTTCTGTTTCTGTGCTTCTATTTTTTTTTTTAAAAAAACCTTCAGAGAAAAGAAAACCAATGTTTAGAAACTTACGTATTAACAAACTCTCTGTCTCACTTGGACAAACAATTTCTGAATGATGGACAGCTGGTGATGGGAAACAAAACGTGGTCCTTTGCATACTTGTTTAATTACTGTAGTCTACACCTTTGACATTTTCTAGGAAGCCTACATAATCCTCCCCATATATTAACTTGGAGCGGGTAAGCCCTTTAATCCCCACTGACTGCACATCTGCCGTTGCCAATTACATGTCCAGACGAAAGGAGTAGCATTGCTGGAAAACAGTGACAGTACTGACTTTCGTCTGAAATCTTAGATTTTCACTTATTTGTTCAAAAGCAAACACCTTTGGGAAATTACATATTGATCGCCCCAGCCCACAGCATTGCTAAATATCAATGCACAGCAAAGGAGAAGTAGTAGTTTCTTAATAAATTGATCAAAAAGGACAGAGGCATCTTAGATTATGTTTTCTGCCAAGCAATTAGGGACACTGGAGAATGTGATGAGAAATGGAAACAGGAGTGGAAATTACCACAATTTCTGTGTTCATCACAGATCAGGAAAGGAAATCAGATTAATAATAGTAGTAGTAGTACTGTAAAGGTAAAGGTACCCTGGACTGTTAGGTCCAGTCGCGGATGACTCCGGGGCTGTGGTGCTCATCTCGCTTTACTGGCCGAGGGAGTTGGTGTTTGTCCGCAGACAGCTTCTGGGTCCTGTGGCCAGCATGACTAAGCCGCTTCTGGTAAACCAGAGCAGTGCACGAAAATGCCGTTTACTTTCCCGCCATAGCAGTACCTATTTATCTACTTGCACTTTGACGTGCTTTCGAACTGCTAGGTTGGCAGGAGCAGGGCTGAGCAACGGGAGCTCACCCTGTTGCGGGGATTCAAACCGCCGACCTTCTGATCGGCAAGCCCTAGGCTCTGTGTAGTAGTAATAGTAGTAGTAGTAGTAGTAGTAGTAGTAGTAGTAGTAGTAATAGCAGCAGCAGTATTTGCTATTGTTGGGGGATTTTTAGTCTGTGAATAGTATGTATATAATTACATTACTTTCTTAGTGGGGATAGATGGTGTGAAAGCTCACTGCCTGTTCCATAGGGGTGTCCCCTTAAGGTATATTGGGAAGTGATGCTTCCTATCCAGCTTGGGGGCTGAAGGGCTACAGCACCCCCTGCCATTGGAGTCTGCTGGAAGTGGTTTGTTCCATGGGGGATGCCTATGGTCAACCGCAACTGTCTATCAACCAGCAGGTAGGTTGGTTGATAGTGGGATACATGTCCAATGCCTACGCCAAGCCTATTTTGTCTGTAATGTATATGGCTGTGACCCAATTTGAACCCAACACATCTCTCCTGGGATTCATTTGCTGCCTGCGCATCCCCCCATGGGCCCACAAATGTTATACTTCACATCCCAAAGGGAGCCAGTGAAAGGGAACTGTGTTGCCACACAAGCCCCATTCACTGAAAATTGTGGGTCAAAAGATCCAGTGGGTTGGGACTTAAGAATGAATCTGATTTAATTTAGTGGGGCTTACTTCTGAGCAAACATGTAGTTTCCTTGGTGACTCTAGCACTCTTTTTAATCTAACCACAAAATTCCTCTGAGCCTCTGGCTTACGCTCAGATATTAAGAGAGGCCATTAGTTATCAGATCGGATTATGCTGTCAGCTGGCTTCCTAGTAATTAGACCTGAGGAATCATTGCATTGTGTGGTTCAGATACTTTACAAAATTATTTACATGGGGTGTCAAAGACATCGGAGATGTTATTGCTTATTATTGTCAGCATCGATATATCTTGGGAGAAGATGGAAGGGTGTCCCATTGAGGGTAAAGTCAAGCCATTGGAGAGTTACAGCACCTGCTGTAGAGACCAGTACAGGAGAGACATGTTTTATTGCAGCTGGGGGAGATGAAGGTGTCTGGTTTTGCTGGTGCAGATGCAGCAGTGAGTTTTTCCTTCTACGCTCCTTCCAGCGGTCATTTCTCTTCTGGTCACACTGGTATGCATAGCTACTAAGGAGGCATGAAAAGTGGCAATTTCCCTAACTGAAGATCAGTGTTTCAACTGTAAAATCAGCGGGATATGTCATAAAATTAATTGCTGACAGATGCAAAGCAAGGTTAGTTAGGAGGAATGTTCTTAGCTAAAGAAGCCACTTCTGGGCTCAACATTATGACAAAGTTCAAAACATGCCACCTGCTAAAAGGTAAAGGTAAAGGGACCCCTGACCATTAGGTCCAGTCGTGACTGACTCTGGGTTGCAACACTCATCTCACTTTATTGGCCGAGGGAGCCGGCGTACAGCTTCCAGATGATGTGGCCAGCATGACTAAGCTGCTTCTGGTGAACCAGAGCAGCGCACGGAAACGCTGCTTACCTTCCCGCTGGAGTGGTACCTATATATCTACTTGCACTTTGACATGCTTTCGAACTGCTAGGTTGGCAGGAGCTGGGACTGAGCAATGGGAGCTCACCCTGTCGCAGGGATTTGAACCATCGACCTCCCAATCGGCAAGTCCTAGGCTCTGTGGTTTAACCCACAGCGCCACCCACATCCCAATGCCACCTGCTAGCATGGTTAAATGATGATTTCTTGGGTGATCCCCAAACCAATAGATTTCAGGTAGCAATCCTATATTCACTGACCATTGAATTCAATGGGGTTTGTGAAATGATGCTAAATGCTCCTTTGCTCTTGCAGCTTTTGTTTCATAATTGCTAATAGCAGGGGGCAGGGAGAGGAATTCTCATTCACACCCACTCACAGAAATCTCCTCTGAGCTCCAGGAGGAAAGTGTTCATTTTGGTTGCAGCTGAGGCTGATAGCACACTGAGACTAAAAGTAGTGATGGAGGTGTGATTTTCATCAAGACCACAGCAGGGGAAGGAGGAGAGTGTTGTTGTTTTGAAAGTCCCCATGCACCATTATCCCAATTAAAGTCCCCCCATACCTCCTATGGGCATTTAAAAAGTAAAAGGCAACAGCAAACCACATATTTAGTGTCCCTTCTAATATGACCCACATTTAGGTAGGTTCGTCATGTCAGTCAAGAATTTAAAACAGCTGCCATGAGTCTCAGGAGTTGGCCTTTTCGTAAACTCACATATACCACATCTTCTCTGGAATCATTAGATATTATTGCTATCAAGATGCACACCAAAATGGAAACCTGTCGCATGACTCGCTTTGCCAACCAGACCCTTCGATGCTCAAACATGCTGTAAATAACAGGGCAGGCGGAGAGGGTTTGTCAAGTGACCAGTGTTGTCAAAACTGCCCATCACTGTGCACTGAAAGACCTTTTTCCATCTTACTGTGTTTCCTAAGGGAAAGGGGACCATAGATGCTTCTCTCCTCAGATAAATAATAATAATAATAATAATAATAATAATAATAATAATAATAATAATAATAATATATTATTTATACCCCGCCCACCTGGCTGAGTTTCCGAGTTTCCCCAGCCACTCTGGGCGGCTCCCAATCGAGTGTTAAAAACACATCACAGCTTCCCCAAACACAATCTGTTAACCTCTCAGCTGGCTGACAACACCTCTCCTGTCCAGGCTAGTGGGATAGGTCAGGTGTAAGTCAATAGGTGTTTCCTTGTAAACACCTGGGGAATTGTGACAGAAGATGGGTAATACCAAGCACTTAATTGGTGCCTTTTCTGAGTGTTCACTGACAGCTGCTCCTTAAGGCAGGGTGTGTTGCAGAAACGGAAAGGAAGGTTAGAGATGGTGGTTTGCTTTACAGCAGAGGCGGGGACCTGTGAGCATCCAGGCATGGTTGGGCTCCAACTTCCATCACCCCACAAGCTAGTATGGCCAATGGTCAGGAATGATGGAGCCCAATCTCTGGAGAGCCATATGTTCTTCCATCCCTGCCTTAGAGGGCCTGTCACTGAAATGAAATTGGGACAGAGGATGCTGGTTGGCGCATTGTTCTCTTATTCACTATGCTATCAGTTTAATGTCATTCATTTCTGAAGCTGTTTTATTAGTTCTTTTTAAAATGTGTCCTTTCTTCTATCATCTGTCTACCTATCACAATGTTGTTTGGCCTACATTTCTTCTGACAGACTGCTGTTCGTTGCCATCTTTACCCATGAGTATATTCCTCTAAATTACACACACACACACACACACACACACACACCCTACCTTGGTGGACAGTCCCTTTCCAGGCATTTCTTTTGTTTCCCACTGGGCTGTGTTTCGAGATCACAAAACAGGTTTTTCACCACACCTCTCCCTTTTCTCACACAGTGGGCCATCTGCTGTTGGAAACCTACGAGAAAGGAAGGAGACACGTGCTGCATTCAGAGGCAATGCCTGGATTCGAAGAGAAGAGCCATCATAGAATTTTAGAGCTGGGTTGCTGGTCATCCAGTCTGGCCCCTTTGCTCACTGCGGGATCTACAACGCAGGATGCGACCGCAGCATCTCCAACAGCCTCGGGCTGTTCTCTAATCAGTTCCATGACCCTCAGAAACACTAAGCAATGCCCAATTTTCAGTGTACTCATGAAGCAGGCAAGCAGCTAATCATTTATTCATTAATTTATCTTGAGAGCAGAAAACCACGACTTGTCTTAATCAGCTGTGCAACCTAACATGACATTAAGCGATTTCCTTTAGGGTAGTTAAGCAATTATCTTTACGAAATGACTAGGAAGTGGGGGTGAGTACCATGCCTAGGATCAAGCAAGATTAGTGCAGTGGTACATCAATAAAATGGAGCTGAACAGCTCAGGAATTGCAGATCTGAACGATGGCCGCATCCACAGCCCATCCCATCCCGGAACATTTTGACAAATTTGGACATTTGATACATAGCCCACAGAAGCCTGAAAATCTTAGGTTCAGGGTGTCATTTTTCCTTTTCCCCAAAGTCTCTGCATTTTTAACAACTACAAAACAGACAGAAATTCAACAGGGGGAGCTTTCTTAAGCACCATGTCAGGAAAAGCTGTCCTGGGAGAATTTTGTCCCATCCTGCACAGAGCCTCTGTCAATAAAAAAAGAAGATGTCAACTCTAATGCAGTGCTCACTTCTATCTATCACAGGGGTGGGGAACTGATGGTACTCCAGATGTTGTTGGATTTCAACTACAATCAGCATGCATGAGTAATGGTCAGGGATGATGGGAACTGTAGTCCAACATCTGGAAAGGTCTTAAAAATATGGTTTTGGGTGTGAGGAATTCAAATCTGCTATTTTTGCCGACGGACAACATTTGGCTTCGTTTGATGAAGAGGCACATAAACAGCTTTTGGAAAACCAAATAATTTTAATTTTACCCTTTGAAAATGTTAGGCAATGCTAAATGGATGGATGGATAAATACAAGCACTTGGTAATTATTTTTAATGATTTCTCTGCAATTTTATACACATTTTACTTACCAAGACAAACTAAATGATATTAATTTAACCAAAATGCCTTTTGGATTCCCAAGTCATGTGACAACTAGTTAGCAGCACTCTTTTTTCTGGAATTTGAAAGTTGAAAAATTCAGCATGTCCCAGGGCACATGGCTCAAAGTAAGCGTTAATAAAACTCAGTTTACCAGCTTCTGAGGAACCCATTTGTTCTTGATGAAACACGCTGTTAAGATAATTAACGCCAAAGCAGCCAGCAGAGAGAGGAAGACGGCAGCCCGAATGTTGCTTACCTCTCCCACAAGTCACACTGCAACTTGTCCAGCTTCCATATCGCCAAAAATACTCTGGCTCTTCCACATCATTCTCAGAGCTCCAGCCTTTACGGACAGTATACTCATATTTCACTCCAGGGTTATTTTCCTGAAAAAGGAGCTGAGAAGAAACAACTGTCAATTTTGGTCACAAAACAGTTCCAAGCAAACAAATGAAGAAAGCAAGAAAGCTTAGGTATGTTCTAAAGCACTTTCCAGGTATTGCTAGAATGCATCTTCCATCATACCTGACTAGGGATGGAAGAAGGCATCATTTTTGGCCATGGACTGGCTGGATGCAGAGGAGTGGCGGGAGGTACCAGCCACGGAAACCCCAAGCGAAGCCTTCGGGGAAGAGGGAAGAAGGCTCCAAGCCAGGGGGTTGGTGGTGGGATGACAATGAGTGGTCAGAGGGAGAATGAATAGACTGAGAGGAGGTGACAGCAGCAGGGTTTAATGAACAGGAAGAGACTGTGGCCAAGAGCAGTTCAGACTCTGACTCCAGAGGCTGAGGGGAGGGTGTCCAAGAGGCAGAGTGGAGAAGAAGCCAGGCTGCTGAAGAAACCAGGGAATCTCCCCCTCCTGCTGTGACCAGCTCCCTTTCCCCCTGGTCTCCTAGAACTCATGGAGAAATGAAATGAGCAAAGTAGAGGGTGGTTGAGCACAGACACTGTCTGAGACTGCGTGGGAAAAACCCTGGAGAAGAGGAGTCCTAGCAAGAAAAGCTAATGATATTCTAGGCTGCATCAACAGAAAGATGTCTAGTGTCCAGATCAAGGGAAGTAATAGTACCGCTGTATTCTGCCTTGATCAGACCACATCTGGAGTACTGTGTCCAATTCTGGGCACCACAATTTAAGAAGGGGGTTGGCAAGCTGGAGTGTGTGCAGAGGAGGGCAAGATGATCAAGGGTCTTGAAATCAAGCCTTAGAATTTCTCCTCCCTCCTTGACTCCTGCTGGCTGGGGCTGATGAGGACAGGGGTCCAATAACGTTTAGAGGGTACAGATTTGTAAAAGCTGCCCAGTCCAAACCTCCCAGCAATTTCCCAAAGCCACTTGCACATATGACACGTTCCCCTACCTGTAGCCACAACGATTCATTCGTGGGTCCAGCAGCAGTGAGGTTTTCCAGGTCGCCCTTTCTTCCATATTGAAATATCGTTCCTGCCACTTTGTAGTCTCCATTCCATTGGATAATAAACCCTCCATTTAGGTAATACTTTCCTGGGTCCTCACTCCGTAGCGCAAGGAAATTCCCAGCTTCTGCCACTTCCAGCACCTTGATGTTCCTTGCGCCTTTTGGAATTAGGCCAATATCAACATACCCTATGGGGGAAGAAGCAACATTCACCAGTTTTAACAATAGAATATTCATGCACTGTGCCTAGGTCACATCTATGGCATACAGCTAGAGCACATTTAACACACACTGCAAGTTTTCACCCCAAACCCTGGGAACTATTGTTTACCCCTCACAGAGCCACAATTAGCAGCACACTTAACGAACTACAGTTTAATTCCAAATTACTGCCCTTGGACAAATCTGATGTGAACATTCCATAACAGCACATTAATCACATGTGTCCTATTGAGTTTGGTAGGTCTGATTTCCAGGTACGCAGCTAGAGGTTTGCAGCATAATTGGGCACTTCTTAGCTTGCCTAGTCAGGTTTAATATTTTGAACAAATTATCGCTGAAAAGGCCTCCGAAACAATTGAGTCTAATTTTTCCGCTGTCACTTGATTTTTTTAAAAAATGTCTTAGTTGTTTAATTGCATGAATATCCATTAATTACTTAATTAAAGCAGCATAAATTTAATCCCACCCACTTTCATTTCCTCCCCCCTCCCCTCCAAGTGCCCCCCCGCCCCCGGCAACCTCTTGCTTGAGGTGATGAGTTTCTGGGTATCGACCAGCTCATTTTCGTTTCTGCAAAGCAATGCACTTTTCAGGTGGATTTTATAAATAAAGCATGAGTATGAAATCTGCATATGAATGAAGAAAATAGTTCTGAAGGAAAAGACACTCTGCGGTGTGTGTGTGTGTGTGTGTGTGTGTGTGTGTGTTGGAGGTCTAGAAATGCAACCATGTTGCATTGGGCCCCATCCTGAAAGTGGAATTCCTGTGTGAATTCCCCTTTCTCCCAACTCCTTCCTCTGCGTGGCCCCGGGCACTGGCAATGTATGCTACACCACTGATGACCACTCCTTACCCAGCTACTGCTGCTACCCCAGAACATTGTGGGAAATGGCCACCTCAGCCAGACCCACTTCACTGCCGGCTCCTGTCTGTGTCTCACTCCCCATACCAGCCTAGTGTTGAAGTGAGAATCAGTTGCCATTCCTGTACATGAAAGGGCAAGGGCACCTTGTCCTTTGCCTGAGATGGCAAAATGTCTTGGCTCAGCACTGCTAATCATGGGCTGTACCAGAGGGATTAACTAGGCACAGCTTTTTTGAAACGTTTCTCAATTCCTTCATCCAAGTTATTTATAAAGACGTTGAACAACAACAGACCCAGAACAGAACTCTGCGGCACCCAACTTGTCCAGGATGATGAGGAACCATTAAGTGAGCTCTCGCTGGGTTGGGTCAGTCAACCAGCTATAAGAGTTATTTGCCCAGCCTACATTTTACTAGCATCACCGCAAGAATATCATGGTGCACTTTGTCAAAAGCCTTAGTGAAATCAAGATACACTGTGTCCCCAGCAGAAAACCTTTGCTGCAGGATTCAGCTGATTAGAAAGTAGAGAAGAAGGTCTCCTCCAGCAGGTTTTTTTTTTTTAATGAAAGGATTATCAAAGAGGAGCAGATGTACTAAATTTTGCAGGCAGCTTTAGATCAATGATTTATCTCCGTTATTACCTTATTATGACATTCAGACAGAATAGCCTTTCAGACCTACATTTGCAATGGGTGGGAGCCTGCACACATACTTTTGGCTCAGAGGTAATTCAATATGAAGATAATTCAATATGGCCAAGGTCTTTAAAGCCTAAGTACAGCCTCTGACGGTGATCGCACCATGGATTCACACAGCAAGGCTGGATCTGCAGAACTTTAAAGCTGCCGGAAACTCACAGATAAAACAAGGTGTCCAGCATGATAAAATTGAAATCATTAACATTCGGCTCTCCTTTCCATGTAACCACAGGCAAGAATAAAAGTCTAACATAATCTGAGAAAATTAAACAAAAGATAGAGATATGCTTCTGGTTTGACGAAAAGCTTTTCCCTATAGCGCCACTTCTCAAAGGTTTCTGCTCACTCTCTCTTCCCCCGTTCCAAGGTCTTGAAAGGAAAAAACCTGAAAGTTCTTGTAAGGATACAAAAGAAACTTTTCACAAGGTAAAAGAATTAATAAAATGTGATGTTGTAGAGATGAAGAGATTTATCGTGGCGTTAGCTTTTGCGGACTAGCGTCTACTTCTCAAAATAGTTTGCCAATGCTTATGCCACAATAAACCCACTTGCAGCCAAGTCCAAGGAACACAGGAAGAGGCCTTAATACTAAGTCACAGACTGCTGAGAATTAAGGCACAAGGGGGTGAATTCTCAGGTGAATGGGTATAAGACAGCAGCTTGAGCCTGGTGCCAAAGGGTGCAATTTCCCCCGTAATAGATTGTCATGGCTACCCCTCTGGAAATTGTACCTATGTACTCAAAGAGGCTGAGTCATGCAGTCCAGTCCCTTGCAACCTAGCAATCATATTTATCGCCCTATTGATCCAAGTGGATTCAATATACCCTCCTTAATAAAGGAGATATTGCATTCAGTATTGCTTCACATCCCCCAATTCCTTCTACAGGTTCGTTTTCTCTCCTTTGGTGACAGAGTGTTAGTGTCTCAGAGTATGTTTTGTCAGCAAGCATCATTGCTCATTGAAATTGGTGCAGAAAAACACTGCGCGGGGGGGGGGCAGGCATTATTCACCTGCTCCTTCACTTTGGTTGAAGGCTATCTTCACAGTCTGACAAGAGGATCCATCTCCCAGGCAAACTCCACATTGATCTTCTGTGGCATTGGAATCCATCTCATAATCACAACCGATGGTCTGAAGGAAGACATGTTTTTTTTTTCAGAATATAGGTTGCATGCATTATGGGATCAGCACTAACCAATCAGCAAATGCCAGCCAGAGACTATTTTGCTATTTGCATCATTCTGCAGCTCCCATGTCTTAAGGTGTGTCCATGTGACGGGTATTTTCTGCAGGTCAAAGCCAATTTGAAACATCTTTAGAGTCCAGCTGACCTTTCCAGGCTGCAGAGCAACAAGGCTTCAGTTACAAGGGAAGAAGCCCATTAGTCTAACCTTGACTCCCTCCAGTTTTACTCAAAACATGGCTTCACCTGCAGCCATCTAAACACAGTAACTCAGGAAGAAATTACACATTATCATGGTCATCTGATTTGCATTTCAGTGCAGTATTTTTCTTCCGCATATAGCTGACATGCAGTGGGTGCTGCTGCTCTGGATTGGGACCTTAGCCTGAGGAGAGGAGGGAGGTGTTAGCTCTGGTTGCCTCAGCTCAAAAAGGGTATTGTGGATTGGGAAAAGATTCAGGAGGTAAAGGTAAAGGGACCTCTGACCATTAGGTCCAGTCATGACCGATTCTGGGGTTGGGGCACTCATCTCGCTTTATTGGCTGAGGGAGCTGGCGTACAGCTTCCGGGTCATGTGGCCAGCATGACTAAGCCGCTTCTGGCAAACCAGAGCAGCGCACGGAAATGCCGTTTACCTTCCCACCAGAGCGGTACCTATTTATCTACTTGCACTTTGATGTGCTTTTGAACTGCTAGGTTGGCAGGAGCAATGGAAGCTCACCCCATCGAGGGAATTTGAACCGCTGACCTTCTGATCGGCAAGCCCTAGGCTCTGTGGTTTAACCCACAGCGCCACCCGCGTCTCAAAGGATTTAGCAGAGGGTAATCCAAATGATCAAGATCCTGGAGCAACACCTCTAAAAGGATGGGTTGCAGCATTTGGGGCTTTTAAGTCTAGAGAAAAGGCAAAGAAGAGGTGACATGACAGTGTGCAAAATTATGCATATGATGGACAAAAGTCTTTCTCCCTCTCTCAGAACACTAGAGTTCGTGGACATCCAAAGAAGCTGAATGTTGGTTGATTCAGAACATGCAAAATAAAGTCCTTCACACACCAGATAGTTAAACTAAGGAACTTGCTCCTACAGGAGGCAGTTGTGGCTTTAAAAGAAGATTAGACCATGGAATATAGGGGGATCCGTGGCTGCTAACCATGATGGCCAGTGCTTTTTTTCTGGGGGGACGCAGTGTTGATATTTTCACCCCCTCCCATCACAAGAATCTCCTGATCTGATGTTTTGAGAAAGGAGGGGGTGGAAACTGCTCTTCTACTCTTCCGCTCCTGACTGACGGTCTGACTTTGTGTGTGGAGAGAGTCTTATCTATGTAGTGACTAGATGGCTGAGTGGGAGCTGTAACACTCAGGCAAGCCAGTAGTTCTTTAGTTTGTAGTAGCTGTTAGAAATAAAAGGAGTTATGCTTCACAGCTAGCTTCCGCGTTATTTATATTCTGCTGAGTCTGGTGCTCACAATGCACAGTTGTGGGTCCAGTGCACTGGAACCTGTTTTCCAAGACTGGAAGGTCTCTGAAAGTGCTCCAGTCGCCTAGCCCAGTCGGGGCAGAACCAGTTATTGAGCCCAGTCGCTGCACATCGGTTGAAAGGTGTACTGACACATAGGGGTACGCATACCCCTAAACAATTTGCGAATCTAAGTTTGGCCTCATTGAGGGGCAGTATTTCTATATGAGTAGGAAACTGAGAGTACCCCTAAACATTTTTTTTAAGAAAAAAAGCACTGATGATGACTATGTTCTCCCTCCATTATTGGAGGCAGTAAGCTTCTGGATATTATACATATGCCCATACAGTTTTGATAATTTGCTTCTAAATACCAGTGGCTTGAGACTTCAGAGGGAGAGAGTGCTCTGGCACTCAGACCTTGATTGCAAGCTTCTTGCAGTCCACTGGTTGGTCACTGGGGAAACTAGATAGGCCACTGGCCTGATTCAGCAGGGGGATTCTGATGTCATTTCCCCTCATTAGAATGGAACTCCCTGCTTTCCCATCTCACCACCAGGGTCCAGATATGGACCCCCCCCCAACCCCTGTGAAAGAAAAATATTGCATTCAGGAGCAAAACATGTGACAAACACATGACATCTAGTTTGGTCCTGAAGCAGCCATCACAAAAGGTAAAGAGGATTTCCTCCCTTCTCCCTTCTGTAACTTATAACAACTGTGTTTTTCTGCCCCAGCTACCTGGATAATGTGAGGGGATGCAAGAAGAGCCATAAACAGAAGGAAAGAAAAAGGATGGTAAACTACTGCTCTATGCTATCTCTCCGTATCTCCACCTGTATTCTGAATGCGTTTTCATTTCCAGCTGTAACATTTCCATATCTGTACATCTTGATGCTATCAAACTGCATTTGTGGCAGGTTGAATGACTATTAGTAGGGAACACGTTTATCGTTCCTTTTGACACTTGACAAAACGTCCTTTTGTTCCCTGGAGCTCAGCAACTGGCCCTGTCCATTAAAACGCTGATACTTCTTAATCACCAGTTCTGCAGCAGACACCAAAGGGCAATTTTTATGGACCTCAAAGACACTTGTATAACTACTTGCAACTTCTTAATCAGCTGGCATTGTGTGAGGCAGCCGACAGACGCCATCTTGGAAGACCCTTAAATATATGTGAAAATTAAGAACCACCCTGTGGAACTATAAAAAGGTAAAAGTAAAGGGATCCTTGACCATTAGGTCCAGTCGTGACCGACTCTGGGGTTGCAGTGCTCATCTTTATTGGCTGAGGGAGCCAGCATACAGCTTCCGGGTCATGTGGCCAGCATGACTAAGCTGCTTCTGGCGAACCAGAGCAGCGCACGGAAATGCCGTTTACCTTCCCGCCAGACTGGTACCTATTTATCTACTTGCACTTTGACATGCTTTCGAACTGCTAGGTTGGCAGGAGCAGGGACCGAGCAACGGAAGCTCACCCCGTCACGGGGATTCGAACCGCCAGCCTTCTGATTGGCAAGTCCTAGGCTCTGTGGTTTAACCCACAGTGCCACCCGCATCCCTGTGGAACTATAAATATGGCCAAATTCATGCACACATACTCACAAATCCTTGTTATGGGCTTGTGTGTCCCAAGTGTTTCCATGTACTTAACAATGCCCCTGATACTGTTGGCTGGCAAACGCAAGTGGTTCGTATTTATTGACTAACCGGTTCTTGTAAGAACATAGAACGAGCCTGTTGGATCAGGCCTCTGGTGCAGTATTCTGTTCTCACAGTGGGCAGCCAGATATGTGTGGGAAACCAGGACCAGAGCACAAGAGCATTCTAACTTCCTATGGCTTCCAGCGGCTGTTATTCAGAAGCATGACTTTCTCTGACCGTGGAGGCAGAGCGTAGATATCATGTCTAGCAGCCAATGTTAGTGTTATCCTCCATTAATTTGCCTGACCCTCTTTTAAAGCCACCCAGTTTAACTTGGATTAATAGTTTATGTGGCTTATTGACTCACCCAAATATCAAATTCATTTATTTCAAGGGATCTTGAGCAAGCTGCTATTGAAATTCTATTAGAACAAAAACGCTTTTGGCTTCTTGAACATTTTCCAAAGCACAACGCCCCAGAACGGTGCCAAACAGAACAAAATTAGTGTTGCCCTATGAAGAGCCTTCCAAAGATATGTGTCAGGGCACCTTCACTGGGGGGGACGGGACAGATTGGAACCTTTTCTTCTTGTGACTTGGAGCAGTCATCATCTGTAGCGATGAGTGAATCTTCAAAGGTCATAGTGGCTCAGCAGTGACAATTGATAAAAAGACTCGCTTAGCTGGGCCATTATCAAAGCTGTTGCCTGGGATCATATGAGAATAGCTCTTTTCATGCCCAGCCTAGGAATATTTTGTAACTACCGTTGCTGAAGGCCAATTTCCACCAAATCTAGCCCCTGATGGATTTCCGGGATAAGGAAAAGCGGACTGACCATGCGGTGCTGTTACTGCTCAAGGCAGTTTACACTGAAAACTTGCAAACAGACCCAACTGTTTATTACAGTAGGGGTTATTTCTCAAATTCCTGACTAACAGGAAACACATCAATATCATGTTCTCTCAACTTAGCCTTTTGGCTGAGTGGATATTTGTCCTCTGGTTGTGTTGCTGTGCACTGCTGTTTTGTGGTGCCATTTTGTTATGTTGTTATTGGTTACTTTGTGGTGTTATTCTATTATTTTAATACAAAATTGTACTTGCTTTAATTGTGGCATCTTTGTAACCCATTCTGGGAACATTTGGGGAAGGGCTGGCTATAAGTACAAATAGTAAACAAACAAGTAATCTGGGATACGCAGGGTAAACTAATGTAATGATGCCTTTGTAGATTATTTGGAAACCCCAGTTAATTCAGAATGCAGCCCCAATATCAACCCCGTATCCATGAGCCCCCAACCCCTTCCCCATTCTAACCAGCCCCCAACTCTTAGGCCTCACCAATCTTCTTGCCAACCCTCAAAACATGGAATATGAGTTTTGAGGATATCTCTTGTTAAAATGATCCCAAACGTAAAGAACAGCACAGGAATTTAAGACTATGACTCTGATGGCCCTTTGAGGCCTGAAAATCTGTAGTCCCATGAAGTGTTCAAAGAAGGAAACATACCCAATACCTTACACATGCCATTAACACAGACGTCTCTGCTGTTGTTTCCTTCAAAGCAAGGCGTACCGTCAATGACAGCGTCAAGCATTTTCTCTGAAAAGTGGTTGTTCGTAGGACGGCATTGTAGCTCACAAGGATTAGCTGAAGGGAAACCCCCAAAGTTATATCAGTTACTATAGACACACACGACTGCAAGGTTGTGGTGCAAGTATAAAATGAAAAGTAAAAAGTAAGTAGCTTGGCAACAGGTGACAGTAAGACACTGCCTCCCATTAAGAGACACTTGCGGCAGAAATCTGAGAGCAGCACATTCTAGAGGGATCATTGCTACAATCATCCTGCATGGGCCAGAGCTCAGGGGCAGAATACTTGGTTTGCATGCAGAAGGTCGCAAGTTCAATCCCAGGCACATCAAGTGTCACGGACTGGCTTGATGCAGAGGAGTGGTGGAGGCACCAGTGGGGAATCCCCAGGGCGAAAATGCTCAGAGCCTGGGGGTTGGTGGTAAGATGATGTCAAGTACGGGAGTTCCCCTCTCCCTCCTGGTAACTCACTGATAAGAATGAACAAGTATCTGGTTGATTTTGTTAGCAGCGTCCTACTCTTGTGTATGACTTTGGTAGAGACACATGCCTGACTGGCATGCTCTCTCCCTCCTGGTCGATCATTCGGGAGCTTCAAAAGCTTTCTCCAACCCAAACATCACAGCGACTGATACCTTGGAGACATCAGCACACTTAGGGATCCACAGAGTATTCGCAGTTTGCATAACAGAACTCAGTAGCTCAGCATTTTGGCTAATCTACATTTATTTATATATAATACACTCGGAGCATTCTGCTTTAGCTTCTTCATCTTTCTCAGCAGACAGCAAAGAGAGAAAGAACAAAGGACAATAATCCCACTTCACGGAACATAGTAATACCAAAACATCCTGTCTCTGTCACTTTCCACACTGTGGAATGAAAACATACCCCGTCATGTGATAGACAACAATCCCATGACTGCAGACACGGGCAATGAATCTCCAACAGATTTATAGTCTTTTTATTACAGTATCATGTTGCGAATACAGTTTGGCATCTCTCTGCAAGGATTGGAGTGGCTCACTCTGATTCCTCCCCCCCCCCCACTTCTGCAGCAATAAGCACGCCGATGGGAAGTCCCTCCCCTCTTGCTTCTCCTTTGTTCTCTGACACACTCATACTGTTAGAATTCCTGCTCCATGATTGCAGTCATGGGATTGTTGTCTTTCACATGATGGTGTATGTTTTGATTCCACAGAGTGGGAAGTGACAGAGACAGGGTGTTTGTTTTACTGTGTGCCGTGAAGTGGGACTATTGTCCTTTGTTCTTTCTCTTTGCTGTCTGATGCTAGAGAGAGAGGGAGCCATGTTGCAGTGCTCCGTGTGTGTTTATATGTAAATAAAGTAGATTAGCCAAAATGCTGAGTTGCTGAGTTCTGTTACGCAAACTATAAACACTCTGTGGATCCTAAGTGTGCCGATGCCTGTTGGCATCGGGCGCTGTGATGTTTGGGCTGAAGAAAGCTTTTGAAGCTCCTGAACAAATGACCAGATGGGAAAGAACATGCCAGTCAGGCATTTGTCTCTACCAGGGTCCTACTCGAGTGTAGGACGAACTCCTGACACATACTTCCTAGTTTGGGGGAAGGAGGGAGCCCCTCCCCTATTCTCGATTGACGTATCACCTGGCTGCCTCCCTCCCTCCCTCCTGTTGCTTAGCTACTATCTCAAAGCTGGGCAGTTCCTGTCTCAATTGTACAATCTCGGAATCTGCCTGTCTCTCTGCTGCGTGGGACTCTGAAAAGGGGGGGGGATATTCCCCCTCCTCTTCTGTTAGAAGCTGATCTTCCTGCCATTGCATACCCCCATCTTTTGATTCAGACCAGCCCCTGACAGATTACAATGTGTGGTCAGATGGAGAAGAGGGAAGAGGAGGTGTCAGAAGCAGAAGAAGTGACAGGGCTTAGTGAGCAGGAAGAGGATGTGTCAGAGGGCAGTCCAGACTCAGAGGGAGGTCAGGAGGCAGGGCGGAGGCTGGCTGCTAAAGAATCCAGGGACCCTCCCCCTCCTGCTGCAACCAGCTCCCCTCTCCACTGGTCTCCCAGAACATACAGAGGTATGAAGAAGGCACAGCAAAGAGAAACAAGACGATGGAGCCTTAGTCTGCTGGGGAAGGAACGGGGGAAGGAGCCTTAGAGAGAGGTGGGAAGTGGCAACTGCCTCATTGGGGCAAGACCTACTGGTCTTAGTTGGGGCAAGACCTACTGGTCTTAGTTTCTTTGAATAAAGAATTAACTTCACTGACACTAGTTTTTTTTTTTATAATTGCTGATCTATTCCTGACTTGGGCTACTGTCTTTGGGGTAGGGCCGGGAGAGAACCCTGCGTCTGGAGAGTCACTGCCAGGGCTCACCCATGCTTACCTTTGCTCCACATTTCTAGGAACAGATCTGAGCTTTCCAGGTCTCTGTGTGAGTGCTTTTCTTTTTGCCCTGGCACTTTCCCTGAGAAAACCTGCTCTTTACTGCTGAATGGCAAATGGCAACCCACAGAAAACCTGAATTGCTGTTTGTTTTGATTCGGTGTTGAAGAGCAGGTTTTCCTGGGGAAAGCAGTGGGGCAAAAGAGAAAAGAGAAGAGAAGAAAGTGCTCGGATACATAAAGAAATTGTGGATAGGTAAAGTGCAGACCTGTGTGGGGCAAAAGGTAAGTTTGGATGAGCCCCGTGCCAGCCACTTTAGATAAAGAAGGCATTGTGCCAGCTCCCAAAATGGCCATAAGAGCTTGCCATATTTACAGATTTCTGTAAACGCCTGCCTTCAGAAACGATCTCCTCCTGTTCATTCCCAGCAGTGTACTTATTAAATGAAAATGTGTGGCATTTACAATGCATATGAGGTTTATTTTTGCGGCAATCAAACATAGAAAAGAAAGTGGTGGGAGGACAATTACTGACGGGAGCAGACTAAACAATTTAAAAACTGTTGCCTGTTTTCCCCGCTTTGAAGAGCAGCGGTGGAAATCACTGAAGAGAGCAGGAAACAAACTGGACTTTTTTGTGTCAATGGGCTGGGCGTGTTTTAGATCAGCCTCAACACTAGTCAATAGACAATTATATGGATTTGGCATGCTGGTATTATGCCCTGGCTTCCTTCAGGAATTGCAGAGAAGGTTACCTGGTACTCCAGGCTTTGACTGGGCTTAGCTTTAGTTGTCATGATAATTATCTTTAATTGTCATGATAATTATCTTTAATCATCATGATAATTAGCTTTAATTATCATTCTTTAAACATTGCACATATTTGAATGAATCAACACCTGCAAATGCGCAATGCTTCAACATTCCTCCTGTGAAAGTAGCAAACTTTCAGCTACAAGAACTTCCTCCAAAAACAAAAAATTCCTTCCAGTAGCACCTTAAAGACCAACTAAGTTTGTTCTAGGTATGAGCTAGGTATGAGCTTTCTTCAGAAGTGTGTATGCACACGAAAGCTCATACCTAGAACTAACTTAGTTGGTCTTTAAGGTGCTACTGGAAGGAATTTTTTGTTTTGACTATGGCAGACCAACACGGCTACCTATCTGTAACTGTTCCTCCAAAAAATACTTTTCCCCCCAGTTTCCCCGCAAGGCATTAAATATTTATTTTTTTAAGAAGGGGAGTCTAGGCCTGTAATATAAAATTGTGGGACATTTCTTCTCTGATAAGTAAGTAGTTTTTAAAGTGTCAGCAGTTGCAATACAGAAGTTAGAGCAGCATGACAATATGTGTAATGTAATTAAATCCAGCAATTTCTTGCGCTATCCAGTGCTAGTACAAAGTGAAGCTAATCACTTAAACAGACATTTAAATGTTGGGATGTATGCAAAGTATTCAGTGATCATAGGGGAGGGGTGATCAACCTTTTTTTAGGTGTGTGGACACATTTGGAATTTTGAGTGACTGCTGCAGGCACTATCAACAAGATGCTCGGATCTCAGAATTAACAGAGCAATAGTTTCCCTCTCTTTCTGGCATCAGAGAACCTTTTCAATTTACTTATTTGCTAAGACAGCATCTTAAAAAGCAGAGACATCAGCTTGCCAACAAAGGTCCGTATAGTTAAAGCTATGGTTTTCCCAGTAGTGATGTATGGAAGTGAGAGCTGGACCATAAAGAAGGCTGATCACTGAAGAATTGATGCTTTTGAATCATGGTGCTGGAGGAGACTCTTGAGAGTCCCATGGACTGCAAGAAGATCAAACCTATCCATTCTTAAGTAAATCAGCCCTGAGTGCTCACTGGAAGGACAGATCCTGAAGCTGAGACTCCAATACTTTGGCCACCTCATAAGAAGAGAAGACTCCGTGGGAAAGACCCTGATGTTGGGAAAGATGGAGGGCACAAAGAGAAGGGGACGACAGAGGACGAGATGGTTGGATAGTGTTCTCAAAGCTACCAGCATGAGTTTGACCAAACTGCAGGAGGCAGTGGAAGACAGAAGTGCCTGGCGTGCTCTGGTCCATGGAGTCACAAAGAGTCGGACATGACTAAATGACTAAACAACAACAAAAGGAACGCATGCAAATTCACTGTGGAACCCTGGTGCTTTGCAGAGTACTCTGGAATAAATTCTGGGATGCAGACACTAATAGTGCTTTCAGTGTATAGTGTGAACTTGAGAGACAATACTAATCTCTTTTCATTTAAATGGTGATCTAATGCTACACAGATGCAGATAGCAAGTCTTCCTTATCTGAGCAGATCAGAACCAGATTAACAACTCTTAACAGCAGGAGTCCGAAGAACTCTGTGCAGTTCCCCATTGTGTATCAAACGAAAGAAAAATTAGGCATAGGAACTCTAAGGAAAGAAACAACTACCTGACTTTTAGAAGACATCTCAAGGTAGCCCTGTATAGGGATGTTTTTAACATTTGATGTTTTACTATCAAAATCCAAATGTTTTACGGTCAAAATCCAAATGTAAAAGCATTACCAGATGACATGAAAAATTCATTATCAATAATGGGTATTAAAAAATTATTTTCTTCATTTATTTCCAAAAATTTTGCAGACCGCTTTTTACCACAGGTTTTCACAAAGTGGTTCACACTACAATCTGCAAAGCAACCTGTCAATCAAAATAATACAGTGCTTAAAACAAAAGTGAAACCCGCAGGGAAAAAGCAAAAGTTCAATAAACAGGAGTCGTGCAACTTATTTTAACCTTACCTGTGTTGTACACCGGAATCCACGTGTAGAACTTATTTTTGTAGGCAACCGTATCAAATTCACTGCACTGCATTTGACGGAAGTTTGGTGAGGCTCTGGGGCACAGCTTGATGTTACACATGCGATAGCGCTTCCTCTCCCCTGTGCAGTACTTCCCTCCAAACTGTGGCCTGGAAGTGACAAAAGGGGTTTCGAAAACAAGAATTTATTTATTACATTTGTTATGTACTGAAGTTCCCACCCTGGGCCAGCAGGGGGATACTATCATTATGCAAATGAAGGATCGAAAGTGACGTTCAGTGATTGGATAGTTTGTATGCAAATGAAGGATCGAAAGTGACGTTCAGTGATTGGCTAGTTACAGAAAATGGTTACTGTTGCATTCTAGTGGAGCTCTATATAAGCAGGCTGACTGAGCTCCTCAGTTCAGTTCTGTTCCAGCTTACAAATAAAGAGCTGCTTTGGAAGAATCGCTGTGTCGTCTGATATGTTCGCCCACAACTTAACAACATTTATATCCTGCCTTTCCTTCAAGCAGCTCATAGCGGCGTTCGTAGGTTCCCTCCTCATATTTAATCTTCATAACAACCCTGTGAGGTAGATTAAGCTAAGAGGGTTAGTGATGCTGTGTGTGGATCTAAACCTGGGCCTTCCATGTCCGAGTCTGACACTCTAATCCAGGGAAGGTAAACCTAGGGCCTTCCAGACACATTTTCAGAAAAGCCACACATGCCCAAAGTAGATCGTCTTGCAATGACTGAAGTCTGCCAACCCTTGCAGTGAGAGCTGGACCATAAAGAAGGCTGATTGCCGAAGAATTGATGCTTTTGAATTATGGTGCTGGAGGAGACTCTTGAGAGTCCCATGGACTGCATGAAGATCAAACCGATCCATTCTTAAGTTAATCAGCTCTGAGTGCTCACTGGAAGGACAGATCGTGAAGCTGAGACTCCAATACTTTGGCCACCTCATGAGAAGAGAAGACTCCCTGGAAAAGAACCTGATGTTGGGAAAGATGGAGGGCACAAGGAGAAGGGGATGACAGAGGACGAGATGGTTGGATAGTGTTCTCGAAGCTACCAGCATGAGTTTGACCAAACTGCAGGAGGCAGTGGAAGAAAGAAGTGCCTGGCGTGATCTGGTCCATGGGGTCACGAAGAGTCAGACACGACTAAATGACTGAACAACAACAACAACAACCCTTGCTTTAGATATAATAATAATAATTTTAATATTTTTTTTTATTTATACCCCACTCATCTGGCTGGGTTTTCCCAGCCACTCTGGGCGGCTGCCAACAGAATAAAAACAGAATAAAACACCACACATTAAAAACTTCCCTAAACAGGGCTGCCTTAAGATGTCTTCTAAAAGTCAGTTTATTTCCTTGACATCTGATGGGAAGGCATTCCACAGGGTGGGCGCCACCACTGAGAAGGCCCTACATCCAAGCTGTTTAGGTTTCAAGATTTTGAAACATTGAACGTTAAGCAAACCGCCAGGCGTGAGACTTACTCTGGACTAGTGCACTGTCTCTCCGCAGTCTGGATTCCAGCCCCACAGGTCCGTGTGCAGTGCGACCACGATGACCACGAACCCCATGCACCGTTCACTGCTTCGGGGCTCTTGCCTACGGTTATGCATTCACCCGTTAAGCACCACTTAACAAGAAAGCAGCAAACACAATGGGTCAAGAAAAAACAACCCCAAACACACTATTGACACTGCAACACATTTCTTTCATAGTAGCTTGCTGGAGACTGGTGTTACGAGAGAGATCACCTTCCTGCTTTTGTGACTTTCAGTTGACATTGTAGACCTTTCTAAGCCAGGGCCAGCTGCATATATGAAGCAAGAGAATCTCTTAAGTCTAGACTTTTACTTTTCTTTTCTGCAAAGCCAGCACAGAGGGGCCCAATTCAGACTGAGGCTGGGTGCAGGGGAAAAGGGTTTAGCTCTGTGCCTCACTACCAAATCCCCAATTTAAATCGCCCTGCCAGAGCTGTTTTGAATTGCACAGGGAACTTGCATCGTGTTTCTAAGTCTCCCCCTCCACAGTCAATAGCAGCTTTGGGGGTGGTGAGTGGAGATTTGCACTTGGGAATTGGCACAAGAGCAAAAGGTTAAATCCTTCCCCTGTGTAGAGGGCTTACCTGTCAACTTTACAAAGAACAGTCCTCTGTCTGGAGAAGTCTTGTATGTGAAATGTTGTCTAGTCCAAATTGGGTTAAAGGAAGTGGGAGCTCATAAAAAGTTCACCCCACAATATCAGACTCAGACAGAATCACCTAGTTATAGTCTTCCTTACTATGGTGGGATGTATTATATTTCTATTTAAATTACAGAAATTATGTCCAAGTTTGAACTTATACTATACATGTACTTTATTAGCACAAGAAAATTTCATTAAAAAATGAAAAATCTGGAGGTCTTTGATGTCACATGTACCTTCTTCAGACGTTTTCATCAGGCAAAATGGTGTTAAAGACTTTTGCAAAACAAAACAAAATCACATAGTCCTACAGTTCAGGGTAAGAGAGAAGTTGCCCCATTTTAAAAAAATAGTATGCATGTCTTAAACAAATTATTATTATTATTAACATTTACATGTACAATGAAAACATAACTAGATCCTGAGAATACTCAGTTTAATCCAGGTTTGAGCAAACCACCATTTGCTGGGTTTCAGTGCGACAGCAAACTGTGTTTCTGGTTTGGTGTTATGTCTGAATCACTCCATAGAAATGACATGCCTTCAGTCCTGAGCCATAAGCCTGCTTAGAGACACTGAGCAGGCTTGGGTATTCTGAAGAAGCAGGGAGCTTGTTAAGGTAATGAGTCTGTGAATTGGGGAAGGTGATGGGAGCTGCAAATCAAGCACCTGGAAAAACGGGACACATTTCAGAATAATGAACTACCCCAACTACTGGGATGTTGCTTGGTTAGAGACTCAGCTCTGCTTTGCTCAGAGGAAGGTCATCTAGCTGTCAGTGAAATGGAGAAACTCCAAAAGTATATCTTTCATTTGATCTGCAGGAGCTAGGCATGCAAACTCCCTGATGCTGAAGGAGCTGGCATTGATTTGAAAAGAAGGCAATTTCCTTGCCTTCCAGATTGGGGATATAAATGCAGTTGTAAGATGATAACTTAATGAAAAAACCATCTGATATGGTTAGCCTTTCAGAGTGAAAGGCAACAATATGAATTGGACCGAATGCAAAATGGAGCAAATGAAAGATGTTTTATAAGGATGACACTTTGTTTTGCACTGTGCTCTTGCAGCATAAAGAAAGTTGGGTACCAAAGTTATAATTTCCCATCCTGGTCTCTCCTTGTGACAGATACCTTATTTTCACCGCATCTTGTTCCATCTGCCGCAGCATCCAGTTTCGACCGGCAGGAACCTTTCACAAAGCACCACAATGTCTGGCAAATATTCTGCAATGACAACCTCAAATGTTGTAAAGAAAAAACAATTGAGACTTTAAGGAATTGTGGGGGTTTTGGATTTTTTTTTGAGAGGGCTGTTTCA
This sequence comes from Podarcis gaigeae, assembly GCF_964106915.1. Lineage (NCBI taxonomy): Eukaryota > Metazoa > Chordata > Lepidosauria > Squamata > Lacertidae > Podarcis > Podarcis gaigeae. Next base: position 48,630,468 of record NC_139687.1, on the reverse strand, counting down.
GCTTGGGTTGTCTTTAAGAGGCTTGATTTCATGCTCACAGGCATAGCCAATGTGGTGCTCTCCAGATGTTGTTAATGGCAATTCCTATCAGCCCCAGCAAGCATCACCAATAGCCAAGGATGATGAGAGTTGTAGTCCACAACATCTGGAGGACACCAGGCTGGCTACAGCAAGTAGGAAGAATTGAGGAAATTAATGAGATCCAGTGGAATAACCTTGAGTGAGGTTTTACTTACTCATCAACTACCTAACCAAATTCTGCAGAATGCAGCTGAATTTTAACTTCATTATTACCTAGCCTTAGGCTCTCAACCCTCGTTGTCGATCATGCTTCCTAAATCAGTAAAATTATTACTTAAACCGTAGCGCTTTACCCTACTCCCAGTAGTCAGAACTCTGCAGTTAGTTCTAGTCATGGAAGACAGTAAATGGATAAACCTCATTTCCTGTCAAGCACCAGCTACTACCCCCTGGGACATTGGGGACCCACACAGACATGTGCATTTCATTGGTATTGAAGGAGAACGCAAACCTTTCTTGCCCAATTAACCCTCTCAAAAACGGGATGGGTTGAGTCAGGAGCCAGTATTAGTGCCCATTAGTTTTTTGGGGAAATGAAAAATAAGTATCATTTTTGTGAAAGTTAACATTTGTCAAGAATATGAATTTCCACATTTGGTAGTTTTTGGAGCTGTGAGCTGACACTGCTCTCAACTACTCTTTGTATAAAATGCACAGTTACGCCAATGGAACTCATGTCTGTTGGGAATGAGGTAAACAGCAAAGAGCTAAAGGACTTATTTTTCTGAAAGGTCAAGGGCTTACAACTACATGATTCTTCCCCCTTCCCCCTATGGTATTATGAGTTGTATATTTTTCTTTACCGTAAGTCACTTGGAGACATTCAGGTGACAAGTGACTATTAAGTTTAATAAACCTCAACAACAATAACTCATCCATTATGCACACAATGCCAGTTAAGGAAATTATTTGCTTTAAAGCATAGGAAATGCAATGGAATAATTAGAATAAAGAGCAAAAGGAAGCATACAGTATGAGCAGAGTTTTTCAAATTTTCTACCTTCAGGGCATACAGTACTTTTCACACTGACCCATTTGCCACGATGACTCATTTGAGCATCTGCCATGAAACTCACATCCTCTGCACATTGCAGGGGATTCTGGGACTTTGGAGCTATGGGAATACATAAGTTAGACATGTCTATAGTTGGGTTCGCCCCTCCCCCCATGACACATACTAGAAGCTTTACTGTTTTCCTCTTGCTGGTGTGCAGTTTTAATTCACTGCCAAATATTCCTGGAAGCCGGAGAACAAAAATGCCAAACAAATCATGCAGGGGGTCCTTGTCAGATAAATCAATATAGAAAGGGCTCCCTGTTAAGAGTGTTTGAAAGCCAATATTCTAAAGCAACTTTTCTATGCAATTTGATGTTCGTAGTCCGGTAAGACAAATACAGAAACATAGACAGGAAAACCCAACTGCACATTGAAGTCTGCCCTCCTAAGTCACAGCTGAAATCCACTGTGACTCTGCATGCAGCTCCCTCATCTCCCTCAGTCTTCCATCCCACTTATGAACAAGGCCAATGCTCCTCTGTACTGTGAGGATGACCAGCAATCAAGGTTCATTGTTAGTGTACAAAGCCCTCAACAACTTGGGATCGTGTTATCTCAGGGACTGCTTTACCCTGTATGTTCCTGCCTGATCACTTCCTAGCGATATCAGGCAAATGCCAACTGGGTTAAGCTTCAGTCACTCGCTTAAGGCTTTTTCCCATTTGTTCCCTGAAGTGTGACCCTAGCTGCATGCACTATTTATATTGTTTTCATGTCAAATGTAGTTTTATGTTGTACACTGCTCTGACTTCTTTAAAAACAAGTTACAGGTAAGCAGTGTATAAACTAGTATAATAAATAATGATCCATTTCATTTCAGTTTTCGTTATGGGACATTCATGTTCCTTTGCTGTCCATTCGTTGCATTCAATTTGGCCCCAGTGCTCATGAGTTTCCCACCTCCCCTCCATTTCATTTTCCTGGTGGTCGCCATTTTCTTTCCCAGATACCCAGAAGTTCTCCCACTCTGGAACGTTCTTGGAGAGCAGGGATGGCAGCCACTACAAGAAACCTCCCCCCCCCAAATGCCCTGGGTCAACACACCATTCAGGGCATCTGGAGAAAGAAAAAGATTGAAGTCAGCTGCACTTCCACAGGGAAAACGGGATAATTTGGTTCTATTCTTCATTTGATTCAGAATTAATGTGTGCCTCTAACAATGACAAAGTCATTGGACAATTTGAAGAATATATTTTTCACAGTTAGGAGAAGCCAAACAATTTCACCACAATTGGGACTCAGCTTTGGTATAGAGTCGACCCCACTGGTCGACTCTATGTATATAACCCAACAGTTTATCAAGCCTTGAAGAGACTGGTAAATCGTGTGTCACTCAAATGATGTCATACATGTGGGCATTGATTGAAAGCCCACCTGCCCCACTGCACTTTATCTGACTCAAGATTGTACAAATATAAAAAACCTCATGCTGGCAGCAATCTTTGTAACCTATGTGGGCATGGGGAATGGGGAATACACATATAACTGCAGGCGTCTTTTATGTTTCCACTGCAGGCACATGCATGACAGGATGAGAAAACCATGCGTCAGTTTTACAACACCCCCCAGTTAAGTATTTTCATATCTGCAACAGAAGCATCATTGGCTGTAGAATTACTCCTCCCTTTCCCTCTCAGCTGAGCACATATCTTTCTAGGATTGTGCCTGCTGTGCCTCGTGGGTTTAGTAACCATGGAGAAAGCCTGGTAGATGATTTCCTCTAGAATTTTGCTGATCTGACTTCACTGCCAGTTATAGCCATCTGACAGATTGTATGTTGCTGTGAGTCTATATCAAATGCGTACACAGTACAAATCTAGTCCCACGATTGAGCTACAGAGACCAAACTTAGGACTAGTTTTGCCTGGATGGGATTCCCTTTGGTCTACTGTGCAAGAGAAAGTAAGACTTCTATTAAATGCCCTGTCACTGTCTAAGAGTCTGGCATTTTAAGAGCAAGAGCTCTCACAATCAATGGGATTTTAAGAGCAAGAGCTCTCACAAATACACCCCCCTACATGGTGAAATAGAAAATATAAAGTGTTATGGCATTGCCTGAAGACACATGGCACAACTCTAATGAAGCAGAGCAGGATGAGGTTTGGTCAAGTGCCTGTGGAAGACCACCTACAAACCCCTGGATGTGTCTGCTCAATTCCAGCATGAAGGGAAGGTGGGATATAAATGGAATAAAAATAAACAGAGGAAATGGTCCTCTTTCCATTCCATGAAAACAGTGGTGAGGAACCTGTGGCACCTGTCCTAATTTCGTGTGGCCCTCTGGATGCTTAGGTCCTGCACTTGCCCTCCAGACCACCTTGTTTGGGAATCACTTCCTCTTCTATTGTGTGTGCGGGAGAGAGAGAGAGAGAGAAAGAAAGAGAGATGAGCAGGAAAAAGAAAGAGACAGGGAGTGAGAGATACATGAGGTGGGACTAAGAGAAAGAGAGTGCTATGCAATCCTTCAAAGCTAAAAACGCTTTTGTCTCTGGCCCCACTCATTGCCAGCATGTCAACAACAACAACAGGCTCAACCCTGCTACACTGAAGAGACCTAGAAAGCTGCTAGAACCAGTGACATCGTGGGCACCATCAAACAGTAGAGATGGTGAATAGAGATGCAACCCAAAAAAAGAACGCAAAGTACATTCAGAGCATGGTGAGCTTCTTTTTAAGCATCCTTCTATCTGTAGTATACCAGCGAATTGAATTGTGTCTCCTCCTTGCAGGTGGTTAAGTATAATGGTTTAATTGTACTTGGAAATGGAAATAACTCTGTATATGCCTGTATGTGTATTGCTAACTGGGAAACACCATTGAAGCATTGTAAAGCTCTCTGAGTGCCAAACGGATTGATAATTAACTGAGAATGCAGCTGCTACACTGTCAAAAGGTGTTTAACTTTAGATCACACAAGTAAGGTATTCAGTTGCAAATCCTATTGCTACAAGCTGCACAATATTTATATCTGCAATACAGGTTGTTGTCACAACCTCCTTCATTTCTCCTCCATTTCTCAATTAGGTTCAGATGATTAATGTTGCCATCTTGAAATAAAACGTGGGGTGTTGGGAGAGAAGCAACACTGAACTTACATCCACTTGATCGCAAAATGTTGCATTGGGTCCATATTGCAACTGGCATTGGTGGTGCACGTCATAAATCACTCCAGGTGCAATGAAAGGGGGCTTTAGATCTTTCTTCTTGGGTACATCATCCAGGCAGAAGCCCCATCCTCGGCTAAATATGAGGTGTGAGATTAAGTATTAGCATTTGTGGAGGTTTTTAAAAACAACAACAATACTGACACCTGCTTCTCGTGGTGTGGCAATTGTGGTGAAGCAGCATCTCCTTCACCTCTCCCTTACCCCAATGGTGGAAGGATGGGAAAACAGGAAAGTGAGTTGAGAGGACTCTCCGCAGCCAAGACTGCCAGTGCTGGCTATATTAGGATATTTTCACAGAAGCACTATGTGCAACTGTGTGTAGGAGGCGAAAATACTGTCCTATTCATTGCTGTTCAAGACACCAGCTTGATCACAGTATCCTGTTTTGCTCGCTAAATTTCCAGGAAGAACATGATAAGCTAAACCTCTAACAAGATGATTCAGAAAAATGACGACAATCAATAGTTTGAGATGAATGGCATATAAAAAAAGAAAGCTGAAGAATATGGGCATATTTTAGCTTGGAGAAAAGGCGATTGGCAGTCTTCATACACCCAGGGAAGAACAAAATGCTGTAAGAAACCTAAGATGGCTGCTGAAAATAGCATCTCCGTATCAAGTTATCCCTCCTCCACTCAAGACTTCATGCAGGGGGACCACAGATCTGTAGTTCCCATGCAGAAGATGAATGTTCAGTCACCATAATCTCCAGTTACATAGTAGAAACAGATGGGTGGGAGTAGAGACACCTGCCTGACATGGCAGTTACTGCTGCTTATCTGGGTGGGGCTAGGGTGGGATACTGGCGAAGCTGGAGCCATGAGGTTGCACCAGTGGAACTGCCACCGCCAATCTTATGCTCCTGGCAGTGTAGATGCACACAAGCCCCAGCTTCCCTGCTCCAGGGCAATGGGGATGTCACAAATGTTGTTTTTCCTTTGGAACCTTTTCTATACATCTTTGAAATACACTAAGATAAAACGCACTTCCTTGTGTTGCTTTTTGCCTTACATGCTCCCCCAGTAATAATGCGTTTAGCAATAAGAAACATTAATGTTACCCCAGGATTCTAACAGAATTTACTTCCAAAGATTTATTATTTTTCTTTATTTTAGAGCTCTGCAAGTACAGGAGCCCATCAGTTAATAGTTTGTTACAGATTTTGGGGGTGTCATATCTTTACCTTATTATTAGGAAGACTCTGAATAAACTTTCTAACTTCATCCTCTGAAACTGGGGGCTATGTGGTAGCTGGTATCTTTGATCAGGAAAAATTGCTGGTAAACACCTGATCACTGAACCCTCACCAGAATAATTGTATACAGTGGTACCTCGGGTTACATACGCTTCAGGTTACATAAGCTTCAGGTTACAGACTCCGCTAACCCAGAAATAGTAACTCGGGTTAAGAACTTTGCTTCAGGATGATAACAGAAATCGTGCTCTGGTGGCGAAGCGGGAGTTGGAGGCCCCATTAGCTAAAGTGGTGCTTCAGTTTAAGAACAGTTTCAGGTTAAGAACAGACCTCCAGAACGAATTAAGTACTTAACCAGAGGTACCACTGTATATGGTTAAAATGCTCTTCCCACTATTTCTGGGCATAACAAGTATGGTGTCCAAAGATCCATCTTCATCTGTCAGCATGTCCTGCACTGCAGAGGGTTGGACTAGATGACCCCTGAGGCATCTTCCAACTCTACAATTGTATGATTCTATAATCTACATCAATTTACCAGTGTAATCAATTGGGGCACCTAGTCAGAAGGTAACCTAGCTCCTGTTATCCCTTGTGCTTGCTTTGCAATCAGTGGTTGTGCTTATGGTGGTTGTCAGATGTCACAATAAACTATGGAAGCAAGGTACAGTGAGTCTCAGGTTGCTGTGCTTTCCTTTCCTTCTCCAGTAGAGCAATGAGGAGGAGTTTGGAAGCTTCTTGCTTCCCCTTTCCATTAACAACAGCTTGTCATGCTATTTGATCCCAAGGCTTACCACAGCTTGTTGTTCTCATGCTAAACTATGGTCTGGCATGATGCCCAAACTCACCCAATGTAATGGAGTTTTAAAAATAGCTATGGTCTAGCATGATGCCCAAACTCACCCAATGTAATGGAGTTTTAAAAATAGCTATGGTCTAGCATGATGCCCAAACTAACCCAGTGTAATGGAGTTTTAAAAATAGCTATGGTTTAGCATGATGCCCAAACTCACCCAATGTAATGGAGGTTTAAAAATAGCTATGGTTTAGCATGATGCCCAAACTCACCCAATGTAATGGAGTTTTAAAAATAGCTATGGTCTAGCATGATGCCCAAACTCACCCAGTGTAATGGAGTTTTAAAAATAGCTATGGTTTAGCATGATGCCCAAACTCACCCAATGTAATGGAGGTTTTAAACAAAATAGCTGCAATATCCTCAAAGGCAATGGCGATAAGGATTTTGTTTAATGCGTTCCATTTCCCTGTAGCAAAACTGTCATATTGACTCACTCTAGGAAGCGTGTGACATATTCCTTGCTGCATCTGGACCAGGTGAGAGGACTGGGGTCGTACTGCAGCTGCCGGGACATAATATATGGTCTCCTTCCCACTGGCTCACAGTCATTTTCCTTTCCGTCGTGCTGAATACCAAAACTGGGAGAGAAACAAATCCAGGTGCAAGATACTGTCAGGGAAGCTTCAAAAACCAGAATATCTTATCTACAAATAACCTCAAGTACTGCAGAAAATATGCTGGGGAATTGCTTCTGGTTATCAGGTAGTGTAAAGTCTGTTATCTGGCTGGCCTGGGCAAAGGTTCATAGCAGAATCTTCCAAAAGATGAACAGCGCTGTGAAAGAAGTCAGCATTTCTATGCTATATTTCTGTGCATGCTGAAAAGTTGGTTTCATTAAGACCTGCCTTCCAGTCACCAACTGTGGGTGACATCTAGCCAAAATAAAAGTGGCTAGGATTTGGGGTGAAAGGCACCAATAGGGTGAGCCCGGGACATTTGTCTCACCTTCCCCACTGCTCCCATTGGCTACACTGCAAAATCCCGGGGCTCCAATAAGCCCTGGCAATGTCATAGACATATAATTTTGCTGACTGACAAATGACAAATGTGTCACGTTCCTCCAGGGATTCATCTCGTGCAATGGGCAATCTTTCTCCTCCGTAGGGGCACCCCACCTGTGTCGCTGTTCCAGCATAGTCCACTTAGATCCATCGAGAATTTCCACATTTAGTCCTGTAGCTTGGAGGATGTTTAGGTGGGCCTCAAATTGCTACACCTTTCACTTTCAGCAAGGCAACCAGTTTACACTTGCTACAGGTGTACTGCTGCACGTTCTCCAGCAAGAAAACAGAGGTGTTTTTCAGGTCACTGCAGCAGCTCCCTCACCTTCCATGTCTCTTGGTCCTGCATGCTGTGAGAAAGTCTTCTGGGCTTCCCCTCAAACTCTCCCGCTAAATGCCCTTGCAAATGTCCCTCTTTACAAGTCCCGGTTACTAGCTCCTGGTCACGAGCTCCCAGAAGCTGCAATCAGCTAAGTATAACTGCTGCTGGCTGCTAACATATCTGTCCCCTAACAGATGAGAATTGGCAGGGGGCTTAAAAGGAATGGCCAAGGAGCTGTCACTGCTGCTCCAAAACATCTACCACCTAAGGTCACTTTGCCTAATGGTAGGTGTTATGTACTGAGTTGAATAGGATCCAAAATGCAGCTGTCTGATTGGTCCTAGAACAATAGGATCCAAAATGCAGCAGTCTGATTGGTCCTAGAATAGGATTCAGAATGCAGCAGTCTGATTGGTCCTAGAACAATGCAGCAGTATGGTTGGTCTGCAGGAGCCACCCAATCCAGCTCCAGATGGAATTGAATCCACAACCTGATTGGCCTACAGGAGAATCCCGGAATTAGCCAATCACATGCAGCCCATTGTGTAAATAATGTATATAAAGCAGATACTGTGGGGGAACTTCCATTCCTCCTCACCACTATGAGCTGAATAAAGAGCATGAAATCCACTCTCGACTCCGAGTATATTTCAGTAGGGCTGCTCCTGGTCATAGAGGATGTCAAAAGAGACATCTCTTGGGTTATGCACAGCCGCAGGAAACTCAAGAATGATTCCGTATGTAGCCCAGCATACATGCCCAGCATTGCAGGGAATCTTGGGATGAAGCTATCCAACTGCATAGTGCATTACTGGCACACCTGAAATAAGATTGCCCAAGAGCCTGTTTGGGTTGCTTGTGCAATTGGGCCAGACGTGGATGCCAACCATTGTGGTGACATCCCTCTGCCATCATGGCAAAGGTGGGAAGCCTGCAGCCCTCCACAGGTTGTTATTGGATTTCAACTCCTATCAGCCCCAGTCAGAGAAAGATACCAGCAAATGCCTTAGTGCCAAAGATAAATATTCACTCAGTTGATGCTGAAAGAAGTTCAAAGTTAGGTTGGAAGTGAATGCAATTATTGGCTGTTTATTTTTGTTTGTTCTTGCTTGCATCTGTACTTGAATTTTTTAAAGTGCATGAATAGAACAGTGCAAACAACAAATTGCTTATCAATGCTAACAGTTCCATTTCTATGAAGGTATTTTCTAAATTACAAATAGAACATGCAGACATTAGAATGATTCAAGAAACACAAAGAAAAGTTAATCCAAGCATCTTCTGGAAGATTTAAAGCTAGGCAGGTCACTAGCTTTTTTTTACTTTGAGAGATATACAAAAGTATTGCAGTGTTGGCCAAATCGCACAGGTAGAAGTAAAACATTTTTCTGGCGAAATGTTTATTTTATCAACATAAAAATCTCGAAACATATATGAGTGCCTGCCTTTAGGTTTCTGCTGTTCGTATTGACTCATTATCCTGACCTTAGACCTCCTTGCTACAACCATCACAAAGTTCTGATACTTCCTCCTCAGAATGTAAGAGCTTTCGAAGCTATTTCAGTTCTGGTTAATCATGTGACTTGACACCCGCTAGACTCCCAGAGTTTTCATACCTGTGTCCAAGTTCATGTGCGACTGTGAATGCCAAAGGCAGACCAGAGTCTTCATTGATGTTGCAGCTGCGATGAGGCTGGCACATTCCAGAGAGATGGGACAAGCCTAAGGTTTCGCATGGGCGATTCATGCCAGCACAAATGTCCTTCCTGAGAGCAAAGCAAAATACGTGAAATAAAAAGAACTTTGTAGCATGATCCTGTGTATGCTTAGTCTCGGAAGCAGGGATGGGTGTTCCTCATCTCTCCACTGTTCCATTCAGTTCTCCACATCGGTTTGTGAATATTTATTAAAGCCCTCATAAAAACTCATCAACATTTTGTGCATTTTTTCCCTTAATGGACGCATTTGTCAAGCAATCTACCCTTCTATAACGCAGTTGTCTGTGTTATTTTCACTAACATATGCACTCTTACGACACGGGTGGTGCTATGGGTTAAACCACAGAGCCTAGGACTTGCCGATCAGAAGGTTGGCGGTTTGAATCCCCATGACAGGGTGAGCTCCCGTTGCTCGGTCCCTGCTCCTGCCAACCAAGCAGTTTGAAAGCACGTCAAAGTGCAAGCAGATAAATAGGTACCGCTCTGGCGGGAAGGTAAACGGTGTTTCCGTGTGCTGCTCTGGTTCGCCAGAAGCGGCTTAGTCATGCTGGCTACATGACCCAGAAGTTGTACGCCAGCTCCCTCGGCCAATAAAGCGAGATGAGCGCCGCAACCCCAGAGTCGGTCACAACTGGACCTAATGGTCAGGGGTCCCTTTACCTTTACATATGCATTCTTACACACACAATTCCCCCTAGCAGAAGTCCATAGTACTTGACAGGAGAACTGCAATACAAAATCTGGAGAAGTGTAGACTTTGAAGAACGGTTGTGCTCAGTTCTCATAATGTTTTCGAAATGCAAGCTGAACTGAATTCTTTCCCCATCCCTGCTCGGAAGTAAGTTGCACCGTTTTCAGACCCTGAGAAGCAATAAACACTGACGAAGACTGCACAAGAAAGCTTATTACACATCCAAAGCAGAAATATTGTCTCATCTTAAGGGGAGCAGCAGATTCCCCTTGTCCATTAAACAACCCCTTGTCCATTAAACAAATTGCAACAGAGCAAAGCCTGAAACCCCTCTCCCAATGTTCCTTAAGCACACACTCTTCTCTGCCACCAACTCTTTCCTTTCTTCCTGCAAGGCTAGAAAGGCACATAGATTGTTTCTGGGCAAACTTTCATTGAGCATTCATCCTGATTTTTTTGCACAAAGTTGACTATCAATTTGAATATTCATTCTGAGTTGTTTGCAGAGAGGTTATACCAAGCAATTATCCCACACTTTTCAGCACGTTTTCCTGTCACTTTGTGTTTGTGCTAAGCTGTGCAAGAGTGCCACATCAGCTTTAACTGTGCAACCTGAATTTGCCAGTATGCGATCGAATCCCTCCCACGAAACCTCAACATAGATCAAGAGCTTTTGTTAGAATACACAAAGCGACATTTCCCCCTCAGTCCTGTCTGACTGTGACCCAGGAAAAGATGATTGCTTCCTTTTTACAATTCTTGAAAGCTATTTCCAGAGGCCAATAATGTGCTACAAAAGACCATCCTTTGCATACTGTATTTTTTGCTCTATAAGACTCACTCCTAAAAAGTAAGGGGAAATGTGTGTGTGTCTTATGGAGCGAATGCAGGCTGCGCAGCTATCACAGAAGCCAGAACAGCGAGAGGGATTGCTGCTTTCACTGCGCAGCGATCCCTCTTGCTGTTCTGGCTTCTGAGATTCAGAATATTTTTTTTCTTGTTTTCCTCCTCCAAAAACTAGGTGTGTTTTGTGGTCTGGTGCGTCTTATAGAGTGAAAAATACGGTATATGAAATCTGAGAAAGCCCAACACCCCCATTGATTGATGACGTGAAGAAGGATTCTTTGGTTTTGCATGTTATGTCACTGAAATTGATTTTAGGTTCTATATCAAGCATATCAAGCTAGTTGGACAACTTTGCCATTCTTTTATTTATCATGCAACTTCCTATTTATCCATTCACTTATCTAAAGCCTTAAACTCAAAAGCCTGAAGTTGACTTCTGGTTTCTTCCATGTTTGCTAAAGAATGATAAAGAAAGCCATTTGCGTGCACAAATGAACCCAGAACATATAACTGAGTGTATAACTGAGTATATTAAATATACAAATGAAACTAAAACAGCATGGGTGTTCACATATATTCAACATGCAATGAACAAACTCTAAACCAGGGACTCAGCTATACAGCTGCAAGTAAAATGTTTTAAGTGTGTTTTGAGTGCAATATACAATGTGATACTAGACAGTCAATGGTGAGCCTTATGGAAAATTCAATGTATTTTTAAAAACGCTTTTAAAAAAAGCATTTTCAGAATGGTTTTTACATGTGTGTAGATTCCACCCAGGGTTTCCCAAACTTGGGTCTCCAGCAGTTTTTGGACTACAACTCCCATCATCCCTAGCTAGCAGGACCAGTGGTCAGGGATGATGTACATTGTAGTCCAAAAGCTGCTGGAGACCCAGGTTTGGAAACATTGGGTTGGGAACCTGTCTCATTCCAGATGTTGCTGGACTCCAACTTCCATCATTTCTGACCACTGGCTATGCTGACTGGGGATGATGCCCAAAAACATCTGGAATGATACAGGTTTCCCATCCCTGATTTAAACACACTTCCTCCTTCTCTTTCTGTGTTTGTTCAAGCTCCTTATGTTCCTCCGGCTAGTGCAGTATGTGGTCCAGTTTGATCTTTCTTTTAATTCTGAGCACTGCCACTTTTTACCATAAATTGTGTTCAGATGCTGAATCATAATTCTCTAAATGAGGAATGTGAGCAGCACATGGCACTGTCTAAAAAGTAAAATTAAAACCCGGGCAAACAAGGTCACAGATTTCTGATCATTATGGCAGTATTCACAAGCATGCAATTATTGTTAACGAGCGCTGTTCTTGGGAAAGCAATGAAGGGCTTGAGATTTTTAGCAAGCAGACAATAGCGGTAAGGACCAAAAATATTTGCTTTTGTGTTTTGTTCTGTTTGGAAAGGGCTTTGTGTGTTTCCAAAAGTGTTTGTGCTTCGTTCTGTTTAGTTTCGCTCATAAAAATGCTTCTGAGTACAATTTAGCGTGATTAGCATTATGAGTAGCTTATTACATGAGCAGTTAATTAGAATAAATGGGAATGTTGGGGTTGAATGAAAGCATCAGCATTGTGATTGTACTAGTCAGTGGCTTTAAAAGTGTGTGCTTAGATGGATATTAAGGATGGATACCTCAAAAGTCAAGGTTCGTGGACAGAAATCTGGCTGAGTCTGGAATAACCTGGGTGGGGTACAAATAAAAAATAAAATAAAATAAAATAAGGATGGCAGTAGGGTGAGGCTGAGGGTGAACAGCTTGCAAAAGGTGAGCAGAGGCAAGATTTACTGGAGGGACCTTTCAGGAGTGAACATGGATCAACAAGATAACAACATAATCCTCCTTGACAGCATCCCAATCAATATGGCTAATTTGACTCCAACCCCCCCCCCCAAACAAAACTCACTGCAACCAACCAAATGCAACCAACTAGGCTCCCCAATCTCTCGCACTGCCAATGAAAATAAATAAATGAACAGATAAAGAACCTATCCACGTGATGCCGTCACAAAAAAATATCTGCATATGCACTATGCAAAAGAAGGAAATGTCTCTATCCTCCTTCTCTTCCCCCCACCTCCCACACCACAACTTCACAATGCCTATAATAGCAGCGCCTCAAACCAGATGGAATTGACCTATAGAAAGGACTCTATGAACTGAAAACAGAGACACTACAGTGGTACCTCAGCTTACATATGCTTCAGGTTACAGACTCCGCTAACCCAGAAATAGTGCTTCAGGTTAAGAACTTTGCTTCAGGATGAGAACAGAAATCGTGCTCTGGCGGCACAGCAGCAGTGGGAGGCCCCATTAGCTAAAGTGGTGCTTCAGGTTAAGAACAGTTTCAGGTTAAGAACAGACCTCCGGAACGAATTAAGTTCTTAACCCGAGGTACCATTGTATGTCTACCTTTGTTAGGCATGAAAAATGGTTTTAAAAATGGGGGCTTTTTTCAATACACAGATGAGTCTCTTATTGATTACGCTGCACCAGCTTTCAGATTCAGGGTCCAGTTAAGCAACAGGACACAGGGGCAGTTATATGAGGCGTTGCTAACTGATGATGTCACTAGGCAAGGAAAGGCATCATTTGCGTTTACAACAAGCACCAAAATGTCTTGGATCAGCCTTATTAACTGCGGGCCTGAGGCAGTTAATTCCTTTCTACAGAAGAAATTATTTTTCCATGTAAAATGCCCCCACATCAATTTTGCACTCAAATGAGAACAGCCTATTTTCTCCCTCCACTGTCGAAGGCAGTATGCTTCTGAATACCAGTTGCTGGAGACTACAGGAGAGTCCTGCTTGCAGGCTTCTCAAATGCACCTAGTGGCCACTGTGAGAAAGCGTGTTCTCCTTCATGGAGAGCATGTGTTGCGGTGGGGGCTAACAAGACACCCCACTGTTGATGGGCGGGTAAAAGAGTGTTGGCCACCATTATGACTGGGCTCTTCTTGTTGTTGGGGAGATTTATATGTTGCCATTTTGTGATTGACAGCCATAGCCTATATATTCCCTGCGCGCAGTGTTGCACTTCCTCTTTTTGCTGCGCGCATCGGATCACCCGCCCACCCTCCCTATAGTTAGGGTTTTTCACTTGACCTTGCTAGGCCTGTCATGGGGTCATCTGCTTTTGGGGCAGGGGCCTGGTAGGAATTTTGTCCATTTAGCTGATTGGCTGGTGCCATTTGGTTTTTGCCTACTGCGTAGCAAATCGTCACAACTTGTAAGGTTGTGGTTAGGCATTGGTTTTGTGAATTGGTTGGTGGAGGGGTATGGATTGGCTGTGCCTGCCCCTCCAATGCTGCTGCTGCTGCAAGGGTATTCCATTAAAGGAATCTAGGGGCTCGCCATGCTTTTGTCCAAACCCCTGTCAAGGGGCTAGGGCCACAGAAGAGCCCCTGGGAGCATTTGGGGAGAGGTGAGGGCATGGTACCCAGCTCCATCACTCTCCCCAAAATGTTTCCCCTTTCTGACTTTGCGGGCATACGAATGTCAGTCTGTCCCCGTGTGGGGTCAGATAGTCGCAAGCAATGCCTAAGCAACCACTCAATTTTTTTTGTATTTTAATAAAGTTGTGGCCAAAATTATGCCAAAAACCGTAAACAAAAATTCTGTATGAATTGTGTTTTATTTGGGGTGGCTTGGGGACCTTGACATGCAACAGGATGCTGGTCTTTTAATTCCCACAACAACTCTTGTGAGGAAACTTGGGTTGACAGCCAGTGACTGGCCCCAATGGGGCCAAGTGGGGATTTGAATCCTGGCCTCCCAGGTCCTAGTCCAACACTTTAACCACTACTCCACACTGCACACTCTCATGTGCATTCAAGTCTCTTTTTCACTGGAGAGAAAGGAAGCAAAGGTCAGACAGGAAAGAAACAGTAGACCAAATGAAACTGAACTCCTAACTGGCATAAAGCCGGAAGGACAACAGAATGAAGCGAAGTAACATGTAGAACTAATAGGACCTTAGATATGTTGTCTTAGATGACCTGTTCCAAACTTGGCACCCTTCAAATGACATGATCTGCACTTCCATCAGTCTCAGCCAGCATGGCCAATGGTCAGAGGTTATGGGAGTTGTAACATTTGGAGAGTGCAAGGTAAGGGGAAGCTGGCTTGCATCCTATGGTGCTCCTCCATTCATAAAAGTGCTTTGATTTCTCTCAACTCTTCCCTCCACCTGGATGCCACGTGTCATATTTCACACCATTCCCAAAAGTCCCCCAACCCCAGGCACACATCTTCAGGAGGTGCAGGGGGCTACACAGGGAAGGAGGAAGCCGATGATCCCTTTCCTGTGGATGTGAACTCTATGGGAGTAAAATGAGAATCCAAGCCACTGCTGTCTGCTTCCTGCTTCTGGATGGTGAGATAGTCCTGGAGATGAGTAGGGAGAGAGTGGTACCCAGCCCACTTTCCTAGTCATTCTGGGCCATTTCCCTGTAATTTCCTTAACAAAAGAGATACTTCCTGGGCTATTCATCTCCAAAAGTCACTGGGCCAGCCCAATATATTTTGTGGGCACATGTGCTAAACCCTGTCTTTGGTGCCTACCCCTTCCGCCCAAAGAATGAGACAAGAGACCAGAGTATGGGTTCAGACTGGCCACAACTTTATTGAGCTTCAGAAGTGGGAAACTTGGCACAGGCCTTGGCAGGTAACCCTCTCAGCCCGTCTGGCTGAGGATATGCAGGCAGGTGAGGTGCAGTGAGAGGGGACTGCAAAGCACAAACTTACACAGCATGCCCTTCCACTAACCTCAGCCTGGGAGTTTGACCTACATGTCACTGCTCTGGGGCCAGGGACTCCCAGTTTTTGACCTTTAACAGGCCCTGCAAATGACACCGCTTGGGAAGCTTGGTCAAAAGGGTCAGTCTCTTTTCTTTGGCCTTAGCCCCATCCCCAGCTGGTCATCCATTGTCCTCCCTGGCCGAGGGCGAGTCAAAGGCCAACCAAGCAGGTGGGAGGCACCCATCCAGGTGAGCCCCCACTCGGTGCCGCAAACCCCACCCACCTGTAGGGAAGGGAGGGTGGATATTGTTGCCCGAGGGGAAGAACAAGATGGTGCCCTCCCATGACATGTGCAGAAGCCAACTGGGTAGACATCATCATCATCATCATCACAATTTATTTAAACCCCGCCCATCTGGCTGGGTTTCCTCTGCTGTAACTAAAAGCAACAGGCTAACAGCTTAGTGGTGAAGGAGATGCTTCATGGCACACACTGTTGTGTCCTCCACCATCTCACCACCACCCCAGCAACTGCCACCTGAGGCAGATTCCTCACTCTACCTAATGATAGGACTGGCCTTTATTAACCCTTGACTCATCTAACTTCCAAGCCTATAAAAATAATAATTCTATGGTGGGCATTTAATCCTTACTGAGAATCTTACCCTGTTACTGAAATTTATTTGGTCTCCTCTCTTACTGAAGTAATAATAGTTTAAAAAAACGAAATCAAACATGGTGTCTCTGGCACAGTATCCTCTTACCTGGTAAGAAGGACGGCCACATCATGGTGCAGTGGGTTGGCATCAGTTTTGGGATTGATACTCTTTTGCCATTTACAAAAGCTGGCTAAGGTCTTGTCTGCGTGGTGAACTATTTTCAGCCCTTTCTAAAGAGAGGGAAATAAAAAATATATAATTATACTGCTAGAACCCTAATAGCATCTACATTAATTATCAAGCTCAGTAAGGTAATTTAGATGTAACAAATGGTGCTTTTGCGAGAGATGTAATTATGATAGCTGTTTACGGAGTCCAGAAAGTTGGGATAAAACTGTTGTCATTTGGAAAACAATGGAAAAAGAATACCCCAAAAAATACAAAAAGAGCAAAACAGCAGATTAAGAGGCCTTCACAACTCTTTTTTAAAAAAACCCCCACACCAGAAGAGCTTAAATAAGTTGTCAAACAAAAATGTTCCCCTTTGTTTTCTGTTTTGAAACAACAATTATCCCTAAATCAGAGAAAAACTGAAGCACAATTCTAGGGTTAAGAAAGATGCAACATTCTTAGCAGCTACGCAATCTTGTAGCACAATTTTTCAGAATGCCTTTGAACATGCTGAGAACAACGTGGAACCAATTTGGAAACATTGTTCCCTAATCAATCCAAATCTTTCCTCTCCAGGGTCAAGCTCTGAGGAAAACAAACACATACATATTTTTAAGCTAAAACTCCAATAATCCCTGACCATTGGCCATGAGGCTAGGGCTGATGGGATTTAGAGTCCAAAAACATCTGGAGGGCCTCAAGTTCTCAATCACGGAATAGGGAATCACCTTGAAAGTCATGTGAAAAACATTTATTATTATTAGTAGTAGTACTAGTAGTTGTAGTAGTAGTATTACCTCATCATCATCATTGAAAGAGAAGCAGTTCACCACACTTAACACAATTACACAACATTTAAAATATATACATTTATAATTAAATTATCATCACCATTGTCATCATGATCACTGATTTATTAATCATCTTCCAAATAACCATCTCAAGGCAATATACACTAAAGATAATTTTTAAAAAGTCCAATACACAAGAGCAGCAGTACAGTAGACACTCATGGTAAAGACCTATTTGTCCAGCTGTTGGAACATCGATAGAACAATAGAACAACTTTCCACAGCACTGGTGGCATCCCATAATGCTTGCATGTCCAGTGGCCTTCTAGAACACCAGTGCCGCCACTGAAAAAGCCTGCTTTTGTCTGGCTTCCTTCCCCTTCTCTGAAGTCTATCAAAAACTTTCTTCCTTAAGAAGAAAGTCAATGCAATGCATAATTGTTAAGTGGGCGGGTCTTACCTCCTCTTCCTCTAGAAGAATCAGTCGAACCAGCACAATATGAATTGCATTGCCAATGCTTGGATCATGGAACAAGCCAGACACCTGGGCAAAGCCAGAAAATATAAAGTTGATTAATTCATTTTCTGCAGCAATATCCCCGCCCCCACCACCCCGATGATGATGATCTATTTCCATAGCACCATCAGAGATATGTCTGGCACTGCACAGAGTAACAAAATATAGGTCTTTGCCTATATATAGTATGATAGCAGACCAGCTTTAAGGTCTTCTTGCTGGTGGTAACCAAGTCCCAAAGAACTTGTGACCAGGTGCTTGAGGGACTGCCTCATTCCATACATACTTGTGGGCAGGGTTCGAAATTAGTAGGGCTCCAGGCACATTTCGCGCCTAAAGATGATCCATCTGCGAGGACATCAAAAAGTCTGGGTGCCATTTTTTGCACCTGGCTCACACTCAAGGATTCCTGAAATGTATTTGCTTTGAAGCCTTGAAGTTAATGTTAAGGATAGGCAATAAGTTAAGGAGTTTAACAATAAAGAGTGGAGTGTTTTGAAAACCAAAGTATGGTACCAATATTTTTTATTGTAAACACCAATTTAAACATGTATTAACGATTTCTACTAAAAATGTGATCTTGACAATGCGTCACATGTGAATTGCATATTAATGCATGCTTATCAAAATAATAAATAGAAAGTGTTGCTGCCCCCTCAGTGGTGACTAGACATTCTGTTTTGGTGCCCACAACCCAGGTCCCAGAAGCCATTTGGCTCCTAGTTTCTCTACCCCAGTTTCTAACACTGCTTGTGGAATGTACTGTGTTTTTTAGGAGAGGCACTTTTGACCATGCCGCATATTACTGAGGTCCACCCAGTGACCACTTGGATCAGATGAACATCTGACAGACTATGCTAGGGGTTGTTCCCCTGTTCCAGAATTAGCCTTTGCAGAAACTGGATGGAACAAACCTTTCCTGGGTCACCGCTGCCCCCAATGCCATCTGGAATATTCGCTTACACTTGATTCAGTCAGAACTACAATACATTCTGGAATCTACTGCAGAGGGCAGTGTAGCTGTATGAACAAGCGTTCTAGCATTATCCGTCTCAATGGCAGAAATCAAGGGGGAGCTTGTAGCAGCTTGTTCTCAATTGTTTAACCCAGGCATGTGGAATCTGTGGCCCTCCTGGTATAGAATCATATTATTGTAGCGTTGGAAGGGACCCTGAGGATAATCTTGTCCTATGCAGGAATATGCAGCTGTCCCATACAGTGATCGAACCTGCAACCTTGGTGTTAGCAGCAACATGCTCTAATGGACTCCAGTTCCCATCAGCCCCCAGACAGCATCCAATGGTCTGGGGTGATGGGTGTCGTAGTTCAACCTGGAAGGTCACAGGTCCTCATCCCTGCTTTAATTGCTGACTTTATTTTAAAAGATTTTTAAAATTTTTTAAGGCTGCTTTTTGCCTCCAACACACAATTCATACACAATCAAAATCGAAACATATCAGAACCCCATTAATTATATTTGGAAGTGCCCCTGTGTAGTTGAGCGCCGATTCTGCCTTATTCATTTCTTTTATGACAAGGAAGTTCTAACCATGAGTTATGACATTTTGTTAGCATTCATGCATTGCATTGAAAAGGGATTAATTACTAAGGGCTCTTGGCTGCGTTCCTGTCAGAGCTAGTTCAGGCAATCTTCACTTCATGTGAGACAGGGATAGTCAAGGTCAAGTAATCCATTAGACACGTGGGACATTTGTCCATTGAAGGAAAATACCAGTGACAGGACACATTAACAGGGTTTTCACATCCTGCCCACCGACTGGCTCACAACCAGAGATAAAACAAGTTATCAGTCTGGCACTCTTATATCTGAACCAGGCCATAAATTGGGCTTCAATAATCTTTGTCATGATCCTGTGATGCTTTGAAAGCATATGTTCTACTGCTGAGCTATAGTTCCCTCCCCACAAAAAAGATATGGTGCCAGGAAGAAGGGAGATCATTCCACAGATTTGGGGGCGAGGCATTAGGGGGAGAAAACTCCTCTCCCTTCTGGCAATCCTCCAAATTTCCTTTAGAGGGAGCCCTTGAAGGACAGCTTCCCTCAATAAGCTGACATGGGTAGATATACATATGGGAAGAAGCATTCTTTTAGCTCAGCTTTTCCCAACCTGATTGGGACCCCGATGTTGGTTTCTGTGTGTTGCCACTGTGCAGTGCTCTTGAAGTCACAAGACTCTGTTTTGCATTCCAGACTGTTGGAAGTCTCATGGAAGACAGGAGATGGATGTGATGTTACTGGTTTCCTGTTCCTTTGTTTTTCAGTTGCTCTCTGCTCTCACAGAGAGAGGATGTATTTTTTCTGTCTGCATAGCTTAGTAATCAAACTCCTAGCATGTAGCTCATATTTCTCGTCCTTCCATGTGCTGGATACTCTGCGTAATGAGGGAACGTGCTTGGAGTCTTATCAGAGGCTCAGGCCATTAAACATGTTGGAGGACTCAACTGGAGGAGTCGCTCGGTCGAACGCTCATTGCCCCGGGAAGCCTGCCAGTCCCTAGTTAATTGTCAATAAGGGTGGACTTTGAACTTATAGCCAAAAGCCTACCTTCCCCAGCTACAACTCCCACCATCCCTGATTGTCAGCTATGAAGGCTGGGGATGATGGGAACTGGAGTCCAACAACATTGGGAACGTAACAGCTGGGGAATTCTGCTTTAGAGATATTATGGTCCCAAGCCATATAATGCTTTATTGTTAAAACCAGCCCTTTGAGTTGGGTCCAGAAGCCAGCAAATGCAAGAAAGGACCAGGGCTATGTGCTCATACTGTGTGGACCCAGTTAACACTTTCGCTTCCGCATTCTGTACATTACATACCATGTTTATGATAGTGAGGATATAGGATTCCACATTCTCACTTCCATGGTATTCAATCATCTTGCTGTCAGCAACCACCAACGTCTCCACCCATCGTTCTTTGCTGACAGAACGGCGGGAGATGGCTTTCCCCGTCACCTGGTTCCTCTCCCATTTCTCCCTACGAAGCTCTTGCTGTTGGAAAAAGCTTGACGTTTCTGAAAATGGAAGACAAAATGCATTGACCTTCTTTCCCATGTAGGCAAACTGTTATGTTACAAAAAGAAATGGGTGCGTTTCCCCTTCTCTTGGAGAAAAAGAGCTCCAAACAATACATGGAGTACTTTCTGGGAATGCCTGGCATTTCAGAGCAGACAACTGGCATTTGTGTTTTAGAAAGGACTTTCAAAATGCTGGGGTATCTTTTCATCAACCAGGGATAGGGACTCTTTGGCCCTCCATATATTGTTGGACTCCAGCGCCCATCCATCCCACCCTGCTTGGCCAATCATCAGGAATGATGGGAGTTGTAGTCCAACAACAACTGGAGGGCTACAGGGTTCTCCATCCCTACTATGAATATTTGAGCACAAAACCTGTCCCAAAACAGAAAAACACCAACATATCATTCCAAAATGTGAAACCGAAGAGCAGTCTATCTATTCAGCATCTGCTGGAAACTTGGACAAGATTTCTGTCTTTTCTGTCTGAAAATGCACCAGGAACCATAGGTTGCCTCTAGATTCAATTTAAGAACTACTCAAATTGTGGCTTGAGAGCTGGGAAACTGCATTGTCCCACAGGGAGCCCTTGCTGGAGCAATACCTGCTTTAGACAGTGATTGCTCCAGTTATTATCCTGTAAATTATAGCTGTAAATTACCTGTAAATTATAGTTGGAAAGGCCTGTAGATTCCCCCCCCCCCCAATTCTGAAATCACATGATTAAAATAGCCTCTGTGGTTTCAATAGGGGCTTATTTTTAAAAGCACACATACCAACTTCATCCACAACATTTAGATGTAATTGATAGCAATCATATTTTGCATTAGGAACAGCTTTGACTTAGCACGTATAAGCTGTAGAACAAAAAGTCCCTGTGATCAGTCATAATAAGATTTCTACTGGCAACTTGTAACCATGTAATGGTTTAGTGATCTTTAATGTCAATTCTGCCCGATCAAATATTTCATTTTGTACCCTTTTTTTCTCATTAGTGTTGCATATTCTTAAAAAGACATAACATCACATAATTTGCAAAGTAACATAAATTGAATCTTTCATTCCAGAGACAATATAATCATGAAGTTACTGCTGGAAAGCAACATTAAGCCACACTTTTTTCATACAATCACAGAATTAGTGTGTGTCTAATATGTCATCTAATGGGACGCAGGTGGCGCTGTGGGTTAAAGCCTCAGCGCCTAGGACTTGCCGATCGAAAGGTCGGCGGTTCGAATCCCTGCGGCGGGGTGCGCTCCCGCTGCTCGGTCCCAGCGCCTGCCAACCTAGCAGTTCGAAAGCACCTCCGGGTGCAAGTAGATAAATAGGGACCGCTTACCAGCGGGAAGGTAAACGGCGTTTCCGTGTGCGGCTCTGGCTCGCCAGAGCAGCGATGTCACGCTGGCCACGTGACCCGGAAGTGTCTCCGGACAGTGCTGGCCCCTGGCCTCTTAAGTGAGATGGGCGCACAACCCCAGAGTCTGTCAAGACTGGCCCGTACGGGCAGGGGTACCTTTACCTTTTTAATATGTCATCTAGTCTACCCTCTCAGCTTGATACAGGAAACCCAGAGCTATATAATCCAAAACAAATAACTGTTTCCCACCACCTTGGCCCACACCAATAGCTAGTGTTTTGTGGTGACTCCACATTCTCAGTCCTAGGTATTGTGTGTGTGGCCTGTCTCTTTAAGATTAATGCCTGGTCTGCAATTGAAACTCCCCTCCCTGCTTTGGGTGCGGTTCCCTCTACAACTGAGTGGGAGCTAGTTGGAACCTTAGTCTTGCCCACTGGCTGCTATGCTGAGTTCTCGATCTGTTTTTCACAAATAGATACTACTACTGAAGCTTTCCTGCTTAGTATTATAACAGACCCACTGGAAGGCTTGGGAGTACCCTTCCCAAACCCAAGGGATGTAACACGGTGTCAGAAGTGGGCCTACAGTTTCAGTAAGCCAGAAGTATTTCTAACAGAAAGCCTGCAGCCAGTGGCGTAGCGTGGGTTGTCAGCACCCGGGGCAAGGCAAGTAATTTGTGCCCCCTAACCCGTGGATTTGCGCCCCTAACCCTAACCCCCAAATGTTGCGCCCAGTGTGGCCGGCCCCCCCTGCACCCCCCACACTACGCCACTGCCTGTAGCTGCTGCTGGAAACTGCAAGATGAACACCTTCAAGCCTACTTCTGAGCTACACTAGTGTAGAGGTTTTCTACCCTTTATCAGGCATTTTCTAAGATTTTTTTTTCCTATTTCTACAAACCTTAGAATTCTCCCAAGGCTCCTTTTCAGAAAAGCACCTGGGGTTTCTTTTTTCTTTTACTAAACAAAGGATGGTGTACTTCATGGAGGGAGCTGTAATCAGTAGCATTAGTTTTTTATGAACTTGGTTCCCATCAGAGAGGGAAAGTTTTGCATGTGTGGAGACACGTTATAGCTTACTGACAACTTTTTAAAAGCACAGGCTGTCTCCATTCAAAAATGAGAACTACAGTGGTACCTCGGGTTACAGACGCTTCAGGTTATAGACTCCGCTAACACAGAAATAGTACCTCAGGTTAAGAACTTTGCTTCAGGATGAGAACAGAAATCGCACGGCGGTGGTGCGGTGGCAGCGGGAGGGCCCATTAGCTAAAGTGGTGTTTCAGGTTAAGAACAGTTTTAGGTTAAGAACAGACCTTCAGAACGAATTAAGTTCTTAACCCGAGGTATGACTGTACTTTACTCAGACAGCCTTTGTCCCCCGGTTGGAAGAAGGGGAGAAAGAACTTTGTACTTGTTCCTTGGCAATTCAGCTAAAGTAACAAAATGTCTGAATTGGACAAGAGGGCCTTGGGGTCTCTTCCAATTAATTACACTGAAGCTGAGTCCAAATCACAGCTGACTCCACCAGTGGTGTTTGAAGCTGAGTACATATGACATAAGCCACAATCTATAGGTATGCTCTAGCTTCTTCAGAAATTCTGTTGGATGCTTTCCCCCTCAAACAAGCTTCCTTCTGATTTGAAAAAGGAAGTCACAGTCAAGCTGAGATGTATACATTTCAGGCAGCTGTTGCACATGCCACACACACAACACTTTCAGGGACTTGGCATTTGATGGTCGGGGGAACAAATCAAGTGATGGGCATTGGGCGAAGAGATCCTTGCCTATTGGTCTACACAGCAATGTGAGAATAAGGGAGATGATCTCGCTTTGTTTCAAACCACTAATGTGAACATAGACACAGAACCACCTGTGAGACTGAGAGCCAAGCCAATTCTCCCAATTTCTGCTGCTCTTGGCCTACTGAAATTTACTCTCTTACACCCCATTAATCTCAGAACTGGGGCACTGGAATCTTGTGACTTAATTTCCCTAAGGCAAAAGAACCCATGGAAGTTGCAGCTAGTGTGCTTTATTTTCAAAGCGACTTCTTGCTGACAGAGTCATCAGCAATGCCAAGAGGACAGGTCATGCTGTCATAGTAACTCGTAAATAAATGCTTAATAATGAGCATAATTGACTGAGAAATGCAGGAGGTAAATAAACAGGCTTTTTTTTAATAGAGTATGCAATAGTGTTTAACTTTTAATATTGTTTTAATAATTAAAAAAACCTGAGTGCTTTAAACTCACATTAAACGCCATCTAGCATAATTTTGTTCTATTTACTTCCCCAAAACCCTTTGTTAGGGAAGATGGCTATGTGTCTCACTTTACACAGGACTGTTCTCTATTTGGAAATAGTTTAAACTGTCCAATGCCCAATTTAACAATAAATAACCCTAGCAAGGAAAATCAGGGGCCTTCACAGTAACCCAACAACAGCATTTGGACAGGAAACTGAACTGGTGCACAGCCCAACTTGTCACGGTCTTCCCCTCACTGTAGTGAAATGTATTCTATTTCTACATTAGCAATCAATTTCTAAATTTGTATCTATACATAAAAATTGACATATTCAAGTTTCATGCAAATTGGAGTCCTATTTGGTCCTATTTTCTTCTTAAAGAATTTTATTTTGGAGGGGGGACAACGCATAAGTGCCCACTGTATGTGAAGGGGTGAGGTTTAGTGACCCCATAGCTGGCCAGCCAAAACCATCACAGGGTCTCAGGACTCTGTGCTGCCCAGCCTCTATGTGACATCAGAAGAACATCAGAACAGCCTGCTGGATCAGGCCATGGGTTCATCCAGTCCAACATTTTGTTCTCACAGTTCCCGACCAGATGCTTGTGTTAAGTTGTGGGTGAATATATCTGACAACACAGCAATTCTTCAAACAGCTCTTGTTTATTCACAGGCCAGGACAGAACTGAACTGAAGGGTTCAGTCAGCCTGCTTATATAGAGCTCCAGTACAACGTAACTGTAACAATTTTCTAAAACTATCCAATCACTAAACGTCACTTTTGATCCCTTATTTGCATAACTATCTACAGTATCCCCCTGCTGGCCCAGGGTGAGAACTTCAGTACATAACACTTGTGAGAAACCTGCAAGTGGGATGTGAGTGCAAAGGCACTCTGCGCACCCGTGGCTCCCAGAAACTGGTATTCAGATGCACACTGCCTCTGACCGTAGTGGTAGGACATAGCCATGGTAGCAGTTGATAGCCTTGCCTTCCATGAATCTGTCTAACTCTCTTTTCAAGCCATCCAAGATGGCGGCCTTCACTGCCTCCTGGGAGACTTTAACACTGCACAGTATGGGAAAGTACTTCTTTTTGTCTGTCTGATTCTTCCAACATTCAGTTTGGATCAATGTCCACATAACTCTACCAGCCTTCCTCAACCTGTGGGTCCCCAGTTGTTGTTGAACTACAACTCCCATCACCCCTAACTAGCAAGGCCAGAGCTCAAGGATGATGGGAGTTGCAGTCCAACAACATCTGGGGATCCACAGGGAGAAAAACTTCTATTGCCTCTTTTTATGTATCCTCTTCCTCAAATCAAATCAATTTTTTATTGTGGTCATAGACCAGCATAAGGGGGAGGGAAAACTATGTTGAACTATATGTTGAATTCCTTCCACTGTTACCTTACGCCGCCATTAGGTTACTGAGTCTTACTCCCAATCAGGTAGGCGCAGGACCGAAACTTAAATATCCTGAACAACTACCACCAGCTGCTAAGAACTTCTGTGTTCCTGGCAAAATATTTTTAAAAATTTTTGGTCCATGATTGTCAAAT
Source organism: Podarcis gaigeae (assembly GCF_964106915.1). Classification (NCBI taxonomy): domain Eukaryota; kingdom Metazoa; phylum Chordata; class Lepidosauria; order Squamata; family Lacertidae; genus Podarcis; species Podarcis gaigeae. Next base: position 48,604,438 of record NC_139687.1, on the reverse strand, counting down.
TGTTTAGCCTGGAGCAGAGCCTCTGAAGCTCTTGGAAATACTACGTAGGAGGTATCCTGATGACTACAGCCTTTGGCTTCAGGGCTGGGATCATTTGCCAAATGCTAAATGTTAAACCTGGGGTTTTTTTTAAGTCTGCTGAAAGCTTCTAACACTCCAGACGACCACCTCTTCCCCACATGACCACCCATTTGCCATATTTTGCAGCAGGGGTCACCGGGAGTTATTCAGAATCCAAATCATTTTAACATATTGCCCAATGAGTCAGTGCTCCAAGATCAATTGTCTATAATGGTTTCCAACTGCCACATGGTTTTCCATACAGCGTAGAGCTGAACTGAGACTGTGTGGCCAAGGGCCAAATCTGAAAACACAAATTGCACATATCTCAGGGCTTATACAATGCAGTGAGCTGCGCATGTGGTAGCTATTGTATATCAGCATTGCAATTAAGCAGCCATCTGGTGATGAAGGGGAACTGTTCATATTCCTTTAATAATGAAGTTGATTTTTAAAAATAAAAATAAGGGCTCATTAGTTTTATCTGCAAGGTGGCTGCCTTCAGGCCTGCTGCGAGCGCTCTTCCAAATTGGAGGGGGGAATCATAGTTTTATGGCAGTGATTTCTACAGATTCCCGCCCTCCCCCAGCCTTTCCCCCTGGTTTCTCACATTTAATAAATTAAGCTAAGTTAGTGTACTAAAGGGCTGGGGAACCTCAGTGCATTCAGAACCTGAATTCAAGCCTCCGTGTGTCTCTGTTTGGCCCCTGGGACTGGTCTCTGCCTGGTCACACCCCTCCCCAGCCCTGTAGAGCTCCCCTCTTGAGTGCTTTTGACTGCCTTTGTCATTGAGCTCTGATAATGCTTTTTGCTTGCCCAGAGGGAGAACAGAAAGGGGAATGCGATACCCTGCTCCAACATTTCTGATGAAAATAGGGACATCCTATTCCATAACAAAGGGATGCTGGTGGCGCTGTGGGTTAAACCACAGAGCTAGGACTTGCCGATCAGAAGGTCGGCGGTTCGAATCCCCGCGACGGGGTGAGCTCCTGTTGCTCATTCCCTGCTCCTGCCAACCTAGCAGTTTGAAAGCACATCAAAGTGCAAGTAGATAAATAGGTACTGCTCTGGTGGGAAGGTAAATGGCATTTCCGTGTGCTGCTCTGGTTCTCCAGAAGCGGCTTAGTCATGCTGGCCACATGACCCGGAAGCTGTACGCCGGCTCCCTCGGCCAATAAAGCGAGATGAGCGCCGCAACCCCAGAGTTGGTCACGACTGGACCTAATGGTCAGGGGTCCCTTTACCTTTACCTTTATTCCATATCAACAATAGAAATAATTTTATTATTTAAATGCTGCCCATCTGACTGGGTTTTCCCAGCCACTCTGGGCAGCTTGCAACATATATAAAAACATATAAAAACATTCAGATGTCTTTCAAAGGTTGTATAGTTACTTATATCCTTAGCTCGGAGGTCACATAACTCCATACCCTCCAACATTTCTCCGGTGAACATAGGGACGTCCTAAGGAAATAGGGACATTCCAGGATCAAAACAGAAACTGGGATGGCTTCTGTAAATCTGGGACTGTCCCTGGAAAATAGGGACACTGCGCTGTGTGTAGGAACTAGCCTACTATAGAAAGGTAAGAGCGCAGCACTGCGTCAGCTGCCTTTTGTTAAGGGTCGTTTGTGTAGTTTGTTAAGGCTGCTGGGTGTTGTTAGGAAACCCTTAATAAACTATACTTCATATCCCAGGATTCTTTGGTGGAAGCCATGACTCTTAAAGTGCTTTAAGAGTGCTTTAAAATTTATAATGCTGAAGTGACCAGATGTATCGGCAGGCTTATGAGAACTCCCAAAATGTGCAACGGTATGTATAAACAAACAAATAAACAAATGGAGGAAGACAAAGGGGTCAGAGATTACTGACTGGCTATTGGGTTTGGGACACGGGTGGCGCTGTGGGTTAAACCATAGAGCCTAGGACTTGCTGATCAGAAGGTTGGTGGTTTGAATATCCGTGACGGGGTGAACTCGCGTTGCTCGGTCCCTGCTCCTGCCAACCTAGCAGTTCGAAAGCACGTCAAAGTGCAAGTAGATAAATAGGTACCGCTCTGGTGGAAAGGTAAACGGCGTTTCCATACACTGCTCTGGTTCACCAGAAGCGGCTTAGTCATGCTGGCCACATGACCCGGAAGCTGTACGCCGACTCCCTCGGCCAATAAAGCGAGATGAGCGCCGCAACCCCAGAGTCGGCTACAACTGAACCTAATGGTTAGGGGTCCCTTTACCTTTACCTTTATTTGGTTGGGGGTGGGGTGTGGGAAGGACATGGCAAACCAGGGGAAGGAAGGGATGGAGAGGTCGGGATCCTGCCCGCACTGCAACATTTGGTGCCTTTTCTCCTTGTCCCATTGTAATCACAGCGTGCATGAATTTATCTCTGTGTAGCCTGACAAAATTGATGAGGCTTTTCATAGCTTGCAGTCCACTTCCTAAAACGCTTCCGTGGCTCCAAATCTGGGCTTTAAAACAAAGAAGCAAGCACACATACATACAAAATGGCAGCACTGCCATGTAGACACATCGCCGACAAAAGGCATTTGGGAAGGAAAACTCTTGAAGTGTTGAGCAGCCTACTGTGGCGAACACAACACTAGGCAACTTTATAAGAGAACAGGGCATAGCTGTATTCAAGGCAGCCTCAGAGAGTGTGCAACCATCTCCTCTGAAACATGAAACGTTATTCTGGAAACCAGTTTGGAAGAGAAAACCAGTGGGCAGAAGTGCCCCTGTCTTGGGATACAATGCCATGTGTGCAACATATGGAACAAAGCTGAATCACTGGACTTTAGTGCAGAGATAACAACAGATGGGAGAGAGCGGCCACTGGCTCATTTCCCTCCCCTTTTTGGAACACGATTCCGGAATGACTGTCTCTTCAGCTGCCACAGAAAAGAAGCCCTTTTTATAATGTAAAAGGTAAAGGTAAAGGGACCGCTGACCGTTAAGTCCAGTCACGGACGACTCTGGGGTTGCAGTGCTCATCTCGCTTTACTGGCCAAGAATGCTGGTGTTTGTCCACAGACAGCTTCTGGGTCATGTGGCCAGCATGACTAAGCTGCTTCTGGCAAACCAAAGCAGTGCACGGAAACGCCATTTACCTTCCCGCCAGAGCAGTACCTATTTATCTACTTGCACTTGACGTGCTTTCAAACTGCTAGGTTGGCATGAGCTGGGACTGAACAACAGGAGCTCACCCCATCGCGGGGATTCGAACCACTGACCTTCTGATTGGCAAGCCCTAGGCTCAGTAGTTTAGACCACAGTGCCACCTGCGTCCCAGTTTGTAATGTACTCATCTACAAAAGTCATCCCTGCAGCTCTATGGATAACTTCATTAGTTTCCCTCTTCCTTCATTTCTGCAGGAGTTTACATTTACTCTTGTGTAGGGGGGGCGCGTCCCATTGCTCTGGCTTCTGCTAGTGTGCAATACGTTAGTTGAATCTGGCCTAATATTTTTAGTATCATAGTAGCAGAAGCACATTCCATTTCATTCCTGCAGTCAGGTGCTGCTGCAAGGGAGTTTAAAATGGAAAACGGCGCCTGCTCAGATATTTACGATACACACATACACATGGTTTAGCAAACCACTTATCTTTTGCTCTGATATATCAGGAACATAGGCACAGCTTTAAAGCATGGAATGGCCAGCGAGCAAGGTAAGATTGGAAGAATATGTTGAAGGCAAAACACCACAAAGTTAAATATATATTTCATGCAGAGGGGACATTCAGCATGCTGTTCTTACAGTGGCTAACTACATGTCTATGGAAGGCCCAAAACCTAAGAACAACAGAACCTAAGAACAACAGAACTGATGATTCCCACAACTGGAATTCAGAAACATATAGCCTCCAGTAAAGTAATGTATCTTTTAGGGAAGCAAAATGGTTATTTAACTAGCTTCTGCATTCCCCTCCTCCTGTGTTATTATGCAAACCATTCTGCAGAGTTCTTTTATATAAGCCAGCATGGTGTGATATAATAATGATGATTATTACGATCACTTACAATCTGCCCTTCAGTATGAAAGTTCCAGGGTGCTGTACCATCAATCGTACAATTATTATAAAAAGCTTTAAAAAAAGATAAAAGCACAGAAACAACAGCTATAAACCTAACTAAATCCAGCAGAGTAATACCATGAAACCAAAATAAGTCCTAAAACCTGCAGAGAAATCTGAGGACATTGACAAGCTGGAATGTGTGCAGAGGAGGGCAACCAAAATGATCAAGGGTCTGGAAACCAAGCCTTATGAGGAACGGTTGAGGGAGGTGGCTATGTTTAGCCTGGAAAAGAAGACACCAAGAGGAGATAAGATAGCTATCTTCAAATATGTCAAGGGTTGTCTCATGGAAGATGGAGCAAGCTTGTTTTCTCCTACTCCAGAGGCTAGGACCTGAACCAATGGATTCAGGAAAAACTTTCTGTCAGTAAGAGCTGTTAGACAATGGAACGGGCTCCCTCAGGAGGTTGTGGGTTCTCCTTCCTTGGAGGTTTTTAAGCAGAGGTTGGATGGCCCTTGTGGTGTAGTGGTTAAGAGCAGTGGACTCGTAATCTGGTGAATCGGGTTCGCGTCTCCGCTCCTCCACATGCAGCTGCTGGGTGACCTTGGGCTAGTCATACTTCTCTGAAGTCTCTCAGTCCCACTCACCTCACAGAGTGTTTGTTGTGGGGGAGGAAGGGAAAGGAGAATGTTAGCTGCTTTGAGACTCCTTAGGGTAGTGATAAAGCGGGATATCAAATCCATCTGTCATGGATGCTTGAGATTGCTGCATTGCAGGTGATTGGACTACAAAACCTTTGGGGGTCCCTTCCAACTCTATGCTTCTTTGAAAGCACTCTTATACCACTTTAAGAGTCATGGCTTCCCCCAAAGAATGCTGGGAACTGAAGTTTGTTAAGGGTTCTGACGTCACAAGTCCACAGTTCCCAGCACCTTGAACAAACTACAATTCCCAGCATTCTCCAGGGTGGTTAAAGTGGTATAAGAGTGGTTTGGATGTATGGTGTGGATGTGACAGGAGTTTGTGGCAAATCTTTCACTCACTGCAACAGGAGTAACAAACAGTGTCTGTCACATCTGGCTGTCTTAAGTGTGTGAGCTTTGCAAAAACAACACCCACACCCACACCACAGAACGCTGTCTTATACAGAGGCTTTTCTTTTTCATTTTTCTGACTTTCAAACAGTAAGGGAGAAATGGTGGGGAAAGATAATACTTGCAAGGAAGAATAATTAAAGTCGTTTCAATATTGTTCCAGCGAAAGCTGAAATTGTATAGGGAGCTCATATGCTTATTGTAACAATTTTCATGAAGATGACAGAGCTTCTGCGCAGCTAATCAAACTCGTAATCTTGCAAAGAAAACAGCAATGATGAAAATGCATCCCAAATGCCGGCACTCCTAATTTCCAACATGCTATCATCTTCTTAATTTCAAGGAACATCCTTCTTTCTTCTCACAATGTGATAATGAAGGTGGTGATGACTGAATGGAGTAGAAAATATTGCGAACTGTACACTCATTAATTTCCCAGAGACTTGTAATCAGGTTCCTTTTTAACAACTCGCACAACACCTTCTCCCACTGCCTAGAGTGGGGGAGAAAAACCTTTGGGTTCCTTAGCTTGTTGCAGACATGATTTGGATAGATTGAACATGTGCAGAGGGAACAGCATCATGGTAACAGACTCATACAATGTGTTTCTATGCCTGAAATGAACCATTACACATACCAAACATTCAAATAAGAGATCACCACATCCCACACATCCATGCTACCTGAAAAAGCCAGCATTGCATGCCCCATCCTAGTAGTGATGTATGGAGGTGAGAGCTGGACCATAAAGAAGGCTGATTGCCGAAGAATTGATGCTTTTGAATTATGGTGCTGGAGGAGACTCTTGAGAGTCCCATGGACTGCAAGAAGATCAAACCTATCCACTCTTAAGGAAATCAGCCCTGAGTGCTCACTAGAAGGACAGATCCTGCAGCTGAGGCTTCAATACTGGAGGCCACCTCATGAGAAGAGAAGACTCCTGGAAAAGACCCTGATGTTGGGAAAGATGAAGGGCACAAGGAGAAGGGGACGACAGAGGACAAGATGGTTGGACAGTGTTCTCGAAGCTACCATCATGAGTTTGACCAAACTGTGGGAGGCAGTGGAAGACAGGAGTGCCTGGCATGCTCTGGTCCATGGGGGTCACGAAGAGTCGGACATGACTAAATGACAACATGCCTAGCACCTTTTCCTAAAGAGTTTTTGGACTCCTGGCTTACTCCTGAACACATTCTCTTGGTTCATCTTTTATCCCTGGCTTGCTCCTTCCTCTGCCTTGGCCCTTTGTGTGCTTGACTGCCGACTTGTCCCCCCAGCTTCTGGTTCTCAGTCCCTGGCTCACTTCAGTGTGCGGCCAATTGCTCAACCCCGATGCTACTCTGAGCACAGAAGCTCCTGCAGAAGCACATTGGATGACCTCCCCAAACAATGTGCTTCAGCTATCAAAAATTTAAGAAATATGGGTGTTGATGTATTGATACTCTAGGGCAGGAGAGGGGAACCTATTTCAGCCTGAGGGCCAGGTTCCCTTCTGGGCAACCTTCCAGGGACCAGATGCCAAAGTGAATGGCATTCTGTCTGATAGTCACCCCCATGCCCCTTCTGATATGATACAATAACCTTATCATTGTACAATCATGTGATAATAAGGGATAGATTGTACAATTAATGGACATCTGCATGTGCTTACTTTCAGCGAGAGCTACAAATATATAGGCAAATATATTCTTTTGGAGTGACTAAGTTGTGTTTTCCATGAAGTTCCCATGACACTCCATTGTACATAACAGAACTTTCCCACCATTCGCTTGAAACGTAAATGTGTTTCAGTTTTCCGACATATTTAGCTTCGGCTAAGCATGTTTTCCCTTTCATGCTGATTGAGCAACTCTAAGACAGTGGAGATAGGGGCCCTGCAGGGACCCTGCTGCAGAAACAGTCAAAGGTCTTTGACCCCAGATCACTTCACCACTGGTTGTAGAGCTCTGGGACTTGACCCCATTCCTGTTGAGTGAAAAGGTTTCTGCAAACATTCCCGAGAATTTGCACTGGGATAAAGATATACAGTTACTGATTATCCTCCTTACAGATGATGACCATCTCTTTTCCTTCCAAGTGAGACTCGGCAGACCAGTTTGCCATTTTTAATGTTTATCTTGGCAAGAGAATTTTTTTAAAAAAGAAGGAAGTGTAACCCAACTACAGTGAGTGACAAAACTTCCATTTCCCCAGGCAATTAGGGTGAAACAGCTGTCCTTCACTAATTTTGTCCATGACTAATTCAGAAGGAATCTGACCCAAAGGAGCTGGGGAGTCTTAGCTAGGGGAGGGTGGAAATGATTTGAAAAAAGAATTGCGTGTCCTGTCTGCTGCAGATTTGGCCCAGTGCCAATTTCAGGACAACTTGGCTGATGAGGGGTTTTTATTAGATCACGTACAAGGAGGAAAATAACAAGAAAGTGTTTCATAAATCGGAGGCAGGATTTGCAGTGGGTCCTCTGAGCCCCCTACGCCTAGGATGGTAGGGTGTGTGGACTGTTGTCGTCATTTGTGAGAGGCTGTGAGGTATCTGCACTACAAATTTAAATCTGTTTCAAACCTGGTTTAAGATATGTGGTGGCGTAATAGCTAAGCATATGAGCCCAGCCCAGAGCTCATCTCCACAGACTTTGGTTCCTTCAAGGCCCGGGAGAGGAGCACCCCCTCAAAAATATGCACCTGGTCTCACGGCTCCTCTGGCACTCCCCCATGCTACACCCCTGAACTAAAGCACAACCTTTGCCTTTCCATTACAATTCCAAACCATCTTGCGGAGCAGTGTAACCATTTAAACTGCAGACATGGAACAGGAACCTCTATTAAAGAGGAGGATTGTGGCTTGATTGTTTTCCCCATTCTCTGACAGCCCTCCTTGCTTATATCTCACAATTACACCCGACAGCCTCAATCCAGCAGATGACATCATTGCTCTTGCTTGTGGGGGGAGGGGAAATGTCCTAGAGCTGCACTCCTTCTCTACTGTGCCACTTGAGTGTAATGATCGCTGGCAGGCAAGCAAGCCTCAATAAGAATTAATGACTCTCCGGCAATTTTATGCATGTTTATTTACAAAAAGACACATCCAGAGCCCGGCTTCTCACTTGCTCGCATTTACGTCTGTTGGTTTGTCTGAAGTTTTGCCTTTCCCACAGCAGGAAGGACACCAGACTCCTGCCTTTCCCCTCTTGCCCTTCCGCTGCCTTCTGATTTTATCCAAACACCTAGAATGGGGACTGAGAGGCTGACCTCCCCCCTACTCCCCACTGACTTGACACAGACCCAGATCTCTGCTTATCTGCTGGTTGCCTAGCAATGCTCCGGCTGCCTTCCAACTCCTCCTCTTCTTGAGAGCTAATAGAGTCTTCCCCAGGAAGGAGGGTCGAGCTGCCCTCTCTCAATTCTGTCAGCCAGTTTTCATCTGCAGTTCAATCTCTTAGTTCACTTAGTTCACTTAGTTCAACCTCTGAGTCTAACTCATCCCCTGTGCTCTGGGAGGCCACGTTCCTGACATTGAGGTGCTCAAGACCGAGGAAGGAAGCAGGGAGGTAAAGGTCATGTGATCCTACCTGGACCCTGAGATCATCTCAGACACCCCCACTCCATCAATGAGGTACACCCTGGAAAGCTATGTACTTTCAGAAATGTGTAAATGCATACATAGAGCATGAACCACTCAAGTGTGAACGCAGTGCCAGCATGCAGATCAAGAGCTATCTCCCGCCTTGACTGACCAGCAGACTGCTGAGCTATTAAGTAGGGATCATGGAGTCTGTGCACTCCAAGCCTTCCCTCTCACCAAGATACCAGGAGATTTGAATTTCAAGGTTGAGCAACCTACTGTATACTGAGTGAAGAGACAAGAGATGACTGTGCAGGGGCAGAGGGTGAGGATGGAGACAATTTTTAACATGCAAGTGATGCTTGTGAATTTTCTGCCTTTGAATTCGTTTGTGTAACAGACCTCCCTGATAGATAATCTGGGACATTTAAGAAGCCTGAGATTAACAAGTTTCATGGTTCGGTTTTGCACATCCCCATCATTAACAAAAACAAACAAACAAACAAACCACAAAGATACCGTATTTTTTTGCTCTATAAGACTCACTTTTCCCTCCTAAAAAGTAAGGGGAAATATGCATGCATCCTATGGAGCGAATGCAGGCTGCGCAGCTATCACAGAAGCCAGAACAGAAAGAGGTGATCCCTTTTACTGTTCTGGCTTCTGAGATTCAGATTTTTTTTTTCTTGTTTTCCTCCTCCAAAAACAAGGTGTGTCTTGTGGTCTGGTGCATCTTATAGAGCAAAAAATACGGTAACTTCTGCTGACTTCCAGCTCTATATTTGAACTCTTAATTCACTTCCCCATTAAAAAAGAAATTGCATAATGGCTATAGACACATAATATGGAATGAACCAGAAAACCCAGAATTTTGACACTTTGCCTTACCTAAGCACTCGGCAAAGGGCATGTTGTTACTCTTCCTACATTGTGTAGGCCTAGTAGTAATTTGTGTAGACAACTCATTTTTGATGGAGGGTAGGTTTGAATCACACCAATAAGAACATATGAAGAATGCTTCTTGATGATAATAACTTCTTTTCTAATAGTTTGCGTAAAGTACTCGTTTTCACACACAAGGGTAACTGGAGCTTTGTGATTTTGCCTTCTTCAATGACAGAGTGCTGCATTTGAATAAATGCCCTCAAATACAGGAGCATAATATCCTAATGGCGCAGACAATATCTAGTGTGTTGAACTGACTCTTCTACTTTCCCCAGCCAAGTTTTTAAGGTTGTGGCAGAGTTTTGTGCTATGAATTCAAACATGGTAGGATGGGAGGGGGGCAGAAAACAGAATAGCCTCTAGCTCAGCCTTTCTCAACCTGTGGGTCCCCAGATGCTGTTGAACTACAACTCCCATCACCCCTAGCTAGCAAGGCCAGAGCTCAGGGATGATGGGAGTTGTAGTCCAACAACATCTGGGGACCCACAGGTTGAGAACCGCTGCCTAGCTTAAACCATACCACAAATATGCTGGAACAGAGCTCCAAACTCTCCAAAAACACACCACACCATGGATGGCGCCACAGATGACTGCAGGAATGCTTCTTCCATCCTTATTATGGGAAGCAATTGGGATGCCTCTTCGATCCTTCTGCTCTGTCTTCCTTTGATAGAGTGACAGAGGGTGGCCACATGTCCTACTTAAGGTCTGGTTTAACAGGGGTCACCAAACTTTTGGGACCCATGGGTCTACTTGGAATTATACTATTTAATTACTCTTGATTTGTTGTACTTATCTCACGGAATCTCAGAGAGTTGGAAGGGACCCTGGGGATCATCAAGTCCAGCCCCCTGCAATGCAGGAATATGCAACTGTCCCTTACGGGGATCAAGCCTGCAACCTTGACGTTGTCAGCATCATGTTCTAGCCAACTGAGGTATCTCAGCTTTTTCTCCAAGGAGCTCAAGGTGGCATTTACGGCTCCCTTCAGGGACAATTTCTGGTGCAGAAGGGAAAGGCTGGTGCACACACTCCACATTCACACAGCCATTGTAGTCTCAGTCTGGCTCACTCTATGGAGACCCTATCTAAAAAGAGAGAGATTGCTGTGTGGAGCACACATTTAACCCAATTCAATATTTCTTAATCGGTAGGCATATTTGTACCACTTGGGCATTTAGCTTTCAAGTAACTGACTCAATTTCTCATGAGCAGGGGAGAAAGCAAACCACAGCCTAGCATATTCTAATGAAGTCACACAGGAGTTTTGGTTTTTTTAAAAAAATTATAATAATTTAGGTGACTTTTTGTGAATCTCATTTCCTATGCTTTAGCAATTCCGAAAATGTCCATTCAAAGCAGGCCCCAGTAACCACGAAAACTAGATAATTATCTCAGGAAATGCAAGATGAACTTTTCAGAATGTGAGCAAAAGGACATCAAAAGTCAATGGTTCATGAGCTGCCGAGCCCATTCTGCACAGAAAAACCTAGTGTTCCAGACATTGCCTTATGCATGCTTGTTGTTGCTTATCTCCAGTTATTTTAGAAAAAGAAAGAATATCCTCTCATGCATGATCACCTCCTGTTTTTTCCTTTAGCTTGCATACAGACCTACCCCTTTCTTAAATCATTTCCAGGGAGAGGATTTGGGGCACATCAGGCATGCTAATTCAGTATGCTTGGAATTCCCTAAATTTTAATTCAGAATGTCTGGAACCCCACAGCGGGTGATTATGATTCTGTTGATATTTATCCAGAGCACAAACGGCATAGCCCACAATAGTGTCATGCAGGGTTGGGGAAACTTTTTGGGACTGCTGACAGCCATTACTACAGTAGACGGCATTGTTGGGTGGGGCCAGAACCACATACAATCACACAACACCCCCTTGACATATGCACAGACACACAATCCCGGACACACGGGATTTCAGTAACTCCATGTGTGTGTCACAAAGTGCCGTAGAGTTTATCAAGCAACGACAGCTCTGAAATACACTTTACTTGTTCAGATTGTCCACAGGTGGGGAGGGAGGACTCAGTAACCTTGCAAAAAAAAAGAACCCCAACAGAAAACAGAAGTTCAATATGCACCTCAGCTGCAAGTGACTATCCAAAATCCTCAGACTTCAAAATGTGATGGCATCCTGAAAATGGCATATATGCAACTGCAAGATGCATCAGAGCTTCTTACATATTTTCAAAGAACACATTTGATCCTCTTACAAAGGTAAGAGCTGCCGTTATTTATTTTTCATTTATTGGGTAAAGGTAAAGGGATCCCTGACCATTAGGTCCAGTCGTGACCGACTCTGGGGTTGCGGCGTTCATCTCGCTTTATTGGCCGTGGGAGCCGGCGTACAGCTTCCGGGTCATGTGGCCAGCAGGACTAAGCTGCTTCTGGCGAACCAGAGCAACACACGGTAACGCCGTTTATCTTCCCTCCAGAGCAGTATCTATTTATCTACTTGCACTTTGACGTGCTTTCGAACTGCTAGGTTGGCAGGAGCAGGGACCGAGCAACGGGAGCTCACCCCGTTGTGGGGATTCGAACTGCCAACCTTCTGATCGTCAAGTCCTAGGCTCTGTGGTTTAACCCACAGTGCCACCCATGTCCCACCTTTTTCATTTATATCCCACCTTTATTCCAAGGCACTCAAGATGGTGTACTTGGTTTTCCTTCTTCCCATTTGATCCTCACAACAACCTTGTGAGGTAGGTCAGGCTGAGAAACACTGGCTGGCCTTAAGTCACCTATGCTTTGCAGGGCATCAAAGCCCTTCCCCTCCTGCTGTTCCCCACCAATGAGCTCATGGGCAGGAGGGGACCCTGAGGGCCAATCTAACTGTGGTCCTGTTTGGCCTACAATCCAGGAGTACTGCATGCTTTGAAGTGCAGGAGCTTATTGTGACAGCTCCCGTAGCCAAGCCCTATACATGCACACCAAAGAGCAGCAGTAAGTAGCTTAATATCCAGTTTATTAGGATCCACATGGCTGCAACCCTGTGCATAGTTTCCTGGGAGTAAACTCCATTCAACTCAACAGCCCTTAGTTCTGACACAATAGGAACAACTTTTAGAAAATACTGAGCTTTAAGGAAAGATTTTCAGCCAGTTAAAAAGCAACCTTTCACTTTGAATTAGAAATGTGAACAGCATTGCAATGAAGTGTTTTCTTTTAAAGGGCTAGTGTGAAGTGGGGACTGCATCAAAGAAAAGGAAAGAAGTATCTAGCCTTGCATAATTTCCCCCCACATTCTCTGACTTTTCATATGCTAATCTGTTACAAGCAAGCACAAAAGCCTTACTATCATCTCACTCACTTCCCACGGACTTTTAATTACCCTGATGTTCCTAGTCTCTAGTCCATTTGCCCCACTATACCACAGAATATAGGACAAAACCATAAGAAGAAACCTGTTGTACTTGGTGCCTTTCTTTCAGGCACTCCTCATATCACTTCTGGTGCATTTTATATCTATATAAGGGATGGGACGACAACTTCCATAATTTCTGAACACTGGCCATTCTGGGCAGGGGCTGATGGGAACTGGAGTCCCTCCATCAGGAAGGCCACAGGGTCCCCAGTCCTGATCTACATTAACTAATCTAAAACCTCCTTAACTGTCAAAGTCGCATAAAACTGAACTCTGACTCCTCACAACTGTTGCCAAACTACCACCCCCAGGATTCTCTGAGGGAAACTATGACTGGTTTCAAAATAGTCCAGATTTTTAGAGTATTTTTGCCGAATGCTTCATGAAACAGCCATGGGAACAGATAAGATATTCGGGATTGGGTTATTGAATGAAAAGGCATTAAAATAAAAAGGTTTGAATGTGTACCATTCACTCCACAAGTCTGTTCCTTCTTCAAACAGGTGCTTCGTCGTTTCCGCAAAGCTTTCTGAAAGAGATTTGCCTTGTAGACTATATGGGCATAAGGGCCTTCTCCTGACTGATATTTCTTCACCGGTTCAATGAAGTAATCTCCATCAGGCAGCTGGAAGTATCCAGCCTGAGAAGGGAGAGAGAGAGAGAGAGAGAGAGAGAGAGAGAGAGAGAGAGAGAATACATAGAACCATTACATTACATTATTTATTATCCACCCTTCACCGTAAGCTCCCAACGATGCGAAAATACAATACTGTTTTTTGCGAGTCTCCCTTGTTTTTTCCACCTTTTGTTTCACGCAGAAAGGTGGGTGGGAATTTTGGCAACTAGACAGAGAAGAAAGCATCACCTGACCTTGTGGAGCAAACTTCATGTTGCTATCAAAGGGTTAAAAGGTAGCAGAAACGCTCTAATCACTGAGCAGCTGGAGGTCATTAGGCTTCCAGGAACATGAGTTTGTATAAATAGTCTCCCGTGTGTTTGTTCTTCCCTTTCTCCCCTTTTGGGCGTGTTTGCTGATATGTGTGGTTCGTCGCGGGGGGGGGGGTTGTTTTGTAAATAAACCTTATCTTTGAGTTCCAAACCGCATGCTCCAAGACTCTTCTTTGAAAAGATACTGCCTCTCCTGCCCTTCTTAAACTGCTGCGCGTAATGCTCTGCTGTAGTGGGACTTGTGACGATGGAAGCGCACTGGGCATTTACATTAAACTAATTAAAGTTTAATGGGACACTTCACTTGGGTTAAAACAAAAAAAGTTGCCTAGCAACTGTCAAGAGTTTCTGAGGGGTGTGGTGACACGGCCACCTCTGCCCCAAAACACATAGTGTCATCAGTTACAAAGGTGAGTAAGGAGGTGAGCCCCTGCTCAAGCCCCCACTTTTGGACAAAGAAGCTATTCTGTGAACAAAAAGGAACTTCCATCTTGGCTCTAGGTGGATTAGCAGGATTTCTGATGTTCACTCTTTTGGGCTGTATTCTCATATAAATATTGCACTTCATTGCAAATCTAAGTTGGAGTGTACCTGTGCGATAGTTTGCCCTTTTAGCAAGGATATAACACATATTATTTTCCATACCCTTTATGGCTGGGGTAGCCAGTGTAATGAACTATCACTCCAATCACCCTTAACCATTCACCATGCTAGCTGGGGCTGATAGCAGATGTAGACCAAAAGATCTGTGCCAACCCCAATACATTATGGTGTATTAGTGCTGAGCTGCCTTATTAATTACCCTTTTGCTGCCTGAATCATTCACCATTCAGTCAAAATTTTGCACACCACCTACAGGAAGACGTATGGTATTTGATGTGAAGGCAAAGTAAGAACAAAATGTGGATAATTTTTTTTTTACAAAATCACCAGCTTTTTGACGTGTGAAGCAATTCTAACATATCACTGACAGATGTCAATATGGACCAAATACACTGCACCAACAGCAGTTAAAACACCATGTGTGAATTGTTTCTTATGTCATTTATGTTAAATCATAACTAGCTTTACCTCCCTGCCCCTAGATTTTATCTGACGAATTTCACATTTTTTTACCCATATTTGCATGACTCTAAGACGCAGGTGGCGCTGTGGGTTAAAGCCTCAGCGCCTAGGACTTGCCAATCGAAAGGTCGGCGGTTCGAATCCCTGCGGCGGGGTGCGCTCCCGCTGCTCGGTCCCAGCGCCTGCCAACCTAGCAGTTCGAAAGCACCTCCGGGTGCAAGTAGATAAATAGGGACCGCTTACCAGCGGGAAGGTAAACGGCGTTTCCGTGTGCAGCTCTGGCTCGCCAGAGCAGCGATGTCACGCTGGCCACGTGACCCGGAAGTGTCTCCGGACAGCGCTGGCCCCTGGCCTCTTAAGTGAGATGGGCGCACAACCCCAGAGTCTGTCAAGACTGGCCCGTACGGGCAGGGGTACCTTTACCTTTACCTTTAAGATCTAAAAAACCAACAATTGCACTTCTTCCAATCTTATCAACCATTCCTAGGCTAGGATGAGTCACAGCAGTCGGCAAGACTCTCCTGTTTCAGGCCCATGTTGGACAGTTTTCTATAAAAACATCAGGGAAATCACTTTTCCACTAGTCTGTTGACATGCTACAGTCCCCCTCCCAACCCAACCCAACCCCAACCCTTGAATAAAGACATTAAGACGCAAAAGGGCAATTCAATTCTTCCTAAGCACATTAAAGTAATAAAAATGCATGACACAGCTTTCAAAATGCCAGCTGCTATTGTTGCCCTGATTGTCTAGAGTTCAGCTGGAGTTCTTTTCAGGGGGAGCTGGGCTAGGCTAGGCTTGGGGGCAGTTCCACTCTCCCAGCATGCAGAACATCTCGCATTTTCATCCTGACAAAAGTCGCCCAGCTGCAGGGAGAAAATGTGCATCTAGCAAATCACACCTCTTTATGATCTGGTAAAGCAGTGTGGGAAACTGTGTCGCAGAGCACATTAAAATGTCAATTTACAAAGAATGACAATGATTTTAATGGAGATATTCTGGGACGCGGGTGGCGCTGTGGGTTAAACCACAGAACCTAGGACTTGCTGATCAGAAGGTCGGCGGTTCGAATCCCCGCAACGGGGTGAGCTCCCGTTGCTCAGTCCCTGCTCCTGCCAACCTAGCAGTTCAAAAGCACATCAAAGTACAAGTAGATAAATAGGTACAGCTCCGGTGGGAAGGTAAACGACATTTCCGTGCACTGCTCTGGTTCGCCAGAAGCGGCTTAGTCATGCTGGCCACATGACCTGGAAGCTGTACGCCGGCTCCCTTGGCCAATAAAGCGAGATGAGCGCCGCAACCCCAGAGTCGGACCTAATGGTCAGGGGTCCCTTTACCTTTATTCTATATCTCACCATGGTGGGGAAGACTGTGACCAGCTGTGTGTGTGTCACTTAGAGGCTAGAAGTGTGTGTTGGGCACAATGCCTGGACATGATGCTGTTGCATGGGGCATCCGGGCATTGCCTGGCAGCTTGGCTCCTGTGGCTGGTGGCGGCTCCTCCTCCTCTTCCTACCACTACCACAGGCCAAGGGCTGCTTCCCCTCCACGGCAGGAGGAAGAGGAGGAGCTACCACATTCCCAGCTTGTGCAACCGCAGTGAGCCACTGTGGCCACACTTCTGGAAGCACATTTCTGACACCAGCTTCCTGAAGTACACTGGCACTGGCAGCTTAGCAGGTCTGCCGGCAGCTTGGCAGGCCTGGAGCCAGTGAACTGGCAGGCATTGTAGCAGTGGCAACACAAGCTGCCCATCAATTTTAGGGGGGCTGAAGTCACCTCAATCCCTATGAGTTGCGGCCCCTGTGTGTGCGTGTATCTGTGCTTCTTTGTCACTAAAGACTTAACTATGAAACATGTGTCTTCCTTGGCTGGGGCAGGGTACCCATCCTTATCCCTTGTGGCTGGTTTCCCCCACTTAAATGCTCCACCAGGTTATTACTGTCTTTCCCATTGTTCTCTGAAACCAGAAGCAAATCCATCTGGAGGGTAATGCAGGGGTTGGTTTGCAGAGGAGAATCAGCAGGCACAGAAAAGGTGAATTGCACTCAAAGATACTGCACCCTGTATTTGAACTATTCCTGCACACATGGGATTGTAAACATCTGTTTGCTAAGTTGTTCTGCCCTGTGTTAAGCAGGAAAAAACCACTTACCGTATATCCAGTGTTAGCAGCTACCTATCCTTTCCCTTTTTGTGTGCCAATTCCCTACCCCCACCTCCCTGTCTCACCAAAGTTGTTTGTACAATTTGTGCAGACACGTTCCCACTTCACCGAGGCATCTGTTGACTCTGTGTACGGTTCTTATGATGTATTCATTAGCTACTGTACTGTCCTCCAGGATCTCTACAGCCTGAAATGTGAGAGTTGGCATGGAACGGATGAGCGTTTTAATTATTTGCCTACTCAAGCATTTACTTACCCTGCTACTTCAGGGCAGACTGTACTGCAGACATTTCCTTGACTTTAC
Source organism: Podarcis gaigeae (assembly GCF_964106915.1). Taxonomy (NCBI): domain Eukaryota; kingdom Metazoa; phylum Chordata; class Lepidosauria; order Squamata; family Lacertidae; genus Podarcis; species Podarcis gaigeae. The sequence goes on along the minus strand of NC_139687.1, from coordinate 48,586,902 downwards.
GAAACAACCATCACGTTGCATTTTTACAGGTTGTTATGACTCTGTACAACTTGTCCTCTTATTAAAAATTAAGAACCTCAGAACATAATAAAACTAAAAAAGGAAGAAGTTGCAGGTTTGATTGACATGGCAAGCTTGGCATAATCCAAAACAGCAAGGGAAAAGGAGAAACGAAAACAACCACTGATTAATTTTTCAAGCTTTTTTTTTGAAGTGAAAGAAGTATGAAAGTTACATCATCCAACATGGAGTTAATTCCCATATTTTCAGCTCAAAAGCAGCTGGAACTTCTGGGAGGCTACTGGGAAAGTGGACTCACCATCAATGTCTGGTCCAGCATTTCCCTTTTGCTGCTGCCAGTCTCCTCTTGAGGAGAGGTGGGGGAGCTGATAGTTAATCATCTAGGCTGGTAAGAAGACCCCTCTCCTCTGAACTGTATTTTAAACAGGCAGCTGAGTCTCCATGGGGCCCAGCAAGACCAGCTGAAACCTTGTGGTCTGTAAACTTTCATTTTACTGTGGGCTTACTCATTTAAGCATATAGATTACCATATTTTTTGCTCTATAAGACTCACTTTTTCCCTCCTAAAAAGGAAGGGGAAATGTGTGTGTGTCCTATGGAGCAAATGCAGGCTGTGCAGCTATCCCAGAAGCCAGAACAGCAAGAGGGATTGCTGCTTTCACTGCACAGCGATCCCTCTTGCTGTTCTGGCTTCTGGGATTCAGAATATTTTTTTTCTTGTTTTCCTCCTCCCAAAACTAGGTGCGTCTTGTGGTCTGGTGCATCTTATAGAGTGAAAAATACGGTATTTGTTGCAGTGTTCTATTATGTTCTGTGTTTTGCTTTTCAGTAATAACCACTTTGGGTATAGCTCACATTGGGAAAGTGGCTTCTATCAAAAACACAGTCGGGAGGTGCTTCTAGCTAGATCATGGGGGGCAATCAAGGGTCATATTCCTTCAGATATAATCAATCTGGGGGCTGCTTGCCAGTGATGGATGGAGCCAGAGACAAAAGTGTCCTGGATTAATGCATCTAAATGATCAGATTATAATTTCATTTATCAAATTTATATCCCATCCTTCCTCCCCAAGGAGCCAAGGGTGGCAAGAATAAAGACACATACATGCCCCAGCTCAGTTTTCACCATGTGTCGGGGTGGGTGTCAGGAGAAGGTCAGCAATAAATCACACTGCACCAGGGAAGTTAACTCCCTCCTCTCCTACTTCCATTTCTAATTCTGGTTCCTGACTTCTCTCTGCCACACACACACCTTTCTTACTAAACCCTGTTACCTCTTCTGCTTCTGACATCTCCTCCCCCCGTTTTCTCCCTCTTCTCCCTCTCTTCTCCCTCTCCCACTCATCATTGTCCCACCACCAATCCCCTGGGGGTTCCCCACTGCTGCCTCCCTTCCCTCCTCGGTATCCTGCCTGTCCATGACATCACAGCCATCTCATATTTGAATCTCATTTGTTTGTTTGCTTTTATTTATTGAGATATGGCTGTATGTGATATCATATCATAAAATAAAATATCAAGGCCAGGTGAGGCCAGGGACCATGTGCAGTCCCCAGGCTGCCCACCTGTGTCCTAGATCCAGCCTTGTTACTAGCTACTCAGGTGATGGATGTGCCATTCATCTCCTCATAGAAAGAAGCAGCCTTTGTTTTGCAATGATCACCTGTTGACTACTGCAGTGCATTGTGTGTGGGGCTGCCTTTGAAAACAGTTTGGAAACCTCAGTAAGACTTTCTAGGTTTCTTGAGGGGCCCAATCCACCTAAAGTTAAGTCCCACTGATTTCAACGGGAAAGCAAATACTTAAGTCTCTTTAAGAACTTGACAGCACTTAAAGTTGGCAAAGTCAGGGCCACTGTCCTCTTTTCACCTCTAAGAATATTTATTTTCAAAAAAGGAAAAGGAAAACAACCAAAGTGCCCCATGATTCCATTTGTGTCCCCTCTCTTACTTTTCCTTTGTGCATGTGTACTGCTAATTAATATGTACAGATGTGCATTTAGAAGTATTTTAAATATAATTGAATTCTCATCCTAGCGGGGAAGATTGTATCTGCTGCCTAGATGTGAACTGCTGATCGGCAACTCCCAGACCCTTGCTCTCCCTTCTTACAACTCTTTATCTTTAAACAGGACTGGACAGCCCTTCAAACAGAGAACTGTCCTCTGTAAAGTAAGCCATTTTAGCCAGAGTGCCCAGTATGGCTGCAGGGCAGTTTCTGCTTCCTTCTACACTTGCTCGGTCTCAGTTGACATAACTGGTACACTCTTAAGAGATGCAAATTTTTGGGCATTTAATTATATTTCTGCAAAGAAGCACCATTTGCATTTTCTCCCTCAGTTGCCAAAAAAATAGTCTTGGGTGACAAGTAAAGTTAGGGAGGAAGAACTATTTCTCTGTCGCTATCCATCATCCTGCCAGCCACAAATTTAATCGCTGGGCTTGTGAGAAAAGGGATTGTTTCTGACTTTATGATTGCAGTTTGCTCCATTTCCCAGGTGCTGGAAAGAAACAGCTGCACAATCTGCTGCGCGTTCCATAAGAATGTTACGGGCACACTGACAGCACAAGGCTGGAGCTACATACAGCTTGCCTCTCTTGATTATCACCAAGGAGGAAAAAAGGGAGGCGAGCCGGTATATGAAACCAATAACTTCACAAACTGCGGAGCCTGCTATTGCCAGAAGGGCCAGCCGCAGAGTTTGAGAAGAGATCACTCAGCATTAAAGGAAACACTGTACAGCACATTATGTTGTGCACGTTGTACCCTAAAACTTAGGGCCATACTAAATGTGATGTTAATTGCATGAATGAAATTAATGAGCATGCTTTTTATGCTATAAATAGCAGCCAGGGAAGGCCTGGTCAGCCCTGGACTCATCGGTGGTGCGGAGGGGACTTGACGATAACCAAAAGTCCTGTAGTTCACTGGTAAAGCATCTGTTTGGCATCCATAAAGTCCCAGATTCAATCCCCAGTATCTCCAGGTAAGGCTGGGAGAGTCCTCTGTCCAAAATCCTGATCAGTAAAAATATTGAACTAGATGGACCAAAGTTGGTATGAGCACATTCCCAGGTTTCCTATATTCCAGAGCGGTGAGAACCTACAGAGGCAGCATTTACCTGAGATTTCTGAAGGAAAGGAGATCAGCGTATGGTGTTTCCTCCATAGGTGGAGGCACAGCTTTGTTACCACAAAATCCCAGAACCCAGCACAGGTACACTGTTCTAAGCCCACCCAGCCCAAGGAGGACAATAGCTCAGTCAGTCACACCACTGGTTCATCTAGCGCAGTTTTGTCCACACGGATTGGAAGCAGCTCTCCAGGTGTGATGGCCTGGGAATCCGATTCAGAGGCTGAACCTGAGGAATCCCAGCCTGCACAGGAGTCCCCGCCTCCAGGGCCGGCTGAGCCGGGGCTGGGGCCTGAGCCTGAAGGGTCCTCACCTGTGCCGGATCCTCAGGAGCAGACACCAGATGAATCCGCTCTGGCTCCGGAGGTGATCGAGGACCCATTGCCTGCAGATGCTCCTCTCCCAGCCCTGTCAGGGGAAGGGGAGGTTGCCTCTGGGTCCAGTAACCCTCCAGCCTCTCTGGAGCTACAGAGGCTCAGGGCAGAGAGGCAGAGGGAACTGAGTTCCTACAGGAGGAGTGCTCGCCTTAAGGCCAGGAGAGGTGAGTCACCTGTGGGCCAGGACCGCCCTATGCCTCAGAGGAGATAAAGGCCAGTCAGCCCAGTCCCAGGTTGCAGGAGCAACGTCGTTGGAAACCTGTTCCTGCCAGCACCCTGTCCTGCTCTTCCAGAGTTCCTGACCACGCCTGGCTCCTTGCCTTGGACCCTGCTTTGCCCTTGACGGACACCTCCATACCCTTGACCCAGGACCAGACTCAGACCACGCTGCACGGTAAACCCCCCCCCCAGACCAGCACACCAGGTTTTCAGGCAGTGTTCTCTCCCAGCCGAACTGAACCTGGGACCTTCCGCATGCAAGGCGGATGCCCTCCTGCTGGTGCCCTTCCTCCAGGCATCAAAACGTCTTGCGCATTTTGGGTGAGCACTTGTGATGTGCTGAGTGGTGAGACCTGTTGGCAGCCATTCCGCATAATGTAGGCATTTCCACATAGGAGATTGCGCAGTCAGTGCAGAAATCCATTGTGCTTGGAAAGGAAGGTTGACAAAGCACCCTCCTCACTGTTTGTGCTTCAGGGAAATGTTGTGGATGGCAAGGCCAATGAAATTGTTGGAGACAAGGACAAATGCCAATTTTGGCAAGCTACAGGGGTCGCTAAGGGTTTGACAAATCGGGCAGATTTTTTGAGTTGTATGCAAGTGCCTCAGTGGAATAACCAAACAGCTTTCTAATCAGCGTTGACGCTTACCTGCAGCTGCTGATAGAGGCCACGTAATTCAGGAAAGTGAAGTTATTTCCATAAGAATTACAGCTCTACATGGGCCATCATTTTAATAAAAGCATTTTCCCCATTTTGTAGGAACTCTTGCTCTTTGTTCAGATCTTTATTAGAATCTCCAATAAATCATTGTCAGCCAGAGAATGTCCATTCCCACCCCCATCCCAATTTTGAGGATATAATTCTGCTGTTCCTTCCGCAGCTCCATGTTTTTTTGTCACTCCTAGGCAAGGCAGGTTATCTTAATGTCGCAGACTATTTGGGAGCAATCTTCAGGTTCAACAGAATGCTAGCCTTGCAGGGAGCAGCACACAAATCAAACTGCCCAGGCTGTTTAAGGAAAGACAAGCAGCACCCCCAGTGAATTATGCCAATCTAAGGAAACAGGTTGGCTTGGTCTATTTCTGAGCCACTTCCAAGCTAAAAGCAGGGATGCAAGGAGGGACTGTTGCTTAGGCAAATGTCAAGGGGAGCAAGGAAGGAACATGCTACAGGTGTATAAAATTATGCATAGTGTAATAGAGAAAGTGAAGTTCTCCCTCCCTCTGCCATAAACCCAGGACCCAACCAGTGGTAGACAATTCGGGATAGACAAAAAAAAAAAAGTACACACAGTTCATGGTTACAATATGACATTTCCTCCCATGGGAGGTCATAATGGCCACCAACCTAGATAACTTTAAAAAGGGTTTAGTCAATTCATGGAGGATAAGGATATCAGTGGCTACACATTACCTCCAGTATCACAGACAGAATTGCTCTGAATTACCAGTTGCTGGGAAATATGTTCAAGAGAGTGCTACTGCACTCTTGTTCTCCTTGCAGCCATCCCAAAGGCACCTGGTTGGTCACTAAGAGAATAGAAGCTGGACCAGATAAACCTTTGGTCGGGTCCAACAGCATATTTCTTATATTATTGTGATGGGACCTGAAAGTGTTTATCTTCAGTAGGATCCCCTGGCATAAGAGCAATGAGTAGGGCTGGTCAAGTAAGCTTCTGGAGATAAACAGGGCCCTCTTCTGGTGTTGACCTACAGCATATCCATAGAGGCTGAAGCTAATGGTTCAAGTCAGACCCACCTAGGGTAGAGCACAGAACCTCCCCAGGTGAACTTACGCTCCATAGAGTCACTTTTATGATGTTCTTTACAGTACATGTACACAACAGAACAGTAGGAGATGGGGGGGGGAGGTGTCATGGGACACTTTGTGTCCCCCCCCCCTTTGCAAATAAGTATTATTAGAAGCAGGGAAAGGACCATATAGCTGACTCCATCAACTTTAAGCACTGTCAAGTCCTGTTGGTTTTAGTGAGCGTGTTAAGCTTCTGCTTTCCCATTGAAATCAGTTAGACCTAAAAGTAACTGACTTCAGCTGAATTGGACCGAAGGTTCCTTGAGATATCTGTCTTGGGACATTTTCTAGAACAAAATCCAAGACTCTACTCAGAGATACATACCACCAGGAATGATGGGTGGAGTTGGACTGTCATAACTATTCTGGCTAATGTCCCAGGAAAAGCAGCTGAAGACATAGGGTGACAGCCAACTTTCAGTCCATTGATCTGAATGGGTCAATTCTGAGTATAACTGATGTTGGATATCACCCGTACAATATAATTGTTCAACTTAACTGCCCTGTGTCTCAAGCCACACAGTAAACCGGATTACACTGAATTCTTAGCTGCTTGCACTTCCAGTTTCTCAAGAGTTCTTGAATTGCAACAGAGGGTTATATTCTCTGCTGCATTTAGAAACAGCTCTAATTTATACATTTTTATCTTTTCAAGGTTGCATCTCATGTAAAAAGATTAGGTGGTTTGCATATTGTGAGATCAATGGTTCCTTTGTGTATTTCTGAAAGGCTTGTGATGAGGAATTTTCCCTCTTGTTTTGTCCTAATCATATTCTAAACATGGGGAATTGGGTGAAGAAACAACCAATCTGAAGTTATGTATATCCATAGAGGGTGGGGAAAGGAATTTTATATGCCCTAGAAGTTGTCCTTGGCTTCGTGAGCAAGTAAATGATCTTTTCCTTTTATGAAAGTCACTTTTGTTCTCCCATGCACTGGGACAAGATTAATCCAGCTAGTATGAAAGGATTCATTTGGGGTTTAAAATTAGGGGTGTGCATCAGCCACAAAATTGGATTTGTATCTGAATCTGCAGCTTTGGGGAACACCCTGATTTCTTTCAGATCCACTCTGTGCCTTTCTAATTCAACTCTTTGTTTGAGACCAGATTAGGCCTGTTAAAAAACAAAGTCTATCCATCGCTATAATGGAATATTTTGAAATGGCTACAAATTGTGGTCAGATACACCCAAGGCTTTTTTCCCCTTTTTTTCTGCACAGAGCACCTCTAAGTTTGGTTTTTTTAAAAAAAACAAAGGAAAAGTCAACAACTTTTTCATTTTCTGAAAGAATTGGTTGAAATTCACAGGCATGATCTGACTTGGAAACATGACAGCTTTCCCCGAATCAGCCCAATTCACCTCCTAAGTTGCGATACGCGCATAGCCAATGCACACTCTTAGTAATATTGCTTTCCAGGAGTAATAATGATTTGATGATTTGTGATGTGCATCTGTCTGTTTCATAAGAGGCAGATGATATTTGAAAACATAGTGAGATATCTGTAAAATTAATCATGGGTTTTACGGGGAGAATAAGGATATGCAAGATGGAATATTGCAAGATGATGCAGAATAATAGGCAGGAATATAATCAAAATCTGATCAGGCTGCTTGTTTAAGAAAATCTATTAATGGGATTTATTTTTAATTGTTCTCTCTCTCTCTGTGTGTGTGTGTGTATGGGCTTCTAATGAGGGTGAAAGAGGAGAGCGCAAAATATGGTCTGAAGCTCAACATCAAAAAAACGAAGATCATGCCCACTGGGCCCATCACCTCCTGGCAAATAGAAGGGGAAGAAATCGAGGCAGTGAGAGATTTTACTTTCTTGGGCTTCATGATCACTACAGATGGTGACAGCAGTCACGAAATTAAAAGACACCTGCTTCTTGGGAGAAAAGCAATGATAAATCTACACAGCATCTTAAAAAGCAGAGACATCACCTCGCCAACAAAGGTCCGTATAGTTAAAGCTATGGTTTTCCCAGTAGTGATGTATGGAAGTGAGAGCTGGACCATAAAGAAGGCCGATCGCCGAAGAATTGATGCTTTTGAATTATGGTGCTGGAGGAGACTCTTGAGAGTCCCATGGACTGCAAGAAGATCAAATGCATCCATTCTTAAGGAAATCAGCCCTGAGTGCTCACTGGAAGGACATATCCTAAAGCTGAGGCTCCAATACTTTGGCCACCTCATGAGAAGAGAAGACTCCCTGGAAAAGACCCTGATGTTGGGAAAGATGGAGGGCACAAGGAGAAGGGGACGACAGAGGACAAGATGGTTGGATAGTGTTCTCGAAGCTACCAGCATGAGTTATATTTTTTTGGGGGGGGATCTCTCAGGAGCTGCATGTACGTAGATGTGGCTCAAGCCAGTGGTGAGTGGGACTAGAGCCAAAGGGGGGGGGGAGTCAAGAGTGGGCACAGCAACCTCCTTTCTCTCTTTCTGCCAACCCAACCCCATTCTCTCTCTCTTTTTCAATGAATGTTTACAGCATGATAGGTCTGACCTTGGAAAATGCAGCAGCTAACCTTTTGGTAGGTACAGGGAACTTTAAGGCTTAGACTTTGTATGTTTCCCTCATCTCCAAGATGCTGAAGCCTGAGGAACTGCAATCTTAATCAACAGAAAGCAGGACCAGTAAGAGACCAGTGAGCTTTGCAAGCTTAAGACACCAGATCTAATCCCTTACCTTCACTTGAGCAAACCAGGTGCCAGGTGATGGGAAAGATCTCTGCTGGACTTAGGTGCTGAAGAGCCACCACCAGTCAAAGTAGACAAGAATGGACTAAGTGGACCATTAATCTGACCTTGTATAAAGCAGTTTCTTCTGTTCTTTCATATTTAACTTAATTAGGTTCTATGGCAATGACGACAGCAACAAAAGCCCAAATGACATTTTAGCTATTCGAAAAAGGAAGCTCTTGAAAACCTCGTTTCTTTGCTCACAGAAACATCTAAACAAGCACCAGAGCCAGCACGGACAATCATGCAGTCAATACCCTCTACAAAAGATGAAATACATGTTTTTTTCCTAGAAAATGGAACAGAGTCTCCAATTATCCAGATTACAGTGTTCAACAGGCAGAGAGAGAGAGAGAGAAGAAACCTCAGTCCTTAACACACACACACCCTTCTCTGATACGGCTGCCTCTGCCACAATGCAACAAAGAACGTCTGTCAAAATTTCACCATATTCTCATGATAATTAATTAATATGCAACCAATGTCTGCAAATGCACAGGTAAAATACCTTCATTTAAATTACATAGCTTTTTTTTTTTTTTGTACTGAGCAGTTTAACCTGTGGAGAAAACAAGCAGCTTGAGAAGCGATTTTTTATTAGGAAAAGATCATATGGATAATCATAGAATTGTAGAGCTGCGAGGAACCATGAGAGCCATCTAGACCTACCATTTGCAATGCCATCTTTTGGCCCAGTGTGGGGCTTGAATTCATTATTCTGAAATTAAGAGTATCATGCTCTACCAACTGAACTATCCAGTTGAACATCTTCCCAAGGCAGTTTGGTACAAATGGAAAGCTCTCAACACACACGCGCGCGCGCACACACACACACACACGTGTGCGCGCACACACACACGTGTTAGATTTCTGTTATGCCACTGTGCAGTTTTTTGAGTCGCAAGACTTTGTTTACATTCCAGACTGTTGGAAGTCTCACGGGAGACGGATGTTGAAGTTACTGGTTTCTTGTTTCTTTGTTCCAGTTGTTCACTGACTCTCACAGAGAGCAGATGCTTTTCTTTTCTGTCCTGCATAGTTAGAAATAAACGTAGCTGTCAGGGGTTCAGAAGGAGAGACACAGGAGGGGGAGCAAATGGAGAGTGAGGAGGAGGAGTACGAGGGGGGCGCAGGCAGTGACAGTGGCCAGAGTTATTCCACAAGCCTCTCTAGCGAATCGGAGGACTCACAGAAGGGAGCGCCGGTGGCCAGAGCGAGGGGGGTTCCAGGGGGGAAGCCCCAGGAGGAAGGGGCCAGCGGGGAGTCCCTGAGCAGCAGTTGGAGATCAGGACCAGCGTCTCCACCAGAGCGCAGTGGGGAGGGGGAGTCCCAGGAGTCGGGACCAGTGTCCTCACCACCAGAGGGAGGAGAGGAGTCAGGTTTGGCAACGCCCACATCAGGAAGCGGGGAAACGGTCAGAAGGAAAGTCACCGGCTGGGCGCGCGCGCCAAGTTCAAATGTACAGGAGCGCGGCACAGCGGGGAGCCCGGGAAGGGAGCCAGGTCCTAAAGCCTGCCGGAGGGAGGGACAAGACTCAGGGGGCTCAGCGTCAGAGGAGTCCAGGAAGGAGGAAACCCCAGAGGGCAGAAGGACCCAGCGAAGGAAAGAACAGCGTAAGAGGTGGAGCCGGGCTAGAATCTTAAACTGGTGTGGGTGGAGCAGTGAGTCAGAGGGGACTTAGCCGGTCTAGCGTCAAGACGTGGGTCTGCGCGCCCAGAGCTTTGAAATGGAAACTAAACTTAAATAAAGACTTTTGTACATTATATCCACCGGGCGTTGGTCCTCTGTGAGCTGGGAAGGGCTGAACGGAGCTGTGAAAGACGAAATTGCAAGGGGAGAGAGACCCCAAACCACCAAAGACGTTGTGGAGAGGGCACTCACGATTGGGGTTAGGCTGGAAGGACGCCCTTGGGACAAGGAGGAAGGGCATTGGGGACGCACGCCAGCGAGAGGACCGCCCCCCTTTCCCAAGGAAGCGGCGCGCGCTCGATCCATGCCTCCGCTGGGAGGGGGAGAGGAGCCGATGGAGATAGGTGGTGCTAAGGCTCAGTCCACAGCCGGAGCCCTAACGCCGGGAGCAGTCAAAATGAAGCCTCCTAGAGGGACCAGGAAGTGCTACATCTGCGACAGTGCTCAGCACATGGCGAAAGAGTGTCCCCCAGCGGTTTCACAAGCACACTGCAGCCGCAGCGACAGTAACAGAAGCAGTTCAGCAGAGTGAATCACAGCAGGAAAACTCCACTGTCTGGCTGGAAATGGAGTCACTGGGGGCCAGCCAGACAAGTCAGTGAAGCAATCCCCAGTAATGTTACAGCCCACAGATCCCCTCCCACCCAAACCAGTAGTGCAGCTCACCGCATCCCTTCAACTTCCCAATGGGCTCACTGTGGAAATCCCCATTACCATTGACTCTGGGAGCAATGCAGATTTTATAGGCATGGACTTCATCCAGCAACATGGCATAGCCCTTCTGCCAGCGACGGTACCTCTGAACGTCGTCACGGTGGACGGCAGGGAGCTACTGGGAGGGCAAGTGCTACAGCAGACGCCGCCGATGGTGATGCGCATTGGTAATCACCGCGAAGTCATCAGCTTCAACGTCACCCGCCTGTCAGACACGCCCATAGTGTTGGGAATGAGTTGGCTGGATAGGCACAGCCCGGCATTAGCTTGGTACCAGCGGCAACTGACCTTCGGCTCCTCCTACTGCGCAGAACACTGCATCCTGGCTGACTTGGACGATGAGGGGCACGAGGATGGACCACAGCTGAACTTGGGCATGTTGCAAGCGGTACCTAACAAGTACAAAGAGTTTTTTTAGGTTTTCTGCGAGAAAGAAGCGGACAAGCTGCCTCCCCACAGACCCTACGACTGCAAGATTGACCTCCTGCCGGGGGCGACGCTCCCGACGGGGAAACTGTATTCCATGTCTGAGGATGAATTGCAGGAGCTCAGGGAGTTCATAGATCACAACTTGAAGCGGGGATTCATCCGAGAGTCCAAGGCGGTGGGGGGCAGCCCTGTATTCTTTGTAAAGAAGCGGGACACGCCCCAAAAGAGGCTTGTAGTTGATTACCGCGTCTTAAATGCGAAAACTAAGCCCTCAGCCTTCCCTATGCCCAAGATCGATGACCTGCTGGCGACGGTGAGGAAGGGTCGCATCTTTACCAAGTTGGATCTGCGCAGAGCGTACAATCTCATTTGCGTGAGGGAAGGTGACGAGTGGAAAACGGCCATGTTTACGCCGCTGGGCACCTATGAATATAGAGTTATGCCTTTTGGATTACAAAATGGCTCCCACTGTTTTCAAGCATTCATGCATCATGTCTTGGCGGGTCTTCTCTACAAGAAGTGCGTCTGCTTCCTGGACGACATCCTCATCTTCTCGGAGTCGCCGGAGGCTCACGAGAGAGATGTCAGGGAAGTCCTGCAGCAGCTGCGGGAGCACCGGCTTTACGCCAAGCTGGAGAAGTGCCAGTTCGACAAGACGGAGGTGGACTTCCTGGGCTACAAACTGTCCGACAAGGGACTCGCCATGGACAGTACCAAGGTACGGGCAGTGCTGGACTGGAAGAGCCCACGCAATCGAAAGGAAGTCCAGAGGTTTGTCGGCTTTGCCAACTTTTATCGCAAGTTCATCAAAGGTTTCGCCATGCAGACAGCGGCCATCACTGACACCCTCAGTTCCAAGAAGAAGAAGTTCATCTGGACGGAGCAGGCAGAGCAGTCCTTTCAGAAGCTCAAGCACCTCTTCGCGTCCGAGGAACACCTGCTACACGTGAACCCCAGCAGGCCCATGAGAGTGGAGACGGACGCGTCAGACAGGGCCGTGGGGGCCGTCCTGTTGCAGCAAGACCACCAGGGGGACTGGAGGCCGTGCGCTTTCTACTCCAGGAAACTCAGCAAGTCGGAGAAGAACTACACCATCTGGGACAGGGAGTTACTGGCCATACATGCAGCCTTCAAGGCGTGGCGGCATTTCCTCGTCGGGGCCAAACACACGGTGCAGGTCCGTACAGACCATAAGAACTTGGAGTACTGGCGCACGGCGAGGTTCCTGAACCAGAGACACATCCGCTGGGCGGAGTTCTTTGCAGATTTCGACTTCAGAATAGAATACATCCCTGGAAACAACAACATCATGGCAGACGCGCTGTCCAGGAAACCGCAGTATCTCGAAGAAGAGGCGCCGGCTGCGGCCAAGCATATTTTCGCACCAAAGGCGTGGGCATGCGCGTCAGCCACAGTGGACCTGGACGCGGTGCGTCGCGCGCTGCAGACGGACTCCTTCGCGCGAGCCAAGATGGAGGAGGTGCGTAGCGGCACGGCGAGGGACGACGACTTCCAAATACGCGACGGCCTGCTCATCCGCAAAGGAGCCCTCTACGTGCCGGGAGACAACCTCCGCGCGAGGGTCCTGCAACAGCTGCACGACGCACCCAGCGCGGGACACTTCGGCAAGGAGAAGACGGTGGACCTAGTAGCCAGAGACTTTTGGTGGCCCAAGATGAGGGGGGATGTCGCGGAATACGTCAAAAGGTGCGACACCTGCCAAAGGGCCAAACCAGTACACCAGCCGTCGGCAGGCCTGTTGGAACCGCTACAGACACCGTTCGAACCGTGGGAGAGGGTGGCCCTGGACTTTGTCACGGATCTGCCCAGCTCGAGAGGCAAGACGGCAGTACTCGTGGTAGTAGACTTGTTCACCAAGATGGCCCACTTCATTCCTTGCGCGAAGGTGGCCACAGCCGAGCAGACCGCCAAGCTGTTTATAGACCACGTGTTCAAGGTGCACGGCCTACCACGGTCCATCCTGTCCGACAGGGGGCGCCAGTTCATATCCAACTTCTGGCAAAAGCTGATGGGTTTCCTGAACGTCAAGGTCAGCCTGGCGTCGGCGCGACACCCGCAGACTAACGGACAGGCGGAGAGAGTCAACGCCATCATGCAGCAGTACCTGAGATGCTACGCGAACCAGCAGCCCTCGACCTGGGAGGACTACCTACCGCTAGCCGAGTTTGCCTACAACAACACGAAACACGTGTCCACGGGGGTGACACCGTTTTCCGCCAACAATGGGCGGCATCCCAGAACCTTCCCGGGTTTAGAGAAAGTGAGGGAGGGGGAGCCGCAGGGAGCAGAGGCCGTGGCAGCGGAGTTGCAGGAGATCCACGAGCAGCTCAGGAGGCAGTTAGAGATGGCGAAACATGCTTACAAAGTGCAGGCAGACCGACACAGGAGGGTTGGGGAAGACATCCGGGTAGGAGACTGGGTCTGGTTAGCAGCCCAGGCAGTTCCGGCCAGATCGTTGGCCAAGAAGAAGCTTGGGCACAAGCAGCTAGGGCCTTACCAAGTAGAGGCGCAGATCAACCCAGTGGCCTTCCGGTTAACACTCCCGGAGGGGTCCAGAATGCACCCGGTCTTTCATAGATCAGTGCTCACACCCTACAAAGAGCCCCACAGGTTTCAGGCACCAGGGACAGCGCCAGACCCGCTCAGGGAAGCGCCCAAAAAGGGGGGGTCGCCGAGAAGGGGGCCACTCAACGAAGCCACAGAGATTTTAGACTCAAGGTGGGGGGAGGACGGGATTAAATATCTTCTCGCCACAGAGGACACCCCGGCCAGCGCCAACAGGTGGGTGCCGGATTACGCATTGGAGGAGCAGTTGCTCAAGGAAGAATTCCATACACTTTTCCCGCACAAGCCTATGCCGGCAGGCTTTTTCGATGATTGTCTGTTCACACCCACACTCTCGGCCAGCACTTTCCGGGGTTTCTCGTCAGCGGAGGACTCGGCTCCGGGAGGCAGCTCCCCAGAGAGCTCGCTCTCAGGTTTTGGCACGGGGGGATCTTATTGGTGGGAGGACCAACCCGAAGTGGGATGGCGCAGAGACATGCAGGAGGGACCCTGGGAAGTGGCGTCACCTCAGGCGACAGGGGGAGAAGGGGTTTTGAGTGATTTGGGGGCGGCCTCAGATTTCGAACACACCGCCCAGGAGATGGAAGCAGAGGGAATCGCAGTCGACGAGCCCATGGAGGACTTTCCGGACTTATCACGATGGCTGCACGCCTCGGGGGACGAACTGTATCCTGAACTCACCCCGACAACTCTAGAGCACCCGGAACCCGCACCTGAAGAGGGGGAGGGGGGAAGGGGGGGCTTCGAGGGGGGGATGGATGTCAGGGGTTCAGAAGGAGAGACACAGGAGGGGGAGCAAATGGAGAGTGAGGAGGAGGAGTACGAGGGGGGCGCAGGCAGTGACAGTGGCCAGAGTTATTCCACAAGCCTCTCTAGCGAATCGGAGGACTCACAGAAGGGAGCGCCGGTGGCCAGAGCGAGGGGGGTTCCAGGGGGGAAGCCCCAGGAGGAAGGGGCCAGCGGGGAGTCCCTGAGCAGCAGTTGGAGATCAGGACCAGCGTCTCCACCAGAGCGCAGTGGGAAGGGGGAGTCCCAGGAGTCGGGACCAGTGTCCTCACCACCAGAGGAAGGAGAGGAGTCAGGTTTGGCAACGCCCACATCAGGAAGCGGGGAAACGGTCAGAAGGAAAGTCACCGGCTGGGCGCGCGCGCCAAGTTCAAATGTACAGGAGCGCGGCACAGCGGGGAGCCCGGGAAGGGAGCCAGGTCCTAAAGCCTGCCGGAGGGAGGGACAAGACTCAGGGGGCTCAGCGTCAGAGGAGTCCAGGAAGGAGGAAACCCCAGAGGGCAGAAGGACCCAGCGAAGGAAAGAACAGCGTAAGAGGTGGAGCCGGGCTAGAATCTTAAACTGGTGTGGGTGGAGCAGTGAGTCAGAGGGGACTTAGCCGGTCTAGCATCAAGACGTGGGTCTGCGCGCCCAGAGCTTTGAAATGGAAACTAAACTTAAATAAAGACTTTTGTACATTATATCCACCGGGTGTTGGTCCTCTGTGAGCTGGGATCTAGAGGCAGACCTGACAGTAGCGATGCAGCACACATATTTCTCGGCTCTTTCTGCTGTTTGTATACTCTGCATAATGGGAGCATGCCTAAAGCCTCATCAAAGGCTTAGATCGTTAATCACCGTCGGAGGAGGAAAGCATGATGGATTCCAAAGATATGATGTGGAAGAGAGATATTTCAGCTCAGTCGTATGGAACCTCCGACACACAGTACATGTGCTGGACCCGGGGGTAAGGTACCGTGGGCGTAAGCAGAGTCCACACGAAGAGGGGCGAGGTCCGAGGCGGAGAGCTGGGCGGGGAACAGGAACGCTGGAACAGGAGGCCGAGCAGGGAACAGGAACACCGGATGGTCAGCAACAGGAGGCCGAGCAGGGAACAGGAGCACCGGATGGTCAGGAACAGGAGGCCGAGCAGGGATCAGGAACACAGGAAGGTCCGAAGCCAACAACGACGTTGCTCCCGCAACCTGGGGCCGGGCTGACTGGGCTTTTATCCTCTTCTAAGGCCAGGGGCGGCCCCGGCCCCCAGGAGCCCCGCCTCCTCTGACCTTAAGGCGAGCACTCCTCCTGGGAGCAACCAGTTCCCTTCGCCTCTCTGCCCTAAGCCTCTGCAGATCAGGAGAGGCCGAAGGGTTACTGGGCCCTGGAGGAGGCTCACCTGTAGCCACTGAGTCCTCAAGCCCCTCTGGGGCCAGAAGGGTTTCACCTGGGGCCAGCTCCTGGTGCTCTGCCACAGGTGCAGGCTCTTCAGCATCTAGGCCTTGCCCCAGTTCAGCCGGCCCTGGAGGCAGGGACTCCTGTGCAGGCTGGGATTCCTCTGGTTCGTCCTCTGAATCGGAATCCCAGGCCATCACAGTACAGCTGGATTCTAGATTTTGAAATGATGGCCAACATGGATCTCTCACCCAATGTGCACTTTGGCCCTGTCTACAGTGACAAAATGCAAAAGATGGCAGGCCTCCTGCACATGTAATTTACTGAATTTCCATCTTCTACATATCTATTAAAGGTCCAGGAGCCCAGTTTTCACATCTGGCCATCCTGGCTGTAGGTGACAATGCACAAGTTACTGGGTGTTTCCAGACTGCGGCTATTTTCAGGTGGGATTCAATCACATGCCAGCAAATTCAGACTGCACAGCTAAAGCTGATCTGGAGCTCTTGCACAACAAGCCCACTTCCCCCAAAGACCAGAGTTTTTGCTCTAAGGAACGTGATGGAAAAGTGAATGAAGAAGTATAGAAGAACACTCGTTTGACACGGCCTCATCTAACCTCCCTGCAAACAAATCAGAATGAGTACTTGAGGAATAGCTGGTGTCATCTCACTTCCCTGCAAACCAATCAGGATGAATGCTAAATAAACAGGTCATTTGGAAGCAGCTACTGTATCTCAACCTAACCTGCCTCATTGGTGAGAAGATGAAACAGAATAACCCCATGCAGTTCTTTTTTGGGGAAGGGAAAGGATACAAATTAAAAAGAAAGACAAGACAGTCACTGCAAGGTTGTCATCTACCTGTCCCTTTAAGCCATTTCCTATGGGGAAATCTGACAGGGGAATTCAGACACACTGTGTGATCCTTTGACCCCCTGCAAAGAAAGATGTCAATCAGGAATGCAAAACAACTGTTATTTGTTCTCGCCTTCTCCAAGCCTTCCCAAAGATCATGAGAACAATATCCTCCTGAGCACATCAACAGCACAGTGACTGTGACAGTGACTCCTCATAAATGAAATAATCATTTCCCTTGACTCTTAAAAGGCCATTCCTTCCTAAACTGATGCAGTGATGTAGGCCCAATTGCTGCTCAGTCCGATGGTTTAAATGATGCTGCTGCTAATGATTCAGTTTGCCCAGAGTGTAGCAAAGTTTATTGAGTTTGTTTCTTAAACCCCAGAGTGTGGGTAATGAATATGTCGTATAAAGCAAATTTGTGTGCCACTTTAATAAAAAATAATAATAACAGGAAACTTTTAAATTGAAAATGAAGGTACTTCAGTTCTGTGAAATGTAATACTGTAGGTTCCCGTTTCCTCCCCAAATAGGTTTCATTGCAGCATCAAACAGCTGATTAGGTTCCAAATAGAATTGAAGCAAGATCTTACCGCAAGGTGGAATTATACGTCCGCTTCAGAACATGTCAAGCGCCTATGATTAATGCATCCTAGTAAATTGCTTACAAGATGGTTTGCAGCTTAAACAAGACCGTGATGCTACTCAGTTATGGCCTCTCCTCAGCCTAAACCAAATTAAAAGATGCAGTCTTTATGAGCAAGGCACTCTGTGAAGTCTCAAGTATTCTCCATTTAAATCCCTTTCCTGGTAGTCTCCTGCTCTTCTTTTGAAGCATAGATAGGAGGGAACCTCCAGTTACTGTTGGACTACAACTTCGCTCACCCCTTTCTGTTGGGCGGTGTTGTGGGATGGCAGAGGCATCACCGGGCCCTGACGAGGGAATCCTGTCATCAGAGCCCCTTCCTGATTGGTCGTGTGGGCATAAGCCCGTGCCACCTATCAGGAGCTAGATCTTGGCCGGCATCCCAGTTATGCCAGGGGGCAAAGCTGATGGATGGAGAAGGCATCCCTTGCATCTGTTCCCTGCCCATTTAAACAGCCTGCACCTGTGGGTATATCCGTGTGCCCAGGTGGGGCCTGGGCTGAAGGCACTCCCCCAGATGGCAGTCCCTGTGGGGGGCACCCTATTTGATATAAGTCTTAGGAACCCCCGCCTGGATTCACCTATGTGTCACTTCCGCTGGGCAGGCCAGAAGTATTTGATTGCCACATGCCCGAGCCAAACCTCTTCCATCTGTATTCAATAAAGTTGCGGTCTTTGTTTATCTGGGATTGGGGTCTGGGGAGCACAATACCTTGCCCCACAACTCTGACCATTGCGAATGCTGGCTAATGGGTATTTGAGTCCAGAGCAGACCGAGAACATCAGGTTGGGGAGAGCGACCATATTCTGTCGTTTCCTTTTCGTGTAATAAACCAACATTTCTTTCATTATTTTGTGTGAGAACTCCTTGTGGGCACGAGACTGGGGGTAAACACATATTCATAACAAACACATGTCTAGCAAAAGGTCCTAAACTTCTTGGTAAGGGTGTGTGGAAGTTTTTAATATTTAATGCTGTATTGTTTTTAGCATTCGATTGGAAGCCGCCCAGAGTGGCTGGGGAAACTCAGCCAGATGGGTGGGGTATAAATAGAAAATAATAATAATAATAATAATTATTATTATTATTATTATTATTATTATTATTAATAATAATAATAATAATAATAATAATAATAATACCCCGCCCTCCCCAGCCAAGGCCGGGCTCAGAGCGGCTATGATTATTATATGATTATGTGTTACGGATATGCATTTGGGTTCAGACACATGCATTGTAACAGTGTCTGTCGGTTTACACTTAGGCCAATAACCTTTAACATCTAGTTTATTGCACAGCAATTATTTTGTTTGTGAGCTGATGCCACATCCTGTATAACCTTGCGCTCACAAAATGCCTCCAGGAAGCACAATGGCTGGTGGGGCACAGGGGGAAGCCATGAACAAAACCATTACTGCTGGGCGACTGACTGAGAAAATGAGCCCTGGAAAAATCACAGCCTTCTTAAACCAGAAAAGCATATTTACTGCAAGCAATTCAGTGATTGCCATTCCTGCAGAGTAAGCACTTTGGCCAATCAGCTACAGAGGCATAAGCAACTGGATATGATGCTAGAAGGAGGGAGAGCAAGATGGAGGGACACACAAAGGCTGCGTCAGAATCTTGAGTGCCAGGAAGCAGAAGACCCGCAATCCTTCCCAGTGGCTCACCAGAGCTTATATAACAACACCAATCCATGTTGTCCCAGAGTGGGCTGCAGCAACTTAAAAATAAAATATTTTAAATGAGTTTAAAACAAATATTGTTCTTCTGTTCATGACAAGTATGTAGTGAAGTGGGTCATGTCATGTTACGTTCCAGATGTTTATAAATTGTAACTTACAGAACTGCTCCTGCGGTTTAACCAATGCCTAAAACAGGCGTCTACCATCCTAAACCTCCTTCTCAGTTTTCCTAATGTTTGCCCGTTCCCTCTCCTTCCCCAGAGTTCACTTTTATTTACAAGAGAAATAACATATTAACTAACTATAAAGGACACACTTGGAGTTAACTTGTGGATTTGGAAACTAGTTGATGGTGGTTTGTGGTGTTGTGTTTTTTTTTTAATGCTTGGTACTTTTAGTTCCAGGGTTGCATTTGTGTTCCCTTTAAATACTTTTACTGTTTTATCAGAGTCAGAACATTTTGTTCAGGTGGTGTTGCCCTTAATTTTGGCATTCTAGGATGAGTCTGTTTTAATGAGATCTGCTCTCTGCTGTTTCACTTTGCTGATGGTTTTGCTGTAGTTTGAATGTTGTTAGCCTTCTTGAGCACTACTTTGGTAAGTAGAAAGGCAGGATAAAGGTAAAGGTAAAGGGACCCCTGACCATTAGGTCCAGTCGTGACCGACTCTGGGGTTGCGGCGCTGATCTCGCTTTATTGGCCAAGAGAGCGGGCATACAGCTTCCGGGTCCTGTGGCCAGCATGACTAAGCCGCTTCTGGCAAACCAGAGCAGCACACGGAAACGCAGTTTACCTTCCCGCCAGAGTGGTACCTATTTATCTACTTGCACTTTGACATGCTTTCGAACTGCTTGGTTTGGCAGGAGCAGGGACCGAGCAACGGGAGCTCACCCCGTCACGGGGATTCGAACCGCCAACCTTCTGATCGGCAAGTCCTAGGCTCTGTGATTTAACCCATAGCGCCACCCGCGTCCCATAGAAAGGCAGGATAGAAAATAAATAATAAAGATAAAGCTTGAGGCAGACACTAAATTTGCCTAAGATGAAGGCAGGCTGCAGTTATCTTTCACACGCATACTGTGTAAAGCAGTCATTCGCCTCTGCTGCTGGCAAAATGCACTCAGTCACCCAAAGGATGCTGTGTTATCCTGGGACTTAACTCATTGCTGTTCTTTGCCCTAAGCAAGCCTTAGCCTCACCTTGTTTCATGCAGCTTTCCCTTTCCCTTGCCCTCTTTCCTTCACCCCCAACTGGCAAGACATGAGCCAGGTCTGAAAACCTGATAGTAAAGGCAGGAGGGTAAATGTTGTGTAGAATATACATCCCCAAAGGACTGAAGCAGGTTATTGAAGCTATATGTTACCGGAGAAAGCAAGAAACCCCTGATGATTCTGAAGTTCTTCTGGGATTTCAGGGCAATGCAATTACAGGCTGAATAACTGGCAATCTGCTCTGCAGGACAGCCATGCTCAAAAGACAGAAGCTTGACAAGCTATTTTGACATACAGCCTTCTGAAATGAAGTGCCAGCAGAGCTCAGCTTGACAGCCCATCCTGCTTGGGCAAAGTTAGAGCAATGATATGTTCATGTCTAAACAACACACACACACACATACACATACACAAACACCCACACACCACCACCACCACCACCCCAAAAAGAAAAGATATCCTGGAAAAAATGGCCTTAAATCAGAACTCAGTGACAAGTCTCAGGGTTTAAAATGGGACATTTCAAGATGAGACATACTGAACTGCTCCTGTCCAAGGTCTCTTCACAGGGGTGGAAGGTGTCTCCGAAAAAATTTACACATCACTTGGGAAGACAGGCGAACAAATGCCAGTGTACTGGAATAAGCAAAGATCACCAGTGTCGAAGCAATGATTCTTCAACATCAACTTTGTTGGACCGGTTATGTTGGGCGGATACCTGATTATCATCTTCCAAAGCAACTACTCTATTCTGAACTTAAAAATGGAAAGCATAATGCTGGTGGTCAACAAAAGAGGTTCAAAGACTCAGGGCAAATCTTAAAAAAAAATGTAGTATAAACACTGACAACTGGGAAACACTGGCCTGCAAGCGCTCCAATTAGAGAACAGCCTTTCCAAAGGTGTCATGGGTTCTGAAGACGCTCAAACTCAGGACGAAAGGGAGAAACACACTAAGAGGAAGGCATGTTTGGCAAATGCTCACCATGGAAAATTATGTCCTCACTGTGGAAGGACATGTGGATCTAGAATTGACCTCCACAGTCACTTACGGACTCACGGTTAAACCGTATTTATGGAAGACAATCTTACTCGGCTATGAGTGATCGCCAAAGAAGAGGGAGAGAGGAAGGAGAGAGGTTTGAGTTTGCACAGTGGTATAAATGGACTTATGATTATGCATTGATTTCCACAGGGAGTTAATTTCCATAGGCAGCTGCCTGTTGAGACTCAGGATAAAACGCAGACAAAAACATGGCCACAGCCTCTCTAGGCTACATTCTCATTTAAAGAAATTGCAATTTGTTTGTTTGTTTGTTTTAAAAAAAAACTTAGGACACAAAGACCTGTCAGGAAATGAAAGGCAACACATGAAATTAAGAGCAAACAAGTTATGCAAATTAGCTGTTCTGCAACGTGATGGTTCCACGTCATTAACAAAAAGTGTTTGATGAAGTGGAGAGCACCCAAAACAAAAAAACAAAACAAAAACCCCAGCATGTAATTATACTTGGAAAGAGAGCAATTTGAATTAATGCTTTTATTCTGTGCAAGCTGTTCTTCTCAGCTCTTAAGCATGCTAAGTTATAATACAGTCACAACTGTATTCATAACTAGGTTTCCCCCCCCCCTCAAAGTTGGTACAAAACCTACAACAAAGAGCAGGATTACGGTGAGGGAATAATTCTGTCTGATGTTATACAGGCAGAGCACAAGAACAGAAGAGCCCTCCTGGATCATCTATTCTGGAATCCTGTTCTCACAGTAGCCAATGAGATGCCCCAATTAGAAGCAAAACATGAGTTTCAAGGCACTCTCCCCTATTTGTGCTCCCCAGAAACTCATATCTTACTTCATCGTTTTTAATCGGAGATGCCAGGAATTGAACTTACGAACTTCTGCACACAAAGCATGCACTCTTGCACTCAGCTATGGCCCTTCCCTTAATTGTCCACTTATAGTCCAAAGTGATCCAGCCCGGCAATGGATGCAGCATCACACAATTGCTAAAGATGATGGCTCGTTCCTGAACTGGTTCTTCCCCAGTGGCTGCTGGGTCAGCGGCTTCCTCCAGTTCCCTTAGCGTGCATTATTTCTGCTCTGACCCTTTTCGTGAACCGTGACTAATGATGCCACTTCATGGCTTGGCTCCTTCATCTGCATAAATGGCTGTGAAAGGCCAGGACCGTGCTTGTAAACAAATGCCTTCCCTTAGCACTGGCATGGTTTCCAACCTTGCTTTCCCACGGTTCCTGCATTTGGTGTGCTTGACCTGCTGGGCCTCCCAGCGCTTGGTCTTTTTGTCTCCAGCAAAGACGTGCACCGGAAGGGCATTGCTTCGGTTTCGCACACGGCGAAACTCTGCTTTCCGTTTCTTCTTAGACTATATTCTTTGTTGCTAATCTCAGCATGCATGTCTTGCTTTCCCTTCATTAACTGCAGGTGCACATGGGGGTGTTCTTCGTGGAAACGCACCGACTCAGTGTGGGTGGGGGAGACTTGCCTCTTCACTCCCCGACCTCCTTCAGAAGAGAAATCAGCCTTCCCAATTTCAAGAAACCCATATTCCCCACCTCTGTTCCAGTTGGGGGTGGGGAAAATGAATACAGAATCACAGAACTGTAAGCTGGAAGGGACCCAGAGATTCATCTATTCCAGATCCCTGCAATGCAGGGATCTTGCCCACAGCTATCCCTGGGTAGGCTTGAACCACCAGCCTTCTGGTTAACAGCCAGATGCACTAACCCATTGTGCCAGAAACACCCCTTTCCCATGTGATAAAAATTTTAAGGTCTTAGATATATAATAAATGTACCAACCAAGCACATACATAGATCAGCACAGGAAGACTGACCTGAAACCATTTTTTATTCCCAAACTGACCAAATGTTTTCTCTGCAAGGTCAAGGGAAAATGGAAAAGCCTCCCCATTGTCTTTTCCTTCACGAATCCTGTCTTGAGGGTATGTCTATGTTTGAATAGGGTGAGCCTGTGACCTGGCTCAGGAACTAAGTATTTATCATTACTAAGTATTATCATTACAAAAGACAGGCCAGGCTCCCCAGGGTATCCAATCAAGTAACCTGCCAGACAGGAGATAAACAACGACAGGAGATAAACAACGCACTCAGATTTCTGCTGTAGACCGCCATTTCTGTGATGTAGGTATTATGTGTCTGGGGGTGGTCTTGGGTTACACCCCTCCTGTGATGTATGTATGATGTATGTATGGAGGGGTGGTGTTGAGCTCCAGGGCAGGGAATTTAAAATGTCTATATAAGGGCAGGCACACCTTGGTTCTGGGTTCCTCGTCCTTTCCTGCGTGTGAGGGGAGCACCCTGTTGCAACAGATCAATAAAGATCAGGCTTACTAGCTGCTTTGCTTCTCAATGTTCTCTGGTTGGCCTCTGTTATTTTCTCCTACCAATATAACCTACATAAGGATTCTATATGGGCTCTTGGATACCCCATAAGGGAAAAGGGCAGATTTCCCCCCCAACACCCACATGCTGCCTCCACAGTAAGAATCCATCTCCCAAATGCCTAAAGTCAATTAAGGAGAAACAAGCTACATATCAGTCTAGAGGTGGTGAACCTTTCTTCTGCCAGGGGATGTAATTCCCATAGATATAATCTGTCTAGAGCCATGTGGGTACCAGAAGTGGGTGGAACATCTCTTTTCTCTTTCTTTCTGTTGCCTGCTTTTCTTCACCTGTCTTTTACCTCTCCCCCTCCCATTTCCCTTCCCTTCATGTTTTAAGCATACATCTAGTCTCTACTTGGCGGGGGGATGGGTTATGGAGGGAAATGATGAGAAGTTTGGGGCTGGAATTATCAATAGTGGATCAACACAGGAATCCAGCCATGACACTGGCCTAGAAGTGGAGAGGAAACCTCACTGGGTGATCTTTTAAAATGGACCACCCTGTAGGGCTGGGCGATCTGTGTACCTTCCTGTGTGCGCACACATGAGAGTCTGTGTGGTTTATGGTTCCCAGTGGGTATTTCATGACTTAATATGGCCCTTGATAAGATTAGGCACCTCTTGGTTATTTTACAGCAAAGTGTCAACGCACCAAACAGAAATCCCAGGCAATAAATAACTCCTATCACACCCCCAGTCAGATAATCAGTGATCAGGGACGATGGGACTGATAGTCCAAAACATCCACAGGGCACCAGTTTGGGAAGGCTGCAGTGAATCATCCTTTGAAAGCCCTGCTTTACACGCTCCTAAAATGTATTTCTGTTTCATCTCCATAAGAACACCATGCTCAGTGTTCTTCGCTCATTTAAACATCCAAGACAGCTCAGAATTTATAAGCAAAGGATTCCAGACAGCTGAGCTATCCAGCTGCCCAAAAGGCTATTGGAAAAGGAACCAAGAAGAACACATGGTTCTGTTTCTCTGGGTCTTGAGCTTCTCTTATCTCTCCCTCTTTCCTCCCTTTCCATGGGACCTGGATGACTTCCAAAGGTCCATTCGTATAATCACTTATATTTTTAATGCAAAAGCAAAAATAACGGCAGCAATAGATATAGACAAGCACATACTTTTCTGCTGTATGGTATCCACTTCTGAACTCCCTGGACAATGATGCTCAAATCACACCTCTGTCCTTACACTACAGAAACATGCTCAGGATTTGATTATTTCGTATGCCACCTGTGAGACCATAAAATTTTGTCCTCAGAGCAATTGAGGACACACAGCGACCTATGAATTAACCAAGATAGTTGGCAAGGAGGCCGTGTACATGAAGATAACCAGGAATTTTTTATTGGCGTTGGGAAGGATTGTTTCAGATTCAGAATGAGACCCTGGATGCCTGCCTTAGAGCTATGTGAGAGTCATAGAAACTGTCAGCAGTTACTGTTGTCATAGTCTTCCCTTCCATCAGTGAGAAGCTCAACACACCTGTCATTGCTGAGAGGAAGGCGGGTGTATAAATGTGACAGGATGATTAGAGACTCCCTCTCTAGGAAGGCAGGAAAGGCTTAGAGAGCAACAGATTGACACAAAGATTTCTCAATAAATCAAAAAAGTGGGAGGGGACTGTACTGAAAACTGTGCTGTTTATCCTGTGCTGAGATGGAAACTGCATGCAAATGACTATCACGTTACTTTTGCACCGGGTTACTGCATCACAAGCTAACCTTCCAGCTTATTCTCTCTCCCCATAATTGAAAACACTCCAGAAAGAATCCTTTTTGTTAAGGAATGCTTGGTTGTTCATTTGTTCCCCACACTGCCTTCAAGAAGCTAAAAAAAAGGAGGGCAAAAAAATATACTGATTGTTGCATACACTTATACACGCTGTGGTCTAAACCACTGAGTCTCTTGATCGGAAGGTCGGCGGTTCGAATCCCAGCAATAGGGTGAGCTCCCATTGCTCTGTTCCAGCTCCTGCCAACCTAGCAGTTCGAAAACACACCAGTACAAGTAGATAAATAGGTTCCACTGTGGTGTTTCTGTGTGCTCTGGTTTCTGCCATGGTGTTCTCTTGTGCCAGAAGTGGTTTAGTCATGCTGGCCACATGACATGGAAAGCTGTCTGTGGACAAATGCCAACTCCCTCGGCCAGAAAGCGAGATGAGCGCCGCAACTCCACAGTCACCTTTGACTGGACTTAGTCATCCAAGGGTCCTTTACCTTTACCTTTATATATATTGCAAGGTTTATAAATAGTTACTAGAATTTAAACAGAAATACAACACATCATAGTGTGGGCAACTGTGGTCAGAGGAACTATGTGTCTACTTGCTCAGACTTCTGTTCAGCCACTAACTGTTGGTGGGTAACTTCAAGGCCTCTCTCACTCTCCTTTCTTACAGTCCAGAGGGAGTTTTTCAGTGATGATGATAATCAAAAACTGATGTGGAAATGTGGGAAACTGAACGAGAGACCTGAAAAGTGAGAAACTAAAACTGTCAGATTCACCCATCCCTAGTGCCACGTTTATATTATCTTCTTCTCTCTGCCTAACCAGGAACCTGTGTGTTTAGCTTATGGCATGGGACAGTTCTGAGTAACAACCTGGCTTTATGTTTTCAAAAATGCAGATCAGTCACTGCTCCCTTATTCCAGTATCTGAGATGTGACCTGATACCAGTAGCGCATAGCTGATATTTAGTTAGGCTGCAACCTCCACATTGGAGCTGAGTAAAGAAGCTATCAAAGCAGTGCACAATAAGGGGAGAATTTGATAAGATACAAACTCTAAAAACAATATAAACCACTCGTAAAAATTCTGTAAGCAATAAAACCATTTCTACCATTATACAATTAAGAAGAAGAAGGGTTTGGATTTGGTATCCCGCTTTATCACTACCCGAAGGTGTCTCAAAGTGGCTAACATTCTCCTTTCCCTTCCTCCCTCACAACAAACACTCTGTGAGGTGAGTGAGGCTGAGAGACTTCAGAGAAGTGTGACTAGCCCAAGGTCAGCCAGCAGCTGCATGTGGAGCAGCGGGGAAGCAAACCCGGTTTCCCAAATTACATGTCCACTGCTCTTAACCACTACACAACACCACAACACAACACACTATGTTCCATAAATTGAGTAGATCACACTTCAGGCAATGCTTTGTCATTGTAAAGTTATTATAGCTAGGCTATTGGGGGCATTCCTCACACACCATGCTTTTTATAAAATATTACCTGAGGGGGAGCTCTCTGAGGAACTTGGAAGATTGCCATTATTTTGTAAAATCTGTTTGGTCAAATTAAAGGCATCACCTAAGTGTAGAATTTGGAGTCTACCTTTGTTTTATATATATGTGTGTGTGTGTGTTGTGGTACAGACACTTCAGGTTACAGACTCCGCTAACCCAGAAATAGTGCTTCAGGTTAAGAACTTTGCTTCAGGATGAGAACAGAAATCGCACGGTGGCAGCAGGAAGCCCCATAAGCTAAAGTGGTACCTCAGCCTAATAACAGTTTCAAGTTAAGAACGGACCTCCAGAATGAATTAAGTTCTTAACCCGAGGTACCACTGTATATATAACACTCTGTCAGTTTGTTTTTATTTTGTACATAGGAGTGAAAATATTAGAATTCCTCTGGCTTTAGGTCCAGCATTGGTTGAGACATGTGGACTTCCAAAACTGTTGAACAAGCCAGGAGAAGAATTTGTAGAGTACAGGGAGAAGAGTTTGAGATGTATAGATTTTGAATGTTGGCAGGTATACATCTGGCAACAGAGTTGTGAGAAAGGGAATTGCTGGCAGGAAGTCTGCATTTCTATAGCATGAGGTACAAAGAACTTCAGAATCAGGAATGGGCTACAATGAAAAAGAGATCATATTTAGGCCGGGTGGGGGGAGAAGCAAGGGGGGGGGATTTCTCTATATTGTGCTTGCCCTGGCAAGTGTTGAAGGTTTCTGTCATTCCATGCTTTTGGCAGCAATTGAACAGCTTGCTATGCCAAGCATTTTCTTACTGAATTTGTAAACTGATCCTTGATGATAATGTTTCCACTGTACGGCTAATGAAAGGAGAGTTCCTTCTCTATGCAGACAGCAAAATGGGCAACATACAAGTCAGTTATTCATGGCTATCCTTTGGATTATGTTACTCATTCAATTCATTGATATGGGAGCATTTGGGCAGCCTAGTCCACCATGACTTTGCTCATTTTCTCCACTTAGCAGCCAGTCTCTTCTTACTGTTATTTCATCCATTCAGTTTTTCCCACAGTGGATAGATCCTGTACCCATGTGAAGGAATGACACGGACCATTAATAGAATCATAGGAATTGCAATTCCCATACAGACAATGGAATCAGGGGTCTACTGGAGAAAAGCCAGTGTGCATTTAGAATGGAGAGATCACAGTTCAAATTTTTGCTCAGTCATAAAGGACTGACCTCAGGTCAGTCATGTTTCCTCAGTCTAAAGGCCTTGTAGGACTGTTGTTCGGATAAACGGGGAAAGGAGCTATGTGCAACCGGCTGAACCAGAAATGGACAAATCTATCAATTTCAGTTGTCTGTGCTTCTCTCTCTTTTTTTCCAATGTTAAATGTAGTTCTCCACAGCAATTCCACAGCAATTCATGATGATGATGATGATGATGATTATTATTATTATTCAATCCTCATGAACATGAGTCAGCATGTTAGTGAGTGCTTGTTGTTGTTGTTTAGTTGTTTAGTCGTGTCTGACTCTTTGTGACCAGAGCACGCCAGGCACTCCTGTCTTCTACTGCCTCCCGCATTTTGGTCAGACTCATGCTGGTAGCTTCGAGAACACTGTCCAATCATCTCGTCCTCTGTCATTCCCTTCTCCTTGTGCCCTCCATCTTTCCCAACATCAGGGTCTTTTCCAGGGAGTCTTCTCTTCTCATGAGGTGGCCAAAGTATTGGAGCCTCAGCTTCAGGATCTGTCCTTCCAGTGAGCACTCAGGGCTGATTTCCTTCAGAATGGATAGGTTTGATCTTCTTGCAGTCCATGGGACTCTCAAGAGTCTCCTCCAGCACCATAATTCAAAAGCATCAATTCTTCGCCGATCAGCCTTCTTTATGGTCCAGCTCTCACTTCCATACATCACTATTTCCATACATCACTACTTCCATACATCACTACTGGGAAAACCATAGCTTTAACTATATGGACCTTTGCTGGCAAGTTAGTGAGTGCTAGAAACCCTGAAAAGCAACACTTCACATTGCAAAAATTTGCTGCAGGTCTCCCTTGTTTTATAATGACAGATTGGTAGCAATATTCCACTAAGATTTCCCTGTTCTCTCTTCCAAATGAAACCGATGTTGCAAAGGCTGCCATAAGCTTTATTTGTTTGATGGCTTGCTTGTTTATTAAATTTATATCCCATCCTTCCTCTCAAAGGAGCCCAGGGCAGCTTCCTTCCTCTCTAAGGGTGGGGGGGGGGGACATGAAATGATATTATTTTTGTATTCAGTGGCACTTATGCTTTCCTTATTTTTGTGATTGCCTTTGTATTCTACTAAGCTACATTTCTGTCAGCGACTGAAAGGCGCAATATTCCGAGAGGCGGAGAATGTGACCTTTGCCACAGAGAATGAATCACTTTTCCAGTGTTTATCCATCTGTGAAAATGGAGAGCGATTAGCCTTTAGAAGGAAACATCTCCACCAACAGCATCAGGTTTCACAACAAACTGCCTTTAGAAGAGCTGGAGGTAGCATTCAGTATTTTTATGCAGAAATAAGATGCATCGTGTCAGTGCCAGATTTATGTATAAGCTAAATAATGTATAGCTTAGGGCCCCACTCTCTTGGGGGCCCCCAAAAAAATTATAGGTGGAAAAACCTGGATGTACATTTCCAAAATATAAGATAAAAAGCAAATAAAATAAAACCTACATACAGCAACAGTGTTTTGTGTTGTGTAGGCTCCTATGATGTAAGTAATGGGCCCTGCCTGCTAGCCTGCTCCCTAAAATATCACTGGTTTGCTCATTATGAGTCTTTGTAAATTTTGTTTGTAAAGGAACTTTTGTTATTGCCAAATGCCAATGTGTTTGCATTATTAAGTTTGTTATGAATAAAAAATCATTTTAAGTTAGAACTTAATAACTATTTCACTATTAATATACTTCTTCTTAATTGCATTTCACTATTAATATACTTCTTCTTAACTGTATTTCAGTTCAACAATTACTTTGATAAAATACATATTTTGTTATGTGCAAATGGCTTTAGATACCTATCAGGTCCATAAATTACCATATAGCAAATATTCAACACAAAAAGCAGCGACAATTTGTTGTTGACAAAGGACAGCTGGACATATAAAGGGCCCCATTAACTTCAGTAGCTTAGGGCCTCATCAAACCTAAATCCGTCCCTGATCGTGTTCAGTGGTTTCCTCCCCCTTAAGTGTGTAAGGCTGCAGGTCTAATTGCACAGATAACACACACATACACACTCGTTAACATTAAAAATCTTATTGTAAGTGGGTTGTTGTCTGCAACTGTCTGGCACAGAAGGCAAGTATTACCTTGAAAACAGCTTCACACTGGCTATTTTTCCAAGGCACAATTACTGTAGCACTTTGATGTACATTGTTTTGCTAAGTAGAAAAACATTTTGTTTTTGAAAAAATATTGAAATGCTATTTACCAAAGAAATCAAACAAACAAAACAGCAGTTGTTCATTTACTAGAACCATGCATTTTATGAGCTCTCACATCCTCTCTCTGAATTGAATTCTTGGGTACACAAGTTACAGACATATTCATTATATGCCTATGCCACCCCACCCGCCTGAGTTCTGTGGGCGGTTTGCAGTCCTTTAGAAATACAAAATACAACGCGGCATGGGACCAACATATAACTAGCAAGGGCAAGCACTAAGGCTTAAATCTCTGCCCCCCTTGACTGTGTAACTATTCCTATAGTCACATTTGCACAGCACATGTAAGGAAATTGTATTTTAAATTCTCCATATAGTTTTCATTATTCTTTCATGTGCTGAAATGAAAGCCTTTCATTTGTATCTATACCAGGCCTGCTGCATGCAATCTACGTTGTTTCTGAACAGTCAAAGGACATTTTGCAGGCCTGTAATGTTTCCAAGGAAGGAATTTTCATTCCGCGCTGATGGGGTGGGAGCAGGGGGCTGTCCCACACATGTTTACTTTGGCCTAGCTGGATCTGCAGTTGTAAGGGAGCAGGGAGGATTGAGGACACACTCAGGGCATGTATTCTGCAGGCTACAGCAAGCCTGCTAACGCCTTCTCTTTCTTTTTGTGATTAGGGTGCCTGGCCAAAATTCCAATACTTCCTAGGTTCTAGGGATTCTGCTTGGCCAATCCGAGGGAGCTATTCGTGTCCTACATGTGGATTTCCCATAGGCCAGGAGCAGGAGAAACCTTCTGGTCTGGTGGGCCAGACCTTTAGAGATCTTTAGGAGAGCCAGTGTGGTGTAGTGGTTAAAGGCGGTAGACTCGTAATCTGGTGAACTGGGTTTGCGTCTCCGCTCCTCCACATGCAGCTGCTGAGTGACCTTGGGCTAGTCACACTTCTCTGAAGTCTCTCAGCCCCACTCACCTCACAGAGTGTTCATTGTGAGGGAGGAAGGGAAAGGAGATTATTAGCCTCTTTGAGACTCCTTCAGGTAGTGATAAAGTGGGATATCAAATCCAAACTCTTCTGCTTCTTTATCTCCCTGCAACCTAGCAGACCAACTTTGATAGGCTGGAAGGACTAACCACCTGTCAATCATCTGATGACAGGTGATGGGTACGATCCCAGTCCTACGTCAAAGTTGGCCCATAGGTGTGGTGGGGAGACAGTGAAGCAACACTGAGCAGGACTGAACTCTCTGCAGGATTCTTAACAGCTTGGGGTAAATCCTGCTGTCTGTATGTGGCTGTTACCTGTGGAGAACTGGCAGGCACAACCAATGCAGAACTGAACCCTCTGCCTGTCAGCTGACATCACTTATCCATCAGCATGATGTCACCTGATTCACAGGTGGGCATGGTTTGGGGAAATGGACTTATGGATGGAATTGGACCCCAAGGTTCCTTATCTTCTTAATTCTCACCATCAAATACTTAATTGTTTATCACATACCATGCAACTGTTATGCAAACATCATTTACTATGCAATTGTTCAAGCCTTGCACAGCTTCTATCATGGCATGTAAGGTGAGTTGTGAACTCCCTTCAGGGTAAATTATTCATATCAGTTTATGGGCAGCTCAAGCCACAGAGGTCCTTAATCCATATTCTTAGTCATGAATTAAAACAATTAACCTGCAAAAAGATCTGAACGTTGATCTTGCCTTCCACACTCTGAAGCATAACTCTTGGATTTGGACCAGAAGCTTTTGGCTTGTGAATACCTGAAATTACGAATATAAATAAATATTTCATGGTAATTGTCACTTACTAGTTCATTGCAAGTGCTGATTGCTGCCTTCCCAGTCCTGAAATCTGGCTGCATGACTGTCCCAGTCAGGTGGCACGAAGTTTCCAAACGCTGAACCATCTTTGCACGGGAATAGTTGCCAGATCGCCTTTCCAGAATATAATTATTGGACAGTAATCCTTGATGGAGGGTTAAGTTAAAGAACAGGTCCTTGTCTTTGTGCTTAATCTTATAATACACTTGACTGTCCTTTATCCTGGTGTCTCTTTTCCTTCTGACAGTGGATGCATGGTGGTGCAAATTGTAAGACAGAAACTGCCCGGCCGCATCGACTTTGGCTGGGCTTACCACTTGGTAATCTTGCAACGTTTTGATAAAATTATCTAGGGGAGAAAAGGAGCAGAAAAATTAGCCTTTCACCATAATAATAATAATAATAATAATAATAATAATAATAATAATTTATTATTTGTACCCTGCCCATCTGGCTGGGTTTCCCCAGCCACTCTGGGCGGCTTCCACGAATACCAAAAATACACTAATATGTCATACATTAAAAGCTTCCCTGAACAGGACTGCCTTAAGATGTCTTCTGAATGTCAGGTAGTTGTTTATCTCTTTGACATCAGATGGGAGGGCGTTCCACAGGGTGGGCGCCACTGCCAAGAAGGCCCTCTGCCTGGTTCCCTGTAGCTTTGCTTCTCTTAATGAGGGAACCGCCAGAAGGCCCTCGGCGCTGGACCTCAGCGTCTGAGCAGAACAATGGGGGTGGAGACACTCCTTCAGGTATACAGGACCGAGGCCGTTTAGGACTTTAAAGGTCAACACCAACACTTTTGAACTGTGCTCGGAAACGTACTGGGAGCCAATGTAGGTCTTTCAGTCACCAGTCTAGCTGCCGCATTCTGGATTAGTTGTAGTTTCCATGTCACCTTCAAAGGTAGCCCCACGTAGAGCGCATTGCAGTAGTCCAATCTTTTGCCCAACCCTCTTTTAAAGCCATCCAAGTTGGTGGCAGTGAGTTCCATAGTTTAACTAGGTGCTAAGTGAGGAAGGACTTCCTTTTATCTGTCCTGAGTTTTCCAACATTCGGCATCATTGGATGCGGATGTTCTAGTTCTATGAGAGAATGAAGAAAGAGCCGCAAGGAAGTCTGGGTAGAGCGCTGGAAGTCTTAGAGGAGTACGGTAGACTATCTGGTTTCAAACTGAATAAATTTAAAACCAAAATGCTGATAAAGAATCTGGGTAACAATATAAAAGAAAAATTAGAGAGACAAAACGGAATTAAAGTGGCAAAAAAAATAAAATATTTAGGAATATGGCTCACACCAAAAAATATAAACTTGATTGAAGACAATTACTCGGCAACGTGGAATAAAATCAAAAAAGACCTGGATGTTTGGAACAGAGTTAACCTCTCCTGGCTGGGTAGGATGGAGGCTATAAAAATGAATATACTCCCTAAGATGCTGTTTCTGTTTCAAAATATTCCTGTTATTAGAGGGTCCAAAATATTCAAAGACTGGCAGAAAACTCTCTCAAGATTCATTTGGCAGGGAAGAAGGCCAAGGATCAGGTTTAAATTACTCACGGACCGAAAGGAGAGAGGAGGGCTCGCAATCCCCAATCTAAAACTATATTACGAAGCTGCTTGTTTATGTTGGGTTAAGGAATGGATAACCTTGGAGAACACCGATTTATTAGATCTCGAAGGGGCAGATAATAGGTTTGGCTGGCATGCCTACCTTTGGTCAAATAAGGAGAAGCCCCATAAAGGATTTTCGAATCACATCATCAGAGGCCCCCTGTATGAAGTTTGGGGAAAAAATAAAAAATTGCTAGAGGGGAAAACACCTTGGTGGTTATGCCCAACAAATATCCTAACAATCAAAAAAATAAACCAGGAAGATCAAAGATTCACATATGAAGATTTATTAGTTAGATCTCAAAATAGCTGGAAATTAAGGCCATACGAGGAGTTAAAAGAGAAGCTGACGGGTTGGATACAGTATCATCAGATTAACGCAAGATGGACGGAAGATAAAAAAATAGGAATGAATGAAAAGAAATCTAAATTTCAGATTGAGATAATCGAGAGTAAATCTAAATTATTGTCTAAAATGTATAACATATTACTGGAGTGGGACACAAAAGACGAAGAAATTAAGGAAGTCATGGTCAAGTGGGCGATAGATTTGGGACATAACATAGAATATGAGAAATGGACAAAATTGTGGAATGAGGGAATGAAATTCACGGCAAGCGCTGCAATTAGAGAAAACTTAGAAAAAATGATATATCGATGGTACTTAACACCAGAAAAACTAAGTAGGATGTATAGGACTGGAGATAAGGCCTGTTGGAGATGTAAAACAAAAGAAGGTAATTTTATACATATGTGGTGGGCATGTGAGGTAATGAAAAATTTTTGGAATCAAATATATGATGAGTTAAAAAAAATATTTAGATACACATTCCCCAAAAAACCAGAGGCCTTTTTACTAGGGATTGTTGGAGATGAGATAAAGAAAGAAGATAAAACCCTATTTCAATATTCAATGGCAGCGGCCAGAATGCTAATCGCCCAAAACTGGAAAAGTACAACTATACCAACGGTGAGGGATTGGCAATTAAAACTATACGACTTCATCGAATTGGCAAAAATGACGCAAAGAATTAGAAACCAAAAAAGTGCAAAGTTAAATGACGATTGGAACAAATTTATGGCTTGTATAGAAGGAAATTTTAGAAACTTACCAACTATAGCAGGTCTGGTATAAAACTTCCGGTGTACAAACTAAATACCAACACCAGCTGTAAAAAGGAAACTATTAAAACTGGAAACCCGAAATCAGCAGGGAAGGAGGTCAGGTGATGGGTGTTAACTGTTATATACATTAAGTTTTTTCTTTTACTTTTTTCTTTAATTTTCCCGGTTTTTCTTTTTCTTTTTAGTGCCTTTTTTCTTTAATTCACTGGTTACTGTGTTCAGTGTGCAGCTGTACTTTGTGTTGTTTTTTCTTTAATTGTTTTTCTTTTTTCTGTTTTGCATATGTCTGTGTTATGAAAGCTATTTAATAAAAAGAATTTTTTTTTAAAAAAAAAGAAAGAAAATAGCAGGGATAGGGAACCTGTGGTCATCCAGAGGCTACTGGACTGCAGCTCCCTCCATTCCTGACTGCTGGCTATGCTGGTGGGGCTGATGGGAGCTAGGATGCAATGATATCTGGAGGGCTACGCTTTCCACATTCCTGGAATAGACCACTCCCATCACATCAGCTTTGGCTTTAAGTTGCACATGGTATGTTGTGTGACTTTTCACAATTTTGCACCGGTGGAAAATTATCTACGAATTGGAGAACTGGCAGAGTTCAGCAACTTGAGAGGATCTCAGCTTGCTTCCTTTTTAAAAATCAAGTTTCTAGCCCCTGTGGTTTGTGTCAGGCAGAAGAGGATCCAATTCCCCCCTACCCCCCCCCCCGGCATGTTGCCAGGAACGAATAAGACAAGGAAAAGTCCTTAGCAGCTGCTTTTTATTCAATATGCACAGAGAGAGGCTTGGAAATGCAGCCTC
The DNA here is from genome assembly GCF_964106915.1 of Podarcis gaigeae. Lineage (NCBI taxonomy): Eukaryota > Metazoa > Chordata > Lepidosauria > Squamata > Lacertidae > Podarcis > Podarcis gaigeae. The sequence goes on along the minus strand of NC_139687.1, from coordinate 48,551,185 downwards.
TTAGAATAATGGCGTTGCCCCAAGTGAGTTTCCACCCTCTCCCTCTCTCTCTTCATGCGTCACCACCACAAGTGCTGAGAAGTGCCCTCTGCCTCTAAGCTCTTTGCTCTCTTACTTTCAATGCTCGCTGGGTTCTGGGAGAGGGGGAGGCCTGTCTGTCAGCTGTTGCCTCTCTTGTGCATCTTCTTCCTCCTCTCCCATTATTTCCCAGGTTTCCCCCTCATCTTCCTCTGAGCTGTGACCTCCCTAAAACCCGTGTTGTAATTCTGAACTGTCTTCTTCTCCACCGTTCCTCCTCTGCCCAGTCCCTGACAGCTTGGAACTGCATCCAGGGGTGCCCAAACTTTTTTCAAAGAGGGCCAGATTTGATGAAGTGAACATGTGTGAGGGCCAACCAAAGTTGTTGATTGAAGTTATTGAGCTTTTTTTTTTTAATTAAACTGACCGGTGGGGGCCGCATTAGGCCCCCAAAACAGACTTTGGACATGCCTGGATAAGCAGTGCCTGTGAAAATGTCAGAAATAAAGTCCAATGTCAGCATAGCTCCACATATTCCAGCAAAAGAAAATGGATTAAGAACAAAAAGCAGAAGACAATGCAAATTTGTTTGATGCACAATAACTCAGGTAATTTTTTTCCCCTTGCAGGGTGGCCCTAAATGACAGGGTCCTTCCATATGAATCCACCCTCCCCAGACACATGCTGTCTTCTTATGCAGCAGCAGCAATAATAATAATAATAATAATAATAATAATAATAATAATAATTTATACCCCGCCCATCTGGCTGAGTTTCCCCAGCCACTCTGGGCGGCTTCCAGTCGAGTGTTAAAAGCAATACAGCATTAAATATTAAAAACTTCCCTAAACAGGGCTGCCTTCAGATGTCTTTTAAAGATAAGCTAGCTACTTATTTCCATTACATCTGAAGGGAGGGCGTTCCACAGGGCGGGTGCCACTACCAAGAAGGCCCTCTGTCTGGTTCCCTGTAACCTCACCAAATGCCCCTGTAGCTACCAAATGACATTACATTTCTGTCTTTCTTTTGAGTAATAGGAAGGGGAGTGATGGTACAGGCAGAATTAAGATACTTGATATTTGTTTGAGAGCCCCACCTTGAACAGAAAATTCCTGCATTGCAGGAGGTTGGACTAGATGACCCAAGGGGTCCCATTCCAACACTACAATTCTTTGAACTGTGGACATTAAAAGGGCAGCAATAGCCGGTTCGTTACAGGAGTTTTCAAAACCAGCCACCCTCAGTTACTGCTGGAGGGAGGCAGCATCTCAGGACAAATAATCCACACACGCCTGCCACCCGTTTTGTAACTGCTTGGGCAGGGCTAAAGCGTTGCAAGCTGTCTGTTTGCAAGAAATTTTGCCATTGCTCGTCGCTGTTTTTAGTTTGCCAGCCTTGTTCTTTGTGGGGCTGCGAACAGCTGCTCACAGCATGTTCAGAGTGTGCCTGGGAAGATGCTCAGCTTGAGCTGGGAGCGGTTTACAAAACGGCATTAAAGTTTTCTTTTAATATAAAATCGTAAAGTCATGAAGATCTGCAAATGCTGAAGCGGCTAAAGCTTATTCGTACAAAAGGTTTGCTTACAGGCGAGGCCCTTCTTTTCTACAACAAGATTAGGAATGTGGAGAGGGGAAGAGAGAGATGCCACGTTGTCAATTGCTAAATGCAAGAGCCGCTTTAATTAAAAACAAGAGAATCGACTGACCTTGCCTCTTGTCTGGAAAGACAAATCTGCCCGGTGGAGGATTCCTACCATAGCACAACGCCTGGATATTAAGGAAGTGGACCCAGAAGGAAACGTTTGCGAGCCAGTTTCTCTGAATACATGGCATGTTTTATTTGCAGGAAACTGAGCGCCTCTTTCAATGCCTAGTTGAAAGAAAGCGGTCAAGTTGCATGGCCAAGGGCTGTGGAAATTAATGCACAAAGAGAGCGGGGAGAGAAAAGAAAATTCTCTCAGAGAGAAAGGCAGAGAGGCTTTTCCTGAAAAGGGGAGTGCTTAGGAGTCTTGGTGTCTGGTTTCTGGAGAGAGCGGGAAGGAGGGTGGTGGTGGAGTGAGGAAGCGGTTTCTAGGGAATCCCGCTTTTGCACAGAGATGAGGCATAAGAAAACCTTCTCTGCTTGTGTATCTATCTGCTGGCTCCTGAGTTACTTGGGTTTGGAGTAATCCGAAGAGAATAAGACAGGCAGGTTCCTCTTAGACAAAACACTAAGCATATGTACCCAGAAGGAAGTGCCACGGAGTTGCGCAAATCTTACTCCTGGGAAAGTGGGCACAGGATTTCAGCCATCGGGCGCTTTCTGCATTGCCCAGAATGTTTTAACGTGGGCTGGAAAATAGAAAGGCATTTGCACAAAGAGCATGAGCGAGGGAGGTGCGGGTTTCAGTGCCCAAGTGAAAAATACCATTTATATGATAACGGCATTTTCTGACTCCAGAACAATTCACAACTGAGCGAAGTGATCCACTGTTCTGATGTCCAGCTGTGTACCCAAGCAACTACAACCAGGGTTTAATTTTAGCCAGGATTTAGACAATGCGAAGACTCAGTGGAACACAATGATTCTACATAAGAGAAAATGCCTTTGAGCATGTGCAGAGTGCAGTTTTCTCACAAGGAAAGAACCACAGCTGGTATTAAAGAATGCTGCTTCCAGATCATGCCTTGTGGCGCTCATTCCAGGGACAAGGTCTGCTGCCATGAGATGTAATAGAGGACATCATTTATATAATACATATATATATATATTGCCACATGATTGAAAACAAATCCTTCTTTGTTTGCCTTTTACTAAACCATGAATTTTCAGATAAATTTTCAGCAATAGCAATGGACCAGACTTGTCTGTATGATGAATTCTTATTTAACCCCTCTGAATATTTGCCTTTTCTTACATTAACCATCCTGGCTCCTAAAAATAAACATTGAGCCAATCCTTTATCCAATGTGTTGTTCATATCCCCAGTAATGTTAGCGAGGGGACTGGTATCAGTTCTTTTTTTTGTTATTAAATTAATTTCTATGAACGCCGCCTCCCCAAAAGCTGACACAACACTTCATTCTTCATATATATTTTCATGGTGAATGGATAGTTTGAACAGGGCAGGGTGAAAGGGCATGGGAGACAATGAAGGTTTCGAATGATCTGGAACATGTTTATTACCAAAAGCACCCAATCTATCCCAAGAGACCAGACCCTACCCAAAACTGCACCTGGAACATCCCAACTCTCAGGAGAAGTAAAAGCACTGCAGACGATAAGGACATCTTTCCAAGAACATCTTGCCAGAAGCTTATTACCAGTCCCCAATTTCTCTAATAACTATTTAATGGCTTAAGCGAAACACTCTGACAAATGGTATTAAAAGCAAGATGTCGGGGTTGAGAAAGGGGAATTTCTCAAGGGCTAAGAAAATCATTTTACCTCATATTATTGACCTACTCTCATTAGCAAGCTGCTGGAGACTACTTTAAACGTGAAAACTGACGATGAAGCAGCTCTTGGCTAGACGCTTCCGAACTGCTGCTTTCTACTTCTCTCCTTGTGGTTTCCTACCAACCCTGCGATACCATTAATTCTTCCGCTCTTGATCCTCTGTATACCAGCCAAGAGGCACATCCATTGCACTCTCTTGCCAGTTACCTTCAGCGCTGAAGCAAAAAAGCTCCACCTTTTGTTCATGCTGATGGGAGCTGGTGTGAATTACAATTTGCATCATTTGGAGGGAACCTTTTAAGCCACCCTTCCATTAGGCAACTACACCAACTACAATCAATGGAGCGCAACATGAAAATGATTGAACCCCATTGAACTCAGACATAGGCTAGGACATTTTAAAACCAGCATTGGGCACACGGCCCAATCGTTGGATACATGGCCCAACTGTCCTAACCCAACAGCTCATATTTTAATGTCTAAACACCACTCTGAAGAAAAGTATGTCTTTAGAGCTTGTTCCACAGAAGGCAGCAATGTAGCTCACCCTGGAACTAAATCCCATAAATATTGAAAATTAGGAAAGGGGTGGATGAAAGGGGGTGGATGCAGTGCCGGAGATGAAAAAGGGAAGCAAGAGGGTGGGGAGGAAAGAGAGGGGGAAGGGAGAAAACACATACAGTCGTACCTTGGAAGTCAAACGGAATCCATTCTGGAAGTCCGTTCAACTTCCAAAATGTTCAAAAACCAAAGCACGGCTTCTGATTGACTGCAGGAAGCAGGAAAAGCTGCACTTGGTTGATGTTGGCCTGTCATACAGCTGTAAAAAAAGAAAGTGCCGAGGCTCTATCACTAGTTGGATTTCTGCCTGTTCTGGAACAGGCACAACTATCTGTGGCACAGAGATTTGGTGATATAAGGAAAACTGAACTTGTTTAATTCCTACCTGTTGGAATATCTGCATGCTGGGAGGAAAGTCAAGAGGTGCCCCCCCCCAGTGCAGTGATGGGTGTGGGGGAGGTACCCAGAGAGTTTCATGGTAAATGGAAAGGTGAGGTACAATATAATTAAAAAAACAAAATAGGAACTCCAGCTGTTGAGTTTCCTCCAGTGAGGCAACACATTTGTCCATTTCTTTGTTGTATTATCGTCACAAGAAGTCTGAGAGGTAGCCTGTTGTTGTTGTTTAGACGTTTAGTCGTGTCCGACTCTTCGTGACCCCATGGACCAGAGCACGCCAGGCACTCCTGTCTTCCACTGCCTCCCGGAGTTTGGTCAAACTCCTGCTGGTAGCTTCGAGAACACTATCCAACCACCTCGTCCTCTGTCATCCTCTTCTCCTTGTGCCCTCCATCTTTCCCAACATCAGGGTCTTTTCCAGGGAGTCTTCTCTTCTCATGAGGTGGCCAAAGTATTGGAGTCTCAGCTTCAGGATCTGTCCTTCCAGTGAGCACTCAGGGCTGATTTCCTTAAGAATGGAGAGGTTTGATCTTCTTGCAGTCCATGGGACTCTCAAGAGTCTCCTCCAGCACCATAATTCAAAAGCATCAATTCTTCGGCGATCAGCCTTCTTTATGGTCCAGCTCTCACTTCCATACATCACTACTGGGAAAACCATAGCTTTAACTATACGGACCTTTGTTGGCAAGGTGATGTCTCTACTTTTTAAGATGCTGTCTAGGTTTGTCATTGCTTTTCTCCCAAGAAGCAGGCGTCATTTAATTTCGTGGCTGCTGTCACCATCTGCAGCGATCATGGAGCCCAAGAAAGTAAAATCTATCACTGCCTCCATTTCTTCCCCTTCTATTTGCCGGGAGGTGATGGGACCAGTGGCCATGATCTTTGTGGGTTTTTTGTTTTTGTTTTTTTGATGTTGAGCTTCAGACCATAGGCTCTTATTAAAATGCTTCGGATTGACGTGTTACAGTGACTTACAGTTATATCCTTCCAACTCACCTTCAAGGCCCAGATCTCCGAGGTCCCTAGATAGAACACACAAAGTCTGAAACCCCTGGAGAGGAGCTGCCAGTAAACAATACTAAACTAGATGGACGAAAGGGTTTAAGGCAGCCTTCTGTGTTAGGGTCATTGTACCTTAATGGGCTTTGCAGATGGTGTGGCCATATGGCAAGGGAATGAAGTTGCCCAAGGGTGACATGAAACAAGTTTTCAGTCAGGGATGAGCATTATTTTGGACAAGTCTTCTTCTTTTTTTGACAAGCAGTGAGAAGTCCCTGCTCAATATCTTGTTTAGCCTTTGAGCCTTTCAGGGCACTGCCAGAGGATCCCACCGGAATCTTGGACATGCTCCATTTTTCCAAGCTGAGAAACAGCAGAAACCATCAGTTCCAGGGAAATCTACGGTAATTAGCAGCCCTGCCTGCTTTTAGTTTACAGGATTGAAAGCTAAAGTGGACACATGGGGAAACGTACCCTCTTTTCGTGCTCCCAATGCTCCTGCTGCATGATAAAGAGATCTGTGCAAGCGGCAAGCTTGCAGCCCCTTTGAATGTGGTTGGTCCCATGGAAGCTAGCATAAGACGATTCCTTATACCAAATCAAGCCATTCCTCTACCTAGCTCACTATTGCCTCTCTGTCTTCGTCAACCTCCTGCCCTCATTTGGTTTTGGAGTACAGCTCCCACCTGAGTTGCTGCCTGGGGCTGTTGGAAGTTGTGGTCCAAAGTATCTAGAGATCACCAGGGTGGTGAAGTCTGGTGTAAACTGGCAGGTGGCAGCTCTCTAGAGTGCAGACAAAAGACATTTCCAGTTCAGTTGGTTAGAGCGTGGTGCTGATCATGCCAAGGTTGCAGGTTTGATCCCTGTATGGGATAGTTGCATATTTTGCATTGCAGGGAGTTGGGCTCAAGGTCCCTTCCAATTCTACAATTCTATGAGATCAAATATCACTTTTTTAAAAAAAAAAAACCAACAACCCTCTTTTTAGGGGGTGACCCTTGCTTTGTCGGGAGCCAAAGTGCAGTTTTAGCTTTCCTGCTGGGTAATTGTTATGTACTGAGTTGAGTAGGAGGATCCAAAATGCAGCAGTCTGATTGGTCCTAGAACAATAGGATCTAAAATGCAGCAGTCTGATTGGTCCTAGAACAATAGGATCCAAAATGCAGTAGTCTGATTGGTCCGAGAACAATAGGATCCAAAATGCAGCAGTCTCATTGGTCCTAGAACAATAGGATTCAGAATGCAGCAGTCTCATTGGTCCTAGAACAATGCAGCAGTATGATTGGTCCGCAGGAGCCACCCAATCCAGCTCCAGGTGGAAGTGAATCCACACCCTGATTGGCCTACAGGAGAATCCTGGAATTAGCCAATCACGTGCAGCCCATTGTGTAAATAATGTATATAAAGCAGATATTGTAGGGGAACTTCCATTCCTCCTCACCACTATGAGCTGAATAAAGAGCATGAAATCCACTCTTGACTCCAAGTATATTTCAGTAATCCTGCATGGAGCCAATTCCTAGGGTCCACGGTCCCTTTGCCCCCAATAAAATATTTGAGGGGGCTGTCTCCCTCCCCAAAGTTTAATAGGCACTGCCATTCAAATGGTGTGTGTGTGTTGTGTCTTGTGACTGATTATGCATGGTGGGACTTACCTGCCCCCCTCCCAAAATATTTTATTCAGGTTGGCACCCCTGCTCCCCGATAAGCAGGCATAGCAGTGCAGCCTCATTCTCTAAATAGAAGAGGTTTGGGGCAAGTAACGAAGTGGCAAGATTGAGAGAAATGCAGAATTTAACCAGCTTGAACATTGCTGAGGGATATTCATGCCTTCTAAGGAATAATCTCAAAATCCTCATCAGGAGCTATAGAAGCTTTTGCCTAGTTTGTGCCAAGCTACAGCTCTGGCTCCAGCTGGCTGAAAGAGGGGATGTAAACAAAATCCTCTGCAGGAGCCACATGCCAAGGAGCGGTTTTTTTCATTGTGTATTTCACGTGCGCAAAGCGAGCACTGAGAGGTCATGCATTCCCTCTAATAGTGAACCTGAGGGGGTGAGTACCTGTCCGCTGGGAAGCAAAATGGAGCCACCCAAAGTAAATTTGAAATTTACGGATTGCTCTCTTTTGAAAGAAAATGATATGAAAATGGTGTATAGATGGTATATTACACCAGTACAGATAGCAAAAATGTATAAAACCGGGTCAAACATATGTCAGAAATGTAAAGAAAAAGAAGGGACTTTTTATCATATGTGGTGGGAATGTAGAGAAGTTATTAAAAAAAATGGGAAATGATATACAATGAATTGAAAAAAAAAAGTTTAAAATGACATTTGTAAAAAAAAACCTAGAAGCATTTTTGTTAGGGATTGTAGGACAAGACCTGCCAAGAAAAACAAAGAATTTATTTATGTATGCTACAAGAGGGCAAGAATCTAGATCGCACAAGGATGGAAGAATGAAGAAATCCCAACGAAAGAACAGTGGCAAGAAAAAATTGAGGAGCTATGCAGAGTTGGCTAAATTGACATATAAACTGCCGGACAAGGACAACTGTGACTTTAAAAAGACAGCAAAATGAACTGGACCCCTTGGCAGGGTTTGAATAAACATACACAAATTTATTGCTTGATAATATGATAGATAGATAGATAGATAGATAAGGTAAGGAAATGTATAACTTTATAACATGCAGAGAATAATATGTGTAAAGAAATCAGAGGAGCTGAGGAAAGTCCCTGGTGGGAGGGGGGAGGGATGGAAGGGGGGAGGGGAAAAAGGGGGAAATAATGTATGTGATTATACTGTTTGATAATTTGTTATGTTGAATTTGATTAATAAAAATACTTTTTAAAACAACAACAACAACAAAATGGAGCCACCCAAAAATAAATGTGGAGGTTTCTATGTACAATACTTGTGGGAATCCCTAGACACACAGATATATACGAATTTGTGACAGCAACAATAAAAGATTTACAAGAATAGCCTGACCAGGGACCTGTGAGCTTCCAGAGCATTTGTGGTGTCAGCTGAGGAGGTGGACGTGGAAAAGATGGTGGGGGGGCGAGTCAAGGACAAAGGAATGGGGCAGTTCCAGCTCCTAATACCTTGACTTCCTGGTTTGGAGTGTGTGCCATAAAGCTAAAAGGGAAGCAAAGGAATACGACACTTTTGCCCTTCCCCACTCCTGAGAAAATCTCTCTCACCACCTGCTATCTGATCTTTCTAGGCGGAACCAGGGAGAAGTCTCGGGGAAGGAGATGGTGAACAAAATTGCACGACTTCTGTTCCAAGCTGGCTGGAACCTGAACAAATCCAATCTTCTCAGTGAATCTGCAAGTGGGCATGCATTTAACAGATGATACCCTGTAAAAGCTGTAGGAAGGTTGTGCTGAAGCAAACTGTGATGTCAATGTCAAGGCTGTGCATCTGTGCAGACTGGAAGGTTCATAGCATTTACACTCCAATGGATCTTGTTCTCCATCAGATTGGGGAGGGTGGGGCAAAGGGAGCAGGAACACACAAGCCATATTTTTGAATTCTTCCAGAAAGCAAATCAGGTCTCTTTCTGTTTCCATCCCAGTTCCAAGGCTGCCGGTATCCTTTGCAGTCCCTTTCTCTCTCTACCGCATGCACACAGCTCACTTTCAGTCTGGGGAGGTGGAGAGGGAGAGGGAGAGGGAGAGGGAGAGGGAGAGGGAGAGGGAGAGAGAGAGAGAGAGAGAGAGAGAGAGAGAGAGAGACCCACTTCCAAAAGGATCTCCACCTATCAAAGGCTCATCCATACTGTTATTTAATGGGGATAGTAAGTTTCCTGCAACTCCATTAATTCTCCATGGTCCATATGACATTCGCCTCTAAAGCACTGCCTTCCCACACTTCCCCCTGCATTCTGGATTTTCTCTTTTGGACTATCCCTGCCCCCCCCCCCCAATGATCATGGTGGCTTATTCTATCCTCATTCATTCATTCATTCATTCATTCATTCAAAAGTCACAAAACAGCTTTGTCCACTGCCATAATATCACAGAATGATCACTCCAGTCCTCAATCCCTCATCACTGTCATGTTGGCTGGCCAAATACCCTCAGTTAGGAACCCAGCTACCAATCTGGGTTTACTAGACATTTTCAAAACAAAAAAAAATCCTTCCAGTAGCACCTTAAAGACCAAATAAGTTAGTTCTTGGTATGAGCTTTCGTGTGCATGCACACTTCTTCATCTGAAGAATCTGAAGTATCTGAAGAAGTGTGCATGCACACGAAAGCTCATACCAAGAACTAACTTAGTTGGTCTTTAAGGTGCTACTGGAAGGAATTTTGTTTTGTTTTGACTATGGCAGACCAACACGGCTACCTATCTGTAACTAGACATTTTCAGTTCATATATTCCCCCCACAGACACCTCTCTGGTTATGGTGGCATTAAAACATCCTGTTCTTCCTCAATATATGAGGGGGGGGGGGGAGGAGACCAAATTATGTCGAAAAGGTATCCTTTTTTGGAGATGCCTTTGATTAGTCGTTGATGGTATGTGAGGCGTTCGGATAGAGCAATGCTCCAGATGTTATTGCATTCTTAAGTAAGTGAAGAAATTCACATTACCATCTAAGGAGAGGGGTCTCTGTAAGATCATTAACTCCAGAATCTAAAGTTGCATAATTACACTGCTGTTGTTAACTAATCTACAGCAGCCTTGAACTCCTTAAGCCAAACTTAGTAGATTCCACAATGACTTCACTAATCTTCCTTCCCTCCACCCTCTGCTACATATCCCTGCTGGGCAGATTTTTCCTGAATCTGCTTGCAGTAACCCAGACATTTCAGAAAAATCTGTTTCCCATATGACTTCTCCTTCTGTTGCTTTAATAGTGTGGAAAGAGGCTTCACAATAAGAATTTGAGATGCATTTGACGCTCTGCAGCCTTTTAAGGTACATTATGCCTCCCCCTTGCAGATGTCAGGATTCAGTATTTTGAGTCCTGCTAAAACAATTGACTTTTTTTCCTTGGTGGGCAATGGAAAATAAATAATCCAGCACCAGTGACCTTAAAAATACAGTGGTACCTTGGTTCTCGAAAGGCTTAGTTGTTTTGAGGTTTGTACCAACACATGTTTACTCAGAAGTAAATCCCACTGTGTTCAGTTACCCTTACTCCTTGGTTAGCATGCTTAGGATAGCAGCCTTGAAAACTGGAAACAATATTTCATCATTATGCTCCGAAACAGCTCTCAAATTCTCCCTGTTTTGCATTTGCTGAATGTTGTGGTCTATTGACTTGAATAAGATGTCCCAGGGAATCAAATTCCATTTTCTATCTCCTCCTCCACTCCACTCACCCCAATTAATTTTTCAAAATGTTTCTGACAAATGTGTATGGAAAATGATAGTTTTTCATTCTTTTCACCCTGAAGGATTCCTGCTGTTTCTCATTTCTTTTCTAAGCTTCCTTTTAATGAAGAAAGCTGTTTATTGTGGTTATTATCATAGTAGCTGAAGCAGATGTTGTCTACATAAATACTTTGGGGGAGGGGGAGTTCTGAATCATTGTGCTTTCCACATAATTGATTTCTTTCTCTGAGAATGAAACATTTAAAAAAGAGTAAAGACATGCACGTCCTTACCTGTATTGGGCTTACCTTGGTAAAGAAAATATATCAGAACCTCAAATCTTCCATTTCTGACATGTATTATTTTAAAGAATTCCTTAAAGACAAGAGGTTATATTTGATTAAGTCATAATTGATATTTTTGAGTCATGTGCCAAAGAGGACAGGGGGCTCCTGCATCTTTAATTATTGCATCTTTAATTCCCTTGTAGTACACAACTATTAAAGGTGCAGAAGCTCCTTAGAAGCAGCACTGCTTTTAACTGCTGATTTCAAAATTGCACTGGGTTTTATTGGTGGGTGCGGGTTAAAAATTCCTGAGAAACATGGGGTGCGAGGCAGCTAGTTATATTGAATGAATGAATTTATTAATACGGTCACAGACCAGTGTCAACACACACAATATCACAGATCATAAAAAATATCAGAAATACAAGGGACAATATGAATATAGCAAGGATTTAAATATAAAAATTAAAATTAATTGTTAGCATGCCCCCTGTAATTAGCAATTAGGGGTTTATGCATTATGGGATACCACTTGCTTCCTGCGATTGATTGCAGACGCACAGAATTTAGCTACATTTAGTGTAGTCTTGGGATTCTTGTCCTCTAGCAATAGTTTTAAACTATGGTATTCCGATTCTTTCCTGGACTTTTGCAAAACAGGTGTAATAAAAGTCAAACGTATATCCTCATAAAGACAGTAATGTAATAGAACATGTGAAGCAGTTTCAACTTCCAACGAGCCACAAGGACAGACCCGTGCTGTATATGGTTTGCCCTCAAATCTGCCCTGAAGTAAGGCAGAGGGGAGAACGTTAAATCTGGCGAGGGTAAAGCTAGTTATATTCATTTTGCTTTTTATATATGATTTCCCTGTTTGCGGCCATAGCTACATAGCTGTCAACTCTTCCCTTTTCTTGCGAGGAATCCTATTCGGAATAAGGGAATTTCCCTTTTAAAAAGGGAAACGTTGACAGATATGCATAGGTAGTGTGTGCCCAGGCAGCCACCCATTCAGGCATTGACCAGACCTAGAGCTGCTCAGCTTCAGCAAGGCAGTGGCTTCATGAGCCTTCAACCATTTGAATAACTCTGAGGTTACTCCCGGACTCCCCATTTGCTTATCTGCTTGTATTTCTTCCCATTTCCTATTCCCTAGATTGTAGAGTTTTGAGCTTCCTGCTGCACTTTGGACTAGCCTCCTGCCTAAAACTAACAATGTAAGCGGTCAGATCATGTGGAAACGAGATACAATGGGGTTGTTAAATCTTTCATTGTATAATTGGATGGGGGGTGGGATGCAGCAGGTTCAGCTTTTCTCACCCTCGGAACTCAAGTAACTTCTGATGAAATTTCCTCCAAGATACAGGACATCAAATCTCCTTTGGTCCTTTCTAGGTTTCACTGGAGCGCAGTCAGTTTGAGGACTTGAGATTTCGCTTGGATAGGGCTGGGACAAGTTGTCCAGGAATCATGACCAGTAGGGGCCAACCATGACATAGGAAGAATGATTTGAGACAACAACACCCACTTATTAGGACTTAAACTTTGCAATGTTTTATTTTGAAATTTTTAAGATAATATTTTAGTTTTCTGTTATGTTGCTTTGACTGTATACTCTATATTTGACTTTCTTCAGATTGTTTTATTTACCGTATTTTTTGCTCTATAAGACTCACTTTTTCCCTCCTAAAACGTAAGGGGAAATGTGTGTGCGTCTGATGGAGTGAATGCAGGCTGCGCAGCTATCCCAGAAGCCAGAACAGCAAGAGGGATTGCTGCTTTCACTGCGCAGAGATCCCTCTTGCTGTTCTGGCTTCTGAGATTCAGAATATTTTTTTTCTTGTTTTCCTCCTCCAAAAACTAGGTGCGTCTTATGGTCTGGTGCGTCTTATAGAGTGAAAAATACGGTATGTTTTATTGATTTAATATGCTGTAAACTGCTTTGAGATTTTTCTTTAAAATATACAGTGGTACCTCGGGTTACATACGCTTCAGGTTACATACGCTTCAGGTTACAGACTCCGCTAACCCAGAAATAGTGCTTCAGGTTAAGAACTTTGCTTCAGGATGAGAACAGAAATTGTAATCTGGCGGCGTGGCAGAGGCAGGAGGCCCCATTAGCTAAAGTGGTGCTTCAGGTTAAGAACAGTTTCAGGTCAAGAACTGACCTCCAGAATGAATTACCGTATTTTTCGCTCTATAACACGCACCAGACCATAACACGCACGTAGTTTTTAGAGGAGGAAAACAAGAAAAAAAATATTCTAAACGAAACAGTGGATATATGATTTTTGTGGTTCATGCTGTGATCTGACAGTGAGTTTGGAGTAGCCCAATGCAAAAATCCTGAGGATCCATGTGGATCCGTGCTTTGTAACCACGTTTTAAGTGGGGAAGGAAGGAAAAGCACTCAAGGGACAAGGAACACGCGTGGGGTGTGTGGCGAAGGATGCTGCTAATAATGCAGGAGAGGAGTTTAAGGGGAGAAGGAACACACGTGGGGTGGGTGGAGAGGGATGCTGCTAATAATGCAGGAGAGGGGTATAAGGGGAGAAGGCTCCTCTTCCCTCCCGCTTTGCTCCTTTAAAGAAGCAGGCTCTCTGTCCCTCTCTCCTCCCCACTCTGCGGCTCTTCTCCCGCTTTGCTGTTTCAAAGCGAGCCACGGAGGAGGGAAGGAAGGGGAACCATGGATCCTCTGCTCACGACTGCAGCAGATCCCCTCCGCCACCCGCAGGCATTCGCTCCATAACACGCACAGACATTTCCCCTTACTTTCTAGGAGGAAAAAAGTGAGTGTTATGGTGCAAAAAATACAGTAAGTACCACTGTATAGCGGTATAGGAAAGAAAGAAAGAAAGAAAGAAAGAAAGAAAGAAAGAAAGAAAGAAAGAAAGAAAGAAAGAAAGAAACCAGGGGTGAGAAATCTTTGGTCTTCCAGACATTGTTGGACTCCAACTCCCATCAGCCCCAGCTAGCATGCCCAAAAATCAGGGTGGTGGGTGCTAGACTCCAACACCACCTCAGGGGGCAGCTTTGTTTCCCCATACCTGGTTATAATCAAAGTATTCATTCAGAAGTGCTGGATACTGTACAGGCAATATAGGAGCCACTGTCAGGGCAATATGCTGGAAACTGAAAGCACAAACTGAGTCTGGGGGAACCAATAAGCTGCTTGGAGCGGGGAAATCACACTGAACCCTGCTCTATTCCTGGCCGTTCTGCAACTTTGTGGCTCACTATCAGGGCTTTTTTCAGCTGGTGAGTTCCAGGACCATTTTTTCCTAGAAAAACAGCACAGCTCACTATAATAAGCAAAGTGATGATTAGAAGGTTCCTGGCTAACTTCTCATGGTGCCCTCATGATTTACCCTCTGATCCTTGTAGTACAAGATTTGTTAACTGTAAAACAGCACTCGAAAAGCAAGAGCCATTGGATTAAGTTTACGTCCAGCAGCTAGATGAATCCATTCGGCTTTCATTATTTTCAAAACAGCTTGATTTATATCTTTATGTTGGGGGAAATGAAATGAGTACTTCTGTGACGAGTGCTCTCAAACCATTTGTGCATACGTTTAGCAACATGATGGCGATTTTCAAATAATTATTCACTTGTGAAATCGTGAAAAGAAAAGAAAAGGAAAAGAAAAAGAAAAGAAAAGAAAAGAAAAGAAAAGAGAGCATTTTGGGAATTATCTAATTAAATACGCCCAAGATAGCTTCTTTGTAATTAATGAAATTATAGCACTCACATTCATGGAAGGCAAAAGGAAATTTTATCTTCAGGAATGCTCAGCAAAGCAGTGCCCACAACAAACACTCAAATGAGGCTAAGCAAATTACAATCCTTTGGTCTGTTGCAAACCCAGCCTTGCATTTAACTACTAGCCTGGTTGCCACCATCTCCTTGCGTGCAAGTGAGTGAATGGAATTCCCTTCAGACTGGTTGCCCTGTTCCTCCTCCACCAGCCTGCCTGGCTTCCATATCTGCAGAGAGAGACGCCAGTGTTGGAACCAAGCGGACTAGTGATGGGTGAATGATGGAAGAATGAAAGATCCATCCCTCATCCACCAGCCCAGCCCACTGTATTTCTGTTCTGGCTGTGAAAGAAAGCAAGACATCCTTTGGCAGTATGGAAACAATGCATATTTGTAGATGGATGGGAAAATCCACCCCTCTTTTACCAACCAACTTTTAAAAGGCTTTTTTTAAAGTTTCTTTTTGCTAGCCTGTAATAACTTTTCTGGCTGGTCTACTTCATTGTGTAATGTGATAATAAATGTTTTCTTTTCCATTTTAACAGAGAAAGCCTTTGAAAAGAAGTATATTAAAGAGGAAACAGGACAAGAAGCTACAAGCACTCAAGTTCCCTGTTATGAAGGCACAATTCTCAGTCGTAATAATGCTTTAATTTTATTGCAAGTGGCTGGAGAGTCCTCAGACTGTCATGCTAAGCTGTAATCACCGCCTCTTGCTTATTCAGTGCACTATAGACTTGATAATTACTTCAGTTATTACTCAAGAATCATTGACAATGCTACCCCCCATAATGCATATTAACATTCTACGCTAATGATACTTTTTCATTTGTAAAGATTGCAACTCTCTCCTCCAACTCATACAGGAGAGGGTGCTCTGTTTGCAAAGCTTGGAAAGTATTCAGCTGTGTGATAATACTAGCAGATGGAAGACCAACAAAGTACACCAGGTAGAGCACATCTGTTCACAGCTAGTGCGCGGTTTGGAACAGGACTGTAAATCTGATTCACTTTCCAAGCAATTAAATCCATTCATTCAAATATGAATCCTAAGTTTCTGGGCAGGCTAACTGATCTAGAACAGGCCTGCTTTGTCCGCTGCAGAAATATAGCTAATCCAATATGCAAATTATTAAATATTGATCTTAGCAAAAGATCAGGCTCTCCTCTGGCAATCATTAGTTCTAGATATATTGAAGGCCTTTGACTGCCTAGAGTGGGGGCAATCTTAATCAGAGTATTGACGAAAATGAAATTTGACCCCCAAAATTATTTATTTTAGTAAAGCATTCATCTTCAAAAGCAAGATTAGAGTTAACAGTCTCAATGTGGAACAAATCCCGATTTTGCGTGGGACAGAACAGGTCTTATCCCCTTTTCTGTTTATATTACCACTTGAACCTAAGACCAGCCTGCTGGATCAGGCCAGTGGTCCATCTAGTCTAGTATCCTGCTCTCACAGTGGCCAAGCAGATGCCTGTCGGATGCCTGCAAGTTGGACATGAGTGCAGTAGCACCCTGCTCACCTGTAATTCCCAGCCACACTGTCTCAGACAGTGTAGGTAGAACATAGCCATTGTGGCTCATAGCGATTGATATCCTTAGCTATTCATCCTTGGCTGATCCCAAATATTAATGGAAGGCTCTTTGTGCCAACAACATTATGATGACCAGCCACCCGTTGTCCTCTGGACACAGCTGCAGCCTTGCAAGGAGAACTGACTGGTTTTGCTAAAGTGGCCAGACTTAAATGGAATTTTCAGTTGTGTATTGTGCTCTAGGTGGCTTAGTTTGTTCAGAACCGAGTAACCATTCTAGAGTTAACACAAAATACATTACTTCTGGTAAATGAGCCACCATAGCTGTTAGAGGGTCATGAAAATTTGTGTCCTGGGCTTTTTAGACCCATGTACCCATGTACTAGGGACGCGGGTGGCGCTGTGAGTTAAACCACAGAGCCTAGGACTTGCCAATCAGAAGGTCAGCAGTTCGAATCCCCGTGACGGGTTGAGCTCCCATTGCTCGGTCCCTGCTCCTGCCAACCTAGCAGTTCGAAAGCATGTCAAAGTGCAAGTAGATAAATAGGTGGGTAAACGGCATTTCCGTGCACTGCTCCGGTTCGCCAGAAGCGGCTTAGTCATTGCTGTACACCAGTCAAAAGCTGTACACCAGCTCCCTCGGCCAATAAAGCGAGATGAGCGCCGCAACCACAGAGTCGGCCATGGGGTCCCTTTAAAAAGGTAAAGGTACCCCTGCCCATACGGGCCAGTCTTGACAGACTCTGGGGTTGGTGCGCCCATCTCACTCAAGAGGCCGGGGGCCAGCGCTGTCCGGAGACACTTCCGGGTCACGTGGCCAGCGTGACATCGCTGCTCTGGCCAGAGCCAGAGCCAGAGCCGCACACGGAAACGCCGTTTACCTTCCCGCTAGTAAGCGGTCCCTATTTATCTACTTGCACCCAGGGGTGCTTTCGAACTGCTAGGTTGGCAGGCGCTGGGACCGAATGACGGGAGCGCACCCCGCCGCAGGGATTCGAACCGCCGACCTTTCGATCGGCAAGCCCTAGGCGCTGAGGCTTTTACCCACAGCGCCACCTGCGTCCCCCCACAGCGCCACCTGTGTCCCCATGGGGTCCCTTTACCTTAACCTTTATCCATCTACTATCTGAAACCAAAGGGGCTCACTCATTGGTTGCCAGATGTGAATTCCCCCCAGCTCTCCTACCCCACTATTTAAACTGTGTGGGGTTTTTTAATTACAGCATACATTTTTGTGTTTTTATATTGTAAGCTGCACCGTGGTCTTCGGATGAAGGGCGGTATATAAAATTAATAAATGAATGAAATACGTATAAGTCAATGGGCCGTTTATTTTTATTGTGCAAAGAAATCTATGACCAGCTGGAAGACTCTTTCGGAAAGTTGGATAAAGACTTGATGCCGAACACCCGCTGTTCACAACCTTCCTTGTACTTTCAAGTGTACCTTCCTATCTCTGGTGCTATGGGAAGGAAGAATGTGGTAGATTTGCTTCCCTTTACTCCTGCGACCTCTAGTGGGTCATGCTGAAACAACAGCCAGAGTTCCCTTTTGAAGATCTGACTGCTGTAGAAAAGAGACTATTGGGTTGATGCTTTTAACTTCAGCGATCCCTCCTAACAGTCCTTAAGCATGCCAGAATGCCCAGCCTGCTGCTCTTGAGGTCTATAATCGTTAAAGCACTATCCATCACCATCACATTGTTCCGCTGATAATAGTTATGATCATTACCATTTTATTAATCTCCCCCTGCTTGAATAGTGTCATTAGCCAGGACTGAATGTAGTTGCTTAGATGCTTGATCATCATCACTGCCATCATCAATGAGTAGGGAGAAGAACATTTCTGAGTTTTTATTGCTCACTGGGAAATGGGTCAGGATGGAGACAGTCAGTGAGCAAAAAACAGTGCCATAGCCCTCGGCAACAAGGGCAAAAAGTGTTTGCCTAGCTCCTTAGACATATTAGGAGGTGTGAATATTGTCTTCTCTGCTCCATCATCCATACCAACGGCCAGTCGGCTTCTGGTCCCAGTTACTGGCTTTTATATATTTATATATTCAATTTTATATTTATACAGTGGTACCTCGGGTTACATATCCTTCAGGTTGCAGATGCTTCAGGTTACAGACTCCGCTAACACAGAAATAGTACCTCGGGTTAAGAACTTTGCTTCAGGATGAGAACAGAAATTGTGTATGGCGGCGTGGCGGCAGCGCAAGGCCCCATTAGCTAAAGTGGTACCTCAGATTAAGAACAGTTTCAGGTTAAGAACAGTTTCAGGTTAAGAACAGTTTCAGGTTAAGCATGGACCTCCAGAACGAATTAAGTTCTTAACCCGAAGTACCACTGTATATTCAATTTGATATTGTTCAAACCATGTCTTACCTCCTTCGCCACCATTAGTGTCCATGGAGGGTTATATATAATGCTTAAAAGCCTGATAAAACAAGTGCAGTACAAATATCAATTGACAAAGGTTAATAAACAGCAGCACTGATAAAAACAATCTGATCATCCAAACCCTAATCATAGTGCAGCGGGCCTGAAGCCTGATAAAACAGGCATGACTTCACTTAAACTATAATAATGTTGGTCCTACACCTGGAAGGGCAATCCAGAGCTGCTGTGCCACCAAAGAGAATTATAGAATCATATAATTATAGAGCTGGAAGGGACCACAAGGGTCATCTAGTCCAACCCCTGCAATGCAGGAATATGCATCTGTCCCATACGGGGAAGGAACCTGCAACCTTGGCATTATCAGCACCATGCTCTAACCAACTGAGCTATCCCCTGTAGACATCTGCTTTAACCCTGGAGACAGGGGAGAGAGCACAGCCTCTGTGGAAGACATGAGACCTACTCTCAGGAAGATCTGGGACCACTGTTTCAGCAAGGGACTCCATGGAACCTGCATGGGATCCTCTATATAGAACTGCCTTCAGAAAAGGTTGCAAGGCACACCTATTCTGGCTGGTTTTGGATTTGGCTGGTTGTTTGTTGTATAGGGTGGATTCTGAGAGCCATAGTTAGCCATCCTTAGAGCAGACTCTTTGAAATCCATGGAATTAACTCAAGCCACGCTGGTTTCAGCGGTCTACTCCAAGCACAGCTAACAGTGCAATCCTAACCATGTCTACCCAGAAGTCCTACTGAATTCAATGGGCTTACTCGCTGGTAAAAGGGGTTAGGATTGCAGCCTTAGTCTGGATCCAGCCTACTGCTTTTATATTGTCTTCGAGGGGGTGGGGTGGATTTTTTGGTTATTTTGAAACTTTAAAAGGTAATACACTCTGACCAGTTTTTAAACATATTTTTAAAATATTGAATGTAAGTAAAATGTACCACGGTTCAAGCTATCATACCTGCTGCCTGATCAAAGTGTCCCGAGGGCTGCTTGTGATTACCTAGTGGCGGTGGTAAAGGAGGAGTTCTGCACATGCCTAGATGAAAACCCCAGTTTTCCCCGTTTCTCTTTAAGTTTGCAGAGTCCTTTGTCACTCCATGTTAAAATCCGGGGTAAATCATACTGCATGCACATGAGGTTACAAAATAGGAGACATAATTTAAAAAGCGATATTGGAAGACACGTGTCTGCAATAGGCAAACACGGGATAAGTTGATTAATTCTCTCCCCCCCCTCCCCCTTCCCATTTGCAGCATGGGGAAACGGGCCCCACCCCACAAGTATGGAAAAGATTTTCTCAAAGCAGGAACACGCGCTCTGTTGAAAACAAGAACCCGTGGAGGTTTCTATATTAAATTTACAGATTAAAATACAAACACTGCCTTTGTTTGAACGCAAGGATCTGTGCGTTGCCCATGATGGTGATGGTTTTCATGCAGAAAACCAGTGAAAAGGGAAGGAAGGAAGGAAGAAAAGCACACTGTTGGCATGCCGGCGTCAAAAATAAAAAGTTCTGTCAGTCAGATATTTCAGCAGTGCCACTTAATTTGGCTGCTGCGGGGTAAGAAGCGGGACAGAGGCGGGCGCAACTGGCGCTACCGTTTCGGCACCTTGGAGAGCTCCCCCGGCGCGTAGCTGCGCGCGCACTCTGAAGCGCAAGCAGCGGGGGCAGCAAGGCAGCGCTGTATATGAATGACTGCACCGGAGCGGAAGGCAGCACTCGGGCGGCAGTTGCGGCCAGATCAGAAGGATCCGGAGAGGCTCTGCTTCCAAAGACCAGCGAGACGCCGTGCCCAATCCGAAACCCGATTCCTATCCCAGCTCCTTCTGTGCAGCCGGCAAGCGGGGTTGCTTTCTGGAGATCACCCAACAAAGTCAGAGCAGCGACTGGGTCACTTCCCAGCGAATGCATTTTTTGGGGGGTCTATCTGCCCGCCGCCTTTGGATCTGAAAAGCTTCTTTTGCAACCGCCTTTGGATCGGTGCTGGTCGTTTGGCGATCTCTCCTGTCGCCTCGTCCATGTGAGTTTAGCAGAAGGCAGACCCGGCCGGCAGCGCCCCTTCCTCCTTGTGAAAAGTTCTCTGCAGGATCCTCGCCCGGGACTTTTTTTGGAGCCTCCCTCGTTGCCTTCCAGCTCGGTCGGTGGGGCAGAGACGGGCCGAAGCTCCCGTCTGCCATGGGATGATGGATGCCCCGTGTGACTACAGCTACTGCTCCCTGGCCGCCAGCATGAAGGACGTGGAGCCCGGAGACTCGCTGGGCTCCTTCTTCTCCAGCTTCCTCGAGGAGAGGCTGTCGAGCAACCGGAGCAACGCGTCCCTGCAGGAGCTCTGGAGGAGCCTCGTCCAGCTGGAGCGAGCCGATGGGCCGCAAGGCAGCGGCTCGCTTGTCCTGAGGGTCTTCATCTCCACCATCTACTCCGTGGTGTGTGCCCTGGGGCTGGTGGGGAACCTCCTCGTGCTCTACCTGATGAAAAGCAAGCAAGGCTGGAACAAGTCCTCCATCAACCTCTTTGTGACCTGCCTGGCCGCCACTGACTTCCAGTTTGTGCTGACCCTGCCCTTCTGGGCGGTGGAGAATGCCCTGGACTTCACCTGGCTCTTTGGCAACGCCATGTGCAAGATCCTCTCCTACGTGACCACGGTGAGCATGTACGCCAGCGTCTTCTTCCTCACAGCCATGAGCGTGGCCCGCTACCACTCAGTGGCCTCCGCCCTGAAGAGCAAAAGGCCCGGCGGACTTTGTGGGGGATGCACTTCGGCCAAGTGGCTGTGTGTCCTCATCTGGCTGGTGGCCATCCTGGCTTCCCTGCCCACTGGCATCTACTCCACCACCTCCACCATCTACACAGAGGAGGAGTTCTGTCTGGTCAAGTTCCCCGACAGCCAAGGCAACAATACCCCCTTCTGGCTGGGGCTGTACCATGCCCAGAAGGTGCTGCTGGGATTCCTCTTGCCCCTGGGCATCATCACCCTCTGCTACTTGTTGCTGGTGCGCTTCATCAGCGACAGGCACATGGGCGCCAGCTCCTGCGGTCCCAGCACCAAGCGCCGGTCTAAGGTGACGAAATCGGTGACCATTGTGGTGCTCTCCTTTTTCCTTTGCTGGCTTCCCAATCAGGCG
This sequence comes from Podarcis gaigeae, assembly GCF_964106915.1. NCBI lineage: Eukaryota > Metazoa > Chordata > Lepidosauria > Squamata > Lacertidae > Podarcis > Podarcis gaigeae. The sequence continues at coordinate 48,529,323 of NC_139687.1, read as the reverse complement.
CTCACCATCTGGGGCATTTTCATCAAGCTCAACGTGCTGCCCTTCAGCAATGCCTACTTCTTCTCCCAGACCTACCTGTTCCCTGTCACCATCTGCCTGGCCTACTCCAACAGCTGCCTCAACCCCATCTTCTACTGCCTGATGCGCAGGGAGTTCCGCAAGGCCCTCAAGAAGTTGCTGTGGAGGATCACTTCGCCTTCGCTCACGGCCATGCGCCCCTTCACTGCCACCACCAAGCCCGAGCATGAGGAGCAAGCCTTGCGCACCTTGATGCCCATTGACCCCAGAGCTGTTTCTGCTGCTCCAGCTGTTCCTGCAGCAGTCAGCTTGCCTGATATCATCTCATATCCCCCCGGGGTGGTGGTCTACAGTAGCCGCTCTGACTTCTTGCCCACCACCACCTCGGCCGAACTGCATTTATAAGCTAAAGGGGCTGAGTGAGGCTGTGATGTTTCCAATCTCCAGAGTCAACAAGTCAGGGTCTGTTTTGGAGCGCACCCCATCTGGGTGGAGTGGGGGAGCCAAGCAATGTGCTCCTTGGATTCTTCCATTCCAAAAGGGGGGAGGGATATGTGTAAAAAAGGTATGGTTCAGTCCAGCCAAAGGCGACTATGGGGTTGCGGCGCTCATCTCGCTTTCAGGCCGAGGGAGCCGGCATTTGTCCACAGACAGCTTTCTGGGTCATGTGGCCAGCAGGACTAAACTGCTTCTGGTGCAACGGAACACGGTGATGGAAACCAGAGTGCACGGAAACTCCATTTACCTTCCTGCTGCAGCGGTACCTATTTATCTACTTGCACTGGTCTGCTTTCGAACTGCTAGGTTGGTAGGAGCTGGGACAGAGCAACGGGAACTCACCCCGTCATGCGGATTCGAACCGCCGACCTTCCGATTGGCAACCCCAAGAGGCTCCGTGGTTTAGACCACAGCGCCACTCACATCCCATAGGAAATGTGTGTAGGGCTGTTCCATAATTCAGGCAACGGGACCATAGGGAGCTGAGTCAGACCAGTGGTCCATCTGTCTCAGTATTGTCTCTGCTGATGGGCAGCATTTATCCAGGGCTGCAGACGACATTCCCTGCCCTGCCTGGAAACTGAACCAGGGACTTTCTATATGCAAGGCAGATGCTCTCCCACCCTTTCCCCAAATAAAGGTGTGTGTGTGTGTGTGTGTGGCATTTAGGAAATCAGGACCAGCCCAATACAGTTTGCTGCAGGGTGCAAAGGACAAGATCCTTCATCCCAACCCCTAGTTCTATATACTGAACTTGGCCAGATTGGCAGTTGAATTTTACTTCAATGCTGGTGATGATGGGATAGTGGTCTTCACCACAATAGAGGGCAGTAGACTAGCTAGCTTAAGGGGTGCACTCTTCTCTCCTCCAGCAAGCACACCTGGGGCAGCTGCTTCACTCTGCCTAATGGAAGAGCCGGCTCTGTAGTAGTGCTTCCCCATGACTGCAGAAGGAGTTGTCTTAAGGTAGTGAGTTTCTGGACTGGTCCAGGGGAAGCAAGGTATGTAAATCCATTCCTGGTGACTTTCTGGTTTTACAGGAATCAGGAAGATGGAATTCCTGCACCTTATGGGAGGGGGATTTGGCTGGCTATTACATCTTGTTGGGGGGTGAGAGACTTGTCTATAGAGGAAGGGCCCTCAGAGGGCTCAGTTCCTGTGGAGATGAAACAAGGTTTCTCAGGGACTTCTCCAGGACTGATGTTCTAAGTATGTTCCATGTTCTGAGTGCCCATATTGGGATCTGTGTTCTTAAGGGGACGGTTGAAGATGAGAGGGAAAGAGATAACAGGTCTGTGGCATATCTTGCTCTAATCCTGGTGTGAACCTTTGATTCAAAGGGAGAAGGAACAAGAGGAAGCAGGGTTGTAGTTTTGGACGCATCTGATGAATGAACCTTAGTCCATTCATATGCTTAACCAGTGCAGTTGTGTTCAAGGTGCCACAAGTTTCTTTTCTGGTGTGTTTTTGTTCTGGTTTTTTTGCTGCATCAGACTAATATGGCTGTTCTTCTGGAAATGGCTCCTCCTGGAAATATAGCACAAACATACCCTTTTTTCTGAGAGATGATTCAGTTTGCGAACTAGCAGAGGATATCTGGGATTTCAAAAGAGCATGATAAAAAATTTAAGCTGTGCTGCCAAGGTGGGTGGTTGAGACCAGATGGTGGTGCAAACTCATTTTGTGAGGAAGGTTGTAAAAGATCCAGGAGCTGACATACAACAGGCTTTTCCTGCCAAGTCTGGATTCCAGAACAGGAAAAAGCTCCTTTGAGGGCAGCATCCTGGTTCCAACAGTGGCAAGGAACATGTCCCATAAGAGGCAAAACCCCTTTCCTGCTGTTTGCTACCAGTGTTTGATATTTGGTGGTACACTGCCACTGCACATGGAAGTTCTATTTGGCTGTAATGACTAATCATGTTGGTTGATCTGCCCTTCATGGAAATATTTAACATTTGAAGTAATTGCCCTTTTCTTGTCCAGCTTCTGGAAAGATTCTCTCTCCAGTATACCTGGTGGCAAAATTTCTACCCAAGACTCATTCACTACCTAAAAGTCTTGGACTTCACACTTGAACCACAGGTGACCAGATTTCCTCCTTCTCCTGACTCCCTGTTTTCAAAACCTCAGCTCTTACATTCTTTGCCACCATTTACCCCCATGCAGAGAGATAATTTTCTCCAATTTTGATTTCTATGGAGTGCTCCATTCTCCATGGCTACTACTGTAGCAACACCATGTTCACACACAAGGGCTGGGATTGCACCAAAGACTGCTTGTTGCAATGTGGGAGCATTTCCAATTCCTGGAAATTAATGTGAACTAAAAACCTGGGGTGGTGTTCTGGGTCTGGAAAAAAAGGATGTTTCAAGGCAAAATGTTTTGTATTTTAAAAATTCTGTATCGAAAGTATGAACCTTGTTATCTGTAGATTATTAAACCATCATATGCATATTACATAGAGCACTCTTATTACTTTGTAAAGCCTTGTCTGCAGCCAAGCATTGCCTGGAAAAAATCAATCCCTCTGCTCAGCGGAAAGACACTTAAACTTCAAGTATTTCTCTTGTGTTGATGTGTGTGCCTTTGTGCACATAACTGACTGTTCTAGAATTAGGGCACTTCTCAGATGCTTGTGTTGTCCATTTGAATTTCAAAAACCAAACACACGAACCTGGCATGCATTCTCCTACTGCAAACACCTAACATTTCATTAACTCTGCTTAGTTGCAAAGCTGGGCATGCCTCTTTGGTTTCAAGAGTACACATCGATTTTCTTAAACAAGAAAAAAATAGAAAATGGGGAGAGGTGAATGGTTGGTTCTCCTTTTGCTCTCCAGCAACAGAGGTATTATGTGTGTGGCAGGCAAATTTCTCTCCTCCACTGTCCACTGCATTCATACTAGATCTATGCTACCATCACAGTAGCGCAAAGAGAAGAGTCTACGGCTCTTTCAGTCACCTGCCTTCAAGTGTCATAACTGCAAAGAACACTTCTACCCCATTGGCAAATATGATGCAAGCATTGTTACTGTATTTTTTGCTTCATAAGACGCACCTGACTATAAGACGCACTAGTTTTTAGAGGAGGAAAACAAGAAAAAAATATTCTGAAAGAACAGAGGATGTATGATTTTTGTGGTTTATGCTGTGGCCACAGACATGTGATTTGAAAGTGAGTTTGGGGTAGCCCAATGCAAAAATCCTGAGAATCCATGTGGATCCGTGCTTTGTAATCATGTTTTTGCGCCATTGCGGCCCCACGCAACAATGGGTGCGTGATTTTTTTGGTGCAGGCTGTAGCCATGGACACGCTATGAGATCTGATGGTGAATTTGGGGTGACCCAATGCAAAAATCCTGAGCATCCATGTGGATCCATGCTTTGTAATCACATTTTTGCGCCATTGTAGCCCCAGGCAATAGTGGGGTTTTTGGGCTACAGACCAAAGCAAACCTTTTGAAATGAATGAAGGATCCTGTCTTGTAACAAAGTCCATATAGCACAGGATTCCCTCCACTTGCTGGCAACAGCTCTACGGGGTTTCAGATGGGATGTTTTTGCAGCCCTACCTTGAAATGCCCAGGGATTGAAATGGGAACCCTTTGCATCCAAAGTATGTGCTGTACCACTGAGTTATGGTTCTGGTAACCTAGCCTCTGCCATAGATGCATTAGATGGCCATAAGCAAGCCATTTTCCTTCCTTTCCCACATTGCATGCAGTATGAATGGGTAGTATTCCACTAACGAGTCCCATTGGTGCAAGGATTTCCACTTATGCAATGGGACTTTCCTCTCTCTCAGAGAATTTGAGAATTGGAAGAGTCATCTAGTCCAGCCCCCTACAATGCAGGAATCTTTTGCCCAACGTGGGGCTCAAACCCACAACCCTGAGAGTAAGAGCCTCATGCTCTACCAAGTGAACTATCCCAGCTCAGTTCTCCTTCGCCTGCATGCATCCTTCTCAAATCTGAGGCAGCCCCTTGAATAGATTTTGGGGGGCATGTTGGCCAGGGGAAAGAGAAGGGTAGAAGATTCTGTTGCCCAAGCAGAAACGCTTACACTATGGAATAATTGCCTTAGCAATTTGATCCCCCACCCCCAATATGTCCCAACTTACAGGGTTGTAGCAAGGATCACAATGTATAGGAAGTGCTTGAAACAATTCCAAGCACTAAATACATGCTAAGTAATTTGGGGGGAATATTCACCTAGCAACAGAGTTGAATTGCTATGGATGTGTCTACTGCTCACCCACTGACTCAGCTGACATCGACCAGTTATTGTCAAAGTTAGATTCTGGGCTTAATTATCTCATTTGGAAGTGGGTGGGTGGGCTCCAGACTAAGTAGTCTTCTGGAGGGTAATGTATATGTTTTCATTTGCTTCAAAATGTGGTAAGACAGATGTGCAGTTTAGGGGGGCTCCTACTCAAGGACCCTTGCACATCTGCCCCAAAGTCCTGCCCTGATAGCACTCCCATTCAAAGTCATGACAAAATGCTATCATTCTTAATTTCCCACCTCATTCAAACTCCTATATCTCCCTCCCTAACCCTAACACCTTCCTGCTTCCTGTCCTCCTTTCCCCAGCTCCTCTTTTCTGCATCTGCTCTCTTTCCACCACCATCCACTTCCTTCAAGTCCCCTTGGCATTCTGACACCCCCTGTCCTCACAGTTGCCCCTTCTCTTGACTTGCTACCTCCAGAAGTCCCTTCTTCTGCCACTCCCAGGTCCACTAGGTTGGGAAAAGGCTGTAGCTCAGTAATAGAGCATCTGCTTTGCATACAGGTGGTCCCAGGTTCAGTCCCCAGCATCTCCAGGTAGGGTTGAGACAGACTCTTGCCTGAGACCCTGGAGAGCTGCTTCCAGCCAGTGAAGACAGTTCTGAACTAGATGGTCTGGCTTGAGATAAGGCTCACACCCCTCAGAGTGGTTTAGCTGGTGGCAGGCAAAGGAAGATACTTCTGTGTACTGGAAGATATATATTATATAGTATAATATGTGGGGTGCCTCAGGGTTCGGTCTTCTCCCCCATGCTTTTTAACATCTACATACAGCCACTGAGAGAGATCATCAGGGGGTTTGGGTTGGGTGTTCATCAATATGCGGATGATACCCAGCTCTACCTCTCTTTCAAATCAGAACCAGTGAAGACAGTGAAGGTCCTGTGTGAGTGTCTGGAGGCGGTTGGAGGATGGGTGGCGGCTAACGGATTGAGGTTGAATCCTGACAAGACAGAAGTACTGTTCTTGGGGGGCAGGACTCCCTGATCCTGAATGGGGTAACTGTGCCCCTGACGGACCAGGTGTGCAGCCTGGACTCACAGCTGTCCATGGAGGCACAGGTTAATTCTGTGGCCAGGGCAGCTGTTTACCAGCTCCATCTGTTATGCAGGCTGAGACCCTACCTGCCCGCAGACTGCCTTGCCAGAGTGGTGCATGCTCTAGTTATCTCCCGCTTGGACTACTGCAATGCGCTCTATGTGGGGCTACCTTTGAAGGTGACTCGGAAACTGCAATTAATCCAGAATGCGGCAGCTGGACTGGTGACTAGAAGTGGCCGCTGAGACCATATAACACCAGTCCTGAAAGATCTTCATTGGCTCCCAGTATGTTTCCAAGCACAATTCAAAGTGTTGGTGCTGATCTTTGAAGCCCTAAACAGCCTCAGTCCTGTATACCTGAAGGAGCGTCTCCACCCTCATCATCCAGCCCGGACACTGAGATCCAGGGCCGAGGGCCTTCTGGCGGTTCCCTCGCTGGAAGAAGTGAGATTACAGGGAACCAGGCAGAGGGCCTTCTCTGTAGTGGCGCCTGCCCTGTGGAACGCCCTCCCAGCAGATGTCAAGGCAATAAACGACTATTTTACTTTTAAAAGACAACTGAAGGTGGCCCTGTTTAGGGAAGTTTTTAATGTCTGATGCTGTATTGTTTTTAATATTCAGTTGGAAGCCACCCAGAGTGGCTGGGGAAACCAGACAAATGGGCGGGGTATAAATAATAATAATAATAATAATAATAATAATAATAATAATAATAATTTGTTGCTTGAGTGACAGATAATCTAAACTGGGGGTGGGGGAAACCTGTGGCCCTCCACATGTGATTGGACTCCAGATGTCATCAACCCAGTGGTCTGAGATAACATCTGGAGGGCCATGGCAAAGCCACTCTTGGTCTGAAGCAGTGTTTTTGGACTACAGTTCCCCTCATCCCTGACCACTAGTCTTGCTAGCTAGGGATGATGGGAGTTGTAGTCCAAAAACAGCTGGATACCTAAGTTTAGGAAAACCCTGGTCTAAAATACGAACAGCCAGAATCTAGATATAGGTTGACTGCACCAAGCACACTTTGCTGTTAGATATAATCACCAGCCCTTTTTTCATTTCTGCTTTTCCACAAATCGCTTCAGTAGGTGCTGAAATGGGAGCTGAATTATACAGTTCCTGGAAGGCTTAAAATAATTGTCACTTGAGTGCAGTTGCTGAATGCCTATCATTTTTCAAAAGCTGAAGGGTGGCGGCGTGGGGGCGAGTTTGTATGTATGGACAAAAATAAAAAGAAATAAAAATCCTGTCGCAGTAGATTGATTTTGGTGGGAGGACTGGCATTTAATTTAGTAGTAGGCATTTTTACATTTTAGGTCATGTTTTTTCAGAAGGGAAGCCTGTGTGTTTTGGGATAGACTGTCAAGAGCATTTCTAAAGAGAAACTTTTTTTCAAAGATGTTGAAAGGAGTGTGAGGTTTCTAGCATTAGGGAGTAATTCTGAATGTGCAGGAAAGCAACTGAAACCAATTCAGTTCCCACTAGGGAGTCAGGATTCAGACTCTGTGCCTTGGATCTGTTCTTATACTATCTGTGGTTTAATACATCCTGACAGAGGTTCATTTGTATCCAGAGAGCTACCAAGTTTGTCTGGAAACCCTGCCCTAATCTTAAGGGTGTATGAGGCAACTGTACTGACCTAATGATGAAGGTATGCTCTCTGCACATGGTCAGAAACATTCTACGTTATTTCTGCATTCTCTTGAGAGGCTGAGTCCTAACAGCCAAAACAGTTTTCAGGCCAAAAGTCCAGAGAATCCTATTTTGATGGAAGCCCTGTCACTTTGTGTGTGTGTTATGGTATGTGTCAAAAATTTGATCAATATAGGCATCTTCCAAGACATCACCAAGAGACTGTTTATATGTATTGGTCAATGTGCGACATTCACCAGTAAATGTCTAATCTGACTGAATGCCTTCAGCAAATGTCCAAATATAATACCTTTTTTATACCACAGATGTAAATGTGCCCCATTTACATCTCCCTCCACCCCAGGAAAACCCTCATGACAATTTTTTTCTGATATTTTCCACTTGGTCTTTAAAACGAATTCTTTAAAATGGCTAGATAACCTCAACATTCACAAGATTTTTCCACACTTCCCTTTCACTGTGGTGATTTCAAAGCTTGACTTGGACTGGAGACTTCCAGGGTAACACTTTTTAAGGCAAAGACAGAAATAATATGGGTAGCTCATGACTGAAGTTTTAAAAATAAATACATTAAAATTAAAGCAGGCATGGCGGGGATGTTCTACTTTTTATCAGAGCAGTTGAGCTAAGGGAGAGGGTGTTTAACTCTTTCTGATATAAGTTATCATCCATTGTGCCTGTATTTTTTCCCCTAAGAGGGCAAATAGAGATAGCTGGGGGTGTGGTGCATGGAAAGAATGACAAAACCCTTTCTCACCTTTGCTGCTCAAGTGAAAACAAGGGCCCCGGCTTTATAAAATAATAAATAAATAAATAAATAAATAAATAAATAAATAAATAAATAAATAACGTGCTGTGCTAGATGCTGTGTGATTTTTAATTGTATCGTCGTTGCTTCCTTTATTTCTTATCTATTGTCTTTTATTGAATTCCATAGAACTCAAATTGTATTACAAGAAAATGCGATATAAGAAATAAGAAGCAAGTAAATTTCAATTAAAAACCCCTTATGGATATGTAACGCACATGTTCAACCACAAATCCACAGACATGCCACGGACCACAGGTTGGGACGCCCCTCTGCTAGTCCACATTTCTCCCTGTTTGTGAAATCTGAACATAGCTGTCAACTTTTCCCTATTCTTGCAAGGAATCCTATTTGGAATAAGGGAATTACCCTTAAAAAAAAGGGAAACGTTGACAGCTATGAATCTGAACAACCCATTTGAATTATTAAGCCCCCTTTCGGATGCTGCCTAAGGGAGCCTGGATATGCACTCTGATTCTGAAAAGTGAAAAACACACTAGCTGAACTCTAGGAATTTTGTTTGCTTAAAAAGAAGAAGACTATGCATGGAAGTAATTAGTTTGAGGTCTGCGGTCCTCATCACAGAAATACAGCACATGTGATTCGCTGAGAAGGGATGCCCTTTAAACCAGTTTAAGTCCACAGTGTAGACCTGCCTAAACTGTGTGGGAGAACTAGTGGCCTCAAATATTTCCAGAAAACACACAAAGCAAAAACTTGCTACAGAAATAACTAGTGTGCGAACAGCAACAAGAGAACAACCGTGTTTCTCCCTTTGTCAAAGACAGCAGTTTCTCCCAAGCTTCAACTATTTATTGTTCTCTTCCACGTACCGAACAAAGAACGCTACAAAGCAGCAGCCCAGTAAAGCGATTGCAGAGGCAGAGATCACCACTACCACCACGCTCCCAGCAGCGCTGACCAGGAAGCCCAGGCCCACCCCAACAATGATCTGCGCCAGCTGGACCATGCAAGTGAGGGCAGCGCAGTCCACACCTTTTCCTCGTTTGTGCTCTCCGGCTTGTCCTCCGGTCTGGCCCTGAAAGCAAGCAGATATAGGAACTCCATCAAACAAGGCACAGCCGACCAAACAATCCTGCACTGAACGTTTCACTGCATGAATCTCAGCTGTTCAAATACTACACAGTCTTGATGAGCAGGCAAGGCAAGACTTTGTTCTTGGGCCCACGATAAGTGGCATCATTTAAAGCTCTGGTGTCCTTCCTCCCAGTTTTGTGAAACAGCCTCTGGGATGCTGGAACCACACAGACTAGGGAACAGTCGCATGGACCATATGACTGGCAAGGAACTCTGCACATACTCTGAAATCCTACTCAAGCTGGTAGAATGTACCTAGCCTTTCCCAGAATCAACTTCCTTACAGAAATTGGCAATTGGCTTCATTGGTTTTGAGAGGGGATTTCTCTTGAAGTTCTTGCTAAAACTTCCCCCCACCTGCTAGACTGCACGGCTGTTAAACTCTGCCTTGTGTTCCATGGACAGTTCATAAGGTTCTGTTAAATGATGTGTCCTCCAGGCTTTGGGGGAGTAAATCAAAAACTCCTTTGAAGTATGATGTTTCCCTACTAGCTTACATTGAAATCCAGGGCACTTGACTGAAGAGTCATCCAATTCACACGTAACAGGGAACAAGGGTGCTTTCTGAATGATAAATTAAAAGCATTGCAAGGTCAATGTGAAGTGCATTTTTCATAAATAATTAAATAAAATGGGTTTGTGATGGTCTGGGCTTGTCATGAATGATACACTATCTTATTTGCTGAACCATAATTACCCTTAGAAAGTTGGAGATAAAAACTCTTTTATTAACAGAGCATGCAATTGAACTACCTTTCTAGTGCCATCATATCAAATACATATTTTTAAAAATATTTTTTACAATTATATCTTGCCTTTCCTCTAGGGAAATAAAGGAATGTGTGTGTGTGTGTGTGTGTGTGTGTGTGAGAGAGAGAGAGAGAGAGAGAGAGAGAGAGTGAGTGAGTTTTCTAATTTCTGGGAATAAAATTAAACATATACAGTTCTCCGCCCCACTCTTCATTTTATCCCACAACAACCCTGTGAAGTAGATTAGATTGAGAGATGGCGACTGGCCCAGGATCAACCAGTGAATTTCATAGCTCAGTGGAAATGAGAATCCAGATCTCCCCAGTTTTCTGACCACTGTGTTGCCTTATGTTAACAGGAGGGCGTAAAGTTCAGCAAAGAAGTTAGTTATCAAATGTCTGCAAATGTATTGTGACATGCTAAGGTTACCAAGACATTTTTCTATGAAAAATGAATTTCACTAGTATGTGGGAGGAAAGTATGAGCCCCATGTAGGTAATTAACTACGAGCCCCGTGTAGGTAATTCACAAAAGAATCGGCTGGGTGCCCTCTCCAGTGGGAGAGAGACCCTGATAGAGTTAAAAACACTCTCAGAGTTAAGCAGCATTATAACATGGAATACAGGTTGTTAGACCCTTTTCATATCCTGTTTAGTTTGCTTACAGTGCTTGCCCACTCTCTCTACCCTTCTTGCAATGATCAGACCACATACGATTAAGTAAGTTTTAAAAATTTTACCTACTAAGTCCAAAAGTCTGGTTCATGCGTTGTTCCATGCAGTAGCAAAGAGAACACAGGTGCAATATACAAAACGTAATGCATCCTGGTCTGTTACATGGCACGGAAAGAGTGAGGAAAGGAAATCAAATAGGTTTCACTTTCTCCCTCATGAAGGTTGTGGGGGGCGGGGCGGGGGATGACCCAGCTGAGTTTAGGAACAGTCCTCTCTTGTCTTAACCCCGTCATGCACTAACCAGCACATTATTTTGACTGCAATTTCCCACAACTAAAGTATGAAACATTGGGCTTGCATTGCTTTCCACTTGATGAACTCTCAAGTCCTCTAAACCACACAAAATCTGACATCCTTGAAAAAGTTCAGCCTCCGCAGCTTCTTCTGATCATGAAGCTAACTCAAGAGGCTGAGTTGTGTTCAGCCTTGACTTCTGTAATGAAGCTCTGCTTCTTGAGCATCCTGCCTTGCCTTCAGAACATTTGCTGATCCAGGCTGTCGTAGCCAATAAAATGTAATTCTTGGTGGGATTATTTTCATCCCATTCCGTGGATGACGCTGCAACAAAATATTGTGAGCAAAGAATACTGTGTGCAAAACACTGGCCTAAATCAGTGTGTGCAGATTTAATCCCTACGCGGGTGGCGCTGTGGATTAAACCACAGAGCCTAGGACTTGCCGATCAGAAGGTCGGCGGTTTGAATACCCGCAACGGGGTGAGCTCCCGGTGCTTGGTCCCTGCTCCTGCCAACCTAGCAGTTCGAAAGCACGTCAAAGTGCAAGTAGATAAATAGGTACTGCTCTGGTGGGAAGGTAAACGGCGTTTCCGTGTGCTGCTCTGGTTCACCAGAAGCACCTTAGTCATGCTGGCCACATGACCCGGAAGCTGTACGCCGGCTCCCTCGGCCAATAAAGCGAGATGAGCACCGCAACCCCAGAGTCGGTCACGACTGGACCTAATGGTCAGGAGTCCCTTTACCTTTTACTAAGGCTACTCCACTGGTTTTTAGCACTATTTATTTCCCCCTGAGATTTTAAGCAGAAAGTCTATCTAGAAAAGCAGGGCTCAGGTGCCGTCAGCTGACTTTCAAGGTGTGAGCAATAAAGAGAGGCAACCTGGCTGTAGACTTCTGCACTCACTTCTTGCATAGCATCCAGAAAAGGAGTGGAGAGGGAAAGGCACGGGCGTCGTAACAAGGATGCTATCGGAAAGGATCTGACAACAACCATCCCTTCTAACTTACCTCTTCCTCCTCCTTGTGATAATCAGCAATGAGGTTGAATGGCACCGTGTATAACGTGCTGGACATTACGCCGAAGAGGGAACAGAGGGCCAAAGTCGAATACACCTTGGGAAAGAGCCCAATGAAGCCAGTGCCTAGCCCAAAAAGCAGGTATCCAATGAAGTAAAGTCCCTTTAATCCAATGTAAGGCAGAAGCGCTTTCTGCAAATCTGTTGGAAGAAAAAGATTGGGAAAGGGGTGGGGGATTTCTGTCTAAAAGGAAACCATTGGAATCATTGCTGAACATTATTTTATTTAGCAAAGTTTATGTATTGTTTAATGTAGATCAAACTGGAGTGTGAAACGTCTGCAATATCTTTGAAAATAATATTACCTTCCTTCAAAGTGAAGCTGTTGACAGAATCTTACTAACTGTACCTTGCTTCCTCCAGGGAGCTTGCATATGAAATCTGTTTGGTTTCAGCAGCTAAAAATTTTATTTACCACCTCCAGACTATTCTTTGGGTCTTACCATGCATATCAATGAAGGAAGCTTGAACCTTATACACCTACCATTCCTGTTCATGGAACATTTATTTGCTGTCTGCTGCTGTGCTTGGAGCACCCTATTGTGATGTTTCTCATCATCTCACATTTGTAGGATATTGACTGTGGAAAGGCATTCTGCCTCCATTTCAGAGACTTACCACTCCTACCATTCCTGTTCATGGAAAATATATCTGATTCTTATTAAGTTGTGACTCCATGCACATATTATATGTCTTCTGTTTATGAATTTTGAAACAGTACAGTGGTACCTCGGGTTACATACGCTTCAGGTTACATACGCTTGAGGCTACAGACTCCACTAATCCAGAAATAGTACCTCAGTACCTCAGGTTAAGAATTTTGCTTCAGGATCAGAACAGAAATCGTGCAGCAGCAGCGGGAGGCCCCATTAGCTAAAGTGATGCTTCAGGTTAAGAACAGTTTCAGGTTAAGAACAGACCTCCAGAACGAATTAAGTTCTTAACCCGAGGTACCACTGTATAGTGTTATAAAAATATTGTCAGTATATTATTAGCTGACATGGTTGTAGAGCATGAGCTCTACCATAAAGCCCTTTTTCTGATCCTTGCTTCTGTCATGTCATCACCAGGAAGCCTTGGCACAAACCACCATTCTCACAGCCTCAACTTTGCTTCTGTAATGTGGGCATAAATGATATCGATCGACCTTACAAAGTTGTTGTATGGTCACATAGAGAATATAGGCAAAATGCCCTGCCTATATGAATGCACTTTATATTTTGGTCAGATCGCAAGTGATCCGTTTGTTGGTAGTACTCACAGGAATAAAGCGAGGAAGAGATGGCGTTGATACACATCCCCCAGCACCCGATCTCTACTCCCCTTTCATAGGTTAGGTACGCTGTGGAGTTATGAGGTGCATAAGGATCACCATTGAATACAATCTGCAGTGTGCCAAAATAGAAAAGAATAAGAACAAGCTGTGCTGGTAATCATACCTCTAAATAAAACAGGACACAAAATACTGGCTTCCAAGCAAATGTGCACAGGACTGCCTCTGTGTTTATTTGATGTTGGTGACTTTAATTATGATGGTGATGGTGATATGTATTGTCAGCCAATTTTCTGCCAATAGCACAGGGCCAAGAATTGATAGTATTGCAGTCTGGCTTCTGTTTCAGACAGGCTTTCCAGCAGCACAATGCTACTCTATGTGTTTTCACACCAAACCATGGCTTGGCATTACAATAACTAACCTGGGGATCATGAATTTCCTTTTCCATCTTTCTCCCCTCACAAAAACTACAACAACATGGTCCGAGGTCCTGCTAAGTCATAGGGCTGTATCCAACTAAGATATACCGGTACTCACAGCAGACCTATTGAAATTAATGGACCTATGTTAGACATGCCCATTCATTTCAATGGGTTGATTTTGAGTAGGACTAATGTGGGATGCGGGTGGCGTTGTGGGTTAAACCACAGAGCCTAGGACTTGCCGACCAGAAGGTTGGCGGTTCGAATCCCTGCGACGGGGTGAGCTCCCGTTGTTCGGTCCCTGCTCCTGCCAACCTAGCAGTTTGAAAGCACGTCAAAGTGGAAGTAGATAAATAGGTACCGCTCTGTCAGGAAGGTAAACGGCATTTCCATGTGCTGCTCTGGATCACCAGAAGAGGCTTAGTCATGCCGGCCACATGACCCGGAAGCTGTACGCCGGCTCCCTTGGCCAATAAAGTGAAATGGGTACCACGACCCCAGAGTCAGCCACGACTGGACCTAATGGTCAGGGGTCCCTTTACCTTTAATGTGGGATACAACTCATTGCTTACTCTCTTGCCTGAAAACAAGGATTGTAAACTTCAGCTTGAACATGGTTTCCAATCCTCGCTTGTAGGGCAGCCTATGTTTGGCTTTCGAAAGTTAAAACTTTGCTCAAGGCAGCTTACAAAATTACACCACTACAAACATAGCAAAAGCAGTCATAAACAACCAACAAAACACCAAAAAGTACATCAAAAAAAGAAATTGAACAATTTCCACATAAATCATAAGATCCAAAATAAACATACGGAAAATTAACAGCAACAACCCAGGTGGGAAAAGGCCTGTAAGGCAGGGAGCAGGTCTTCCAGGACTCACAGCCAAGATGGTCTCAGTGGTTATCCCGTGCTTAGTAGCGCCAGTGCAGTGACAACCTCCACTAGCAAGTGGGAAGGATCAGACTTGAAAAACCCACATACAAGTCTGAATAGCATCAAACAGAGAGCCTGAAATGTCAGGTTTACCGTATTTTTCGCCCTATAGGACGCACTTTTTCCCATCCAAAAATGAAGGGGAAATGTGTGTGTGTCCTATGGGGCGAATGCAGGCTTCAGGAAGCTATCCACTAGCCATGGGAGACGCAGCTCTCCCACGGCTAGCAGAGAGCTTGCCTGCACCCAGAAGCTTGGGGCGTGCTGAGCTCAGCATGCCCCAAGCTTCGGGTTTTGCGCAGTCCTCCGCTAGCCATGGGAGAGCTGCACGACTTCGCACAGCTCTCCCACGGCTTGCAGATAGCAGCCTGTTCTTGGGGCTGGGGTCGGGGGGAAGCTTGGGCTTCCCCCGCCCCAGCCCCGCACCTGGGGGGGAAAATAATTTTTTTCCCTTTATTTCCCCCCCCAAAAAAACTAGGTGCGTCCTATGGGGCAAAAAATACGGTATTTCTGTTGCAAATGCCACATACATTAATGTGGTAAACAAAACAATTAACTGCTAGTTTCTAATTTATTTATTTTTTTAAAATCATTTTTATTAATTTTCCAATAAAAGGTAAAGGTAAAGGTACCCCTGCCCGTACAGGCCAGTCTTGACAGACTCTGGGGTTGGTGCGCCCATCCAATTAACATATCCATCAAATCATAATCCAATTATAATCCAATTAAAAACAATAAAATTAAATTAAAAAACAACCAAATTACAGCAGTCCAAATTATTAATTATTAATTTTTTTCCAGGCTTCTCATAGTTTGGACCTCTGAAATATATCTCCAATATCTTCGTTCCTGCCTTCTTCTCTGGTTTCTAATTTTAAAATGTATGGTATGATTGTCAGTTCTACAGAATTCAAGAGTGAGGTGAAGGGGAATCAAACATGTAGAACACAAATGGAAACCTTTGTGTTTTTATGACTGCTATTTTCATATTTTGGAGACTGCAGTAGATTCAACAGCAGAAACCTTTTTCGAAAAGTAAAAGATGAGAAATCCAGCTACCCAATGGACCCAGTTCTATGTAGAATACTTGGAGGCATCCATTTTTTGTTCTTGGAAATCTAATTTCCCTGTTCTTGATGTTGACAACTGTTGAAATCTGCCATCAAGCTGCATAAGCAAGCAAATGAAAATTAAATCCTAAAAATTGAATTTGCCCAGAGGAAAGATGGTTACTTTTCCGTACCTGTCCCATGAAATCAGTGAAGAAGAGCATGTTGGAAAGGAAAGCTGTCCATCCCATCAGATGGCTCACACACAAGCAGCGGTAGTGGGAAGGCATGCTTAGGAGTGCTTTGAGGAGGGACTTAATGGTCATCTGCTTCTGAACCTGAAAGGAAGGATGTTCCAACGTTTCATTGAAAAGGCTCCCAACAGACTGGAGGATTTCCCCCCCCCCCCTGTCTCTCCACTCTTCAGTTTCTCAGCTCTCTTGCCCCCCTTCTCTTCCTCTCTCATAACACTAGAACTTGTGCACACCCAATTGTTAAGTTGTGGGTGAACATATCAGACGACACAGCGATTCTTCAAACAGCTCTTGTTTATTCAGAGGCCAGAACAGAACTGAGCTGAAGGGCTCAGTCAGCCTGCTTATATAGAGCTCCAGTACAACGTTACTGTAGCAACTTTCTAAAACTATCCAATCACTGAACGTCACTTTCGATCCTACATTTGCATAGCTATCTACAGTATCCCCCTGCTAGCCCAGGGTGAGAACTTCAGTACATAACACCAATGAAGCTAAATGTTGGAAGATTCAGTACAGATAAAACACAGAACTTCATGCAGCACTGTGATGGCCTGGGATTCCGATTCAGAGGCTGAACCAGAGGAATCCCGTCCTGCACAGGAGTCCCCGCCTCCAGGGCCGGCTGAACTGGGGCAAGGCCTAGATTCTGAGGAGCCTGAACCTGTGTCAGATCCTCAGGAGCAGGCACCAGGTGAAACCATTCTGGCCCCAGAGGTGCTTGAGAACTCAGTGTCTACAGGTGAGCCTCCTCCGGGGCCCAGTAACCCTTTGGCCTCTCCTGAACTGCAGAGGCTTAGGGCAGAGAGGCGAAGGGAACTGGTTGCTCCCAGGAGGAGTGCTCGCCTTAAGGCCAGAGGAGGCGGGGCTCCTGGGGGCCGGGACCGCCCCTGGCCTTAGAAGAAGATAAAGGTTAGTCAGCCCGGTCCCAGGTTGCGGGAGCAACGTCGTTGTTGGCTTCAGACCTTCCAGTGTTCCTGTTCCCTGCCCGGCCTCCTGCTCCTGACCTTCCAGTGTTCCTGTTCCTTGCCCGGCCTCCTGCTCCTGACCTTCCAGCGTTCCTGGTCCCGCCCGGCTCCCAGCTTCTGACCTCCCAGCGTTCCTGTTCCCTGCCCGGCTCCCTGTTTCGGATCTCGCCTCTCATCTTGTGAACTCTGACTACGATCACGGTACCTTCCCCCCGGGACCAGCACAAGCACCTAGTTAAAGTATGGAAATGCTCCCACAGGAGACAGTGATGGCCACCAGCTTGGATGACTTTAAAAGAGGATTAGACAAATTCATGAAGATCTAGGCTATGTTCTAACTGCCTGTGTCAGAAGCAGTATGTCTCTGAATACTGTATGGTGGGAATCACAGGTGGGCAGAGTGCTGTTGTGCTCATGTCCAGCTTACAGGCTACCCCTAAGCATCTGGTAAGCGACTGCGTGAAAAGGATACTGGGTTAGATGGGCCGATGGGCCATATTCTTCAAAGAGGACTATTCTCAGGGCATGGTCTGTGGGTAGATGGTGCAGCCGAAGCTAAGGAGGTCTAGGTCAGGTCTTGTGCCTGGATAGGAGACCACCTGGGAGCCCTACCTGCCTCAAGGTAGATGCTACTGGAATATAAATTTATTAGATGAATTATTAATAAAAAGTAACACCACTGTCTCTCCAGATACTGATGGATGATGCAGAAGTTTGTGGGAGTGAATGCCTTGCATGAAAATAAACCAGCACATGAAAGCAACTTTCAGAAGACTGTTTTGAATGGTTGGCAAGGTGAAACAAGACATCTCACCCCACAGGAATTGCCTCTGGCTGACAGCTAAAAAGCTAAAGAAACCAGGAAGGCACTTTCTCTAGAAATATCAGATAGCTGGGGTTTTAGCTAAACCAACAACTCAAGGCTCACTTCTATCTGAATTATCAGATCCAGCTGGTGTGCATTTGGATATCAAGTCTTCCTTATTCAATTTTGGGCTACTTTGTTCACACTGGTTGCTCGCAACGCTATTGCTCCTTATACGCCTACCTGTCCTCATCCAGCAAATCTGTTTTTTAACAACTTTTTGCTGTTAGGAAAGTGACAAGGAAATGCACTGAAGCATGAGGGCTGAACAAATGATTAACAGGAAGACATGCAAACACCCCACAAGGATATCATGTTGACTGCTCATTGTCGTATAACTGCCCCATAAACAAATGAGAACAAATGTTCAAGGAAGTCTGGGCATAGTCTAACCAATGCATAAGCTTTGTGCATATAAATCAAGATGAAGGCTGGATAAATAGATTGTCTAGAGGAGCCCTGAATCACTCTGGAAGCATTTTCACCTAAATAGTAGGATAAACAGGCTTGAAATAAATAAATCAATTTCACTTGATTTCCTTGAATGCATTTTTGTTTGGATGCGAAACTGATTAGCAGACGCAAGAGCAACAGTGTCAGACCATTGATCCATCCAGCCTAGTACTTTGAATTCTGATTAGCAGTGGCTCGCCATGGTATATATTGCCAGTGATGTAAAACACATCTACAGATCCCAGAACAAGATTGGCACAATCCTAAGAAAAAAACCTTCCTTGTTGGCACAAGGTTGGTACAACACAGCTGTGATCAACGGAGCAGAATGTAAGCCCCACTGGCTTCAAAATATATCAACTTGCTACCAAATATTCATGCAGATCAACTTCACTTGAAAACAAATACTTCGGAAGATTCTGGCCAAAGTTATGTCAGTTTTTACATGGGTGACTCATGGCCATTTTCAGATCTAGATGCAAAATTATCTGCTTATCAGACTCTTCATATATCTTTAGGAAACAAGGTACATGTTAACGTTTCATTTTTCCCAGACTCTGGTTACAATCCTGTGCACATTTATCTGGGAGTTAGTGGGTGGCGCTGTGGGTTAAACCACAAAGCCTAGGCCTTGCTGATCAGAAGGTCGGCAGTTCGAATCCCCACAACAGGGTGAGCTCCTGTTGCTTGGTCCCTACTCCTGCCAACCTAGAAGTTCGAAAGCCCGTCAAAATGCAAATAGATAAATAGGTACCACTCTGGCGGGAAGGTAAACGGCTTTTCCGTGTGCTGCTCTGGTTCACCAGAAGCGGCTTAGTCGTGCTGGCCACATGACCCGGAAGCTGTACGCCGGCTCCCTCGGCCAGTAAACCGAGATGAGCACCACAACCCCAGAGTCGGCCACGACTGGACCTAATGGTCAGGGATCCTTTACCTTTACCTTTTTAAGCCTCACCAAACAAAGTGGGACTTACCTCTAAATAAGCATGCAGAGGACCATTTCCAGGTCCTTTTTCAAAGAGCTGGGTTTTTTTAAGTTTCAGTAGAATGCACCAGATGCTTAATGCAATTCAGAATCCTGTGTTATTAGACCAAGAACCATGCAAAAGCTGTTGACATCTGTAATGAATGCAGCATGTACTGACCGGCTGACTCCTTTTCACTAAACACATTAACTTGAGGACCTGGCTTAGGGACAACTGAACATAGTGATGCATTGCCAAGATCCAAGATCCTTCTTGGCTAAGTGCAAGACATGGAATCCGAGCAAAGTTAATCAAGATCAGTGAACTCAGATAGCTGGGCATACATATTGCTCTCTGGGATTGCAGCCAATGACTTATCTTTAAAAATGTAAAGCTAAATGTAAAGCTATTAGAAGAAGGAGCCCGCAGACTGTGGATTTCATTCACAGGGGACCACAGAATATTAATTTCTGTGACACAATAGGTCTTATTTCACGAAGAGCCTGTCAGATAACAGTCACACAGAGATCAATGTTTGGAATTCAATATTGCACTCTTGTAATCGTTCCATCAGTGCAGGCATTCCAGCTTCTCCTTGCATGCTGCTCTGGGAGTCCTCCTGACCTTCAAGCCAATTTTCGGAGGTGTAGGGGGAGTGGGAGCCCAACTGCACAAGTGAAAGTCCTTCCACAAAAAGATCAGGTGAATCCCAACCAATATTTGTTATTTCTGCACCAAGTCAGAAGGGAGGAACCACCATACAAGATACTTAGTATCTCAGTGTAATCTGGGGTAATTTAATGATTATATCCAAGGGGAACAGTGAAAGCAGCGATTCCTCTTGCTGTTCTGGCTTCTGGGATAGCTGCGTAGCCTGCATTCGCTCAATAAGACGCACACACATTTTCCCTTACTTTTTAGGAGGGAAAGAGTCTTATAGAGCAAAAAATACGGTACTTCACTTTCCACTTCATGGGAGGGTCCAGGGTTACTATGTCAAATATATTAGAATTAAAGACAGAGATGGCAATCTTAAAAAGGCAGAATTACCTGAATGTCTTCTTTGAGGGTGGGCTTCCCTTGCCGAGATAAAACCCGTATTTCATTATATCCGCTGTTAAAATAACCATTCTTGACTTTTCCTATGGAACCATACGGATAGGGCTCAGCTGTTTTCAGCAGGGCTTCGGATTCTACCTTGTCAGCGAGAGAAGTTTCGGGAATACTGCACAAGTGTACAGTAAGGCAGATCAGGAACACAAGAGCAGCATAAAAGAACATCACCTGGAATTCTGATCCCAAATATTTTCCCAAGACGGTATGCCCCCAGTCGATGGCACCTGTAAGGTAGCCAAGGGCCCCTCCTAGACCTAAAAAAGAACAGAAAAATAAAGACAGTAGAATCGTATTTAACATCAACATGTCAGGTTATTTGTGTGCCCCTTCCAAGAGAGATCCAGAGAGTGGCAACATGAGAACGGGCTTTTTCTGTGGTGGCCTCCCAATTGTGGAATGCTTTTCCCAGGAAGCCTCACCTGGCACCCTCACTACAAATCTCTAGGTGCCAGGCAAAAGCATTTTTCTATAACCAGGCCTTTGCTGAATGAACAATGTATGGCTTTTATAAAGTGTTTGTGGGAGGGAAGCTATTTGTTGTTGGTTGTTGATAGGGGTGGGACAAAGATGAGTGGTCAGAGGAAGAAGAGGGAGCCGACTGGGAGGAAGTGGTTTGGAAGCTGAATAGGTAACAAGGTTTAGTGAGCAGGAAGAGGCTGTGGCAGAGAGCAGTCCAGAAGCAGAGGCTGGAGAGGAAGAGGGCCAGGAGACAGAGATGAGGCAGGTTGCTGAAGAAGGCAGGCGTGTCCAGCTCCCAGAACCAGAAGAGGTACAGAGAGGGAGGAGCAAAGGCAGACAAGGTGAATAACTCTCTGCTTGCAAAGAACCTGGGGGAGGAGGAAATGTAGTGAACCTTGGGGAAGCGGGGACCTTCAGTCCTTACAACTGCCTCATAGGAGCAAGATCTACTGGGATGCTGTGCTCACTAGGCCTGACTCCCTGAGTCAACCTGCTTCCTTGAATTAAGAGTTAACTTCATGGACACACTGTGATTTATTGCTGGCAGCATGCGAGTGAGTGTAGAACGTAGTCTGTTGTACAAAAGTAAAATATGCACTCATTGCCCTGCCCACCACTGGGATGTGACCCCTGGGAGGCTACCTAGAAAGGAATGTGGCCCTAGGACTGGAAAAGGACCCTTGCTACGTTAACGTTATGATGCTACAGATTCTAGTAACAGCTTGCTTCATGGGAAATTGTCAGTGTAACGTTTACCATGCATTTGCAAGTGCTTCTAAAATGCACCCACAAATACTATGGTTAGCAGGATATGCAATAATATAAAGGTCAAATCTATGTATATAACCCACAATTTAAGTAACTGCTAGGGGCTGACGTCACTCGGACTGCAAGGCAACACAACCTTCTCTTTGTTTAGTGGCGGTGCGGTCGGCAGGCATTTGAATCACATGGAACTTCCTTCCATCTCTCACCACCATCCAGTGTCACTCTGGATGCGACCTCGTAAGAGACGCTGGATTTGAGGAAATAAAAACTCTCATTTATGGTGGGGAGAAAGTTTCTGGGAAAATATTCCAAGCTGGGGGGGGGGGGAAAGAATGCCTTTTCTTTCATGACCGTCCCCACCCCACCCCCAAACCATGAAAATATTGCTGACCCTGGAGGGAAAGGAGTAAAGAGCATGCAGCCAGGCCAGACCATGGAGAATTCAAGTGGTAACAAGCAGAAGAGTGAGATGGGATGGCAGGTGAGGAGAGCAGCAGCCATAATGAGTCAATAAGGACTGGGCTTTGTGGGGAGAACCTCCTGGCTCAGAGCAAGGCTATATATTAGAGGGAACAGATCAATGGTGGAGGTGATGGGAGTTACAGCCCAACATCTAAAGGACCACAGATTCTCCCTCTGTGGGTAGAAGGAGTCCATACACTCTGGTGGGGAGCCTGTGACCTTTCAGATCATAGCTGTCAACCTTTCCTTTTTTTGTGGGAAATTCCCTTATTCCAGTGCCGTTTCCCGCTGCTATCCCAGATTGTTAGATATCCCATAGACTGTCCCCGGGCAGGTGAGGCTGCTGATCCCTTATTTTCAAATCTGAAAGTTGACAGCTATGTTCCAGATGTTGTTGAGTTTAGACGCCCATCATCTCCAGCTAGTAGAAACAATGGTCAAAGACTAGGATAGATGAATTTGTCTATTTTGGTTCCACTCAGTTTCTTGTATATCCCGTCTTAAATTCAGATCTCCACATTTCCGCAGCAATTTGCGAACTGTTATTTGTTAACTCCTCATGAAAATTCACCCGCATTTCAGTGCAAAATTCTCCCAACAAACACATTTTTGTATGCAGTTTGGACTAACATACACACTTTGCAAGCAAATTCCTATGTGTTTGTTTGGAGAATTAGTACAAATTAGTTAGTTTTCACATTACTATGCAAGCAAAATCAAATCCCCCCCCCATCCCTAGTCAAGTAGGATAGAAATATAGAAATACAGACTTGTACAGTGGTACCTTGGGTTACATACGCTTCAGGTTACATACGCTTCAGGTTACAGTCTCCGCTAACCCAGATATAGTGCTTCAGGTTAAGAACTTTGATTCAGGATGAGAACAGAAATTGTGCTCCGGCGGCACGGCAGCAGCAGGAGGCCCCATTAGCTAAAGTGGTGCTTCAGATTAAGAACAGTTTCAGGTTAAGTACGGACCTCTGGAACAAATTAAGTACTTAACCCAAGGTATCACTGTAGTTGGAAGGGACCACAATAGTGATCTAGTCCAGTCCCTGCAATGCAGGAATCTTTAAGCCCAGAATTATTTATCTATTTAAAATCCACACTGTTGTTTTTAAAAAATATCAAAATGGTGTGCAACATATAATAATAAAATCAACAACAGTATCCATAGAAGCACCAACAAAACATCAATAAATACTGATGAGTTAAAAAGAGAAAATTCATATTTATTATGGGTCCAACATCTTGAGGACCACGGGTTCCCTATTATAATCATATTATTTATTCTTTCAAGGGCTAAAGATACTAAACCAAAGAAGCCAAATACCCAGAACCGTATATTCTTTAAGCACATAACTTTCCCTATAGAGTTCTGGGAACTGTAGCTTGTTAAGAGTGCTGGGAATTGCAGCTACAGTTGCCAGGATTCTTGGGCAGGTATTCTGTGCTTTAAATGTACAATGTGCACACCGTCCCAAACTTCTTGGCATCTCTTTTGTATGTCTTGAGGATTTGCATGGCATAATAAGCAGATTTGTAACATCTAAATGGGACGCAGGTGGCGCTGTGGGTTAAAGCCTCAGCGCCTAGGACTTGCCGATCGAAAGGTCGGCGGTTCGAATCCCTGCGGCGGGGTGCGCTCCCGCTGCTCGGTCCCAGCGCCTGCCAACCTAGCAGTTCGAAAGCACCTCCAGGTGCAAGTAGATAAATAGGGACCGCTTACCAGCGGGAAGGTAAACGGCGTTTCCGTGTGCGGCTCTGGCTCGCCAGAGCAGCGATGTCACGCTGGCCACGTGACCCGGAAGTGTCTCCGGACAGCGCTGGCCCCTGGCCTCTTGAGTGAGATGGGCGCACAACCCCAGAGTCTGGCAAGACTGGCCCGTACGGGCAGGGGTACCTTTACCTTTTTTAACATCTAAATGCAAAATAAACTCTGCATAGCATGTGATAGCAGCACTATCAAAAGGCATGACAGCAAAATTTATTTCCCACCAGACACTGGGGGTGAGTGGGGAGAGGATGGGACAACTGCACTCTTCTAAACAGTATTTAAATATGCAGCAGAGTCCACATCTAGTTTCCTGAGGTGTAAGTTTTACTAAGCCCATTGGGACTTACTTTCTACAGTCAATGTGGCTAGGAGTTGACAATCCAGGTTTAAAAAGCTTGTGCTGTTGTATCTTCTCTGGCCCTTTGCTGGGTTTCAGTTGCCATTGTGGAAAATACAGTGGTACCTCGGGTTACATACGCTTCAGGTTACAGACTCTGCTAACCCAGAAATAGTACCTCGGGTTAAGAATTTTGCTTCAGGATGAGAACAGAAATCGTGCTCTGGCGGCGCAGCGGTAGCAGGAGGCCCCATTAGCTAAAGTGGTGCTTCAGGTTAAGAACAGTTTCAGGTTAAGAACGGACCTCCAGAACGAATTAAGTACTTAACCTGAGGTACCACTGTACAAATATGCAAAAACAGAACAGTATAATAACCCAATACATGCCAAAAGCAGGAGGAAATTCTTGCTCGTTTGGCTTCAATTTTAATTGTAGGATGTTACTTCTTTCAAAAGAATGTGTTCCTCCGGATCCTCTCTGTAGCAGCTACAGCGGTCACAAGATGACCTGTTAAACAATGCTTGTTACTGAAGCACTGCATCAGATGACCAACTTGTTCAAGAAGCTTAAGCATGGGAAGACAGGAAGGAACTCCAGGCAGCTGCCACCTTTCTCTCTCCCTCATCGCGCCGTATGATTAAAGGGAGGGGAAAGAGAACCGTTCAGATGCTATGACTTTTACCTGTCAGGAGGGCATGATAATGAAGCCCTTTCTCCTTGTCCTGGTGAGAGCAGACGTCAAATAAATAGGCCTTGATGGGACCATCAATGAAGTCAGCAGCAAAATCAAAGAGCACCACTCCCAGCATGGTGATAACTATAGCCCAAGTCCTCTGGGTGCCTCTGTCTGCAACCAAAGCTGCAAAAGAAGAAATTGGTTCACTTTACAGCTGTTTCCTAGATACCATGGAGTACTGAGGGCCAATGCGGCTGCAATTTTCTGTTGCTTTCTTCGCTCACAAGAGCCATCGCTTGCACAGGAAATCTCTAAAAGGAATGCTGGGGGCTTCTCAATCTGCGATTGTTCTAAGATTGCAGCAATTGTCACCTTTTTAATTTTTGTGCATTAGATGTGTCAGCAGATTCTAAAATGGACCCCCACCCACTCGTACCTGACCTCCTTGCGGCTGGCTGTGCCAGTCTCTTTCAGAAGGGACCTAGGAACAGAGATGTTTGACTGGAGCAACTGACTGGAAGAAGGTAAGGTGCAGGAGGGAAGACTTCACTCCTCTTACACGACACTGTCAAAGGCAGTATGCCTCTGAGTACCAGTTGCGTACCCTCCAACATTCCTCAGATGAAAATAGGGACATTTTCATCTGAGAAATGTTTGAGTGTAGGCTGCTTCTTTGGCATCTGTGTTTCTGTCTCTGCCCCCCAGGAGTTTTCACACACCCCCACCCAAAATAATAATAATAATAATAATAATAATAATAATAATAATAATAATAATATAATAATAATAATAATAATAATAATAATAATAATTTATACCCGCCCATCTGCCTGGGTTTCCCCAGCCACTCTGGGCTGCTTCCAACAGAATATTAAAATACAATAGTCTATTAAACATTAAAAGCTTCCCTAAACAGGGCTGCCTTCAGATGTCTTCTAAAAGTCTGGTAGTCGTTTTTCTCTTTGACATCTGGTGGGAAGGTGTTCCACAGGGCAGGTGCCACTACCGAGAAGGCCCTCTGCCTGGTTCCCTGTAAAACGACCCTCCTCAATGCCCCCCACCCAATTTGTCATCCTAAATCATCCCAAGTCATTATATGTACCAGCTCATGAATGATGTGCATCAGCCCTACTCCATAATAGCTTGCCCCTGAAACCATTGCAGTATCTCCAGTATTCAGTTGCATGAATGGGGATGCTGGGTTCCACTTAGGGCAACTATATCACTGTTCTTATGGCCAACAAAGCTGGGGACTCAACCATTGCAGCTCTTCTTTCCCAAACGTATTCCACCCCTCTGGTCTGGTCCTTTCACCCACCACTCCCTCGCTCCACTTTCTGTGTGATACACCTGGATGAGAAAGGGAAATAACAAAAGGACAAAGGGAAGGTGTCTGGAGCAGTGGAGGCCATTAAGTCTTCTGCTTCATTGGGATGAAGAAGTCGCAATCTCGGGGCGGCAAGCTGGCAGCCAAAATCACATAGTCAAAGTTGATTTATGTGTTGAGCCAGGACACACCAAAGGCTTCATTGGGTACCTGATTATATTTTATTTTCCACAACAGATTCTTATCGCACACTGGAAGGGAATAGCTGGCTTTGAACCACTTTAGTTGGTATTAATGCACTTGGGGAAAATCCATTTAACTCAGTTGATTGCAATGGGACAAAGGCAATTTAAATGCAAGACCCAAGCACTTTGGAAATTGTATTGCAACACCTCCATTCTTGAATTCCCTGTTTTTCTGCAGGATGACTACTGAATCAGTGGCTAGGGATGTAGGGTTAACAGCGTCAAAAATCTATTGGACTTCTAATCTACCAGAGCACTTTCAAAGAAGTTTCAAAGCCCGTTATAACAGCCCAGTCATCTTGACTGCTGAACCTCACAAGGTTATTGCAGGAAGTTCCTCATTTCGAAAGCCTCTAAAGTATGTGTCATGAATTGGTCCTTACTTGTGGTAAAATAAGCACCCACAGCTGCTTGTTTTATTTACATGGGCACTGCAGTGTGAGAAGGCTATCGAGTAACTAGAGTGTCTCCATAGAGGAAGGGGACAAAGATGGGGAGGGTTCAAAAGACCGAGTCCTATGAAGATAGGTTGATGGAGCTGGGCATGGAGAAGAGATTAACTAAGAAAGCAAGCTTTATATATCTGAGGGGATGCCACACAGATGGTGGAGCAAATCTGCTTTATGTTCCTTCAGAAGGCAAGACCACAGTTAATGGACTCAAATTACAAGAAAGGGGTTTCTGACTAAACATTAGGAAGAGCTTCCTGAGAATGGAGCAAACTAGCTCAAAAGTGGTGGTCATCCAGCCACCACATCAGGGATGTATTGGCAAGGGTTGGACTGGATGACCTTGAGATCCCTTCCTGCTCTATGATTCTAATAAAACTAGTTAAGCCCCTTAAATTTAGGGATCCTAAAAGATGTTGTAGGGATTACTGATGTTTATTTATTGCATTTTTATCCCAGCTTTCCCCCAAGGAGTTCAAGGTGGCCTACACATTTCTCTTCCTTCCAATGTTATCTTCACAAGAACCCTGTGAGGTAGGCTAGGCCAAGATTGACTGGCCCAAGGTCACCCAATGAGCTTCATAGCTGCATTGGGGTTTGAACCCTGGTCTCCCAGGTCCTAGTCCAACACTATAACCACCACGCCATGCTGGTGTATGTGAAGTACTTGAACAATCAATAAGAGCATTTGTGTTTTATTAATTGGGAGATTGAAGTGCTTCACAGACACTGTCCATTATTATTATTATAGTTGTTGTTGTAACTTTCTGCGAGTTTAGCCCCTGCATCATGTAATCACAGCATAGTTCAAGTTTTTCATGAAATAAACAATGATTAAAATGATTAATCTCAAAATGAAATTAGCTCTTTGCCTATTTTCTTTACTCCTGGAACCTGTCTGTGACTGGAAAGAGGTGACTCTGGCAGCAACAGTCGTATCAAACATGCATGCGGAATACAGACAGCATTTGCGTCCAAGCCTCCTTCAAACACAAGCTTCAACCCCCTAATGCGAGAGGTCTTTTATTTCACACATTAGTTAATTTTCACGGTGCTAGCTAGTCCTTCACAGACACATAACCAAATATGCACGCTTCAAACTTGTTGAGAAAACTTGCACTTTCTCCACTGTTCCACCCACCCACCCTTATCTTCAGATTCACAAAGGTACATTTTGCACGGCTCAACAAAGTGTTCAGTTACTCACCTGAGACAACTGTCTCTCCATTGAGGTACAGAGCCATCCCTACCAGCATCATAATGCCCAGGACCAGGATGTAAGGTCTCCGCTTGCCCCAGGCTGAATTGCAGTGGTCACTGGCTGAGCCAACCACAGGCTGCAGCACAAAACCAAGGATGGGGCTTATGAGCCAGACGAGGCTATAAAGGCTTTTGGGGAGCCCCACGCTGAGCAGCACAGGTGTGACGAAGGCAGCCTCCACGGCGTAGCAGAACTCTCGGCCGAACATGGCCATGCTGTGCATCACCAACCTCCCCGTTGCCTTCTTCGGGGGCTCCACGGGCCTGAAGGGCTCTCCAGCTGCCAAGGACTGCAGCATGGTTTCTTCTTTGCTGCTACTGCATTCCATGCTGGCGATGCCCAACTCACAGGGGCGCGGAAGCGTCCCACCGAAATCCTGCCTGGTTAGAGTCATCGGGCTGCTTTCTGGGAGCGTGCTCTGCCAGGCATGGATCTCGGGTCAGCCGGTAGGAAAAGGAGCTGGAGGAGGGGCACGCACATACTTTTCAGGGCTCTCTGGAATCACAAGTTGCACGAGGGGGGAGTGGCGGGGGGAGTGTGTGTCTTGTGTGTGTCTGCGGCGGAAGATTAGCACAATTAGAGCGCCTGGCTCGCTGGAGAGTTCTCAGCTATGACTGGAGGATTATCTCAGAGAAGGGAGGGAATGTGGATCATGTGTGTATACTATGCTCACATGCCCAAAGCCAAAGTTAGTCGGAAGGCAAAAGTTAATAGTCGGAAGATACTGGTGCATCAGCCACTTTTTTTGCATGTTGCAAGGAAGAGTATCCTTTCCATGGTTTCATTTCAGGCAACAAGTTGTTTGCAGAGCAGAACTGCTTTTAAGATAGTCTGGAGGAAGAAATGGCAGGAGGCTGGCAATCCTTCCTTGTGGTATTTAATCCTGTGTGCTTTGAAGTTTGGCTTTCATGCTTCCTAGGGCCTGTGTTCCCAAAGAATGTTCAGGCTCTCTCCCCCTCCCCTCCAGATCTCGTGTAAAGAAGTGAAAGTCTATGTCTTCCGTACAAGAAAATAAAAGTAAAATGTACAGGCAGCATTCTAACCCTGTGTCGCTTAGCATTCCGGCCAAGGAATGTAAAGGAATTGTATTTCTTTCCAAATTATCCTATCCAGCTTTGTGATTCCACTTTTGTGCTGATGAGACTCTAAAAATTTCACTAATTACTGCTGTTTTAGCGATTACCAAGGAATAAGAATAAGCCAACTGCTAAACAAAGCACAGAAGTAAAATGAACTCTGGCTAGAGGGCTGACTCACCACTTAAGTAAGATGGGCAGACCAAAGATCAAGACAAGGACGTCTTGGATATGGAATACCCGAGATCAGATCCCATCTCTACCAAGCACTTATTGTGGGCTTTAACCAAGCCACCATCATGCAACTTGGAAGTATAAAGCAGAAGAGTGGCTTGCTTTGCAGAGTAACGGTAGGCACTCTGCAGCGCAAAACTGCAGTCCTACGCGCAACTGCTCAGAAGTATGAACTCAGGCTTACTCCACAGTAAATGGGTAGAGAAACAGACTACACTACTGAGTAATGTAATAGTCATTGAAGGTGACAGGAGAGCATGTGACTTATTGGTAATTGCCAGAAAGGCAGTGTGAAAATCAGTTTGCAAATGGGTGTTAAGGTTTGGGGTCCCCTACCTTTGCTTGCTGCATTCCATCTAAGCCCGTAGATTTTTATATAAACAGTCATTAAAAGGCATCATAAGCCTCTGCCATAATGAACCAGCACCTGCCTCAGTATCAGCAAACAGTATCAAAGAGTTTTTCAAGGCACTCCTCACCCCCTTATTTACTATGGGAGATATCTAATATTAGTCAGAGTGGACCAAATGAAGCCAAATGACTTAAGTAACTCCAAGTATGACTTACCTGGGATATCACCCTTGGAATTCTTCTGAAATAATGGTCAAGCTTTAGATGCTTGCATTTCATATTCTGAAATAATAATAAAATCCAGTTTCCTTGCTGGGGATTAATTTTACATTTTTATTTGTAAGAAAAGGCATTTGCACATGTTATGAAAAACACTTGTCTTTAGATAATTACAGTATATTAAAAAGAGACTAAAGGATTGCAACATCCTGATAGTTAACTTACAGAATATTAAATTAATTTTAATATGCTTGTTTTGGCATTCAACCACAACAAAATGACTCAACAAATTGCAAACGCAAAATCAAAGAGGTAAAACCAGATTAGCATAACTCCAAACCTTCACTTGCATCATTAATTAAAATAATAAAATTACTTAACCACATTACAATTCAATCATATTCTTATAGCAAATGCTAACATAAAGGAAGCTACTTTTTGTGTGCTCCATTTGTCATTCTATGTAAGCATAAAATCTCGAGGAGGTAAAAACTGATGAATGCCCACATCCCTTAAACACCCAAGGCTCTCTTGTACAGCGAGAATAATGTCCTCTTTTTCCTCTACTCCACAGGCACATTGTTTTGAAAATAACAGTACCTGCTTTCTGGAATAAGCTTACTGAAGAAAGCAATGGAGATTTTTAATCCCTGCAGTGTGAGTAAAAACCTTTAAGGCAGTTCTGAAAATACTTTCAGGGTGTAATTTTTAAGGAAGCACAGTTCTGTTTTTATTTATTCTTTACACAGCTGGAAAATCTGCCTCGACTTGGCATTAATAATTTCTTCATGCGATCAATACACAGACCAACATTAGCCCCCAACATTAGCAGGACACTGGGACAAGCAGATCCTTTATTTGCAATAGTGTGATTCTCAGTGCCAGCACTGCATGAAGATCCACATGGATCAGTGTACATCTTTTCTGGCTAGTGCTTCATTTCTCACAGCTTAAATGTATGGCTCTCAAGGGGCATTGGCAGGAAGGGAGGAAACGAGCTTCTTCCAAGTCTAGCTAGCTGCACGATACTGTGAATTTCACTATCGTTCAAAGCATCCTCTTGAAAAGAAAATGAAAAGGATAATTTGAAACACGTCTCCCTGCTAAGAATGCTGCACAAATTGGGATAAAAATATAACCTGCCAGTGTGTGGGACTCTTTTGTGAAGTTACTATAAGTTGGATTTTGGCTTATTGAATTCAATTACTTTAAGAGAATGGAGCTGTGAAATTTCTTCCTTGGAAAAGCCATAGTCCAGGAGGATATCTTCAGTGTGCTCTCCTATAAATGGATCCCTTTTGGAAGAAGGAGTAGCTGGGGTCCGAGAAAGAAGTGGAGCCGGTCGAGGACTTATCTCCTCCTGGTCATTTTTAAGAAAAGAACCACGTTCTTTGTTGTGCGGATGTGAGGCAGCAGCATCAAAAGCCAAGACTGGTGTCACACAAGCATCCACGTCATCGAAGATTTCACACCATTCTGCTTGGGTCTTCTTTGAAAATAAATCTGCAAACATGTTCTTCATTGCAGGCCAGTCAGAGAAACTCATCTGACCAGGGAGATTAGAATCATCTAGCCCCAGACCTGAAGAGATAAAAATAAAATAAAATGGGCCAATTTAATTGCCAGAGATTTGCCAAAAGTTGCATTTATTACTAACAACCAGGAACAGTATAAAGGCCAGAGGTTAAAGAAATGTCTAAAACAGGTTATAGCTACACACCTCATGTTTACAGTTAAACACGCATATCCCCAGTGATGTGCCGATGTGCAAACTTACTTAAGCAACCATTATCTTGACAGTGTGTCTCGAACCAGAGAAGGAACACTAGGTTGTTTCAGCCACACAGTCTACCTGAACGTCTTGGTTCATCCACCTATCACTGTGTTCCTCTGGGAAACTGCAGATATATCCACCAGAAATGAGCTCTGCTATTTCAAAAGTGTAACCGTGCGAGTCTACAGCAGCAGAAACAGAGAGCCTTGTGGCATCTTAGAAATGAATTCATTAATTGTGTCATGAATGTTTGTAGGCCAAATTCAATGTTACTAGCTTCAAGATAATACAGTAGATAAATCTGACTCTGGCCAATGAATGCTTATGCCACAAGAATTCTGATACTGTCCATGAGATCACTTATTTAGCGATGTAGCTGCTGCTCTGCACGCAGAAGGTCCTAGGTTCATTACTCAGCAACTCCATTAAAAAGGATCAGGTAGGAAAAGATTGGGAAGGCCTGTCCTAGAGACTGTAGAGAGCTGCTACCAGAAAAAACAGGCAAGACAGAATAGGCAAAGCTAGATGGGCCATTGATTTGACTCAGCAGAAAGCAACTTATTCTATTCTACACATACTACTATATCCAAGGATAAAAGGCAAAGCAAGAGACCCTAACTTGGCAGTGTTTGTTGACTTTCTTTTAACCTTCGTACTCCAATTCAACCCTTGGAACGTGTTAACAAATCAATTTAGGGACTCAGTTATACGGCTGCAAATACAGTGGTGCCCCGCAAGACGAATGCCTCGCTAAACGAAAAACCCGCAAGACGAAAGGGTTTTCCGATTTTTTAGCGGCTTCACAAGACGAATTTCCCTATGGGCTTGCTTCGCAAGACGAAAGCCCATAGGGAAATCTCCGGGGACAGCGGGGAAGTGCAGCGCGCCTTCTCCTCTGTTCCCGGACCTGTCCTAAGGCTTGCGGTGGGAGGTCCGGGAACAGAGGACAAGGCGCGAAGGGCTTCTCCTCTGTTCCCGGGCTTGCGGTGGGAGGAGGGTTTTTCCTCCCCACCGCCAACATTCAGAACAGCATTCTGAATGTTGGCGGTGGGGAGGAAAGCCCTCCTCCCACCGCAAGCCTTCAGGACAGGTCTGGGAACAGAGGGGAAGGTGCGCAGCGCTTCTCCTCTGTTCCCGGGGCTTGCGGTGGGAGGAGGGTTTTTCCTCCCCACCGCCAACATTCAGAACAGCCTTCTGAATGTTGGCGGTGGGGAGGAAAGCCCTCCTCCCACCGCAAGCCTTCAGGACAGGTCCGGGAACAGAGGGGAAGGTGCGCAGCGCTTCTCCTCTGTTCCCGGACCTGTCTTGAAGACTTGCGGTGGGAGGAAGGTTTTCCTCCCCACCGCCAACATTCAGAAGGCTGTTCTGAAGGCTGGCGGTGGGAAGAAAAGCCCTTCTCCCCCGCCAGCCTTCAGAAGAGTTCCCGCCTAGGCTGCGGATAGCAGCCTGCTGCCCCGCGCGAGGGGCGCTCTTAAGCAGAGCGCCCCTCGCACGGGGTAGACATTCGCCACTTGGGGAGCCCTGCAGGGGAAGTCCTGCAGGGCTCCCCAAGCTGCGAATGTCTGCCCCGCGCGAGGGGCGCTCTGCTTAAGAGTGCCCCTCGCGCGGGGCAGCAGGCTGCTATCCGCTGCTTGGAGAGCCCTCTGGACCTCTTCTGAAGGCTGGCGGGGGGCAACAGTCTTTGTCCCCCCTGCCTGCCTTCCCGGGGGCTTTTAAATCGCCCCGGGACAGCGGAGAATTCATCCGCTGTCCTGGGGCGATTTTAAAATGCTGGCGGGCGGCAGCGCTGCCGCCCGCCAGCATTTTAAGATTGCAACGGACAGCGGAGAAGTCCTCCGCTGTCCCGGGGTTTTTAAAATGCTGGCGGGCGGCAGTGAAGGCATTTTGCTGGGGGCATTTTAAGATCGCCCCGGGACAGCGGAGAAGTCTCCGCTGTCCCGGGAAGGCAGGCGGGGGGAAGCAAAGACTTTCGCCCCCCCCCCCCCCGCCGGCCTTCAGAAGAGGTCGGGGGACAAACTGTCCCCGGACCTGGTCTGAAGGCGGTTTCCATAGGAACGCATTGATTGATTTTCAATGCATTCCTATGGGAAACCGTGCTTTGCAAGACGAAAAACTCGCAAGACGAAAAGACTTGCGGAACGAATTAATTTCGTCTTGCGAGGCACCACTGTAAAACATTTAAAATGTGTTGTAAAGTGCAATATACAAATGTGACCTTAGATGGCGACAGCGAGCTATGCAAAATTCAATGTATTTTTCGAAATGTTTTTTAAAAAAAGCATATTCACAGCAGTTTTTATATGTGTGCAGATTTCACCTAGGAGTTCTTTATCTCAAACATAACTAGTTGGAAGAGTACAGGAAATGTTTTACAGTAGCTGTATCGAATCAGCAGCAGTATATATATTTTTTTAACATCCCCAAGAAAAGAATTCATTAGGATCCCATTCTGAATTTTCCTTACTGAAATGAGAACACAACATCAATAGCTAAAAGATATATATGATAGAGAGAGAACTATAGCAGCAAGAGAAGAGGGTTAGAGAAAACAGGCACTTATTGGGCTTCAAACTTTGGCTTTTGCCTCTGTGCAAATTTCAAACATGCCCTATTGGTTCTTATTTTTCAGGCTTGGTGTTGCAACAATCCATATTGTTAATAGAAGGGTATGCTATGGGTTTTGCACAGCTGTCCTACTACAGCAAGTATGGGGTCTCTGGAAGGAAAAGGAACCTAGTCTATAATAAAACTTCAGGGTACATTTCCATACCATTCAATTTTACTGCTTTACTGAACAGAAAACAAGCCATTAACAGGAAATGATATCCATGGATGTATATTATAGCCCAGGAAATTACTGAAACACAAGGCACTAGTTTTTTATATGTGGATATTAAAGTTGAGAGCTTTAATGTTCTAAATTCATTTTATTAGCTTTGAATAGGATAACATGCCCTACATGAAGCTATATAAATATGATTATTCAATTATTCCATTATGCAGTTATTGACTATGTAATCTTCAGCAGCTATTGTTGCTGGTGCCATGATTGCATTGTTATGTTACTATGCTTTTATACTGATTTGATACCACATTGGAAATGTTTTTTCAATGGAAAGGTGAGACATAACATTTTAAGTAAGTAAATCAAATATTAGTGATCATGTCTCTTCCCACCCTTGCCTTCAACTTGTAGACAACAGCAACTTCATATTTATTTAAAGATTTCAACACTTCCGTACAATCCAAAAATATGACAAAGGAAAATATTGTGTTATGCCAAGTCTCTTGGCTTCAGATTAAAACAATTATTAGAAAAGTTTGCCCTATGCCTACTATACTGAGTAATATACCCAGTTACTAAAAGGAACAGCAGCCTCATTCAAGACTAAAAATACAAAACAGTTCCATGATAAAAGGAATGATGAATGAAAGTTGAGTGTCAAAGGAACAAGACAAATGAGATGGGGTGACCAAGCATTCCAATTTAGCATCAGACTTGGGAGAGAGAGGAAATGGGGCACCAGACGCTGGAATACTGATGTAAACTATCAGTTTTCGTTATGAAAGCAAACATCCTGGAGTAATGCTAGCCCCAGATCTAAATGTGTATTTTAGTAAGAATCAATGCCAATTTGTGACAGATGGAACTTGCATTAGATCTACATTGTTTCCTTTTAAGAGCATTTTTCATCTGTATGGTACGGTGCGCTGGATATTAATATCTGTAATAGAAATTCTCAAACTGAGTCACTGTGACTGCGTACTCTAGTAGAAATCTGGTATTGTTTCCTTCCAGAGGAGTGTGCATGCAGATGAACTCATTTCAGTTTGGTGTATTGGGCTTCTCCCAGTCCATATTCTCTGCTCAGCTGCCAATCCTTGTAAACTCACAAAAAAAGCTTAGACTTTTATGTAGATAGAAACCAATTGAGAACTTCACTGTAAGGGTTGTCCCCATTAGCAAATATTCTCTGTGCGCACAATGTAGCAAATGACTCTGTCAGCAAATCTGGTTTTGCAGGACGGTTGAACATTTGCTGATCTGATGCAACAAATAGGTTAATCACTGATGAAATAAAGCTAGATAAAGCTCTCACCTGAAAAACTAGAAACTTAACCAAAGTAGTTCAACAGATTAAAAAAAAAACATTCCAGGGCTTGAAGCTGAACTAACAGCGCTGCAATAAATTCTCTAGGTGGCTTTTGGAAAATCTTAAGTCTTTCAAGCCCCAAGTAGTTCCATTAGCACAAGGACTTCTAGCTGCACAATGGAACTTGCCCTCCCTCTCCTATCACCTCACCCACCCCAAAATCTGTGCTGGATTTCCCTTTAACTTTCCGGAGCAGATTTGGGGAGGGTGTGGAGGCACACAGGAAGAGGAGATGGAGGTAAAGATATGATGCAGAAACAGAAACCCTTGTGCTAACAAAGCTACTTCATTGGCTATAATGCTTGGTTCTTCCATCTGTAAAATGGGAATATTTGTTGTACAGACAATGGAGATAAATCTTCAAATTACTTTGCATCTTTAAATGCTACAGCACTAATTTTTGAATATTTGCTCAAAACAGATGGTACCCCAAAACTTCCTCCTTTAAAACCATACCTCTTGTAGATTAACTTACCACTGATGAACTGCTTATAGAATTGTGGTTCAAGAGCACCAACAGCCATGAATTTCCCATCTTTAGTCTTATAGGTTTCATAAAAAGGGGCACCACTGTCCAGGAGGTTCTCCCCACGAGATCTGTTCCAAAGGCCAATGCTCTGTGATTTCCACAGAAAAGAGCTCAGGTATGCTGTGCCTTCTACCTTAAAGACAAAAAAAATTTAAAAAATATTTTAACGTTTTGTGGGGAAAAATATCAGTAAGAGTGAAAATATTTTTCTGCTAGGTATTCTGACTTAGGTAATAACACCCTAAGCTGACAAAAAACCAAAACACCTCTTGCTGCCCACTGTTTGGTAATATTAATTCTAGTCTCGCTAGATAGTCC
Source organism: Podarcis gaigeae (assembly GCF_964106915.1). Classification (NCBI taxonomy): domain Eukaryota; kingdom Metazoa; phylum Chordata; class Lepidosauria; order Squamata; family Lacertidae; genus Podarcis; species Podarcis gaigeae. The sequence goes on along the minus strand of NC_139687.1, from coordinate 48,492,402 downwards.
AAAACTATGTTTCCTACTTTGGATGTCACTAAATCCTTGGCCTTGGCAAATGCTTCAATGCAGGGATGGGGTGAGGAACCTGTGGTCCTCTGGGCGTGGTTGGCCTACAACTCCCATCATTCCTGACTGTTGGCCATGCTGGCTAGGGGTTGTGGGAATTTGAGTCCAGCAACACCGGCAGAGCCACAGGTTTCCCAACCATGTAGTTTACAACTGCAGAAAGCAGAGTCTCTCCCCCCACACCCTCATTTTTATTAACTTTCCAATTTTACATTTTAAAATAAACATTTTCGAAAGCAGAGTCTTGTTCTTGGAGCTTTGATGAGCACAGGGCTGGGACAGCCCCTTGCACTACAGTTCCCAGGCGCTCAATAACCAGCTGTCTGGTGCTTGGGAAGCACTGCACAAGGAACTTCAACAAGAGGGTAGTCCCATTCATCTATCAGATTTGGTCCACTAACCCAAAAAGGTTCCATAGCCCTGATTTAAGGCATTATTTGAGGGGTTTTTCCAGATTAGCTTTGATTGTTTTTTTAATTGTTTAACAATTTGCTCATTTTAACATTATATTGTTTTGCAATGCTAGCAGTACATTTATTGTTTTTATCTTTCAACTGATTTGGTCCAGTCCCCCCCCCCCAAGAATATTTATTAAAGTTTTCAATAATAATACAATAAAAATCAAAAAGAAAAAAGAATAACAAAAATACAAAAATAAAAATAATTAAAAACACAGAGAGTTTCCATTACTTATTTTTCATTAACTTATTTCCCAGACCTCCTCATACCTCCCTTTTTTGTATTCCAATTCAAATTGTTAGCTCAGCAAATCCTTATCAATAAATTTTAACCTATTTCTAAACCTTTTTTTTTCTTCCCATATTCTCTTAAAGCATTACAACTGGAAACCACTTAATTTCTATCCGACATCATTCTAACATTCATTAATTTTGCAATATTTCTGTAGATAGTCTTTAAATTTCTTCCAATCTTCTCCCTGGTCTCGGATTCTGCCAGTCATTTCTGCCAATCCCATATAGTCCATCACCTTCATCTGCCATTCTTCCAGAGTGGGTAGATCCTGTGTCTTCCAGTACTTTGCTATGAGTATTCTTGCTGCTGTTGTGGCATACATAAAGAAAGTTCTATCCTTCTTTGACACCAATTGGCCGACCATGCCCAGGAGAAAGGCCTCTGGTTTCTTCAGGAAGGTATATTTAAATACCTTTTTCGTTTCATTATAAATCATTTCCCAGAAAGCCTTAATCCTTGGGCACGTCCACCAAAGGTGAAAGAATGTACCTTCATTTTCTTTGCATTTCCAACATTTATTATCGGGCAAATGGTAAATTTTTGCAAGCTTGACTGGGGTCATGTACCACCTGTAAATCATTTTCATAATATTCTCTCCAACCTATGAGGAATAGGGTATGTTTAAAGAGGAGACTGAGAGGAGATATGATAGGCAACTTCAAAAATCTAAAGGGCTGTCACATGGAAGATGAAACAAGCTTGTTTTCTATTGCTCCGGAACAGAGCTTTCCAAACTTTTCATGTTGGCAACACACTTTTTAGACATACAGCATTTTGTGACACAGTAATTCAGTTTTACTAGCAAACCAGAGGTTAAACTAACCCCTTTCCAGCATTGGGAGGAGCACAGGGAGTGTTTGCGTGACACACCTACACACTGCAGCCGACACACTAACGTGTCCCGGCACACAGTTTGGAAAGCTCTGCAGTCTGGAGGGCAGGACCTGAACCAATGGATTCAAGTTAAAAGAAAAGAGATTCTGACTAAACATCAGGAAGTACTTTCTAGTTGTAAGAGCTGTTCAACAGTAGAACAAACTTCCTTAGAAGGTGGTGGACTCTCTTTCACTTGAATTTTTGGATGGATCTATCACGGATGCTTTAGTTGATATCCTTTCAGTGCAGGGGGTTGGATTAGATGTCCCTAAGAACCCCTCCCAATTCTATGATTCTGTGACTTACTCTCACCATGTGGATGAAGCAAGTGGAACCCTGATAGCTAAAAATACACCTCTATTTCTACCAAAAAAACCCACAGTGATATAGCACAGAAATACAAGATGGTGAGAGTAGAATTGTTTTGAAATAGCAAAGCTGCAAAACAGGATCTTCTCTTCCTTTCCCCTCTCCCCCCTTCTGCTCATTGTATGTGCAACAGCCTTTTTAGGCGATAGGAATGTCGTAAGCGTGTGGGAGGTGAACTGCTAGAGGTTATATAATCTTGTCAAGGATGCCTGATGATCATCTTATGCAGATCCCACATTCCAACCAGTCCAGAGTTGCTCACAAACACATTTCTGATCCTGAAATTCATTAATAACTTCATAGTTTCAACTCCCCCCTCCCCACCCACACAAGTACATTACAATGTACTTTTTCTTTTTAATATGTAAAATATTTGAAATTAAATTATTGTACAGTCATACGTCTACTTATATATCCCTCTGGATACGGAATCTTCAGCTTACGGCCACAGCAAACCCAGAAGTGTATACTTCCGGGTTTTGTCGTGTGCACAAGGACAGAAGTGCTCAATCGCGCCATGCGTGTGGACAGAAGCACGCCTCTATTTACGTAATTTCTGGGGTGCAGACGGACCCCCAGGAGCGAATTAAGTTCGTATCCGGAGGGCCCACTGTAGTTCCAATTTTAAAAATCTGTTTTGGATAATTATTGACCAACTCTGTTCATGGATGAACATGCCTGCCATTCCCCTCATTACTTCTTTTCCTCCTCTACCTTGAAAACATCTGTGTGAATTATAGGGCTGAGCCCCATATATCCAGCCACAGCTATATAATATGATGTCTTTATTTATTATTTAATGTAAAACATTTTAAGGCTGCTGTTCTGGGTAATTCTTGTCTAAAGCTGCATACAGCAATAAACCAAACGAAAAGAAAGATCAACAATACAAATAATATAAAATCGAAACTCCTCAGGATCACATATCTAATGGCAGGGCAGCTTGCTTAGATACAGAAATGTTTGCAGCTGCCAAAATATATGCAATATGATAATGTGTTAAAGAAGATACAAACATCAGCACCCGGGATTATTCACTATTTCTACAGTTGTGGAAGCTTCCATACCCTTTGCCCCATTGAGAAATTAGCAAACAAAGATTAATGTTGAGCAAGTGCCAGAGCATTTCAGATGGAATTAGAACTGCTAGCTTCTATCCACAGCACACTATTGTAGTTATGTTACCTACAGAAGTACCTGTAATGAAAGCATGAGCAGAGACCCAGCTGTTGAATAAATATGAATTACGGTAATCTGATGCTAAAATAATTTGATGCAACGATAAATCAAGAGAAGAAATAACCAAGTAATTAGCTAGATTTAACAAAGGAAATCCCCATATCCAGCTGATCTGGGTCTGCTTATCTCACCCAGAGAATCTGGCGGCTGTGTTCAAAGGGGTGCAAGTCATACACACAACAGAGCAATAAGAACTGGATCAAAAAAGGGTTTTGTGGACTGATGTGTTGGTCTTAAAGTACATACAGTTCCACATGCCCTATCTTTAACAGTCTGTAACTTGTTTTGTTTTCTTTAACTTACCATACTTGCATCAATGACTTGTCCTTTGCCGGATTTTGTACGTTCATAGAGTGCCATAATGATGCCCATCGCACACATAACACCGCCACCAGCAAAATCAGCCAGAAGATTGATAGGAGCATAAGGATTTTCATCTTTTCTGCCAAGTTTTGACAAAACACCTATATACAATAATAGATATACACAAAATAATAATGAAATCAGTTTCCCCAGTTATGAAAGCCATATGAATGTCTTCTAAACACAGATATGTATAGTCATCAATTTTCTAACAATCTCCAATTATGCTCTTAAGCTGTTGAATGCATTGTACTGAGGTGGAGGCTTTGCAAAGAGACATCTGGGGGAAATGCTTGCCAGGTCTTCAAGATGGTTTTTAGCAACAAACACCTGTATAAGCCTTTCATTGAAAAGAGGTGAGAATTATAACTAAGTCCCTTGCATTGAAACACCCACTGAGGAATTCCTAATATAGAAACGTTTTCTCTGATTGATAAATAACTATGGTTTGCTTTCTAATCAATAAGTTTCAAGTATTTTTTCAGTAAATAATATTATTTCCATGATAGCATTATTATTATATTTCACATAATCTACTGAAATATACCATTGCTGTTCAGCAGTGCAATCCAATGAAAGTTACTTGTGAATAAATCCCCCTGTGTTCAATAGGATATATTCCCAGGTAAGTGTGGATTGGAGCCCAAACCATCTTCAGGTCAGGAAGAGTTAACAACCATTTTATTCATTTATTAATTTAGGTAATTTATATACCACTTATTATTTCAAAGAAATATCTAAGTATCACAAGTATCACATTATAAAAGTATCACAAGTAAACATGCACAGAAATTACTGTGAATCTCAAAACAGTTGGACTCTGCAGCATAGTCTATAGGTATGTTCTTCCCAGCAAAACAAAAGTAAAACACCCTAAAGGCTGATGTTGAACTGTAGCCTTGGTTTACTATCCAAATAAAAATAAATGCAAAAAATTGAACATTAATGAATTACAACCAGGCACGTCTGCATAATAATAATTTTATTTGTACCCCAACCACCCATTTGTACCCTAGGTAAAGGTAAAGGGACCCCTGACCATTAGGTCCAGTCGTGGCCGACTCTGGGGTTGCGGCACTCATCTCGCTTTATTTTTTTTTTTTTTTGTAATAATTTTTTATTATTTTTGCAAAACAAAGAAAACAGGGAACAAGGGTATAGGAAAAACAAACAAATCACAAACAAATACATAAAACGTGACTTCCCCATACCTCCCCTTCTCTGCATCATTATTTTATAATGTGTCAGCAACCCTTCAGTCAATTTCTCTGTATATTCTCATTAAGTTTCCCCCTTTAATTTACGATTTACAGCTGTAGTTCTTTGTTTCTAGCCTCTCGACATCTTAACCGTCCAATATTTTACAATAGTTCTTAAGGTATACTTTAAATTTTCTCCAATCTTCCTCCACCGCCTCCTTCCTCTGGTCACGGATTCTGCCGGTCATCTCTGCCAATCCCATATATTCGATCACCTTCATCTGCCATTCCTCCAGAGTGGGTAGTTCTTGCATCTTCCAATACTTTGCTAAAAGAATTCTTGCTGCCGTGGTAGCATACATAAAGAAAGTCTTATCCTTCTTCGGTACCAATTGGCCCACCATGCCCAGAAGAAAAGCCTCTGGTTTCTTTGAAAACGTCCATTTAAGGACTTTCTTAATTTCATTATAGATCATTTCCCAGTAGGCCTTAATTTTTGGGCAGGTCCACCAAAGGTGATAGAAGGTTCCTTCAGCTTCCTTACATTTCCAACATTTGTTGTTGGGCAAATGATAGATCTTAGCAAGCTTGACTGGAGTCATGTACCACCTGTAAATCATTTTCATAATATTTTCTTTCAAAGCAGTACATGCTGTGAATTTCAAACCGGTGGTCCATAACTGTTCCCAGTCAGCAAACATAATGTCATGACCAACATCTTGTGCCCATTTAATCATAGCTGATTTTACCGTTTCATCCTGTACATTCCATTTCAGCAGCAGATTATACATTCTAGATAAGTTTTTTGTATTGGGTTCTAACAGTTCCGTTTCTAGCTTTGACTTTTCACTCTGGAATCCTACTTTCCTGTCCAGCTTAAACACTTCATTTATTTGGTGGTAATGTAGCCAATCTCTAACTCTATGTTTTAATTTTTCATAGCTCTTTAATTTAAACTTTTCTCCATCCTTTTCTAGCATTTCATCATATTTTAACCAATTTGAGTCCATGTTAAGTTTTTTAACTGCTTTTGCTTCCATTGGTGATAACCATCTGGGGGTTTTATTTTCCATTAAATCTTTGTACCTGATCCAGACATTATACAATGCCTTCCGTACCATATGGTTTTTAAAACTCTTATGCACTTTCACCTTGTCATACCACAGATACGCATGCCAGCCGAGGTTATTATCATAACCTTCTAGATCTAAGATGTCTGTGTCCTCAAGAAGTAGCCATTGTTTTAACCAGCAGAAAGCTGCTGCCTCATAGTAGAGCCTCAAGTCCGGCAGGGCAAACCCCCCTCTATCTTTTGCGTCTGTTAAGATCTTAAACTTAATTCTGGGCTTTTTGCCCTGCCAGACAAATTTAGATATATCTTTTTGCCACCTCTTGAAACACTCCATCTTGTCCAGAATTTGTAGAGTCTGAAACAAGAATAACACTCTCGGCAATACATTCATTTTGATAACAGCTATACGGCCTAACAAGGAAAGTTTCAGTCTAGACCATATATCTAGATCCCTTTTGACTTCTGTCCAACATTTCTCATAATTGTCCTTAAATAAATTAGCATTTTTTGATGTTATGTTTACCCCCAGATATTTAACTTTTTTAACAATTTCCAAACCCGTTACTTTTTGAAATCTATCTTTTTCTTCCGGTGTCAAATTTTTCCCCAACACTTTGGTTTTTTGTCTGTTCAGTTTGAATCCTGCCACTTGACCAAATATCTCAATTAGGTCCAACACTCTTTTCGTACTCTCCTCTGGCTGTTGTAATGTTAGAACTAAGTCGTCTGCAAATGCCCTTAATTTATAATGTTTCGCTCCGACCTGAATACCTTTAACCAGCGGGTCCATTCTAATCATGTTTAACAAAACCTCCAGGACAGATATAAACAGGAGGGGAGACATAGGGCATCCCTGTCGTGTACCCTTTTCTATTGATATATCATCCATCACCATACCATTCACGATTAATTTTGCTTTTTGTTCTGCATATATCGCACCTATACCATTTTGAAATCTTTGGCCTACCCCCATTCCCTGGAGATTCTTCATCATAAAACTCCAATTGATATTGTCAAAGGCTTTCTCCGCATCCACAAAGATCAAAACTGCCTTTTTGTTAATGTCCATTTCCAACAGTTCCAAAATGTCTAAAATATTTCTCACATTACTTGACATATATCTCCCTGGGAGAAAGCCTGTTTGGTCCTTATGAATCTCCCCTACTAGCACTCTTTTAAATCTTTTTGCCAGAATGTCTGCAAAAATTTTATAATCCACATTCAACAGTGATATAGGCCTATAGTTTTTTACTTGGCTTTTGCCAGTCTCTGTCTTTGGTATAAGTGAGATGAATGCCTCTTTCCACGATTCGGGAGCCTTTTTCCCCTCCAAAATTTGATTGCAAACTTCTTTCAATGGTTGAATCAACCATTCTTTTAACATTTTGTAATATCCTGCAGTTAAACCATCCGGTCCTGGAGATTTCCCCAATTTCATATTCTGAATGGCACCCTCTATTTCTTGTTCTGTTATTCTCCCATTTAAGGTCCTCTTATTCTGTTCTGAGATTTTTGAAAGTCCATATTTTTTGATGAATTCCTCTATTTCTTGCTCGTTTGTTGGGCCTTGCGCGTACAGTTTTTTGAAGAAGCTTTGAAAACAATTGCTTATCTCATTTGGTCTAGTGATTATTCTTCCATCTTCTTCCAAAGATGTTACAGTATTCAGTTTTTGTCTTTTTTTCAATTGCCATGATAGCAGTTTCCCGCATTTATCTGCCGATTCAAATGTCTTTTGTCTCATCTGCTTTATCTTCCATTCTATTTCTTGATTCATCAGTTCCATATATTGCATCTGATAGAATTTTATTTCTCTTAATATTTCTTGTGACTTTGGTTTAGATCTTAACTTCTTCTCTTCTTCCTTTATTTTTTCCAGGATTTTCTCTTCCCTCTCCTTTTGCTTTCTTCTCTTTAGGGAATTCTGCTGAATAAGAAAACCACGCATCACGGCTTTACTTGCATCCCAGATTGTTCTTTTCTCCACATTTGTTCTTAAATTTATCTCAAAGTATTCTCTTAAAGTTTTTTGGGCCTTCTTGTAGATTTCTTCATCTTTTAAGAGGGTGTCATTCATTCTCCATCGAAATGTTCCCGCCGTTGTTTGTTTCATTTCCATTTTTACAGCATTATGGTCGGAGCAGGTTTTTGGGCAGATTTCTATCTTCTTAACTTTTGATGCCAGATTGCTGGAGATCCAAATTTGGTCAATTCTAGTCCATGTCATCTTTGCTTCGGAGAAAAAGGTTCCCTCTCTTTCTAGAGGGTTCCTTGTTCTCCAAATGTCTATTAAGTCCATATTGTCGGTCATTTCAAAAAAAGCCTTTGGTAGTCTCCCGTCCTTGGATATCACAAGTCTTTGAGCTTTGTCCATGTTTGTGGAGACTACTCCGTTCATATCGCCCATCATTACAATTTTATAGTCCATAAAGTCTGATAGAGTCTCATGCAGTTTCTTGAAAAATTCCGCCTTCCCCTCATTAGGTGCATACACCCCTACTATTAAAAGTTTTTCTCCTTGCGATTGAATTTCAACTGCCAAATATCTTCCTTGCTCGTCCTTAAATATCATTTTTGGGGCCAATTTTTCTTTAAGGTACATCACTACGCCTCTTTTTTTGACTTTATCTGATGATATAAATTCCAATCCTAGTCTCTTATTTATCAGAAGCTTCCTGTGGGTCCTGGCTATATGTGTTTCTTGGAGGCATATTATGTCCAATTGTTCTTTTTTTAGAATGTAAAAAACTTGTTTTCTTTTTCGGGGAAGGTTCAAACCATTACAATTCCAGGTTAATAATTGCAGAGACATCTTTGTTTATTGATGGGTATCTGTTCCTCCGACCGCACCCAATAATTGTTCTTCTTCGGTTGGTGGTGGTGAAGTAAGTCCAAATGATAGATTTGAAATGTCTGTTGGTTCTCTTAGGGTCACAGTCCCTTTTTGTAAGTCCTCAAAGTTTCTTTCCAAAAACTGGTCCTTGTCCTGTATTGTTTTGATCTTTATCTTCCTCCCTTTAAAGTTGAAGGACAATCCTTGTGGGAATTCCCACCTAAATGGGATGCTATTTCCCTTCAGCAGGTCAACAAGGTCTTTGAAGTAGGTCCTTACTTGCAAGATATAACGGGGGATGTCTTTAAAAATCTGTATCTGAGAGTTTCCTATCACCAATGCCTTCTGAAAATGTAGATTTAATATTTTGTCTCTCTCTTCTCTGGATCTTAATGTGATTAGACAATCCCTCGGCTTTTTGCCTTGTCTCCTGCCCAGCCGGAAGGCTGTGGTTATCTCAAAATCTTCTTCTCCTTCCCAGTCCTCCAACCAAAATCCATGAATATTCTCTGTGAGGAATTCCTTAAGGTCGTCCTTTTCTTCCTCAGGGACAAGTCTCAGCTTCAGATTCTTCCCTTTTCTCTCAAGTTCCATCAAAGCCAAAGTTGCATCATGTTCACCCACTTTCCTCTCAATTGGAACAAATTTTCCTTTAAATTCCTCAACCGTACTTTGAGCACTCTCGGCTATCCTCCTCGTTTCTGTATTTTCCTGTATTAATTTATTTATGGAGTCAGTATGAGATGATATCGTTGTTGTGTTCAGGTCTAATCTTGTTGTAAGTTCTGTCAATTTTCTGGAATTTTCTGCCAACTTCTTGGAGTTGTCTGTGGATTGCTTTGTCAATGCCTCTAGAGACTGGTTTATTTTAAGCAGTGCCTGTGTCATAGAATCCATTGATGCTGTTGTTACTCTTTCCTGTGCAGCTGGTAAGCCTGCCGTGGAGGCCCTTTTCTTTTGTGCTTGTGCTTTTGTTCTGGCCCTTGTTGATATTTCCTCCACTGGATTGCTCATAGCCAAGGTCGTTCTCACAGGAAAGGTTTAAGTGGAAAATCCCACTGTTATTTTTTCCAATGGAACAATGTCTCTCTTTCCCTCTAGGGGGAGTAAAATGTATCCCAAAAGTGAAAGTCACAAAGAAGCTTTAAGCATATATCGATACAAATCCAATAGTCCAACACGAACTTTACTTTGTATCAAGGTAAAACAATCTTCTAAATAAGCCAAAACCGTTACTTTTTGTCAAATAGAGTCATTCACATCTGCCGTCCGATTTTGACAGCTCCCTTTTGACAGTTCCCTTTTTCCGGCGATACAACTCTGATCAGGCAGCCCCTACCAGGGGGGTTTAGCGGTGAGGGGGGATGACTTCTCTTAATGTTTTCAGCAGGTTAATAATGTCTCTTTTTTTCTTCCCCCCCCTATTCCTTCCCAAAAGGGGGGGAGGTTACTCTCTGATGTCGGGCTTGTAGTTTTAAAAAGCACTTGTCATATAAAAACAACTTGATTTTTTCGTTGCTTGATTAAACATGCAGTTTCCGGGGGGCAGACTTCCTTGATTTAATGCCTCCCGTTTTCAGCCAAATCCAAGTTTTTGAGTCCCGTTAATAGTTGTTTTGAAGTTCTTACTCACGGGTATCGATGCCAATTGTAGTTTCAGGAAGGAATCGGCGCTCTCCGTTAATGGCGACGCGGCTTCACTCTGCGGGCTGGGTAGCGACTCTCAGCACCGCGCTCACACCCGATGCCGCTCCGGAGCCTTTAAAAAGGCTCTTTCGCAGTACCGGGGGGCGCAAAGGTGCCCACCGAGTCTCCTTGTTCGCAGGCTTCAGCGCCTGCGATTTTAGGGGTCCCCCGCTCGCGGCACTCATCTCGCTTTATTGGCCGAGGGAGCTGGCGTACAGATTCCGGGTCATGTGGCCAGCATGACTAAGCCGCTTCTGGCGAACCAGAGCAGCGCACGGAAACGCCGTTTACCTTCCCGTCGGAGCGGTACCTATTTATCTACTTGCACTTTGACGTGCTTTCGAACTGCTAGGTTGGCAGGAGCTGGGACCGAGCAACAAAATTTGTACCCTACAAATTAATGCTAACTATATTAACCACAAATCTCTTTCAAGTTAATTATTATTTAATATAAGGTTGCTGTTTTTAAAAAAGAAATTACCGGTAAATCACACAATGTACCTGACACAGCCAAGTAGTTGATATCATGACCTGCCAACTTGGCATATTTTCCCAACTGTCCAAATCCCGTCAGCCTAGCATAGATGAGTTTGGGATTGTCCTGGAGGACGATATCTGGGCCAAGACCAAGTTTTTCCATGACACCTAAACAAGAAGATAAAATAAGTCAACTCTACTTAAAAAAATAAGCAGATCAACATATGTGGATGTATAAATAGTGTTATACAGAGTGTGAAGGTATACACATATTGAATATGAAGGCAGAATTGTTACATGATAATTTTTGAGTAGCCTGTTCCATTTTCTGATCTCTCTTTAATGGAATATTCTGTATGGCTAGTTTGTGTTTTCAAATTTTTGGGAAAATGGGAATTTTTGGGAATGGTGCCTCCTCCTCACCTGGGTAGAAGAGGTGAGTCTACATCAGGAACAAGTGGGGGATAAAGATCTACATTGGGATACACTGCCCCTTGGATCCTGCCACCTGAGGTAGTCACCTCACCTTGCTTTATGGGTGGGCCAGCTCTACTCCGGTGAGCAACCCGTGTGGGTGCAGATAAAAATGCAGTAATTAATTAACACCTGAAACACAAACACAGAAGATTCACCTCTGTGAATGGGGGGTGGGAGGAAGGAAAATGCACCATGACATTTTCCATTTGTGAAAGTAGTTGCTTGTGATTGTTCAAATGTGTCTGTGCTAAGTATTACACTGCTCCTGTGAGCAAAACCACACACATCCTGCAGCTGAATCTCAAATCCAAACTGTGGACGCAGATAATAAAAATAACTGGAGCTGCTACTTTTTTTAAAAAAAGCGCATATTCTTTTTTCATGGGTTTAATTTTATTTTTTTTAAACTACCTTCCACGTATTGAACTGCAAACAGGTACAAAAATGCCCACCTCGCACTTTACACAGCTATTTATTCTGTCTGCTTGTTGTTTTTTATCTACAAGCCATATCGATAAACATCTGCATTTAGGGGGGGACGTATGAAATTTTGCCGTGGGAAGGCAGAGAAGCGCCGCCACACAAACTGAAGGCGGGGTTGTGTGTGAGGGGGGCGGGAAGAGGCAAAAGGCAACAACTATTTGCGAATAGCTGTCAGGGCAAAAATACCTCCGCTTGCCCTTTTCCCCCCTACGACAAGCAAGAGAAACTGCGGCCCCGCCAGAAGGTCACTGGACTACAACTCCCACAATCCTTGAGCGTCGGCCACGCTTAGCTGGGGCGGCTGGGAGATGGAGTCCAACCCGCGCCCACCCAGTTTTGGGGGTGCACCCTCTTGAGGCTGCCTCATCCCCACCTCGCTATACCAACACTTGACGTCCTACTACGAAGCGGCAACTGCCTCCCGCCCCACAGCCTTCGCCCTACTGCGAGGGGAGACACCAACAGCCCCCCCCCCATTTCCCCACTGGCCCTTCGCGCCCCACAAGCGGTTCGGCACCTGGTCTGAAGGGCTCGATGAGCACATCCGCCTTCTGGCAGAGCCGCCTCAGCGTCTCGGCGCCCCGGGGCTGCTTCAGGTCGAGCGCCAGGGAGCGCTTGCCGCGGCCCTGCACGTCCGACGACACGGCCGCGCGGGGAGAGCGGTCCACTCGCACCACCTCCGCCCCGAAGTCGGCCAGGATGAGGCCGCAGAGAGGCGCCGGCGCCAGGCCCGCCATTTCCAGCACCCTGACACCGCGCAGCGCCATGGCCGAGAGAAAAGGAGGCAGGCAGCCTCTCCCTCAGCTCAGGCCCCAGCCGAGTCGCATTTGGCGCCTCCTCCTCCTCGCCCTCCGGAGGGCTGAGCTCCCGGCGGCGGTTCCGAAGGTTAATCCGGCCGGTGCCTGCAGCAAGCCGAGGATACGATCCTGCGCGGCGGCCTTGCCAAGAAGCAAGCCCCGTTCAGCTCAGTGGGGATTCCTGTCAGAGTAGGGCCCAGTCCATGGCACTAAAGAAGTGAGCGTGATTGAAAGGCATTGCCCTGTGTGTACCATTAAGAGGAAAGCCCCATGCAGTAAAGCGAGGCCTTATTATTGCTACATATTTATTTATATAGCCCCACCTTTTCCCCTCAAGGTGGCTTTCACAGAAAAACAAGAACAGCTAAAAACGTAAGGTGGGGAAACTTCACTAAAAACCAATTAAGCATGGATAGAAGTAAAGCTATACAGTGGTACCTCGGGTTACATACGCTTCAGGTAGTAATAATAATAATAATAATAATTTCTTATTTATACCCCGCCCATCTGGCTGGGCTTCCCCAGCCATTCTGGGCGGCTTCCAAAAAAATATTAAAATACTGCAATACATCAAACATTAAAAGCTTCCCTAAACAGGGCTGCCTTTAGATGTCTTCTAAAAGTTTGGTGGTAATTTTCCTCTTTGACATCTGGTGGGAGGGCGTTCCACAGGCGGGCGCCACCATCGAGAAGGCCCTCTGCCTCCTTCCCTGTAACTTAGCTTCTCACACTGAGAGAACCGCCAGAAGGCCCTCAGAGCTGGACCTCAGTATCCGGGTAGAACGATGAGGGTGGAGATGCTCCTTCAGATATACTCGACTCTGGTTACAGACGCTTCAGGTTACAGACTCTGCTAACCCAAAAATAATACCTCAGGTTAAGAACTTTGCTTCAGGATGAGAACCGAAATCGTGCTCTGGCGGCACAGCAGCAGGAGGCCCCATTAGCTAAAGTGGTGCTTCAGGTTAAGAACGGACCTCCGGAACGAATTAAGTACTTAACCCGAGGTACCACTGTATATGGTACATAACATCTGTTAAGACCATATGAAGAACTGCAATAAAAACTGCATGGCGGCAGCCCTTTCAGTAAAAGCCAGTTCTCTGAAGCCTGTTGGAACAAGTCTTCCCTTGCTAGAGGAAGGACAGCAAGGAAGGAGCCAGTCTAGCTTCTCTAGGGAGGGAGCTTCTCCAGAATCTGGGAGCAGCCACTGAGAAGGCCCTGTCCCATGTCCCCCACCCAGCGCACACAGGGCCAAGCTGTGAGGGTGCAATCCTAAATAAAGCTTACTAGGGAATAAGGTAAGCTTCATTGAGCTCCGTGGGACTTGCTTCCAAGGAAGCATGCACTGGACTGGACTGGTGTTCCTTGGAAATGTTATTACAGGCAACTCCCCATTTACTGGGGGGGGTGGGTACGTTCCGGACCTCAGTGAAATGTGTGTAAATGGGAAGCACTCTAGTGGCTTGCAAGTCAAAGCCCAAAGCGGCTGTGCTTGCGAGTCAGAGGGGCAATGGGGCTTTATTGAGGCTGCTCAACCTCTCCGCCTAACAGATGACGTACTAGATCTCTTTATCCAATGGCCCATTGGGCCCAATCAATTGTTCCATGATATTTTGAAGTATTGGCATTAGACCCAGCTTTATAGTACAGTATGCTTGTTGAAGAATATTTACAGTGCTAAAGCTGCCTTTTATGTTTCTAGACAATGAATAATCAAAGGAAGAGACCAGAGCATTTGCATTTCTGGTTCTTCATTAGATTGCTATTTTATTTGGAGGTTCTCTCCTGCAGATGGCAGATAAACATATAATTTCTTTGAAGCAGGCGTAATTGTGTTAGATTTTTTCCCTTCCTTTCCCCCATCTTCCTTGACATTCAAAATGATGTTCAAATTATTTCGAAAAACAAGCTGTGATAACAGGGAATACATTCTGCAAGGCAGCTTAAGCAAAATTACCGGCTTTGTCTTGGGAGCATTTCATGTGAAATAAACAAAAAAACCTGGTTTCTATAAAAGCTCACACTACTACAACAAAAGATACACCTGTATGAGAATGGCCAGTGTATATTCACATCATGCCATTGTACACAGCATGACACTTCTTAAGATCTTGCTGGTAGAAATATAGGTAATAATAACATGGAACAAACTGTATTAACTTTTCTTTTAAGGTTATGTTGCACTGACAATGTATTTTTTGTGCTTCAGTTCTTCCCCCGAGCTCAGCAGGAGTATATCTTTCTGAATACAATCCTGGCTCTTCCTATCTTGCAACCACTCCTAAAGAGTTCTGAAAAATCCAATATGGGTTATTCATTCGGCCTTCTCGATTTTCAGTGTACCGAGGAAGCAGTGTGGTATACTGGTTAGAGTGGAAAGACCAGGGTTCAAGTCCCCACTCAGCCATGAAATCCACTGGGTGACCTTGGCAGTCACCATCTCTCAGCCTAACCTACCTCAAAAAGCTGCCCTGATGATAATATGAGTTGGGGGAGAACAAAGTATGTCGCCTTAAGCTCCTAAAATCTATATCTCACCTTATAAGAGAAAATAATTTTAATGTTGCATGCAAGAGATTTGTCCAAAGTGGTCTTTAATTAGTAAGTGATCAGTTTACAAAATAAGCAAATAAACACATTCATGACAAAAAATTCAAACTTGTTTCATTCTACTGAGCTAGGGTCAAAATATTTTAATAAGAACTAATGACAAATTGATTCTGTTTTTTAAAGCATGCAGAAAAATTGCTGATATACTTTAAAACATGAAGATTTTCATTCGTGCAAACTAAACAAGCCTACATAGTAAAAAATAGTATATTCTCCATTCTACAAACTCCATTAAGTAAAAGTACTTGAATTTATCCAACATACCTAACCATTCATACAGGATGAGTAAATCACTTTATAGACAATTCAGTTTAATTTAGTTGTAGATCACCCAAAGCATACAAATCAAGATTTGAGCATTTATAAGGACAAAGAAGGCAAAAATTCTAAACTATTATTCTTCCTAAAGTGGATGCACCAGTTAGCAACTAATTTTAACAATTCAGAGGTCATGTTATAAATTTATTATGGAACAGCTATGTATATGCACTTTCATATCTGTATTTCCATACCGGATGTGGTGCTGTGCGCAGACTAGGTGTGCTTCTGATTTTTTGTTATGGATGAAGGAGCTCAGAAGCACACATGAAGTTCCCAATGACTTCTGAATCAATTTGAAAGAAGAAAGTAGACCCACAGGGCTGTATGTTGAACAAATCCATACAAGTGTGAAGCCACATTGATTGGGGCCAAAGGCTGTAATCATCACAGCATTCAGCTATCTGGAATAGGATTTCAGATTTCAGTGGCATCAGGGCCATAGCAAGGTAGTGTGGTAAAACAACAACAACAACAAACCCATAAGGAAGCAGGCCTAACCATTCTCATACCGCTTCATAGATTTAGACCCCAGCATACTGGTTTCAAAAAGGGCCCTGAAGTACGTTACCATGTTCCAAAGGATAGAGAAAGCAAAGAGCAAAATCTGTCTTAAAATGTTAAGTCTATTTGGTTTCAAAAAGAAGAAACCCTGCAAAAGTGGAAAAGCGTTGATGATCCCCATGGAGTGCTCCATTGCCCATCCGCAGCCAAACTTCATCTCCCTTGGCAAGTTTAAGCACTGCGCTATTGCTTGATGAGTCAGTTTTACCTTTTGATTCATAGCTAAGAATAAAGAGAAGACAACAGGTCAACTTTCTATCTGCACATTATTATTTTGAACCAATCCTCTACTGTGGAAATAGGAGTCAAGTTTATTGATTTTACTGATTCTGTTATTTTAATCAAGCCGTTTGTTTCATTTGTAACATACCCTAGGAACTTATGAAAGGTGGGAGAAAAATTTGAAAAATTATTGGGGGCGTTCAGGACCCAGTATCCCACTGAGTCCCACTGCTCATCTGTAATCCCCCTTTCCTAGCATTGCTTTGCAGCACTGAAGCAGCAGGTTAGGTGTTTAGGAGCATTAATTGCCTAATAATGTAAAGTTCCAGCTGCAATCTTATTCAAATAGAATATAAGCAAGTTGATTTAAGGCAAGCATCCCAAACTCAGTCCTCCAGATGTTTTGGGACTACATTTCCCATCATCCCTGACCACTGGTCCTGTTAGCTAGGGATGATGGGAGTTGTAGTCCCAAAACATCTGGAGGGCCAAGTTTGGGGGTGCCTGATTTAAGGGCAAACCTGCCATTTTCCAAAATAGGCAGCCATACACCAGGTTATAGTGTCAATTTAGCCCATGGCTGGGTGTTCTTTGTGGCCTCAGCTCTCCTACCAAGGTCTTGTACATCGCCTGCAACCTGACTGAATGTGGGACTTTGAAAGCCAAGTATGTGCTATCCCACTGGACAAAAATTTGGAAGTGTACGAAGTCCAGAAATGCCAGTCAACTCACCTGTATAAGCTGAAAACTGTATTGCCATTGTGCATTAAATAAACATATACTTCCTCCACATCCTCATGCTTCATCATGTTGAAGGTGAAGAAATACACCCCTGAAAAACGATCATATAACTGATTAAATTCTTTATACAAAATAGTTCAGATGAGACAATTCTTACACAAGTTACTGCCCTGGCAAAGAATGTAACATACAAAGTGTTTCTGCATATGTCCACTTCCAAGAAAACATGGGTACTAACTACTAAGAAACTGATTTTGATTCCTTGCATACCAATCCCTCTCTGAAACCTGTATCCTTACCTAATTTTCTGAATTCTGTGAAGCCACAATGACTTCAATCAAAATAAAAAAGGTTTGGATTGCTTACATACCAGTCCCTCTCTGAAACCTGTATCCTTGCCTAATTTTCTGGATTCTGTGAAGCCACAATGACTTCAATCAAAATAAAAAACGGAATATTGGGTGAATCAGTGATCCATAATATATTGTTAGAGGTGTAAATTGCATTTGCTCTACTTTCCTCAGAAAATAACACACCCCATGTCAATTCCAATTGTATGCATAATTACTCAGAAGACCCTCTTAGTTCAGTAAGATCAATTTCCATGGTATGTACAATTCTGACCGTAATCAAGCCAGTACAGTGGTACCTCGGGTTACATATGCATCAGGTTACATACGCTTCAGGTTACAAACTCCGCTAACCCAGAAATAGTGCTTCAGGTTAAGAACTTTGCTTCAGGATGAGAACAGAAATTGTGCTCCGGCGGTGCGGCAGTAGCAGGAGGCCCCATTAGCTAAAGTGTTGCTTCAGGTTAAGAACAGTTTCAGGTTAAGTACGGACCCCTGGAACGAATTAAGTACTTAACCTGAGGTACCACTGTATTAAGATGTCTGGCTGATATTTCTATAAAATCTGCTATTCTTTATACTTACCATTCACGGGTGCTCCAAATCGACCAGTCATCACGTCAAAAAAATTTCCAACATTGGTTTCAACACTACTGAAGATTATTCCACTGTTCTGGTTACTGAAATGGGTTGCCATTGAAGCCATAAACGCAACCTATACAAATACAGCTTATGTTTAAGCAGTAGTTACCAAGTAGGACAAAGACAAATTGGAAGGCATGGTTGGCTCAATCCGTTCCTTATGGGCTTCTTCCCCACTTTGGTTTGGGACATATTTGCTTTAATTTCCTAAATGTACATTTAGGACCTAGGCCAGCTCTCAGCAAACTGTAGTGATAAAAGTCTCATTGGTTTATGTAAGAACAGAACTATTCATGTGCAAAAAATGAGACATGTAGACACATGACTGCAGGGTAAACAGCTTGGTTTGAAATTTCACTTTAACACAAAAATCACTGTAGTGACTGGGTCCCCGGGGGCGGGGGGAAATTTCTGCATCAAGTGCCATCTCAGCCACTGAACAGTTATGAGGAAGCAGGAAGAAATGAAGACCTGAGTTGTCTTCAGTTTTGTGCAAGAACTGAAAAATTGCAGAATACATCTGTTGAGCATAAAATTGACTTTCTCATTTTTAAGGACTAGGAATTACAGAGGCAATGCCTGGGGGCATCTTAGGTGCCTAATGAAGGCTATAGTTCTAGATAAACTTACTTGAGCATATGTAGGACTTCTAAGTCAACATTGTAGAAGACTGGCCTGCCCTGGAAGTGGGGCTTCAGCAGATAATAAATTGTGCAAGTCTACCTCATAAGCATGGTTTGTTTGTTTTTTAAAGTTGCAACATTCAGCTTTTTTTGGGGGGGTGCAGACTTTTTAAAATATGCTTTTAGTGCAGAGCATCCTCACAAAATGTGGCTTTTGTCTACATAACAGCATTATAGCATAAGCCATTAAAATAAAACCTTAACATTAATTATGGAGGGACTAGAAAAATATGCTAAAATGTCTAAAATTTTAACTTTTACAAATTAGTTAAGCAAAATACAACTGATTCCATTTAATTTATCTGCATTATTTAAGTTGGCTATTGGAATGACAGAGAAGGGCTCAGTGAATTCTGCCAAATATTTTTGCAGTGTAGAAAGTAAAAAAAAAAAGACCTCAAAGAGCAATATTTCCCATTTTTATCACATAGATTTCTCTAGTACCGTCCATTCTAAATTACTAAAAACTGAATTCCTTTTTTGTTCCTACTATGGCTGCTTTCAGACTGTTATGTTTTGGCTTAATAAGATAAGAAATGAACAAACCTTATGGCCATTTACACAGTCTGTTCATGCAAGCCAGGGAAAAAAACCAACAGGATTCCCCAGCTGTTTATAGTTTCCTGTCTTATCAGAATTAAGAAACTGGTTAACAGATTCAAAACAAACCAGAATATTAAACCAACTTCAAACGATGACTTACTGGCTTGTTCCAAAGTGTTAACAAGAGTTTGCTGGTTCTGACAACTTAGGAAACTATAGTTAACGGGAAACTTCTAGGTTTGTTGTCATTTCTCTCAGAAAGGAGGAGATCATATCTCAGCTCATTAAGCAAATATATGATCCGTGAAGTGTGGACTGCCAGTATTGGTGAAAGGATACTATTTGGGGAGACTTTTTCCATTCTCCAGAAAAGATTGCCGCTGGACAGAATGGTATGGATCCAGTTCATGTCCTTTCACACGTATTGTTAAGTGGTGGCACCTAACCCTGTGGACTAGCCTCCTCTCAAAAATTAGGCATACACCAACTATATTGGAGTTTTGGCAAATGACCACTCTGGATGCAACCCCATTTCTAAGGAAGTTTACCTGAAGTTCTGGAGGGATGCCAGGGTAACCCTTTTCTCCCTTCGGTCCATGGTGGCCCCGCTCTCCTCTCAGTCCAATGTCTCCCTTGTCACCTTTGTCACCTTTTGCTCCTTCAGTGCCAGTTGCACCATTATTTCCATTGTTTCCATGGTTTCCTTAAAACAAATAAAGGGATTTTGTGTGTGTGTGTGTGTGGTTTAAAGTTTCTTGGTTAAAAGCGCCACCCCTCCCAATTTCATTTTCTACTCTTTTGTCTAGAACAAATGATTTAACAGTAATCCAC
Organism: Podarcis gaigeae; assembly: GCF_964106915.1. Lineage (NCBI taxonomy): Eukaryota > Metazoa > Chordata > Lepidosauria > Squamata > Lacertidae > Podarcis > Podarcis gaigeae. The sequence goes on along the minus strand of NC_139687.1, from coordinate 48,472,211 downwards.
CTCAAGACACTTGTTCATGTGTTCAATTTTCTATTTCTGATTTCTAAGAAGTAGAAAAGCAGGTTGGGCACTGAGAAGAAACTGCATGGCTGGAAGAGCGTGTTTTATTAGGGTCTGTGTGGGAGGAAATGTAGAGCAGCAACAGAAACCAGCATGAAGCATGAGAGCAACACCCACTTAAGCCATCCATTCCAACAACACCTGAGGCCTCAGGTTCCTAATCCCTTCACTCATAATATTACAAGAAAGTAAACATTTTCTCGACCACGTATAAAACAGCAATGATGGAAGCTCTCCTTGTTTGGCAATGGGTGAATTCCCTGGAAACAAACCATATCTTCATGATTACCGGTATATCTCATATGTTAGTAAGCCTCAAGGCCTAGCATACTGTGGGCTGATAACATCATTGGCCACCATTGGCGCAATAGGCCTAAGGCCTGGGTATAGTGAGAGAGAGAACATGGAGCAGGGGCCTTTCTGGACTTGTTCCAGAGACCTGATGTTTCCACAGAAGTCTGCATGAGAGAGACTAAAAAACAACACTGTTGAGATTCAGACAGTTCCAACTTTCAGCATCAGTCTCATATGTGGGGTACAATTTCTGGGATAAATTTAATCAGTCAGTTGCTTCTGAAAAGACTGTAACAATGGCTAGAGGAAGAATGGGGAATCCTTTTGACCTAGAGGGCCATATCTCTCAAAGTTGTCCTGCAGGGGTGGGGGAAACAGCAGCCAACCATGATTTAACTCCAAACATCATCTGATGTGCAGGTGATGCTCCTGGAGTTTAATCCTGCTTTCTGAAGGGATCTGCTGCGCTTCAACCTACCCCATACTTCATATTACATCAGGTGTGGGGCAGGAGGTTGTGGTTTTGAGGGAAATGACTTTGTGAGTCAAATGAAGAGGCCCGGAGGACCAAATCTGGACCACAAGCCAAAGGTTCCTCACCCCTTGGCTACAGTAATGATCAGGTACTGAGACAACTTGAACCAAATTGATAGTCTTTAAATTAAATAACATGAAAAATGTTTAGAACTTGTATGTGGAACTGAAAATAAAGGGTTAAAGCAAATGGTATCCCTTGTGCTGTTGGAAGATACTTCTATCAGCTTAACAGGAAGGGAGACAATTTTCATCAATTTCCCCTTCCCGCTATAGTCCCATCACCACCTTCCATGATGTTCTTCCAAAGTTCATCTAGAGCCGAAGGTGGGAGCACATGGAGAGAAGGAATAAGTGAAAATCACTTCCTTCCACTGATGAGGACCTCTCTGGAATCAAAGAAACTTCGACAAATGCAAGGGACACCACTGGATACAACCCATATCCTTTTTAGTTGCATGTTCTTTGAAGTTCATGATTAATTACATTAAGATGCACATCATTTTCTATGTTGAGATACCAGATTGAAGGGATTGTATGTACTGCTTTTAAAGTTAATGCATTGTATAATCTAAAAAATTACACCATCCTTTATTAGGTTGCCAAATCCCATGCCACTTTAGTCATCATTGGACATTTTTGTGCTTATGACTGAAATCATATACCACACTTTTATGGAATGAAAAGTTGGTGGCTGGTTCACATAATAAGCTCTATTCATCACTGTTGGTTTATACCAAAGGAACCACGCAATTTGTACTTCTTTTTTTTGCCATCCAAAGCTGCTTATAGAAGCACTTTTATGCAACTATGTCATACTTTTATTACTGGAAATTCTTATTGCTAAAGTACCAACAAAGAGCTAAAGAAAGTCTGCTGCACTATATGGCCAAGATGTCAGACCTACTGCTGCTGCCAATGGCTTGTGGTGTGGGCGGGGGAGAGGGACAGAAGAACAGTCTGGTTGCTACATGCATGTTGTGCAAACACTCGCTGTTGCATAAACTGAGCTTTTAGGGCCAGAGCTGCATGGTTGTTAGCAAGACAATGCAAACAAAAACTCCCGACCCACTTTCCCAAGCATGCATCTGGCATAGGGACTGCGGGAATGAGCTGAGGAGGTGGATAAGGAAAAGAACAAGGCAAGGTCTATCACTGTACCAGACCTTCCAGCTCCATAGCAGTCTAGGAGTTTGGGAGGAGCATAGTGCAGCACAGTATGCCTGCTGTTATCTTAGCAGCCCTCCAACAACCTGAAGCACTAATGTTTATGCAACTTAAACTCTAATTTCCTTTACCTGGCATTCCAGCAGGCCCAGGGGGCCCTGGTGGGCCTTGATAACCCCGAAATCCAAAATCCCCCCGGCAGCCACATTCTGGTGGGCTTTGAGGTCCACTGTGTATCGTCTGCCAATACAAAATTCAGGAACAAAAACATTTTATAGAATATATCCACTGCTGCACATAGATGCACACATACAACAAGGTACTAATCTCCTGCATGTATATTGCTACAGCCATGCTGTTTTGTGTGTGCCAGATAGATAGAGCTGCCTTTCTTGCTTCTTCTGTTGTAAGCTGTTTCCTTTCAGGCCATCAGTGATTGGCCTGTCAGGTCCTTTGTCAATTCTCTACAGTGGAAATCCACATCTTAGCAAAAATATATGTGCAGCAGAAGTGCTAGAGAGAGTACTTTAAGAATTGGCCCATAGAGATGGACTTGGTTGAGAACATGTACAAATAAGTTTCTAGTCAGTGGAAGCAGCTTAATGGACTGATTGATACTGTTTTGAAACTGGACCTTTTTGCATCCATGCTCACTATTTGCTGCCTGCTCATTGTGTGTGTGTGTGTGTGTGTGTGTGTGTGTGTGTGTGTGTGTTTGTGTGTGTACACACATACATACACATACATTTTTTATTTAACAGGATTTGTATACTGCTTAATTATAAAAATATAAAATGTACATAAAATACATTAAAGTTACTTATAAAAAGTCAGAAATTGAAGACGAGTTGGCCTATTTCTTTTTCAAAATACAAGTAAGATCAGCAGTTATAAATTACATTATAAAAATATATTAAAATGCTTGTCAACTTTACATATCTGTAAATAAATGTTTAGAAAATTATAGTGCTGCAACCCAATTAAAGAAATTGTAATTAATCATTTGAGCTTAAGTTTATTCATCAATGGATCTATCGATTAAATTTCCATAAATCTGTATATAATCCCCCTTTTAAAGCAAGAAGTGTGCTTTCTTTGTTTTTACATGATAAATATGTTGTAACAGGCATCATCTTGGAAGAAGCATTGCCTCCTGTGTGTCAGAAAAAAGATGGAATCATGTTTTAAAAAACTGAAACCCCACCTTATTTTAGTCACAAAAGTTTGATATCTGGTGGTATCTTATAGTAATAAATAAAAATGCATTCTTGCATGTAATAGCACAGTCGGTAGAGCATGAGACTCTCAACCTTAATCTCTTAATCTTAGGGTTGTGAGCTCCGCATTGTGCAAAAGAGCGTTGGGTTGTAGAGGGTTTCGGCTAGATGACTCTTGCAGTCCCTTCCAACTCTACCATTCTATGATACAGACACCGCTAAATGCTCAAGGGAGGTGTGTATTTGTGTGTAGGAAATACAGGTAATAACAGGGATCTGCTGGAGGACCCAATATAAATTTCATGAGCATGCATTACTTGAACAATTTTTCTGTGTTCAATCAGAGCAGATGCGGACACCGTTGCACCAGATGGAGCAGCCATGAAATTTGAACTTAAGCTTGGGTTTTAAATTGACAGTTTGCACTTGGGTAGAGATAGTCAAGCGCTATGCATGGTAACCAGAACTGAAGGGTGAAAGTACATTTAAATTGCCTTTTCTTTTTTTAGCAAAATACATGGGAACAGCTGTTGGGAAGGGATTGGTTCCCTGCTTTTGCTGAGAAAAGCACATTCGAAACTGATGCAAGGCGTGTGTGTTTTCTAATCTGCTTGCCTTGTTGCACTTACCTGAACTAATCTCCATGTGTTGAACAACAGCTTCCTTTGTTAATTACTTGTCTGTATTTGCTATCTGAAAATCCTTCAGTTGGTCATTAATATTTGCGCAGGCAGTTCCACTAATCAGTACAGATACAAACATGTCAGGAGGCATGAGAACAACCAGTCATTAGCTTTTTGCCTTATAAATTAGTCTGAGGAGCCAAGGGCAGAATCTGGAAGAATTAGAATATTTGCTGCCATGTCTTTCTTACCATCTATATTAGGGCCATAGTGCATAATACATGCAAGTGCAGCCCAAAAGTCCTTTTTGCAGAGAAGTGCATGGGGTGGTTAACCCTTTCCCTGCCCTTCCTCTGAATATTTCTTTCCTCTTAATATTCGATCACATGTGGCTCTTCTCCCATAGAGGTTTTCCCAAAACATATCTCAATCCACAATCCAATTAAGTCAAAGTATTTGGATTTAAGACATTTCAGTACCATTGACATCAATGGAGCTAAAGTCAGTTTTACTTTAGAAAGCTCTTTTGCTTCAGTTGAATCTGGTTGTGAAGTATCCATATTTTTACCCTCTTGGTTGACTTCACAGTCCATACAAACTGATGTTATAGCTCTTGAAAGTACTATTCCAAATGTGGCAAAGCGTTCAGGCCTCCTTGCCTCAAACTTGGTTGCAGATATCACTTCCATTAGAGGCTGGACTGGCTTCAAGAGTTAATAGAATGTTTTGAGTACAGGTAGTGGTTCGTTCCGCATTTACGGAGGTCTGAGATCAACTAAATTCATGAGGTCAATCCTTAAATATGTGCTGTTAATTTTTCCTTTAAAAATGCATTAAAAATGCTAAGAAGTCTATGGTGGTATACTTTAATCCAGGGATAGGGGTTGATGCTGTTGGGCTCCAACTCCCATCAGCACCAGTGACTATTTTCAATTGTTAGGGGTGATAGGAGCTGAGGTCCAGAAGACTGCAGGAACCTTATCCCTGTTTTAATTTCTCCTGCTGGATGAAATAAATGTTTCTGATTATTGTGTCACTGTGCAGGCTTCATTGTTATAATTTTTAAAACAATATGTATGTCTTACTGTTCACCACTTTGAGGATTCCCCCCCCCCATTTGATAAATAAGCAAGTTTCTCAGTAATTAAATAACACTTAAAAGAAAATAATCAGTATGTATCTAGATAAATAAAGTATATTTATATGTGCACAGTGTTAAACTGTCTAACCTACTGCTCACTTGAACTAGAGATCATATTTTAAAGCCAATTTTAGTTGCATTGGTCATCTTAAATGAAAGTCAGATGAATCAAAATAGCAATTAATAATAGTGAAATATAGAAAATATATCTCTAATGCAAGGCTGACTGAGTTGAGGATGGAGTCAAGAACATGTTAAATAATCTCATACTAACTGAACAATTTTCTCTGTGTTAAAAATCACCGGTCCATCAGCCTTTTGGTTTTCCTTCACCACTCTTACACAGCAATCCTATAAAGGGCTACTCAGGATCAAGCTCCATTTTCAAAAGAGCTTACTTTCTATTAAGTGTGCATAGGATTGCAGCCTTAATTATATAACATATAAAATGCATTGCAAACTCCTGAAGAATATATTTACCCCCCAGAATTATACAATATTTCATTTAAATCTGACATGGTTGATAAAGAATTCAAATGTTTGCACATTGTACAGAATTTGCATATTGAATGAATAGGAACTTTTATACCCTGGATTTCCAATAAAACTGTAGTTTGATATAGCCAAAGTTATGCAAGCCTTATTCATTTCAGTGGGAATTAGGAGCACTTAATTTTGACTGGATTGCACCCTTAGGCTGCAGTCACACTAGGCTGGGGAGTAAGATCCATTGAACTCAGTAGGACCAGCCTCTGAATAAACATGCATAGGATGGGACTGTTAGCATGTTCAAAATACCCTGATACAATGAATGAGAAAATTAATGCAAAGGCATTTGGTTGCATGCAAAAGACAAAGTTTACTCTGAATGAAAAACTGCTGGAAATCCTCTGTAACTATCCTGTCTTACGCTTGCTTGCTTAATTAAACAAATTTGCACAAATAGTCACAGTTTGAGTATGCATTTTCAATAAACCACTTCTTTAAAAAGTAGCGCTGGTTGTCTCATATAGCAAAACAAAATCCCATTCATTAACTTTCTAAACGTCGTAGAATATTAATTCAGAGTACCTGGACTCTGTTTGAGGTAGTCTGTGCTACATCATCTACCTCTGGTTTCAAGGCATTTTGGTCAGGAGAAGGGCTATTACCATCATCATTCTCAACCGTCCACTCAACAAGTCGACTCCGCTGTCTGAACAATTCCCTGCTGCTGGAACCTTTTTGACCAGTCTGGTGGTGACTTTGCAAGACTTTGGCCACTGGGTTATTATATCTTCTGCTCACCTCCGTGTCTTCATCTTGGCACAGGCAAAAGCGAAGCAACAGAAGCAAAGCCAGGAGACTCCAATTGAGGAAATCCTTGGATGCCATACTATTCAACATAGCAAGGTCTCAGGAGTTCAAGTGCCTTTTAACAAGGGAAAGATCTGCCGTTGCCGTGATGTGGTCTTTCAGGCTATTCCCCACTATTAAGCCTGGCAAGAAGACTTGGTTACCGCAGCTTTATATGCTGTGTGCAATAAATTATACTATGAAAATGTCAGAGTGGCAGGAACCTTCATCCCAAATCGGTCATGCTTCCTTAAACAACCCAGTCATTATTCACCGCATCCCCCCACTGCAGGGAAAATTGATTTGTATGCTGGAAATGGCCACTGTATAAAATGGGCAGCTGTGGTTCCTATTTGGGGGCACTGACAAATGTTGCTCCTTTTTGGCATGTTTTCACTTTAGTGTGATGAAATGAGATGGAAATGAAGAACATGTGGCAAATGTTTTAAGCTCCTTAATTAGACATGGAAAAGCTGGGAATTCAGACTTTTAAAAGGTCTTCTGGACTTTGGATAGAGTCCTTAGCCGTTTGCCAGAAACAAACACACATGCACAAAACACTATCTGTTCATTCTGGAAAAAAATATATTAATGTACTGGCAATTAGGAAACAAAAGCACAAGGGGAGATTTTTGCCCATGATTTTGACTTGCTGGTTGAATCTTTCTACACTTACTCCCTTTAGAGCAGTCAAATGTTTGCTTGTGTGCTAGTTGCGGATGGAGACTGGGAAACTGGAGGCTGAAAACAGACAGTTGAATTCAGGCTCATATTGAGTCCCAGTTCCCAGAGCAAAGCTTGAGCTTTCCGTTTAAACATCTCCCCCCGCCTCTAATTTCTGAAGTTTTTCTAGAGGCTGTTGCCAAACCAAATTCAATTTTCCTGCCAAGAAAAGATAGATGAACATGAACTTAAGAAGAATGTTTCAGGCTTATAAATGATCATGTCCCTATAAAATTACCCCGTGATTGTAATCTGTACTTACATTGAACCACATTTTGTCCATTTATTCAATTTAGAGAGATGCTTTTGGAGCACTTCACAATCTCATTTTAATGTTCCTTTGAAATTACCCACAAATAAACATCTAGGATACTAAAAATACAAGAGACCCTCCAGAAAATATTTCCAACTTCAAGTCATTTTACAAAATAGAGGGTTTTCATTGGAGAACAACATGCCTATAGATTAGAGATGTCATCTGCCTTGATCTTCTCTGGAGCTGGATGACCAAGAAACCATGTCCAAAGTCAAATGTCATATATACAGAGTGGGTGAGAGACAGAAGGGAATACACAGTGGCTCAGCTCTTTAGAAATATCTTGCGTAATGCCATATGGCAGGGACGTCCAACTCCCAATGGACTGCAATCTACTCACAGTATAATAAACTGGCAGTGATCTATCCATTGTCACTTTTTTTAAAGCAGCCACAGTTGTTGAGCTCTTTTGGGAAGGGCAAGGTTGTTGAGCTTTGTTGGGGGTGGGGAGATCACTGAGGGGCCAGAGATCTACCAGGATCATCATCATCGTTTTTAATTTGTATACCGTCTTTCTATCTTACAATACTCAACACAGTTTGCAAGCTGAAGAAACAAAAAATGTACATCTTAAAGCAATCTAATGCAATACAAAAATGTGATAATAAAACAAAACTTTAAAATAAGAAACCTACATCAAAAAGTAACATTCAACAATGATTAGAATAGTATAAAATAATAATATCAACATATAAAAGTTAAACAGAAATACACTCAACATACTGGAAAACCCAAGATTTGCCCACACTGGAAGAATGGCGGATGCAACTGATAGACTATATGGAGCTTGCAGAAATGACTGGCAGAATCCGAGACCTGGGAGAAGAAGTTGTGGAGGAGGACTGGAAGAAATTCAAGGACTATTTACAAAAATATTGTAAATTGTATGAATGTTAAGAAAGATGTAAGATTATCAACAATATGGCACCAATAATTAGTTAAAAGGAATATGAAGATAAATGAAAATATAAGAAACGATAAATTTTGGATAAATATTATGTTTAAATTAAGCTTTTAAGGTTTGGGTTAAATTATCTAAAATTAGGGATACAATATCAGAAAATTATAATATAAGAATTGAAACAAGGTTATAAATTGCTGGGTAAAGTTCGAAAATTTGGAACGCAGGAACGAGAGATGCGAGGAAGTCCAAAGAAGTGATGAAAATGTGGATATTGGAAAAATTATATGTTATTTTGTTTGTTCTTTCTATTGCTCTAAGAAAATCTTTAATAAATATTTATTAAAAAAAAGAAAGACACTCAACAGTTACAATAAATAATTTCTAAACTATAATAAATAAAACAACGACAAACCACAGTACATAAAAGAATACAATACAAATTGAGAAGCAGAGACTAGAGGGTGGGGCAAGGCAGGTAGAAGGAGGCCTTGCCTGATGGAGTCTCTTCCCTCACCTGTTGGACATACCTGCCATATGGCATAGAACCTACCATTGAATAAACATGCATAGGATGGAGCTGTTAGCATGCCCCTAACACACTGATACAATAACTGAGAAAATTAATGTAAAAGCATTTGATTGCATGCAAAAAACCAAGTTTACTCAATGAAAAGCTGCTGCTGTTCCTTTGTAACTATCCTGTCTTGTGTTTTCTTGGTTAATTAAATGAATTTGCATATAGTCACAATATCAATATGCATTTTCAATAAGCTATTTTTCTTTTAAAAGTAGTGCTTTATATGATGTAATCTGAACTGGTGGCAACTGACCAGGACAGGGATCTTGGAGTCATGTTGGACAGCTCAGTGAAAACGAAATTAACCAAAGGCAACTAAAAGAAGTGAAAGCTACCTAGCTGGCTGGTTTGCCTATCATGCATGAAGTTGCAAGAGAAATTGATTTTGGGGAGATAATTTGCAATGAAAAAGGCCAGGGGGAAAAGCGGTTTAAAGGGAATTGCTGTTTTTGTAAAATGTCTGCAGCCATGCAGATCCGTTCGAAGCTGAGTTCTGGGAGATTCAGGACAGATAAAGGAAGCCCTTCTTCACACAGCACAGTCAAAACTACTGTAGAGAATTCACTACCACAAGACGTGAAGGCCACCAACTTAAATGGCTTTCAAAGGTAATTCGACAAATTCATGGAGAATAGGGCTGCAATGGGGAAGCAACAGCAGGAGAGAGCTATTGCCTTCTTCTGGGCTTCTTGGCATAGCTGTCACCTTACAGATTTGAAAATAAGGGATCAGCAGCCAAAATATGGGATTTTCAGAGCACAGGTATGTTCAACTTCTGAGCCCCTCCGAGCCAAAGGCAGAAAGCCCAGCCAGCAGCCAAACGAAGCCTCAAGCGCTGGTTCCCACAGTGCAGCAACCCGGCAAAGGGGATGCAGCAAGGGAAACCACAGTCACCTCTCTGCTGGGAAGCGCTGAGCAAAGGCGAGTCCCCAGGCAACGCAGCCGATTTGATCAGCACAAGGCATGCAAGCTCCACCCCCCAGTCGTTCTTAGACTCCTTATTGGGTGAGCAACGCAGCCAAGCAACACAGTTGGAGCCTCCCTCCTCCCTGGCTGGCTGGCAGGGAGGGAGGGAGGGAGGGAGGGAGGGAGGGAGGGGAGCTGCTTCCTTTGAAACCTGGGAAATTTAAGGGACATCATCAATAATGGACAGCAGCGGAACACAGGGCTGGGATAAGGGACTTTCCCGCCAAATAAGGGACGGTTGACAGCTATGCTTCTGGTTGGTTGAACATTGTGGGAAACAGGATGTTAGGCAAGAGAGATGTCTTGGTTTGATACAGCAGGGCTCTATGTTAAGTTCTTAAGTTGCAATTCTCTGTAAATAGCAGTATGAAGTACTAGTTACAAAGAAATTCAGATTTTAGGAGCTATGACCATCTCATTATTCTTCTCCCCCCATTTCTTAGTAGGAACTGGATGTTCTTGGTAGCCAATAGTTAAACCCCAGGAGTTCATAGACATATGGATGAGTCAGAGAAAACATGAATCCTCTTGGCACTTAACAATTTGATTCAGCAAACACAGGGACAGCACTGCTGTTTTCAGCTGGTGATAGCAATTTAACAGCTTGCCAAATGCTGTTCTGGAGTTTCCTGTGGCATTAAAGTGCAAAACGTTTCCAGATGAGTAATGCCCATTCATAGCACACATAAACGGGGAAGGGGAAGACGAAATCAAAGAAGGTATGATTTCATGGAATGCTTGCTTGAGCAGAATCTGAAATAAGCATGATTTTGACACAAAGGCTGTGATGTTGCTTGCACCCTAATTATTGTTACATGCCACCCCAATTCTCTGCCGAGCAGCAGCAAAATTCCAGGGGTTTCCAGCACTCATTCAGGGTTGTGTTTCCTCTAGGAGTTTATTTTATTTATATGGGGTACTTTGGGAAGTTAAAATGGCAGCTCACGGGCACCTAGAACTTCCTGAAGCACTGCTACTGCCCGGTGCTATTGCCAGGTGAGCATGTCACAGTCCACCAATATATGGGGTGGTTCACCAGAGGATACATTGCTCTGTACAGCTTCGACCTGAAGCCAGCTCTCTTCTCTCTACTGCACCAAAATCTGCCAAATCCTAATTCCCTACCCACCCTAAATTACCAGGTCCCAACCTTGACCCAGCCAACGGGATGACCAACCAAAACAACCCCTTGGGTCTCCCAAGTGATTAAGAGAAAAACCCAAACAAATTGACTAACAGAAAGGAAGCTATCAGGCAGTAGAGTGACATTTTAATTTTGAGTTCTGTTTTTGTTTAAAAAAATATGGGATTGTGACTCTTAAACTATTGCCTCTATAAGAAATAAGCTGCAGAAGGAAGAGGGAATTCTAGGACACACAGACAGACAGACATTATTTTAGCCACAAAGATAGAAAAGTTTGGATGAAACTTCCAGATTGGATAGATGTTGGTTAAATCTCCCCATTTATTTCTGTGGGTAATTGTGACTTCTGCCCTGGGATAGATTTAAAATTGACTTCCTTGCAGTGAAAATCTCTATCCATATACAGTGGTACCTCAGGTTACATATGCTTCAGGTTACATACGCTTCAGGTTACAGACTCTGCTAACCCAGAAATAATGCTTCAGGTTAAGAACTTTGCTTCAGGATGAGAACAGAAATCATGCAGCGCCAGCGCAGTGGCAGCAGGAGGCCCCATTAGCTAAAGTGGTGCTTCAGGTTAAGAACAGTTTCAGGTTAAGTACGGACCTCCGGAACGAATTAAGTACTTAACCCGAGGTACCACTGTAATGAAATGAGCCATTCTTGGCTTTTTCTTTTTTAAAAAAATGTGTTTTTATCAATAAATACATTATTGATAACAAATTAACGGTAATTATGTGAACCTGGAGAGGGGAGCATAAAAGCATTGGCTAGGCTGTTTAGGCTTTCGCACAGCTCAGCAATATTATAATAATTATTATTATTAATTTTATACTTCCTGAACATTTATCTGTACCATCTTCAAAATGTGGTTAGCCTTCCCATAAACATGTGTTCGGTTGTTTCTGATCTTTAGTAATGTGATTGTGGGAAAGGGAACTATAAAATTTTAAACCTCCTGATCAAATTGTACCAGATGTTTACAGCAATCTGAACCCAAGACCAGAAAAATTATTAGTTTCTACCTCTTTAGTAGGGAAACAATGACTTTTCAGGGTTTTATGTGTGTGTGCAAATCTAATATACTGTAGTTTGATCAATAGGTGTCAGTGCTTTAGTTTTCTCTCTCACCACTCCTGTCACCAGAGGTCAACAGATTTTCAAACCTAAGGTTGCTGCTTCTGCTGCTGATTACATTTATCAGCTGTTTTATACAATAAAAATTCTCAAAGCGCCTTGTCAGGTTGCAACTTTTTAAGTAGTTCTGGTACTTTGCCTTTTGCATCAGTCTGATATGCACCAGTTGATCAAGTGAAATGTTCTCTATCATTCTAGCTTCATACCAGGAAAATCTTTGACTGCTAAATTTAATGTGTCAAACTGCTGGGAAGGAAATGGGGGCAGGACCTGGAAAGAAAGGCAGATGGATAGCAAACCTGTTCAAATCCAGCAGTTCTGCAATCTATAATCATGACATTTCCAAAATACAGAGCCTTGGAGATTCCTGGTTAATAGGAGGCTGTTGGGCAGACACCTGGTTTTCCAAACAGCAAATTTCCTCAGTTCCTTCCTGAAACTATCCAAGCCACAGATTATGGGACAAAATCCAATGAGTTACACCAGAGCTCCTTCTCAGAAAGTTGCCTGAAATGCCTCAAAAAGCCAAAGCAAACAAGGCTGCATGCTGGTAAATTAACTTTTTTCTATTGCATCAGATATAGCTCAACGGAACTGCCGATCAAGAAAAAGTTGGCCATATTTTGCTAAGCTGGCTGCTTGGTCAAAGATGATTGGTTGATTTATTAGGAGACATTTCCTGAATGGGCAGTCTACCTGCGGGTTGGGCTCTGAGACCAGTTTCTGCCTATACGTGTGGTAGAACAGAAAGCAGTTGCAGTCTGATTTTGAACAAGGAGTGAGTCAGACAGCTGGGATGTCCGTCCCCCCCCCCCCCCGCCGCCCCGGTGTTAGTAGTAGTGGTGCAGATGCAAGATACTGTTGTTCTTTAGGAATCTGTTGCAGGACCATTGGTTATGCTGCCTTCTTTAGAAGTCTGCTTGCTTCCAATATGTTTCACAAGTATATTTGCAAATAAAAAAAAATATTAAGAAGATACGCCAATCCTTCAGTGGTTTCTCTTGTAGGCAACACACAATGATAAACCATAGTTCATAATCAATGATGATTAATGCTCCTGACTGTGTCATCCAGGGAAGGAAACAAGCTAGAATCTGGCTCATCATGACATGCAAAACTCAAAATGTAAGCCAAAAAGAAACTTTGGCTTCCACTGGTGATTTATTTGGAGATAACGAAGCCACAATGATGTGTTCACACATCACAATGACCCAAACTCTGTGTTGTTTCCTCCCAAATATGGCATAGAAAGGAGCAGGGAAGGTTCAACCAGTGTGGTGTAGTGGTTAAGAGTGGTAAACTTGTAATCTGGTGAACCAGGTTCGCTTCCCCGCTCCTCCACATGCAGCTGCTGGGTGACCTTGGGCCAGTCACACTTCTCCGAAGTCTCTCAGCCTCACTCACCTCACAGAGTGTTTGTCGTGGGGGAGGAAGGGAAAGGAGAATGTTAGCCGCTTTGAGACTCCTTCGGGTAGTGATAAAGCGGGATATCAAATCCAAACTCTTCTTGAACCACAGTTTATTTTAAATTATGGTTTAAGGTTGATGCTTGCATGGAAAGATACTAGGTCACTTATCTCACTCTCAAAGTTTCTCCATATGCATTGTTGGAGTGTTGTGGCACCAAGCAACAGGGAAGGGGCTCCCAAGCGGTTGTGTAAATGAATCAGGCCTTCAACTTTGGCTTAAAAGAGCGTGTCACAGTGATTTACTAATATTGGCGGACTGATATTTTGTGGGCTGCTCCAAGCAACTTTTGTATAATAATTCTTGCCCATATTACTAACTTGACAAAAAAAATACTACATACTAAACACACACACACACACACACACACACACACACACACCCTTCTTCCCTAGCTGTTCTTTGCTGATGTTGGAACTTCAAAGATTTAGCCAATTAGGCTCCCTAGTCATGACCTCCTGTAACTTAAACCGGGCATGTCTCGGTTTAAGTTACAGGTGACTGGCATCTTCCTACGCCTGAAATATTTTCCCAGGAAACTCCTACCAGAAAGAAAAAGACTGCCCTTATCCTTTACACCCCGACTACAGCTAAGCAATGGTGCTTGAGTCAGGTCAGTTTAGTAAGGACCGTGGGAGAAACAGCCATGCAGGCACCATCATCAAAGGGCTGGGAAAGCATCTAAGCACTAAGCAGAGGGATAGACTTGTCTGCTTCAAACCACAGCTACAGCATTGCATTGTGTGCACCCAGGGCTGGATTAAAACCTTTAGAGGCCCTAAGCACTTAAAAGGCTTTGGTGCCCCCATATATATCTGATTCAAAATATAAACAATAGTAAGCCATAAAATGCGGGATGTGGGTGGCGCTGTGGGTAAAACCTCAGCGCCTAGGACTTGCCGATCGCATGGTCGGCGGTTCGAATCCCTGCGGTGGGGTGCGCTCCCGCCGTTCGGCCCCAGCGCCTGCCAACCTAGCAGTTCGAAAGCACCCCCGGGTGCAAGTAGATAAATAGGGACCGCTTACCAGCGGGAAGGTAAACGGCGTTCCGTGTGCTGCGCTGGCTCGCCAGATGCAGCTTCGTCACACTGGCCACGTGACCCGGAAGTGTCTGCGGACAGCGCTGGCTCCCGGCCTATAGAGTGAGATGAGCACACAACCCTAGAGTCTGGCAAGAGTGGCCCGTACGGGCAGGGGTACCTTTACCTTTAAACCATAAAATATTTTTTTATTTTTTGATATGAAACAAAACCTACTGTAAGATGGAAAGTAATGTTTATTTTTGTATACTTCCACTTTATTACTTGAATTTTTTTTCTCCTACTTTTTCTAGTGGCAAAGTCTTATATCAGATCCTCAAAACTAACTTTATGTAATACACCAGCTTCTATACTTAGAAAAGATAAAGCGCCCAGCCTGCCTTGTTGCATAGTTGTTCTGTTGGGATTTTTAATATACCTCAGCCAAGAAAACGAATACTCAGCAGAGCAATTTGTGACCATTAATATTAAAAATCTGGCAATGGAAAATTTCTGTGGTGCTCCCTTGCCTTGATGTCCTAAGCGTGCTTGTTTTGCTTAATGGTTAATCCAGGCCCTTGGTGCACCGCTTCATCAGTGTAGCAACTCCTAGAATCGGACCATATGCCTGCAGAATTTGTCCCTTTTCTCATTAAAACATGCTTCTGCCTGAAAATTATTTGTCACAAGTCTCAAACAGGCAGCAGCTGTGGAATGTCCACCTTGTGTCAGCTTTTTCGGTTGCCATCTGTTTGCTGAGCGAGTCTGTTTAAATTGTTTCCTGGGAAAAGAACTGATTTGAAATAGGATTCTTGCCAGGTCACGGCCATGAGGGCAATTCAAGTGTTAGGTTGAAGAAATCTGGACTTGTGTGCATTCCTTTCTAGTCATGTAGTTCAGCAACAGTTTTGCGTGGTGCACATTACAGTGGTATACAAAAAAAAGGGGGGGCAGACTTTGCAGCGTGCCACTAAATGCAGCCTATTCCAAGGAAGAGGAGCCAGGGCCCTGGCATTATTGATCAAGTGGCAGGGAGAGCCAGCAGTGCCCAGGAAATGAAAGAAGCCAAAAAATATTGTGATTTTTAAATGGATAGTGTGCACACATACAAACACAGGGCTACTACAAGCCCCACATTGGGCAAAAGATTTCTGCATTGCAGGGGGTTGGACTAGATGTCCCTCATGGTCCCTTCCAACTCAATTCTATGATTCTATTAGGAAGTGAGAGCTGGACCATAAAGAAGGCCGATCACCGAAGAATTGATGCTTTTGAATTCTGGTGCTGGAGGAGACTTGAGGGTCCCATGGACTGCAAGAAGATCAAACCTATCCATTCTGAAGGAAATCAGCCCTGAGTGCTCACTGGAAGGACAGATCCTGAAGCTGAGACTCCAATACTTTGACCACCTCATGAGAAGAGAAGACTCCCTGGAAAAGACCCTGATGTTGGGAAAGATGGAGGGCACGAGGAGAAGGGGATGACAGAGGACGAGATGGTTGGAGAGTGTTCTAGAAGCTACAAACATGAGTCTGACCAAACTGTGGGAGGCAGTGGAAGACAGGAGTGCCTGGAGTGCTCTGGTCCATGGGGTCACGAAGAGTCAGACACGACTAAACGACTAAACAACAACTAATTAGGCTATGCTAAGGTATTGCGACTGGCTTGAAGTCCCTCATTGAGTCTCACCCTGAATTCCTGGGTCCTAGTCCATTGCTCTAACCCCTAAACAACACTGGCTCCCCAAACTGTCCAAATAGTGTGTTCAGATTTGTTTATTACTTTTCAGAGATGCATCTGACCTGAAAGTAGCCTAGCCCATGCAATTGAAAGTGTCCTTCAGGGCAGGTTAAAAAATGATAATGGGGATGTCAACCACTCACTTTTTCACCCTATTTACAATTAATCTGGCATGGGACCCCTGCAGATTCCCCAAATGTATGGGAAATGTGCCTGTTGTCTTTGTCCAAGGAGTTTTCTTGGCAGGGATACTGGAGTGGCTTGCCGGTTCCTGCTCCAGGTGGATCACATTTGGTCAAAACTCTCCACTATGACCTGTCCATCTTGGGTGGCCCTGAACGGCATAGCTCATAGCTTCTTTGAGTTATTCAAGCTCCTTCACCACGGCAAGGCAGTGATCCATGAAGAGGGAGAGACATCGCCTTGCCGACAAAGGTCCGTATAGTTAAAAGCTATGGTTTTCCCAGTAGTGATGTATGGAAGTGAGAGCTGGACCATCAAGTAGGCTGATCGCCGAAGAATTGATGCTTTTGAATTATGGTGCTGGAGGAGACTCTTGAGAGTCCCATGGACTGCAAGAAGATCAAACCTCTCCATTCTGTAGGAAATCAGCCCTGAGGACAGATCCTGAAGCTGAGGCTCCAATACTTTGGCCACCTCATGAGAAGAGAAGACTCCCTGGAAAAGACCCTGATGTTGGGAAAGATGGAGGGCACAAGGAGAAGGGGATGATGGAGGATGAGTTGGTGGGACAGTATTCTTGAAGCTACCAGCATGAGTTTGACCAAACTGCGGGAGGCAGTGGAAGACAGGAGTGCCTGGTGTGCTCTGGTCCATGGGGTCACGAAGAGTCGGACACGACTAAACGACTAAACAAATGGGAAATGTGAGTGCATTATTTGTGAAAGCAGGAGATCTGTGTGTGCACCTTCCCCTGAGGTTTTTCTAGTCAGCAGCAGAGAGACAGACAAAGGAAGAGAGAGTCAGATCAGGTTTCAGGCTCATCTGATGTTCAGTGCATACTGACTCGCAGTTGTGCCAGGAGGGGGCGCTGTGGTGCAGAGCTGGCAGCGCAAGCTTGACTTGGTGGCTGTTCTCTGGGCGATTCTGTGCTGAAAAGAGATGTGTGTTTCTGTCTTTCTTTGGACAGCTTCATTGCACTCCATGTGTGCTGGCCTCTTTGATTTCAATGTTTCTTGCTGTTGTGGATCTAAAGTCTTTTTCACCTTTAGCATCTGCTTTCCTTGTCTCATATTATTAAAATAGCTTGTGTGTCCATACAAATAACCTACTGATGCTTTTGAAGAATTCCAAATTAGTAAAATACATATTGCTTGTTTAATTAAAACAATCTCTTACATGTACTCCTCACATTTTGCAATACTCCTGTCGATAGAAATAATACTCCGTACCTATGACACAGATCCTGCATATTGCTCTTGGTGCAGATATTGTACAACCCCCTTGTATACCAGGCGCATCAGTCAGAAGTTTCTAAAAAGTCTCGGTGCTTCTCCAAAACATTTCCTTTCAGCAAATCTAAAAATGGAATCCAACTAGTGTATACAATATATTTTCGACAGACACAAACCTACATGGGAGGAGGTGGGAGGGTGTCACCAAACAGTTAATCCAGTTAACTGTCTAATACTAAATAGCTCAGTTGGTTGGAGCTTGGTGCTCATAGCGCCAAGGTCACAGGTTCTTTTTTTTTATATGCTTTTTATTGAGTTTTCATTTTAAATACACCAACACCAACAAACAAAAACATCAAGTCTTATTACATATATCCTACTTTATGCTCTGTAGAGCCGTTGAATTCCCTCCTTCCCTTCCGCAAGTTTTCTTATTCCAATCTTTAATTCACAGTTTCATTAGTTAAAAGATTACACCATGACATAAGATTTACTTCCGTCCTGCTAACGTCTTCAAATTTCTACAGTTCTCACTTATATAAACCATAAATTTACTCCATTCTTTTTGGTACTTCGTCTCCTCCTGACTGCGAATTCTGTGTGTCAGTTTTGCCATTTCTGTGTACTCAAACAACTTTGTCTGCCACTCCTTTACAGTCAGTATCTCCTGTGTTTTCCACTTTTGGGCTATCAAAACTCTAGCTGCTGTCGTCGCATACAAATATAGTCTTTGGTCTGTCTTCTTAAAAAGATGTTTAAATATACTTTTCCAAAAAGCCTGAAGAATTGTTGCTAGTTTGATGGGAGAGGATATTAAGAAGACAGCCCAAGGTCACAGGTTCAATCCTCATACGGGACAGCTGCATATCCCTGCATTGCAGGGAGTTGGACTAGATTATTCTCAGGGTCCCTTCCAGCTCTACAAGTCTATGATTCTTTATGTATGGAGGAAAAGAGATAAATCACTCGCTCCTCATTGTACCTTTTCGAGGCAGACCAAAATCCTCCAGCGTCCTGCTCCAAGGACTTCTTTAATATTTAGGGCTCTCAGTCCTTATCACCAGAAGAGTCCAGCTGGATAAGGCCAAAGGTCCAACTAATTCAATATCCTCTTCTAACAGTTACCACAGTGGTATACCTGATGCACAGTTCCCTGCAAGTTAAGGAGACAGAGAGCAGATTTTTATGGCTTGAGAAAGAAAGCAAGTTCCACTAGAGGGCAGTCATGCCTAAATATCAGCAGTAAATCTGCCTGAAAGCAAATAACTGGCAACTACTTGTACAGTGGTACCTCTGGTTACGAACTTAATTCATTCCGGAGGTCCGTTCTTAACCTGAAACCGTTCTTAACCTGAGGTACCACTTTAGCTAATGGGGACTCCTGCTGCCACCGTGCAATTTCTGTTCTCATCCTGAGGTAAATTTCTTAATCCCAGGTACTATTTCTGGGTTGCGGAGTCTGTAGCCTGAAGTGTTTGTAACCCGAGGTGTTGTAACCCGAAGTACCACTGTATTAGATTCATTTCTAACCAAGCTCCATGCTGGGACATGTAATTGTCTCTTGGATTAGAATCCTGGATAATTGCTCAGTAAATTCACAGTATAAATTGCAATGTGATGTAGCTGTAATCACCACTGGAGCTTGCATTCTCTATTGTTCATGATTGCTATAATCACTACAGTGTAGTTTTCCAAAATTTACTCCACTTTTTAAAGCCCTGTCCCCAGATGCAATGCCAGTACTAGGAATGGGATGTGGGTTTACATCTTCTGTCCTTTACCTCTGACACATAGACCTAACAAGCTGCGTTCTTGGTTTTGCATCAGAGCAGTAAGTATAGTCATACTCTTGGAGAGGCAAAATCCCATCTCCTGGATTGTCATAGGTCTTTATACCGGCAGATGTGGCAAAAAGGAGGAGTGAGGGGGAAGACCAGATAAGGTGGTGATAGCAACTCTGTGGCTGTAGTTTTCTGTGTGCTTCTAAAAGGTAAAAGTAAAGGTAAAGGTACCCCTGCCCGTACGGGCCAGTCTTGACAGACTCTGGGGTTGTGCGCCCATCTCACTCAAGAGGCCAGGGGCCAGCGCTGTCCGGAGACACTTCCGGGTCACGTGGCCAGTGTGACAAAGCTGCATCTGGCGAGCCAGAGCTGCACATGGAAACGCCGTTTACCTTCCCGCTGGTAAGCGGTCCCTATTTATCTACTTGCACCCGGGGGTGCTTTCGAACTGCTAGGTTGGCAGGCGCTGGGACCGAGCAGCGGGAGCGCACCCCGCCGCGGGGATTCGAACCACCGACCTTTCGATCGGCAAGCCCTAGGCGCTGAGGCTTTTACCCACAGCGCCACCCGCGTCCCTCTGTGTGCTTCTACATTTTAGCAAAAGATGTACTAGCTGTTCAAAAGAAAAACATCCTTACCCAAATGCATTTCGTTCTGGCTCTACTCAGCATAGAGGTCACATCCACACCACACATTTATAAAACGCTATACCACTTTAACACTCATGGCTTCCATGAATCCCATAGTTTGTTAAGGGTGTTGACCCAATGGATTTCAATGGGAAAAAAAATATGTGCTTACCTTTCTTCCCCGGAAATCAGCTCAACCTGTAGCCTGATCCCATGCATATGTGCTCAGGTGCAGATCCCTCTGAATTTGAGAGAAGTGTCTCATAGGTGTGCATGGGACTGTATCCTTAAAAATGTTTTAATTTGCTTGGATATTGCCCTTACCAAATATAAATGGGACCACCAGAGGTGGGGATGGATGGATCTGTCAATTTCAGTTCTTTCTGTTTCTCTTTTTTCGGTTCTCTACATTTCTGCAGCAATTTGTGGTCCCAACCCCAAAAAATTAGCTTTCGAAATTAGTGTTTCTCTTAAAAAGCTCATTTTGTATGCAGTGTTGCCTAATATACACCCTTTGCCAAAACACATTTCCCTAATATAACACATGTTTGTGTTATATTCACTGATATATGCACCTTTTGCCTCAGTCTGTGTGTTTTTGTGCACATTGCTCTGCTGGAAAACTACACTGCAAAATTCAGAGAAGTGCAAATTTCAAATGCAGTTTGTGCATTCTTTCAGAAACTGTGAATTTAGAACGTTCACCTTTAAGTATGAACTTAATCAAATTTCTTCCCCATCCCTCACCACAGGGGAAATATGTACTCAATCTGTTGTCTGCTCTAGTAATTAACATTGAGAACCTAGGCCTATTTGTTTGGAGTAATCTCCATTGAAATCAATGAAAATACTTTCTAATGTAGCCATTAATACTTGGATGTAAACTGAGACTCAGCTAGACTGGTAAAGAAAAAGCAGTTTGTATCATAGCTGTCAACTTTTCCCTTTTCTTGCGAGGAATCCTATTCGGAACAAGGGGATTTCCCTTAAAAAAAGAGAAACGTTGACAGCGATGATTTGTATGTGTTGTATGTGGGATATAACATTGTGCCAATAGATGGCGACGTGGACTCCCGTTTTTCTCTACCTGTTTTCCTTGTTTTTCCTTGCCCAGCCTCAGTTGCTGCCAGAATCCAAATAAGAAGCCAGAGGGAGGCATTTCATATATTTTTTCTATACCAGGAGGTGCTTGCATGTGGGAAAATAAAATGTTATAGAGACAGGCAGGATGCAGCTGAGTCACAAAATTCTTGGCTTTCATATGAATGATAGTGCCAGTTCACCCTAGAGAGAAGGATGAGCGAAACTTATGCCATGGACAAAAGGAATATGTGGGATAGGTAATCCCACATAAAGGTAAAGGGACCCCTGACCATTTGGTCCAGTCGTGGCCGACTCTGGGGTTGCGGCGCTCATCTCGCTTTATTGGCCGAGGGAGCCGGCATACAGCTTCCGGGTCATGTGGCCAGCACGACTAAGCCGCTTCTGGTGAACCAGAGCAGCGCACAGACATGCCGTTTACCTTCCCGTCGGAGTGGGACCTATCTATCCACTTGCACTTTGATGTGCTTTCGAACTGCTAGGTTGGCAGGAGCAGGGACTGAGCAATGGGAGCTCACCCCGTCGTGGGGATTCAAACCACTGACCTTCTGACTGGCAAGTCGTAGGCTCTGTGGTTTAACCCACAGCGCCACCCGCATCCCTATATGTGGGATAGAGTACACATTATTTGCAGTCTTTGATAAGCAGTCTTACCACCTTTTTTACTGTGCATGCTCCTGTGCCTTTTAACAGCAGCCTGACAGATTTAACAGCAGAAATGCATCATGTCTTCATGCCAAGAATAGGGTTGCTCAGTGCTATTTTTCTAGAAACCGAGGTGCCGGAACTCACCACAAACACCTCCCTTGTTCTCTTTTCAAGGCAATGGTGCCCAACTGAGAGGTGCCAGAATTGAGTTCCAGCTGGAAAAAAGCCCTGGCATCACTTCAATTCCTGTGTGTCAGGCTGCTCTGAAAGGCACAGGAGCAGGGTGAGTTTAAAAGATGGCAACATGAGGCTTGCTTCATTATGAAAAGCCTATGGAGGGTGTGCTAGAGGGGAAAAGGAACTGGAAAGGACGACAAATGGTTTGCTCAAAATGCCGGTTACCTTTTTATTTGTGGCATTTTAAAATTCATTTTGACATTGTTTCTCCTAGAGTAAGAGGAAAGAAGAGTAGAGAAATGTAAGAGACAATCTGAGAGTGGGGTCTATTTTAAGCACACACCCCCTCACACTTCTCATTTAGAAATGCTTCTTCAAACCCTAAAATAATCCGCGGCAAATGACAAAAGGAGCACCAGATGGTTAAAGAATCACCATGGAGATAATCCAGTGGAATGGTATCTAAGAGGAGTGCAAACAAGATTAAGGCGAGATCTGAAATGGTAAAATTGCATCCTAGAAGTAGCTCAGAGGAAGACGCTTGGCCTGTCCCCAGTGTACATCCTGCATCAGTGCAGAGTGGTGAGAGAACAAAGCAGTGACCATTTGCGGAGCGAGACAAAGGCGCTGACCAGCTTGCTTTCTGCCTGCCAAGGCCTGTATTATGAGGCTTGGCTTATTCATGTGAGCCCTCCAGAGCTGTATCAGCTTTCTGAACACCACCCTACCCTGCTCAACTCACCTGCATTCTCAGGTGGAAAGGAGAAGCGTGTGCCACCTACATATTGGGCCAGTCCCTGTGAAGGATGGTCCTTTGTGGAGTCTCTCAGTGCCAGGAAGCCACGAGGAGGTTCTAAAAGATGGGGAAACTGTGGTCCTTCGTGTGTGGCTAGAGCACAACTGAGGTGATACCTTGACCACTGGCCTAGGGCTGGTGGGTATAGTCCAATAACATTGGAGGGGGGCACAGATTCCCCAGACTTCTTAGTATAGGGTTTCTGTCAGCAGTTCTGCTGCCACCCCCATTCTGGAGAACAGCATCCCAGTTGAGATTTGTCCTCAGTGGCGTAGCGTGGGTTGTCAGCACCCGGGGCAAGGCAAGTAATTTGTGCCCCCTAACCCGTGGATTTGCGCCCCCTAACCCCCAGATGTTGTGCCCGGTGCGGCCGGGCCCCCCTGCACCCCCCACGCTACGCCACTGTTTGTCCTTTCTGGAAACAATTTGAGACATTTTTTTTTTAATCCTACCAGCTTTTCCAGCTTAAGTATTTATTCTGTATATCTTACTTGCCGGAGCGGGTGGGTTTGGTATTGTTTTTAAAGCTATTTTTAGTTGTTTTGAATTGGCTCGAGACTCGTGTGGAAAGCTACCCACAAATTAATATAATAGGTACAACATCGCAGGTGGGCAGTTCTTTCCCTGGTGACTTGCTTTCCCTCTGTGTACGTGAAATTAGACAGGGCAGTTGTGGAAGTAGCAGGGGGGGGGGAACTCAGTGACTTGGGCTGGATCTAGACACATCAAAGAAGCGTTTCATTTTAAAGCATTGTAAATTTAAACAGGGAAAACAGGTAGAGAAAAACAGGACTCCACATCGCCATCTGGTGGCACAATGTTATATGGCATATAAAGGTAAAGGGACCCCTGACCATTAGGTCCAGTCATGGCTGACTGGGGTTGCGGCGCTCATCTCGCTTTATTGGCCGAGGGAGCTGGCGTACAGCTTCTGGGTCATATGGCCAGCATGACTAAGCCGCTTCTGGCGAACCAGAGCAGCGCACGGAAACGCCATTTACCTTCCTGCCGGAGAGGTACCTATTTATCAACTTGCACTTTGAGGTGCTTTCAAACTGCTAGGTTGGCAGGAGCAGGGACCGAGCAACGGGAGCTCACCCCGTCGGGGGGATTCGAACTACCGACCTTCTGATCGGCAAGTCCTAGGCTCTGTGGTTTAACCCACAGTGCCACCCACGTCCCTTACTATGTGGCATATACAACGCATATAATTCACTTTTTCTTTACTAGTCTAGCTGAGTCCTTGGCCGTGCAGACAGCACCAAGACAGGAGGGAGACAGAGAGTGAGGCGTTTGGAAAAGGCTTGTTTACTAAGGGTAGAAAAATAGCCACAAAACTGGTATGGCACCATGGAAGAGAAAGAACTCCAGGTGCAGTTTATTATAAGCCCAATGAATTTGGGAAAATTCTTTCTTCAGGAGCATGATTTTAGCAACAGTTCTCATGCTAAAGGAATACTGCATAACTCTTGGATACTGCTGCGAAAAGACACTGGGTTTATAATAAACTACATGTTTAGCATCTAGAGTTCTTCCTCTTTCCTTTTTGCTTGCTTCATAAAAAGGCCTTTGCTTTACACAACTCCTACCTGAATCTTTAGTCCAAAAATGGGGAAACCTGCAGCTCTCCAGGTATTGTTGGACTCCAGGTCCCTTCAGCCCCAGACAGCATGGGGCCAGCGGTCAGGGGTGATGGGAACTGGAGTCCAGCAACTTCTGGAGCACTACTTGAGTGGTAGCAAACACCACACGATGCGGTGGCAGCACTGCGGCGAACAAAGAGCTTGGCTGCAGGAGTTGCATCAAGCCCCAACACACACCCCCTTCTCCTCCTAAGGCTTTCCCTTCCCTTATGGGAGTTCTGCACTGGCACAGCAAAATACCACAGGAGGGGGCTGGCATTTCTGTTTGTTCCCCCACAGTGGAAAGCTTCATCCAAAGCCTCATCACCAGATTGTCAACACCAGTGCCAGCCTTTGATCATCTGTCCAGGGCGCAGATGGGAAACCAGAGGCTTCCCTTTTTCCTTTTACACAGGCAGCTCCAGATCCTGAAGGGAAGTTTTCAGTCTGGGAATATTCGTGCGGAGCACCAGTTTGCTCTTGCGGTTCCTTTTGCAGCCGGACATACATGTGTCAAATCCTGCTGCTGTTGGCTAATGGCCATCACTGGACTGGCTCCTCTCAGTTCCTCTCTGTACCTCCTTTCTCATGAAAACAATTGTTGAGTACATTGGCTGGGATTAAAGGCCCTTTACGTATTTATTTGCAATATTTCTAAACCACCCCATAATCAAAATTCTCTCTTCAGAAATTGACATAAGGATGCCAAAATGACAAAAATACAAATGCGGCATAAAACCAAATGGCAGAAGAGCTTAAAATTAACCAGTACTGCTCACAGCACAACAAGCAGAGTTAAAACTTGCAAAAATTCAGAACTGTCAATGCCTTAAAAGCCTCTAAAAAGTTCTTAAATACCCTTTAGAAGTCTTCACCTAGCACTGAAAAGGAGAGCTTCTCTTGGGGGGGGGGGGGTTCTGCAGGACAGACCACAGACTAGATTCTCTTGCAAGCAGCCACCCTCTGAATCTAGTCATGGACGTTCAAACAGGGCCTCCAATTATGACTATGAGGTCTGGGAAAATATACATGGAAGGAGGTGATCCTTCTGGAGGGCTTTAAACATTAAAACCTGTACTTTTGGTTGGCATCACTGGAAACATGTAGGAAGTTTCATTATATTATATTTGCCCATCTAGCCTAGGGATGGAGGAGACATTCAATTTGATTTGTATTTATAGCTGAACCTATCAAATCCGCACTTTCTGAAACTATACATGAACTAAAATATTTTGAGCACTACATGCACATGTGTTGTTTGTACGTTGTTTCCAATGCACGGAGGCAAGGCAGGGTTAGGATCAGAATAAACAGGTGTGATCCTGCTACTCCACCACATGTTGATTGTGCCCATTTTGTCTAGAGTATGAACAGGGTCACAGATGTTGCTGTTTCTTAGAGGCTCCTACACTATATCTCCTAAAATCTAGGACCTCAATCAGTGCTTGTATTCATGCTGTTATTACATCTCATTCTTGAAAACGTGTTGGTTACATTAAGGGAAAACAAATGGGGGGGGGGGGAGAAGAACCCACAAAACCACCTTCTTTGAACTTGAGTGCACTTCAGGCTATGAATTACATTTCCATGCCCTTTTGGCTAAATACCTTATGATATACAATGTGCTCTCAACAGGGATATTGTTGCTTCAAAGTCCAGATTCCATCTGGAAGTGATCCAAAATCTTGTTGGCTGGGCCTAGGAGAGAATAATTTCTGTTCAGTGAAATACATCCCACCCCCCTTCCCTGCTTGGCAAAGGAAACCTTTTTGGAAACACATTTCTGCATGTTAGCATTAACAGAAATACTGTTGTTGTTTTTATTATTATTATACTGCTGTCCTTGGCATGAGTCAGACAAGTTGTGCAGAGACGGCTTGTTGTAAAAGGACCTCTTTAATCAAGAGTTACAATGGTATACATTAATTACTGTAACCTCTGTTTCCAGTGCAGTAATTTGCTACATGATCCTTTTCACTATGTTGTGATTTACCACAAGGGAAATGAACTGCTTTAAACTATCCAAACCAATCCACCAGTTCCCTTCTCTGAAACAATCACTTGATTAGCTCGATTTAGGACTTCATTGATTTCGGACATTGCAAGTCTCCTGTTCCTCACATAGGACTAAGACATTGGCTTTTGTTTGCATAATGTTTCTCTTTAGTGCTTCCTTCTCTGCTTTGCAACCTTGCAGATCAAAGTGAATATATTCTTGCGGTAATTTGAAATGTTGGCTACATTAGTTCCAAAAACTAGAAGTAGGATTGACTGGATTGATTGGCAAAAGTCCTGATATGTGGTATAAAATTACTAAAAGGTCACATGTTTGGACCAACTCTCCCTCTTTGCACAAGCTGTTAGATTCCCTGAAAAGACAGCATCCCTGCGCTCCTTTGGATGGCCTCTTGACGGCATCATTCATCCTGATTTTCTTGCACAAAGCTTACAAGGTTGTTAATACTCTGTCCAGTCTTTACTGAGCATGTGCTCTTTGTTTATGGGATGGTTATAGGGCAACAAGTATTCCTCTAGATCTTCCGGAGATTTGATTAAAGAGAAGCCTGGAAAACCCTCTGCAATCATTTGTTCATCCCACGATTTGTAGTGCATTTCTGAACCACTAAAAGTCATTTGGGGGGGGGGGGAGTGGATTTGTCGTGCTGGGATGACAAGAGTCCTTTGGTCCACTTTAATTGTGCAAGCCTAAACCTCTGGTATGCACTTGAATCCCACATGCAAAATACTGACAATCTGGCAACATCCACACAACGAAGACTTTCCAAAACGTGTTTAGTAAGTGATGATTGGAGGCGGCAACGATACATTGCACTGAGGTCACCTGTTGCTCACAGATCTCACCATGGACTTGACACTTGAGTCTTGGCTTCCCATGTTGTATCACAAAAATGGTATCACAAATTTGAGGCTGCTTTATTTACCTTTTTACAAAGTTTTATTGGTTTTATAGTGAAATAACATTAATAAACACCAACAAAACCTGTAGGGTGTTACATGTATACATTGGTTGCATATAAGATAAAAAAGTGGAGCTGGGAGACTGTCAAATAACTAAGTCATTCAATACTTTGCCAAGATGTCAACTATCCGTGACAAAACCTCACCATAAGTAAGCATGAGTGGTTGGAGGTCTGACATTAACATCACTTCTGTTTACATAGCTGATATATGGGAACCATACCTTGTCAAAATGATCGTGTTTAGTTTGGCCTCCGACACCCTTTCTGTGTTGCATCAAATGCTCAGGAAGAGCCAGATCCCAAATTTTCCCTTCCCATCCCATCAGAGATGGATCTTTGGAGTCTTTCCAATGAGAGGCAATCTCTAAACAGGCAGCAGTAAACAGCATGGCAGTTAAGCCCTTATGTGTATAAGCGGAGCGTCTAGATCAGCATTCAGTTTCACAAGGGCTAAAGCAGAGTTTGGGTTCAATGACTGACCAATAAGGCCGTCACTTTTCTGCAGTCCTCACATCCGATGTCACACCTGAATGAGACCTAAGTCTAGTTCATTCAGAACAAGCCCTAGAAGAAAGAAACAGGGATGTATGAACAGAAGTTTCTATCCTGTCGTTACATGGGATATTGTCAGGGCTGGTTCAGCTGTAGGTCAGCATGAAGACTCAGATACAAGCAGTAAAGTTGATTCTTTATTCAAGGAAACAGAATACAAGCAGATAAACCTATGGCAAGACTGGCCCCAGGAAAGCAGTTGCCAGAACTGTCCCTGCCACTTCCCCCTACGTTTCCTCCTCAGCCACTGGGGAGGGGCTTTCTGTGCTCTCTGTCCCCTTTGCTATGCTACATGCAAATCTCTCCATGTCCTTGGAGATAAGGAAGGATGGGGGCTGAATACAGTAGGACTGGCAGGCTCCTGTGCATCTGTTCCGGCTCAGACACCACCTCCTCCTCCGCTGTCTGCAGTGCTTTCTGCCCCTTCTTCCTTTCTCTCACTCAAGCCTGTTGCTTGTTTAGCATGCTACCATTCTGCCTCCGCCCCCCTTCATCCTCTGAGCTGTGTCCCACCACCACCACCCTGGCTCTGAACCTTCCTCTTCTGAGGTTTCCCTAGGGGGTTCTCCAGCTGAAACCTCCCACCACTCCTCATCAGCCAGCCAGCCCCTGACAGATACAGACTAGAGGATAGGATTGCTCCAACTATCCTCCAACCCACCATGGATTGGTGGAGTACAATGCAAGACTTGCAGGAAAAACTGATTCAGCGATACTCCTCGGCTGGCAGGAGGGTGCTGCAGATATAACGTGTATGCTAGCAAAACCTAAACCAGCATAAGGGAAGGGTGACGGGCAGGGAAGCAGACCTTAGTCACAACCCAATGCTTTATTGAGGGCAAGTCCCACTTCTGATGAAGGTATGTTTCTCACTCCTGCAAAAAGTGCGGCATTAGTTGGAAAACTCCCACTAGAGTCAACAAAAGAACTAGCCCCCCCCCCAATATGATTTGAATAGAACTCCTGCACCCAGCCAGAGCATACCAGCAGGGGTACCTGCTGAGGATCTGCTTTGCATGCCTCATGTTCCAGGTTCAGTCCCTGGCATCTCCAGGGAGGGCTGGGAGATGCCTGCCCAAAACCCTGGAGAGCCACTGCCAATCTGTGTAGACACTACTGAGCTAAATAGATTAATGGTCTGAGCCAGGATCAGGCAGCTTCCCATATAAGGCTTCCCAGCCAGGAAGCACGTTCCGATGATTTGGATGGCTCCTTCTCCCAAGGAAGTGTGTAATTAGGATGTGTATTTTATCCACAAGGAAATCAAGTGCGGTTCTTCCTCTGGCGAAAATGTAAATGTTTAGCCGAGCCTCTGACCAGAGGGAATTGTGCAATAATTGCGGAGGTTACCACCCTTTCTTGTTTGTTTTCTTTAGAAACACATGCTCGTTCTTTAGCCTGGAATGATGGCTGGCTTTGGCCTAGACCATGTGAATGTATACTGTGAAGTGAGAAGCCATCTCTAATCTCTAGGGAGAGATAATGGGTGGCTGCTGTACTATTGGCTTGAGAGTTAATTGCTACTCTGCTCCAGAGTGATGTTCCTTATACAAGCATCCTCCAGCTTTGGACTGTGGTTTCTGGGCAATGCTGATTGATGCCTCAGGGATTCCTCCACATCTGTCAGCCACAGTATATCCTGCATCAGCGAATTCTAGTGCTGTCCTTCCCTTGGGAAGTTCCACTGTCTATATATTGATGGAAAGAGGGAGATTGATGAAGATAAGAGATACAGGGAGCAGGGGAGAGAGAAGGGGCTTGAGGGAGAGATTCTTGTCCTCCCTCTGCCCACCAGGGATGTGTGACATCTGTGTGCAGAGGAATCTATTTCAAATCATTTTTTTCCTATGCAAATTTTCATGGGGAAATGACAACCATTGCCACTTGTGCTGCCAATCTGTCAATATTAATGACTTATTACTTCAAGTCATGAGGGACACGGGTGGCGCTGTGGGTTAAACCACAGAGCCTAGGACTTGCCGATCCGAAGGTCGGCAGTTCGAATCCCCGCAAGCGGGTGAGCTCCCGTTGTTCGGTCCCAGCTCCTGCCCATCTAGCAGTTCGAAAGCATGTCAAAGTGCAAGTAGATAAATAGATACCACTCCAGCGGGAAGGTAAACGGCGTTTCCGTGCGCTGCTCTGGTTTGCCAGAAGCAACTTAGTCATGCTGGCCACATGACCCGGAAGCTGTACGCCTGCTCCCTCGGCCAATAAAGTGAGATGAGCGCCGCAACCCCAGATTCGGTCACAACTTTACTTGAAGTCATGGCTGCGTGTGCATTGTACCCATCGCAGTCACACTGCATCATGCAGCTTGTAGTCTTGGCAGAAAGATTATCACGTGATTCCGCAAGACTTATTTGCAGCATGAAAACTTTAAAATATTGCAGGGAGGAAAGCATCATGAGAATACAGAATCCCTCTCAGCATGCCATCAGAGAAAGCTCAACCACTTTCCAATGAAAAAGAATGCTTTGGATAAGTCTGCCAGCTTTTTCAGGATAGTAACCCATTTTCAAAGGGGCTGAAAATCTCCAATGAAATCCCAGTTTGACTGTACTTTGGTGACAGCAATAGTGTCTGCCATGAACTGACTGCAAAGAATGGTGCCCTGGCTGTGTGTGAGCTCACATTTAATGATATGCTGATGAACCCATTGCTTCCTGCAGGTCCCTTGGAATGTCTTTGCTGTTTGTGTTTTCCAAATCAAATGGATTTGACAGACGTTCTGACCACTGCATACCAGTGTAAAACTACGCAGTCTGCTTCTCTGCAAGTTTCTTGCAGACACTCTTCCCATTTCCTCTCTTGTGGTGGAGCCAGCTGGCGACCTTAAAGCTGCACGCCTGCAAAAGTCCCAGGTCTTGAAGCAACAGAACCTTTTTTGCCTTTTAGACTGGATGGGTCTTCCCTCTGTATTGCAGATGTCTACTTCAGTGCTGTCGCTCCATCCTTATTGTGCATTTATAGCGATATATGCTCACAATTGCATAGGGAGGTTACACGTGATTCAGCTTTCAATGCTGCTTGCCCCTGTTAAAGTTCAGGGGCAGACATTTCCCACCACCACCTATTCTGGAAATTGCTGCTGAAATCCGATCACCTTTCATACCACAAATATGCTGTGGTGAGGGAGATTGCTCTGCTTTTGTTGTGCTTGTTAGGAGTAAAGCGACAACGCTTGCAATGACCTACCTGGACCAGTGGGGGGATTCATGTTCACCTCTGTAGATGACAAGCTGTGCAGCACTGGCATTAGCATTGGGCCAGGTAAAGAGGTGCTTAAATGCCACTTTCAATCCATAGCCTGCAACATTTCAGAAGGAGAAATCCCAGCACCATCCCACCATCCCTGCACACTGACTCACACCAGGGTGTCAGTCTTAAACAGGACCTTCCAGAAGCCAGAATTGGCTTCTGTGATCTGGGATGTCCCGCTTAAACCAGAACAGTTGCGGGGTATGTCCATGTTCTTGCAGCTCTTGCACATCTAATAATTATTTGGGCTCATTTTTGGACATATCTCATAATTGCCTTTAAATACTGTGCTCTGGGACTCAGAATACATCAGATTAGATGTTTGGCCTGGTGCACAAACCTTTCGGTTCTTTCTCTGGACCTTATGGAATGCAGGCTTCCTGTTTCACCAGCAGGTCAGGACTTTCAGTGTGGCCAGAGAATCGCCTAAACACAATTAGGCCGACACTGCTGGTTGCTGAAGTCTCTCCCTCCCCTGCCCTGCTCTCACAACTCAGTGGAGATGCCGGCAGCGTCCCTTGCTTTTCATTTCTGTTTCATTTGGGACAAATTCAATCTGATAACATTACCCACAATATGTCTGTTCCCTTAAGAAACTTGGAAACATTCCAGGGAGCTTTGTGGGTCAGTTAACAGGATGTGCGCAAGGCCAACTTGACCGCACAAGCATTCCAAGCAATTGCTGGAGGTGTGATTTGTTTTTGTAAGGGCAGCAGCTCGCCCTCTGGTTCAAGGTGGCCAAGGGAAATGGAGGCAGAATGCAATCAAGGCACCCACAGGACACTTCTTGTGATTGTATAGAGGAACTCCTCTCAACTTGCTGATGTGCAACACTGTGCATCTAAAGGGTGCACCAGAATCCTTTCAAACAATTCAGGGGACCCCAAGATGCAGCTCTCATAAAGGGAACCCTGACCATTAGGTCCGGTCGTGACCGACTCTGGGGTTGCGCGCTCATCTCGCTCTATAGGCCGAGGGAGCCGGCGTTTGTCCGCAGACAGCTTCTGGCTCATGTGGCCAGCATAACTAAGCTGCTTCTGGCGAACCAGAGCAGCACACGGAAACGCCGTTTACCTTCCCGCCAGACTGGTACCTATTTATCTACTTGCACTTTGCCGTGCTTTCGAACTGCTAGGTTGGCAGGAGCTGGGACCGAGCAATGGGAGCTCATGCCGTCACAGTGATTCGAACCGCTGACCTTCTGATCAGCAAGTCCTAGGCTCTGTGGTTTAACCCACAGCGCCACCCGCGACAGCTCTCATATTGCATGCTAAAAAAATAAAAATTGCAGAGGATCTGGCAGTGCAACTCTGGGCTGACACATACTATCTTACATTAGCTGCCCTTGAGTTATGCTACAGGATACTTGGGAAGTCATGTGTGCTGCCTTTGGTAAGAGGTTTCTTCTCTTTAATGTTAGAGCATCCTGGATATATATTTTTTTAAACCACATACAGCTTTCCCTTGCAGCAAGGCTATTTTCACAATAGCAGCAGCCGAGCCTCCCCACCTTCCTTATCAGGATTTCACATTATTGTGGCTAGTTTGGACTAGTGCACTAACAGAGGAAAACATCTGGGTTTTTGAGGCCCCAAGTAGACTAGAAATCTATCTGAAGCAAAGTTAAGTGATGTGCCAAAAAAAGTAACATTAGTCACCTGCCCTATTATAGCAAAGTGCCTTTGGCCTCAGTTACCCTATACAGTGGTACTTTGGTTCTCAAACTTAATCCATTCCAAAACCAAAGCGTTCGAAAACCAAGGCACGCTTTCCCATAGAAAGTAATGCAAAACGGATTAATCCGTTACAGACTTTTAAAAATAACCCCCAAAACAGCAATTTAACATGAATTGTACTATCTAACGAGACCATTGATCCATAAAATGAAAGCAATATGTAATGTACTGTACTATAAAATAAATAAGACAGTATTGCAGATGATAAAAATTAAAATTATTATTATTTTCTTACCTGCACTGGTGATAGTCATTCTTTGGATGAGGGACTTTTATCCATTTCCGCATTCACACAATAAATCAATCAATCAGTAGCTGAACTGGGTTCCACACAGTCACAAAAACAAATTAACCGAAAAAGCCGCCAGAACAAAAAAAGCAAAATAAATAGCAAAAACAAAAGCGCCAAAGTTAATCTGTTCTGGAAATCCGTTTGACTTCTGAAATGTTCGAAAATCAAGGTGCAGCTTCTGATTGGTGCAGGCACCCTGGAAATAATAGCCGACAACCGCATCAGATGTTTGGCTTCCGAAAAACATTTGAAAACCAGAACACTTACTTCCGGTTTTTTTGGCATTTGGGAACCAAGGCGTTTGAGTACCAAGGTGTTTGAGAACCAAGGTACCACTGTATGTAAAATAGGAATAATAAAAGCCAGGTTTCACAATAATGTTCAAAAGATTGTGTGTAGTAGGTGCACAAGGATTCACCTGATCTCCTGACTTGAATCTCCTGTTTTAATTGCTGTTTTGACTGTTTCACTTATGTTTTAATGGACTTGTCTTGCTGTCCATTTTACTTGGTGTTTATTTATTTATTTTAAATTGACATTATTTTATTGTGTATTTTAATTACATGTTGAGAGAGAGAATTTAGTTTCATACTTGTGAACCACTTCGAAGCCACTTTGGCAGTTAAGCTGTTTATAAACACCCACCCAGCCCCCAATATTGTTCCCATTTTAGAGATGAAAGTTGAGAAAGACTTGTCAGAAATCACACGTTGAGCCGCAGAGAGAGGGGCACCTTGCGTGTGAAGCTCTCAGCTCCAAATCCAGTTCTATCCAGTGGACTATACTGCTTGATTCAAGGAAGTAAGTTTGGGACAATCAAGACCCTGCCAGGAAATGAAGAACTAGCTGCTTTAAAAGCCAAGACAAACACTCCCAAAGTTAGCGACACAATGTGAAAGTCATCACAGCTAGGTCCAATATGAAGAAGGAAGAAGGTGCCTGGGTACTCATAAAATGTTGGAACAGAAACTCCAGGTCCAAACTAGATTGTGGCATTGAAATCTAGACTCCCCCAATCATGCATAAAGCAGGGGGTGGGTGGCTTTTAAGACCAAGGGGGGACACGTAAGAGGTGCTGATCCTTTCCCACTTTGCTGCTGTCTCTCTACCCCTGGCGCTTTCCCATCTGCTAACCTTAAAGTGAAATATAGGCTTTTAATACACTGGAATTGTGAATGGATTTCCTAGGGGTAAGTAATGGCTCCAAGCACATTTAGGACAGTCATGAGACTGGTAGGGCAAAGGTCAAATAGTAGGTAGAGCCACAGCCAATCACAGGTGGAGCCAGCTAATTCTATTTTTGTCCCCATCCTCCTCCCTGTTGACGCCTATACAGGTAACACTGAGATTGAGGAGGAGAATGACAGGCAAGGCCACCCCCTGGATTGGTTGGCAGGCAGGTGGGCAACTGGGGGCTGGTTGAAGGCAGACTGAGGTTAATGAGGCAGCACCCCATTTGCCCTAATGGACCAGTCCCTACTAGGAGAGACCCAAGTGAGACATTATCCTCTTACAGGTCTAATATTTTGCCTATAGATGATGACTGATGCAGTTGGGATAGGATTTTCCTGATCGATTGTTCACTTTAACTCCTCGGGGAACTGGGGTATCTTTTTTACCAGGTGAAGAGAGAGATTTTAAAACTGCTTTTCCAGAAACTCAAAGAAAGCTTTCTAAAAACTTGTTAGTACTATTTTTACTACACACACATACACACAGAGGCAAAGAAAGGATTTTGAACCATCAATACAGCAGGAGCTTTTGAGATAGCTTCTAGAGATGCGTTAATAATGCCTTTTAAATCTATGAGAAACCCATTTTGCATTTTTTCCATTACACAACACAATTACAATCTGATAATGCCATAATTCACCAGTGTTGCAATGCTGACCTGAGTCTCATTGCTTGTGTAAGATCTATGCAATCCAACCTCCCTTTTGCCCTACAAGCATCTACATGTGGCTTGCCTTATTAGATCTAATAAATCATTTGCAGCCCACAAGCTAATCACCATGTATGATTCTGCATGACTGCTTGGATAAGGATTTTTTTTTAAAGGGTTGTTGCTTTCTAGGGGGAAGGGGCTATTAATGAATTCCAGTGCCTAACAAAAAGGTCGGGTTTGCCTAGAGATAAATGGTCATGGCAGCAAACTGTTTAACCGTAAATGTAATATAACAAAACGCCCTGTGCACTACGTTATGCATGGAAAAGTGGGAAGAACCACCTCACTGTCCCCTGGGCTTCCTTCCTGTGTGGCTGCAGGAGCAGGACCCCGGTCAGCAGGGCTTTCTGGTGGAGAATGGGTGGGAGACGAGTTGGATAAGGAACAGCTGAGAAGAGAGGCAGCTGTTGACGGTTGAATATGCATGAGTTCCTTATAACTGAGGAGGAAGGTAAGGTGTTGGGGAGATGTGGTTGTTAGAAGTTCAGTTGTGGGGCTAGAGCTCTGGTTGAGCCAAAGCCCAGGGGTTGGTAGGTTACATGGGGAGGTGTAAGTCCTCAGCTTAGGCCCAACTGGTGGCTTAGCAATGAACTGCTTGTGGGTGTTCAGTGGAGGAAACCCTGTCCCTAATGAACACTGAACAATCCTGTGGCCAGGGATATTTGTGTGCAGGAAGTGGGGGTATGGATATAGTGGCAGGGATATAGAGCCCTGTCCTGGAAGCCCAACTAAAAGTGCAATGTTTTCTTTTATGCTTTGGCTAGTTGCATTTCATTCTAGGGCCAAAGTAGGCAATCCAACAGAGATTGGTACCCAGAGTCCCTGTTTCTTTAAGTGTTGACCAATAGCAAGAGCAGGGGTTATAATTCAGGCCAGGAACATGACTCTGGGGGAAGAATGCTTACCCCTGTCTCCTGTAATTTTCCTGATCACCTTCCTGATCATGGGTGTAGGCAGGGCTTTTTTTGGGGGGGGGGGGGCAGAACCTCCGTTAACCATGTATTTTTATTTATTTTTATTAAGGGGGAGCAAAAGGTTCCTTCCTCTGCCCCACTGGGGAAACATAATGTGCACACATCCTGAATATGTTCAGTTTCCCTATTGGGGAAACCAGTTGCTTCAGGATGGTGGAGGTTTTTACTGGCAAGATAAAAGGGGACTGAGTTAGGATGCCCCCCACCCCTCATTTTTGTTCTACAGCTGACACTGACCAACATGTAAAGAGGCAGGAGACCCAATCACAGATCTCTGCTACGTTGTCTAGTCTGGCAACTTACAAAATTATGTGCAGTGATGCATATTAGCTTTCCATGTTATCATTCCAGACACTAAGGACATTTCCAGATTGTCACTATTTTTGAGTGGTAAAGGTAAAGGGACCCCTGACCATTAGATCCAGTTGTGAGCAACTCTGGGGTTGCAGCGCTCATCTCACTTTACTCGCCGAGGGAGCCAGCGTACAGCTTCTGGGTCATGTGGCCAGCACGACTAAGCCGCTTCTGGTGAACCAGAGAAGCGCACAGAAACACCGTTTACCTTCCCGCTGGAGCGGTACCTATTTATCTACTTGCACTTTGACGTGCTTTCGAACTGCTAGGTTGGCAGGAGCAGGGACCAAGCAACGGGAGCTCACCCCGTCGCGGGGATTCGAACCGCCGACCTTCTGATCGGCAAGTCCTAGACCCACAGCGCCACCCACGCCCCCCCCCTTTTTGAGTGGTACTCAGTTGCAAAAGCAGGTTGTTCAATTAAAGTTGATTGGGAGATCCTGCACAGCAAACCCACCTTCCCCAAAGATCAGGCTTTTTCCGGTAAGGAAAGTGAGTGGGGAAATGCATTGGAAAGTGTGCTTGTTTTGACACAACATCATCTAACCTCCCCACCAACAAATCAGGCTGAACGCTCAATAAACAGGTTATCTGGAAGCTCCCAAAAAGCACTGCTCTGTATGTAGGGAAAAAAGAGAGCAAAAGAAAAAACATTGGTTGGCACCAAAGGAATTGCCAAAGGGAAGCCATTTTAATCTGTCGTTACCTAATTAATCACACCGATTAATTGATTAATGCCTTCTGCCTAACAAAAGAGATACAGTAAGCAGTGTGGGGTGGCTCTGGAAATAGCTACGGGGGGAATGTGGGCAATGAAGTACAGACTCAAAAGCTGGCAGTGGAAAGAGACAAAAAAAGATATGAAAGACAAAGGACTGGGGAAGAGAAAGATTTTACATGATAAAAGCAGTTGTCGAATGCATGTCATCTGATTCTCAAGCACCACAAAATACTGAACACCCCCCCCCCAAAAAAAAGAATCACACAGACTTTTGCAGAAATATTCAATTTGGATCACAACGAAAAGCTTTAGTGCAAGGTTTCCTCTGGTATATGCTCCAGGATACAGCCTGATCAGTGAAGTGAATTGTTAGTGTAATCGAGCTTAATTAAATGTGTATACAGTACCTGGCATTCAAATGGGTTCCTTAGCTGTTAGATTTATAGCCTCGATGGCATGGAGGGCTGCCTTCAGACAAGGCATTTTAGGCACTAGGCGTCATTTTTTTTTAAGGGATTGTCCAGTGCGATCAGTTGCAATGCTGAGAATTCCTCGTCTAATCCCGTTTTTATGGAACCCATCCTAGAGTAATAAAAGACATTATCGATTAGAGCTGATCTGTGGAATCCGAGAGATAGCAGCATGAGAAATGTTCCTTTCTCTGTACGGAGCTGCTTTTATGGCAAATTAATAAAAAACTTATGTTGAGGCAGGCTTCCACAAATGGTAACCTGCAAAATGGAATCCAGCCCCCTGCCAGCAGTGGATAGCAACTGCTCAGGAGCTTAGGAAACACACTGTTTTTGCTCATACCAAGAACTGACTTAGTTGGTCTTTAAGGTGCTACTGGAAGGAATTTTTTTTTTTTTTTTGACTATGGTAGACCAACACGGCTACCTATCTGTAACTGTTTTTGCTGACTGAGAAGGTAGAGCGGGGAGAGAAAGCAAGCCGCTTCATCCATCTGCCATGGGCAGCATTCAGCTTTGTGTGTCACAACCTTGTATAGCCCTGTGTTAGGACAACTGGCTCACATGAAGCAACAACACAATAAATGCGAAGGCTGCTGTGTTTATATTGTAAACCGCCCTGGGATCCTCGGATGAAGGACTGTATAGAAAATTAATT
This sequence comes from Podarcis gaigeae, assembly GCF_964106915.1. Classification (NCBI taxonomy): domain Eukaryota; kingdom Metazoa; phylum Chordata; class Lepidosauria; order Squamata; family Lacertidae; genus Podarcis; species Podarcis gaigeae. The sequence goes on along the minus strand of NC_139687.1, from coordinate 48,433,737 downwards.
GATAAAAACAAATTAATAAATGTAAGATTCCAGGGTGCCATTGTTGCTTTTGAGGCTTGCACAACCTGCTTCTGTGCTAGTTTTTATAGCTTCCATAATATCTGCGCTATTTAGGTATTCCTTTGCAAATAAACAGACTATTGTGACAACACCTAAGCCAGGGCTTTCTCTTTTCCAGTGGAAACAGACTCCATAAAAACTAGCCATCTGAGTCACCCCACCCGACTTCATCTTAACCATTATCAGGACCAAATGAGATGTGATGTTTTGGAGTAAATGCAATTAGTGTGCATTTTTTTGTTTTTTTGTTATCTAAATAAACTGTGGTCCATGACATCTCTGTGGATTTGTGGTTTGAAGACGGGAGATGGCATGCCCATCGCATGAACCGTTCATATTGATTTTTAATTGTATTTTATTGCTTACTTTATTTCTCAGGAACACTGAAAAGACAAGGTGCTTTCTGTGTGCAAGTTCTGTTAAGCGCAATGGAACTTCGAGGTCAGCCTAAGTCACTCTGAAATAAGATACCAGAGCACTCCAAATCATTTGCCCATGTACGTACACAGAAAATAGGCAACACATGATGATCTGCATTGAATCAGTCGTAATGCACCCCTAATTATAATCTGAGAAGGGGGAGTGAATGTGACTCTCATGAAGGGAGCCTGCACCTCTGAATTTGCCCCTACACCACTGCTCTGCACACAGGAGAAAAACCTTTCCTGTCCTTTTGGCGTAACTGGTTGCAATTACATGCCTCTTTGCAAAATGACTTATGTAGAGCCTCATGGATGGAGAAGGATTACATAAGGTTTATATCTGTCCTCAGATATAAGTGCAGATGTCCCCCAGGTCCTATTTTAAATGCAAAGGCTCCATCTTGGATAGCATCCCACTTTCTAGCCCTTTGATATTTTCCTGTAATGCTTCGGGACATGCGATATACATAATCCTGCCAGAAAATGGAAAAAGAATGAGGCTCGGAGTTCCATTTGCCCACCTCTTTATACCTCTCGCTAGCCTATAATGAAAGCAAGCTGTGTGGTCTTCAGTGGAAATGAGAACAACTTTTTCCTCTTAGCAACATTTTGGATAAGCTGCTTCTGTTGTTGATGGTATCTTTGGGGGTGGGGTATGTTTATTCTTTTAAATGGAAGGTGCTGGTATGAGAAACATCAGAATAATTTAAAGACCATAGGCCTTTCAACATTGATTTGGGAGAGGGACAGATAATTTCAGTCAATTAAACAAACATAAATACAGATGGTAACATTGGCACCAGAAGTAATGGCTCCTCCCCAGTTCCTTCCCCAGCAGCCCAAGGCTCCAACGTCTTGTTTCTTGTTGCTCCACTGTTTTCATTTCTCAGCATGTTCTAGGAGACCAGAGGGGAGGGAAGCAGCAGATGGGGCTCCCTAGATTCTTCAGCAGCCTGCCTCATTTCTGTCTCCTGCTCCCCTCCTCTCCTGCCTTTGAGTCTGGACTGCTCTCTGCCACAGATTCTTCCTGCTCACTAAACCCTGTTCCCTCTTCAGCTTCTGACTCCTCCTCCAGGTCTGCTCCCTCTTCTCCCCCTGACCACTCACAGTCGTCCCACCACCATTCCCCTGGTACTGAGCCTTAATCCCTTGGAGGTTCCCCAGCTGGTGCCCTCCAACCACTTCTCTGCCTCCAGCCAGTCCATGGCACTTGACCACATACACTGGAACCTTGGTTTCCGAACTTAATCTGTTCTGGGAGTCCATTTGACTCCCCAAACGGTTCAAAAACCAAGGCACAGCTTCAGGAAGCTCCTGCAGCCACTCACAAGCCTCAGAAGTCATGCCGGATGTTCGACTTCCAAAAAACATTTGCAAACCGAAGCAATTATTTATGGGTTTGCGGTGTTTGGGAGCGGATTTGTTCAGCATCTAAGCTGTTCAGGAACCACGGTTCCACTGTATGTGCCAGGATCCAGCACATGGCCATTGCACAACACAAGGATTGCTCCAAGGGGTAGTGGGTGCCCCTCCAAAATACTTCCTGCTCATCTAGCACTGTTAAGGTCCTTTGTAGCATGGATGAAATTTTTGCACCCCATATAATGCTCTTTGCCACCCTATCAGGAACCCAAAACTAGATCATCTGGAGTGACTTTGATGCACCATCTGTCAGCCCCAATGGGAATATGCAGTCCCATCTGCATTCAGAAGCTCAGACAGGGAAGGTTCATAGCTCAGTGGCAGCACAAATGCTTTGTAGACAAATGGTCAATCTCCACTAGCATCTTCACGGAGGACTGGGAAAGACCCTAGGGGCTGGCGAAATTGGCCCTGGGCAGGGGCACAAAAAGCACCTATCAGGCTATGGAATGTATGACGCATATATGTGTGACACCACTGCTGTTGCAGCAAGATCAAACATGGGAGAAGCTGCCCATCCTTCTCGCCCTGTGGTAAAGTGAATTTTCAGCAGAGTGGAGTAGGATGGGTGGGTTGCTGATACAGCTCCTTGCCGAGGGCACAAGGGACTCCAGGTCTGAAATCCTGGAGAGCTGCCGTCAGTCAGTGTTGTCAGTAATGAACTGGATGGACCAATGGTTTTACTTGGTGGAAGATAGCTTCCTAAGTAACCCTCATATTCATCTATGTTATGTGATACTGTGCAACACAATTCTACTGTGCTAGAATTGTTGTGAGATCATCTACCAATGTGACTTTTTCCTCCCAAGCAGAACCTGGAATTTTGTATGTAACTCCTTAAGCTATCTTGAGGCGGTTTGCTCTGATGCTTAATTCTTATGATGGGTCTAGTGGAGATTTAGGTTTAATGTGTTTCTTGGAGAGTGCACGATATTCTCCTTTTATTTCCCTACGGCTCTGTATGCTTTGAAGATAATTTAAGAATGAAACATGCTTTGGAATAAGCATTAGGATGAGAGCGGAGAAGGGTATTGGATTACCGACCCCATCTCTCTGCGGGGGCTAAATGTAGTCCTCAGAGAAAAGATACATCAGATCGTAAACTGATGCTATTTGGATGTTAGCCAAAGGTTAAGAATCCCCCCCACCCTGCCCAGCCTTTCTGGCATGACTATTAAAAGAAAATAATTGTCAATCATAACAGCAATACAAATACATCCACTCTTGGAATCTAAGGAAGTGGGGAAAGGAAGATTAGGCTGGTAGTCAATGCAATTTTACTCAGAGTAGACCCATTGAAATGAATGTACAGGACTAAATTGGGGTTATTAATTCCCCGCCTCATGGGTGGTCATGTGAAGTGGTCACTTTGTATAGATTTGCAAACACACTCACACAAATGTTGGTTTGCAGCAGTGTGCAAAAGAATCTGAGTCTGTACACAGCCGCTATTTCATGCAATTGGTGTGCCATGAACTGAGAGGCACTGTGTGCTCAGATTTATAGGAGCCACTGAGCATCTGGTATATTGCATATGTGTGTGTTCATGTATGTGTGTGCCAGAAATGTCTTTTAAATTAGACCATGTGGAGAAGGCTTATACCAGGGCAAATCTTGATGCTCATCATACTATTTTGCATTTCTTCTTCCTCAAATAATTGGAAGGCCCAGGTTTACTAGACAGAATGTTTCTATTATTATTAAGTTTGTATGGACTTACCAACTAATCTTATGCATATTTACTCTTGCCCACCCTATTCATACTTAGTAGAAGTAAGAATTACTAATTTCAGTTTAATTCCCAAGTAAACATGCATAGGGTGCATCCATAGGATATTTTTGTAATATCTTTTAGAGGCGTAGCCATGCTAGTCTGCTGCAGCTAAAACAAGGAGGAGACTCAAACAGTTTACCACAGTAGATGCAATTTTTGTAAACCTTACTTAGCTGGAGAATTTGCCTGCAAAATTCAGAGTGGTGTGAATTCCAAAGGACAGTTGTGTTGAAGTGTGCATACTATTCTGGAAACAGCAGGCTTGGTAGCTTTGCCTTTAAATGTGAACTGAATTGAAATTCTCCTCCATCCCTGGTCTGAAGGCATTGAGAATGTGGGCAGCTGCTTCCCCTCCCATCCAGTGGCTCTCCTGGTACTTTTGCCTGCCCTGTCACAGGACAAAGGTAATGTCTGCCTTTCTCCAACAGGTAAAGGAGGACCTTGGGTGAAAGGACCAATGGGATAACAAGATGTCAGGGACAGAGGCTGCCCAGCTCCTTGGTGTATTAGAGTTAAAGAGACAAAGCATTACCTCTGGACCAAGTCCTGGCAGCCCTATGTTAGTTAGTTAGTTATTTTCTGTTCTGCCCTTTCTCCTGCCAACCTAGCAGTTGGAAAGCACGTCAAATTGCAAGTAGATAAATAGGTACCGCTCCGGCAGGAAGGTAAACACTGTTTCCGTGCACTGCTCTGGTTCACCAGAAGCGGCTTAGTCATGCTGGCCACATGACCTGGCCAATAAAGTGAGATGAGCGCCGCAATCCCAGAGTCGGTCACGATGGGACCTAATGGTCAGGGGTCCCTTTACATTATACTGCCCTTTACCTGAGGATCACAGGGCGGTTATAATATTAAAGCACAAAAATACATAATGTAGTTCTGAACCGTCCAGGGATCTTCAGATGAAAGACAGTATACACATTTAATAAATAATAATAGCAAAAACAATAAACCCGGCCCCACAGCTTAAAAGGCCACAGATTGTTTAATTAGCTGAACGCCTGGGAGAAGATGAATGTGCAGGCCGTAGGTAGCCGCTCAGAGAGCCAAGACTCTCTGTGGCAAGGTTCTCCGGATCCAGTTGATCTCAGCCAGGAGCTCCCTGTGGAATTTAAAAATTGCAGCATCTTATCCCCACATGGATGCTGTTCCCTCCACCAAGGGTAATAATTTGCAGCCAGAAATGGCATGCCAGTTTCTAAGGGAGCCCGGTTGCTATGGAGAAGAGGGAGGATTCCCTGCGACTGGCAGAGATTCATGTAAGTCCTTTCCTGGGAAACTGCGTTCATCTTTAAAGCCTCACACAAAGGGTTGTTTGGTATCTTGGCTTCACTAGGAGGGTCTCGCTGAGTAGATTTGTGTTGTGTGAAGATGGTTGTCCTTTGATAAATATGGGAACGGAGAGCTAGTTGGTGGGAGTGATTGTTCTTGTTTTCAGTCCCGTTTTCCCTCCTCTAAAGCAATCTCCAACTTCCACTGATTCCACACTCAGCCCAGCAGACTCCTTTAGAAAACTGAAGGATAGCTCAGTCAATAGAGCATGATACTCTTAATCTCAGGGTCATCCGTTCAAACCCCACGTTGAGCGGAAAATTTTAGAAGAGCCTTGGGGGTCCCTTCCAATTCTACAATTCTATGTCTATGTCTAAGAGCATTCCCGTTCATTACAAAATGCTTTCAGTGCCTCCGGACATTGGATAGGCTAGCACTTTCAGTTCCAGCAAAGTGTGCACAGATTTTTTAAAGCACATCCATCTATTACCTTGAAGGTTAGAGGTTCTTCTTGCCTTGAAACCACAGAATAAAAAAAAAACGTAGAATTTGAAGGGATATCCAAGGGTAATCTAGTTCAACCACCTGCAATGCAGGAAACTCAACCAAAACATCCATGGTAGATGGCCATCCAACCTCTGCTTAAAAACCTCCAAGGAAGGAGAACCCACAACCTCCCGAGGGAGACCTGTCCCACCGTTGAACAGCTCTGTCAGAAAGTCCCCCCCCCCTGATGTTTAGTAGGTATCTCCTTTCTTGTAACTTGAATCCATCGGTTGGTGTGGAAAAGCTAATCATGTGGCATACTACTCTCTCATCACATTGAAATCCGAAAGATGTTCTCCTGAGCATAAGCGATTAGGACAAAGCTGTAAAAGTGCTTGAAAGGAAGTAGTAGAATGAGAAGAGGTCTCAGGTCAGATGCCATAAAATGTAATCCAGCTATGAAAGCGTTGCTTCTTGCAAATGTATAACCAGCTACAGAGGTAAGGAGGCATGACCAGGTATTTGTTAGGGCCTCAGTGCAAGCAAAGCCCTCCCTGACCCAGCAGAACTGGTGGCTCTCATTTTATGTGATGCATCCACAAGTCTGGTGCCAGATGCAGGCATCATCATCTTTCCAAGGCCCACACCTCTGCAGGAGATCCCTGTTGACCCCCAGACACTCCAGGCCTTGTTGCTCCATCCTGCCCCTCAGCTGTACTGTCACTGCTTAATTCACCTGCCAACTCTGTGTGTCACAGTCTGGTTTACGGGCGGTCGAAGTCCCAGCTGAGGACGTCGGGACTGGTGGCAAGATGGCAGGGTGGGAGCAGGAACCATAGACAGATTTGAAAATAAGGGACCATCAGCCTTGAAAATAAGGGACCAGCAGCCAAAATAAGGGACCTGCAGCCTCACCTGTTCCAGGCACTCCAGTCTTCCTGTCCTCCGGCAGTCTGGTCAAACTCATGCTGGTAGCTTCGAGAACACTGTCCAGCCAACTTTGTAACCAGAGGTTGAACTGAATAGAATCTGAATCACATGCACCACAAGGCCTATGCAGCCTCAACTTAAGATTGCTCCCCGGTCTGGCTTTGCACTGCAAAGTTTGCAGCAGCATGTGCAACAAAATGGCGTCCAGCATTCAAAAAACCCCTCAGCTTGCATTAACTAGCTACACACAAGGCATGCAAGCTCCACCCCCCAGTCGTTCTTAGACTTCTTATTGGGTGAGCAACACAGCCAAGCAACACAGTTGGAGCCTCCCTCCTCCCTCCTCCCTGGCCAGCAGGGAGGGAGGGAGAGGAGCTGCTTCCTTTGAAATTTAAGGGACATCAACATGGTGCTGGAATAAGGGACTGTCCCTTCAAATAAGGGACACTTGACAGCTATGGCAGGAACGAGAGTCCAGAAGTCAGGGGTCCGAGGATCAGGAAGCAGGGAGTCACAAAGTCAAGGGGGTCCAAGGGTCAAGAAGCAAGAAGCCAAACACAGCAAGGCAGGAAACGAGTTGCTGTGGCAAAGAGCCGAAGGGAAATCCTGACCTTATATCCCTTCCCAGCTCTTGCCACCAGGTGTGCAGTGAGTTACCAAGTGGTCTCACCTGTGCGGCCATGCTTTGCCTCTCCAGAAAAAACTTAGGAAGGCCCCAGTCCTGCAAAGCCCTATTGGTCACAGGGCCTGGCTCCTGCACGCACTCCTGACACTGGGCATGCAGTTGGTAGGAGCAACAAGGGTGAGGCAATAGTGCAGCATTCTTCACAAGCCTTGCCCTCTTCCTCTGGACAGCTGTGTGAGTTAAGCCCACAAAGGGAAGGCAAGCGAATGGGCACTGCCAGTGGGGACCACCGTGATGAAAAGAAGAAGTGGGTGCCACTGAGAGCATCTTGCTTAAAACCTGAAGGCAGAACTGGACAACCATAAAGGCAATGTGGAAGAACCCTTGGTTTTCATCTGTCTCTCAAAGGATTCACCGAGAATCCCCTCCCATGCTCTCAAATCCTGTGATTTTCAAAAATAAAATAAACTTACCCCCCCTCCCCTTAACAATTCCTTTTTACTTTTTGTAGGTGTTTTGCCAACCAGGACTGACCTGGTTCTTATTCTGATTGCAGAACTAGGCTTATTTGTTATTCCTTTATTCCTTTCTTTGTTGTTTCTAACTCCCGGTTTTCCTTTTCTGGCCAGATAGCAAGAAACAAATCGCAGCTCGTTCTAGAAAATGTTTGCAAAAGAGGGCAGGATCTTGCACAACTTCTCTGCTTCGTTGTTTAATCCTAAACTCTCTTGTTGGACTGGTCGTTCAGGAATTATTATTTTAAACCAAAGATGAATGGCTTGTCTTGCTAATCCTTACCTATTGTTCTTCTTCAAGAAACCTGCAAGAGAAAGTTTACTTACAGTCCTGATGGTTTACTCTCACCCCCACTTTGGTTCCATTGTTGCTGTGCACTTATCGCAAATGATTTTTGTGTTGTTCCTGGCATTAACATCATTACTCACATGATACAGGCATGAGTGCTTCCCTCAAGTGCTCTGCAACAAAGGAGTTTCAGAGCGTTTCTCAATTTTGTATGGGCTATTACAAATCTCATACTTCTTAGGACCTGGTGGAGTTACACAGTATTACTCAGAGCCTACAGCCAAAGAATTGTGCAGATGTGAAACTTAGTCCTACCGCCACCCACTGCTTCTCGACCTTTTCTCCTTCCTCTGGATTGTATGTCACAGTTTTGCAGTGACAGCAGGAACCACAACAGGCAAAATCCCCGTCAGGATCTCAAATCTAGATGGAGCAGCTCTCTGACCACTACCTCCTGAGCTTCCTCCATTGCCTGCTCATTTCCTTCCTCTCATAAAAAGCAGCTCCTTTTGATGGGCCTTCTGCAAAGCTTTGCCCCAGCAGCTGTTTTCTCCTTGGCTTCTCACTTATTCAGCTATGTGCCTTCCCTTTACTTTATCTCCTCAGTTTCCTGCTTTACTTGAACCTCCTACTTTGTCCCACTTCCTTCAGACTCCATGCTGTTTTCAAACCAGTCTCCTCAGGAGAAAAACCCTCACCCTCCCACTGAACTTAAGCACTGAGAACTTCCTTGAGAGTCATGGGCGTAGCCAGACTGGGGCAGGGGGGCAGCTGCGCCCCCCCCGGACAAATAAAACAACAGACAAACTTAACTAACTGACCAATCACATCGGTTCTGCTCCCCCAACAAAAGTCCTGGCTACGCCCATGTTGAGAGTCCACTCTCTCTCCTTTCATGCCAGAGTTTCCTCTGCTATGTACCTCAGCTTCCTTTCCCACCAATCTTTCCTTCACATTTCTTTATTTTTGACCCATTTCTTTCCATTACCTAACCTGCACCCTTCAGGCACTTTGCCTCTGGGCAGCTCACTGTCCCTTAGCTAAATTGTGGGATGCCTTTACAGTCGTTGGTCTACCCTGTAAATAATATTTGTTATTTCAATCCAATCTAAACTGACAACTTTTCCTTACTTCACAGAAATCAGACTACAAACTGCAAACTGAGCAACTGAACGTTCTGAACCATTCCAACAGCACAATATATAAATTTAGGACTACAGTATGTGCTGCTCTGGTTCTCTGGCCACATGACCCGGAAGCTGTACGCCGGCTCCCCCAGAGTCGGTCAAGACTGGACCTAATGGTCAGGGGTCCCTTTACCTTTACCTATATGGAAAAAAGAGAAATTAGCATAATCCTTCAATATCAACCAGTGGTTTCCCTTTTGTATTTTGAGTAGCATTTTGTTTGCTACATGGTTGCAGTCAGGACTGTGGGAGCTAAAAATAACCCTAGGATTCTGCACCAAGGTGACTCAAATTCTGCAACCGGTGGAATTTATGCAAATTAAGTGTTTTGATACATTTGACTATTTTGCATAATTTCCAGCATGGTTACTCAAGAAGTATGTTCCATTAATTTCAGCGGAGATTCCTCCTGAAGAGGTATGCATAGGATTGCAGCTCATGTCTGCTTTGGGGGCAGGGAAAGAGGTTCATGGATGGCGCTGAACTCCAACCCCTGAAAAAATGCTGCTGGGGCGCCTCTGGCTTCGAACATCTCCCAAGGAATTTTACAAGCTCTTTCCCGTGCACTGTCTTTGCTGCCCAAACTGGGAGAAATAAATTGTTTTTGTGGGTTCGTTGTTCTTTTAAAAAGCCAAGTTCTGTCACTGGAATCTGCACCCAGTAACCAAATTGTGTGCATTTCTGTCCTCGTGCAAAATTGCAGCCTACAGCACAGAGCCTGCTTGCAGCAGCGCTGAAAAAATAGAGGGTGGGTGGTTCTCTGATGTTTAATATGAATGTAACACACCTGTTTATAGAAGGTGAGGAAGTGAAAACACTGCATCCTAATGAGCAGGGGAAATGAAGGCTAAACTATACTAGACTTTGGAGATCCATAATTGAATCTCCTGTGTCTTTCCATTTCTTTTAACAGCAGACTGGGGGGGGACATGTTTCTAGGAGAAATATGGTCTATATAGAACTTCAGGGCTCAGAGAGAGTATGCCAAAGGATAACTGTTTCTAGGAAGAGAGGATTGTAGGCTTTTGTGTTTAGCTTCTTGCGGGCTTGAGCAAAAGGTTGCTGTGTAATATACAGAGTGATTGTGTAAGTAAGTGCACTTCCCCTGATACTGAAGTGTGGTCACTGTAGTACAGTGATTGTGGTTATTCTGATCACCACATGGTTGTCTGGAGGAAGTTCTCACTGATTAGACCATCGAATGCTTTTCTCGGCAAGCACACTATACAAATGGCAGATTGGGAAGATATCTAGGCACGTCCCGTGGGAGACACTTGAGGGCTTGCGGAATAAGCAGTCGATGAGTCCAGCGTTTCCATAACGAAATGTTAAAAATAAAGGATTTGTCAGAGCTGTGGTTTCTAAAGTGAGGAGGAGCATGCAGTGAGTCTATTGGGATATCATAGTACAACTGTCAGTTGCTTTTCTGTGGAACATAACTTGGTATTTGCAGTTCCTGCAGAAGAGACTTGTTGGAGGTTATAGCTAGCAGTAGGTCTTTGTAGTGCACACAGTTGATGGGGGCTTAATACAGAAATTGACGGGCAGGGCAGGGTGAAACTCTGTAACACAACTGCTGTTGCGAGGTGGGTTGCCTTTCCATGGGATATGATGTGGGGCAGTGGATTTGGTTGTCTGTGTATATTTATAAATAAACGCAACTATTCCAGAATGCCAGTTAGATCCCAGGGACTGGCTTCCAAACGAAACCCAAACTAGGTAAGCGCTGCGTCCCTTGATTTTCTCACCGGTTGGGAGAAGAGCATGTTGGAACCTGACCATCTGGGATGTAACGAAGGTTCCCTTGCCTGGAAGCCTCTAAGCAGCCAGTGTGGTTGAGAGAAGATCACAGTTAAATCCTCTTTCAACCTGGTTTACAAAAAGGAAAACTATTCCTGTTCTGCTTAGGTAGAAGCAAGTCGCACTTTGATGTTCCACATCCCACAAAAGTGTGCATAACGCTGCCGCCTTATAGTCCAATCCTGTGCTCTGGCATCTATAATAATGAAGGGTAGTTGTGTATGGGTGTTTCGCAGTGCTCTAATTAGAAGTAAGCCACATTGATTCCGTTGGACTTGCATATAAATGTGTGTAGGATTGCAGCCCTGTACCCACACCATATATTTACAGAACATGACTTCCTCCCAGAGAATCCTGGCAACTGAAGTTTGTTAAGGGTACAGTGGTACCTCGGGTTACATACGCTTCAGGTTACAGACTCCGCTAACCCAGAAATAGTATCTCGGGTTAAGAACTTTGCTTCAGGATGAGAACAGAAATCGTGCAGCAGCAGCAGCGGGAGGCCCCATTAGCTAAAGTGGTGCTTCAGGTTAAGAACAGTTTCAGGTTAAGAACGGACCTCCAGAATTAATTAAGTACTTAACCCGAGCTACCACTGCACTGGGAATTGTAGTTCTGTGAGGGTGAACTACAGCTCCCAGGAATCTTTGGGGGGAAGCTATGTGATTTAAGTGTACTGTGAGGGTGTGACTTTAAGTGTGCACAGGATCACAACCTTACAAGTACAAAGCAAACAAACCTCAAACCTCTTGTCAACTATGGAACATACCGCTTGTCTGTTGTTCCAAATAAAACAAAACACATCACCTCAATGGCATCGCAAGCTTCTCTGAGCCTGATCCTAAGCATGTGTACTCAGAAGTAAGCCCTGTTGATTTAAATGGGAATTACTACCAAATAAGGGGCTTATATTGCCAAGTGATCCTAAGAATGTTTGCTTGGAAACCAGTCCCAGTAAGTGGAGACTCCTGCCAGGTAATTGTGCATGGGATTATCCCTGTGCAACCAAACTCCTGTCCCTGTTTACTCAGGCGGATCTTACTCCCAAGCAACTATAATCTTATAGCTTCCCGCGGATTTAATATTTATTTACCCATATTTATTTTCAACACATATTTTCCTTTTTTTTGTTTTGTTACTCTGGAGTATATAGTTCTTCTGGAGGGCACTGCAACGGAAGGTGAAAAACCCTAAGCTGCGGCGATATAACACCCATAGAGCCCCCAATCCTGCTCGGCGAGTCTACTCGGAGGTAAAGCCCCGCGAGCCTCCGCCTCCAGGGGCGCTAGAGAGCAACCACGCGAGGCCCGGGAGCCGCGCAAGCTGAACGCGCGCTTATTGGCTGAGGGGGGGGGGGAGAGAGGCGGGGAGAAGAACCCTTCCCACGTGACCCACCTCCAGAATGTTGGGTTCTTGCCCCAGAGCCGGCGCCGCGAGTCGATCCCTCGAGGCTGGGCAGCAGCAGCAGCAGCAACATAAGCGGCGGCGGCGGCGCCTTCATTTGCAGCGTTCACGTGGGCGCGTGGTGATGTAATCCCTCCTCCTCCGCCCGCCCCGTCGTGGCGCTTGCAACGCCGCGGAGCCGCTCTCTCCGTTGTTTCTCGAGGTGGGGGCAAAAAGGCAACTTTTGTTTCTTGGGCCGGTTCTGCTCTCCGAGCCGGTGCGCGCGCCCGCCAGCCAGTCAACTAGCTAGCCGGGCAGAGGGGAGCCTCCATGGGGTGAGTGCAGCGTGCGCGCCCGGCTCGAACTTTTCTCCTGCTCCTCCCCTCACGTCTCTGCTCCTTTGGGAAGCCGCCCTTCCCAGGCGAACCCCTCTTTCTCCCCCCGCTTCGAGGTTGCCTCGGTGTCTCCCCCCCCCTCTCGCCTCCCCTCCTTGCGCCTTTTCTCCTTTTGTTGCGCGGAGCCCGGTCGCGGCAGCTCGGCTGGGGGGCACCAAGGAGGAGGGAGATGGGGGCGCTATGAATGGGAGCATTGTCTCGCCCTCCCTTCAGGAAAGGTTGGGGTGGAAAGCGAGCGGGGGGGGGGAAGCGTGTTTCGGGGTGCGTTTCAACGGGGAGGGGGGTTCCCCTTGGGTCTGCTTCAAGGGAATGAGAGAGAGAGTAACAGAGAGGATAAGTGGTACCTCTGGAGAAGGGTCCGGGAATGGGAAATGCCGCGCGGGGGGCTCCCCCCAGCTCGTTTCCTTGCAGTTTGGGGTCCCTGAAGTTTAAACGGGCTTGTTTGGAGGATAGAGAAGCCGATTACACGCCCACGAAGTGATTGCTGGAAAGGCGGGGGTCGCTTTATAGGCGCTCCTTTTCTTTCTCTCCTTATGATTCAAATCAGCTTTTGGTTTCTGTTGTATGGTAGATGGGAGCCCCCTTTTTTTTCCTTTGAGAAAAAGTTCCTCCGGGGGAAAAGATGGGAAATGACACCTTCTGTCCCAAGAAGGAAAATAGCTTTTCCCTTTCTTTCTTTCTTTTTCTGTCTTTCCCCCACAAGCAGACAACACAAAGCTGTCCCCTCCAGTGCGTTTTCCTTCCAAAGACCGCCTCAGCGCAACCTTTAGGGGGAAGACCTCTTCGCTCCTCTCCCCCTCCATCCCATAAGTGCTCATTGCTGTGGTCTAGACCCACCAGGGCTTTGGAAAGTTGACGGCTCCACAGCTTACATGTGAGTCATAATCACTGGGTAAGCTGAAAAGGCTAAAGAAATCAAAATCTTTGGGTTTCCCTCCTGCTGGCAAGGTATCCTCAAAGCAGGATTTTATTTATTATTTTTTGAGAGTGGAAGAAAAGATCCCATTGGAGGGATATGCTCAGGGTAAGCTGGTGGGTTTTTCACACCTCCTAAGGGGATTTATCCTTTTCAAGGTACTTATGCTTAAATTTCTAATGTGGTGAGCTTGTTTGTGGTGGGTTTTTTTTTTTTAAAGGGAGATTTTACCCATGTGTACCAGTTCCACACTGATGAGTTGTGAGCATAATTTACTGGATAATAAAAAAGGTTCTACATATGAAATGAAGGGAACCATTAACATCGATGAAAATCTACCCTTGTACCCTAGCTCACAACGTGCTGTGGGCTGTGCCAGTAAGGTGTAAGAATCTATTTCCATTTTTACTTGCCTGGTGGGAAATGTTAAAAAATGACATTCTTGGATAAAGTACAAAAGTAGTTTTTTTCTCTTTCAGTGTTGTATTTATAAACTGGCAACACCTGCAACTTTTGATTTCAGGGTGGCTTTTCCCTAGCTAGTGGTAGCTAACCTGCAATCTTTCAGATGTTGAGAATCATAGAATTGTAGAGTTGGAAGGGCCAAGAGGGTAATCTAGTTTAGTCCCCCTGCACTGCCCAAGGTGCATGAATTTAAACCCATGAACTTGAGATTAAGATTCTCATGCTCTACTGACTGAGCTATATGGTGCACACCAGCTCCACCATCCTTGGCCTTTGATCAAGCTGGTTAGGGCTGATGAGAGTTGGAATCCACCAACATATGGAGGGCCACAGGTTCCCCTTTCCTGCAACAGGTTACATATGAAGTTGTTGGACTACTGCTCTAATTAGCCAAGTACTGGTAGTGGCTCTCAAAGATTTCAAAAGAGACATTCCCAACTTTACCTAGAGAAGCCAAGGATTCAACCTGTGACCTTCTGCATGCAAAACAGATGCTCTGCCACTGAGTTATGGCCCTTCCTGTGCATTAAAGGTAAAGGGACTCCTGACCATTAGGTCCAGTCGTGACCGACTCTGGGGTTGCGGTGCTCATCTCGCTTTATTGGCCGAGGGAGCCAGTGTACAGCTTCCGGGTCATGTGGACAGCATGACTAAGCCGCTTCTGGCGAACCAGAGCAGTGCATGGAAACGCTGTTTGCCTTCCTGCCGGAGTGGTACCTATTTATCTACTTGCACTTTGACGTGCTTTCAAACTGCTAGGTTGGCAGGAGCAGGGACCGAGCAACGGGAGCTCACCCCGTCATGGGGATTCGAACCGCGGGCCTTCTGATTGGCAAGTCCTAGGCTCTGTGGTTTAACCCACAGCGCCACCCGTGTCCCTCCTGTGCATTAGAATAGATTTATTCCAAAGGCGGCATCACTTGATCAAGATTTGAGTGTCACCAGTGAAAGTTTGGGGGGATTTGTTGCAGGTTGTAACCCAAATTAACCATTGCATTGTGGGCTGTTATGATTGGAGGGGTAGGAGTCTCATTTTACACATTGTGTTAAGTAAACCTGGATTTGCACTAAGTAGGGTGAGGCCAATTGCACTCAGACATTATAACACAGATATTTTCAGAAACCTTTTTATCACTTTCCTGCACTGTATTTTTCCAAGTGTACACCTAAGCATGTAATGTGTAAAAAGGCCCATTAAGTAATTCCATGTGGAACTTATCCTGTAGATGTTGAATCCAAAGTTCCATCCTGTAGATGTTGAATCAAAAGGTGCTACTGGAAGGAATTTTTTTTTTTGTTTTGAATCCAAAGGTTACTGTGGTATCTGAGAACTTCATGATCTGAGTCTAGCTGTACATTTTGTATTGTTTGTTAAATAAAAACTTAGTGTTTGCTGCCTTCATATGTAAGCAGAACCTATCTTCTTCCATTACTTCAAAATGAGCGTGCTTGCATAGCTATATTCCCTATATGTATGGCAGCACCATGTAAATGCATCCATCAGAAGGTGCAAGAGAAAGCACTTGCTACCTTCTGGCTGCTAGAACCCATTGAAAGTGCATATAAGATTTTGCACAGGCAGCCAGATTCTTGATGATCGGTGGAATACAAAGGAACAAGGACGCTTGATTGGATGGCTTTCAACCATCCTTTCACCTTGCACTTTGGTGCTGAGCCAGATATTGTACTTCATGGTTGGCAAATGTAGCACTTTAAAATGACAGTGAGGCTAAAAGGGAGTAGTACATTTGCAAGAATATTGTGAATGGAGCAAGGCTTTTAATAGCTACCATTGATCTTGGAATAACCATATGCCAGACAAAAAAGGTCCTTGTAACTTCTGGTGTGTGTGTAAAGTTTATTTCTGGTAGGGAGAAACTGTTGCACTTCACCCATTTTTCCTTTCCACTTGCCATATTGGTACTTAGGCCACTGCTTATTATTGAAACACTTCTCTAAATGGATACATTTTAAAAAGCAAACTTCAATGGAGTACTAGTACAAACTGTTGCTAAATACAAACCCTGCAGTGTACTGATTTACTGACGTACATGCTATTAAGATACACAATTTTGAACAGGTGTGGGGACATCCTTTCACTTTGAGGGCTCACCACTGTCACTCAGGGCAGTGGGCTAGGCATACACCTCTCGCTTTGCTCCATCCAAACAAACAAGAAGTGTTAGCAGAATTCAAGAACGTTTTTTAACTCTGCAAAAACACCTGGAGTGCCCAGTAGGGCCAATGGGCGTGGTGACCTGGGGAGAGGGCTGCATTTGACCTCTGGGCCTGAACTTCCCCAGCCTTCTTTTAGAATAATGTAAAAAGACGGATAGTAAGGATGCGGCCTGCTAAGTAGTGAATCCTCCGTTCTGGGACTGCTTCCAATCACTGACAAAGCTATCAGTTGCTAGGAAAGAGATGCAGGGGTTTCATGCACTAGAGAGAGTTAAAATAGCTGGAAACCTCGCCTTGGAAATGTTAATTTGGTTCTGGTACATCATCCTTCAGGCATACTCGTGATTCAATAGTCAAGGTGAAACCTGTGGTTCATTATGATAGCTAATTGGCTCCATGAAAGCTGTGTGAGGCAGGGGCTGTGGCATTTGAATGATACAGGTAATTTGATTTGCTCAGCTTGAGCCTATACATTAGGGGCCTGTGGGCTAGATGTGGCCCCTTGACTCCTGCTTCAGTTAGCTTTGCAGAAATGCCTCCTATTTATTGCTAATTCTTCCCCTTGGCAAGCTGGGTTGCAAGACTCAGTGATGGATCTTAAGCATCTGTGTCCAAGGTGAGAATTGTGGTCTTCAAGAGGGATGGAGAGAGGCATGAACTCCCAGCTCCCATCAGACCTGGCTGGCATAGCTGATGGACAGGAAGGATGGAGTTCGTTCAGCAACATCTGCAGCACCAAAGGTTCCCCCTCCCTGGACTGCAGGATACTTAAAAAGAAAAAAAAAAGTAGTCTTGCTTTCTATTGCCCCAGAAGACAGGACTAGCTCTAATGAGCTTAGCAGGCAGGAGAGCCGATTTCAGAGGTTTCCAAGGAGTCTGGACAGTTATTTATAATAATTTCATTTCTATACAACTTTATACTTTAAAAAATCTCAAAGTAGTTTGCAACCCATTAAAACATCAAAGAAAACAAATTCAAGCTTTGAAGAAAAATATTTCAGATCCTTCTTGAAGTGACGTATTGTTCCCCCATATTTATCTACCTACTTAATTTATAGAGCTGCCCCATAGCAGAAGTGCTCTAGGGAGCTGGTGTGGTGGTTAGAGTGTTGAACTAGGACCTGGGAGATCAGGGTTCGAATCCCCACTCAGTCATGAAGCTCACTGGGTGGCCTTGGGCCAGTCACAGCCTCTTAACCTACCTCACAGGGTCGTTGTGGGGATTAAGTGAGGAGGGGGGTGGACCAAAGGGTGGGATATAAATGCAATTCTGCTTACCTGTTCAAGAAAGGTGGAGGGGCCAGCCAGATGGCAAAGTCAATCACTAGCCTGGCATCTAGAGATCTCCATGTGGTCACAATTGGACCCACGCCAGTGGCAAAACACTCCTGGCGCCTGGGGGATTTTGAACGTTGTCTGAAATAACAAACCCAAATAAAGTAGATAATCATTTAATAGTACAAAGTGGAAAGCAAATGGCTGAGAAAAAGCAGCAAGGTCTACCTTCCTCCCTTAGGTATTGTGCAGTCTTAAGGTGAAAATGAGCAATGGCTGACTATAAAGTATACTTTATAGGTTTTGGTTGAATGTTTCTTCTTTCGTTTGACACGAGGGTGGCTGTGTGATGGATTGGACAAGGCTGGATATTCAGGTTGTCAGTAGAGTAATCTCCAGCAGTGCAAGAGTGAGCCTGTGGCTAATTGATGGAGCGGCCCAGTCTGTCAGCAGAACTTATATCTGAAGATAAAAACTGGGTTAGTGGCTCAGAAAAAGAGTTAACGTTTTATGAAGCTAAAGGAGAAGCTGTGCTGGAGGGGAAGGCAGATCTCTGGAAGAATTCTTACTCTGACCTTTTGCAAGGGGGGGATAGTTGGCTTTTCCTTGTGTTAACTGAGTGAGTTGACTCTCTCTTTGGAAAAAGTCCCCCCCCCCATTGGTGACACAGAAAATTGATGCAGGTGGTGTGCCACCCCGCTCCACTAAGTTAAGGAAGCAAATAAGCACTCATCGTTGAATGCATTGTCTAGAATTGGAATTTCAAATGTATTATTATAGTACTTCCAAAAGGTGGCTTTCATAAACTAGCCAGCATGATAAACCTGCTTGTGAAGGGAACTAGAAGAGGACGGAGATCCTACCAGCCCCTTGAGATGGGTCATGCAGTGCCTGCAAAGGGCTTGCATCATGTGTCTGGCAGGCCCTTTCCAAAATGGTTGTGTGGATCTTCCCTGAAGGAACTGACAGTGTCACCTCTGACCATTAGATCTGCTTTCTGGAGCTGATGGGAATTGTAATCCAGCAGTTCCTGTAGGAATATATGAAAGCTGCCTTGTTGTTGTTTAGTCATTTAGTCGTGTCCGACTCTTCGTGACCCCATGGACCAGAGCACGCCAGGCACTCCTGTCTTCCACTGCCTCCTGCAGTTTGGTCAGACTCATGCTGGTAGCTTCGAGAACACGGTCCAACCACCTCGTCGTCTGTCGTCCCCTTCTCCTTGTGCCCTCCATCTTTCCCAACATCAGGGTCTTTTCCGGGGAGTCTTCTCTTCTCATGAGGTGGCCAAAGTATTGGAGTCTCAGCTTCAGGATCTGTCCTTATAGCTGCCTTATACCAGATCAAACCACAGTGTTACCTAGCTTAGCATTGTCTAAACTGTGAATGTCAGTGGCTCTCCAGTAGATCTGGAGGGCTCTGGTTTCCCCACCCATAGGAGCCAGTTGTGAAGATCCTCTGTTTTATGCTAGTTTAAATTAATAAGAAATGTGAGCAAATTAATCTCTATAGCTAGAATACAGTATGAGCCCTGTTGTACACAGTGGCTTGTCTCCGGTGTGGCGCTACATACCGTGTCCCAACAGTGCAAGGATTTCTGCTTGTGCAGTAAAATGCCCCCCACTCATGTCCCTTAAATCTGTTCTGGGCCCCCAACCCTCTGGAGCAGATTTGGTGAGGGCATGGGGTGCCTGAGGAGAGGGGAGGTAATGTTCTGTTGCACAAGCAGTGTGCCGACTGAACGTATTAGTTGTCTCCCACCCATTGTACAAAGGAGTGTGCCCAGGCCACCTGAAGCTGTCACCACAGAACACTTCTAAAATGATTACAGTTGATCCCATCAACTGTTTGGCAGGGAAGAGGCACCCCTTCTCCTTCTCTGCAGTGATGATGTGCTTGTGTCACTACCTGCCACATGAGAGGGTACAGTTGTACATGCAGTATTCATTCCCACCCAGTTGGATATACATATGGAAATTTGTGAATGTACTTTCCTAAACAGAATAAGAGCAACTGCTGTGTGCTGTAACCTCTGTGGACACACTACATTTGTTCCTGGGCATTTGGTTAGGTGTATCTTTTAAACATTGCTCCGCTTCACCCCATCCTATACCCAGTAACTACCTGGTTTAATGAGGCTTCACTATAGTTCATTTTAGGGTTGCTTCTTTGCGGAGGCTTCTGTTAACAACCATCTTAGGACATTGATCTGCTAAGGCAGAGCTTTCCTAACTGTGTGCCATGACACGTTAGTGTTGGCTGCAGTGCGTAGGTGTGTCGCGTGAACGTTCAGCACACTCCTTCCAGGACTGGAAAGCAGTTAGTTTAACCTCTGGTTTGCTAGTAAAACTGAATTACCGTGTTGTGAAATGATGTAGAACTAAATTACTGTGTCACGAAATGATGCATGTCTAAAATGTGTGTCACCAACATGAAAAGTTTGGAAAGCTCTGCGCTAAGGGTTGCTTCAAACCCTTGGACATTTCTTGTCTACTGGACTTTTCTTTGAAGAAAAAGCATGACAGTCATGTGCTTGTTAGTTTTGCATACAAATCTGTTCCACTGCAGAATGGAGTTTATTCTTTTTCCTAGAGGGAAGTGTATTCCATGCTTTTTTTTAAAAGCGCAATGTGCTTTAGTTGCCTTTGGTAGGAGAAGTTAGTGTGGGTTTGGTGCATTTTTAAAAACTGAAGCAAACAACAAAACTGTTGTTTTGATTTTGTTGTGAGAGGGTCAATGGATTTCTGTACATAATACTGCATTTACTCCTTTCCTCTGAAGTTGCATGTGCTTTATTAAATTGACCAAAGTGTAATGATGTTGGTGTTGACCTTCTTTTCAGTCTGCAGAAGTACCTCTTGATTAATTGCTGTAGCTATTCCTGTGTTTTGTAGTTCTTTGAACATTCAGGATTATTTCATTTTCTTTGGCAAATGTGGATTTGCCCTGGTTCTGCAAGGCTTAATACACTGATCTGATCTCTCTCTCTTAATACTGGCAGAATTGAATTCTTTAGGAGCATATCTCACTAATGCATACACAGAGAGTTGTCCATTATTGTCTGTCTTCTAGAGCTGGAAGATCATGGGAATAATGAAGCACTCATTCTAACCTTGAATGTTTTTGTTGTCTCTGCATTAGGAGGATAACAGGAAAATGTCTAGGTCATATCTGTATTCTTGAGCTTGGGAATCCAACCCTCTTCTATTTGACTAGCAAAATCCGCAGTTTATGACTAGCAGATCACATGCAGTGTAAGGGCTTTTTGTGGGGCTACTTTCCACCCTTAGGAATGAATGGAAACCATTCATTTATATGGGAGGCAGCAAACGATGCCCTTGAGGAAGACCACAGGAGGAAGGGCTAACCCTGTTCCTAGTGATCTTGAGCTATGAAAAGCAAGGTAGCTCTTGGTGCTGCATGCTGGGTTCAGTTTCTTGGTCATGCCAGAGCAGTAGGAGCCAAAGGCAGCCAGTGCAGAGTCAGTTTTTCTTTCAAGAGGGAAAAGTACTAGAGACTTATGAATCATGGAACTGTAGAGTTGGGAGGGACTCCAAGGGTCATCTTAATTCCAGTTCCCTGCAGTGCAGAAATCTCAATCTGCAGTTCCCCATCCAATTTGAAACCATACTGGATCCTGCTTAGCTTTACCACAGCAATGCAGGTGACTCTTGCAGTACGTTTCCGAGCACAATTCAAAGTGTTGGTGTTGACCTTTAAAGCCCTAAACTGCCTCGGCCCAGTATACCTGAAGGAGCATCTCCACCCCCATTGTTCTGCCAAGACACTGAGGTCCAGCGCCAAGGGCCTTCTGGTGGTTCCCTCACTGCAAGAAGCTAAGCTACAGGGAACCAGACAGAGGGCCTTCTTGGTAGTGGCACCAGCCCTGTGGAATGCCCTTTCATCAGATGTCAAAGAGATAAACTACTACCTGACATTTAGAAGAAATTTGAAGGCAGCCCTGTTCAGGGAAGTTTTTAATGTGTGACATTTTAATGTATTTTTAATCTTTGTTGGAAGCCGCCCAGAGTGGCTCAGGAGGCCCAGCCAGATGGGTGGGGTACAAATAATAAATTACTATTACTACTACTATTTATCCATCCACAACAGGGGTGGGGAATGTTTTTCAGCCTGAAGGCTGCTTTCCCTCCTGGATAACGTTTTGGGGGGCTGTATGCCACTGATGGATGTGGCCAGGGGCAAATGTAGGTGCGGACAGGATGTGACTCTTTCCTTTTGGTTACATTCCAGTCAGGGAAAAGGCAGAGTTACCAACATCATAGACATATCTCTGTCCTCCTTCCCATGCAGGCAAGCAGGAGGCATTATTGCAGCACACTTTTCGGGCATGTACTCAAGGAGGGCACAGAGCCAGAGCCAGTGAGGGCTGTGGACTTGGGAGAGTCTTGGGGTAGTGGTGGATAGACAGTCCTGGAAAGCAACATTTGCTCCCTATTTACAAATTCACAATTTGGTCAAGCCACATTATTCTTCAAAGCAGCACATCTTTCTCCCCAAAGCATCAAGACACTCTTGAAACATTTCAGGGCTGCTTTATTTTATTTTATTTTTCATTTGCCCCAAGGAGAAAGTCTGTGAAGGTTGTGGGGGACCCCCCCCCCCCATTTTGTATCTAGATCTCTCTGGTCCTAGCCACTGCACCACATTGACTTTCTGCCAGTAGCTCCAAAACTCTACAGAGCTTTCTGCATCAGGTACCCTGCTTTCCCTACGTGGGTTGGAGTCTGATAGAAATGGCTCTGGAGGGGGGTCCAAAGTTAGCACTTGTCCTTGCAAGCCCCCTTTGCATGCTGAACACTTAACATGAACACCAGAAAAGGGCTCGTTGTTTCTCCCTCTTGGTCTTGTCACTTTGCATATTCAGCAACAGGACATCCCAAGTGTAGAGTAAATTCAGTTATGTACAGTACATGCATGTGTAAACCATTCCTGAGAATTCAGCATGCATCCAGTCTCCAGTCTTTTTACCCCCCCCCCCACCGCACCCTCACTCCCAGCTTTCATATTTTTAAGTTTCTTTCTCCTTTTAGAGGCTCCTTTAAAGAAGCAGCAGCACAAGAAGTCTACTGGGTTTTTAGTTTCACTGAATTATCCTTGTTAGCTTTGCTGTTCATGAATAAGGGGTTTCTTTGCCAAGTGGCACTTGACCGGTACTAGTGTGTTTAACTTAATGTGGCGTTTTATTTTTGATGGTGGAACGGGAATAACCTCTCAGCAAAGGCATGTGCAAGGTTGCACAATGCACTCCTTTATTCTTTTATCGTGGAGGTTTACACTTAAATGCAACTTCTGTGGGGTTTGTGTGTGTGTGTATTTCTGACTCTGCAATGACGCTGTCTTTTCGGCAGTGTAACTACTTAAGGATGACTCAGCATCCTTGGGCATCCCTTAGTTTCTGAAGACCTGCACAGGTGTTTCTTATGCTACATGTTTTGGATCAGGGCTAGGGGACCTGGAGGCCCCGCTCCTCCCTGCACCCCATGCTGTTGCCTGGCTGTAATGTGTCCTGCTCAGCAATAATGCTTTCCTGGATAGAGAGAGATGTGTGTGTATAAACCTCTGAATTTTGTATGGCTGGAATGTACCCCACTGTACAAAAGTAAGAGTCGCTCCTGTTGCTTTCGCCACAGCCATCACTGTTTTGCAGCCCTGGGAAGAGTCACATTTTAACTGTAGGTGTGAAACCTGTGCCATGCACATCAAAGTGCTTAGGTTGGCCTCAGTTCTTCAGTCAATCATTGGGGGCTGTTTGTCCCCTTATTAGGCAGTAATTCTTTTTATTTTAATGGGCAACAACTCATGTCTTTTTTCCATTCTCACCCCCTTCCCCACATCTAAGTTCACAGTGGTTCCTTGGTATCCGTTGTATAAAATTCAATCCGCAACTGAACTTGGCAAGTTGTGCAAGCATTGGAGGTTGCTGTTTCTGACCACTCGTATGGCGTCAGTGAATGGCAGGATAATCTTGTGTAGTGTCACTGTACTGCACAACATTGCTGTGGCTCCCACTGCCCTCCCAGTGGGATTCTTGCTTTGGAGGGATTGGGCTTCCAAGCCAGTGGTTCCCAAACATTCTCCCTCTTCCATGGACCTCTTGGAACTTGTTGAGGATCTTAGTGGAACACCTAGTAGTAGTAATAATAATAATTTATTATTTGTACCCCACCCATCTGGCTGGGTCTCCCCAGCCACTCTGGACGGCTTCCAGCAAAGATAAAAAATACATTAAAATGTCACATGTTAAAAACTTCCCTGAACAGAGCTGCCTTCAGATGTCTTCTAAATGTCAGGTAGTTGTTTATTATCTCTTTGACATCTGATGGGAGGGCGTTCCACAGGGCAGGCGCCACTACCAAGAAGGCCCTCTACCTGGTTCCCTGTAGCTTAGCTTCTCGCAGTGAGGGAACTGCCAGAAGGCCCTTGGCGCTGGACCTCAGTGTCTGGGCAGAACAATGGGGGTGGAGACGCTCCTTCAGGTATACTTAATTATTTTTCTGCCTGTTATAGCAATTGAAATTCCACAGAATTCAAATTGTAGTAAGAACTAAAAGAAGTAACAAAAAATACAATTCAGAATCGATATGACTATTCAGTGCAATGGATACGCATATCCCAACTTGAACCACAGATCCACAGACACATAGCAGACTACCTGACTGAAGCTTATGGAGCACTGGCGGTTCACAGTTTGGAAAACCTCTCTTCCTTTCAGTTTTCAGAAGTGCTTTCCATGCAATCTAAGGATCAGGGCTGCAAGTGCCTGCGGAACGGATTGCAAAGGTGTTCTTGGTGCTCTTCTGTACTTACTATGCCCACCAGTGCTGCTTAATAGGGGGATTTCACAGATATTTATGAGACAGCATCTTTTAGTCAGAATCTACCCATATGCTGCAGTTTAAAGAGTGTGTTGCTGATGCCTGCTGCATGTATATGGAACGTATAATGGAACTTATTTTCCTCTCTCCTTTTTGTTTAGGTGTTGAAGACGCATAAGGTTTAGAACTTTGAATGGAATAAGCATGAAGAGCTTAAAAGCAAAGTTTAGGAAGAGCGATGTAAGTATTCGGCAGCTCACTATGGCTGACTCAGTTTGTCTGTATTGTGGAAGCATTCCTTCAGTCCCACCTTGATAAAGCCGTTAAGTTAATGAACTACGAGGGCGGAAATGGTAATGCTTGTGAAATGTAGCAGGAGAGAACCGTAGGACTCAGAATTGTTTCTGTTCTTGCGTGGTGTTTACTGAGTCACTTTAACATAATATGTACATGATGTTATTTGTATGCTGCCTTTCTGCAGTTCTGATGATGCTCAGGGCAGCTTGCCCCATGGAAAATATGGAGGAAATACATAACAAAAGCAGTCATAAACAACAAATGAAACATTAAAAATACATACTTGTACTCTGTCATGCACCAATGCACACTGATGACACCACAGAAATAAATACACACTGCAGGTTTTGAATAAATGTTTCTGTATTGACATTCAGTCATATTTTAGGATAGTTTATAATAACAGTAGCAGCAACCTATTAATATCAGTGTGTGTGTGTGTGTGTGTGTGTGTGTGTATATAATATATATATATATATATATATATATATATATATATATATATCTTTGGTTGGTTCAGCTTTTCCTTCCAATTATTGACTTTAATGATTAGAGAATCTCAGGTTGAGACTAGGGAAAGGCCATTTCGCACGCAAGTCTTTTTCAGATGTACACTTGACAGGGACCTCTTGCAGACAATTATTGCTTGTTGATGGGTGAATCTATATGAAGCTTGCATTTGCCACATTCTCCTTTGGATGAAACGATGTCTAAATGATGTTAAGCCAGTATTGCATAAACCATTTTGGGGATTAATTGCACCCTGCTAGGATAGTTTCTGTTCAATGGTGTTTGGCTGCTATATGTGTGTTTCATCCTTTCAGGGAATATAACCTGGGATGGAATTAAAGAAGGGACAAAATGTGTTCTATGTGTAAAGGATGGGATAGAAGTGACATGATGGGAGGATTTGTGGCTTTTCTATTTTTTTCAAATGGATAAGAAGATTGAAGCTGATTTTCCCTGGCATTATTCTGCTCATTAGTATTTCTCAGTGGTTTTTACCTGCTCAGCAAAATTTTAAGATTAAGCCTATCCTTTACTTAACTGGTTTGACGTCATTCCAGAAAAGAGAAAAGTAGTATGATGTAGGCTTCATTCAAAGAGCTTTTTGATTTACTGGAGTGCTATCTAATTAAACAGGTCTCAACAGCAAGTCGAAACCCTTATATGTGTGTGTATTACATGTACTTGGAGCCAATCTAACCCTGCTTTTTTCTTTTTAATAGAAAAAGCTCACACTTCAGAGCTTTATAATGATGGGTAATTAGCTATCATTGATTTTTTTTATGTTTTAAAATTTCCCCCTACACTTAGAACGATGCCTATAGCAAATATCTTCGGCTACCTTCAGCTAACTCCGCTGCTTCAGAGCAGCTGTGGAACGATTGCCATGATTCAGTTGCTACAAAGCCTCATGTTGGGTTTTGTAATAAGCTTGTTAATTCAAACCCTCCTAAGCTACTTCTGGGAAATGGATTTACAGACTCAACGGCTGGGGTGCTGCTACGTCTTTGCGGCGGTCACAAGGGCTGAAATGTGCTTGTGGCTTAATAGGCATAAGCACTCTGTTATTATTTCTTAAAATTGTGTACTGTCCTTTATCCGAAGACCACAGGGTAGTTCTGAGCTAGAGGGACCAGTGGTCTGACTCAGTATCAGGCAGCTTTTTGCAGAAAGTCCGTAATGCTACTATGTCAGACGGAGTTTGTGCATTGCTTGATTCTGCCTTTGTAGGTCCAGTGGCCGTTCTGGAGGAAGATGGTCAGATCCACAAATATAGCTTGACTTGCTGGTAGCCAACGGCACCTGTCTGAATGTCTCTCTTCAGGCATGCATGCCTTCAGCTCAGTGTTGAACCAGGGACACATGCAGTATGTCTTCTCAGATAGCCTAGTGGTCCTTTGAGGGTAGAAGAGTGAGTGAGTGAGCGGTCTCTGTACATGGGCCTGCTGTCTTGCAGTATAATTTGCCGCTCACCTGGTAGCAGCTACAGAGGTGTGCTAGCATAATACAGATATGTACTGCTGAGTGCATTGCTGATTTGGCAAGATGCAGGCATATGTTCAGTCCTCATCAGTAGTTTCACACTCTAGGTACCAGCTGCTCACGCTGCCTTTTTAATGAAGCAGCAGACTGCTTGTTTGATATGGAGCAGTTCATCGGGTGTAAACAACAATGGCAGCTAATTTTACTTGCACGTTATTGTGGGAGCTTCTACCTTCCACTACGGCTCTCAAACATCTTAGAGCCCAAGGTTCTCTTGCCTTCAGAAAACCCCTGCTCAGCTTGGACCGATCACACTCTCTCACCAACCCCTCAGGGTTGTCGTGAGGTAAAAGGAGGAAGAAAGAGCCATGTACGCTGCCTTGAACACCTTGGAGGAGAGGTGAGATACAAATGCAATAAATAATAAATGTTGGCGAAGCCTCATGCCTGTGAAGTGTTGGCGGAGGGTAACAGCAAGGTTTGCAGAGCAGCTCAGTGAAGAATCTTTGCACTGACTGGCAATGGGTGGGGAATGGAAAAGGGGGCAGGAGGATGAATGGAATATTGTGGAGGGGGGCATGTTTGGCTGACTGGAACAGGAGCACTGCACATTGCGACATTTTGTTGCAGGTCCCACTAGTTATGCTTATAAAACCCTTAAAAAAAGCAAGCAAGGCCCAATTCACACAATCCTTGAGTGAGCCACATCTTTTCTGTCTGCTCTGGCAGTCTGAATCCGTGCGGCTGTTGTTGGTACACACTGCTGCATCACAAGTAGGGATTCAGGTGCCTTTGCTTCAGTAAATAAATACATCAAGCAAGCTCAATCCAGTTGAGGTTGGGTAGGGAGGGCGAAGAAGCCTCTGCCCCCTTGCTGAATTTCAAAATCTTGAGCTGAAAAATACAGTGAACCTGCCTCCTTGTTTCTTATCCTTTTCACGTTGCTTTCAAATGGCGAGTTCTACAACTCCAGTTCACCACTGTATTCTTTTGCAGGAGAAACACCGATTCAGAATCTGAAAATGGCAAAAGTGCCTTGAGAGAGGGCCTTGCTTACTCATCACCGCTTTAACAATTACCACTGTGGGCGATGAATGAAAAATGTCAGCCCTGTTCTAGTAACATGCAGAGGGGTGGGTGTTCTTTGACGGAGGCAATATTGCTTAGAATACTGGAATACTGTATACAGAATACTGAAATACTTAGAATATCTGGAATACTGTAGTCGGAAGCATCGCTAAAATGTCCTGCCAAAAGTGTGGCAACCCTAGTCTTGGTTCAATCTATGGCAGGGGTAGCAAACATTTTGCCCTGCAGCTGTTGTACTAAAACACCCACCATCTCTGATCATTGACCATGCTGGGTTTTTGAGAGTTGGAGTCCAATGACATTGGCACTGCGCTGGGCACCCCTGGCATGGTCACTGTCATCCACATGGAGGGAAACATGTTGTGTTAAAAAAAAAAACCCATTACACTCGGCTCCAAGAGAATTAGCTAATAAAATGGCACACTCTGCTTAACAGATGGAAGCTCTGTTTCTGCAAAGTAATTTTTTAAATGACCACTTCTTAACTGATGGGTAGTAGAAGGAAGAAAAACATTCTTTGTCATGTAGGCGAAACAAATGCTTTTGCTCTCTCCAGGCTTAACTTGTAAGTAGGAGTCTGAAGGACAGCTTGCTCTGATCTTATCGACACCTCTTATAAAAGACTTCCTTTTAATCCAACCAGGATAAATTCCATTGTTTTTGTTTACAGGAGGTTGGGCTTGATTTATTAAAATAGCTCCTGGCCTTAAGGATCCTCATTCCATGGAGTCAAGCTAAATTTGTACTCCTAGAATAGAGAACAGAAGGGACTAGAGGAGGGTGGCTGTGTCTGTCCTGAAACAAAGCCTCTAGAAACTCTATTGTCAGTGAAGGCAAAATGGGATTGAAAGCAATTCACTAATCAGTTGATTCAAGTCAGGTTAAGGCACGGTTATTTTAAAACTTGTTCATGCAGAGTAGTTAAAAAGTACAGCATACAATTCTCAGATTGGCCCTCCCAAGGATGGGCTGTGTCTTTAGCAACACCATTTTTTTTTCCTTTTAAGTGTTTTTTCTTCTAAATTGCATAGTTGTCTCCCTGCTGTGTTACATATCTTTAAGGTATCTAACACAGATATATTTACGGTATCTTGACACAGCAGGGAAAAGGGACGTGGGTGACACTGTGGGTTAAACCACTGAGCCTAGGACTTGCCGATCAGAAGGTCGGTGGTTCGAATCCCTGCGATGGGGTGAGCTCCTGTTGATTGGTCCCTGCTCCTGCCAACCTAGCAGTTCGAAAGCATGTCAAAGTGCAAGTAAATAAATAGGTACCGCTCTGGCGGGAAGGTAAACGGCGTTTCCATGCGCTGCTCTGGTTCGCCAGAAGCACTGCTTATGCCAAGTTTAGCTCATTATTGCCCACACAGACAGGCAGCAGTGCTTTGTGGGCATACACTGGTCTGTCTCTCCCCTGGAGATACTGGGTATTATTGTTGTTATTTATTAAACTTATATACCACCTTTCATCCAAAGATCACAGGGCATTTTGCAGTATGAAGTTGTTGGACTTCAACTCCCAGAAGCCCCAACCAGGATGGTCAGTGGTCAAGGATGATGGAAATTGTAGTCCAGAAACATCTGGAAAACTGATTGAACCAAGGACCTCCTGCATACAGATAACATGCTCTACCACTAGATCTTGCTTCAGTGCTGGCAATGGGGTGGAGTCCTCTACACCTGAGGATAGCAGGGTAGCTTAGGGGGCACCTGGGGTTGCTGGCTTAGGAGTCTGAAAATGGCTGTGGACTTCTGGAGGGATCAAGGGGCTGCTGCTGCTGCCGCCTTGAGGTGGCTGTCCTGTCCTACCCAATGGTAGGAGTGGCCCTGCTGAAAGAACACAAGTCCTGATGAATCTGACCAAAGCTCCATATAGACCAGCCTCATCCCACTGGCAGCTGAAAGCTTCTGGGAAGCCCATAAATAAGGGTTGCAGACCATAGTTGCTCCCCAAACAATTGGTGTTCAGTGACCATAGAACTGTAGAGTTGGAAAGGACCACAAGGATCGTCTAGTCCAACACCCTGCGACACAGGAATCGTTTGCCCAAGGTGGGTCTTGAACCCACAACCCTGATATTAAGTTCTGTCTCTGAACCTAGAGGGTTATTTTTGTCATTGTTTATTAACTTCTACAAAAATAACAATCTCAAAGCTACTGATAAACCTCCCTGTTATTAAGTTGTCCAATCCTCCTTAGAAGCCATCTGAATTTGTAGCTTTCACCACACCCTGCGGCAGCAAAATCCGCAAACAGATGTTTCTTATATTTGTCCTGAATTTATTCTTTTAATTAGGTGGTAATACTGTTGCTGCCAGGTGCCAGTAGCAAACCTCCATCGAGGGCTGTTGATCCTGCTTCACTTGTGTGCCTCCTAGGACAGCAGGGCTGGCCATTGCTGGCACACACAGTGCTGAGGTCAGAGATAGCCAACATGGTAGCTGGCAGACTACAACTCCTGTTCTCTCAGATGAATGGCCATGTTGGCTGGGGCTGACGGGAGTTGCAGTCCAGAGCATCTGTCTGGTACCACATTGACTATCCTTCAACTAGATAAACCCTTGGGTTGGTCCATCATAGGCTCTTTTCAAAGCAGTCTAGCATGGATGTAGTCATGCTTTATGTACGTTGAAGTCATTGGACTTGAATACACGTAATTCTGTGCTGGACCATGGGCTATTTCTGTGCTCTTTCTTTATCTTTTCCCATTTCCTTACATCCATCCCATTCTCTCCTCTCCCTGTCATCAACATTTACAACAGTCTTCCCCTAACCCAGTGCTCGCTAGATGTTGTTGGGCCACAGTTCCCATCATCCCTGTCTATTGACCATACTGGCTGGAGCTGATGAGAGTTGGAGTCCTAAACCCCTTGGGTCAAGGGCCTGCCCCTTTCTTATTTTGCATGGTGAATTGGCATGTACATTGATGTAAGCTGCAGAAATGAGCTATAATTACATTAATAGCCAGAGGTCTTCTTATGAGGGATACTGTACACAGTTCTGTGTTCCTATTTTGAACAGACTGCCGCCTACCACGACCATCACCTATCACTACCTGTGACTGTGCGATTGTCAGCAGTCCATGCAAAACAGAGACTGAATCCCTGAAAGTGCCAGGATTTTGCTTTGTTTTGCTTTTTTGTGCTGTTATATGACTTCCCCACCCCCCAAGTTTTGTAGGTCTCTTGAGAAAAATGTCTGGTTTTCATTCTGAGTCGTATTTAGCCTTTGCTGGTTTTTTTGAGGCAACTTGGTATGTTAACAATGCACTGAAACTACGAAGCCTGCAACTTTTGATTTGCTTAAAAGAATAGGACTGCTGTTGAGTCTCATGGTTTCTTTGTTTCTACAAGCCCATCGTTTGGGGAGATGTTGATGGGCTAAACACAACCTGTAGGTCTAAAATGTTGCCTGCCCCTTACTTTACTGTGGCCCTCAAGACATTGCTGGTGTTATAACACCCATTTCTCATGACCATTAACCATGCTGGCGGGAGCTGATGGAAGTCGGAGTCCGAATAACATTAGGAGCACCACTGGATCCCCATTGTTGCATGTGGAAGGGCCATAGCTCAGTAGTAGGGCACATGCCCTGCATGCAGAAGGTTCCAGGTTCAATCCCTGGCATCTCCAGGTAGGGCTGGGAGAGCCCCCTGGGGAGCAGGCACCCACCATGCTAACAGTACTGAGCTAGATAGACCCAGAGGTGTGATTTGGCACCAGGTTGCTTCCAGTGTTCCATGGTAGGAATGGAAGGTTGTAAGATGTCTTCTAGATCTGCACCCTTGCCCTTCCATTGCTTATGCCTGGAAGATGTAACTGTGGAAGATTAACAGTTAAACCTAACATGTGCATATTCTTGCTAGCTAGCATAAGAAGGGGCAAATGCTACAAAGCTGTATTGCAAATAGGCAGATACTCAGACCATAGAAAAGCAGTTTGTAGAGCGGGCTCTGTGTTACGTCATTTCACCTCCTCTCCTGCAGGAAAGAGCATATAGTACTTCCTGTTCTTGTCTCTTCCTTTGAACAGCGTTGGATGCAAATATGCACCCGTTTGCTCCAGCTGTAGGCTATACTGTAAATGTAAGTATTTTGCCTGCATAGTTTTTACTGCCGCTATTGCTGCATACCAATGCAAGATACAAAGTAAGGAAATTATTATATTTTTCAACTTAATTCCTAGTTTATTGCTTGGTTTTTTTGTTAAGCAGGGTAAGGGAGAGAGTCAGCTTGCTTCATAGCTGGGATTTGTTAAGCATGGGATTTTGAAACTCTGCTTAACACACACATGTGGGCACCTGGACAGATAATTTGTGATTACAATATCCTCTCCCTCCCATTAAAACACTTCCCATAGTAAGTCTTGGAGATGGGGCCTGCTGTAAGCAGTTTTCCTTGGTGTGAAGACCATGTCCTCCAGCCTGTTCTGGGAAGCCATGGGCTTCTCAGGAGGTTATTCAACGTGAGAGAATGCTAACTAGGGCCATCTATGTAGTCATCCTGTCCATTATAATGAGAGGCATTTTTCAAGTGGCATCAATATAAGTGCGTTGCCCCTTTGAACCGTTGTTCTAATGCTAGCTGTAATGGGCATCTACTGCTGCCTCCCTCTGCCCCCATTCTTGTCTATATCGCCTTTAGGCTGTTGACATTTTGCTAACCAGCTGGTTTTCCTGTCCTACTTTTAGCACTGGTGCAAACAGCTTATCACTGTGTGTTTTCTGCTAGGCCTGTCTCTTTTGTGTTTCTCCCTGTTAGCCAAGGATGACAAAAGGAAGAAAAGGATAGCATTGCACCCTGCTGCTATGCTACAATAGGTGTTGGACAGGGCTTCACATTCAAATTCCTGTAGGAGTGAGTCCTGTGCCAAGCTTGCTCTGGCCTTGGAAAAGGCAACTTCCTTGTGGTAATTCATCAAGTTATTGGCAGAAAATAAAAATAGGTTGGTGTGTAAATGCAGAAAATCAGATTTCTATATAAAGCTTCAATTTTTAACTAATAAGGCGTGATTATATACATCTGCTAGATTAGAACAAAACCATTGTTGGTGCTGTTAAAAACAACATTCAAGCCTACTTAACTTTTTATTTTAACTGGAGTGGCTCTTATTTTAGCCTGCTTTGGTGAAAGCATAGCTAGCATGCTACAATTGTCAAGAGGTCATTATAGCTTTTGTTTCTAGCAATATTTAGCTTGGCTAACACCTTCAATTAAAGCTTTCTGGCAATTTATGGCTGCTAAGCACTGAATTTCAGTGAGGCTCAAAGCAGCCAGCTGATGATGGTTTAGAGCTGTGTTTACTTGTTGCCATAGTTTTAATGGCGCACATGTGTGCAAATGTAGCCTGTTAAGTGTATTTTCAGATGGGCTTTTAGGGGGTAACCTACATAGCCCACTTTCCATTGTGTTGCTTGAGGAGGGCAGCCCACCCCCTATTTGACCTTGCTCAGCTTGTAGGCTCTGCACAGTAATATATAGCAGTATCCAAATTGATAATTATTTGGGGGAAGGGCGTTATTTGAAACTTGAAGACTATAATTTTATTTAAAAGATTAGAACCCTAAAGTTTATCCTCAGTTTAGATTATGCAGCCTTCAAACACTGTGCGGGAATGCCTAGAACCCAAGTTACCCTGAGATAGTTTTTCCTGTCATTTGGAAGGAGAACTTACGAGTTAAGGCTAGTGTTGAAAATTTGACATTTCTCAATTCCACACCCCATCTCCTTTCTGGTAACACAGGAATGCAATTGTTCAGCTGTTATGTATTTTTCCTCTGCATACCAGGGAATTTCCATGCATGGAAACTTAGAATAGTTAAATATTGAGTCTCTCTGTGTGTTTGACTCTTAACAGTGAATCATGCTACTTGACCTTGCCATAATTCATAGTTATCCTTGAAATGTTAAATTGCCTCTTCCCTTTGACATGGTCTCAGAATAATTCCTTTTAGAATAGTAACTTCAGGGAGAGCTGCCTTAAAATAGAACAGTTGAATGCTCCTATCTTTCAAATATTACTTAATGACTTTTATAGTAAACTTCCAGATTTAGCTCTGGAGAGGCTTGTCGTGTGGGTGGGTTCCTACACTTCTTGCAAAGCCGAAGTTGAAACTAGTTGCTCGAGGTTCCTGTATTGAATGAGATCTCTTCCCCTGTGCTTTTCTCCCTTGCAAAGGCAACACAGTGTTCCAACTGGGTTTAATCTAAGGAAATGGAGTTTAAAGTGCTTGTTAGCTATCTGCCCCGTTTTGTGTTGCCTTGTTCTGCCTTTGATCTGCACATGCTTCTTGCATGCAGCTGTAAAGATATTACATGCAAAATCAAAAGTCAGATTTAGCTGATAACATTACTAGCCCAGGAATGAACTGTTAAAAAACGGTCTAACTGCATATTGTTTGCATAAGTTGCACATTACAGTGCAGTATTTGGGTTTTTGTTTTGCAGAGCTGAAAAGGTTTAGGGCAGTACAAAAGAAAGTACTTCATCACGCAGTACATTTGCTCCCACAAGAAGTAAGTGATGGCTTTCAAGGAGGATTGGACAAATTCATGGAGGACAAGGCTTTCAATGGCTACTAGTAATAATGGTTAAGTTCTACTTTCACTGATGGAGGCAGTATGGCTCTGAATACCATTGGCTGGGAATCACAAGTGTGGGGAGTTTTTTTGCTCTCAGCTTCTGCTTATAGGCTTCCCATAGGTACCTGGTTGACCCATAACAGGGAATATGCCTTGGGTCTGATCTAAGTAAGAGCAGCCCACATGAACCAGTGGTCAGGGTTGATGGGAACTGTAGTCCAGAAACAGCTGGAGACCCAAGTTTGGGAAACACTGGACTAGATGATCCTTAGGATCTCATCCAACCCTATGATTCTATTAACACAACCTCTCTTTTCATCCTTATGTGGTCAGAACTCAGGCAAGCTTCCCAAATTAGCCTCTCTTTTCAGCTTGCAAGGGATTTCAGATGTGGGTAACCCCAAAACCGCTGAAATGTTATCTATCTTTCTCAGATATGTTCTTTTTAATAATCTGTAATGATCAAGCAGAAAGCAAGAATGGAAAGAATGTGGTCTGTCTATGCTATGATTGCGGCGACCCTATCTTTGAAATGAATCGGGCCTTTTTGTCATAAGACACATGTCTGCAGAAGCGAGCAAGCCTGGCTGCAGACAGGAAATGGCCTAGTCTGTGACCTCGTCTCTCGGGGAAAATCAAAGCTCCTATTAATTCCCCTCCCCACCCCCCCAAACCAAAGCAGATCTGCTCTCTTAGTTGAGAAATAAGTCAAATGAAATGCTTTGCTTCCCTCTTCCTAGGCTTATGCAAATATGAGGTGTGAACTGCATTTTGCAAACATGGAAACAATTTAAATCAATGTTTAGCCTAGGCAAGGAGGCAAAACAACATCTAAAAGTCCAAATTCTTGCTTTTGGATACTGTCCAGATTGATTGGAAAAAGCAGTGGCAGGTTTGAGGGGGGCAGTTGACACAACCCAATAATTTTAGCAGTGTTATCCCTCCCAGATTGTCATCTCTGCTGCCCGCCTCTTTTCAATGAAAATAAAGAAAGGAATGTATGCCCTTTGGCATGCATATCTAGGACAAAGGTTCATAGCATAGATTATATAACAACAGCCAGCCAGTGTGTACAACTAGTGCTAGCTGCATTTAATGTAGTTTGGGTGGCACAGAAGCAAGTTGTTTTGATGCCATTTTTGGATCTGTTCCTGGGTGTGGGCTTCACAACACTCCCAGAAGTTAGAAAGTTTCTTAAGGCATGCCATATATTTAAAGCACTTTCCCTACCCTCAAAGAATCCTGGGAATTGTAGTTTGTTAGGGGTTCTGGGAATTGCAATTCTTGAGAAATAAACTGCAGTTCCCCAAGCCATGTGTGGCGTACTCATGACTATCCCATGATTTTTGTACTGTATTTTATTTCTACTTACACTTGATTGTAACAAAACCTCTTAAGTGATTCAAAATAAATATTAAAATTATCAATAAATACAGTTAAAAACAAGTAATTAAAAACATTTAAAAGTGATTAAAATCAGCAGTAAACTGAAAAGAGATTTAAACATCTGGATAGGGTTATCTAAACAAAAATGTTTTAAGCAGGCACTCATGGAAAGGAATACAGCGAAGGCAAATTTTTCATATGCCAATTTAAACAAATAGATGCAAATTTAGATTTCGAAGCAAATTAGGAAGTGCGTGGCTGGTGCCTCACCAGTACACGCACAGCACAAACTTTAAAAAATAGCCTAACAGTTTTGAAAGAGGAGGGAAGGACAGGAGATCAAGGGCCAAAGACCCACAGTTTGCCTCCCTGCTCTCCCTCTAACAATCACCCCTTGCTTTTTCCTGTAAGACCAATTGCAGTCGTTAACAGTCGTCAACAGGTTTACCACACCTATCAGCCAATCACCCATTCCCACCACCCTTCTGAGCAATACTCCACCACACCCTCTCACTATTTATAAGGGTCTGGTGACTTCTGTTTCAGTGTATCTGAAGAAGTGTGCATGCACACGAAAGCTCATACCAATAACAAACTGAGTTGGTCTCTAAGGTAGTGATGTATGGAAGTGAGAGCTGGACCATAAAGAAGGCTGACTGCCGAAGAAATTTTGTTTTTGAATTGTGGTGTTGGAGGAGACTCTTGACAGTCCCATGGACTGCAAGAATATCAAACCTCTCCATTCTGAAGGAAATCAGCCCTCAGTGCTCACTGGAAGGACAGATCGTGAAGCTCCAATACTTTGGCCACCTCATGAGAAGAGAAGACTCCCTGGAAAAGACCCTGATGTTGGGAAAGATGGAGGGCACAAGGAGAAGGGGACAACAGAGGATGGTTGGACAGTGTTCTCGAAGCTACCAGCATGAGTTTGACCAAACTGCGGGAGGCAGTGGAAGACAGGAGTGCCTGCCGTGCTCTGGTCCATGGGGTCACGAAGAGTCGGACATGACTAAACGACTAAACAACAACAAGGTGCTACTGGAAGGAATTTTTTTCTTTTGTTTTGACTACGGCAGACCAACACGGCTATGTACCTGTAACTAAATCACCCCTGGCAACTTTAAGGAAGAATTTTGATTGGATTTTCAAAGTATTTGGGTGAGCAGGCCAAGCTCTGAAGTAGGAAGTCTTGCTTTGGGCATATGTCCATGATTTATGAGAAGAGCATGGCATTAACTAAACAAAGTATTTAATCAGGATTTAGAATTAATCTTTATTTATAAAAATGAGAAGAGCATTGTGATTTCCCAAAGTAACATTTATGCAGCAGGATCTCATGTTTAACATTCCCTTTTCATTTCTCTCTGCCTTTTAACAACAGCAACTGGTCTCCCTTCTCAAGAATAATCTCCTTATGGGCACTGATTCTTCCATCACAAAGCAATACTAACCCTAAACCCTGGGAATTTGAAAAGCTGCTTACAGATTTCCATGCCAAATCTGAGAGGCTACAATTTATGGGAATCCTGTGTAGCAGCTTCTGATTTGCCAAGAGGGTTCTTTAAATTAAAATATTTTTGAGCAAAGTGTCGGGATTTGTTAATAAATGGTTGGATATCAGGGGTCTTGCGTGAGGTTTCCAAATATCTCAGAAAGTAAACATCTCCCTGTGGAAAAGAGATGTTTGAAGGCAAAGCTGAGCTCTCCTCAACTGAAATAGAAACAGAGCTTCAAAGGACAGTGGGAAAGTGAGTTTTGTAAAACTGGGGTTTCTAAAACCTGGACATCTCTTTCGGAGCTCAAATGAGGATTAAGGGTGGCTCTGGCATTAAGGCCGGGAAATAAACTTTTCCTGTTTAAGTGTTTTGTCTGTCTGGGTCTCCAGCGTCTGGATTTTGTTGTGTTAACTTGGTCTAGTGTCGCCAGTTGTTGGCCCAGCGCGTGGGTTGTGTAACCTGCAAAATGTTCTTCTCGCCTTCAGTTGTTGTTTGGTGGGGGCAAGGGAGAGTACTTCATTTCTCAGGGAATTCTTACTTCAAGTTCCTTTGTAGATCTGGAATATACCATGGGGACATGTCCTTTGCTTATCCTCCATCTTAACTGCTGTACATTTTTTTAAAAAATTAAAATTGTGTTATTAATACAGTGGTACCTCTGGTTGCGAACGGGATCCATTCCAGAGGCTCGTTCACAACATGAAAAGAGCACAACCTGCAGCGGCGCATTTGCCCACACACGGGTTGCGATTCACCGCTTCTGCGCATGACGTCATTTTGCGCTTCTGCGCATGTGCGAGCGGTAAAACCCGGAAGTAACCCTTTCCGGTACTTCCAGGTTGCCGCGGGACATAACCTGAAAGAACGTAACATGAAGTGGACATAACATGAGGTATGACACTAATACACTTATGTAGTGCTTATTTTAAAAAAATCAAAGTGCTTTACAAACATTATCTTAGTAGTTCTTAAGAGCCCTGTTGTGTTGGAGTTAGGTTTTTGAATTGCACAAAACATGAGCTTCCTTTTGCCGTTCTCTTAGGGCAGTCTTCCTCAACCTCAGCCCTCCAGATGTTTTGAGACTACAATTCCCATCATCCCTGACCACTAGTCCTGCTAGCTAGGGATCATGGGAGTTGTATGCCAAAAACATCTGGAAGACCAAGTTTGAGGAAGGCTGTCTTAGGGTGAACCTACATGTTCTATACAAGTGGTTGTATTATGGTGGTTACTGTATTTTTAAAACATGCCCACAATTAATTTGGTTCTTCTCTATAGCTGGGCCTATATGTATTTTTTTAAAGAAAAATTCATTAGATTTTATAAAGAAAAATACAAAGAGCTGGGCATAGTAACATTTTTTTTCTGGGTCATTGTGTTAACATGTGTTGCAATGCTTATACTTGTTACTAGGTGTCACTATAGTGTTCTCTGCACAATCAAGTAACACTAATCAAAGTCAACATCTGTTATGGTTTCTTGGGTCACATATGCAAGGATTCTTTCATCGCACAGCTTTCGACAACCCCAGAGTCTCTTGGTAATGACTGTGTTCCCAAAGAGTGTGCCCTTAGTCACATTACTTTAGCCTTGCCAGGAATGTACCTTGATGTTCTATTGCAGCCTAAACTAATCCAGCTGTCTGAGAAGAATGAAGGTGCTTGGTAGATTGGCCACAGTACTGATAGCCTCACCAGTAATGATATACTGGCAGAAAATGTACAGGTCGCAATAGGGCAAGGGTAGGCAACCTGTGGCCCAATCGCCTTCTCAATCCGGTCCACGGACGGTCCAGGTATCAGCGTGGTTTTTACATGAGTAGAATGTGTGCTTTTATTTAAAATGCATTTCTGGGGTATTTGTGGGGCATAGGAATTCATTCATCCCCCCCAAAAAAATATAGTCTGGCCCACCACATGGTCTGAGGGATGGTGGACCGGCCCACGGCTGGAAAAGGTTGCTGGCTCCTGCAATAGGGGATGGAAGATGTAAATTTTCTTTTCTTGACAGCATGAGTCACACCTTATCTCACACTATAGCAAGGGGGCTGAGGTCATAAGCCTGGGTGATCAGCATCTCTATAGTTACTTTGGTGATGTTCCAGGGAAGCTTTAAACAAAGCTGCAGTAACTTACATAGCAGTAGGATACGTAGATTACACTGTAGTGTCCTAATCCTCTCCGAAATGCACATATGTGGTTTGCATTCCAAAAGCAACCCAGTAGTTACCTTCCATCTAAAATATTTTGACATAGCAACAGGTTTAATACCTGTCAAGGCCAGGCTGGAGCGGCGAGTGGTCAGTTGTAAAGTTGTACCTGAAGGACATAGCTTCCCACTCATGGCCTCGAGCTTAGTTGCTGGAGCTGTGTGGGGACTTGGAATAGGACTTTGTGGCCTGAAACATAACAAGCAGAAGGTCCTGCTCTATTGACCAAGTGACTCAGGAGCTCTGACTCTTATTTATTCCTACCACGCCTTGCCAGTTCAGTGGCTTCTTACTGCCTTTCAGTTTCTGGAGGCAAAGCTGTGCACTCTTACTCCATACTTGAAGAGGGTTCTGCTGACAAGAGAACAATAATTTCCATAAACTGGGTTAAAGCGAAGATAACAAGAGACTTGTGGCATATTAAGCACCCAAAATATTTATTGCACCAAAAGCTTTCATGGACCACAGTCCACTTCATCAGATGCCATGATGTGTAAGCCTACATTGGCAAGCATATACAGTATTCAGATGTGCTGGGAGAATGTAAAGTAGTGAGATGAGAGCAGACCAAAATTGAATGTTGAGGGTGTGTATGTGTGTGTGGAAATTATCCTGAAGGCAAAATAGTTAGTGACCAATTGACAAGGCAGCTTCAGCGATAACACAAACATCCTTTCATTTGCTAGTTAATTAGCGCACACAGTGTGACTGGGGAAAAAAAATCCCTTAGAACTGAATTGCTTGATAAATTGTAATTTGGTCCTTTTTCTGCTGGAGTTTCCCTTTGAAGTTCTTTTGAAGAATGGCCACCTTAAGGTCAGATACCGCATGTCCTGGCAGCCTGAAACATTCTCCTCCTGCTTTCCTGATATTGCCACCAGGTCCCAGGCTGATCTAAGGACAAATTTATATACTTTGTAATACAGTGGAGGCTGGTCAGTTGAGACAAATGGGGTAAAGGTAAAGGGACCCCTGACCATTAGGTCCAGTCATGGCCGACTCTGGGGTTGTGGCGCTCATCTCGCTTTATTGGCCGAGGGAGCCGGTGTACAGCTTCCAGGTCCTGTGGCCAGCATGACTAAGCCGCTTCTGGCGAACCAGAGCAGCACACGGAAACACCGTTTACCTTCCCGCTGGTGCGGTACCTATTTATCTACATGCATTCTGACGTGCTTTCGAACTGCTAGGTTGGCAGGAGCAGGGACCGAACAATGGGAGCTCACCCCATTGCAGGGTTTCGAACCACCGACCTTCTGATCAGCAAGTCCTAGGCTCTGTGGTTTAACCCATAGCGCCACCTGCGTCCATGACAAATGGGGTACTGCTCCACAAAAAGTCAACCTGACCTCAGCCAGACCCCATTTGCCTGCCATCTTAATTTACAACCAATCCAGGGGATGGCACTGTGAGTCACTATCCTTCTTTGGTCTTACTGTAACTCAGGGAAGGGAACAAAATTAGAAAGTATTGGCTCTGCTTGGCTGGCTTTGGCTGTGCCTACCACTGGCCAGCCCTACCAGACCCAATGGACACCAGCCACCACTGGCTTGATGCCTAGATGGATGAAATAGATTGTGCAACATAGTTAAAATAGAGAATAATTTAAAATACACCAGAATTAAAATACACAGTTAAACAATCCTATTAAAATATAACCTTGCCAAATCCTGAATGGCAGGACCCAAAACCCTATAAAATAAACCTTAGTCTCCTGGGATAAAACCTGACCATTTTCAATCCAAGCTTGAAAAATCAAATGGACGGGCAACACACATACCCTAAGTTTTTAAAGTAATGATGGGGCAACTGTGGCACTTGCATGTTGCTGGACTGTCAACCTTCACCAACCCATGGTCATTGGCCATGCTGGCTGGAGCTGAAAGGAGTTGGCTCAGCAACACCCCTGGTTTAAAGATCGACCTAGGATACAATGTGAAGTGCCATCAGAGTTGCAGGTTACTTTGTGATAGTTGAAATAGTTAGAATTGTTTGCTTTGGAGCAATGCAGAAGAGATTTGTGCCTAGTAGGTAAAGTGATGATGTGTCTGGGTGTGCTGGATCCATTTTATGCTGGTCTGGTTTCCAGAGTTCACTGGCCAAGCCTTCATAATGTTGAGCACCAGTGTTCATTAAAGTAAGTTTCATTTGCACAGCCGTAAATATTTGAGAAGCAAAGGGGCTCCAGCCTTGTAACCCAACACCTACAATGATAATCTACGTTAGCTGTCTTGAGTTTCAATAGCATGCAAAACTCTTGGGAGTCTGCAGTCAAGGTCAGATGCCTACTCTATGACATCAGGCCCTGAAATGTTTTAATGTTGTTAACTGAAAGAAAGCTGGGAGGGGAAGGGAGACACCAGAATAATTAAAGGAAAGCTAAGTTGCCAAGATAGATCTGGGGGGAAGGACTTCAGGGAGGTGGCAAAGTATAGGCAATCTAAGGACATTTGAATAATTGCTACACCTACTCTGAATTTTGTGGAAGGATTTGGCAAGAAATGATGGCCAGGATCCAAAGAATTGTGGAGCTTATTCTGTGAGCCCAAAAAGCTTCACATTATAACTGGGTTTTTCTCCCAAACAGCCCAATGTGCTGGATGGCAAACTGCTTTTAAAACTGGCTCTGTGTGTGTGTGTGTGTGTACACGTGCCAAAAGCCATTTCCCAAGCACAAAATGGGACAAGTTGTTGCCAGTGGCGTAGCGTGGGGGGTGCAGGGGGGGCCGGTCGCACCGGACGCAACATCTGGGGGGTAGGGAAATCCACAGGTTAGGGGGCGCAAATCCACGGGTTAGGGGGCGCAAATCCATGGGTTAGGGGGCGCAAATTACTTGCCTTGCCCTGGGTGCTGATAACCCATGCTATGCCACTGGTTGTTGCTGCTTAAAGGAAGAAACGTAAACTCCACTGGGTGAGCATAAACCAGTGGCAGGGGACATGTCGCCTGGGGACAACATGAAGCCCCTTACTCATTTATTGCCATCTTCTGAATATTGCCACACATGGACAGAGAGATCGGGTGGCACAGAAGCAGAGGGCAGTGGAAGGCAGCAAATGCCCTGTACATTTGGCTCACCCTCCACTACCAGCCCAATGCGCTGTCCTTTGAGGAATGTCACCCACCCACAGCATAAAGCTTTCAGCTAATCTAAACCAGCAGTATAAGGCAGCTTCCTATGCTACATCAGACCATAGGTCTATTTAGCTCAGTATTGTCTACACTGACTGGAAGCAGCTCTCCAAGATTTCTCCCAGTGGGTTCTCTCTTGGGATGCTGAGATTTGAAATTAGAACCTTCTGCATTCAAAGCTGAGGCTCTGACACTGAGCTGCAGGCCCTCCCCAAATTCGCTGGATTCTGGCCTTTGCATAATACGTTGTTCTATGACTACTTCAGATTTCATTGCATTTGAGGGGGGTGGGGATAACTCGTTCAGCTCACGCCAGGAAGTTTCAGGCAGCATCCATGTCTCAGAATGTCTCTCTCTGGTCTTCCCAGATGCCTGGTGCAACTCAGAATGACCTCTTGTGCATCTGGTGTGTGTGTGTGGCGCTGGCTAAGGCAACATACCACTTAATAGGTATTGTGGCCAGCTCTGTTCTTGAATTCCTTCTATGCAGGAATTTGCTCCTGGCAGGAAGTGGAAACCAATGGCATGGATTCCATTACAAACATGCCAGAAACATTTGGGTATGTTTCTAATAAGGAACTTTTCACTGGGCCACATGCGGGAGAGGGTGAGCCCTACTCTTAACGAAGGCTACTTTTGGCTGTTCTGTGATACTGGAAACCAGAGAAACGAATCCTTTGTATTTAAGGCATAAAACCTTGGCTGCAATCCAGAGAATCGTGTGACCAGCCAGGCTCCATTGTCGCCTGTGGAAGGCAATGAACGATCTGCAAGTGAAGGTCATTCTGTAACCAAAAAGCAATGCTAGGATGCTGGCCCCTGGTCCCTTATCTCAACAAGTGAGTTGTTTATGCACATGGAATTAAGGACATATGTAACCTCTTATGTACAGCAGCATTTGGTTCCTCTTGACCCAGTGACTTTTGGCTTATTGATTCCCAACTAGGGAATGAGAGGATTTATGAACACTGATGGGGATTTATGCTTCTCGTCCCCAAGAGCATTTAAAATAGCATCTAGCAAATGATTCTGAGTCTGAGGATGCTCCCTAGTGTGTGTATAAATTCTCCCGTCCTCACGTCCGCAAAGGCAGTGGCTCTGGGAGGCAA
Source organism: Podarcis gaigeae (assembly GCF_964106915.1). Classification (NCBI taxonomy): domain Eukaryota; kingdom Metazoa; phylum Chordata; class Lepidosauria; order Squamata; family Lacertidae; genus Podarcis; species Podarcis gaigeae. Next base: position 48,390,226 of record NC_139687.1, on the reverse strand, counting down.
ATAAATTGAATTTTCATCTTTCATTTTTTTCCCCACCCCCTCTTTTCCCAGAGCATAACGTGAGTCCTTCTCCTGCAAATATTGGCTGTTGTGCATAAAAGTAGATTTGCTTTAAAGTGAAAGCTAGTTCCCCTTCTTTTTCTTTCCTTTTGACCTAAGCCAAAGGACGCTTGGAGCTTTTTCACATGACTCTCTGGGCATGTGGTAGGCATTTACTTGGAAAAGTATGTGCATGTTGAATCTTGGAGTGAGGCAGTTGTATACATATGTTGCCAGAAATGGGGCTTGGCTTTTGGCATGCCACCTCAAAACACCGTTTTCAAGCATTTGCAGTGGCATGCCAACCTTTTTAAAGGTTCGTATAGATTGGCTGCTTTTATTGTGCAAGTCGGTCTGGGAACATTTACATTGAAAGTTGCCAAAGAGCAGTTTCCCCCAGCATGGTGCCTTCCTGATGTTTTAGACTACAGCTCCCATCCTCCCTGAACTTGGGCCATGCTAGCTGGCACTGATGAAATCCAGTGTAACTGGAGGGTACCAGATTGAGGTCTGCACCTGGTGGTGGATTCACACAACCAGCTGCCTATCACAGCTCCTATGACATTTATACAGTGTCTGCTGTACATTCAGCAGCGGTGTGAAAAGGCCCTTAACTGGGAGCAGTGTTAGAAATTCCCCAGTTGCCAGGCACGTATTGAGACTGGCTTGGGTCCAATTGTGACTACGTGAAGATCTTTGATGCCAGGCTGGCAACTAATATCTCCATCTGGATGGACCCTCCAGCTTTCTTAAGCAGCCAAACAGAGGAGCTTGCTTACTGCATTTATATCCCACCCTTTTTCTCTCCAAAGAGTACATGGTTCACCCCCCTCCTTAGTTAATCCCTACAATGACCTTTTGGGGTAGGTTAAGAGATTGTGAGAAGGTTACCCAGTGAGCTTCAGGACCGAGTGGGGACTGGATCTCCCTGGTCTTAGTCTGACACTCTAACCACTACACCACCAAAGTGGTTGCCTAGAGTACTTCTGCTGTGGGGCAGCTCTGTAAATTAAGTAGGTAAATATGGGGAGAGCAAAATGTTACTTTGAGAAGGATCTGAAATACTTCCTTGAAGCTTGAATCTGTTCTATTTGATGTTTTAACGTGTTGTGAACCACTCTGAGATTTTTCTTTAAAATATAAAGCTGTATAGAAATGAAATCATCAACAACTTCACTGCAGAAAAAGCCCCCTCGACATTCCACTGTGAAGACAGTCACCTAGGTTTAAGATGCCATTGGCTTATATCATAGACTCATAGAATTGTAGAGTTGGAAGGGATCCTGAGAATCGTCTAGTCCAATCCCCTGCAATGTGGAAATATGCAACTGTCCCATATGAGGATCAGACCTGCAACCTTGGCGTTTATCAGCACCATACTCTAATCAGCTGAATGATCTCTATATCTGAGTTTCAAACACTGCCTATGAGTCTCTGCGGGTTTCATCTAATTCTTATATAGGATTGGGCTGAAAATCCCAATGAAGGCCGACACATGTTCTAAACAGAGGCTGGAAACCTGGGGCCCTTCAGATGTTGCTGAACTACATTCCCATTATTCCTGGCCTTTGGCCATGCTGGTTTGAGCTGATGGAAGTTGGGAATCCAACCACACCTGGAGGTTCCCCATCCTTGTTTTAAATTATCTCATTTCTTCCCATTCCTCTCTCTGGGAAGGAGAGATCATGGCTGCACTGATGTGATTTATGCAGATTTTTATAGCCCCATCTATGCACAGCGGTGCAGAGCTAGCAACAGCTATTACACAACAAAATTCCCACTGAACTAATAACTTCTCGTGCTTACTCTTGTTTGTTGAAAGAAAATGTAAAAGAAAACTCAGTGTGACACCTTTCAGATTATTTTTAGGGTGGCGAATGGGGGGGGGGAATAGATTCTTTGTAAATGCAGGAAGAATTTTTAATGGTCTGGTGGGTACATGAGCTGCTCATAAGTCTTTACTGGTATATGGGGCTGAGATTGTCAGTGATGTTCTTGAAAGTCTTCTCAATGCAGCTGTTATTTGCAAGCATGTTTAAACCCCATAATATATTTCATCTGAAACACAATTCCCTATTGCATTCGGTGCACTTAGCCATAAGCTGTAGTAGCTACCAGTGGAACTGGCTGTATCTTCAGTGCTTCCAGTAATGTCATTTTATATAATGTCAGGATGTATGCTGAGGGTTGATAAAAGCTCAGTGAGACTGGCTGTCATCCATCTTCCACTTGCATCTTCCTGTTTTGACATTGACTGTTTGGGAAAACCCTCTTCAAAGGCATGCGTTATATACATATTCACTTTAAAAAGGACCCTGGAATACAAAAAGAAAGCCAGAGAAGCTGTTAATGAGCTATTTTGTTTCTAGAAAATGCCTGTGATTTGTACATTTCAGTTGTCTGCTGTTTACAAGATGGCTTGATTTAAAGTCTTCTGCCAATTTATGGGTTCTGGTTCCAAACAGTGGAATAGTGCAACTCCCTTTGCTGATTCTCAGACTTACTTGTTGTGTGAGCAGGACAAGAAAAGGCAAAGACCCTGAAGTAAAGACCTAAAGGTTGGTTTTCTAGCGTGGCAGAACTTGCATTGAAATCTCAGTTATAAATACAGATCTCCTGATTTACTGCAAATTAATTGAATCCTTCACCTGTGCTCTTCCTGTTCCAAACTCTTGGCTCCCTGGTTCCCTAAGGGCCAATTAACGGATTTGACAAAAACCATGTTTGCATTCAGCTTGCTATGGTGAACACAGGAGATGGCGCAACATACAACAGTCTGGCAAATCGGCACATGCCAGGAAGACAGAATTAAGGGTGGAACCCTGGCGCATGTTTCAGCATTTTCCCTTCGACACTGGGGTGTTGCAGCAAATATCACTGCTTAATTGTAGAAGGCTCAGACATCACTTTGTCAACAAAGGTCCATATAGTTAAAGCTATGGTTTTCCCAGTAGTGATGTATGGAAGTGAGAGCTGGACCATGAAGAAGGCTGATCGCCGAAGAATTGATGCTTTTGAATTATGGTGCTGGAGGAAACTCTTGAGAGAGTCCCATGAACTGCAAGAAGATCAAACCGATCCATTCTTAAGTTAATCAGCCCTGAGTGCTCACTGGAAGGACAGATCGTGAAGCTGAGGCTCCAATACTTTGACCACCTTGTGAGAAGAGAAAACTCCCTGGAAAAGACCCTGATGTTGGGAAAGATTTAGGGCACAAGGAGAAGGGCACGACAGAGAACAAGATGGTTGGACAGTGTTCTCGAAGCTACAAACATGAGTCTGACCAAACTGTGGGAGGCAGTGGAAGACAGGAGTGCCTGGCGTGCTCTGGTCCATGGGGTCACAAAGAGTCGGACACGACTAAACGACTAAACAACAACAACAACAACAACAGTCTATTGGGCTTCAGGCCCAGAGACTTGGAACAAAGGCCGGTGAGATCAAGGGTGGTACCTGCTCAGGAAGAGAGTTTGGCTCATAGGGACTGCCTTCTTTCTCATCTCAAGCCTCAGCTGATCCACCTGTGCAGAATCTTCCCATCATCCCTCACAAAACCAGGTGTGCTTTAGGGTTGACCAGGGAGGAGGTTACTGTTAAGTTGGTTTCAGTCTGTAGCATAGAGATCCTCTGAAAGAGTTGCTAAGCTACATACTGTCACTTCCTTAGTTCAGCAGATAACTGGCATATACTGTAGGCAAATCTAAGTACTTGGGACTGAACTTGTAGCAGTTTTGCAGTGCACATGTCACAATGTCTTAGCTTCCACCCTTATTAGCAACTTTGCTGTCCTCCGTGAACATCCTGGGGGTGATTTTGCAACTAAACGGCAACCATCAGATCTGCTCTGCTAATGATATGTCACAATGCTTTATCCCTTTCAGTGGGAAAACCTGTTTTGGTTCCTTATATCAATAGTGCTTTTAGGTAGTAGGTGCTATGGTGTACGCTGGTACCTGTAATGACGCAACACTGTTACTGTATATTGGCCTTTGGTGCAAAGTTGTGCAAGTGCTAGTAGAAACTTGCTGCTGTTCACTCAGTATGCATGTGAGCAGCTGGATTCTTAGGGTCAGTTGCTGCTGTTAATAGACAGAAGTGGGCAAGAAGAGGTGGCTTCACTTTTCATATTAACAGCAGTAGTGCACTACTTCTTTAGGGTACATTTTGCAAAGTTGCTCAGCCTCCAATGTAGAGCCAATGCATTATCTGCTAAAGTCAGATTGGATTGGAAAATGAATATTTTTCAGTACATTTTTCCTAGAGGGAACACTCTTATTTGTTTCAAACCTCCAGTAGCTCATGACCTGAAACACTAAGTAATAGCCATACGATTTTCACCAATAAGCATTGTCCTTCAGATGCTTTTATTCAATCCTTCCTTTTTTTGGTTTTTCTTAAAAAAAAAAAAAAAAGGTTTCAGGTGTATGATGCTTTTGGCAGTGGCAGATTTCCACATATCTGTGAGACATTTCCTTCTGTTTGTGTTTAAGTCTCTTTCATATTTTATTTGTTACTAGCAGTCACGGGTCTTGGGGCCGCATTAATTGTACTCTTGTTCCGTCTGCGTTTAACTTCTGGCAATGAAGGCAGAATTATCTGGGCCTGCCCTCCAGCTGACCTCTGCATTACCTGTGACAGTTCCTCAAGCCTACCAATTTGCTATGGAGGCCAGAATGCAGTGTTAGGATGTGTGGGATCTCATATCAATCTCCCGCTGGATAGCTTGGGGGGGGGGGCAAGGAACCTGCTTCAAAAGGTAAAACAGGTGGATAACTTTTTTTTTATCTGAGGTCCACATTCTCATATTTGACCACCTTCTAGGGACCACATGCCCCTGGTGGATGCGACCAGAGCCAAAAATGGGCAGAACAATGAACATAAATGTCACTTATTTACAGTAGGCACTCGCCCAACTACCTCTATCCTCTAGCAAGGTAAGGAAGTGCCCCTATCAGAGTTCAGGGACACATTCCAGCCAGGCAAAAATCATTTGAGGAGGTGATGGACTACATGGAACTGGGGAAATGGCTGGCAATATCTGAGATCAGGGAGAAGAGTCGGTGGAAGAAGATTGGAAGAAATTTAAAGTTTATTTACAGAAACATTGCAAAATTAAGGAATGTTAGAAGGATGTTGGAATGAAGTTATGTGGTTTTAGCAGATATGTTATAAAGGATTAAGTAAAAATAGATTGTCAATTGGTGAGAATGTTAAGTTACATTATATTAAGAAAAATTAATAGGACAAAAACAAAGATGGAAAGGATTTGCTGAAATAGCGAATTGAACTAGAATACAAAAAAGGGAGGTGTGAGGGGGTCAAAGAAACAAGCAAATGAAAGATAAGTTATGGAAGGTTTGATTTGTTTTTTAATTGTTTCTATTTTTCTGTTTTTTCTTTTCTTTTAATTTTATTTTTTATTGTGATGTGATGTCTTGTTTTTGTAACCTTTGAAACTTCAATAAATATTATTTTTTTTAAAAAATAATTTGAGGAGGGTGAGGGCGGGTGTTCAGAGGAGAGAAGGGGTGCCTGGCAAGAGTTCCAAGGCTCAGATAGAGTCCCAAAGGGTCACATTTGGCCCCTGGGCCTGTTTTGGGCTTTGATTCGTTTTAATATTTGTTGCTTTTCCAACAAGCAAGTTGAACTCAAAGCTTGAGCTTCCTTATCCCACGATTAAAGCCAGGGAACCTATATTGCAACCCCCTTAGTGTTTTGATTAGAGAGGAGGAAGGGTATACATTTGTGCCATCAACAGGACTTTGGCGGGAGGCCTGTCCTTGCTTAGACACTGCCCCAAGCACACTTAACAAATGCAGGATCAGCTGTTGTCACACAAGTGTACCACCAGCTGCACTGTGGTTTCATACACCTATGTTTGGTGCCTCGCAACACGGATACCCCTCCAGACCTTTGGCTCTTGGTAGTGCCTATATATGAGGTCCAAGCAGGAGACTTTGGAGAATGAGCGAGTGCAAACCAAACACTTAACAATGGGGACATGAAACATCCAGGGGATATCTTGGTCTGCCGAGACATTCCATCCCTGACCTGGAAGTCACTATACTTTAAACAAAATAATACCAAGAAAAATGATCGAAGGCGGGGTTGGAGCAGAAAGCTTGCATCCCTGGAATTCATTTGCAAGTTTTATTATTGTCGGCTGCAGTTCTGATAATAGCCTCCTTCCCTTCCCAACACTTTATTTTATTTCTGTATGGAGGTATCAAGCTGGGGTGAACCAGGGAGAGACAGATGATTATTAGGTAGGGAGATAGAGACAAGGGTTGCGTTGTGGATACAGTCAAATAATATTGTCTTGCTAATTTTTAGAAAGCAGTGAAGTCACAAGAATGACACACCTTGTATTGTGGCATATGAATGTGGGTTGCATTGTCGCTCCGAAATACCTGCCTCACCTCCACATGGTGCTAATGTTTAGTGTTCATCATCCAACACATTTCTTGTTGAAAGGGGTGTCTGCTCCCTTCCATGCTGCTTTTGAGCACTTTGATCTTGTGGGGTGGAATCCTGTCCCTCAGGGTCATGGGTTTGAACCCCTCGTTGGCCAAAAGATTCCTGCACTGCAGGGGGGTGGGACTTGATGACCCTTGTGGCCCCTTCCAACTCTACAGATTTAGGATTCTATGAGACGGTTCGCTACTGCTTGCCTTTCAGTGCTATCCTTTTGCATGGCAGTGCCTTACTAACTTATAGGACGAGGGTGCTTTGCAGCATCTGACCTTACCAGGCCTGTCAAAATGGTGTGACCATGCACCAGCCTTTGTGCCTAATTTTGACCCCCATGCCCCTCCCCACCAGACCCCACCAATTTGGAAAGCTGCAGCAAAAAGAAAAAAGTAGACATGTTACTGGGGTTGGGGCAGAGAGGTTGTCACATCACCCAGCAGTCATGCGAGGCAGAGAGGTCTCCACATGACCGAGCATGGGAAGAAGAAGAAGAGGAGGAGGAGGAGTTTGGATTTGATATCCCACTTTATCACTACCCAAAGGAGTCTCAAAGCGGCTAACAATCTGCTTTCCCTTCCTCCCGCACAACAAACACTCTGTGAGATGAGTGGGGCTGAGAGACTTCAGAGAAGTGTGACTGGCCCAAGGTCACCCAGCAGCTGCATGTGGAGAAGCGAACCCGGTTCACCAGATTACAAGTCTACCACTCTTAACCACTACACCACACTGGCTCTCAGTGCAAGTTGACCCTTCCTCACCTATCTAGGCATTTTAGCGGTGCAGTGGTGTTGCAGGGGCAGTGCCACAGGGAGGGTTGGGGTGCAAAATTTCAAAAGAAAAAAAAGTAGTAATAATAAAAGTACAACCTTCCCATCACACAGAAAATTCACCCAGTGTTTTATGGGTGGGCAGAGGCAGATTTGGGCAACAGCCTATCCTGCTCTCCACCATGCTAAATGCTCATGGGACTGCAGCTGCCACTTGGGTAGGTCATGGAGCTATTGCCCCTTCGTTCCTGCCTATTGGCTCGTGATTTTGAGGATACCTGCCTTGCCCCAGGCGCTAGCAAGCCACGCTATGCCACTGGCGGTGGGCTACCAGTTCAGAAGAGAGCTGTAAGGAAGGATTAGCAGAGAACACTCATGTACTAACACTTTGAAAGGTGTCGGGGTACATATGTGTGCACATTAGACTGAGGAGGACCCAGCATTATCTGCCTGAGAGTATATTTAATCATATGGGGGGGGGCGAGTTTTGAAGTGCCTCTGAGTCACACAGAATCCTCCCACAATGTTTCCTGGGCTGTGTGTGTGTCTGAATATTTGCACCTATGAAAGTGTTCTTTTGTAAGACTCAAAGGCTTGCTTTCTGCATTTTAACACTCAAAATTGGTGTTACCAGCAAGGTAGATGATGCATCCAGTTTGCGTTAAAAGTGTGATGCTTTGGAGAGAGCGACTCTCCCTAATATGGGCAGAGTGCTGTAGAAAGGCAACAAAATGGGCAGATGTGGAATGAGACACTGATTAATTAATTTGTGGTACTTGTGCTTCATGCAGAATTCTTTGCCTTTCTTTCTTCTATATTCCAAGATCAGTCTTCAAAATGTTTGTTTTGGATTTAGGACGTCTTTAAAATGCAGCATGCCTATTTGTGCAATACCTTTTTAAAAATAGCTAGGCAGCTGGTTTCCAGGAATACTTGTCCATGTCACATATATCTGACGCCTTTCTTGTCTCTTGAGGCCACTGACTACATTGCATATTTTATGATTACAGTGCAGCATTTTAATGGACCTCTGCCATATGGTTGAGTCATCTGCCCCATCTCCTGGTTTTGGGAGGATTACACATGGATCTTCTAAAGATTATGAAACATAACAGAAGAAAACTAACTCTTAGAGCACAGTAGACACTATCCATTTGTATTGGTCAGAACATGCAACCTGCTTAAAGCAAATACTGGATAAAATAATAGCATTATTATGGGGAAAACCTGTGGGTTTTGTGCCTCTTCATAAGTATGAAGTTGGGAGGTGGTGATGGGGAGAGACTTCTGATTTAAGGCAATGGCAGGCTGCCAAAGGCTGCTTCAGAATCAGTTATTTCAGTGTGGTATGTTTTTCCTAATAAAAACTCCTCATTTCTTTCTGAGAAGTGCACTTTACGAAGTAATTTTTTGAGTGGGAAGCCCTAAATTAGTCACTCCCTTCGCCCATCTGTTCCTGGAAACTGTTCAAAACAGTAACTCACTTAGTTGCTCGGTTCAGCAAGAAGGACTCAGATAATATGAAGCTTAGCCTGGGAAGAAAGCAACCTGGGCACATGATTGCTGTAAATTGTGACAATTGTCACTGGCAACTTTGGCAAGAGTGAACCTAATGCCCGAATTGCATTTTCCCCTGTGGAAAACAAGCCCAAAGTATGTGTGTGCTTGAAATCCACCCATTGTTACCTTTGCCTTGTCTCTTCCCTCTGCTCTCTTTTTGTTTCCTCCACTGCCACATTTTAGATTGTAAAATTCTCAGGGCAGGGATCAGTTTGCAGGCCTGTATCTTGGAAAGAGCCCATAGCTCAGTGCAATGTTAGAAACTCTGATATATAAGCTAAACAGAATGTCTAGTTGCCATTTGGGGGGCAAGACGGCTCTCAAGTCTTATTTTTCAAATGATGGATTGACTGTGATTGATTCTCAGTTAAACATCTGGCTACTTCAGATGACAACCTTGAGCTAGGTTAAAAGCTTTGAGAACTTAAAAGAAGAAAAGTCACTTGATCCAGGGACAGTCCACAAATATATTGGCCTCTTCCAACCTCTTTTTCTTAATGGTGACTGCTCCTGCTCAGGCTGCACAGGGAAAGCATTTTGGTTCCTGAAATTCATTCTGATTGCGCAGATTAAAATATAACTGATATAATTCTCAAGTGCTTGATAGCCAGGTGCAAAATGTGGCTGACTAATTTTGAACACTGGCTCAGTGGCGGAACATGTTTATGAATTGTGTATAGATTATCACAAAGGTGTTAGTGGAGGAGTAGTACGTCTGGTGAGGGACGTGTCATGCTCCTTCTGTGATAGTTTGTCCACCTTTGCTCCCCACCCTGCACTCAGTTTTCACCTGTAGCTTCCAGCAGCTGTCAGCATGTGACAGTGGCCATACCCTGGGAATGGCTTCAACTTGCCTGCTAAACCAGCTGAGGGTAGCCAATGGAAGGTGCCTTGTACAGTATTCCCACTTCCAACAACTCCTTTAGCCAAGCTAGTGCCAAACGCATTGCTCTGCTTTCCTTTGAACCACATCAGCAAGTCCAAGAAGGTGCTGTTGTCTGGGCGCAGCCCAGGACCTCCATACACACTGCCCAGGTTTGATCCCTGGTGTGGTCACTTCAGTGCTGCTAACACAGTGGATTAACTTCACTCCTCCGTTGTCTCTCAAGACAGGCAGATGCCAACAACAATAACTAAATGGAACTATTATTTTTAAAATATTGAACTGAAAGGCTCTCAGTTCATTGCACCAGCATCAAATTGTTCAGTGTTTCATATTGTTTGCCTTTTGGTGTTGTCTTGCAAAGCAACCTGTGTCCTTTTTTTTTTTTGAAAGGAACAGCAGGGTACAAATGGATGGTGTTGCACTTTTCATGCCATATTCTAACTCCTAGACACGCCTAATGATTTTTCAGGCCCGGAGATGGCCTCCTTTGCTTGAATCCCTGGATAGCCATTGCCACTTGAGGGTAGACATTGCTAGGCTTAAGGGGTCCAGTGGTCCAGGCAGCTGTGTAAGTTTGCATACATTTGCTTATGTTGCACTAAAGCACAGATGGTGCTGTTGTATAATCAGTGAAATTTATTGCCATTGGTGTTGGGGTGGGGGGCTAACCAGTGGAGAAAAGTCAATAGGTGCAAGAGGGTTTATTTTCAAATTGGTTATTGGATTTCCTGGTGCTTTTGGAACATCTGCGTTCTTCGGGGAAACCACTCAGCATGTATTCAATAATACAACAGACAAAGGAAAGCATTATTTTGCAGTATTGAATATTGATCACACTTTGAAGAGACCAGCTATTTTTATTTTTTACATTAATTTACTTTATTGGGTAGCAACTTTGCTAGAGCAGGGATGGGGGATCTGAAGCTTGACATTTGCATGTGGCTCAGTGGCTAATTTCACGCAACTAGCAATCTGGGTCTCCCCCAGCATTAGGTGGGGAGCAATATGGTAGACGGAAGAGGTGGTAGAGAGGGAGAGAGGTGGGTTAGTGGCCCCCAAAGACTTGTGGCATGGGCACCCTGAAAGAAAATAATTGAAGAAAACATTCCCTGGAGAATGAAATACAGTATACCAGTACACTAGTCTTAACTGGGTAGATAAATGAGTGGCTGCCCCTGAAGAGGAACACAGATCATGGAATCACAGAATTGGAAAGGGACCACAAGTCATCTAATCCATTGCAAGAACCTTTTGTCCAACGTGGGGCTCAAACCCACAACCCTGAGATTAGCAGTCTCATGTTCTACCAACTGAGCTATCCCTGTTGGATGCTGTATCAGGGAACATGATAACCAATTTCTAAACCAATCCTCTTGCAGTAGTTGGCTCTGTTGCTTCATCTTTTGGAGATGTGATGGAACCCACCTTTGCTTTGTTCAGAGCAGTTGCTACTGTCACCTCTTGTGCTAACCCAGGAAGGAAAAGGCAGAAGAGAAGTCCTGAATGGGATTGGGATGTTGGGTTTGAAGAGAGGTACTAACAGCTGTACCTCCTCAACACTTTTTGTTCCTTGTTCTTCACAAGTTCTCTTTAAAAGCTGTTCTTCATCAGAAGGTTCTTCACCCCATCAAGGTAGGGTTCATCTTGCCAGTGGCGGCATCACCATTTTCTTTTTGTAAGAGAAAGCATAATAGGTAGAGAGGGGGGGAGGGAGGGAGGGAGAGATTAGGAAGGGAAGAACAATGCATGCCAGAAGGAGAGGAGCAAGGTACAGACATTTGTAATTAAAAGTGGCTTTCCGATTAGAGATTGGGGCAAAAGGTGGGCTTTGGGTCTTAAAAGGTTGAAGGCTGTGGGTGTAGGATGTTTGAGAGAAAAGAAGCTTCTCAGGTTGGAGTTCCTCATGTAATGGTCTTCCTACTGGTGCTTTGATGGCAGAGCTACATATTACACGTGGGGTTCCTCCCCCCCCCCTTATAATGCAGGAGTGCAGCAATTGCAGTGCAGACTGGACAGGAATCTTTAGGAAGATTTGCATTGACATATTTTCTGATGCCCTAGGTCCAGTTTAGCATGTCTATTTTATTTGTATATTGTGAACAAAACTAAAAACCTAACTGCCAAGGGTGCCTAACAATAATTGTGTTTTCAGTTGGAATCCATTCATTGTTGTTAATGAGCTCATGAAACAGAAAATTTTATGTGAAAAATGTTCTGCCCTTCATTACTGGTTGTGAGAAATCTGCTTTGGTTTGAGTCGTGGAGGACGAGATTTCGTGGTATCTTCAAACTTTTAGTCTACCTAAAGAGGCTGAATTAGTCCAGATAATTTGTGTTTGGCTGAGTGGATAGGTGCAAAGCGACTATCTCCGACACTTGTCATCTTGATAATTCTTTTTTTAAAAGCAAGTACTTGCATTGCTAATTAGCTTGTGAATCACCTATCTCATTGTCCACATCTCAGACGTCCATCATATTGTGTTCACTTCTGTGTTTGTGTCTTTAGGAATGCAAAAGGAATTTCCTTTTATAATTAAATTGTCCTAGAAGACTGGATGGTAACTAGTCAGCTAAGAGGTACATCAACAATACATGGCTTCTGGGAATAGGTTTTTTCTTGTTGCTGAATGAAGAGGTGGGGAAAAAATACACCCAGATTCCAGAGAATTGCTCATACTTGGCTTAGCTGCACAGAGGGGCCCATTGTTTTCTGTTGCAAAAAGCCAAATTATAATTTTAGGGCTACTTTTAAAACCATGAAATTCAGGGGTTTCTTTTTAAGGGCTTTTCCAGACTTCTGCTACTTTGAAAATGCATGCAACCAAATAAGAAAAAGTGTATCCTGGCTGTTTGCCTTGGGGATTTATTGGTTTTCAAACATTTGCAGAGAACAACAAGAGAAGGGGGGGGGCACACACAAAGAAAAATCAATGTAAATTGGAAAATACAAGCTTAGACAGTCACTCTCCAGCCTTTCAGGCAGAGGTCTTCCACATCAATTGCTACCTGATCCTGTGAATTGTCAAATCTATGTACACGGAGGTCTTGCTATCTGAACACAATGCATCCTCAGGGAATAATTTGTTAGGTGAGCGTTCACATAATAAGTCTACGATTTCCATTGATTCCTCTGGGGAGATTTCTAATGCATTCCCATCCACTGAATTTTGACCCCCAAATGGTGGGGGGGAACCCCTCAGAAAAACTCTCTGAAACCTTGCAAAAGGCAAACAAGGAAAGGAAGAAAATGCTCTCTTGTCTGATTTCCCACCCTCCCACCCAAGGTTTCTGGCAAAACAGCTGCCACAGACCAACAAAACACAAAAAGTTAGGCTTTTTACAGGCTGCTGATTTGTTATTACATGCACTTTCAGCTGTTTAGATATCTGAATCTGTGGAGTGTATAGCGAAATTTGAGTACTAATTTCTCATGTTTGGATAGGTGAATTTTCTCATGAGCATTTGGCGAGCAGGACCTGCATGTAATTTTACACCTCAATGTGAAGAATAACTTGCAAAATGTAGATAGTATTTGGATGTAAAAGTTCTCTCATGTGGAGCAACTCTATGCTCAGAACTAGTAACAAATTATTATTGGCCTGAAAAATTGTGTTGGGTTGCTTGTGCAAATGGGTCACGTGAAGGGACTGCTGAATTGAAAGTGCCCTGAAGGTTTTCATATGTCTGCACTTCATATTTCTCATTTATGGAAGTTGATACGGAGGTGGTCTGTTTTCAACCAAAGAGTATAAAACAAGATTTTAGCCAGTCATATTCATGATCTAATTTCAAAGTGACCTTTAGCTTCTTCTGCTAAGTTTAGTTGTGTGGTCTGTGAACCACTTAAGGTAAGTGTTGAGAAAGGCCTGGAGAATCAAGAATGCTAAAGAGCAAATATTTGTGGTTTTAAAGATCTTGCCCAGTGGAGTTGGAGGACTGAATCCCCAGCCTTCATTGAGCCGAAACACCAATGCCTCACAGTACAGCAGTTGCACAGCACTGTGTTTCATGCTCCCTTTGAGTGGGCCATTTCAGAGATAGTCGTCTGCGAGAATCAAAACTTTTTCTCAGCAAGGAGGATGGGATTTTGCCAGGCGATCAGGAGATACCTGATCATCATTTGGGACAAAACCAGAACCTGGGCAGGTAGCAAAATGCAGTGTAAGCCTTATCAGTATTATGGGAGCATTCTAATTATTGGCATCCATCTGTCTTGAGAGACAATGGAGTACAGCTCTGGGGGTGAAGTCACACGGCTGCATTAGCAGCATCAAAGTGACCTCCCCAGGGTGGAAGCCTGAGCAGTGTGTATGGAAGTCCTGGGCTGCCCAGATGACGTGATCCCCCTCTTGGCCTCACTGATGTGGTCCAAAAGAAAGCAGAGCAATATGTTTTGCACCAGCCTGGCTGCAGGAGTTGCTAGAATGAGCCATGCAAGACACCATCCAACCGTCTTAGGGACTCCACTTCTTAGACTTTTCTACTTGCAAAGATACCCTGCGCGGAAGCTGAGGTTTCCTTCTCCTGCAAGGGTTACCTTCCCAGGTTGCTGAGCCCCATCTGCCCCTCACTTCCCTCTACAGCATGTACAGAACCGCCTACTTGACCGTTGGACCCACTACTGGTCCGCTTAATCCCCTGGAGCCTGTTTTTGCATGCAGGGAATTCCCCCCAGAGAGTTTTGAGACCCATCAGCTAAGTGATGGATTTTAAAAGTTCTTAAAACTGCTACTAGAGAACCTCTTTGCATGCACGTGGCACACTTCCAGTGTTTCCTATACAGCTGCTCGGTTTGTACATGTGCCAGCATTTAAGCAGCATTTACTGAATTAAGCAGGTGTACTCCTATTCCAAGCCTTTGGGGCAGGGGTTGCTCCCATATGCTGCTGAAATCCCATCATTCCTAATGATTGGCCAGTGCTGTCTGGAGCTGATAGAAGTGGACGTCCAACAACACCTAAAAATGCACAGATTCTGTGCCCCTGTTTCAAAGCAAGATCAAAACACTGATGGTGTCGCAGGAGGTACCGTATTTTTTGCTCTATAACACTCACTTTTTCCCTCCTAAAAAGTAAGGGGAAATGTGTGCGGGTCTTATGGAGTGAATACAGGCTGCGCAGCTATCCCAGAAGCCAGAACAGCAAGAGGGATTGCTGCGTTCACCTCTTGCTGTTCTGGTTTCTGAGATTCAGAATATTTTTTTTCTTGTTTTCCTCCTCCAAAAACTAGGTGCATCTTGTGGTCTGGTGCGTCTTATAGAGCAAAATATACAGTACTTCCAGAGCAAAGAGAACTCTTGAAATGAGCGACTGTCAATTGGTCCCTTTTAGACACACCCACACATATGTATGCAAGTGTTAAGATATACAGAGTGTTTCCTTCTTTGTGAACATTTTACAAACACACACACACGCACACTTTTTTTCTTAATTACCTTCTGATGTATTGAGATAGATGGGCTGCATGTGGTGACGGTAATTGCTCTTGTCCTCTCTTGAGAAGTGCAGGCAATAAATCACCGGTCATTTTATTGCTGACTTGCAGGTTTGTTGAACAATGAGAGGCAGCCTGTCATCTTGCCAACACGCTAGCTGCATGCTGCCAATGATTTAGACTTCGGTTTCCGCTCTTGGCCCGAGAACATGGGCCCACTTTGTCTTAGAATTGCTCTTTCTGCTTTGGTTCTTAATTCTGCACACGTTGGGATGTTGTTGTGGGGCGGGGGATGTGATGGGAGAGGATTAAGGTTGTCAGGACATTTCTTTTTAAAAAACAACAACAAAATAAAGGGTTTCTTACAGTTTTTAATTGCCAATGGAGAAGTTTCTTTTAAAGGGAGAATGGTTCTAGCCCTCATGAATGCTCGGAATTTTAAAGCCACAATTGTTACAGGCTTAATGGTTCACAAGCAAAATATTGATAATTTTGAACTGTGCTCTGAGGAGGATCTGCTTCGCAAATGCCTTAGGACACAATTCACTTGTGTGTGTGTATTCTTGTATGGAGAGTTTCTTACTATCTCTATGGGCAGATTAAGGAAATGATGGTGGTTTTGAGAGTGAGCAGAAACCGAGAGGTTTGGGAGAATGGTGCCTTGAGGGCTAGAAAATTGCTTTGTTGTTGTTGTTGTTTTAATGGAAGCATAGAGTTCTGAATGTTGCAGCACATACCAACTTCTGTTCTCTTGGGTAACCATCATGCACAACCCTAGCTGTTCACAGGTCATTTGGAAGAGCAGCTTCAATAAGTGGGACATCAAATTGCCACACCCGGATATTTTGAGTCCTTTCTAGGCAAATCCCCATTCTTTGATAGAATTGATGACCCTATCTGTAATGATGAACCTTGGAGAGCCATCTTATTCTATACAAGCTGAGATTTTTCATTATTCTATCAAGAATCTGCCTCAGTTGCCCTGGTTGGTTAGGTGGCTGAACATTTGCTTATTTAGCACACAGTCATTAGCCCTGTAGCTTTATTTCAGTGTTTTAGCTGAGGCTTAAGATGGGAAAAGATCCTTTCCAGAGCAAGCACTAAAGGCTGAGATATGAATAATGATCTGTATGTGTGCGTTTCAAATCTATATATAGGCTTTTCTACAACTGGAAGAGATTATCTCTCCCCATTCTCCCTACACTCCATTTTGTTGACAACAGTTAATTATTTATAAGAGGTCTTGAACTTTTCCATGCAGCAAAAGTTAATGTCTATAGCACCCTTTTAAGCATGCAATTTAAGCTTTTAAAATTGTTTAACTAACAACAACAACAACAAAAGCCTAAACAGCAACTTGAGTAGAACTTGGAGTACATGCTGCTTTTCTGCCAAAAAGTTTGTTTTGGGACAGTCTCATTTCCATAACTCATATTTTGAGGAAGTTTTCCTTTGTAGGCATATTCCTTCTAATCTTTGCCTCTTCGGATAGAACAGAGTACAGTGGTACCTTGGTTTACGAACTTAATCTGTTCCAGAAGTCCGTTCTTAAACCAAAGCATGCTTTCCCATAGCAGCAGGGAACTCAATTTAGAAATGGAACACACTCAACATGTTCTTCTTCCAAGGCAAAGTTCACAAGCCAAAACACCTACTTCCAGGTTTGCAGCATTCTTAATCTAAGTTGTCTTAAACCAATGTACCACTGTACAGCATTTGCAGTGTTCAGCTTAAGTCAAATCTTACAGCAGGTGTGGATTGAGTTGGGCCTTGAGAAGTCTATTTCATAAACTAGAATAATCTTGTTTCACTGATGTGTGTTTTAAATTTACAAAGCAAGAGTTCATGCTTTTAACCTTAGAACAGCAAAGGTATAGATTATTTTCCTAAGTGATCTTGAGTTTGGAAATATAAGTGCCTGTCTGGATCAGATCAGATCAGATCACTGTTGTGCATTATTTGCAAGAATTTAGGGGTGAGGAATCTGTGGCCTTCCAGATGTTGATGGACTCCAATTCCCATCAGCTCCAGCCAATGTGCTCAAAGATTGGGGATAATGGGAGTAGTAGTCTGGAAACGAAGTACCAGTTTGCCATCCTTTACACCAGGTGGTCCACCAGAAATTGGCTAGTAGGCTGCGATTCACCTTCTTCCAATCTGTGTTGGAGACTACTAAGTCTGTTGGTGACTTTTTAAGACATGCAGCCATGCAAGTCCATTTCATGATTTAGTACTGAACAGGCTGAACAGGTGGGAGGAATCATATATTGCTTCCTATGCTGGTTTTTATGGTTTCCTTGACATCTGTCTTGGGAGACAACAGAAGGTTGTGCTTTTAAGGGTGAAGTCTAACCATTGAAGAGCTACAGCACCTGCTGTGACTGTAGAGACCCATAAGGGAGAGACTGGGGCAGATGAAGGTGTCCGTTTTTGCTGGTGCAGATGCCCCATGGCTTTTCTTCTCTCTGCACTCCTCCCAGCAGTTATTTCTCCTTAACACTGCCGTTAGCTAATTAATTGTTCGTGCTGTTTTGCTACCTGCAAATCTCAAATGCTTTGGAAGTGCTAATTGATATGATAGTGTTACCAAGTCCTGCTCACTTCCCTGAGATCAGGTTAGATCGATTTTTATCAAGATAACCAGTTGGCAATCCTTATTTTGAAAGCATTGGTTTTAATCAATCTTCTGGAGAAAGGGCGCTTTCTCTTCTCTGTTGAAACCATCGTCGGAACATTTCAAATTGCAGCTCGGCAGAACCTGTCTCGAGGAAATATTTATTGCTAGTCCCTGTAATACTGCTGACAATGATCACTCTGGTCCCAGGGTGTGGAATGAAGGTACATGAGGCCACCACCTTGCTGAAGCTAAGCAGGTGTGGGTCTGGTCAGTGTCTGGATGAGGTTGAGAAGGTTATATATACCACCTTGGGTTCCATAGTGGAAGAAGGACAGGATATAAATTTAAGGTGGGTGGAATGCACCTAATAGAATATAGGGAGGTTATTTAATGTGGGGAGTATGTGCATGTAAGATTATGAACACTTTTTTAAATCCTGTCCCTTCTCCAAGGAATTCAGAGTGGCATGCATGCTCTTCACCACTGCTTTTATTTATCTTCTACAGCTACCCTGAGAAAGCAGTTTTGTGTGTGATGTAGTGTGCAACTGCTATGGAAAAGGCAAATTCCTTGCTGGATGTCATTAGAAAAGGCGTTGCAAATAAAACTGCCAATAACGCAATGCCCTTACACAAATATTAGGGGGTGAGTGTTGCACTTGGTCTGGTCATTGCACCTCCAAAAAGGATATTGTGGCACTAGAAAAGGGCAGCCAAAATGACCAGGAGACTAGAGCATGGGTAGGCAAACTAAGGCCTGGGGGCCACTTCTGGCCCAATTGCCTTCTAAATCTGACCCATGGACGGTCTGGGAATCAGCGTGTTTTTACATGAGTAGAATGTGTCCTTTTATTTAAAGTGCATCTCTGGGTTATTTGTGGGGCATAGGAATTCGTTCATTTTTTTTCTTCAAAATATAGTCTGGCCCCCCACAAGGTCTGAGGGACAGTGGTCCGGCCCCCTACTGAAAAAGTTTGCTGACCCCTGGGCTAGAGCATCTCTCTCTTGTAAGGAAAGGCTGCAACATTTGAGGCTTCTTAGAAAAGGGTGAGTGGAGGGTGGGGAGGAGATTGATGTGTCCAAAATTACCGTATTTTTCGCTCTATAACACGCACCCGACCATAACATGCACGTAGTTTTTAGAGGAGGAAAATCCGTAGGCATGCCACCCGTAGGCATTCCCTCCATAACACACACAGACATTTCCCCTTACTTTCTAGGAGGGAAAAAGTGAGTGTTATGGTGCAAAAAATACGGTATATAAGGTGTGAAGAAGGTAGCATAGGAAGCTTTTCTCTCCCTCCTTCCTAAGGCTAGAACCCGGGGCCATCCAATTAAGCGGAAGGGGTGGGAGTTTCAAGGCAGGCAGAATGAAGCATGTCTTCACACAGCACCTAGTTAAACTGTGGAATTCGCTACCCAGAGATGTAGTGCTAGTTGCTGACTTGGACAGCTCTAAAATGGGATTAGACAAATGCATGGAGGATAAGGCTATCAGTGACTGCTAGTAACGATGGTTATATATTACCTCCAGCAATCAGAAGCAGCAATGCCTCTGAATGCCAGCTGCGGAGGAACATGAGTGGGAGAGTGCTATTGCATTCATGCCTCGCTTTCAGTTTTCCGTAGGCACCTGGTTGACTAATCGTGGTGGGAGAAAAATCCTGGACTCGATAGGCCCTTGTTCTGATACAGCAGGGCCCTTATGTTCCTGCAATTGACCTAGTCAGGAATTTGGCCCCGGCTCAAAGTCCCAGCATGCTAGCCGCTACATCACATGCCTTAAAAAATAAATAAATCCATTGAGATGGTTTGGTGATTCCATAGTAACGTCTTCCTCCTCCCTGTAACCAGTTTTATGTGAGAGCAATTGCAGAATTTGTTGCCAGTGGTGACCATACTTCTGGGCCATTGTGCAAAATACATTTAGGATCCCTCTCCTAATTAACATGCATGGCAAAAGTGGTAGGAAGCTCTTCACTGATGACACTGTCAGTGCATGTCTTGGTCTCCAGGAAATTCCCACTATGTGTCTCTCTGAATTAGGAAAGGCAATCAAGCTTTATACTTGGCACGTTTCTGGCAGAGAAAAAAGTTAAAACAAACCAAAGTTATTTTTATATCTGTCACATACAACAGAATTATCATATATGGTAATTTAAGGGTATTTCTGTGTTTAGTGGGAGGCCCTCATACCCTATTGGTTATGGGAGGAGGCCTGTGTTTAGTGGGAGGCCCTCTACTGTTGGTTGCTCCTTCTCCTGACTCAATTTTGCCTTGAAAGCTTGGGTTGAAAAATTAGTGGTATGCACTATAAGCCATCTTTTCAGTTTGGGATGTATACAACTATTGCTTAGTGGTAGAGCACATGCTCTGCATGCAGAAGGGCCCAGGAACAGTCCCTAGCATCTCCAGATAAAACTGGGAAAGGTGCTCATCTGTAGTCTTGGGGAGCCATCCTCAGTCAGTATAGATCAGCTTCTCCCAACTGGTACCCAGCTCTTTTGAACTACAGCTCCCATCCATCCCAGCCAGCTTGGCCAGTGGTCAAGAGTGTTGGGAGCTGTAATCAAAACACCTGTTGGGAAGCAGGTTAGGGAAAGCTGATGCAGAGAATATTGAACTAGATGGACTAGTAGTCTTGAGTTCCTTTGCAACAAAAATGTAATCCTGGAAATATAAAGTTTTCATACTGAGGTCACTTTTTAAGGTTCTTAGATCTTATTGTTTTTTAAATCACGCACATGCTAGTGTTAAATAATTTTGCGACTGCATTTGAGTGCTGTTTTGTGTATCATTGCTACTGCATTCCTTCTGCTCCAGAAGTCAGTTAATATTGAAGGGAGCGAAGTCCAGTGGTAAATGGTTGTCAAATGACAACTTGGATGAGGTGCAAAGTGGCAAGACCTGCTTTTCTGTAATGGGGTGACAGCGTTCTGTTTGTTGTTCCCTACTCGAGATCCTTTGGTTTGTAGCCCTTAGTTTATCTTAAACTGTAAAATTCATATATCTCGTTTTTCTGGGGGCTGCACCTCTGGAAGTGAGAGCATTATGGCTAGGATGCCAATCATTTGACCATCAAATGGTAATCTATTAATGGACAATATATTTGACCATAGTCAGCTATTCCAAGGAGCTAAGGCCATTATATAGCCAGTTTCTTGCCATTGGTAGTTAACAAAAAGGGCTCAACCACACTTCCGTTTGCCCCACTGCTTTCCACTGGGAAAGTCCATGGTTTAGCGCTGAGTTAAAACAAACAGCAATTGGCTTTTCTGCAGATTGACATTTGTTCTGAATTAGTGCTGAAGAGCAGGTTTACTGGGGGAAAGGCCAAGCTGCTTGGACCTATGCTTTCTAGGCACAGGACAAGCGTAAATGACCAAGAGTTTTTGACCATTAAGGTGGCCATACTTCTTTAGACCTTGTCATGTTTCGTTGCTTTGTCTTTGTTGTTTTGCTATATATGGTCTAAAGTAAAATGACCATTGAATGCAAGTGGTTCTCAGCTTCCCATACAGGTGGAAGAAAAATAGTGCTGTTAAGCTGTAATTACAGACTACTCTGCATAAATACATGCTTAAATGTGCAACTATTGTAGGAGAGGCTAAATGAAAGAAGTGTAATGTTAGCCGTGGTGTGCCAGAATGTGGACGTGTGAATGCAAGCACTTGCAAGTTTGCTTGAGTTCTCTCTGAAGCTGATTGCTTTGTGCCAAGAATTGAGGAGGTCAAAACCAGATAGATGAGAGTCTAAAAGACTGTCACAAAGACAGACAGTTCTCTCTGACTTGCACTAGGCTGTGAGGACTCTAGGCTATGAGAGAATGATTCTGAATGAGAGGGTGACCCCCTTTCTCTTGCTCTGCATAGTTGAGGATCTTGGCAAATGGATTTATGGTTCCTGTTGGGCATGAAGTTAGAGGTCCTTTGGATTTTACTAGCCAAAGTTGGTTGAGAATCCAGAAATGGATAATGCGCTGAACTCTGAGAATGGAAACCTTGATTCAGATCAGTTCAGCTTTGTTCTTCATCTGCTTGCATTTTCTCAACCTAACGCTTTTCACAGGGGTTTGGGTAGGATTTATTATGAAATGGAATAACGCCTCCTAAACTGCCGTGAGTTCCTTGGAGAAAGGGTGGGATACAATTGTAATAAACATGCCTGCAATCACCTTTTTACTTAAAACTGCTTTTAAGTAAGAACAACGGTTTCTTGTGACACCTTAAAGACTAGCACATTTATTATGACATAAGCTTTCGTGGACTTAATCCAATGCAGATGCTTTTAAGCAGTCACAGCAACTGCCCCCCTTTATGTCTTCACGGTGAATTGCTGCTTTATTTAACCGCTTCCATGTTGAAATTCAAGGTTGCTTAGGATGCAGCTTTGCTTTCAGAGCAGAATTCATCTGTTGTTTTGTGAACTGGTGTTCCCGTGCTGAACAAAGCATTGGTGTGTGAGGGCTATAAAAAGAGGGTTTGGGGGGAGTTGTTGTTGTTGTTGAAAAGCCATACACTCACTCACACACACACAGTTTTCTCCTTCCTTTGGAACACAAGCCTGTTGCCTCTGCATATCTGCCAGGTTCTTTGTCACTGGCTTCACTGCTTTCCATGTTTTAGGAAAGCAAATTTCTGCAGCCTCTACTTGTTGGGAGCATCCTCCCATGGTTTAGAACCCTTGTCATCCAGGGTTCAGAATAGTGGGGGGAGCCTTCATGGGTAGAAAAGGCAGTGTGCCGCTGAAGTTCACTTTCTCAGAATGTGGACAGTGATGAAGCTGGCAGTGTGGACTCCTATGTGCTCTCCCCTTGCGTGACGACAGCTGTGCATGTGAGGAAATGCCCAAATAGGGTTAGTGTGAATGCCAGCAGAGAACTCCCCACTTGCATGGGGACTAGCAAATGGAGCAAAAATCCAAGCTGAATTTCAGCAGCTGGGTTATGGTAGCTTGTTCCAAGTTTATTTTTCATTTTAAGTTCTTGGCTTGGATCGTGAAGCAGTGATGCAAGCTTGGCTTGCAGCTGCAGCAGTGTCCGCAGTTCATTAGTACCGGAGGCAACTCCCTTCCTTCGTTGTGTCAAACAGCATTGTCTTCCTTGGCGATGGAGGGAATATTACTGTAAATATTTGTGAATTCTATGCATGTGAAAGAGTTGCTTTACCTATTATCTGCAGCTTAAACGTACTAGTTTCAGAGCACATAGCTGTGTCCAAAGTTTCAGTGGGGCTTTCTGCATGTTTTTGATGGGGAAGATACTTCCAAGCAAATGCATCCCCACATTTTGTTGTTCAATGAGGACCAGTTTATTATGGGTGAGAGTACATGTGAAGTCTCCTTCCTAACAGTCCTTTGCAGCCAATTTCTTAAGGGCTCTGATGCACAAGGCAGAATGCAGGCATTGTGTTTTGAGTTGCAGTAGTGCGCTAGTGTACCACAATATGAGAGATTGCACCAATGCACCTTCTACAAGGGTTGATCACTTTACTCGTAGTCCTGTACTACCTTTAGAGGCTAACAAATATATCATGGCATTGTAAGCTTCTATGGGCCAGAGACCATTTTCAGGTGCCTAAAATGGCCTGAAGTGTAGGGAGGTGTTTAGCTCCTTAAGGTTCAGGGCACATGGTGAGAGGGAACATAATGCATTATCCTTGGGTGAAGCTGAGCAGGTCTGGGTTTGGTCAGGGCTTGAGATGACAAATATCAGGGAGCTCCATTTATGCCTCCTTGAGTTCCATGTAAACCAGGCATGTCCAAAGTCTGTTTTGGGGGCATAATCCGGCCCGCTGGTTGGTTCAATCCAGCCCCCGTGACAGTTAATTTCCTGGGGTAATATCCTAAAAAAACTCAACAACTTCAATCCTACAAAAAGGTTAACAACTTTGGTCAGCCCTTTGGTCAGCCCTCACGGCCCTTCACTTCATCAGATCTTGGCCCTCTTTGAAAAAAGTTTGGACACCACTGGTGTAAACTGAGGATGGGAAAGGGCTTCAGTTCAGTGGTAGAGCATCTGTTTTGCATCTCAGGTTCAATCTCTCGCACGTGGGAATGTCCCCTGCCTAAAGCCCTGGCAGGTTTCTGCCAATCAGTGTAGACAATACTGAGTTAGCTAGCACAATGGTCCACCTCTGTGTTAGGCAACTTCCTATGTTCCTGTGGAGACGGAAATAAAAATTTGACAAAGGGGAGCCCCCATTGCGAGAGGGAGGAGCCACACTACTATGCAGAGGACAAATGAATGCAATCCAAGCAAAGTGGGTGTGTGCAGTGGCTCTAGTTTGTGCAAGGTCTTGTGTGACGTTCTTGTACCTAGAATGGTCCATTATAGATTGTCCATAGCCCTCTTTGTGGAGAAAGGGTGTGTTTTCCTTCACAAGCTAATGCACTGGTTTTAAGGGAAACAAAGGCGCTACCTAGTGTTTCTTTCTAGTGAGCTGTTTCTTTCCTCTCTCTCTCTCCCCTTCCTTCTCCAGACCAATGAGTGGAATAAGAATGATGACCGACTGCTGCAAGCTGTGGAGCATGGCGACGCAGAGAAAGTGGCATCACTGCTGGGTAAAAAGGGAGCCAACGCCACCAAACACGACAGTGAGGGCAAGACTGCGTAAGTAGCTTAGCTAAGACGGCAACCATTTTTTATTCCGTACCCCAAAAATAAATAAAATTCCTGTTTGTTTGGAACTTGTAATATTGTGAGTTAGTGCTTCACGCCAGTGGGTCATCCAGATTCTAGCACTGCTATGCCTAATTCATTTGCAAACACTTTTATTTTATTTCATTGCTGGAATAATTATGTCTTGTGTCAGGCACCACTGTTTTAAATCAAAGTACGGTGCATTTCCTGTAGAAATCAGCCATGCAGCGTGTTTACTATGAGTGTCCAAGGTTTTTGTTAAATCAAATTTTCCACCTGCACCCAGCAAGACACCCCATGTTAAAAGAATAGAGTCAAATTGATTCAAAGTGTGCTTTGCTCCATGCTTACATGCTGTATCAGTGCAGTGGCAGTTTCTTCAGCTGTTGCTAAATGTTCTACCAATGGCCCTTGTGTTGATGTTAATCTCAACTCAGTGACATTTACACCCATTCAAGGCCCTTTGGAGCATGCTGAAAATCACTTGTCTGTTCCTGCTGCTGCATCAGATTTGTGCTGCCTAAACTGGTACTTCTCAAACCCTGGGTTTTCCCAGGTTTCCTCAAGATTGCCTTTTAAGCACAATGCAGCTGGCACCTTAAAGTGTCCCATCATAGATAGCTCAACGAAGATGTCGACCCAGTGTGTGCCAGCTGTGAAAAAGGCAAATGCCATGCTAGGGATTGTTAGGGAAGGAGCTGAAAATAAAAAAGTTGCGTATCATAATACCATTATACAAATCTATAGTGCAAAGTCCTGCTTAGGAAGGCAGTTCTACTTGGCATGAACCTTAGTGCTGATGCAGATGTAATGCACTGGTTTAATCAAACCGAGGAAAGGAGAAATTTGTGCAGGAGTTGTGGTTAAGGGACCCAATCAGTGTCATGCCCCCAAATTGCTAACTCTGATTAGGAGATTGGTTCAGAAAGAGCACTCCTGCTTTTCTATGGGCCAAACAATCCATCACATAATTGGTTTTAAATTAAATGCAGGTCTGCCCTAATAACTTGTAATGTGAGGGCTCTGCAAATGATGTACGCCAAGGTGTCTGTTGTCTTCTGCTTTCTTCCATAGTGTGTCCTATCAAGACAATTTTTGTCTGCCTGTGGGTCCAGTATTGCAAAGTATCCTCAAGTCTGGAGAGAAATAGCTAGGGAGAAGGAATTGTGGACAGGAGAGAGTTCAGTGTTACTTGATAAACTCTCATTTTTGTGCAAAAATCACACCCTGATTGCCATCATTTTTTACATGTGAATTGGGACAGGCATGGTTTAGACATGCTATTGTCATGTGTAGGAAACCCTGTAATATATTTGTGTGGAATAATGCAGTAAAGGATAGGCACCTTTCTAAAAAATATTACTACACAAGACAGGGACAGGGAACCTGTGGTCTTCCGTGTGTGTGTGTGTGTGTATGTGTGTGTTTGGACTCCATCAACCTCAGCCAGTATGGCCAGTGGTTAGGGACGATCTCACTTGTAGTCAAAGAGGATCTGGAGGGCCGTGGATCCCACACCAGAAACCTCAAAGGTATTTGTATATGTTTCCTGTTCCAGTTCCAGTTCTGATGTCTCATGCAGAGTTTGCCATGCCTTTTTATTTTATTTTTAAATAGAAGCACAAGATTTTTGGCATTAATCTTTTACAGCCACAAAAAGAATCAATTTTCTGGACAGTTGAGAAATAGCTTAATATTTCATGTCCCTCGAAAAAGCAAAAGGCTTTGAAAATGTGGGCAGATTGGGAGAGAGGAAGAGCCATTCATAGGGAGAGTGAGTGACTCCTGGGCAGCTTCTTGCACACTATGAAGTTGAAAAGCACAGCCGTCCAGGCTTTGTTTATGGAGCCACACGCTTGGCTTCTTGCTTGCTCTGCTAGTTCTGTTCAGGAGCGTTTTCTGTTTGCATGAAGAGTTTGGACTTGATACCCCACCTTTCACTCCCCTTAAGGAGTCTCAAAGCAGCTAATAGTCTCCTTTCCCTTCCTCCCCCACAACAAACACTCTGTGAGGTGAGTGGGGCTGAGAGACTTCAGAGAAGTATGACTAGCCCAAGGTCACCCAGCAGCTGCATGTGGAGGAGCGGGGACGCGAACCCGGTTCCCCAGATTACGAGTCCACCGCTCTTAACCACTACACCACGCTGTATGAAGAAACGGAACGATGGTGTTGTCTGCAAGTGACCTGAACGGAATCCTCTTCCGTTGCATCTTAAATATGGCATTAAAAGGATCTGTATCGCTTTTGAAAAGGAAAAAAAAAGAATTTGAGTGGGCTTTAGCCAACTAAGTTTTACTCAGAGAAGACCTATTGAAATCAATGGACCTAAGTTATTCACATCTATTCATTTGACTGTGAGCAGGACTAATATTTGATACAGTCGGTTGGGTTCCCAAAAACACTCAAGCACATGAAATTTAAGTGTCCTGTTTATTTTGGCTGCATGCACACACTTCTTTACTGAGATTAGATTCTTCAGCCTCTGTAAATCCCAAGAGAGTGTGTTTCTTCAAGCTTCCTCAGCTGGAAAATGATGCATTACATGATCAGTTTTTACCAGGAAACAGTGGTTACCTGGGTTTGCATCAGAATCTCCTGCCAGTGGCGTAGCATGGGGGGTGCAGGGGGGCCGGCCGCACCAGGCGCAACATCTGGGGGGGGCACGCTCGCACTCGAGTGCTAAAATCCACGGGTTAGGGGGTTCAAATTACTTGCCTTGCCCCGGGTGCTGACAACCCACGCTACGCCACTGTCTCCTGCTAAAACAAAAGGAAGAAACTTGGTTTAGGATCGCCTTTCAAGGTGCTTTGATGACCTGGCTGTGGGACTTCAAAGCACCTTGCGCCTGCCATCATTCTGATATCAGGTGATTGACAGGGGCCCTTGATAATGATCTGTCTCACGGAGCTATAAAAGAGGTCTAAGAGCAAAGTTCATTTCTGCTGCATAGTTGCCCTTAGAGATGCCTTAGCTGATATTCCCAGCCTTAGATCTGTGCAGCCTCATTTTACGATGTAGCCATGGATGAATGATTTATCGATCCCATAACCGAATCGCTTCCTGGTGTGTGTGTTTACATAATTAGTCTGGAGGTGACACAAAGACCAAAATACAGCGACAAAGTCTGTTATGCAGCTAATTCTCCCAGTGGGATGGGGTTTTTTTGTATTTTTATTGTAATGGAACTGGCGACTGAAACATATCAACATTGCCCCCCTTTCCAAGAACCTTCCCTGATGCGAAAAACAGGAGTTTATCCTTTGCACTGCACTTATGCTAACTTTGCTCTATCTGGCTTATTACCATCATGGTTTGTTTCCTTTTCATATAAGAAGATTCTTCGTTTAGGAGGGGAAAACACCACATATGTACTCAGTTCTGAGCTTGCTTGGATCATCTGAGATAAGAACTACTAATAAAACATATTCAGGCTGGCAGGCTCTCTGGCCCAGTTCACATATTTTATTTTATTCCTCTGCTTTCTCCCCAGAAGCTCAATGGCTTTCTCCTGTCTTATCCTCATAATAGCAGTTTGTGAGAGTCATCCAGTGGGTTTCATGCCTGAGTGGGGATTTGAACCCTGGTCTTCCAGATCCTAGTCCATCACTCTAACTACTACACGACATTTGTTCACATATTTTAGCTGCTAGTGTGGAAGTGTTTCTGCTTTTTCGTCGTCTGATTCCACACAGATGTTGCCATTCCTGTAGGCTGAATCCTTTCCTGCTCTGGTTCATGGAGGAAATACGTTATACTTATACAAAAGGGAGGGTGTGCTGTGTGAACCCCTCTCTCCCCGCCTCTGGGATGCTCTCCCAAAAGAGATATGCCAGGAATCTATGCTGTATTCCTCCTGGCACCAAGTTTAAAAAGTCTTTATTTGCCTAGATAGTTGAAACGGGTGGTTGAGTGGTTTTTTCCCTTCCATTCAGTTGGGTTATCTTTTTTGCTTAATGATTTATGTTGCTTTTAATGTTGTTTTGTGGATTATACGATTTAAAAATGTTTATACGCACAGTTTTGGATAAAGGTGTAGTAACGGAAATTCCTTTAAATCAATAATAAAGGTATGATTGATGTGATTATGTGGAACATGCCCTTCCCATGTCATTCTGTTACCTATAGTTTTTTTATGCATGACATGTCGTTTTCACTGGCCTTAGAGAAACTGGAGTCCTGATTCCAAGTTTGGGGTTTTCACGAATGCTAAGCAATTTTCACGAATGCCAAGCAAGCAGCAACTAAATGATGTAGCTGATCTCTGTGCATAGACTAGAAAGACTTCAGTGGCTTTTCACAAAAGTATTTAAACATTTGTTGTGACTTACTTCCTTGGTTTTTTTTCAAAGAAGCACAGAAATATGCCTGAGGAGATTTGTCTTTTTGCGCATCAGATCCTCCTCCTGCCACCGGGAGGGGAGGTGGTGGTGGTTCAGCTGAGGTTAGGACAAGATACACCTTGGAAAAGCATGATAATTGCAGTGAATTCATGATACCTGCAGAAGTTGCTCTCAATGATTGATGAATTGGTGAAACTACCTGGGAAGGTTAGCTAAGGTAATTTTGTAGGAGGTGGGTAAAACTTTGCTTTACAGACTTAAAATTGCGTGGGTGCAGTAGGACACAGGAATAAGAGGGAGCAAGATATTTAGAGCATTTGTACCCTGCTCATCAGGGACGCGGGTGGCGCTGTGGGTTAAACCACAGAGCCTAGGACTTACCGATCAGAAGGTTGGCAGTTCAAATCCCCGTGATGGGGTCAGCTCCTGTTGCTCGGTCCCTGCTCCTGCCAACCTAGCAGTTCAAAAGCATGTTAAAGTGCAAGTAGATAAATAGGTACCGCTCCGGCAGGAAAGTAAATGGTGTTTCCGTGTGCTGCTCTGGTCCGCCAGAAGTGGCTTAGTCATGCTGGCCACATGACCCGGAAGCTGTATGTGGACAAACGCCAGTTCCCTTGGCCTATAGAGCGAGATGAGTGCTGCAACCCCAGAGTCGGTCACAACTGGACCTAATGGTTAGGGGTCACTTTACCTTTTTACCCTGCTCATCAGCCAAAAAGGCTCTTGGAGCAGCTTGGATGTTTGGATAGTTTGGCAGGAGAGCCATAGACCTGTGATGCAGCACATGCCTTGCTTTGCAGGAAGGTCCTGGGTTCAAACCACAACACTTCCGGGAAGATCTTGTATAAACTCTAGTCCAGAGAGCTGCTCAATATGCCACTGGCTGCTGCATTTTAAATAATGAATAATAGCAGTCATTCCCCACTCCCCCCCCCTTTTAATCTGGGCCACAGTTGTTGGGAAGCACAGGGTTTAACCCCTTCCTTCTGCCCTTGACCCCCTCCCCTCATTTCTGTTGCTGTGTTCGCATGGATTCTGCATCACTGCTTTCTCCAAAGATGCTGCAGCAAGTGATGACTCTGTATTACCCTCCAGCATAGGAGGCAATGTGGCTCCAAGTACCAGTTGCTGTGGAATGCAAGAGGGGAAGCTGCTTCTTCCCAGCTTCCCATAATCCTTTGGCTGGCCACCTTGCGAACACGATGCTGGATTAGATGTTCCTTTGGCCTGATCCAACAGAGCTCTTCTTAGATTCTTGGTTGTGTTGCTAATCTCTGGAGCCTTTCAGTGACTGAGAAGCTGCTTTTGAGGGGCGAGAGGGAGACAGACTTTGTCACTAATCGAACAGGTTTATTAGCATTCAGACCCAGTCCTGGGGGGATTTTTGACCTTCAAGAATAGGAATTTCTTAGGCAAAGCTTCCCACTGACATCTCACTCATTGTCGCTGCAACTGCTTTCCTGCTTATTCTCATTTACTCCTGCTCCAGTTGTGCTGTGTCAAGCTGGAGTGTGTAGAGATGTGCCCCAGGGGTGTGCAGCATGTGGCAAAGTGTGTGTGTGTGTGTGTGTGTGTGTGTATATATATATATATATATATATATATATACCTCGTCGAAACGTCGCCTAGACACCCCAACTTTTACACGGGAAGACACCCGAGGACACCAAAACCTGCATTCCTGTACCCGTGAAAATCTACGAAAGCATATATATATATATATATATATATATATATATATATAGTCTGATCTTCTATAGCAAGGGACCCTCCTTACAATTTTTCAAGGTTAACCAACTTCAACCCTGGCCTAGTTGGTGTGACTCGTGACAGTGCCTTCTCAGTGGGAACGCCCCGCTGGTGAGATGCGTCAGTCTCCCTCAGTGGACTTTCAGGAAGAATTTTAAAACATTTTGTTTACCCAGGGTTCTGATGGCCAAAAGATACTATTCCTGGCCACCCTGAAATTGTTGGTTCCGAGAATGTCTTTAACTGTTGTTGTTTTTTTGGCAAAATAATAATACTATTTGATCTGTTTGCTGTTTCAGGAAAAGGGTATGATATAAATTGAATAACTCACAGTATGAATAAATAATACAAAACTTATGGCTTTTATTCTGAACTTGGATATAAACTACCTGCTTCAAATGGTTGTGTAAATAACTATTCTGTAATGCTGCCTAGATTAGCTATTAGAAAAAAAGTTCAACTTGCTTGAGGTTTCTGAGTAATGTTGGGCTTGCTATTATTTTCTGGTGCTCTCTGGTCCTCGTGCAGTGTAGATGGATGTTGCTGAACCAAAAAATATGAAGAAACAATAAGGAACATTCACTACTAGTGAGTAAATTGCCGTATGCCAGTTGATGGGAATCTCAAGTAGGGAAAGCACTATCAGGTCTTGCTATCAGCATCTGGTTGGCCACAGTGAGACCAAGATCCTTCACCACATGAACCATTAGCCTGATCTCACAGGCTCCTCTCGCACTCTTAAATTCCTTGCACTGGTAAATAGGAAAACTGAAGAAGCTTCAACAGGTGCCTCTTGCGTTCAACTGCAGAATCATTTCTATTTACAACGCTGCAAAAGAGAGCTAAAGCTGAAGCAGGCTGCTACCCATTAATGAAACACTGTCATGAAACTTACTGAGTGACTTTGGCCTGCCACTCATCTTTGCATAGTCCTGCATCTCCCTCAAATTTGCTTTAAAGGGTTGGAGGGGGTCCCAGGACAGATTTAGAGTGCGTGACGGGTGGAGGGAGATGGAGTTGAAGCAGAAGTTGTTGCACAAACTGGATGACTTTGTTGCATACACCCCTATGAGGCATCGAGGAACAGATAGTCTCTAAAAAAGGTGTTTTATGCCTAGCCTTTGTGGGTCTCTGCCAAAGATTTCAAACTAAATTCAAGAAATGTTATAATTGCTGTTTTGACTGACAATTGTATTTATAACTTAATCTGATTAAAACTCTGAAACTCCCTAAAAGGGTGTGGGTTTTTGTAGCATTATTCTACTCCTTTTTTGTTACAAGCTCGGATCATTTGATGAACAGCTTTTAAGTTGGAATGAGCGTGACAACAGAGTTGCCCTTTCTGATAAAGCATGTTCTTGGTTGTTGTTTTTTTTAAATCACTCAACAGGCTGATCTTTTGCTAGTTAAAATTGTTAAAGAGAAGGTCAGGTTTCTTTACCTAAGGCAAGACAGGTCCAGAAAGTAGTTCATGCCCTAATTTCATCATAATGCATATGTGTTTTGTTCGAAAAAACAACAACAAAAAACCTTGACTGTATGATTGTTTCCTTAAGCACAAAGTCAATTGGTTTTTTACTTCATCCCCTTTTTGTTCTTCATCTCCAGAATAGTGGGAAAATAAAAAAGTAGTTAAATCATGCCTCTTCAATAAACCAAGGATTGGGTAGGAAGATATGGTTAGATATTCCTGACAATCTGTGAAAATATGTTAAAATACTTTACTTCTCCTAACAGAATTTGTAGACAGACACGGCAGTTTACAGACATTAAAATATTTAATTATTTTTTTTTAATTAGCAATTTTAAAAAGCAGCCATTGGCCACTTGCTATCGGTCAGCCCATCATTTGAAAAATAAGACTTTAGAGCCATCTTGCCCCCCAAATGACAACTAGATATTTCATTTTGGCCACTGTAAGTTTGGTATAAGGAGCCATTTAGCGCCTTGCTTATTTATCTGAGTTTCTGCAGCAATGACACTAGGACGATTGCATTGCAGGAGCAATGCAGGGCTGTACCACATTCAAGCATTAGCAGAATATGTCATACCACCAGCCCTCCTGCCAAAACTTTGGTTGCTGTTCGATTCGCCATGGAGGGGCGTAAAGAGCACTCTGCCCAGGTCTTGGCTCCCAAGGGAGAAGGTGGGAAGAGCCAGTGTGGCAGGCCATTTTAAGCCCTTGCTCAAGTCAAAACATAGCCCTCAAAATTTACTTGCCAGCCTAGTTTTTAAAGCTGTTTTCCTACCCATTCACCAACTCCATCTTCTGGAGGTTTTGCGAAGTACAGGTCCAGATCCAAGTTGGAAACCACTGAGGGTGACTGCTGAACCAATTCTATTGTCATGACAGGGTGAACCAATGTCCCAAATCTACCTGAGGTCAGGGCAAGGGAAGCAACAGAATGGGAAGAAGGAATCTCTCTCTTTCTTTCTTTCTTTCTTTCTTTCTTTCTTTCTTTCTCTCTCTCTCTCTAACTGGGGGCTGCAAATGAAGAAGCTGGATGCTCCATTCCCATCTAGGGTGAGGCCCAGCTACTTAAACCAAACACTGCAATCTGCTGACCTTGCAGGATTGTCTACCAGAAATCAACTTGAAGTCCTGTGCTTGCCATAGAGTTAATTTCAGGGCTATAAAAAGGTTGGGGACCTTTAAAGGGGATACTGTACTTGCTTCTAGGAATCTTAAATACTTCTCCACCCCTGTGGACAGATTAATGCCTGAAACGTTCCTAAATCCTCCTCCGCTGGCTGTGAGAAATTTTGGGGAGATTATTCTAGCTCAGTTTGGGGACTGCAGGTGCAAAAGAATACTTGCATCCTTTGCCTCACTCGTTCATTCCTCTCAGGGGGTTCTGTAGAGGGAGTGGGACTCAAGGAATTGTTTAAGGGCCAAGCAAAATGTGTGGCTTGCCACAATTGCTAAAACTAGGCATTGAAGTGCATTTGGGGAGCAGTCTGGATAAGGGATCACAGTTTTTATGGAGGGGAGCTTTCACCCTCCCCTCCCCTGGCTCCAAAGGAACCATTTTACCCATTGCTCTGTGTGTGTGTGTGTGTGTGTGTGTGTGTGTGTGTGTGTGTGTTTGTTTCTGGACTGCAGTGGTTGAGGGGAAGGGTTAACCCACAAACACGTGCTAGACCACACTTGATTTTAATGTCTGTTTGTTTTAGGGTGGTTGTTTTTGTTGATGTTTTTTTTTAAAAAATAAGATAATGAAGTTCTAACTCTGCTTAATGTCTGCCACCTAATCTAAAATCTGCCCCCTGTATTTTTTAAACAAAGTATAGGAAAATGAGTTACACCCTTTAACCCTATCTGGAGCCTCTTAAGTGACTGGAGTGGGGGGGGGCATAATTTCTCTTTTTTATTAATGGTGCCTGTTTCTATTTGATGTGGTGTGTCAGCACATGCATCCAGTTCTTGCAGAGGTAGTTGAGTAAAAAAAACGAGTAACTTCCGTGATTAGCTTAAGTGGTTTATTTCAGTTCTCTTTGTAGATCAAAGTAACAAAACTACTGCATGTTGGTGCTGATGTTTCATTCCAGCTTCTTGAGAGAGGCTTTGGCTAGGAGCAAGCTACTCAAGGAGTGCTTGAGCTCTTGGCGTTTTTAAACATTTAAAAATTCACTAGGCCTATTTTTCCATCAGCTTCACAGCAGAATTCAGGAGGCTAAATGGAGCTGGGAATGAGAAACCCTTAAAATCACTTCCGGAGGCGGCGCGAACGGTAATGGCTGCCCTTTCCTAACCGGGAGAGGGAAGCTACGCTGGAAAAGGGTCGTCCGCTACGGCGAAGCGGAGACCCATTCTGGAAAACCGCAGGCAGCGGAAGCCTGCGGTCTCGGGACCCGGCGGGCGCCAGGAGCTACCCCCGAAACGTTGAGGGAACCCCGTAAGGGGCTCCGGATCGCAGAGGGGGTAGCGGCGCTGTGGGTCTATGCGCATTCAGCGGAGCGAAGCCGCGTTGCCGTTGCCGGTGAGCGCCGACCTTTCTTCCTTCAACACAAGATTCCAAAACGTAACAACCCGTGAGTAATTGAGGACTTTACTAAATTTCGGGACTAAAATATTGAAAATAAGCTGAAAGCGGAGAGACGAGGAAAAGGAAGTCCGTCCTCCGCAGCCATTGATTTTTAAAGCAAAGAGCAGGAGGAGTGGAGGCATAGAGAGAACTTTTGACAGCTCAGATTGAGCACCCGCAGAAATTACTTTTCCTTTTAAAGACTGTAAGCAATTGATTTTTGGACTTTTATTAGGACTTATATATTCCTTTCTTTGTGGATTACAATTCTGTTTAAGAAGCCCAGGTGTCAGAACTGCCTGAGCAGTAGAACTGTCAGACTGCAAATTTGGATACATTCTATTTAAACTTGGAGACAGTCTGAGGGAGTTCAGAATGGTTACGTTCTTGCATTTTGGAACTCCAGTAAGCACAACTTGAAATATTGTGGCAAACCTAAAACCAACTCTGCTAAAACTACTTTTGTGAAGATCCCTAAGAATTGGTTTAGATTTTGTATGTGGAATGGACTCTTCTTCCTAGGACATTTTATGCTCCCCCTAGAGGATTGAGGACTTACAACAAAAACATTGTTTTACTTTCTATTTCCCGGCCCTCTGTTTGATTGCTACCATCTGGGCCGTAGCTTTCCCATGGGAATAACTCAGCTTGACCTTGACTGCTAGATATTTTTGGAATGAGTGGCGCAAAAAGAAAGGGATTAAGAACCAGACAAACAACTCTGACAACCGTAACTGCAGCCTCACAAGCACGCAGATCATCTGTGCCCACTTTGCCCTCGGAGGAAAAAGTTACCTCCCTGTCACAGGCAGGGGAGGAAGAAACTGAGGATTTACAACTAGAAGAGATGGCCTCAGGAGGATCTGGTTCTGTATTAGAGAGAATTCTTGAGAAATTGGAGTCTTTGGAGAGGAAAGTTGACCAACAAACTGCGAAAATTGACCTTAATACAGAAACTTTAAACAAATTATCTGGGCAAGTTGCACAGAATGCACAAGCAATCGGACAACTGAAGGAGGCTGCAGGTGAAAATCAGAAACTGGCCGAAGAGACCAGCCAAAGAGTGGGAGAGTTGGAAAAAGAAGTAAGGCCGCTCAGTAAGCAGGTCGGAGAACATCAGACCTATCTCTCTATGTTGGAACTTCGGAACAGGGAGATTAATTTAAGGATAAGATCGATACCAGAAGTGGAAGAAGGTAATCTAGCTGAGTTTCTGACCAAAGAATTCTCCAAGTTCTGGGGTTTAGAGGAGGAAGATTTTAAAATTGTGTCAGCCTTCAGACTTGGAAGACTTACAAAGAGAGAAAGGCCCAGAGACTGTTTGATTACGTTGAGATCAAAGGAGGAAAGGGACAAGATTTTGGGCCTGCACTACGGAAGCTCTTTGAACATTTCGGACAAAAGAATTGAGATTTTTAAGGACATTCCTAAACAGCTGTTGGATCTTAGATCTGAATATTTGGACTTAGTAAAACTGCTGAGAAGCAACTCAATCATCTTTAGGTGGGACTTTCCCCAAGGACTATCTTTTACCTTTAGAGGGAAGAAGATCAAAATTAGAACTTTGGAAGATAGGGATAAGTTTTTGACTGCCTACGGTGAGGACCTTCATAAAGGACTTGAACTACCCTCAGGGTCTGAACCACCACAGGTGCCTGTACCTCAGAACCCTGAAGACTCACAGAACAAAATACCATCCCAAGGAAACTAAACAGATCTATCCAGGATGTCTCTGCAACTTTTAAGTTGGAATATAAATGGCTGCAACAGCCCGGAAAAAAGGAAGAAAATCTTTCACTTATTAAAAAAGGAGCAACTAGACATTACTTGTTTACAAGAAACACATGTGACTAGGCTCCACAGAAAAATATTGGTAAATAAAAGGATAGGCCAAGAATTTATATCTTCGGATTTAGTTAAGAAGAGAGGAGTGGTGATATATGCAAAGGAGAGCCTCTCACCAAAATTTCTATTTAAAGATGAACATGGAAGAATTTTGGCAATTGAAATACAGCACCAAGGAGAGAAAATTTTGATATTAGGAATCTACGCTCCAAATGAAGGGAAATCAGAATTCTACAAGAAGTTGCATGAGATTATGCTGGATTATCTGGACTATGATAACATCATTATGATGGGAGATATGAATGGGATCGTTTCTACAAACATGGATAGGTCACAAAGCCAAAAGGTTACTAAAGAAGGCAGACTACCAAAGACCTTTTTTGAAATGACAGACAACATGGACTGGATTGATATATGGAGGACAAAGAACCCCTTAGGGAAAGAAGGAACATTTTTCTCTGAAGCCCAACTGACTTGGACAAGAATTGACCAAATATGGATTTCTAGAGGTCTGGCTCCTAAGGTGAAGAAAGTGGAAATCTGCCCAAAGACCTGCTCCGATCATAACGCGTTGAAAATGGACATGACATTATTACCAACCGGCTCCTTTAGATGGAAGATGAATGACAACTTGTTTAGAGATCAGGAGATTATCAAGAAGGCCCAAAAAACAATAAAGGACTATTTTGAGATAAATTTGAACACTGCTGTGGAAAAAAGAACAATCTGGGACGCAAGCAAAGCTGTGATGAGAGGGTTCTTGATACAACAGAACGCCATAAAGAAAAGACTACAAAATGAGAAAAAGGACAAGATTTTGGGGAAAATTAAAGAGTTAGAGAAGAAACTAAGAGTAAACCCGAAGTCACAGCCGATTTTGAGAGAAATTAAACTTCATCAGGCACAATATTCCAAACTGATAAATCAGGAAATAGAATGGAAGATTAAATCAATGAAACAAAAAACATTTGAATCGGCTAATAAATGTGGGAAACTGCTGGCTTGGCAGTTGAAGAAGAGACAAAAGCTGAACATAGTAACAAATTTGGAAATAGAAGGAAGGAATATTCAGAACCCGGTGGAAATTAGAAAATGTTTCCAGAAATATTTCAAGAAATTATACACTCAAGGGCCACAAAAGGAGGAAGAGATTGCAAAATTTTTGGAGAAAAATGGACTTAAAAAACTATCACAAGAAAATAGATCACTCCTGAATAGTAAAATAACACGACTAGAGATAGAACAGGCCATTCAGAATATGAAGTTGGGCAAGTCTCCAGGGCCAGATGGCTTGACCTCCAAGTACTATAAGACATTAAGTGACTATTTGATTCAACCACTGCTGGAGGTCAGCAATGAAATTATGGAGGGAAAGAAGGCGCCTGAATCGTGGAAGGAAGCTTTCATCACATTGATACCAAAATCAGAAACTGAAAAGACACAACTTAAGAACTACCGCCCCATTTCCCTTTTAAATGTGGATTACAAAATATTTGCTGACGTTTTGGCAGGAAGATTCAAAAGAGTTTTAAATGAGATAATTCATAAAGACCAGGCAGGCTTTCTCCCAGGAAGACATTTATTTGCTAATACAAGGAACATTATTGACATTTTGGAACTCTTGCAAACAAATATTAATACTAAAGCAGTTCTAATTTTTATAGACGCGGAGAAGGCCTTTGATAATATTTCTTGGAAATTTATGAAGGGGAATTTAAAAGAAATGGGAGTGGGGCGGGGTTTTGAAAATGGGATTGACGCGATTTACTCAGAACAAAAGGCAAAACTGATAGTTAACAATGTGGTTACAGAAGAGTTTAAGATTGAAAAAGGGACACGACAAGGCTGCCCGATTTCCCCCTTGCTGTTTATTTCTGTCCTGGAGGTGCTCTTGAACTTGATTAGAGGGGACCGGTTGGTGCAAGGGATTCAGATCGGAGTGAAACAATATAAACTTAAAGCTTTTGCAGATGACCTTGTTTTGACATTGCAAGAGCCAGAATCTAGTACAAAAAGAGTGTTACAATTGATTCAGGACTTTGGTCGGGTAGCGGGCTTTAAACTAAACAAACAGAAAACTAAGGTGTTGGGAAAAAACTTGACAGATGCAGAGTCAGAACGGTTTCAGAGAGAAACAGAACTAACTGTGGTTAAAAAAGTAAAGTACCTAGGGGTAAACATAACAGCAAAAAATCTGAGTCTATTTAAGGATAATTATGAAAAATGTTGGTCTGAAATTAAGAGAGACTTGGACAGTTGGTCAAAATTGAAGCTTTCTTTGTTAGGCCGAATTGCTGCTATTAAGATGAATGTATTGCCTAAGATGTTGTTTTTATTTCAAACATTGCAAATTGTGGATAAGACGGAGTGCTTCAGGAAGTGGCAGAGAGATATTTCTAAATTTGTCTGGCAGGGCAAAAAGCCCAGAATTAAGTTTAAGATATTAACTGATGCGAAAGAAAGAGGGGGCTTTGCCCTGCCAGACTTAAGGTTGTACTACGAAGCCGCAGCTTTCTGCTGGCTAAAAGACTGGCTACTTCTAGAGGACACTGATGTGTTAGATTTAGAAGGTTTTAACAATGCATTTGGCTGGCATGCATACTTATGGTATGACAAAGTTAAGATCAATAAGGCCTTTAAGAACCATATTGTCAGGAAAGCAGTGTTTAATGTCTGGACAAAATACAAAGACCTATTGGAAAATAAAACTCCAAGATGGCTATCACCTCTGGAGGCTAAGGCCCGAAAAAGACCCAATATGGAGGCCAAATGGCCGAAATATTGGGAAATAATAGAGAAAGAGGGTAACAATTGGAAATTGCAGAGTTTGGAAAAAATGAAAGATAAAGTGCGAGACTGGTTACATTACGCTCAGATTCAAGAAATTTTTAAAAAGGATAAAAAGTTAGGATTCCAGGTGGAGAAATCGAAGTTGGAAACAGAATTGTTAGAACCTAAGACTAAAGTACTTTCAAGAATGTATAACTTGCTGTTGAAATGGAATACACAAGATGAAATGGTTAAGTCGGCCATGATAAAGTGGGCACAGGATATTGGGCATAATATTATGTTTGAGGATTGGGAAAGGTTGTGGACCACGGGGATGAACTTCACGGCATGTAATGCTCTGAAGGAAAATGTAATGAAAATGATTTATAGGTGGTACATGACCCCAGTTAAACTAGCCAAAATATGCCATGTGCCAGACAACAAATGCTGGAAATGTAAGGAAAATGAAGGAACATTCTTTCACCTCTGGTGGACTTGTCCCAGGGTGAAGGTCTTCTGGGAAATGATATATAATGAGCTGAAAAAGGTATTTAAGTATACCTTCCTTAAGAAACCAGAGGCCTTCCTCCTGGGCATTGTCGGCCAGATGGTGCCAAAGAAGGACCGAACATTCTTTTTGTACGCAACAGCAGCAGCAAGGATACTTATCGCCAAGAAGTGGAAAACTCAAGATCTACCCACTCTGGAAGAATGGCAGATGCAGCTGATGGACTATATGCAACTGGCCGAGATGACTGGCAGAATTCGAGACCTGGGAGAAGAGAGGGTTGAAGAAGATTGGAGGAAATTTAAGATTTATTTACAAAAATATTGTGATTTGGCGGAAAGTTAAGTAGGATGTTTGATCATAAATAATTGGCCACCACAAAATCGGATCGAAATGGGATGTAAAGTGAGATTAAGAGAAACTAATTTACAGAGGATTATATTTAAATGAGTGGTTATAAAATTTGCAAATTAGATGATAAATTGCTGGGAAAAATTTATGATGATGAAAATGGCAGCGGGAGATGTGAGGAAGTCCAAAGAAGTTATGAAACTTTGTTGAGATAAAAGAAAGGTTGTTTATTTCCGTACTTTATTTTGTAAAAACCCCTAATAAAAATTTATTAAAAAAAAAGAGAAACCCTTAAAATGGTGTGAAAATTTGTTTAGCTGCATGGACATAAGGTGTTACTTCCCCAATGTTACGTTAAAAAAAAGTTGCACTTTAGCCAGATGAGTTCTTAGCAAAGAAGAATGGTCTCCATCAGTACTGCACTTAGTTCCACAAGCTGACTTGGTTCAAATGTAATGCTAAACTACGGTTTAGCTTTACATGAACAAATGGCAGCATGGCCATGAGAAGGAAACTGGAAGATTCTGATTCGATTTTATACAAATCATGCCTTGTTACTTCTAAACCTGCTACTGTGGTTAGTCTTAACTATGGTAGGTAAAGGTAAAGGGACCCCTGACCATTAGGTCCAGTCATGACCAACTGTGGGGTTGCAGCGCTCATCTCGCTTTATTGGCTGAGGGAGCTGGCGTACAGCTTCCGGGTCATGTGGCTAGCATGACTAAGCCGCTTCTGGCGAACCAGAGCAGCACACGGAAACGCCGTTTACCTTTGCGCCGGAGCGGTACCTATTTATCTGCTTGCACTTTGATGTGCTTTCGAACTGCTAGGTTGGCAGGAGCAGAGACCGAGCAACAGGAGCTCACCCCGTCGTGGGGATTCGAACCACCGATCTTCTGATCGGCAAGCCCTAGGCTGTGTGGTTTAACCCACAGCGCCTCCCGCGTCCCTTCTCTTAACTATGGTGCAGAGAAGCAAAAGAGGATCAGAAACAAAGATTTGAGTTTGAAGCCCAATTTCTATCTTTCCTAGGCAACATAGACAACACTAAACAAAATGGACCATTGATCTGACTCACTTTAAAGCCACTTTCTCTCTATTTTTTTTGGGGGGGGGAATAAATTTTATTAGATTTTCAAGAGAAAGTATCTTTTTTTGTTCAGACTGAAATATTAATCTAGATAAAATAAAAACATAGATCCATCAAAAAAAGAAAGGAAAAAGAAGGGAGGAAGAAAGAGAAATAGAGCTAGAAGAAAGATTAAAGAGAGAGAAAGAAAGAAAAGTTAAGAAACTAAAGAACTTTCGATTATTTGTCAGTCAGCATTATTCAACTCATCCACTCCAGTAAAACACCCAGGATGACCACTTTCTATAGATAACCAACCTTATCGTCAACCTTCAAACCCAAATACCATTTCTTTTTCTTTTCAACACAAAAAGTCTGAGAGGTTTCCAATCTAGTAAATGTTGACAACGACTTGATTGAACATGTCAGTTTTGCCATCTCAGCTAAGTCTTGTCGTTTTAATAACCATTCCTCCCTTGTTTGTTTGCAATGAGTCTTCCCATCATGGTGAACTGGAAGGATACGTCCTACGCTATGTGCTCCTCAGAGCATTCTCCTTTCCTCTGGTTCCCATCAACTGGTATTCAAAAGTGTACTGCCTGACAGTGGAGATGGAACACAGCCACTAGGATTAGTAGCCATCAGCAGCCCTTATCCCCCACGAATTTGTAGCCATTGCTATTACTGCTTTTATTAGCAAGGGGTGTATGCTTATCTCTAGGCTTATCTCTGCCCCCTTCCCAAGATTCCTTACTTGCATCTTGTCTGCCAGTCACCTTCACAGTCAGGGGAAAAACAACGCTGTCCAGGGTTGTAAAGACTGCAGAGAGAATAACTGGGTGCACTC
The DNA here is from genome assembly GCF_964106915.1 of Podarcis gaigeae. Lineage (NCBI taxonomy): Eukaryota > Metazoa > Chordata > Lepidosauria > Squamata > Lacertidae > Podarcis > Podarcis gaigeae. The sequence goes on along the minus strand of NC_139687.1, from coordinate 48,348,311 downwards.
TTCCCACCTTGGATCAAATCTATGCTTCCAGGTGCCATAAGAAAGCTGCAGAGATAGCGCAGGATAGTGCGCACCCTGGAAATGATTTCTTTCAGCTTCTGCCTTCTGGAAGAAGGTACAGGGTTATAAAGACTAGGACTAGCTGCCAGTTTCTACCCAAATGTGATTTTGGTTTTAAACGCATTGTAAGGAGTCTGTATAGGGACGCAGGTGGCGCTGTGGGTTAAAGCCTCAGTGCCTAGGACTTGCCGATCGAAAGGTCGGTGGTTCGAATCCCTGCGGCGGGGTGCGCTCCCGCTGCTCGGTCCCAGCGCCTGCCAACCTAGCAGTTCGAAAGCACCTCCGGGTGCAAGTAGATAAATAGGGACCGCTTACCAGCGGGAAGGTAAACGGCGTTTCCGTGTGCGGCTCTGGCTCGCCAGAGCAGCGATGTCACGCTGGCCACGTGACCCGGAAGAGTCTCCGGACAGCGCTGGCCCCTGGCCTCTTAAGTGAGATGGGCGCACAACCCCAGAGTCTGTCAAGACTGGCCCGTACGGGCAGGGGTACCTTTACCTTTACCTTTAAGGAGTCTGTATGGGAGTATATTGTATTTAAAAATGGGGTATCAGAGTTTTTAGGGGGCTAACCAGGTTGGGATAGCAGGCTTGTTGGGTTTTGAATGTCTTATGTAGATTTTCCAATTTTGTTGTTCTGTATGGGACAATGACAATAAAGATTATCGTAGATTATCGCATCGTAGAAGTATAAAAAGTTTTCTTCCTGTCTCCTTATGTGCCCATTTCCATAAGGATCACCTGTGCTGCAAAAGTCTTGTGTTGCGGCCAGATACATAACGCCCCCTCAAGCTTCTGAGTACTTCTACATCCACGCATGCTCATCACTTGAAGGCCCTCACACTAACATGCACACGGTGTCCCGTGAAAAGGTATTGAGTCCAAACTGAAGTTCTTTCTCTGGTGGGGAAGCTACGATGACTCATAGCGCATCTGCGAGCCAAGGTTTGTTGCTGTGGTCAGTGAACGGTGAGCATCCATGTGCAAACTGGTCCTAAGAGATGGCTTCAAATTTAATCACATCTGCTGAAAGTGGCTGAGGCAAGGCTCCTTCAGTTTGCAGCTGGAATGTGTTTGGCTTTGTTGAAGTGGGAGCTGGAGGAACGAAAGGAGTCCTTGAGTTTGGAACAAGGAAGGAAGTGGAAGGATTGTGTTCTTTTCCTCAGCTCGAAATCCCATGGGCATAGAAATCACAGCCTCTCCTCCACAGCAGCTGAGGAAGGGAGTATCTCTTGATAGATGCCTAGTTGTGGTTAAAAGCAATGATACGCAGGCTAAAGAAATCCATGTTTGGAGCCTCTGGTTTCTATGTTTGTCGCCACTACTGGAGAGGCCCTAATATACCATATTTTTTCGCCCTATAGGACGCAATTTTTCCCCTCCAAAAATGAAGGGGAAATGTGTGTGCGTCCTATGGGGCGAATGCAGGCTTTCGCTGAAGCCTGGAGAGCGAGACGGGTCGGTGCACACCGATCCCTCTTGCTCTCCAGGCTTCAGGAAGCTATCCCCCCAGCCCGGCAAGCTCCCAGAGCGATGCCAAAGCTGCGCGCACCTTCACCATCGCTCTGGGACCCGTTCTGGGGGCTGGGGTGGGGGGAAGCTCGGGCTGGGGGGGGAAAATAATTTTTTCTCCTTTATATTTTTCCCCTTTATTCCCCCCCCCAAAAAAATCTAGGTGCGTCCTATGGGCTGGTACGTCCTATAGGGTGAAAAATACAGTAATTTCATCCTTATTTCAACAATTTTGTTTGTTTGGGCAAAGGCATTTAGTCCACCGGGAAGCCATAAATCACCAAGGGGTTGTTGGCAAGGGAGACATGCTGTTTTGAAAGAGACTGGACATACACCCCAGGAAAAAGGGGGTGCAAATAGTTTGCATTGGAGAGGGATGTTTTCACTCAAAACAAGCCTCTAGACAATGTGCAAAGAGTTCAGAATGTACTGCAGACAACGCCACTGCAAATAAATATATCTAAATGTGTTCCCAGAATAGAACAGGCACTTTTCTTGTGCTTTGAGTTGCATATACTGTGTTCTTGAATGATCCCATATTGTCAAAGGCACAAGTCCTTTGTTGGTCCCGCATTCCAAAAGGGGGGGTGGGTCTGCTTTTTATGTATTCAGTTTTAATTGCTTTTATTTATTGAAATAGGTAGGTAGTGTTGCAGGATAACTGTGCTGTCCAGCTTTGCCTTCTGGGTGGAGAACATGTGTTCTCCCAGAAAGTCATTTTATTTGACGCCACCTAGAAGGGACTGGGTGCTTATATGGAGCCCTCGGTGAAGACTTTTTCTGTTTGTCTCTAAGATGAAAATCAAACCGTTACAAGTAAAGTGTATTGTGGCACAGATTTCTTATGCAAGCAAAGGCCAGAAAGTTTAATGGCCACAAAGTTTAATGTCATCAATGTCACCATCACTTTAGCCAACTCGTTCCTCCAAGTGTTTTAATTATTGCAAATGCTGTTAAAATGTATACACACCAGGAGTGTGGTTCGCACGTTTCTACCCAAGTAGCTCTTTATTTTTGTAAACTTATTTGAGTGTTATGGATTTAGTTTTATTTGAATGTTTACATCATGCTATCTCCTAACTAAGTTATGAGCCAAACTGTTGGCTAGAACGTTGCCTCTTTCCAGTCCAACCATGTATACATAGTTTAGAGAACATTTCCTGGGAACAAACTGTTTATAAAGTTCAATTCATTGGTGCCTTGGTAAGCAAGTTTTAGTTCTTAGTTATTTGTAAATAGATTTGTCGTCCAAAAATGTGTTCTCTCAGTGGGCTCTAACAGACCTTCTTGAACGATTTGCCTTTTTAAAGACTTAGTTTATTTTAAAATACTTGATTTGGTCATTATCTGCTGCAGTGGCAAAGCCAGCTAAAATTGGGGTGGGGAAATGTAAATGGTACCGTTAATAAACTTAGGTGTCTAGCTCCTCCCCTTTGACCTTACCGCCTTGGGCGACCATCCTAAATATCTTCGCAGAAACTTACGAAAAGCTTGGCCTATCTCTCAACATCCAAAAAACCAAAGTGCTGCACCAACAAGCACAAAACCCCTCTGCAACACCACAAATCCAACTCAATGATCTAACGCTGGAAAGAGTTGATCACTTCTCCTACCTGGGCAATTATCTTTCCACAAGGGCCAAGACTGATGCCGAAATCCAGTGTTGCCTGAGCTCTGCGAGTGCAGCTTTCTCCCGATTGAGTTTTTGAAGACTGGGACATTCGCAGAGAAACCAAAATGCTTGTTTACAAAGCTATTGTACTACCAACCTTACTGTATGCTTGTGAAACATGGATCACTTCTAAACGCCATCTCCAACTCCTTGAAAAATTCCATCAATGGTGTCTCTGAAAAGTTTTACACATCACTTGGGAAGACAGGCGAACTAATGCCAGTATACTGGAAGATGCAAAGATCACCAGTGTCAAAGCAATAATTTTTCAACATCAACTTTGTTGGATTGGTCGTGTTGTTCAGATGCCTTCCATGTATTGTCTTCCAAAGCAAGTACTCTATTCTGAACTTAAAAATGGAAAGCGTAATGCTGGTGGTCAACAAAAGAGGTTTAAAGGCTCTCCCAAGGCAAATCTTTAAAAATGTAGTATAAACACAGACAATTGGGTAACACTGGCCTGTGAGTGCTCCAATTCGAGAACAGCCTTTACCAAAGGTGTTATGGACTTTGAAGATGCTCGAACTCAGGGACAAATGTCCTAAGAGGAAGGCATTTTTGGCAAACCCTCACCGTGATCAGCTCCTGTCCTGAAACCTATGTCTCCACTGTGGAAGGACGCGAGGATCCAGAATTGACCTCCACAGTCACTTATGGACTCACTGTTAATACCATGTTCATGGAAGACAATTTTACTCAGCTACGAGTGATGGTAGAAGAAGAAGAAGAAGAAGAAGAAGAAGAAGAAGAAGAAGAAGAAGAAGAAGAAACCACCACCACCACCACCACAAACAACTTCTTAGATGGAGAACAGTTCAGTCCACCAGGACACTGAACTTAAGGTGGCAATCCTTAGGACCTAGAATATCAGCGTTCAAATCACCACTTGGTCATGAAACTCACTGGGTGACTTTGGGCAAGTCACTGTCTCTTAGCCTAACCTATCTCACAGGTTTGTTGTAAGGATTAAATGAGGAGGGAGAGAGCCATGTACACCACCTTGAACTACTTGGGGGGTAAATGTAATATAAATGCAGTAAATGTGTGTTGAATGTTCTTTCAATGTAGCTCTCTGAGGAAGCCAAGGTCAAATCCTGTCTCTTTTCTGAAGCTCACTGAGTGATCTTGGGTCTGTCATACTATCCCTCAACCCAGCCTACCTTACAGAGCAGTGGTGAGCATGCCGCCTTGAGTTCTTGGCAGAAAAGGTGGGGTAGAAATGTAGAAAATTCCAAAGACATTAATTTCTTCTGAAGGCACACATTAACTGCGATCTACAGGAAATTTAACCTACCAGTTCCTTTTTGCTTACAGTGGAGTAATGCCAACTGAGCTGGAGATAATGGAATTGAACCAGATGACTTGCAATCTATCTCTATCTCTCTCTCTTTCAGCTTCCACCTGGCTGCCTCCAAAGGGCAGGCAGAATGCCTCAGGATTATGATGACTCACGGTGTGGATGTAACAGCACAAGATGCGACAGGTACTCAAACTCGGGGGGGGGGGGTCCGCACCCCTTTGCTCCCCTTTGTTTTTGTTGCTGTTTTTGAGCTTTCACCACACATGTAAATAGGCTTTTTTGCATGCTCTGCTTACAAATGAGCATGTGCAGGTGTCTTATGCTGAATTGTCTTGCCCAGGGCTGTCTGCAGTACCCCCAACCCTTGTGATCTCTCCAACCTCTTCAGTTTAATTTGAAATGTTGGACGCTGCATCTGAGATTATAGGTCCTGCAAAGTGAGCCATCTACTTCTGTACTGTGTCGCCCCTTCTCTGTCTTTTTGTGCTGGATTCACAGTTGCGCAGCACACACCTTGTGAAATCGGGCACTTTTAGTTTGCTCAATACGCCACATGTATTGAAAACCCAGTGTATCATTTCATCCGCATCTGTAGACTAAGCCGAGCTGGCTTTTTGATCCAGGCAGCTATGGAACCCCTGAAGAGCATCTTAATGTCAGTATGTATAGAGTTTACAGGAAAGGACTTAAGCCAATGGTTGGGAAATGGGCCATATGTGATGTCAGGTGGTATGGTGGGCAAAGACATAGCTGCACCTAAAAGGGATTTGAAGGTACAGGCACTCCTTCAGGTATACAGGGCCAAAGGCCGTTCAGGGCTTTAAAAGTCAGCACCAAGACTTTGAATTGTGCTTGGAAACGTTTGCAGGAACAAGACCCGCAATGTAAGGTGACTGACAAGGACTTGACTGTCAGTTGGCTGCATGTTGTAGGGTGGGGTGGAGAGGTAAGAATCCACTCCACTGGCTGGATCCAGTTCTCCATCCTTGACTTAAGCCAAATACAAAATTACCTTGGCAAGTATATTTGCTGCAACTTTACCTGGATTTGCACTTAACTTGGGGTGGAGGGAGTACCAGTATATACCCATTGTGGACCACTCTGTATTGCATCGATACGTTTAACAGGGAACAAAGCAGGTTCTTCAAGTCTGGAGAGGGACATCCTCTCACAGTAAACCTGTTTCATGGTGTTCCAAGTCCAGAGGATCACTTTATGTATAATAGTGTGCTTCACAATTCTTGGAGTATTTGAAATCATTTCCCATTTGTGCAGGGCACAGTGCATTGCACCTTGCAGCCAAGAACAACCACCCTGATTGTGTCAAGAGGCTCCTTCAGGTGAAGTATATTTTCTGTTTCTCTTCACTGCCACTTCTGAAGTTCTGATAAACACTAGCATGCTTCCAAGTTCTCTTTTAAAGCAGCCATCTTAGTAGCACATAAGAGTACAGAACAGTTGATATTTAAGGACTTATTTGTGCCCAGGAGTATGAGAGGATTCTTAACCTGTGTTGCCCAAATAAACAGGCGTATACTGAGAACTTTTGCCCATCTAGTTCAGAATTGTCTATATGGACTGTTAACAGCTATCCAGGGTTTCGGGAAAGGGAAATTCCCAGTCCTACCTGGAAGATGCCTGGGATTGAATCTGGGATCTTCTGCACGCAAGGTAGATGTTCTTGCCACCAAGCTATGTTCCTTCTAGCCACTTTCCCCTGCACTTCAACATAATGAAAGCTAGTGATGTGGTGTTGTGACACCAGTTCTGGAGTATGGTTCTTGCTGTTATGATCTGGTCATTAGTGGTCAAATATGATATACACTTAATCTGTAAAATCCGAGAGAATTGCTTTGGCAAATGTAAGAGCTGCAGTTGCCCAAATAAAACCCATGTTTGTTGTGGGAGGCGCTGAAATCTGCCAACTAAAATACTTCTTGTCCAATTTGTCCACGGCTGGATTTGGTAGTGCCTGTTAAATGAATAATTGAGTGGTGTATCTGTGTGTCTACTCAAAATTCCTCTAGTAATCTACCTGTAGGAATAGTTCCAATGATTTTTTCCCTTACCTCTTTTAGGGATCCATATGGATTAATTTAACAAACTATTATGTTTAAGGAAGGCCATTTGATTTCAATGCAAAAACAGGTGGAATACATTTCAAATAATTGTTCATATCCATTCCCCCCCCCCTTTGCATGTACTTTTATTTTAACCAGTCAAGGACAAACTGCCCCAAACTGCTATCATGTGGCCTTGATCACCCACCAAGGGGTGTCTCCGAGACAGTTGTTGTGATCGTGCAAAGACTTTCCTCCTCCTCCAAAACCCACAAATCAGTTCTGGGTATTCCCCAACTTTCACAATCATATGCGGGAGGAGGAGGAGGCAGGGAAGAAGAAATGTTTGTGTGAGCAGGACATCGTTGTTGGATACAAACCCAAATGAAACCTGGGTCCACGAACCTTCATTTTACTTTTTCTCCAGTCTTTAAAGAAGGCTCTAGGTAGCTGTCTAAATTTTCTTCGTATTCCACAAAAGTATTTTTCCCCCAAATAGCAATGAACTTCAAAATGCTTTTTGCTCCATGCCTTGCTAAAAGACTCATTTTTGCCATCCTACAGTCTAAATGTCCACCAGAGAGCACTGATAGCTCTGGGAAGACAGCTTTACACTATGCAGGTAATATTTCTACTTCCCTCTCTCTTTCATATTCCCATACCCCACCTTGACCTTGTTAGGTCCGCCCTACGCAATCCATGCCTACACAATGGGAGTTCCACAACTAGGGTCCCTGTGCAATGAGCTCCAGGCCTCTCTGTGATGAGCTATGGTCATCAGTGAGATTGTAAGCAGCCTCCCCTGCCCCACTCATGCAATGGGACTTCTCCCCACCCTGTACTCACCCTACTTGTTCCCCTTCCCCCAAGCAGATTTAGGAAGTGCAGTGGGGGGAGAGGAGGAAACACCCCATTGCACAAGCAGACTTCATTCTACACATGCACCAACTTCGCTAAATCTTACCCAGTTTCTAAGCCCCAAACCCTTCAGGTCTTTTTAGGTTAATCTTAATACTTTGAATTGAGCCCAGTTAATACATAGGTAGCCAGTAGAGATGCAGAGCTGGTCTTGTATGACATCAGCTAGAAATACTCTTGCAGCTGCATTCTCACTAGTCAGACCTTCTTCAAGGGCAGTCTTACTTAAAGTGCATAAGAATTAAGAGTAGATGGTTGGCTCTTTCTTTCTTTCTTTCTTTCTTTCTTTCTTTCTTTCTTTCTTTCTCCCTCTCATACACCGCTTTTCAGGAAATTCTAGTTTGTCATTGTTGGAGACAAGATGAAGAACTATATCAGCCTTCTCCAAGCTGGTGCCCTGCAGATGTTGTAGGACTACAACCCCCATCTTCCCTGGCCATTGGCCAAGCTGCTGGATGTTGTAGTCTAGAGCACCTGCAGCCAAACTTCTGCTGGAGGGCCGCTGGTTATATAGGGGTGGCAGAAATGTGGTTTCGTGTGATTTCAGCAAGGCTGGAAAAGTCTCTCCAGTAGTATGGACCCTGCAGGAGTTTTGAACAACTAATCTCACAGTTCCTTGAATAGCTAAAACAACTTATTACAGCATAGTCCATGATAGCTTATGCCACAACAGAATATTTAAGGTGCTATGGGACTCCTTATTGTGTTCGCTCTTGCTCTGATTTTGCAACTCTCATTTTCTTCTTCTTTTAGCTGCTTGTGGCTGCCTTCAAGTAGCTCAGCTCCTGTGTGAACACAAGTGTCCAATTAATGTCAAAGATGTGGTACGTAATCATTATCTCATGGATAACTTAGTGGGTTAACAAAACAAAAAAACCTTAAAAGCTATGCAGTGTACTTCAGTTTCTGAAACCTCGTTTTTAAATCTTCTAAGCAGGGCAGATTCCCTCTTGTCTGCAGCAAATGAGTTTCTTCTTCGTTCACTGTATTTCTTCCAGTTAGCACATGTGACGTCTGAGTGGGAGGCCCGATCAGCACATTTACATGAGCCAGAGCACTTTGCTCAGTTGCAACCCCCTCCACATGTCCCCACATATATCATTTCCTATTCAGACATGACAGTGCTAACCAGAAACGTGCAGTGAATAAGTAGCAAATTTATCTCCCATATAAGGTATGAACGAGTCTTTTATATTGCTCTCTGATTCTGCACTAGTACTCAAAGTATGGCAGGTGTGCATGCCTAATGTTTATTACACTGTAGGAAAGGCTTGGAATCATTGAATCGTAGAGCTAGAAGGGACCCCAAAGGTAATCTAGTTCAACCCCTGCAATACAGGAATCTCAGCTAAAGTAACCATGACAGATGGCCAGCCAACCTCTGTTTAAAAACCTCCAAGGAAGGAGAGTCCACAGCTTCCCAAAGAAGACCATTCCACTGTCAAACAACTCTTACTGCCAGAAAATTCTTCCCGATGTTTCGTTGGATCTCCTTCCTTGTAGCTTGAAGCCATTGGTTTGAGCCCTACCCTCTGGAGCAGGAGAAAACAAGCTTGTTCCGTCTTCCATGTGACAGTCTTCCTGTGAGGAAAGCGAGTAACCTTGAGCTTGAGTGGAAACAGCTCAGTAGGGAGGGAGCCATATGTAGCTGGCTTCTCCCATTTCCTCCATGCACATCCCTTATGCACAAAGATTAACACTTACCAAAGTGTCATCTTAGCTTTTCTTTGGTATTTTGGTTCCTGGCCATCCCTTATTCAGTGACATTAGAGTTTTGGTTTGTTAAGTGCTTTGAATCATATACAGTGGTACCTCGGATTAAGAACAGTTTGGTTTAAGAACGATTCGGTTTACAAACTCCACAAAACTGGAAATAGTGTCCTGGTTTGAGAACTTTACCTTGGTCTATTATAATATTTATTGAATTTCATTTTAAAAACCAAGCAATTAACATTTTCACTTGTCATCCCATATATTTTGACTCTCTCGAGTCTTTGACACTCCCCCTTCCCCCAATTGACTTCCTTACATCCTTACATAATTTCTTTAGCATTTCAAATTCCCCCTATTTACCTACTTTTATTTTTAAAGATTCTTTTAGAATTGTAAACAGGTTTCTTCCTCTACTTAGACTGAGAACTTTACCTCGGTCTAAGAACAGTATCTGAACGGTGGAAGGGCACCGGCGGCAGGGAAAGGGTGCCTCGGCTTAAGAACGGTTTCGGTTTAAGAACGGGCTTCCGGAACAGATTAAGTTCGTAAACCGAGGTACCACTGTACTCTGATCCTGAAAGCAGCAAAGGGCTTATAGGTGCTGTGTTGAGCCTATGAGTAAAGGGAACTCAGAACTCAGCAAAGGTAATGCAGTAGGGTTTTACATGCAGCAGTGCATGGCTAGCTGTTGTCTATTGACCCTTAGACAGCAAGATTTTGAGCACCTGTTAAAAGAGGTTGCACTGTACACAGGGACCTGTTTTCACATAAGGGTTACATTCTCTGAAGTTAATCTTTTTTAAATCTACTGAATAACTGATAGCGTTTAATCACTTTTTAATTTTTTAAAAAAACTAGGATGGGAATATACCTTTGTTACTGGCTGTACAAAATGGCCACACTGAAGTAACCAAATACCTTCTGGAGCATGGCGCAGACATCAATTCCAGAGACAAAAATGGAAGGTACAAATAAACATACTTAGTACTCACAAACTTTTTCAACGTTAATCGGGTCTAAGGATCGCCTCCTAATCCGAGATCAGATTTTAGATTCTTCACCGCTAAATATCTTACGTTGTGGTTTAGGTCCAATTAAGCTGTCACTGTACTTCTTGCTTATATTTATTAGCTTGAAAGCTAACAAAAAGCCATGCAAGAGATGACATGTTTTTCTGGTTCTTCTAAAGTCACCCGATTTCTCCGTGACTTTCAGAGAAGCTGTTTTGCAGCGTTTGACATCTCGAGGCACAGCCTAATAAAGTTGTCAAAGCTGTATCCTTTTTGATGTTTTCCCCTGCTTGCAAGCACTCATTATGCCTCTTTGCCATCCAGAGGCAGGTTACAGTGAGATACAAAATTCTAGACTGGGTTGACACAGGCTGCTGCAAAAAAAAAAAGCTCTTCTGGCAAAATTCGGGTCAAGCAGAATTCTGTGTGGCTATATGGTCAACAGAGGATCTTGTCCGCCAGATACATCTGTCCTACAAATTCATTTTGAGTAAGGCGATCAGTAGTGGCTGGCTATGTCATATCTCTACTGTTGGAGAAAGTAGGCTTCTGAATGCCAGTTGCTGGGAGCCAAAACTGGGCAGAGTGCCATTGCACTCAGGTCCTGTTTGCAGGCTTCTCTTAGGCATCCGTTTGCTGGATGCTGGGCTAGATGGGACTTGACCTCATCCAGCCCTTTGCAGCATGCATAAATGGCTCAACCTCTTAGGGAAAGCTTTATTGGTTCACTCTCAGGAGCCTCCCCTGTCTTGCAGTGATCTCTTACAGTAGATCAAGTTATAGATATGCTGTAAATTCAAGTCAGGACAAATTTTGTTGATGACACGATGACCATAACTTTCTGCAGGAGTAGCAAAGTGTCATCTTATCAGAGGAATGCCTGTCAGCTTTTTTCACTTCCTGGACTCAGCTGACTGCCCAATCTTCTTCTGCTACTTGAACCTGTAGGCACTCGTCTCCTGTAGGATAACAAATGAGCCACAAACTCATAACCTTCAGGGGGTGTTGTTGTTGTTGTTGTTATGTTGAGGGGAAAATAATTTTTCCTCCCTCAAAATTTATTAGTTTTCTCTTATAACACATAGACAGAAACACAAAAGAAAAACATTACATTTGACACAACATAAAAACTTAACAATAAAGGACCCCTGACCTAGGTCTAGTCGTGACCGACTCTGGGGTTGCGGCGCTCATCTCGCTTTATTGGCCGAGGGAGCCGGCATACAGCTTCCGGATCATGTGGCCAGCATGACTAAGCTGCTTCTGGTAAACCAGAGCAGCGCACGGAAACGCCGTTTACCTTCCTGCCGGAGTGGTACCTATTTATCTACTTGCACTTTGACGTGCTTTTGAACTGCTAGGTTGGCAGAAGCAGGGACTGAGCAATCGGAGCTCACCCCGTCGCGGGGATTCGAACCACCAACCTTCTGATCGGCAAGTCCTAGACTCTGTGGTTTAACCCACAGAGCCACCCGTGTCCCTTAACAACAATAAAAACACACAAAATAAAAGAATTCCCCCCCCCCTTCTTATTCCCTGGTGCATTTACATTGTTAAAAGACTTCCTCGACACCCTCCAATCTGGATTTCATCCTATTACATATTTAGCAGTTCCCAATTTCATATTTATAACATCAGTATCTTCAGGGATTGTTATTGCTTTGCTAATCTGATGCCTGTAGTTCCTCCTTATATTCTCTGTTTGCCAACTTGCTCTAGGACGGCTCTGATGCTGGTGTGCGAAGCAGGAAACCTCAGCATTGCAGAAGTCCTCGTCCGAAAAGGTGCAGACATAAACCTGGTGGATGCGCTTGGACACAATGCCCTGCATTATGCTGCAGTCTCTGAAAATACAGGGATTCAGAATCTCCTTCAGTTGAAAATTGTTCAAGATGCTGGTATGTCTACACTTCTTAAATTACGTGGTAGGGTTCCCTATGATAAGGATGGGGAACCTGTGCCCCCCCCCCCCGATGATATTGGACTATGTGATCCCTGATCATAGGCCATGCTGGCTGGGGTTGATGGGAGTTGGAGTCCATCAACATGTTTGGGGGCAGGCACATATTCCGCACCCCTGCTGTAGGGGTTACCTGGGGAGGCATGAGGTTCTTACTCAAACTTTCTGGACTGTCTATGCCAGAAGACAGGATGCTGACTCATATAATAATAGAATTATAGAGTTGGGAGGGACCACAAGAGTCATTTAGTCCAACCCCCTGCAATGCAGGAATCTTTTGCCCACTGTGGGGCTCAAACCCACGACTCTTGTCTCATGCTTTACCAGCTGAGCTACTCTGTCCATTCTCTTAGTCTCTGTTTTACCACCCTTGGTAGAGCTGCTTCGAGCACTGAGCTTGGCACACAGCCTGGTCTTTGGACTGTCAGAGGAATGTGCTATCTTGGGTCTGTCCAAAGTGGGTTGCTTGTTTGAAAGTGCCCTCGTGTCTCTCTGTGCACAAAAAAGATTATTACATTGTGGAAAGAAGGCTAGGCTTCAAAGATGCATTGGCTTTGGCTGATTAAAGCTAAAAGGACCCCTGACCGTTAGGTCCAGTCGCAGACGACTCGGGCTGCGGTGCTCATCTCACTTTATTGGCCAAGGGAGCCGGCGTGCAGCTTCCGGGTCATGTGGCCAGCATGACTAAGCCGCTTCTGGCAAACCAGAGCAGCGCACGGAAATGTCGTTTACCTTCCCGCTGGAGCGGTACCTATTTATCTACTTGCACTTTGACGTGCTTTCGAACTGCTCAGTTGGCAGGAGCTGGGACCGAGCAACGGGAGCTCAACCTGTCGCGGGAAAGAAGGCTAGTCTTCAAAGATGCATTGACTTCTACTGATTAGTCCTTAGGAAATGCCCGGTTCCCAGCCTATGATCTCAAGTATTCTTATTTGCATCTGAATCCATATGAAGAAAGGGGCCTGCTTCCTAAATAGCTGAGAGTTTAGGATCCAAATGGAAATTTCTTAAGCAGAAAGAAGATATCTCAGGTTTTCAATTAAAAGGCAATGTTTTGTTTTTTCATCTACAGCTGTCAAGTCACCAACAAAGCCAAAGCAGGTAAAAAGGAAAAAAGAATCAGAAATGCTTTATTACCATAATAACAATTAGCCTCAAGCTCTGAAAAAAAGAAACAAAAGCTTAGAAAGTAATAATGGAAGTGATTTGTTTTGTTAAGTGATTCCAGAAGCATATGCAGTTTTAGTAAACTCATAGATAGTTCCCTTTCATTGATATCTGTATGGTATTGGTGATATGGCCGTCTCCTCTCATCTCCAACCCAAAATGTTCCCATATCCTTTGTAAGGACAGGGCAGAACTCACTATGTTATGACATGTCTGTGATGGGAATCTCCAGCATTTCCTTAAAATAAGTTAATAGTTATGGAGCAGTTGCAAATCAGATGAGGCTTGAAGTACTGGAAGGAGAAGGTTTAATGCTTTTCTGTGCACCATTTCCCTGAATATCCCCCTCCAATCCAAAGTTGCTTTGCCCAGAAAGGTAAATATGCAGACATGCATAAAGTACCTGTATGTTTTCCACCATGGAGCAATTTTGATTGGGGGGGGGGGAGGGAAATGGCACAGTGAAGCATTACAGCCTCCTACCTCCCTCCAGCACCATGGGCTGTTTGCTCACCAACCATCTATGGCTGCTATTAACACACAGCCTTGTGTCAGAGCAGCAGGTCCAATGGTAGATTGGGGTTTAATGGTAGACGTGGGAAACTGACTCATTTTCAGAAGAAACCGGCTCACACTGGTTTCATTTGGACATAATGTTAAACTGTGGTTTGGCATTACATGAACAATCCTTGAGCTTATGAGCAGCTCCTCTCCCTTCTTCTGACACAGCCATGAGGAGCAGTTCAAAAGCCTTGGATTCCGTTATTTTAAAAAATTAACTTCAATTACTGGTTACATCTGAAATAGGACAATCTGTTGTTCACTTTAATTATGGCGTAGGGAAATAAGTCAGCTTCAGCCCATCGTTTGCACAGTGCTAGCTGATTTCCCCAAAACAGGGATAAGGCACCCATAGCTCTCCAGATGGATTACAACTCCCACCATCCCTGACCTATGGCCGTGCTGGCTGTGGCTGATGGGAGTTGGAGTCCAGCAGCTCTAGCCTTACCCTAACTCTTCTGTAAGCCATAGTTAAGATTAACCGTAGCTTCTGGTTTGGCTCTAATGAGTCACTGTGGCTAACTGAAATTGGAAGCGAAAGTTTCTGATTTCATGACTGTGCCAGAGGGAACCCCACAAACCCCAAGCCAGCACATGTAATGCCAAACCATAGTTTACTGTTTTATCCAAACAAGCTCAGTGTGGCCTCCTGATGCCTTGAAATAGCTGACTGAGTCTTACTGGTTTTAAGGAATTGCCTGGCAAGAGTAAGCATGAAGAAAGTGGCAGAGTTGCTTCAGTGGTCATGTACAGCTTCTATAATAAGGGAGGGGAAAGGGGATGTTCATCTGAGCAGCCAGTTGGACCCAAGTGTGAATTCCCCTTTTATGGATTTCAGCAGTTACAGATGATCTGGGTGATGATCTGGGTGACATGAAGGCAAATCAAGAAGCAGAGAAGGAAAGTGGCTGGTGCAGATGATTTTGACATTCACAGGGTGTTTACTTGTTGCAAAAAAACAGTTTGGGGGCAGGTCTAAAAGGCCCCTAAACCAGGGACAGTGACTCCCATCATCCCTGACCTTTGGGCCATGCCTGCTGGGGCTGATGGGAGTTGTAGTCCCACATTTGGAGGGTGACAGATTCCTTGCCACTGCTCTGAGCAATTTATGAGCACGAGTGACCCTGGAATAGAAGTAAACGAAAAGGAAAACTCTCTCTCCCTGGAGGAAAAGAAAGGCGTTTAGGAGAAATGTTAGCAAATTGCTTGAGGCTGTGAAGAGCAGTGCATTTTGAGATCACTGCTCCATGGGAAAGGGTTCACTTTATTCACTCCATCTAATATAATGAAGCATGTTGCAAAATGGGGCATGGTGAGCTTAGGGTTGCGCATGTGCAATATCCCTGCAAGTACCTTTGAATGAGTTCAGGCATGAATGTGCTTTTAAAAAATTAAAAATCTCTTGTACCTTAAAAGAAAAGAAGAAGAACTTTTTTTTTAACGCAGACCTTACTAACCAAACTAACAGACCTCCCTTTTCTGGCCTGTGACACTTCCAGCATGACCAAGTCTGTAGATTAAGTTCTGAAAGAAGTGGAACTCCAAAAAAACGCAAAGCCCCACCACCACCTCCTGTCAGTCCTCTCCAGGTAAAAGAGCTTAAGTCCAACTTGAACACATTTGCAATGTCTAGACGGGGCTGGGCGGGTGAGGAATGTCCTGTCGGGAATAGAGCTGGTTAAATTTGCTTTGTGCAAATCCTTTTTTAAAAATGCGCGTCTCATGTATCATGGGCGAATTCTCATAAGGATAGAAATAGGACGGTCTGTTGTTTGAAAGCCCATCTTGGTTACGCTTTGCAGGAGGGCCGTTGGGAATATGACCAGATCCTAAGTTTAGAGCGGTGGGGCTTATAAAGGTGCT
Source organism: Podarcis gaigeae (assembly GCF_964106915.1). NCBI lineage: Eukaryota > Metazoa > Chordata > Lepidosauria > Squamata > Lacertidae > Podarcis > Podarcis gaigeae. The sequence goes on along the minus strand of NC_139687.1, from coordinate 48,332,519 downwards.
ACATGCATTAAACTCTGTGACAGTCTTGCTTTTTAACAATCGGCTTTAAGATTCCCCCTGGACGGATGCAAACCAGCTTTGCACATGAGGAGCTCGTAGCGTCTTAACAAGAAATTTAATATTAAACTGAGCCGCTGCTTGGGCGATTGTCTGACTGCATGGCTGCCGCTGGCTAAAGACAACTTCTGTGTTGTCTTGCTTGTATTGAACTAACAAGAGAGCCATGACTTCTGCTAGCAAGAGGCAGTTTGTGTCTCTGAAATGCATTCATCTTTTGCAGCTTAGCGACCTGTCCTCTCCACATTCAACAACTTCAACCCCAGTGTCTGGGAAAGGCCAGTCTTCATTTGCTGAGCACGGATCCAAGGTATACTCCATTTTTCAACTCTTGCTTCTGGTTAAATGTAAACCCTGTGTGTTTGTAGTGAGTTGCTTAAGGGCACAAAAAGATTTCATCACCCCAAGGAAGGAGGGCAAAGCTTCACAACTGTGACCTCTCCAAATGGAAATGTAGCTGGAAATAGGTAAAACCCGGGGGGTTGCGATGTGAAATGTATTGTTGGGAGTCGCGTCTTGCTTTTTTGATGTCTTTGACATCTTTCCGCAGGGCCTGTAAGATGGAGTTGTTCCGCCAGGCCTTTGGTCAGAGCTCAGCCTGACTCCCCTTCACTTTTTGTGTAAGAACTAGTATGAAAGAGGCCTCCCAGCATTCTCACAGGCCCATATAAGAACAGCGTAAACAGTTGGGCCTGATGAACATTTACTGTTCCCAACCCTAATCCTGCGGAAAGCCATCTAATTAGATTTTAATTTGATCCTGACTTGTTTTTAGGAGGTAATTTAATTATTGTTTGATTTTACACCAATGTTATATATTTGATGTTAGGCGCCCTGAGCCCAGTCTCGGCCGGGAAGGGTGGGATACAAATAAAAGTTGTTGTTGTTGTTGTTGTATCAGCTGTGGGGAGGCAGTCAAGACTAGGGCTGCAGCACATCAGCAGGGGGAGGTTTCCCTCTTTCCCCCCATCGTATGGTCCTGACAAAAATAAAAGAATAAGCCTCTCCCCTAAAAGTACTGTTGTTTAAGAAAAGACAATTGTGTTGCTTCCAAGTGATCCGTTTAGCATCCTGGGTTGTTAGGCTGCCAGTGGTTTTCTTGAAACCAGAGAACATACCAGTTGTTTAAGCAATAAACGTGCCTTTTGTCAGCTAGGGACAAAGAGTACATTTTACGTCCATTTCTGGATTGGGATTAACCTGGCTGCTGTAATCCAAACATTGGTAACCTCCAGACTGCACTACTGCAATGCGTTCTATGTGGGGCTGCCCTTGGGCCTGGTCTGGAAACTCCAGCTGGTGCAGAATGTCACCACTAGACTGTTGATGGAGGCAGGCAGCCAATAGCATGGGATACCTCTGCTGAAACATCTGCACTGGCTGCTCATGTTCCACCAGGCTAGTTTCAATGCCCTGAGCATCAGGTGTTCAGGATAACTATTGAAACTAATACGCATGACTAACTTAGGGCCAATGGTGGGTGTACAGTTGAATTCAGTTGAATACATCCCATTAAGTTCACATTTGACGGGCAATTGTATTTGCTTGCTTTTAATCAAACACCTGCCTTTTAACTATCACAAAAGCTGGAAAAGCTCCAGTTGTGACAGTTCCTGACTAAAATGCATTGGCCGTTACTTCACAGGGGGACGGGATTTTGATGTGCAAGTATTTGTGCTTTTTGATGAAGAGTGCCATGTTGTTAGCACTCTCTTTAAACAAATGTTTACGTATTTTGCATTTCAGCAGGAAGATATCAGTGCCATTCACTCTGATGGCAAGGATGGGATGAGCGATAGTACTGCAGGTATGGTGTAAGACAGATGTTTTGGCTGGCCTGTCACTTTCTCCTTCTTTACTCACCCACACCAAACAACCTACCAACCAAAAAAAGGTGCCTTCTCTCATAGAAAGTTGCCATTTGGCATCATGAGTTGTTATGCTAGGATTGTAAAATTCACTGCCCCATTGTTTTTCAAGCATGCTTGGCAACGTCTTGACCCACCTTGCCTTGAAATTTCCATGGAAGGAGGCTCCGCCATCTTTCTAAAAATCTACGCATAGTGTAGTATGTACAAAAGTAGCAATTTTTTTTGGCCCGGGGGGGGGGTCCCGCTTGGAACACCTGCCCCTAACTATTAGGGGCATTGGACCCAGCCATTCATGCACACACTCATATTCTAACCAAGATTACAGGATTGGTGTCAGGATCAAACATCCTGAGTTCCTTGGAAGAAGGAGGGGGTAGAAACGCCATTTATTTAAAATATTTATGCTTGCCTTTACCAAAGGCTCCAGGCAGTTAACAATGTTAAAAACCTCCATTTAAGATCATCCCCAGCATAAACAAAACAGCAGCCAAGCAACTCCATCCAGTGCCAACCACCAACCCCTACCCAGCAATTTCATGCCCCAATGTTTTCCCAAGCAGGTGGATAAATAACATTTACTTTAAAATTCATAAGTTGCTTGACACAGGTGACCTTCTCAGTGTCAAAGATGTTTGTGTTTGTTTGTTTGTTTGTTTGTTTGTTTGTTTGTTTGATCAATCAATCACTCAATCAGTGTGTCCTTTGGCACAAGAGTCGTAAGTTTCCATAGACAAGCGCCTCCACAATCAGGTGCACATCTCTGGAGGTATTATTGGCTGTTCTGGTCTGAAACTGATTTACCAGGCTAACTTCCATTGTCCATGGGATTTTCACCATAGAAGACCTAGAATGACACAGCTGTGAGCCTGTAGCTCATTCTCTGCAAGAGATCCTTTTCAGTAGCAACTGTTGGGCAGGGAGGGAGAAGGGGGAGCCCCACCCACAGCCAGCATGTAACCCATAACAGAATACCACAAGAGAATGGGAAAAGGTTCTCCATCCCTAGTCCAATAGTTAACTTGAAAATTTGCAGGCTAGTTCACAAAAAAGCGACTAGCAAGTAGAGACATTCCTTTGCTTTCTTTTTTTGTGTCCCCCCCCCCACTTCCCTTCCATTTCCAGATTTTCTTAACCATGTGTTGACTGAAAGCCTAGAATGATAAATTGTATTGTATTCCCTCCCCCCCCTTCCGTTTCACTTTTTAAAGGTGCTGATAGTTTATTGGATGTAAGTTCAGAAACAGACCAGCAAGACTTGCTTTTACTGTTACAAGCAAAAATTGCATCTTTGACCTTGCATAATAAGAAACTGCAGGAAAAATTACAGGTATGTATTAGCACCATCCATGGCACTGAACAATAACACATTGCGGGCATGTTTGCAGAAGGCTCCAGCTCATGCAGATCTCCCCCATGTAGACATGCCCCAATTATTTTTATTTATTAAATATGTATGCCGCCCTTCATCCATAGATCTCAGGGCAGTTCACAGCATAAAATGCATGCCTGACAGCCCTGCTTTCTCTCTGTACAGTGTTCATGTTAATTGCATGGAGAAAAGAATACCCAAAGAGGGCTTTGCTTGAGAGATGAGGGAGGAGGGTTTGGAATTCATTATATGACATTGGAATCAAATCTGCGATCTTTGAAAGATGCAAGTGCTCTCCTGGAAATCGATGCATGCATGCAATCTTATTTCGTTCTGTTAATTTGTTCCTGTTGCAGCCCTCTCTATTTCTCGAATCTCTGCAAAAAGGATAAGTTATTATGAGAAAAGACGATAAGAGTTTACAAAAAAAAAAGTAGTTGTTTAAATACTGCCATCTGCTGTCTCTACAGGCACGCGCACTCAAGACAGAAGACCTGGATGCAACACTGGATTCTTCTCGTTCCACCTGTGCGGAGTTTGATCACTCAACGGACAGGCTAAGTGAGAGCTCGGCAGCAGCGGCTCAGGAGATCAGCTGCTCTTCGCCGAGCTTAGCACAAGCTCAGGAAGAGGCGAGCAGTAACGAAGTGAAAATCAGACAGCTGCAAGACAACTTAAAGGAGGTGCAAAAGAGGCTGGACAGCTCAGAAGCGAAGAGGCGGCATTTGGAGACGCAGCTTCAGTCCGGAACACTGGATACCCTTTGCTTGCTGAACAGCTCTGACATTTCCGAAAATGGCTCCGACCTCAACCAGAAACTGAGAGAAACCCAAAGCAAGTACGAAGAAGCGATGAAGGAAGTCCTGCACGTTCAGAGGCAGATGAAGCTAGGCCTGGTGGCTTCCGAAAGCAAAGAGGCGGACCTGCAGGAGCTCAGAGCCACGTGCGAGGAAGTTGAGGCGCTGAAGGAAGAACTGCAGAAGGCACAAGAAGAGGGCGAGAGGCTCCGAGCGAAAGTGAGGGAGCTGGAGGAGAAGCTGGCGGAGAGAGAGAGGGATGCGGCCGGCACGATGTCAGCAGAAGAATGCGAGGAGATGAGGAGCTCCTATTGCTTGGTTATTGAGAACATCAACCAAGAGAAGGCGCTTCTGATTGAGAGGTACAAGGAGGGACAGGAGGAGATCAGGAAGCTCCAAGAGAAGCTGAGATGTCAGATGGAGTTTGGGCATGGTGAGGAAGCTGAGGAGGTGAGAGATGCAAAGAACCAAATGATCACGGAGTTGAACAGGCAGGTCAGCAAACTCTCCCAGCTGTACAAAGAAGCCCAGGCAGAACTTGAAGATTGCAAGAAAAGAGGTGTTGCAGAGGATGCCGATTCAGGATGCATCCCTCTGGAGGAACACGAGAAGCTGATGGAGGTCACCGTCTTGCAGAGAGAGCAAGCCGAGGGCGCCCTGTTGGAAATGAAGGCCCAGTATGCGAAAGTGTTGAGTGAAGCAACCCAGCTCCAGAACCTGGTTGATTCCCAGAAGAAGAACTCTGTCTCCATAACGGAACATCTCCAGGTGGTCACTGCTCTCAGGGCTTCGCTGAAGGAAATGGAAGAAGAAATCGGCGAGCTCAAAATGCAGATTCTGCACAAGGAAAGCGAGGTGCAGCGACTGCAGAGGGAGCTCTTGGAAGAAGAAGCCGCTGTGTGCGAAGCTATGGTGCCCAGGGCATTGTATGAAGAGCTGCGATCTACTTCAGAGGGAGAAGTCAACTCCATGCTGTCCAAAGTGAAGGACTTGACAAAAGAGAGGGAAAACCTGTCTGCAGATCTTGCTCATTTGAGGAAGGAAATCTCACAAGTGAAAGGGGAGAAAGAGAGCCTCCGGACTCTCCTGGAAGCCAAGGAACAGGAAGTCAAAAGACTGCTTCATCAGTACCATCAAGCTCAAGAAGAGCTGCTTGAAATGAAAAAGGCCTCTGAGAGTTCCTCGAAACTAGAAGAGGATAAAGATAGGAAGGTTGGTAGATCCTCAGTCTTTTTGGGGGTGGGGTGAGCACATTTGGAACAATAAGAAAGCGTCATAGATCAAAAACAGTTGCCATGCAGAGGTATGCCCACTCATACTTGTGGTGCTGTGTAGTTGGTCACAAAGCACCCTATTCACAGAAGGCAAACTGAGGCTAAAAGACTAAAGCCCACGAACCTGAGTAAAAGGCAAAATATTCAGTGTGGAGTAGACTCATTGAAGTCAGTGGGCTTAATTCCCTTGATTTCAAGGGGTCTACTCCAAGCATGAGTTGGTCTAACCAGTTTCACTGCATGTTTGAAATCATTTACAGTGGTGCCTCGCAAGACGAAAATAATCCGTTCTGCGAGTCTCTTCGTCTAGCGGTTTTTTCGTCTTGCGAAGCAATCCTATTAGCGGATTAGCGCTATTAGCGGCTTAGCGGCTAAAAGGCTATTAGCGGCTTAGAAAAAGGGGGGGGGAGCGAAAAAAATCGCAAGACTCGCAAGACATTTTCGTCTTGCGAAGCAAGCCCATAGGGAAATTCGTCTTGCGAAGCGCATCGAAAAACGGAAAACCCTTTCGTCTAGCGGGTTTTTCGTCTTGCGAGGCATTCGTATTGCGGGGCACCACTGTACCAGGGTTGAAGCAACAAACAAACCTATGGTTGGTATTAAGTATGTTCTCTCAGCCAAATGCTTTTGGGAACTTGTGTTTTCTTCCATCCTTTAGCATGCTGTCCTCTGTTCTTTCCTCCCATACCAGATAATGGACATGACAAAGGAAGTTAGTAAATTGAAGGAAGCACTGAACAGCCTGTCCCAACTTTCCTACTCAACTGGCACACCCAAGAGACAAAGCCAACAGCTGGAGCTGTTGCAACAACAAGTCAAGCAACTACAGAACCAGCTGACTGTAAGTTTATAGATTATGTAATTGTGCAAATAAGTAGCTCTCTGCATTTGCCAAGGTTTGACAGGAGATGAGGGGTGGGTGTTACTATTTTTTTAGTCGTTCAAAGTGATGCAGAGGTTTCACCCTCGTTGTATCCCCACCCCAAAAAAATAATCACTTGTATGTATCATTTTTGGAGTACATTTCTGAGAATGTAGACCCATTATAGCAATGTAAATTGAGTGTGAGTGCATAGTAGACCCTGGTTACTATATCTGCAGTAGAATGTGGTGTTGTTTCATGGCACGACTGCCAGATTCCATAAGGTTTCATGTGTTCTCTGAGCAAGCAGCATTTCAGGGAATATTCTAAGCTTATTTGTTCATTGCATTTATATCCCACTTCTCCAAGGAGCTCAAGGTGGCACAAATGGTCCCCCACTGTGCCCCGACTCCTCATTTAATCCACACAACATCCCTGTGAGGTAGATCAGGCTCAGAGGCTGTGATTGACCCAAGGTCCCCCCATGAGCTTCATAGCTGAGTGGGGATTTGAACCATGGTCTCACAAGCCCTAGTCCAACACTCGTAACCACTGCACAACAGTGTTTCTCAAGCTTGGGTCCCCAGCTGTTGTTGGACTACAATTCCCATCATCCCTAGTTAGCAGGACCAGTGGGCAGGGATGATGGGAGTTGTAGTCCGACAACAGCTGGGTACCCCAGTTTGAGAAACACCGAACAATATCTAGGACATTAAGCCTCCGCCCCACACTGGCCCCCTATCTAATTGAAACAATTTACAACAGAAGTATTGAGTTACTGTTGCTGCTGCTACTGCAGTTTCCTTCTCTTGTGCTGGGTTCCTGCCTTGATACCCAACTTGGTGGATTAGAGGCAAGGAAATCACACCAGGAGTGCATGGGGTCCATATGTAGAGTTTGCTCTAGAGAGGCAATGTGGTGTCGTGGTTAAGAGTGCTGGACTAAGACTTGGGAGACCCAGGTTCAGATAAGGCAGCCATGAAGTTCACTTAGTGAGGATGGGCCAGAAATGCTCAGTCAGCCCAATCTACTTGTGAAGGTAAAAAGAGAGCTGACCTTGTACTCCACCTTGAGCTCCTTGGAGAAAAGTGGGGGGAAAGTATAGTAAATAGATATACAGAGTGGTCAAACTGTGTGTGTTTGTGTGTTTGCTGCCTATCTGACTGGGTTGTCCCAGGCACTCTGGGCGGCTTCCAACAATTATAAAACCACAGTAAAACAGCAAACATTAAAAACTGGGCTGCCTTCTGATGTCTTCTAAAAGTCAGATAGTTGTTTATTTCCTTGACATCTGATGGGAGGGCGTGCCACAGGGCAGGTGCCAGAAGCTGGACCTCAGTGTCTGGGCTGAACAATGAGGGGTGCAGATGCTCCTTCAAGTATACTGGGCCAAATCCCTGTATTGTGTTGTAGTAGTGTGATATCCCTTAGATGAGGATGTTTTGCAGCAGAGGAATGGAATGGGATGGATGGAGCTGCTTCACCGTCTACTTTCCCTTAGAAATTTCTAGCACCATTGCTTAGGTAAGTTTGGAACCCTTTGTAGGAGCAGAGCGTAGCTGTGGCAGCCTTTGAAAATCTGGTACCCTCCAGATGCATTGAACTACAACTCCTAGCAGCACATCCCTGCTTGTTACTGTTTATGGGATTTGTATTCTAAAACACCAAGCCTAAGGGCAGCTTCAGAAGGGGAAACAGCTGTACCATTTGCGATAGAGAAGGGACCATAGAGCTATCGCCACACAAAGTGTATTTTATCCCACCGGTTTGGACGCAAAAGTTTGCCACCACTTGAACAGCTGTGAATCAACGCTGTGTTCTGGATTACAGCAACCAGCACCCCTTTGCCCTAAAACTAACCCCCCACTCCTTTAACAATGCAGTGTGTGATAAGAGTACCTGCGTGTTCACTCTCTACCTTTGTTTACAGGAAACAAAGAAGCAACACCAGGAGATAGTCTCTGTTTACAGGACACATCTGCTGTATGCTGTGCAGGTAAGAGAGCCTTCATTGCCCTCACCTGCTCAAAGAACTCAGTAGATTATATCTGTATATTACTAAAGCAAATAGGTAGTGTGTGCATACACTCCAGCCAGTGCAACCTCTTGAAGGCATTCCCTTCTGTGTGAGTGAGGGTGTCTTGTAACATGGCACATGTCACGAGCACCTCTTAAAGTCATCCTTTCCCAGCCTGCTCCCCCACCCCTGATGTTATGAACAGGCCGCTAATATATTTTTATCCTCCGTTTCTTTCTAGGGCCAAATGGATGAGGACGTCCAGAAAGTGCTCAAACAGATCTTAACAATGTGCAAGAGTCAATCGCAAAAGAAAAGTGAAACGATTTTTGCCGATCCCTAATGGTGCTGCTCTAGAGATTGAGACTCGCCTTAAAATGAGATTTGATTGGCACCCCCCCCCCAACCCCAGGAGGGAGCTGTCACATGTCTCTGCCACTCTTATTTCTTTATTTTTATGTATTATGAGCTAATGTGTTGTCATGTCTTCCCCTTGCCCCCAACCGTAAGTTCCCAGAGTGCTATTTTTGTGTATTGGAACAGAAACGTACAACTCTCTGTAAATTGCCATTACTTTAAATCAGGGGTGGTCAAAGTCTGACCTACAGTATTAGAAAGTGGCTCAGTGCTTCCTTTGGTGCAAGCTGTTGGAAGTTTCGGCTTGCAGTGTTGCATTTTGGATATGAATAAGTGCATCTTCTGGAGGTGGGGGAAGCGATGGATTTTTCAGTTCTTGGTTATCTAAAGAGGGGGAAACAAACCAGTTCATAGGTTTTAAGACCCTCTAACGTCCAGGATAACAGTAGATGCAACTCGGATTTTGAAATTCCTTTGGCCTTGTTAATTGAAAGGTGTGGCAGGGGGAGCCTCCTTGATAAGACAGGGCCCACAGCCTGTACATACTACAAGACCAGTGATGTGTACTAACTCGATAACGTAAAGCATAAACTTGCAGGTTAATGAATTTTGAACACAGCTAATTCTGCTAAAACCCCAGTTTCTTTATCAAACAGTAGGTCAAGCTATCTATGCAAATCCTTGCAGTGCTATTGGCTATGGAGCTCAGGAGGAAGAAAACACAGCGTTCCAAACTACAAACAAGGGATCCGAATGAACTCATGATGTTTACAGTGAGCACTGTTGTCTCACAGTTCCTAACCTCACTTTTGTAAAATATCTCCTCTACAATATATTTTTACTGGCCCTCAAATTTAGAAATGTCTTTTTGTAATTAAAGCCATTTGCCTATTTAACACTACTACTTCTTTCTGTTTTTCTGCAGTAGCCTTTAATACCAAACGATTTAGGCGGTGGCCTTTTTCTCCGTCTCTCTCCCCCTTCGCCCAGCTGTTGTAAAATGCAGCAGAGGTATCCCAGTCCCCTGGGAAAAGGCTCTGTTGAAGCAGAACTGCCCAAATACCGTACAAAAGAGGAATTACTAGCTTTCTTGCCAAATGTTGTAACGCCAAGAAGCACAGAGAAGCCTTGCGTTTTTCAAGAGCAGTAACATCTGTATGACATAGGAGTGCTCCTGCAAATTGCTTTCATGCCTACAAATCCTTTAGCAGAATAAGATAACACTTATAACTCTGTATGTGATATACACTCAGGTATGGATAGAATGGGTCCAGCAATAGAGTGTGTGTCTCTCTTGATTATTAAAGTATACTGTATGATTATCCTATTTCACCAGCCCATTTTCACACCAGATTTATGTTGTAAACTGCTTTCAAAACCAGGCTTAAACCAGCATGACTGCTTTGGCATCTCCCAGCCTGCCATGAGAATTGCAGCTTTCTGGGGGATTTTGTTGTTGTTGGAGACTTGCACATAAATAGCCAGGTGCGATAGCACTTTTTCAGGTTTTAAATCAGTTTGCAAGAGCACTCCTATAAGAATCAGGGGGGCCTACTTTAAAGCCTTTAAGAAGAATTGGGAATACCATATGTGTGCTGCAACAGCGGTTTTGTGTGTCAGAGAGACCCAGAAGCCTAAGCAACTTACATTGTACCTAAAGGGAATAACCATTTTGATTGTCATGTGTCTTCAACTTACAGCATGGTTTTACTCCTATCGTCTGCTGCAGAAATTCCTAGAGCTCTTCAATAAGTGAAGTCTATAGGTAGGCAATTTACTCAGTGCCTGAGGGACTACCACATTTATCGTGTGCTAAATTAGCCTTCCCTGGGGCTACAGGTGTGGTTGGACTACAATTCCCATCATCCACAATCCTTGCCATATTAGCTGTGGATAATGAGGGTTGTAGTCTTCCAGCACCTAGGGACTCAAGGCTGCATTAAAAAGTAGCCTACCATTTTATACAGCAGCCAAATTTAAATGGATTAAGAACATAGGATCTCCTGGGTCTTTATATTATTAATATTATTATTATTTGAGTCTCCTTGGTTTAACTAATACCTATTAATTTGGACAATATTTCATAGTTAGATAACTTTTTTTAAACGTTCCAAAGAAATGTGAAAGTTTTGCTGCAGTACTTACAAAAAGATTTAAAAAAATAACAGGTCTAAAATATGCCAAGAAATGCTGCCAAGTATAAAACTTGAGGAACCATTTTGTAGGTTGCCTGACAAAAACCTTAGCTTTTACCTTGTTTTGTTATGTGTATTTATTACGATTATCATTGTGGAACATTGGAAATTGTACACTATAGCTTAGTGATTGTCCTTTGTATGTAATTTTACAAACGTTTCATTCCGCAAATAAACAGTTTCTTTTTTTTTTTCCTTTTTTAAAAATCTGCCTCTTATTTTTGTCTAATACACTTGTACTAGCAGCCTTGTACTCAGTTTTGTCCGGGAATTCCAAGAAACAAACAAAACAAAAATCAAAATCTGCAGTTTTGAAAGATTCGGTCTGCCATCTGAACTCAGACAGGTGTCCAATTATATCCATAGATGAAAAACTGCTCCTTGATGTCAGAAACTGCTAAGAGGTGTCTGAATGCACAGCAGACGGACAGACCACTTTCCAAAATATATCGGCGATTGGGACGTTGTAGTGAACCCAAGGGAAGAAACTCAAATATTTAAAGAACATAAGAAGAACATGATGGACACAGTGGTAAGCTAGATGCCCATGGGAAGCCTGCAACCTGAACACACCTCCTCTCGCCCCTGCTGCAGCTTCCAGCAATGGGTGTTCAGAAGCACACTCCCTCTGACAGTGGGGAGAGAACATGGCCTTATCTTCCATGAATTTTGTCGAATCCTCTTTGGAAGCCACCCAAGTTGGTGGCCATTTTTGCCTCTAGTGGGAGCAAATTGCATAGTTTGTGTGCTGTATGAGGAAGCACTTTCTTTTGCCTGTCTTCAATCCACCATCTTCACTGGAAGGCCATGTGAGAGGGAGAAAAACTTCCTTTCTACTTTCTTCATGCCATGCATTATTTTATTGACCTCTGTCAGGTCTCCTCTTAACTTTTCTCCAAACAATAAGCCTCAAATCTTGTAACCTTTCTCCACTCCCTTGACAATTTTGGTTGCCCGTTTCTGAACCTTTTTCTAGCTCAACGATATCCTATTTGATGTGAGGCGACCAGAACTAGGCACACTATTCCAAGTGCAGTTGCTCCATGGATTTGTAGAACGACGACGTGATAATCAGCAGTTTTGTTTTTAAATTTCTTTCCGAAGGATTGCTAGCCTGGAACTGGCCTTTTCAAAGCTGTTGCTTTGAAGAGGCCATTCCTTGGGTTCTCTTTGCACACCCAGCCTTCTGAAGCAGTCCTGGTGTAAGTGTGCAATGTACCTGGGGTGAATGCTAGGCCCACGACTGACGATCACAACTCCCACAGCTCAGCTGGGCTACAGGGAGGATTAGGGCAGGAAGTTGGGTGCCACAATGGTGTGTAGAGTGGAGTCGAGCCCCTATAGGGCACACTTAAATCACCAGCACCATACTGGCCCCTCTCCTGAAATGGGGGAGCATAATTAAAATGGGAAATGGAGTTGGATAAAATGGCTATGCTGTGGTGATTCAGGGGTTGAATCTGAAATCAAGCTTAGATGTAAGCTTGTTGGTGTCTCTGATATCTTCTCTCACATCGTGGATGTTGGCTTTTGTGGCGGATGCATGCTCTATATTATTTAATCAATACTATTGCCACAGGTTTGTCATACAGTAGAGCAAAGAACTTTGATAACTAAGATGGCAGCCCCAGTGAGTTTAGATGCCACTCTGTGCTGCTCATCACCTTTGGGAGGCCATAAGTGTTATGTATTAAATATTTAATAATTGTTTAATATTTAATTTATTGATATTAATATCAATCTATTCAATAGTAAGGGACTTAGATGGCAGCGCAGTGGCAACACTGAGCAAAAATACAGTCTCACGGGCCTGTATTGCTGGCGCCATTAGACCTTGTCATAAGCACATCTGGGGCACAGCAGTATAATTAAAATGGCGACACCTGTGAGTACAGGTCCTGCACATAGGCGCAGAGGTCTGCTTGATGCCAAGCAAGGAGCCTGCCCACCAACTACACACTTTACACACTAGCTCAGTGTTTTTCAACCTTTTTTGGGCAAAGGCACACTTGTTTCCTGAAAAAAATCACGAGGCACACCACCATTAGAAAATGTTAAAAAAATTAACTCTGTGCCTATATTGACTATATATAAAGTAATTCTCTTGAATAGGAATCAAATAAACACCAAGAAAGTATTTTATAATTACTTTATTATGAAATAGTAAGTAAACAGAAATATGAAAAATTATAAAATACTTTATCTTTAAATCTTTCGAATTTTTCAATTTTCCCCACGGCACACCAGGCAACATCTTGCGGCACACTAGTGTGGTTGAAAAACGCTGCACTAGCTTTCCTGTTTAGTGTGGATGTGTATACACACAGAGATTAGATGGAGTGGGTGTGTATACATACATACACAAACACACACACTTTTGAGCTGTAAAACAGAATAGGACATTCCCAGGTGGTTTCCCGACTTCCTTGGGAACTCTGGGAATTGTAGGCCTGTGAGGAGAATAAGAGTCTCCTCACAACTCTCAGCACCCTTAATGAATTACAGTTCCCAAGATTATTTGGGGAAAGCCATGGCTTTTTAAAAAGTGGTATTATACTGATCCAAACGTTCAGGTGTGAATGTGGTAAAGTGTTGGGACTGTAAAATCTAGGCCTGGACTTCAGCTCAGCCACAAAGCTCACTAGAGCTGCTGCATTGAGATGTGGGGTTTGTCGTTAAGTTTTCCTGGTAATAACGCTGGCACTTCTGCCTTGATTTCTGAAGCTTTCTTTTACACTGCAGTGCCTGTTACATTACAGAGCTGTGGCCATTTAGAATTTTAAATTGTGGAAAAGAACTGTGTGCCCCAATGGTTGTCACCATGAAATTACAATGCAACACTCGAACACAAAACTTTTCAAGCTAATAGGATTGCAAACACATTTGCTTTCTGGAAACAGCACACAAATTCATGCTAAATTTCCACTAAGTCCCACCAGGTTTCCAGAAGTGCCTTTTATGTCCTGTGAGAGATCCCACAACACAGAGAAACGATCAGGGAAGGAAACGTGAGGATAACAGGACAAGGTGCTGTCTGAATGCAGCCCAGAGCAGGCGCACAATCTGACTCTCAACCTTTGAGGATTTAAATGTGGGCCTGCAGCATTTTAATTATCAGCCTCCTAAAACCCCTCAGTTGTTACTGAGCTTTCCATCCTGGTGAAAAAAAGAAAAATGGCTCCATCTAAAGGCCAAAGGTTGTTTTTCAGTCACCAGGACAACTGGGGCAACACATTGTCGCCCTAGTGACAGCTTGGGGAGAGACACTGCTTTCACACACAGACAAAACAATCCTTTACAGAAAAGGAGCTAAGGTCTCCACCCAAAAGAACCTGATTCCTAATGCCATATTTCTATGTGTGGTTAATGTAAACCTGCGAGGCAAAATCAAGTGCAGAGTGGGATAATTCCTTTCCACTGAGTTCCAGATCCACTGCCTTGTTCTGAGGTAGGCAACAGCTCTCGGGTAGCTGATACCTTTGCTGCCATGAACCATTTTAGATTTATTTTGTTTCACCTGTCAGCTCTGAGGGTATTACAAAAACCCTTTAGACCTGTGATGTATTTAGTCGGGTGTATTTTAGGGGGAGGAAGGTGAGGGGGAAAAGCAAAGCTGCTGAGAGGGGACAATTGGAGGTTTGGAGAGAGAGAGAGAGAAATAACAGTGTACACAACGTCGCGCCACAGCCTGCCTGTTTGTTAAAAGCAGCTTTACCTCAAAGCTACACAACTCCCTCATTCACAAGTCATCGCCCTTGCGCGCAATGCAAACTGTGGAGTCAGTTTCATACGGCAGGCTGTGAACAGCTCCAGCAATTTCCACCGTGCCATTGCTAACTGCAAAATAATAGTAATAGTAATATTAATAATACATATTAGGGACATAGCTGTCAACCTTCCCCCTTTTTTTGTGTGTGCAGAAAATTCCCTTATTTCAGCGCTGTTTCCCGCTGCTATCCCGGATTGTTAGATATCCCGTAGACTGTCCCTGGGACAGGTGAGGCTGCTGATCCCTTATTTTCGAGGCTGCTTATCCCTTATTTTCAAATCTGAAAGTTGACAGCTATGATTAGGGAGGGGTTTTGTCATCTGGGCAGCCCAAGTCCTCTATACACACTGCCCAAGCTGGCATCCAGGGAAGTAATTTCAGTGCTGCTAATGCAGCAAAAACAACATGGGATGCAGCAATTTTGAGTTACCAGTCTCTGCAGCCACAGCAGGTGCTGTGATTCTCCAGTGGTTTGACTTCCCCCTTGGAAATGTACTCCATTGTCTCTCAAAACAGACAGATGCCAACAACAGATTAGAACACACCTCTCAATCACCAAGTGAAAAATTGCCAAATATAGCAAATTTTTACTGCTTGCCTAAATCCTAATTCTGTGTTTTAATGGTAACCAAGGAAGGGAATTGTTGTTGTTATTATTATTGCTGATGTTGGCTTTACAACCCAGGTCAGCAGCTAGTTCTGTTTTCTGTAGGGCCCTTTATAAAATGTAGGTATCTACTGCATGATAAGCTCTCCCTAAGAGACAAGCCTCATGATCACAGCCATCCTTGAGTGCCAGCCATAGGTCCAAGGCAGTGCTCCACCCCCCAAGAGGGCCAGGTTTGATCCCAAGGCTGCCAACTGCTGACACCTGCTTTATAACCTTTTAAAACTCAAAGGAAAAGCTGTGCTCAGATGAAATGAGCAGCGACCGTGAAGAAAATGAAAGGTGGTCCGAGCTGCTGGCTACACCAGCAACCAAGTTAATGCAAGCGCAAGAAAGGGCAGAAAGGTTTGCCGAAGAAAAAGAGGTAATCTTATCCTTTTGTTTCCTTTCATGCCTGAATACTATTGGAAATTAATGGGTGCGTTAATGGTGGCAGACTGGGTGACCTGAAGATAGCCACAATCTCTCAGTCTAACCGACCTCATAGGGTTGTTGTGGGGATAAAAGAAAGAGGGGCGAATCCTTTATGCTGACCTGAGTTACTTAGAAGGAAGAATAAGATAAACCTGCAATATATGGACATGAAAGCAGGCTTCAGATGCTCCAGAGATTTGACTTTGTATGTGCTTGATGCTATAGCATTATAACTGGATCCAGTGCTTTTTTCCTATTAAAAAAAATGTTTAGGAGTACTCTCATTTTCCTACTCATATTGAAATACTGCCCCTCAATTAGGCCAAACTTAGATTCACAAAATGTTTAGGGGTATGCGTTCCTCATGTGCCTTCCTTCCCAGAAAAAAACGCTGTCTGTATCTATATATATATTTTAGCTTACTTTGCCAAAACTTTATTCGGCGTTACAAATATAGGCCATCATAAAACATCCATATATAAAAAATTTAAATATATACAAATAAACAGGCATGTAAAATATGTAATAACCCTGCCAAGGGTTATCTTGCATCAGTAAAGAAGGGAAACACAAAGTCAGAGAAGCTGCCTTTTCTAGGTCAGTATATTTGGTGGCGCTATGGGTTAAACCACAGAGCCTAGGACTTGCTGAACAGAAGGTTGGCGGTTCGAATCCCCGCAATGGGGTGAGCTCCCGTTGCTCGGTCCCTGCTCCTGCCAACCTAGCAGTTCAAAAGCATGTCAAAAGTGCAAGTAGATAAATAGGTACCGCTCTGGCGTGAAGGTAAACGGCGTTTCCATGCACTGCTCTGGTTCGCCAGAAGTGGCTTAGTCATGCTGGCCACATGACCCGGAAGCTGTATGCCGGCTTCCTTGGGCAATAAAGCGAGATGAGCACCACAGCCCCAGAGTCGGTCACGACTGGACCTAATAGTCAGGGGTCCCTTTACCTTTACCTTATATTTGTTCATCGAGCCCAGTGTTTCCTGCTCCAGGGGTTCCCTCTCCGCCAGATGCTGCTGGACTACAACTCCCATCATCTCCCTGGCTATTGACCATGCTGGCAGGGGCTGATGGAAGTTGTAATGCAACAGCGTTTGGGGGAGGGGGTGGTGGTCATGTGTTCCCCAGCCCTGGGCTACTCCAAGCAGCAGTGGCTTTCTAGGGCAGGGAGGACTGAATGTGGCCCTTAGGCCCCTATATGTGGCCTCCAGGACTCTTCCCAGACACACCCCTTCTCCTCAGGCCATGCCCCTCACCAGCTCTCCTTTGTATGCATGGCTACAGAATGTCCTTGAACTCTGATAACGCTCCTTGATTGCCTGGATGGAGGGTAGAGAAGGAAGTGTGAGTGTGCATAACTATTACAGTACAAACGTAATAGTTATTTATTTCATAAAATTTATATATTACCAGGGAAAAAACCTGATTGCTTTATATCTTTTGTAAAAGATAAAGCAATCAAATTATAACTATTTTTTTAGTTTACAATTTTTATTTTAAAGCATACAGAAAGTTAAAACTGCAGTAGAACAGACTACAGCAAGTTAAAACTCATACAAGCTTTCTAAATGACTGGGTGGGATTGTCTAAATAAGAACGTCTTCAGCAGACGCTGAAAAGAAGGTGCCAGCCTGATATCAATAGGCAGGGAGTTCCAAAGTGTCGGTGCTGCTGTACTAAACAATCACGTACTTATAGATGCAGTGTGGGCATGATGTAGCACTTGTAAAATACTAATATTCTTTGCTCTGCCCACTTTTGCCTCTGGCCACTGGAACATGTGCCTAGAAGAAAAAGTGGACTTCAAGTTAAAAAAGGTTTCATCCTCCCTGCTTTATGGTCTCTGGCACAGTTATTTTACCTCACCAGCTACCTGATTATTATTATTATTATTTAACTGGAGATGTCAGGGAATGGCCCTGAGATACAGAAGCAAGAAGCAGGCAGATTGGAAAATTTCTTTCTTTTTTACAGCAAATCTTTGTGTGTGTTTTCTCCAGGCACATAAAGCCTGCAGGGAACTGGTTCAATGTACAGCTCTGGCGAGAATTGTCTATGGAAATGGGCACTGGAAGTTGGCAGAGGCACTCGCTAATCTTGCTCATGGTTACCTTACCCTCCAAGGTAAAAAAGCTAGTATGTAATAATGATAAGATACACATGTCAGTTTGGGCAAGGAAAACACTAAGGATATACAAGATTTTCTGGCACAACCACTTAAGGATGTAATGAATGGAATACTAAACACAGGGAAATTGCCGGAATCTTGGAAAGAGACATATATTACACTGATTCCGAAACAGGATACAAACTTATTTTTTGGATACAATGGAGGACTGAAAAATTAGGAGGATTTATAGTATGCAGTTGAAAAGGTTACCTAAAGTACCCATGGTGGAGAGAAGGGAAGTCTAGAGATTTGGGAGTATCTTGTGTAATTTTTATTATTTGTGATTTTGAGTGTGAATGAATTTGTAAAATCAAATGAAAATAATCCCCCCCCCCAAAGGAAAACACTAAGGATATGATTCCAATTGCTGGTCACTTAATTATTTCATCACAAACTACAGAAGGATAGCTGTGTTGATCTGCTGCTGCAAAAGCAACAAGGAGTCTTTAACATGTCAAGAGACTAACAGACTTCTTGTGGCACAGTAAGAGCAGAAGAGTCTTCTGGATCAGGTCCATGGGACATCTGGTCTAGTGGCCAAGCAGATACCTATGGGAATGACTTGAGTGCAAAAGCACTCTCCCCTCCTGTAGTTTCCAGCAACTGGTGGTGGTGTAGTGGTTAAGAGCGGTAGTCTCGTAATCTGGTGAACTGGGTTCGCTTCCCCGCTCCTCCACATGCAGCGGCTGGGTGACCTTGGGCCAGTCACACTTCTCTGAAGTCTCTCAGCCTCACTCACCTCACAGAGTGTTTGTTGTGGGGGAGGAAGGGAAAGGAGAATGTTAGCCGCTTTGAGACTCCTTCGGGTAGTGATAAAGCGGGATATCAAATCCAAACTCCTCTTCTTCTTCATTATTCTGCTCCTTCTGACAGTGGATATGGAACACAGCCATTGTGACTAGTAGCTTTGGATAGCCTTATCCTTAATGAATTTGCCTAATCATCTTTTGAAGCCATTCAGGTTGGCAGTAGCACCTCCTATAGTTCAGCTACGCTCTGTGTGCAGAAGTTCTTTCTTTTGACGGTCATGAACCTTTTAACATTCATCTTCAATGGATGCCCGTAAGTTTCAGGGTCATGAGCAACGGAGGACAATTTTTCTCCATCCATATAAATCAGGCAGTCTTTAAGGTGCCACAAGACGCTTTGCCACTTTCACAACAAAGTGCAAATTTGCAGCTAGAGGATCCAACCTTTCTGTCTGTCACCCTCCTCATCTACCACTTTGCTTTATCCATCCATTCATTCATTTCATAAAATTTGTACACCGCTGGATTGTAATAGTAACCTCAAAGCAGTTTACCAAAAAAGAGGTTTTGAAGGAGCTGATACGTGTATTCATAGGACAATGAGATGATCTGCCTCCAAGGCAAGATGGGATCACAGTTTTAGTCATCATGGAGCACTCATTTTGCAGCTGCTGTTGTTTTCTTCAATTTTTATGACTGATAGTTGATATCATAGATCATTTCTTGGTAGAGACTGAGTTGGAAATGTGCATTTATTCATCATTCTCAATTTAGGGCTTGCACCGGCATATTTTCCTTTCTTCACATGTATAAATTTTCAGTTGCAGCTGTATGCACAAAAGCTTTTAGCAACCAGTCTCTTTTCTCAAGTCCATTGTTTGTGGTGGGGATAGCGCAGCTGTGGCCATTCAGACATCGTCAAACTATAACTCCCACAAACCTGAATGGAACTAAGCAACATCTAGGTTCTCTGCCCCTGGTTTATGAGAACATTTTTGCTTGAAGTGTTTGTATGTAGTGCAGATTAGTGAACACGTCATTCTATGTGGTTAAAGGCAATCTTATTATTTTTCCCAGGTCTTCCCATTCAGGCTATGCACCATGCAAATGCAGCCAAATGCACCATATTTGCAGGTGGAGGCGCCCCTCCAGCATCTTCAGATGAAAAAGGAGAGTTTCTGAGCATGCTTGTGACAATCTACTATACTTTAGGTGCATCATATTTGATGCAGAAAAAATATCCTTGCAATGCAGCGATCAGAACAGAGGCAAAATACCGAAGCAACACTGTTCAGCTATGAAACTCACCAGAAGTGCATAGAAAAGTCAGCCTCTCAGTCTACCTTGCAAGGTTGCTGTGAGACTAAAACACTGCTATGTATGAGCACCTTATAAGAAGGGAGAGATACAAATGAGGCATATTAAGTTTAGCAAAGAAATAGGAATCTCTAAAAAAAAATCCCCTCCGAGCTTTGTGTTCATACACTGTCACCACAGTCCAACATGGGTGCAGGCTTTCATACATTGATTCCTTGGTGGGGTCAAGAGCCAGACATCTAAGAGGGTACGGCATATGTAGAGGCTGAGACTGGATCAGTGCAACTGGCAAGTGAGGCTGTATGCTGGGAGACCTGGTGTTGATTTAGGAACTAAGTAGCTATGTGGTGTAGTGGTTAAGAGCGGTAGTCACGTAATCTGGGGAACCGGGTTTGCGTCTCCACTCCTCCACATGCAGCTGCTGGGTGACCTTGAGCCAGTCACACTTCTTTGAAGTCTCTCAGCCCCACTCACCTCACAGAGTGTTTGTTGTGGGGGAGGAAGGGAAAGGAGAATGTTAGCCGCTTTGAGACTCCTTAAAGGGAGTGAAAGGTGGGATATCAAATCCAAACTCCTCTTCTTCTTCTATGTGGCCAAGGGAAGCAGGTGCGCTGTGGGTTAAACCACAGAATCCCCGTGAGGGGGGGGGGGTCCCGTTGCTTGGTCCCTGTTCCTGCCAACCTAGCAGTTCGAAAGCACGTCAAAGTGCAAATAGATAAATAGGTACCACTCCGGCAGGAAGGTAAACGGTGATTCCGTGTGCTGCTCTGGTTTGCCAGAAGCGGCTTAGTCATGCTGGCCACATCACCCGGAAGTTGTACGCCGGCTCCCAGTACACCGGCTCCCAGTAAAGCGAGATAAGCGCCGCAACCCCAGAGTCGGCCAAGACTGGACCTAATGGTCAGGGGTCCCTTTACCTTTTTTAGCTATGTGGCCAGCAAGCAGGGAATGAATGTGGCAGACATTCTTGTGACCAAGCACCATTGAAACCAAACAGAACAAGAGCACATTGTTGCTCCTGTGCAGCTGCCATGTATTTGAATGGGGCTTGTGCCTCATGTCAGTTATTAGGATGGGTAACACTTAGTTTTTCTACTTCAGGCACCACAGTGTCTGGTGCCAGCTCTCTGGACATCTAAAGAGAACGTTCTCAGGATGCTCCCAAGAAGCACGTCACCCAGAGTTCATTGCCAGCATCCATGAAGTCAACCCAACCGGCATTTGTGATGAACATGGCCCTGCAATGTTTAGAGCTAGCTTAATCTCTGGATTTCTTTAATAGGGCTGCCATTAGAGATCAGCAACTGCCTTGTCCCATGGTTCATCACTACCCAAGCAGAAAAATGCCCAACTCCAGGTAAGGTAACTGATGATGCTCCAGATTCCATGGAGCCTCACCCACATGTCATATTTGGCCCACATGCTTAGGATTTGATAAGAATCTGCCCTGCAGAGCCAAAAAGGTTATTTGCTCCTGTTCCAGGCAATGTTGCAGCTTTTTGTTTGTGTTGATTTTAATGGATTAAAAAGAATAAATCTTGAGTAGCCTCATTGCTTTTCCTTGACTTTTCTACTGGCAAAGAATCCTACTGCAATCTGCAGAAAGCTGAAAGGATTATGGAAGAACTGAGAAGGATGGGTTGGAGAGGGACCCAGACTCCTGAACTTAAAGTATCTGAGAGAGACCTTCTTGCAGCACTGGGCAGGTAAACGAAAGACCAATGGCCTGATAAGGGTACAGCTATTTACTGAACGACTTAAATCTAGGCTGAAATCCTATATTTAGTTACAGGGTAGCAAGTTCTCTTGAACTCAGAGGGCATGTGTTTGGCATTGCACTGCTAATGAATGTGCATGTGTGCTGGGACTCCTCTTCACTCCCTAGCTGGGGATGTTCCTAAAGGGCTTTGCAGTCTTATATGCGGCTTCCTGCAGTCAAGAATCCAGGTCCTGTGCCCAGGCCAAAATCAGACTTTGCCCCCACATGTCTAACCATGAAGGCACCAGCCTGATCCTTTAGCAGCAAGTGTTTGGGGAGAGCAGTGGCACCTCTTTTAGATGGTAACACACATGCATGTGCAAGTTGTACACTGCCGTCTGGTGGTCAGCACTATTATTGCTGCTACCTACTGGTGCTTTTCAGTGATAGAATTTGCCACTAGAAAACTGTTTTCCGAGAGTAGAAAGTTGTATTCTGAGAGCAGAATTTGATTCATATTCTCAAGTACAAAGAAAGTCAGATATTGTTACATCTATTATACAGTTGTTTTTAAATTGCGTTTTTGTTGTTTTTGTACCTCTTACTGATATTCCTTTTTAAAATTGCTTTTTTATGAAAAGCGGTACACAAGAACACTAAACAAACAAATATTTTATATTTTCACTTTAAAAAAAATATGGACTTTTAGATCTAATTACTCTGTTCTGCCTTCTAGGGCAAGTTTGCAGCAAAACAAGTTAGAGTTGGCAGCCAGGCATTTTGAGAAGGCAATTGATGCTGTAATTTCAGCCGAAGGAGAGATGTCTCCAGAACTGATAAACCTTTATCAGAAGATAGCCCAAACTGAGCAAGCAAAGGGAAACCATGAAAAATCCATGGGATATTTGTTACAGGCAAGGAACCTCATAACAGTCCAGCATGTAAACTGAGTTTGTGGTTTTGACTTTATAGAGCTACTAGGTGACATGTGTATTAAACCTCAATCTTATACCCACTTCCCTGGGAGTAAGCAAAGGCTTACCTTTCTTTCTTTCTTTCTTTCTTTCTTTCTTTCTTTCTTTCTTTCTTTCTTTCTTTCTTTCTTTAGATTTATGTACTGCTTAATCCTCAAAACCTCTCAGTGGTTTACATAAAATATAAGGTGTACATTCATTTGAGAAGACAGGTAAAGGGTTGTGCTGTAAAAACTACTATTGCACCATCATATTCATATATTTATAACAATCCCCTCTGTTATTGACAGCATCTGGGCTCAAGTTCTGCTTGAGGGTTTCCCACAAGCACCTTGTTGGCCACTGTGAGAACAGGATGCTGCACTAAATGACCCACTGGCCTGATCCTGCAGGCTCTTCTTATGGATGCAGGTTGCCCAAATGGGGCTCAGCATCCGAACACTTCCAATCTCTTACCCTGCAGATACCCTGCAATTACCTTATGACAGTTCTCCACAACCTGGTGCCCTCCAGGTGTTTTGGACTGCAATTCCCACTATCCTTGACCATTGGCCGTGCTTGCTGGGGCTGATGGGAGTTGGAGTCCAAATCATCTGGAAGGCACCAGGTTGGGGAAGACTGCCTTGAGATCATGGGACCACTTTAGCTGTCATGGTCGGCCATTGGAAACACTGTCTGCTTTCAAACGGAGTAATTCTGTGATTGCAATGTGGCAATAATTCTCCATTTTATTTACAGTGGTACCTCAGGTTAAGTACTTAATTCATTCCGGAGGTCCGTTCTTAACCTGAAACTGTTCTTAACCTGAAGCACCACTTTAGTTAATGAGGCCTCCTGCTGCTGCCGCACCGCCGGAGCACAATTTTTGTTCTCATCCTGAAGCAAAGTTCTTAACCTGAGCTACTATTTCTGGGTTAGCGGAGCCTGTAACCTGAAGCGTATGTAACCTGAAGCGTATATAACCCGAGGTACCACTGTATTCTTGGTTTATCACCCACAGTAAACAGCAACTCAGTGCTTGCATGTCTGAACGTTAAATGAACAAATATTGAATGAATGCCTGAACGAATGTTGTACACAGAAATGCTACAGTGATGCTTTCATTTTCGTGCTTGTGCTGGTCCTTACATTTCCAAGCACTAGAAAAAGTTTGCTTTGGGGGAGAGGGATAAGCTACTGACAACGCTGGATTTGATGACATGGCTACCAGGGCCATACTCTCTTTATTTTTATTTATTTATTTTTATATTTATATCCCACCTCTCCTCTAATGTATACATCATTCTCCCTCACTCCATGTTATCCTCTCAAAAATCTTTCTCGGAAGGTCAGATTGAAAGACAGTGACTACCCCAAGTGAGCTTCATGGCTAGGGTTGCCATACTCCCCAAAGTGAAATTTCGGACAAAGTTGTTACAAACTGAAGGACCCTTCCTTTTGTTTTTTTTCCCTTATCTGATACTAGGAGCATCAGAGATGCTGCAAAGTGGCAAAACGACAGCAGTAAAAGGATTGTTTATTTTGTCATGACAAAAATGGTACAGACAAGTGTTTGCCTGATGTCTGCCCCCCCCCCCCCCGGGCATGCCAGCCTTTTATACCCTGTAGAATGGAAAGTCATCTGATTTCCGAGAAAACACGTGTTTTACAAGAAATGCCATAAAAATTAGGTTTCGTTTTCCCATATTTGGATCAACTTCTTTATTTCACGTATTTCCAGCCCCTCATTCCTCCTGTTTCAGCCTCCCTCCCTTTGGGGTTACAATAACACCCATGCAACCTTGCTCTTATCTCTACCCGCCTAAGCCAGACATTCCCGAGAGAGGCCTATTTTCACTGTAACATCTAAGCAAGAAGAAAAAGCCTTGTTCTTCTGGCTGGTGTAACCCCCCCCCCCTTAAAGGAAGGGGGTTTTGGGATAACATATAAGAGAGGAGAAAATGCCTCAAAGAGTTTTTGGGATCATATATAGAACAATATTTTAATGACCCTTCAAAACAAACAAACCACCCTACTTACCATATGTACAGGATTTCCTGGATATTTTGCTGATTCAGAGAAAATCTGCCTGGACACTATTTTCAAGCCTGTTTCCCGGCTGTATCCAGGAAAATCGGAATGTATAGCAGCCCTATTCATGGTTTAGTGGAGATTTGAATCCTGGTCTTCCAGATCCTAGCCAAACATTCTAACCACTACACCACACTGCCTCTAGAGTCATAATCAGGCAGCTTTGCATGCTGAGTGGTTTTCCAGGGTTTTTTGTTGGTTTGCAGTAAACAGCTTGCCTCTTATGTGGGGCTGCATTCACAGGAGGAGTTTGTGCTCTCCATCCCTAGCTATGCTATTGGGAGAGATACAGAGCATGGGCTAGATCCGGGACCCTCCGTTTAGGATTGTGAGTAGAACTATAGGCTCTTAGAGGATTTGGCTGCCAGGTATTTCAGGGCGCTAATGAAATTGTTCGTTCAGAGCTCCAGATAGCACAGCTGCTGTGATGTGAACACACCATGTCCATCTCTTCCTGGCAGGCCCACTCCATGTCACTAGCTCTGTACAAGAAATCCAGTGCCGAAGTTGCCTCAACAGCATGGTCACTGGGGAAGGCTTATGCTGCAACTGGAGAAGAAAAACATGCAGGTAAGGCACTGGGATGGATATGTAAGTTATTTCCTTTGCAATGCATGTTGCATATCACTTTATGCCATTTCAACTTCCACGTTGCCAAGGAATCCTGGGAACTGTAGCTCAGTGAGATGCCAAGAATTCTGCTTCAGAATGTGCCTTCCAGCAATTCATAAAACAGGATTTGTAACAAGTAATGACAGGTGGTTATTGCTTTCAGGCCCTTGTTTGTGGGCTGCCCAGAGGTTGTCACAGTTGAAAGCAGGATGCTGTATCAGTAGGACCTTGCATCGGATCCAGCAGGGTTGATCTTATGTTCTTATCTATGATGTTCCTTTTCCAACCCCACTGCCATCAAGCTGTCTTGTACTAGAGACCAATTCATCACCCAGTCCACAGCTACCTTTTCTAGCTAGAACACAGATGGTTTGGACTCTGGACAATGATTTTTCAGCCTCAGCTGAGAATACATTTTTCCTCACTTACTTCACCCGTGTCCTAAACCAGCTCTTCTGCCTTTAGGGACCCTCTTCTTCACTCTACTGAGTGGGACCCTGGACGTTAGACCTTCCTGCCCCCCTCTTTCCCAAATCTCCTATTTGGATTAATTTAACTAGGGTTGACAAGAATTTAATCCAGCTCCTTCAACCCACAAAGCATATTCTCTACCACTGAGAGCTGGAACTCCTCTTATGCTTATAAGCTGTTTTACGGCTCATGCTGAAAGGATTTCGTTTGCTGCTGCTTAGGAGATAAGAAATAACCCAACATATAGCCCAGAAGTTCTTTTAATAGCTTGAAACAGCTCCCTGAGCTGGTTCTTAAATGGTTAGTCCTTTAGGATGAATGAACCGAGATGGAACAAATCATACACTTATTCATTAAAAAGGTGCATTTCACTTGATGGGAACATGTACTAAGAACCAGAGAGACTCCATTTTGTCTCTAATAGGCATTAGCTCGAATCAAGACATACATAATGTTAGCCTTCTCTGTAATTTTTCTGCCTCAAAATAACACTACAATGAATATGTGGGATACTGGCAAAAAGCTGCTAACATCCTGACACCCCATCTTGTACAAATTTAGATCTTGCCCTTTGTACCTCTCCCAGTTTCCCCAAAGTGTACTGACCAACAAACTAAGCTAAAACTGACAAGAAGTCCCGTCATCCCTTAACCTGTTTACTAAGCAGCTGTAACTGCTGGCTTTGCAAGATGAGAGACCAAAAAAAGTAGTAGATTGCCACAGGGACTGCTTACACTAAATGCTGATTGCCAATAGAATCATTGTGTGTATTAACCCATGTAATTAAACTGTATAAAATGTTGGAGCACGCTATGAAAAGACGTGCAGGATCTGGAACTTGATTCTCCTGTACCTTCTTACTGTAGTCTGAATAAATTCTCTCTTTCACCTCCCTGGTGTGATTATTGACTCATCACCCCGGCACTGGACTTTTGTCCATAACATCATCATCATCATCATTTATTATTTGTAACCCCACCCATCTGGCTGGGTTTCCCCAGCCACTCTGGGTGGCTTCCAACAAAGATTAAAAATACATTAAAATGTCACACATTAAAACATATTATACTGCTCGTTTTTCTAGAGGCTGCTGAAATGTACTTCCATGAGAGTCTTGAGGCCTACAAGTCAGCACTGGGGACAAACCATTCTCGGACAATCAGTGCCCTGGAAGACTTCAGTAAATGGCTTGGGCGAGTAGGGAAAAGAAAGGTAACAGCAGTTCCAGTGGGACACAGGTATAAGCCTTTCAGCTGAAAAAAGAGCACAAACTGGTGGGTATGTTCAGCTGATACCATTACCAGCTTGCAGGGGAGTGTGGATTGCCTAGACCAGGGATGGGAAACCTGGGTCCCTCCAGATATTGTTCAGCCTGAAACTCCCATCATCCCTGGTACTATCAGCTGTTCTAGCGGGGGCTGATGGGAGTTGAAGTCCAGCGATCTCCGGAGTGACACCATTTCTCTCTCTAGGGACAGGCGGAGGAAGGGGGTGCGGGGGTGCAGTCCGCCCCGTGTGTCA
This sequence comes from Podarcis gaigeae, assembly GCF_964106915.1. Taxonomy (NCBI): domain Eukaryota; kingdom Metazoa; phylum Chordata; class Lepidosauria; order Squamata; family Lacertidae; genus Podarcis; species Podarcis gaigeae. The sequence continues at coordinate 48,305,285 of NC_139687.1, read as the reverse complement.
TCCCTGAGGGGGGGTGACACCGCTGCCCCGCCCCCTGGGATGCTTGCCCCGCCCCTGCAGGCGGCTAGCCCCACCCTTGGGTGCACAGCATGTGCGCCACTCTAGGTGCTGGAGCAGCTAGCTCCACCTGTCTCTCTAGGGTGGCCACTTACGCATTGCTAGAAAAGAGGAAACACACCAACAATAAAAGAGGACATTGATTTACATAAAAATAGCATGTTTATTTCATAAAATTTATACACCACTTGGTTGTAAAATGCCTCAAAGTGCTTTACAAAAAGATGGTAATTTATAGGTGCATATTTAGAAATAACTGCTATAAATCCATTAGAAAAAACCCCACTACTTTTCACCAAAATGGAGAAGGCTGTGAACAGGGGACTTGCTTAGGCATCTTGGTATCTGCAAACTCAAGGCCCCTCCTGCTCTCCCTTCTTAATGTTTAAACTAGACAGCCTTTCCAATAGAGTCCTGTCCACAGCCACCCTGTCCTCATCCTGCCTGCTACTTTCCTGTTGCCAAGCAGGGACAGCATGGGATTTTTTGATGCCTGAAGTGAATTGAAATTTTGTGCTGCTGCCTTTTTGGCTGATAAATTTATTTTGGATGTCTACGGGGTGGCAAGATACATTCCACAGACATCTCTCTCTTTTCGGGGGGGGGGGGGTTGTGTGTGTGTGTGAGAGAGAGAGAGAGCGCGTGCGTGAGAGAGCGGTAGACAGAAACAACCCAGAGGAGAATGTAAGGCATCAAATACTAGCCAAAGTTACCTAGTTGTTTCCTATTGCCATAAAGGCTTGGTCTCATGTATAAATCTGATTTTAAGTCATTCAGCACTATGACAGTATAAGGTCCTCGTGTCTTTATAGATCAGTCTATCTTATAATAAAACCAAAGCTTACCTCATAAGAAAATAGAACCAACAGTGCAATTCTATACTTGTTTACTCAGTCACATTGAGTTCAATGGTGGTAACTGGGTAAAGGACTGCAGCCTTGCTGAATTTCTATTGCTGAGATCCAGCAGTAAATCAACAGTGCTGAATTCCCAGATCATTAAGTTGGTTCAGAAATGGGTGTTATTTCATTAAGGGAATGGAAACAGTTTCTCCTTAACAGTGTGTGTGTGTATGTGTACACACCCCTAACACAACATGGCACCCCCCAGAGATAATTGATATATTCTTGTTATATAGCAATTAAGACATTGAAATGGATTCTTTTTCTTATTCAGCAAGCCTACGACTTACTCAAAGAGTCATTTATATCTCAGCCTGATCCCTGCAGTGATTTTAATGAACAAGCAATTGAAAGATTGTATATTATGGGCTGCATCTGCCTAGCAGAGATGAAGATAAGGGAGGCCTTTCAGCTGCTCAGTAAGGTAATCAATTTCCATGTTTTTGTGCAATCACGCTGCAAGTTTAAATGAAGGCAGCTCTTTTTCTATTAAAAAGGGTGAAAATTCCCTATAGAAGGTAGATACTATATTTTCAAGGGATAGGGCCCAAACAATTAAAATGATCTCCTAAGTAAGCCTCCCACAACTGGGTGCTTTCTAGCTGTTGTTGGATGACTACAACTCCTATCACCCATGACCATTGGCCAGTTCTGGCTTAGATTTCTGGAGTCCAATGACATTTGGAAACCCCAAGTTGGGGAAGTGCTGTCCATAAACCCTTACATAGGAACCAACTGATTTCTGAGAGATTCCATCACTACCCTGATCATCACAGATTCTGGGCTGGGCAATGGAATCCAATGGAACTGATATATTGCCCAGTTACTGAACAGCTGCTAAAGAGCTATGAATATATATTTTTGGTGGGGGGAATCTGTTGTAAAGCAGGTAGGGGGAACCTGTGACCCTCCAGATATAGTTGGGCTCCAACTCCCATCAGACCCAGCCAGCACAGCCAATGGTCAAAGATGGTGGGAGTTACAGTTCAGCAACAGCTGGAGCACCATAGGTTCCCCATTCATGTTGTAAAATTCCAGGGCCCAAGCCTGCACCTAGGTTCTAATCTTCAACTCAGCCCATGAGGCACCACCACACCTTGTCCTAAAGAGGAAGACCAACTGTGTTAGTAAGATAGCCTCTTAAGCACACTTAGGTCAGAGCAGGTGCATTTTCCAGATTGTTTTACTTTAACCTGCTCTAGGAAACAATGCTGTCCGCTGTACATACTGGGATGAACAGAATAATGAAAAGGAAATAATGGCCTCTTCCGCTTTACATCCATGTAGTGTGAGCAGATCCAGGTTGCTATCTATGGCTCCCGTCACAGGAAATCGAAAAAGATACGAGAGCTCCTGGACATGCTGAAGATGTAAGTTTCATCAGGAGTTAGGATGCACTATGGAGGTTGCAGGAAAAATCACAAACAACAGAATGTCTAGGCTTCAAATCTGGGTTTCAGAGTGTGACTGCCAGGAGATCTCTGCTCACCTTTGCCTCTTCAAAGTTGAGAAGATGGCTGGCCACTCATCAGAGAGCAGAACCACACTTGCCACAGAGGGTGGATTTGCCAAGCCTCTGTTTAAATATGCTCCAAGAGCAGCCTTTATATTATATACATATTTGAATCCTATTATTAAAAACAATTAAAAACAACTTACAACCATAACAATAAAGTAAATAAATGAGAGCTTAACAGCACATGTTTAGTAGCACAAATGTTCTATGAAGAAATATTTTATTTTCTTCAGCTTAGCCTGGACAGCTCAGAATTTGCAAGACAGCAATTGTGTCTTGCCAAATGAAAGGTTTTTTCACCCAACTAAGAATGATTTTTACATTCGGTATGAAAAACTGTTGGGAGAAGGAAAAACTTCTCCTGCTTTTCTGCAGGGTTCCTGCTGTACATGAAGGGACCAACAACATGAAACAGAAGAGAGAGACACTGCTATGCTGCTCAATCCCTGATCTCTAGACAAACGGCAAGACTAGTCACTGGAAACAAGGAAATATATCCCTAATGCACCGCGAGAAAAGCAAGGCTGCAACAATCAGGTTATTAGCTAATTATGTCACAGCCTGTAGCCCAATTGTGAATATTAATTGTACATGGAAAGATGCTTTGCCCTGGTGCCGCTCTTAGATGGAGAGCCCTAACACAAGAAAATGATCCAGGTCCTCCAAGCATAGTCCTATATGTGCGTTTTTTGATGTTCCTTCTTCCTGCCCACAACAGTGAAGGAGTACAGGGGGGATATATGAAGGACAGTTTTGCAGATTTCTGGGGACACTGTTTCCCCGACATCAAGTAAGGTTGTGACTAGGAAGCCAATGAATTAATGTGTAACATGTGAATAGGAGGGAAATCAAGGCCCAAATGTATAGTCATGTACTAGATCCAGAAATATTGCCTATTGACAGAAATATTGTCAAGTGTGCCTCCTTGTTTCTAGGTCACAGCCAATGTAAGTCCCAGCCAGCATGGTCAATGGTCAGGGATAATGGGAGCTGTAATCCAGCAACATCTGAAAGGCCAGAGGTTGGGGGAAGCAGCTGTGCACCTCCCAGAAATTGCCAGCTTCTGATCCCCTGCCCAACTTCCACAGGGCACATAAAATATACTTAGGGTAACAATTAGGAAAAGTTGCATCCCTCTGTGATAAGTACTGTTTCCAGTGAAAGACATCAGAATGGTCATTCTATATTTCTTGCCAAAAAAGCTTCACCATATACAATGACTCTTTCCAAACATGCCAAGAGGCCAATTAGTCCATCGCAATAGATTTTGCCTCTAAAACAGAGGTAAGTAAATCTCACAACTGGTTGTCCAAGCTTTCATTCATTGTTTTACAGCTGAGCATCCAATATGGCTTTTAATAAAGGGGAAACAAAATAACAGTTTGTACTTCACAGCTAAATCTCTGCTTCAGTTACGTCCTCATCAGGGCAACAGTAAAACTCTACGAAGCAGATCTGTCCATCTTCGTTCCTGATCATATATTGCAGTGAGAGAAAGCCTCTGTTATCTGTTCGAATAGACACCTTGCAGGATAAAACTAGTGCTTTTGTTGATGGCTTGAGTAATGCTATCTTATATCTGTAAAGAAATAGGAGGAAGACAAGATGAAGTATGAAGACAAAATAGTTGCTAATAGGTTGCTGCCAATTATCAGACACAAACTTATTGACAAAGATGAACTTACAGAAACAGCAATGTTTAAAAATGCTTGAAATTTGAGAATTTAATGTTAAATCAACAAAGGCAAACCTTTTGAGTAAGTTCTCTAAAATACTTAGGAGCACATAAAAAAACCTCTTAATCAAAATAATGATGTTAAGACAAACTGTCCCAGAGGAAACATGGTCTGTGTAGATCTACTGATAATCCTATCCAGGTCTGTTAAAGATGCATTTTTTTTTATAATAATATTTATTAAGTTTTTGTTTACAGAATAGAAAACATACATAATAACATAGTATTTTCCAATATCCACATTTCATTCTCATCTTTGGACTTCCTCACATCTCTTGTTCCTGCATCCTAAATTCATAAATTTTACTAGCAAATTATTAACTTGTTTCAATTCATATAATAAATTTTTCCAATATTTAAATCTCAGATTTTAGAACTTAAATCACTCTTTTGGAGACTTAGTTATAACAATTTATCCAAAATATGTCTTTTCTTTCAATTACAATTAGATTTGTATTCCTTGTAACTAATTTGTTGGAGCCATTCTATTGCTAATCTTACATCTTTCTTAACATTCATACAATTTACAATATTTTTGTAGATAGTCCTTAAATTTCTTCCATTCCTCCTCCATCAGTTCTTCTCCCAGATCTCGGATTCTGCTAGTCATCTCCGCCAGTTCCATATAGTCCATCAGTTGCATCTGCCATTCTTCCAGTGTGGGCAAATCTTGAGTTTTCCAGTTTTTGGCGATGAGTATCCTTGCTGCTTTTGTAGCATACATAAAAAAGGTTCGGTCCTTCTTTTGCACACTCTGGCCGACAATGCCTAAAAGAAAGGCCTCTGGTTTCTTAGGAAAGGTATACTTAAATACCTTTTTCAACTCATTATATATCATTTCCCAGAAAGCCTTCACTCTAGGGCAAGTCCACCAGAGGTGAAAGAATGTTCCTTCAGCTTCTTTACACTTCCATTGCATTTTTACTGGTGGATATAGAACCGGGAATATGCCTGCTAAAAGCAGCATTGTGTGGTTACTTGTTATAATTGGGGAGCAGGGTAGAATTCACTCACTTCCTGGATGATGGGATAATAAGGTTATGGGAATTGGCCCACGTGGTTACAGGTGACTAATATTATAATAGTGAGCAAGGCAAAGGAACTAGAGAACTTCTTTATTGAAAGTAATGAGCAATTTGGAAACAATTTCACTCAAATGCAATATTTATGCATTTCCTTCTTGTGTGTGCATGTGTATTAGTATATATATATTTGTTTATCTGTATATCTAAGATCAATTCTATTATAATCCATAAAAGTGTATTTGCCCCTCACACTACACCATCAACAGATTTGCTGACCTAGTTCCCTGAGTTGGGGTTAAATCCCTAATGACTGAGTACAATCAGCATGGTCAGAAGGCACTGTCAATTATCTACCGTATTTTTTGCTCTATAAGACTCACTTTTTCCCTCCCAAAAAGTAAGGGGAAATGTGTGTGCGTCTTATGGAGCGAATGCAGGCTGCGCAGCTATCCCAGAAGCCAGAACAGCAAGAGGGACTGCTGCTTTCACTGGGCAGCGATCCCTCTTGCTGTTCTGGCTTCTGAGATTCAGAATATTTTTTTCTTTGTTTTCCTCCTCCCAAAACTAGGTGCGTCTTGTGGTCTGGTGCGTCTTATAGAGCAAAAAATACGGTATATTGACTTGAGATGTTTTCCCATGAGTGATCTGTCTTCAAGCTACAGTACAGTGGTATCTGGGTTTAAGAACAGTCCTGTTTACGAACAATTCGGTTTACGAACTCCACAAAACCGGAAGTAGTGTACCAGTTTGCAAACTTTACCTCGGTTTAAGAACGGAATCCGAACGGAAAGGCGGTGGGAGCCTCATTAGGGAAAGCACGCCTCGGTTTAAGAACAGACTTCTGGAACGAATTAAGTTCATAAACCGAAGTACCACTGTATAACCTTTCTGGCAGAGTACATGCAGCTTAGTTAATGCAACTAACCAACCATCATGTGATTGGTATTTGAACTTGAGTGGTAAGAACAGGACCAGTCACACCAAATGGTTATTGTATGGGCTGCTCCAGCTCACCTGTTTGTCTGGCTTTGGTTACAGTGAAAGGCTTCAATTAAGTCTGAATCTTTAGGGTAGTCCAGATGTGTGCTTCCAGCATTCCCAAAAGTGGAGAGTCTGAAAGAGAAAATGAGAAAAATGCATTAGCATTAAGTTTGTGATAGATGTCAGGCAAGAACACAGGTCTCCCAAATAAAAGTCAAATTCAAATCCCAAGACCATCCCTAGATCTCACATAAGACACATGTCTTGTACCATGAAACTGTCAATGAATTTGGCCAGTACTGTCCAGTACTGTTGCTTTTTAAATTCCCAGGAATAAATCTTCCTCCCCCCTGCTACTCTGAGATCCTTTTCAGATGCCAGGAAATGTGAATGCATTTGTGCTTAACCACTGAGCTATGGCTCTGCTCTAAAGAGGGATATATTTATGCCAGAAACTTGTAGTGCATTCAAAATCACAGTAACAATACATGTAGTCATTGACTATCAAACTAGGATAGTTATTCCTAGTACCTCAAATTAGACTTTTCTAGAGATACGGTAATCTGCAATACTTCGCTGGACATATCTAGTTCGGAAAATGCCTCTCGGAGCCCCTCTGACTGCAGGATGATCTTATTCACAACATTTGTGCTGCAGAAATCAAAATCGAGGATCTCTTCTGGTTCCTGAGTGTTGATTTTGCATACAGTCACCACACCACCATCCTCCAGGAAAAGCGTCAAAGGGTAACCATAACCCCGATAGCACATCCGGAGGGCTGTCTGAGTGCCTGCGATGAGGAAAGAAAGGTGTCTTTATTACAGTTATTCAATTTATTACCTGTCCATCTTGTCTACATAACCCATTAAAAAAAACACACACACACAGGCAATACCTGACAAAGAACTTGTCCCAAATATGGTCAAGCAGTCTAGAAGGACAGCTAGATTGATTCTGAACATCACAGATTCTTCTTGTACCGTAAATTCTTGAAAAACCCCTGCCTGTAAATTAGAAAGACAGGAAACTGAAGACAAAAAGATGAAACTGTTGCACTGTTACAAAATACAACCCCTACCACTGAATTGAACTAAGCCTTGACAAACTGGCAACATGATGTGTCCTTTTAATTCAATTCAGTGTGGCAAGGCAAAAATTAAAGAGAATATATTATAAGAGTAGTAAGAAGCAAGCAGGCAATGCTAACTTGTAGAAGACATACATTGTCACATTGGGACAATGGCATGCTTTCAAATATTCTCGCACACAGAGAGAAATGTCTCTGAGAAATAACAGCAAGATTCTTTTAGTCTTTCATAATGCTTCTTTCTCTTTTTGAAGTGTCATAAGTTATCTAACATGTTTATTTACTTCTTCCAGCAAAATTAAAGCCTATGTACAATAAAATGAAAGAAACTGTTGCAATCTAACCTGAATAAAAGCATTGGCTTGCAGAGACTTGGCATTCTCCACTGTGACCTTCAGTCCATTTGCAGTTGCGAAGCAGGTGGCGTGATCTTTAAAATGAACAGCTTTCAGGATGGTGGAGAGGTTTCTGACATTGTCAAGACTTGCAACCAGCACATTCTGCTCTTCACCTTGGGTTTCCCCTTGCGTTGAAAGGGGCATGGTTGGGATCTGTCACCCACCCAATGCCTCCTCCTCCAAGGGCAAAAACAAGAACAAATCCCAAAGGAGACCTGCAGAAGGCCAAATAACATTTTGAGTAAATTGAAAGTGCTTCTAATGAATGCAACTTAAATATCATTAAGTAACAATTGCATTAATATACTTGGGTAGATTCTCTGTGCTGCACCAGAGAACACAACTGAATAATCAGTTTGACATTTGTGCTTGACAAGATCCAATTTTAGCTAAAAGTAACATTTAAATCCAGTCCTAGTTACAGATAGGTAGCCGTGTTGGTCTGCCATAGTCAAAACAAAAAAATTCCTTCCAGTAGCACCTTAAAGACCAACTAAGTCAGTTCTTGGTATGAGCTTTCGTGTGCATGCACACGAAAGCTCATACCAAGAACTGACTTAGTTGGTCTTTAAGGTGCTACTGGAAGGAATTTTTTTGTTTTAAATCCAGTCCTATTATGCCTCTGGCTGCAGTACAAGCGGAGGAACTAAACCACATCTTATCATGCTACTCTGCCTGACATTATTCTCTCTATATCTTACTAAAGTTGTATGTCTACCTGTGATAAGATATTCAGCTGCTACTTTTTGAATAAACATTCACAAAATCTTTATTGGTAATATATAGCTAGATAAACTGAGGATCTTTATAATTTCATAACATGCAGATAAAAACATAGGTTGAGAAACCAGAGATAGTAGCTGAGGGAAGTCGGGGGGAGGGAATGGGAGGGTGGGTATATATTCACGGGGGGAGGGGTGGGGGACATTGGGTGGGGGACAATGTGGATGGTGCATTTTTGTTAAAATTATGGTGCTGAAATTCTTAATAAAAATATTATTAAATATATATATATATGTATTCAGCTGCTACAAAACCATTAATGCCCTTTAGACATCCACAGGGTTTCCCCCATTGTCCCACCAAGCAAGCACAAAGATCCCCTTCCTTACCTCCCCGCAACGTCACACGCAGGCAGAAACCCAACCGGTGCAGACTGCACTTGCACGTCCAGCAACGACAACAACCGCGCCGCTAAACATACCTAACAAGGCGTAAACCGCCTTGTCCCGCCTCAAGAGACCGACCAATCGGCTATAGCTACATAAGATCCGACTGCTTTACGACACGTCGTGACCACAGCTTCCGTTCTCAACTCGACCAATCGCTGGCAAGCGAAGTGTTAGTTGGATGCGACGCTATGTGTGAACGCCCACTAAAAAAAAAATCGGAACTCGCCATCAGCAATGGGCACAAGTCGGGGGATCACTCTGCACTGATATCTCTATGGGGAGACCCTTCCATCCTTTGCACCGTTGCAGTATAGAGATTGGAAACTGTAGAGTAGCACGCTTCGTTATAGGGATATGACACTTCCTGACTCATTTAATCTTTTGTAAACAAAGCGTAACAGCAAAAGAAAGAAATTTGTCTTGTTTCGTGCCTATTGGTATCAAGCAGCCGCCTTCACTGTACAGTGGTACCTCGGGTTAATTCGTTCTGTTCTTAACCTGAAACTGTTCTTAACCTGAGGTACCACTTTAGCTAATGGGGCCTCTGTTCTCATCCTGAAGCAAAGCTCTTAACCTGAAGCACTATTTCTGGGTTAGCAGAGTCTGTAACCTGAAGCGTATGTAACCCGAGGTACCACTCTACTTGCTGGTTAGAGCGTGGTGCTGATAACGGCAAAGCTGCGAGTTTAATCCTGCATTGCAGGAGGTTGGACTTGGATGACTTGGGATCCGTTCCAGTTCTACAGTTGTTTGATTCTATTATTCCTGTTCAGACAAGTCCGGCCCAGATGCTTAGAAAACAGATTATTTTAACCTCTTTTAGTTATTTTAACTTCTGTGCGTTTTTATAGTAGGGCTGAGAATTTCCCCTCGGTTCTTACTGCTCTATCTTTTTTTTATATAAGCCACTTTGAGGTGTGTCTTTTTTAACAATCAAGCGGTGTATAAATTCCACGAAACGAAATAAATAAAAAATAACTCTCAACCCGGAAGTGTGTTTCAAGCGGAGGAGTATCTCCTACTTCCGCTTCTCGGAAAATCCTAGAGAGGGTAAGAGGGGGGGAGCCGACTTCTGGTTGGTGCGACTTCCGGCGGCGCTTTGAGCGTGCGAAGATGGCTGCAGCCAAGAGGCAGCGTGGAGCTGGCAAGGGAGCCCCGGCAGAGCCGAGGAGGAAACGCGCCAAGAGAGCTCCGGGGGCAGAGGGCGAGGGCCAAGGCCCGTCCGCTGAGGCCACCCCGGGGCCGGATGAGCACGTCGTCCCGGCCCCGGTCTCGCAGGTGAGGAGAGAACGAGGGGGACAAGCGGGGCGCTGGGCTGCCGACCCTGCAGACCTTGACTTGGCCGCGCGGGGTGCGTGGCGGCTGGGCTCCTCGTGGAACAAAGGTGCCCCTGAGCATATAATACTAATTATTATTATTATTAGTAGTATTTATTTATTATTTATACCCCGCCCTTCTGGCTGGGTTTCCCCAGCCACTCTGGGCGGCTTCCAACAAAACACTAAAATACAATAACCTATTAAACATTAAAAGCTTCCCTAAACAGCCCTGCCTTCAGATGTCTTCTAAAAGTTTGGTAGTAATTTTTCTCTTTGACATCTGGTAGGAGGGCATTCCACAGGGAAGGTGCCACTACAGAGAAGGCCCTCTGCCTGGTTCCCTGTAACCTCACTTCTCGCAATGAGGGAACCGCCAGAAGGCCCTCGGTGCTGGATCGCAGTGTCCAGGCTGAACGATGGAGGTGGAGATGCTCCTTCTGGTATACAGGACCGAGGCCGTTTAGGGCTTTAAAGGTCAACACCAACACTTTGAATTGTGCTCGGAAATGTACTGGGAGCCAATGTAGGTCTTTCAAGACCGATGTTATGTGGTCTCGGTGGCCGCTCCCAGTCACCAGTCTAGCTGCCACATTCTGGATTAGTTGTAGTTTCCGGGTCGCCTTCAAAGGTAGCACCACATAGAGCGCATTGCAGTAGTCCAAGCGAGAGATAACCAGAGCATGAACCACTCTGTTGAGACAGTCCACAGGCAGGGAGGGTCTCAGCCTGCATACCACATGGAGCTGATAAACAGTTGCCCTGGACACAGAATTGACCTGTGTCTCCATGGACAGTTGTGAGTCCAGAATGACTCCCAGGCTGTGCACCTGGTCCTTCAGGGGCACAGTTACCCCATTCAGGTCCAGGGGGTTCTCCACACCTGCCCACCTCCTGTCCCCCAAAAACAGTACTTCTGTCTTGTCAGGATTCAACCTCAATCTGTTAGCCGCCATCCATCCCCATCCCGCTGCTTCTTAGATAACAGGGGTCTTTTTCCAGCCCAGCCCTGGACTGCTGCCTTCATCAATTTACCCACGAGATCTCCTTGCACACAAACACACACACTTCGATCGGTGGGACCGGGCAACATAATAATGTCACTTTGCAAATGGGGTCTTAAGTTCTCCAGTTCTTCAAGGACTCGGTTGTTCAGTACAGCGGCGCCCGCCCTTCGGAACTCCCCACCTATTGAGATCCATGCAGGCGCCTTCACTGCACATTCCTGTTCAGACAAGGCTTAGCCAGATGCTTAGAAATGTTTTAGCGTTTAACTTTTGCATGTTTCTAAAACAGGCTTGTGATTTTTTCTCGATGAGTGGGTATTTTTGGTTTTTTCAGTCAAGTGTATAAATTCTATGAAATGTTAAAACAGCTGTGGTGGTCAGCTTTTAGTAGTCTGTGCAATCCTGCGAATATCAAGTCATACAATATATAGACTTTTGAAACATATTGGGAATGTAATGAATGGGCTGTTTTCTGAAGAAGAGTTTTCTGCGTTAAAATTGCTTTTGCCCAAAAATATCAACTTCACTGCTCCCATTTTATATACTAATAACTGCGGCTGTGACATCCCCGAAACTATCCAGAGAATTAATGATTGAGGTAATCTGTTGTTGTTTGTTCCCTTCTCATGAATACTTTTGTCTTTCAGGGCAAATGGAAAAACAAAGAGAGAGTTCTCATTTTCTCTTCCAGAGGAATCAATTTTAGGACAAGGCATCTCATGAAAGACTTAAGAACAATGATGCCCCATGCTAAAGCAGGTATTTTTAATTTTATTTTACCTGTCTTATGTGTCTTGTTTTAACAAGTTCACTGTTTCTACTCACGTAGAACTGTCCAAAACTAAATAACAACAATGACCGGCTTATCAAAAACACTGGTATGTGAAGCAAAATGAATGTAATAATTATACTGTAGTTAAGCATTACTGTTTTTTATCTGTGTAAAGTTTCTTACCTTAACATTTTTCTGTTGCAGTGAAAGGGGTGATAAGCAGCATATTGATACAGGTCCTCTTCAGCCTAAGTAGGTGTGTGCTGCTTTTCTTCCCAATCCAGCTGTTGGGAGTGCATATATCAAGCCACCTTCAAAAGCAGAATTGTATTGGTCAAACATGAGTCTGACCAAACTGCGGGAGGCAGTGGAAGACAGGAGTGTCTGGCATGCTCTGGTCCATGGGGTCACGAAGAGTCGGACACGACTAAACAACAACAACAACATTGGTCATCTGCTGATAGGCAGATTATTATTTTTTAAGGTACAATTTAGTACTCTATGCATACAACCTTAGCTGCTGGATTGGGAAGAGGAATCCTTGTGCACAGTGCTTGCTTACATCTAGTATCTGAGGTAGGGCTTCATGTGCAGAACTCGGCTGGACCAGAGCAACTTTTATCAGTAATTTCAAAGAGTTCTAAGAAGTGTAGGTGAAATTACTTACCAGGATGTTTTTGCGATCATTACACATACATTGTTTAATTTCGTTTGTTTTCCAGACACCAAAATGGACAGGAAAGATAAGCTGTTTGTAATTAATGAGGTAAGTTATGACGCCCCTGTTTTGCCTAAGACTAACCATTATATATCCTGGCTTTGGGGATTTGAATCCAGCTATTAACCCAAAACTTGGTACCTCAGTGGCTGCTTTCTCAAGGTGTAACAATAAATAATTTCATGTTTAGAACTGTGCAAGTGAACTGTATCTCCTTTGATTGACTCTCATGGCACTGTGCAGAAAGTGGTCCTGTTCTGGAGCCAGAACATTGGAGCAGGGAGCGTGGGAATGACCCTATTGGTTTATCCTCATTGCCCTCCATGAGTTGGAGGGAGTCTGCAGTGAGTTGTCCTTTAAATGTGTAGGCTCCTTGTGTGTTGTAGAATCTTTATTTTATGGGGTTTTGCATTGTGCTGGAGGCCTCCACACCTATAAACAGGCTTCCTGCTGCAAGCACCTTCCAACTTGCAGCTGGCACAATTGTCCCTGCTCATGTGTTCAGTTTCCAAATTGCTATAACTATACTTAGGAAAAAGAAACTTTTGATTTACACTGGAAATACTACAATGTTTCAGATTACAGAACTATTTTTTGTGCTTCATGCAGGTCTGCGAAATGAAAAATTGCAATAAATGCATATTTTTTGAAGCAAAGAAGAAGCAGGATCTTTATGTGTGGTGAGAAAAACTTTAAATCAGAATATATTTTCCCTGTGTGTTCTAATTTCTGACATCCGTAGATAAGTGCAAAGTGGATAGGTAGGAATATTCTCATCATTTGGGTTTCCAGGCCACCATTCTTGAATGGGCTTCTGGAAACTATATACTATTCTGTAAATTATAGGTTCTGTAAACTACTGGGGGGGGGATGGGAATGACAAATTATTAGGGAAAAATAATAACACAATCCACTTGTACCAGCAGTAGAAAATTGGCAAGACACACCCAGCCCCTTCTATCACTTTCTGTGTCCTCTGCTCTGTTCCATGCAACAGGTTAGTTGCTGTTCTTTACCTGACAGGCAAAAGTTTGGATATGAACAAAAACTCGTTTCCTAGTCTGGAACTGACTCCTGTGACATTGTCAAGACCCAGTAAACTCAGAGAAACTATGCAAGGGCTTATCAGGGCACCTGGGAACAGTTCCCTCTTAACCAGATGAGTTCTTATTTGCAAGATTTTCAAGCTGTTTTTGCTGGATAGGAATTTTAACATCACTGATACTCAACCACTCTAATGTTTCAAGGATAAATTCAATTGGGGATTTCTTTCTTTCCCTCTTGTCTATTTCAGGCTTTCAAATGCCCCCCATGGACCATCAGCAAAGTTTCTAGTACAGAATAGTAAGTTATTTGATTGCTGTTGGCTTGTTTTTACTCCTTCCTGAATGACCTACAAAGACACACATCTGGTCTTCTGTTGTAACCTATGGTTAAAACATTAAAGACTGACCTGACTGACTGGCTTAATGTCTGGAAAATGTTAATATTACATACTTCAATCACTGCTGTTCTGCTTCTGTTTTAACATTTGAAAATGTTTTTGTTGTTGTTGAACAATAAAATCTTGACTTGACATAGCTCTACTTAATATCACTGCAGTTCACACTCTTGCCGAGCTGAAAATGACTGGGAATTGTTTGAGAGGCTCCCGGCCCATTCTGTCTTTTGATAAGGCGAGTATCAATCTCTTAGGATACCATATTACCTTCTGTTATCTTACAATCAATATTTTTTTTGGCCGATTTCTAAAATACTGACTTTCTTCCCACAGACTTTCGACCAGGAGCCACATTATGCTGTGCTGAAAGAGCTGTTCATTCAGGTCAGTATATGGCAGTGTTTATAAGTTAATTCTCCCATTTTTAAAATAGCAGGTGCTTTTTTGCCATAGGATAGCATGATCCTCGTGCACCTTGATGTGGCAATGGCAACTTGTGGGTTCCTCAGATCGGTAGGTGGTAGCCAACTGAGTTTGCTCAGAGTAAACCCATTGACATCAATGACTAACTTGGGGTTCATTGTTTTCATTGAGTCTGCTCTGAGGAGAACCAAGTTGGAATCAACCCAGCAGTGCTGCAACTCACTTGACAAAATGATAAGCCCTATCTCTTGAGCCAGTACACATTTCTTGGCTGGTGGTGTGGTTGAAGGGGCTGTGGGTTTTGCATGTGAATGTTTGTTTTGTTTTGTTCCAAGAGTAGTTGAAGAGAGATGGAGAGAAGCAGGGTGGCATTTATTTAAAACATTGTAAACCTCACTTTTAAGCCTGAAAGTCTCCTACAGCTACCGTATTTTTCGCTCTATAAGACGCACTTTCCCCCTCCTAAAAAGTAAGGGGAAATGTGTGTGTGTGTCGTATGGAGCGAATGCAGGCAGGAGGCTCTGCTCAGCGCTCCCTTTAAAGAGCCGCGTAGAGCGTGTGTGTGGCTCTTGGGGGCTTTTCCCCAGGAGGGAGAAGGGCTGCCCCTCGGGAAAAGCCCCCAAGAGCTGCACACACACCCTGTGCACTCTTTAAAGGGAGCGCGGCTCTTGGGGGAGCTTTAGCCGCGCTCAGCTTCTCCTGAGCAGGGGATGAAGGCTCCCCTTGCCCGGGAGAGGCTGTGCGCGGCTATCCCATAAGCCAGGACAGCACATCCCGCTGTGCAGCGATCCCGCTTGCTGTCCTGGCTTCTGGGATTCAGATTTTTTTTTCTTGTTTTCCTCTTCCAAAAACTAGGTTCGTCTTATGGTCTGGTGCGTCTTATAGAGCGAAAAATATGGTACTTAAAATATTAGTGGTAAGGCAGTGCCTGCCATTAGGCTTATGCAGGTGGCTCTCATACGTTCTCATACACATAAAGACAAAATTGCAGAGTCAAAACACATTGGGGTGCAATGGGGGGAGGGATTGCCAAAGTTTTTCCGGACACCCACCCCTTTTCTGCCCACTTCTTATTTTTTTGCGGACTAGTTGAATGTGCGTAACTTGCAAATCACCTGTAATCCATTTAGTGAATGACATTATCCAGTGTTTCTCTCCCACAATCCTCAGCAATGTTCTTTCGATAGAAAAGAGCTACAGGCTTCTAAGTTGTCACTCTTTAAATCTAATGCTGGTGCCAGCAGACAAACAGCACTAAGCTGATCACGGAAAATATACTTTTCAACGTGTTGGATAAATCTCTGCCTCCAGTTCTTCCAGTATTCATGTTTGTGCTTCAAGCTGAGCTGCATGCTAATCATTCACTTTAATCTTTGGAAGACTTGCTCCATAAGTACAGTTCCAAAATGGAGGATTGGCACTTAAAAATAGTCTAGTTGACCAAGCTAGGTAGAAGTTTCACCTCCATTTCCACCAGCATGGTTCAGATGTCTGCTCTGATTCATTGCCCTCCCAGTGCCACTACATTGCGATATAAGCATGTTGATGCAAAGGCTGTAGCCATTCTGTGACAAAAACCAAGAATGACCAAATTATGTATAATACAACACAGATGTAATCTATGACAGCAGAGCACCTTATAGCCTGATTGTGTGGTAAACAAATTGTGTTAGCGCCACACAGAGTGAGCTATGCAGTGCTCACCCAGAATTGCTTTAAAAAGTTGTCGTTTTTCACCCTGCCAGATTTTTGGTACTCCTCTGTATCATCCCAAAAGCCAGCCTTTTGTAGACCACGTCTTCACATTCTCCATAACAGACAAGAGGATTTGGTTTCGAAATTACCAGGTAATTTACCCATGCTTTGCCCGTGGGATGATGTAATCAAAACACCCCTGACCACCCCGCTGCCTGGGATCTATATGCAATGTCTTAAACTGAAAAAATGCTATGTGAACATTTTCTTGAACTCATTTTGCCTGGCACAAATTAGCATTTATATTTTTAAAAATATTCCTTAGTAAAGCAGATGAAGTGATATAACAGAGCAAAAACAGGTTTGCTAATGGCTTGTGTGACACTGCCTGTGTTGAGAATAAATATTAAGCTATGGTTGATCATTGTAGAAACAAGCCTAGGTGAGGCACCTGCCTGCAAACAGGTTGGAATCTTTCAGTAAATATTTGACTAACTAGTTTGTCATTTTGTGGTTAGTCCTAACAGTCGTTTTACTGAAACAAGCCAATCCTGGTTTATGAAGCGGCCTCCTTTCAATAAACTATTGTAAAGATAGGCATAGTTCAGAGTATGAATGTAACATTAAACCATGGCTCATCGGAAGCTTTTGATCTTGTTTTTAATCTCATAGTTACACTGGAAGAGAGAAGGAAGGAGCATGAAAATCTGAGGGTTTATTTGACTTGTTCGCATATTTAACCATAGCTGATTAGAATATACCTCTCTCCTAATATAAGACATTTTAAGATGGGTTTGCTAGTAACTTAGCTTAACACATAAAGGGTAATGGCCAAAACTCAAAATGCCAAATTCTCCTAGACCCAGATAATCTTCCACAATGCAGAACTTGTGCATGTGGCAGGCACATTGATTTTAGATCACTTGATTATGGATCACATTTAGCACTTTCACAAGTGCCTATTTTTTCCCTTAAAATTCTGAGAATCAATTTATCATTCAAGAGTTTAACTGCATGTCCTTGAGGCCATAGAATGAAGAAACACACACTTAAGTCATGAGTGATATCTGGTCAATAGTCGAAAGAGTGTTTAGGGGTTGTGGAAGGACTTCAGTATTCCACAGGCTACGTAGTAAGGAAGCCACACTCATCATGCCTCCTTTTTATTTTCCATGGGCTCCTGTTCTTCAGTCCTACATGCGTGTTGGTTGTACTCAGACTGTTCCTACGAAGAGCAAAAGTTTACAGGTTTACAAAAAGGACACAATTCCATTCTGAAACAAAAAGAGGCAACCCTTATGTTTGTGCAAGCTGTGGCTTTAGTGGCAGCTAAGATGCTCTTACTTCCCACAAACAATCTGCATATTGTAGCCCATTTTTATTATCAGGGTCAGCTTAGGTTGATTCGATCCACTGGAGTGTCTGAGGACACAAAAGCCATTAAGCTGCTCTATAACACAGCTAGAGGGGATCTTGCACCAATATTGGGTATTTTAAGGTGCCTTTTAGGTGCCTTCGGCAGTTGTGCACTTGTATGGTAGAAAAAAGGTTATTTTGCATTGAAATATCAAATGTTTGCCACTCTGCAGATAATAGAAGATGGAGCCCTGGTAGAAATTGGGCCGCGCTTTGTCTTAAACCTTATCAAGATCTTCCAGGGCAGCTTTGGAGGACCAACCCTGTATGAAAATCCTCATTACCAGTCTCCAAATATGGTAATACTATTTTTAACACTCTAAAGCCTACACTCTTCAGTTGGCTGATGCCTCTGCTTACTGCGACAATGCTATTAATGTGATCCTTTTGTAAAATGTTGTTAGTAACTCTCTCCACCCACAACAGTCTAATCCACTGGGTTCTCAGCAGAAGGTTTTAAATAACCACCCCACTAGTTAGTATTCTGTGACGACTTTTGGCCTCAGGCTTGCGTTGCCTCTGGAGTACAAAGGCCGGCTTTGACTTTGTTGCTGTGGGCTTTACTGCACTTGCCATGCCCCCTCTTCCAAAACAAAAAAGTTGGTGCAAGGGTTGAGGCAGTGAAACTGCGTCAGGGCAAAAGGCTTAAGACAATGCAGTACTGTGTGATGCTGCACTGGTGTTTCATTACCTGCTTTGCCTCATGCAGCAGAACGCTAGGCCTGCGGATGGCTCAGTCGGTAGAGCATGAGACTCTTAATCTCAGGGTCGTGGGTTCAAGCCTCACGTTGGGCAAAAGATTTCTGCATTGTAGGTGGTCCCTTCCAACTGCAGTTCTATGATTCTAAGTTGTATGGCTAACTGGAGTTGCTGCGAATGTTCAGCAACCACTAATGCTAACCTATTAAAATATATTGGTTGCAGAATGGATATAGTGAGGGGCTGTGGTTTATGCTTTGCATATGGGAGGTGCCAGATTAAATTGTGAGCGCATCTGGGCAGGGCATGGGGGAAATCCTTTCCAAAACCTTGGAGAGCTGCTGTCAGTTAATGTACAGAGCTCTGAGCTTACATGGGCCAGTGGTCCAACGGCACCAGGCAGCTTCCTCGCAGGTTTGGTCTCCTGTTGTAGCTCCAACACTTGTATTTTGGTGTAGCCATGCTAATTGTATTCTTCTGCTTCCAGCATCGCCGGGCAATAAGACTAGCCACAGCTGCAAAATTCAGAGAGAAACAACAACTGAAAGAGCTGCAGAAACTGAAGAAGAAGGAAGAGAAGCCGCTGATTCCTGAAGATCCAACAGAAGTTGTTTTTGAAACGCCAGCTGAGGAAAAGCCCGAGGAAATACAACTAGTGAAGCCGGAGCCTAAAATGAGCTTGAAGAAGAAAAAGAAAAACAAACTACATCAGCGCTCAAGGAAGCTGAAGAGAAAACTTGGTGGAATTGGAGTCTAAAACATTTAAAAAGGGGACTCAATAATACAACCATTTAAACAGCTTTTACTACTTTTTTTGTAACCGGTTTGTGTACAGTAACTTTATAAACAATGTCTGCATCATTGATTATGGGCTAGTTTTGTAATATCTTCCAAGTAACATTTCTGATGGTGCCCTAAAACACTTAAAGAAAAGGTGATGTGTGGAGAAGGGTAGCAGTATCTCTGCGCTTGTTCAACAGGAACTCACTGACTGGGACAAACCAAATATCCACCTGGACTGGTTTTCTGAAAAAAGCTGCAGCCAAGTCAGGAGAACATTGTACATTAAGAAAACTTGAAGACATGCTCTTCTTTTGGTTAGATGCTTTTTAATGTCCAGCAGAAAGGTACCTCTTACACTCTTCCAGCAGCCGGCTTGTGTGTCAGCCCACTGCTATTCTCCATTAGTGCCATATGCAGTAGTGTTGTGCAGAATCCTGTACCCATAGCCTATCGGGAAGGTAGTTTTGGGTGTTTTTTATGGGTGGTGCTGTGGGTTAAACCACAGAGCCTAGGACTTGCCGATCAGAAGGTCAGTGGTTTGAATCTCCGTGATGGAGTGAGCTCCCGCTGCTCAGTCCCTGCTCCTGCCAACCTAGCAGTTCGAAAGTACGTCAAAGTACAAGTAGATAAATAGGTACCGCTCCGGCGGGAAGGTAAACGTTTCCACGCACTGCTCTGGTTCGCCAGAAGCGGCTTAGACATGCTGGCCACATGACCCGGAAGCTGTACGCCGGCTCCCTCAGCCAATAAAGCGAGATGAGCGTCGCAACCCGAGAGTCGGTCACCACTGGACTTAGTGGTCAGGGGTCCCTTTACCTTTACTTTATGCAGCACATAGTTAGGCTATGGAACTCACTTCCACACGGGGCAGTGATAACTACCATCTTGGACGGCTTTGAAGGAGAATTAGACAAATTCATGTTCAACAACACGTCTCTGAATACCAGTTGCTGGCAACTGAAAGTGGGCAGAGTGTTGTTGCGCCCATGTCCAGCTTGAAGACCACATGGGCATCTGACTGGCCACTGTGAGAACTCTTATACCCTTCAGTTCTTTGGGACTGTAGCTCTTAGGGGTCTCCTAAAAACTAAGCACCCATGAACTATAGTTCTCAGGATTCTTGGGGTGGGAACCATGACATACATGACAATGGTATAAAGGTGTTTGGATGAGACCAAATAATGCATATTCATATTCTGTTATTCCTCTAAAGAACAGCTGAGTGTGCTGCACTTGCAGTCACCCAGTTCTACCTTCTGACAAGCCTGCAGGATAGGCTGGGCTCAGAGATAATAGCTGTTCCAAGGTCATGCATGTGGGTGGTGCAAGACAGGAACTGCAGTCTCGAGTACCCTGCCCTGCTGTTTGGTATCACACTGGTTTGGCTCTGGGTTGTTTTTTTTTTCAAACAGCACAATTCTAGTGCACTGCAAAAAGGGACTCACTGCTGTCTTCTAGCCTCTCGCTATAAAAATGGAACTTTTTACATTATGTCTACTATATTCACTGCTGGGAGCAAATAAGCTCACCCCGCTTGCACGACTTCACCTCTTGCTGATTTCTGAGCAAAATAACGTCTGCGCGCGGCAGCTTGCTTCTTACTGCCCCCCCCCCCAAAAGGGCCGCAATTTCGCAAAACTACAAAATATCGCGTGTTTTTATTGGCCTCTTGGTGTCTTTAAAGAGCAAATCGACCTGAGCCGCCACAAAGAGATAGTTATTTGGAAAAAGTGGAGAAACAAAACATTACGAAACAATCGTTCTCACTCGCTTTTTTAGCGTCAACGGTGTTCCCAAGAGTTCTCCCCCCTCTACCTACCCCGGGGGCGTTTATAGCTTTAGCGCGCACACTACGGGCAGCCTCCCCTACATAGCTGTGGAACGTTCAGGTTTCCAGCGTTCAATTAACATCAAAGGAGCCTCCGCTGCTCCGGAACTTTCGCGTCTTGGGCGTTCTGACGCCGCCATAACGCTGGAACGTTCGCGTTCGGGTTTCCGGCGTTCTATCAACATCAAAGCGGTATCCGCCGCTTCGGAACTTCCGCGGTCCGAGAGTTCTGCCCGCCGCCAAAAGCTTCTCCGCTCAGCGCTGCGCCAGCTTCCCTTCCATGCAAGCAGCATCCCCGGCGCTGACTCCAGCTGATCCCCATCTGCCGCTTAGATCCGTCGTCAGCTCCGCCTCCCAACCCGGCAGCGGGAAGTGGCTTTGGCCTCCTGTATGGCTCCTCCGCTCCTTCCGGTCCCTCCTCTCCTCTCGCCGGCTGCGTCTCTCGGTGCCCTCAGCACGAGGGTGCCGGCCCAGGAGGGCTCCCCAGAACGCTCTGCTTCGCCTTCTGCTGAGTGGCGCTGAGTCCCGCAGGCGCCTCCCAGGATGAAGTGCCACTACGAGGTGCTGGGGGTGAAGCGCGACGCCTCCGACGAAGACCTGAAGCGAGCCTACCGGAGGCTGGCGTTACGTTGGCATCCAGGTATTTATTATTTACTTGTGTCACACACACAAACACACACACCGCTTGGTTCTGAGGTGTTGTTTTTAAAAATATATATATATCAAACCCTCAGAGCCGTCTGCAAAAAGATAAAACCATAAAATGGGAGCGGGGGCGCGCGCGTTACAATACATTGAAACACAGAGAAGTTAATATACTAAACCGGATATCACTAGGCAGGGAGTTCCAAAGGGCAGGTGCTGCCACACTGAACGATCGAATTATTACAAAGGCGGTAATTGGGTTGTGTGGCAGCTGTACTGACGTCAGTTACAGCCAGGCCCGTCTCTTGAGCTGGGGGGGGGGTCAAGGTTGTTTCTGCCTGACCTCGTGGGACCTACCTGGCCTCTGGTATGTGTCCCCCACCCCAGTCTGGAAAGAAATGAAGCTCTGAGAGAGAGAAACAGCGTGCAGCATTAGTTTCCTATTGCCTGAGACTAAACTTCTTTTAGTCAGGGCTTGATCCTATGCACCTGGGAGTAAGTCCCATCAGTAAAAAAAAGAGTTTACCTCTGAGATGTAGTATAGGCGACTGCTCTATAAGTTGGTTTAATAGCTGCACCTAGCAGTTCTGTTAAAATGAAACTCAAGTGTCTTACACTTTTCAGTGCAAAATCATTGCATACTCTGCTTAACAACATCAACCGTGACAATAGTGAGAGCTACAGACTTGGTGCCTCTATATCATGACTAATATTAAATTAAAGTTGGTAGCCTAGAATGAAGCTGTATTCTTAATCCGACACCTGATTAGTTATTAATTCTTGCTAGCTTAATATCCTGTTTTTTGACCCTCTTACTGTCTGCAGAGGGGCTTAGAACGGAAAATGGTAGTTTCATGTAAAATATAAAATAAACAATTAATAAGCCATCATTCAATATATTTCCAGAAGGTAGCTTTGTTAGTCCGTTGTAGCAAAAAAGAGCAAAGACTCTTGTTAAAGAATAACAAATTTATTATGGCAAAAACCTGCACCATAACCAATTTATTAGCCTTTAAATGTGCTAAAGAATTCTCAGCTGTTTTTGTCCAATATATTAGATATATTGAATAGCCAACTAATATATTAGTTATACTGTACTCAGAATAGACCATTGATTTCAGTGCATGTACTCTAAGAATGGGGACGCGGGTGGCGCTGTGGGTAAAAGCCTCAGCGCCTAGGGCTTGCCGATCGAAAGGTCGGCGGTTCGAATCCCCGCGGCGGGGTGCGCTCCCGTTGCTCGGTCCCAGCGCCTGCCAACCTAGCAGTTCGAAAGCACCCTCGGGTGCAAGTAGATAAATAGGGACCGCTTTCTAGCGGGAAGGTAAACGGCGTTTCCGTGTGCAGCTCTGGCGCGCCAGAGCAGCGATATCACGCTGGCCACGTGACCCGGAAGTGTCTTCGGACAGCGCTGGCCCCTGGCCTCTTGAGTGAGATGGGCGCACAACCCCAGAGTCTGGCAAGACTGGCCCGTACGGGCAGGGGTACCTTTACCTTTACCTTTTAACCTAGAGAATGACTGGCACTGGATGCCAACCATATTGCTTTGTTATGTTGTGCTCTTGCATTATCCAAACACAGGAAGGGTGTCTCTGCATAGTTTTTTAATTGTTTTAGTGAGGTCATAATAACTGTGGCTGGCAGCACAAATGCTATGGAGTGCGCTTTCTATGAGCAACCTCTGACAACACGATCCTATACATGTTTACTCAGAAATAGGTCCCATTGAGCTCAGGGAGGCATCAGCAACAGGAGCCCCAAACATTGCAGAAGCACAAAACCACCAACGTTGTGGGGGGGGGGGACACCCCAAAAACAGCCCAATGAGGACTTGTATGCTCAGTGGCTTTGGAAGACTGCCTGACTGATATGGGAGCTCTTCAATGTTTTAAGGCATGTTCCATGTGGCATCTTTTATGTCTTGAGCCTAAGCCTTCCTACTTGAAAGCACATCTCGTGGTGATCGATAAGGATTAATAACTGTCCTTGATGGCTAGGAATGATTAAGGGCAGGCATCCCCAAACTTGGCCATTTTTGGGGACTACAATTCCCATCACCCCTGGCCACTGGTCCTGTTAGCTAGGGATGATGGGAGTTGTAGTCCCAAAACAGCTGGAGGGCCAAGTTTGGGAGTGCCTGATTAAGGGTCTGGAATCCAAGGCATAGGAGGAACGGTTGAAGGACTTGGGTATGTATAGCCAGGAAAAGAGGAGACTGAGAGCAGGTATGATATCTAAAGGGCTGTCACATAGAAGATGGGGAAAGCTTGTTTTCTCCTGCTCTGGAGGGTAGGATTCAATCCAATGGATTCAATTTACAAGAAAGGAGATTCCGACTAAACATCAGGAAGAACTTTCTGACACTAAGAGCTGTTCAACTCCCTCCCAAGTTGGTGGACTCTCCTTCCATGGAGGTTTTTAAGCAGAGGATGCTTTATAGCTGAGATTCCTGCATCGCAGGGGCTTGGACTAAATGACCTTTGGGGTCGAAACTACAGTTTTCTGAATCTAGGAATGCATTTCCAGTTCTGCCTGGTTCACCAGCTATGGCCCCTTTTGGCCAGAGATACTTGGCCACCTTACTTGGAGATGATTCTGAAACTTCTAAAAGGATCCAGAAGAATTACCGACGAAAGAAAAATGGTGGATGAAATTGATGGACTGTGCAGAACTGGATAAATTAACAGGAAGGATTTGAAACCTGCGGGACCAGAGATTCTTAGAAGACTGGAGTAAATATACGAACTATTTGAAAAGTAATTGTAATGAACAGATTACGCTAGTAGGACTGCAAGAAGTTTTGTAAGGAGGACTATCTGAAATATTGCAAGAAAGATTATGAGGAGAATTATTAGTTAATGATAAATCATCATCATCATTTATTATTTATACCCCGCCCATCTGACTGAGTTTCCCCAGCCACTCTGGGCAGCTCCCAATCAAGTGTTAAAAACAGTACAGCGTTACATATTAAAAACTTCCCTGAACAGGGCTGCCTTAAGATGTCTTCTGAATGTCAGGTAATTGTTTATCTCTTTGACATCTGATGGGAGGGCGTTCCACAGGGCGGGCGCCACTACCGAGAAGGCCCTCTGTCTGGTTCCCTGTAGCCTCACTTCTCGCAATGAGGGAACCGCCAGAAGGCCCTCGGTAATAGAGTAATAGAGAAATTAAGAAATGCAGAATAAGTGATAAAGAATGGAAAATCATCAGAGGTGTTGACGGAAGTCTAAAACATTGTATAAGATAAGAAGTTATGTTATATGATTGTTGGAAATGATGTGTTAAAAAAACCAATAAAAATGTAAAAAAAGAAAGGGACCCTCGTGGTCCCTTCAGGCTCTACAGTTCTGTGATTCTGTAAGTTGTGCCTATTAATTTCAGTGGGCTTACTCTGAGGGAAACTAATATTGGATGAAACCCTGTATTTTTTGGACCCACCCTGTTCATCTTGCTGTAAATTATTTTGGCTGGTTTAATATATTTAATAATAATATTTTTTATTTATACCCAGCCAGAGCCAGGCTCAGGGCCGCTCACACCAGTAAAATTACAGTAAAAACATAATGGGGGGGGGGAACCAATTTAAAATACAGGATAAAATGCAATTTAAAATGCAGCCTCTTTTTAAAAGTAGCCTATAGATCAAAACCGTAAAGGGAGGGAAACATAAGGGTCAGACTGAGTCCAAACCAAAGGCCAGGCAGAACAGCTCTGTCTTGCAGGCTCTGTGGAAAGATGTCAAGTCCCGCAGGACCCTAGTCTCTTGTGACAGAGCATTCCACTAAGTCGGGGCCAGTACTGAAAAGGCCCTGGCCGTAGCTGAGACCAACCTAACCACCTTGCGACTTGGGACCTCCAAAGTGTTGTTATTTGTGGGCCTTAAGGTCCTCCGCAGGGCCTACCAGGAGAGGCGGTCCCATAGGTACGTGGGTCCTAGGCTGCATAGGGCTTTAAAGGTCAAAACCAGCACCTTAAACCTGACCCTGTACTCTACCAGGAGCCAGTGCAGTTGGTAAAGCACTGGGTGAATGTGATCCCGCGGCAAGGACCTCGCCACACAGCATTCTGCGCCCGCAGAATTTCCTTCCTGCCATGTCACTGGCGCTTTCCTGTTCTTCCCTGATTTCAACCTGGCTGTGTTGCTTAAATCCCTCTGCTGTGTCTCTGCAGACAAGAACCTCGAAAACGCTGAAGAAGCGGCTGAGCAGTTCAAGCTGATCCAAGCTGCGTACGACGTCCTGAACGATCCCCAAGAAAGAGCCTGGTAAGTCTTTGCCATCTCCTCTCCTAGATGGTTGCAGTCCGAGTCCCCACTCAGCCGCCTATGATAGAGTCTATGCCAATGCCCTGGGATTGAAAGAAGAATGGTGATTTTCTTTCATTCTGCACTGAAAAGCTTCAGGCTTTACTTTCTGTTCTTCTTCTGAGGTACGACAATCACAGGGAAGCTTTGCTGAAAGGGGGCGTTGATGGAGAATACCAAGATGACAGCCTGGACATCTTCCAATATTTCACCGTTACCTGTTACTCTGGCTATGGAGATGATGAGAAGGTAACTCAACACGAAGAGAACCATAGAAGTTAGGCAGTGACCACTGAGACCTGTAACAGACCTTGTTGCACTGTGGTAGATTCCTGTCCACAATACCAGCCAGCCTTGCTGTTTTCAAGATATTACACTCTGTTTCCCGTCTCAAGATCCCTTTTATTTGTTTTATCTTTTTTTGCATATTATTTATTTTTTAACATTCTTATAATGCATCAGTAAACATTGTCATATTACATTACAAGGCTTATTATAATATACTTTCCAACATGTATACAAAGATCATATACAAATTTTATATACCTGAAAAGAAAGAAAAAAATTAAAGGAAACAAAAACTTTTCCAAAATCATATACATACCAACACATTGGACTTCCCGTCTTTCCCGCCGTATATCCCCCCCTTTTTTTTACAAATGAATGTACTCTTATTATTGTATATTTCTTTTACGTTTTATCTAATACATTCCTATAACAATATGTGCTTTTGATCTTATGTTTTATCAGCCAACAGGTGTCTGTGGCTGCTGAGCTCACAGAGCTCTTTCTTCCCCCTTCTCTTCTTAGATTCCACCCACAAAATATTTTTTTGGGTGCTTCTGCAAACCATGGCATTCCTCCAAGTCCAGAGACACCTCCCTCCCTTATGCATAGGTTATAGTTACCCAGAGAACTAAATCACTAATTTGCAGCCTCATTGATCCAGAAAATCGTGGGAGCAAAGCCATTCAATTGGGGGTGGGGTGGGGTATACCAGTGTCCAGCTCTTTCCTGGAGGAACAGAAGCATGTGTCGTGTGCAGAAATCGGGGGGTGGGAGGGAGTAGCGACAATGTCCGATGATGTTGGTACCCACTGCTGTGAGCAAAATTTAGAACGACATGCCCATATGTTGGTTAAAAAGTCACATTTCCATAATGCAACACGTCCTGCAGTGTGACAGGAACATTAGAAAACAAACTAATCTGGGAAACTAACAGGATATTCCTCACATCTGAATGCACCTTAACGGGGGATGGTTACAAACCAGCCCAACAGTTGAATTGTGTATCAGAAGCTGGGAAACCTGAACAGTTCTTCCCACACACCATCACTTCCGTTTAGTCACCTTTGCAGGTAACTGAGCCCTGCCTTCTCTCTCTGCGATCTCTTTCAGGGCTTCTTCGCGGTGTATCGGCACGTCTTCGAAATGATTGCGAAGGAAGAAATGGAATCCATGCCGGAGGAAGATGCTGAAGAATTTCCAAGTTTTGGAGACTCCCAGAGTGACTTTGACACGGTAAGAAGCCAAGGCTGCAGTCCTGTACACACCTTGTTGTTGTTGTTTAGTCGTTTAGTCGTGTCCGACTCTTCATGACCCCATGGACCAGAGCACGCCAGGCACTCCTGTCTTCCACTGCCTCCCGCAGTTGGGTCAAACTCATGCTGGTGGCTTCAAGAACACTGTCCAACCCTCTCATCCTCTGTCGTCCCCTTCTCCTTGTGCCCTCCATCTTTCCCGACATCAGGGTCTTTTCCGGGGAGTCTTCTCTTCTCATGAGGTGGCCAAAGTATTGGAGCCTCAGCTTCACGATCTGTACACACCTACCTGGGTGTAAGTCCCACTGAACTCAGTGGAGCTTACTTCCAAGTAGACATATATCGGATTGCAATGTAGATTCATCGGCTCATAGAACTGTAGGGTTGGGAAAGGGACCGCAAGTGTCATCTCAACCAAAACCCTGTAGTGGAGGACTAATTGATTTGTAACACAGTTTTTTGCGTGTAGTTTTGTTTGCTGCTAAATCGCCCCCAAATGCTGGTTGTCAGGGGACCGCCATCGGAACAGGGAAGGGAGGCAGAGGGGCAGTTGGGATACAGGGATCTCTGAAAATCCTGAGAAGCAGTTCCTCTTCCTGCGATGGGGAAAGCCACACCTCCAGTGGGGAAGAGGGGAAGGGACCAGAGGATGCTGCTGGGAGCCCCAACGTCACACGTTGTCAGTCTGAGGGTGGGGAAAGCCACACCTCCCGGGTAAAGGAGGGGAAAGGGCTAGAGGATGCTGCTGGGAGCCTCAGCACCGCTCTTGGCCAAGCTGGCCAGGAGGGAAGCATGCCTCTTCCGTCGCCCACCTTGTGCAGAGGTGTAAAACGCAAAGAAGGAAGGAAAAGGCTGGGGGTGACTAAGCTCTTATGTTGGGGGAGGACCCGGAAACAACCCCTCCCGGATTCTGCTAGCGACTGAGGCAGACATGAACTTGTGGTTCTGCACTGTAAATAGTTTTGCACCAAAACAAAACCTGTAAAAGACAGGTCGGAGTCCTGACTGGTCACTCACGAGCAACCACCACTCCCATCTGACACTGGTATTACGTAGTGGACGTTCCTCTTCTCCACCAGTGCAATTGCTTCTTTCCAGAAATCTAGACTAGTGATCTAGGCTCCTATGGTGAGCCATTCTGTATGAACACATTAAGATCTACCACGACACCTCCGTGGAGTAGAGGGCCCCCTCTTCTGATCCTGATACCCGAGAGAGTCTGTAGGGAAGGAGGTCGTCTTCCATGTCTTTTGGGGGCCTTTGTCATGTAGGTCTTCAAATTCTAATGTGAGCATCTTGAATCAGGTCTGGAAACAAACTGACAGCCAGGACAGCTGTTTGGAAACAGAGCCTAGATGCAATCTGAAGGGTACCCTGTCTCTAATCTGGCCGCTGCATTTTGGGCCAGTTTTGAAGTTTCTGAGTTGATCTTCAAGGGCAGCCCCATGTAGAGCACATTGCAGCAATCCAGCCTGTCAGTTGCTAGGCCATGGCTTACTGTGGCCAAGTCCTTCCTGTCCAAAAGGGGTTGTAAATCGTCCCTTTAAAGGACTGATTTTGAAAGGTACTTAATTGTTGACCTTTCCTTCTGTGCTGTCTCTCCTCTCTCCTCCCAAGTAGGTCGTCCACCCCTTCTATGGATACTGGCAGAGTTTCTGCACCCGGAAGAATTTTGCCTGGAAGGAAGAGTACGACACCAGGCAGGCCTCCAACCGCTGGGAGAAGCGAGCGATGGAGAAGGAGAACAAGAAGACGCGCGACAAAGCCAGGCGGGAGCGCAACGAGCTGGTCCGCGAGCTGGTGGCCTTCATCCGGAAGAGGGACAAGCGGGTTCAGGCGCACCGGAAGCTTCTGGAAGAGCAGAATGCTGAGAAAGCGAGGAAGGCGGAGGAGCTGCGCCGGAAGCAGAAACTGAAGCAAGCAAAGTATGGGAAGCTTTCTCTTAGTCGAGAGCCCGTCGCTGATTTATCTTACCGTATTTTTTGCTCTATAAGATGCACTTTTTCCCTCCTAAAAAGTAAGGGGAAATGTGTGTGCGTCTTATGGAGCGAATGCGGCTGCGCAGCTATCCCAGAAGCCAGAACAGCAAGAGGGATTGCTGCTTTCACTGTGCAGCAATCCCTCTTGCTGTTCTGGCTTCTGAGATTCAGAATATTTTTTTCTTGTTTTCCTCCTCCAAAAACTAGGTGCGTCTTGTGGTCTGGTGCGTCTTATAGAGCAAAAAATACGGTATTTATTTTCATGGCATATATCCTATCCTTTGCAGATTGCAACAGCCAGATAGGGAAGGATCCATAAAAGAACACCACCCTTTGCAACGCATAACAAAAAAATTAATCCATCCCTGCCTGTAGAAAACTATCATGTCAAAGCAGAGGCAAGGTTGGAAGTTTCCTTCCTGAAATGCAGTTGTCTGTTTGCAGGGGGAGACATAAGGAAGGGCTCAGTGCTGGCTTTGGGGGAGGTGGGCTTGGGCAAGATGCACTTAGCATGCCCTGTTTGTCCTCACCACTGCCCAGAAAGGGAACTTGACGTAAGGATGGCGAAGCTGGGGCTCCAGATTGTTGTGGAACCTCAACTCCCATCATGCCTGGCCATTGGCCGTGCTGGCTGAAGCCAATGGGAGCTGGAGTCCAGCAACTTTGGAGCGCTACAGCTTCGCCGTGGTGGAGTGGTTAAGAGCGGTAGTCTCGTAATCTGGTGAACCGGGTTCGCTTCCCCGCTCCTCCACATTCAGCTGCTGGGTGACCTTGGGCTAGTCACACTTCTTTGAAGTCTCTCAGCCCCACTCACCTCACTGAGTGTTTGTTGTGGGGGAGGAAGGGAAAGGAGAATGTTAGCCACTTTGAGACTCCTTCGGGTAGTGATACAGCGGGATATTAAATCCAAACTCCTCCTCCTCTTCTTCTTCCCCACATCTGCTTGGTCTACTCACTCTTGTCACTGCTTGCGTTCTCGCTGTGAGTGGTGGGGTCAGGCAGGAAGTGTGAAGGGGAGCAGCAGCAAGGGAGCAGAGCCTCTGAGCATGTGCAGTGGGCCTCTGTGGTGGTGTGGACCTAGGTGGCTGTCCATTGATGCTGGACACCAGCCCTGAAGACAGAGACTCTTATCACTGTGCTCTCCTGTTTTCTGAATGGTTCAGGGACTCATAAAATCAGAGAACTGTAGAGTTGTAAGGGACCTTGTGGGTCGTTTAGTCCAACCCCCCTGCGATGCAGGAATCTCAACTCAAGCACCCATGACAGATGGCTATACACCCTCTGCTTAAAAACCTCCAAGGAAGGAGAGTCCACAACCTTCCAAGGGAGTCGAAGAGCTCTTAACGGTCAGAAAGTTCTTCCTGATGTTTAGTCGGAAACGCCTTTCTTATAACTTGAATCCATTGGTTCGAGTCCTACCCTCCAGGGCAGGAGAAAGCAAACCTTTGCTCCTTCTTCCATGTGACAGTCTTTAAGATATTTGAAGATAGCTATCCTATCTCCTCCCAGTCTCCTCTTTTCCAGGCTAAACATGCCCAGCTCCTTTAACCGCTCCTCATAAGACTTACCATACTTTCCCATGTATAAGACTAGGTTTTTTTCCTTTAAAATTATATTAAGAAAATGGGGGGGTCGTCTTATACATTGGACAACCCCCCCCCCATTTTCTTAATTTGGAATCCTCAAAAATAGGGGGTGTCTTATACACGGGGGCGTGTTATACACAAAAAAATACGGTAGTTTCCAGAGCCTTGATCATCTTGGTTGCCCTCTTCTGCACACTTTCCAGCTTGTCAACACCCTTCTTAAATTGTTCTGTCCCTTCATCTCAGCACTGGATTTAGGGCAGTGCCTATATTGGTATGGCTACCTACTGGGCGTGGGGGTGGGAAAGTAAAAGGTAAAGGTAAAGGGACCCCTGACCATTAGGTCCAGTCATGGCCGACTCTGGGGTTGTGGCGCTCATCTTGCTTTATTGGCCGAGGGAGCCGGCGTACAGCTTCCGGGTCACGTGGCCAGCATGACTAAGCCACTTCTGGCGAACCAGAGCAGTGCACAGAAACACCGTTTACCTTCCCGCCGGAGTGGTACCTATTTATCTACTTTGACGTGCTTTCGAACTGCTAGGTTGGCAGGAGCAGGGACCGAGCAATGGGAGCTCACCCCGTCGCGGGGATTCGAACCGCCGACCTTCTGATAGGCAACTCCTAGGCTCTGTGGTTTAACCCACAGCGCCACCTGCGTCCCTGGGGAAGTAACTATACCCAAAAGGAATTATTGTGAAAACAAGAAATATTTGTTGTGGAAGGAAGCACCAAATTTTGTCCTTGCTCAAGGCACCATATTTTCCCGAGACTGCCCCTGTTTCATCTGTTTGGGAGATTTGAGAGTTCTTTGCTGGTGGGGCCATTTTGATAGCCAAGCATGTCACACAAATCGAACCTTCTCCTTTCAAAGGCTGGTGGAGCAGTATAAGGAGCAGAGCTGGATTGTCATGTCCGATCTGGAGCGAGAACTGCAGCAGATGGAAGCCCAGTATGAAAAGGAGTTTGGAGATGGTTCTGATGAAGGAGAGAAGGAGGAGGAGCAGGAGTCAAAAGATGGTAAGGGAGAGATTGCAGTTTGCCACGAATGGCAGAGCTGGGTAAATCTGCCAGTGTTTTCGGCTGGGTTCCAGACTAGGGAACTTGCCAAGCAGTCAGAGGTTCTCGAGTCAACTTGCAGTTTGCAGCAAATACAGGAAGACAGTAAGTTACACTGGGGTTATGTTCCAGGGATTATGCCTGGAACCAAAATTGTGTATAGTCAAAGCACTTTGGGTTCAGTGGCAGGTGGGATTGCCAAAGTATTTTTTTCCTGCCCCCTTTTAATTTCAAATTTGCACAAATTAAATGTGCACGAATTAAATGCGCATGAGTTGCAGGCTTACTGTGCAGTGAAAATGGCAATTTATTAACATTAGCAAATCAGTTCATCAGGTCTTTTAAGCAAAGAAGCAGCTGTAGTTTAAGACAGCACAGATACTGAAGTTGCTGTAACGTAACTGAAATCCAGTGGTATTTATTCCCAAGAGAGATTAGAGCAGACATAAGCAAACTTGGCCCTCCGGATGTTTTGGGACTACAACTCCCATCATCCCTAGCTAACAGGACCAGTGGTCAGGGATGATGGGAGTTGTAGTCCCAAAACATCCGGAGGGGCGAGTTTGGGGGTGCCTGGATTAGAGTGTCGGACAAGCACCTGGGAGACCAGGGTTCAAATCCCCATTTGGCCATGAAACTACTGGGGGACACTGGGCCAGTCGCTGCCTCTCAGCATCATCTACCTGGTAAGGTTGTTGTGGTGGTTAAATGAGATCTGTGGTTGCCACCTTGAGCTCTGTGGAGAAAAAGCTTGGAATTTCAATGCTATAAGGAAATAAAGCAAAAATAACTGTGCATAGGATTACAGGCCAAATGGGATTTCTTTTTGACTAGGCATGACTATCACTCACTTAATAATAATAACAATAATAATTTTTTATTTATACCCCGCCCTCCCCAGCCAAGGCCGGGCTCAGAGCGGCTTACAAGCAATAATAAAAACAAGATGAATGATTACAACTTAAAAACAAAAATAAAATACAACATTAAAATAATGGAACATTAAAATATTAAAATGTAGCCTCATCGCAGGAGGAGAAGGAAAAGAAAGGAAAAAAAGAGAGGGAGGGAATCAAATTGGCTCCAAGCCAAAGGCCAGGCGGAACAACTCTGTCTTACAGGCCCTGCGGAAAGAAATCAGATCCTGCAGAGCCCTGGTCTCATGAGGCAGAGCGTTCCACCAGGCCGGAGCCAGAGTTGAAAAGGCCCTGGCTCTGGTTGAAGCCAATCTAACTTCCTTAGGGCCTGGGACCACTAGGGTGTTGTTATTTATGGACCTTGAGGCTCTCCGTGGGGCATACCAGGAGAGGCGGTCCCGTAGGTACGAGGGTCCTAGGCCATGAAGGGCTTTAAAGGTCAGAAGCAGCACCTTAAATCTGACCCTGTACTCCACCGGGAGCCAGTGCAGCTTGAAAAGCACTGGGTGAATATGCTCCCATGGCAGAGACCCCGTGAGGAGCCTCGCTGCAGCATTCTGTACCCGCTGGAGTTTCTGGGACAGCTTCAAGGGCAGCCCCGCATAGAGCGAATTACAGTAGTCAAGCCTGGAGATGACCGTCGCATGGATCACTGTGGCCAGGTTGGGGCGGGAAAGGTAAGGGACCAACTGCTTGATGCGGCGAAGGTGGAAAAATGTCGCCTTGGCTGTTGCTGTAACTTGCGCCTCCATGGAAAGGGAGGCGTCAAGGATTACACCCAAACTCTTAACGGAAGGCAATGGCACTAATTGGTCCCCCGCAAGAGAAGGGAGTTGGTCCCTCATCCCCATGCCATCCCGACCTAGCCATAGGACCTCTGTCTTCGAAGGATTTAGTTTCAATCGGCTCCCACGAAACCATCCAGCCACAGCTTCCAAGCATCTGGTCAGTGTGTTCGGGGCCGAGTCAGTGTGGCCATCCATCAGCAGATAGAGCTGAGTGTGATCAGCATATTGGTGACAGCCCAGCCCAAAGCTCCGGATAATCTGGGCAAGGGGGCGCATAAGGATGTTAAAAAGCATCGGGGAGAGAATTGCGCCCTGCGGCACTCCACACACCAAGGAGTGGTGCAACGACATTTCCCTCCCTAGTGCCACCCTCTGTCCCCGACCAGAGATAAAAGAGCACAACCAGTTATGGGCTACGCCCTGTATCCCCACGTCTGCGAGGCGGTGGTTCAGAAGATCATGATCGACCATGTCAAAGGCTGCTGACAAATCTAAAAGGATCAGCAGTCCTGACCCGCCTCGATCCAGTTGTCTACGGAGATCATCTGTTAGGGCAACCAGAGCTGTCTCCGTCCCAAAACCAGGACGGAAACCGGACTGAAATGGATCTAATGCCGATGTTTCCTCCAGAAACCTACCAAGCTGTTCAGCAACCGTTCTCTCAATTACCTTACCCAGGTATGGAAGATTTGAAACTGGGCGGTAATTGGATAGGTCTAAGGGATCTAATGAAGTTTTTTTTAAGAGTGGACACACCACTGCTTCCTTCAGTTCCCCTGGGAATGTCCCTGTGTCAAGGGACAAATTGATAATTTCAACCAGGGGGGTCCGCACAACATCTGGACACTCCCTAATCAGCCAAGACGGGCACGGATCAAGGAGGCAGGTGGTGGGCCTACTAACTTGGAGGAATCTATCCACATCAGTAGGGAGTATCCGATTGAAATGGTCCAATACTGGACCTGAAGTCAGTCGAGGGGCCTCCAGTTCAGTCACTGTATCTAAATTGGCAGGGAGGTCATGGCGGAGCAACAGGACTTTCTCTGCAAAAAAACTCATGAATGCCTCACAGCTGTGGGTCGAATTTGTGCTTAAATTTGGTTGTCCTCCTAAGGACGTTATTGACCTAATTATTTTAAAAAGTTGTGCCGGGTGAGAGCTAGCGGATGCAATGGAAGCTGCAAAGTAAGATTTCTTAGCAGCTTTCATAGCCATCTCATAGGCTTTCATGTGAAAAAAGGCGTGGCTAATTGGTTTACGACCCCAATTAGGCGCAGCTTACAGCGATCTCCGGGTCTGGCACGTTTCCCTCAAGCTGCGCCGATCCTTCGCTCAGCCACGACATGCAGAGTAAACACAGCGGAAAGCTGTTGCTTTTCGGTGTATAAGATCCAAACACACCTAGGCATCTGGGTGTTTACATAACAGTTTTTATTACAGCAGTAAAATACAAAACAGCACTTCTCAGATTTCTCCTGGACTTCTAGCGCTCATGGCTGCTACCGTCTCCCTCGGAATCCACTCACTCTCAGCTCCTGTTCAGCTCCTTCCAGCCAGCTGCTCTGCCTCAGAACGCAGATTTCATAAGCGTCCTATAAGATGTTCTTGAGGCTCCGTCACAAGTCCGTCGCCATACTCGCTCTAGCCGTCTGAGATCCCGTTTCATTTTCCGGAGCTCCTCAGTAAACCAAGGGGCCCGGTTTCGACGGGGTCGCAGAGGGCGCTTAGGCGCGATCTCATCAATGGCTGCCAAGAGCCTGTTATTCCAGTCCTCAACAAGGTCACCTAATGAGTCGCCAGGAGGAGCAGGGTTCCACAAGGCTTGTCGGAATCTATCAGGATCCATCAGTTTTCGCGGACGAGCCCAAATAGGTTCGCCACCCAAGCCGGGGAGGAGCGGGAAGTCTATCTTGGCTTTCAGAGCGTAGTGATCAGACCATGACACTTCCACAGCAGGGAGCATGATCACATCTATGCCAGCCCCAAAGATCAGATCCAGCGTGTGGCCTGCTTGATGAGTGGGGCCCAAAACAACCTGGGAGAGCCCTAGTGTTGCCATGGAAGTCACTAGGTCCAGAGCCTGTGAGGAGGGAGCGGCATCGGCATGGACGTTGAAGTCTCCCAAAACCAGTAGGTTTGGGAACTCCAAGGCCCAGCCTGCCACCACCTCCAGCAGGTCTGACAGGGTGGCTGCAGGTGTGCTGGGTGGTCGGTACACCAGCCAGACAGCCAAGCTCTCCTTGGTGCCCCACACGAGACCAACACATTCAATGCCGGAGATCGCCGGTGATGGCAGAGCTCTGAAAGAGCAATCCTCCCGGAATAACAACGCTACTCCTCCCCCCCCCCCGACCCACAGTCCGCGATTGATGGAGGACAGAGAAACCTGGGGGTGTTATCTCATGTAGGGAGACTACTTCGCCTTCCCGTACCCAGGTCTCTGTCACGCAAGCCAGGTCAATCCCCTGCAAGACAAAAAAGTCACGCATGGTGGCGGTTTTGTTGCCTATGGACCTGGCATTGCACAGCACCAATGACGGATGTGTGTAATCCTTGCTCTCCCTACCCTCATCCCTTGGGATGGGGCGTAGATTGGAAGGGGTTCGAGGATCACTGCATCTCGAAACCCTTCGCCGATAGAGATATCTAGCCCCACCGCCATTCCTCCCTAGCCCTTCAATTGTGGAAATCCCAGATCCCATACTAGCCTCCCCAATAGTTAGTTAACATCCCCTCAATAACAAGTCATCCTTGGGCCAGAACTCATGGGTCAAAGTGGTATGGGAAAGAGGTGGAGGTCTGATAGGGTAAGTATCCCTAGAAGATAAAACCCAACCAACCGCACCCCAAGCGGGGGGGACAGTCCCATGGTGTTTCATTAACTGTCAATCCCCCTCTCCCTCCTGGGTTAATTGGAGGATTGTTGGTTCTATCTGTGGCTGTGGAAGTATTAATGAGGTATGTGTTATAAAATGTGGATCACTGGCCAACAAAGAGCCAGATTCGAATTCGGAAGATCTGTCCATCCTGTCTCGCCAGGAGTACAGTAGAGAAGGCTGATCATTCTGGTAAGTTTTTGGAACATTAGGCCAGATGTAGGACCAGATGTAGATTTGGTGCTGGATATCTCCAGATTGTCAGCAACATAGAGTTCTTTATGTGTTGTTGCCATAGAAATGTTGGAGGTGCCAAATTCCTCATCTAATTTGGTGTCGTTTGAAAAGGGACTGTTTATTCGATGGGATAAAGAGCTGTTGGACGTCTTTAAATATTGTGCTCTAGGCTCTACTGTCCTTATATTTTGGGTAGAAATCTCAGTCTTTATACTCATTAGCCTCTTCTTCAGGTCTTGTAATTCTAGGCTTACAGAGTTCTTTTCTTCCTTCGGGCAATTAGTATTTCTAGTGTTGAGCTTGGTTTCCTTTATCCGCATTAGCTTTGACTCTATGCAAGGGACCAATTGCCTCCTAGTTTCGTCCTTAAATACCCTCACAGGGCGGAGAGAATGGAACCACCATAGGATATCCTTTATCTCCATGAGTCGAGATGGGAGGGTTGATGACCTAAAGGTCATAAATAGGCGCATGGTGTTTCTCAAGGTAGGCAGGAAGTGGAAATTTTCTAGATCTACATTTCGGTAATGGTAATTCAGGAGCTGAGACAAGGACATAGTAATTTGTCTGCGGTTCATCCACCTATGAGTGTATCGGTGAATCTCAAGCATTATCTGGTTCGTTTGCAAGACTTGACAGGACCTCACTTCATCCATAATTTGAGTTGGTGAGTTGTTAACAGAGTCATTTCTTATCATCCTTTTAAGCCCTTGGGCATTTAAAGGGGAGGAACTAGTATCCAATTGTTTCTCAGTGTTAACTATTCTGGTGAGGATTTCATCCAGTCTTTGGAGAACCAGAACCATAGTTTCTGCAGACAACATGCAAATCTCTTGGTAGGGGTGTGTATCCCGAATTGGTTGAAAGCAGGCTCCTCTGATATCTTGTTCTAGAGGCCTGGGTGGGTCAGCGTTAGGAGTGGGAGGAATCCCTCCTGCTCCTGCTCTTGCCCTCTTGGACGGATTAGCTTTTTCTGGGAGGAGGGGGGTCGGGTCATTGACATCCTCCTTAAGGGGGGGGGGTGAGGTTCCCCCAACGTTGTTACTCACTGTTTGTTCTATTTGCTCCGTTTGCTTGGTTTCCTCAACCCGCTCTGTTTCTGAGCCAGGGCAGATGGCATTGGCTCTCTGCCGATTCTTTGTTTTAGAGGAATTGTGAGTCTCAATAATGGTCTTCTGGCTCTTTGCACCTCGTTTTCTCCTTCCGGCAGGCATTCTCAATAAGGAAGTGACCAAACTTGTAAGGTTTCAGTTGGAAATGTAACCCCCATTAATGCCATTCGGTAGGACTCAGCCCTGAGTAATCAAGCGTAGAAATACTGTTCCAAATATCTTCACTGGAGCCATTTCAGGTTCCTCTACTGTTGCTTGTCTCTTTCAGATAAATTGAGTGAAGAGGTTGACGAGGCTGACTTTTATGATGATCTCTACTGCCCTGCTTGTGATAAATCCTTCAAGACCGATAAAGCGTGAGTTTCTCTCTTTTTCTAACCCCCTTGACACCCCCTGAAAGAAAACTGGCTTTCCTGGGGGAATATATAGACCATGAGTAGGCAAACTAAGGCCCGGGGGCCAGATGTGGTCCTTTTGCCTTCTAAATCCGGCCCACGGATGGTCTGGGAATCAGCATGTTTTTATGTGAGTAGAATGTGTCCTTTTATTTAAAATGCATCTCTATTTGTGGGGCATAGGAATTTGTTCATTTCCCACAAGGTCTGAGGGACAGTGGACCGGCCCCCTGCTGAAAAAGTTTGCAGACCCCTGATATTGCTTGTCACGTGTCAGACTTTCTTAGAAGAAAGTTGCATTGATTGCACAGACAAGTGTGTCTGTGTTTAATCCACTTCTGCAGTTGTCAGGCTGCTCAGGCCCAGCTGCTCTCTTCATAACTCCTCTTGAC
Organism: Podarcis gaigeae; assembly: GCF_964106915.1. Lineage (NCBI taxonomy): Eukaryota > Metazoa > Chordata > Lepidosauria > Squamata > Lacertidae > Podarcis > Podarcis gaigeae. The sequence goes on along the minus strand of NC_139687.1, from coordinate 48,266,484 downwards.
AACTCTTTGCAGCATGAAGAACCACGAAAAGTCCAAGAAGCACAGAGAGATGGTAGCCTTGTTGCGGCAACAACTGGAGGAGGAAGAGGAGGGATTTTCTGTTGCTGCGGCTGATGAGAATGAACTGAATGCTGACGAGGAAGAGGAGACAGAAGAACTACCCAAACAAAAGTACTTATTACAAGATGGGGAAAGATGTGGCAGAGCATCTACTTTGCATGCAAAATCTCCCAGGTTCAATCCCAAGGAGGGAGAGACGTCCTATCTGAAATCCTGGAGAGTTGCTGCCAGTCAGTGGATGCAGCACTGAACTAGATGGGCCAGTGGCCTGACTCAATATAAGGCAGCTTCCTATGTCCCTCAGTTGTTACTGTAAAAGCTCCTTTGGTAATGGGATATTGTAAAAATCAATGTCTTTAATGCCACTGCTAGGCAGGTGGGAGCGTGTTTGGGGTCACAAAAAAGCATGGAGCAAGATTGTCTCCTGCTTGAATAGTGGTCCCATGTTCATGGCCATAAAAGTGAATGGCTCTTACTTAAGCACTTGCTTTTTCCTCCTCCCTCTGGGTCCTTTTCCCTCGTGTGTCCTGTCTGTCTAGATTGTACGTCTGAGAGCAGTGGCCATCTCAGTACTGGTTTTTGTAACCTTAAGGCCCCAGACAAAAACATTCCTCTTTAACCAGGCCTTTGGGTGACTGTCATCTGATGCCCTTTTAAACGTGTTGTGGAAGGGACGATTAATGGGTTGTTTTTGTTCTTATTACGTATTTTGGGGTTTTTTAAATTGTGGTTTTATGTTGTGAACCACCCTGATATCTATGGGTATAGGGCGGTATACAAATTCAGTTAATAATAACAATGACAATAAATAGTGCTTCCTTTACCAGAAAAAAAAAATTAAAATGAGCAGTAAAGTAAAGGTAAAGGGACCCCTGACCATTTGGTCCAGTCGTGACTGACTCTGGGGTTGCGGCACTCATCTTGCTTTAATGGCCAAGGGAGCCGGCGTACGGCTTCCAGATCATGTGGCCGGCATGACTAAGCCGCTTCTGGCGAACCCGAGCCGCGCACGGAAACACCGCTTACCTTCCCGCTGGAGTGGTACCTATTTATCTATTTGCACTTTGACGTGCTTTTGAACTCCTAGGTTGGCAGGAGCAGGGACTGAGCAACGGGAGCTCACCCCGTTGAGGGGATTCGAACCGCCGACCTTCTGATCGGCAAGTCCTAGGCTCTGTGGTTTATCCCACAGCGCCACCCGCATCCCAAAATGAGCAGTACTGACATCTTTATACTTTGTTTTTACAGGCTCTCAAAGAAGCAGAGAAAGAAACAAAAACCAATGATGGTAAGATTTATTTTATTTTTTGGTGTGAATTCCTGTTGCATGTTTTGTGTTGTATAATCTCCACCAGCAATGGCTTCATTCACTCTTGAGTTACACCACTGTAGATGCCTTGAGTGCAAATTGTCTTTTCAGTTTATGTGTTCAGTTATGTGGCGTACATGGTTAATCCCCACAACGGAGGCAGTGACTGGCCCAAGGTCTCCCAGGGAACTTCCAGATTGAGGGAGGACTTGAACCCTGGTTTCCCAGGTCCTAGTCCAACACTCTTTTCAGTACTGTACCACATTGGCAGTAGGAAACGGCTAAGGCTATGAGCACATGAGAACATAAGAAGTATCTGCTTGATCAGGCCAATGGTCCATCTTGTCCAACAACACTCCTCTTATATTCTTAGGCTATTATATGCTTACGTTGGCTTCTGTTAGTAGATCTGCAGTTGAAGGCAACTTGAATGATATCCTCGCTACAGCCATTTCTCTCATTATGGCTCTTAACACATGATGAAAACTGGGCCTTGAGAGCATCCAAGCCTGGGAGGATGGGGCTGCCAATTCCCTGTGGGGGTCATCTTTTGAGGGCTCTTAAGCCAGTGAGGACCACATTTGAAGAGGGGGAGCGGACGGGTCAGGGCTGTAGAAAAAGCCCTTTGGCTGCCAGGTGACTTCAAGTTGCTGCACTCCCACCAGTGTCCACCAGAGGGCAGGCAGGAACGAAGCAGAGCTCTCTTTTAAGGAGGAAAAAACGGGAACCGTAGTTCCATCATTCCTAGGTTAAAGGAATGGCTTGCCTTGGGCCCTCTCTGTTTCCAGAGTTCAGTTTCCTAAGGTCCCTGCTGCTCCTGGCTGCTCTCCCTCCTGCCCTGCTCCTTCCATGGTGTGTTTAAATAGCCACGGGGGTGACCCACCCTCTCCTTTCCCTTCTGACTGCAGCTCCTGGTTTCTCAGATGAGAGGAGTGTTGGTTCAGGGAAGGGTGATTCACTTGGGGCAGATAAGGGATTAACCTCGCAGCAGTGCCTTCTTCCTGCAAAGAATGATGGGAATTGTTGCTTGCTCAAGAACAGGGAGTTCTGGAAGGGGTCCCTTGGCTTCCCAGCATTCCCCAGGAGAAGTTGACTGCAGAACCGGTTCTGAATCCTCGTGTTTCTGGCAAGCCTGCATTTGTGATTGGCCTGAATCCTCAGTAGATTGTGCCCTTGATAGAATTGCTGCCGGCCAGTCAAAAGTGTTTCCCAGAGTGTGGCCGCTGTTGCATGTTGACAGCCTCTAGGACAGTGTTTCCCAACCTTGGGCCTCCAGCTGTTTTTGAACTACAATTTCCATCATCCCTGACCACTGGTCTTGCTAGCTAGGGATGATGGGAGTTGTAGTCCAAAAACAGCTGGAGGCCCAAGGTTGGGAAACACTGCTCTAGGACAGCCTTTCCTCAACCTGTGGGTCCTCAGATGTTGTTGAACTACAACTCCCATCATCCCAGCTAGCAAGGCCCAGAGCTCAGGGATGATGGGAGTTGTAGTCCAACAACATCTGGGGACCCATAGGTTCAGAACCACTGCTCTGGGAGCTACAGGTGAGAGCTGAGTGCAGGGTGGAGACCACAGGTACTACCCCAGCCCTAGCACCCCATACCCTGGCAGCATCTAGAACAGGGGGTGGGAGAACCTCAGGCCTGTGGCCTCCCCAGGAATCTCGTATCTGGTCCCCGGCTGCATGCCTTCCTGAGTCACACCCCACACCAGTCCTGCTTTTCACCCTCCTTGAGTGTGTTTGCCTCGCTGGAATGTGTCATTGGACTCTGTGCCTCCTACTTGCCTGGGCTAGAGAGGAATGAGTGCGGGTGGGAAATGTTGCCTTTTGTACAACAGTAACATTTCCATTTATTGCTCTGCTCACTTTTGCCTCTGGCAGGTAACTCCAAGACGGTTAGTTGGGAGGGAATGAGGTTCTTGGTCTGAAAAGGACCACCCACCCCTGATCTAGGGGGCCACAGGTTTTCTTGTCACCGCTCCAGGGACGGATCTACACTTTAATAAGCACATTATTAAAATGTGACACCAGAGGGCGCTGTAGAGCAGCCAGCCTTTGACAATGGAAAACTGCATTGAGAGTTACATAACGTTAAATTTAATAACGTTTTTACAGATCAATGTAGATCCTGTCTAGATCTTAGAATATGGATTTCTCTGGTGTGTCTGCACATTTCTCTTGGGTGTCCCGAATGCTTCTCTTATTCAAACAGGCTCAGGAAGACCCTCCCTGCGACAAAAGCCCAGGGGAGCCCCCAACTGAGTCGTCTACGCAGGCCAGTAGCACCAAGCAGAGCAGCGAGACTGACGAAGCGGGAAACGTCAGCCAAAGCCACAACCTGGAAGATGCAAGCGCTGGGGAAACTGCAGAGCCCACCGCAGAGTCCAAAGCAGAGGCGAAAAGGTAAGTGCTTAAAGTTGTGGGGATGTTGAACGCAGCAGTCTGCAATGCGGTTTGAATCCTTTGTGGTGCAATTCAAATCATACAGGTGCGTGGGAAGCTGTGTCACTCTGGATGTTGTTGGGACTCCATTTCCCATCAGCCCCTACCAGCATTCAGGAATGGTTTGGTGGGGTGTAGCCTGAGGACATCCAGGGCATTGGTTCCCAAAGTGGACAGTGTAGCCCCTTGCAGGGGTGTCCAAAGTTTTTTCAAAGAGGGCCAGATTTGATAAAGTGAGGGCCGACCAGAGTTCTTGAGCTTTTTAAAGGATTTTACCCCAGGAAATAAACTGCCAGAGGGGCCAAATTAGACCTGCGAAACTGACTTTGGACATGCCTACGAGGAGCACAAAAGGAATAAAATGACTATCTGCTGTGCTGCTGTTATTATTTATTCCATTTAGATATTGCCCTTTATCAAAAGATCCCAGGGCGGTGTACAAAACATTAAGAACACATTTTGCTGGGCATAAAAAAGCATTAATACAGAGCATAATAATAGACAACATAATCATAACAGTTCCCTCCCCCCCCCCCCACACACATACACCAGCTTTAACAGGCTGTAGATTATTTAATGGCCAAAGGCATTAAAGAAGAATGTTTAATGATGGTGCCAGGTGAGCCTCTCTGGGGAGAACATTCCACAGACGTTAAGCAGTTTTGTTCAGTTAATAAAACTATTTAGTTTTATTAACTGGATTTTGAGTGAATGTGCAATTAATCGTCACTATTTTTAATTTTATTGTGGTGTTACCTTCCTTAGTTAGCCATGAAATGAATAGTTCTTTTTATAGGGTGGGGGGCACTGGCGATGAGTTTGGAAGCAGTGGGTTGGTGGGCCAAAAAAAAGGCTTTGGGAGCCACTGGGCTAGAGAGTTGCTGGTGCTCTATCCCCTGGTATAACGGGATCATTTTTAAAAACATTCTGCAAAGGATTTTTTTTTTATGCTAGTTTCAAAGACCTTGAATCTTTGCATGTGCCATTCCTGTTAATTTAACTTCCATTTGGCTGTGGCTGACCAGGGTACTCAGAGATGGGAGTGCAGAGGAAGAAAATGCCTCTTCTTTTTTTTCTTCTAGCAATATGAAAGCAAAAGGGAATAAAACAAAAGACACAAAGAAAAGCTCTGCTGCAAGAGGATCTTCAGAGCATCAAGCAATGGTATGTAGAAGCGCTTTAGATGTGCATCTTTTTTTACCACCTCTGTCAGCCCCAAGCTGTCTGAGAGGCAGGGAAGGGAAGATCTCCCAGGGCGGGAGGCAGGGAGAAGCTCCCTGGTCAGAGGGTCCACCTCCTTCTGTGTGAAATAAGGGTTAAGACAGGCATAGGCAAACTAGGCCCGCCAGATGTTTTGGGACTACACCTCCCATAGCCAACAGGCCCAGTGGTCAGGAATGATGGGAATTGTACTCTCAAAACATCTGGAGCAAGGGTCAGCAAACCTTTACAGCAGGGGGCCGGTTTGCTGTACCTCAGACCTTGTGGGGGGGGTGTTTTATATATATAGATATATATATTTTGGGGGGAATGATGAATTCCTATGCCCCACAAATAACAAGTCACATTCTATTCATGTAAAAACACGCTGATTCCCAGACCATCCGTGGGTTGGATCCGGCCCTTAGTTTGCCTATGCCTAGCTTAAGATCTGCCCTGATAGAGGGCTCTGTATTTTCATTTTCTCTTGTTTTCTTTAGATTAGTTTGGTTTTTATTGTATGTTGAAATGTTTCACTAAAAAATTATATATACTATAAGAAGGGGAAACAAAACAGCACTAGAAAAACTTTGGGGCGGACCCATCCTGAAAATTTGAAGTACATGGCTTCAACCCCCCCCGCCAAAAAAAAAATCCTGGCAGCTGTAGTTTAAGAATACAAGGCATTGTAGGCCTGCCATGGGAGAACTAGCTTTCCCATGATTATTTGGAGGAAGTCACGTGCTCTAAATATGTGCTGTGGCTCTGCTCCTGTAAGGCGAAGTGAAACGTTTGTGCCGTCTACAGGCAAGGAAGGCTCACAAATCTTCTTCTCCCCCCCTGCCAGCACGAAGCTTCCCTCCAGTGTGTTACCTGCAGCTGCGAGTTCCAGTCGCGGAATAAGCTCTTCGAACATTTAAAAGCTACGGGCCACGCCAAAGCAGTCCAAGCACCGGCCATGAACGGAGCCGTCAGCAACAGCAGCAGGAGCAAAAAGGAAAAGAGGCGGAACAGATAACAGGACTTTGTGCGAGAGGAACTTCTGACCGGTTTACGGGGCCACCGTGGCAAAGGCCCCTCGCTTACCCCAAGGAGGCGCAAGATTTGCACCATGAATTAAACAGGGTCAGAAACACCTAGCCCCGTAACACTGTGCTAGCGCATTGTTTAAATTGTTCCATGTTGTTGGAAGTGTTCTGCCCCCACAAAAAACCCCCAGTCCTCCTTTAAAATCGATGCCTCAATTGCGCTAACATTTTGTAACACCTCTCCCGCCCGCCCCCCCAAAAAGCACAGCTACACCATTCATACAAAGAGGATCTTCCTTACTTGTAAGGAAAGCCATGTACAGGAAGAAGCAATAAATTATTTTACTGTACACTGCAGTCCATTTTTAGTGCATGCTGTTCTAAGCATTTCCTTGACTCACCCGTCCTTATACACCACTCAGAACTGGGCTAAATTAATAAGATGTGGGAAAGTGGATTCTGGTCCTGATTTGGCTCTTGCAAACATGGGGGGTGAGTTCCAGCCATGCCATTTACAGTTTAAAATTGGCTTCTGCCAGCTTGGTGCACCCCAGAGGTTTTAGACTAGAAACTCCTGCCAGCTGATGGGGGTTCAAAACATCTGGATTGCACATTGGTGAGAGCTGTTTTAAAGGGTGTTAAAACCATTGGCTGCCCGGCTTTTGACTGGGAAGCCACACAGGCACTGCTTGAATCCACAAAATGAATGGGGACCCCAATGGACAGGTACCCCTTGGATGCCCCCCCCCCATCTGCATAAAGAAGGGAAGGACAACTGTCATTCACATTCTAGGGGCTGGTAGCAGCATTACTGTTATTTCGCATCTATACAAATATATCTATAAAGCACAGAGAATCTCAAATAAAACCAAAGCAGCTTGACATACGTTTAAGGAAATCGAAAGACCAAAAAAACTGGGTCATCTGACGATCTATACAAACCATAAATCTCGTTGCTCAGGAGGCTTGCTGCAACTACCGAGTCTTCAGATGGCACAAGTTGGCGCAGCAAATGGGCTGCTACGATAAACGCGTCAACCGGTTGCAATTTGCCAGCTGTGGCAGTTCAATCTCAGGGATGTTTGTTCTTCAGCATGACAGCAAATGGAGCGCTTATTTTGCCTTTGCTGTTCTTTCCCTGTGTCTTGCTAAAGCGGCATGGAAAACTCCCAGGGCAAAGTCTGCGTCTTCCTTAGTGATGCACAGCGGAGGTTTGATTCTAAACGTCTTGGGAAGAGGAAGAAGCCAAAATGAGGAGGGGGAAACCGGAACAGCTCACATTAAATTGGCAATAAAAAAGAAAAATCTGGATACACACTGTGGTTACAAAATTGGAGTTGCTACAAAAAGGGGTGGGGAGGAAGCCACTATATACTGTATTTTTCGCTCCATAAGACACACTTTTTTCCTCCTAAAAAGTAAGGGGAAATGTGAGTGCGTCTTATGGAGCGAATGGCACTGTGCAGAGAGGGAGAGCTGCGCAGCACCTGTCCTGCGAAGCCGGAGGAGGAACAGAAGGGTGTCCTCCTATTCCTTCTCCAGCTTAGCTGAAGGGGCACTGCACAGTTCTCCCTCTCAGAGAGGGAGAACTGCGTAGCGGCCCTTCAGCAACGTGCCTGTCCTGGCTTCTGCCTTAGCCCTGCACAGCCTCTTCGGGCAGGGGGAGCCTTCATCCTGCTGCCCTGAAGAGGCTTGGCGCGGTTATCCCAGAAGCCAGAACAGCCACACGGTATCCCAGAAGCCAGATCCCTCTTGCTGTTCTGGCTTCTGGGATTCAGAATAATTTTTTCTTGTTTTCCTCCTCCCAAAACTAGGTGCGCTTTATGGTCTGGTGCATCTTTTGGAGCGAAAAATACGGTAGAAAGCTGGATTCAGTAATAAACGAAATGGCTGAAATCAGGAAACACAGGAGAGAGAGGGAGCCTAGGATGTTGTTTTGAACCAAGTCAGATCTAGGCCAGTGGTGCCTACACTGACTGGCAACAAGCTTCCCAGAGTTTCAGGCAACAATCTTTCCCCATCCCTAGTTGGCAATTGAACCCTTTTGCATGAAAAAAACATGCCACCTAACTGCTGCCTTTTAAACAATTTATTTTGGGCAGCTGCTACACAGTGCCTCACAAGGGCCAAACTGCACATTATGCTAATGCTTTGATTGGTGACCATGCCACTGCAGTTTGGAAAAATAAAATGCCAGGTTGTGGGGATAGTCATCAGCAGCACAGTATGGGGGGAGAGGAAATTCAAAGCTTTCTCTCTCCAGCTGCCATCTTATAGTAATACACACACACATAATGCATGTCAATTAGCACTGCAGGGGGTGGGGATGCTTTCCTTAGCCCCCTACTGCTAATTCCCACACAGGGGTCATTTTATTTACTAAGACTGTGGCTTCAATTCCCCCTCCACTGATGCTGTAGCACCATGAGTGCTAATCACATTATTAATGTAGCTTGCAGTTACCTAGTATTTCTAACTTTACCAGTGCACAGCTCTGGGAAATTCTTGCTAAGCAGAGTTGTTAAGAGAACTCTGGGCAAAGAGGGGGAAGGGGTGAGCTTGCTGGGGCAATCTGACCTATGGTGAGTTCATATACAATGGTACCTCGGGTTACAGATGCTTCAGGTTACGGATGCTTCAGGTTACAGACTCCGCTAACCCAGAAATAGTACCTCGGGTTAAGAACTTTGCTTCAGGATGAGAACAGAAAACACGCGGTGGCAGCAGGAGGCCCCATTAGCTAAAGTGGTACCTCAGGTTAAGAACGGACCTCCAGAACAAATTAAGTTCTTAACCCGAGGTACCACTGTATCTTCCCAATGCCTTTCCCCACTGCTTCCAGACTGCAAAAAGTCCCAATCCTTTTCCAAAAGCGGATCTCTTGCACTAGGGGAACAGAGAGCGCTTTAAACCACAAACCTTAATTGCTGCAGAATAGTGGCATTCTCAAGGAGCCACGTTATCTATTCTGAAGTGAAGCCTATTGAATTCAATGGGGCTCACTTCCAGGTTAAATCTGCCTGCCTGCCCTCCTTATGAGTTACCGGGAGCATGGCTTTGATGGACATGCTGAATGGGCCTTGGTTGTATCCAGTAGGCAGCTCTTAGGTGTTTATTCTGAACACCAAACTGCCCCCAAGGAAATTCAGCCATTTTGCAAATCCTGAATCACCAGCAGAGTGGACCTTAATTCTGCTTGGCAAAATCAGATTGATGTGCTCCTGCCTTTCAGGCAGGAGGTAACAAGTTCAATCCCTGGCCTTTCCATTTGGAAGGATCAGGCATGTGGTTTTTGGAAAGACTTTTGCCTGAGACCCTGGAAAACAGCTTCCAGTCAGACAATACTGGGCTTGATGGACATAGAGTCTGCCCTGATATGACAGTTTTCCTGAATTTAGGGTCCACAAATTAAAAAACTAACTCTGACCTGCAAGCATGCAGTTGTTCAACAACTCCCATCCCATCTAAAAAAAATAATGATTTTTTTCCTCTCCGTGTTTTGTAGAGTCAAGCACACCTCTATTTTCTACTGGGGACGTCTGGTAAGCATAATCTAATACATATCTCAGATTTATATATCTCATATATATAAGAATACCTGAAAAAACATTCCTCCCCGCCCAATCAGCACTCCCATATCTTTGCAATCTTCCATGATTTGGTTTATCTCTTCAACTGGAAGCGGCTGACGAGTCTCCTGTGGAGAAAAAGTTAGCTTAGATTTCTTCCACCTCTCCTGGTTCTTTTAACCGTAACTCACAAACAGAAGTGAACTCGCATCAATTATGCCATTATTAAGTTTAGCCACTAGGTGGCACTGGACTTAAGTTTTAAATCTGGGTGGAGACAAAGGCTTCCTGTCGCTGAGAGAGAACAAAGTCTGTTCCGTCTTCCTGATTTGATTCCTCATTTTAAACCATTCATGATAGAAGCTGTTAAATTGTCAGCGCCCTAACCCTGACAAGGCCCCGCTCCTGTCAGCAATCGGGCTGTAGCATTCTGCACTGCCTGCGGTTCCCGGATCAAGTGTGATGGAAGCCCCACACAGAGAGCATTACCGTAATCTAGCTAGCAGCTGTGGAGTGTGGAGGGACTGTAGATATGGGCAGCGTCTAGAAAAGAGACAAGCTCTTAGCCTGTCTGCACAGGGAGGCACAAGGCTTCAACAGCATAAGGAAACTCAACGGAGAGCATGAAACAAGTCATAGAGAGCCAGATATTCCTTGGGCAAAACCAAGGCAAGAAGAGACACAACTAGGTAGCTCAGTTGGCTAGAGTGTGATGCTGATAATGCCAAGGTTGCAGGTTTGATCCCTGAATGGGACAGCTAAATAACCCTGCATTGCAGAGGGTTGGACTGGATGATCCTTAGCGTCTCTTCCCACTATGATTCTATGAGTTGCCACATCTCCAACTCACGAATCATTTGTAATGTGTAAACAATAAAAGCTGTGCCCAAATTTCAAACCCCGGTATCAGTGTCTGCCAACCACAAAGTGCAGATCTGGCACTGAGAAGGCCCATGCAATTAATTGGAGGGTGATTTTTAGTGGCCTCCATAGTGGGCCTGTAGTGGTGGCAGCCCAAGAGCTAAGATGGATCTATAAGTTGAGGCTGCTTATACCATGATGGAGACCGTTCCAGCCCGCAAAGTGTCTTCCTGACCTTATTCTTGACCATCTCTATTCCAATCATAAGTCCTTTGCCACGGACATCTCCGACTATTTCAAACTCATCACGCAGCTTAGCCAGCTCTAAGAGGAGGTGAGTCCCCACCTCCTCGCTGTTTTTCTGCAAGCCGTCTTCTGCTATTGCCTGAGAACACAAACGCCATGCAGGAAATCACCAAATACTCTGAAATACCTTGGCCAGGCCCTTTTTAACTCTAAAGAAAGCAACAGCATGTGGAGTTAATCTGATACACCACTACTATGAGTGTAAATAACTGCTGCACAGAACATACGGATAATCCTGTCTTAAATATACCAGGGGGAAATGAGACAAGGACAGGGAGCCTAGACGTTGTTGCATCAAGTGTCCTCCCACAGTTTCCAGACCATTTTCCCATCACTTGCTGCAAAGGATCTGATCTGCTAGGGAAGGAAGTTTGTTGCACAATATATTAACGGCACTTCCTGAATTTGCCAGAAGGTGATTAAATCCCTCCCTAAAACATAGGGGACGTGGGTGGTGCTGTGGGTTAAACCACAGAGCCTAGGACTTGCCGCTCAGAAGGTCATTTGGTTCGAATCCCCGCGACGGGGGTGAGATCCCATTGCTCGGTCCCTGCTCTTGCCAACCTAGCAGTTCGAAAGCACGTCAAAGTGCAAGTAGATAAATAGGTACCGCTCTGGCGGGAAGGTAAACAGCGTTTCCATGCTCTGCTCTGGTTCGCCAGAAGCGGCTTAGTCATGCTGGCCACATGACCTGGAAGCTGTACGCCGGCTCCCTCGGCCAATAAAGCTAGATGAGCGCCACAACCCCAGAGTCGGTCACAACTGGACCTAATGGTCAGGGGTCCCTTTACCTTTACCTAAAACATAGAGACAGTCTGGAAGAACCTAAGGATGGTGGTGTCCTGCAGTGTTAAGATGAAAGACTCATGGCGTATATGCTACAGTCCCCCACAGATAAAGATGCAAGTCACAGTCATTTTCTTACCTCCAAAACTGCAGACCCAACTGCACAGGCCACAGGATTTCCTCCAAATGTGTTGAAATGTAGAGTTTGAGCCAAGGCTTCTGCAATCTCTGAAAAACAAAGCATGCTAGTATTCATAACTGAAACATTATAGTAAATGATTAAAGGTAGTAGCCGCTGATGCTCTAGAACAGCTTTTCTCAACCTGTGGGTCCCCAGATGTTGTTGGACTACAACTCCCATCACCCCTAGCTAGCAAGGCCAGAGCTCAAGGATGATGGGAGTTGTAGTCCACCAACATCTGGGGACCCACAGGTTGAGAACCGCTGCTCTAGAGCAAGGGTTCCCAAACTGTGGTTCATGGACTGAGCTTCATCCAGGTGGCCTGTGGTTGTCATGGACCAGTTGGATGCAGAGGAATGGTGGGAGGAACCAGCTGGGGATCCCAAGGGATGAAGGCACAGAGCCCGGAGATTCGTGGTAGGATGATGATGAGTGGCCCGAGGAAGAGGACTGGGAGGAGGTGGTGTCAGAAGCTGAAGAGGCAGCAGGGCTTAGTATGCTGGGGGAGTCTGTGGCAGAGAGAAGCCCAGAATCAGAAGTGGAAGCAGCAGAGGAGGGAGACCAAGAGGCAGAGATAAGTCATACTGGTGAAAAGGTACGGATGTCTCCCCCTCCTGCAGTGACAAGCTCCCCTCCCATCTGGTCTCCCAGGACTGGGAGAGGCATGAAAAGGGCAGGGAGAAGTTAGCGTCAAGCAGGCACAGTCTCAGATTGCTTGGGAAAACCACAGAAAGGAGGGGGCTTAGGCAGCTATGGGGAGGCGGGGACCTTCAGTCTCTGCAACTGCTTCATGGGGGCAAGACCTACTAGTGATGTGTTGCTGTGCTAATTAGGACTTACCCACCCACCCCGGTGCAGATCCTGTTTTTGCTAATAAAGAGTTAAATTCAGCTTGCTCAGTGTGATTTACTGCTGTCTCATTCCTGCCAATGGTATGTCTGCATTTTTAGTCGTATCTCTATTGCTTCTTTTATTTCTTACATTAAAATGCAACATAAGAAAGAAAAGAAGCAATAAAATTGCAATTAAAAAATCCTCTGGCATGTTGCAAAGCACATTACAATTCCTACAACAGACGGGAAAATTGTTAAGTGGTCCGCCAAGACCCTCAGCAATTCTGAAGTGGTCCATAGGCGGTGAGAATTGGGAACCACTGCCCTAGACAAAGCATAGAAGCAAAGGTCCGTTCTCACCAAACAGCCATGAGAGCCCTGTTAAAACCCCAATTATTCAAGACTTTAACATCTGAAGTATGAAAGTCATTTGCACCTGCTGTACTGACAACGGCTCCCATTGGAAACCCATTGCCAATTCCCTTTGCCATGGTGACAATGTCAGGAACCACATCGTGTCCTTCAAATCCCCAGAAATGGCTGCCTGTTCGACCAAACCCCGTCTGAACCTTCAAAGAACAAAGAATTTTTTTATTTAAAAAAAAAAGTTGCTTCATATGTTTAGGGCTTGTAGTTCACACAATACAGATTTCTTTCACAGATAACATTTCTGTAGACAGTGTGTGCGTTGCCACAGGTGATGAGCACAGTTATTTCACCACACATACCAGCTTGTAGGAATCCTCTGCAACTGGGTCACATATACTGTGTATGTGCATGCAAGGCTCACACGAAACTGTGTATACCAGCAGTGGCGTAGCGTGGGGGGTGCAGGGGGGGCCGGCCGCACCGGGCGCAACATCTGGGGGTTAGGGTTAGGGGGCGCAAATCCACGGGTTAGGGGGCACAAATTACTTGCCTTGCCCCGGGTGCTGACAACCCACGCTACGCCACTGTGTACCAGGGTGCATGCTGCAAAATGGTCGAAGAGGCTGTTGGATCAAGCCAGCAGCCAACCAGATAGATTTGAGAAACTTGCAATGTGGATTTCGGCACAAGAGCACTCTACTCTCCTGTTGTTTCCAGCAAAACAGATATTCAGGAGCATTACTGCCTCCAACTGTGGCGGCTGAGCATAGCCGTCGTGGCTAAGTAGCCACTGATATTTTTCTCTCTCCACAAATTCATCTAATTCTCTTTAAAAGTTATCCAAGCTGGTTGCCATTACTGCATCCTATGGCAGTGAGTTCCATAGTTTAACTATGTGCTGCGTGAAGAAGGACTTTCTTTTATCTGCCCTGAATTTTCCAACATTCAGCTTTGTTGGATATCCACTGGTTCTAGTGTTCTATGAGAGGGGGAAAAACTTTACTCACTGAGAAGATACCCAAGCTGCCTAATCCGTTTTATTCAGCCTTTTTGGGACCAAAGGCTGCATTATTCCAGAGGAAAAGTGTCAGGAACTTTGCTCCCGTATGGGTAGGGCTGGGTTCCCACACAATCACACACCCTTCACTCTCTCATGCACCAAGTTATTTCCCATGGAAATAAAGGAATATGTATAATTCTAGGTAACTCCTATGTACTTCACAATATATTTTTTCAAAAACGGTGTATATCGTATTTTTCGTTCTATAGGACGCACATTTTCCCCTCCAAAAATTAAGGGGAAATGTGTGTGCGTCCTGTAGAGCGAATGCAGGCTGCGCCGCTAAGCCCAAAGCCAGAACAGGAAGACGGAGCACTGCGGAGCGCTTCGTCTTGCTGCTCTAGCTTGGGGACGGCTGCGTGCACAGCCTCTCCAGGGCAGCGGGGTGCCTTCAACCCGCTGTCCTGCAGAAGCTGGCAAGGTTGTTCCCAAGCCAGAACAGCGAGACGGGAGGGCTCCGTCTTGCTGCTCTACCTTGGGGACGGCTGCGCGCACAGCCTCTCCAGGGCAGCGGGACACTGCGCTCCAAAGGCTTCAGGGATCTTTGAGGCTGGCGATGGGGGAAAGCAGCGCTTCCCCCCACCACCAGCCCCACAAGCTCTGGTGAATGTACCTTGAACGCACCTTGTTTTAGAGGGGGAGAACAAGAAAAAAAAAATTTCCCCCTGTTCTCCCCCTCCTATAATCCGGTGCGTCCTATGGTCCGGTGCGTCCAATGGAGCGAAAAATACGGTAAATCTTTGGATAGGGGAAGTTAAGTTCAAGTACTCACTTCATCTGCGATGCACACACCACCTTTTTCACGCACCAGCTGAAAAGCCTCTTTCAGGAATCCCTTGGGGTACTGAACTGTTCCATTGACACCCTGCCAAAAGCACACACGCACAAAAAGACACTGGTTTAGTGGCCAACAGCAGCTCCACCTTAGTGGAAATGTGTTTCCACTTGTACAAGGTTGGAGCACCTGATTTCCACTGATAATCCAAGCCTCCAGACTTGTAGCAGAGCATGCTTCACTCATACAACAAACTTGCCACTATTCTATGCAGCAAAACACGGAAGCAAAAGGATGCATGTTTTCACTTGTGTCAGAGTTTTACTTTACATTTACTTTAAATCATGCTTTAAGAGGGGCATTTGGTTGCAGCCAGTGGGGGCTTGTGCCCGTAGGACAAAAGGCAGGAATTCAAACAGTTGGTGGAGCCAGAATCAGTCATAGGCAGAGCCAAGAAATTCTGGTTTGGTCCCCACCCTCCTCCACCGCCCTGTTGACTTCTGCAAAGGACAAGGCTGATACTAAGGAGCAGGAAGGTGACAGGTCAAACAAATCATAGTTAAGCTAGGGTTACCAGATGTCCCTGGTTTCCGGGGGCAGTCCCCGGATTTGCAAATCTGTCCCCGGGAAACATGGCAGCGGCAGCCTCAGCAGCCCAGAGCCAGCCTGGTAGCACAGTTGGCTCTGGCTGGCTTCAAGAGCTGCTTGCTGCCTGCTGCCATGGCACCCGCCATTTTTCCTTGCTGGAACTGGCAGCTCCTGAAGCCAGCCAGAGCCAACTGTGCTACCAGGCTGACTCTGGGCTGCTGAGACTGCCGCTGCCACTGCCAAAGGGGAACCGAGAATGTCCGGCGGTACAGATCTCCTGTCCCCTTCCCCCTTTCTTTTGACTGATCGGGGGAGGCTTGGGAGTTGCAGGTGGGCAGCCATTGCCCAGTTTTTTAAAAACTCTGTGCATTTATGTTTCACAGGGCTTTGCATGTTGCTTGGAAGAAACCACTGCCCTTGCACCCCTCGTGGGCATCGGCCACCCACCCGCAACTCCCAAGCCTCCCCCAATCTGTCAAAACAAAGGGAGAAGCAGGCAGGAGATCGGGGAAGGCTCGGGAGTCATGGGCGGGCGGTGCACCGTTGCCCAGTTCTTTAAAAACTCTGCACATTTATGTTTCACAGGGTGCGAAAGAAAGGCTTTGCACCTTTATACAACACGCATGTGTGCTTGGACCCAGGGTCTTTTGCCTCACCATCCCCACTACTGACTCCCTGTTGCTACTCAGCTTCAAAACAAATAAAAAAAAATATGTCCCCGGATTCATTGAAAAAAATCTGGTAACCATAAATTAAGCAAGGCTGTTAGGTTTGGACATAAGAAACCATAGACAAAACAAGCCTTGGTTTGTCAGCCAACTACAAACCATCTTGGTTTGCTGGCAGAAAGCAAACATGGTTACTCTGCTGGGCTGGGTTTGCCCATTACAAAACACTTTGGCTAAACAAACCATGGCTTATGTGCAAACCAAACAACTGACCTAGCATGCTATTACTACAAGGGGAATCACTTACTTGAATTGGCTCAGCAATAAATCCAGCTATGGCCTTTGGAACACAAGTCGTGAGAGTGTCTTTGAGCTGCTCAATATACTGGTCTTTTGCATGGCAAGAGCCTGTATCGAGAGGATGGGGAGGGAGAACAAAACGTTCACATGCAATAGAGGCCAAGGGTGGCTTCTAATGCTGCTTTTATAAAAATAAAATATCCACCATGCATTTTGGTAACATCTAAATAACCTATGTTGGTCCAACCACCCGCATCTAATTACCCATACTCCAGAGGCTGGCAGAATGCATGTAATCTGAATACAAAGACTCATATGTCATCCATTTCCCCTTCTATTTCCAATTTTCAGCTCTAGCAGCAGAGTCCTATGCCTGCCTGCTCAGAAGTAAATCCCATTGAGCTGAATAGAGATTACTCACAGGACTGCAGCTAAAACAAGTGGGGCAAAAGCTAGAGCTGTTATTACTCCTAGAGGAAATACACTGCACATAAATGAGCTTGTTTCCAAATCTAATTAGCCATTTGATATATGTCCTATCCATAATTTGCAGTAGTAAACTCAGACTGTGTACACACATACCTGGAAGGAAGTTCCATTTCACAGGTCCCACTTGCACCTTTTAAAAGCGCAACTGGAATTGGATCGGGGGAGTTTGGCCACCATCCACGTTTGCCAACTGTTCACACTTAATCCCAGTCCACCAGCACCCCTTTATCCTCAGGGCAGCTCTCCAAAGTGCCCAGTTCTCAGCATGAAACACTTAGCACAGAGCAGCAGTTTAAAAGAAATTATGACGGAGAGCTTGATGATGCTGTAAATTTCAACTTGCCCTGCCCCCAGAATGCTCCCTTTGGAGGGGACTAGAGAGTTACACTGGCACATCCGCAGCAAAGATGAGATGAGGGAGTTGCATTGCAGTAGCTGTGGCTCAGCTTCAGCCCAAGACCCACCCATTCCAAACTCACTTATCCCAGCGGCTCTCAGGTCTGGATTTCACTGTCAATACAATCATATCTTGGGACACGGGTGGCGCTGTGAGTTAAACCACAGAGCCTAGGGCTTGCCGATCAGAAGATCGGCAGTTCGAATCCCCGCAATGGGGTGAGCTCCCATTGCTCGGTCCCTGCTCCTGCCAACCTAGCAGTTTGAAAGCAAGTCAAAGTGCAAGTGGATAAATAGGTACCGCTCCAGCGGGAAGGTAAACGGTGTTTCTGTGCGCTGCTCTGGTTCACCAGAAGCAGCTTAGTCATGCTGGCCACATGACCCGGAAGCTGTACGCCGGCTCCCTCAGCCAATAAAGCAAGATGAACGCCACAACCCCAGAGTCGTCCACGACTGGACCTAATGGTCAGGGGTCCCTTTACCTTTACCATCATATCTGAGAGATATACTTTACATGCAGGAGGTGCCAAATTCAATCTACACCCACATTTAAAAGGATATTTGCCTTGCAAAACTGCTGTCAGAACTAATGGCCTGGCTGTGTATGAGAGGGTTGCAGGTGTCCATCTGCCCAAGGCATATCTAGTTTACTGCACGGAACCACCATGGTGTCATTCTCTTTCACCTCTGAAAATCAAGGCCTCTCTCATTGAAACAACCTGCAGAACAGGTGCATTTTCGAATGGTTTGCACTGGAGAATCTCGACAATGGCTCCCCCCCCAGGGACCACGAAAAACGTCAGGCAGCATAGTCTGAAAAAGCACAACAGAGATATAGGTGTTGCAACGGGATTAACTGGCTATGTCAGCATTTTATGCTATTTTTCACATTTTGATCTGAGATATGCACTCATCAAAATGCTGGTACAGCCTAAATTCATAGATACAAAACATTTTGGCCACCAGCAGAAAGTTCACTCTTCATAAGAAAAAATGATCAAAAGGTACCTGTATTTAGAACCAACCCAACTGTATTGTCTTTGATTGAAAATGGAGCAAATTTCTCATTGTGCATTTTGTAAAACTTGGAGCAACTCAGAAGACTGCCCATTGCTATACTATACCTACAGAATGTAGGCTTGATTAAAAAAGGGGAGAGGAGGTATAATTCTCTTCCCTGTTACCAGAGTGAAAACACTGTATTAAAGTGTCTAGTATTCTATTTTTTAAATTATTTATAGCCTTCCACACATACACACACATACATCTCAAGGCAATGTACTAGACACAATAAAGCAGCTAAAAGACAGTGAAAAACAACACAGAAAGCAGCAGATATCTTAAAATAAAAATACAACATAGAGACCTATGGCAGAGGAACTCTCCTGCAGACCACATTAATCCACTGGATGGATAAACAACCTGGTCCTGAGCTATTTGTAGCCTTATATGTCAGTGCCAATACTTTGAGCTTGGCCCATAGCAGATTGGCAGCCTCTGGACCAACCTGAAGAGTAGCATCGCATAGGGAGAGTGAGGAAAAGTCAAGCAAGTAAGATGTTTGTTGTGCAACAAATGAGGAGGGAAGCAGCAAGAACCTCACCTTTTGGCAGCCAAGCCCATTGGCAAGTCCATGTTTGTAACATCCAATAGATGACAAGCCCATTGTGTAAGCACTGCTCCCGTGGTAGCCTCCTCTGTAGAAAAAAAACACCACCACAACCACTTTCAAGCCCTTCTTATTAATCTCCCTGTGACTGTCTTTACAAATAAGAAAGAAACAAGAATAGTTAAAAGAAAGGCAAGCTTCTGAACTGCACAGAAACCGTCTTCAGCAACCAGTACTCAGAGCTAACAATTACGGTAACAGAAAACCCTTCTGGCTTCTCAGTGGTTTGTCTTTACCAAACTGATCTGAAAAGGATAAATGTTAAATACACAAAATTGCTAAGTTTGCACTAGCAACTAGCAAGCACTAGCAAGCATAAATGTGCATTGCAAAATGTTGCCTATTGCGCTTGGAATCATCTACAGTGGTACCTCAGGTTAAGTACTTAATTCGTTCCGGAGGTCCGTACTTAACCTGAAACTGTTCTTAACCTGAAGCACCACTTTAGCTAATGGGGCATCCCACTGCTGTTACACCGCCGCCGCACGATTTCTGTTCTCATCCTGAAGCAAAGTTCTTAACCTGAAGCACTATTTCTGGGTTAGCGGAGTCTGTAACCTGGAGTGTATGTAACTTGAAGCGTATGTAACCAGAGGTACCACTGTATAGAGAAAGTGGATGAAGGAAAGTTTTTTTCTCCATCCTTCACAACACTAGAACTTGGGAACATCCAATGAATCTGAACGTTGGAAGATTATATACTTCCCGACACAGAGCATAAATTATGGAATGAGATTCCACAAGAGGCAGCACTGGCCACCAACCTGGATGACTTGCAATGAGGATTAGGAAGATTCATACAGGAAATGGCTATAAGTGTCTACTAAGCATGGTGGAGGGGACATGGGTGGCGCTGTGGGTTAAACCACAGAGCCTAGGGCTTGCTGATCAGAAGGTCGGTGGTTCGAATCCCCACGATGGGGTGGGCTCCCATTGCTTGGTCCCTGCTCCTGCCAACCTAGCAGTTCAAAAGCATGTCAAAAGTGCAAGTAGATAAATAGGTACCGCTCTGGCAGGAAGGTAAACGGTGTTTCTGTGCGCTGCTCTGGTTCACCAGAAGCGGATTAGTCATGCTGGCCACATGACCCGGAAGCTGTACGCCGGCTCCCTCGGCTAATAAAGCGAGATGAGCACCGCAACCCCAGAGTCGGTCATGACTGGACCTAATGGTCAGGGGTCCCCTTTACCCCGTAACCACGGTGGATATGTTTTTCCTCCATCATTTGAGGAAGTATGTTTCTGAAATACAGCTGCTCAAAACACCAAGAGGAGGGAGTGTTCTTGCACTCAAGCTTTGCTTATAGGCATTTAGTTGGCCACTGTGAAAGCAGGATGCTGGACAAGACTTGGCCTAAGCCAGTAGTGCCTTTCTTATGTTTTTAAGTAGCATCAACCTGGGCATTTAACATCTTTTTATCTTGATTTTCTTACTTTGAACATCGGTGGTTCAGGAAGAGTTCCATGCAACTCAAGAGCTCACACTCAAGAGTTTCAAAACATGCTTTGGCCAAGTAAGCGATCATGTCACCTGCTCCATGTTTCATGCTGAACTTAGAGGGACTCTGATCAGTTCAGGGTTTGTGCTAGTTCAGCAGCCTTTGGCATCTTGGATAGGCACAAGACCCCCTCTTTCACTTACGTATGAATGGTGCTATTCCAAGGCATGCCAGAAGAAAGCATGAATTTTCAGTAAATTAGAAGAATCCTAAACATTAGGTCCCATTTAGAGGACCATTCTGGGCTGTTGACCAGTAATCTGTTTTAAAACGGAATTGCCAGCCAGTAACACAACACACTCTAGAAAAAATAGATGAAGATACATGATCGAACAGTACTTTGTTTCAGGGGAATTAAAGATAAAATTGCAGCAGAAGATGGCAGATAGGAACATCTGGACATAAGTATCTCCAAACTAGTTATGGAACAAGGAAATCTGCTCACCCCTATATGAAACATAAAAGCAGATCACAACATACCCAGATAACTAGAATGTTGACGTGTGTTTTAATCTGTTTTTATTTTATTGTTGATTTTATTTTTTTTAATGTTTTGAATTGTTGCCTTTAACTGTTTTAACCAATAATTTTATTGTTTTATTCTTTGTGTAAATCACTTTGAGGTTTCCTTACAACCAAGCAGTGCATGGATTTTATGAAATAAGAACAAGTAACTAATATACAAGGTGTGATAGCTACCTCAATCCAATGATGTCAAAGTTGCGTGTAAAAACCCTTGCCATTAACATGGCAAGGTCATTGGCTTCCGAACCACTGTTGGTTAGGAAAATCACCTAGAACAAAGATATATTCGTCAGAATGCAGATTTAGGGAGAAGAGAAGCAAAGTTAAGTGTAAATCTATTCTGATGCACAGTTAACAATCTGGCAGAGTGCAAACACCATGGATTGTATTCAGTGCAGCTTTAAGTACTTCGTTCCAGGAGGAGAACAGCTTCTACTTGTGCAATGGGACTTTCCCCCGCCACTCCCTCTGTGTGCTGCCTGAATCTGTTCTGGGGTTTCCCTCAAATCTCTGGAGTAGATTTGGGAATTGTCTATGTTGCATGCAGGGGCAGGAGGGGTAGGAAAACCCCCTGTGCATTTGGAAGTCTTCTGTTCTTGCAATTATTTAGTTAAATACCACCCAAGGGTTATAATTCCACTATTTCAGGCATAGGCAAACTCGGCCCTCTGGATGTTTTTTTGGCCTACAACTCCCATGATCCCTAGCTAGCAGGACCAGTGGTGAGGGATGATGGGAATTGTAGTCCCAAAACATCCAGAGGGCCGAGTTTGATTATGCCTGCACTATATCTTCTGAAATATATATATACTTTCATGGGGGGAATGGAATTACATCCCTGACTGACCCTCCTAGCTCTCAGAGCATCACCGTAACCCACACATTTCGAACTGAATTTTCTCACTGTACAACTCAGCATACCTTTAAGGGAGCTGGAAGCAATGAGGCCAATTTCTCTCCATATTCCTGGATTGCTGCATGCGCATAGAGGCTGCTTGTGTGCCACAAGCGACCAAGCTGTTTCTGGGCAGCTGCTGTCACCTTCCTGGGTGTGTTTGGGGAAAAATGTGATGATTTAAGTCTTTGATCCAATTTGTTTTTGATATACCATCACCCCCTCCCCACACCTTAATAGCAAACTTAGTTTAGTTTCATGCTGTTAAATTAGGTTAGCAATCTGTATTGCTTTATATATGTTGCACAGACTTTTTTCTGTATTTATTGTGATTGTTATTATTTGTTAATATGTTAGTTAATAATATTATGTATGTTTGTTTTTTTAATTGTCATTTCTTCCTTGGGTATGTTAGCAGCCACTTTAAGCAAAATTCGGTTTCTCTAGCTTTCTGAGACTGGTTGGAATGTTGTTGAGCCTTAAGCTTGTTTTGAATTACTGTTTTGTGCTTCTGTTATTGCTACATTACTGTTACTGTGCTCTGTAATTTTTTCCCATAGTGTCATGTTTATGCGTAAACTGTTTTGAGGTCACTCGGGATGAAAAGTGATACATCACAGTAAGTAAGTAATGAAATAAAGTGGATATGGCATTGCACCAAAATATTAGTTGGCTACAGTTTAGCCCAATAAACAGATACATAAGCAACATGTTGCTGCAAAGTCACAGAGCTCATCTGTTGTAGCATAACTACAGAATCTAGACTTTGAAACTGTTGCTGTTATGCCCTTTTATACACAACCCAGGAAACACTGTGCAATACAGAAACTTTGAAAATGCAATACCAACAAACAGTAACATCATATTGAGCTGAAATATTTCATGGACAAGAGTTTGCTTCATCAGATGCATAAAGCTTGCTTCTAGCTAGATATAGTTAGGATTGCACTGCAAACCTTTGGTCCTCCAGATGTTGCTGGACAATTCCCATCATTCCTGGCCATTGGCCATACTTGGTAGGAGTGATGGGAGTTACAGTTATATAGTTATATAGTTTGGTAAGAGGTGTTCGACAGGTGGTGGATTCTCCTTCACTGGAGGTTTTTAAGTGAAGGTTGGATGGCCGTCTGTCATGGGTGCTTTAGTTGAAATTCCTGCATTGCAGGAGGTTGGACTAGACGATCCTTAGGATCCCTTCCAACTCCAGAGTTTTATGATTCTAACACCTGTAGTGCCAAAGGTCCCCGACCCCTGATCCACACGCATATATAAGGAGAAAAACTACCAACAGTGGGGTCAAACGGCCATGAAATGCAAGAAGTGTCACCTGTGACAATTCTGTGTAATGCATAACACACCCAAGAGTTGTAACAGGTGATAAGCAGCAAGAATCATCTGTCAGTTTTCATGGAAGAGCTTCAAGCTGATTAGCATGAACAACGTTGCCTTTCGAAAGGCAACATTTACATGGCACCACTAAACAAAAATTACTCAGTACACCTCTGTGACATCAGAGTAGGTAAGCCAATGGTAACAAGAGCAGTTGTGACATCTCTACCTGCCCAGGTTCACTGTGGCACCCAAGCAAATTCTCAGCTTGCTTGCAGCTTGCCTCAGGGCTCATTCATACTAATTTTCCTCTGCGCTTTCTAGGCACAAATCTGTGCTTTTCCGGTCCATGTCCCACATGAAAGCCCACTCTTTAATGCTCATGTCCATCTGCAGAAAACCTGAATTGCTGTTTGTTCCGATTCAGCATTAAAGAGCAGGTTTCCATTGGGAAAGCGGAGGGGAGGGGGAAGTGCTCAAACATGGACCGGGAAAGTGCTTACCTGTGCTTAGAAAGTGTGGGGCAAAAGTTAAGTGTGGATAAGCCCTTGTTACCCATGGTCTGTAACCATGCTAATGGAATTTTGCAGATTATTAGATGGTGGGATTAACCACATACTTACGGGTGGCAGTGACCAACACTAACAGTGGCAATTCCAGCAAAGAGATCAAGGTACCGACGTCCTTCCAAGTCAAACACCCACTGCATATGCCCCTGATGGATAAGCAGTGGCTTCTTGTAGTAAGTGAGCAAGGAGGGAGACACATTCTGCTTGCGGATCTTCAGCATCTGCTCATAGGGATAAGACTGCAAGCAGGATGCACAAAAAGGCATTTGTAGATTTATTTCCATTGTAGAGACCTGACCCCCATCATAATCAGTTGAGTAATCCGATTGTATCAACATAGTACAGCTTTGAAATATCTGTCTGCTAATCTGGGCTGGGTAGAAAGTGCCTCAAACACTCCCTGAGCCACTGAGGAAATAGAGCCACATATACAATACAACCACTTCAAAAAAAAATATGTTTCATATGTTCATTAGTAACACTAAATGGATGCCTGTTTCAAAGTTTTTTGCTTGGTTTACTAAATACAAGCAAAATAAACATGCTACTAGGCATCAAGACAAATTTCCAATGCAAACTGAATTTTCCAGTTCGAAACTTCCCAGAAAACTCACATCAGTGGCTGCACACCTATGTGGGAATGTAAGCCCCTTTGAACTCAGTGGGACTTGTTTCTAAGTGGGCACATATAAGATTGTACAGTTAGCCTGCATTAAGCATCCTCTGCCTGTGCATTGTGCACAGAACCTTGCTGAGAACTAGCAACACAGCCAAGCCCTCCAAACCCTATCCACCCACAAACAGGACTAGCAACCTACACACTTACGTCATATTTTTCAGGTAAAAAGCCACAAGGAGGAATTTTTGATTGCAGGCGGCAAGGGTTTTGCAGCTTCTGTTGCCTGTATACCTCTAATTAAAAAATGCAAATCGTTAGGATTATCCACACATATCAGTGCAACCTTCTGAAGTGAAATTTAATTTTATTCCAGTGTCATGTGACAAGCAGCTTTAACATTTTCCTGCTGAGATACTGTGAATCAGGCTTGGCAGAAAGTCAGTGGCTGGCCTAAAGTCACGGTAAGTGTTACGCTTGAGCAAGGATTGGAACCAAAGTCCAAAGTGTAATACCCCACCCACTGTACCACATTGGCATCAGGAACTATTCTTCTAGCACAGACTTTCCCTGTCTACAGATGTTATTAGACTCCCTCTCCCATCAGCCCCTGTCAGCATGGCCAATGCTCAAGGAGGATGGGAACAGCAGGCCAAAAACATCTGGAGGGAACAAGGCTGGTGAAGCCAGTTCTAACACAAATCAATGTGGACCAGAATGATCCTGTGCACACAGTGCTTTTGGGCCTTAAGTGGAATGAGTCCTCTAAGGTGGTCCTAAAATTGCTTCTTTCCCTTCTTGCAGCAGACCAGGGTGGGCAGGAGAAGCAGGTGCAGTTTGTATGCTTGGAGTGTTGTCAGGGGATGAGGTGTACATTAGATATGTGGAGCAGCAGCTCCTGCAAATTTTACAAATATGCACATTATAAAAATGCCACCTCTTTGGGCAGTGGTCCAGTGAGGTAATTTTAAGCTCTGGACTGAAAGGTTTAGATGGCAATGGGAATTCTTTAATTCAGAGTTTGTGCCGCTCAGGCATGCAAGTTTTGCGCAGCATTCACATGCCAGCTTCCTTATCAAAATGCTGCCCCATTTTATTTTCCCATTTAATTCTGATCTGTTGTTTTCATGGAAAAGCAAAATGTAAAAAAGAAAGTGAAACTGTGGGGTGTATTATTATTATTGTTATTATTTATACCCCGCCCATCTGGCTGGGTATCCTCAGCCACTCTGGGAGGCTTACAGCACTTTAAAAAATGGTAAAGCATCAAACATTAAAAACCTCCCTAAACAGGGCTGCCTTCAGATGTCTTCTAAAAGTCAGATAGTTGTTTATTGCCTTGACATCTGGTGGGAAGGCGTTCTGCAGGGCGGGTGCCACTATAGAGAAGGCCCTCTGCCTGGTTCCCTGTAACCTCACTTCTTGCAGTAAGGGAACTGCCAGAAGGCTCTTGGAGCTGGACCTCCTAGTGCTTCAGAGAAGCAGGAGTTCTGATAAAGGTAAAGGGACCCCTGACCATTAGGTCCAGTTGTGGACGACTCTGGGGTTGCGGTGCTCATCCTGCTTTATTGGCCAAGGGAGCCGGTGTACAGCTTCCTGGCCTGTGGCCAGCATGACTAAGCTGCTTCTGGCAAACCAGAGCAGCACACGGAAATGCCATTTACCTTCCCGCCGGAGCGGTACCTATTTATCTACTTGCAATTTGATGTGCTTTTGAACTGCTAGGTTGGCAGAAGCAGGGACCGAGCAACGAGAACTCACCCTGTCACAGGGATTCGAACCGCTGACCTTCTGATCGGCAAGCCCTAGGCTCTGTGGTTTAACCCACAGTGCCACCCCCAAATCCCACTGGTCCAAATCCCACACTCCTGTCGTTGCCCTGCCCCCAACATCTGGTAATGAAGGGGATATTGGTTCTGAACATGGAGGTTTCAGTCAACCATCATACCTACTAGCTTTGGTTGATAGGTATATCTATGCATCCTCCATGAACTGTAATGTTGAATTCAGTTGGGATAGCTCAGTCAGCAGAGCATGAAACTGTTAATCTCAGAGTCATGGGTTTGAGCCCCAGGTTGGGCAAAACATTCCCCTATTGCAGGGGTTGGAGTGGAGGATCCTCGGGGTCCCGTCCATGCCTACAGTTGCATGATTCTCCAATGCACATTAACTTGAGAGTAAAGCAGGCCAGATGCAAAAGAAGGCAGGGCTTCTGCACCTTTTAATAAGTTGTGAAGAAGAGGGAATTAAAGGCTGTTAAAGGCAAGCGAGTTCCGTCTTCTTTTGCATCTGCCCCCCCCCAAAAAAAAACACCGGGGGGCAAGTCCCACTGAATATATACCGAGCATTTATATACCGCTTAATATTTAAAAAAAGATCTCTAAGCGGTTCCACAATACAGCCACGTTTTCACTTCCCAGTAAACGCGCTGAGGGTTTAGCAGCATTTAAGGCAGCAGGCTCAGGTCCCGACCTTCAGTCCCTCCTGAGGCAGCGAGTTCCGCAGATTAACCGGCTCTGCCCGCGTGCGGAAAAGCGCGTTCTCCATACCGCTTCGGCAGCCACCTTCCCTAGCGGGGCAGCGTGGGTGCAAATGGCCCTGCCGGCAGGAATTCGAGGCTCTCCTGGCCGGTAGGCATTAAGGGGAGAGGAGAGGTGTGTTTGTAGGTGTGGTAACAAAAGCCACGCTCTATGGCGGCCTGAGGCGCTTCCCGCGGCTCATCCCCTTCCCAGACGACGCCAAAGAGCGCGCGCGAGGGCCGGGTCTGGAGAGCGGCCTCCGCGCACTTATCTGAGAGGGAAAGAAAGGCGTCGTTGCGAATCCTCAAAGCCACTTTCCGCTGTGTAAAGCCGCCGCGCGAAGGATGGCTATTCGGAGGGAGCGCGCTCTGCACGCCCTCAGAGGCGCGCCCTCGCTTTCCCCCAAGGAACGAGAAAAGCTCCTGGGCTGGGGCGCGAGCATAGCTCCGCTCTCCGGCTGTGCCAGAGGGGGCCGTTCCCACCCACCCCCGCAGCCCCTCCGGCCTTTCCCGCTCCCCGACGCCGCCCCTTACCTCCCCCCGCCGCGCCGGGCCTGTTTCCCGCCCAGAGCCAGGCCAGGCGGGGCTTCTGGCCCAGGAGCGCCCCTCGGAGCCGAGCCGCGACCATCCTCTCTCTCTCTCTCTCGCTCTCTCTCGCTCTCTCTCCGAAACAACAGGCCGCCGAGGGCGAGGTGGACTTTAAGGTCCGCGCGCGCCACCAATGGCAGCCGAGCAGCGGCCGCCGCCCCCCGCTGGAAGGGGTGGATTGAGGCCGCGGTCAAGTGGGAGTCCGGCCTTCCCTCAGAAGCCTGGTATTGAGAAGTCCAGGATTAACTGAGAAGGAACTTCGCACTGAGGGCGTGTGCGTGCGTAAACTTCTCTGAGCACGTGCAGAGTGTTAACCCCCAAGGCTTGCTTGTTAAAGGTTGACCTGCAAATCCTTCCCTTCTCATTCATTCCAAGTGTGTATGAGAAACAGTTTGGAAGGCAAGGCAGAAATGAGTAAGCCAAGAGTTGGCTGGGAGCAAAGGACCTGGGGGTAATGGGATTCCTCTTTGCCTTTACTTATGCATCATCTGTATGTTTGTTAGCTTATGTTTGTTAATGTTACAGCTGCAGCCACTTTAAATCAGGACATGACCTGGTATTGGGTCCAAATGCACTGACTGAAGGCCATGCATTACAGATTTCCTGTTTATTAAGCATTGATCCAGATTTGGTTGTGCAAAGCTTGCACAGAGGTTAGACTATGTCCGCTCTTTATTGAGCATTTGTTCTGATTTGTTTGTGAGGAGCATTCTTCCTGGCAAATCATTAATTCAATCCACACTTTTCAATGCATTTCCCCATCACCCTAACCACAAAAACCTGAGGTTGTTTTTTTTAAAAGTTGATTACTTGTGTTACAGCAGCAACTGAGGGATTTCAACCATTTTGATTGCATGGACCTGAATTTCCAGTATGTGCTTGAATCCAAAATATAAGCTACTTAGTTGAGTGTTTTGCTGGAAGCCCAGATGACCTGTTACGAAACCGGAGAGATGCTACTTTTGAATATGGAGCATGAATGAAGACCTCGGATCTCCTACGTCAGGCATAGGCAAACTCGGCCCTCCAGATGTTTTGGCACTACAACTCCCATCATCCCTAGCTAACAGGACCAGTGGTCAGGGGAGTTGTAGTCCCCAAACATCTGGAGGGCCGAATTTGCCTATGCCTGCCCTACATCTTCAGTTCAAAACTGCTGCCTTTCCTTTGTCTCCCCTCCTTTATTCTTTGGCCATTCCAGAACACTGACATGGCTGAACCCTTCTCCTAGTCTGGATTCCAAACCATACAAGGCCACTCTGCGCTGGTGGCTCTTCTAGAGGAAGACCAACAGGCCATGAATAATCTTCAAGAAATGGTTCAACAGTTGTGCAATAGTTGTCTGGATTGTATAGATTGATTTGGGAGAGGATGGGGGTGCTTATGTGTGAGTAGGCTAAATCACCCTTCATCAAAATGCTTATGTTTTAGACTACAAGTTTTGTATAGGCTGGGGTTGATGGGAGTTTGGTTCCAAACATCTATAGAGAACCAGGTTGGTGAAGGCTGGACTAAATTGTTGTTGTTGTTGTTTAGTTGTTAGGCGTGTCCGACTCTTCATGACCCCATGGACCAGAGCACACCAGGCACTTCTGTCTTCCACTGCCTCCCAGAGTTTTGGTCAAACTCACCAAACTGGACTAAATAGTAAGTAGTAAATAGAAAATAGTGTCCCTTTACAATCTTAGGAGGTTGTACCTGTAAGGAAGCTCTAGTTTTTGACTGCTGAACACTGCCACCAGATCCCGGTTCAAGCCTGACCCAAAACCCAGATTAGCACCTGTCATAGCTGTCAACCTTCCCTTTTTTTACAGGAAATTCCCTTATTCCAGCGCCGTTTCCCGCTGCTGTCCCGGATTGTTAGATATCTTGTAGACTGTCCCCGTGACAGGTGAGGCTGCTGATCCCTTATTTTCAAATCTGAAAGTTGACAGCTATGGCACCTGTCCATTTTGAAGGCAGAAGTTACTTTCAAACCTTTGGCCTTGAGACATGGGTCCCAGATAATGTAGCAGGTGCAGTCAATGTTGTGGCTGCTAGCAATTAACTGAGAAAGAGAGAACTGATTTCTCATTGTCCCAGATTTTACTCAGAAATCTAAGCTTTATATTGAACCAAGGATTTGCAATGTTTTAAGAACAGAACCAAAGTTTAGGCACAAGCCACAAGATCTAAGTATCTTGGCCATTTCCCTAAAAAATCCTTAATTTACGTTGGGCGGAGAAAACTTCCACATTTTTGCTCAAGAAACAGTTTAATACATTTTGTTGGATAGTAACAGAAAAGAAATCAAAACTAGCAGAAAGAGAACAGCAGTGGAAACAATGGACAAGTTTATCAGAGAAAAGTACATGACACAGCAACAATATTGATCATGAAAACAAAACCTGTGGTAGACATTATTGTAATAACTTAATTGAAGCAAACTTCCCCCATTCACATTCAGCTAAACAATTTGTCCTCTAAACACATTTAACAAACAAGAAAAGATTCCTGAGCATTTTGTTTTGTACCAGTGTTCTGCAAACAATATATTAATTGCAGGGTTTTAAAAAATACCACTGTCCTATGTTTATTCTTTAGCCCATAAAACAGGAGGTTCAAGTCATCCACAAAAAGAAAACTAACATGTGTGATCTGGAATATTTCTAGATCTGTGAAATAGAAAGTAAATACTAGATTAATTAAAATGTCTCCACTAGACTAGCCATTGTAAAACTGAGCAGGCTAGTGATGTATAAGTTTGACCAGAGACGGTTATGACCAGAGACGGTCTCTATGAAGAAGTGTGCAAGAGTGTGCGTAATTCAGTACATTTAAAAGGATTTATAAATGTGACTTTTTAAACTATAGCTTAAGAATACATCCACAGATCTTTGTGAGCTACAAAAAAAAAAATCTAGGAAAATGTAGATCTTTAGCATTCATCTGTAATACAGTATTTACTTCTCACTTCATCTAGAAGTAGCATTTAATAAAATAAAGCTGCAATTTAAATGTGAAAGTGAGCAAGAATAAAAGGCTGCAAGGCATGTGGTCAGGTCCCAGATGCACATCACTAGGCATGTCTTAGCAATAGAGAAAGCATCAAAACAGATTCAAAGGCTTTACTCCAAAATGGGGGAGGAGAAAACAAAGTATCAATAATAAAAATGCCTGTCCAGAAATCTGTAAGGTTAGGACCCACTCATGGCTTTCCATTTACTACTAAGAGTTGAATTAAAAGTCACAAGGTTAACAAAATATCGAGGGATGGGAAAATGCAATTTCCTGAGTGGTGGAGAAATGCAATTTTTCCTACAACAGAAAACACAGCCTTGAGCCTAAAAAGAATGTACTGCTACCCTTCAGCAACTGAGTAACAATTCCAATTATTTGGGGGAAAGGGACTTTTGGATCACTTGCAACAACTAAGCAGTACCAGCCTGGTCTTTGCAAGCTGTGACCCACCAAGCCCAAATAAAGCTCCTAGTTTTGCTGACAGCATCAGAATGCAAAAAACAAGAGATTTGCCTGGCAGCCCACTATGCACAATTGGTGTGATTTAAGCTGTTTTTGATTTGGTGGGTCATCCAAGCTGTACAGACCTTCTCAATGTGATGCAGGTACTCTCTTCACATTATGGACTGATTTTAGTCTCACATGTTGAAAACTGTTAGTTTAGCAGCATCAGAACATGGAAAGAGAGAGAACACCCCCTTTGCACAATAGGAAGCGAGCATTTTGTTTTCTGGCAACCCAGCCAGATGAGCAGGGTGCAAATAATAAAATTACTGTTATTGTTATTTCTGTGACCAAGATTCTAACCTTGCATGCCCATAAGGGGAGATTAATCTTTCATTTCTTTTCTTATTTGTTTTGCATATAGGATCATGCTCCAAGCACTTCAAACAAATGTGTCAATTTTTTTTAAAAAAAAACACATTTTCCGTAGGGTTCTTCTGCCCCTTGGATGGGGTCAAGGAATCAGAGCCTTGGCAAAATTTGGTTGGCAAGCAAGGGATGGACCCTGGACAGACCTTGATAGGCCTGAGGCAGCTGAGTGGTGGAGGCAGTGAGAAACCTGCTTGAGTTATGGGTGCAATCTGGTAGGTTGTGAAGAGTCACATGAAGCAAGAAATAATATGGAAAGTCCTCTCATGCAATCTTGCACCAATAAAATACCGGCTGGCTGGTGACCCTGCCGTAGACTAGTTTCATTTGTACACAGCTCAACACCACCAGATTGACCACCATTAGCAATGTCAGTTGCCAGCCCCCCAACTCGAGACATTATCTGCATACCACAGCCAATTGTGGAGCTGAAACAATTGCTCAATTAATGTGTGCGCACACAAAGAATGGATTCCGGTTTGAAAAAGTAGAGTTCCAAAGTTTCAAGTTACATTAGTAAATATATGCAAGTTGGGAAAGCACAAATAATGTCTGAAGAGTGCTACATGCGTACAGAAGCTTGTCATGGATGCACGACAAACTATTTTAAAAAATCATCCGCCTTAAACATCAAAGTGATTGCGAAGGGCTCAATTTGCTCCTTTTAAAATACAGTAATTGGCAATTTGACATATCATCGTCTTTCTCATTCTCTCTCTTAGTGGGAAAAGAAAACCTGAGGTAGATTTGCCTATGGGGGGGGGGGACCTTGTGCTTTCACAGCTGTCTTGATTGTAACACGACTTTATGGCTTTTCAGCAGAAATTTATTTAGCTGGTTTAGGTTACTTTGGTTTTCCTCCACAACATTCACGTTATTTCAACTCAATAAAAACAACAACACATTTACTGGGTAGAAATACATCTCCTCTGAGTTCCATGGGACTCACTTATCAATAAATGCGCTTAGGGTTGCAGCCAAAGGAAGTGACTTAAACTCTATCAACTCGAACTGTTTCTACAGAATAGTCACCATAGAAAAAGCTGCCGATAGAGTTTTAACCAATGGTCATTACATGTATGAACGACAACAAAATGAGGCATGTGTAGCTTTAACAAAGTTACACAAAAGCACGTTAACAAAGTTAGGACAGAATTTGCTACTTCAGTACCAGTCTGCTGGGGGTGCAGATTTGATATATGAATAAAGTGTCAAAAATAACAAAAACATCATATCGCACCACAAATAGCATACTCCAAAAATTTGGAAGGGTGTGTGCCCCCAGTAACCACAGCATATCATTAACTCCAAAGATTATTACAGTATTTTAATCCAGAAAATGACATAGAAATATTTGTGCAGGGCCTCTTATAAGTTTCTGCTAGTTATATAAATTAATTGCCTGCCTTATTAAAAATGTAAAAAGCACAAATGCAACTGTCAGCAATAGTGCAGAACTAAAGTAGATATTTTATTTATATAAAATGTATAGTTCAAAGTGAGGTAAAGGTACCCCTGACTGTTAGGTCCAGTCACGGACGACTCTGGGGTTGCGCGCTCATCTTGCCAGTGTTTGTCCGCAGACAGCTTCCGGGTCAGCCACTTCTGGAGAACCAGAGCAGCGCATGGAAATGCCGTTTACCTCCCTGCCGGAGTGGTACCTATTGATCTACTTGCACTTGACGTGCTTTTGAACTGCTAGGTGGGCAGGAGCTGGGAGGTACCTGTTTGCTAAACCTTTGTGTGCCATATTGAATAAATTTGTCTATTTCAACAGGACCTTTAGCGAACTGCAAGTCTTAACATTAACATTTAACATTGTCTACTTAAAAATATACTTGGATGAAGGTATTGTGGGGATGTTAATCAAATTTGCAGATGACACCAAACTGGGATGAATTACAAATTGACAAATTACAAGTGGACAAATGTACACTTAGGCAGGAAGAACCTGCTGCACAAATATAAGGTGGAGATACCTGGCTTGCCAGTAGTATATGAAAAGACAGAGAGGAGATTTGATAGCCATCATCAGATATCTCAAGGTCTGTCTCACGGAAGATGGAGCAAGCTTGTTTTGTGGTGCTCCAGAGGATAGGACCCAAGTTACAAGAAAGGACATTCCAACTAAACATCAGGAAGAACTTTCTGACAGTAAGAGCTGTTCAACAGTGGAATGGACTCCCTCAGAAGGTGGATGACTCTCCTTCCTTGCAGGTTTTTAAGCAGAGGTTGGGTAGCCACCTGTTATGCCACCTGCTTTAGTTGAGATTCCTGCATTGCATGGGGTTGGGCTACAACCTGATCCTCAGGGTCCCTTCCAACTCTACATATCCATGTTTCTACAATGCTATGATTCGTTTAGATTTCTCCTCTCCCCTAAATGTTGGAATACTTGTAAGTAATGCTACTGGTGCTAATGGAGTTTCTTTTGAACTTGGAGGAACTTGCACAGCAAATAATTCATCACAGTAAAAGAGGAGTGGGAAGCCAGTGGCCCTCCAGAAATTGTAGGACTCCAACTCATGTCATCCCTGACCATTGGCCGTGCTGGTAGGGGCTGACGGGAATCAAGAGTTTGGCAATATCCAGAGAACCACAGATTCCCAATTGCTGCACTAAAAGCAGAAAAGCATGTAAAAAAAAGATAACTCTGGCTAATGCCTTCAATATATTAGATCTCTCTCTCACACACACACTTACACACACACATGATTTTTAACATCCTGAAAAGCGAGTTTTTAAAAGAAAGAAAAAGAAAAGGCTAAAAAAAAAAATATTATAAAAACTGTACTAGCCTTTAAAACCTATTTAAAATACATTGCAGAACATGAAATAATTTTGATTGATTTTTTGCTAGTGCCAAAAAATGGAATAATAATGCAATCCTTTAAGTTTTTCATTAGTGCATTTACTTTTCGTTGGATTTGATATATTTGGCTAGTTTTCCTCAGGCAACCGCAAAGTATGTCATTTTCAGCTGTCCAGCCTATGGCACAGATCAGGCCCAGCATTGCTATGTTGCTCTGTGGGTGATGACAATGGTACTCATTGGTGGAACACTGCCTCCTCCTTGTGGGCCTTGCACACTCTTTGTGTCTGGTGGAAATAAAGAGGAGAGGAGCTCCCCAACCCCCCAACATACATCTGTAAAGGCCCACCAGCAACCTCCATGATGAGGACTCCCTCAAAGCTAGAGCCAGCTTCAGCACAGATGCCACAAGCAGCACAGACTGTAGGGGACTGAGGCAGTCTGGACAGGAATGCTCCTGGGCTTAGCTATAGCACAAAGTGAGGCCTGCCCATTTCTCCTGCCTGTTCTGTTCAGGGCACTCCCCAATCAAGGAAATGCACACAGCCGATAGTTAACTCTTTGTCGTCAAACATAACACAGTCATTTCTATGGCTCTGAATACCTCCCACGCCAATTTAGTGTCTAGGCGGCTGTTCCCAGGTCCATGGTCTATGAAGAAGAAGAAGAGTTTGGATTTGATATCCCGCTTTATCACTACCCAAAGGAGTCTCAAAGCGGCTAACAATCTCCTTTCCCTTCCTCCCCCACAACAAACACTCTGTGAGGTGAGTGGGGCTAAGAGACTTCAGAGAAGTGTGACTAGCCCAAGGTCACCCAGCAGCTGCATGTGGAGGAGTGGAGACGCGAACCCGGTTCCCCAGATTACGAGTCCACCGCTCTTAACCACTACACCACACTGGCTCTAAGAAGAAGTTGCAGCAACAGGGGGACCACTCCACCTCCACCAGTTTATGTACTTTCCCCCCAAACGCTGCATGCATGCAGCTATAGACTATGCCTATCCTCTGCTCATCCCTCTTCAGTCCCCTCCTGGATCTGGGAGACACCTGGCCTTTCATTTGCCTAACCTGCCTCTTCCTCCTCTCCTTCCAACCCATTCCTGTGCGCCACCTGAAGCTTCCCCTGCCTCTAACTCTTGCCGTCTGTCCAGCACAGTTCCCCACAAATCACTGGCCCTCTCTTCTGAGCCAGACTCCAGCCTCGCTTCCCCCGGCGCATATTCATCTGCGTCCTGCCAGTCCCTGACATGCGCACAATGGCTCAACAAACTCAAGGACCTGTACACAAATTAGGTATGATGGGTTGTTCACACTGTAGTCCACACACTGCAGCAGACACCATCTCATATATTGTACTAGCATTGTGTGACACACAGTTGCCAAAAACAGGTTGGACACTACCAGTGTTGTTCAAGAGTCTGATTACCAATATAATTTTTTGGACAATATTTTATAAGCTCAGCCTGTTTTTCTTATCCAGCATCATTTGGTGATGATCTCAGGGTTGCTTTTGAAACATCAACACACAAACCCCTCCTTGTTTTTTTTGGAATGTATTACCAGAAATGGATGCTTGCGTTTTCAAAACGATGCCACAAACTTTTACTTTTCTGTAAATCACTCTTCACAAAAAGAACTAAAAATCACAGGAAGGGGGAAAAATTGATCTGCAACAGCATGTTCTTAAGTGATTGGCTATAAAGCGAAAGAAGGCATGAGCTACAACTGAGCTAAACCAGACATGTGAGCAGTTTTGTGCCAACACTGTTTATTTTACTTGTGGTGTTGTTACCTGTTAGAAGGATGGCTAACTTTTCAGTTAAAGGGGCACATAAAATTATTTGGATCCATGTAGTCTAGCCCGCCAGTCTGTACTTTGCAGGTGCTTGGACCTGTGAGACAGTAGCTGAAATTTAATTCTGCTTGGCTCTGCTGACAACTCTGGGCGAGCTCTTTCAGTGGCTCCTGAAAGGAAGGCAAAGCCTCCGCTTTGGGATCTGGGAACAACACCACAATATGGTTGGATACAATGGTTGAAACCTTGGTGTATTCATTCGTATCCCCAGGGACAAAAGGCCTTTCCTTTTTGCCTACAGTTTCTTTCTGCTTTGGTAGTACAGCCAGAGCTCCATCGTGGTTGACTTTGTGAACTTCCACGTAATCTGCGGGTTTTGTAGACGAGAATGGCGGCCTTTCTGGTGGGAGTAACCACAACCCCGCTTGGCTGTGCTGAGCATTTGAGAGTAGATCCACTGCTTTCTCCAATTTGGCTAATTTGGCTGGTTTTCTTTCACTAAGAGTCTCAATGAGTTCAGGATATTGCGAACAACACTTTCCTTCCTCACTCCCCTTCCTGTTTATATTCATGGCACTGATTGCTCTTTTACATACATCCACTGTGTCATGGTAGGAACATTTAGACGTCTGACAGCTAGGGAGCTGACCTCCACACCATGTGGATGGCCTAGGTTCACCACTGTTAATCCAGGGGAGCTGACCTTCAGCGCCCCCCTTTGGTGACTCCTGCATGCTGTTCCTATGAGCGTTTTGCACCCCATAGGTATCTGGTGTTTTCAATTCCAAGAGCGGGTTTTGGGCTTCCTTGCGCTTCTCTGTCAACAGAGAAGGGCTCTCGCAGCTTCCTCTTCCCGAGTCGCTGTCTGTTTCCTGGTGCGCCAGCTTCACATTTTTATTGGGGTGGCTCTTTTCGGTGCTTGGCATTAGCTGCTGATCTTCGCTGTCATCTATCTCCAAAAACTCTACCAGCAGGTCCTCATAGCCTGGTGTTGGAGGGAATCCCTGGCAGCCAAGAGCACTCAGCAGTTCTTCCGTTTTCCCTGCCTGATGTGAAGAAACATAAAGGGGAAATATAATAACTATAATATTTGCATTATGTACCTGATTATGTCTGAAAACGCAAAGGAGAAAGATGTGGTGCAGAGCACTCAACAACTATGATGCATGCTTTGATCTGAATTCAGCTAAACCCCTGTGTTACAAGCAAATATCAGTAATATCCAAAGGCAACACAATGACCAAGTACAACAATGCGATGTCAATATAAACTCTTTATATAATCTATACAGAACATTGAACAATATGAAATATATGAAATAGGCACTCTCTGCAAAACCAAATAAACAGAAATCTTCTAAATCTCTGAAATGACCTTGTTATGAGCACCACCTGGGGTCGGCTTTTTAAGTTTCTTGCAACATGCAGTCAGTAGCAGTGGTTACATAATTTTATGACCACTGCTCCATAGCAATTGTTCATACAATTCCATTCACCATATAGATGGGGTTTGGGTTTTATTTCATATTGAATTGATATTATAGTTCTTGCATATAGTTTCTAATAATTTGAGTTACCATGTATATGCAGGTCATTTTTTCAATAATTCAATTGCAGTTTTTGAAGCATTTCTTTATTCTTCTGCTATGCTGAATAAGAATGCCACAAAACAGTTGGTATATCCAGAATCACTGTTCACTACGTCTGTTTGCAGACCACTTCGGCAGCGTTGGACATTATAAAACAAAGCTTTAAGCTTGTTTACTCCAGATATCTGACTCATTGCTTCTTTCAGAGACTTGCATAGCTCACAAAGACTTTCAGAGACCTCTAAGACTTGTGTTTATTTGGTTCTATGTTTTCAAGAGAATCCATCAAGAGTGTCATATTCTGTGACTTTGAGATTTAGAAGATTTATGTTTATTTGGTTTTGCAGAGAGTGCCTATTTCATATTGTTCAGTGTTCTGTATAGATTATACAAAGAGTTTATATTGACATCACACTGTTGTACTTGGTCATCATGTTGCGTTTGGATATTATTGTACTGAATTCAAGCAGATTAGCATCAGCAGAAGTGTTAACAGGTTAAAGTTGTTAAAGGCTTCCAATGAGGCGTTTTCTTTTACCCCCTCTAAGAAAATGCAAGACAAAAAAGAGTGCAAAACTTCTCTAAGTGCCCAAACACTTACTTCTAGTAGCTGGGCATCAAAGCCTTTTATCTTTGGTCCTGGGACTGGTGGTAGAAGGCAAGCCACCATGCTGAAAAACAAGAAAGAGGGAAAGGGTTGGAATAAAGAAATGACGGAAATCATTTGGTTTCGTACTAGGTTTGATTTTCTTCTGATAGATTGAGCATACAGAAAACCTTGCCTGCTGGAAAAACAAATATCCATGGCTGTAAAGAGGGGACCCACAGGACGTTCCAATAAATGGATTTCACTTGTCCGTAGGATCTCAGGCAGCAGAACCAAGAGTGGTCTTTTAAGTGAAGATGATTTCTACATGTAGAAACCTTGTTTTTTGTACTTTGGGATTGTCAGAATAGAGCACTGGCAGCAAGCTTCACACACAGTTCCACTATGCATAAACCCAGCTGGATGATGTACTAAAGCCTCTCCTCCCTGGAAGAGAGGGGAGTGGTTGTGGGCGGGAGCCCGAGCTCCGCCCCTAGCAGGGGGTGGTAGCCCCCTGCCTCCCCCACTCACCTGACTGGCGCCCACACCCATCGGCAGGCACCCAACCAGGTGCCTCCGAGGGGGCGTGTTCAGCAGCCTATGTGCTGCGGCGCCAGCCCCTCCTCGGCCTCATTCTCCTCTCCATCGTCTCATCGCGAGTCACCCACCCTCCACTCCCTTCAAGCTCAGGGTCTTAGTTCCTTGGCCTTGCTATGGACCTTAGGCTGGTCGCCCTGGTAGGCCGGGGGGCCTGGTAGGAATTTTTCCATTTGGCATTAGGCTTTTTGGTTTTTTCGCCTACCTCGTAGCAATCGTCACAACTTTGGTGGTATTGGTGGGTAGGTTAGGCATTGGAAAAATGTGTTGTGGTGTGTCAAAGAGCTAGGTGTGGCCATCGCCTATGCCTTCAATCTGGCGGTCGTGTATTCTGTCCGATGCCTGCTTGGCGGGAGGCCATGGCACGACCCTCGGTGACATCAGGGGAGAGCCTATAGTTGGATTAGCATCAACAGGCTCCACCTACTGGTGAATAAACCCCCTTGTTTTAGACATCCAATGCCTAAGCCAATGCCTTATCACTGCTGTAATCAATAAAGTTGTGGCCTTTTCTTGCCCATTAACCTTATATCACGTGTCCTTGTGTATTCATTCCACATTGCGGGGGTCGGGTCCTCGAACCACAAATTCATGTTTGCATTTAACATGTCTGCTTTTCTAAAATTTAAATAGCAGTTGGTGGAGGAGATGGAAGAAGAATCACAGCTGCGACCACAATGTATGGAAAAGGCTTTCCATCCCTTTAACCCCATGCTGTGGCAATAAATTTGCTTGTTTTCTTTTTTTAATATACTACAATGTCAGAAGTAGCAACTTACTTAATTTTTTTCAAAGCCAGTGTCCAGATCATGATCAAACATACGACAAATGATAAAAAAGCCACGAAGATCCAAACAAGCATATCTTTCAGTCTGAACTCTAAGAGAGAAAATAAGAAGGGATTAAATTTTGTGCGGTTAAGAGTTCATTTCAAAACATTATTAGCTTAGGGCAGGTGGCATCTCTACTATTTTACTCCCACAACAACCCTGGACGGTAGATCAGTCTGTAATGCCGTGATGAGCATAAAATCGC
This sequence comes from Podarcis gaigeae, assembly GCF_964106915.1. Classification (NCBI taxonomy): domain Eukaryota; kingdom Metazoa; phylum Chordata; class Lepidosauria; order Squamata; family Lacertidae; genus Podarcis; species Podarcis gaigeae. The sequence continues at coordinate 48,226,767 of NC_139687.1, read as the reverse complement.
CCAGTGAGCTCAGTGGTGAGATTTCAGAAGGGAGTTTCAGCAAGCGTAGTTTACACGACAAGCTGTACCTGCATAAAGTCACCTTTCTACATAAATAAAGGTGCAGAAGCCTTGCCTTCTTTTGCATACAGCCAACTTCATTTAGTTCAAGGGCAGTCAACATGGATACAGATGTTGCAAATGCCAATCCCCACCATCCCTAGTCAACATAGCCACTGGTCAGGCATGATGGGAGTTGTAGTCCAAAACTTCTGGAAGACACCAGCTTGGCTCCCCCTGCACTAGCAGTCTGGAACTCACACAGCTAATATGTTTACCAAGTTGTCAGCTGAACTTGCCCAGATTTCCCAAAGCAGACCGCCAGGCAATGTTTTGTAAGACGCACACGTCTAGCACCAGCTTCATCACATGTCAGCCCTATCTTTGTTTCATTGTGTTGCTGTTATCATTGAACTGTGTTTTCTTTTGTGATGGGGGATTATATTTTTATTCTAAATAGAAAAGCAGGATATGAATAATGAACTCCTCAACTAGGCTTTCTAGCGCTTTCATATGACTGGGGTTAATTAATGAAAGGTCACCCCCCAGCAGTTGTCCTCACCTTTTCGGAGCTTAATAAAACTTTCAGGGCTCCAGTCACTCCACGTTCCATGATCTGATCTGCAGCGAACTTTTGCAACATACTTTTCTCCTGGATTTACGCTGAACATCTTATATGTTGTTCTCTGACCAACAAATATTTTCTGGAAAGATAAGAAGAACACAGATATCTGTGACCCTGTTTCTTCAGATACTGTTTCTGAAACACAGAGCATTTGGCTACTCCCAAATATGCTTCCAGGCAGCCACTATTTTCAGATGGGATTAACTGGTTGCACAATTAAGGTTGATTTGGCATTCTTGCACAACATACCTTCAATTCCTCCCCCAATTAGGCTGTGTGTGATAAGGAAAATGCAATGGGAAGTGTTGGAGAAAAATTGCTTGGGCACAACGTTATACACCTCTCTGTAAGCAAACGAGGGTAAATGCTCATTAAACAGGTTGTCAGGAGATAGGGGTGGGGGCAACATCCAATTCTGTTCACATGTATAGGCATATCTGCCAAGTCCGCTCAACTGTGGGGAGGAGTTGCGTTGGACCGCGTGGCCACCCACTCTCCGGGGGCGCGGGACGAAGTCCCGCATTGCCCAGAGGATCCCGGCAGCGTCAGCGACCGGCCAGCCAATGCGCTGGCTGGTGGGGGTGAGGCCGGGACCATTTAAGCTGAGGCGCGAGCTGGAGGGCTTCCTCTTGGCTCGCTTGAATCGTTCCATGGCACAGAGGGTGCACATGTTGGGTGGCTGGGTGATTGCGCACCCACCGTAGTTTACAGCAAGGTGGCACTATTTCGTGATGATGGCATACACATTTCTGATTGGGGGAATGATATCTGGTTGGCCGATATTGCAGAGGGCTTAAGGCATTGGTTACAGGTGTGAGGGTATTTGGCGGCGAGCCTTTAGGCTCTTGTGGCGGTTAGGCATTGTTTGAGGGGGGAAGGGAGGTGTGGCCATCACCTGCCCCTCCAAGCTTAAGGGTATTCCGTTAAAGGAATCCAGGGGTATGGATCTTGACCGAAGGCCGGGGTGGGGCTAGGGTCATGACACGACCCCGACGGAAGCACCTGGGGGAGCTCGAGTTCGTATGCATCGATGGGGCTCCCCCTTCTGGTGGTTTACCCTTATCGGACTCCCTGCGCAACGGGCAGGAGCTAGATATAGTTGGGTCCATTCAATGCCTAAGTGAATACCACTCACATTCTGTAATCAATATAGCTGTGGCCAAATTTTGCACAGTAACATTAACCTAATAGCTGTGTCATTGTGTGTGTTATTCTTCAATGAGGGGGTGGTTTCAGGGTCTTGACACGCAAATCCACACTTTGTGAAACCCCAAGAGAGCTGAAACTTAACCATCCTTTGAAGTTCACACTAATCTGAATGTTGCGATACACTCTTCCAGCCAGTGTTTACAAAAATGTATATATTAAGGGGAAGTGTGGGTAAAAATGAACGTGTTATTGAAAGCAGCATACAAGAGTGCATCATTTTGCGGAGAAATGGCTTGCAGAACTGTGTGTGTGTTAGCTGAAGCTGCTGACAAAAACGTGTTTGTTGGGATAAATTCACATTAAAATGCTGGTGGATGTTCATGAGGATTTATCTATTGGAAATGGCTGTAGAAATGTGGAGAACTGGATTTAGAATTGGGAAAATGAGAAGCTCAGAGGGCTGAAACTGGCAAATCTACACATCTGGAAGTGGCTCAAGAGCTTTCACCATTCTCACCTCCCATTCTTGTCCCCCTTCAGGCTTGATATGTAACTCATATTCGAGGGTTAGCCAACCAGATCTGATGTCACCCAGAGAAGGTGGAGACCAGTTCAACAACAGATATTTTCCATATACTTTTTTCTCAAATTCCAGGGAGAGGTTTTCAGGAGGGTCTGGCTGAACTGGAAAAAAGAAGGATGAGAGAATATTTATTGATCAAATGTATATGGACGGCCATCAATCCAATCCTCTAAGGAGGCTTACACAGCAGATATAATCACAATACTTTAAAATGCAAAGTACAAGAGCTTTAAACAGCAAAAAGCAACTGCAAAAATTTCTCAACAGCGGAGAAAGCTCAGTTTAAAAGCATACTGTGGCAAGAATGAGTGCATAGGTTTTGTTTAAAATATCATTAAAACAGTGAAGGCCTAGAGTTTGTTTTAAAAGGTCTTGGTACAAGAAAAGAGAATATGATTATTTATTAAATTCATGCCCCTTTTCATAGATAGAAACAGAGGCACATTTCAACTATCTCACATCAAAAGCAGCTTTCTTTCTTTTTATCTTCATAAACATTTATCAGAATTTTAGTGTGAATTCCTCCTAATAAACACATTTTTGTATGCAGTTCTGGCTAATGCACACATTTTTGCAAGCAGTTTGCCTTAATATAATGCAATTTTGTATACTATTTTCACTAGTGTCAGATGGCAATGATGGTTGCTCGTGAGTAACCAGTCAGGACTCTGATCTGTCTTTTACAGGTTTTATTTAGTGTGCAGAACCACAAGTTCATGTCTGCCTCAATCGCTAGCAGAATCCGGGAGGGGTCGTTTCCGGGTCCTCCCCCAACATAAGAGCTTAGTCACCTCCAGCCTTTTCCTTTTTTTAAAAAAATAATATTTATTAAAAGTTTCCAATTACAACAAAATAAAAAAAAACAAAACATCCAAATTTAAAATCTTGTTTTCCATAACATCTTTCCAGGACTTCCCCTCCCCTCCCCCTCTTGTATTCCAATTCTTACTTATAAATTCAGCAATTTCTTATCCCAAATTTTGAACTTATTGTCATTGACCCAATTTAAAAATATTTACCCATCTCCTAAAATCGACCTGTTCCCTTCCACGCGTTCCCCCCTTTAACATACATTACAAATTAAAAAATAATGAAATAAAATGTAGTTTAACACCCTTTGGATTCCAAATTTCCCTCCCCCTTTTCCCGGTTGCGTTCCCAAAATTTATCAACATCTGATGTCTTCCTGGAGCTCCCACAATTATTTAAGCCATAGCCCTTTACCAGTCATCTTTAATTTCAAATGTCCAATCTTGGAAGGAGTCTGTCTCAAAAAGGCCCATTTTTTCCATCCAGATTTTTATACATTAGGAGTAAAAACTCCAATTTTATTTCTTTAAACCTTTCAAATCTGGATGTCCCAAATGTTCCCTCTTCCAACTTTATCCAATTCTTGTTATTCTTGTTATTCTTGGTGATCTCTCTCCTTTTCTTTTTTTTTTCCCTTTCCTGTTTTCCTGCACAAATGTTCTAATTCCAAAAGCTTCAAATTCAGCTGCAGAGGCTCTGTTATTCAGGAACGAAACATAATGCCAAGTCCCTTCCATTTTTCAATAGATAAGTCTATTGTCTTCTTTAGTATGTCAGCCTCTGTAGTCAAAATAGTGTTCCATTTCTGCAGTTTCCCAGGAGATAGAAAGTTCTATTCAAATTCCATGTCAACAACTTGTAATATCCCTCGGCTCCTCTAGGTGGGTTGCAATAACTCAGTTCCCTTCCAGATCATCCCAATCAGTCCAAATAACTTGTTATTCCTTGTTTTAAACAATTTGTATCCAATTTATAACAAATGTAACCGGCAAAGTCCTTGTAACAAAGTTCTCATTTTTGTTCTTCTGCTTTGACAGCTCTTTGACAGCTGTCAAAACCTCTCTTTGTCTTCTCCCGGCGCTCTCGCAAAACGCTCCCAGGGTTCCGGGGGGGGGGGGTTACTTTTTAAATCAATTCCACTTTTCTCCTCCAGCTCAGTCTTATAGTTTTCCGTCGCGAAATTAATAACTTTGTAAGAATAGGGTTGCACTCGATCTTAGATGTCAAATCCTTTGCTTTAACTCCTCTACAACAGGGGGGGGCTGACTTCCTTTTTGCGCCTCCCCCGCTCGCTCCGATTTTTTTAAAAAAATTTATCCCCCTTTTTAGTCCAGGTTCCAATTACTCACGGGTTATTCTTTTAGGTCCAGATTTTCAATAGAAGAAGTCAGCGCTCTCCGTCGAATGGCATGCGGCTTCGCTCGGCAGGGGAAGCGGAGGACTCAAAGCACCACCCCCCCCGTCACCCGTTCCGTAGCCTTTAAAAAGGCTCCTTCGCGGGCCGGGGGGGAGCGCAAAAGGTGCCAGCCGAGTCACCATGTCCATGGGTTTCAGCGCCCATGGTTTTTGAGGGTCCCCGCGTCGCCGGCGCGGTAGGACCCAGCCCCTGCTGAGCAGGCTCCCTCCGGAGCTCGGAGGGAGTCCGCCATTCGGCGATGGCGCCAACCCGGAAGTCCACCTCCAGCCTTTTCCTTCCTTCTTTGCGTTTTACACCTCTGCGCAAGGTGGGCGACAGAAGAGGCGTGCTTCCCTCCTGGCCAGCTTGGCCAAGAGCGGTGCTGAGGCTCCCAGCAGCATCCTCTAGCCCTTTCCCCTCCTTTACCTGGGAGGTGTGGCTTTTCCCACCCTCAGACTGATGAGGGGCGGTGCTGAGGCTCCTAGCAGCATCCTCTAGCCCTTTCCCCTCCTTTACCTGGGAGGTGTGGCTTTTCCCACCCTCAGACTGACGAGGGGCGGTGCTGAGGCTCCCAGCAGCATCCTCTGGTCCCTTCCCCTCTTCCCCACTGGAGGTGTGGCTTTCCCCACTGAAGGAAGAGGAACTGCTTCTCAGGATTTTCGGAGGTTCCCTGTATCCCAACCAACTGCCCCTCTGCCTCCCTTCCCTATTCCGATGGCAATCCCCTGACAACTAGCATATGTATTTTATGCTTTTTTTTTTTACTCAATAGGTATATTTTTATGCTCACTTTTGCCTAGTATATATACTTTTGCTTTGTCGGAAAAATGCATTGCAAAATTCAGAGCAGTGCAAATTTCAAAGCATAGCTGTGCGTTTGGGTTTATGAAGGGCAAACTGGATAGTTTCTCATTAAAATGCCAACAAATATTCTCCCCTATCCCTTATCAAGACACATGACTGGTCATATTTAGCTGATGGTATATAAGATGCATATAGAATTCTGGGTCACAACTCTTAGGACTATTGGGATTCCCGCCCCGCCACCCCCAAGCTTGCCTTGCACCCTTATGCTTGCACCACATACCTATGTTAGCCACATCCACATAATATGGCTGAGATGAAACACTCCCCATCTCATTAGTCGCTGTTATGGTAAAGTTGTATGTCATCCAAAGCGAAGTATGTTTTTTATCAAAATGACAGGAGTTGGGTCCCGCTGTTGTGTAGTCCGGGCATTCATAGTATGCCTTGTCTCTGAAAAACAGAAGACAGGATTGAGAAGGAAATACAAACACAGCCTTCTCATTACACATCACTTAGAAAAGAATCCACCTCCTCTCAGAGATCATAGAATCATAGAGTTGGAAGAGACCACAAGGGCCATCGAGTCCAACCCCCTGCCAAGCAGGAAACACCATCAGAGCACTCCTGACATATGGTTGTCAAGCCTCTGCTTAAAGACCTCCAAAGAAGGAGACTCCACCACACTCCTTGGCAGCAAATCCCACTATCGAACAGCTCTTACTGTCAGGAAGTTCTTCCTAATGTTTAGGTGGAATCTTCTTTCTTGTAGTTTGGAACTACAAACTACAGGAACTACTGCAGGCTGAGACAACCGTAAAGCCATTTGTAACGCCTTACCCTTCCTTGTTATAGAACAGAGTGTAATTGCTCGCCAGGCCTCCATCGGAACTGGGCTTCCACCAGCAAGTAAAGGTTTCTTTCTCAGGTGAGCGACATCTTATTAACTCTGGTTTCCCAGGAGGTTGGCCTGGAAAGGAAGAGATAGACAAGTCCTTTAGGCCAATAGGGTCAGAGTCACAAAGGGGTCACAGAGGTCATTTGGTCCAACGTCCTGCTAATTCAGGACCTACAATGCAGGATGCAACTAGGGGAAACTCCAACAGATGGATGTCCAGAATCTGCTTCAACACCTGCTATGATGGAGAGCCCACCATCTCCTAGGGCAGTCTGTTTCACTGACTACCAGCTGTTACCATTAGGATGTTGCCTAATGCTTAGCTGAAATCTACTCCTTTGCCATTCTAACACATTTGATTCTAGTTCTGCCTCCGGGAACTGCAAGTAGGGAGAGAGTTGTTGCTCTCAAGTTCTGCTTTGCAGGCTTCTCACAATGGGCATCTGGTTGGTGACTGTGAGAACAAGGTTCTGGACTAGATGGGGCATTGCTCTGATCCAGGAGGGTTCTTCTCGTGTTCTTACTAGCTTATCTGGCCTTTCAAAACAGAAAAACATGATGAATGATTGACTCACCACTGTGGAGCTGGAGGTAAGTTTCAGGGCTCCATTCACTCCTCTCACTATGCTTTGTTATACAGCGAACCTGAAAAGTATATTTCACTGCTGGGTGCAGCTGGGATATGTCATACTGTGTTTGCTCTCCAACAAAACGAGTCTGGGAAGCAGTAAAGACAAGGAAACTAAGAGAATTGTAGAGCATACAGGTTTTCAAGGATGCCTCTATACAAGCAGAAATATTTGGCACACTGGGCAGTTGGCACTGTAACATCTGTGACTCCAGAAGTCCTAGTCTTTTTAAGACTGAAGAACAGGATAGAGGGAATACATACTGTAAATAAATAAAATACATCAAGGATGAAGCCTGTGCAATGTGTGACCTTTCCAAACCAGCCCACGGATATCATGTATTATGGCTTGTCAAGGAGGTTTGTCATGACTGGTGTGATTTGTTTTGCTTGGGCCCATGAGCTGTAAACCCATTTTAAGGACCACCTTTCCCCCTGGTGCTATCAGGACAGGTCCTTTGGGTGCATGCCCAGGGTTCAACTGAGCAAAATGAGGAGCCCCCCCCCAAAGGAGTAAGCGAAATAAATAAACATTGTGTGTATTCGCAAAAAAATGGCAAGCCAAGGTTATTGGATCATCAGACCATACTTTTTTATGTGCTGGTGCACTGGCAGCTTGATTGCTCCCTGCCCTGGCACGAATGAGTAAACAAACCAAGAAACAAATGCTTAGTATAAAATGTGAAGAAAAAAATTATGAGTTTTTTTACCCTAAAAAAATCATGACTGATGAGCAACCATGGTTTGTCAGGTGAAAGCAAACCATGATCCCAGGTTTGCATATAATGCTAAGTTTTAGCCTTTGTGGCTTTTTTATCCAGTTGCACCAGAAAAGTGTCATAGAAATGATCAGGCCACATGGACAACATGCAGCGTATGCACAGTAGGATTTATTAAGTCAAGAACATAGGCTTACTCTTACCTGTGAAAACCAACGTTGCGATCTAAAGAGGTGCCCCACATATAAGCATTAAGTTCAGAGTCTAAAATTAACTAATTGCACCACTGCACGATTTAGCCAGCCTCTCTTTTTTAGAGACCTTTCAAGGGACATTTTTTGCCAGGAAAAATACAAATACAGTGGTACCTCTAGCCCACCTCTGGTTGTGTATCTTTCAGGATGTAAACGTGGCAAACCTGGAAGTATTTTTCTGGGTTTCGCCATGTGCGCATGCACAGAAGTGCTCTACGCGCCAAGAACATGCACAGAAGCAGCAGCTCCGGTTGCGAATTCCTCAGGATGCGGCTGGACCTCCAGAATGGATCCCATTCACAACCAGAGGTACCACTGTATGCACAATTTTCTGGTGACCACTGGGTACTTTTCCTGGGATGAACATTTGCATCCATTTCACAATGAACTGATGGCCGGTATCTCTGCAGAACCATTAAACTTGCTTCAGTGCCCCTGCTTACATTTTACAGTGGTACCTCAGGTTACATACGCTTCAGGTTACAGACTCCGCTAACCCTGAAATAGTGCTTCAAGGTAAGAATTTTGCTTCAGGATGAGAACAGAAATCATGAAGCAGCAGCACGGCGGCAGCAGGAGTCCCCATTAGCTAAAGTGGTGCTTCAGGTTAAGAACAGTTTCAGGTTAAGTACGGACCTCCGGAACGAATTAAGTACTTAACATGAGGTACCACTGTACTTTACTGAGAAAAGATACGATAGCCATCTTCGATTATCTAAAGGGCATTGAAGATGGGGCAAGTTTTCTCCTGTTCCAGATTCTAGGACCTGAACCAATGGATTCAAGTTACAAGAACGGAGACTCTGACTAAACATCAGGAATAACTTTCTGACTGTAAGAGCCGCCCAACAGTAGAATGGACTCCCTCGGAAGATGGTGGGCTCTCCTTCCTTGGAGGTTTTTAAGCAGAGGTCGGATGGCCACCTGTGATGGATGCTTTAGTTGAGATTCCTGCATCGCAGGGGGTTGGATTAGATGAGCTTTGGGGTCTCTTCCAACTCTACAATTCTCTGATTCCATTACCTTTGGAGCACGTTTCAGCGCTCCCAGTCTAATGGACATTATTCTTTCTTATTGCCAACATGAAAAATATAGCTTTGCAGTGCTCATTAATCTAAACAGTTCTCCGAAGGAAGCTTTGGAATGAAGGGTGGCCTCCTGTTCCATAGCTCTCTCTGCGCCTAACATATTAATCACAACTACTTCAGCATATTCCTTTCATGATGCCTGAGTCACTTTCTGGTGCGGGCAAGAACACCTGATTTATTCCCTTTATTTTATCCATCCTGGAAACAGAATCCCAGCTGCAATCAAACAGATCCACATGCAAATACATATCCTAGGAACACTGAGAAGGTACCTTACACCAGGCCAGGTTGGAACACAGAATACAGGAAAGCTGTTATATACACAAGTACACAGTCAGACTATCATATATACACTGTCAGATCAGGGGTGCCAACTCTATGGGGCCAAGGTTTCTTTGGCCCCTCAAAATTTGTTGGGAGAGGGCCGGGCCCCCCTCACTGTTGAGGAGACAGAGGAAGCCATGTGTAAAGATACAGAAAAATCACAGCTATAGCACAACAAATGGTAGGTCTGGAGAGTTTGGATCAAAGATGTACAAAATAAAGTCAGTTCGGTGCATCTGGATAAACCTGATGGGTGTAATTAAATGTACATGGTGGTTTTTAAAGTCTTGCTTTGCCTATGGCACACTTCCACTAGCCACTGTGTTTCAGGGCCTCCTTTGTAAATAAGGGAACAGCAACAGCATCTGCCTTTCTCCTATTATAAGATGCTTGTGAATGAAAGAATGGAACTCACTTACCTCCCATTCTTTCTCTCCTGTAGGCCTCAATCGCAATTCATAGTTGCATATTTGCCCTCTTGTTCCATCATCAACCGATCGAGGTGGTGACCATTTTGCCCACACATACATTCTCTCTTTCAGCTGTTTGACTTCCAGAGACAGGTCTGTGGGAGGGCCAACCTTAGCTTTACAAAGGAAACATTCATAAGTCAGTATTGTTTGCTTCTTCTGCCTAGGACACCTCTTTTGGTTATTCTGTATGTGAACTAATAGAATCAAATCAAAAGACAACAGGGAGAATATGTACAAGGAGCTGCTGTATATATAAGCACAGGGAGGCTTTAGCTCTCCAGATGGCATTGAACACCAACTCTGAAAAGCCCCAGTCAGAATGGCCAGTGGTCAGGGAAGATGGAATTGGAGTCCAACAACATCTGGTTAACCTTTCCTGAGTTAGATTGATAGTTTGTCTAGGCCAGTACTATCTAGAGATGGGAAAATATGTCACTTTTGGTTTCTCTCAGTTTCTGATTTTTCCATTGTTAAGTTTTGGTTCTCCACCATCAGTTTGTGGTTTGTTTGTTCTTAAAGTCCTGATGAAAATTCATTGGATTTTAGTGCCAATTTCTCCTAATGTACCATTTAGCATGCAATTTTGTCTAATAACACACATTTCCAAAGCAATATTTCCTAATACAATGCACTTGTGTGTGTGTGTTTTGGTTCTTTCCTTGTTTCAGGAAATGTGAATTTGTCTTTAAATGTGTAGTAAATGATGATGATGATGATGATGATTTATTTCAAGTAGCCCACCCATCTGACTGGGTTGCCCTAGCCACTCTGAGCGGCTTCCAACAGAATATAAAGGAACTCATTGGAACATCAAACACTAAAAGCTTCCTGAAACAGGGCTGCCTTCAGATGTCTACAGAAGGTCATATTTGTTTATTTCTTTGACATCTGATGGGAGGGTGTTTCACATGGCGGGCATAACTACTGAGGCTGTCCTCCCCCTGGTTTCACTTCTTGCAATGAGAGAATCTCCCAGAGGCCCTATGAGCTGGACCTCAGTGTCTGGGCTGAACTTCTTTCCCCATCCCTAGTACTTTCTGTCTTGAATGGCAAGAGATCTCCAGAATTTCAAACTGAGATCTTGCCCTGCACTGCTTTCCAACAGGCTTTTTAGCCAAAGAGGTCAGGAACCAAACTTGGGACTTAGATGATGTGAATTATCTACCCTATCTGACACACTGAATTAGTTCTAGATCAGGAAATCATCTAGGTCCCATAGTCTCCCCTCTTCTGATGTTAAACTACACTAACAACTAACTTGTTTCAATATTGTATTTCCTCAAAACACCGTTGGCCTCTAGGTTTGGAAAATGTTTGAAAAGATCATGGTACTGATGAAGCACTCAGTCCCCATCCACCCCCTGCCCCAAAGTGTTGCTTTAGAGTAGAGTGGAAAGTTGTGTTTCCATGTGGCTTCCCGCCCTCCCCCCTTACCTAGGTTTTGAACATCCACATAATGAGGGTCAGAGACATTACTTCCCATGTCATTGGTAGCCTTCACTGTGATATTGTACATTTTCCAAAGTCTGGTGACGCTCTTATCAAAATAACATGAACTGGGGCCCCCGGTTGTATAGTCTGGACATTCAAAGGCATGCTTTCCTCTGAAATAAAATAATTTAAAATAGTAGTTAATAGGGACCTGTCCACACTCAACAGAACAAGTAAGAACAAGTGCAAATACTCAACCCACTAGTCAGATTCAGCTTAATAAACTCACCATTGCAAATGCATAACCTGGAGTCAGTGGGGATTAATTTAGTTTAGTCTATTGAACAATAGCCAGACAGGTTCTTTCAGAAAACCCAGAAGGAAAGCACAAAGGCAATAGCTGTCCTTCCCTTAGGTTTGGTGTGAAATGTTGGCAGTTGCATGAATGGCTTAAAAAAAGTAAATTACACAATCTGAATTGGGAGTCTATCATGGGGCACAGGGCGGGGGGCGTTAATTAAGTGGTATATAAAATTTTGTTAAATAAGAACAGTAAACTGTACCCTGGGCTTCTTAACAAATATGCAGAAAATAAATATGCATTGGTCTTCATTGCAGGAGTGGCTAAAGATATACCTGTGATTGAACCATGTTTGGTTTTTTGAGGGAGGGCATCTGAAGGAGCCAAAGAAAAGTGACCAAATATGAAGTGGCTTATATACCAAATTATGTGGCACCATTTTATGCACCTCTATCATGCCCCCTTACTCACATTTTCCTCTAAACTAAAAGCTCCAAAGGCTGTAACCTCTTTCCACTGGGAAGTTGCTCCAGCCCCTTGATAATTTCCATTGCCCTTTTTTGAATATGTACCAATATGTTTGTCAAGGAGCTGTAATTGGCTACACAGCATGTCTTTGGTCGGCTGAAAGTAATATGGAAAAGGGCAAGTTGTATCTCAATTCAAGCTGAGGACACCCTTGATTACACCTAAAGCAGTAGGACTCCAGCAAAACTCTTATGTGAAAACATGCATTATTTGCAGTTCTTGGAAAACAGATTAACCCCAGAACCTCAATAAAGATCTCAGAGGGAAGAAGGTGGCACAGTTACTCATCACTTCACCTTGTAACTGGGAATGTGTTGTCTTCCTCTCTTGAATCTGTGCAAGGAACAACAAATGACTTTTAAAAACCCCCCAAACATTTCCCTACCCTTCTGTGCTGTACAGCAGAGTGTAATTTGTAGGAAGTCCACCATCTGAATCAGCTTTCCACCAGCAAGTAAATGTTTCATTTCCTGAAGTTCGGCAACTCCTTACTGTAGGCTTTCCAGGAAGTGACTGACCTGAGGAAATGCAATCACAAATTAAATTATCATCACAGGGGCTCTGAGCAGATAAGGGCCTAGAGTCGTGGTTTAAGTCTATTTTCTACAGCGATGGTGGTTCTGAGGCTCTATTTTCCTCCCTCTGTTTTTGGAGAGAACCACTGCAGTGCAGCATTATGGTCAAAGAACTGAGTGCACATCAGAAAGACTCAAGTTAAAGTTCACTGGGTGGTGAGAGCCAGTGTGGCGTAGTGGTTAAGAGTGATAGACTCGTAATCTGGGGAACCGGGTTCGCTTCCCCGCTCCTCCACATGCAGCTGCTGGGTGACCTTGGGCCAGTCACACTTCTTTTAAGTCTCTCAGCCTCACTCACCTCACAGAGTGTTTGTTGTGGGGGAGGAAGGGAAAGGAGAATGTTAGCCGCTTTGAGACTCCTGAACTACTCTTCTTCTTCTTCTTCTTCTTCTTCTTCTTCTTCTTCTTCTTCTTCTTCTTCTTCTTCTTCTTCTATAGCTTCAATAGCTTGCCATATCTCAGGGCTACCACTGCAACCCCCAAGAGCCACCCACCACATGTGAGGCATCAGAGAGGGCTATAGCGGTCACACCCTGCTTGTAGGCTACTCAGAAGCATCTGGCTGTGGCCACATCAGAAAACAAAATGCTGGATCAGATGGGCCTTTTAAGTCATCCATTGGAGCTCTTACAAGGCAGACTGCAGGAACAGGAAAGCGGTTATTGGGGATTTAACTCTATCAGAGCAGACAAGACTCATATTTACCACTCAAGTCCCCAAATGATAGCTTGTTAGACGTTAGTCTTCACCCATAATTTTTTTTTTTTTTAAATATATATTCTACCTTTTCCCCTGACAGGGACTCAAGGTGGCATACAGCTAAAAAAATAGAAAAAGCAATCATTAAGAAGCAGTTAAACATTAATGGAACATATGGAAGACCGATCGCCGAAGAATGGATGCTTTTGAATTATGGTGCTGGAGGAGACTCTTGAGAGTCCCATGGACTGCAAGAAGATCAAACCGATCCATTCTGAAGGAAATCAGCCCTGAGTGCTCACTGGAAAGACAGATCGTGAAGTTGAGGCACCAATACTTTGGCCACCTGAATGAGAAGAGAAGACTCCCTGGAGAAGACCCTGATGTTGGAAAGATGGAGGGCACAAGGAGAAGGGGACGACAGAGGACGAGATGGTTGGACCGTGTTCTTGAAGCTACCAGCATGAGTTTGACCCAACTGCGGGAGGCAGTGGAAGACAGGAGTGCTTGGCGTGCTCTGGTCCATGGGGTCACGAAGAGTCGGACACGACTAAACGACTAAACAACAACAAATGTGTTATATTAAAACATATGGCTCATCCATCATGGCAACAGCCCTTTCATTAAAATCAGTCAGTTCCCAAAAGCTTGTTTGAACAAGGAAGTCCTTCACCTGCTGGCAGAAGGGCAACAAGGAGAGAGCCAGTCTATTTGTAATGGCTTACATAATACCGCTGGGTATTTCAGTTACATAATTTTATGTAATGGTAGATTGTGAAATGGTTATTCACATGCATATCAGGGACAGCCAATGTGGGGCCCTCCCGATGTTGTTGATCAGAACTCCCAGCATCTCTGACCATTGGCCCTACTCACTGGATCTGAGGGGAGTTGTTAGTGTCAAGCCTGCTTGTTGGCTCTCCCTGAAGTAAGGTTACATTAACTATTTTTGTCAGGACCTGGGGGGGGTTGGCCTCTCAAAACGACATGGGAGAATGTGATGCTAATGTCCAATACCAAGAAGAGGAGGAGGAGGAGGAGGAGGAGTTTGGATTTGATATCCCGCTTTATCACTACCCGAAGGAGTCTCAAAGCGGCTAACATTCTCCTTTCCCTTCCTCCCCCACAACAAACACTCTGTGAGGTGAGTGAAGCTGAGAGACTTCAGAGAACTGTGACTAGCCCAAGGTCACCCAGCAGCTGCATGTGGAGGAGCGGAGACGCGAACCCGGTTCACCAGATTACAAGTCTACTGCTCTTAACCACTACACCACGCTGGCTCTCAAGAAGAAGGTCTACCAGTTTTGTGTGTTGAGCACACTGCTTTATGGAAGTGAGCCATGGGCAACTTAAAACCATCAGGAGCCATGCCCCAACATCTTCCACATGTGTTGGATGAAGAAAATTTTGGGTATCACATGGCAGGGCGGCGTTTCCAACAAATATGTGCTCTCCCAAGCCCACATGATGTTTACGGTGGCTTGGCCATGCCCACAGAATGGAAGATGGCAGGATGCCCAAGGACGCTTTCCCGATTTTAGGTTTTGAAAAGGTAAAGGATGTTTTGAATGCTCACCGTTAACAATCCATGTGTTTAGAGCGAGCAGCAGAATCAGTGCACCTGATGGTGACATCTCTAGCCTCAAGTCGGCCTCACCTTCCTCTTTTTCCTCTTCCACCACCTCCAGGAAGGAAGGAAAGCTCACTAGGAAATAATAATAATAATAATAATAATAATAATAATAATAATAATAATAAACCAGCTACATTTACTAAAGTTTCTTGATGGCACACATTCATTTTATAATGTTTTTGGCCAATGAATCGTTTTCACACACCCAGGTGTCCCCCAACAATTCATAAGGCTTGTGTTTTAGACAGAATCGCTAGCTCTAGAAAATGAAGGTGGAAGATTCTGTTCAATATCATCAAATCCAGCCAGATATTGGGAGACTCCAGGGCTGAATTAGAGAGGCACAAAGACCAGGTTAAATGCACAGTCCAACTTTACTAGTCACAAACAATCCATTTTCTTGTAGGAAGGCAAAAGTTGTTGTTGTTTTTAAATGAGCAAAATAGTTCATTGGTTAATTTCTAAACTGCGCATTACTCCTATGAACCACACTGAGATCTTCAGATGAAGGTGGTATATAATAAATAATAAATAATAATAAGAATAATATGAATGGAAGCTGCCAAGTGTATCCCACGAGCAGAGTTGCATTAAGGGATGTTTCTACTAATGAAAGGAGAGTGGCCTTTTTTTACATCCCTCCACTCCTGAACCCCCTTTGCACCTAAAAATTCTGCTACAGTGGGATCCTTTGGAGCAGGATAAAAGGGGAAAGGAGATTCTGTTTTGCATGCAGAAGGTCCCAGGTTCCATCGCTGGCATCTCCAGTGAATGTTCTTTGCCTGAAATCCTGGAAAGCCACCCACTGCCAGTCAGTGTGGACAATACTGAGCCAGGTAGGCCAAAGGTCTGACTTAGTATAGAAGCAGTTCTATAGGTTCTTATGAGAGCTGGTCCAGGTGGTTTCTGGAGAAAAGCAGAGATGGGTGAAAAAGGCCACCCCGCTCTAGAACCATAGAATTGTATTGTTGCAAGGGACCCTGAGGGTCATCTCACCCAACCCCCTGCAGTGCAGGAATCTCAACGCATGGTCTCCCATCCTATCTGAAACCATACCAGAACCTGCTTAGCTTTGCAAATGTGCTAACAGTTTTATTGCTGCACCTCTAGCAGGTGTCTTCTCTGTATCCCAGTCTCTTCTCAAAAGCAGGAGGAATTCTTTCATTCATAAGGGGTAGTTGGGGTCCAAGCCCAAGGGTGTAGCTT
The DNA here is from genome assembly GCF_964106915.1 of Podarcis gaigeae. Classification (NCBI taxonomy): domain Eukaryota; kingdom Metazoa; phylum Chordata; class Lepidosauria; order Squamata; family Lacertidae; genus Podarcis; species Podarcis gaigeae. Next base: position 48,210,604 of record NC_139687.1, on the reverse strand, counting down.
TGGAGACCATTAAAATTGATATAAAGCTGAATGATTACACTTACATGGAAGTCTAAATGGAATTTATTGACTGGTGTAGAATTTGGAGAACTTTGGCAAAGGCCTCTGAATTAGATTTGTTCTTTATTTTGAAACTTACTATATAAATTTGTTGGTAACAATTACAGCTTTGGTTCCCCTTAGCTATTCTCTCCTCTCTTCCAAGACAGTCATCAGCAAACCACAGTTAATTTATGAACTGACTCACATTTTCCTCGTAGCACTTAGAGAAAGTTCAATTTTCTTTTCTCTGAAGTACTGATCAAGCAAGTACCTTATTCCCTCCCCTAACATTAACAAGTCACAAGGGATTGTAGAGAAGCTTGATTAATTCCTTGCATCTGTGAAAGATTCCAGACTGATATCCACAACTGAATCCAACGCTTTCAGGAAAGGTGTCTGAAGACCAGAGAGGCATTCTTCTCCCTTTGCCATGAGCTGACATAATGAGCTCATGGAAATCCATGCTCTCATCTTCTATCTCTTTATTTTTTGTAGAAGACCAGACCCTCAGTGTCACCCTGCATTTGTATCAGAACCATGGCACTGGGAAGGGTGGCTTAACCCTTTCCTTCCTACCATTTTCCAGATGAGAGCCAAACCGTTATGGCCTCCCATTAAGCCTTATCCAGATACAACACACACACACAAACACACATTTTTAAAAACAATATGGTGTGCCCCTAGGAAAGCGGAGATGGGTAGGAAAAAGTTGTATATTGTGCATTGCCAGTGGTGTTGTATGTGGTATCTAATAGGTGCCACAACATTCTACTCAATATGTGCAAGGGCAGTTGATTTAATTCTTCTGCTCCTTTCCTTTCACTGTCTTCCTTGCCCTCGCTTTGCTCACAGACACAGAAGACAGGAACTCGGGTTTCTGCTGGGCAAGTCTTCACAAACAATCCCTGGAAGGAGGGGTGCCATTTTAGATTTCATTGGACCTGGGTGGCATTTGGGTGCTTCATAAGCAAAAACAACAGAGTGGGCTAGAGTTCCCGAATCATGTGTAGTTAGAAATTCGAGCATGACCGTTCCCCACAAATACCAGGCTCCACCAAGACAACAAGGGGTATGTCCACTGGTGATACAACCCACTGAGCAAACACAGATTTTTGTAACATATTGGGCTGTAGAGGTTTTTGTCTGTATGAGATGGCCTGGGATTCGGACTCAGAGACTGAATCTGAGGAGTCCCAGCCTGCACTGGAGTCCCCGCCTCCAGAACCAGCTGAGCCGGGGCTGGGGCCTGAGCCTGAAGGGTCCTCACCTGTGCTGGATCCTCAGGTGCAGGCACCAGCTGAGTCTGCTCTGGCCCCTGAGGTGATGGAGGACCCATTGTCTGCAGGTGCTCCACTCTTAGCCCCGTCAGGGGAAGAGGAGGTTGCCTCTGGGTCTGGTAACCCTCCAGCCTCTCCTGAGCTGCAGAGGCCCAGGGCAGGGAGCCAGAGGGAACTAAGTTCCTGCAGGAGGAGTGCTCACCTCCAGGCCAGGAGAGGTGAGTCACCAGAGGATCGGGGCTGCCCTATGCCTTGGGGCAGATAAAAGCCAGTCAACCCCAGTCCCAGGTTGCAGGAGCAATGTTGTTGCTAGCCTGTTCCTGCTTGCACCCTGTCCTGCTCTTCTGCCAGAGTTCCTGACCCCACCCAACTCCCTGCCTTGGACCCAGCTTCAGCTTTGACGGACAGCCTCCATACCACACCCTCAACTTCGGACTGGACTCAGACCTCGCCTCTCGGTTAGCCCACAGGACCAGCACACTGTAATTGCTTCAGTTATGCACAGCTCTTCCTTTCCCATTTAATTAAAAGAGAATGCCCCTTAGAGTCTAGAAGGCTACTTTCCACTTCCCAGCAGGGAAGCCTCTGTTCCTGATTTATTCCTTTTAATTTGAATCAGGCCGACTTGAAAACACAGATAAGATAATGCAATCATGCAATAAGTGGTCTGTGGGATGATACTTTGAATCATGCATATATTAGGCACTAATAACTTCCCTGTGCAATTACAGTTCTTTTCAATAGCACTATTCTGTATTGTGTGTGTTTTTTTCTATTTGAGCACTTAGTGTCTTTAATTTCCATTTGCTAATTGTCTCTCTGCTTTCAAATTCGGTCGTATGTTCCTGAACATTGTATTAGTCACTTTCCAAATCTCTTTGTGTCCCACCTCTCAATATTTATTTTCTTAAAGTGGAAGTTGTTGGAGAACAAAGGGCCCACCCCAAAAACTAATTCCACCCACAGACAACTGCTTAGTATGTCTCTCAGCCTCTCTCCATGTCTCCCTCCTCCTTCAAGTCTCTCCTCAAAACACGCCTCTTTAAGTGCAACATTTACAGCATGAGTAGGCAAACTAAGGCCCAGCGGCTGGATTCAGCCCAATCGCCTTCTCAATCCGGCCCACGGACCGTCCAGGAATCAGCGTGTTTTTACATGAGTAGAATGTGTCCTTTTATTTAAAAGGCATCTCTGGGTTATTTGTGGGGCCTGCCTGGCGTTTTTACATGAGTAGAATGTGTGCTTTTATTAGAAATGGATCTCTGGCATAGCTGTCAACTTTTCCCTTTTCTTGTGAGGAATCCTATTTGGAATAAGTGAATTTCACTTAAGAAAAGGAAAACGTTGACAGCTATGAATTCTCTGGGTTATTTGTGGGGCATTGGAATGCGTTCATATTTTTTTCCAAAATATGGTCCAGCCCCCCACAAGGCCTGAGGGACAGTGGACTGGCCCCCTGCTGAAAAAGTTTGCTGACCCCTGATTTACAGCAACAACAGTTTTTAAATACATTTTAAAAAGGGTGGTGGTGGTATCTGGACCAGGGCCAATGCAGACGGGGAGAGAAAATTTAACTCCAACCATGATGGCTATGATCTACCTCCACAGTTGGAGGCAGTATGGTTATTGGAAAGTCATAGAATTGCAGAGTTGGAAGGGAGCATGAGGGTTATCTAGTTCAAAGGCTCGGACCTGTGCTTTCTCTGTAGAGCAGTGGTTCTCAACCTGTGGGTCCCCAGATGTTGTTGGACTACAACTCCCATCATCCCTGAGCTCTGGCCTTGCTAGCTAGGGATGATGGGAGTTGTAGTCCAACAACATCTGGGGACCCACAGGTTGAGAACCACTGCTGTAGAGGGAAGTTTTTTTAAGGTTCAATTTTTTTTATTATGTTTTGATATCTGTTGAATATCAGATATCAGAATACCCGGAGTGGTGGGGCAACGCAGTCAGATGGGCAGTGTTATTATTATTAGTTTTATTATTATGATTGGCATGGGACAAGTGCCAGTGTCGGTGAGCCCCCGCCTGGTACTTAGCGTTCCATTCGTTCCTGAGTTCTGTGTCTTTGTTGCATCCCTGTGTCACACTGTGAGATAAGAAATGGAACATGGATAAATGGGCTGGGCTATTTAAAAATGAGTAGGTGTAATTCTTAATGGCTTCCATTCAGTGCTATGGAACAATATAACTAGGCTGCAATTAAAAGCAGTATTGGGTGGGGAAAGTGAATTTGTTCTTCACAGGAAACCGGAACCACAGGTTGGTTGTTTCCCAACATTGTGTTCCTAATGTTGTACGCCATCTTGGGATCTTTGGATAAAGGGGATATAAAACTAAACTAAACTAAATTAGACTAAAGCATTGCATGAGTTTCTTTCCCCTCCTTAGTCAGCTTCCTCTTCATCAGTCTCAGCACTGCCTTTGTAGAACTCAACAGAGAGAAGGAGACAAAATTAAGAGGAGTTGTTGTTCCTCAGGTGCCATCTACTGGTGACCTCCCTGTCTGCTACCCTATCTGCCTCAATGATCACTGGCAATGACTGCTACCTATAAATCTGAATTTTCGTTCAATGACTATAAATGACTAGAAATGGCGTACATCAGGAAGGTCAATGTTGCACAATCTTCACCTGTTTTGTTCAGCATCGATACTAAACCAGGAAGTGTATATTCCTCATTTAGAGCTGCAATGGGATAGTGGTGTTGATCACTTAAATACATCGTTTGACAGTGGGTCAGCACAGATAGACTCTCCACGCCCTAACTTCTGGAAAAGGACTGGTATTGATTTGCTGGAAAGATAATACTATGGCACCCTTTGAGCAATGGATAGAATATATGACAACTCTTGCAATAGACAAACGGATTGCTTTTAGATGCAGATTGTGAATAGATAAATACAATGATATTTGGAATGCATTTATTAAAAAATATAAAGTTGTGTTACTAGTTTGCATTAGTTTGCATAATTGCATTACTTATATACTCATATTTTGTATTGTATTACAATTTCATGTATTTTTTTCTTTGTCTTTTTGCTGTACAGTGGTGCCCCGCAAGACGAATGCCTCGCAAGATGAAAAATCCGCTAGACGAAAGGGTTTTCCGTTTTTCGATGTGCTTCGCAAGACAAATTTCCCTATGGGCTTGCTTCGCAAGACGAAAACGTCTTGCGAGTCTTAAGATTTTTTCGCTCCCCCCTTTTTCTAAGCCGCTAAGCCATTAAGCCTTTAATAGCCGCTAAGCCGCTAATAGCGCTAATCTGCTAAGCCGCTAATAGGGTTGCTTCGCAAGACGAAAAAACCGCTAGACGAAGAGACTCGCGGAACGGATTATTTTCGCTTGCGAGGCACCACTATGTGTGTGTGTATATATATATAAATATATATATGTGCACACATCAGTGACGAGAGTCAGGTAAAAGAGTCCTCCAAAGCTGATAATGAATGAATTGATTCTCAGGTGATCTCAACATGTGCATCTCAATCCCCATGCTACAGAAGTCAGTGGGGTGATATGTCTGGCTATTTCCGCATTTCCTGAGTGCATACAAGCCTTCTTTGTATAAAGACTCTACCGTGCAAATGTATGACCAAGGCATCATTCTGTACTTATGCAAATAGTGCCCATCACTAATACATAAGAAACCAGCCTACTTACCGGATTAATGTGCTTGTTCATCTTCAGATTTTTCACGGGGGGGCTGCCAAATCAGATGACTACCTAGAAAGGAGGAGGGAAAGCTTTTTGAATATTTATGTTTAAGCCAAAGAACTTCCTTTTCTTTTCAAAAGTAGACTGGTGGCAGGGGAGAAACTCCATGGGCTTATATAAAGCTTTGTTGATTTATGATGTGCAATGATTTGTCTCTTAGAGGAAAACAAAAACACCCCAAGGCTGCAATCCTACACTAATCTACTAGGAGTAAGCCCCAGGACCCTCACTGGAGCTTACTTCTGAGTAGACAGATACTGTATTGCACTATATTTTGTTTAGTTTCCTCTTTATAATGGAAGAGAAGAGAAAAACTGAAATAGAGGAAACTGTGAGATTTATGTGTGCATTCTAGCTCCTTGACTTTATGAAAGGCAACTTCATTTTATGTACAAAACACAGGGACCATAAAATTTACAATCCAGATATTTCTGAACATTCCTATTGAATTCACTCAGACTTTTCTGGCACAAACCATATGTGAAGATCACTTAGAGGACTTAACAACAACAACAACAATTATTTTATTATTTATACTCCTCCCATCTGGCTGGGTTTCCCCATTTCACAATAGTCACATTGATTGCAAATGGTGAAGATTTGCAAAGCATCATTTGAAATGACATAATTAGATAGACAGACAGATATAGGGCACTCCCAGAAAATGTTTATTGAGCATTCATCCTGATGTGATGGGAGGGAAGTTAGGTGACAATGGCTATTTGATGAGCATTCACTCCTACATGTTGACGTTGAGTCAAAGCAGTAATTGTCCCATGCTTCTCAGTGCCTTTTCCTATCACTTTCCTTATGGCAAAAAGTCTGCTCTTTGGAGGAAGCGGGTTTCTTTCACCAGAGATTTCATTGTGCAACTTGAATCTGCTAGTATGGGATGAAGTCCAGTCTGAAAACAGTGACAGTCTGGAAATGGCCCTAGAGATTAGAAATGAATGGAAAATGGAGCAAAATAAATACAGTGGTACTTCAGGTTAAGTACTTAATTCGTTCTGGAGGTCTGTTCTTAACCTGAAACTGTTCTTAACCTGAAGCACAACTTTGGCTAATGGGGCCTCCTGCTGCCACTGCACGATTTCTGTTCTCATCCTGAACCAAAGTTCTTAACCCGAGGTAATGTTTCTGGGTTAGCGGAGTCTGTAACCTGAAGTGTATGTAACCTGAGGTACCACTGTACAGTGGTACCTCGGGTTACATACGCTTCAGGTTACATACGCTTCAGGTTACAGACTCCGCTAACCCAGAAATAGTACCTCGGGTTAAGAACTTTGCTTCAGGATGAGAACAGAAATCGTGCTCCGGCGGTGCGGCGGCAGCAGGAGGCCCCATTAGCTAAAGTGGTGCTTCAGGTTAAGAACAGTTTCAGGTTAAGAACGGATCTCTGAAACGAATTAAGTACTTAACCCGAGGTACCACTGTATATTGCTGGTTCATGAATGCAACTGAGTATTCACATGACCATGGCTTACAATTTTCAGCTGTTTTTTTTAAAAGATTTTTTTTAAAGTTTCAAAAATTATATAAAAACAAAACAAAACAATAATACAAACAGACAAAAGTAAAAACAAGTATAATTTCAATCCCTTATTTTCTTATAACTTACTTCCCCGACTTCCTCATACCTCCCCTTTCTGTATTCCAATTTCTAATTTATTAATTCAGCAAATCCTTTCCCTTAATTTTCATTTAATTTTTGGCCTTTCTTTTCTTTTAACTTATCCATTACAGCTGGAAACCACGTAATTTCTAAACCAACGTCATTCTAACATTCATTAATTTTGCAATGTTTCTTAAGATAGTCCTTAAATTTCTTCCAATCTTCTTCCGCTGTCTCTCTCCCCTGGTCTCGGATTCTGCCAGTCATTTCTGCCAGTCCCATATAGTCTATCACCTTTGTCTGCCATTCTTCCAAGGTGGGTAGGTCTTGTGTCTTCCAATACTTTGCGATGAGTATTCTTGCTGCTGTTGTAGCGTACATAAAGAATGTTCTATCCTTCTTTGGCACCAATTGGCCGACAATACCCAAGAGAAAGGCCTCTGGTTTCTTCAGAAAGGTATATTTAAATACCTTTTTCAGTTCATTATATATCATTTCCCAGAACGCCTTAATCTTTGGGCACGTCCACCAAAGGTGAAAGAATGTACCTTCATTTTATTTACATTTCCAACATTTATTATCAGGCAAGTGGTAAATTTTTGCAAGCTTGACTGGGGTCATGTACCACCTATAAATCATTTTCATAATATTTTCTCTTAGGGCATTACATGCCGTAAATTTCATACCGGTGGTTAACAACTTTTCTCAGTCAGCAAACATAATGTTATGACCAATATCTTGTTCCCACTTAATCATGGCTGACTTCACTGTTTCATCCTGCGTATTCCATTTCAACAGCAAGTTATACATTTTTGACAAATTTTTAGTATTGGATTCTAACAATTCTGTTTCCAATTTTGATTTTTCCACCTGGAAGCCAATTTTCCTGTCCAACTTGTAAACCTCCATTATTTGATAATAATGAAGCCAGTCTCGCGCTTTAATTTCTCAAAGCTCACTGTTCTTTTATTACACAAAGATTCCACTTAACACACACACACATGCAAGGACTTGTAGCCTTAATCCCATTTCACTTCCAATGCAGTGCACTCTCCTGTCCTCTAGAGGGCTCATGTGCACCGGAAGGCTCAGTGTGCCACCCTCTGCCCAGCCGAATCCTTGTCAGGTGCAAAGTTATAGTTACCATGCAGCAAGCAATTAATGCACAGGTTGGGTTAGGAAACACACCTACTCCCATTCATTCTATGGCAATGGCCACTTGTCATAGCAAGAGCTGCTCCCTGATCTGTTTCCACAGCTGGTATTTGTGAAAGGCACTATGTTGGTCTACAGCAGTGTTTTTCAACCTTGGGTCCCCAGCTGTTGTTAGACTACAACTCCCATCATTCCTAGCTAGCAGATCCAGTGGTCAGAGATGGTGGGAGTTGTAGTCCAACAACGACTGGCGACTCAAGATTGAGAAACACTGGTCTACAGCAACAGGCTACTTCAAGTTTGGGGATCACAGGGGAACTCCCTCCCCCCAGTGCTCAGAAAATGACAGCTCTCTGCTGACCTCTTTCTTCCTATGACCTACACCCCCCTTGAAGCGATAACCCTTCTCTCCTTTTCCATGCACGAGTAAGTTACCAGTGCAAGGGTCAGTGGCTAGAGAAAGGGCAAAGAGTGCATTGGGAAACAGCTGAGATCTTTCAGCCATTACACTAGAACATTATTCATATCAAGATGAGTTTTTACAACCACCCCAGACACTCTACGCAAACCATATAAGGCCAGGGTTGGGGAACTCAAAGAATAAGTTACCAGATCACAGTGTGTTTAGCACCGCTGCAATAAACTTGGTGATAAGGATAAGAAATCCAGCTTTTCGCCCAAAAAGTACAACACACTGCGAAACCAGGTTAGTTGACAAAAGCACCTTGTGCGTGCAAGTCTTGTGTGTGCAGCGAGCCTCTTTGTGTATAGTAGATGCAATAAAAATGGAATATGATAAGCTGTGTTTATGTTATGACAAAAGCTTGTGCAATCTCGCCTTATGTAGCCCGAGCTGAAAAATTATGTGATACAGAGGTCAGAAAAACAACTTAGGGACATAAGAAAACCCTGCTAGATCAGGCCAGTGACCTATCTAGTTCAGATTTCTGTTGTCATGGACTGGCGGCATGTAGCGGCTGGGGAACCCCCAAGGGAAGACGGCTCAGAGCCAGGGGATTGGTGGTGGGATGACGATGAGTGATAAGGGGGAGAAAAGGGAGAAGCCTGGGAGAAGGAGGTGATAGAAGCTGAAGAGGCAACAGGGCAAAGGAAGCAGCAACAGGTGCACCCTACACCAGTGGTTTTCAACCAGTGTGCTGTGGCACCCTGGGGTGCCTTGAATGATAATCAGGGGTGCCGTGGGCAATACTGGCCTCTGCCCCTTTCCTTCTCTCCCTCCTCTGATGCTCAGAAACCAAGGGTGGCTGCTGAGAGGACTCCTAAGGAGAGGGGAAGCTGAGGGAACACTTCACATGGGAGCGTGTTCGCAAAAGGGTGAGAGGCTGCCAGCTCTGCAGGCAGGGGGTGACATACCTGGGCTCCTGAGCCCCACAGGGGTGTTACAGAATGAATGTAGTTGGTCAAGGAATCCTTGGACCAATCTCTGCCCTACACCCACTATACTGTTCCTTGTGTTTCCGAGCACAATTCAAAGTGTTGGTGCTGACCTTTAAAGCCCTAAATGGCCTTGGTCCAGTATACCTGAAGGAGCGTCTCCACCTCCATCGTTCTGCCCGGACACCGAGGTCCGGCTCCAAGGGCCTTCTGGCGGTTCCCTCACTGCAAGAAGGCAAGTTACAGGGAACCAGGCAGAGGGCCTTCTCGGTAGTGGCACCCACCCTGTGGAACGCCCTCCCACCAGATGTCAAAGAGAAAAATAACTACCAGACATCTGAAGGCAGCCCTGTTTAGGAAAGCTTTTAATGTTTAATAGGTTATTGTATTTTAGTGTCCTGTTGGAAGCCGTCCAGAGTGGCTGGGGAAACCCAGCCAGATGGGTGGGGTATAAATAATGTTGTTGTTGTTGTTGTTGTTATACTAGTTTGACCATTTAAAAGGGTAAGGAAGGGCTGTAGCTTAGTGGTAGAGCATCTGCCTTGTTCATAGAACATCATAGGATCTCCAGCTAGGGCTGGGGAAACCTGGAGTGTTGCTGTCAATCAGTGTGGACAATATTGAGCTAGATGGACGAACGGTATAAGGTAACTTGCTGTGATTAAGAACTTCAGAATGCCTTTTCCCCTTTGGTTAGCTTTTAACTGACTTTTCCCACCTCACTTTTCTTAGTTCCAGCTCAGTGTCCGGCAAAGAAGTCTACAGTGGTACCTCTGGATGCGAACGGGATCTGTTCTGGAGCCCCGTTCGCATCCTGAAGTGAACGCAACCCACGTCTATGCGTGCACGGGTCGTGATTCGCCACTTCTGCGCATGCACGTGACGTCATTTTGAGCATCTGCACATGCGCGAGCGGCAAAACACAGAAGTAACAACCTGAAAACGTTCAACATGAAGCAACTTTAACCCGAGGTATGACTGTATCGCCTGAGAAAGTTTACTATGCCATTTTTTTTTTTTGCAATAAAAACATCACAAAAATAGTTAAGATACATTTTCTTCTCCCCTTCCTCTTACTGCATTATTTTGCAGTAAGGAACAGAGCTGCCTCAGTGGGGGCAACTTACACAACCGAATAATATTGTAAGTCGTGTGCAATTTGCATGTTCGGTTCTGCTGGGGATGCATTTGCATAATTTAGCTGTGTAATGCCAACTTGCAGCAAACAGATCCATAAATGGCCAGCTATTCCTGCCGGCTATTTAAAAAGCCATTTTTGCACAATGACCTCCCTGCCATGCCCAGCCTCATAAACTTTAGATTAGATCCAGAGGACTGAGAAAATATTGCAAGGGAGGGGGAAAGAGAGAGAAGGTAGGCTGTGAAAGACCAGGTGCCTTTTTACAAGCGCAAACATGCCCAGTTCTTAGCAACAGCCACCAGGCACATCTGACTGCTGTTTGCTCAAACATTCCCTCCCTTAAGTGGATCTCTGTATGAAAGCCTCCCTCTATTTTGTTATTAAAAAATTAAATCCAGTCCAAGTATGCTTCAGGCTTGCAGTTCTGCAACAACGAGAGAGCTGTTCTTCAGCAGTACTGAATTAAGCGACTGCCAGACCATTTGAAGGGGAGGTGGATGTTTCGGTTTTTTAAAGAAGCTTCATCTAAGAAGTTGCCAAGCTCAAACTCCTATAGAGGGGCTATTATATATTTAAGGATTGCTTAGGAGGAGTGCTGATACTGGTGTACAAGGCCTGGTGTAGCTTAGGACCAGGTTACCTAAAATATTGTCTCGCCCCTCATATACTCAGTTGATCACAGCACTCTCCATCTCATCTGGAGGTCTGTTCTGTATGACATAGGAATTGGGCTTTTAGTGTGGAGTCATCTGCCTTTTGGAATCCCTTCCCACTACACATTAGACAGCTGTCGTCTCCGTTGGCTTTTTGGCAGCTGCTGAAGATCTTCCTCTTTTAAGAAACCTTGTAAGTGGAGATATTTATCCCAGTCTGCATCTGTACTGGACTATATATATATATATATATATATATGCTTTCGTAGATTTTCACGGGTACAGGAATGCAGGTTTTGGTGTCCTCGGGTGTCTTCCCGTGTAAAAGTTGGGGTGTCTAGGCGACGTTTCGACGAGGTCTCACTCGTCATCTTCAGGCTGGTGCTTTCGGCTTCTTGTTACTGGAACAAGAAGCCGAAAGCACCAGCCTGAAGATGACGAGTGAGACCTCGTCGAAACGTCGCCTAGACACCCCAACTTTTACACGGGAAGACACCCGAGGACACCAAAACCTGCATATATATATATATATATATATATATATATATATATATGGAACTATTTTTTAAACTTTTTATATATGCAATTGTTTTCAAGTTTTTGCATCGTTTTTAAATGTGGAATAGTTTTAGTTGTTTTAGACACAGCACTGTTTTTTTAAAAAAATTGTTTTTACAGTTTCCATGTTCTTTGGTTTTCACTGTTTCATAACTGTGTGTTCTATTGTTGCAATCTTTTCTGGGGCCATATGGTAAAGGTCAGGCAAGATACCAAACAAATAAAGTGATGTTCATTTCGAAGTCTCCACAGTCGTACTTTTGCAGTTGCTTGAGAACAAACCAGACATTACAAGGTTTATTTATATTTAACAAATTTCTGATCCAGTTTTTTTTTTTTTTAGAAAGATGCTCCAATAAGCAGCCTGTGATCCCCAGCAACTGAAATTCAGAGGCATATGACCTCTAAAACTGGAGACGATACAGCCATCATGATACTGGAGGTTATAAAATCACCATGACTAGCAGCCATTCATAGTCTTATCTGCCATGATGTTATTGAATCATCTTTCAAAACTATCTAAGATGGTGGCCGTCACCAACTACATCTCATGGTAGCAAATTCCATCATGTTGTGTGATGTGCTTCCTCTTAAATTTCCTCTAGGAACTAAAGAGACCAAAGGAGAAAATGAATTATAGTAGAATGGAGAAACCCAAGGTTTCAAGTTTGCTTTTTAAAGCAGGTTCAGTGGTCTGGCTTGTGGTCTTTTCAGTAATGTGAAGAATAACAGCAAATCACTCTTGCAGAAGTGAGTGTCCACGACTCATTCCATTTACTCCTCAGGACTTATTTCTGAGACGTTTCTCCCTTTGAACTCAAACCTCAACCCAGCAAATATACTCAATGAACTTTGGTTGAGAAGGTGTTTATGGAAGTTTTATAAACTTTGCCATGGCGATTGGTGAGGCCAAAGTCTAAAGGACACAGAAAATATTGCTATTGGAAAGGGCTCTTCTCTCGAGTTATGGGTTCAAGTAAAATGCATAGTTGTAGCCAAAGGCCACAGTAAATCACAGCTGAATATCTGAATGAAAGGAACACGTCCCCTGGGAGTTACATGTGATGCTTTTGTGACATGCAGATTGTTCCTAACAGTGAGATTACAAAAGGCTGTAATCTTAAATGGAAAGGCCAATATGGGTAGAAACAGTTTGAAAGAGGAGGGTTTTTTAAAAAGCTGCTCTAGGGGAAAGGAGTTGGTGGACCTGCCCCAAGGTGAAAGACTTCTGGGAAAAGATTTATAATGAATTGGAAAAAAATGTTGAAATATACATTTATAAAGAAACCAGAAACCTTTCTTCTTGGAATAACGGGTCTGGAATTGCCCAAGAAAGATGTTAAATTATTTTTGTATGCCACAACTGCTGCTCGAATTTTACTAGCAAAAAAGTGGAAAACGCAAGCACTACCAACTGTAGAAGAATGGCAGATGAAGATGATGGATTTTTCGGAGCTAGCCGACCTAACCAGAAGAGTCCTCGACCAGAAGGAGGAGGAGTATCAGGAAGAATGGACAAAATTTAATGATTATTTAGTCGAAATAGCTTCAGGTACTAGATCGGCTTAGGATTCTACATAAGTTAAGTGATGAATTAATATGTTTAATACCGAATTGAAAAGATAGAATGATGTTAGGTGACTAAGTTAAGTTTATAAGAACTCTGATTTGGAAAACCGTTAAAAGGATATGCATTGAAATTCAACCAAGGGGAAGCAAGTAAGTCACTTAACAATGTTAATAAGTGTAATTTTAATAAGGTTATGATTTTTGTTTGTTTGTTTGTCTGTTTATAATTTTGTGAAAACCAATAAAATTTTTTTTTGGGGAAAACAGGAGTTGGGTTCCTCCTCGGCCTATAACAGTCTTCTGCTTCAGAATGCAACCTCCTCTGCAATTGCATTTTGAAAAAGATGAAGCATAAATTCACGGCCAAACTATACCTGATGAAGGACACGTGAATCTGTAGTTTCTCAACAGTTCACATTTTCCCAACCTGAAGCTCATTTCCCCACAGTTCCACATCTGTTTGCAAATTCATTTTCTTTTTTTGAAAAAAGTCACCATGAAAAGTCTCCAGCAGTTTAGTGCAAATTTCTCCTCATATGCGATTTTTGTACAATACACAAGCATTGCAAGCAATCACATATAATGTATTTGTTCCAGTTACAGATAGGTAGCCGTGTTGGTCTGTCATAGTCAAAACAAAAAAAAATTCCTTCCAGTAGCACCTTAAAGACCAACTAAGTCAGTTCTTGGTATGAGCTTTCGTGTGCATGCACACTTCTTCAGATACACTGAATGTATTTGTTGGCATTCTTTTCATGAATCTGTGCACTTTCCCGCAATGCATGCATTTTGTTATGCACTACTTTGTTGGAGAACCACGTTGCAAAATTCGGTGAAGTCTGAATTTCAAAGGATGACCCTGTTTCAGTTTACATATTGTTTCAGGAAGGGTGAATTAAGTAGATTCATCTTTAAATGAGCACTGAACCAGCTCTCTCCACCATCCCTCCTCTTGACTGAGCCTTTGTGAAAAACCCGCTGTGCTTAATCATAGGTCATACCTCAGTTAAGCTACAAGCACCAGCAAAATGTTTGAGAGTTGCTCTGCATATCAAGCACTATCTACTTATCAACATAGTTTCTTGCAGTAATTTATGTAGAGGGATTACAGCAACGGCCATTAAAATTGAAAGGTATCCTTTTGTTTCCTAAGTCCCAAAGTCTACTGGCCTGGGCACAGTTCCAGATAGGTAATAGAACACATAGCTATAAAAGGCAACTTTGCTAAACTCTGAAACTAAAACTGGTGAGGAGGCAGTCATGCAAGGAAATTAGAGGTGTGGATTCAGTTTTTACAATAAAAAAATACTTTTATATCACATGAAAAGGTCAGCTGCTTGTGTAATTCCTGGTTTAAAGAGCCTATATTCTGTTCTCGATGACAGGCTTTCCTCCCCTGGCTGTGCACCTCCCTTATTATTAAGTCAAATAAAAGCTATTTTGACATCCAAGTTTTATTTCAGACTGGGAAAGCGTACAGCTGCATTTGGCCACAGTAATACATCGTGGTTTATGAACAAGCTGCAGCCAGCTTAATCTTGCCTGATAACCACCTTCCCTCTCCTTCTGTGATGGGGTTGGAAGCATTTCTTGATAAATCAGAGTTCAGCAATATGTACACACCCTAAACTGTGGTTAATATTAACTATGGTTTGCTGAAACAAGGTGGCTTCATAACCCAAGGTCTGAAGTTCCAATAAATAATAGTTAATTAAGGTCAAACACTGTTCGGCCAGGTTCAGACGTCATGGCAACCTGCAGTTAATTAAAAACAGAGGTGAAGACTACTGATTTCCTCCCTGGGGCCTCTGTAAACATTGCTGACATATGATTTGATAATTTAATACAAGCGCATCACTAGCAACCCTGCCAAAGCAGGAGACAGCATGAAAAATGTGCTGAAGACTGGATTAAAGTGACAAAATTCCACAGGGAGAGATATTGGAAGACACAGCAGACAGAGATTCTGTCATGCGGTATGAAGCGGAAAAATGTGCTGAAGACTAAATTAAAGTGACAATATTCCAAGGGCAGTGACTTAGAAAAAGATCTTGTCAACCACCCAAGACAATTCTTCAAATAAATGGTGCAAAAAGTTATTGGATTTCAACAGGACTTTAAAGGGTATACACCAGAACTGAAAACACCACATAAATGGCATTGGAATTGGGCCCTAATAGCATCATGAGCACAAATAATAATGGATGCACAATAAAAAGGACATGTGGAAGGGCTACATCACCTTGCCAACAAAGGTTTGTATAGTTAAAGCTATGGTTTTCCCAGTAGTGATGTATGGAAGTGAGAGCTGGACCATAAAGAAGGCTGATCGCCGAAGAATTGATGCTTTTGAATTATGGTGCTGGAGGAGACTCTTGAGAGTCCCATGAACTGCAAGAAGATAAAACCTATCCATTCTTAAGGAAATCAGCGCTGAGTGCTCACTGGAAGGACAGATCCTGAAGCTGAGGCTCCAAGACTTTGGCCACCTCATGAGAAGAAAAGACTCCCTGAAAAAGACCCTGATGTTGGGAAAGATGGAGGGCAGAAGGAGAAGGGGATGACAGAGGATGAGATGGTTGGATAGTGTTCTCAAAGCTACCAGCATGAGTCTGACCAAACTGCGGGAGGCAGTGGAAGACAGGAGTGCCTGGCGTGTTCTGGTCCATGGGGTCACGAAGTCGGACACGACTAAATGACTAAACAACAATAACAATGGAAGGGTTCCTGGAAGAGGTGTCCATGAGGGTTTGTTACACGCTCATATCTAATCATAGACATGTAAAATTGGAAGGGACCACAAAGATCACCCAGTCCAATCCCCTGTAATGAAGGAATCTTTTTGCCCAGTTCAGGGCTCAAACCCATAACCCTGAGAGTCTCATGCTCTGCCAACTGAGCTATGCTTTATCTACCTTCATGCATAGATCTACCCACAGATTCAAGTCCCACTGTGTACAATGGGACTTCCTCCCTGGGTAAGGTGTGCAGAAGTTCACCCTTAGCTGAATTATTCTGCAGCCTCAGCTGAATTCTAATTATGTTGTTGATGCAGACACAACTTCATCAGTGATTTCCTGTAAACAAGGCAGAGGGACCTTCTTAAAAGACATGGCAAAGCTCACCCCAGAACAGATGTGATGAATCTGTAATTCATGTGGAAATAACATGCTTCCAGGAGCCTTCCTGAAAGAGGGTTTGCTTTTACCAATAACAGAACAAATCATGATATTCTTTGTGAAAACTGTGGACTGAGAGAACAAGAACTTACAAAAACAACAATAACTACATTTGGGCTAGTGGGAAGCAATGAACTATGGCAGCAACCAAATTATGGGTTATTATTACTTTTTAAATTCAAATAGAATATCCACACAGCAGCTTTCTGTGGACTCTGTACTGCTTGTGCTAAGAAGTATTCCTCAGCATTTGCATAACATTACTGCCAATATAGTTCCTTCATTTAATTTGAAATTGCCTGTGGACAGTCCAGTGCTGTGGAAGCCTCTTAGTGCATTCTTTATGGTGGCCGATGCTTCAATGAGCAACCTCTGTTGCTACACCCTTATTTCTGTTTGCTCCTTGCATGAGCAGATTTATGCAAGACTTGTAATAATAAAAACAAATGTTTGGGTCTGCCTGATGCTCTGAGTGTGTGGGGTGGTGGTGGTGATGATGTTACGTTTATGTCAAACATTCTGCAGATTAAGATAATTCCTCTCCCCCCGATTTCTCCAACTGACGTTCAATTTCAACTGCAAACACCACAGAACTTGGGTGCATTGCTGAGATGGATATGGGAGTCACATTGGTCCTGTCTGCTGAGCCGCTTCTCACTGTTTTCCCCAGCCTCTCTGAGAGTTTCCTTGCCTCTTCGTTGCTGAGCGGGGCTGTCTGATGATAGTTGAAAGAGAAAAAAACATAAGGAAGAGGCAAGCATCTCTGTGCGGCAGGAAGCGGCATTGAAATCTCTTGCTTTTTCTCTCCAGTGCTGCAGGGAACTCTAGAAGAGGTTTGAAAAACAAGACAAATATAGGTTCGGGACTGAATGTATTCTCCTCCCCACATTCAAATCCTGAGGTGCTTTAAATCGAAATTGAACATCAGTTGAAGAAGGCTAGGATAAAGGAGTTATCTTGGCTTGGCACATGCACACCCAGTCAGTGAACTAAGCAACCCTCTTTGGTTTTTATTATTACAGATCTAGCATATCAGGGCTGTGGGGGAAAATTAATACTGTAAGCTAACTGTGATTGACGGGTAGGAGAAAAGACCATACCCAAGGTATTTGTCAACAGCCAAAAATGAAAACATAAAAATCTAATCTAAATGACCTGTTTGTGGGATTTTGCCCCCATGTGGACACAGCCCTAAACAAATTTCATTGTGGGAATTAAACTGGCCCTGTTCTCTGCTGTTCCACTTACCTCAGGCTGATCCAGGCAAGAAATCTAGCAATTGCATGATAATACATACAATCTGTTCGCCAAGATGTCTGAAGCAACTGAGTTTATTGGATTAAGAGAGAATAAAACATTCTTTTCTCTTTCAGATCTCATAAGAGAATAATATAACAAGCTTTTTAAAATGAAAAATGAGTGGGGATTAAGGATACTATATATTTATGGTAATTGTGCCAAACATCCCCCCCCCCTTTATGGATGTTTCTTATTCCATTAATCTTACTTATGATACTTATTCCAACTGTGATATGTCTTCATGCTGGCTGAGATTTATATGTTAAGTTGTTTGTGTGCTAATTATTTCTCTTATTTAGTTCATTAAATTGCTACACTACACGATTGTAAAGAAAAACCTCAAAGCAGTTTACAAGATTATGATACATAAAACTCGTGGAACAGTAATTGCAGTGGTACCTCGGGTTACCAACGCTTCGGTTACAAACGCTTCAGGTTACAAACTCCACTAACCCGGAAGTTGTGGCTCCGGGTTGCGAATTTTGCCCCAGGATGAGAACAGAAATCGCACGCCGGCAGTGGGAGGCCCTATTAGCCAAAGTGCACCTCAGGTTAAGAACAGTTTTGGGTTAAGAACAGACCTCCGGAACGAATTAAGTTTGTAATCAGAGATACCACTGTAATTGTGTTCCCTGCTACTCAATTTCTCCACCTGGGGTACAGCTGACCCTGTAAACATGCAGTTTGTTCCTGTGTCTTTGGAAAGGAGCTGCCCATCTAGACTGGACAGGGGGAGTTTCTGTAAAAGAGATCCTGTTCTACTGAGTCATTGGCTGGGCAGCATGTTAGCCCTGACCCTCTACATTTCCAAAAACTCCTTCAGGTCTGACTTCCTGGATAAACTCCTATCTCAACTCCAACAGTTCCTTATAGCGCAGTCTTGGCACTGTCTTGCCCGTTGCCTTCTTTGTCATATGTATACTGAGTCACACTGAATACAGTCAAATAAATATTGTGAAACACCATTTTTTTGTCCAAGAAAAGACAAAAGGAACCAAAGTTTCCCAAGAGATGTCAAGTAGAAATAACTCAAGGTTTTGTCAATGGTAATTCCTTCTAACTCAAGGATTACAATGCATACATTGACAGGTCATCTAGGGTGAGTCCATTTTCCTGAGAATGTCCTGGTTTTTACCTCAGGTTCATTAACTTGTGGGAACAGGCCCAGCTAATAACAACTACTGCCAAATATACAAACTGAATGAACTGGTAGGGAATAAGAAGGGGTGGGTGGGACAAAATACCATACCGCTAAACAGTCCTGATTTGAGTGGGACACCTTGGGATTACAGAAGCCATCTTGACTTCTCATTGGATCCCAGAATGTTCTGTTTTTTGATCTTGTGATACGACGCCGAATCAAAAGGCTATGTTTTGGGCCAAAAGATGAATGACGGGGCTAGACCAAAAAACTAGAACCCTAACATCAGCAGGATGTTGGAGGGTATGAGATACTTTCTTCTAACCTCTTCTAGGTATACGGGGAAGATTTTATATATAATTGGCCAAGCAATTTCACGCCAAAGCAGACTGACCCAGTTTTGCTTTACCTTCCCAGTTTTATGGTGATATAATAAAAGTACGCAAAGTGCAAACTTAGAGTTCACCCACATTTCCACTTGTCCCACAGCTTTTCACTAGGAAAACTCACTGTTTACAATTGAACTGGAACAAATACCTGCAGATTGTTCCGATTCAGCAGTAAACAGTGGGTTTTCCTGGGGAAAGTGGTGGTGCAAACGAAAAACCTTTACTAGGAAATAGGAAGAGATTCGTGGCAGGCATCCCTTCTGCTTAATAGTTGGTTGGCAATACATTAACAGACCATCATTGAGCAAAGATTTTCATGGAAATTAGACATGATGTCCACAGATGCAGTAAACAGAATGTTTCCACAGATTAAGACATCTAGAATGAAGCTCATAGTTGACTTAATCCAACCCCCACTAAGGAGATGCAACACATCTTTTGCAAAGGTTAATCTTACAATAAATTAGAGTTTCCCAAGCAGACCACAACAGGAATGACTGAAGTTATTCAATTCCACAGAAGCCTTTCACACAGTGCATGTCACAGGATCACAGGACTGATTATGTGAAGCTGGAAATGTTTGAAATATGGCAGCCCTGCTCAGCCAAAGCGTCCGAAACAGATGACCATCCAACCTCTGCTTAAAAACCTCCGCTGAAGGAGAATCCACAACTCTCGTCCATTCCACTGTTGAACAGCTCTTACTGCCTCAAAGTTCTTCCTAATGTTTACTTGGGATCCCCTTTTGTGTAACTTGAAGCCATTGGTTCGAGTACTACTGGCTAATTTAGATCCATCACAACCTGTAACGTAACTGGCACCTAAGTAACAAACTCCTCTCACTCATTAATTTTCCAATTCTTTAAGTAAATTGGAAATTAAACGCAGGTCCGTTTTTTTTTTTTTAAAAAAAAGGCGATTCTTTGAGTTAAAAACAGAGGGAAAACATTGTCTTTAAAAAATGTTTGCTAAACTGGTTGCACTCGTCCCTTTGCCTCAACCACTTTTGACCGTCAGCTTGTAATGCCATTTATTATATTTTTGCCATTCTCTCCCTGTAAATATAAGCTTTATTTATTTATTTCGTATGGGTGGGGAGGCAAATGTCTAATCTGAGGCTCATGGTTATGCTCCCGCCTCATGGACCACAAGCTACAATCTAGGTTTGTTTTTGATTTCAGCTCTTGGATGAGGAGCAGAGAGCTTAACCCAAAACTTGGGTTTGGACAACATGCTAAGCCAAACCTTAGCATTTTTGCTCAGGCTGACTAATTCCCTTCTTTCCTCGCCTCGTCTATAAAAATCCAAGTTTGTTCATTTTTTTTACTTATAGTTGCTGATTCCCATAGCTTGATGAACCGCTCTTTTAAATGAAGAATTTCTTTTCCAATACAATGTCATCTCTAAGACTCTAATACACAAGGACGCAGCAACAAAGCCAAACAAAGCCTCATTTTCTGAAAGGAATGTGGAAAAAGAACTCTAAACAAACCATGGAAAGCTATTAGCCCAGAGTCACAGGGCAGGCAAGATGGAACCACCAAGCGGCGATTCTGGCAGGCACACTGCAGAAGTGACAAAGATAGCATCTTTCCATGTTTGGCTTTGTTACATGTGTGGAAAGGATGCTTGCAAGAAAATAATCCTTCCAAGAAGAAGGAATAAGCCTTCAGTTCCAAGAAATGTAGAAGGCAGTTACCAAATTATCCTCAGCAATTGCTCGGCACCTTAGACTGCTTCTTTTAAATTCAGACTGTAAACAACTCATTAGTGGGGTTTTTTTTTGATGTTGTCAAACTTGCATCTCCTTTCAACAGAAAGAGCAAATACCACTCAGTACCAACATGTGATGCTGCACCACATGGTCGTGGCAACCTCACAAATTATTTTATTGGTCTGGTCTGGCTTTCTGAGCCACTTAATGTATAATTTGATAACATACAAATTGCCTTGTTTGGAGCAGACCTCAACCTCCAGCTTGCTGTTTCTAATTGCAGCAAAACAGATGTCTCTAGAACCAGGGTAGACAACAGGAAGACTTCCACATGCTTCAGACTCCAGCTCCTATCAGCTACAGCAAGCATGGCCAGTGCTCAGGGATGATGGGATTTCTGAGTGGGTGGGGCAAGGGGGGTTGTTGCCTCATAACATGTTTATCGAGGGGGCATTTTGCTCCTCATGCTGGCCCTGCCAGCCCCATACAGTGGTACCTCAGGTTACAAACGCTTCAGGTTACAGACTCTGCTAACCCAGAAATAGTACCTCAGGTTAAGAACTTTGCTTCAGGATGAGAACAGAAATTGCGCAGCAGCGGCGAGGTGGCAGTGGGAGGCCCCATTAGCTAAAGTGGTACCTCAGGTTAAGAACAGTTTCAGGTTAAGAACGGACCTCAGCCTGGCAGATGAAGATGATGGATTTTTTGGAGCTAGCTGACCTGACTGGAAGAATCTGTGACCAGAAAGAAGAGGAATATCAAGAAAACTGGAAGAAATTTAAGGACTATTTGAATAAATATTATAATATAAATAACTAGAAGTCCCTTGAAAGTACCAAATAGGCCTAGGACTAAATTAGGATGTAATTATATAAATGTGATTTAGATGGTAAGAAAAGTGAATATGATAGATAACAGTTGGAAATATGTTTAAGAATGATATTGGAAAGCTGTTACATGCAGATACAAGGAAATTCAGAAGGGAGGGAATAGAGGAAGTCAACGTGTAATTAAGATTGGGTTCTTAAAGGACTAAGTTTGTCTTTATTTTTTTTAGTATTGTGGTGGGTAGGATGGGGTCTTTTGTATTGTTTTTCTTTCTTTGATGTATTTCCCCCCCCCCTTTGTTTGTTGTTCTATTATGTGATATTTGTTATGATTGTGGAAAATTAAATACATATTTTTTTTAGAAAAACAAAGAACGGACCTTAATTAAGTTCTTAACCCGAGGTACCACTGTACTGCTTTGCGAGTCCGATCCCACACAAAGCAGCGTGGGGCTGGCAGGGGGGTCAGGAGCACGACGTCAGGGACTGGGCAGGGGAGGAAGGGTGGAGACTGCCTCCCCAGCCTGACCCTTCCTGTTCAGAATGACAACAGGGGTTTGAGGGAGATCACAGCTCAGAGGCAGATGAGGGAGAAAGTTAATGGGAGAGGAGGAGGAAGAAGCCCCAGGGGGGGACAACTGATGGACACAGTGTCTTTAGAAAGCGTTCCAGACCCCCCTCTCCCAGACCCCAGAGGGCATTGAAAGTAGGAGAGCAGAGAGCTCAGAGGCAGTAGGCACATCTCAGCAACTGTTGTGATGATGCATAATGGGAGAGAGGGAGGGAATGGAGACTCACTTGGAGCAATACCATAATTCCGAGAGGCCACATTCCCAAGCCCCTCTCTGTGAATATTGAATAAAAAGCATTGGTAAGAACAGGCATAGGCAAACTCGGCCCTCCAGATATTTTGGGACTACAATTCCCATCATCCCTGACCACTGGTCCTGTTAGCTAGGGATCATGGGAGTTGTAGTCCCAAAACATCTGGAAGGCAGAGTTTGCCTATGCCTGGGTAAGACAACCTTCCTTGTCCTGGCAACCTATCCTGGGGGGTTGGATCCTTTGATGCCTGACACATGTATCCTTCAAATCAGATGGCTTTGAATGGCACATGCCTGCCCTGCTGCATTCTCCTCACATCGCCTGATGACAGGACAGCATGAGGAGGATGCAATAGCCATGCAGCCTTTGATTCCATCTTCGCAAAGTGAGGGCGAGGCTGAGATCAGAGGGTGCATGGCTGTTGCGTGCTTCTCATGCCACCCTCCCCGAGCCGCTCTGAGAGGCTGGGATCATCTGAGAGGCTGGTCACACTGGTGGCAAGGGCTGGGCTGGTGCACCCTGCCTTCCTGGCGTGCACACATACTCTCGCCCCCTGGGCACCATGAAGACATGCTCCACCACTGCCAGAGAAAGATTGGAAGAAATATGATGCAGTTTTGCTGCAAGAAACCAGTTCTCATCAGTTGTCTAGATGGGGCTTCCCAGGAGTGAGCAGGAAGAGCAGGCATAGGCAAACTCTGGCCCTCCAGATGTTTAGGACTACAATTCCCATCATCCTTTTAGCTAGGCATGATGGGAGTTGTAGTCTCAAAACATCTGGAGGGCTGGAGTTTGCCTATGCCTATGCCTAAGGAAGAAGGAAAAAGCACCCAGGACTCAGCTATACAGCTGCAAATAAAACACTTTGAATGCATTGTAAAGTGCAGTATACAATTGTGACACTAAATGTTAACTGTGAGCTGGAGCAAATTCAATGCATTTTTCAGAACAATTTTTTTAAAAAGCATTTTTCACAGCATTTTAAACATGTTTGTAGATTCCACCCAAGATCAGTAGAACAGAGTATTTTAAAAAAGATAAAAATAAATTACCATCATCTTTGTTTATAACTCCTGACCAAGGAGCTTTAGCTTGGAAATAAATTGAGCTAAAAGAACATCTTATTTCTTTATATCACCGGAGCCTGTCTTCTTTCTGTTCTCAGGGCTGGCCCAAGACATTTTGGCACCTGAGGTGAACCACAAAACAGCAGATCGCCCAGATCTTCCAGCCAGGGAAGAAGGGGTGAGTGAAGATCTATATCAAGAACAATGGGGCAGGAATAACGATCTACATTGGGACCTGCCGCTCCTGTGGATCCAGCCGCCTGAGGCAATCGCCACACCTTGCTTCCGGTCCCGTCTGTTCTGCTTCCTTCGAATCAGACATATGTTGCTCTGAGCACTTTGGAGGAACACAAACCAGAAATATGGGCCAAAATCCCAAACAGGTGTGCTTCCAGTGTGGTGTAGTGGTTAAGAGCAGTAGACTCGTAATCTGGTGAACCGGGTTCACTTCCCCGCTCCTCCACATGCAGCTGCTGGGTGACCTTGGGCTAGTCACACTTCACTGAAGTCTCTCAGCCTCACTTACCTCACTGAGTGTTTGTTGTGGGGGAGGAAGGGAAAGGAGAATGTTAGCCGCTTTCAGACTCCTTCGGGTAGTGATAAAGCGGGATATCAAATCCAAACTCCTCCTCCTCCTCCTCCTCCTCTTCCCATGGGCTTAAATACAACTATCTCTACTTCTATCTCTGCTGTGCCTGTCTGGAAAATCTGGCCTTTCTGTGCATCATTCTGGATTTTATAGGCATTAATTTGCATGTTTCAGCTTTTAGTGATTTTTTAACCCCTTAATGGTAGTATGGGAATGATCCATATGTGCAAAGCTTTCATAATCCTGACACACAAACCTTAATTGTCCTTTGGGCAAGCCACTCAGTATCTGTGTGACTCACTTCCCCTTTCATAATGTGAGTACAGTCCTGTCTCAAATGATTAGGAAGGAGGTGACTTAATTTTAGGACCTTGGATGTCCTCCAGCCCAACCCTCAGAAGCGTCTTTCCCATAGGGCTTGGTGGTTCACTGCGCCAGGGTGCTGGCCTCTCAGGGGCGCGGCTTTGCCAGCGGCCTCCCCTTTTCCTGCACCCGCCAGCTGTGCCTTGCCAACCATATGGCTGGCATGCGTGCAGTGCTCTCTTTCACCCGCCCACCCTGTGGGAAGAGGGAGGCAAACGATGGTGAGGGGGAAGCAGAGCGCGAGGAGGAGGAAGGAAGGAAGGAAGGAAGGAAGGAAGGAAGGAGAGAGACGCCCCCCCACTTGCCCCCTTTCTTCCTCCTCTAGTCAGCCCACGGAGCCTCCGTGCTGGGTTTGCAGTCCCCTTGCCCATCCTGTTCAGCTACATCTAGCCTGAGCTGTGAGTAGCAGCAGCTGCTGCCCTGGTTTCTCTCCCCCCCTGGAATCGTGCCCTGTGTTTAATGTTACGGGCAACTCTATCCCAGGGAAGGGAAGCCTCCTCCCTTCACTTTTCTTCTTCTTCCTTGGGGGGGCTCCTTCTCCGCCCCCCACCCCACCAACAAGGTCCCTAGGGGTTGTAAAACACGCCAGATAATTTAGCACCGACCCCATTCATTCCAGCAGCTGGCCATCACCCACTCACTCCAAGCCCTGCGAAAAATATCATCACCATTAATTACTATTACTACTACTGTGGTACCTCGGGTTACATACACTTCAGGTTACAGACTCCGCTAACCCAGAAATAGTACCTTGGGTTAAGAACTTTGCTTCAGGATGAGAACAGAAATCGTGCAGCGGCAGCAGGAGGCCCCATTAGCTAAAGTGGTGCTTCAGATTAAGAACAGTTTCAGGTTAAGAACGGACCTCCAGAACAAATTAAGTACTTAACCCGAGGTACCACTGTACTACTACTGCTACTAGTATTACTACTAATGCCCTCCACCCATAGATATCAGGGCGGCTCACAGCCTGAAACTACAGTGCTAAGCACATGCTAAAAACGAAGACAAAGGCAAACCAAACCAAGCCAGCAATGCTCCTTCTCCCTTATTTGTGAAACAAGCCTGTTAATTGCATACCCAACTAAAAAAAAAAAAAAAGGCACTAAAGGTTTTTGAGATCAATGCAAGCTAAAAAGCATTGCAGGGGGTTGGGCTAGATGACCCGCAGGGTCCCTTCCAATTCTATGTTTTTCTGAAAAACACACACACACAACCCAACTATGGTCCCTCTGCAGTCCTCGCCCCAAGCAACTGTGTGTGAGACTTGCTCCCCAGAAAGTGTGCCTTGTCTTGTTACCTGTGGTTTTTGTCTCTCGTCAGCCCCCTCCCCCCAATCTATTCACACTCCTTTCTCCCTAATCTCCAATATTATATTTTCCTCTGGTTGAGACTTAAAACAGAAAGCCCTAATTCTCAACTGTGTTTCTTGCTGCAGTCCTACTGTCTACTCAGAAACAAGGTCATATTAGATTTAGCAGGGCTTACTCTCAGGTAAGTGCAGTTAGGGCTGCAGCCCTTTGTGACCCAAGTTTTGGGTCCTTTTTAGGTTCAGAATGTCGCTGCTTTACACCTTCCCACCCCCCACAATATTTGAAAATGTCAGCTTTGTACTTAAATACAAATTGGCTGGGAACTTCATTGTCTGTTGTTCTTTAAATAAATTAATAAAGACACAAACTGGTGATTGCTTTAACTTTTTGATATTTGGTGATTTGAATCATGAGGATGAATTAGAAGAACTGCTGAGTCTTGAATGAGTCTTGCTTTGGAATTGAGGACTTCATTAGATTTTCTTCTGCCTTTTCATTTTATTCTATTTTATTTTCATTTGTTCTAAGGGCTTGTTAGAGATAATGTGTAAGCGTGGTGTCAGCTCCCTAAAAAAGGTCAACAACTTTGGGGTTCCGCCCCTTAGAAAAGGCTGACAACTCTAGGAAAGGGGGAGTGCCAGAGGGATCTTTGCACCACAGCGCCGGATATGCTTAAGACTGCCCTGGCAACCCTCCTTGCTTAGTACAGGATCTGCAATGTATGGCTATAACTACAGCATTTCTGACAGACGACGCTGCCTGTCCTCTGTTTAAATACCCCCAGCATAGGAGTGTTCACAGGTAGCCTGCTCTGTCCTTAACGTCAGGAAGTTTCGGCTCATGTTTCGCCAAATTTGCTTCTCTAACCCACTGGTTCTAATCCAGCAATAATACACAAGATACATGCTGTTTGCGTGTTTACCTATCCTGTGGCTGTGGTTGTGTGAAAGGGAAAGTGAGGCTGCATTTGATGGCCCTCCCCGTATCACATTTCACACCTTGCTTCCCATGTGTTAAGGTGAAGACTTGAAGAGGAGAGCATACACTACATTTGTAGGTTCTCCACATGATCTAGAACCCAGATAATGTTGAATGTCCAATTAGGGCTGCATCCCAACAATGTAGGGATGCAGGTGGCGCTGTGGGTTAAACCACAGAGCCTAGGACTTGCCGACCAGAAGGTCGGTGGTTTGAATCCCCGTGACAGGGTGAGCTCCTGTTGCTTGGCCCCTGCTCCTGCCAACCTAGCAGTTCGAAAGTGCAAAGTAGATAAATAGGTACCACTCCAGCGGGAAGGTAAACGGTGTTTCTGTGCGGTGCTCTGGTTTGCCAGAAGCAGCTTGGTCATGCTGGCCACATGACCCGGAAGCTGTCTGCGGACAAACGCCGGCTCCCTCGGCCAATAAAGCGAGATGAGCGCCGCAACCCCAGAGTCGTTTGTGACTGGACCTAATGGTCAGGGGTCCCTTTACCTTTTACCCAGCAATGACAAGCAATGCTCTAAAGGTATTGATCTACTCAGATACCAAGTCACTCTACAGAAGAGCAGCTACAGTTGTTTTGCAATGTACCGGTATGTTATCTTGAAAGTTTGAGGCAAAAGCTAAGAGTGGAAGAACCAACTTGACTGTTTGCGGAGCTGTATCCCTTGTGTGTATCAGAATGACTAAATCGAATGAACATGTTCCATGATACAACTGTGGCAGCACAGGGATGACTGATGGCTTTTAAAAGAAGACTAGGCAAATTCATGGAGGCAAAGATTATCAATGAATAGGGGTGGGGCAGGTAAGCCCTGCCCTGCATAACCAATCACAAGATACAGCAGGCACACACCAGACAGGTTATAGCGAGTAACTGGGAAAATGCAAAAGTGCTAAGAGTGAACCAATGGAGGGGGAAAAATGAAAAATATCATAATCTTAGAATATCTAACTGTGAATATACATAAAATGAAAGGGTTTAAGGTCAGTGAGAAGGAGGAGGATTGGCGTGAGAAGGCATTGAATTATTTGGGCAGGTTTGAACAATTTGGGCAATTAAAATGTTAAAAGTTAAATAAATCTTGTGGAGGGAGGAGTGTTAAGGTATATAGAATTGTACATATGGTTGATTTGAATATGTTATTATTGATTATGTATACCCAATGTATCAGCATCAGCCGCCAGGGGGTTTTCACTGTGTTTTGGTTGTTGGGGGGGGGGAATGAAAAAATCAATGGCTACTAGTAGCAGTGCCAACTTAAATAAAATATTGGGGGGGGGGGGAGGTAAGCCCTGCATAATCAATCACAAGATGCAGCAGGCACACAACATTTGAATGGCAATGCCCATAAAGGCATTGGGAGGACGGTTGGCCCCCACAAATATTTTATGGGGGGGGGGTTGAAGGATCCTCAGTCCATAGAAGTTGGCTCCTATGATTACTAGCCATGATGCCTATGTTCCACCTTCATGGTCAGAGCCAGCAATGCGTCTCATCATCAGTTGTTGGAAACTGCAGGAGAGGCAAGAGTGCTCTTGCAGTTGATACTAAACTAGATAGGTCATTGAGCTTATCCAGCAAGGCTCTTCTTGTGTAACTAGTTTCTGCTGAGAGTCCAGGGCTGTAATATTTCTAGTAGGTAAGTTATAGGTTAGCAGGGACGCGGGTGGCGCTGTTGGTTAAACCACAGAGCCTAGGACTTGCTGATCAGAAGGTCGGCGGTTCAAATCCCCACAAGGGGTGAGCTCCCGTTGCTTGGTCCCTGCTCCTGCCACCTAGCAGTTTGAAAGCATGCAGTGCAAGTAGATAAATAGGTACCACTCCAGTGGGAAGGTAAGCGACGTTTCCGTGTGCTGCTCTGGTTCGCCAGAAGCAGCTTAGTCTTGCTGGCCACATGACCCAGAAGCTGTACGCCGGCTCCCTTGGCCAATAAAGTGAGATGAGCGCCGCAACCCCAGAGTCAGCCACGACTGGACCTAATGGTCAGGGGTCCCTTTACCCTTTTTAAGTTATAGATTGAGTGCTCCCCAATGTAAATAGGTAAGTAAGAAATAAAATAACGACCCTCTTAGAAAACATGTATGAATTGGACAGCAGTGGGTGAGAACTAGCATTCTGCAGGCAAGGTCTTTGCAATGGGGAGGAAATTTTAAGCAGGTGGTTCCCCATCTGGCAGTCCTGATT
Source organism: Podarcis gaigeae (assembly GCF_964106915.1). Lineage (NCBI taxonomy): Eukaryota > Metazoa > Chordata > Lepidosauria > Squamata > Lacertidae > Podarcis > Podarcis gaigeae. The sequence goes on along the minus strand of NC_139687.1, from coordinate 48,181,611 downwards.
ACTGTATTTTCCGCTCTATAAGACGCACCAGACCATAAGACGCACTGAGTTTTTGGAGGAGGAAAACAAGAAAAAATAATATTCTGAATCTCGGAAGCCAGAACAGCAAGAGGGATTGCTGTGCAGCGATCCCTCTTGCTGTTCTGGCTTATGGGATAGCTACGCAGCCTGTACTCACTCCATAAGACGCACACGCATTTCCCCTTACTTTTTGGGAGGGAAAAAGTGAGTTTTATAGAGCAAAAAATACAGTATGTAGAGGAGCTCTTAATCACGAATCTTACTCACAGAATGACAAAGTGCTTTTCAGCACCCATTACCTAAAGAAATTAAAGGCAACCTGAAAATACAAGCTATGTCCATGAAAAATGGATATTTTGCTTGCATAATTATGGGAGGTTTAGGCTAGAGTGATGGGGGCAGGTGGGAATGCAATCAAATTACATCCGACTGTGGCTGCTAAGAAGTGTTGTTCAACCACCCTTTTCTTTTCCGTTTGGTAGTGTGAGAGGAATCTGAATTATTCCAATTAGCACACAAAAGTTCTCTAGCAGAAGATTCGGCATAAATGACAACTCCTTGCAAAATGCCAGAATGGGGAAAACAAACAGGACTGCGTGGGATGATATTGTATGAACAATCAATTATGTTGTCTTTCAGAGCTTTTTAAAATATTTTAATGGACCACGTAATATTGGGGTTTTTTTTGTTTTTTTTAAACGGATTATCTTTTTAAGGGAGATTCTGTAAGATGTGGGAACTTGTATCTTTTCTTCATAGGCTGAAAACTAGCCGTGGGGGTGGGTTGATTCTGAGCTAACAAAATCTGGAGAGGAAAGTTAACTAGTGCTCTTTCACTCCTGAGAGCAGCATCAGAGGTTGCTTTTCATCTTTAAACGTCCTCCCCTAAACCCCTAATTGTGGGCCATGTTTACTCAGTTTGCAAGATACGCAAACCAGCTCAGTGGCAGATTTATACTAGACAAGGTCCTATGTCAAGTCACCACTCAAGGTTACTGGTGGGGACCTCCAGAAAGAGCTCTCTTGCCTGACTTAGGATCTGAGCAAGTTAATATACGGAGACGCTTTTCTTCAAGTATTTGGGTCCCAGTCAGTGGTTACTAGCCATAATGGGTATCTTCTCCATCCTCACTCAGAGGCAGGAGGCACCTAAATTTCTGGGAATCACAAGTGGGGTGTGTGCTGTTGTGCTCAGAATCTGCTTGTGGGCTTCCCATGGGTATTTGGGTGGCTACTATAAGGACAGGGTATGGTATGGGATGAGATGACCTGATCCACCAGGCTCTTTTTATGTTCAGAAGTTGTTACGGGTTTTATATGCCAACAAGCAGCACCTTGAAGTGGGCTCGCTAGCACACAGGCAACCAGCGAAACTCTTATAAAACCAGTGTTATATGGTTACAATAAGACATGGGGGCTTCATTCTGCACTAGCTGCAGCTTTCAAACAGTCTTCAAGGGCTGCCCCACATACAGTACATTATAATAATATAAACATTTCATTAATTCATTCACTCACATGATTTTTATCCTGTCCTCCCTTCCCTTAGGAGCCAAGGGTGAGATTTTAAATAATTTTTATGATCCAACCCCCCCCCCTCTGTGTGTGTTTAGGTTACATGTTATATTTTATCTACACACAGACACACTTGTGAAACTCTCTCCCAGGGATCATTCAAGTTGTCCCCACAGTTGACTCATTTAAATGAGAATTGAACATTTGTTTACTCAGGCCTTTGAATGATTGACAACAGAGTCCCATAGAAGAAAGCTCCACTGAGTTCCAAGCACACATATTTAGGATCCAGCTGTACACCTCTCAACCACCTCTTTGCCTTCCTTCAGTATTTATTTCACACTTCTGTCCTTGAACTGCCTCCCTGGTACATGATTTATTGAAAGAAAAACCTGTGGTTGTTTTTATGACTGTAGTAATCTGTTCCTCACCTGCTTTATTTCCTTGTTTTATTATCTTAGTACATTTGTAAGGACATGTGCTCACTTTCTCATTTTGCTCACCTGGGTGAGATGTGCACTTTTTACAGCATGCTTGTAAAATTCCCTTTATGGCTTCCAAAGGGCTGTGAAAGGCTGTGTGGGAAACAGCCAAAGCCCCAGCAGCCCTTGTCTGGCACATCCCATTGCTGCAACTGACACCCCATTCACAACCCTCTTTAGGGTTAGGGGTCTTTAGTCTCCATATTCCCAGTTGCCAGGTGGACAGGCTGACATCACCTCACCTCAGAGTAAGCCCAGGGACTGATGCCTCAGAAATGAAAACCCAACTTTAATAGGATCACAGACACATGCATCATTGCAAGATCTGGTGTTTATCAGATTGGGCAGAGTGGAGAACCTTTTGTGCTCGCTTTTGACACAGCAGTCCTGGAATCTGGAGCAGCTGATAGCATCTCCTGTAGCGTCAGAAAGGTGTACGGGTTAAGTGAAAAGTATTCTTTCAAAAATGCTGTGGCCTGAAAGATCTTGATGGGTCAGCCAACTCATGACTGTGGCTGTTCAAACTGGATGCTCAGGTTTACCCAAGGCACACCTCCGATTCCTGAGGTTGTTTCGGCAGCCTTGATCTTTATCAGCCTGGCACTTCCCACAAAGGGAACTCTGGCCAAGACACGTTTTCTTCATCCAGGTTTCATTGCTGGTTCCATCCAGGCTAAGTAACAAGCTTCATGGAAATGGTGGGTCCAGCCAAAGTTAAATGCATGTAAGTACTATTATTATGGATGTGTGAGAGAATAAAAAAATGTGCCCTCTCTTCTGCAGGAAATGCCAAGAGCGAAAAATTGGACTGAAGTCACTACTGATAAAAACAAAAGTATGTGCAAAACAATTTTGTAAAAAGTTACACAATAAACTTCTATTTAAAAGAGGTATGGGGAACCTGTAGCTCTACAGATGTTTCTGGACAAATCCCTTGACAATTGTTTGCTTGTTGGTTGGTTTAGTATATTTATCTACTGTTTCATACTTAATAACTATGCAGTTTACAAAATAATGAAACTGAAAACTAAAATTTGCAATGCAATATAAAACAATAAAATCCCCCTCAAAAACAAAAACATAGCAGTATATTTTGAAAACTTCTTAAAAGTCAAGGATTCCTTCCTTCTCCAGCCTCCCTCTTGCCAAGAGACATCCTGAATCACAATATACAAGATTCACCCCAAAACACAGATACATTGCACCCACATTCTGTCTTATTTACACAAATCATACAGTATCTACTTGTCAGGAGTAGGTCAGCAATAAAGAAAAACACTGGAGCCAGTGAAGTTAACTCTTTATTCAGAGAAATGAAAACAGTGCAGGCCTAGTGGTCACAGCAACTCTTCCCAGTATGTCTTGCCCTAGTGAGGCAGCTGCAAGGGCTGAAGGTCCCCACTTTCCCACCTCTAAGGTTCCTTCCTTGGTTCCTTCCCCAGCAGCCTAAGGCTCCATCATCTTGTCTCTTATCATTCCACCCTCTTCATTTCTCTGTATATTCTGGGAGACCAGTGGAGAGGGGAGCTGGTCGCAGCAGATGAGGAAGATACCCTAGAATCTTCAGCAACCTGCCTCATCTCTGGCCCCTCTCCTCTCCCGCCTTTGAGTCTGGACTTCTCTCTTCCTGCTCACCAAACCCTGTTGCCTCTTCAGCTTCTGATACCTCCTCCTTCCAGTCTGCTCCCTCTTCTCATTCATCATTGTCCCACCACCAATCCCAATCTCAGAGCCGTCTTGCCCTGGCCCAGCGGGTTCCTCCCACCACTCCTCTCCATCCAACCAATCTACGACTCCTTCAATATCACTCACCCCATTCTATTCCACCTCAAGTCACTCCATTATCTCCTCCTCAATCACCAAACCACTGCCACCAATTATTGCTATTGCTCCAATAAAAATATATTGCAAAACCCACAATGAGACAATGAAACCATTCACTGGCAGAACCATAAAAGAATGTAGAAACAAATGGCTGGCTGTTAGTTGCATGGCTATATTGTTCCTGACAGCCATCTGGCTCTCACCCAGGTTAGGTTAACCTATCCAAGGATGGGTGGAACTGCACACCCACTCCATGGTGCCCCTTCCTCTAATCTAGGAGTGTCCTGTCAACATTTCAGTTTGCACACAAGACACTCCATTAGTCATGCTGGCTGGGACTAAAGGGAGTTGGATTTAAAACATATCTAAACTAAAGTAACTACAGTGGTACCTTGGGTTACAGATGCTTCACGTTACAGACTCTGCTAACCCAGAAGTAGTACCTCGGGTTAAGAACTTTGCTTCAGGATGAGAACAGAAATCATACGGCAGCGGCGGGAGGCCCCATTAGCTAAAGTGGTGCTTGAGGTTAAGAGCAGTTTCAGGTTAAGAATGGACCTCCAGAACAAATTAAGTTCTTAACCCGAGGTACCGCTGTACTAAATGTGCAGCCCAATATTTTGCATATAAGGACTGAGCCAAGCCCCCCTCCACAGTTTACCGAAAATATTTTTATATGCCACTGCAATTTATGAGCTGTGCAAGATTCCAGGTGCTGCAGATGTCCTTGTGAGGGTCTGTGTTTCCTTTTGGAAATGAGGCACAGCGGAGACCGTGGTGTCTTTATGATATATTGTTTATTTACACATATATACAACCTAAGCCCACAATTGAGGGGTTCACAGCATTAACACCCCTCAAGAGGTTCTGGCTTCTCCCATAGCCACCACATTGGTTTCAAAACAGACATAAGCATCCTGCTTTTTGACTTTTTCCAGTCCACTCCAGTAACTCTGTTGCTTAACTCTTAACTGCCGTTCTCAACTGTAACCTACCTAAAATAGTGGCATTGTTATTATGAACTAAACTCAAATGAAGGAGGGAGGAAATCCACTCGTTTGCAAATGAAAGATTTGTCCTTCCATCCTTTGACATGCTAACGGCTCTGGCTTTTGACATTTAGCTTAATTAAGGGATTAGCAAAGTCTAGCACATGGCTTAAAAACACACTGGGACTGGGACTGGGTCTGTCTTAAATACACATACGAGTCCGGCTTTCACCTCCACGGAAATTAGCTTTGACACCCCAAACCTTAATTAAATTCTAGCACCTATTACAATATTCCGCCAAATGGTGCTAATGGAAACACCTGGATCAGGACCATGGAGGGGCAAAGGGCTAAAGCCCTTTTCTGCAACAATACAGTACCAATTCAGCACTCTCTCTTGTACACACAGACTGCACCAGCTATTTGTGAAGGAAACAGAATAGCAAACCACATAAGCATAGCATCTAATTTGTTGACGAAGGAAGCCTGTACTAAACTGACCCAATTAGGTCTTGTGTTTCCGCCATCAGAGACTAGACTGACACAGAGCTATGTCTTCTCATGGCAGCGATCACAGTTGTGGGATTCTTTCCTTGCCTATTTCCCCCCGCTAGCCTAATTTTTGGTGTCTATCAGCAAAACAATAAACATGTGCTTGCTTTTGACGCTTCATTGAGCTTCTTCCTCCCTTTCTACTTTCTGAGGTGTTCAACCTCCAATATGCCTCTGAATCCAGTTTCTGGGAATCCCAAGTGTGGAGAATGCCCTTGCGCTCAGGTCTTGCTTGTGGGAAAAGCCAGGAGCTGCTGAGTGATGCAACATCAGGTGGCTGATGGGAGTTAGCAACAACTTTGAGGTCCACAGTGGGCATAAGTGCTATCACACGTAGGCTTCTAGTCATTCTCCCATCATAGGAGTCTTGTACATGCCTGAGAGGTGGAAAGAGGTGGATTCAGAGATCCACCATTTCTCTGAGATCTTTATGGTAGAGGCCCATTTGGGTTCAAATGGCAAGCCTCATGAATTGCTCCAGGTTTATAAAGGCCCCTTTAACAGCATCTCTTTAGTACTGCTCTGCTTCCCTTTCATGGCACCAGTTTTGCAAGGCTCTTGCAACCATTAGTCACATGCCTCTTTGGAGTGAGCCTTAATTGCCCTCTCTTATGCACAGACACACAAGTGCACAATGTTTAGCTATGCCCATGATGAGAACCGGGTGCTGGACAAGCAAGAGTCCTTACATTCAAGGTAATTTAATGTGCGTCAGATAAAATTCTGCAGCCTTGCAACACACGGAACTGTCTGTACGGCTCAGCAGAGTGGAAAACATCCTGGCTACTTTGCTGTGCTGCATGTATTTCCTATTGGGCGATGATGTGTGTGATGTCATTTCCAGCCAATAAAAATGTGAAATGGCCTGAATGTGTGAATGGCACGAAGATAGTGACTGAGGCTAATTTTCATCTTGGAAATATTGAAGACTTTAGCAAGATTTCAAGGCAAGCTCAATCTGACAACCTTCCAGGCTGGATGGAGCTGTATTCAAGCACGGTGAAATCTCTATTAAAAGAGAGTGGACACCCTAAAACCAACAGTAACACCCATATAAAATGCAAAGTACAGTGGTACCTCGGGTTAAGTACTTAATTTGTTCCGGAGGTCCGTTCTTAACCTGAAACTGTTCTTAACCTGAAGCACCACTTTAGCTAATGGGGCCTCCTGCTGCTGCCGCGCCGCCGGAGCACGATTTCTGTTCTCATCCTGAAGCAAAGTTCTTAACCTGAAGCACTATTTCTGGGTTAGTGGAGTCTGTAATCTGAAGCGTATGTAACCTGAAGCATATGTAACCCGAGGTACCACTGTAACTGTGAAAACCTCTTTTTTCTGTTGAGTAAGACTAGAGTTTCAAGTTAAGGGTCTTGTGGAAAGAGAAATCAGCTTGTCAAATTTATTTTGATTATTTTTGCCACTAACTCCCAGTAGTCAACACTTCTAAATAGGGTTTAAACTAAGATATGTACCCCAACTGGATGCTTGATTATTTTCAAGCAAGTTCAGCCAGGGTCAATGGGAATTAGGACTTTAGCCTTAATCTGTATTTAAAACAGGATGTGCTTAAGTGATAGCAACCACTGTAGCTGAACTAGAGGCATTCTCTGTTAGCAAACCACAGAGAACATATGCCTCAGGCCTGTTCTTTCCTGCTTTTAATGACAACATGCAAGGCGTGAATGGCAGAACTGCCTGCCTGTTTTGACTTTGCACGGGGCCATCACAAATCAAGGCACAAAACAGTTATTAGGTACAAGCTACACTTAAGCATGTATCCATTTCCAAACTGATGTGCTTATTCTTCTTTCGCCACCATCCTTGTGGTATATGCTTTCAAAACTAACAAACTAGTTGAATTTTGAAAGTGTATTACAAGAATATCAAGGGGGTTATTTTGTTTTTAAAAAGAAAACCCAAGCAAGTCTAAAACAATAAAATCTAAGAGCGTGGTTTTTGCTTTCAATAAAACACATATATCTAGCAGTTGCTATAGCAATGAATGTAGTAAGTTAAAGCTGAGCAACCATGAGATTGATTCAGAAGGCAATAATTGATTTAAAGCTTCAGTGACTCATTCGGCAGATCCTGCCTTGACTATTTTGCTGTGGGGCACAACATGCTCTTAAAAAGGCACATACAAGTGGATAAATAGTTCTGGGCTCTGTAGCTCCTTTGATGACTGAATGCTGTTTGCAGGGTTAACATAAATAAAAAGGGAGATTACAACATCTTCCGAAGTCAACAATGCCCACTCCCATCACAAAGAACTCATAACCCACCTAAAAGCAGCCAGAAACACCATAGCCAGATACTGGAGAGACCTGTCAGGAGTAAGCATAGACCAACAGTACCAAATAGTACGGGAAATAGCCTTATTAGAAGAACTAACTAATAAACTGAAACTGACACGGGGACAAATGGAAGAAGACGCCTTCATCCTGTATGGCTCCCTTTTATCACATACACAGCCCAACAAGAGAATGACAAGAATCTACCAACAGCATACAAATCAATATGGCTAACCTGATTCAAAAACATCCACCCATCCCACTCACACATGAAAACAAGCCAATCACAAGCAACCAGCCACACCCTAGGCCAACCCCAACCACTCTCACCACCAAAGAAACACAAGCGAATAGTAAAGAGAAACCTGCACAAGTGACGCTGATACAAAACCCCACACATACATTAAGTAATATAGAAACATCGCCACCCAACCCACCACGGCCCTTCCACCTCTTCCCCCCTTTTCTTCCTAATGTAACACTAATGTCTCAACAAATGAAACTGATCTGCAGAAAATGTAACTTGAAGAAAAAGAGACATTGCACGTACTGTTGTAAACCAATCTTTAATAAAAAAAAATGTTTAAAGAAAGAAGGGAAATTACACTTTGTCTAAAAAATCCTAATACTATACCATGTCCTGACCTTCAGGATTTGTATGAAGGGCTGCAGCTCCAAGGTAGAATGTCAATCCCAGGTTCAGTTACAGATAGGTAGCCGTGTTGGTCTGCCATAGTCAAAACAAAAAAAATTCCTTCCAGTAGCACCTTAAAGACCAACTAAGTCAGTTCTTGGTATGAGCTTTCGTGTGCATGCACACTTCTTCAAATACCCAGGTTCAGTCCTTGACATTTTCATAAGGTCTGTGAGGACTTGAAACCTGGGAACTAATTGTCAGCCAGCACAGTTGAGCCAGGTCTGGTGTTATATGCTCGAACCATCTTGTCCCGGTGAACAATCTGGCCATTTAAATTTTGCACCTGCTGAAGTTTCCAAACTGTCTTCAGTGGCAACCCCACATATAAGGCATCACACAAGTCCAACCTAGAGGTTACAAAAGCATAGACCACAGAAGTTGCACCCCAGCCACACCACCACATTTATACTTATAACTATTGATGATAACAGGTAGATAGTTAAGAGCTTAGGCGGCTTCAGCAGTGGGCACCTGGTGCCCCCCAGAATTTGATGCCCAGGTGCCCTGCACCTCTTGCACCCCCGGGTAAAGACGGCCCTGACTTCAACTTGATCAATGCTGCAGTTCAAGTTTTATGGGGTCTTCTAAAACCCACGCCTCTTCCTCAATCATTAAGCTGCAAGCCTTCCCTGTGCCCTAGTTTAATACCTCTCCACTTGTTCAATCAAATATCCTTTATTGGGCATAGCAAACAACACATTATCAAACAGACAGCGTATACAAATTGTGCAAACTACGAGCTCAGCATCACAAGGTTTGTCCCAATCAGATCTTTAACTCTAGAGAAAATCAATTTGCATAAATAATACAATACAACGCTACCACATCACTGATCAGTTAAGAACCACTAAATCTCTTTATAATGGCCCAGTCTTTCTACATGGACAGCACTCAAAAATTCAGCCACTATTAAAGTAATTTGATCATTTATGTCCGAAAGCAGGTCCTGAACCGTTGGTAGCATAGAAATCAGCCTGTTGAGTTGTAAGGCCTCTAATAATTGTCTTCTGGCATAAATGCCAAAATCACAAGAAAGGAAAATATGCTCCAAAGTATCAGGTTCCTGTTTACTACATTTGCAGAGACGCTCTGATTCTGGGAGAGCTAAATATCTTCCTCTCACTATCATCGAGGGAAACATATGAAATCTGGCTAACATAAACAGTCTGCACAATTCATGATTCTTTGAAAATCTCTACGCAAAGGGAGATTTGAATCGAGAGGAGAGCAAGTGCTGTGCTTTGCAACCTCAAGAGACCTCTCCACTTGTTGTGAGGAAAGCAGACTGAACTACACCTAAACTATCCCAGATATTGCCCACCAGTGCCCTTCAACCCACAACATTATTACATTCTTAGATAAGGCACAAATCCTGTGGGCACAAATGAAAACAATTGGTGTTGAGTAAGGAGTAGGAGCCAATTTAAATCTGTGCCAAAGATCGTTGCACACAAGAGACTGCTTATGAGCATGGGAGCACTCATGTGTAAATGGTTTTCTCCATGCATTTTAATTTCAAACTTTGATTAGCCACTTTCAGAATGACTTACATCAAGGTGGGAAAACTCCAGCCTGTGGGCCAATATTGGCCTGCCATGCCCCCCTACTGGCCTGCCAGGCAGTCTAGGAGATACCATGCCTGCCCACCCTACAATCTCAAGGTTGTGGGTCTGAGCCCCACATTGGATGAGTGATTCCTGCATTGCAGGGGGTCAGACTAGGGGATCTTTGGGGTCCCTTCCAACTCTACAATTCTATGATTCTACAATGTCAGGTGTGAGATGGGTTAGGCCGGGGTTTCAAAGAAACAACCGGGAGCTTAGCATCGTCTCCTGATTGTTCCCTTGCGGGAGCAAAGCACAATCCCATCTGCCCATCACCTGACGGGCTGCAGGAGTGCAACCTTGCTCAAGCAAGGAGAAGTGGCTTCCATTCAGTGGAGACTCCTCCCTGCCCTGCCCTGCCCTGCTCTTTGGAGTGTCCCTTGCATTCCCTTCCAGCTTCTGAAATCAACAGGTGATAGCAGCACCAGCTCACCCAGGGCTCCATTTGTCTGTGCACACCTGTTCCCCACCCACTGCCAAAGGAAGCTGCCTGTTTTGGAAGCAGCTGCCTTTGGGGGAAGATTGCTGGCATGCAGGACTCTCCCACACACAGGTGATCTTCCCAAAGGCAGCTGCTTTCTTCATCTCCCAATCAGGTGATTGGGAGAGGAGATAATCAGTCTTTCCAAAAGCACCTGCTAATCTGCAGGACTCTTAAAGGAGGAGTGTTGCTTCAGGCAGCCACCACCCTGCTCCTTCAAATGTAAGAGGAAGGCTGATACTTCAAAGAGCACTTTTGAGAAGCGCTTAAAGGCAGCCCCCTGTGCCCCCATTTCAGGCTGAAACAGGAGTGTCTTACAGGCTTTGCAAGTCCCCCCTCACTCTTCCTTTTAAGCCGAGACTGGCAAAGCCACCCACCTGTTCAGTGGCGTAGCGTGGGGGGTGCAGGGGGCCCCGGCCGCACCGGGTGCAACATCTGGGGGTTAGGGTTATGGGACGCAAATTACTTGCCTTGCCCCGGGTGCTGACAACCCACGCTACGCCACTGCACCTGTTGACTGTGTGATGGAATAACGATGGCATGTGATTGACTTGACCACGTGCCAATAGGTTCCACATACCTATCAGGATCTGACCTGTGAGGCTGATTCCCGATAGGTATGAGGAACCAAAAAATTTCCCATACCTGCTGCACATCGTGAAACATGAAAGCGCAACAAAAAGCATTTCTGCGGAGAGTTACAAACCGAACATAAAATAGAAAGCAAAACTAAAAGTCCCAGGCAAATTAGAAAGTTGACCTCAAAACCAAAATAAAAAAAAGGTTGTGCCAAGGGATGATCCCTTCTTGGACAGAATTTTCACGCACAAGGTGTCTCTGCATAGCTGTCAACTTTTCCCTTTTCTTGCGAGGAATCCTATTCGGAATAAGGGAATTTCCCTTAAAAAGGGGGAAACGGTGACAGCTATGTGTCTCTGGTGTCTAGCTGTCTTATTTCACTTAGTGGAGGAATGTAGAGCAATGCCTCTGAGAATGTCAAAAGTTTTTTTTTTAAGTTATTGGAGTTCAAAGTTAATAACAAGCACTGTATCAGTGCACGTGATGTTGGAAATGTTCTTCCACATTGTCAGACCCAACTCCTGCTAAACTGAGAGGAGGGGGTGATACAATAACAAAAGGGGGCAATAAATTTGTGTCAGAGCTTATGGCCTAACTGCTTGTTAAGTTGAGTGAGTAGTTTTGCCTTGTGTCAGATAGTGGCTTTGGGGGAAGAGTAGGGAGTTTGGGGTCAATAATTTTGCATTGGGGAAAGGGTTAACCCTATACACCAGACCCTGATCAATCCTCCTCCACCAAACTGGCTGCCATTTAAAGTTTTAAGAACAAGCGCTCATTGCCAAACTATGTGTTTAGTGTAGCATGTTGTTTGAGAACATCTCTTTTTTGAGAATGCCAACATTCAGTTGTGCTCCTTGAGCATGGAGCGTTTTCTGCTGCAGAGGTGAGCATACAAGGAATTGTAAGGTCTGGATAATGCTTTAGGGCCAGGGGTAGGGAACTTGTATCCTTTCAGATGTTGCTGAACTCCAAGTCCTATAGGTTCCAGGCCCAGCTAGGATGGTCAAGTGTCAGGGATGGGAGGAGTAAATCTGTCAATTTCAGTTTTTCATTTTCCCAATCTTAAATACACCAGTTTGTGGTTGTTGTTTTTAAACCCAAGCCCTCATGAAAATTCATCATCACTTCAGCACAGATTTCTTCTATTACATTATTATTATTATTAACACCACTACTACATACATTGATTATGGACAATTTTGCTGAATGCATGCATTTTTGCAAAGCCCCCCCCCAAATATAATGCATTTCCTATATATTATTTTGTTTTCATTACACATTTTAAGGTATAGTATTTTAGTACCCATTACTTTAGTACCAGTAGTGATGTATGGAAGTGAGAGCTGGACCATAAAGAAGGCTGATCGCCGAAGAATTGATGCTTTTGAATTATGGTGCTGGAGGAGACTCTTGAGAGTCCCATGGACTGCAAGAAGATCAAACCTCTCCATACTGAAGGAAATCAACCCTGAGTGCTCACTGGAAGGACAGATTGTGAAGCTGAGGCTCCAGTACTTTGGCCACCTCATGAGAAGAGAAGACTCCCTGGAGAAGACCCTGATGTTGGGAAAGATGGAGGGCACAAGGAGAAGGGGACGGCAGAGGACGAGATGGTTGGATAGTGTTTTCGAGGTTACCAGCATGAGTTTGACCAAACTGCGGGAGGCAGTGGAGGACAGAGGTGCCTGGCGTTCTCTGGTCCATGGGGTCACGAAGAGTCGGACACGACTAAACGACTAAACAACAACAACAACACCCATTACTTGGCTGGAGAAAAGCACTGCCAAAGTTAGAGAGCTGCAGAATTCTGGAGGGTGGTTGTGTTGTTTTAAAAAGTGCAAATAAGATAAGGTCGCCTTTAAACGGAACCAGTCCGAAAAAGTTTAACCATTCGGCACCTGTAAAACAACACCAGAAGTAGCAATACAAAGGGCTGTTCATCAGCTGTTTTCCTGAAGATCAGCCAATTTAATGTGTGGAAACTTGTAAGCGATGTGTTCACGACTCTGTTGAAGTGTGAAGCTGTCGTCAGTACTTAATTGCTGATGTAGTTCAAATATTCACAGCCCATTTCTCCCCAAATGGGAAACAAAGCTGCTAACAGATGCCACAAAGGAATGTGCTGCAGTTTTGGCACAGTGGCTAAGAGATTGAGTCTGAGTACACACCTTACGTTCAAAGCATACAACTTGCCCCAAGGAATCCTGAGAACTGTAGTCCACTAAGAACTGTGCTGGGAACTGTAGATCTGCAAGGGTAGACTACAGTTTCCATGGTTCTTTGAGGGAAGTCATGTGCTTTAAATGTGTATGGAGGCTGAGCTATGAATGTCCCTGGTTCAAATTGTGGTGCTCACTGACCTCGGTTTCTCTCTTCAATATGAGTATAATAATTACCTTACAGGGTTATGCTTTTGCAACAATTACTTACACCTGCATTACCTAGTTGTATTTGCAACATTTTGAACTGTGATATGAACATGAAGCATGATGTGGAACCTGTGAGAAGGGACTTCCAATGAAAAATTCAACAGTATCCTAATTACTTCACATTAATTAGTCAGCTTTTAAATTATAAGTCTCCACTGGCACCATCCAACAAGGAAACTTCTTGCCAGTGGCATTTTTGAAACTAGGTGCATCACTTGAATCCAAAAACATGTTAATCAAAGCCTTTAAGAGGATACATGATATGGTTATGTTATTTAGTCAACAGAAAGCACTATGGACACTTATAATTTAGCATTATCCTGCAATATCCCAACTGTGGTTTTCTTTTTAGTTCTCTTTAGTCGCTCTGTCAGTAAAAAAGGTAAAAACTAAGCAGACCTCTGCCAATTCCATACCGATACCATTTGCTACATTAGTTTGTAAGGGAGATGAAAGGAAGGGCTTTTTTGTTCGTTTGTTATTCTCAAGCAGAAAAAGTGCTGGTTATAAAGTTGATGTGCTTCCAAGGCAGTGTTTATATTCAGGTAGATTAGTCTTTTGAACACTGTCTTTGGAGCACCTGGGCACTTCATTGTTTCAAGTCCTTTACTTGTTTATTACTCTGTCATAGGCTTTAGCTGTTGTTTTGGTTTTTTCATCTCATGCAGTTTCACAGCTCTTTTCTTAATTGTTCCTTTAAGGGCCTCTTCTAGATCCACACAGATGAACCCACATGTGGCTATTTCCATTAACGATCAAGGAAAAGACAACTCTTTGAGGCAGGAAAATGATGCAAGTTTGACCTCCAATCACTGGGTTCTTAAAAGGCTCAAGGAAGAAAGAGATTACAATGATTTAATATACCACTTCATGTCAAAATAGGCCTTTATATAATGTCCCTGCAGAACCAAATCTGAACCTAAGCCATTTGCAGAGGAGCAAAGGGTCACCTATGTCAAGGATTGAAGACTTCAGTTTCTGTGAACTGCAAAGCAAACTGACCCCCTTGGACTAATGTGTGGTTGGGAACATAATTATGCTAAGATTTTTGCATATCTCTGAATTTTGCAATACAGTACTTGGCTCAGAAAAAAATGACAGAGCACATCTTTGATCTGACTGCCACTGTAGCTAAACAGGCGAGGCAGGTTTTGAGACAATAAATATCTGTTTATCAAAGGCAAAAGTTGAGAAAAAATATACATACACCACAAGCTGCAACCCATCTTCAAAACCACCTTCAACTGTCTGGGAAAATTATCCTCTGAGCAAAGAGTATAGCACTGTACAGAATGCAAATGTAATGCAGTTAGTGTGTACCTCTGTGCTTGTCCAAGTGCCTTTGTAAATGGTGGGTTTTTCTTTTCTTTTTTGAGGAAACATGCCTCCTTTCTAATCATCTATGTGCCAAGAAACAATATTTATTATGTGTTTGTAAGAACAAATCTTATGCATTAAAAAAAGAGAAAATTGATGTTGGATCAAAGTGTTTCAAAGTTTGCCAAGTCAATATATATATAAAAAATGGAATGGAGTTACAATTAGCTACTGCAGGTATGAAAAACTGGCAGTGTTTCCTCTTATGTAATCAACTGTGAACCTGCTTAATTGTATTTAAACACATACAGAGGCGTGCACGCACACACACACACCTTTTCGCAATAGTTCCCAAAAGCTGACTCAGTTCTTATTGCTATTCAAGTTTGCACAGCTATTCTGAATGTCACTCAACATTACCTGAAACTGCAAGCCATTTCTTTTCTCTGTTCCCAGTTCAGTGGAGCTTCACTTGTAGTTCATTTCAGTAGTTTATTGTTCTAGCCAAAGGCCATGACAAACTTGTAGCAATAATATTAATAAAATACAAAACAAGCATCTATAATAAGCTGACATCCATTATGTAAGAGAAGATACCAGAGAAACCAACAAGCTTAAATTTAGTTTGATTTCAGGTTAAACCTTTGTATTGCCAAAACAACTCAGTGATTTGATCTAGCTCCCTTTTCCTAATTATTTTTTCAGCCAGTGCATAGAGGGCCACTCTGCATGTTACCAAGTTGTAACTATCCACAGGATTTGTCAATCAAAATCAGCACCCACAGAAGATGTGGCACAAACACAGCACATCTCAAAGGAGTTAGGCAATCATCCTCTTTGGCTCTTCTCACAGGACTTGCCCTGACTAGAAGTCTCGACTCCCAAGTTAAACTATTGCTAATCACAGATGGGAGTTCTGGGAGTTATGCCACCAGAACATTATCCCAGAAGAAGGCGGCATATCCATGCAGGATCCATCACCCTCTTTGAATGTTCCACCACCATCCATAACTCCCAGTGCCAGCATATCAAGCAGAAGGATTCCGTCTTAACCTCGTGTGGTCTGAGAGCTTGGAGCAACCAGCCCAGACCTCTTTACACCCAGAGTTCACATGGCAGACTGAGAGAAACAATAGGCTTGACTTCATTCCTCCCAAGATGAGGGAGAGTAATCTTAGTTAAGCCAGGCAGGACAACTTACTCTATGGCATTAACCCCTTCATGTGTTAATTAGACTTAAGCATTTTGGTTATACAAGGCTTGTTATCCTATATTGACAACTGATTTGATTCTTCCAAACTGTTGCAGAATGACATGCTGTTTGATGTCCACTCTAGGCAGGTGTCCCATCACTATCTTTGCTTAGGACCTTGCTAGATTGGTTTTTTATATGATAGGAGATGCTGGGCTTTTTATTTTTTTTTTGCACTCAGCAGTATTCAAAATTATGATCGTAAAAGGACAGTGCTAATGACTGTACCTCAATGTCACTCAGCTCCAAGTGTGAGGAGAGCCTGTGTAAACAGCCGAGATGGGCTACGGCAGAAGGCAGTCCCTTATAGCTATACCATTAAAGGTGTTATTCATACGTTAACTGCAGCTATCATTTGATACTCCAAGAGTGTGAATAAGCTTCTGCCATCGTTCATCATGTTATGAGTCACCCACAAATCAAAGTGTCTTTTCCCACCTCAGGGAAATAATTAGCCAAACAGGAGCCTATCTGCAAGATGATAAAAAGACAAGAATGTGTGTTTTGCATCTCGCTAGATGAATGATTGATGCTGCAAATAGTGTCTCAATTTTCTGTTTTCCCACTCTAAGCATCACTCATTCCTTTCAGGTTTTCCCCATATGCCAAGTATTGCAAACTTACGAAGTGCAATCCAGCTCCTGCTCCACACTGATTTTAAGGGGGAAGCTATTCAAGCCTTTAACATTAACGTTCCTCTCTTCTGACTTCCCTCAAGCCTTCAAGCTTGTAAATACTCTCATCAAGTTTGCTTAAAAAAATTAAATAAATTCCTTAAAAGAAAACATAATGAAAATGATTTATAGGTGGTACATGACCCCAGCCAAGCTTGCAAAAATTTACCACTTGCCCAATAATAAATGCTGGAAGTGTAATGAGACTGAAGGTACTTTTTATCACCTTTGGTGGACCTGCCCGAGGATTAAGGCCTTTTGGGAAATGATCTATAATGAAATTAAGAAAGTCCTAAAGCGGACTTTTTCTAAGAAACCTGAGGCTTTTCTCCTGGGTATGGTCGGCCAGCTGGTGTTAAAGAAGGATAGGACGTTTTTTATGTATGCTACTACAGCAGCAAGAATTCTTCTCGCAAAGTATTGGAAGACACAAGAACTACCTACTCTGGAAGAATGGCAGATGAAGGTGATTGAATACATGGGACTGGCAGAGATGACCGGCAGAATTCGTGACCAGGGGAAAGAGACAGTGGAAGAAGACTGGAAGAAATTCAAGATATATCTTAAAAATTATTGTAAAATTGAGGAGTGCTAGATGTCAGGGAATAAGAAATAGAGAATTGCAGCTGTAACTAATAAGCTAAAGAAAAAGGATTGTAATTAAAGTGAATTAAATAATTATTGGAGTTGCTAAAGAAATGTAAAAAATAAGGATGCAGTAAAAGGGAGGTACGGGGAAGTCGGAGAAATAAGGTGTATGAAAATAAGATAACGGAATTATACATGTTTATATGTTTGTATGTTTTTAGTTTGTTTATTGATTGTTTTAATTATGTGTTTGGAAAACAAATAAAAATTTACTTTTTTAAAAAATAAAAAAATAAAAAATTAAATAAATTATTACAGATTTTCTTGCAAGAAATAAGCAAAACAACCAAACGTGTATTGGAAGTCACCCCAGAACTGGCCCTGCTGAACCACAGGTCTCTCACAGCAGTCTATACCACACAAAATATTTCACACTAACCTGCTTGTAGCACAGAAATGTAGCTTTTCCTCATTCTGGCATCGTTCATGTTTGTCCTCAGCATGTTGCTTTCAATCTAGATTGATACTAGATCCTGCTGCTGTACACTAGGATGGGTGTAGCTACTTGATACACATTTGAAAACCTTCCCCTTGATTAGGTTATGCAAGCCTTTTCCTTCCTGCACCTGCCCCAGCTGAGGGAAGGAGGAAGTGATGATAACCATCTTGATAAATGCCCACCCACAATGCCATTGGGCAGCGGAGGATACAACTCCCACTGATGGGACGGCCAACTTTTCCCCCAATTGGATATGCAGTGGGGCAATGCGAAAATCAATTGTCAACGACCTTTCATTTTTGGAATGGAACTCGTTTCTCAAGAAGCACTTTTCAGGGGGCAACAAATATGCAATAGATCTAGATTGTTTGTGGATTATATAGAAGAAATGTGTGCTTCATTGAGTCTAAAATAAAATGTGCGTACACTCTCTCAGAAATGAAGAGAGAGAAAACAGAACAATGGAGGCTTTCTAAAGTATTGGTTCGGTTCAGTAGAGCAAGTTTCATACAGCGTATATTTAGCCTAGAGAAGAGATGAGTAAGAGACAAAAGCTAACAATTTTCAAACCATTTTTCTGCCCACTGTCATGGAATAGAGATTCAGCACGTGCCTTCTCTTTCAATCTTTAAAACACAGGCCAAACACTTTTTTATTCTACCCAGCTTCTCTAAGCAACTAATAACACATCTTTCTATGATTGATGGTCTTTAATTGATGGTCTCTGGTTTTAATTTGTATGTGTTTTTCTTATTAAAAAAACAAAGCAGTTTACAATAATAGCTCTCTGTATTGTGGCATATAAATATTTTTAAATGAAATAAATGAAAAATATTTGAAGGACTGTCAAACAGATGGAGTTAATTTGATTTGACAGTGGAAACTAGAAGGGCATCCATCAGAGAAGATGTGGGGTTAGACCTGGTAACATTTGAGGTCCCATCCGACTCTATTATTCTAACAAACCCAGTTCATTCAGAACTCCCAAATCAAGGAGGAAATTCTGATTAGGAGAGTATCAGAAGTTTCCCTAGCACTAAGGTTGAGACCTTCTACATTCTAAGTAGAATGTTTAGGGAAGCTTTTAATGTTTAATGTTTGTATTTTAATGTAATGTATTTTAATATTTTGTTGGGAGCTGCCCAGAGTGGCTGGGGAAGCCCAGCCAGATGGGCAGGGTATAAATATAATAATAATAATAATTATTATTATTATTATTATTATTATTATTATTATTATTAGTGCTAGTTTCTAACTCTAATTCACAATCTGGCCTCTCTTAAAGAGCTACGGCTATCATTCACTTTGCCCATACAACCTTGCTGAGCCACTAAATTGACTTCAAAATACTACAAATGTAGGAGCACAAAGTACTTTGGACTAGAGCCAGCAAGAGCTTTTAAAGCTTACAAACTCATTTTGCAGACAAATGCCAACAGTGTATACACTTTTCTTGTAGTTTCAACAGCTTCCTCATGTTCCTCTAAAGGTTAACAAGGCTGAACATGTATGGATGTGTCATCAAAATGGCAATATTACTGCATGCTTGACTCACTGGTACAAGAACTAAAGAGCCTTCCCTTATGTTCCTTCCTAAAATATCCTAAAAATGTGTGTGTGTGTGTGTGTGTGTGTGTGTGTGTGTGTGTGTGAGAGAGAGAGAGAGAGAGAGAGAGAGAGAGAGAGAGAGAGAGAAAGCTTTATTATCTCCAAGTGGGCAGTAGAACCAAGACATATTGATTTTTGTACTGCATTCTGTAGTACAATTGCTATAGTATGACACAAATACTTCTTTCTTTGATATTCTGATCGGATTAAAAATAACTGAAAGAACTTCCCTATACAGGGCTGCCTTCAGATGGCTCGCGAGCCAGATAACTCCAAACCCTCCAACATTTCTCCGATGAAAATAGGGACGTCCTAAGGAAAAGAGGTACATTCTGGGATCAAATCAGAAACCAAGATGGCTTCTGTAAATCTGGGCTGTCCCATCAAGGGTTGTGGAAGCAGACCTAGCACTATTTTAGACACAAGCCAGATGCTCCAAGGGGCCTGAGGACCAGTCTGCATAGGTAGTTTGTTCTTCATTTCTGCACCGCCCCTTATATACCTTTCCATAATTAGGTAAAGGTAAAGGGACCCCTGACCATTAGGTCCAGTCATGGCCGACTCTGGGGTTGAAATGTTCATCTCGCTTTATTGGCCGAGGGAGCCGGCGGACAGCTTCCGGGTCATGTGGCCAGCATAACCAAGCCACTTCTGGCGAACCAGAGCAGCGCATGGAAACGCCGTTTACCTTCCCGCTGGAGCAGTACCTATGTATCTAATTGCACTTTGGTGTGCTTTCAAACTGCTAGGTTGGCAGGAGCAGGGACCGAGCAATGGGAGCTCACCCTGTCACGGGGATTCAAACCACCGACCTCCTGATCGGCAAGTCCTAGGCTCTGTGGTTTAACCCACAGCACCACCTGCGTCCTATTTCCATAATTACCCCAGGGCTATTTGCCTTTTGAGGCAGCTCATCTGGCCTGAATACAAAGGCCAGACTTCTCTAGAAGTGTCTTCACTGTAGCTAATTTTTCTCATCTTTTATAATTTCTGAAAAGCAGAAACATGTGATGAATCAAATTCTAGGAAAATACATGCACCCATTTGACTTTTGAAAGCTGCTTGGGAGAGTTCCAAATTACCCATCACAAATCAAGATCAGCCCAGTCATAAAGCCCAGCTTTTCCTACTGCAGAGCAAGCACTGTCAAAGTTAGCGGTCCAGAGGCGAGTTTTGAGTAAGCAGGCAAGTACAGAGGCAGCGAGGATGGTGCCATCCCTGAGGGGTGTGTGTGACAAAATCCCAACCGAGTCCGATCGCGGCCAAGCCAGATCTCACCCCTAGCCTGGCCGCTGTGCTGGATTGCGCCCCCTGGCCTGGCCGGATCATACACACCGGCCTGGCCACCACGCCGGATCTCACCCCCGGCCTGGCCACTGCAGCGGGGCGCACCTCCCAGCCTGGCCACCAGGTCAGAATGCATCCCCTGGCCTGGTCACCTGGCCAGATCGCGCCCCCTCCCAGGTATGATTGCCTCACCCCCTGGGTTAGGAGTCACAGGGGGCACTGTTACCCCGCGCTCCCATATGGAGGAGGCAGGCAGGGGAGAGGGTGGGAGAGGCAGGCGAGCAAAAACAGAGGGGAGCGGGAATGGGCGCCGTGCTCCCCATCCCTCCCTATGGACAGTTCGCCCTGCCCCTATGGGTGGTTTGCACCACCCCATGTGCCAGAGAGACTCCTTCCACCACTGGGCAAGTCCGTAGATAAACAGATGAGTGAGTGGGCCCAGCCGGAGAACAGTCAGATCCCCTCTCTAGTACCAAGATACTCAGAACGAGCCAGGCACAAATCTGAGGATTTACAGGATTAAGTAGGGCATTACTGCCCTCTGAGTCACCTGATAGCTGCTTGGTAGCTTCTGGCCTCCATCACTGGAGGTGCCTTAGCATAGTGGTGATCAGGCCAGATGCTGCCACATTGATCCAGCTAACACAGTACCTTCCCACTCTGAAAGAGGATACCAGCACACTGCAGTGTGCTAGTGGTGGAGTATTTAAACCTGTAAAATAGAGATGGGAAATTAGTGGTCCTCCAGATATTACTGGACTCCAGCTCCCATCATTCCTGACCATTGGCTGGCTTGGGTTGATGGAGTTCAGCAACATCTGGAGGACCACAGGTTACCCATCCCTGCTGTAATATAGCACAGGTATTTAAATGTGAGCGGATGTTTATAACACCGATCATGTGTGACATCACAGGCATCATCCAATAGGTGCTTGAGGCATTAACACTCCACTCACTAGTAGAATTATGGAGTGGGGAGGGTTTTAAAATGTGGAAGGGGAGGTTTATTGGTTTGTTTTTGGTTTCATATGTTTTCTTTTTTATATTGTGATTTTATGTTGTGAACTGTACTGAGGTCTACAATTATACAGCAGTATACGAATTAAATAAATAATAATGATAAATAAATAATAGTAAATTGCAAAGGAATGTGATTTTCTTGCCTACATTTCCAGATCACAGAAATGCTTTCTCCACAAAAGATATCTAGATTCCCCCCAAAGTCTAGAGTAACTACTGTATTTGCCTTGCTCAAAATCAAATCAAGCAAAAAGCTCTATAGCAGGCATGGCCAAACATGGCCCTCTAGCTGTTTTGGGACTACAACTCCCATCATCCCTAGCTAACAGAACCAGATGTCAGGGATGATGGGAACTGTAGTCCCAAAACAACTGGAGGGCCAATTTGGCCATGCCTGCTCTATAAGCTGCACAGTCCTAAGCACATGTACTAGGAAGCTGGCTCTACTGCACTACTGACCAACCTGTCTTAGTATCTTTCAGTGTTTGGTTAGACCTGCGCCACTCTGCGAGTCCAAGCCAAGCCAAGAACATTATGCTGCCAGAAGCAGAAAAGTAGATGGTTTCTCTGTCCAAGGTCCAGGTCAAATGGTGCACAAGGTTAGCTAAATCGTTTTAATACCTGAGGCGGGGGGGGGGGGATCTGACACGTGGCTCTTCTTGGGAGTAAAATGCAGCAATAGTAAATGAAACAACGAGGAACAAGCCTCCTAATAGGATGGCTGGCCAAGCTGGTTGAGGCTGATGGGAGTTGTAGTTCAGGGACATCTGAAGAGCCACAGGGATTATTAGCCACACCTGCCTGACATGGAGCGAGCAAATCAGACTGGTGTGAATTCAGTGATCATCACAACAGGATGGCAAAGGATGCTAACAAGCTGCCGGAGCACTTAATCCTCAAACAAGTTAAACTAGACAACATGTAGGAGATACATGGATAGCATCTCAACTGGTGTTTTCTGAATGAAAAACCAGCATTAGAAGTTATTGCGAACAGAAGTGGAAGGAGCAATTCCTGAATTTCCTTTGTTTGTTTTCCCACTCATTATGCTCCCGTCCCCCCACCGAATCTGATCCGATATCACATCAACAGTGGGGAAGTTCTGGGAGGCTACCTAGTTTTATCCTCTTGTTTTGGGGCTGAAAATGATTTGGTCTGCCTCATATGCTGGGCTGTCCAAAATACAGTGGCAATATCATCACTTGAAGTCAACAGAAGTAATCAATCTGGCTTGAACTCAAATGCTTCTGCCTAACTGGTTTGTGAACTGAGCCAAATGTCTCTTTCATCAACAGCAGTGATAAATTGGTATTGGCAGTGTTTATTTAAAACAAAAGGCTCCTTTATGGGGCTCCAGAAGAGGCCAGGGGGCCCTCTGGCCGGCAGTTTTAGTGCAGTCAGGAGTTCTTAGTCAAAATATATTAGAACCTCTAAAAGGGGAAAAGACAAATATACCCCAGTATAATTAGCAGCAAAGCTGTATTTGAGATTATGTGGTGAAATACATTTTAAAATTCTTAATTGCATTTTGTAACGCCCCATCATATATCCACAAGCTTCAAGATAAGGACACAGTTCATCCTTCTTTCAGGCCTCAACTCTTTACAATTTCCTGATTTTCATACTCCTTCCGGTTAAAAAGTCAGACTGATCTACCGACTTCCTGCAATCTTTCTGATCTCTCTTCATTTCCTCCGCAGCCATTACCATACTCTTATCAGAACTGGGAGCAAATAAGTGGTATGGATCCTGACATAAATATAGGAAGGGCCTCTTGATGTTGACTAGCAAATGGGGTAGAAATTTGGTTTGGGTATGATTTTAATGTAAAGCTGCCTAATTTGTGCTTTCCAAAACAACAGTGAACCAAAACACAGCTCTCCTTAAAAAAAATAAAAAATGCATTTCTCCAAATTTTGTGGTGCAGTTCTCCAACAAAGTAATGTGTACAAGAATGTGCATCTTAATGGAAATGCATTAGGAAATATTGTTTGCAAAAAAAATGTGTATCAAATGAATTTTGCACTAAAATACTGATGAATTTAAAATTGCAAACTGACGCAGAAATGTGGAGACCTGGATTTAAGACTGGAAAAGTGAAATTGAGAGATTCCTCTGTCCCTAGTGCCGATCCAGTAGGTCCTTAAACTAAAGAAATATATAGCCTTAATTATGGAAGATTCCTGTAAGGGATTTGTCTTCTTGACAGTCAGAGTCAATATTGTTAGCAGTGAGGTGGAAGAGCAGAGCAATTCCTTGCCAGCCAATGTTTTCATATTTTGCATAAACTGATGGGCCTGTAATTAAAGGGGAAAACAGGCCATCCAGAAGCAGAGCAATCTAGCTCATCCACTGTGCTGGACTCCTTCCAGCAAAATCTCTTTATTACACAAAAGTGCCAGCTCACCCATCTGCGACAAAGGATGTAAGTTGTTCCAATGAAAACGAAGGGATCCCATGCTGGAGAGTACTTAAAGACCCTGTCAAACAGGCAGCCAGACAAGGGAACATGCTGCACTTGTTGTGCCAAGAAGGCTGCCATGACCCTGGAGTAATATCCCCTCATCTAGCTCAGTCAGTAGAGCATGAGGCTCTTAATCTCAGGGTCTTGGGTTTGAGCCCCACACTGGGGAAAAAGATTCATGCATGACCCTCATGGTCCCTTCCAACTCTACAATTCTAAGATATGACGGGGAGGAAGGGGAGGACTCTGGAGTGGAAGGGGAAAGGCATGCAAGACCATCTCCACCCCCCAGCTGGATAATGTGGTACTGCCATCATCTGACTCAGATGACTCCACTGCGGAAGGAAGACCTGAGGCTCTCCTGCTTAGTTGCAGTAGAACGTTACTGGAGAAGGATGCTCACTTTTCAGTAGAGCGGCATCTCCCAGGACAGGTGGTGTGAACCATTAGACTGCACCTGCTACCATAGAAAGGCTCAGTTTCAGCTTGTGACTTGCCCAAGCAACTTCACAGCTCCGCATCCCCCAGAACGCAGCATGATTCTTTGCGCTGTGATTTGCCTCCTGTCTGAAATTTGCCCTGCCTTACGCTCTGGTGGGGCCTTGCTGTGCTGCAGGGCACAACAAAGGCACACTTAAGAATGGAGAAGGGAAAGAGTAATACGGAGTATGTACTATTTTGCCTTAAGGCAAAACCGTATCTGTTGGGCAGAGGTATGGTTTTCAGAAACATAGTGCTTCAGCTACACCAAGCCAGCGGCATTCTATATAAAAGAGGGGTACATCTCACATTTGTTGGGGATAACTCCCTCAAGGTGGCTACCGCCCGATTCCCAGGGACACTTGGGTTGCTTCCAGGTGACCTGTTCATTGAGAATTCATCCTGATTTGTTTGTGGGGAGTTTAGAAGACGTCTTAAAGATACTTTATTTCCCACTTCCCGGTGAATTTTCCTCATCACCTTCCTTATTGCAAAAAGTCTCACCTTTTGGGCAGTTTTGTTGTGCAAGAGCTTGAAACCAGCTTTAATTGCACAACCTGAATTTGCTGGTATATGACTAAACTCCACCCAAACACAGCAACAGTCTGGAAGCATCCTTCGGAAGCAAATATTCCACCGAGACCAGCACTTTGCCATCTCCAAAATGGAACGGTACTTCCCCACTTCCAAGTTCTACATCTGTGAGATCTAAACTACCGTATTTCTTGCTGTATAAGATGCGCCCGACCATAAGACGCACCTAGTTTTTAGAGGAGGAAAACAAGAAAAATATTCTGAATCTTTTATTTCTGTAGAGCCTCTTTTCAAAAGCTTGATTTTGCAAGTGAACAGGAGAAGCATTTTAACAGGCATCAGTGCTTGGATTTCGTTCTCTCACAGGAAAAAAAATGGGATCATCTGGCCGTTTGGAGAGACAGAGGCACATGGTTTGAGCAGTGATGGAATCCAAGACTGATTGAAGAGGGAAAACAAGAATAATGTTCTCCTGTCTGTTTGTTAAGTTGCTCAGGGGGCTAAACAAGGGCTATCACACAACAACCTCACAACAACCCAGTGAGGTTAAGGTGGCCCTCTCTGTGCAGTGCCTCTCCAGCGAAGCGGGAGGAGAAACAGAAGGGGCTCCGTTTCTCCTCCCGCTTCGCTGAAGGGGCGCTGCACAGAGAGGGAGAGCTGCGCAGCGCCATTCGCTCCATAAGACAAATACACATTTCCCCTTACTTTTTAGGAGGAAAAAAGTGCATCTTATGGAGCGAAAAATACGGTAATCTTAACCTGCTGGTGAATGGCAGGTAATACATTTAACATCAAAAACAACAGCAACATTTCCAGCCCATGTGTACATGAAAACAAAAAATGGAAATACCTATACCTTCCCATTCAACCCAGATCCTTCAATCCGTTCCCTTCAAGTCCTATAATCAACTGGTTGCAGGACCTGCAGCTCCAAATCCTCAGATGAACTCATTTTAAATGAGTGTGATAAACCACATATAGGATGCCGGTGGCTCATCTAGGTATCAGTTTGATCTGGCAGCAGTGCCAGCTTGAAACACATGGTAGGTGATGGCATTCATTGCACATTTACATGCCAGATATTGCTCACTGCTTAGACTTGTTTGTGTGGTGTAGGCAATCCACTCTTCTGCCCTGGAGAAAGGGAGTGTCTCAGCACTAGGGGCCTCATCTCTCAAAACAAGGCTGAAAGTGTCTCGTGATATTCTGCAACTTGGAGGCTGGCCCATTGAGAAGAAGATAGTGGGGCTGCCTACACATGATGTATGCCTGATTCACACATGCATGATGCATGTTTGGTGTCATCATACAGTTTCACATTGCTTAATAACTTGCGCAGCATCACAGACGCCATAATCCCAAGAATATTGAGGGGTCCCCACACAATGTCCTGAAGTCACATGTGCAATGGCTCCGTATTCAGCCTCAACGATGCAGGAGGGGCTCTACTGAATATTTCCCAAGACCATAATGCACACTCACACTGCAATGTACGCATAAGCAACCTACTTTCAGCAGCCAGGAGCATCATAATCAGACACTGGAGGGACCAGTTAGGAGTGAACATGGACCACCAGTACCAAACTGTATGGTAAACAGCCCTACTAGAAAAGCTAATCAACACATTGAAACAAGCAAGGGGACCCATACAAGAGGATTCCCCTTTACTGCATACGCGGCCCAACAAGACGACAACAGGAACCCACAGCAACCCAGCATTAATATAGCTAACTTGACCCAACAACCCCTCCTTCTCACACACTGCAGTCAACTGAAGGCAAGCAACCAGGTCCTGGGTCCCCAACTTCTCTTAACGCCCAGTGGCGTAGCGTGGGGATGCAGGGGGGGCCAGCCGCACCGGGCGCAACATCTGGGGGTTAGGGTTAGGGGGCGCAAATCCACAGGTTAGGGGGCACAAATCCATGGGTTAGGGGGCGCAAATCCACGGGTTAGGGGGCGCAAATTACTTGCCTTGCCCCAGGTGCTGACAACCCACGCTACGCCACTGTTAACGCCAATGAAAACAAATGAATAGAAAAAGAACCTACCCACATGGCGCGGACACCGAAACCTTTGACATACACCATATAAGGGAATGAACGCTTACTATCCCCCCTCACCCCCTTCTCTCTCCCCACATCTCTCTTCTCCCCCAAGCCTTATACTGTTTGAAACATTAATGTCTCACATCGAATATAACTGATCTGTAGAAAGGATTCTATGAACGGAAAACAAATGCCTTATGTACTTTTGTAACCCAA
The DNA here is from genome assembly GCF_964106915.1 of Podarcis gaigeae. Lineage (NCBI taxonomy): Eukaryota > Metazoa > Chordata > Lepidosauria > Squamata > Lacertidae > Podarcis > Podarcis gaigeae. Next base: position 48,154,166 of record NC_139687.1, on the reverse strand, counting down.
TTAAATATTTAATAAAAACAAAATTTTAAATAATGGGGGAGGGGGGCTGGCTCCTCAGAAAAAACAAAAGATTGAGGCGGGCCCAAATGCATCAGCTCCCTGCAGCCCTTGTGCAGCATAGCAGCAACTTTGTGGCACAGGAAATCCAGCTTAACTCTGACTTCTGCCACCATCCTTAGGCATGGCACTATCTTTCAGCCTCAGTACTAGCCCTCCCATCTGCAATATGGGAATAATATCAGTGACCTACCTTACAGAGCTGATATACGAATTGCAGAAGTAATGAACGTCAGAGGCACAAATGGTGGCAGTGAGAGTTACTCTTCCCATCCCCTGAAGACATCTCACAACACAGACTATGAATGGCAGGACAGGGCAGGAAGAGACATTGCAGACTCATACACACCCCACCCCCCTGCAATGCTATCCAGCAAGTGATAGGCTGCAGCAATCCTGTGCAGCACACAATTGCATCTGATTCCCTAAGGGCCATTTCATACATTTTTTTAAAAAAAGGTAGAGGACCCCTGACAGTTAAGTCCAGTCACAGACTATTCTAGGGTTGCGGCACTCATCTGGCTTTACTGGCCAAGGGAGCCAATGTTTGTCCACAGATAGTTTTTCCGGGTCAAGTGGCCAGCATGACTAAGCCGCTTCTGGCACAACAAAACACCGAAACCAGAGAAGCGCAAAGAAATGTCATTTAACTTCCCACCGGAGTGGTACCTATTTATCTACCTGCACTTTGATGTGCTTTCGAACTGCTAGGTTGGTAGGAGCTGGAACAGAGCAATGGTAGTTCACTCTCATGGGGATTCGAACTGCCGACCTTCTGATCGGCAAGCCCAAGAGGCTCAGCGGTTTAGACAACCCACATTTCTCGCCTGATGCACTCAACAGGGACCTGCCGCTAATCCCACCACTGTCTCGAGAGTGCACTGATGCGACGCATACATTTTCGAACACCTCTTTGATAGGAGCAAATAGACACAGGCTTGGGGACAGTTGCAAAGCCATGGTGGTCAGGGCGAGGCAGAAAGCGATTTGCAGGGGGAAAGCAGCCAGTGGGAAGAAGGGTGCTCAACCCTTCCCCCACCCCCACATTCCCCCTGCAACCCCTTTCCCCAGCTGCTGTTCCTTGCAACCTGTCAAAACACTGCATTGACATCCTCTAAGGTCACCCCCAGGCAGACAGCATTTCACAGGAGGCATTCAAGGAAGCATGTGCTGGAAATTTATGGTAGGTTGGCACAATTAACGTGGAATAAAGTGCTTTGTCGCCCTAGCAGAACAAATCCACTTTTGAAAAAAGACAGACATGGATTCTTTGTGGTTAAGAAAGTGTTGAGGAAGAACACAGAAAAGTGTAGGATGAATGGATGGTTAACGAGAAAATGTATAACCATCAGACTTGCAAATCAGGGTGTCTGACCATCCCTGCGGAACCTCGCCACAATCAAATCAGAACAAATGCTCAGTAAAGTCTAGACCAGTGTTTCCCAACCTTGTGCCTCCAGCTGGTTTTGGACTACAATTCCCATCATCCCTTGCCACTGGTCTTGCTAGTCAGGGATGATGGGAGTTGTAGTTCAAAAACAGCTGGAGGCACAAGGTTGGGAAACACTGGTCTAGACACAGTCTAACCTCTGCATGAGCTTTGAGCTAGCAAATCAGGATGCATGCACAGTAAGCAGGTTGTGTTAAGGAGCCCTAAAGCAGGCACAGGCAAACTCGGCCCTCCAGATGTTTTTGGCCTACAACTCCCATGATCCCTAGCTAACAGGACCAGTGGTCAGGGATGTTGGGAATTGTAGTCCCAAAACCTATGGAGGGCCGGGTTTGCCTATGCCTGCCTTAAAGCAATCTTCCCTTGCCTACAGATGAGATTTAAATCAGATTCTTGCCAATTGATCTAGAATGCCTGCACCACAAAGTTAGATACATATTGACTGGATCACACACCCAATATTCCTTGTCTCTTCCACCCCACAGTAACACTCACACCTAGAACAGTACAAGAGAGGCTCAGATGCATTTTTAAATCTCTTGTGAAAATGCCCAGTCCATGTCATTATTACCTTCCTACATTGCAACTGATATGCCATAAAAAATCCCCCCTAGTGTAACGAAAGTTCAATTTAACCATTCTAAATCAAACTTACTTAACATATTATCATTATATCACCTCTTTTTAAAAAAACAAAAACAAGAAGACTCCATAATGCAAGTAATTTGAAAGTAAGCAAAACTCCCATCTTAGATTTGATTTGATTTAATTTAATTTAATTTAATTGTTCGCAGCATTTCTATCTGGCTTTTCAGCTACAATGTTTCAAAGGAGATCTAATCAAATCTGAAGTTTTCCAGGCCCCAGGGAAACTGTTCTAATGCAGAAACATGGCAAAGAAACCTCAAACAGAAAACCAATCATCTGAAACAATATTAGTAAAGGCGGGACTCTGAAGCTAAGTAAGAAGAACCATTATCTCCCTTTTTTCAAAGCTTACATACAAATCACATACAAGTCTGGGTATTCCTAGCGTGCGTGCAAACACCCACATCCATCCACAAACCTTATGGAGCACATCCATCATTTAGAGCAGGGGCAGCCAATGGTGCTGCCCCCCCCCAAAATATTGTTGGACTTCAGATGCAATCATCCCTGACCATTGGGGTGATGGGAGCTGTAATGTGGTACCTGCCAGATGTTTGCTGAACTACCTTTCGCTGTAACAATATGCTCAGAAAATGCTCTGGGAGAAAATTGCATTATAATAGCAGTATTTCTTTCTTGAACTTATACTCTGCACCTTCCCCTCAAAGGAGCCCAGGGTGACAAGCATACTAAAACAATACAATTGAAGCAGTTTTCCTAAAAGCAAGTGCCTACTCTGAACTAATAATCTGAGGGTTCCCAGGATTTTCAGCCATCAGGTGCCCAAGTAAACAGGAATGTTTTTAAACTTCCTGAAAATTCAACAGTGGAGACACTGAGTGCATTTTCAACTGATACTGTCCTTCTAAGTGATACAGAGGAATGGTCCGCATCAGTATCTCCCCAGGTATCTTCATGAATGATATTAGATATGCACACAAGCGTCCAACTCTTTTTCTCCTTCACACCTCTGTGTGGGGAATAACCATGGGTGCAGCAATCTTAAGACTGAAAGAGCTGCAAGCTATAAATGATTTGCCTACGGCGGCCATCAAAACTTAAGCAGAATTGGAAGTGTTCCTAGCAGAGGCCATCTTCTCAAGATGATTGAGGGGGCGCAATGCAACATTGTGATGTCACACAAGGAGCCAGGGGGCGGAGCCGAACACCCTCTGAGCATTGAGGGGGCCCAGCCCCCTCAAAAAAACAAAAACCACGGAGGGGAAGTGACTTGGCCCCTAGGACCTGGCACATTTGATCCATAGATAGGGCGTTCCAGAGTAGCTTGAATGCCCAGGAAAAACTGAAAGGTTTGTGCCTGCCCCCCAAATATCTGCAGAGGTAGATTCCTTGGACCATGGCCAGAAAGGTCCACTCTCTAGTCACTACTCAGAAGGTGGGGAGACATGGAGGAAGGTCTCTGATGACGACTGCAATTTTCGGGCAGACTGGGGAGGTGAAAAGTGGCTGTTGGTTCCCCATGTACCTTTGGAGGAGCTGTGTGTTTTTCACCTCCAACTTATTTTCATCGGTTGTTAAGTCTGAGGTCATGAAGGCAGTTTCAGCGAGTTCAAGTGACACCCATATGGGGTGCAGAAGGTGAGTGGCGTCACGAGATGCCTACAGGCACAATGTGGTTTTTTTTAAAGAAAAAATAACAACCACCCAGAAATGCCTCCTAAACGACTGAAGTCAATGCAGCCTCACAAATTATTACGCGAACAGTTCAAGCAACAGGTCCTTGCTTTCTGCTGTTTTTAGCAGAGCTCACCAAACTAGCAAATGATTAGATCCTTAACCAGCTGCCGACGATCACACACACTCCGTGCTGTTTCATAACACTTTGATATTCGTTTTATGAAGGTACAAAGAGCTTCCCTTGCTCTGTCAGTAAAATTACAGACCATGTTATATGGTACGTACATTTAAAAGACAAACTCTCTATTTAAAGGAACAGACCAGCTGTAAGACTAGGTTAAAACCACAGTACTCACACTCGAGTAACAAAGTCTGGTTCGATCCATGCCAGCTCGGGAAAGTCTTCCTGGACGGGGAAAATTAAAACCCAGTGTTGGTAAGATAGTTTTCAACTGATTCAGTAAATCCAGAGAGAAAGCAAGACCCGGGAGAAGCGAAAGGAGCACGACCACAGGCAGAACGAGAAAATCTGTACAGTTTGGAGCTTAGAGCCTTAGATATTCAGCCAATCATCTCGGTGGGAAATGGAGGAGGAGCCAGGATTGCAACATTAATGTTCCTTGCTGCAGGCAAAACAATGATTTTCTTCACTATGCTAAATGTCCTGAGACTGACAGCTTTACAAGGTTACAGGGGACAGATTACATGGATGTAGCAATGGAGACATATTTTAAGCCTCAGATTTACATTTTTAAGGTGCCTGTGTTTATGTCCAAGCGCACAAGAGAAACTTGTGTGTATGCTTTTAAATTCGCCTTCAGTGTACTTTCCCTGCAAAGGGCTTGCAGACATCCCTACGCACGGCAGGAAAAATCATACACATGAGAAAGAGCAAAGCCTTTCGAATCTGAAAAGGGCTGATAGTGATTTGTGTGCCATTTTGCACTGATGTGAAAGGAACAGGACTAAAATTTATCTGAAGAGGCTTGGCAGAGACTCTGTCAGTGAGGGAACTAAAACAGCCACAGCTGTCAACACCGGGCAGAATTTTTGCCAGGATTATCAGGTAAGTTTTGTACACCCAGGTAGCAGAATTGTGTATCCTAGTAGCCATTTTCAGATATGGATGTCATGGAACCCTATAGAGAAGTGTGAAAAGGAGGGAGCAGGAACGGAGGAAGTTAATGCTCCAATCCCTGTTCATTAGCAAGTCTGACATAATATTATGTGTACAGACAAGATTCTCCTTGCAACCAAGAATAAGGAAAAAGGAGCTAAATCCACAGCTGTATAATACCTTTATTAATAGGACCAACCTAATTGTAACAAAGCAGTGGGTAAACTTTTTGGTTCTCCAGAACTGTCTATCAGAAACTACTAGCCCAGGTTCAAGGTTCTTGTGTTATTTCACAAAACCCTAAATAACTTGGGCCCAAGGATCAGCTGATCTCTCATACTCCACCTCAATCACTGAGATCCTTTGTTTGGTGCTACAGACTGGTTGGACGCAAAGGAATGGTGGGAGGAACCAGCTGGGGAACCACCAAGAGGAAAAGGCCCAGAGGCCAGGGATTGGTGGTGGGACAAAGAGGAGTGGTCACAGGGAGAAGAGGAAGAAGACTGGGAGGTGACAGAGGAAGCTGAAGGAGTAACAGGGCTTAGTGAGAAGGGAGAGCCTGTGGTAGGGAGAAGTTCAGAACCAGAGGCAGAAGCTGAAGCAAGAGGTTGGCAGGACAGAGGTCAAGAGGCAGAGATGAGTCAGGCTGGTGAAATGTCATGGATGTCTTCCCCTCCTGCTGTGACCAGTTCCCCTCCTGCCCCTTGTCTCCCAGAACCAGAAGAGGCATGAAAAGGGCAGAGGAGGGGTTCGCCATGTGCAGGTGCAGTCTCAGATTGCTTGGGAAAACCACGAAGAGGAGGGGGCTTAGGCAGCTGTGGGGAGGCAGGGACCTTCAGTCTCTGCAACTGCTTCATGGGGGGCAAGACCTACCAGTGATGTGTGGCTGTGCTCATTAGGACTTACCCACCCGCCCCAGTGCAGATCCTGTTTTTGCTAATAAAGAGTTAAATTCAACTTGCTCAGTGTGATTTACTGCTGTCTCATTCCTGCCAATGGTATGTCTGCAATGAATGAGTTGAGTTTTTCTTCATTAGGCCTGACACTACTGTGCAGAACATGTTTTTGTTAATAAAGTGTTAACTCCAACTTGCACAGTGTGATTTATTGCAGGCTTGCTCCTAACAATGGGGCACTTCTGGTGGCTCCCCATGCCTCTGGGTTTCGGTTGACTTCCATTAGGGGCCAAGTGTTTAGTGTGGCAGGCCCTGCCCCACAGAACTCCCTGCCAGCAAAAATTCGGCAGGAACCTCTTCAGATGTCTTTTAGCTGACCAGTATTTACAGATGCTTTATTGATGTTTTTGATTATGTTTTATAAATATTGGTTTTATGATGTCTTGTATGTTGTAAGCTGCCTTGGTATACTTTATGAAAGTGCAGATTATAAATATTTAAGTAAAGATATTATCAGGTTAGGCGGTACACAAACAAAGGGAGGGGGATGAGGAAAAAAGAAAACAGTACAAAAATTAGGCTGGATGCTACAGTCCTAAGATTTGCATTTAGACTCCATTCCAAGATGGAGGTTGCAGAAGGAATTGTTACTGCATATATTGGGCTAACACTTAGGAACGTGGGATAAAGAAGCAGTGATTGATCCTCATCTTTGATAATATAAAGCCTGGTTGTTACTCAGATCTTTCTTACGCCTTCGCTAACCTGTGTGCTTTGTTTAAGGTGTGAAACACATCTGGGTGACAATCAGGCTTTATGTTTTCAAAAATGAGATCATTTTTGAATGAACTGAGTCAAAAATGGCTCTCAGGTGCTCCTTTCCCCTGTCGTTCTGAAGCCTCCAGGGCCCGCACACCAACTCTTTCTGCCAGCTACCAGCAGCAGAACCTGTGACAGTTGTTGCTCCCCCATCATGGTAGAGTCCCATCAGTACCAAAGACTCTCCCTTCTGGGCATGGAGGCTGGTGGGACCCTAGCCTATGTCCCATCCTTATTCCCCTCCCAAAACATCAACACTACGGGACAGAATTGTACCCTAAGTAACCACAAGTGTATTGGCTCACATTTGCCCAGTGCTACCCCTACGCTCTTCCGTCCTATGAACTTTAGTTTTAATTGATCAATTCATTACATTTTTTTTAAAAAAATCCCACCCTACCTTGAAAACATATTTATACTGCATCTTTTAATTTAAAACAAAACCACAAGATGGCTTCCATTTAACTAGCAATCTATAACACGTGGTTAACTTAAGGACATAATAGATACTAGTCAAGGAGTCTCCTCCTTGATCTCTGTGCTTGATGCTGCAATAAGAAATTAGCAATGACTTGCATTGATTTGTAGAGATTGTGTATTAATGGTTTTATAACGATGGAAATAAATAAATAAATGGTACACAAAATACAATCAAATCATTATGAAATACAATGCAATAATCATTAAAACAGAACCGCAGAAAAGATCTGATTGCTCCTGGGAGCTTGTGAGCAGAACTTGTAAACAGGGGCTTTTGTGAGGGCATATAGCGGAGGTGTTTAAGGGGGAGGCCTGGAGTGCTGTCATGGTGTATATAGGACCAAGAGAGATGGATAGCAAAAGAGCTGCTGCAGTGACTTGCAACACCTGCCTGAGAACTCCTGCCTGAGAACGTTGCAAAACTACACCAGATAAGCTGGCCATGTGTTGTTATTAGGTCAAAAGTTTAATGGTGTTTTATTATCCGTTTTTGATAATGTGTGTTTTAATGCTTTTGCTAAACTGTGTCCATTTTCTACAAGGAAGCTGCAATGGTGTTTTGCACACCTGGGACAGATGTGTGGTTTTTAGGAAGGTGTAATGTTATGAGTTTATAGGGGCCTTGATTCCCTTAAATTCCTGGGTCTAATGGGTGTTGAATTACCGTATTTTTTGCACCACAACACTCACTTTTTTCCTCCTAGAAAGAAAGGGGAAATGTCTGTGCGTGTTATGGAGGGAATGCCTACGGGTGGCGGGGGGGATCTGCTGCAGTCATGAGCAGAGGATCCATGGGTTCCCCTTCCTTCCCTCATCCGTGGACCGCTTTGAAACAGCAAAGCGGGAGAAGAGCCTCTGAGTGGGGAGGAGAGAGGGACAGAGAGCCTGCTTCTTTAAAGGAGCAAAGCGGGAGGGGAGAGGAGCCGCTTACACGAGTGTTAGCAGCTCCTGTCTGGTTGGTTGCTTTAAAGCAAGCAGGCTCTCTGTCCCTGTCTCCTCCCCACTCAGCTCACTACATAGCCTGCTTGCTTTAAAGGAGCAAAGTGGGAGAGGAGAGGAGCCTTCTCACCTTATACCCCTCTCCTGCATTATTAGCAGCATCCTTCTCCACACACCCCATGTGTGCTCCTTGTCCCTTGAGTGCTTTTCCTTCCCTCCCCACTTAAAATGAGGTTACAAAGCACAGATCCACATGGATCCTCAGGATTTTTTCACTGGGTCACCCCAACTTCACCATCAGACCACATAGCATGTCCATGGCTACATCTTGCACACAAAAAAAACAACCACGCACCCACTGTTGCCTGGGGCCACAGTGGTGCAAAAACGTGGTTACAAAGCATGGATCCACAGGATTTTTGCATTGGGCTACTCCAAACTTACTGTCAGATCACATGTCTGTGGCCACAGCTTGAACCACAAAAATCATACATCCGCTGTTTCGTTTAGAATATTTTTTTTCTTGTTTTCCTCCTCTAAAAACTATGTGCGTGTTATAGTCAGGTGCGTGTTATAGAGCGAAAAATACGGTAATACTTGGAGTATTGAGATGGGCTGTCCCAAGGAGAAGGCACAGCTGCCACCACTGCTCCAACCCTGAAGGCTAGACCGGGCAAGGCGTCCCTCAGTGAGGGAGTCTGTCATGGGGGGCACCTCATTGCGCCCTCTCAAAAAATGTGCCCGGGGCTTGCTGTAGATTAAAATGCTCTAGCACAGGCACCACCAAACTCGGCCGTCCAGATGTTTTGGGACTACAACTCCCATCATCCCTAGCTAACAGGACCAGTGGTCAGGGATGTTGGGAATTGGAGGGCCGAGTTTGGGGATGCCTGCTCGAGCACGACAATGCCACTTAAAACAAACAAACAATGAACCTTTTGCAGTAAGAAAAGTGACAGGGTAATACACCAAAAACTCTAGTGAGAAATTGCTTAACTGTGCAAGCAAATCAAGATGAATACTCATTGCCATATAACCTCCCTGCAAATAAATCTGAACAAATGTTCAATGAAGAGCATTCAGATCACCAAGTTTACTTGTTATAATAATAAATAATAATAATAATAATAATAATAATAATAATAATAATAATAATTTATTATTTATTATTTATATCCCGCCCATCTGGCTGGGCTTCCCTAGCCACTCTGGGAGGCTTCCAACAAAATATTAAAATACCGTAACACATCAAACATTAAAAGCTTCCCTAAACAGGGCTGATCAAACGCATCCATTCTGGAGGAAATCAGCCCTGAGTGGTCACTGGAAGGACAGATCGTGAAGCTGAGGCTCCAATACTTTGGCCACCTCATGAGAAGAGAAGACTCCCTGGAAAAGACCCTGATGTTGGGAAAGATGGAGGGCACAAGGAGAAGGGGACGACAGAGGACGAGATGGTTGGATGGTGTTCTCGAAGCTACAAACATGAGTCGGACGAAACTGCGGGAGGCAGTGGAAGACAGGAGTGCCTGGCGTGATCTGGTCCATGGGGTCACAAAGAGTCGAACACGACTAACCGACTAAACAACAACAACAAACAGGGCTGCCTTCAGATGTCTTCTGAAAGTCTGGTAGTTGTTGTTCTCTTTGACATCTGGTGGGAGGGCGTTCCACAGGGCGGGCGCCACTACCGAGAAGGCCCTCTGCCTGGTTCCCTGTAACTTGGCTTCTCTCAGTGGGGGAACTGCCAGAAGGCCCTCAGCGCTGGACCTCAGTGTTCGGGTAGAACAATGGGGGTGGAGACGCTCCTTCAGATATACTGGACCGAGGCCGTTTATTGAACATTCGCCCCAATTTGCTTGCACAAAGCTTCCTGCAATAAATAAACTCTGCTTAAACTTTACACAAGACAATTGGGGTGAATGCTCAATAAACTAGTCATCTGGAGGAGCCCCAGGATAGCTGTCCTTGTACGTGTGCTTTCCACTTTTTGCAGCATGTGAAGTGGTCACCCTAAGAATTGACTGACCCAAACACCACTGTGGTATTAAGAACCAGCATGAGATAAGGAAATCTGTCCATTTTGGTTTCCTTCAGGTTTGCATTTTTTCAACCTTAATTTCAATTCCTCACATTTCCATATCACTTGATGCATTATTATTATTATTATTTTGGTACTCAATACATGGACAGAGAATTGCACTGCAGCATTTGGAGAAATGTGAATTCTGAAGGATAGCTGTGTCTCGATTCCTGGACCACTTCAGAACATGCAAATCATGGTAAGATCAGTTTTAAATGCAAGATCCATCCAATGTCTTCCCCCTGCCCAATCTCTACTTGAAACTGGCATGTACATTTAAGCTTCCTGGTAGGTGGCCTATGAAATTCAAATACATGCTCAAATGTGAAAAGGGGCAGCTGGAGATTCTTGTTCCTGGTTTATCTCCAGCAAAGCCTATTTCTGTCAATCAGAAGAAATCCTCCTTCCTAAATTTTTGTTGTTCTTAATATTAGCACCTAATAAAAGTGCTCATGATAGGGGTAAATATAGTTTCTTTCCAAGAGAGAAATGACAAGGGAGGAAATGAAAAATGCTGAAACAGTCATAGGACACATCTACACCATCCATTTAAAGCCCCCCCCCCCAAATCCTGGGAACTGTAGTTCATTAAGGGTGCTGAGAGTTCCTAGGAGACTCCTTTATTCATCTCACAATTCCCTGAGTTCTCTGGGAAGAGGAACAGATCCTCAAGTTATTATTGGTCCATGCTGAAAAAATGACAGCAACTCCACAATCCACAACTGGGCAATACCTTTATTAAGATCAATTAAAAATGTGGCAAGCTTTTGAGATCTCCAACACTCTTCCACCGGGCATTCGCCTTGATTTGCTGGCACAAAGCTTACTCAGGGGTTAGATTTTATATTGTTATAAGTTAGTGGGGTGCGAGGCACCCTAAATTCGTGGGTCCAATAAAAGTTAGAATTAATCAAGGTTAGAAGAGTTAAACTGTGTCAAGCACTGAACCCCTGGATCCAGTGCTTGTGTTAAAAATACAAGCCAAGCCATCCTGGGGATTTCTCGCTGAGTGTGGGTCATTAGGTTAATGACTTGGCCATCATAAGGCTTTGTTTCCCCAACAGAGGCAGGGAGGTGGGCAATTAACAAAGCAGTTGCTCTGTGCAGAAGGGTGTGAACCCCTCCTTCCCCTAGAGTAGGCATGTCCAAAATCTGTTTTGGGGGCCTAACCCTGCCAATCGGTTGATTTAATCCAGCCCCCGTGGCAATATATGTCCTGGGGTAAAATCCTTAAAAAAGCTCAGCAACTTAAAGCTCAACAACTTCAATCCTAAAAAAAAAGCTCAACTTTGTTTGGCCCTCACTCATGTTCACTTCATCAAATCTGGCCCTCTTTGAAAAAAGTTTGAGTACCCCTGCTCAAGAGAGTTTGCGGCGGGGGTGTGTGTGTGTGTGTGAAATTTTAGGATGGCAGTTGACAGTGATGTACTAGCAAAACTGACAGGCTGTAAAAGGAGACAGACAACATGGCTGATTTCTGTTTTGGATCTAAGGCTGCTGCACCTATGAGAGAAGCAAAAGACCTCTTGGAGTGTCATGCTGGGAACCTCTCCATCACAGGTTTGGCTTGTATATATGTGTAAATAAATTGTATATCATAAAGACACTACAACGTACTGGAAGAAGCAGAGATCAAAGCAATGATTCTTCAACATCAACTTTGTTGGACCGGTGATGTTGTTCGGATGCTGATTATCTTCCAAAGCAGCTTCTCTATTCACAACTTAAAAATGGTAAGCATAATGCTGGTGGTCAACAAAAGAGGTTCAAAGACTGTCTCAAGGCAAATCTTAAAAAATGTAGTATAAATACTGACAACTGGGAAACACTGGCCTGTGAGTGCTCCAATTGGAGAACAGCCTTTACCAAAGGTGTCGTGGGCTTTGAAGAGGCTCGAACTCAGGACGAAAGGGAGAAACGCGCCAAGAGGAAGGCACGCTTGGCAAACCCTCACCATGATCAACTCCCACTCGGAAACCTATGTCCCCACTGTGGAAGGACGTGTGGATCCAGAATTGGCCTCCATAGTCACTTACAGATTCACTTTTAAAACCGTGTTTGTGGAAGACAATCTTGCTCGGCTACAAGTGATTGCCAAAGAAGAAAATGTGTAAATAAATCATATATCATAAAGACACCACAGTCTCTGCTGTCCCTCGTGCCCAAAAGGAAACACAAATCCTGGGTAAGTGCCTGTAACCCCTGGAATCTCACAATGCTGTGAAGATCGGGGTGACATGTAGCAATATTCTGTTCTTATTGAACAGTTTCATTTGTGGAGAGCATGTACCACAATGGACATTCATTCTGCACTCATCTCGATTTGTTTACAGAGTGTTTATTCATCTTTCCATTAATCATTCATTTATTCCACACTTTTCAAGGAATTTCCCCATCACTTTCCAGGAGTTGACTGGATTCTGGAAAGCAACCTAGAGGACTTGGTGGAATCTGGATACAAAACCCAGTCCCATTGTACTTTTTCTGGTGGAAAAAGCAGCAGTTCTGCCCATCCTTCTGATTGAAAAGCAGAAGGGAGATACACTTTCCTGTCTGCAGAATGTTTTCATCCCAGACACAGACTTGAAATAAGCCAGAGTTATACTTGATCCCATTCCACTGCTCTTTGTACATGTTTGCACTGTGTTAGAGAATCCTCTAGCAAACAGCCGTCTGATGTGATGAAGAAGAAAACAAGTTGTATAATCACTTTGGCATCCCTATTGGGCTTTTTATTACCTAACCAAGGACATCTTTTCATTTATTAGAGATATAATAGGGGGGGGGGGGATATACGGTATATCCATAAAGGCACTCACTGCTGGCCATTTTCCCAGCAATAAAGAAGTGTTTTCCCCACCAGATCTGAAAGCGTTTCATAAAACAATACTTTCCCAAAACAAAGCTAGGGAGGAGTTTTATGAAATATTGCAGTGTTGCTGTCTTTGGGACAAAAGAATGGATAAGAGCACTTGATGTAGCCATTCTAGTTAATGCCTCGATTAGAGACTGCAAGGGAGACCACTTAAGTCCCACGATGGATCTTGGAGGAGGAACATAATTCATTGGGAGAGCAAAAGCTAGGAGAGGCTTTCGTCTGAAGGTTTCTGCCCGTTTGTGGTGAAATGCAGCCAGCCACACTGGAAAGCAGCAGGTATTTAAGGCAGTTCGTATGTTCCATAGTACCTGTGGCTGCATGTCCATTACAGCATAAAAGGTAAAGGGACCCCTGACCATTAGGTCCAGTCGTGGCCGACTCTGGGGTTCCGGCACTCATCTCGCTTTATTGGCCGAGGGAGCCGGCGTACAGGTCCCAGGTCATGTGGCCAGCATGACTAAGCCGCTTCTGGCAAAGCAGAGCAGCACATGGAAACACCGTTTACCTTCCCCCTGGAGCGGTACCTATTTATCTACTTGCACTTTGACGTGCTTTTGAACTGCTAGGTTGGCAGGAGCAGGAACAGAGCAACGGGAGCTCACCCCGTCATGAGGATTCAAACCGCCGACCTTCTGATCGGCAAGTCCTAGGCTCTGTGGTTTAACCCACAGCGCCACCCGTGTCCCTCCATCACAACATAATATGTTGTATTCATTCATTGTATTTACACCCCCTTTCCCCCTAAGAATCTCAACATGGCATGCATGGTTCCCCATCTCCTCATCTTATCCTCATAACAACCTTGTGAGGTAGGTTCGGCCTAGAAAATGGCTCAGGTTCACCCACTAATCTTCATACTTTGTATAAGTAAACAAACAGAAGGGTTTTCTTTTAAAAACAGTGGCTTAAATAAAAATTCTTGCGATTACTTGTGTGCCTGACCTTTTTCAGCCGGCTTGGGATTTAGGCTAAATTGTTGGGCGGCAGATGTGTGTGGTAAATACTTATCTTAGCAGCTGCTGAGTAAGCAGCTAATCTTGTTACTGTTGTAACCATCTGTCCTCAGAACATGGCACGATGTTACCATTCATGAGAATAACTCTTCTGACCTTTTTTTTTTTTTAGTTTCTGCTTCACAAGATTTGGGATTTTGGGTCATGTAAGGATACTAAACTCCACATGCTTTTCAAATAAGTTTTCCTCAGTCTGCCTATCCTAGGTGCAAATTCCCTGGGGCCCTGGGTGCCCAAGCACCCACAAAATTCCCCATGAAAGGGCTAGGCACCCACAAATTTTGGCACCAGGGCCATGCACGCTGCATGGCACCCACAATCGCAGGGCCAAGTTGGCACTGCTGCTGCCCATCGCCACAATGACAGCTTTTACAGCTGATTTAAAGCTGATCCATTTTGGAAGTGGGAACCAGATCTTAGTTCTGACCAGGTTCACAAAAATAGTTAAAAAAGTTATTATTGCTTTACTGAGTTTTCTTCAATGCTGATGAAGAAAACATAGGAGCCAACTCCTAGCACCTGAGGTCTCTTTGGCCCCCCATAAAATATTTGAGGGGGCTGGACCCCACTGAAGTTGATTGGCATTGTCACTTAGATGGTGTGCATGCACCCCATCTTGTGATCAATTACATGGGGCAGGGCTTACCTAGCCCGTCATATTTTATTCAGGTTGGCACCCTTGGAAGAAAGGAATGGGCAAGACATTCCTGTTTCCCAAACAAATATGTAGACTTAAAACACAGCTATTGAAATGCACCCCCCTTCAAATGCTGCCATGCAGTTCTTTGACCCAAAAAGTGCATACAAAAATGTGGATATTAGGCAAAAATGCACTCACATTGATGAAGAAATAAAGTTTAATTTAAGTTTGAAAAAGTTAGGAATTTAAATTGACACCTTCTACGGATACATGAATCTAAGCTCTGCGATTCAGAGAATTCCTTTAGCTGCTGACATAATATTTGGAAATTAATAGCACTGTAAAACCTGCAATGTCAGATCAGACCAAGCCCGGCGCCTTGCAAGAGCTCAGCTCCCCCTGCAATAATGACTGTTAAGCTACTGGATAGGAAAAACATTGCAGACTTCGCAGGACCTTGCCGCTTCTGCTAGCAAACTCAGCAGGAGAGATGGGAGAATGTGGAATAGATTAATGAAATTTATGCCTTGCTTTTCCTCCCTAAGTAGCCCAGGGCAGCAAACACATAAGTGATACAACAATGCAATTAAAAATAAAATAAGATAAAGCATATTTAAAATATCTAATGTGTCTGAAACAGTGGTTCCCAAAGAGAGGTTGTGGGATTATGGGGGGGGGGGCAGTGGAGGTATAAATGACATCAGTTTTGTTGAATTAAATAAACCAAATAGTTTTAATTGGATTTTGAATAAATGTGCAATTAATTGTTAATGTTTGACAGTGGCACCAAGAAGTTTGGGAACCGCTGGTCTAAACAATGGCATACTCTCAAAGGTAGCAATTTCAAGATTGCTGAGAAGCGTATCTTCCAGCCATCAAATGCCTATTTAAACAGTGATGTTTTAAATTCCTCCAGAACATTAATGAGGGAGACAAATGCAAGTCACCAGGAAGGGCACACCACAAAGGAGTGCCACCACCAAGGTGGTCCTGTAATGGGTGAACAACAACCACACCCAACAGAATACAAATATGTAAACAACTTGCTTCCCCTAGCACAGAAATAACATTTTCTTCCCAACATAGAAGTAACCTCTCCCAGCATGGAGATTAATGTGCAAAGCAGCCCAGAGTCCCTGGGGATGAGTCTGTCCCAGAAAGACAAAACCTTATTGCTTACCTTCCCTATTCCAATAGATCAAGTACATCTAAAAGCAACAGCAGGCACTGACTTAAAATGATTGCAATAAGCACATTTTCCAGATGCAAACCACCTGGATTATAAGAACAGAAGTAACCTTGAATTATCTTGCATGGAAAAAGGTATATGCTAAAAATGTGGTCCTGTAGGTGTCCAGTTCCTTATACAGTTAAGGATATCTATGCCCAATAGACTGAAAAGGCATTGATACTTATGGATTATTCAGTTCACACCCAAAATATACATTTAAGACACTTTAATAGTCATGGCTTCCCTCCAAGAATCCTGGAAAATCTAAGTTGTTAAGGGTGCCAAGCGAGTTTCAGAGACTCACAGAGCTACAATTCTCAGAGTAGTTTAATAGTCAGTCACCTTCCCAGTGCCCCAAACTCCTGGCCTACCTGGTGGCAAGTTCAAAGATGCAAGCAAAGTCCAAAGGTCAGGAAACACAGTCCAGAGTCAATCCAAGTAGGCCAAGTCTGAAGTCCAGCTGCCAAGATTACTGTCCAGAGTCAAACCCAAAGCAAACTCCTGTAGAGGTCCAGGAGCACCCAAGCCAAGGTCTGTCAACATGGGCAGTTGAGCAGCATTTCAGCTCTGCTTCCCTTTTGTACTTTGCACGCTGATTGCAGCATCTGGGCTTGATGAGGCCTGTGACTCTCACCTGTTCCAAATCTACTCCAGCTGAGGAATCACGCCCCTCCTGCTACTCCCTACGCCTCAGAGCCCACCGTGTTCATGGGGACAGGGGGCCCTCTTCCTTCTCCCTGTCGTCCTGCCAGTTCATGACCCCCAGGGAACTCTGAAAATTGTAACTCTGTGAGGTGAATTCTTAGTTGAAGAACAAGCATGATACCCATTTCCCAGCACTTGCTCATGCCTGTTAGTCCTCATACAACTTCTGTGTCTCTTATCACTGACAAGTGCGCCTTCACCTTCTCTATGAAGTATATTTATAAACTTCATTTAATCTATGTAGATACCAGGGCAGGGTACAATGCATAATATAGACAAATGCTACATCAGAACAAAATAAAGGTAAAGGGACCCCTGACCATTAGGTCCAGTCGTGGCCGACTCTGGGGTTGCGGCGCTCATCTCGCTTTATTGGCCGAGGGAGCTGGCGTACAGCTTCCGGGTCATGTGGCTAGCATGACTAAGCTGCTTCTGGCGAACCAGAGCAGTACACGGTAATGCCATTTACCTTCCTGCCGGAGTGGTACCTATTTATCTACTTGCACTTTTGACGTGCTTTTGAACTGCTAGGTTGGCAGGAGCAGGGACCGAGCAACGGGAGCTCACCCCGTCACATGGATTCGAACTGCCGACCTTCTGATCAGCAAGCCCTAGGCTCAGTGGTTTAACCCACAGCGCCACCCGCGTCCCTCGGAACAAAACAGAGGCAGCTAAAAACAAAATGGTATCCCGAGATGGAGACGATGCCACTTCTGAATATCTTAAGGCAGCGCTGGGGAATCTTTGGCCCTCTGGATGAATTCCCATCAACCCCAGCCAGCATGGCCAATGGTTAGGGATCATGAGAGTTGTAGTCCAGCATCACCTGGAAAGCCAAAGATTTCCCCAGCCCAGTCACAAGGAATCGGCACGCTGATACAGGTATTCCTTCAGAGATTTAGATCCCAAACTGGTTGGTGCTTTAAAGACAAATACCCTGAATAGGGTTTGGAAGTGAATAGGCCCCATCGAATACTACCTGCTCAAGTTGTGACAGTTGTGGACTGCATAAACTCATAGGTATTATATAGAAAACATAACAAAACATAACAAAACATGTGCATCTCTGACCAATCTGGATGACATGGGCAATTTCTTCCCAGTTCCCAATTAAGTGACTGGCTCAGCTGGCAGAGCATGAGACTCTTCATCTGAAGGTCTGGGGTTTGAGGCCCTCATTGCACAAAAGATTCCAGCACTGTAGGGGGTTGGACTAGATGATCCTCATGGTCCTTTCCAACTCTACAATAATATGATTGTATGATTGGAGGGAAAGTGGGGGGGGGGGCGCATGTGCTTACCCCAGCCTACTTTGCAGTAAAAGAAAAGAGAAAGAGACTGAAAACTTCATATGTGCCAGACAGACTTGCCTTCAAGTATCTCTCCTTTCTACTGAAGGAATCATTAAGCCATTTAAATTAGTTTTTTTTTAAAAAAGTGCTCACTGCCAGTCTCAATAATTAAACCCACACAGAAAGAACAGCAGACATTTTGAGAAGGTAAATATTCCATTGTACAAGACAATGCAAGCTTTTCTGCTCTTCAAGGTCTGGAAAATATTCTTGGTGTTTACAGTGTAAAAAGTGTTCTTCTGGAAAATTGTAGTGCAAAGAAAGTAATCATCATGCTCAGGATGTAATTTATTTTTTTCTTTTAGGGCTGCACAAATTGGCAGGTGAGAGGCAGCGGTATATCTTACGGTGAAAGTGTTTTCGCTCTTCATACTGTAGTATCAGATGGATGCTAAAGAACACCAATCACTCATGTCCAGAAGACAGAAACAGGTATCAAACAGTGTGCACCCACACAACCTATGGATTCCTTGAGCAATGCAGTCCCTTTGTTGTCACACCCCAAGCCATGTCAGTGACATTAAATGTTTTGTTAAAAGCATGTTGTTCTGCTTTTTAAAGCCAAAGAGCAAAACTTAATTAAAAAAGGAATGAACTACTAGAACAGGCATAGGTAAACTCGGCCCTCCAGATGTTTTGGGACTACAACTCCCATTATCCCCGACCACTGGTCCTGTTCGCTAGGGATGATGGGAGTTGTAGTCCCAAAACAGCTGGAGGGCTGAGTTTGCCTATGCCTGGACTAGAACATGTATCCACAGAAATTCAGTAAGCACTTCTGATGCGCACTTTCAATTTGATTTAGTGGGATCTTCATGCACAGTAGGGGGACAAGAGGGGAAATATGCATTACCTCTGGGGCTGTGGAATGGAAGCGTGGAGATCACAGGGCGCTTCCAGATTTCATTCACATACTGGCAAATTCAGGCTGCAAAATTAAAGTTGAACTCGCTTCCCGTCAACATTGGAGGTTTTTAGATAAGGCAAGGGAGATGAAAATGCATTAGAAAGCATGGGACAATTGTTTGATGCAGTGTTCAATACCCCCCCCCCCAAAAAAACCCCAATCAGAATCAAGGCAAGGTAAAGAGCTGATCTTCCATGAAAAATACTTGTATACAGGCAACGACTGATACACGGTGTCCGTTTGATGTGCAATCACACATTCACACATGGCGCCAAAACCAGGTGACCCTAAAATGTCACTTTATTCCTGCATGCTTATTAGACTTCACCAAGCAATGTGTAAATATTAAATTTGGTTAAGCAAAGAATGATGCAGCACAGCTTGCAAATGGGAGAGGTAAAGGGATTAAAACAACTATCAACGCCAATTTCAGGTTATGTAAGAGTGAGAGTGACAGTAAATTCATAAACATTACAGCTCCTCAGGCTTCGCATGCTGTGTCGGTAACTGAGGAGTAAATCTATCTGTGGAACAAGTTTTTACATGAATTCCAGAAGCACGTGTGGACGCCCATGAATTATGTGGATTTTCTGAGCACAGCCCTGCCAATAATGTTGGAACAGTGTTAACGTTATGACGGGTGGTTGCTGGAAGGGAATAGGAAGTGTTTGACCCTGCTGGAAGCTGCTAAACCACAGATGATACCAAACAAATTCAAGGATTCTCAGGACTCCTGGATGGCCTGCTTATGAAACTCCACACACCCACCCTTACCTGCAAGAGCTAGCCTACCAGGTGTGTGAAACTCAATGAAGCCAAAGTGGGTCAGTTTTCTTTGCAGAGCCTTGGCCTGCTATTCTGCCCTATATGCACATTTCACAACACATATTTTTCTGACTATACTGTACTGCATTTCTGTATGTTATTTTCACAGAGACCTGCCTTGTTATACAAACTTCACCCTAGTACATTCATTTTTGCAAGACATTGCTTGGCAGGAGAACAGCGTTGCAAACTTTGGAGCACTGTGCAAAGTTTGGGTGGCTGTGCTTTGGTTCACTTATTGTTTCAGATGGTGTGGGTCGGGTAAGGTAAAGGTAAAGGGACCCCTGACCATTAGGTCCAGTCGTGGCCAACTCTGGGGTTGCGGCGCTCATCTTGCTTTATTGGCTGAGGGAGCTGGCGTACAGCTTCTGGGTCATGTGGCTAGCATGACTAAGTCGCTTCTGGCGAACCAGAGCAGCACACGGAAACGCTGTTTACCTTCCCGCCGGAGTGGTACCTATTTATCTACTTGCACTTTGATGTGCTTTCGAACTGCTAGGTTGGCAGGAGCAGGGACTGAGCAACAGGAGCTCACCCCGTTGCGGGGATTCAAACCACCGACCTTCTGATCGGCAAGCCCTAGGCTCTGTGGTTTAACCCACAGCACCACCAGCGTCCCATGGGTCAGGTAGGTTTGCTTTTATTTATTTATTTTTTATAATATTTTTTTATTAAGTTTGTAAAATACAGAAAAAAGAATAAAGAGCATGTTATAAGAATAAAATAAAAAGATTACAAATTTTCTTATTCTTTTTTCCAAATCTTCTGGACTTCCCCACATCCTCCCAACCCTGCATTCTCTGTGAACATAACATCAGCAATTTGTTAACTTATTTCATTACTTATTGTATCCTTCGTTTTATCATGTTGCCCAATTTCAAATGTGTTATAACCCGAATCATGTACATTTTCATTTAAACACAATAAAGTTATTTCCTTATTCTATCTCAGACTTCTTGTACCTTAATTTCCATTTCTTTAGTTTAACATTACTGAAGCTAGAGTTTCCTAAAAGGTGCATTTTTTAACATTCATACAGCTTATAGTGTTTTTCCAGATAGTCCTTAAATTTTTTCCAGTCCTCCTCGATTGTTTCTTCTCCCAAGTCTCGGATTCTGCCAGTCATTTCGGCCAGTTCCATGTAGTCCATCAACTGCGTGTGCCATTCCTCCAGTGTGGGTAAATCTTGTGTCTTCCAATGTTTTGCAATCAGGATCCTTGCTGCTGTAGTAGCGTACATAAAAAAAGTTCTGTCCTTCTTAAGCACTCTCTGGTCCACCATGCCCAGGAGGAAGGCCTCTGGTTTCTTAGGTAAGGTAAATCTAAGTACCTTTTTTAGTTCATTATGAATCATTTCCCAAAAGGCCTTCACTTTCGGGCAGGTCCACCAGAGGTGAAAGAATGTCTCTTCCGCCTCTTTACATTTCCAACATTTATTATCAGACAGGTGATATATCTTAGCAAGCTTGACTGGGGTCATGTACCACCAGTATATCATTTTCATAATGTTTTCCTTCAAGGCACTACATGCCGTAAATTTCATTCCGGTGTTCCATAACCTTTCCCAGTCTTCAAACATAATGTTATGCCCCAAATCCTGCGCCCACTTTATCATGGCGGATTTGACTGTCTCATCCTGAGTATTCCATTTAAGCAGCAGGTTATACATTCTCGAAGGTAGGTTTGCTTTTAAATCAGATGTCTCCCCACTTCCTATTCCTGGGTCTCCTTGTTCTTACTGTCCTTGGATATTGGCATCTGTTTACCCTGCTACACCTTAGCCTTCGACATTTTGCAAATTCCCATCCTAATCTTGTTTGTCTCTGGGCCTCCTGCAGCCTATGCATGCACTTCTCTGCTCCTTGACTTGATTGTGCGTATTTTCCATGACCTACTTCTGTCTTGGTTTAGCCTTAGTCCTAATTTGGCCAAGCCTCTTTCATGGATCTAACTCTGTATGTAAACTTTCCGATTTGGTTCACACCATTTGGGAGTATCTAAAATTGCAGAGTGCTGAAAGGGTACAGTAACTGATTTTACCTTATCCACTGATCTTACATTTAATTCTTTAACAATCTCTAGATAAACACCTGTTCTCTGGGAAAGGGCTTTGTAGCAAAGGATCGTTTTTCAGTACGGATAGTTACATGTTTTCTTATTCGGCCTAGCTAAGAAACACTTTGTATCTGAGTGTTGGATCTTGATTGTTGCACAAAGACAAGTAGGATTAATAGTTACACCTTTACATACATTTGCCAAGGCATGTTGTTGTTGGATGAGGAATAGGGGTAAGCAGTTAAGCAGGTCATTTGAACTCCCCCAAAAATGGGGGGTGCATTTTGTTTCAATGACAGGCTGAGGGGGCAATTTGGTAAAGACTCACGTCCCTCCATTTGTTGGTCATAATATGAACCGGGCTCCTTTCTCTAGTTATTTGCAAAAACAAAAACAAAACCCCACAAAACCCTGCATTTAAGGGCAGGGCTACATGACTAACATGATGTAAAATTTGGCCCACCTGTAAGGAAAGTCTGTGTCAATGAAATAACTGCACAATCCCTCAGATTTTTTTTGTCTTCCCTGTTTTAGCCTCTGGATTCACAACCAGCAACGGTTGCTATGTCAGTCTACAGTCATACCTCGGGTTACAGACGCTTCAAGTTGTGTTTTTTTGCGTTACGGACCCACTGAAACCCAGAAGTACCCGAATGGGTTACTTCCGGGTTTTGTGCATGCACAGAAGCACTAAATTGCGCTTTGCGCATGCGCAGAAGTGCTGAATCACAACCCGTGTGTGCGCAGATGCACTGCTGAAGGTTGTGAACGCTGCGGGTTGTGAACGTGCATCCCACACAGATCATGTTCGCAACCCGAGCATCCACTGTACATGAAAAAAAATCCAAAAATCCACAGTCAAAGCTCAGTCAGTGGTAAAGCACAAATTTTGCATGCAAATGGTCCCAGGTTCAGTTTCCATGTACGGCTGCTAATGTTCAGCCCTGTCAGTGCTGACAGCATTGAACTGGAACATTGAACTGGAACACTGGAGCAGCAGCTGTACTGTGAAGCAAAGGGAAGCATGCTGCTTCAGGCGGCAGAAATTAGGTGTCCAGGCAGAGACAAGGATTGATATCTGAGTGGTGCAGCAGGACTTAACCTAGCACAGGAGGAAGGCATCATCTGGTGCATTACTTCACAGGCAATGGCCATCCACTCTAGTTTGTCCACAGACTCTGTTATTCAGAGATATACTGCCCCTGGGCATGGACTGTGAAGTGCCCTCCGGCAAATGTTGAAGCCAGAGGGCACTTCACAGCAAGGGCCCTGGGGACACTTGTAGGCAGAAGCCGCTCTGAGTCAGAATGTCGGTGTGTTGAGTGTTTTCACTGATGCACCTCTACAATGCTGTGTAAGGAGAGGGAGACGATACTCACCCTGTCATCTGCCAGAAATGTCTGTCTGTCCAACTACACCTCTGTTTGTCTGTCTTCTGCCCACCCCTCTCCACCTCACCCATTTGAAGCAAAAGATTGGTTTCGTTGATTTTTTATTTTATTTTTTAAAGGGAAAGCAAAACTTTCATCAGGATGTGTGTCTAAAAAAGAGGCACATTTCCTTTCTTTTCTTTCCTTTTTTTTGAGGGGCTATGCCTGGGGGGGGGGGAGAGAGAGAGAGCAAAAAGCAGAGACATCATCTTGCCAACAAAGGTCCGTATAGTTGAAGCTATGGTTTTCCCAGTAGTGATGTATGGAAGTGAGAGCTGGACCATAAAGAAGGCTGATTGCCGAAGAATTGATGCTTTTGAATTATGGTGCTGGAGGAGACTCTTGAGAGTCCCATGGACTGCAAGAAGATCAAACCTATCCATTCTTCAGGAAATCAGCCCTGAGTGCTCACTGGAAGGACAGATCCTGAAGCTGAGGCTCCAATACTTTGGCTACATCATAAGAAAAGAACACTCCCTGGAAAAGACCCTGATGTCGGGAAAGATGGAGGGCACAAGGAGAAGGGGATGACAGAGGACAAGATAGTTGGATAGTGTTCTTGAAGCTACCAGCATGAGTTTGACCCAACTGCGGGAGGCAGTGGAAGATAGGAGTGCCTGACGTGCTCTGGTCCGTGGGATCATGAGTCGGACATGACTAAATGACTAAACAACAACAAATGTGTTCTATTAAAACATATGGCTCATCCATCATGGCACTAGCCCTTTCATTAAAAACAGTCAGTTCCCAAAAGCTTGTTCCCAAGGAAGTCCTTCACCTGCTGGCAGAAGGGCAACAAGGAGAAAGCCAGTCTATATGTAATGACTTACATAATACTGAGTTACATAATTTTGATATGTCTAATTCCAGTGGTAGATTGTGAAATGGTTATTCACAAGCATATCAGGGACAGCCAATGTGGGGCCCTCCCGATGTTGTTGATCAGAACTCCCAGCATCTCTGACCATTGGCCCTACTCACTGGATCTGAGGGGAGTTGTTAGTGTCAAGCCTGCTTGTTGGCTCTCCCCAATGTAAGGTTACATTAACTATTTTTTTGTCAGGACTTGGGGATGTTAGCCTCTCCAAAATGGTATGGGAGAATGTGGTGCTAATGTCCAATACCAAGAAGAAGAAGAAGAAGAAGAAGAAGGGGGGGGGGACATTTCTAGAGGGTTTGGGGGAGGTTGCTTGTTTATGGCGCAATTTGTCTGATTTGTTTATTTTGCCTGCATTTTTTTCCTTTTGTGTGTGTGTGAGTCGTTTTAAGGGGTGGTTGGAAGCACTGCAGAGTTTTCTTCTTTTTTGTAGTGCCCATGGCAGTTTCTTTGATATCTACTGTAAATGTTTCCTCAGACTGCAAATGGTTGTGGGACACCAGCTTTATACCATCACAAGGCACCTTCTGTTTTGAGTGGGAGTTCACAACCTGAACAGCCCAGGTGGAGTGCACAGAAATATTTCGGTAACTAAAAACACTATGCAATTACAGAGCGTGGCTACACATCACAGTCATTTAATGATTTTGCAGTCGCCATTTCCTTCAGCTCTTGACAGACATTTTGGGAAAATTTTAAAGAAAGATCAGCAGGATCAAATATAACAGGTAATATAGCTGTGAAAAGATGACACAGTTAGCAGAAGGAGAATTAAAGTGCTAAATATGACATATATAATAAGTGTACAGCATGAACGACTGTGCTTTATTTTGTTTTGTATTCAGAAAACATTCATACAATTCAGTTCCTTTAGAACAGGGGGGACCAACCTTCACTTTATAATAATAATAATAATAATAATAATAATAATAATAATAATAATAATAATTTATTATTTGTACCCCGCCCATCTGGCTGGGTTTCCCCAGCCACTCTGGGCGGCTTCCAACAAAGATGAAAAATACACTAAAATGTCACATATTAAAAACTTCTCTGAACTTTCTATTAAAGGGCTGATTTTTATTTTTATTTTTATTTTGCATATGTCACAATTTCCCTATTGAGCATTGCATATATAATTTTCTTTGAAAGGTGCAGAGATGGAAATGTTTGGCAGGCCAGCTTAATTACAGACCCTCCAAAGATGTAGAAAAGAAATGATGGATTCTTCATTATGGTAAGCCATCATGCATTATTTAGCCAGCGTGTGCAATTATACATTCCGTTTGAGGAGAGCTCTTTGGATGTAATTGGGCATATATTGTTAATGAAAAGCCATTCCAGAGACTTTGCCATGCAGCCTTCCAAATCTTCCTCATCAACCTGAACCTCTTTCTCCAGTATTTATGAATTCCCTCTTGCAGATGAGAAGTGCGTTCAAAGTAACAATTTCAACACCAAGGATGAAAGCACCCAACACTCCAGTCCAGCAACTGCTCTCTGGCTAGAGTGGGGCAGCTGCCCCAAGCAGCTGATTTATGGTGAGATCAAAAGGGAGCAAATTGATGGGTATTATTTAATTCACTGCAAACAGGGAGATGCAAAGGGATTTTTCTACCTCAGCTGGCAAAGTAACTAGGATGACTTAGGATACTATGCACCATGACTTGCAGATGGCGTGTGTGGTGTGTGTGTGTGTGTGTGTGTGTGTGTGTGTGTGTGTGTGTGTCATTTGTTGCTCTGCCTGAAGCAGCAAAATATTTTGGGCCAGTCCTGGTGTAATAGGTGAGTTACATGCCACCCACACTGCATGAAATTAAGGAGAAAAGTGCTGCAGATTCCGCCCCCCTCCATTTGCACAGACAGACAATGAATGCAGGGATGTAAGGAATATTGACACAAACTCTGAACTTTCTGGGTATCAAGAATTAGAGTGCCATGGGGTGCCACTCTGGCAACCCTGACCTCTAAAGTCTCTAAAATTCTAAGAGGTCTCATGTTTTTGTGAAAATCTCATATTTTATAAGTTATATTATACATGAAAGTTTCACTTCAGAGCACAAGAAACAGGAAGTGCAGGGTATTTCTACTTCCTGTTTCTCCCCATATCTTCAGCCATATGATGAGCCTTATGTGGGAGATTAGCAGCCAAACCTAACAAATGCATTTTCTTGCTAGTTAGCACAAGAACGGGTTAAGTGCTCAGAGCTGTGTTGCTGACAGGCAGATACTCAGACCATAGAAATACAATGGGTAGAGAGGGCTCGGTGTGATGTCATTTCCCCTCCTCTCCTAGAGAGGAAGGAGCATATAGTATTTCCTGCTTCTTCCTCTCTTCCTTTCACCAGTGTTGGATGCAGACATGCATCCACTTGCTCCAGCTTTAGGTACATGCTTTAGGTACTTACATTTACAGTATAAGTATTTTGCCCGCATAGTTTTTACTGCTGCAATTGCTGTGAACCAATGCATGATTATAAAGTAAGCAAATCTTAGTTTAAAACTACTTTACAAGATGTTGCCTGATTCTTTCGTGAGCAGGGTAGGAAGAGGAAAGCCAGCTTACTTCATAACTGGACTTGCTCAAAACAAGGTTTTATAGCCCAATTCCTATGCTTTTAATTTTGTTGCCAAGGATGGGATTTTGAAACTCTGCTGCACCCACATACGTGGGTGCCCAGAGAAATAAATTGCAGTTAATATGCCCTCTCCTACCCATTAAAATTCATCACACAACAGATCTCCCTCACAAAAGAAACACTTACTGGAGTGAAAAAGATGGAGGAGCGTCTCCACTCCCATCATTCAGCCCAGACACTGAGCTCCAGCGCCGAGGGCCTTCTGGCAGTTCCCTCCCTGCAAGAAGTGAGGTTACAGGGAACCAGACAGAGGGCCTTCTCGGTAGTGGTGCCCACCCTGTGGAACGCCCTCCAATCAGATGTCAAGGAAATAAGCAGCTATCCTATTTTTAAAAGACATCTGAAGGCAGCCCTGTTTAGGGAAGTTTTTAATATTTAATGCTGTGTTGTTTTTAACACTTGATTGGGAGCCACCCAGAGTGGCTGGGGAAACTCAGCCAGATGGGAGGGCTGTTATTATTAAGCTTTGTTTTCCCTCCTCTTCTTAAAATTCTAGAACTTAGGGATACCCTATCAGGTTGGTCGGTGAAAGGTTCAGGATGAAGAAAGGGAAGTTTGGCACTTTCTTTGCACAATGCATAATCGACTTATGAAATCTGGTATACAAAATGTGTTGATGGACACTAGCTTAGATGGCATTGAAAACCACTGAGTCACAGCAGAGTATCTACTAGAGTGGCCCATAGATAGATAGATGATAGATAGATAGATGATAGATAGATAGATAGATGATAGATAGATATAGATAGATAGATAGATAGATAGATAGATAGATAGATAGATAGATAGATAGATACAGTGTACAGGGGACTTAAAGGTACCCCTGCCCGTACGGGCCAGTCTTGCCAGACTCTAGGGTTGTGCGCTCATCTCACTCTATAGGCTGGGAGCCAGCGCTGTCCGCAGACACTTCCGGGTCACGTGGCCAGCGTGACAAGCTGCATCTGGCGAGCCAGCGCAGCACATGGAACTCCGTTTACCTTCCTGCTGGTAAGCGGTCCCTATTTATCTACTTGCACCTGAAGGTGCTTTCGAACTGCTAGGTTGGCAGGCGCTGGGACCGAACAACGGGAGCGCACCCCACCGCGGGGATTCGAACCGCCGACCATGCGATCAGCAAGTCCTAGGCGCTGAGGTTTTACCCACAGCGCCACCCGCGTCCCAACAGGGGACTTAAGGGGCCACAAAAAACCTTTCAGCAACACAGTGACATAACTACGGGAGCAGGCTATTTTAAAAACCATATTTTTATTATTCATTTTAAACCCCAATAAAGCACCCATTCCGCAACTCTCATTGCACGACGCATTTTCCTAGCCAATGTTCTGTGCTGCTGATGTACAGTGTAGTTTTTTCCTAATTCATGGTAAAGGCCACCCTTGCTGTACAGAACATTCTGCTTGGAGAAAGAAAAAAAATTGATGCTTCCAGACGCAACAGGGCTATTTCCACATCCATACATTCCTACTAATTCCCCAGAATATTGGCTATTTGTGGGTGTAGTGTTAGGGCCTTGCCAATAGCTGTGTACAGAAGGCAAATGTCTTTTCCCCCCTTTTAGATCTTGAACAAAAGCACTGAAAGATATACACATCTGGGTTGCAATTTAAAAGCAATTACCCAGGAGACTAATCTATACCACGCTGTCAACAGTGCCAAGAAATCCCATCCTTCATACACAAGAATGGTACAGAAGACAGACATAATGCTTGAGGGATCTAAGATCAGAACATCTATACATCAAAAGCAGCAGTAGCTTGGCAGCAGCTCTATACACTGGAGCCCTTAAATGTGCCTCATCTATAATCTTCAGCAGCAGAAGAAAAAACAGGAGCAGCAGCACAAAAGAAGTTCTTCAAAGTCAAAAATGGATTGAACATGAAATCTGAGAGGCATACTTTTCACAGTCTTCCCAGTACAATACAAGCAATTTATGGCTCCTTCTATTTTCTGGGCTTGCAAAATAAGAGGTCTCCATTCTCATCTCATTTATACTTGTGCAAATCAGCAGGAGTCATTCTGGGAATCCTCAGTGGTCTCACACAGTCGGAAAATGAAGCTGGAAGAAGCTCACTGAAGCAGCTGCAGCTTCAATACATTTTTTTAAAAGGGTTTGATGCTGGAGATGAGCACTGCAACTTTCATGAGCTTTTCACCAGGAGTGCAGAGAATCAAGCCCTGCTTCTACCACTTTTTCAAACTGGTTCTTGAGTTGGTCAGACTCAAAAATGAAGTCTTTTTGGATGTAGGGATGAGCAAATGCGTTAGTTTCCATTTCTCCCACTTTCTAATTTTCCCAAGTTCAGTTGCATGCCAAGGCCCCATGACCCCACAGTTGCCTGGAGAAATGAATATGCACACACTGGACAACAACCTATTGGGGCACAACTATTATTGGTTAAAGTAGTGAACAGTTTGGCGTAGGCATTGGGTTAAGGCATTGCTATCCCACTCCAGTCCGTCTGCTGGAAGTGTATCTAATAATAATAATAATAATAATATATATATATATATATATTTGCTTTCGTAGATTTTCACGGGTACAGGAATGCAGGTTTTGGTGTCCTCGGGTGTCTTCCCGTGTAAAAGTTGGGGTGTGTAGGCGACGTTTCGACGAGGTCTCACTCGTCATCTTCAGGCTGGTGCTTTCGGCTTCTTGTTACTGGAACAGAGCGGGATCTCAATGTTTGAGTTCCTATAAATACTGTAGAGGGGGTGTGGTGTCTAGCCTCCAATGTTCTGGGCAGAGAGGAAGTTCCCAGGCT
Organism: Podarcis gaigeae; assembly: GCF_964106915.1. Classification (NCBI taxonomy): domain Eukaryota; kingdom Metazoa; phylum Chordata; class Lepidosauria; order Squamata; family Lacertidae; genus Podarcis; species Podarcis gaigeae. The sequence goes on along the minus strand of NC_139687.1, from coordinate 48,124,722 downwards.
AGTGTGCCTTTTCTTCTTTTGTTCCTTAATTACTTGAGAGATACCTTGAGTGATTTCTTGAGTGATATCCTGAGTACCACTTAGGTGGGTCATTAGGTGTGGATTAGTTGCTAAAGTCTTTGTGTCTTGACCTCTTGAACTTTGTGAAGAGTTTTCCTGAGAAGATGGCTGTATTGCACTTAGTTGTGCTTTGGCTTGGCTTCGTGTATAGGGGCGAGCTGTGGTTTTGTGGCTTGTGTCAGCCAGATCTGTGTAGGGATTGCAGGGGGGTGCAGCATCCGGAGGTGCCACCATGGATTGGCTACTGGATGGTGTCAGTAATTCATCTGTGGAGAGGGTCTGGGTTTGGGTCTGGTGTGGTTGATTGGTGTTGGCGTTCTGTGTGCCTCTGGATCTGGTGTCAGTTTTTGTGGGGAGGGCTAATTTCCAGATGTCTGGCAAGCGGGATGTGTCGTCACGCTTGTTCATGTTGTGAGGGTGTTTCTCTATCTCGATGGCTTCCATGATTATTCTCTTGTGGTGATGTTCCGTGTTAAAGAGCAATTTGGAATCTGCAAAATTAATTTCGTGTCCTGTTTCTTTCATGTGTTGGAAAAGAGAGGAAGTTTTTTCTTCTTTTTTGACGGCATTCTTGTGTTCTGCGATACGTGCATTTATTCGTCTGTTTGTTTGTCCAATGTACGTGGCTGGGCAGACTTTGCAGGGTATTTCATAGATCCCTTGGTTTTCCAACTGGATTTTATCCTTGGGGTTTCTGAGGATATTGGCTATTTTTTGGTTGGTGCAAAAGGCTGTTTTGATATTGTGTTTATGGAGGATTTTGCTAATTTTATCTGTAGTGCCCTTGATATAAGGAAGGAGGGCCATGCCATTGTTTTCTTCTGTGTCTTGGTTTTTGGGGGGTGTTTCCTTTTGGATTAGCTTCGTAATCCTGTTTTGCTGGTATCCATTGGCAATTAACACATTTGAGAGATTCTGTAACTCAGTTGTCAAGTGGTCTTTGTCAGCCAGGCGTTTGGTTCTGGAGATGAGAGTCTTGGCTACGGAGTTTATTTGTGCAGGGTGGTGGTGTGATTGTGCATGTAAGTAGCGGTTGGTGTGTGTTTTTTTCTGGTAGATAGTGTGTCCTAGGGAGCCATCAGGTTTTTTGTAGATTAGGACGTCTTCCGTAGCCAAGACTCTCATCTCCAGAACCAAACGCCTGGCTGACAAAGACCACTTGACAACTGAGTTACAGAATCTCTCAAATGTGTTAATTGCCAATGGATACCAGCAAAACAGGATTACGAAGCTAATCCAAAAGGAAACACCCCCCAAAAACCAAGACACAGAAGAAAACAATGGCATGGCCCTCCTTCCTTATATCAAGGGCACTACAGATAAAATTAGCAAAATCCTCCATAAACACAATATCAAAACAGCCTTTTGCACCAACCAAAAAATAGCCAATATCCTCAGAAACCCCAAGGATAAAATCCAGTTGGAAAACCAAGGGATCTATGAAATACCCTGCAAAGTCTGCCCAGCCACGTACATTGGACAAACAAACAGACGAATAAATGCACGTATCGCAGAACACAAGAATGCCGTCAAAAAAGAAGAAAAAACTTCCTCTCTTTTCCAACACATGAAAGAAACAGGACACGAAATTAATTTTGCAGATTCCAAATTGCTCTTTAACACGGAACATCACCACAAGAGAATAATCATGGAAGCCATCGAGATAGAGAAACACCCTCACAACATGAACAAGCGTGACGACACATCCCGCTTGCCAGACATCTGGAAATTAGCCCTCCCCACAAAAACTGACACCAGATCCAGAGGCACACAGAACGCCAACACCAATCAACCACACCAGACCCAAACCCAGACCCTCTCCACAGATGAATTACTGACACCATCCAGTAGCCAATCCATGGTGGCACCTCCGGATGCTGCACCCCCCTGCAATCCCTACACAGATCTGGCTGACACAAGCCACAAAACCACAGCTCGCCCCTATACACGAAGCCAAGCCAAAGCACAACTAAGTGCAATACAGCCATCTTCTCAGGAAAACTCTTCACAAAGTTCAAGAGGTCAAGACACAAAGACTTTAGCAACTAATCCACACCTAATGACCCACCTAAGTGGTACTCAGGATATCACTCAAGAAATCACTCAAGGTATCTCTCAAGTAATTAAGGAACAAAAGAAGAAAAGGCACACTAGCCTGGGAACTTCCTCTCTGCCCAGAACATTGGAGGCTAGACACCACACCCCCTCTACAGTATTTATAGGAACTCAAACATTGAGATCCCGCTCTGTTCCAGTAACAAGAAGCCGAAAGCACCAGCCTGAAGATGACGAGTGAGACCTCGTCGAAACGTCGCCTAGACACCCCAACTTTTACACGGGAAGACACCCGAGGACACCAAAACCATATATATATTTATTTATACATACATACATACATACATACATACATACATACATACCCCGCCCATCTGGCTGGGTTTCCCCAGAAATACTTTGTTGCGGCTTCCAACAAAGTATTAAAATACAGTGGTCTGTTAAACATTAAACACTTCCCTAAACAAGGAAATCACATCTTTCAGGGAGTGGCCTATGACCCACATCAGGCATGTCCAACTTTGAGTAGGCTGTGATCTACAATCCAATATCAAAAACTGGCAGTGATCTACCACCCTCTGAAGTCATTTAAGACAGATCAATAGATACAGTGGTACCTCTGGTTATGTACTTAATTTGTTCCGGAGGTCCGTTCTTAAGCTGAAACTGTTCTTAACCTGAAGCATCACTTTAGCTAATGGGGCCTCCTGCTGCTGCTGCACCGCCGGAGCACGATTTCTGTTCTCATCCTGAAGCAAAGTTCTTAACCCGAGGTACTATTTCTGGGTTAGCCAAGTCTGTAACCTGAAACGTATGTAACCTGAAGTGTATGTAACCCGAGGTACCACTGTAGATAGATAGATGATAGATATAGATAGATAGATAGATAGACAGACAGACAGACAGACAGACAGACAGACAGACAGACAGACAGACAGATGATAGATCTCTATTTCACAGATACAGTAGTTATGTTTGGATATCATCATGACAGATCCAAATAGTTCTTAGATGGACAAGTAACTAAACAAGTGAGAAAGGTCAAACTATATTTTTAGATTAGTTTACACAGATCTGAGGAGCCGGTCAGAGTGTGCTGGGCTTCTCCGTCTTTCCCCTACTGTTGCTTTAAATCACAGCTTTAAAACCCTGTTGCATTAAAGCCTTTCCCTTGCTAAAACTCATGGAGCGCTAAGGGGGGCCCCCATGTGTTTTGTTCTTTGCCTTCCTCATTGTTTGTGGAGGGGTGAGGCTCCTTTCTCATTCCTTTCTTTGCATTTGAACTAGTGGGTGGGCAGACACAGAGCTTTTCATTTCCCGCCTCCCCCCTCCACCAAATCCCCCTCACCCCACCGCTGGAGCTCTAACCCTCGAGAGCACAGTGCAGAGCAACCAAGATCAGTCCCAGGATCGACTCATCAATCGCGATCGATGTCTTGGGCATGTCTGCCCTACATCAAATAGGGGTACCCCTTGTGGGGTCCACATTGGAGGAGTGGTATAGGCCTATCCCCCACCACTTTATTTGGTTTTTTACTGGCTAATTTGACAAAGGAAAGGAATAAGTAAGGGGATAAAGGAGAATTGGAAAAAGAAAAAGATTTTTAAATGTATAAAAATTACTAATTCTCAACATTACACCTCCAGCATTTATCTGTATTAGACAGTGTCTTCCTGCAATGTGGAGTCCAATATGCTTCAGTATACAGAGCAGGGAAATAAGCATTGGTAAACAAATGGTAAAGAGCTTTTTTTTTAAAGACAGGAGCTAGAAAGGTTTTCTATCATTTGAAGCTCCTTCTTCACCTCTGAATTTTCATGGATGAAAATTTTGCACATCTCTAATGGGGGGAAAAAACTCATGAGAAAATGTTATTTGTAACAGTCAAAAAGTGCCAAAATTAATTTTCAAATCTCTGGGATCTGAGGTCTCAAATAAAAAGAAAGGCAGGTTGTTCTGGCTCTCTGACCCCAAACACATTTATTTTGGAACCGTTTTGCTTTTGCATGGAATGTACTGCCAAACGAACGTGCTGAGGATCTCAGCCCCAATGCAGAAGAACTATGTAGAGGAGAAAACATGCATCAGAGTCCATGCCAGACTTAATGAGCAGCTACAAACATAATTTTCTTGGGAATCGTGGGCACTTTAAATATGCAAAAAGGGGAAAACATTTCATGCTATTACAGAAAGCAGATGAGACTCTCTGCTTAATATGATTTTAGGCGGTTTGTGCCCACAGGATATGCCAGCACTGCAGATGCTTAAAGGTCTTCTATCAAAAACAAACAACAATAGCCTATTGCTTTTCTACCATCAACAAAACAAGATGGGGACCCTTCTGGTTAAATAAAGATCAGCCTGTCACCACCACTGTTCAGAGAGTTTCCAAGCATCTGAAAACTCCCCATCACAATCTGAAATGCAGATAGCAAGCATAAACTTTCAAGTGTAACCAGTGAACCTCAGTTCACTAGGCAAAACCTTTTTAGCATGGGGCGGTTGTTGGTTTTTAAAACTGTGCGCTGGCTTAAAAACGCAACCTGTTTTCCTATGCAAATCTTTTGAAAGAGGGTTTAGCCTGTAAATACAAATGACCCTGGACTACAGCCAGACAGCCAGAATCTAAAAATAGATGGCTTGGTAACATCTATACTGCAGACATCAAGGCTGCTGTTTCTAAGCTCTGTACAGCACCTAGCACACCACTTAAAGGTAAAGGGACCCCTGACCATTAGGTCCAGTCGTGACCGACTCTGGGGTTGCGGCGCTCATCTCGCTTTATTGGCCGAGGGAGCTGGCGTTTATCCGCAGACAGCTTCTGGGTCATGTGGCCAGCATGACTAAGCCGCTTCTGGTGAACCAGAGCAGCACACGGAAACGCTGTTTACCTTCCTGCCGGAGCGGTACCTATTTATCTACTTGCACTTTGACGTGCTTTCGAACTGCTAGGTTGGTAGGAGCAGGGACCGAGCAACGGGAGCTCACCCTGTCGCAGGGATTCGAACCGCCGACCTTCTGATCGGCAAGTCCTAGGTTCTGTGGTTTAACCCACAGCGCCACCCGCGTCCCAGCACACCACTTAAAATTAACTAAATGCAGCTTACTGTCTATCATGGGGGACTTGCCTGATGGTGCTCATGCTGATTAAACTGAAGCTGTTTTGGACTATTTTTGTCGTATGGACAATCAACTAAGCTGATTATCATCCACGTATCAGCATCTCACTCCTTGCCTTCCGCAATCCTTTTTCCAGCTCTTCCATAGTTTGGGTGCAGATTGGGAAATACTGCATTCATATTCCTGATTGTAAGGCTAGCACCTCTGTCTCATTTTCTAATGTTCCTTTTGCACTGCAGTGGCTTTTTTTTTTAAACCATTTTATAACGTATATGAAATGGAGAACACAATTATAACAACAGATAAAAATTAAAAGATGAGAAACAAAACTATAAAACAGGCACATTGAATGAGTAGTTGCACAGGAATTAAAATAACAACGTCCAAGTATAGACTGTCAACTTTATAAGATTGGCAAGTATAGCTCTAGATTTGTCAGTCTTGTGACAAGGGCTGTCTGTGGTTCCACTGTATATGTCATAAAGGAATGCCAAATCGCATTAAAAATGTTTGGAGAGGCTAGTCCTTGTCAAAAACTCAAATTATGTGTGATTTTCTCCATTATAGCTATATTCCAGAATAAGTGATACCAAGCATACCGTGTAAGATTTTGGGCTGATTTCCATTGAGTTGCAATTACTATTTGTGCTGCTAATATCATATATAAGAATAGACCAATTCTTTTGACATTTACATTGGTATCATTAAAAATATTCAGTAACATTAATTTTGAACAACAAACAATAGTTTCTTTAGTTTTTTAAAATCATTTCTGTTGAAATTAAATTCCAAAAATCTTGCACCAACTGACATTTCCACCATAAATGATATGTCCCACTTTTATTGCAACCCCCAACAATTAGGTGATATACCGTAGATTACAAGAGAACATTTTTGACATTTGCAAAGGAGTGCAGTACCATCTGTGTAATAATGTTAATGAGTTTTCCCTAAGTACACTGGAAACAGATTTTAAGGGTTACAATTTCCAAATTTCATTCTAGTCCTTGGAAAGAATTTGTGTATATCTATATCTTCATGGTTCACTGCCTTGTCATGGCGAAGGTGCTTGAATAACTCAGAGAAGCTATAAGCTATGCTATTTAGGGCCACCCAAGACAGGCAGGTCATAGTGGAGAATTTTGACTAAACATGATCCACCTGGAGCAGGAACCGGCAACCCACTCCAGTATCCCTGCCAAGAAAACTCTAAGGACAAAGACAACCATAAAGAAGGCTGATCGCTGAAGAATTGATACTTTTGAATTATGGTGCTGGAGGAGACTCTTGAGAGTCCCATGGACTGCAAGTAGTTCAAACCTATCCTTTCTTAAGGAAATCAGAAAGAAAAATTATGAGAGTAGCATGTTCTGCTGGGAGGGATTGTGAGTTTTACATACTGCAACCGGGATTCAGAATGATTGAAGTAAGCTAATAGGATCCACCGCGCTAGGGAGTTAGAGCTAGTTAATGTGCATTAGGCACACAGCCAAAAAAATCCAGATATCAGGAGGTCATGAACTTGTAATGTGGAAAATGATCTGGAATTAAAAAAGAAGGAACCCTGCAGAAGCTTGTTTCTCTTAAAAACACTGCATTTATTATTATCATAATTACAGTGGTACCTCGGGTTAAGAACTTAATTCGTTCTGGAGGTCTGTTCTTAACCTGAAACTGTTCTTACCCTGAGGTACCACTTTAGCTAATGGGGCCTCCTGCTGCCGCCGCATGATTTCCGTTCTCATCCTGAGGTAAAGTTCTTAACCTGAGGTACTATTTCTGGGTTAGCAGAGTCTGTAACCTGAAGTGTCTGTAACCCGAGGTACCACTGTATTATGATATATTTATTTGTACCCCATCATTTTCCCTGACAGAACTCAGGGAGGGTAACATAAAAATGCAAAGCACTAACAACATAGAAAAAGCAATTTAAAAAACCAAACAATTAGGCACTGTTAGAAGTAAAACTATAAACATACGGTATATAGGTAAAGGGGTAAAGGGACCCCTGACCATTAGGTCCAGTCGTGACCGACTCTGGGGTTGTGGCGCTCATCTCGCTTTATTGGCTGAGGGAGCCGGCGTACAGCTTCCAGGTCATGTGGCCAGCATGACTAAGCCACTTCTGGCGAACCAGAGTAGCACACGGAAATGTCGTTTACCTTCCCACCGGAGCGGTACCTATTTATCTACTTGCACTTTGATGCGCTTTCGAACTGCTAGGTTGGCAGGAGCAGGGACCGAGCAACGGGAGCTCACCCCGTCGTGGGGATTCGAACCACCGACCTTCTGATCGGCAAGTCCTAGGCTCTGTGGTTTAACCCACAGCGCCACCTGCGTTCCCATAAACATATATAAAATCTATCAAACCATACAAATAATTACAATAAAAGCAATACGTACCATTATAATCTCATTTACACCATTTAAAGAACTATGATATTGCTTTATACAGTCATTACTTCCCCCAAAGAATTCTGTAAACAAAGGAACTGTGGTTGTTAGGAGACCCCTGGCAGAGCAACATGTGCAAGTTCATATTTCAAGACTGACTTTTCATATGCCAAGCTTTCCACACCCCAATGCTTTTTAACAAGATCCTTTTCTTCCATTCTAGAATTCTTTTTCACATCTTTCACATCTTTTGTACTCTTTTCCCACCCCACCAAATTCATATTTCCTTTTTTTTTTTACCAATTAATATTGCTTTTGTACCCTGATCATTGGTACAAGGGCATTTTTAGCTTTTATTAAATTTAACAGAAGAGGAATCAACAAACAGCATCACTATGGATACGACCCAACCAATCTCTAGCATTTTCCAATCATATCAGCTGTCAATGGAGTTTAACAGTGATTACTCCCGGGTTAGTGGATTGCAGCTTAACTCTTCCATCAAAATACTTCAGACTTGAAAGCTCTTAACTTTGGCTGGATTGTGCTAAGCATGCTCACATCGTAAGCAACTAGTGTGTGGTTGATTATAGTTTCCCTACTGGCTTTCAGCCAATCCCTTCCACCCTCTGTATTAAGCAAATTATGAATAGCTAAGCGCTAACATTCTTGGAGGATCATGCAGCCTATAAAAGTATGTTTGGGTTTTATATCCAGATGAATTGCTGCTTCTCCCAGATATAAACACACGAGAGTGGACAAAGACTGAGAGTTCATAATCTGCACAGTTACAGATGCCTCTGTGATGCTCTTAGGCATACCAGGCATGTTGCGTTGAAAGGGAGCATTTGAAACAAGAAAGAAAGCAAAAGAGTAAAGGCAGGCGAAGTCAGTGCTTGTGCACCGTGTCGTTATTTCAATCCCAAAAATACTTCTCTGCATATCTTTCCACACCCACCCCTCCAACACAATATTCTCTTTTGTGTACATTAGGGTGCAACAGCTGAGTTTGGTATATCGGTGCCTTCTTTCCAAAAACAACCTGTCAATCTCCTAATAAAATAAACTTGTGTCACGCAGTGGGGCGTAAGCTTATTATTTCAGCACCGCAAATGCAAAGCACCAGTCAATATTTCAGAATGAACTGCTTACTTAAAGGGAAAGTGAGGTTAGTTGACTTAGCTGCCTTTCTGAGCTCTTCTATGCTTTCCTGTTCTGACTTGACTTTCGGATTCCATGGCTGAAAACATTGCTGGCTTTCTCTGGCTGGGAGGCGCTGGTTCATCCTAAGTTTATCACAACTGCTTCGTAAAGTTCTTAAAAACTTGCATTCTAAAAACAACGCTGCCAACACTTTCCTAAACAACATTTTCAGACATCACCCATTACCGCACTTTTAATTTTCTTAACAATAACCGGTCATTCATAACACTTGTCTTACTTACAGAAAGTGTCCATCTCAGCTGGGAAACGAGTCAACTGTTTGAATAATCCACCTTCAACATTTCAGTTAAGTACACAGCACCAGGTTGTTTGTCTAGTTTGCAGATAGCTTCACCTTCCAGAGGAATACCTGCATGGTATATACCAGATAGATTGTGTTGTGCTCTGATAAGGTCACTGAGGCTTAGCTAGAATCTAGCAATGCTTAATCCTCATTGGTCTTGCCTGCTTAGCACAGGGCTGTTTCCTTGACAACGCAGTTGCAGTTGCTACAGCATCCTTGGCCACATGTGATGTCAAGGTTTGATGTCAACATAAAAAAACCCTACTTACTACTTTATGATTTATGTGTACATCTGCCTGCACTCTCTCTCTGTGTGTAGAGAATCTTTTACTCATTGGTTTTCCCCCTTCCCATTCTGGAAATTATTTGTGTCTTATTTGCCTGGGAAATGCATTGCAAATTCATTAGTAAACACAAGGAAGCAAACACATCAGTCCCAGGCCAGTAGTGTTGACAATTGCTCTGATGCCCGTTTATTTGAAAGGAACTTATTTTTCAAACACGTGTCCTTGAGATTGCAGCCTGGAAAATAGTGACTGAGGCAATGGTAAAAAGCAGCTCCACAGAAGGTGATGGTGGTCTAGTTCCTCTTTTTTCTTCTGTAGTAGAGCTTACCTGCCATCATGGACATCACAGCAATTGAGTGGTCCCCTATCCTCAGCTCCATATCCTTGACTGCTGAGGGTGAGAGTGAGGAAAGGTGAAATGTCAAGACATCACAGTGTGAGGTATGTTCTTCTCAGGGTAATGGTGGTGACCTAGACTCAAGTCTTCCATTTTTTTATTTTTTAAATAATATTTATTAAGATTTCAGAGAAAATACAAAAATGTAAAAAGGAAAAGGAAAAAAAGAGAAAAGAGAGACAAAAAGATACAAAATACAAAAAAATAAAAATAGTTAAAAACAAATCAGTCATTCCATATCCTATCTTTCATTTGCTTATTTCCCTGACTTCCTCACACCTCCCTTTTTTGTATTCTAATTCAATTATTGTTTCAGCAAATCCTTTCCATTTTTGCTTTTACTTTTTGTGTTCTAGCTTAATTAGTTATTTCACTGACCAATTAGTTAACTCTACAAATCCTTTCCATCCTTCACCATATTCTGTTATTCAATTTGCCTTACTTTATTTAACCTTATCTTACCATAAAATACCTTAAAACTTAAAAACTTAATGCTTATTTATACATAACTCCTTATATCATTTCTACTAAAGCCAATTTCATTCCAACATTTTCCCTAATATTCATTAATTTTACACTAGTTCCCAAAATAAAAGTGTTTCTTTATAGACTCTTCCAATTTTCATCCAACGTCCCTCAAGTCTTCCATTTTAGGCTATGTCCTCCCTCCACTATCAGAATCAGGTTTGGGAATCACAAGTAGGGAAGAGCACTGAGGTCCTGCTTCCAGGCTTCCTGTAGGCCCACCCCGTCAGTTCAGACAATTTAAAATTCATTATTAAAAGCAGTTAAAACAAATTACAAGGGACGCGGGTGGTGCTGTGGGTTAAACCGCAGAGCCTAGGACTTGCCAATCAGAAGGTCGGTAGTTCGAATCGCCACGATGGGGTGAGCTGCCATTGCTCGGTCCCTGCTCCTGCCAACCTAGCAGTTCGAAAGCACGTCAAAGTCAAGTAGATAACCTCTCCGGCGGGAAGGTAAACGGCGTTTCTGTGCACTGCTCTGATTCACCAGAAGCAGCTTAGTCATGCTGGCCACATGACCCGGAAGCTGTACGCCAGCTACCTCGGCCAATAAAGCGAGATGAGCGCCGCAACCCCAGTCGGTCATGACTGGACCTAATGGTCAGGGGTCCCTTTAACTTTACCTTTAAACAAACTACAGTCTCAGGAATAGAGTGGATCCTGAAAACACACCTCCCAGGGGTCAAAGGTTAGGGTGCATCTTTAGCATTCACTGAAAACCGTATAGCAAAGGTGGGAGAGAATTCTACAACTTTGGGGCTGCCCTAGAGAATGCATACCATCACGATTTCAGCTGGACATCCTGGAATTACAGAAGCCACCCCAGCTTCTGATTGGATGTCCCATTTCTTGGTCCGGCACTCTGGTGTGAGTCCCACAAGAATTCGGGAGCAAAAAACTAGCATCCCAATATCGATCAGTGGGATGTTGGAGGGTATGAGAATGCCAGCTCTTGGGCCACCCCTCTCTTGGAACTGCTGAGATGGTGGAACCTTCTGCATGCTAAGCAAAAGAACCTGGAACCTTCTGCATGCTAAGCAAAAGAACCTGGAACCTTCTGCATGCTAAGCAAATGCTATACCTGAGACACTGAGCTATGTCTCTTTCATACTATCCTATGGCCCATGGAATGCTCATAGGATTATAGCCTAAATATTTTATCATGTGTTAACTGGATGTTGTTTTATCTTCTTCTCTTTTTACCAGTTATGCATTTTACTGCTGTTGCAGTAAAATGCAACACCTCAAGTGCCACAATTAACTAACAATTACGCTAATTATCCTGCGATAAAGGGATATCCATTTTGGATCAAAACACAGGGACACTGGCAGAAGCGTTTTGAGGTAACAGGTTTCTGTTACAGAAGCTGTGACATTTCTTTCCCCATATTGCTGCTCAGGCATGACTATGAGCGCAGTAATTAGGCCCTGCTAGGATTCAAGATTTCTCTAAGCAAGTGCATCTGCCAAATCATAGAAAAGAAAAGGATGCAATGCATAGCACAAAAATAAATTGGAGCAACATGACAAAAATAGAGCAAATAATTACAGACAAATGACATCAAAGGTCATATGAACAAAAATATAATATTTCTAAAACTGTGGATAGGGAGAAAAAAATATCCATCTCTCATTATATTAAGGCCTGGCGGCTACCCAATGAAACTAATGGGCAGTAATCGATTCTGAACAGACACACATCCAGTGTAATCCACAGCCACAAGTCTTGATGGCAGCCACTTACTTGTTGTTGTTGTTTAGTCGTTTAATCATGTCCAACTCTTCGTGACCCCATGGACCAGAGCACGCCAGGCACTCCTGTCTTCCACTGCCTCCCGCAGTTTGGTCAGACTCATGTTGGTAGCTTCGAGAACACTGTCCAACCATCTCATCCTCTGTTGTCCCCTTTTTCTTGTGCCCTCCATCTTTCCCAACATCAGAGTCTTTTCCAGGTAGTCTTTTCTTCTCATGAGGTGGCCACAGTATTGGAGCCTCAGCTTCAGGATCTGTCCTTCCAGTGAGCACTCAGGGCTGATTTCCTTAAGAAAGGATAGGTTTGATCTTCTTGCAGTCCATGGGACTCTCAAGAGTCTCCTCCAGCACCATAATTCAAAAGCATCAATTCTTCGGCGATCAGCCTTCTTTATGGTCCAGCTCTCACTTCCATACATCACTACTGGTTGTGCATATCTACTCAGAAGTAAGTCTGTGGAAGTAATGCTCTGCCACCACAGTCAGAGGAAGTATGCTTCTGAAAACCGCAGAAAGGCGAGCATGGTGTTGCCCTCAGGTAGTGCCCTTGAGTTTGCCACAGGCATCCGGTTAGCAACTGTGAGAACAGGATGCTGTGGCTGGATGAGACTTTGGCCTGATTCAGCAAGTTCTTCTAAAGTCCAGCGGGGAAGGAGTGGTAATCTCAGCTAAGTGTATATAGTAGCCAAACTTGCAGTCTTTAAGCGGAAATTGTGTTTACAGAATCTGCATTCATTTCTGGCTTATCATTGGTCCAGGATTTAAATGTTATCTGAATGTGTTTTGCAGTATCCATATCGCCCTATTGTTAGCATCATCTCAAATGCCATGTGATCCAAGCCCCAAGTTGCAAGCATTTTCTCGTTACATTATCATATCCACAGCTTCCCCCCGTTGTCATTCCAAATTCAATTTCATTGCCCTAATTATACTTCATTGTAACAGCTCTCAAAACTAAAAGCATCAAATTAGAGATTGCCATTTATCCTTCTTATTTAGCACTGTTAGAAACACAGTCTAGGTTGATATTGTGTATGTCTGCTTTCCTTTTTCACCCAAAACCACTTTGATCAATTTCATTTATTTTTTTTAGTCACAACCAAATATGATTTTTATTTTTTTTTAATAATATTTTTTATTAGTTTTATATAATACAGAAAAAAGAATAAAGAACGTATTATAAAAGTAAAAAAGAAAGGTTACAAATTTTTCTTACTCCTTTTTCCAAATCTGTTGGACTTCCCCACGTCCTCCCAACCCTGCATTCTCTGTAATGTATAACGTCTGCAATTTGTTAACTTGTTTCAATACTTATTATATCTTCCTTTTTATCATGTTACCCAATTTCAAATGTATTATAACCCAAATCATGTACATTTTCATTTTAACACAATAAAGTTGTTTCATTATTCTATCTCTGACTCCTTGTACCTTAATTTCCATTTCTTTAATTTAACATTACTGAAGCTAGAGTTTCCTAGAGGGTGCGTTTTTTAACATTCATACAACTTATAATGTTTTTCCAAATAGTCTTTAAATTTTCTCCAATCCTCCTCGAATGTTTCTTCTCCCAAGTCTCAGATTCTGCCAGTCATTTCGGCCAGTTCCATATAGTCCATCAACTGTGTGTGCCATTCCTCCAGTGTGGGTAAATCTTGCGTCTTCCAATATTTTGCAATCAGAATCCTTGCTGCTGTAGTAGCATACATAAAAAAAGTTCTGTCCTTCTTAAACACTCTCCGGTCCACCATGCCCAGAAGGAAGGCCTCTGGTTTCTTAGGTAAGGTAAATCTCAGTACCTTTTTTAGTTCATTATGGATCATTTCCCAGAAGGCCTTCACTTTCGGGCAGGTCCACCAGAGGTGAAAGAATGTCCCTTCCGCCTCTTTACATTTCCAGCATTTATTATCAGACAGGTGATATATCTTAGCAAGCTTGACTGGGGTCATGTACCACCGGTATATCATTTTCATAATGTTTTCCTTCAAGGCACTACATGCCGTAAATTTCATTCCGGTGTTCCATAACCTTTCCCAGTCTTCAAACATAATGTTATGCCCCAAATCCTGCGCCCACTTTATCATGGCGGATTTGACTGTCTCATCCTGAGTATTCCATTTAAGCAGCAGGTTATACATTCTCGAAAGTAGTTTACTTTTTGGTTCTAACAATTCTGTCTCTAGTTTCGATTTTTCCACCTGGAATCCAACCTTCTTATCTACTTTGAAGACCTCTTGAATTTGTGCATAATGCAACCAATCTCGCACCTTGTTTTTTAGTTTTTCCAAGCTCTGCAACCTCCAATTGTCTCCAATCTTTTCAATGATTTCCCCATATTTAGGCCAATTGGCTTCCATATTAGGTCTCTTACGTGCCTTGGCCTCCACCGGTGAGAGCCACCTCGGAGTCTTACTCTCCAATAAGTCTTTATATTTTGTCCAGACCATTAAAATTGCTCTCCTGACAATGTGGTTTTTAAACAATTTGTGCACTTTAACCTTGTCATACCACAAATATGCATGCCACCCAAAAGCATTGTCAAACCCTTCCAGATCTAGGACGTCAGTGTTTTCCAGTAAAATCCAATCTTTCAACCAGCAGAAGGCTGCAGCTTCGTAATATAACCTCAAGTCTGGCAGGGCAAATCCCCCTCTTTCTTTCGCATCAGTTAGTATCTTAAACTTTATTCGGGGCTTTTTGCCCTGCCAAACAAACTTAGAAATATCCCTCTGCCACTTACCAAAACATTCCACCTTGTCCACGACCTGTAGGGTCTGAAACAAAAATAGCATTTTTGGCAATACATTCATCTTTATAGCTGCTATTCGGCCCAACAAGGAAAGTTTCAATCTTGACCATGTTTCCAAATCTCTTTTGATTTCTAACCAACATTTCTCGTAGTTATCCTTAAACAAATTCAAATTTTTGGAGGTCAGATACACCCCTAGGTATTTTACTTTTTTAACCACATTTAATTCTGTTTCCTTCACAAACTCATCTGTTTCTGTACTTGTCAAATTTTTTGCTATAACCTTAGTTTTTTGCTTGTTCAGCTTAAATCCCGCCACCCGACCAAAGTCCGAAATTAATTCTAACACTCTTTTAGTACTAGAGACAGGCTCCTGCAATGTTAATACCAGGTCATCTGCAAATGCTTTCAATTTATATTGTTTCACTCCAACCTCAATTCCCTGTACCAACCGGTCCTTTCTAATCATGTTCAATAGCACCTCCAGAACTGAAATAAACAATAGGGTGGATAGGGGGCACCCCTGCCGTGTCCCTTTTTCAATTTTAAACTCCTCTGTCACCACATTGTTTACTATCAATTTCGCTTTTTGTTCTGAATATATTGCTTCTATTCCATTTTCAAACCCCCGCCCCACTCCCATCCCTTCCAAATTTTTCTTCATAAACATCCAGGAAATATTATCAAAGGCTTTCTCCGCATCAATAAAAATTAACACCGCTCTAGTGTTTAGATTTGTTTGTAAAAGTTCCAAAATGTCGATAATGTTTCTTGTGTTGCCAAACAAATGCCTACCAGGGAGAAAGCCAGCCTGGTCTTTATGGATCACTTCATTAAGCACTTTTTTAAACCTACTTGCCAAAATGTCTGCAAAAATTTTGTAATCCACATTTAGGAGTGAGATGGGGCGGTAGTTCTTCAGCTGAGTCTTTTCAGTTTCTAGTTTGGGTATCAATGTGATGAAGGCTTCTTTCCACGTTTCCGGTGCCTTCCTCCCCTCCATAATCTGGTTACAAACCTCCAACAAAGGCTGTATCAAATAGTCTTTCAAAACCTTATAGTATTTGGAGGTAAGTCCGTCGGGGCCTGGAGATTTGCCTAATTGGAGGTTCTGAATGGCACTTTCAATTTCTTGCTGTGTGATATTACTATTCAGGGTTGTTCTCATTTCCTGAGGTATTTTCTGTAATCCGTTGGTTTTAAGAAATTGATCCACCTCCGAATCTTTCTGTGGCCCTTGTGAATAAAGTTCTTTGAAATATCTCTGGAAGCACTTTCTAATTTCCTCGGGTTTCTGAACCATTCTCCCTTCAATCTCTAGATTTGTAACAGTATTAAGTTTTTGTCTCTTTTTCAACTGCCATGCTAGCAGTTTCCCACACTTATTTGCTGATTCAAAGGATCTTTGTTTCATTTGTTTAATTTTCCATTCCACCTCTTGATTTATCAGTTTCAAATATTGTGCTTGGAAGAATTTCACTTCTCTCAGCACCCCCTTCGACTTTGGCCTAGATCTTAATTTTTTCTCTCCATCTCTTATTTTTTCCAATATCTTCTCCTTCTTTTCATTCCAGAATTTTTTCTTGATCGTATTTTGTTGTATTAGAAACCCTCTCATGACTGCTTTACTTGCGTCCCAGATTATTCTTTTTTCCACAGTAGTATTTAAATTTATCTCAAAATAGTCCTTTAAAGTTTTTTGGGCCTTCTTAACAATCTTCTCGTCCCTTAATAAGGTGTCATTCATTTTCCATCTGAAGGATCCGGTTGTATTTAGTCTCAATTCCATTTTCAAAGCATTATGGTCGGAGCAGGTTTTTGGGCAGATTTCCACCTTTCTAGTCTTGGGTGCCAGTCCTCTAGTTATCCATATTTGGTCGATTCATGTCCATGTCAGATGAGCTTCAGAAAAGAAAGTCCCTTCTTTTCCTAGGGGGTTCTTAACCCTCCATATGTCAATTAAGTCCACATTGTCAGTCATTTCAAAAAAAGTTTTAGGTAGTCTGCCATCTTTCGTTATGTTAGCACTTTGCGACTTATCCATATTTACAGACACAACCCCATTCATGTCACCCATCATGATGATGTTGTTATAGTCTAAGTAGTCCAGCATAATCTCATGCAGCTTCCTGAAAAATTCCGATTTTCCTTCATTTGGGGCGTATATTCCTAATATCAGAAATTTTTCTCCTTGTGTCTGAATTTCAATCGCCAAAATTCTGCCGTGTTCATCTTTAAATAAGAATTTCGGTGACAGGCTCTCCTTTGCATATATCACCACACCTCTTTTCTTCACTTTATCCGAAGAGATAAATTCTTGGCCTAGTCTTTTATTAATTAACACTTTTCTGTGGAGCCTTGTCACATGCGTTTCTTGCAGGCAAATAATGTCCAAATGTTCTTTTTTCAAAATATGAAATACTTTTCTTCTTTTTTCCAGAGAATTTCCGCCATTTATATTCCAACTAAGAAGCTGCAGCGACATCCTGGTCTAATTGGTGGGTCTACAATGGGGTGTCTAGGCTTCCCTCCGATCCCGGAGGTGGTAATGTTGGTCCAGATCCAGGCGGTGTAGGCTTTGGAGATGGTCCCGGTGGTGGTGGAGGCCAAGAAGCTGCAGCTCCTTTCTGGAGGTCCTCCTCGTGGTCGTGTAGGAACTTCTGTTGGTCCTCCGGTGTTTTAATTCTTACTTTCCTTCCTTTGTAAGTAAATGATAGTCCTTGCGGAAACTCCCACCTATAAGGGATTGTGTTATATCTCAACAATTTGGTCAAATCTATATAAGTAGTCCTAAGGTCCAAAAGGTGTTTAGGTATGTCTCTGTAAATTTCAGCCTTTTTTCCTTCTATCTCCAAAGATTTTTTGAAGTGTAGGCCTAGTATCTTGTCTCTTTCCTCTCTCGATCTCAAAATAACCAAACAGTCTCTGGACTTGTCCTTCTTTATCAATTTTCCCAGTCTAAAGGCAGTCACAATTTTAAAGTCCTTATCTTCCTCTATCCCCCAGAATTTGGAGAACAAAAGTGTTAAAAATCCCTGTAGGTTTCCTTCCTCCAATTCTGGGATAGCCCTTAATCTGAGATTATTTTCCTTACTTTTCAATTCAACCAATGACAGGTAGGCTTGTTGTTCCCCTACCTGTCTTTTCAGAGGCCTTACTTCCCCCCTAATCTCATCAACCTTTTTGTTCGCCTGTTCTGCTTTTTGACAAGCTTCCACCGCAAGCTTATAATTTTCAGTCGTTGCTCCTTGTAATTTTTCAATTGCCTGGGTATGATGGGAAACTTGCTCAGATAATTTAGTGATAGAGGATGTAGCTTGGTCAATTTTTGATGATTGGTTGTCCACTTTTTGATTTAAAATTCCAAGTTGTTCCAAGATTTGCTTCAGGACTATTTCAGATCCTCCAGTTGCCATATCTTCTGCAGCAGGCTCTGCAGCAGGCTCTTCAAATTCCACCTCCTGTGCTGTCAGCACAGTTGGGACGGATGATCTTCGTTGATGAGATAGGGTTGTTTGAACAAGTTGCCCTGGTTTCTTTTCTTTCTCTTTAGCTTTAGCTGCTCTTGTTCTCCCTGTGCCACTCATTCCACACCTGCCTCTGTTCAAGGTCAAATTTTCTTTTGTTTCATAAGTTAGACAAAGTCCAGAGTGTAAACAATTTAACCACAGAGAATCACAATAAAGTACAGTTCCCAGGCCTCTATATCTCCACAATCCTCTAGGTGGGGGTATTTCAAAGTTTCAAGGAGGGAGAGAACTCTTGTCCGCCATTGAAGTTCTTATATTCCCTATGTTAAGTCTTTGATAGTTCCAGAGCACAAAAGGAAGTTTCCACAGGCTTTCTTTGTCTTAAAGAGAAGCCACAAGGTGTCAAGAAGGGTCCCAGCAACAATGTTTAAACGTTAATGTCTCAGTCTGTGTTAAGCTCCAATAACAGTATCAGCAGTTTGACAGCTCTCCTTTGCACACTGACAGCCCGATCGCTGGGTTGTCTCTTTTAACTCCACATAGCTCAAAATTAGGAAGAAGGTCCCAAAAATAGAATCCACAACTTTTACAGAAATTTCCTGCTTGTCTTTTCGCTACAAAGTCTGTCAAATACACCCTCGTTTTACTTTTACAGTCCCCTTTCAGCGCTTCAGCACTCTTCTGCGCAATTGCTTTAATCTGGTTAGCAGGATCGGGAGACGGACTTCCTGTTACTCGCCTCCCGTTTTCAGCCGAATTTCAACCAAATTCCCAAATTTTCCGATGTTTAGTTCCCCTTACTCACGGGTATGTAGCAGCCAATTTTGATGTTTTCAAGAAGAAAGGTCGGCACTCATCAGCAGCAGCAGCGCGGCTTTGCATCCACGAAAAGAGCGATGAACTCACAGCGCCGCTCCCCCTTTCGCGTTCCGGAGCCCCTTACGGAGCCCCTTCTTCGTTTCCGGGGGGGCTTTGGGCGCCCGCCGAGTCCCACGGCCGCAGGCTCGCTCTGCCTGCGGTTTTTCTTAACGGGTCTCCGCTTTGCCGTAGCGGACGACCCTTTTTCGCGGAGCCCCTCTTCACCAGGTAAAGAGGACCGCCATTGCTATTTTGCGCCGCCTCCGGAAGTCCCACTTTGATCAATTTCAAACACTGCCTACTGCAACAAATCTGTTGAAGGCTGCCAGCTATAACATCCGAAGGTGCAAACTTCAATTTAGTTACAAAATAGGGGTGAGATTTATCAGCCAAAGCCCCACGCAGGAACTTCTGCTTGTGCAAAGGGGCTTTCTCCCCTCTCCCCCCTGCATGCACCCCAAAATTGGCTTGGGGAGATTGGGAGAACCCCTGGAACTGTGTATGGGGGAAGAAGAGGGGAGGTTGTTCCATCTGGCAAGCCAAAAAATGCTACTCTTGATAGAATAAGCAGCACAGTGCAAATTTGAATCCACCCCTCTGTCGTATCGCTATCTATGGACTCAGCTACATTAGTAAAAAAATCAACACTTTGAATGCGTTATAAACATGCAACACCAGATGGCACCAGAGAGCAAAAAAAATTCTATGCAATTTTTACAAAGCTTTCCCCCCCTTTGTTATAACGATTTAATTTCTGACTTATTTATTGTGGCTTTTCATGTGTGTAGATCCATCCTATATCTATCTATATGTATAAATAAAGTATGATATTAAGGGTTGTATTCAACACTAGTCCACTGGAATTAATGAACCCAAGTTAGTCATATCCATTAACCTCAATGGGTCTACTCTGAGCAGGACAAGCATTGAATACTTCCTAAGTATGCTAATCGTTAGCAACATGGGTGTTACTCAAAACACGAAGGAAAGTGGGGTGTTCTAAGTGACACCCCGCATTACATTGGTACTTCTGGTTAAGTACTTAATTCATTCCGGAGGTCCATTCTTCACCTGAAACTGTCTTTACCTGAAGCACCACTTTAGCTAATGGGGCCTCCTGCTGCCGCCACACCGCTGGAGCCCGATTCTGTTCTTATCCTGAAGCAAAGTTCTTAACCTGAAGCACTATTTCTGGGTTAGTGGAGTGTGTAACCTGAAGCGTATGTAACCTGAAGCGTATGTAACCCAAGGTACCACTGTAAGTTCCAAAAGTCGCCATAGATGATATGCTGCTTATTCTGCTCCTTTTTCTTCAGCAGCTGAAAGTTGTTTCTAGCCTCTCCCACAGATATATTTACTTGTTCACGTCTCTAATTACCCACGTGACAGTGTGAAAAGGTAACACTGAAGTTTAAAAGGGAAAGAAGTAAACATATTGTGGATTGTTCACAATCCTGTCTTGATGTGTGTATTTATAACCAAAAGGTCAGCAGAAGAAACTGTAAGGTCCTCCCTCAGGTCCATGAGGACAGGCTTAGACCAACAACATGTACTCACCTTTCTGAGTGATCAATTTTTATATATACTATATTTTAGAAGATTCCTGTTCCATAAAACCAGCATTTCCAGTTTCATTAAAATCTACAAAAGAAACAAGCACTTCCTAGCTCCACGGAACTTTCTGTTCTTCCATTCAGCAAAAGACTTCATTCAGCAAAACATAGCCCCCAAGACGCTGGCTACAAAATATAACCTGACAGCATTAAATGCCTTGGGTGTGTTTTTAATTAAGCATACCAACTAATAAGACAGAATTGACACACAGGTTCTTGCTACCAGATTGGGATCAGATAAGGATCCTTAATATCTGGACAGTATCAGCCTAGCTCAGGATATAGTGAATATTTTCTCCAGTGTCACTATGGACTCATTGCTAAAACTGTGTTTATGGAAGACAATCTTACTCGGCTACGAGTGATCGCCAAATAAGAAGAAGATAGTGAATAACATTAGAGTCCCTTTACAACTCAAGCAGAAAGACAGACATAAGATAGGACCCTCTTCTAAGGTATAGATGCTGCGAGATCTCAGTCTCAGTTTGTAGGTTTAATAATAAAAACGGCAACTAGCTCACTGCCATGTTTTTAGAACCAGCTGTGTAAAATATGTGACAGCTTAAGTACCAGTTGTGTGGTTGCAAACAGGAGCCTGGAGTTTTGTAGGCTACAGGGCTTGGAAAGAATGTATGTATGGTAAGCATGGGGGCCTGATTTATAGCACAGAAAATCAAGCCAGCTGAGGATCATCATGTTTGCAGAACACTTTATGCCCACACAACGTAACACTTCAGAGAGAAACGAAATGCACTCACACCACCAGGACAAAGAAGTTGAGCTAAGGACTGAACTAGACATTCACTTAATCCATAGCATACACTTTGTTTTTCCTAAAGAAATTACAGGCAAGGCCTGGTTCTTACTGGGAGGGCAGTGGGCATTAGAAGCCTTTGAAAAAGTCCCTGTGGGGATTCTCCCCTGCCCCAAGACTCCTTGTGACAAAGGAGCAGGGCTGATCTCCAAATCATGATGGGGGAAAGAAGAGATAAGCCTTTCCTCCCTGCATATAGACTTCCCGTTGACTCCTTCTCTCCCACTCCTGTAATTGCTTATTCCTTTATTTAAAGTCCCCGTAGGCTAGTGGCCAGGGGACTTGTCAACCCTGAACCTACTGACAGTCAATCTCAGTCAAGATTTAAGGAAACTACAGCAGTCACGAAATTAAAAGACGCCTGCTTCTTGGGAGAAAAGCAATGACAAACTTAGCATCTTAAAAAGCAGAGACATCACCTTGCCAACAAAGGTCCGTATAGTTAAAGCTATGGTTTTCCCAAGTAATGATGCATGGAAGTGAGAGCTGGACCATAAAGAAGGCTGATTGCCGAAGAATTGATGCTTTTGAATTCTGGTGCTGGAGGAGACTCTTGAGTGTCCCATGGACTGCAAGAAGATCAAACCTCTCCATTCTGAAGGAAATCAGCCCTGAGTGCTCACTGGAAGGACAGATCCTGAAGCTGAGGCTCCAATACTTTGGCCACCTCACGAGAAGAGAAGACTCCCTGGAAAAGACCCTGATGTTGGGAAAGATTGAGGACACAAGGAGAAGGGGACGGCAGAGGACGAGATGGTTGGACAGTGTTCTCGAAGCTGCCAGCATGAGTCTGACCAAACTGCGGGAGGCAGTGGAAGACAGGAGTGCCTGGCGTGCTCTGGTCAAAGGGGTCACTAAGAGTCGGACATGACTAAACGACTAAACAACAACGACAGCAACAACCAATCTGGTGCCCTCTAGATTCCCACCAGCCCAATTCTTAGCAAAAGTATTTCCTGCTCAATGTGAGGTCAGGTGAGGGGCTGCCACAGGCGGCCCCATCCCAGTGACATAACCTAAGAGTGCCTGAAGAAGGCCCCTATTGTGTGCAAACAAGCCCCAGTGAATTCAGTACGACTGTTTAATTAAGCACAACAAAAACAGTACATGATAAATGTAGTCCAAAGCTGAATTGGGCTGTCTGAAGAAAAGCACATATAACCACGTCCTCTTAAAGCAGGCTGCATTTATGGAGTAGGTTTCTACTCCACACATAATGAGGTTTGGTCCAAGTGTGAAATCAAATATGAACGTGTTTGTGACTTACAATAATTTAATCCAATTCGTAGCTTGAACCTGAATAGATAAGCACGGCATTACAGAGCGAGAGCAAGGTATGGCATGACTAGCTACCCCATAATCTGCACCGAAGTTGCTGAAGGGCAGGATTAATGAATGTAGTCATTCCAGTTCTCCCCTTTGTTTTTCTGCTTCTAAATCCTTCCAGGGTAAGGCAAGATGTAATATGCAGATGTTCTGGAACCTGGAAAAGAATGGAACAAATATGACAAGATAATTTCCAGTAAGATATGCATTGAAAATAGATACTTCTCAGAAGATGTTTTTCTGAGAAAAACTGAGCATATTCTTTTTCTCACACCGATAGGAAAAGAAGGCCACTTCATAGAACTTTCTCCAAAGAATCTTCATCCTATTTTTTGTGACGGCCACAATCTCCCCTCCGCAATGCCCCATAATGATGTCCCATCCAGGTGAAGGATGAAAAATGGTGGCCAGGGTACCAACACAGGGCTGGTGAAATCCATCTGGGATATTCCAGGATGTGCCTCGTGCAATTCCATTGGAACTTTATGTCATCCATGAGGAGGAACCACAATTTCCATGCCCAAAAAAATGTAGTCATCAACTCTCTATGCCTGGGTCCAAAAGGAATGAAAGGTATCCTTCAGGATTATGTTCTAGTCAGCTCTATAACTTGTAATGCATATCCTAGACAGGATAGGATCCTGCCTAGTATATGTTCTAATCTGGAAAGTCTTCACTAGGGTCCACTCCAGATGTTCCAACAACCATACTCTTCCCCCAGTGCACTCTTCAATAGGGGCTGAGTCCAGGAGTGGTAGTCTGCTCAGAGCATCAGCACTGCCATATTGACGGCCCATCCTGTAACTCCATTGTTGTCATTGTGTAAGTACTGTACTATGCTTCACTCTTTCTGCAAAATATTTTTTGATTGGTCTCCTCCCTCCCCCCCCCCCCGTCTCTGAAATACTCTTGTGTAGAGAGGTGCTCTTCATCATTTCGATCTGTGTTGAGAGTGTCATCAATCCATGTCTTTCTTTAAGAGGTTTTTCACAGCCCTTGGAACTTTGCTGGGTGCTGATGAAACTCCACTGGACAATCTATTGCATTAGTACCACCCCCTTTGGGTATTTATGGGCTTATGGTCTTCCTTATCTGCTGGTAAACCTGGTACATGTCAAATTCACTCAGTTGTTGGCCTTCTCCCATCACTGTAAAATGGGGCGCTTGTCTGAACTTAAAGCCTTGATTGAATATGACTTTATAAATATGGATACAACCAAGAGGGCGAACTAGGGATACTATGCATGTTGCCCATTCAAAAACCACATCGGGGAGATGATGCGTTGCTATTCTAATTTCTCCAGCTCTGTTTTTGTTTTCTGTTGGAGGGCATATGGAATTCCTCTGGCTTTTTGAGGAAAATGTGGGCTGGCTGAGCTTCTGGATCTATATCCTGGCCTTCACTCCCCTCAAGGTACTCAAGCCCTCTTGGTAGGACCTGATAATTCCTGCTAGAGCTGGAACTTTCTGAGCATCTAATGTCAGGGCCTGGTTGGATGAGGAGGAGAGCTGGGAGCCACCAGCCCAAGAACCCCCCAGCGAGAGCTCCAAAGAGGACATCTTAGGGCCTGGAGTCTAGTGGTGGGACACTGAGGAGCAGTCAGCAGAAGAGACGAGCTGGGAGGTGACAGAAGCAGAAGACTTGAGCGATCAAGGACTGTCAGGAGGAGGGCCTTCCAGGACTGAATTAGAAGCTGAGAGTCACAGTGTGCGTGCAGACAATCTCAATCCTGTTTATCTCTTCCCCCTCTTGAGGAGGGTCCTACACTTTGCTGAGTAGAACGGTATGTCCCATTGCACAAATGGAAATCTTTGCACTAACAAAGCACAGTAGTTGAATACTGCCAGGATATTCTATACAGCTTCAGTTTTCTGAGTGCTTACACTGTACAATTATGCTCCATAAATAAATTAACCATGATTTCATTTTAAAACCTCACAAAGCTGGAGAAACAAAGATACCTCATTTTACCCTGACAAAATCCACTACATCTACTACTGCTAACAGGATTAAGAATCAGGTTTCAGAACATGGATTTCTGAAATTACACTGTGTAATTAAGCCCATATGTCATGTTCCTAATCTTTTCATCCTTGAGGTGGAGGACAAACATTTATGCAAAACAAAATTGCTCCATTAGGAAAGGCTGCCTGAAGTCCTAACCAGCCGTGATATTTTGTGACAAGGAGGGCTTGCTACATAAAACCTTCCAAATTGCTTGAAATTGGGTGATTAGCTCATCCTCTCCCAGCTTTCTTATTTGCTGGAAGAACAGATACAGCACAATAAAGGAAAATAATAGTATATGTGATCTACGTCGAACATGCATGTTTCTTGCAAGAGGCAGAGAAAGTGGAGCAGCTGGTTGCTAATCACTTTAATTCTGAGAACGACAGCCTGTTGGACTTACTAATCATTGCTTCAGAGATGCCAAGAGATCCAACAATGTTAGTAAAAAAAAACAAACAAAGGGAGAACTGGATGCACACAATGGACACATTAACACTACCTGGCCTCAGCCTAGACGGCAGTGCAAACACCACTTAGCTTCCGAGAATGAAGGCCTTCTGAGATTTCCATCCTCAAAGCTTTGTAACAAACACCTTGGGAACAGAATCGTTTTTATCAGAGGCGCAAGCTGAACGGATGAAGGCACAAGCTGAAATGTTTTACTATAAGAAATTAAAATTCCTGTTTTGTTAGTCTCTATGATAAATATATGATTTTAGTGCTTATCTGCATACGACCAGGATCTGGAAGAAACTTGCTTAAAGTGCTGCTTGATACCATCACCCCCCCCCCATTGAAGCTGAGCAATATATTTGCTAAAACCCTTGAATATCAACTTATTCCGCCATCTGGCAATGTTCCAGGAAAAACATATTTATCTGCATTGTAATTTCCTCTTTGAATCTAATTTTCCAGCTTGTCAAATTAAAAATGATAATTTTCCTTGTTTAGGTCAGAGGAACCCCCCCCCCCCACACACACACTTTAAGCCAGGAACTGATGGCTGATACTAAATATATAAGGAAATGTAAGTTTACATCAAGTTTCTTGTGAGAGTTGTGTGCAAGCTCAGGATTTGACCTGTTCATTTTCATAAACAGGCTATCTATATTATTCCACAGTCAGTCGTTTGGGTTTATGAAAAACAGACACTGGGCCTTCTGCCACCATCAAGTTTGGCAGTGGAAGCCTTTGAGTTCTAAGGGCCATAGGCATGCTCAGCCCAATCTGCAGGATTGGTGGCAGTTTCATGGCCGTTTCTGCTTTTGTGGGATTGGGGAGGCTAGATGAATTTGCTTCTCCTTTCCTCTAGGTCTAAGATCAGTTCCACAGTGGGCTAAGGCAGAAAGTGGAAGCCAGGCATTCTGGCTACAGCAGGCAAGGCTGAGAATATCCTTACGGCCATGATAAAATCAGCACAATAAGTTTGGCAGGAGGTCATCACCAGTTTTAGTGGGGCTAAGGAGATTTGCCTCGCACTTTCACTAGCCTCTGGGCTCAGACAGAAAAAATGTCTGAGATGCCAGTGCTGTAATTACAAAACTAGACATTACTTTAGACTTGGGGCAATTGCTGCAAACAGAAAACATGTGCCTAACTCCATCCCTTTTCCTCTGTGGAATGTACCCATACAACATAGCTTGACCTCAAGGCTGAAGCTCTATGAAGTAATGCAGAGGAGGAGGAGGAGGGAAGCAGATTGTGTGGTTACCACATAATGTCTTGTTTGTTTATTACATTCATATACCAGGCTTCCTCCGTGGAGCTGTCTCCATTTATGCTTGTATGGTAACTTCCAACCCAATATAATGAAAATAATAAAAAATGCATTATAGCAAGGGAAATTGCTTTGCAAAAATGTGTATAGTAGGGGGAACTGCTTGCTAAAGTGTGTATGTTAGGAGAAAGTAACCGGTGGATTTTTTTTATTTTAAATGCAAGCGGATATGGAAATGTGGTGAATCAAACTCAAGATTTAAGAAATGGAAAGAAACCCATGCCTAGCTCAGTAAGATTTTAAAAGATAAAGGTAAAAGACCCCTGACAGTTAAGTCCAGTGGTGAACAACTCTGGGGTTGCGGTGCTCATCTCACTTTACTGGCCAAGGGAGCCGGCGTTTGTCTGCAGACAGTTTTTCCAGGTCATGTGGCCAGCATGACTAAGCCACTTCTGGTGAAACCAGAGGAGTGCACGTAAACACCGTTTACCTTCCTGCCGGAGCAGTACCTATTTATCTACTTGCATGTTTATGTGCTTTTGAACTGCTAGGTTGGCAGGAGCTGGGACCGAGCAACGGGAGCTCACCCTGTCGCAGGGATTTGAACTGCCGACCTTCCGATCAGCAAGCCCTAAGCTCAGTGGTTTGGACCACAGCGCCATCCGTGTCCCCAATAAGATTTACTTCTGGCTAAATATGTATGGGACAGAAGACTTCATTCAGAGTAACATTCTAGCTCTGTACCACTTAGGGGAGTGGGAGACTTATAAGAAATAGGAACTGCAGTAAACCTTTCCAGTCTCATCATGAAGAAATATATTTTAGCTGTTTCTTGTAATGCTAACTGCTACACCCTGGGGTAAAATGGTTCTGTAAAGTAATGCATTTAGTGTTCAAAACTGAGTTCTCCTGCAATATAGTTTTAAGTGACAAATACACGAAATAAACTTGTTTCCCTGAACTAGTGTTTCACTAAAACTGTATGTTCTGGATCTAAAAGTTACTTGAGGTGAACTGCCCTGAGCTAATAACAAGAACTGCTGCATCAAGGACATTCATTATATAAGGTTAGGTTAGGTTTATTGACTTCCTGAAGCAATTTACAGGCAAGTAAAAAATACAATAATGAAACCACAGTAGCAGATTTAGCAGCACAATATAATGTCGGATTGGTGTTGCCCAACTGCCCAGGAAAATAACATTAAAACATATTTGCCTGGTAAACAATGCACTGGAATGTATACAGATCCAGCAGCTCAGGACACATGGAAGCAGTAGGGCAACACCACAACACCTTTGAATGGACTAAACCCAGGGTACATGCGCTTCAGGGTACATATGCTTCAGGTTACAGACTCCGCTAACCCAGAAATATTACCTCGGGTTAAGAACTTTACTTCAGGATGAGAACAGAAATCATGCAGCGGCAGTGAAGTGGCAGCGGGAGGCCTCATTAGCTAAAGTGGTGCTTCAGGTTAAGAACAGTTTCAGGTTAAGAACAGACCTCCAGAACGAATTAAGTTTTTAACCTAAGGTACCACTGTATGTGGATGTGAGCTGAATTTGTAACAAAATCCCCCCCCACATGATGCCATGTGGATGGCTGCATACAAGACTGTAATAATAATAATAATAATAATAATAATAATAATAATAATAATAATAATAATTTATTATTTATACCCCACCCATCTGGCTGGGTTTCCTCAGCCACTCTGGGCAGCTCCCAATCAAGTGTTAAAAACAATACAGCGTTAAATATTTAAAACTTCAGATGTCTTTTAAAGATAGGATAGCTGCTTATTTCCTTCACATCTGCAGGGAGGGTGTTCCACAGGGTGGGCACCACTACCGAGAAGGCCCTCTGCCTGGTTCCCTGTAACCTCACTTCTCGCAATGAGGGAACCGCCAGAAGGCCCTCGGCACTGGATCTCAGTGTTCGGGCTGAACGATGGGGGTGGAGACGCTCCTTCAGGTATCCAGGACCAAGGCCGTTTAGGGCTTTAAAGGTCAACATGAACACTTTGAATTGTGCTCGGAAACGTACTGGGAGCCAATGCAGATCTCTCAGGACCGGTGTTATGTGGTCCCGGTGGCCACTCCCAGTCTAGCTGCCGCATTCTGGATTAATTGCAGTTTCCGGGTCACCTTCAAAGGTAGCCCCACATGTGTACATGTGTTTGTCTCAGAAGACAACTTTCTGTTTGGTAACTGTATTAAAAAACGTATGTAAAGTTTATAGAAACCAACAAGAAGCCAGAGTAAATACAAGAAGTGCTAAGAGCTTTTTCAACCATGGTGATGACACTAGCTAAAGACACCTGAAGTCTGGTTGGTTGTAGAGACTGTAAAAAACTCCAGCAATTCATCTGTGTTGTTCCTTTTTCACATTGATCGTTACAGCCTTAATCAGGACTGCAATGGGGAAACCGGCTAGTCAGAGAATTATAAAGTAACACATTGATTTGCTATTTGCTCTCAGGAAGTAACTGGCTTCAAGTTTAAAGCAATTCCTATTGCCATATCTGAAGCAGAACCATCCATTATTGCATAAAGGTTATAGCAATGGGTTTTGGCACTCAAATGCTCCCCTGTTTCAGCTCCACTTGGTACTGCCAATGGATCTGATGAAACAGCATCCTTTAGAGGTTCACTGACCTTTTGTTTTAAAATCAAAGCAAAACTTGTACTAATTACTTGAGACATCAGCACTACCCTAAAGGAGTTTTCCATAATTATTCCAGATGACAGCGTCAAAACTTGAATGTTTAAGTTAATATTAATGAAAGCATAAAATGGTTAGCATCCACTGGAAGGTAGTGATTGGCATGCAAAAGTACTGAGTGATACCTCCAGTGAGAAGCTGTGTAGTATAGTGAGTGGACTAGGATCTGGGAGATCAGGGTTCAAATCTCTATCCAGCTATGAAGGTCACTGGGTGACCTTCAGCCAGACACAGTCTCTTAGCCTCATCTTCTGCACAGAATTGTTGCGAAGATAAAATGAGCAGAGAAAGAGCAGCTTACACCATCTTGAGCGCCCTGGAAGAAAGGTGAGATATAAAGGCCTTGTTTGACCCAAACAGTGTTAAGGTTTCTCTTCCTGGCTTGGATGATATTTATGACTCAATTTTGAAATCTAAAGGTATCTCCGCTGCAATTAAAGGAAGAAGAAGAGATAAGATCCCAAATCTTGATGCAAGTAATAAATTAATGGAGGACTGTTTTTTAAAATGATTAGCAAAATTATTTAGGGGATGAAACTAGAGAGAACAAATCAGAGAGTGTGGCTGATAAATTTGAAATTAGAAGGATTTTATATTAGGGAACACACAGAGAAGGTTCATTCTCTGGCTTGTTCTCTCTTTCTTACAAGCTTTAGTTGAAACTGGTTTTCCTTTGGCCCTTTCTTCCTCTATCCAGCAGCATCTTTCGAGAAGGCATGCTGGCTTGGTATTTTGGGGAGATAAATATATTCCTTCTAGTAAAAGTGTGACCATAGGTGCTAGAGGGCCGTGGAAATTTGTGTCCTGGGCTTTTCAGATTCAACTACCCATGTACTGGGACGTGGGTGGCACTGTGGGTTAAACCACAGAGCCTAGGGCTTGCCATTCAGAAGGTCGGCGGTTCAAATCCCCACGACGGGGTGCGCTCCCGTTGTTCGGTCCCTGCTCCTGCCAACCTAGCAGTCCAAAAGCACATAAACGTGCAAGTAGATAAATAGGTACCACTCCGGCGGGAAGGTAAACGGCGTTTCCGTGCGCTGCTCTGGTTCGCCAGAAGTGGCTTAGTCATGCTGGCCACATGACCCGGAAGCTCCACATTTCCATGTCAGTTTGCCAGGTTTTTGTAAAACAAATCCTCATGAAAATTCATCAGTATTTTAGTGTGAATTGCTCATAATGTACACAATTGTTATGCAATTCTGACAAATATGTTGTTGTTGTTTAGTCGTGTCCGACTCTTCGTGACCCCATGGACCAGAGAACGCCAGGCACCTCTGACCTCCACTGCCTCCCGCAGTTTGGTCTTACATTCCAGGTTCCTATGCAATATTTTTCTTTACAGCATTGGACTTTCCTTTCGCTTCCAGGCATATCCGCAACTGAGCGTCCTTTCGGCTTTGGCCCAGCCGCTTCATCAGCTCTGGATCTACTTGTACTTGCCCTCCGCTCTTCCCCAGTAGCATGTTGGACGCCTTCCGACCTGAGGGGCTCATCTTCCAGCGTCATAACTTTTATATGCCTGTTGTCCTGTTGTCTTTGTCCATGGAGTTTTCTTGGCAGGGATACTGGAGTGGCTTGCCGGTTCCTCCTCCAGGTGGATCACGTTTGGTCAAAACTCTCCACTATGACCTGTTCATCTTGGGTGCCCTGCTCGGCATAGTTCATAGCTTCTCTGAGTTCTTCAAGCCCCTTCGCCACGGCTTGAAGAACTCAGAGAAGCTATGAAATATGCCGAGCAGGGCACCCAAGATGAACAGGTCATAGTGGAGAGTTTTGACCAAACGTGATCCACCTGGAGGAGGAACCGGCAAGACATTTTTATATGCATTTTCACGGCTATATGCATTTATATGCACACTTTACCCTAGTGTATGCGGGGTTTTTTTTTCATATTACACATCTGCACTGAGAACTGCACTGCAAAATTCATTGAAGTGCAACTTTTTAAGAATGGCTGCCATTTGGTTGACGCATTGTTTCAGGAAGTGTGAATATATTCATTTTTGAATGTGAACTGAGTTGAATTTCTCCCGTTTCTCATGGGAAGTCATATAAACACTCCACAATGAAACCAGAATGGATGCAGGATGAAGGCTGATTGTCGTATGATCAGTGAAGACCAGATGTAGTCTTACCTTTGCGTAAGCTTTCTGGAAGCAAATAATAATAAATGCCCATCTGAAAGAGCCCAAAGTCACACTCGGAGCTTTATGGATCTGTTAAAGTGAACCTTTGTGGCAAATTTGGAGGTTTCATCTTCGGAGATGAAAGCTGAAGAAGGAAGCAAAACTAATTTCGGTAAGACTAATGATCTCTGGGGGATTCAGTCCATTCCCTCAAAAGCAATTTCACTTCCCAAGTCTGCGATGTTATGGGCATTGCTGCATTAGACTGCAAGGACTTACTATCCCTTGTTTTTAGAATGTGGAGCCAACCTTTCTACATAAAACAACTAAGGACAATTTAATAACAGACTCTGCCCACCCAGAACGCACACACAAAGCCAAAGTGAAGCTGCCACTGTGCCATTTCTTAGAACCCTTGAATCAAGTAAAGCAGGTCCTAAAGAAAAGCAAGGGAGGTAAATTGGGGCATTTTAACTATAAGTAGTTTCATAAATGCTAAATCGCCAATGGGGAGGGGGGACTGGGGCATAGCAAGACATAAAAGAGCACACAAATATTTTTCTGCATTGACAATTAATTTCTAAAATACTTATTGTGGTTATGCTGGTTTTAAAGTCTGCTAGCAAGATTAAAGGAGGCTTAAAGTAGCCCTTTGTCCATGCAGTTTTCTTGGCAGGGATACTGGAGTGGCTTGCCGGTTCCTGCTCCAGGTGGATCACGTTTGGTCAAAACTCTCCACTATGACCTGTCCATCTTGGGTGGCCCTGCACAGCAAAGCTCATAGCTCCTCTGAGTTATTCAAGCCCCTTCGCCATGGCAAGGCAGTGATCTGTGAAGGTGCTGGAGCAGACTCTTGAAAGTCCCATCGACTGCAAGAAGATCAAACCTATCCATGCTGAAGGAAATCAGCCCTGAGTGTTCACTGGAAGGACAGATCCTGAAGCCGAGGCTCCAATACTTTGGCCACTTCATGAGAAGAGAAGACTCCCTGGAAAAGACCCTGATGTTGGGAAAGATGGAGGGCACAAGAAGAAGGGGACAACAGAGGATGAGATGGTTGGACAGTGTTCTCAAAGCTACCAGCATGAGTTTGACCAAACTGCAGGAGGCAGTGGAAGACAGGAGTGCCTGGGATGCTCTGGTCCATGGGGCCAAGAAGAGTAGGACACAACTAAACGACTAAACAACAACAAAGTAGCCCTTGCTTGGTCAGTTAGAATGTCGAATCTGCACTGGGTCAGAATGCTCATCAGCATTATTCATCATCTTTCCTGAGCTTTGACAGCATTGCTAGATCTGTCAGCTGGGAAAGAGTGCAGTGCTGTCTGTAAACCAATTTGATTCCTTTGCCTCTAAGGGTCGACCATTCAAATAGAGGGCTACACCTCTCCTGTGGGCAGAGCCACCAGCTTGCAAGAGTGCCTCCTCCTGCCCCAGTGAGGAAATCTGTCCACTGCCGTTGCTTTGCACTGCTAAAATGGGCATGGACTTGGCACAGAGTCAGTGAAGAATTATAGCTGTCAAAACATTGATGAAATTATTCACTGCCTGTGAAGCAGCACTTTTTGTTTCTAGAGGAACATATGGGCTTTCATCCTGCCCAAGGGTGTTTCTGTGCCAAAGTAAAGGCGGTCCTTGGCTCGAGGCTGCAATTACGAAAGTAGCAAGGCTTTGTCACTGCCATTGTAAAATGGATCCACCCTAGGGGTGAAAGCACATTGTGGAGATCACACAAAGTTACAGAAAGAGGAGGTGTGTGAAGGTGGTATTGCATGCCTTCCAACTTTTGTCTGATGGAAATACGGACGTCCTAAGGAAAAATGGGACATTCTGGGATCAAATCAGGAACCAGGACGGCTTCTGTAAATGTCCCTGGAAAAGAGGGACACTTGGAGGTGCTGGTATTGTACCACTCAACCTCGCTGGTGCTTTGGTAAAGCACCAAAAACAGGTGCAGAGAGGCTTCTGTTCTTGAGGTTTCATTAAGAGGCTAAAGTATACATGGTCAGTTAAAGTGAATTCCATCTGGGTTGCAGTGCAAACATGAGCTGATAAGCTTAGCAGAGCCAAGCAGAGACAGGGACAAAGGTGTGTCCCTATCAGGCCAGTAGCTGGGTACCAAGACAGGAAGATGAGGCTCCAGTGAGCAGAGGCAGGAGATATGGTCAAGATCTAGGCAGCAACATGGCCAGAGGCATCTGGTGAGTTTACAGCCCCGACATACACTCTTACAAGGTGTATGTCAGAACCCACAAGTGTGTCCACAACCCACACATTTAGCTACGCCGTGCAAGAGGCTTAGGGCTTTTTACTGGTGTTAAATGTGCCTGTGTTGTGGCTATGGGTATCTTCCCTTGATGTTATATCCATAAGGTCAGGGATTAGAAATGAGCACCTTTCATATGAAAGTTAACAATACCTACAAGACTAACTGGTTGTCTTCCTTAATCATGACTTTTGGGAAGAAGTTTCCATTGTCTGTGCAGAACCCCATTGTTTCCTACAGGTGATAATTAAACTTGACTGGTAACGCAGGATTAGTGGACTGATTGTTACTTTAGGTACTAAGACGTCAGGATATTTACACATGTCTTCCAGCTCATGTTTAAGGTAAGAACCAGTACCAAGGTTAAAATAGGTCATAATGGGATAAAATAGATCATAATCATTTTATATACTCATGCCAGCTTCACTGAAGCCATGATTTACATCAATAAACCACACAAAAAGTTCAACTTGGCACCCATCATGACTGTGTTTGCAGCCACTGGTTGGCTAATGAGCTGTGCTGAGCAATTTGGAAGTGTGGGTGCCTGTTTTCTATTTTATTTTGATAATGTAATTTACTATTCTTAGCTCTCCCCCCCCTTACTTTTGTCATCTTTCAAGTGTTATTTTACCTTCTGCAAACAGCTCTGGGCTTACAGGAAAGCAGCCTATAAAAGAGGACAAGGTATATAAGCAACTTGAGCAGAGATCCCAAGCCATGTGAGTATTTGGGCAGGCAGCTCTGAGCCTTAGGAGCATGGCTTACCTGTGATGAATTGCACACGTAACCCAGGAAGAAATGCAAAGGATGGCAAGTCTTCCCTTAGGTTATAATCAGCCCATCAAAACTGTAACTAGGAGTTAGAAAAAGTCATTCATGTAAAATAATTAGTTTGGAAGGATTTTTTTAAAAACCTCATTACATTGTCTCTTATGACTAATGATGTATGTGTCTGATCCAAAAAGACAAAATAATTACAGGAGCTAATAGAAAATGTATTACTTTAGGTATAACACATTCCATTTTTGTGACTTGCAAGAGACAGGAAAATCCAGCATTTCATCGCTAGCGTGCTGGGCACAGAACATGGGCTAAACTTTCTTTTATGATCTACTTGGGCAACAAATACATTTTATAAACCATGGATGAGGAACATGTGGTCATTCAGATACTACTGGACTACAATTCCTATCATGCTGGCCATTGGCCATGCCACCTGGAGCTGATGGGAGATGGAGTCCAACAACCTTGTGGAGGGCCACAGATTCCCCCATCTTTGTTATAAATGTACAAATACGCAATCTCTTGCTGCAAGGAACAGCTTTTAAATACCACCGCTCCTTTGATTTCCCCCATGCATGCCGAAATGTTACTTGGGCTTCATGGGGAGATGTGGAGGAAGGCACTTGGAAGCAAGCTGGACTCACCAAATTGCTATTTGGCACTTAGTACCTACAACTTAGAGAGAGAACAAATGTCAAACAATGAACATTGTTTAAAAACTGGCACTGCTAACATTTCAGTGAACTGGTAACCTTTCCCTCCGCCATAAATCCCTCAAACTTTCCAATCTTAAACAGTGCTTTGGGATGGAACGCAAGTGAAAACTTGCAAAACTGTCATGGGAAGACATCAATTTTGTTTCATAATACTTTTGTTTGTAGGCATATGGAAAGCACGCTATTATTAGGTTTCTTTCTTCTGTGCCACTGCAGATTCCCCTAAATGGTTTCACAATTCTTTGCTCATCCTCTTATGCTTATGATCCCCTATTCCACTCAACACCCTACAAATGTGACACAAAAATTATTTTTCGAGCTCTGGCAGATGTTTGTATTTCTTCCGTATTTCAATTACCTTCAGAAGCTGTGGAAGGTCACAGCAGCAGTTATTTGTGGAGGTTAGCTTGATAGCAATATCTGGATTAGCTCTATGCCAAAAGGTGGGTAGAACTGAATCTTCTCATAATATATGTATTTAGCCCAGGGATGGGGAATCTGCAGCCCTCTAAATATACTTGGACTTCAGTTCCCATACTTCCTGACCCTTGGCCATGCTGACTGGGGCTGATGGGAGTTGGAGTTCCTGAAGGTCTCTGAACATCTCAGGAAAAGTTGTGCTTCTTAGAGTTCTGCAGCTGCCTACCAAAGTAGGATTTATGCTACACGGATGGCCCTGAAAGTTGTGCTGAAGCAAACACTGCCAGATTCTTGCCTGTTGCATTAACAAGTTAAATACGGTATATCAAAAGCTGCAGTTGTGCAATGTTCTGAAATACTTTTACGTTGGGATTGCATATAATCCTGCCTTGTACAGAGTCAGAGACCATTGGTCTAGCTAAGGAAATTCTAAAGGGCTTTGAGAAAGAAGCAGAAAAATGGAAGCCTCTTTCACAGGGGAAAAACTTTTGAAAAATTAGAGGACATTTATCATCAGAACACTACCATAAGCATCTAGCAGAAACTGGGATTTTCTACATGGGCTGGTTAACATTCATTGCCTCCAAGTGACTAATGAATAGAAATGGACCAGGCTCTGGGAAATGCTCCAGCCTTGAGCAAGAGACAGTTGTACCATTTCTGAGCCAAGCCCAAAACCTTGAGTGGAATTAGGCAAAAGCCCTATAAACACAAAGAAGTTACTATTGCAAAAGCCCTAACAAATTGAAAGTAGTTACTATTTGCATCATCTTCATCAAATTCTCTGCCCAACCCACCAACTTGCAAGAGTGAATTTATACTGGTTTTTGAAGCACCAAACTCTGTCTTCTGCTCTATCAGGCTAGAAGCTGAAAATAGTTCCCATGAAATAATCCTCAGGACCATTCAGTGTCTATAATGAACAATCTATTCCTGTGATGGAGGTCAGTAAGCGATTCACTTTTCATACCCAGGTCCCGTAGCCGCATTTTCAGGGAGAAGACCTAGGGGTACCAACAGTAAGTATTTAAAAAATAAACCATGCTCTGCCAGATAACCAATACAGTGAAGTAACACACACAGAGAGGCACACCAAATTTTGCCAGACCCAGGGCTTTACCCTTGAAACACTAGGTGCGACCTTAATTCCACACCCGAATCATCAATCTTCCCTAAGTTCATATCTGATTCACTAGGTTTTGTCCTGTTCCCACCTGCCTTGGATCTATCCCTGGCATAGCCCAGTAAGTCAATATTTGTTTTGTTTTAAACAACAACAGGCACGGCAATATTTCCAGCTACTTCTATTGTACCAGGACATAACACAAGACATAACACAAGCAAGCTGACATATGCCAGTAGGTCAGAATCCAGCCCTCAATGATGGTATTAACATCACTTCAACCCCCAGCCCCAGCCCATCCTTTCTATTATGTTTGTTACAACATAAATCCAATCTTAACCAAATTTACTCAGAGATAGTAAATTGACTTCAGTAATACTTATTTCCAGAAGTCTTTCAGACTGCAGATCATGCTTCTTAATGTCTATTGATTCTCTCCCCCATGAAGCTGTGTAGTGCACTTAGCAATAGTTACATGCAAGCAGGAATTTATTTATTTTTTAACCCCTCTCTCATCCCATTTCTTCAGAAAATGCAAAACAGTTAAATGGGATTTCCAGCAGCCCAGAATATAATAAACTCCACAAATACTTAGCTTCAACAATACTATAGATTCCAAGACATTTGATGAACCAAAATTTCTTCATGGCAACCCTGTAGGTAAAATTGCACACAAGATATAGAGCTACCATTAAAAACAACCTTATGTATTGATGTGCTCTCCTTCCCTGCAGCATCAAATTAACCTGTGCTGTGATGACATCATGTGGGACCTTTCCCCTTCCATGCTCCTCTACTGGTGGAGTAAGACACGGTGCAATGGCAGCATGCAACATACAGAGTGTATTGATACTACAGAGAATTTATCATACCCTTTATAGTTCCACCTATAACTACCAAGCTAAAAACACATTGTTAGAACACTTAGGACCCCTCCAGACTCTCTCTCTGCACGCGCGCGCACACACACACAGTATTATGCAACATGCCATTGATGTAATAATAGTGCAGATTTATCTACACACCATCCCACTTTATTAGTTGTTCCGAGATGCTTCCCCATTGTTAGGCCCTCCAGACAGCAAAAATGTGGCTCCTTGTAGCACAACAAAAGTGGTACAAAAAAACCCCAAAAAAATCCACCCAGAAGAAACATTTGTGGTACAAAAAGTGCCTGAGATACACCCCAAAGCTGCAGGGCATGCACCAATTAGATAGCCAACTTGATACCATCATAAGCACAATTTATCATACATGCACAATAAAGAGAATATTGAGGGGCCATTAATGCTGGTAGTATATTTAGATATATTTTAGCGAAGAGCCATCAGGATCCAGGATTCAAAATGCAAGTTGTTAGGCAATGCTTAAGCAAGAAAGTTATAGTCAATAGTTTCTCTTAACAAAACTGAATAAGATGCATTAAGCAAAATGATATGATTCACCCTCACCCATTAGTGATATATCTCTACATCTATATTTAGATGTAACACAGACACACACAAATCTTCTACAGAACAGTATAAGAGACGCTGCTTCTTTCTAGCCTTTTCTTTCCACCTGAGCAAAGTTTAACCATTCCTTACATGCTCCTAGAATCAAGTCTATCTGTACCCTCAAAACAACCTCTGATATCGGGGGAAGGATTGTGTGAGAGCAATATTCTCCTGAAAACATTTCTCAGCCTGGATATGCTTCTGCCTCCCAGCCAATTTCTATTATGTAGTTTCTGACATCAAGTACCGGAATATATTCCCAGGCGCCTGAGCAAATTACCATTCTCTTCGTTAAACCAACTTTGTTTGCATTCCCTTGGCAGTTGCAAATGCAAACATGGTTGCTCCCTAGACTCGTTCTTTCGGTTTGCTGTAGTCCAGGATTCTTCCTGCCGGCTCTGCACAGTCCAAGTCCATACCTGCTCACAGGTGGATAGATAGATAGATAGATAGATGTATGTGTGTGTATACTTTTATATTATATATGTGTGTGTGTATAAATATATATATATATATATATATATGCAGGTTTTGGTGTCCTCGGGTGTCTTCCCGTGTAAAAGTTGGGGTGTCTAGGCGACGTTTCGACGAGGTCTCACTCGTCATCTTCAACGACGAGTTGTGACCTCGTCGAAACGTCGCCTAGACACCCCAACTTTTACACGGGAAGACACCCGAGGACACCAAAACCTGCATTCCTGTACCCGTGAAAATCTACGAAAGCAAATATATATATATATATATATATATATATATATATATTACTGTATCGACTAATATATATTATAATATGTATTATAATATATATTAGGAAAGACTAATATTTTATATATATATATATGCGCAAAAGCAATTCGTGCTCTAGGACTGACCCCACCGCACTCAAAATTAAAGTAACTAAAGCAGAGACATCACCTTGTCAACAAAGGTCCGTATAGTTAAAGCTATGGTTTTCCCAGTAGTGATGTATGGAAGTGAGAGCTGGACCGTCAAGAAGGCTGATCGCCGAAGAATGGAGAGACCTGGTCTGAACATGGAGAGACCTGGTCTGAACAAAGACATTGGATTCTTATCTCATTATACATGACAAAGCCATTTTTGTCATTATACATGACAAAGCCATTTTTGTTATTATACATGACAAAGCCATTTTTCACCTTCTCACCCCTTGCTTTTTCCTGTAAGACCTATTGCAGTCGTTAAGAGTCGTCAACAGGCTCATCACAGCTATCTGCCAATCACCCATTCCCACCACCCTTCTGAGTAATACCCCTCCCCACCTTCTCACTATATAGAAGGGTCTGGAAACTTCTGTTTCAGTGTATCTGAAGAAGTGTGCATGCACACGAAAGTTCATACCAAGAACTAACTTAGTTGGTCTTTAAGGTGCTACTGGAAGGAATTTTTTTTGTTTTGACTATGGCAGACCAACACGGCTACCTATCTGTAGCCGAAGAATTGATGCTTTTGAATTCTGGTGCTGGAGGAGACTCTTGAGAGTGCCATGGACTGCAAGAAGATCAAACCTATCCATTCTGAAGGAAATCAGCCCTGAGTGCTCCCTGGAAGGACAGATCCTGAAGCTGATGCTCCAATACTTTGGCCACCTCATGAGAAGAAGAGACTCCCTGGAAAAGACCCTGATGTTGGGAAAGATGGGGGGCACAAGGAGAAGGGGACGACAGAGGACGAGATGGTTGGACGGTGTTCTCGAAGTTACCAGCATGAGTTTGACCAAACTGCGGGAGGCGGTGGAGGACAGGAATGCCTGGCGTGCTCTGGTCCATGGGGTCACGAAGAGTCGGACACGACTAAACAACTAAGCAACAACAACAAATATATATATAATATAAATATAAATTATAATAAATATACGCAAAAGCAATTCGTGCTCCAGAACTGACCCCACCGCACTCGAAAATAAAGTAACTAAATAAATAAATCAAGGAGCTTCACTCGTCCCGCCCTCGCGCACACATGCCATCAAATCGCGCATGCGCTCTCGGCCCAAAGGCTCGTCCCTTTAAACTGCCAGTTGGCGGGAAATGTTTTCGGCGCCGCTAAGCGACTCCTTTCCCGACTCCCCGCTGCGCACGCGCGCCCTCGCTCCTCCCGCCGCCTCCTCCCGGCCGAGCGGGTCGCCATGGTGACGGGACGCGGAGCTGCGCTCCAGGAGGCCTCGAGCCCAGTCGGGCGAGGAGCCGGGACTGCTCGCGGCCATGACGGACATCCTGTGCGATTGGCTGAACAGAGAAGTGAAGCTCTCGCGGGCAGTGAGTGAGTGCGGGAGCCTCCTTGCAGGGCT
Organism: Podarcis gaigeae; assembly: GCF_964106915.1. Classification (NCBI taxonomy): domain Eukaryota; kingdom Metazoa; phylum Chordata; class Lepidosauria; order Squamata; family Lacertidae; genus Podarcis; species Podarcis gaigeae. Next base: position 48,084,104 of record NC_139687.1, on the reverse strand, counting down.
AAGGCGGGCGGGGAAGCCCCGGGAGGTGCGGGGCTCCGGCTTCCAGTGTTCCTCTCAGGCGGGCAGGCGCTTCGTTTCGGCTCGCCTGAGGGAACTTCGCCCCCCTCCATAAACCAGATTCCCCCCCCCCCCAACCCTAGACGCGTGGAGACTTTTCTTCTTGCTCTTGTTCTTGTTGTTTAGTCCCTCGTGAGAGAAATGGCCCCTTGCACATGCTCAGGAGCACGGTTTTGCTGCTGATTCATTTGCTTCCCCCACAGACATTTCATAGAAGGGGAGCCATGCGGGTCATCTAGTCCGACCTGCTGCAATGCAGGAGTTTACATCTAAACATGCCATTAACGCCTTGCCTCCCTAATGTAATGCCCAATGTGGGGCTCAAACCCACAAACCTGAAATGGGAGTCTCATGCGCTACTGGCTGAGCTACCCCTGGTTATTGCAGATTCTACATATTTCTCTGTCTCATGAAATCTGCTAACCGCTTGATTGTATGGGGTGGGTGGGTGGAAACCTCAAAGTGGTTTACAAGAGAGAGAAAACAATAAAATTGCCAATAAAAAAATTACCAATTAGTAATAAAAGGGGTGGGGGGAATGACAGACGCAATTAAAAAAAAACATGCATAGGTTAGACTAAAATGAATTAAAACTCACACCAGCTTTCTAAACATCTGGGTAGATGTGTATAAATAAAAATATTTTTGGCAGGCAGCAAAAAGCATACAGTACAGGGAAGGTGCCTGTTTGGTGTCTAGAGGCAGGGAGTTACAAAGTTTCAGCACTGTCGCACTAAACCATTGCATTCTTACAGATGTGGTGTGGGTATTTATATACCCAGGGCAGGTAGCAGAGTAGTAAGAAACAAACAAACAAACAAAAGTACTTCAGCAATAACAACAAAAGACTAATGCAGCATACAAACAAGCAAATTTAAACAGCATGAGCCCATTCAAAACAGACAGTATGATCAAACTGCTTTAAGTTTAAAGTGCTTGCATTAGTAGTTCTCATTTTTCCTTCACTGAAAAATAGGTACCAGGAGGACTCACCTTTCTGACTGCCTTTGCATGACAGAATTGCACAAGGAGCAGCTATTCTGTTGGTGGAAATAGCTTTCACCCAAGTAACAAAAAAGTTATTACTGATGTTAATAACTGTGCTAGAGTACCAATATGCCCAAGCAGGGTTGGTGGGAGTGGGATGGGTTTAGCCAGGGGAGGCAGTAATATTAAGTGTCAATAGTAATAACTAATAGTAGCAAATAACCTGTATGGCACTTGGAGGGATTCCATCCAGCTTGGTTGTCTTCCTTGATTTTGAAACGGGGGTCTTGAAACACTGGGGATTTTGAAATGTTTTGTGAGCATTTGTATCAATTCTGAGAGTCTAGAATGATCAGAGGGATTTGTTTTTAGATATGGTACATTTGGGGGAAAATGCAATGAAATCAAGGGAGACCAGGCTTTGGTTAAAAATGAAATGACAGTAATACTTTATGGAGAGCAGTAAGAGTTGTAATATGTCAACAAGCAGCTTCTCCTAATTTGAACTTGTAATGCCAGACAAGACATATAGAAGTTCCCTTGTTTCCATGTAACTATGATGCAGCCCAGGAAAGCCCCACTCCTGAATTGTACATTGGGTTGCATGAACAGAATGGCTGGTGTTTTCCACACCGTAATGATCGTTTGCTCATCCAGTATGTGCAAAAAGACATATCATGGCCTCAGTGTGGTTTTGTTAAAAGAACTAGAGCACCGTATTTGAGGGAGGGACTGTTTTCTAACCTAGGAATGGGTGGACCTGCAGCCCTCCAGATGTTGCTAGACTGCAATTCCCATCATCCCTGACCCTTGGCTGGGGTTGATGGGAATTGGACTCCAATAAATCTGGAGCACCATGGGTTTCCCATCACTGCAAATTATACTATTAACAGGTCCATAGAAGGTTGTAACTGCTTTGGTCATCTATCTCCCACTGCTCCCCCTCTTTGTTATCCTCCTGCTTCCGTGGCAAGTTGGGAAAGGCAGAGCAGCAGGGTGGGACGGGGAGCAGGGGCTATTTCTTTTCTTGTTTCCTTGGACCTTTTCTCTAGGTTGGCAATCCTACATTCCTGAGTGCTCTGTTCAAAATAAAGAAGGCTGCCAACTCAAGTTATTTGGCTCAAGAACCTTTTGACTGACTTATTGGGCAGAAGATAGCTGGAAAAATATTATTTAGTTATTTTAGTGCAGCCTTACAAAAACTGTGGGTAGCAGGTGTGATCTTCTCTTTGCTCATACACAAAGGAATTCCTCTTCCCCTGAGAGCACCTGCTGTGACGCATGCAAGCATTATCAAAAAAGAAGTTGCAAGTGTGTTTTCTTCTTCAGTTTGTTCATGTGCAAATCAATGCACTTCTGATTGATTGAATCAGTTCTAATTGATTCAAACTCATAACTATTATTATTTTTTTTAAAAAAATAGGTAGCAGCTTCCCAAATAACCTTGTGTTTTGTGACCTGTCTACTTTACATTACTACCTCCACATTTTTCGGCAGTCCTAGGAAAGCAGTGGATGGTGTTCATTCTGAGTTACACAACACACCTCTAAAGCTCCCATGTGGCAATGATTTCCATCACCAGAGACTCTTCTGCAGTTTCAAGGGACACAAATCTGTCAAATTTCCTCAATTAACAAGGACTCTGGAGTACAGACAGTCCTTGTAGATATATGTTTATCCCGTTGTTCCTACTATTTGATCTACAAATGGCTTTCCTCTAGAGAAAAATATCATCCACACAGAGAGATGAAATGCCTCTAATGAGAGGCTGAACTACCAGATTTCTAGAGCTCTTTAGGTTGTGGGAGAGGCGATTATAAACTCTCAAATTACCATTGTATCTCAAGGCTTCTTCATATTGCAAGTTGGGGTTGTCTTACTCTTCCCAGAAGAAGAAGCATCTTGAAACGCAGAGAATTTAAGAAATTATTACAGCTTACTTTTAAGTTAGAACTTAAAAGAGGCAATAGAGAACTGCTGCTGTTTTAATAATTTACTGTAGGTTGAAGCCAACTAAATAATACTCAAAGTAGACCCATTGAAATAATTGGTTGTGACTGAAGTCAATTGGCTTGAATGAGTACCGGTATATTTTATTTATTATTATTTATTAATTTTGTATACCACCCTTCATCTGAAGATCACAGGGTGGTTTACAACATAAAAATACAAAATGAGAACACAAAATACATAATAAAATAAAAACAAACCAATGAACCCTTCCCACAGACACATGCTGAATATTACTTAGTCAGGAGCAACTCTTCATTTTTAAAATTTGTTTCATTAGGGCCAATTCATGCATTAAGGCTTCTAGGGCAGGCCTGCACAAGTGTCAGTAATCCCCAGAGCATATCTGTGCAATCTGTGGTACACCAAGTCAGTGACCCATCAGGGGTTGATAACCACCCTATCCTTTATGCTGCCTGCCTGGGCCTGAAAAAAGCCCAGGCAGGCAGCATAAAGTGTCATTAAGTGCTTCACAGGCCACAATGTGTGGGTAATAGACTTGGTGGGTCATGCAGGTACAGGCCTGATTTTGATGGTGGAAGCACCTTGGTGAGGTGGATCATGTGGTTTCATCCCATGCTAGCTGAAACCTGGCTTGAGAAAAGGCAATGTTGACTTCTCTGTGTAGATCAGAGGTGGGAAACCTGTGGCCTTCCAGGTGTTGTTGGACTCCAACTCTGATATGTCCCCTTCCAGCATGGTCAATGGTCAGGGAAGATGGTAGTTGTAGCTCAGCAACATATTGAGGGTCACCGGTTAGCCGCTTCTGATCTGGATGTTACTGCAACTGCATGGGAGGAAGTCACAGGAAAGTTACTGGCACTTCATGGTGGTAACATATGAATCAGCCCTTAGGTCTGAACAAATGGAGGGGGAAAAACCTTTCCTTTTTCTCTTTAAAAATAAACCAGAAATGGAGTCTTTTGCCCAGGAGTTTTCTTCAGGGTACCTCATCGGAGAACTTCTCAACAAGTTTGAACTCCAGGATGACTTTGCTCAGTTTTCGCAAAGCAGGTTAGTAGATGGTACATGCACAACATCAAATGGTTAACATAGTAGGTTAAGTGGTGGCTCCAAGTCCTGGGGTAGGGGGCTTAAGCAAGGTGCCCTCAGAAGGGGAATCCTACCTCCTTGCCTGTTGCCACTGACGATGCATTAGCTTTCTCCCTCTGGGACCAATCTGCATCACTGCTCAATACAAGAGGGAGAGCCAGGGTTGTTGCTCCTCCACGTTCCTGCCTCTGCTTGCGTACTTGAAGATAGGTAGAGAGCAGGCAGTGGCAGAAAGGAGAAGGACCAGGAGGGCCAAGGGACCTTGGATGTTTGACATAAGACTTAGACATCTGCCTGACAACCCTGATTGCTGATGCCAGTCCAAATAGAGTAAGATGACAGCTGGTGTAAAATTCAGTCGTCCCCCCCCCCCCAACTCATCTTAGGAATACTGAAGGCATATGGGGGTCTGCAGGTATGCATGGGTTAGCCCCTCCCACTTGATGACAGCATGTGCCTCCCAGCTGACACGTGATTGACTCAATCTCAAGGCCATCTATTCACACAGAGTTTCCAATTCTGGAGATGGGAAGGTATGTTGCTGCCATACACTTTAGTGTAGAGGTGGTGGGGCCAGCATATTTCTGCAGGCCCCTTCATGCATTCAGAAACAAATGCCTGAATAGGGATATTGTTTATTGCTAAAAGGTAACTAATGATGTTTGGCCAACAGTCCTAGGCAACTACATTTCCCACTTGGAAAAGGAGAGGAAGGATGTAGCCATGTTTACATATTTCATCCAGCACTTCCCCGTGTGCCTGTTATATATACTTGTTGAATGATGATTTCCATGCTCCCAAGAAAGCTTATCAAAACCCAGACAGATACGATAAGAAACTGGGATGGGTTCCATAGCTCAGTGAGTGCATGCTTTCCATGTAGAAGGTCCTGGGGTCCAACTCAGGTATCTCTAATTTAAAAACCTATTTAATGTATCAGGGTTAGGCCACATCTCTGCCTTAGACCTTGGAGAATGGTGGCCAGAGTAATTAATGTTGGGGTAAGGCTGCAACCCTAATCCCACTTACCTGGGAGCAAGCCTCATTTGATTCAGTAGGACTTACTTCTGAGTAGACAAAATTGGATTACCTTGTAAATGGACCAATAGTTTGATTCAGTACAAGGCAGTTTCATATGCTCAAAATCTTTAGGTTTCAAAATGTGGTCACCCAAATGTTTTGATCTGTTCCTAATGATAATTTTGTTTAGCTCTATCTCTCTATAAATGAACATGCCTTTTGAAGAATGCTGGGCTTTGGGATCAGTTTTTGGGAAGATTTTCACATTTCAAAGGAAACAGAACCTTATATATAATTGCAGAGTCTGTTTACGTTTTCAGGCTTGCCAGTGCGAAACTTAACAACTTTTCTCGCATGGAGCCCACCCTTCAACTCCTGGGCGTGCAGTTTGACCAGAATGTGGCCCGAAACATCATGACAGAGCAGCATGGAGCTGCCACCAAACTGATCTACCAATTGTATGTGGCTCTAGAGAAAAAGAAAAAAGCAGGACTCACTGGAGTTGCCATGGATGCAATGAGACCCTCAGCTCCCGCAAAGCTCAAGAGCGTGGGAACTGAAATGTATCGAGAGGTGAGCTTGTTGAGATAAAAACACCTTTCCCAATAGAGAAGCAGAACATCACATGTGACTATACCTGTCAGATATATACCTATGACACGAGAGATCAAAATAGAATTCCTGTAAACTAAATTTCTGTTTTGTCTACTGAATACTGCAGGGACTTAATTGATGGGAGTTGTAGTCCAGCACCACTTTCAAGACACATATTGGCTACCTCTGCTCTAGAGGTTACTCTAAATTCGCTTTCACCAAACTAATAGCCACTTTAAGAACTCTCTGATCTCTTTGCTTCACATTGACCCATCAGGTATCTGCATAGTTCCTTGCATTTTCAGACTCACAACAAATAGCTTTGGCCATTCGTTCCTGGTTTCTATCTTGGCAAGCTGAAACTGGGCAAAAGGCCCAGAAGGCTAAATAAGGAGATCAGAGCTGTAAATCTTTCAGAACATATGTTCCATCCTCACACATACATCCTCACTCTGTATAAGCTGGCTGTACTACCATAAGGGCAAGAATAACTTTAAATTAGCTACATATTTCAGGCTAAATCTACACTGAGGTAGCTGGCATTCCTTTTCACTTGCAAACCTTCTCTTTGATTTAGTTTTGCTCAGAGTGGGTTTGATTTAAATCAAATCGATTTAAAATACGATTTAAACCACTAGTCAGTAAGACTTGATTTAAATCACTTTTTTTTTTTTTTTACAGAAAGGCATTCCTGCTGGTATAATCTTAATATTTACAATCAGATGAAGGTTTCATTTTTGGAATAATGAATCTTCAAAGTTGTTTTTACAGTTATGTCAAAAATTACTGATTTGTTTATACTATTAGAAATATATAGACAGATAATTATGAAATTATTGTGAGGTTTAGTAAGTTAACTGTTTATATTTGGACAACTTTTCTCCTGTACTTTATTGGAAGGAGAAAAATAATCATTTCCTTAATAACAATTTAAACAATTTTTTAAACTAAAACAATAACATTATAGCATATGTCTCCATGTTTGTTAACTGATGTGATTAAACTTTTTTTTAAAACTTAGACTGATTTCCAGCACACATGAAAACCAAAACAAATCCTTATTTCCTAATGGCCTTTGGACTATAATACAACTTAAATAGAAAACTATCTTTAGAAAGATTTTTTTCCTCCAAAAGCATTTTATTTTAAAAATCCAATTTAAATTAAAAAAAAAAAATTTAAATTAAAAAAAAAATCTGATTTAAATAATAAAAAATGATTTTTTAATTTTTTTAAAAAAATCATTGGCTTTTATGCTCCCTGGTTTTGCTTCATGAAGTATTTCATTTACGTTGATCTGAGCTGCTTCACTAAACAATAATTTAACAGATACTTTCATCAGATTGATGGATACTTGACAAAGCTTTCTGAAAAAATGTAGCCTTGAGCCAGCAAGGGAGAATTCATGTGTAGAAGCAGGCATTCATGCATGTGCCCCTCTCTGGAGCCATGTCCACAAATAGGTGTAGTGCTCAGGGTTTCTAACCTGATCCAACAGCTTTAGGTGTGTGTTAGCTAGTAGCTAAGCCGAAGCGCTGATCAGCAATCAGTGCTTACTTAACCACCCATTCCTGGTCAATGCACCACCATTAATTGAATTCTCTAATCATTTGCTCAATAGCATCCCAGGAAACAGATAAAAACTAGGATTGTAACTGAAGCAAATCAATCTGTTTGTTGGTGTACGGTGCTTCATTGGAGGAATATTATAATCTTCATATAGCAAATGGTGATATGAGGAAATAGGAATAAAATAAATCAGTGTAATGCAATATAGCAATGTAATACTTTTAGAAAAAACAGGTTTTAAATGTCCTAAGGATTTGGCCACCTTCTAACTTCCTCTAGCCCAACTAGTTGTGAAATTGAATTTCTAAATTCTCTCACATATTTACATTTTGGAAGAGCTACTCATCCAGGCCTGCAGCTGGGCAAAAGCATGCTAAGCAGAGTTGAATAGGGAGCAAGCAGAGAGTGAAAATGATTCCGTGAAGCACCTTTTATATTGAACAGGAACTGTATCTGGAAGATGGAATTTCTCATCTTTTATATCAATGTAATTACTTATGTAGGTGAGCTTACATAAAATGTCGATTGCAGATTACAATAATCTAAGCATAACTGGAAACCTTACTTCTTCTCCACCTAGAGTATGTGCGCCCTCATGCATTCCAGTGCTTGCTTTCCAAAACAGCTCAGTAATGCCATGATTCCATGTATGTTTGGGCACCAAGGCTGTCGTCTTCTTCACATTCCTTAACAGCACATTATGCTGATGGCATGAAATTTCCTTCTAATCATATTGTCATCCAAGATGTCAAAATCTCACACGGCTGTCACTGAGAAGCAGCAAATATTTCCAAGCACAGCTAATTTTTTTCCATTCCTGTCATCACCATGGCTGCCAGTTAAAAAAGAGTAAGACTTAGCAGATTCGCTGATTTAGCAGAAATCAAAGGTGGTGGCTACCACCTTTAGTTCTGCAGATTACAAACAATAGTGCTTGGACCATATTGGCTGGCAGTGGATGCTGTTAATCTGGACATTGCTAGCTCTGCAAAACTATGAAATACAGCAAACAGTATTAGGGATGGGGGAGAAATTTGACTTGATTCACATTTAAAGGTAAACCTACCCAGTTCACACTTTCTTAAACAATGTGGAGATGCAGCCATCCTTTACAAATTCCACTCCTCTGAATTTTTGCAGTACAGTTCTTAGGCAAAGTAATGTGTAAAAAAATGCAGATTTTAGGGTAGACTGTGTATTAAAAATGCATATATTAACTGCACATACTAAAAGGTGTTATATAATGGGAAATGTGTACATTTGGGGAAATTGCATACAAACATGCATATATTAGGAGAAATTTACACTAAGATGCTGGTGAATTTTCACAAGCCCTTCCCTTTTTTATTTAAAAAAAATGCAAACTGATGTGGAAATGTGGAGAACTGAAGTTTGGTAAAAGGAGAAACTGAAATCAGTGGATTCACTCATCCCTGTAGCTGTGAGTTAAGGGACGCGGGTGATGCTGTGGGTTAAACCACAGAGGCTAGGACTTGCTGACCAGAAGATCAGCGGTTCGAATCGCTGCGACGGGGTGAGCTCCCGTTGCTCGGTCCCTGCTCCTGCCCACCTAGCAGTTCGAAAGCACGTCAAAGTGCAAGTAGATAAATACCGGCGGGAAGGTAAACAGCGTTTCCCTCTGCTGCTCTGGTTCACCAGAAGCGGCTTGGTCATGCTGGCCACATGACCCGGAAGCTGTACGCCTGCTCCCTCAGCCAATAAAGTGAGATGAGCGCCGCAACCCCAGAGTCGGCCACAACTGGAACTAATGGTCAGGGGTCCCTTTACCTTTTATCCAAAACTAGGCCAAGATAAACTATGTTTCAGACATGTAAAAAGCTGTCCTAATTTGACCAGGGCTTAGAGGTAGAGCATTTGCCTTGCATGTAATTCAGGCCCTGGTATCTCTAGTTAAAAGAAGCTGGCAGGAGGGGATGTGAAGAACTTTTCTTTGCCTGAGAACTTAAGAGATCTGCTGCCAGTCAGAGTAGGCAATGCTTGGTTAGGTGGAGAAAAAGTTATGTCTAAGTATAAGGAGTTTACTATGACTCAATGCGGTATATAAAGATTTCTTCAAATCTTTTGGAAAATCTTCTCATTTCAGCGCCTTAAATGTCTAGTGCCACGTCAGGTAGATTTGACACTGCAGCAGATTTCAGACAACTTTCACAGCAAAGCCAAGGACCTCGAAAGTCAGATAGCCCGGATGCAGTTTGTGGAGCAACAGCAAGCAAAGAAAATTCAGGCGGAAAAAATCGTTGAACAATTTGAAAATGTGAGAAGCCTTTTTATAAAAACCTCAAAGCTGCAGGAAATGTTTGTGCATTGTTTTATGCTTAAGCCTATGAATTTTCCCGCCAGCTGCATCAAACACAATGGGAATTATTTCTAAGTAAATGAGGATTGTGTTGTATATATAATAGAAAGCTAATGGAGTTAAATAGTAGTGTTTTCATTTAATTCAGCTAGAACTGGTTCCGTTTGCCCCACAAAGCCTGTAGTATAGCGCTGAATCGGAGCGGAAAGCAATTGGGTTTTCGGAGGATTGCAGTTTGTTCCGATTTAGCACTAAAGAGTGTGTTTTCTAGGGGAAAGTAGTGGGTTAAAGGCAAAACCAATGGGGCTCTTGCCTAGAAAGCACGGGACAAGCATAAAACCTCTTGGACCCATGCTTTCCAGGCACAGGACAAGTAAAAGTGCGGACGATCCCTTAGTTTCATTTGTATATCACTGAAGGTGATGCTGGAGTGTCATTCCAGTGCTTGGGGATGGGATTCAGGTTGCTTTTGAAGTATATGAATCCTAGACTGCAGGGGGCTTTAATAGCAAGCACCAGTGCCTTGCATTTAGCCTGGCAGCAAATTGGCAACTAATGCAGTTCTTGCAAAGCTGGCTGAATAGGTTATTGTCTCCCAATAGGAGGGACACAAGCTGCAGCATGCAACACTGTTAACTTCCATTTTGCCTTCAAGAGCAGTCTCCTGCAGAACATATTAAAGCAACTGACTCCAGAACAGGGGTGGGCAAACCTTTTTCCACCCAAGGCCAACATTTCCTGGATAAATTTGCACTAAATCTTCTTGGCTATCACGTTGGCAGTGGCTGTAGGTAGACTTCAGTGGGAGGTCAAGAATGTGGTCTGTTGCCATTTTTGCAAAAGAAGCAAAATGTTATGCTGAATTCCATTGCGTTCCATTTTTGTTTGAAATCCAGTTATGTTCCTCAGCAAATGATCATATGGAACAACTAATTGCCCTGAGTGGGGATATGCATCTCTTTGGGTGTCAAAAGACACATTCAGTCAGTTTAATGGGGCACAAATGGCCAGTGGAGTGGAGATACATATCTGCAGTGGTTGCGAGTGTGGAAAGTTGCTTCTAGGCATAAGTCTTCTTCCTGAATTTGGGTGTTTTTTTTTTTACCTTTGGTCAAATACCATCCCCCCACACACTTTTCAAGCTTTGCACATCCATGCAAAAACTCTTTACCTACTCCCATTTTATTTGAATCATTTACTTAACAATATGCCTCAATAACAGTTTTATCTAGGGCATCATCATTTGGAATAAGACACCAGTCCAAAGCAATTGGGTTTAGGCTTTCAGTCGCTCCACCCCCCCCCACCCCTGCTACTTTGAACACTGACAGGGGAGGCTATTTCAAATGCAACATTTCACGATTCCTGAAATAGGTTTTAGCCTGAAGCTTGACTTCTGAACATTAGAAAATGAATCCTGCTGTGATAAATCATGTTATTTAGCTTCAGTTTCTATGGGAAATTTAAAAAGGTGTTTTTATAAATAGCAATTTTTCAACTTATGCTGAGTCACACTTCCAGTGCACTTGCATGAGGTGGCAGACTACTTTTCAATTACATCTTCATTATAGCTGTTCAGCTTGTTACTCTGTGATTATTAAAGTAAATAGGACCGGCACCAGGTTTTGAGGGGGCATGTGCCAAAGTGCTAGCTTGTGGGGCCCCCTGTGTAGGTATAGCTGCCATTATTATGGGTAGCTTAGAGCCACCATTTTCAGTTTTCTCCAAGCTGTCTCACCCGAGGAGTACAAAGTAGCTGTCAGCTAACAGTGGGCCCTGTGTTAAGACTAGGAACCCACTGGGGCACTCAGACCCTGGTGATTGCCTGAGGATGCTGCATATTGCCACCAAGTGTGAAAATCATGTATGTTGTGAGGAATGTGTCATCCCACATCCAGCAGCAAGTTCCTCCTGTGTGACATGGTAGGATGTCTTATCGCAGTCTGGGTAGCACTTGACAAACAGGAGGCAGGGCTCTGTGTGACTTGCACTACCCTGCGGCCCATCATTTGCTTGCAGAGAAGCCGCCCCTGGGGATGCTCATTAGTAAAACATCTGCTTTGCATTTAGAAGGTCCAAGGTTCCATTCCCAGCATCTCCAGGTAGGGCTGGGAGAGACTCCTGTCCCATATCCTAGAGAGCCACTGCCAGTCAGTGCAGATAGTACTGAGCTAGATAGACCAGTGGTCTGATTCCGTATAAGGGAGTTTCCTATGTTCTTATGTAACAAATAGGGACATGGGTGGCACTGTGGTCTAAACCACTGAGCCTCTTGGGCTTGCCGATCAGAAGGTCAGCGGTTTGAATCCCCATGATGGGGTCAGCTCCCGTTGCTTTGTTCCAGCTCCTGCCAACCTAGCAGTTTGAAAGCACACCAGTGCAAGCAGAAAAATAGGTACTGCAGTGGTGGGAAGGTAAACAGCGTTCCCATGCACTCTGGTTTCCGTCACGTTGTTCCATTGCACCAGAAGCGGTTTAGTCATGCTGGCCACATGACCCGGAAAGCTGTCTGCGGACAAATGCCAGCTCCCTTGGCCTGAAAGCAAGATGAACGTCACAACCCCATAGTCACCTTTGACTGGACTTAACTGTCCAGGGTTCCAACATGTAACAAATGCCAAATGGTAAGAAATGGCGAACTTATTTGAGATGCTGTTTATAGTGATTACAAGGCCTTTAACTTCTCATAATATCTCATTTTCTTTTTGCTTTGGTTTTTTTAAAAAAAACAAAAAAGCTCCCATTATTTACTCCTCCCAATTTTGTAATATGTTTGTGACCTTTGTGTGGGCAGAAAGTGACTCTAAAATGATAGTGCTTTGTGGGTAATTAATACTTACTTAACAGTCAGTAGCCAGTTTTAAATAGCTCATTACCTTCTCATTGGATATTTAGAAAATGGTAGAAAATCGAAGGCAGCATGAAATAATGGCTAAAATTCAAGCAGCAATTATCCAGATTCCCAAACCAGTACTGCAGCGCCCCGTCAAGGCAATTGAAGACCAAAAGATTATGAGAAGGAGGAAGGAAGCAGAGGTAAGTTCTGAACTTTTTAGAACTGGAAATTAAAAAATCATAGGCAGAGAAATGCACTAAGTATTCATTGCTCTGGCACTGCATCCCAAATGCCTCCACTTGGAAACAAAGTTTGCTTAATGAGATTCGGAGGGGGGAAAGTATTTGTAGAATTATCAGTTATGTATCTATGGAATCAATCATCCATTGTGTATCATGATGTCTGAAGAATGCGTGCATGTCTTTGTAAGTGGAATTCTGGTAGAATAGCTCCTGGGAAGGGGCTTGGGGACCCTGAAGGTGTGTGGCCTTTGAGCTGAAGAAAATGCCTCCCCTGTGTTGCAGGGTATTGAACAAAACGAAGGAGATTCAGATGTGCCTACTTATTTTTCAGATCACCTATGCAGAAATTAAGAAGTTTGAAAAGCAGATGAAGAAAGAGAGTGGTATGCCTACCAGGCTCACTGAGAGGTAATGTTTGGAACAAGTGACTTCTGGGTAGACTTGCTGTTCCATGTGGAAACTGAAGCAAGTGAGGGTCTCCCAGTCTTGAAGCTGCCAGTCACCTGGTTAATAAGCATTCTTTCTAGGCAAATAGCTTGTCATGCAGATGGGCAGATAAAATGTGTCGGAAGTTACTGCACTGACATTAAATTCTGCTTGCTGGAAACATTGCCTTCTTCGTTTTAATTTTTTGTTGGAAGTACTTTATATTGACTTGTGGTTTATTATACACATGCCTTTTCACGTGCTATTGGAGTGATATGTACAGTTTAAGAATCTTGGTATATATTTCCACTCCAGAGTGTCTTGGGGTTCCTAAAGCAATTGTAGGACTTCAAATGAAAACATTTCTGTCCACTTTCTCCACTCCAGATATCCTGCTACACCCCTTACTTGCATTTTTTGTAAATTAAAACTCCCAATTGCTGTTTCCTTTCTCAAAGGGGAGTTGTTCTAGCTTCATGATAATTTTGGTTGGCATTTTCTGAACCTTTTCCAGCCCAACAACATTTTTTTTTTGAGGTGTGTTGACCAGAACTGGATTCCAAGTGCACTAACTATAATTGGAAATATTATTTTCAGTTCCTTTCCTAATGATCACCGATGTGGAATTTGCATCTTTCAAAGCTGCCACACTCTGGTTCACCATTTTCAATTACCATTTTCACCAAGATCCTAATATTTTCTTCATGGCCAGTCTCTCACCAGTTCAGACCCCATTAGGATGTATGTGAAGTTAGGACAGTTTGTCCCAATGCATGGTACATCACATTACACTTGCTTACAGTGAATTGCATTTGGCATTTTACTGACCATTCACCCAGTTTGGAGAGAACCTTCTCGAGCTCTCTGCAATCCTTTTCTGTTCTTGTCACCCTGAGCAATTTATTATTATGAACAAAGTTAGTCGCTTAATTGCTCATCCCTTACTCCAGAGACCAATACTGAACACTGAGAGACCTCAGGTGTTACATCCTTCCACTGTGAGAACCTGCTCTCTAATTCCTGTTATTTAAGCATTTACTGATCCATAAGACGACCTGTCCTTTTATCCCATGACTATTAAACTTACTCAGGAGTCTTCAGCCAGCGATTTTATCAAAAGCTTTCTGAAAGTCATGTGTGCTCCATTGGATCACTCCATCCACTTTCATTGCCTAATCCTAACCCTCTCTTCCATTTGGAAGTCTGAACCATTTTCAGTAGCATCCCTTAGTGATGACTTATCCTGAACTTCAACAGTAAATGCCTTTCCCCCAAATATACTTTTTTAAAAGCTGTTCTGCCAATAGATTTTATGCACCAGCAGTTCAGGTTCTATACATGTTCAAGTGCAGCAAATGGATCATAGGGCAGCTATGCTGATCTTCTTTTTTATATACTGCCCTTTGGTCATATTCCCAGGACAATTTCCAAAAAGAATTAAACAATTAAAATTAAAATCCAAAACCCCCCTGAATCATCTATAAGAGCCAGAAACTGTATGAAATAGTCAAAGAGCTAAATACCCTCTCTTCTCTCCATCACCTACCTGCCCACTTCATGGTTGTTCCAATCTGGATTGTGTGTCCTCACCCCAGCACCCAGCACATCCCCTATATAGTAAACAAAAAACCCCAAGCGTGTAAAGGCCAGACACATGATTAGCATTGCATCTAGTTTCACGCTTGAGCACCATGGGACAGCAGCTGCCTCCTTTTTGTTGAATGTTCTCCTTTTAGCACTTTCGAAAGAGTGGTAGGGAAGTAAAATAGAGAGAGCCCAGGCTCCCAGTGTTGGGATACTGCCGGGGAGACGGGGGCATCAGGCAAGCCCCCAGCTGGCTCCAGCCACCGGCCGGCAGCCGGGCGATCACCGGTTCCCGGAACAGCATCAATCAATCAATCAATCAATCAATCAGTGACTCAAGCCTCAGTAGCCTTCTGAAGCTACCAAGCACGCTAATTAGCAATACAAAAGCCATATACAAAATGGAAGTTCCCAGTAGACTGTGCTGGAAGTAAACAGGCATGTGACACACAACAGTCATGCCTTTACCTTTTAAGGTGGAATGGAACTATGTCCTAACACCCAGAACTTTAAAGTCCTAAAGACTTTGGAGGAAGATAGAAGCATGTAAGTAAAAAACAGATGCTCCTCCTTTCTTTAAACAGTTTCTGCCACCATCGCAAAGTGGTTGCGGCATTCCTATAGGTCTCCTGGGTCTTCTCACCTCAAAGTGCCTCCCTTCTGAAGAAGGGCGCCACATCTGTGACATAGAACCCTTCCTCAGAGCAAGGCATTATGGGGGCAAGATGGCCCTGGAGAGCCATAGGAGGCTGAAGCTGCAAAAGTGGAGAGGTGCTTCCTGAAATGCTCTGATTCCACACACAAACACCATGCAACTCTATAAAGCTCCGTGAAAGGATTGACAGCACTGTGAAAATCATTGACAATAGTCACAACATTTGATGAGACAGATTGGTGGCAATTCCTTTGTGCCTTATATAACACCTGACGCCCCCAATTATTATTTTAGCATGGTGCATTCGGCAGTGCCTTCACAGGAACTGGATACAACTCCAGCCATCACTGACCTGTTGAACACCTACTCAGATGATGAATATATCAGGAAAATTCAGAAACGTCTTGAGGAGGATACCTTTGCCCGCGAACAACGAGAGAAAAGACGACGGAAGATGTTAAGGGAGCAATTAATAGCCCATGAAGCACAAGAAGTGAGTTAGATGTACTGCTTTCTCAGATTTTTGGGTTACACACTGACAAAGTGGCAGCGAGTTATCAGTTTGTGCTAAGATACACAACTATCATAGTGAGGCCCATTAGTGGAGGAAATTTTGTAGTTGGGCATTTTTAGGGAATGGCAGGACACTGACAAGTTTGCACCGGGAAAGGGGCTGGACTCTGACTTGGGAGTGGGGGTCAGTGATTTGCGGGGAACTGTACCAGCCAAGAGGCAAGAGTTGGAAGGAGGGGAAGCTTCAGAGCTGCATGGTGGAGCACAGGATGCATCAGAAGAGGAGGGAGAGGCAGGCCAGGCAAGTTGCTTCTCCACCCTCTCCTGCTCCACTGTCTCCCAGAACCAGGAGGGGATTGAAAAGGGATGAGCAGAGGAAGGTTGCACACAGGCATAGTCTCTGGCTGCTTGTGCGCAGCCGGTCGGGGGAAGATACATAAGCTGGTGGATGGGGACTAGCCCCCTGTTGCTGCCACTGCTCCATAGAGCGCAAACCTGGGAATAGTGTGTGTAAACACCCAGAGCTATAGAAGCAACGCTATATTTGACAATAAAGAGTTAACTACCTGCTGTGTGTATTCCTTTGGCTGGGAAGCATCCTTGACAGCCATAGTTTTTATGGAGTCCAACCAAAACTGCAAACAAGCCTTCTTGTTTTCAGAGCTCCTCATCAGGCTTGATGTTGAGCAAAATGGTAGCAAAAAAAAAAAGCTGACATGATGCTGAAACTTCAAAGGGCAGCAGTTGTAGCAGTTTTCAGACTACATGCAGGGGCTCCTACTTAGCACTTAGTAATCTAATGTGCAGTGCAAAGTCATGCGTGATTATTTGGAAGCAGGTCCCACTCAGTTCAATTGAGTTTACTCGCAAGTAAGTGAATTTAGGCCCTACCATGGATTTTCAGGTTGTTCTTTTGCTTTTTTCATACATAGCAAGGGGTGGAAGTAGTTAAACATACTACCGTAGGTTGCTTTTTAATTTTATTTCAGGAGGCATATAGAGAAGAGCAGCTCATCAACCGGCTAATGAGACAATCCCAGCAAGAGCGGAGGATCGCTGTGCAACTGCTGCACGTGCGGCACGAGAAAGAAGTGATGTGGCAGAACAGGATTTACAGAGAAAAGCAGTTTGAAGAGAGACGGCTCAAAGAATTCCAAGAAGCTCTTGACAGAGAGGAGGTAAACATTCATTATTTTCTCCTCCATCGTCGTCATCTTTTTTTTAAAAAAAGAAACCTCTTGGTCTGTCTTGTCTCTTACATTTGCCATTGCATTTATTCCGACTTGAATTTGCCTTCAAGATGCTTTGGAGGTATATGGTTAAAGGGCTCCAACTTGTTGCCAAAGAAACCCACGTAATCAGCAGAATAGAAGGACACAGAAAATGGCTGAATGTTAGTGCTTGGTGGAAGCGGAAGGTTATCAACTCCTCCAATATATACCAGTTTCCCTTAGGCTGGGAAGCAACTTTGTAAGCCTGGCCAGAACATTATTTTCTTAGTCTACTGCCATAATTAGAAGATGCAAGGCCGGAACAAAATAATAATAATAATAATAATAATAATAATAATAATAATAATAATACAGCAAAGCCGTTTATTTATCTTTTTTGCAAGCATGAGCTGTTGTAACATATATGCATACTAAGTGTTAGGTTTGGTTGCATTCTAATGCAGCTTGAAAGTGCTGAGAATGGTGTGCACTGTGGATGTGAATGCATTCATCTTGTGCTGCCAGGTGGAGATTTGTCCCATGTAGGGGTTACGGCTAATTTACAGAGTGCACATAGCAGTACAATGGTACCTTGGGTTACATACGCTTCAGGTTACATACGCTTCAGGTTACAGACTCCGCTAACCCAGAAATAGTTCTTCAGGTTAAGAACTTTGCTTCAGGATGAGAACAGAAATTGTGCTCCGGCAGCGCGGCGACAGCAGGAGGCCCCATTAGCTAAAGTGGTGCTTCAGGTTAAGAACGGACCTCCGGAACGAATTAAGTACATAACTAGAGTTTTCACTGTACTATGTTTGTATGTGTTGGCTTCTAGTCATCACTGTGCAGGCAAACAAACAGCCCAGGCTTCTCCCTGAGCTCCCTATTGGCTTGCTCCTCCCCTTTTCCCTAATAGTAATAAGCAGCAATGTGCAGTGTTGGGAAAACAGGTCAGCAATCCGGCCCCGCTGTGCTAGTCACTAATGCACCACACCAATCTTTGCCATCTCACAGTGATAAAGTAAGCTGCTCAAACCCACAGCCACTGAAATTCTGCAGCACTCCTCAAATTAGGCATTAAGAGAGAAAATGTTTGCAGTGGAAGGAAGTCACATGAGATCACATGGATCATGAAATTTGCATGACATTCTGCTTACTTTTTTTGCCCAACTCCTTTTAGGCTCTTGCGAAGCAAGAGAAAATTGAGCAGGAGGAACAGGCCCTGAAAGAAAGACAGCTGCATGCAATGCTTGCTGCCAAAAGAGCTGAAGATCGCTATAAGAAGCACTATTCAATTTGTTGGGAAGTGGTTGAGCAAATCATTGACTTATCAACTAAAATAGGAGAATATCGAACGCTGACAAACAAGTAAGTTGTTGTATCCTGGTGGGACTTGGTTTGGTTTACCCCCACTGAACTGGGGAAAGTAAATGTTTGACACTCATTCCAAAGCTGCAGAAATAGATTGTTCTTCATTAGGAGCCCCAAGAGTTTGGACAGTAAAGCAGCCAAGACACCACAGGCAGAACAATCTGCAACCAAGTCCAAACACTTACTAATTCAGGATGGGTAGCCCTCCAGATCCTTTTGGACTTCATCTCCCACCATCCCTCACCATTGGCCAAGCTGACTGGGGCAGGTGGGAGTTGGAGTCCAGCAACATCTGGAGGGCTACAGATTCGCCATCATTGACCTAGGTGATATCATTAGTCATTTAATTTTTTTAAAAGAAAAAAATATCCTGTACATTTAATTATGTAAGAAACCAGTATATTTGTAACTTTGTGATTTGCTCTTTCTTTGTTATGCAGTTCATGTTTCTCATAATAGTTTGGCTGTAAAAAGAAAGCCATTTTGCAAGTTTATCTCCTATTAATTAATTTATTTAAAAAATGTACATATCACAGAGGTTTACCACAGACATACATTGAACCATGTAATAAAGACCATATACACATTTTAAAATCAGCTGTTGCAGAAGGATAGTATGTTCATTGTCAGTGTAAGCATGGCAGCATAGGGAAGTTTTCAACAGGTTCTTTAAAGTTCAAACAGAAGGTTCCTTCTGAAACTTTATCGGCAGAGTCTTCCAGAAGACTAGGCCAATGACACTAGAGGCTCAGTTTCTTGTTGCTGTCAAATGAGTCTCGCCAATTTGGAGGACAGTGAATGACGCTCCTGCAGATGATCTCAGTGATCAAGGTGGGATATAATGGTTCATGCAGTCTGTAAGAGACCCTGAGTTGTTCAGGGCTTAAATTAATTAAAAGTCCTTAATGCACGTCGTTGAATCTTACTTGGCTGCAGTTGGGCCAGTGCAGATGTTTTCTACAATGGTGTCTCATGTTGTCAGCCATGTTCCCCCATCAGCACTTTTGCTTCTTCATTCTGCACCAACCAGAGCTTCCAAACCAGGCCCAAGGGCAGCCCCACATAGAGCCTTTTTAGAGTAATCCAGCCTCTAAGTTATCAACACATGAGCTACTCCTTTCTAGGAACTGGCAAACCAGACAGAACTGATAAGAAGCATTCCTAGCCACAGAACACACTTGGGTTTAGTTTAGCATTACATCTGAACCTGGGCTTGTGGTTTGTCTTGCTCCAGACAAACCATGAGCTACAGTCAAGGTTTGTTCTTGGCTTGCTGCCACTCATGGTTTGTCTGTGAAAGGCAGACCATGAGCCTAGATTCACATGTAATGCTAAGCCAAAGCATGGCTCAGCTCCAGGAAGCATTGGCAGCAGGAAAACTAAAGGAGGAGTGAAGTGTGTCAATGCATGCCTGTGCGTACTCACTTTGGCTTGGTAATAAATGGGAACCACGTTGAATTCTGTTCTCTTCAGAGTACAGTGGTATCTCGGGTTACATACGCTTCAGGTTACATACGCTTGAGGTTACAGACTCTGCTAACCCAGAAATAGTACCTCAGGTTAAGAACTTTGCTTCAGGATGAGAACAGAAATTGCGCGGTGGCAGCAGCGGGAGGCCCTATTAGCTAAAGTGGTGCTTCAGGTTAAGAACAGTTTCAGCTTAAGAACGGACCTCCGGAACAAATTAAGTACTTAACCCGAGGTACCACTGTAGTTCATATTTTAATTTATTCTTTCTTTGCGTTGCCTATTTGATGTTGCTATTGAGCCATGTAATTCTTAGAAAGCATGCTTTAATCGATCTGACCACAGATTTATTAATATATATGTATATATATTTGCTTGATTTCCTCAGCTTAATCCCAATAAAGCTGATGCGTGACTGGAAAGAGCTATTCTTAAAAGGAAAACCGATTTATGAGCAAGCTGAGATTGAAATGCCCTTGCCAGATGAACCAACTCCAGGACAATTAGTAGAACTGGACAAAATGAATTTACTAGATGAAAAAGATTATGATGAATATAAGGTACTCCCAACTGACATGGCCTAGTGGAAGAAAATGCAGCTCGTTAAAATCATTGCTCGTGACTGCCACCTTTTGTCCATGATGCTGCATAGATTTCATATAGTAGTTTATATTAGTTTAGCCCACGTAGTTAAATGTACTAAATAATCTGTCTTTCTGGGATTAGGCAATACTTTGAATTGTTGCCATTTTGGAAGGCTGTGCTGTCATCAACTGTTTTGCTGTTTGACACACAAATGCAGTAACCTCAATATGCAGGATCACCACACATTTGTGAGAAGTGAGTTACATAGCTGTTATTTCAGCAGAAGTTAAACTGTAGTACATTCCACTGTGCTAGAAAATGTAACATAAAGGAGTCCACAAAATCTAATGTGAAATAAACACCACGTCTGTCACAGAATGAGTAGTCTTATTTCATACAACAGAATTGGTATCTGATAAAAAGGTGGATTAGTTTTTTCTAGCCAGATTCCTGGTATTTTGAGATCAGCTTATTTCAATATCATTACTTTTTATATAAGGCAATTCTGAGAAAGAGCTTTTATCATTATCATCTCTATGCAGGAATCTTAAGAAGAGAAATTATAGCTAAGTACATAATGTTTCTTTCTCTCCTTAGTTTCAAAAGCGGACTATGATTATATAATTGAACTCTGAATATATGTATCTTATGATACAATTTTTTTTTCAAAATACAGTCAATCTCCAAATGCCATTGTTACCAATTTGGCTGCATTGAGGGAGAAAATAACCTTTTTTTCCCTGGGTTTGGATCTACTAGCTTATTTGAGTCTATGCAGTACCATCTTTGAAAATAGTCTCTGTGTGTAATAGAGGTTTTTTTAAAATCTTGTTTGGGAAACTAATACCACATTTAAATGTTCTCTTTGTGCCCACATCCTGAACCAATTTATTTTGGTACATTTTATTTTCTACTTAGTAAGTCTTCATTAGGAGTTTGTGTGATGGCTGCCTCAACAACACAAAGCATGTTAGTTCTTTCTTTTAGGTTTTAACACATGTAAGTGAAAGTTGTTGTTCATAATAGGTTGTATATCTGAAAAGGGATTTCCTTTGAAGAACAAAGACTGTTCTCTTCACTTAACATCAACACCACAGTAGTGTTGGCTATCATTAAATTGCCCCACAGAAATCAAGTGGTACATTTCCTTTATTTTCAGTGTGTTTGGCTTGTAGATTTAAGCTCAGTCCTTAGGATACCAGTACACTATGGTCATAGAATCATAAGGTGGCAATTGAGCTAAGTTTTACTCATAGCAGACCCATTGAAATTACTGAACACAACTAGGTTCAGCCTAATCCGTCTACTTTGAGTAAAACTTAGTTGAATACTACCCATAGAGTTGGGCTAGAGACCAAGCCCCTTATTGGTGTAAGAAATCCCAGGGTTTGAGCATCCTCAACAATCTCTGCTTAAAGATCTCCAGTGGTGGAGAGCCAACCACCCCTCTAGATAGCTGGTTCCACTGTGAAACCTCTCTTGTAGTCAAAGATGTTTCTCCAAATGTCTATTGAGGGAGGGATGGGGAACCTGTGGCCCTCTTGATGTTGTTTGACTACAACTATCATCATCCCTGGCTATTGGCCAAACCGTCTGGGGCTGATGGAAGTTGAAGGCCAACAACTCTTCCTATAAGTGGAGAAGGACTGTAGCTCAAGAGCTCATGCTTTGCATGGCAAAGGTTCCAGATTCCATCTTTGGCATCTCCGGGTGGGGAAGTCTGAAGTCTGAAGTCACAGAGAGCTGCTGCTCCTTAGCACAGAAAATTCTAAGTTACACTGGGTCAATAACCTAACTCTGTGTTTCTGTCCTGTTGTACAGCTGTGCTGTACATCACAGAATGTGTTTATAGCCCTTATCAAATAAGAGTGTTCTGCTGAAATAAAAGTGTGGTTTTGTGCCATGTGTAATCTTGATACCACAGACTCTATACTTAAAAATAGAGTTTTGAAGCCAAATTTTAGTGACCGAATCTGAAGAAAAAAGACTGCAAGAGGCACTCACACCTGGTGCCTAATTAATCTGCAGTTTTAAAAGAAAAAATTATGGTCTTAAACTGTTATTTAAACTTGATATTTTTTTAGTGCTGCTATTTTAGTTTTTGCTGCGCTTTAAATTTTGTATTCAGTTACATCTTTTTCTCCAAAAGCAGTTTCATAATGTAACATAAGAGGAGCTCTGCTGGATGGATCAATCCAAAGGCCCAGTTAGCATTCTGTTTCCATAGTGGACAACCAGAATTCCTGCAGGAAGCACACACTGGATATGCCTGCAAGAGCAACCTCCTATTTATGTTCCCCAGCAACTAGTTTTTACAGGCCTACTGCCCTGATTCATAATTTTGCTTAAGCTCCTAATCTGCAGGATGACCCTGGTGGCTGTGTTATTTTTTGCTGTATTATGCAGAGTTATTTCACTAAGATGTATATAAATCTCATTTTACATAGTCAGGCCAGTGGTACATTTAGTCTACAGTTAAGGGTAGCATATTGGACACAGACCAGCTGTCACCTCAAACACAGCTCTTGACTTTTTCTCTCCACCTCATCACCCTAGAACTTGGAATGCTGTAGATCAGGGATGGGAAACCTTGGCCCTCCAAATGTTGGTGGGTCTACAACTACTATCTCTGTCCATTGGCCATGCTTTCTGGGACTGATGAGAGATGGAGTCCAGCAACATCTGGAAGCTCACACGTTCCCCATCCCTGATGTAGTTCAGTCTTGGAGCTCTTATGCACTTTATGGCAGCTCTGCTATCCTTTTTATTGATTCTTTGTTTCCAAGGTAGATGTGCTTCTTCCATTCTTTCAGCTTGGGCAGCTGCTCTGAATGGAAATACCTCCTTTTTTAGAATTTTGGGGGAGTTCCATTCAATACCCTTGAAACATGCAAACTCCACAGTGACAGGGCACAGTCAACAATGTCTCATTGCCTCTTTGTATGACAGATGCAAGTAGGTATGGACTGCTCATCAGTTGTAGAGTTTCATGAAAGCATGTGATCTGGACATGGGAAGAACTCATTCCACATTATAGCATATTTCACCTCCAAAGTACTGGTTCCCATGCTTCCAGTTGTGTACTTAAGCACAAACTGGGAGCAGAGGAGATGTCCTATGAAAACACACCCTTGTCTGCCTCCCCCAAATGCTCCTTTCCATCATCCTCTGTCTCCAATAGCTCTTCTCCTTCCCTGGTCTCAGCCAAGGAGATAAGCGGTGAGTTCACTTATCTAAAACCTTGCCTTGAATTGCTTTGAGAAAATAAGTGGCTTTCTCAGGTTACGATAAGGCAAGCTACAACTCTGATGTGTGCAGAAGAAGAAACCACAGAGTTGTACAATATGGACAAGATAATGGCCCAGTGTGGAAGATCTCCATGCCATCTCAACCAGGAAACGGTGACTCAGTGCTGGTTGATATGCTTCTCCACACACTCTTCCTCCTTCTCCGGCTGTTGTGCACCAGCTTTGCCACAAAGATCCTGGCTTGTATTCAGCCAAAATTCCCAGTTACATCCAAACCTGGGAATTGTGGCATAACATAGGCTAACAGCCAAGAAAATAGGGTGTTACTTGGATTTGTTAACTGACATTAAGGTAGAGTTTCCCAGTTGAGATGCATTCTGGCATAATACAAGCCAGGTTTTTAGACCAGTATCAGCACACAGTGAGGGGAAGCAGGCTATGAAGAGGACTCTCTTTCCTCATACTCCCCCCCCCCCTCTTCTTTCCATATACTCAAAGTCAAATAGTTACTCCTGTTTTGGGTAAAATACAGTTTGCCTTTTCTTTAGAACCAGCAAACTCTGATTTTAAACTTACCTATCAAATCACTATTAGAAACTACAGTTTGAAGCTGGTTTCCAAATCCTGGCTTGAGGGGAAAGCACAACATTATAGTTTGTTGTTTAAGGCAAACAATGGTTTGGAGAATCAGAAATGTTATGGATGAACTGGTCAGGCATGAAAACTGAAAGTGGGGCCTTTTAGCCTGTGTATGCAGTTTAGTAAAATAAGCCTTCTAAGGGAACTGAAAAGCAACATACTGTCAATACGTGTCTTGAAGTTATAGTAGAGAGCTCACCCTCCATGTCTCTCCCCCCCCCCCCCCATTTCCAGAGGGGTGGCCATGTTAGTCTGTTCGGGGGGGGGAGTAACAATTATTATAGAATAAGCTATCATGGTTGAGATGGCCAACATGGTGCTCTCCAGATATTATTAAAGCCAACTTTAATCTGCCTAGATATTGTGGCCAATGGTCAGGGATGATGGGATATGTAATCCAAAAACATCAGTAGAGCACCACATAGACTACACTTTGATTAGAGTCTGCTTCAATAAATGCATGAACTAGTATCTTAAGTTGTTAGCTATGTAGATGTGTGTCTGGATGCAGAAAGAAAGAAAAATCAGTAAATTCAGAGGGGAAAGGAAATAATATTTTTCATTCATTTCTACTGACTTCACTGCTTGCATTTCCCTCCACCACACACATGTGAATATATGCCTGCCAGCTTAGACAACACTTTATACATTTCATGAAGTAGGGTTTATACTTTATTTCATGTTCACCCCCTGAAATGTGGTCTTGGATTGTAAAGTAATTTGCTTTCCTATGCTTGTTGAAATCAAAAATTGTATTCGTATTTACACGAGTTGAATCTTCATCAGTTTAGGTGTAGGAAACAGTAACTTCGTATTCACTATCTAGTATGTCTGAGTACATGTAGTTCATCCTTCAAAAGGAGTTACAATTAAAATAGATAGTTAGACAATCATACATCAGAGGCATCACTTGGGTTTTAGAGACAAAAGCATAAAACTATTTAGCTGTTGCCTGTAGTGTGTGTGTGTGCTAGTAACTCTAACAGGAAGAAAATCAGGCACATGATTTCAATTTGTAGTTGCAGGACCACATTTTTAATAGCCTGAGGGCCAACAACACATGAGGCAGAAATTCTGTGACTGGGTCTCCAAATTTTTATTTACAGACTTATTCAAAGAACCATGTTTCTGTCGAGGTTTGTGCTAATTTTATTAAGGAGGGAACAATGGGGAGTGAAGGGTTAAATCCTCCATTCCCAATTTTTCTATAATCTGTGTTACCTACCTGCACACCACAAAGATGCTATCAGTCCCACTGGAGGAGGCTACAAATTAGTCATGCATTACTGTAAACCATCATGATGATTTGCGTATAGAGAGACCTCAAAAACTTTATCAGCCCCAGCTTGTATATATTTACTCAGATGGAAGTTATCTCTGGTTCATTGGGTCTCATTTACACATAGGTGTGTCTAGAATTGCAATCTTAATTGGCACCCCACTTTTTTCTTTTACTGCAGCACTGGATGGAAAATGTGCACCGTTTTATTTTGTAATTTGTCTTGTTACAGAAAATGATTGAGGAGTGGTACCCACCTGAAGATATCAGAGCAAATAAACCTCCACCGGGTAACCCAATACTGGGCTATATCATTCATAGACTGTTGGGACTCTTCTATCCTCCGGAGCCGGAACCACCTCCACCTGTATTGTCCCCATTTCCAATCAAGGGGTGCATTTTGGGAAAACACTTCAGTGGGAAAACCACCTGCTTAAAGTTCTTGGAAGAAGGTATGGCTGTTGCTTGCTCCACATCCTTCTTCCTACTTTCTGACTTGATTCATTTTTGCGTTCATGCTTTCTTTGTGGCCAACTGAACTCCCAGCAAAAATTAGTGAGATGCAGTAAAGCATAATTTGACTTGGTAAGCACAGTCCAAGGAAAGTTAACTGCACTTAGGAGCCACTAAAAAGAGCAGAATTAAGTCATTGATGAGACAAATGAAACTACTATTACTCCCAAATCCAGTTTGCATATGAAAGGGCTGGGCTGTTCCCTGCTCACTTTGGGGAGAAGCAAGCCATAATCTGTGGCTTAGCATGATGTCCAAACCAGGGCTCATGGCTGGTTTTGTTCTAATGAAGCATAATCAGTAAGTCAAATATTGACTGTATACCACAGTTCCTTGGGAGCAAAGCAAACAATTATTCCTAGTTTGTGGTTTGTTTTCAGTAGGGATATGGGAGAAATGGTATTCCGTTTGCATTTAGAGGCAAATGTACGCCATTTGTACTTTCTGAAACAATGTGCGTATTGAAACACAGCCATCCTTTGAAATTTGCACTTCTCCAGATTTTGCTTGGCTTCGCCAGCCAAGAAATGCATATATACGTACAAGATTTAGTGAAATTAACATACAAAAATCACACACTAATGTTGAGAACTGAATTTAAGATGGGGAAAATAGTAAAAGGGAAGAAACCAAAGTTGCCAGATTTGTCTCTCCCTAGTTTCCACCCAGCATGAGCCAGGAGGAGCAGGGCAGCTCAGAGTGGAAATGATTTGTTCATGCATGGTAAGTCACAATTTGTGACTTATTATCATGACACGTAGATGTGCTTCAAATTTCCTAATAGCGCAGTATCCCAACAGTCGCATATGAACTGTTCTGGGTCTCCACAGCTGCCTTATACTGAACCAGACCTCTGGTTTATCTTTTTCTTGTTTCATCTGCACTGGCAGGAGCTCTCTAAGGAAGGGGCTTTGTATTTCCCCAACACCCTGACATTAAAATGGCAAGAGAGGCCAAGCTTTATATCCGAGACCTTGGTCATTCAAAGCATGTGCTCTACAACTCCCCATGGTATGTTTATAGGTTCAGGTCCATCAATGGAGAATAACTTAGAACACAGTGGCCAAGAATGTCTCCATCAGGAGTGAGTGAGGATTCCTTAAGAGAATATCTGTGCTGCTTTTGATAAAACCACATAGAATTCATGTGATACCGTTGAATAGTATGGATGTAAGAAAGCAGCAGTTTCTATTCTGGCCTGTAGTCATCACAACCTGCACTGTTTCCATTCTTTCCACCAAATGCTATGTTATCTGTCTTGTTGTCCGCTATCTAAAATGAGTCACCTAACTTATGTAACTATTTATGTAGCTTACATTCATTTCAGTGTAAAGGAAATGTCAAAACTGTGTTTAAAAGGGTTCATTGATTGCATATCCTTCGATGAAAAATCCTGATTGTATTTGCTTGACTGATTTTCATACCTGACCACAGACAAACACACTAACAGCAGCAGTTTCTGTTTCCTTCTCTGTCTGCATCAGAATTCTCTGGTGTCCTTATTCACTAGTATTCTCATCTGGTGTTCTAAAATCTAAGCCTATATCAGCTGGGTTCTCTCTGTGTCAGTTTGCAATATCCAGGTGATGTCAATTGATAAATTGATCACAGAGGCAATCCGGGCCTCCAATGAGAATGAGCCAGGAAATGATTTTAGTCCTCTTCAAGCCGAATTGGAAGTGCCTACTAGGAATCAGATTGAAGTAAGTCTTTATTTGTTGTGGAGCAATAAACTGCTGCCTAATTAAATTAGTGCTTCTTCCAAAAGGGTGTTTGCTGTATCAGTCTGTAGTGGCACCAATTCTCAGGAGGAGGTGGGAAGTTGGCATATGGCACTCTAAGGCAGGGATAAGGAATTTCTGACCCTTCAGATGTTTTTGCACTCCTACTCCCATCAGCCTTAGCCAGTATCACCAATGGTCAGGGATGATGGGATATATAGCAGGGCACATAGGTTCAGGTGACTTTAATGCATGGTGGCAGTATTTATTATTTATTTGCTTGTTAAAGTTATTACTCCCCCTCATAAACTAATTTTTCTGGGTGATTCACTGAGCAATAAAAATATAAAAATCCACCCACCCACCCACACTAATACTATACAATCAAATACAACACCAGAATCCAGTAAAACAAAATAGCTATAATCAGACACAGAATAAATTTAATGGCAACCGCTATTAAGTAACTTAATCATGCAGAGAAGCAAACAACTTCCTGGAGCTAAGGCACATTTCTAACAACCATACAAATCTTTGGTCCCTTCTTGTTCACATATGTCACTAAAGCAAGGGATGTTGAAGAAAAGGATCCAGTAGTTCTGTCTGACCAGCAACCTCTGCACTAAGACTAATGGCCAGCTTCCATCTATATAATGGGAGCATGATAGGTGGGAACTGCCTGGTTTCTCTGGGAAATGGAGAGGGATTCTCATTCACTTGCTTCTGCAAAATTATTTGTAATTCCTTTCCTTCTGAGGCTAAATGGCCTTTTGGAATAGAAATGTATCATGTGGTCCTGTTTTGAATTCTCCGTACAATAATTCTGTATGTAGTTCTCAACACAAGAAAGTTATTCATAGAATCCTATGATTGTAGAACTGGAAGGGACCCCAAAGGTCATCCAGTCCAACCCTCTGCAATGCAGGAATTGCTGCTTAAGAATCCCTGACGGATGAGCAACTAAGATGGGGTTTGCAGTACCTTCAATATGCAGCAAAGCTGAAGAGTATCAGACAAGCAAAGCAGGACACGGTAGAGATGTATAGAATTAAAAACAGCACCTAGAGACATTTGTCTCCTTATGCCAGGACTGATGGTCACCCTGCGATACTGATAAACAGAAGCTTCAGGATATCAGAAAAGAAGTGCTTTTTCACACAACACATAATGTATGGAACGGAACATAAAGTTCTTGATGCTGGTCACCTATTTAGGATTGAAGCCTAACTCCACTTAGGTGGGAATGAGCCCCGGTTGGTTTCAACAGGACTAATACTTCTGAGCACATATACAGTGGTACCTCAGTTTAAGTACTTAATTTGTTCCGGAGGTCCGTACTTAACCTGAAACTGTTCTTAACGTGAAGCACCACTTTAGCTAATGGGGCCTCCTGCTGCTGCCGCGCCGCTGGAACACAATTTCTGTTCTCATCCTGAAGCAAAGTACTTAACCTGAAGCACTATTTCTGAGGTAGCAGAGTCTGTAACCTGAAGCGTATGTAACCCGAGGTACCACTGTAGTTAGGATTGTGCTGCTTTGTAACGGAATGAGGCAAATTCTTGAAGTCAGTTCTACAGGCAGCTCTTAGTCATGGCAATTATGCCCCGAAACAGCATGCTTGATGCTCAGGACAAATACTGTAACAGGGGAGGTCTGCTACCTTTGTGCCCTGCTTGTGAGCTTCCCCCCTCTAGCCAGTGTGGGAAGCCAATTGCTGCACAAGATGGAATTTTGATCTGATCTGGCAGGTCTCTTGTTGTGTTTGTGGAGTCAGTGGTGTTGTCAGGGCAGGGCTTTGGGACAGAGGCCACATTTTGAAGTAAGTGAAATAATGTATGCAGTAATCTAAAGAGGGGCTCCATGTAAGTTCTTGAAGTCTGGTGCTTTCAGTTATCTATTTGTGCCTCCTGTTTAGAGCAGCCTTTCTCAACCTTGGGTCCCCAGATGTTGTTAGACTACAACTCCCATCATCCCTGACTGCTGGCCCTTCTCACTAGGGATGATGGGAGTTCTAGTTCAACAACATCTGGGGACCCATGGTAGAGAAAGTCTGGTTTAGAGTATTATATTAAATTTATTTATTTATTCCTTTTAATCACCCCCCCCCAAAAAAACCTACTCCTGTGTCACAATAGGAAAATAAAAAGCTAATGGAGAGTTTGCTTGTTTTATCAAAAAGGTCCTGAAAGCAGCTTCCAGGGCTTCAATAACATTAGCATATGACTTACTACAGGATGTGAAAGTCGATGAGACACCTGAGGTCGATGAAGGTAAAGGTAAAAATAAAAATCTCCATTAAAATTTAAATCATTGTTAAATCTCACTGAAATCAGAGGGCAAAAACAAAACAAGCTTGCCTTGCATTTTGCTCTGTACTTAACATTACAGTGCTTTTCATGGTTTTATATTTTTGTCTTATTTCTGGTTTGTTGATCACAAAAAAATGATGATAACGATAATGTCCCCCCCGCCTTTCAAACTGTTTCCTTTCACCTTAGAGTTCTGCCTTTGCAACAGCCCTTTTGGTGCAGAGCTGTTGCATGTTTTGTTTTGTTTTTTGTTTTGTTTATTATTGTTGTTGTTGTTGTTGTTGTTACTATTTTGTGCATGCATTTTTACAGCTTATATATGCATCATATAGTATTCATCATTATCTAGCATCCCTGGACTTGCCAATCCATCTCTCCATGGCATTCTAGGTAGTCTTTTTATTAAATTTATTTACAACATAAACACATAACAAAGAACAATTAACAGTGGTATATAATCAATGCCAGTTTGCAGTGGAAATAACATGCAACATGGGTGGACAAAAAACTACCTAGAATGCCACCGTTCTGGGTGGACAAAAGGCTACATAGAATGGTAGCGAGATGACTCTGTTTAGGGCTCCCATTATTATAACTTTTTCATCACTATAATCTAATAATTTATCTTCCAATTTTTGATAGAAGTCTGCCTTTTTTATCATTTGGTGTGTATATTCCCACCACCAATATCTTTTCTTGTTGATTATGTACCACTGTTAATAATTTCTGATGGCTTCCCTGTAAGAATTCTAGGAATGTGGTTTGTAAGTTGCTGAGAAAAGCTCTCAGTTTGAGAGTTATAGCATCAGCTCTTCAAGGAACTGCAAATCCCAGGCTCCCTGGGAAGAGACAATAACTGCCAACTGACTGAGACTGCAGTGTGGCAGGCACCCCCCAGGGCCCACTACCCTTTCTCTGACACTAGCATCTGGAGCACAGGGCAGAACGAAGAAAAGGAGCAGAACTGGGAACTCCCTAGAGTACATCTGAGTGGGCATAGTTCATGATGAATTACAGGTGCCAGACCCATTGCAATGGGCATGCTGACAGGGGTTGTTTGTCAGTACCTGGCAAAAAAGGAACAGCAAAACGTACAAGCGGGGGGGGGGGGGAATAGCTGCTATGTTGCTTAGATTCCCTGCTTTTCTTCTGAGTTTGTGGAGCTGTCCAGCACCATTGGCAAAACAGCAGGGAGCTGTCCAGCCATTAACTGGAACTGCTAGGCAGCAAGTCACAGTTTTTGTAGCTTACCTGGCTATGTTTGTGGATCTTCCTTCTGGGACCCATAGATGCAATGTCCCATGCTGCCAGACTTACATTGTACCTTCGGGTTTGGGCTTCAACTGGCAGTGATTGTGGAGGGTCTTGAGCAGGAATGTGAGATCCTTCATGATGCAACTGGTCACCCAGTTCTTCAGGCTTCCAAAGTAGGTTATCTTCCAGTGTGGTTGTCGCAGGACCAACCAAAACATTCTGCTGCCTGAGGAAGGAAAGAGGCTGTACCAATGATGCAGTAACTCAGTAATACAGTACACCAGGCATAAAAGTAAAACGAAAGAAAGATTGTAAAATAGTTAGGGTAGCTTATAATGAGTCATCACATAAGGACAGACTTGTGAGGTGAGGTATCAAAGGTGATTATGAGGGACTGCCCCAAACTGCAAATAGGCATCAATTCCACATTAATTGCTGGAAGATAAGGTCATGCAGAAGCAGGCTTTGGTTTTATAGCATACTTTGGAGAAATGGATTGATTTTGTTGGCAAAATTATTGAAGGGACCTTTTCCCATGGCTATTGTAAGGTTCTAGCACAGTGAATGCTTGTTTGACGGACTATTGCTAATACTATAAATGTCATCTAAAAATTGTACTCATTTTGCTGTTCCTAGAACCTGTGGAACAATCACCTTCCGTTCAAATGATTGAACAAGAGAAGATGAGTGATGTTGAGGATGACCTATCCAAAGTATGCACTTGATTTTTTTTAATTAAAAAAATCCTTTCTATATAGATAAAAAGGTTGAGCCTGACAAATCCATGACTTTAGATTTTTGCTGGCTCATTTCTGTGTTACATTTGTGCTGCTGGAATTTGTTGAATGATCGGGTATTGTTTATTTACAGTATTCATTTGAA
Organism: Podarcis gaigeae; assembly: GCF_964106915.1. Taxonomy (NCBI): domain Eukaryota; kingdom Metazoa; phylum Chordata; class Lepidosauria; order Squamata; family Lacertidae; genus Podarcis; species Podarcis gaigeae. The sequence continues at coordinate 48,051,762 of NC_139687.1, read as the reverse complement.
TCTGGAGTGGGGTTTTTTTTTTGGAGTAGTATGTTTGTTTTATGCTGTGTTTTATTACAGCATTAACTACTTCAATATTGTTGGAGAAATGGGGAGCAAAGAAATTGCCTGTGGTGTACACACAATTTGTTTTGGCTCATTCATTTGTCCCCCTGCAGGTTTTTGAGGTACTACAAATCCCTGCAAATTCTGTTTACTCAATTGTGGGATTGAGTGTGAACACCTCAGGAGGCAATACCTCTGCAAAAAGCACTCTCAAATAAAACTAGTTTTTTTAGTCTCAACAAGTGTTTTATTTATAAAACAAAAACCACCCAGCAATTTACCACTACCTTTCTTGGTTTTGCTGACTATGCTGGGGACTGTAGCTCAGCAATAGTGCACATAAATTTGTTTTCAGAAGCCTTTCCTAAAGTGCCCTGCATTTTGAAAGGGGCTTTACCTGTCCCACACATATATGACATCGGGTGCAGGATAGGAGGGTGCGGCCTGGAAGAAATGGCCTCATAGGCCAAGTGAGGATGCCCACAGGTTCGCTACCTCTGTGCCAAGTTCTCAGGTTGCATCCCTGGTAGAGCAAATTTACCCAGAATCTTTCCAAGAGTTTTCTGAATATCTGAACTCACCAGTATCTCATCCTTTAATTGTCCATTTCTCCAGGTCAGGGCTGGGCAACTTTTTTGGCTCATGGGCAAGATCTTTATCTGGTCCTACCCCCTTGGGCTAGCATGACTACCCACCTGTCAATCACATGGTGTCATTCTGTGACATGTGCTTAGCAGGTGGGTTGCCCTACCCACTTACATTTCAAAATCCCTCATGCACTATTTTCCTGCTCAATTATATTTTGCTGTCGCAAGCCATTTCAGCCTAAGTAGCAGTTTTGATCCCAGCCTTAATCATATGTTTCCATTGACAGTTTCATTGACGCTAATGGGAGCTTCTCCCCAGGTAAATAGTGGAGATTTAAATGGGGGAGATATGGATTTGAACTGCAGTGAGGGGCAAAAGGTTGAAGCCTGTCTACCCTCCTCCTCAGCCAGGGTTCCAGTGTGGGCCATTTGTAAAAGAAAAGTCCTGCACTCATGGGCAAAACATGTGATTGACCTCACATGTAGCTTGGCCCTTGGTTTTCATATAATTTTTGTTTTCAGGTGAGCTGGAGATGGTCATTGAATGGGTGCCAGAAGTTAAGCCAGGGGTAGGAACCAAACCAGGGGCGCTGAGCTAATGGTTCGGGACCAGGAAACAAGCAGAGAGCAATGAAAGACCTATCATTTCCTAGGCAAAGTTCCAGCCTTAACATGAAGTCTTTTTAGCCTTTCTTGTAGAGGATAGTCAGTGGCTGGCCTGGGAGAACATAGAGTTATACCAGGGGTAGGCAGCCTAAGGCCTGGGGGCCAGATGCAGCCCAATCGTTTTCTCAATCCAGCCCACGGATGGTGTGGGAATCAGCATGTTTTTACATGAGTAGAATGTGTCCTTTTATGTAAAATGCATCTCTGGGTTATTTGTGGGACCTGCCTGGTGTTTTTACATGAGTGGAATGTGTGCTTTTATTTAAAATGCATCTCTGGGTTATTTGTGGGGCATAGGAATTCATTCATTCCCCCCCCCAAAAAAATATAGTCTGGCCCCCCACAAGGTCTGAGGGACAGTGGGCCAGCCCATGACTGAAAAAGGTTGCTGACCCCTGATTTATATAGTCACTGGGGACATTTTTTCTGACTGGGAATAGAAAGAGCAGGGCAGGAACAATTCTGACTAGGAATCAAAACCGAGTCAAAGGGTCTAAGCTCCTCCCCATGCAATTTTCCTGCTTTGGCACCCCCACTCCACCTCACAAGCTATTTTCAAAAGGAAAACCAGTCATGCAAGTGCAAACCATAGAAATACATATAGTTTGGCCTTAAGTTGTTTAGAAATAACCTCAGTAACATCAGGTTGGCCTGTCTTAACCAAATGACTTGCTCTCCATTGAAGTTAGAGAACTTCAGTTACAAATAGGTGTGTTTCTATTCCTCTAATCAAATTAATGTACAATTGCCAAGGTTTCCTCTCCTTGTTTAAATTTCTCCCATAAAATTCCACAGCTTTCGATTCGCGCTCAGCTTGGTGGAGCAGCAGAGAGCTTATTAAAGAAAGGAAAAAGCATTCCAGATGAATTGCTAGTTGGCATCATGGTGGAGGCTATTAGGTATGGAATAGATGACTCTGCATGACTCTATTTGAATGTGGTTAAATGTGTCTGTTGTTAGGGTCAGCCTTTGCCATCATTACGATGAAGAGTAAATTGCTCTGGTAATAACCACTCATTAAAATAATTGAGCCTATTTCTAGAGGGAGATGCTATTCATCACCCCAGGAAGAGCAACCTTATTTGCCATGCACATATAGATCAGAAAGCATTACAGTTAATGCTCACTGAATAGCTTTCATCTTTCCCTATGCCCCTTAAAATAAAAGTTAGGAGCATGTATCCATGCAAAATTCTACATGATATTAAGCAGACCTGAAATACTTGGTGTAAATACCAGGGAAGGGTCTGTTGTATCCATGCAATTTATAATTTTTTCTTGATTTTCTCTTGGGGTTTTTCTTGTCTATTTAGACAGGGGTTTTTTTTCTGTGAAGAGGTTTCAGGGCATTGCAGACACCACAGCCAGTGATTTTTGAACAAGCTTGATTTATTAGATTTTTATTCCTATGTTATTTTTATTTTCTGATAGGCAAAAGCTGTAGTCGAGCCTATCTTGTGGAGTCTTTTTAGCACAGAGATGCACAATATGTGACCCACAAAGACAAATGCAATCCTTCAGCCCAATATTGCGGCCTTCTAGGTACCTGACAACACCCCTAGGGGCTTGCCATCCCTAGTAACCAGCAAAAGGTTTACTGAGTACCTAGAGGGATCCGTTCAGCTTTGCAGATCACAAGTTGTACAGGTACAAGACCTTTAAATACCCCTTTCAGTTTCTTGTACCTGTACAATGAAGCCAGTGTGCTTTATATATGTTCAGGGGTTAACTATTAGTGCACTTGGAGAAGCTATGTCATGGAATCATAGAGTTTGAAAGAACCATGCTAGCCGGTGTATGTAATGGGTTAAAAAGGCATTCTGAAAAGCAGTCATGGGAGGTTGCTAGTGGGTGTTGGTGGTAAGAGGCTGCTTAACCACCACCCCTGCCTCCAGCTTCTAGTCTACCTGCAAGGTGTGCAATGTCCATATGGGGATGGTCTATTTGTAACCCTAGTAACACCCCTTTTCAGGGAACAGGGTATAGCGTAGCCTTACTTCATTTGGGTTTAATGGTCATATTTCTAAAGAATACGAAGTATAAAATGTTATAGCCAATGGACTACAGTAAAAATAGCCTTTGCCACCTTCTCACGTTCAATTCCCTCACTTGGTGTGAGACACAAGAATATGTTTTCATCATCTTGTGAATGTAACTGAAGTGTATAGTTGATTGTACTCTTCAGTTATCTTGGCCTGGTGAAGAATCACCTGCTGACCATGCTGTACATGGGGAGCACAAGCCATAGCAGGCACCCTTGTTTGGGCTAGTTGGGCCAATAATCGGACCTGATAGAAGGCAGTTTTCTATGCACGAGATGTAATCTCCTCTGCCTTTGCATGTATACCAGCCATTCAAAAGACTTTGCTAGATTAGATTTCTTCTAATCTATTAGACTCCCCAAAAGAGAAATTTGGACTAGCACTACAAATGTGGCAATGCTGAGTCGACAAAGAAGTTGATTTGGGTGTTTGGCATCTGTGTTCATGGAATGAAAATCAGTTCAGGAGACCACACAGCAGAAAACAGTAGTCTTTCCATGTGGTTTGTTTTTAGCCTTGGCTCAGCTGAAATGTTCTTTCTCCTTCCCCACCTTTTCTTTTCAGACATCTTTATTTCAGTCCATATTCTTCTAGAACGCTTTTGAAATATTTAAATCTGCCCCTTCTAGGATCTAAGAACTGCAGAGGAAAATTATTTGAGTGCTGGAACAATGGTTATAATCTTCCGAATGTGCTTAACTTTGGTTCTGCTTTTCCTTTAGCCGACTGCCACCAGAAAGCGGCTGGATCTTGGATGGATTTCCGATGACACTGAATCAGGCCAAACTGCTTGAAAAGGCACTGACAAGGCGAGATCCTGACCAGACAGAAGCAATGGCTAAAAACTTTAAACCTGTGTTGGTTCCAGATCCATCAGCTCTAAAAGAGCCACCTGTGCACCCACCTGCTCTTGACTTTGCTATGTTGCTTGAAGTTTCAGACGACACTGTGCTGAACCGGGTGGCATTTGTCAAGCGTAAGTTTAAAGTTCAATGCATGCAATTAAGGCACAAACCCGTACTGACAGATTCACATAACTGTTAATTGCTGCTATTGCACAATGGCCTATTGCCTATGCATTTGTGGTTACGGCTTTGTCTGTAGATTTGTGGTTGAAGACCGGAGATGGCACATCCATGGCATTAGATATTCTTATGGATCCACCAAGACCCTCACCAATTTTCAAGTCATCTGTGGGCACTGGCAGAGGAAGGGGGGTGCGGTAAGTGCAGCCCGCGTCAGGTGTCATCCCGGGGTGGGTGTGTGACATCACTGCATCACTCCCCTGGGATGCTCAGCGCAGGTGGCACCCCCCGGGATGCTAGCCCCGTCCAGGTGCTGCAGCAGCTAGCTCCTCCTCTGTTTGTAGGGTGTGCGTGGGAAGTTTGTGAACCACTGGAACAGACAGCAAATGCACTCCAAAAATCTTACCTCCCAGTGGGACCTGTAACAAATGTTGCGGGGTATCCTCACATCTCAAAAAGAGTGTCCTGTTCATTGTGCCAGCCAGCCAGCCAGCCAGCCAGCCAGCCATGCATTCTTTCAATACACTCAATTTATCCCCACCTAGGGTCTCCCCCCCCCACCCCATTACACAGCTGGAACATAATCCAGGGGTCAGCAAGGTTTACTTTGCCTGGGCCAGATCGGTCCCGTGGAGATCCTTCGCGCCCATGATTTTCGGCGTCTACGCAGATGTGATTTCTGACGCTGTGGAAGCAAGTCCATGCACCGGTTTAGCACAGTGCGCTGGGACTCACTGAGCAGGCAGCTCAGTTCTGGGGTGGCTTGTGAGCCAGTTAAATGGCCTCCGTGGCTGACCCCTGACACAATCCATTCTAAGAGTCACATCTGTTGCTCCCACTTTTGTCTCTAGCCTCACGCACCACTGCTTGTGAGATATTGCTTACAAGGGAATGTTGCCCTTGAGGTAAATAAGGTTCCTCATTCCTGCTTTAAGCATTCTTTCTTTCTTTCTCTCCCCCCCCCCCCGCTCTTTTGTAAACACTGGTGTGTGTCGTCGTCCCCCCCCCCAGCATGCCAATACCTTGCTCATCAACGTTCCTCAGTAAGCTAGTTTTGTCTGAAAAAATTCCCCCACTCTTGCCTTAAACCGTGTACTATCAAAGCATTGTCCCTGGAAATTTCCTTCCCAAAATTGTTATTTTTTATATATTTTGCTGAACAGCCGACTCCCATCAAGGCAGGCCAAGAGAAGGTGATCAAGTTTCAGAAGTTCAATTCCATGACGCAGAAAAAGATGATTCTGTGAGGAGCCAGATGCAGCACAGGTGAGTCAGTTACAGTCAATATGAGAGTCCTGTCAGATTTAGACTAAAGGTCCATTTAGTGTAACATCCTGTTTTCACAGCTGCCAACTAGAGACCTGTGGGAAGCCTGAAGGCAGGACCTAAGTGCTGTAGGACCTCCTCAGTTATGAGTCTCCTCAACTGGTATACTGAGGCATATTTCCTTAGACACTAGTAGTGGAACATAGCCCTATCCTCCACTAATTTATACAGTCTTTTATAGCCACCTAAGATAATGGCCATCAGAGAACACATGGGAGTGGATCCTATAGTTCAGGGGTAGTCAACATAAAGGTAAAGGTAAAGGGACCCCTGACCATTAGGTCCAGTTGTGACCGACTCTGGGGTTGCGGCGCTCATCTCGAGGGAGCCGGCATACAGCTTCCAGGTCATGTGGCCAGCAGGTCATCTGGCGAACCAGAGCAGCGCACGGAAACGCTGTTTACCTTCCCACCGGAGTGGTACCTATTTATCTACTTGCACTTTGACGTGCTTTCGAACTGCAAGGTTGGCAGGAGCAGGGACCGAACAACAGGAGCTCACCCTGTTGCGGGGATTCGAACTGCCAACCTTCTGATCGGCAAGTCCTAGGCTCTGTGGTTTAACCCACAGCGCCACCCGCATCCCTGAAGTCAACATGGTGCCCTCCATAAGTTGTTGGACCACAGCTCCCATCAGTGCTAGTCAGCCCTTGCCATTATGGCCAGTAGCTGCAAATTATGGGAATTCTAGTCTGAAAACTTCTATCAGGCACCACAGTGACTATCCCTGCCATTATTTAACTGTGCTGTGTGAAGAAGCACTTACTTTTGCCTGTCCCAAATTGTCCAATATTCAGCTTCTACTTTCTCCACGGCAGACGTAATCCACCCTCGCCACCTTGCCCTTCTCCCAAATTTGCCCAGCTGCTTAAATTGCTTGTTATTTTGGCTTGACACTTTGCCTCCTCTCTTGCCCATGGAACAAAATGAGTAAACAGCCCCTGTGTGGTATAGTGAGCAAAGTATCAGACTAGGACTAGAGAGAACCAGCTTGAAGTCCACACTCAGCCGTGAAGCTCCCGGGCAGAGAAATTGTACTTGGCCCAACTTCCTGGATGAGCATCAGAATCCACAGAACTAGTAGATAAATACCAGATGAGGAATCTGATAATATGCCATTTCACCAGTGTTTTAGGGACATTCTGCTGGGACTATCAATAGGCATTAAGTCGTTTTTATTTATTTTTTATTTTGGGATTTTGAAAGCTTCTCTAAGACCTGATTTGTGTGTGATTCTGATTTCACAGAATTATAGGTTTCCTGGAGACATGGCCCAAGCTAGAAAACTGGTATTCTGAGCAGCAAAATATATTAATAAAGGTCAATGCAGAGACAGAGGAGAATCTGATGTGTCAAAGGGTAAAAGAAATTATAACGGAAGAAATTGTTAAAATCCAAAATAAAAGTAAGTAATGCTATTCCAGTGCTTAGATGAATGTTTACAAATACAAATATTTACATATTTAAAGGCTTCCAATAATCTGGCTGAATTTTTTTCATGTAATGGGATAAAGAAATAGTCCACAGTCTGGCAATGAATACCCTTCCCTCATATCTTTACTTCCCCAGACCTTTGGGATATAACTAGCTGGGGGCAGAGAAGAAATTCAATTCAGTTTGCATTTAAAGGCAAGCCCACCTAATTTGCTGTTTCTGAAACAGTAAGTGAACTGAAACACAGCTGCTTTTCTCTGAATTTTGCACCACAGTTCGCCAAGCAATATACACAAAAATGCATATCCTAGGATGGAGTGCACATAAAATAGATATATTAGTGAAAAGGAAACAAGGATGAATTATGCTAGGGAAGATTGCTTTGCCAAAATTATTAAGCAAAATTGCGTACAAAAATGTGTACGTTAGGAGAAATTCCCTGACAGAGTTTCATGAAGACTTTTTTAAAAATGCAAATTGATTTGGAGAATTTAACTTAAGATTAGAAGAATGGAGAAGTTAAGAAGAACTGAAATTGAAAGATTCACCCATCCCTATAAATAGTTCATAATCTGATTCAAGCAAGGTGTACCAAGATGATTGATTGATTGATTGATTGATTGATTAAAAAGTGTTAAATACACAATACCCATGCAGCAGGGAACCTCAACTGGTTATTCACACACCATTTCCCCCTCACCAAAGGCATGAATAAACAAGGGTGCTTTTAAATGTTGGTGGAACGATGTCAGTGCTGCAGACAAGCACAACTCCATCAAGAGGGAGTTCCATGAAGCCGCCACAAAGAAGGCCAAGTTTGTTACCATTGCAAATTGAGCAATGCTCCCCCCTGTATCTTAAAACTCAAGCCATCGGGTATTAGGGAAGGGGCTCTTGCAGGTAACTACACCTCAAGACACTCAGGGCTTTCAATATTAACCCCCAAAACTTGAATTGCCAGAGATCCCACAATGCATTCGGATTCAGTTTGATGCAATCCCACTCTGTTGCCCTGCTTAATGAATGGGCGGCTGCATTCCATCCCAGCTTCCAGACCATCTTCAAGGGCAGCCTTGTGGTGGAGTGCATTGCAGTAATCTAGCAGTGAGCAAATCCCTGGAGTTTATGCATTGTATCCATTGCCTTCGACATCCTGGGGAATAACTTTCTCAAGTTGCGTACCAACAATGTGGCAGAGAGATAAAGATGTACGGGTTTGTTGTTGATTTGTATGTGTTTTGCTGCTGAAGGAAAAGAAGAGGAAAAAAGAGAGGCTGAAAGACTGCAAGCGCTAGAAGCTGCCAAGCCTTTGCCACAAGAAGAGGTTCCAGCAGTCACGGTAGAAAAGGTGGAGGAACCAGCCCCTGCTCCTTCTCCAGAAGTGCTGGAGCCGCCACCTGCGGCACCTAAAGGTTGGTGGTGAATCATATAAATACACTGTAAATCAATCATGAATTCAGGAACCATAAAATGAGCTGAGAACTCTTTTTTTAAAAAAAAGTGACAAACTGTAACTTCTTTCTTTATACAGTGCTGCCTCGCAAGACGAAATTAATTCGTTCCGCGAGTTGCTTTGTCTTGCGATTTTTTCGTCTTGCGGAGCGCAGATTCCCTGGGTATTAACGGCTTTAAGAAAAAGGAAGCCAACCCGCAATACGTTTTCATCTTGCGAAGCAAGCCCAGGAACCATAAAATGAGCTGAGAACTCTTTTTTTTTAAAAAAGTGACAAACTGTAACTTCTTTCTTTATACAGTGCTGCCTCGCAAGACGAAATTAATTCGTTCCGCGAGTTGCTTTGTCTTGCGATTTTTTTGTCTTGCGGAGCGCAGATTCCCTGGGTATTAACGGCTTTAAGAAAAAGGAAGCCAACCCGCAATACGTTTTCATCTTGCGAAGCAAGCCCATAGGGAAATTCGTCTTGCGAAGCAACTCAAGAAATGAAAAGTCTTGCGCGTTTTTCGTCTAGCGAGGCATTCGTCTTGTGGAGCACCACTGTAGAACTTGCACACAAGCAAAAGAAATTCTGCTGGTCTTAACAGAAATCCTTTGGGCTTTTCTTCCTCAGCTATTTAGCCTACAGAATAACTTCCTTTCAGTTTGAATTTCACTCTAGGTGAAATCCAGGGGTGACATAGGGGTGGGGGAACCCTTTCTGAGCTATTTCACCCCTCGCTTTGAAACTATTTGGGACTGCCTCTGAAATTCTGCCTGCTGCTAAATTTGAAGCTCATCTGGGAGCTCCTTCCTAAGCAAAAGACTGTGAAGGATTTCATGGCAGATGAAAGTTTAGTGATCTCTACTTGAACTGATGTAATATTTTACCTCTACTGACCTTCTAGATCATGTGACTGGTCTGTTAATATCTTCTTGTATGTGCAACAAACAGGCTCTAAATGTCACAGATATAACAAGCACAGGTGCAAAATCTTAAGTCATGCTTGGAGTAGAAATCGATGAATTTTCAGGAAAACCAAAAAAGATTCTGTAAGTCTAGCGACGTTTATTCTGCAAGTGTTTTACATCGATTTCAGCAGCCTTACTCTCAGTATAAGTTAGTTGGGTATCTCTTTCTATAATTAAGCTGAGCAGAAACAAGCAGTTCACATGTAAGTAGCCATTGGACCAAATCCATGTGAATGACTTTCCCTGCTGTAGCCAAGTGTGTGATATGCTTGAGTATGGACAATGTTTTTTGTGGCCTGTTATGGCTGACACTTTCCTGATCTCTTACTGTGACTAAGAGGTTTGGAGTGAGCTGCCAATACATTTCCTCCTGCCCCCCCAACCCCTGCCTTCTCTTGTGCCTCTTCCCACTGGCCTTCCCTACCCCCACCCCAACAGCCTTAGTTAGGGGAATGGTGTGATTTTGTGGGAAATGCCTTCTCCATTATTAAGGGCGAAGGTTCTGCTGAGAACCTTTGGCTCAGCTCTAGAGCTACATCTGCACCAGCCCTGACAAGATTACCTCTTAACCAGGGTTTGCAAATTAGCATCACGCTCTGCTTTCAGACCCCGGTTATTGTTAACCCTTGTGAAAGTTGGGGCAGATGTAACCTCTAATTAAGGCATTGTGGGAAATTTAGGAGCAGATGATTGTGATAGAGGCAAAGGTGCCCTTAATCTCACAGCCTGCTCCTGATCTCATAACCATGTTTAGAGATCTGGAACGCTAAATGTGTGCCGGAGCTGTGAGTTGAAACAGCTGCATATGCACACACTTTCTCAAACACATCAAATTTCTGAAGTGGTGGCTGGGGAGGAGAAATGGTCTTACAGAAGACTTGCAAAAGCCTTCTGAGCATGCACAGACATTCCATTCTCAAAAGGAACTTTGGGGAGTGGAGTTTCAAAATAAAGACCTGCAATTTCCCAAGTTACTAATGCATGCTCTGAACATGCTCAGAAGTCTTCACTTCAGAGTGAGGAACTCCTTAGGACTGGTGGAAGTTGGGGACAACCTGTGGTCCTATGGAAAGGGCCATAACCCAGTGGTAGAGCATCTCCTTTGTATGCAGGAGATCCCAGATTGAATCCCTGGCATCTGCAGCTAGGGTTGGGCATGTCCCTTCCAGAACCCCTGGAGTCAGTGCAGACAATAATGAGCTGGATGGACCAGTTAGGAAGCTTCTTTTATTCCTATGTTCCTCCACATGCTGTTGGACTACAATTCCCACCATCCCTGGTCATTTACCATGTTGGCAGGGGCTGATGGGAATTGAGAGTTCAATAGCAGCTGAAAAGCCACATGTTCCCCACCCCTGGCTTAGGATTAACAGCCCTTGGGTTACCCTGGCGTGGGGGACTACAGCTTTCTATTCCTCTTGCTCAATGAGGAATAGGGGGAGGAGAGAGAAAGCCACACTTTTTAGAGTTCACATGTGCTGAAGTAGCTTAGAAGAAGCCTTCAACCTTAGCTGCAGTAGCTGCTGTCCCTCTGTCACCATCACCATCACCCTCCTGCAGTTTGTAAAAGTGTGAAAAGCAGGCAGTGGGAGGGAAGCAGGCAGGTGAGAGAAGCTGAGCATCACAAGCAAAGGTGAAATTTGAAGTTGGTCTTGGCTCATAATGGCTAGCAAGATGTTTTCAAAGCCAGAGCATGGGGGTTTCCACTTCCAAACAAACCCCTCTCCCATCCCTCTCCACCCCTGCAAAGAAGTGTGGTTCTGCACTGACGTGGCTCAGTTAACATGTGCCAGAATGTTTGTCTGATACATATGGATTTTCTCTACAGATTCCCCCCCAGGAGAGTCGCCTAAGAAGGGTAAAAAAGGAAAGAAAGATAAAGGAGACAAAGGAAAAGAAGGTAAACCAGGTAAAGCATGGATTTATTTAATTTTTACAGCACTCTTTTGCTGACAGCCACAAATGACAGCTGATTTCACTTTCACCTTCTCCTCTTCCTCCAAAAGCATCTTGGCAAGTTTTGATTAGGCAGGGGAAACATTTTGGTTGGCAAAGGGAAGACATTCTCAAACCTGAAGCCTGACCTTTCCCTGATATATACTGTAGGGCACCTTGAATGATATATAATATACTTATAAAATGTCCATCAGTCAAAGGCATTCAGGGAAATCAACCAATGTTTGTTACTCACAACCTATTAAAGTAGTCCTAGGTAAAATACGGTGTGTTTATATTTAAGGCACTCCACGAGGGAAAGAGAAAGGGAAGACCGCTCCAGCTTCAGCTGAAGATGTACCGCCTCCCCCTCCTATAGAGCTACCTCGAATTAAACCAGGATCAGATGAATGGGTTTACGTCGATGAGCCGCTTCCTCAAGTATGGCAGTCCAAAATCAGCATTGCATTATGGTGGTCTTCCTTCCTTCCTTCCCCACCCTCACCTTTGCCTTGATGTTTTGAATGGCTTCCAATGCCATGGTAAACATAAAATGGAAAAGTTTTTTTTGCAAAACTGGCTGGCCAATTCTTGAGATAGGGAGAGTCATATGCACTGCAGCCTCCCCACAGGTCGCTGTAGAAGGCAAGAAAAGTCTTAAAGCAAAGTTATTGGGTTGGATTTAATGTCATGCTACAACAGATGTTCTGTCAGCATAAACATTTCAGCTTGTCAGATGGAACAATTCCCCTTTCCTCCCCCTGTGTGCTTTTCTGGGGGTTCTCCTGGCTCCCCCTGGGCCAATTTGAGGGGGGGTGGAGAAAGCCCCATTGCACAAGATGAGGCTTGTTAGATGAATCCCATCCATGGTGGTTACGGATTTGAGTTAGGAGGAGGAATTTTAAAAGTGCAAAATAAGTAAAAGCATTTATTAGTATCCTCCTGCCCAATTTCCAAGGCGTTTAGACATATATCCTCCATAACACCATTTGAGATAGTTTACTGAAAGACAGAAATTGGCTGAAGGCCACCCAGTGAGCTTGGAGATTTGAAATGAGGGCGTTCCCTTCCCATTCATAACACTTTGCCTATAGCATGACACTGGCTCTAGCCAAGAGTGTGGCTGTGTCAAGCATAGGATCAGCAATGACATGGCAAGAAGGCATGGAAGTTGAGGTAAGAGAAGAAAATAAAATAAAAAGATAGAATATGGTGCAATCACTTAATATACCCCCTTCCTGACAGCATTTTAGTTAGGCAGCCCATTGGTTTGCACATAAAACCAATGTCTTTTAAACCTTAACAGGAGGTGCCTGAATTTTTAGTTCCTTATTGGGAAACGGTGGAGAAAACCTATAAGAATAACATCAAAGCCACACTTCGATGCCTCAGAGGTGAACAGCATGTCATCATTCATTATCTGTCACATGCTAGGTAAGCCAGGGGGATTTTATGACTCAATGATATGCACTGTTCCTGCCACCATCTTTCATTTATTGAACCTTTGGCTTCTTCTCATTTTGTTGTGCACAGAAATCATTTCAGGGAATTCTTAACACGCCCCGACCACAAGCAAGAGTTTGTGACTCAGTGGCAAGCCGATTATAACTCAGTGGCTGATGACCTGTGGGAAGACGATGAAACGAAAGAGGAGCTGCATCAAAGGGTTACTGTAAGTGGCATCTGAAAGTGTTGGATTACTTGCTGAGCTTTGTCAATCTGGATCTTGCCCTGAAGTAAACAAGAGTGCAGAGAAAACAGACTGTAATTCTCAAGTGCCTAACTCTTGAAGTCTCTGGTGTTTTATCAGATAGAGAACAGGCAAATCTGTCAATTTTGATTTTGCTCAGTTTCTCACTTTCCCTATCTGAATTTCAATTGGACACATTCCTGCATCAGTTTCTTTCTTTCTTTTTTTTGAGGATTGTAAAAACCAGTTTGCAAGCATTTTAGTGTGTATTTCTTCTAATGCATCCATTTTTGTATGCAATTTTGCTGAATACGATAATGCATTGCATAGTATAATTATTAGAATGCATTGTACATTATTTTTATTAATATATGCATTTTTATGTATACTTTCCCCACAATATGCACATTTTGGGAGGCTTCTTTTTGCCTGGAAAACTGCATGTGAATATCAAAGAATAGCTGCATTTGAGTTCACATATTGCTTTAGATGCCTGGGAAAGGTGTCCTACAATCAGAGGAGCACTGCGGCTCTCCAGTAGGAAGAGGAAATATTTGAGGCTCATCTCCTGACTTTGGTGTGATATATCTGGGATGCCTGTACACTGGGGTGGAGAACCTGTAGTACTCCAGCAGTTATTGGGCTCCAGCTCCTGTCAGCCCCAGCCAGAATGGAGAATGGTCAGAGATAATGGGAGTTGTAGTCCAATATCTGGAGGGCCACAGGTTTCCCACTCTTGCTGTGCACCTTTTGCCTAAGACCTACAGAGTCTGCATGCATAGATGCAAAAGTTCTTGTGGCACAAGAGCAAATGCCATTTTCAGTATACTTTTAGAAATTTTACTTGGCTGTGTCATTTCCATCAGTGCATTTTTGCTGTTTGCAAGACAGGCATGAAATCGTCACGTCAGATGATTAGACGTTAGGTGCATGAGAGCTTACATTGCAATACTGAGGAAGTATGAGACTTTAACTTGAAATTAAATAGCAAGAGAATCGGGACTAGAAATCCAGCCCTACCACATGACATACCCAAAGCTTATCTCCAAAGGCACATAGCTAATGTGGCTGCTGACCACAACACCTGTTTAAGTTACTGGGAAGAGAAATTTATGGTATCCTCTTCTCTGGCAGCTCAGTGACTCAGGCAATAGAGTAATGGAAAACTGAGTGGCATAAAAGGAGTAAAACCTGAAGCTTGGTTTGGTTCAGGGGGATATTTTTGCTTCTTGTGGTAGAAGGCACCTGCTTTTTCTTAAGAAAAAAAAAATTCTCAGCCCTCATTCATAAACCACTGAGATGAAAGCCATTAAGATAAAAGTCACATCCATCAATATCTGAATGGGAAACTAAGTTATACAAATGTGCAGTGATATGAAAATTTACAGGCTACATGTTTATGAAAGAAGAGAGACAACAGTATAATAATCTTATTCCAAACTGGCATAGCTTCATTATTTACTGAGAAAGTTTTCAATAGATCGCAACAAACTGCCATAGTAATGTCACTATTTATGGCAAGTGTGGGAAGCCTTTGGCCCTCCAGATGTTGCTAAACTACAACTCCCCCCACCCCTGACCATTGGCCATGCTTGCTGAGGCTGATGGGAGTTGTAGTTCAGCAACATCTGGAAGGCCAAAGACTGCCCATGACAACACCTGGAGGGCACCCTATTGGCTAACCCTGGTGTGGGGCTTCATTTAGAGACTCATGTGTGAACTGGAACTAAATATCAAAAATGTACTTAACTGACGTTTTTATTTGTGTTGTGTTTTGGCAAAGCATTTTTGATGTTTTGGTACTTTTCATTTTTCATCTTTTCAGGACCTAAGAGATCGTCTGTGGGATATCTGTGAAAACAGAAGAGATGAAGCTGAGCAAGAGCGTAATGATATCATGAGCGATGGCTGGCTGCCAGACCGATTGGCACTTCTGATGAACCACATCTTTTCACTTATGCAGGTCTAGCAATATTGTTGGTGTATTTTTTTTTATAGTCTAAATGGGGGAGGGGCTGACTTTTACACCGATGTGTGTTTTGAAGCTATAACCTAACTAGGCCATTAGCGAAACATATTTAGCTACTCTATGGCTACGAGCAGCATCCTCTGCTGTGCAAATTGAAGAGTTAAGGTCTGGTAAGCTGCTCATTGCTTGTATTCTCATTGTGCTGCTGGATCCAGATCTAGGGATGTAAGAAGGCATCTTCTCCCATTCTGCCTATGTTTGTCATATGCAGCATCGTTTCCATTCATCTGTAGTTTGTCTTCCTCCAAAACCTATGTTATTTGTCTCACCGTCCACTGTAGCAAAACATTACTATCTTATTCCACCCCATTCATTTTAGTGCAAAAGTGGGGGAAATGCAATCAGTTAGGTATTGTTTGGGGACTGAAAGCAACAACAGTGGCAAATACCAATTGCATTCACTGGATTATGGGAAGCAAACACCAGCAATTTCCGATGCCATTTCTGCTTTCATCAGAATTCCCTAGCATTTGTATTCATGCATCAGTGTTTATGCAGCTTGAGACTGGTTTGTTTATTTAACAAAATTTGTGTTGCACTTAGCTTATAAGTCTCCAAGCAGTTTACCAAAAAGGAAAAAAGTTGGGAAATGAAATTCAGATCATCATCGCTGTGCAAATCAGCTTGCATTCCAGAATTCATTCTATGTAGTGCAAGGCCAAACTGGTTGCTGGTTCGTAGCTTTTGGCTCAGTTCTTTCTCATTTTGCTCTGCCTTCCTTTGCTTTGCCCTTGTCTTGCTTTTGCTTCACTTTGTCTAGCCTTGCCATGATCCCAGGACTTGACCCTCTGGCTTGGCAGTAGATGGATCTGACAATAGAGCTAAAGAGCACGAGGCCTAAACCTTTGACCTGGTGTGCCTTTCCTCACAATTGGATAGCAACACTCATGTTGATTGGTTTGGGGTTCCCCCCTCCCGACACACACACCTTTGAGACTGTGGCTTGGTGAATTTTCCCATGAAAACACAGCACCGTTTTTGCTTTTCAGTTATATATTTAGAGGCTTCTGTTCTAATAATAAATCAAAAGTATGACAGGTGCATAATGCTTTTTGCCTGCACTTTGAAGGAAGAGATGCTCTGAACTTGCCAAAATCCGCCTGGCACAACTGTTCATTTATAGACTGAAAGTAAGGAGTTTGCATAAATGTGACGTAGGGCCAAAGCAGATCTTACAGGGCCACCATTCACATGTGAGACATAGAAAGCAGGAAAAAGAACATATTGGAAAAGGGAGCTGAACCTGCTTGCTGTGCTTTATCTCAATGGCTCTACATCCTCCTCCATTTCCAGCTGTGATAGCAGAAATAAACAAGGAAGGGAGAAAAAGTGGAGCAACAGGGAACATAAAACATAGGAGGAAGAAGGTTCAGCACCTCCCATTTGCTCTGCTTTTACAAGCAGATCCACCTCCTGCTTTATATGTGAATGGGACAGACACATATGTGAATGGGCCAGTATCACGTTTATATGTGGGGAAGATCATAGCTCAGTGGTAGAGCGTCTGCTTTGCATGCAGAAGGTCCTAGGTTCAATCCCCAGCATCTCCAGTTAAGACTGGGAGGGAGCTCTGCCTGAATTCCTGGAGAGCCCCTGGCAGTCAGTGTGGACAATACTGAGTTAGATGGACCAATGGTCAACTCAGCATAAGGCAGCTTCCTATATTCCTCTGTGTGAATGGGCCAGCATGGCGCATTGTTTGGCCCTTTTTTTCTGAGCAGAAGAGTGACTTCTAGGGCCATTGTAGTTATCCTTTGTTACCTGGCCCTTAACCTGAGGTAAGAGAATGGGAGCAGGCCAACGGATTGCACATGCTCTCCCCTTTCACATTCAGATTTGCCTCCCCACCCTCTGCTAAGTTCCAACCATGGCTAGTCATTAGGTTTCCCCCATGCCAACCTTGATTAGCACAAACTAGGGTTCATTCCTCACCAGGGTTTGAAGGTGGCTGCAAGTGGGGTTAGTAGCAAACCCTGGTTAGCAGTAACCCTGGTTAAAGTCAGTGCACAACAAGGCATGTTTTAGATTGATGGTGGGGAGAATTAACATGGGCAATGAGAAGCAAAGGGATAGGGATAGGAGAGTACAGTCTTTTGGAGAAACCCTCAACCACAGTTTCCAAAAGTTCCTCAAGTTTCTGGGGGAAGGAATGCAACAGTTACAACTGTATAGTTCTGGCATAGCGAAGGACTTTCTTGGTTGTTGTTAAAGAGAACATTAGGATTCTTTGGCTCAAGCTAGAGAAGGAAAAGCAATACCCCCATATCTCTTCCTCAAATTTGCCCCATAAAATCCAGTTGTGAAAAAACACATAATGGGATATCATTGCATCACATAACACTTTGAAGTTACAAGTGAAAGGGTGGAAATATGTGGCTGCTGCACACTCATGGTTTATCCTCAGTTGTGTCTTTAGTATGCTTGGTCCTAAAATTATTTAAATATTGGGTCCATTCTTAGAATCTATCCCCCTCCCCACTCCCCCCGCTATAGCATTTTGATGTTTTAGGAACTGCTTTGTGAATTATCCATGGAGATAAGGTGTCAGGAAATACTTGAATAATTTCTTGTTTTGTTTTCCTGGTATATCATGAAGAACGAACTGGACCGTTTCCAGGATACCAAGAGGCTTTTGCATGACTACTATAGAGGGATGGAAGGCAAAATTCCAACGGAGACCAGCAATGAGTTTGCCAGAATACCTTTGATAGATCTAATTGATAAAGAACAACCCACGGAAGAGGCCAAGACTAGAATGTACATTTAAAATTGTGGTATTGTAATAATCACTGAATTTGGGGGGAGGAGAAAGGAATGGAGAATATAACTGATTTGGGAATAGAGTAAGCTAGGCACATGAATGGGGAAGTGTAAATAGTCAACAGTAGTCAACCCCACACCTCTCATTCAAAAGATTCCAGGTTTAATCTCTTGGCATTTGCAGTTGCAAAAAGGGATCTTAGATAGCAGATATTGGTAAATACTTCTGGTCAAGACCTTGGAGAGCTGTTGTTGCTGGTCAAAGCAAGCAACAGTGAGCTAGATTGACCATTGGTCTGATCTTGTGTAAAGTGGCTTCTTATGTTCTGATAGTACACCTGTGAGAAAAATGAAAGGTGACAGCTTTAGGTATTATGGTTGTAGTGAAGTAAATAGTTACACTCTTTGTGTAATCAACATAACTGTGAATTCATAAGAATTAAAAGTCCGGAGAGAGGGCAGGCGCATGTATCCTATACTTACCCTCTCCACCTATCATGAATATATGCACACTGCACACTCATGCACAATGCAGTGAGGTGTGTGCACATTCACAAACACACAAAATACCTATGCTTTGCTCCTGGACACTCACCGGGTTGCTAAAGTGCAAATTCAAACCCGGATCCGATCACCAAATGAACACAGGTGCTTGTGCAAATGCTTGCATAAAGACAGAATACCAAGCAGACACCTTTCCCTAAGCTCAGATCTCTCACCTTGCAAGCCAAGGGTCAACACTCTCTTGCTGCCCTCTCTTTCTCCCCATGGCATGAGTTCCCTGGAAGGAGGGATTGGTTGTTATGCCACTCTGGGAACTGTAGCTTTGTGAGGGGCATAGGGAGTCTCCTAATACCTCTCAGAACCCTTACAGTTTCCAGGATTCTTTGGGGGAAGCCATGACTGTTTAACGCAGTATAAAACTTCTTTCTTTCAATGTAAGGTACAGATATGGCCTAGGTTTTACAAGTGCCATCAGGGAACGAGAGTAAGATTTGGGTTCCTTCCCAAATCACCTCCAACAGTACAGGCAGG
Organism: Podarcis gaigeae; assembly: GCF_964106915.1. NCBI lineage: Eukaryota > Metazoa > Chordata > Lepidosauria > Squamata > Lacertidae > Podarcis > Podarcis gaigeae. The sequence continues at coordinate 48,032,785 of NC_139687.1, read as the reverse complement.
ATGTTGAGTGTACACCTTACATAGATGAGTATGGGTCACTATCCATCCACTTTAAAAAAAGAGGAAAGGGATAGATAATTTGGCAGGGACTTCACCCATCTATGTGCCTTGGTTTATACTAAATGTCCTACACATAATGGGAGAATGTTGAAACTTGAGGTTTGTCCCATGCACCATTTCTATGCAGAATGTAAACAAGAGGCCTGCATGGGAAACAGCTTGTAATTTTTTGTATGAGACCTTTATAATGAACAGAAATATTCTCTTACAGAGCAAATATACAAGTTTAAGTTTTGAGAAATGCAGAAGTAAATCTGTTGCCTCTCTCTCATTCTCTCTTTCTCTGTTTTAAGAATTCCTCTGAGTGTTCACAGAGCTGCTTCTCCAGAACCAAAGGACAAGATGAAAGCAATTCCAGTCAAGATCAAGGAGGATGTGTTTTCTGAAAGCATAATCTTTAATTTTGCCCCAGAAGAAAAACAGATTACTGAGATGTGGCACAATATTGTAGCCACAATATCCAACATGGTAAGAAAAGCCACAAGTATTAAAAGAGTTCAAACAGAGATCTGGATACAGCCATTAAGAATGTAAAAAGAGCTTGCTGGATCAGGCCTGTAGGAAACCCGCACTCAGGAAATTCTGCAATTTCCAACATTGGGCATCCTGCCTCCGACCATGGAGGCAATTGGGAAGCATCCTGATAAATGTTTTGCTGACTCCAGTGCAAGATTACTGCAGTGTTCTCTCTTTAAGGATTCCCCTGAAGACAGAAACTCTGATTTGTGCAAATTTTCACAGTTTTAATTGGGCATTCTTACCTATGATATAAATGTGCTAGCACTATTCAGAGAATCCCTTCAATATCTCAAAAAAGCATCTCTATAGAGAATTTGGTGATAAAAAAATTATTTGATATTTGATCAGTTACTTACATGATGAAACAGTGTGAAAGTCAAATTCATCACGGAACAGCTGTAGTTATCCCCCCCCCCCCCTAAATCATACATAAATGATTTTTTACTTGGCTGCAGAGATCCCATGAGTGGAATGCTGCTGAGAGGAAACTCTCACTGGCAGAAGGGGAAGGGGAGGCAATTTTCACTGATTCCCCTTGAAGCCCCATGCACCTCTTCGAAAATATGCAGAAGGTTGGTGAGCCTTTCAAAGCAGCGCAAGTATAAACAGCAAAAACCGGTCTTCTCTCCCCACTCTCACCATCAGCAGGAGCCCCCACTGGATTGAAGACGCTTCCATTCATGGAAGAGCAAGTCTGTATCCATGCCCTGTGCTGTATGTTTCTCTGTCTCTTATTTAGGTAAGGGATAGCCAAATATTCCCCAAATATTTATTGGACTCTGGCTCCCATCAGCCTCAGCCAACACTGCCAAAGGACAGAGATTATGGGAGTTGGAGTCCACAAAGCCTGCAGATCATCCATAATCTAGATAATGTGCATTTGTGACGGATGGTCTGTCTTATTTATTTTATTTATTTATTAGGTTCATATACCACCCTTCATCAAAAAAAGATAAAACCACAAATGTGTCGTTAAAACAAAAACAACAAAACAATAGCCCCCTCTCCCACAAACACATTTAAAAGGCTGTAGAATATTAATCAGCCAAAGGCCTGATTGAAGAGGAACGTTGTTGCCTAGCACTTAAATATATATAATGAAGGCGCCAGACGAACCTCCCTGAGGAGAGCATTACACAACGGGGAGCCACTGCAGAAAAGGCCCCGTTCTCGTGTTGCCACCCTCCGAACCTCACATGGAGGAGGCACATGAAGAAGGACCTCAGATTATGAACACAGAGTTGAGTTGGTTTATATGGGGAGAGGCAGTTCTTATATAAGCCCTATGGGTTTCATCCCTTACATGAGCAGAAGGCTCTTCTCTTATTTCAAGGGGGCGTCTCCAGTATCTGCCCATTCATTCTGTGGTTGAAGGCTTCATGCTACAGCCTGTGCCTTTCCAAAATGTTGTAAGAGCAGAAGAAGAGTATGGGAGCAGTTATATTAGATTCCCACCAACCACCTGGAGCAACTTGGGGACTGGAAGGAGAAAGTTCAGAAGCAACCGCATGATCTCTGGATCCCAACCTATAGAGAAGTAATAGTTTATAATGTTAAGTGGTCTGTTTCATAATGACATGCTGGTTATTGACAATCATGAAGCAACGATCGTTTTGTTCAAAATACTCTTGCTGCTTTTTTACTTAAGTGTGACCCTTTAAAATTAAGGTTACAGCTGAAATACAAGCAAAAGAGGCGGAGGAAGAAAAAGAACGGCTTCAGCAAGAAATGAAAGAAAAAGAGCGCCAAAAATCTTCCCAAGCAGAAAAGAAGGGGAAAGAAGGGAAAGGGAAAAAAGGGAAAGGAGGAAAGGAAGCCAAAGGTGGAAAGGATGCCAAAGGAGGGAAAGGAGGGAAAGATGCCAAAGGAAAGGAAGGCAAAGATGCCAAAGGCAAGAAAGGAAAAAAGAAAGGTAAATCAGATGCAAGGTAAAAGAGAGAGAGGGTTATGGATTAATACAATTGTGTTTGATCATTAAAAAAAAATTTTTTTTTTTACATGCCCAGCAAAACAGAGGAGGGGAGTTAAGGTATAACCCTTACTGGAGCCTATACACACATTGGTCCCCCTTTTCAGGAGTTAGTTCAGGGACAGGGAACCTGTGGCTGCTCACATGTTGCTGGACTACAACTCCCACAATCCCAGGGGTGTAGGAAAGGGGGTACAAGTGGTGTGGTCCACCGTGGGTGTCATCCTTGAGGGGGGTGACAAAATGGCACACCACAGGGGGAGGCACTCACCGTGGGGCCTGGCCTGCAGTGTGCCCGAGCCACGCGTCTCTCCTGGGAGTGATGCGGTGGCTTGGGGCCCCGCGCTGCCCGAAATGGCAGTGTGGGGCTTGCGTCTGCCAGGCGGCCTCTGTGGACAGCATGCCGCAGCACCCCATGCACGGATCACCCCGCCCCCGTGGGTGGATCACCCCATGGGTGGATCATCCTCTTGGGTGGATCGCCCCGCCCCCACCGCTCCAAGTGCCAGAGCAGCTAGCTGCGCCCCTGCACAATCCCCAACTATTTGCCATGCTGACAGGGACAGATGGGAGTTGGAGTCCAACAACTAAAGCAGTCAGGTTCTGGTCTAGAAACGACATCTAAAATTAAGGTAATCTACAAGCTCTAACTATGCTTCACTACTGTATTGGAATACAGTATACATAGGAGATGTATTGCTTAATGCATGGTTTTATTATGGCTGTCAATTTTCCCTGTGTATTATTAACAATTGGTTGCAAGCTCACTGTGGCTGAAAAACAGCATACAAATGTAATAAACAGTAACTTCTGAAGGGTCGCAGGTTCCCCACTCCTAAATTAGGCTGTACCCAAAGATCTTTCCTGGTCTGTTGTCAGAGAGAAGTCTTACAGTTCAAAAAGCAAAGCCAAAAAGGCAGCATTTGACACTTGATGCTATAGATGAACACTGTTTGGTATTTTGGCATTTTGTATCTTGTCATATTATGGGACGTGGGTGGTGCTGTGGGTTAAACCGCAGAGCCTAGGACTTGCCAATCAGAAGGTCAGCAGTACGAATCCCCGTGACGGGGTGAGCTCCCGTTGCTTGGTCCCTGCTCCTGCCAACCTAGCAGTTTGAAAGCACATCAATGTGCAACTAGATAAATAGGTACTGCTCCAGCGGGAAGGTAAACGGCATTTCCGTGCACTGCTCTGGTTCGCCAGAAGCGGCTTAGTCATGCTGGCCGCATGACCCGGAAGCTGTATGCCGGCTCCCTCAGCCAGTAAAGCGAGATGAGCGTCGCAACCCCAGAGTCGGTCACGACTGGACCTAATGGTCAGGGGTCCCTTTACCTTTACCTTATCTTGTCATGTTACACTGTTGTGGTATACAGAGTCAAACCATTTGTCCATCTAGCTCTTTACAATGTCAGACAGGGCCTATCTGGAGATGCCAGGGTTTGACCCTGGAACCTTTGGCATGGAAACCATTGAACTGTGCTGCTTCCCAAATGGGCATCCATGCCATCTGACCAAAGCAGCAGCAGTAAGGGCAGCTGGGGAATCAGGGAGAGAGGTTTGCCAAGGACCATTTCAAGGAAGAAGGGAAGCCCAGGACGATGGTGTATCGTTACCCCTCACCCTTCCTTTTATCCTCACCATCACCATGTGAGGGTGGGAGCCTGAGAAAGACCCTGGGCCACCCAGGAAGCCTCGTGGTTGGGTGGGGATTTGAACCCAGGTCTCCCCAGTCCCAGTCTGATGCTGCGATTGCTATGCCACACTACATAATGATCAAGTGAAGCTGTCTCTTGTTGCCTCTAATTTCAGATCCTGTTTCTGAAATGTTGAGAAGTTCAGTTTTACCTACATTTTGAGTTGCGTTCATTTTGTGAAATGCCCTGTAAGGCTAACAGTAGTGTAAGCATTATGCATACAGAAATTTGTAAAAATACGTGCTTCTCCTTGCAGCCTCTCATTCTCCACCAGAGCCAACGCCAACACCAATTCCTTTATCCCCGGAGGAACTGAAGAAGCTAGAACTGAGGCTTAAAATGAAGCAGGAATATTTTGCTGCGCTGGAGCATGAAGGTATGCATTAAATTTCAATCAGGTAAATTCAGAAACAGCTCCACATTTGCAATTTAGGGAATGCTTAAGCTGGAAAATAGTGGGAAAGAAAGACCTCGGATTGCTTTCAATATTCAAAATGCTACAGCAGTATTGGCTTGAACGTGTTGTGGGCATTACGCTTAACCATTTTTAACACTATCCATTATTTACTGCCAATAACCCTGGATAAGATTTGAAACCTAGTGAAACCATGTTGCAGGTTGGTAAACTAGGCCTTCCTCCAGGAAGGTGTATATAATATGACATTGGATAAACTTGCTTGTTATCGCCTTGTTACCTGAGAAACTGGGGGGGGGGGCGGGGAAAACCACCATAACCATGGTTTGCTTGCTGCAGCTGAAATATTTAAGCATCGATAATGAAATCCATGGTTTGCAAAACCATTTCAACCCATGATTTCACATCACACTTGCAACGTTTAAGTATTAAACGATATAATGCTAACTAATTAACTAACAACGGTTAAGGGAAACTAATTTTGGCAGTAGCTTCAAGGCAGACAACTAGTAGAAGTGAATGACCACAAATATATTTATCCAATTATTAAGACAATTTTAACCCACCATTCACTGGATGACCTCATGGTGGAATTATTTAAAGCAGCAGCAAGCCAACAAAATGAGAAGTAAAGTATATAGAATAATTAAAAAAAATACTCAAACATAAAGCCACAACCGTAAAGCAATGAAACTAGCATCCTGAGCAAGACCAGGCAAACTCATTTTAATCTGGCGCCAGAATGTCAGCCGTGTTGGTGCCTATCAAACTTATGGGGTGAGGCCATTACACAATTGTGGAGCAATTAGGTGACTTTAAAAGCAGATTAGTGGGGGGCCTGCTGGTCATGGAGTAAGCAGCAGAAACTGAGAGCTCCCAGATAAAATATTTTTAAAAAATTCTCGCTTTCTATTTATTTATTTATTATTATTACTTTGTTTAAAATAATATAATAAAATAATAATGCAGATTAGACAAATTCCTGGATGTTAAGGCTGTCCATGGCTGCTTGTCACTAATGGTGGATATATGCTATCTACATGATCCAAAGCATTGTGCCCTAGAATAGTGGGGAACAACTGTGGGAGACGGCTATGGTGTCCATGTCTTGCTTGAGGCTCACTGTAGGCATCTGGTTGGCTGCAGTGGAAATAGGCTGCTGGAAAAGATTAGCTTTTGGTCTCAACCAGCAAGTCTCTTCTGTTCTTCACACGGCTCTTACTTAGAGTAGCCCAGCTTTTGTAGACCCATCGGATCAGACTGCCAGTTTCCCAAATAATGCCTAAACCTAACGCTTGATTGCCAGACCTGTAAAACAGTGTTTGTATTCTTACTTGTTCTTAAACAATTTCTTAAAACAGCGGAGGCTGCAAAATCTCGGCTTGAGCTGTTGAAAGCCAAAGCACTCGCCTTCACTGAAGATCTGCAAACGAAAGCAGAAGTAACATACAGGAATATGGAAAAATGGCTTGGGGAGAGGTTCTTGGCTGAAATGGCAAGGTAATGGTTAATTTTGATGAAAGCATTAGAACAATGGAATCATTGAACTGTAGATTTGGAAGGGACCCCAAGGTAATGTGGGAGGCTTTAGGAGGAAAGAGGAATTTCACGCAAGCCTCTATAGGAGCAGGTGAGTTCAGGTTGGAGTTGCACAGAGGCGCACTCAAGGGCAATCTGGGTATTCTATTATATTCAAAAAATTCCTTATATTCTCCTTCATTTGTCTACATGGAAGAAACCCTGCCTGATCTTGATGTATATACTCATTTAGTATATTTTTCAATCTGTTAGCTAATACGTTTGCAAACAACTTGTAATCATTGTTTAACAGAGAAATAGGCCTATAGTTTTTAATTTGCAGCAAATCTGAATCTTGTTTTGGGATTACTGTAATATAGACCTCTTTCCATGTTTCTGGGATTTCACCTGTAATCAACTCAAGGCCAGTTTGGTGCCCTTGCCTGGCATCTGCCACCACCTCGCTGCTCCCCCTTCTTCTCTCAATAAGCAACATTTCTTCAGAGAAGCGATTACTGTGGCTCTGTGTCACACCAGACAAGCTGCTCCTGCTTAAGCTTTTTAACACCTCTGCCACTGTTTCTTAAATGTGTATCCTTACAGTGTCGACAAATTAACCGAGGTTGCCCGCCACCACATTGAAACCTCTACTAAGATCCAGTATGAATTAGTTCTGGAAGGGGTAGAGTTTTACATTAACGGTGATGTCAAAGTCTTTCCAGATCCTCTTCCTCCACCTCGCCCTCCATCGGTGGAAATGCCTACAAATGGTACTTTAACTATTTCGCAGCTTAGCACGCTTCATAAGCAGTTTCTGCAGGTGGCACCTAAAGGTAAGAAATCACCTTGTTTTCAAAAAGTTATTTATTTATCATTTATTTCCCCAAAGTATTTGTATCCTGTTCTTCACACACACACACACACAAACACCAAGGCTTACACACAGAGTGGCTTACAGCGATCAAAAACAAGATGATCTCTGCCATTAAATACTGACTTGAGATTTAAAGCTACTAACAGTTTTATATCCCTGCTAGCAGTAATTCTGGAACTTCTTTCAGTGGTGTGTTCCAGTATATGGAAATGCCTCTTTCAATTATAATTAAGTGCAGCATCAAAACACTCATGTGCCATGTAGGTTACCTCACACATTAACAGTCCTATCCTATACATCAGGCTTCCTCAAACTTGCCCTCCAGATGCTTTTGAGACTACAGTTCCCATCATCGCTGACCACTGGTCCTGCTAGCTAGGGATCATGGGAGTTGTAGGCCAAAAACATCTGGAGGGCCAAGTTTAAGGAAGCCTGCTATACATCATGGGTCACCAGTGTGGGGCTTTCCCCGGTGCCTACAATGCCCCATCCTCTGCCAATCCTCCTTCTTAAATTACTCTGGAAAGACGCCTTCCTTAGCCAATATAAGACTTCTTACAGTCGATTTGTGGCACTAGGAGCAATTGGGGCAGCAGTATTACAATTGATGAGGGGAGAGCTGTGGCCTGCATGTTGCACCCACATCAGTTTATTCACTTTGCAAGTGTGCCCACAGGACCAAGAAGTTTGGCAACCCCTGCTGTACATGTTTACTTGGGAGAAAGCCCTACTTTATCTTATCTAAATTTATCTTATCTTATCTTATCTTATCTTTAGCGCTTGCTCCCAGGAAAGTTTGAGTAGGATTCCTAGCTACATTTAGAACAGTAAATGCTTTTCAAAAAGGTTGTTAATTGAGCATTCTTCCTGATTTGCTTTGCACAGTGTGTGCAGGGAGGTTAGGCGACATCAGCCTGGAAGCAGGCTGTAAAATGTGCTTTTTCTGAACACGTAGTTATGCTCTTACATATTGCATTAGCATCAAAACATCTATCCCTGCCTTCTTCCCAAAGGAGGCTGTGGTCTATTAAATGGTTTCCTAACTCAGTGCCCTCCAGATGTTTTGGACCATAATTTCTATCATCCCTGATAGAAATATGGCTGGAGCTGACAAGATGAAACTAGTTGGGGAAGGCTGGTCTGTAGCAAGCTATCTAGAGTAAAGGTAAAGGGACCCCTGACCATTAGGTCCAGTCATGACCGACTCTGGGGTTGCAGTACTTATCTCGCTTTATTGGCTGAGGGAGCCGGCGTACAGTTTCCAGCTCATGTGGCCAGCATGACTAAGCCGCTTCTGGCGAACCAGAGCAGTGCATGGAAACACCGTTTACCTTCCCGCCGGAGCGGTACCTATTTACCTACTTGCACTTTTTGGTGTGCTTTCAAACTGCTAGGTTGGCAGGAGCAAGGACCGAGCAACGGGAGCTCACCCCGTCGCGGGGATTCGAACCACTGACCTTCTGATCTGCAAGTCCTAGGCTCTGTGGTTTAACCCACAGCGCCACCCGCGCTATCTGGAGTAGCCAGATGCAAAAGCGGGCAGGTGTCCTGCACCTTTTGATAGTTGTGAGGAAGGGAGAATTTCTGTAGCTATAGTTCACCATGCAAGCTGCACTTGCTGAAAATTCCCTCTTCCACTCAACTATTAAAAAGTTCAGGAGCCTTGTCCTTGTTTGTATCTGGCCCAGCCTAAAGCTATCAGGGGGTAGATATTTAGTATCGGTCAAAGACAGCCTTGCCACTCCCCACGCCAAGCCTTGTTGATATAATCTCAGCTCTAGATTTGTTTGCATAGAGGTCCTTCTCCTCCTTGTTTGCCTCCAACTTGATACAGGGTGTAATACACTGCTGTACCATCTGAACTAGGAATAAGAGATCTTCTGACATTTTTATATGTAAAAACACTATATGCCTTTGCAAACCCCTTCAAAAGTACTGCATGAACAAGCAGAAAGGATTTTTAGAGCTTTGCTCTACAAATTTGTAGTATCATATAGGAAGTCAGCAGAAAAAAGGGAAGCGGTAGAAGGAAACTTACATGCTGTATAACAAATAGTATTTTGACTCAGAATCAACCAATATCTGTGGCTTCAGAGTACTTTTAGCCACAAAAGGAAGATTAGATCATACAGAGAAGCTTAGCTAGCAACATGGAAAGCACCCAGATTTGCTTAAGAAGCCAACGGCCTTGTTACTGATTCTTCCTATAGGAAAGAAAATGGCATTAAGTGGAACATTGACTATCTTAATAACGTGTTTTTTTCCTCAGGACATTTCCATTGCCTAGGAAAGATAACCCTTCTGGCCTCTTACAGAGCACAGTTGCAGCAATCAATACTCTTGGGTTTTTTGCTTTGCCGTTGGTTTTCAGTTTGATACTGAACACACTTTTAATTAGAATTGGGTGGACTTGTTTGCAGTGGAGTCTATTAACTCCTCCTGCCCCCAGGATTGATTTGGATTGGAGTCGGTACTTATGAGCAAAAGTGGAGAGTGCTTGGGAAATTGTCTTTTTCTGAGAGTTTGAAATGGTGGAGACATTATGGTTGGACAAACCAATAGAGTGGCTAAGGTATTAAAGGAAATCCAGCCATGTGTTCAAAGGTGCATTGTCTGGTGCATTGTCTTAAAAAGGCGGCACTGAAGAGCACCAGCCACTCTCCTGCAGTCTTCAAACACCATTAACTGATGACTGCTGCTGCTTCAGAAATGGTGGAGGGAGTGCTCTCTCTCCCCTGCACCAACCTCCACCTACAGCAGCAAAATGGGGGGGGGGGGGGTTTCAGGGGGGGCTCTTGTTCTTCCTAGCCTCACCTCTTTTCCTTCCTTTCTTCTTCCCTACCATCCCTGACACCTGGAATGTTGGGGGAGGTAGTTCCTGTGAGCAACTAACGTTGTCTAGCACTCTGTGAAAATTGCACTCCCCAGTGTTCAAGGCACAGAGTAGGGATGAGGTGGAACAGAGATAGGAGGAGGGAAAGGGAGAGTTCCTGGCTGTGTTGCTTTTGCTGCTGGATCAGCAGTCATATGGGTAGAAGGGAATTCTACAGTTGAGGTTAAAACCTGAGCCGGAGAAGAATTTGGAGGTTTTAGGGCTTGCCTCATTTTTAAGGTGAACCTAATGAGTTGTTGAGGTTCATATTCATAGGTTTGGTAATGTGTCTGTCTGTGACTTACTTCCAAGTATGTGATCTTAGCCACTTAGGCTACTTATTCATGCCTATCTTTAGTTGTGTGCAACCACAATAATAATGCATCCTAATACTGAGTTATATTTAAAATATTTATAGCCATAGCAGCACTGAAACAATTTAAAAGCAAGAATATAACTCCAGGCATCCAAAAACAACCAGGAAAGAATCACCAGTTTCAACAAATATGGCTGTCAAAGTACCCTTGGCTAAAACATGATAGTGAGAGGGGCACCATGTACTGTGCTTTGTGTCGGAAACATAACGTGGATTTAGGGGAGAAAACACACAATTTTTGTTCTGGGACTGATGACTTTGTACTTGAATTAGTCAACGACCACCACAACAGTGAAGCTCATGCATGGGCTACCTGTATGGAAGCAGCCAGTGGCTCTGTCCCAGACACAGCTACCACCGAGCAGATGTTAAAGAGCATGAGCAAAACAACCTTAGGAAGAATAGAAAACCTTTTCAGAACATGCCACGCCATTGCCAAAACTGGACGCCCCATCACAGACCTGGACTGGATGTGTAAACTGGATGATATGAAAGGAGTGGATATTGGTTCCATATTTAGAAATGACAAGGCAGCAAGGATCTTTATTCATTTCATTGCTGAAGTGGAACGAAGAGCCTTGAAAGAGAAATTAGAAAAATGCAAGTTCTTCTCGCTCATTAGTGATGGCGTTACAGACAGCACAATAAGAGAAGCTGCCCTGGTGTACGTACGTTTTGCACTCCAAGGGAAGATCCACTGCCAGATTGTTGGAGTTCAGTCAGTAGACAAACGTGATGCAGCTGCTGTGAAGAATGCCATTGTGCAAACATTACAGACCAGTTTACAGCTCAATTTGCCAAGCCAAGACTGGGCAAGAAAACTTGTTGGCTTCGGAAGTGGTGGTGGAGACATTATGGTTGGACAAAGCAATGGGGTAGCTAAACTGTTAAAAGAAATCCAGCCATGTGTTCAGAGTGTGCATTGCCTCGTGCATCACCTTGAAATAGCTTACAAGGCAGCACTGAAAAGCACCCAACTATACACCATTCTAACAGAGCTCTTGCAAAACATGTACTACTATTATAACTCTCCACTGAACAAGAACGACCTCAAGCTAGTCTATGAAGATCTCAATCTGAGAACATCCATTCCTTCTCGAATTGGTGGTTCACGATGGCTTCTTCGCCTACAGGCAGCTCTTCAGATCCTTCTGAAAGGATACCCAGCATTTGTCCTACACATGAGTAAGGTAAAGGCTCTTTAAAACCAAGCATGATTTGAAGAAATAATAAGTGAAAACTTGTGTTTGGTCATTGCTCTACTGACTTGTTTTTCTTGCATCCAGGTAGAAGAAGAACCATGTTCCTCAAATCACCAGAAAGCCAAAGGCCTCTTAAAGCTTCTTCTGAAAACAGACATTGTCAAGTTTTCTCACTTTTTGCTTGATGTCATTAACGTCCTCAACATCCTCTCCCGCGTCGCCCAGGATCAGAACTCTTCCATCGCAGATGTGTTCGCAACAAGCCAGTCAACACTGGAAACACTCCAAATGTATCGAGCAAGGTTGTATATGCTTAACTAAAACTGTATATTAACTGGATGTATCCAGATCAAAGGCACACAGTACATTTGTTAAATGTAATATTTTTTCAGATCGGGGCCAAGGGAGCGTCTGGTGGAAGCCATCACACATTTTCATGGTCACCAGCTTGTAGGGGATGGTGACATATCAGCCATCCGGATAGAATTAATAAGCAATCTTTTGAAGCAGCTGCGTGATTGCTTCTGTGATGCTAGCGAAGATGTTTTGAGAGCAAGTGCTATTGGAAGTTTTAAGATGTGGCCAGACAAAATCGAACCAGGTACAGAAAACCAGACTACAGCCAAAGGGATTGTTTCTTTCCGAAATGCATGGGTGGTTTGTTTGCTCTTAAAATTAATATTCAACCTCTTGCAGAATTTGGTGAAGTGGAAGTGTCTGTCTTGACGAAGTATTATGAGCCGGTCCTGGAATGTGCCAGCGTGAAGGTTTATGAAGTAGAGACCGAATGGAACATGTTAAAAGCAGAGCTGTATAATAGGTAAAATAAATACCTATAAATAACAAGCAGGACATGAAATTCAAACAAATTTTCTGAATATGTCAGTGGGCAAAACACATTTAGTAACAGTTGTTATCCTTTTTAGATATCAGAGCATCCGGAGATTGACGTGGGAAGCAGTGAACACAGATTATTCTCATAAATATCCAAACATCTTGACGCTGGTAGATCTTGTCTTAACGCTACCTGCCAGTTCTGACGAGGCGGCACGAGGCTTCTCTCAGATGAAACTTACAATGATGAGGCTACGTTCTAAGCTGGTGTTTGAAAGCATGACCGATCGCATGGTCATTCTGATGAATTCTCCAGATATCAAGAAGTTTGACCCCCAAAAGGCTATCCAGTTGTGGAATATTTCCTCACAAAGGAATAGGAGACTACAGGCTGAGCAGGGTGTGGTCAACCCTGAGACACCAGATTGTTCATCTGACTCTGAATGGGAAAGGGAAAGGGAAAGCTCATTTGGAAGCTATTAGATGTGAAACACTCTCTCCAGCTGTCTCCTCAAATATTTTTAATAATGTGCGTTGACTTTTCCTTTCCTTTTTCTTTTTTCTTTGGTAACTATTTACTGGACAATTTTTATTTATTTATTCAACCAAAATTTATATACTGCTTGATTATAATGAAACATCTAAGAGCACATATAATGTGTCATGAAACTAACACATACATTGAGATGGGAAGGGAGAGAAATAAGAAGTATGTCTTTTGGAAAAGCTGTATATATTTCTTATCAAATTGCTAGCTATTGTCAGAATATGCTTATCGGGTATTTCTTTTGAAATATGTGGTATTGGATTGACATATGAAATTATCAAGTATCATTTTTGTCTATATATGTGTGTGTGTGTGTGTGTGTGTGTGTGTGTGTGTGTGTGTGGTTCGTTTTTATAAATTGAAGTGTACGCTCTTGACTCCTTGATGGAACTTCATAGTCTTCCTTCTTTCTGTTAAGCTGCAATTAAATTGATTTTAATTTATCACTGTCTTTCTAAGCGCTTGGAATTTTCCAATATATTTATAGCAAGTGTTTAGGAACATTATGATTCTGGCTAGATACTGAACAATGAAAACAATAATTTGAAATGACTGTTTATTATCCTGTATTGTATTACAGAAATTATTTTATCCCTGTTATGGTTATTATGGATAAGCAATTATTTGTACTGTTTTTTCCTGACATCTGATTTCCTGTTCATTTTCATTCTTCTGGAGATTTGACATGTAAAAATAATTGCCTGTGGGAGGGAAATAAGGGTTGATTCCCTCAATAATTTGGACTTCCAAAATTGTTCCAAAGAGTCACAGTATTCACTCATGCATTTCTTCATTCTTAATTGCTGCAACTGTTCTACTTAGTGTTTAACTGGATTAAAAACCAGCAATGGAAGAGAACACTTTTTATCAAACGCCTAACTACAAAGGATGCCAAGACACTTAATTTTTCTTATTTGCAAAATAACAAGAGAAAAGAAGAGATGAGACTTTCAGTGCCAGCAGAAACATGCAGAATGAAATATCTTTCTAGTAAAAATAAGTTGAGGATATTGCCTCCTTTACACATCAAGGATATCACCTGCGGATAAGACATCTTAAATGTTCCTGGTTCTAGAAGGTATCACAGCATCATCTCTTGTACCTTGATGCTTTCAGATTCAATACCTGCAGCCATAGATGTAGAACGCCACTACTTTTGAATGCATGCGTAGCTTGATTAACTGGTTGACCAATGTAGAGCTTGCTAAAAGTAGACATGGCCCAAGAGGTCATTGTGCATTATCTAGCAGCAGTAAAGGAACAAACCCATTTCCCTTTTCCCTCCATAGTCACTACTTGGCAGAGGTAGCTAAGAAGACAGAGAAGAATCCATGGGGCACAAATTGCATGGGTGCCCCCATACCTTTGTTTTTCAACTTGTTCCGCATAGTGAACGTCCAACAAATACTGGTTTCCACTTAGATGCACTGTAGTCAAATGACTGTAGAGAAATACATTCTTAAAATTTATGATTTTAAAAGCGCATACTTTTAACACATTTTAAAATCTATAACATTTTTGTGGATGACAGTAATAGTACCCAATTCATTATCATTTCTCTCACGAAATCATTGCATTGCTTTTTGCATTGGGTGGAAATCCACTATTATAATTCTTAAGTTGTTATTCTATAAACTGCTTGGCTCAAGAGTCTATCCGTAGTTTCTAAAAGCTGTGCTGCATGGGAGCTTCTCTTTTTAAAAAATAGAAATAAGTTTACATTATTTACTTGTAGCAGCTTGTATTCCTCTGCAGACATCTCATACTTCCTCTAAGGATCCACTGTACACATTGCCAGCTTTCAACTTTAATTATATGAAATGACAACTTGCCTAATTTGGATCAGATCTCCCCCAACTTTATTTCATGTATATCCCACTTTTCCTCCAAGGAGGTCAAGGCCTCCTTCCGCTTTAATCCCCCCAGTGTGGTGGGTTAAGCTAAGACTGGCCCAATGTCACTCAAGTCATCTTCATAGTTGAATGGGATTTGAACCCAGTTCTCCCTGGAGTTAGGCTGGCACTCTAGCCACTACAACAAACCCCCTGGGCTCATGACAAAACATAGGCTGCTGGCTGCAGTATCTAACTGGCAGCAGGCCACATTTGACTTGCTGGGTCACAAGCCAAGACCATTTTGATCAGAATTGTCTGCACTAACTGGCAGAACCTGGGACCTTCTGTATGCAAAGCAGATGATCTATCACAGAGCTGTGGGTCTTCCCCAAATGGCCACCCACAATGCAGAATAATGCGATTTTCATAAGCTGCACATTCTGCAGTTCAAGTACTGTCTCAGGTGCCTATAAGAAAAAACATGCGGGCAAGCAGCTCAATCCTACATATGCCTGCTTGGAAGTCGGAAGTCAATGGCAATGTATTCAGCCTACTCTCCAAATAGTTGTGCACAGGATTTGCCTTTAAGCATGGCTGCATTTCATACAAGTTCCCATCATTGGCTTCGTACCTCTGCAATGGATCAGGCAAAACAAAAACAAAGAAAAGACTGCTTGTTTGCATTACAAAGTCAGGAAAGACTCAAATTAATTTGCACCGTGCTATACATACATTTTCCTATCTGATTTTAAGAACCAATTATCCTGCAGTTCTAAAGAAAAAAGAAATTAGAATCGTAGACACAGTGAATGTTCATTGACACACTGGGGCTTACTCCTGAGTAAACATGCGTAGGATTGTGCTTTCAGTTTCTTATTGTATTATTATTGAGTAAATTGTACAGCATGTATGGCTACACATAGAATTTTTGACCAAAAAAAGCCATGCTGCGGTGTGGAAGTGCAATTACAGTGTGCAATTACAGTCTTTGTGTAATTAGGAGATAAAAACGAGAGGTAGATGTGATATGCCTCAGCAGGAAAAGTCAGATTTTAAGATTACAACAGATTTTAAACTGTTCATAAAAGTCCCAATGTGATACTTTTCTTTTGTCATTTGTCTAGGTTTAATACCAAGTAAAACATTCATTGACATTGTTTATGACTTGATTACTTTGAATCTTGGCTCAAATTCGCTTCCTGATGCTTGGCTACACCTCTCCATTTATGATGTGAGTGCTCACTGTGTCCGCTATTCCTGTGATTTTTGACAGTCACTTGCTGAGTTGACTAGATGTACAATTGAGATGCTTACAATTTTAAATGGATGCTTACATTGCTAGAATAGGATACGTGTCTTTATTATAGAATTTATAGCCTTTGGGGGCTAACGGCCTTACAATTAAAAAAGAAAGAGGTAAAATACAGCAAAAACATTTTTAAATGTAACTACATTAGCCATCCACAAAACAATAAAATGTAGTTAGCATAAAAAGAATGACTATGGAAGCAAAACAGATTGCACTGCATACATCTCTTTTGTTTACGAAATTGATCAGGTACACAACAGTACTAGTGAATAAACCCAGCTTGTTATCTGCAAGGATATATTCCTGGCTGCCGTGTCAATTTGTTGTAGCCGCTGAAAATTTCTTCCTCCCAAAATCCAATACTTGGAGGCAAAATTGAGGAGGCTTGTTGAAATCATAGAATTGGAAAGGACCCAAGGGTCATACTAGTCCAATCCACTGCACAGCAGAAACCTTAGCTAAAGCATACATGACAGATGGCCATTCCACCTCTGCTTAAAAACCCTCAAGGAAGGAGAGTCCACAACTTCTCGTGGGAGCCCATTCTGCTGTCAAACAACTCTTGCCACCAGAAAGTTCTTCCTGATGTTTCGTCGGAATCTCCTTTCCTTTAACTTGAATCTATTGGTTTTGGTCCTACCCTCTGGAGCAGGAGAAAACAAGCTTGTTCCATCTTCTATTTTGGCAGCCCTTTAGATATTTGAAGATGGCTATTGTATCTCCTCTCAGTCTCCTGTTTTCCAGGCTAAACATACCCAACTCCCTCAGCCATTCCTCATAAGGCTTGGTTTCCAGACCCTTGATCATCTTGGTCAACCTCCCCTGCACATTTTGCAGCTTGTCAACATCCTTCTTCAGAATTCATTTTGTCAGTTTTGGCCCAATTCTCCAATTTTCTAAGGGTCATCCTGAATCCTGATTCTGTCTTCTGCAGCATTAGCTACCCCTCCCAGTTTGGTGTCACCTGCAAATTTGATCATCCCCTCAATTCCTTCATCCGTCATTTATAAAGACGGTGAACAACAACGAGCCCAGAACAGAACCCTGTGGCACCCCTCATCACTTTTCCCAGGATGACAAGGAACCTTTAGTGAGCACTCTTTGAGTTCAGTCAGTCAACCAGCTTCAAATACACGTCTGCATTCAAATGCTACCTTGCTTTCTGCTGGAGCACTGTCTCGTGTCACAAAGCAGAAGTCCTGTGTTGAGACGAGGCATTAAAATGTCTCTTTTGAAAAAAGTTCCCTGCAATTGATGCCATGGACTATATTTCTGCCCAGTCTCAGCTTTCTGTTTGGGGAGCAGTCAGTGATTTTGAAGCCAAAGGATTCTTCTGTCTGTATAAGATACACAGTCCATAAAATCGCCCTGCCCTTAGTTATCCATTCCACTTACTTGTACTATGTTAAGTAAACTTGTGTATTTTTGGATGTTGCAGTTGCAGGGCCTGGCAGCAGCGTTAACAGTGGACTCAGACACTGTGGACTGGCGTATATTCTTGCAAGCAGCTTCCCAGCCTTGGCCTCTGCCCTCAGTGACGGAGCTTCTTGAAACCCTGCAGAGATTCCAGGATGTGGATGTGGATGGATCGGGCTTTGTCACAGAGGAAGAATATGATCAGGTCCCAATTCTTTCTTCTCTCAAGTTCTATTTTTGTGGCTGTGGGTCCCAATGAAACAAGCAGCCAGCCAGCCAGTCTTCACACCCTGTGGGCCACAAGCCCTGATTTGGGGTGGAGGGAAAATTCAGTTCCATTCACATTTAAAGCCCAGTTTACCAAATTTTCACAATATGGAAGCCAAATCACGGGCTTCCTTCAAAACTCGTTCTTATCTGAATTTTGCAGTGCCATGCTACAAGCACACAGTGTTCGCAGACATGCATACACCAGGGGGAAATGTGCAAAAATATCAAGGTATTGGTGAAAATAGCATAGCAAAATGTATTCTGTTAGGAGACATTGTTTGCAAAGATGTGGACATTAGTCAAAGCTGCATACAGAAATGTGTTTTTTTGGAAGAAATTTGCTCTAAAGTGCTAATGAAGTTTCGTGAGGATTTTAAAAAAAACCAAACACAAATTGTTTCAGAAATGTGGAGACTAAACTTAAGATAGTAAAAATGAGAAGTGGAGAGAACCAAAACTGGCAGCTCCTTCTGCCCCTCGTCATTCATGCACCAATGTGGTTTTTAATTTCATTTTAGCCAACACAGGCCCATCCACCACACGTCCTAACTGTAAGGCCAGTGTACCAACTTCAGAGCAAGCCTCTCTGAACACAGTGAGACTTCTTTCCAAGTAGACATGCATAGGACTGTGTTGTAAAAGTGGCATGTGGTTCACATAGGCTGGCATGTGTGCGTGAAACGAATCAGAAGTGCATGTCAGCTTCAAAACATTTCATAAATTAAATTACTTCAAATTAAACATTTCATACCAAATTATTTTAGGTCAGTTTCATGTGGTGCTCCCTTGCCTTTCCTTCAGAAGTGCATGATGTGGCTGGGGTAGGGTTCTGTAGAGTACCTATCATCCTAGCACTGTAGTAATTTATAACAAATAGGTTGGTTTTGCATTCCCGGGAGTGAGGAGCATTATTGCATTCCTTGTAAGATTTATCATAGTCATCCCAAAAGGCTAATTCCTGCATCTTCTCCCAAGATCTTTTGACCCATGGGAGGGAACAGCTTAGTGGATGTGAGGAAAAGTGGGTCTGGAGGGACAGATGAGATGCTAAGTCCTGTCTCCCGCTCCCCCACCTTTCTGCACTCAGCTTCCTAGGTGCCAACCCTGGGCAGCTAATGGCTCATGCCTGTGTTTGCTGCTCTCTGCTGCCATTATTCAATGGCAGTACAAAGGCAACTTTTCACTAGAAGAAGGAAAAGCAAACCTCCATCATGTGGCAACACATTTCACCAGAAAAAGGAAAAGAAACAGTCGCCACTAGGGATGGAAAAACCACAAAGAGATGCTGCTCTCAATATTTCACCCACCTACGCAGAGTTGTGGTATTTTGCTCAGCAGCAAAGAGACTAAAAACATACCAACAGCTCCAGAGTCAACACAGGAAGCTAGGTAGAACATCCTTTGGTTCAGTATCTGGTATCAGTTCTCTGATCTTTGGGCTGGTAAATCTGAGCGAAACAAGAAAAATGTGTAAGTGATGTTGTTTTTGAGCAAAAATGTTTTTTTAAAATCTAAATCCACCCATAAAATTTGGTTACTTCCCAGTTGAAATCCCACAAAAGTCCATGAGGCTAAAATAATATGAACAGGGTTTTCTAGCTTACTGGGGCTGTGAATGGAGTTGTGGTGCTTCTGTTCCCAGATATTGACAAGAAAAAGAATGTTTTTATATACTGAAGATATATACTGAAGTTATATACTGGGTTTTGCCTCCCACGTTAAGTATAATCTATAGACTTGCAAAGAACCCTTCTGACATAAGTAGCTTTCAAGTCAACTGCTTTCGTTTTCACCATAGAACAGATTGATGCTGGAGACAAACTGTAGTCAGGTTTTCTTTTCAGAGACTTGAAAGTGTTATACCAAGCAGACGCATCTTTTCCTGTGGTGTAAACATTCATTTCTTGGGTCAGAGAAGTCTGAAAC
This sequence comes from Podarcis gaigeae, assembly GCF_964106915.1. Taxonomy (NCBI): domain Eukaryota; kingdom Metazoa; phylum Chordata; class Lepidosauria; order Squamata; family Lacertidae; genus Podarcis; species Podarcis gaigeae. The sequence continues at coordinate 48,013,146 of NC_139687.1, read as the reverse complement.
ACTGCAAAACTTCTAAATGAACATGATACAGGAATGAGTGTGCACACACCATTCGCAAAAATGCCTCCATGATACCCCCTTCAGCTCCACTGCCGCAGCCAGTGACGAATCACAGTTTCTGGGCCTAGGACAAGCTTGTAACAGGGCCCCAAATCCCCACGTCTGCTTTGAAAAATAGGGTTGATTTGTACCCTTCAGCTTCTTTAGGTCCCTTTGATTAAGCCTATTGCCCAATGCATACCTGATTTGTGTTTATTGCCATAGTTGACCATATAGCATGTATGGACATAGCTTTTCCACAACTACTCTGTAGTCCAGGCAACACAAGGCAAAAGTTGGGTGTGAAGAGGACAGTGGAAGAAGAAACTACAGAATATGGGTATAGTTGAGAGGCATGTTGGGGTAATGCAGGGGGAGATGCTAAAGAAAAAGCTTTCTCCACTTAGAGGAAGGAAAGGGAATCTGAAGCACACATCCCAGATGTTGCTGGACTAGCACTCCCATCATCCCTGACTGCAGGCCATGTCGGCTGGGGCTGATGGGAGATGGATTCCAGCTGCTCTACACACTGTTCCTTGCCCTGGGATCTAGAGCTAGTCCTTCTATGTGCTCTGGAAACCAGATGCCTAGCTCATTTACTCACATAAGTTTTACAGGCTCCAGAACGCATCAACAGCATTGGCTTCCATTTCCATGGAGGTTTCAACATCCCTGATGAGTGATGGCTGCCCGCCCTTCCTGATGCCACATTTTGGTGGCCACAATCTGCACAGTATACGCATGGTGGAAGGAAAGCACTCTGGGACACAGTTCTTCAGTGAGCGTGTCACATAGAGCGCCATACCGCTCTCCTGCCTCTTGAACTGTGCATTGCAGGGCCAAGCTAGAAGAGAATGCAATTCACACAATTAGCAGTTGTGTGGAGGGCTTTTTGAAAGCAAATTGCAACAGCGGAAGCCCAGATCCAAGTTGGGACTTTGGTGTGGGGGGCAGGCAGGGCCCTAACCCTTCACCTCCTGTTGCAGTCTTGATCTGTATTGAACCTCCTATGCTTGCTACTTGCATTTAGGACTGAGCTATAATTCACTCCAGTGGGAACTTTCCCTCCAATCCTAATAGCAGGGCAAGAAGGGAGCGAGAGGGACCTTAATTGGGAACACAGCAAGGGATTACAGTTTCCCACTGTCCAACACAAGGATTCAGGATGATTTTTTAAAAGCCATTCATGCAACTGCAAATTGTGTGAATGGTGTCTTGTCAAAGTTTGTACCCCAGAGTTTCCTGTACAAGTGCTTTCTTTTGTGCTTTTCTCTCATACACCACCCCCCAATAACACCTGGTCTCTCCTTACTATGGTGTGAGCCCCTCCCTCCTGTTGCCAGTCAGCTAGTACAGTCAGCTCTTCTTGCCTCATGCCTAGGAAACGCCAACAAAACTAAGAAACTTGCAAGACATCATTGCAGTCATACATACATACATACATACATATGCACAACCACTACATTCTAAAACTTGTAGTTTGAGAGACAGCAAGAGCACATCGTGTACATGCTCCATTGGCTCACTGTTCAGAATGTTGCCTGTTCTGCTCTAACATTCTTCAGAACTGCACCAGCAATCATGACGAGATTTAGATGGCTGATAATATAGCGTGCCTAAACATTCTTCAATAACAGCTGCTAAGGCTTAGTTTTCCTCTTATGGTAACTGGCTTGCATCCTGGGTCAGGCATCCTCCCTAGGCCCCTGTGCAAGGAGGTCTGTCTGCAGATTACTGCTGGAGGAGTAGTAGATGAAGAAGTGGCCCCATTTCATCTAAAACCAGCCACTGCAACTTTCTTTTTATCCTCCTCAGCTGTTGATTTTTTTTCCTGATTTGCTTCTAGAACCAGAATGACTGACTCATATTTTGAAACACAAGAATGTTTCATTTAATGAGTCATTGAAGTCTTGCTGTTGCTGTATGTGACCTAGCATGGAAATCAATTTTTGCTGCCTTTTTAAGTACAGTTTTCCCCTCCCTGGAATATATCCTGCTGTTACATGTTGGTTTTGATAAATACCTGCACCAGAAAAGGAATGTGCATGTGTATTAACACACATATATACACACACACAGTTATAGATCTGTGCACACAAACATGTTAAAAAAATTAATCATAAAATCAATTATATATATCTGCACTCAAAGGATATATATCTATTCTAGAGTTGAACAGATGAGCCTTGAGAGAGATTGGCATGGTAGTCATTAGCAACAATGATTAAGTGACTGTGTGACCTTAGCAACAGCAGTGCCTCCATATCTGCCTAATAAGCCTTAATACTCAATAGCAGTTAAAAGCAAGCTATTGCCTTGAAACTCAGCCTGCAGATTTCCTGGAGGTATCTGGTTACTTTGGGAAACAGGATACTAGACTAAATGGGTCTTTGATTGGATCCTCCTGGGCTTTTATATTAAGTTCTTAAATTGTCCAAAGAGGGTCATGAATAATAACCGTTCTTTGGGTTGTATCCAAGTAAATCATTGCACGTGCAGAATGACATCTGTGAACGCAACAGAACTTCTCCTCCCTTTCCTCCTTTCATGCACCCTGGCAACACCCCCAGATAAGCCCCAGACCAAATTTGAGTGGCATATGGGGGGAAGAGAGGAAGGGGAAATTCTGTTGAAACTTGTAAAAGTTGTCCCATGTGCATGCAATGATTTGGTTGGATAGAACATTTTATGTCCAGGTGACCAGAATGGTGAGAAGTATAGAAATCAAGTCCTATGAGGAAAGATATTAAGATGGAATAAGGAATGGTAGTTGTATTTAAATATCTGAAGAGCTGCCGCATGGTAGACAAGACTTGTTCTTAGTTGCTCCAGAGAACATGACTGGAACCAGCAGGTTAGCAGAGAAGCAGATTTGGCTAAACGTTCAGCGAAACGTCATAATTGTAAGAGTTGTTCAGCAGTGGAACAGACTACCTTGGTATGTGGTGGTGGGTTATCCTTTGCTGGAGATATCTGAACAGAGGTTGAAAAGACCATTTCTCAGAGATGCTTATAGTTTTTGCCTTTTGCATTGTGGATCCTGCAGTAATCAAGCAGTTTGGGCTAGTTGACCTACACAATCCCTTTCAACTGTATGGTTCTGTCATTCCAGGTCGGTCTGTGGTTTAAAGGCAGTGAAGATTTACCCGTTCCAGAAAGCCCCACAGAACCTTTTCCATTTAACCGCCAGGAGCACCTTATAAAGGTAAGTGTAAAAAAGGCTGCAAGCCAAACTGAAGTTAAGCACAGTTAAGACCAGCCATTTCAATGTCTGGGAAATCTCAATTAAAAAAAAGCTCAACAATTTTGCCACCCCCCCCCCCAAAAAAAGCTGAACTTTGCCACCATCCAAGATCTCAGGCAGAAATGTCCTGGGTCTGTTATCTGGAGATACTATGAATTCAACCTGGGACGTTCTACATGTAAAATGAGTGCTCAATCACTGAACCATTTGCCTTCTCCATTCTGGTCAGGCGGTGGTATTTAACTTATATGTACACCTCTTGCCACCAAAATAATAATAATCTGTTCACTGTAAGAAGCACAATGAAGGTGGCCCTTTTTTTCTGCCGAGCTGTGAGATCCTTCATCAGGATTGGCTTCCTTAAGAGGAAAGAGAGCATTGCAAACTTACCTCTGGGAAAATATTTTTCTCTAAAAAATGACAGACTATGTTTCACATCTGTGAGGCTTAAATCTGTTTTTAATCAGCTTCTTATCTGAGGGTAATAGTTTGCACTGACTGGGATGCATATTGGGTTTTGATTCCAAGTTCTTTCCTGAATTGACAACCTACATGTCTGACACAAAAAGCCCTGGAGAGGATCAAAGGGCCTTCTATCCTATATTTTTACACTTTGTTTCTCAAAAAATAAAAAAGACTGCCCATTGGTTAGGAAGGGCCATAACTCAGTGGTAGAGCATATGTCTTGCAGTCAGAATGTGCGAGGTAAAACCCCTGCTGTCCCCTGCAGGATCTAGGAAAGCTGTCTGAGACCCCAGAGAGCTGGTGTCACTACAGTACAGACTTTGATCGAATAGTGATGTGGTTCCTTTGTTCTTTGTGTAATTGTATAACACAAAACTGACAGAACTAACACACAAGGTAGCCCAGCCATACAGGCAGAAAGCTAAGCCAGCCATATGGCCAGACATTTTAAGATTTGTTGCAGAATTTCCCCCCTTAGTTTTTTATACATTCCTGGTTGCAGTGGCAACCACATTGCCCCACCTGAATGGAAAGTGGACTTCAGTATGAAAACACCCAACGCAAAATTGCTGCAAGTCACTACATGCACATTACAACCACACGAAGTTTTCCCAGTGCAGAGATGTTCCTCATTGCTGAAAGACTTGCAAAGTGGTTCGGACATTGCATAGATTATTCTCATACAATATCCTCTACATCAATTAACTGAAGCATGTTTCTTTTACAGTTTTTCTTTTCTTTATTTGCTGATCCTGAAAAAGACCCTCCTCAGCTAAACTACACGGAGATGCTCCTTTATTTTGCATCCGATCCTGATTCTGTCGATGGTGTCTATCGGGCCCTAAGTGTTGCAACAGGGACACATATTCACAGGAAAAAGCAGGAACTCCCTCCTGTGCCCCAACGGGTAAATGTGCTGTTGATCTTGACAATAATTTAGCATTTGCTGGTGACAATTTAATTTCTTATTCCTTAAAGCTGGGCTGTTACATTGTTTTCATTTCAGTCTACATTGACTGCACCAAACTGAAATGAGAATGCTAATTCTGCAGATTTTTCACTTAATCACCCTTTCTGTTCTGTGTTGTTTCCAAACTTACACCTCAGTCTGGAGTTGCCATCTTCTGCTCACTCACTTTCTCTAGAGAATCAAGATGGTGTTATTGCTGATGCCATTGCATCCTGATGATTCCTGTGCAGTCCCTCCCATTCTCCACTTTTTAGAAAATTGAAATGCAGTTTGTTCAGTCAGCCTGTCCATTGTGGACTGGTAAAGTGCTGTGGAGGCTTTTCAGGGCCGTAAATGCCTTTAATTAAAATCTGCTTGCAAGCTCTGCCACTCTTTGGACTTTTCCTGCGGCATGTGGCAGTAGCATTGTTGTTCAGCCTGATATTTCTAATCAGATTAGTATAATAGAGTACATGCCTTTCTTCAGGAACCAGTGAGAATCTCAGTTCTGCAATGCAGGCTAAGCTTTTCTCAATAGACTTCCCAGCAAACTTACAAAACTACAGTTCTTAGGATCCTCACCAGTTAAACCATTTAAAAACTAGTATAGATTTCTAGTGATAGTGTCAGTCTTGAATGTCCTCCCTAAAGAAGTGAATTAGACCCTGGCATTACAAATTCACACTTGTCTGAATTTTGCAATGCAGCTCTACAAACACGCAATATTTATGAAAATGCATACCGTATTTTTTGCCCTATAGGATGCACGTTTTCTCCTCCAAAAATGAAGGGGAAATGTGTGTGCATCCTATGGGGCGAATGCAGGCTTTCGCTGAAGCCTGGAGAGCGAGAGGGGTCGGTGCGCACCGACCCCTCTTGCTCTCCAGGCTTCGCGCAGCTCTCCGCAAGCCGTGGGAGCCCGGCGCTGTGCTCCCACGGCTTGCGAAGAGTTGCCTGTTCTGGGGGCTGGGGTCAGGGGAAGCTCGGGCTTCCCTGCGCCTGGGGGGGAAATAATCTGTTTTCCCTTTATTCCCCCCCCCAAAAAAAAACTAGGTGCGCCTTATGGGATGGTTCGTCCTATAGGGCGAAAAATACAGTATATCAGGGGAAAATATGTATATTTCGTGAAAAAAATAATATGTTAGTGAAAAAGGCATGCAAAAATTTATTATATCAGGGGAAATTGCTCCCAAAATGTGCACATTAGCCAAAACTCCTTATAAAACCTTGTTAATAGGAGACATTTGCATAAAATTCTAATGAATTTTTATGAAGGCTATCACAAATTGTAGCAGAAGGTGGCAAACTGAATTTAAGATTAGAAAAATGAGAAACAGAGAGAACTGAAATTGACAGTTCCTTCCTCCCTTAGTGGCCACCAAGCTTAATCATCTGATCATTAGCAAAGCTATTCCAATCTGTCACACTTTCCGTCCCCAGTATGTTCCTTCTTCTGAGCAGCTGATAACAAGTGACGGACAGGATGAGCAGGAAGAGGAGGAGGCTGCTGAGGAAGGTGAAGAGGAAGAAGAAGAGAAGGAAAAAGAAGACGGAGCTGAGTCTTTCACCAATGAAGGAAACATTTCTCTGGATACACTACTCAAAGTGTTTCAGCATGAAACAAACAAAGCTGCCGACAACCACAGATTTAGTGGTTATATGAAGCCAGAGGATACTTATGAGGTTGGTTAACTAGCGAAAGGGTCCATTGCTTGTTTAATTAATCTAGTGTCCTACTCTCATCCAGAAGCTCGTTGCAGTTACCGTGACACTTATTACAGTTTTAAAGATTAAGCAGGATTGCTTAACTTTCATCAACCAATAGCAGCCCAGTCAGAACGGCCTTCTGCTGCTTCTGAAACATGACCAGACTAGGGCTCTCTTGGGACCTCCAGAGATGGGGAGATCCATAAATATAGGAAACTACACAATCCAGTGTGTGTGTGTGTGTGTGTGTGTGTGTGTGTGTGTGTGTGCCATGTAAGATTACACAGAGTTCTAAGTATCAGGTTGTCAAACGCTCACCACGGACAGCCAGCTGGAAGCCCCTCAGGCTGATTTTGTGAGGAAGGGCAAGGTGTTAAATACATAGACTTTAGTCTACCAATTTTAACCAAATTTAATCAAGATGTAGTAAGAGAGTTTCCTCACATTTTTTACTTTTAAGGAAAATAGCACAGTTCAATGTGCCCTGAAAAAAGTTGTCTCTCTCCACGGATGTCTCATGCAATGGCCTTTGATCTGAGTGTACAGTATAGCAGCTAGCATTGTGAGACTAGAAGTTACCAGTTCCCTGAACTTGAGCACAGGCAAGCCACAGCCTCAGACTCCTACCTGCAGCATGGGGATAATGCTATGGACCTAACAGACCTATTGTAAAGAGCACTGGGATAATGCTTGTGAAGCAGTTACCATCCTTATGACCATCCTCATGGCCAAGTGTTAGACATTTGAAGCACTCTCTATAGTTGCTAAATATTTCATGGAGCCTGACTGCCCAACTGTTGCATAGCAAAATAGAGTCACAGCCCCCCAGGCCACTGTCAGTAGAACAGAGCAGTCCCTGTGGCCATAAAGGATGTCCATCTCTGCCTTGCAGAAATGGTTTGCCCAGCATCACAGTGACTTCCTAGGAGGGAGGGTAGCTTGCCATCACAGCCAATCTGGTGGTCCTATCAGTGTGCCCAATCTTCCCATTGCCTTGTTCTTCCCCTTGCTGGTAATCTGCAGCAATGCTGCTGCCAGGAAGCCAGTGTTGAGGCTCTGTCCCACTAGGTGAGCTGATTCTGATTGTTGCTTTCCAAATGGCTACACATTCCTAATACAGTAAGCCGTTTATTATGTTCCCTTGAAGCATTTCATTAAGGTATACCGGGATCTTGGCTCCGAAGATCTGACGCCCATCCCAGTGGCGCTTCTTTTGCAGCACCCCTTCATTCAAGACTTGATTAACAGCTACCAGCAGTACAAGCTTCACGTAAGTATCTATTTCCCTGTAAGTACACGGGGATCCGGAATGTCTTGTCGTTTTTGCATTCAGGAAATACAAAGTGCTGTGAAGTGAAAACAGACCTCTTCATTTACAGAGTCTCTATATACAATTGTAACAACCGTTTTGCTTGGAACAGGGAAGAGAGGGCATTTACTGGGGCTATGCTGAATGTTCTGCAACAGGCAACTCAAAATTGGCACATGGTTTGGTGGCCCACTTGTTCCCTTGGTTGTTGTTTCTCAGTGCCATTGGCCGTCCTCCGCTTCCTCATTTGCCCTCGCTGACCTTCTGTGTAGCTGACGGTCGTAATCAGCACTTGTACCATTCTTGATACCATCTTATCAGATAATAGCGTTGTGCCATCATTGACAACATTCATATGAGTTATCGCTGCTCAGTTAAATTAAATGGCAACGAGGGCAAATGTGGCATTTAAAAACCACAAATATTTTTGCAGAGGGTGTCCAGAATTTCCCAAAACAGGAGAAAAGGTCTCGGTCAGGGAGGGGGAGGTCAGAATATACTCATTTGGATGTATACTTGATGGTCATTGGATGTATTCTGGAAACACACATACAAAGAAGCATGTCCTTTTCCCACACACTTTCTCATCAAAGATGGAGGTGCATATTCACCCACTGGGCATTCATCTCTACTTTCATGAGGACTGGAGATCAATATATGTATCTCCCTCCCCCATATTATAAAATTTCATCCCTTGCTGCTTCTAGAAAATATTTAAAATAACCTTGAAGAGAACAGCTGCTAGGGAACCCTACATCATCTCCAAATTTTGCATGCATGATATATGGAACAGGAAGCTATGAATCAACCTCCACCTTCCTCACTCTGTATCTCCTTATACTTACTGCTGATAAATGGTGTCAATCTAACAAGTTATTTATATTATTTTGGTGTCCTTGAGCTTGGGAGGGATCAAGGGTTTTCTTTAGGTTGGGGAAGCCCACTATGACAAAGTGTTGAAAACACCTCATCCTAGATAGCCCCAAAGCCTGCAACTAGTCCTGCATGCTGGCAGTCAGGTTCAAGGGTGAATGTCTTTACATCAGGTTCCAAGGTGACAGGGATTCTGCACCCACCTCTCCCAAGACTCATCGAATAAACAGCAAAAACAAAACAAAACAGGTTTCTTTTCAAGAAGAATAAAACTGCACAAAAACAAACCCCATAGAGCTGTGTTATTCTGAGATCACTTGTGAGATAAAAGGAGCAGAAGCTAACGGGTGTGGTTTATAAAGCGGCATCTCCACTTCTGAAGCTGATAGGGAACCAGAGGATAAAGCAGCGACATGTTGCTGAGTAATGGCACACGTTGCTCCTTTGTGGATGAAGTGCTTGCTTCTAAGCAAGACTTCGCAGCTTGTGACCCAGCCTAGAAGCGATGTAGTTGTGGCCTTGCTGGCTGGCCTGGGGCTTGGCAGATCCCAGGCTTTTGAAGTCCCAGGCAGCCACCACAACTATTTATTACCCCATATTGAATATTGCTATCTATGTGCATGGCACTTTGCAGAGGGCAAGCATGACTTGCTTCCGCCCCAAGGGGCTTATCGTCCAAGGTAGATGCAGGGAAACAGCAGAGGAAGGTGGGAAATGGAGTCTTAGGTGGGCAGAGGAAGAGCAGGGGCAGAGGAAGGGGGTGGTGGGGGTGGGCTGCCCCGGGTGTCATCACTGAGAGGGGTGACATTCAGCACGCTGCCCGCCCATGACTCCCAAGACTACCCTGAGCCATCGGGGAAGGGGCGGAGCTGCGCCGCATTGCCGGCGGCCTTCCTCCCTTCCCCCTTTTTTTGACAGCTCGGGGAAGGCTTGGGAGCTGCGGGCAGGCAGCGAGCCATTGCCACCTGCTCCCGGGCTGTTTCCTGGGGTGGGGTCCTCTCCCGAGCTGTCGAAGAGGGAAGGGAGAAAGGCCGCCGGCAAGGTGGCACAGCTCCCTCCCTCCCCACCCAGGAAGCAGTCCGCCATGGGCACCTCACTCCACCCCCCATGGGCAGCTCGCTCTGCCCCCATAGGCAGCGCACCCCTGGAATGCTCGCCTGGCCCCCGTGGCCCTGCCCCTGGGTGCACAGCATCCCGGAGAAGCTAGCACCGACTCTGAGCAAAAGTAAACTAGGAGGTGCATCAAGCCCCATGTTGGGCTACTTTTTGCCTTGGTGGGTCACAGTCTGTGCAGGCTTTTAAGTATAGAGACAAAGGATTCTAAACTAGTTAACCATGCAGTTTATAATTATTAGTGGTAGTAATGCTGGTGGTGGTGATGATTTTTTTGTATCCCACCCATCTGAGTGGGTTAACCCAGCCACTCTGGGCAGCTTCCAACAGAATATACAATATACAAATATTGTATATAATTTTCCTGTACATCCAAATTCTTAGATTGTCCATATTACACAATTGCTTCATTGGATACAACTCGTTCTTTTTATCGTATGTCATTATTGCACTCCAGATGCAATTCAAGACAGCTGGTCACTTGTAGTTCAACCTTTAATTCTTTTTTCTCTCTCCATTGCTTTGGTCAGTACAACAGACCTTCCTTGTTATATATCTGTGTTCCAGATCATTTTGCAATAATGGCCCAAACCTCTTTGGTTTCTGAGGAATCAAGTGTATCCTGTATAGTACAGGCAAATAATTGTATTTAAGCAAGTTTAATTGTTTGAGATTTCACAGCAGGGCAAGTCTGATTTTTCACTAATGTGCCTATTTATTGGGGTTTGGAAGATAAGCTAATGAAATGTTGATTGTATGTATCTGTCTCTTCTAGCATCCTTGAACTGATAATGATTTACAGCCCTCCATTGGCTAACATTTTCCTTTTATGTTATTAGTACCATTTGCTTCATTTACTAGTAACTACAGTGCTATGAATGCAGAGGTTTTGCATGGGATCTAAGCAGCATGAAACGCTTCTATAGCTGGAGTGCGGCATTTCTGCTGCAATCACTGGGTATATCTATGGGCTCATCCAGACTTGCCCTTGCCCCTCTACTTTACCCCTGGGAAACCCCATCTTTACTGCAGAACCAGAGCAAACATCAATTGGGATTTCTCCGGATTGACACCTGAGACAATTTATTGCCTAAAGAGTGGGTATTCCCAAGGAAAGCAGTGGAACAAGTTCAAAACCCCTCAGAATCTTGCCTAGAAAGTGTAAAACAAATGGAAAACCACTTGGACTCATACTTTCTAGGCATGGGACAAGTGGAAGTGTGGGTGAACCCTATATAACAACAACAACAACAATATCAATAATAATAATAATAATAATAATAACCCTTCCATCTGGATGGGTTGCCCCAGCCACTTTGGGTGGCTCCCAACAGAATATTAAAAACACAATAAAACATCACACATTAAAGAAAAACACCCGATACAGGGCTCCCTTCAGATGCCTTCTAAAAGTCAGGTAGTTGTTTACCTCTTTGACATATGATGGGAGGACATTCCACAGTGTGGGTACCACTACTGAGAAGACCCCCTGCCTGGTTCACTGTAAACTTCACTTCTCTTTCTGTTTCTCCAACACTCTCTCCCCCCCCCCCCATTTTTTAAAAATGGAAATGCCCCCTGGTACAACCCACTTCTAAATCAAGTCACAACCCACAAGTATAAGCAAAATAGGGTTGCATCCAAATTTGGTCCTACTCAGAGTAGATCTGTTGAAATTAAGGAACTTAAACTAGTTGTGGACATTAATTTGAATGGATCCACTCTGAGCAGGACTAACTTTGAATACAATAGATAGTTCTATTTCAGCCCTTGGCTAATGGCATCACTCTTCTTTTAATGATATTGCTTTCATCTTGATACGGAGATACAACTCAGGGAAGCGTGTCCTCCTACTGCTGAACATTGAGGCACTCCTGATAAGCCCTCCAAGATCCCCAGGGTTCCCTGGAGCTGAGTGGGGAGAAACAACAGATCTCGTGGAAATTTCTTAATCCCTTCCTTCTGGGAGCTGTGAATCACTCTGAAGGTTGTTGCAATTCCTCATTCTTAAGGGGCAGTTCCTTGAAGTGGCATTTTTCTTTGAAATCAATTCCTCTCAGTTCTGAGTCACAACCTTTAGAGAGAGAGAGAGAGAGAGAGAGAGAGAGAGAGAGAGAGAGAGAGAGAATTCACTGTTCTGTTCTTTCTGTGTGTCAGAAGTAGAATTTCTTGTGCAGGTACTGATTAATAGATACTGGTGTGCAAAATCACCTGGACGATAAGCTTGCCCGGGGCACACATCTGATGAAGGGTTAGTAAGAAATCAGTTGTACTCTTTTGTATCATTTCTAGCAAATTTCTGTGGTGCTGCATGACAAACACACGCACACAGTTCACATGCCCAGTTCTTTCTGTTCCACTTACTCAGTGTACAATAGACTCTGGAGCTTTCGATTTGTCACCCAGATGCATCCACACCCCTCTTCCTCTGCTCTTTTCCTTTGCTCTTGCATCCACAAAGCCATCCTCTCTTTTCAGGGCTTGCCCAACACATTTTGCTCCCTGAGATAAAGCAGCAAATGGTTCTTCCCCCTTGCCAGCAACTCAAGGTGCATAGTACTAGGGACAGATGGGCAGTCTCCAGTTTATACCTAGACCTTGCCTTTGGTGTGCCCCCTCCAACGAGTTATGGAGAACGGCAACATGTGAACGGCCCTTTTCAGTGGTGGCTCCTCCATTGTGGGATCCTCTCCCTAGAAAAGTATTCCTGGCACCATCATTATCAACTTCCAGGCACCAGGCTGAGACGTTCCTGTTTACCCAGGACATTCCCCCCCCCCTCCACTTTACTGGGATCATATTCTATTATGACCCTGCCTGTTTGGTGTTCATCATTCAGGGTAGGGTAGCATTTATCCTTGTTTATAATATTGTGGGATGAGCACTTACAGTCAGTAATGTTGTTTTATGCCTTTGGGTGTTTGTTTTCCATTCTTGTGGGTGTATGCTTTTCTTTTCTTCTTACAATTGTAAGTTGCTTCAAGACTTTTCTTTAATTTTGCACATAGTTTAGAAAACAAAACACAATAGGGAGAACTATTGAATCACATATTGATGGATAGTAGATATAAAAAATATAAGTGACTAGTATATCTTATACTTCACATGAGCTAAAAAGAAGGGGAAAGGTGGGGTGTGCATCAATATAACTCTGCAAAAATCATATCATTTTTACATATTCCATATATCTGCCTAGGCTGCTGTCAAGGAGTGTGGCAGCCATGCCCTATTCATAACTTCAAAAATATCTTGCCAAACTGCCCAAAAGGCTTCTGGCTTATTCCTACCAGACAAGTCTTACATGCCATGTAAGCATTTCCTGTATAGCTATATTCTTGATGTTAGTCCACCCTTTCCCAGTGTTGGTTCTTCCACTTCTGAACCATGGTAGTTCATTCCAAAGGCACTAATAAAAATAATAATAGTGGCTTCAGTTTTATTTCCTCATTTCTGCTGTCAAACATTGATAATAGCGTCAGCTGGAGTGTAGGTTGAACAGATTCTCTAAGACTATTCCTTTAGATTTTTTTGTAGTAAGATAATAATAATAATAAATAAATAAATAATAATAATACCCAGGCAGAGGCAGTGCTGTAGCCCTCTTAGAGCAGTCGTTCCCCTTTCCGTTCCCAAGATCTAAGCCTACATCCCTTCCCTCCCCATTCCATGAACATGGCTCCTGACACACAAGCCAGCCTGCTGCATCCTTTGCCTCTTCCTACTCAGCCTCCCCCTTGAATTTTCAAACCCACACCAACCTTTTTGGCAGGCCAGGCCTCCCAGCGCCCAGCAATGGAGCTTGACCTCGTGCTCCAGGCCAGGTTACTTCTCCACTTTCCATCCCGCCGCCTTTGTGGCCACCCCCTTCTGTGATTCATGTGCATTGTTATTTTATTGGCCTGTGCAATTCTCCACTGGAGCCCACCCTGTGCTCATCACGTGAGCCTTCGGTTCTGCACCCAGAGAAAGTGGTTGGATCCAGCAACTACCACCCCCAGGAGGAGTTTTGGTTGGTTGTTTTTTTCCCTTTTGTTTACCTGTTTGTTTTTTTACAGACAATTTACGGGCCAACTGGAATGCCCACATGGCCCAAGTTCAATCTGGCAAAGTGGAGCAGATGGAGCACACTGATGGCTGTGCTCAAAGGGGGCAAATAATAGGATTTACCCTCACAAGTAACAACTTCTAAAATATGAACTAACAAAGGTAGAGTTATTGGCTGGTTGTTGCACACGACAGCCTGTTTCTGTTTTGTTTTGTTTTGTTTTGACATCGTGAACGTACAAAATTGTGACATCGTGAAATTAATATTATTGGTGGAGGAAATGCACGTTGGTTTGGAATTCAGGTAATATAGAACCTAGATAAAATAGAATCTTATAACTCTGATTCATAACTACTTTTCTAGTTGTAAGCCTTTACATTGTATTTGGAGTAAGGTGATTTGTGTCCTTGGAGTACTACGGTATGTGTGTATAATTCTGTACCAATAACCATTCTGTATTACCCAAATCATTTTTGGTAATAGAGAATGTTGATAACTTGTGATTTTGTAAAAGGGGGTGCAGCCATGTTACTTTAATAAATTATATGTTGCTAGCATTATTTGAAAAGTTTTCAAATACCTCTTAGGTGTATTCCAGTGATCCTTACTCCAATGCTAAGTTTCCTACCATAGAGGAAACTTTTTTGCTAGTTTTCCATTAGTTAAGTATTAGACTGAGTGTTACGTATTAGTTAAGTATTAGTCTGTGTGTTAAGTATTAGTTAAGTATTAGCCTGAGTGTTAAGTATTAGTTAAGTATTATCTATTCTTTATGTAGATCAACATGTCTATTTTTGATTGCTGAATAAGAGGACCTACTTCAGTAACCTTCAGCAGTCAGCTGGCTGTATAGCGACTTCCTTCTAACTTATTCTTTTCTTATTCCTGTAGGATTTTAAATTGATGCTGCAGACAGCGGACCAAGCACATCCAAGTGATGGAGATACCGCTGTCATCCCAAGTTAAAATATTATGGGGTGGGGAGGCTCTCTAATACAACAAAAGCATTTCCAAATGCTTTCCTGAATTTTGGGGGTTGATCCTTGCTCTGTTGTGGAACTCTTTACTTCAATTAGCATAGTAATGTTTTGTATTCACTCTATTTTAAATAAAAGTCTATTTCAGCAATACAATGCTAATGTGATCTTAAATGCTCGGGGCCAGAGCCATTTCACATGTTATACAATGATAAAAAACCCAGGTGAGCCCGGCTTTGTCAGGATATAAATAAAAAAAATTATTATTATTATTATTGGTGGGGAACTGCAAGGAAGCCTGGCTTCCTAATGAGTCATTAGTATTCATAAGAGTAATAGTTACTGATTTATATACCACTGGGTTGCTTGCCATTAAAAGCGTAAGAACAATTTTAAATATATAGCCACCCAATGAAACCATTTCATCAAAACGTTAAAATAAACATTCACATTTATCAAAAAGTACAATAAACATGCCAGCTAAAACAGTATAACATTTAAAACAGTTGCCCAAAAAAGCAATTAAAACAGGAGGCTCAAGCCCAGAGATCAAGGGAATGCTTGTGTGCCAATACCAATGGGGTAGCGTTTCACAACACCGATGCCACTAGTGAAAAAGCCCACCTCTGTCCTACCAGTTGGCATCTGTCTGTCTCAGGAGATAATGGAGGAGGGTGCCTTTGTAGGTGAGGTCAAGCTGTTGGACAGTTACAGCACCAGTTCTGGTTGTAGAGTGCAGGAGAGACATGATTTGTTCGAGCTGGGGCAGATGAAGGCATCCAGTTGTGTTGCTGCAGATGCGCCATGGCATTTCTTCTCTCTGCGGTCCTCCCAGCAGTCATTCCTCCTCTGGTCATTGCTATAGACGCACAACCTGACTTATTTTCTTACTGTGATCATCTGCAAGGGATTCCCAGACGGCGGGGTTAATGTTGCCAGTCCACATGCCATGTTTGCAAACATCTTTGTAACACAGAGTTGGTCCGCCAGCAGGCCTGGTGCCTGAAGCCGTGTCTTTCTGCTACAGTCAAAATGAAGAAGGGGGGGGGAGGTATTCACTTAGGACCACCCAGTATTCTAAAATTAGTTTTTATCCAAGAGGTGGCAGAAAAAGCACAAAAGTGGTTTCTCGGAGTTGGGCCCCACTTGTGGAGAGTGGAAGGGTGAAACCAAACTGCTTGCACTGGTTGTTGGGTCAGCCACACTTTGCACATAACGGATGGATATTAAAACTCACATCATCCACGTCTGTGTTCTGTGTTTTTGAGCCCAGCTTGTCCCCTGAGCCCAGCTTTCCTCCATCTTCAGTGCTTAAATGAGAAAAGTATCTGTTTTTGCAATGATTTGGTAATCGTCTTGCTGATTTGGCCCTGCCCTGTGATTCTCTTTTTGTTTCAAAGGTGAAGATCAAATTCAGAAGGTTATATTTATCCTCATGGGTTTTTTTTAAAATTCAATTTTCTTTGTATGTCCAACAGCTTTTTATTTTACTGTGGGTACTTATGGGAGAACTCTCACCCGAGCTCAGATCGGATTGGTTCAGACTAAATGAATCCATTCAGTGTCCATTCAGATGATAGATGGACACTACTGGATTTCGCCCCATGGTTTGTCATTTATGGCTTTAAATTGGGGCAGAAACCACATTGTTCTCCATTCTGCTTCATTCAGCTGTACCCCTAAGCCAAGACTCCCAGACCATCTTCAGAACTTCACCACATTTGCTTTAAACCATCAAATTAGAAATGCTGGAAGTGACACCTCTCATTGCCTTCAAATTGTGCAGTTTCTCAAAAAAAAAAAAAGTAAGTTATTGCGCTCACATCCTCCTTATGGGCTTCCTGTGGGCTTCTGGTTGAACACTGTGAAACCCAAATCCTGAACTAGAAAGGCCATTGATCCAGAAGGCTCCTGTTCAAATGTGACCCCAATT
Organism: Podarcis gaigeae; assembly: GCF_964106915.1. Classification (NCBI taxonomy): domain Eukaryota; kingdom Metazoa; phylum Chordata; class Lepidosauria; order Squamata; family Lacertidae; genus Podarcis; species Podarcis gaigeae. Next base: position 47,996,492 of record NC_139687.1, on the reverse strand, counting down.
TCCTCAAGAGGACCACAGCAAAAAACCTGGCCTGGGCTCCCTCATTTTTCCTTCCACACACACTTCCAGAACTAGAAGACCTGGTGTTTTATTAAATTTTGCTCTAATTCAGGTTTGCACCAGAACTTCAATCTTCTTTTAAATGCTACTAGATTCCTTGCTCTAGCTTGAAAGCGGGACAGGTACAGACTGGCCTACTTTGATCTAAGGATGTAACAATTCTCAGCCATAAGATGACCTACGGTAATTCAGATCTGAAATGGTAGATAAATGTTGTCCTCATTCTGAATGTGGCTGTGATGTGGCAGTTCATAGCCATACAATGACCTAATTTACATCAGATATAACTAGAAATTGTTGTCCTCTGACTCTGGCTGTGCATGAAACAAGTTTCCTGCTCTCCCCGCTTCCTTGCTTTCTTCTGCCATCACCAGTCCTCTCACTTTTAACACTGGCAATAATCAATTTTTATAAAGCAATGTATAGTTTTTATTTTATTTTAAATTATATTTATATCCTGTAATTCCTCCCAGGAGCTCAAGTTGCTGTACAGTGGTACCTTGGGTTACAGATGCTTCAGGTTACATTCGCTTCAGGCTAACCCAGAAATAGTACCTCGGGTTAAGAACTTTGCTTCAGGATGAGAACAGAAATCGTGCTCCAGCGGCGAGGCGGCAGCGGGAGGCCCCATTACCTAAAGTGGTACCTCAGGTTAAGAACAATTTCAGGTTAAGAATGGACCTCCAGAATGAATTAAGTTCTTAACCCGAGGTACCACTGTATATGGTCCGCCCCCCCCCACACACACATTTTATCCTCACAACAACCCTGTGATCTTCCTGGTTCTGGTCCTGACACTCTACTAGGGATGGGTGAATTTCGATTTCTCTCTGTTTCTCATTTCCCCCCATCTTAAATTCACGTAGAGGAACCTTTCTGACATGATGGGCCAGATCTTTATCACACACCCATGCCAACTTGGACAGGTTTGTGGGACATCCACCTGTCAACCACCTGGCATCATACTGACATCAGGTGACCAAAAGCTGGGTGTTCCCAGCCACCTGTCAAAGTTGACCAGCAGGGGTCGGGCAAAGGGTCTTCAGACCAATGCAGCCACCAGGATTGCACTCTCAGCTGACCAAGTAGAAGGCCCAATCCTACTAGCAGCAGAGGTCGGCCTCACCAGCGCATTCTGAAGCAGACTCCTGCAGCCAGCTGGACTGAGCTCTACCCTTGATGTCACTCTCAGGAGCTGGAGTCATGTGCAGGGTCAGCAATAAAACAATAAAGCACCCGATGTCAATGAAGTCAACTCTTTATTCAAAGAAACAAAGCAAATCACAGCAACTCTTAGGTCTGGCTCCAATGACGCAAGGCTGAAGGTCTCCACCTTCCCATTGCTGTCTAAAGCTCCTTCCCAGTTCCTTCCCCAGCAGCCTAAGGCTCCATCACCTTGTCTCTCTTTGCTCCACATTCTTCCTTTCTCTGCATGCTCTGGAAGACGATGGGGGAGAGGAGCTGGTCGCAGCAGGAGGGGGAGAAGCTGCCTTTCCTTGACTATGCAGCCCTCCTTTCCTGCCTGCTAAACTTGATGGCCGGTTTATAGGCCAGAAGCGCACCTTGTATATACTTCTGATTCCACTGAATAATCTTCCCCTGCAATGGTGTGTCTGGCATCATCACTGTATAGCTTATGCTCTGTGCTGAAGTTGCACACAACAGGTCTTTGACACCTGAGATTCATCTCTTTCAGGGCCCACCCTAATCTGATAGCGAATTGTTTTAATTGATTTTAATATTGAATTTTAGTATTGTCGTAACACGCCCTGGGACCTTATGACAAAGAGCAGGTAAGAAATCCAACTGATGAATAATAAAACAAAAAACAATGATATATGCTATTTTCCCATTGAAAAGTGCCTTCCCGCCGTGGATTTTACCTGTGTATCTTTTCCCCAGGAGGAATGACATGCAGTTGGGAAATGCCGCAAGCAGAAAGTCCCTCTTCCTGTCTTCCACAGTGACTTCATTGTTGTTGTTTGGGGGGTGGCAGGTTAAATCTAAAAAAGAGAATCAGAAAACTACATGGAGCATAGTGTAGCTTTGTAGCACTGTCCTCAGATAAGTGAATCAAAGTTTTGAAAAAGTTTCATTCTCAAACTTCAGGACATCTGAAACAAAGTACAGCTTGTTTTTCTCTATCACCCATAACATCTATCTAATTTTAATCTCTGCCAGCCCAGCTTTAAGACTGCTTATAGGTGTGTGTGTGTGTGTGTGTGTGTGTGTGTGTGTGTGTGTGTGTCTTTCTGTGTGCGAGTGCACGCACAGAATGTGACACACTTCTCTGTGGTTGATACTTTTGTTTGCAATTGCCTTACCAAAAGAACCACTGGCGCTTATTAGCAACATTATACAGACAAGTGCAGGGTAAAAGCGAGTGACTGTGGCTTATATGTTTCTCATGTAGAGCAGAATTCGTTCCTCAGCGTGCATTTCATCGGCTAAGGGGGCAGGGAGGCAGAGAGCACCAGTTTTCTTAGAGGCATTTCAGGTAACTAGGAGTCTTCAGAATTGTTTTAAGTCAATGTGCAGAAGTCAGCACACCTCACCTCACCAGCTATGTTCATTTCTTCTCCCTGCCCATTGTTTCTCTCTATTTTCATCCACCATCACCCTAAGACTCCTCCCCCAACTCCCCTCCCCCATGTCTTCAGGATCTCTCCTTTCCTATCTCACTCTTCAGCTTTCTACCCAGTCTATGGGCTTTGCTTTCATATTTCGCTTTTGCATGTGAATAAATCATCGGGACGCGGGTGGCACTGTGGGTTAAACCACAGAGCCTAGGGCTTGCTGATCAGAAGGTCGGCAGTTCGAATCCCCGCAATGGGGTGAGTTCCCGTTGCTCGGTCCCAGCTCCTGCCAACCTAGCAGTTCGAAAGCACATCCAAGTGCAAGTAGATAAATAGGTACCACTCCGGCGGGAAGGTAAACAGCGTTTCCCTGCGCTGCTCTGGTTCGCCAGAAGCGGCTTAGTCATGCTGGCCACATGACCCGGAAGCTGTATGCCGGCTTTCTTGGCCAATAAAGCGAGATGAGCGCCACAATCCCAGAGTCGGTCACGACTGGACCTAATGGCCAGGGGTCTCTTTACCTTTAAATCATCAGGAAAGATGAAGAGGGTGGTGTGTGTGTGTGTGTGTGCGCGCGCGCGCATGTGTATTGCTCGATATACCACATCACTCTGCGACATTATTAAGCATGTGGGGTAATTTCAGCAGAACTGCATGCAAGAGACAAAAGTGCCATGTTAAGGCAGTTATCCTTAGCAAGAGGTATCCTCTGCCAGTTTTAAATCACAGATCCAGACATGTTTGCATCAAAGACAAAGGCAACAAGCTTCTACCATATTGGTTTCCCTATGCTTGGAAAACCCCTTCCCTGGGCACCAGTATTAACTGCAAAACAGGAAGAAATGTCTGTGAAGTGATGCCCATCTAGAATTATTTCAATACTGAGAGCACCATACATTTTTTTGGGGGGGGGACTGACAGCAGCTAACCCCAAACCCACCAATTCTTGACGCAGTAAATGGAAAACCAAAACTACCTAATAGGAGCTGACATAGGAGATGCTTCCACGTACGAGAATTTCCTTGGGAAAGTCCTCTGTCTCTGCGGTGGCACCCAGACTCCTTATACTCATAGTGTTTTGGTTCCTTTCTCATCTTTAGGCTGCTTGTTCTCTCCTTTTTGGGAGTCAGCGATTCACTTTATAGTTTACATGTGATTAAGTGGCCACACTTCTCTTGAACTGCAGCACTTCAAGTTAATGCACAGGTGGAAAGTTGTATCTTTGAACACTCGTCTGCAGCAGAAAGTGGTGGTAGGAAAGCTTTCCCTGGACAAAAAAAAAAAAAATCCCATTCCTCCCCCCAAACTTGATGACAGCTTTCTATAGCTTTTATAGCTTTCTATGTGTGGTGTGAGGGACACGGGTGGCTCTGTGGATTAAACCACAGAGCCTAGGGCTTGCTGATCAGAAGGTCAGCAGTTTGAATCCCCGCGACGGGGTGAGCTCCCGTTGCTCAGTCCCTGCTCCTGCCAACCTAGCAGTTTGAAAGCACGTCAAAGTGCAAGTAGATAAATAGGTACCGCTCCAGCGTGAAGGTAAAAGGCGTTTCCATGCGCTGCTCTGGTTCACCAGAAGGGGCTTAGTCATGCTGGCCACATGACCCGGAAACTGGCTCTCTTGGCCAATAGAGTGAGATGAGCGCCTCAACCCCAGAGTCAGCCTCAACTGGACCTAATGATCAGGGGTCCCTTTACCCTTTACCTTTATGTGTGATGTATCAGTTAGAGTTTCACACCAGGACCTGGAAAACCAGAGTTCAAATCCCCACCCCTCAGCCATGAAGCTCACTGGGCACCCTTGGGTTGGTTACTGGCCACTATAGACTGTTTTGGAAATTTGCTTGTTCACTTTGCATTTGGATATCTCATAATTTTTGCACAGTGGTTCCTGAGATCGAAGGATGGCTTTTTGTCTATATTTGGATACAATTCAATGCCATTTTGAATCAAAATGGTGGACAGAACCTTTCAAAACTGCATTGATTGTAAACACTGCACTGAGGTTTTAGTTTTCCGGTGTCTGTGTCTGCACAGATGCAATTCCCAGCGTCTGTGCATGTGTAAACACAATTTCCGGCGTCTGCACATGCGCAGACACAATTTCCAGCACCACAGAAGTGAGTCCCTGCACCGCACTGCACTGGTTTAGCGCACTGTGTGGTGGCTCAGTTTGGAGGCAGCTCATGGGCCAGTTAAATGACTCCCATGGGCTGCTTGTGGCCCATGGGCCTTAGGTTGCTGACCCCTGGTTTATTGTATAGTTTGCATTCTGTTCTTAAGGGGCCGTCTCCAGAAAGTGGTGTTGGGCGGTGAGTGTTTGGATCCCTGGGCTCTCACTTGTGGGTGCCTCAGCGTTCTGTCCTCTCTCCCATGCTTTTTAATATCTATATGAAGCCGCTGGGAGAGATCATCAGGGGGTTTGGACTGGGTGTTCATCAGTATGCAGATGATGTCCAGCTCTACCTCTCTTTTAAATCAGAACCAGTGAAGACGGTGAAGGTCCTGTGTGAGTGCCTGGAGGCGGTTGGAGGATGGATGGCTGCTAACAGTTTGAGGTTAAATCTTGACAAGACAGAAGTACTGTTTTGGGGGGACAGGGGGCGGGCGGGTGTGGAGGACTTCCTGGTCCTGAATGGGGTAACTCTGCCCCTGAAGTACCAGGTGTGCAGCCTGGGAGTCATTTTGGACTCACAGCTGTCCATGGAGGCACAGGCTAATTCTGTGTCCAGGGCAGCTGTCTACCAGCTCCACCTGGTACGCAGGCTGAGACCCTACCTGCCCGCGGACTGTCTTGCCCGAGTGGTGCATGCTCTAGTTATCTCCCGCTTGGACTACTGCAATGCACTCTATGTGGGGCTACCATTGAAGGTGACTCGGAAACTGCAATTAATCCAGAATGCGGCAGCTAGACTGGTGACTGGGAGTGGCCGCCGAGACCATATTACACCAGTCCTGAAAGACCTTCATTGGCTCCCAGTATGTTTCCAAGCACAATTCAAAGTGTTGGTGCTGACCTTTAAAGCCCTAAACGGCCTCGGCCCAGTACACTTCAAGGAGCGTCTCCACCCCCATCGTTCAGCCTGGACACTGAGGTCCAGCTCCAAGGGCCTTCTGGCAGTTCCCTCCCTGCGAGAAGTAAAGTTACAGGGAACCAGGCAGAGGACCTTCTCGGTAGTGGCACCCACCCTGGGGAACACCCTCCCACCAGATGTCAAGGAAATAAAGAACACTCTGACTTTTAGAAGACATCTGAAGGCAGCCCTGTTTAGGGAAGTTTTTGATATTTGATGTTTTATCGTTTTTTTTTTATTCTGTGGGAGCTGCCCAGAGTGGGCAAGGTATGTATGTATGTATGTATGTATGTATGTATGTATGTTTGTTTAATAACTCCAAGACCAGACCTAAAAAAAAAGAAAGAAGAATATTGGTCTGGTTTCTGAGGATTCTGTCGATGTTCTTTCTATCTTTGGACCACCTTTTTTATTCCTATTTAAACTTTCTTTCTTAAGATACCAATGCAGTTGGGCAATGAATTACTGGAGGACAGGAGCTTCAAGTGGGCGAAACTGCTTTGCTTATGCAGCAATATTTGTCATGGTTTCATAAACACAAACCAAAAGCAACACAGCAGCTGTGACTTTGGAAAGTTACAGAAGGCTAAGCAAATGTGGGTATTAAAAAAATAAAATAAACAGAATTACCCCTTAAATGCACCTACCTACCTACCTACCTACCTACTAACTATTTATTTATTTATTTATTTATTTATTTGCCAGTGCATCCATTGGCCTACGCTGCAGAACTTAGCTCCGCTCCTGTCTTGACCCTGGAATTTATGATCTGCCTCTAGCGCAGAACCAGGAGGTGATGCTAAAGCTACGGGCGTGAATATGTAGACTGTGGTGGTATCTTTTCATCTGATTTCCCTCTACAAGAACACGCTCCTTGGTTTCCTGTTTCGCTCTGTGCCCATTTGTCTCTGTGTTCATGTTTCCCCCTGCCTGTGGTTTGCCTTATCAAAGGCTTCTCTCTAAGAGCGAGGATATAAAATAGCAAGCAAAGCTGTTTCTCCGCCTTTGTCTCTCTTTCACAGAAACAGGGGAGAGAAGAATGTGAAGTCAGGATGGCCGTTGCAAGCCCGGCGCTGTGTGCTTTCTTCTTCATTCTTTTTCCTGCCGTTGCTGCTGAAAGTGGCCTGGAAGACTATGCAGGCTCTGGTGAGTCATCTCATGCTTCTCTCTAAAGCGCGGAATAATTCCGAAATTCAAAATTCAGAGGATGGCGGTGTTTCAGTTTCCATGTTGCTCTGGAAACTGTGAATTCGGTGGGCTCACCTTTAAATGTGGATGGAATTGGATTGCTTCCTCCATCCCTACTCTAGAAAGTTGTATGTATGACTTCACTCTAGTATGCCATTCCTGCCCCACTTGGTAGCCCCCCTGCTCATTCTAATTGGTGGGGCCTGGACTTCCACCCACTGGGAAGGAAAGGAATCCAGTCACCCAAAATGTAACTATTAACGAATTTTGTATATTAAGCTGTAACTTATCCCAGTGGTCAGTGCTATTTTTCTGGGAAAAGAGGTGTCGGAACTCACCATGAATGCCTCCCTTGTTATCTTTATAATGCCAATGGTACCCACCTGAGAGGTGCTGGAACTGAGTTCCTGTGAGTTCCAGTTGGGGGGAGCCCTGCCAATGGTATATTTGGCTATGCCAAGCTGCCACAGAGTGGTCAGATTTGGGGCAAAACCCTCTAATCCCCACAAATAGGGCACACAGTTTTTTCCCTCCTTGACAGTATAACTTTCATGGTGTTCACACACTGACATTCAGCAAATATACAATCCCAGCACAAAAGTCAAGCTGTGCAAATAAACATGGGTACACTCTTTTACCCAAACAGTGGTCCATGTGTAGAGACATTTGTGTTCAGTGCAAAATGTGAACAAGCCTTCTGGTACTGTACTTGTTTTACCCTGGAGTTCTGCCAGAAAAGACCAGAGTTCAGCACTTCATGAATAAGCATTCATCGAAAGCTCCAGCCTTCTAGCTGAAAAGCTGCCTAGTCAGACCAGCCTTTCTAAAGAGTCAGGAACCTGCAGCCTCACAGGTTTAATTGGACTTGAGCTCCCATCAGCTCCAGCCAACATGGCCAAGGCTCAGGGGTGATGGGGTTCTGGAGGGCCACAGGAAAGAATTAGCGGCAGCCAAAATTCCCATGACTTTATTTAACCTCCTTGATAACCTGAATTCATGTCATCCTTGTTAAGACTGTTGTTGTTGTTTAGTCATTTAGTCGTGTCCGACCCTTCGTGACCCCATGGACCAGAGCACACCAGGCACTCCTGTCTTCCACTGCCTCCTGCAGTTTGGTCAAACTCATGTTGGTAGCTTTGAGAACACTGTCCAACCATCTTGTCCTCTGTCGTCCCCTTCTCCTTGTGCCCCCCATCTTTCCCAACATCAGGGTCTTTTCCAGGGAGTCTTCTCTTCTCATGAGGTGGCCAAAGTATTGGAGCCTCAGCTTCAGGATCTGTCCTTCCAGTGAGCAGTCAGGGCTGATTTCCTTCAGAATGGAGAGGTTTGATCTTCTTGCAGTCCATGGGACTCTCAAGAGTCTCCTCCAGCACCATAATTCAAAAGCATCAATTCTTCGGCAATCAGCCTTCTTTATGGTCCAGCTCTCACTTCCATACATCACTACTGGGAAAACCATAGCTTTAACTATATGGACCTTTGTTGGCAAGGTGATGTCTCTGCTTTTTAACCAGGTGCAAATGAGTACAGATCTCCTTGTATCTATGATAGTTATATCAAAGGGCCAAACTAGATGTAGTATTTCCAAAAGAAATTGCCGTTACGCTTATTTATTTTGCAAGAAAATAGCTGGTGCAGGGGAGTCTGAGCTGGATTGGGTGTGGAGATGGAGGCTTAACTTAGGGGTGGGGATCCTGTGGCTCACCAAATGTCATTGGACCCCAGCTGCCATAAGCCCCAGCCATAAACCCAACTGGAGGGATGCAAGTTTCCCAACCCTGCTTGAATCTTTTTCCCACCCACTTCCGCTGTCCCAATCCATCTTGGCCCCACACCAACTATTTGTTGTTTTACATCAGCTGCATAAGGGCAACTAAGTAGGTGGCAAATTCTAGACCCAATTCAGATGGACACCGTGTCCAATTTGGCCCAAGGAGGTGCAGATGTCTCATCCCTTGCTAAGGCTGTAGGTCCTGGTACAGCTTGGTCTGAAATGCCAAGTCCTCCTTTTCTTGTGTGCCATGCTATGCTGCAACTGGTGAGTTGCCCTTGATTTGTCATGAAGTGCACAATTCACAAGCAATGCAGGTTGCTCCCAGGTCAGACTATAGGCTGATCTAGCCTGGTGTTGTGTATACCAGCTATGGGTGAATGAATCTATCCGCTTCGATATTGCCCTGTTTCTAATTTTTCCTTTCTAAAATTGATTTCTCCACATTCCCGACGAAATTTGTCAATTATTTGTCATCATTGCTTTTAAAAAAATCCTCATGAAAATTCATCAGCATTTTAGTGCTCCTGATGAACACATTTTTCTATGCAGTTTTGACACAACTCTGTGCAAGCAGTTTCACCTAATACAGTGCATTTCAAAATAATATATGACCTGTATGCACATTTTTATCAAATATATGCATTTTAATGCTCACATTTTCTTACTACGTGCACTTTTGTGCATATTGGTTGAAGATCAGCTTTGAAAAATTCAAGGAAGTGTGACTTTCGAAGGATATTTGTGTTTTGGTTCACCTATTGGTTCTAGAAGTCTGAATTAAGTTATTTCTCATTCAAATGCAATCAAAATCAACTTTCTCTCCCATTCCCACTGGCTGCAGCTCTCAAGGGACTTCTCTGGCTGAGGTCTTACCTGCTTCCTTTTAACAAGCAATGCCGCTGTCATAACCTGGGACCTGCTTACCATGCTGCTTCGGCCAAAATCCCACCTTCCAATGAGGATCCCAGGCCCCTTCTGTATCTGGTCACCATAGCACCTATCCAGAGGTGGGGACCCTGTGGGAGCCAAAGTCCCATCAGACTACAGATCTCTTCAGCCCTGGACAGCTTAGCCCAGGCTTTCTCAACCTCGGCCCTCCAGATGTTTTTGGCCTACAGCTCCCATGATCCCTAGCTAGCAGTACCAGTGGTGAGGGATGATGGGAATTGTAGTCTCTAAACATTTGGAGGGCCAAGGTTGAGGAAGCCTGGCTTAGCCAATGGTCAGGGATGATGGGAAGTGTAGCCCAACCACATCTGAAGGGCCTCAGGTTCTCCACCCCTTTCTCAAAGCTTTCAAATTAAATTAGAGGTAGGGAACCTGTGGCTCTCCAGATGTTCATCTCCTATCATTCCCAGCCAGCATGGTCAATAAGTAGACAGAGGTGATGAGAACGGCCTTTAATGAAAGGAGGTAGCATTATTTTATTTTTGGAATATGTATTTAGGATGTTTTTAAGGAAAGGGGCTTTAACTGCGCTGCACTGTGTTTACAATCTGTAGTTTAATAAATTAGTTTTTATACTGTTTTAATTCTCTATCATTTTAATTCTATATAAAACAGTTTTATACTCTTTTAATTCTATAATAGCTTAATTGCTTTTTGTATTTCATCCATGTTGTTTTAATTTTTGAAAGCTGTCTTCAGTCCATGTCTGGCAAAAGGGCAGAATGTAAATACGGTAATGGTTGTCAGCATCAGAATGGGGATGTGCTTCTCACTTAAACTATGGTATAAATGTTTCTATTTACACATGACAGCCTTGTACATCAAGTCACCTGTGGATCCTAAAAACAGTTCTGCTGCATAGGAAACCATAAAACAACCTATTATTGAAAAAACAATTGAGCAAACTTTGCTGGAAATTCACATGAGCTAGCATTGAAGGTTTCGAGCAAAGTGAGCGAAGTGTCCACAAAAACCTACCTTCCAGCCATACGTAAGCGGCTTCTCCTAACACCTCTCACACGTCTTTACCATGTGGTGCTGAACTTCTTAATGCTGTGAATTAAAAGATGATCAACAGTGCTGTGCAATCGTTCTAGGAAACATGCAAACAAAAGGTGTAGTGCAATGACAATGAGTCATTGAAAAAATATCTGTTGTTGAAAGTTCCCTTTCTACTCTCAAGTGCCTCTTCTAGAGGGAACGCGTTGGCTAAGAGAGAAGTGACCATGCACCCCGCATCCTACCCAAAGCTGGCGCCCTCCAGATATTTTAGACTACAATTCCCATCATCCGTAGCAATCGGCCATACTGACTGGGGATGATGGGAATTTCAGTCCAGAACATCTGGAGGACACGAAGGTAGGCTGTATCAGAGGATTGTCCTCTAGTTCAGTGTTTCCCAACCTTGTGCCTCCAGCTGTTTTTGAACTACAACTCCCATCATCCCTGACTAGCAAGACCAGTGGCAAGGGATGATGGGAATTGTAGTCCAAAAACAGCTGGAGGCACAAGGTTGGGAAACACTGCTCTAGTTGAAGGACTGTCAGGGGATTTAGATTTACCAGTCCAAGTCTGGTTTGAACATAAAGAAGCATAAGAAGCAAGAACAGGAGGCACTTTGAAATTACCCCAAGGGGTGGCAAGCAGACAGAGGAAGCGCTCAGTTTCCCCCACTAGGGTAAGATGTATTGTATTCCTTAGAATCTTCAGAAAGATTTGCTTTGAATGACTAGGCTTAGAGTTGCCATATCTGAATGAGTCATGCCAGACAAATCTCATTTCTTTTATTGTTAGAGTTACAAGTTTGGTGGATCAGGGGAATGCTGTGGGCATAATGGGTCTTGATTTCAGTGCGGCTTTTGACAAAGTCCCCCATGATATAAATTATATTATTTTTATAAATTAGTGTTTATACCTACAACTTAGCACATGCAAATTAAATGCACATTAGTGCCTTGGCCCTTTTTTCTTTTTTCTTGGCAGTGCATAAGCAGCTATCCACACCACCTCCCAGCCTAGCCCCTTTTCAGCAAGCAAGCAGTAAAAATTGCATTTATGTATTTATTAAAATATGCATTTCCCACACTTTTTTAAAAAAAAGAGTACAAAAAATTAAGAAGAGATAGGACTGCAGAAAGAGTGAATTGGGTAGACTTGTCTTTAAATGTGAACTGAGCTGGATTTCATCCCCATCTCCAGCTGTGTGCCTATGCTGAATGCTAACAACACCCTCCACTCCCGCCGCCCCATACCATGGAATTTGGCGGGGCTGGGAAGGGTTAAGCACAGATGCCGGCACACAAGATTTCATGTTAGCTCAGCAAAGGCTCAAGGCAAACATGTGATTCTGCCAAGATTCAGGCAATCTGGTCAGAGGGCAACCTTGGCCCCCTGCAATCTCAATGGATATTTCTCAGCTTCCCACCACCACCATCTATAAGAAGGTAAATACAAAATGGAACCATGGACCATCAGAGAATGCAAACAGAAGGGGGAGGGGGGCTGAACTCAAAAACTAAAACATTAACTGTATATTATCAGTGCATTCCTTAAGAAGTACTTACAACTTGTCAGACTGTAGTCTGCAGCATTCCTTTTATACCCTTCTCTCCTCAGGCACCTGTTCAGAAAGTGAAATGGACATGAACTTCACGTGCGTCGTTCGAATACTAGCGATCAAAAAAAATATCTTGCTTTGCAACATCACGAAGACTGGGATGAACCTGAGTGAGGCTAACGCTCAGTTTACTCTGTAAGAAGCTTTCCAGTGCATTAAAATGTGATTACTTTTCTGTAATAATTCCTGAATCAAATTATCTTAATAATTCAATGTTCCAGTGGACCTTCTTAGAATTTCTTGATCTTGACAGTTCATCAAGAAGAATTAATCCAGCATTAGATGCTACCGCAAGGATGTGCAATAATGTTTGAAGCAGTGTTGCCATACGTCTGGTAAATCCTGGACATGTCCTCTTTTTTGGGGGGCAACATGATTCTCTGGGGGATTTTTACATTTTAAAGGAAATTTAAAAGGATTGAGAAATATCCTCTGACAACTACCTAAACAAGAGATTCCCCAACACCACATCCAACACTGTGGTGCAAGGAGTGTGCTGAAATCCTCTCCTATTCTGTATATTTAGGACCGTTAGGTTGATTGTCAGTTTCCAAAAACAGAGTCATGAATTGTCATGTTTTCATAGCATTTGAAAGCTTCAACTATTTCATTTCAGCCCTAATATCCTTCACAGGTATGGGGAAAAAACCTCCAGTTGCTTAATGGAGAGCCAGCTGCAAGGCAAATGTCCTTTCGAAAATGTTGAATTATTTAATCCCGTGGAAGTTTGCTTGAGCGTGACGACGATACAGCAATGTGTGGAATGCCAGACCTTGAAAGCAAGAGAAATCAGTGAGCTCCTTCCCAATGTTATCATGTGCATGATTTAGACTTGTTTGCAATTTTTATACCTAACAGTTACCTCTTCCAAGCCCACACTTCACCAGCGTGTTCACAAGAATATCATGGGGGACTTTGTCAAAAGCCGTACTGAAATCAAGACACATTATGCCCACATAATTCCCCTGATCCCTGATGCACACTGCCAATACATATAGCACAAATAAACACTCCATAGGCTCATGACCAGTTGAGAACTGTCACTTCCAACGCTACTAGGCTTTGCCATATCTGAATGTAGTCCCACATAACCACTTGTTGCATGAACGTTGGCTGTAGATTCACATTCACATTCCATCTCCTTTGCACAAAATCTGGAAATATGCAGTCTTCAGAAAGATTTGCTTTGAATGACTAAGACCCAGTATGGATTTCCTCAAAAATGAGTCATGCCAGACAAATCTCATTTCTTTTATTGTTAGAGTTACAAGTTTGGTGGATCAGGGGAATGCTGTGGGCATAATGGGTCTTGATTTCAGTGCGGCTTTTGACAAAGTCCCCCATGATATAAATTATATTATTTTTATAAATTAGTGTTTATACCTACAACTTAGCACATGCAAATTAAATGCACATTAGTGCCTTGGCCCTTTTTTCTTTTTTCTTGATTTCAGTGAGGTTTTTGACAAAGTCCCCCAAGATATTCCTGCAAAGACGCTGGTCAAGTGTGGGCTTGGAAGAGGTAAACTGTTAGGTAGATTTGCAGCTGGTTGACCCAACCCAAAGAGTGCTCATTAATGGTTCCTCGTCATTCTGGAAAAAAGTGACAAGTGGGGTGCCACAGCATTCTGTCCTAGGTGAGTTGTTGTTCAAAGGCTTTCTGAACAACTTGGACAACGGAATTGAGGGGGTGCTCATCAAATTTGCAGATGAAAACAAACTGGGAGGGGTAGGTAATGCTGCAGAAAACAGAATCAGGATTCAAAATGACCTTAATAGATTGGGAAACTGGGCCCCAACTAACTGAATGAATTTCAATAGGGACAGATCTCAGGTTCTACACTTAGGCAGGAATGACCAGCTGCACAAATATAAGATGGGGGGCACCTGGCTTAGCAACAGTACATGTGAAAAGGATCTAGGGATCTTAGCAGACCACAGGTTTCACAAGAGTCAAAAGTGTGATGCAGTAGCAAAAAAACAAAAGCAAAAGGATAATGCTATCCTAGGCTGCATCAACAGACATATAGTGTATTGATCCAGGGAAGTTATAGTCTTGTTCTGTTCTGCCTTGGTCAGACCACACAGAGAATACTGTGTCCAGTTCTGGGAGCGAGAATTTAAGAAAGCTATTGACAAGCTGGAACGTGTGCAGAGGTTGGCAGTTAAGATGATCAAGGGTCTGGAAACCAAGCCTTATGAGGTTCAGGATACTACCAGAAGAGGCCTATAAAGTTATATGGATTAATAGGTGCAAACAGTTGGGTAAACCTAAAGCACCATACTCTGTGGAGTTTCCTGGAAATAAGTTCCACTATGTTCATTGAGGCTTATTCCCAAGTGAATGTGTACCTGAAAGATTATTGATGGATCAATCCATCAACCTCTGATGGATGATTTAGATGGATTGGGTCCGGCATCACTTTCATTGCATGTGTGTGCCAGTATCCATACCCAGCAGAGTTACATCTCAATGCAGCTCCTTCCTTGGAAGCATCTTCAGGGTTGAAGGTACACACAGTAGACCACAAACACTCATGGAAGCCATGAAGATTCAGATTACTTGATGGGCATAAAAGCATATTGGTAGCAAATATATATAGACATTCACCACTGCTGTGGTCACGGCATGCGTAGAGCCCAACAAGAGTCTCTCTTCTTCTCTCACTGCAAGGCGCAAGCAAGAGACTCACAACAAGTTACAACAAGTTACACAGAACCATTGTTATTGGTACTTCCTGTCACACTACACATGTCCACAGAACAGCTCCCACATAAAATGTCCTTGCATAAACAAAACAATCTCAGCCTTCTGCTGCTTCTTGAAACTATTTCTTTTTTCTCCTCTGTTGTCTTTCACACACACAGAATATCCAACAAGTGCCACGTGCCTCATACACCCTACTGATCACTAACACTCCTCAGGTGAGGACCTCCTGCAAATGCCATCTTATCAGGAGGTCTGTTCTGCACAATATAGGAAACAGGCCTTTGGTGTTGTGGTACGTGCCTTTTGGAATTCTCTCCCATTAAACATTAGACAGGCGCCATCTCTGTTGTCTTTTTGGTGCCAACTGAAGACCTTCATCTTCCAACAAGTCTCCTTACTAGAGAACTTTCTCAGTCCGCTTCCATACCAGAATTCTTTTTAGATTTCTATGTTCTCATTTACAGTTAAACCTGAAGCACCATTTGACTTAGGAATTATCTACGAAGATGAGGCAGATGAGTATTCCATTAATTTCTCAACTCCACACAATGGATGGTATCTTGAGGGACATCTAACGCATGAACTAGCATACCGGCAGCAAAACAAACACTGGACTGTGAGTAAGAATGTGTCATTTCAATTGACCATAAGTGTGCTCTTTCCATTTTCAGTTCTGTATGTGTCAAAAACAGATAATATTTGAGATCTGTCTTTTAGTTGAAAGCTACATGCAGTTAGATCCAGAAAAAGTTAGTTGCACTTTGTTCCCATTATAATAAACAAGATTGGAGTTAGTCATCATGGCTAATTTTTCAAATTGTTGTCAATGAATAAAAAAAGTGGCTAAATTGCAATGCAATCCTCTGGCTCCGGCCGGGGAGGGCAGGGTACAAATAAATAGATAAATAAATGATGACGATGATGATTATGTATAACTGCTCAGGAGTAAGTCCTATTTAATTCAATGAACCTTAGGCCAATGTGTTTATAGGGTTGTGGGTGTGCTCTGGATGTAACCTGTGAAAAATATCCACTGCCTTATATATCCACAGTGGAATAATTTATGTAGAAAGTGGACTCCTTAATTTAACCCCGTAGGTGAGGGAGTTGTAAGCAGGTAGTAGAAATGGTTGAAATCAATTTGGAAAAATTATTTAACATACACTAGGAGAAAACCAGTAAATGTATTTCAGCTTATGAGAGGTGCAAGCCTAACCCACAAATGATATTAAAGGGAAACCAGAAGTACTTTACAGTGGTACCTCGGGTTACATACGCTTCAGGTTACAGACTCCGCTAACTCAGAAATAGTGCTTCAGGTTAAGAACTTTGCTTCAGGATAAGAACAGAAATCGTGTTCTGGCGGCACGGCAGCAGAAGGCCCCATTAGCTAAAGTGGTGCTTCAGTTTAAGAACAGTTTCAGGTTAAGAACGGACTTCCGGAACGAATTAAGTACTAACCCGAGGTACCACTGTATACATAAATTAATTGTGGGGAATGGAAAATACAAGGAACGGTGTAAGCAGGGTAGGGTGGGATTAGGATACAATTATATGGAAGTGTGAAACAATTAAAGCATCAGGGAAAGAGGCTATTACATAGAAGGGTTACAGATGTGAAAATTGAAATCAACTACAATTTAACTATTGCTTTAGCATACACTGGACCACTTAAATCCCTCCAGTCAAGGCTTCTAAAGCTATGACATTAAACACATTCACTGAACGCCAGAGCACTTATTTGTGACTGAGCAGTGCCAAGGCCTGGTTAAAACAAGCCTTGTGAAATTTGTATTCCAGGTCTGTCCCTCTGTTGGTTCTCAGATGGTAGACCTGTGCTCTATCTATGGGTGGAACTGGCATCCAAACAATGTCTTCTGATTCACTGCTGAAACCCTGAATTCTTTCCCTGGCTCCCTTCATGTCCTCCAGGCCTTCATTCATTGCACTGCTGCTACAACCAACTTCACAGCCCTTTCCCCATTGCATTTCTCTAAAAAAACCAAAACATTCAATGCCACATTCCCTTCAATAATATGAGTAGAACAATACAGGGGTATTTTTCAGGGCTGGTGTAACCCACACTTTCTCAGCCACTCTCTCATACAGGACGTGGGGTCAGCTCACATAAATACGGGGACCAAATCAAATTCTCTTCCATCCGTCCCTATAATCTGGATTCCAATAAAACAGCTTTGGAATGGGCTGTTGTTCCCACTGCCAGAAGGCTTCTCTTAGGCAGGAAGCTTTGAGGTAAATAAATGTTTCACTATGTGCAAAAGCTTGGAAACCTACTGGTTCTCAAAGCGATTTTTGTTTCCTGACTTTTTGATAAGCAAAAATTTATTCCCCCTTTTTAGTCCAGACAGACCGAATCCCTGACATTAAAATTTCTGGCAAAGGAATTTCAGCTGGGAACATATGAGATGAAAGCCCGGTCAAAGCCCAATGGCAAATATTTCAAGGGCACGTGGAGTGAATGGAGCTCTTCGAAATCCTTCGAAACTGCAGCAAAAAGTAAGTACAGACTTTTGCTTCACTGCAAACCAAAGTGCATCACGTGTAAGTATCTCATTACAAATATATGTTAAATGTAACGACACATCCAGTAAAGAGCTTCATTGCCGTTCAGTTCGTAAAATTCTGATTGGAGCTTGAGACCGGGGGGGGGGGGAGCCTTGTTGCATAAATTATCACTGATCTCCATACCTCAGGGGCTTAGACAAAATCATGGACGATAAAGCTATCGGTGGTCCTTGTAGCCATGTTCTCCCACCCTCTGAATACTAGTTGCTGAGCGTCCAATAACCCCTACCCCAACAGTTTAAAAGTCCACAGATTGTTTAATTAGCCAAAGGCATGGGAGAAGAGGAACTTTTTTTGGCCTGGCACCTAAAAAATGTGGTGGAGCTAATACAACATCCTCAGGCTGGCATCTGTACTGCACCAACCTCCCCAACGCCTTGATCCCCCATCCTGGTAAACAGGTCAGCAAGGCAAAATGGGAAAGTCCTGAGCGTAGGTGGGTAGAGACACTGGCGGAGATTGACTAAGATCTACTACCTGAGACCATGGTCTCCTTGTGGCTAATGGGACGGTTGGCCATGCGGTCCATTAGACTCCCTCAACAAAATGGCGGTTGCACTGGATCAAGACAAAAGGCTTTAAGCATTAGCACCTGAGCAAGAATGTGCCTGATATGGATTTATTCTTGAATGTAGAAAGCCGTGGCAATTGAGTGTGACATTTTACACCACAATTCTCTCACAGTTTCTCCTCAGAGATGAGTAGCTCTAGGGGGCAATTTTTTGCGGGGAAATGGCATGGTTCCTGATCCCTCCTGCAGTTTCTGTTTCAAAGGCAAAACCATTGGATAGGTGATGAAGTATTGAACATACGTCCAACATTCCTCAGAAAATAGGGACATTCTATTGTTAGGCCTGGGGCCTAGCAGAATCGTATTGTCTGCCAGAGGCATCTAGTCTAAACCCCTGCAATGCAGGTGTTATGTAGTGAAGTTTCACCCTGGGCCAGCAGGGGGATACTGTAGATAGTTTTCACTCAGGTCCACGTCAGTTATTTTAGGCGGGAAACTCTGGGTTGTTGTTGTTACAATGTTGACAGCCGGCTGCCTATAAAAGCAGGCCGGCTGAGCTGTTTGCTAGTCAGTTCTATTCCAGCTTACAAAATAAAGAGCTGCTTTGGAGAAATCGCTGTGTCGTCTGCTATGTCAACCCACAACCTAACAGCAGGTATATTTTGTCCAACTTGGGGCTCGAACCCACAACCCTGAGATTAAAAATCTCATGCTCTACCAAGAAGCAGAGCAACAGGTCACAACGGAGGTCTTATTTCAGCCTAGATAAAGTGAGGACCTGAGGCAGGACATGAACAGGTTGGAGGTCTGGCACTGGACAGGTATGGAGGGCAGCTGAGGAACTAGCTGGGAGGGAAAGACTTTATAGCACCTAATGTGATGTCAGCTGGCAGTACTTAAGCTGCGACTGTAGCCTAGAGAGTTCCTTTGTCCCTATAGGCCTAGCCTGGCTGCTGAGAGCTGGTAGCACAGGAAGTAATGTTGTCTGCAACAAGTTCTGGTTCAAAACACACATCCTTGGCATACATGTTTAGTGTCATATCTAGTTTGGTTCTCAGTCATCATCATCATCGTCGTCTATAAGCCTGTTTGGTTTTTGTTTTCTCAGGTTATAATAGCAACATTAGAGAGGTGACTGCATCCATTTTATGCTTCATTGCGCTCTTCGCTGTGATCGCTCTGATCCCAATACTTTGGAAAAACAGGTAATCCTAAACACTCTTCATCAAAAGACTGGTCCTAAGAACACAATTCACTTCTGGAATTTCCTCCCATGCAAACCTTCATGTTGTGAAACCTTCATGTTGTGACGTTGCAAAAAGCAGAAAACATGGAGTCAGTACAAACTAACGGCTGTTTCAGACATGAAGTTCATTGTAGCTACAATAACTGCAAACCCAGAAATGTAATGAGAGGTGCTTCTCAAAAGAGATGTGTTACCATAAGGAGGTGGTCTTGTGCACCGGCTCTCAATTCCTATACTAGTAAGGGTAAAGGTAAAGGGGACCCCTGACCATTAGGTCCAGTCATGACCGACTCTGGGGTTGCGCACTCATCTCGCTCTATAGGCCGAGGGAGCTGGCGTTTGTCCGCAGACAGCTTCCGGGTCATGTGGCCAGCATGACTAAGCCACTTCTGGCGAACCAGAGCAGCGCACAGAAATGCCATTTACCTTCCCGCCGGACCGGTACCTATTTATCTACTTGCACTTTGACATGCTTTCGAACTGCTAGGTTGGCAGGAGCAGGGACCGAACAATGGGAGCTCACCCTGTCGCAGGGATTTGAACTGCTGACCTTCTGATCGGCAAGTCCTAGGCTCTGTGGTTTAACCTATACTAGTACAGGTGGACAAATCACAGCAAGCAGTTGGGGGTTGGCATAGTTGACTGCTGGCCAGGACTGTTTTGTGTGGAAGAACTTCCACAGATGGTCCAACCACTAACTGTGCAATGCACAAGGGGTTTAGGATATGGCATAACCAGGGTTTCACTGGTACAAGGGAGCCTACACTGGCAAAAATATCCCCAACTTTTAACTCAGGGGCTGCCTAATGAGCAGAACCCACCGCCAATCTGTCTGGTGCAACATCCCTAAAAGTGGCATGCCAGGATGAGTTTGCTCAAAATATATCTCCAGTGGATTGTAGACACTGGGTTTTCCATCCACATCTGAAAGTTTCATTGGTAGAATCCAGTATAGAATAAGATATTCAGTAAGAGGTTAGGCCTGCAATGTTCCTCACTGAGGAAAAGCGACTCTCCAATGGAGCTGCCCAAAAGATGTTCCCAGCAGGTTCTACTGCCACAGAATTTTATGGATTTAGAAAGCTGGGAACAACATTTCCATGGAGGGCTGTTGGTGTTCTTCATGGCTCATTCACAAGCAATGTTGTAAGAATGTTCGTCATCACTTCCTTTATGGCGTTATCTCTTCTTTTTTCCAGAATAAAGCCTGCTGTGTGGCCCACCCTCCCTAACCACAAGAAAACTTTGGATAAACTCTGCCACAAACTAAGAAAGGTTGGTGCTTTTGCCTCCTCTCATTGCAGGATAGTAGAAACTAGTACCATCAAGTCCTTAGCAGTTTTGTGTGGCAGGATGGGGGTTGGGGCGGATTTTCTCCCATTATCAGTTTTCTTCCTTGTAAAAATTGCCTTTTCTTTATTGGCTATATTTAAAAAAAAAACCAAAAAGATTCATATACCTCTTAATTGATGAAAGCTTTCAAGCCATTTATATAAAACAATATAAAATATGGATGTGGGAAAAATCAAACTTTAAAAACAAGTAGATCCGAAGTATATCAAAACGTAGATAATATTTGCAGTTTTAAAACTGATATGTATAATAAAACTACATGTCTGGGTAGGCTTCCTGTCAGCTTTGGTGGAAGTGCAGTGGCAGAAGTGCAAGATTAGTTCAACCACTGCACTCTCTGGTCTCTCCACTGCCTCACTCTTCCAATAAGCACTGTATTGGGGCTGATTGGAGTCCAGGCATATTAAGCAAATTAGGATTAAAAGATATGTGTATTTGGAGAAACGCATACTGAAGTCCTGACGAATTTTCATAAGGGTTGGTTTTTGTTGTTGTTGTTCTTGCAAACTGATGCAGGAATGTAAGAATGAGAAAATGAAAGACAGCACAATCAACAGACTTGCCTTTCCCCAGCCACAGCAGTGACGCCCTTATTCCGATTCCATAAAGGAGAGCTCTTAGGGCTAGGAAAGTATCTCACAAACCTTTACTTTCCAATGGAGGAGGTTTCATGTGGTTTCTCAGGCTGTGGTACTTCCCACATAGGAAATTTACCGCCTGCGAAGCTCTTTCACCCTGAACTGGGTGGGTGGTCTTCTTCGTCACTCTCTCCCAGCCCTCATTTCCTATCCATAAAATGTGGGAAACAGAAAATGAATAATGGCTTGTTCATTTTGAGGATGAACTAGAGGAGGGCCCAGAACCGCTCAGCACTTGGGAAGTTCTCTCAGTAGAAACGATTATTGTTTATTTCAGCTGTTTAAGTGGAATGCATGCCGAGAGCTCAAAGTGCAGTCTCGTTTACCCTGAGCAGTAAATCTGCCAAGAGGGCCAGTGTTACAATCTCTGAACAGGCTGGGAGGACACAGCTTGCCAGTGGCGTAGCATGGGTTGTCAGCACCCAGGGCAAGGCAAGTAATTTGCGCCCCCTAACCCATGGATTTGTGCCCCCTAACCCGTGGATTTGTGCCCCCTAACCCTAACCCCCAGATGTTGTGCCCGGTGCGGCCGGCCCCCCCTGCACCCCCCATGCTACGCCACTGCAGCTTGCCTGAGGCGGCCCATCAGTGCCGGATTTACGTATAAGCTAAACAAGCTATAGCTTAGGGCCCCACTCTCTTGGGAGCCCCCAAACAAATTTAAAGGGGGAAAAACTGGATGCACATTTCCAAAATACAAGCTGAAAAACAAATAAAATAAAACCTACATGCAGCAACAATGTTTGGTTTGGTTTGGTTTGGTTTGGTTTGGTTTGGTTTGGTTTGGTTTTGTGTTGTGTAGGCCCCTCTTTGTTATGTACAAATGGCTTTAGATACCTATTAGGTCCAACAAAATGAACTGGACTCATTGGCAGGTTTTGAATAAACATACACAAATTTATTATTGGTAACATATAGATAGATAAATTAAGGATCTTTAAAATTTTATAATATGCAGAGAATAACTCGTGTTGAAAAAACAGAGAGAGGAGCTGAGGGAAGTCTGGGGGGGTGGGGGGTTTCTTTTATGGAGGGGTGGGTTAAATAGGGGGGAAATGAGGATGACATGTTTTTGATAAATTGTTATGTTGAAATTCCTAACAAATATATATATATATTTTAAAAAGATACCTATTAGGTCCATAAATCACCATATAGCATATATTCAACACAAAAAACAGCGACAAATTGTTGTTGACAGTTGACAGCGGGACATATAAAGGACCCCATTACCTTCAGTAGCTTAGGGCCTCATCAAACCTAATCCGGCCCTGCTGTCCATAGAGGCCTACTCATGCCGTAGACTCAGAAGGCAGAATGCTGAGGTGGTAGAATGACCTGCTCCTTCAAGTTAAAAACTCCCAACAAATTATAAATCCATACACCAGTCAAAGCCCACTGTGCCATGAGATGTTAGTTTCCATTTGCACACAGTTTTGTTTTGCTTTCACATCTAGAAGTAGCATTCTCCACCTGTAGTCTGAAGTGGTGCAGTCCATTCTCTCTCTTTTTCATATTAATTTTTATTAGATTTTTCAAAGGTTTTAACAAATTTACATCACAAAAAACTATAACAGTCACTTATATTTTTCTTTTTGACTTCCCACCCCTCCCCTGTCACATGAAATATCCCCGTATCCTGGTAGAATTCCGAAGTAAGCTTCTTCAGTCCCGAGAGTTTGGAATACGTCCCCATCCATAAGGTGGATAGCATTCGGGCCAAGTCAGAACGTTTGCTGCTTGCCTGGGATTTTGATGTTCCAGAAAAGATGGGGAGAGGACTGGAACAAAAGAACCTTGTTCATATCAACCATGGGTGGCTGAAACTGCCTCTGGCATATGAAGGAATGTGGCCGGCTGAGACACTGGATAAGCATGTGGACAGAAGACTCCTCGCTCCTGAGGATGACACATTAATCAATGCCAACCCATACGAGAAAGGTGGTATTGGAGACCAAGATGGCGGTAGTGATGCTCTCCTCAACCATGCCAGTTCTACGCATCCCGCTGCTATCCTGCCTGGACCTGAGTCTGATAACAACTGTCTTCAAGCTTACGCAGATGTAACAGTTCCAAATAAAGAAGACGCCTATGTCACAATGGCGAGTTTTTTCGAAAACAAGGGGAATTTTCAAAACTAGCAGTTCTGGCACATGGCATGATTGGGCTCTCCAAGTATCATTTTTGGGCATTGACCAGATCAGTGAGAAGATTACACCAGTCTTGAAGTTAGCCACTAGCCTGGTAACCATAGGTGACTCGGAATTCCATGCCGGCGAGTGCTCCCTGCATGGAAACCTTGGGGGTTGCTCAAGGAAATAAGTCTTGTTGTCAGTGTCCAGCTTCTGTCAGCCATCAGCAAGCGACTTTTCACAGAATCATAGAATTGCAGAGTTGGAATTGCGAGGGTCATCTAATCCAACCCCCTGCAATGCAGGAATCCTGCCCGCAGCCATCCCTGGGTGGGCTCGAACCTTTTTCCAGGCTAGTAACTTTTGTGGACTTGTTTGCAAGGCTGAATTACATGACCTGGTTTTCCATGCTGGCATCTCTTGCCCTGCCCTGACTCTGAAGTTTGCTGCTCAGCTTTGTAATTGAGGTGGGCCAGGGACAGGTTCTGGTTTTCTCATCATTGTAGCAACACTGGGAAGCTGCACCAGCAGAACCACCGCCTGCTTCAAAGCTCTTGAATGAAAAAGTACTATAGGTCAGGTGGGATCTGAAAAACCTATATTTTAGCCTAGCCTCCAGTCTTAGGCAGCAGTGCTTCCAAATACCAGGAGGGGAAAATGTTCTTGTGCTCAGGTTATGCTTGCAGGTTTCCCCCAGGCACCTGGTTGGCTCATCAGAACAGGATATTGGATTCAATGGGCCACAGGGCCTGATCCAGCAGGTCTTCTTGTGTTCTTATGTCTGCATTTAGCTATTTCCCTAAGGTCAAGTTGTCTGTTGCTGTAAACACGAGTCACTGAAAATATTTTCTTCTGAGCAATGCAGTAAAAATGCTCTGGAAAGAACAGGTACTTACAATAGTAAGTTTGTCAGTTTTTTCAATGGAGACTTGCCAGAATAAGGGCTGCATTCTAAAATCATTGATGTGTACAAAACACTGGGATGTTTGCAGAGATTTCATTAAACCCAGACAAGTTTGCACCTCCAGAATATTGGATCGCACCGCTTTGGAGCTTTTAGGACACCAATTGGCTGTATCCACCACCTCAATTGACTTTTGTGAAGAAACAGCCGAAAAGTTGCACAAGAGCACGTTCGTCGAAATGGGGTTTCCATGGGAGAGGCTGCCAATGATTTGTACACACTCGGGGGGGGGGGGTTTAGCCTTGCTGCAAAAATCCAGTTCTCCAGTAATCCTGAAAAGAGTGGCTGACAGTAGAAATATTTTTGATCTT
This sequence comes from Podarcis gaigeae, assembly GCF_964106915.1. Lineage (NCBI taxonomy): Eukaryota > Metazoa > Chordata > Lepidosauria > Squamata > Lacertidae > Podarcis > Podarcis gaigeae. The sequence continues at coordinate 47,971,807 of NC_139687.1, read as the reverse complement.
TTAACAGCTCTATTCCAAATCGGTCTGGCACATGTCATGCTGTTGAATTGTGTAGGATTTTTATTATTATTATTGCAAAGGTGGCTCCTGGCTGATCAACATAGCTCTGATAGATGGATCTGCCCTTTATTAATTTGTCTAATCCTCTTAAGAACACAAGAACAGCCCTGATGGATCCGGCCAGTGGCCCATCTAGTTCACCATGTTGTTCTCATAGTGGCTAAACAGGTGCCTGCAAGCAGAACCTAAGCGCAACAGTTCTTAGTGGTTGGCATCGCAACTTCGGCAATGAATTCTGTGTATGAATTGTGTGTTGTGTGAATAACTCTTGGTTACATATGTTACTTCACCGGTGCATTTTATATGTACTGGTTGATACAGCTATCAATTCATTGCCTGCTACTGTAGCAACAGTTAAAACTTGAATTCTGTCATGAATTGCTGCTTATTTTCTCACAAGGCCAAGGATCCGGGAGGCTGACAGTGCAAACCAGTGCGTATCTGCTCAGCCACATTCCAAACATTTGCTGTTTACTGATGATACAGATAGGTAGCCGTGTTGGTCTGCCATAGTCAAAACAAAAAAAAATCCTTCCAGTAGCACCTTAAAGACCAACTAAGTCAGTTCTTGGTATGAGCTTTCGTGTGCATGCACACTTCTTCAGATAACTCAGATGACTTAGTTGGTCTTTAAGGTGCTACTGGAAGGAATTTTTTTTGTTTTTACTGATGATACGTTTTTGCTGCTGAAGATTTTGCTGAAAATGTATTGGGTTGGATATAAAGATTACTGTGTGGTTTTTATTGCAGCGTATTGATATTCTTTCTGATTTTATGGGCCAGAAGGGGCACATTCAGCTTCTAATATATATGTGTTTGTGTTTGTGTGTGTATATAAACATAAACACACAGACGCACCCGGACGTATACAGATATGCTAGAATTTGCTAGAATGTATATGTGCTCATCTTTCTACCAGTGAAAAAGGTCTCAGGCATTTGAAAATGTTTTACATTATTTTTTTTATGTATGTTTGAAAATGAAAATGAAGTAAACTCTTGGCGTCAGTGTTACCCAGTGAATGCAGTTTTAATTCATATGCACTTGACATTACTAAGGAGCACCAGAAGCGGTTTTTTCTTTCTCTCCTCCCTGCCTCACTGAAAGGCAATGAGTCATCCTACCAACAGCCCGTTTAATTGTTTTGCTGACATACTGGACCATAAAAATCTGTATAAATCCAGGGACTTTGGAAGCAAGGGGGTCACGTAGATTTCTGAGCCAAAGCAGATTCCATATGCAAAAGGAGAAATGGCAGGTAAAAACCAAAAGATGCACTCTGGCAAGGATTTCATCACTCGTCTTTTTTACTTCAGGTGCCCATCTTCCTGGGGGGAAACTAATTGTGGCTTCAGCAATCAGAGTGGGTTGCATTTCAACACTGGCTTTGCTTTAGCAGAAAGTACTTCTGCTTGCAAGGGATGCGGGTGGCGCTGTGGGTTAAACCACAGAGCCTAGGACTTGCTGATCAGTAGGTCAGTGGTTCGAATCCCCGTGATGGGGGACCCTTTGTTCGGTCCCTGCTCCTGCCAATTTAACAGTTTGAAAGCACATAAAAGTGCAAGTAGATAAATAGGTACCACTGCGGCGGGAAGGTAAATGGCGTTTCCATGCACTGCTCTGGTTCGCCAGAAGTGGCTTAGTCATGCTAGCCACATGACCCGGAAGCTATACGCCGGCTCCTTCAGCCAGTAAAGCGAGATGAGCGCCGCAATCCCAGAGTCAGCCACGACTGGACCTAATGGTCAGGGGTCCCTTTGCCTTTACCTACTTCTGCTTGCACAAGTCGAAGCACCCCATTTTTACCATTCTGCCCTCCACTCACCTACCACAAACCTGTGCATCAGTCTCCATGCTGACAAGTGGGTCCCCCACAATCCTCAGGAACAGCTTTTCAGTGGAAAGGGAAATTAAGTGGGTATGAGGGATCAACAAAATTCGGGTGCCCGGCCTTGTTCATGCACAAAGTCAGGAGTGGGGAACCACAAATGCAGCCCTCCAAGCTTTTCTATCTGGCCCTCACATTCTCCCCAGTCCTCACACCCCTCTCCTCAGACCAGACCCCTCACTGGGCTTGCTTCCAACCCAGGTGTTTTTTGCCTGGATGAAAATGTCCTTCAGCTCTGATAACGCCTCTTGCTTGTCTAACTAGAGCAGGGGTCAGCAACCTATTTCAGCCGTGGGCCGGTCCACTGTCCCTCAGACCTCGTGGGGGGGCCGGACTATATTGGGGGGGGATGAACAAATTCCTATGCCCCACAAATAACCCAGAGATACATTTTAAATAAAAGCACACATTCTACTCTTGTAAAAACACACTGATTCCTGGACCATCTGCGGGCCAGATTGAGAAGGCGAATGGGCCACATCCGGCCCTCGGGCCTTAGGTTGCCTACCCCTGGACTAGAGGATATAGAGGGTTGTGTGAATGTGTGTGCAGACTCTAGCCTGCTGCATACAAAGGTAACTTCTTCACTTGTTGCTCCACCCACTTTTGCCTCTGGCTCCACCCACCACTGCCATGTGGGCCCCCTGGAAGGTTGGCCAGAAGGGAGTGTGGCCCTGGGGAGTGTGAAAAAGCTTCCTCGCCCCTGCACTAAGGCAAAACCAATCTTTGGATGCAACCCAGCATTCCCAACCTTGTGTTTGCTGAACAATGTACAGGGAGGAATTTCAGGTGTGATGCTTCCCCACCCACCACTTTTCTTCCTGCAACCCCTCCCCAGATATTGCTTCCCCCTCTTATTACTGATCTCAGAGCCTGACTGAGGGGGTAGTAATGAGGCTAGGAAACTGGGGGCAAGGAAAGGAGTTGAGGAAAAGCAGCAGGTGGAGGAAGGGCTTATCATCCCTGACTCAAGCAGTACTTCTGTCCTCCTGACCCCTGTTCACATTTGTTACATTAGGAATCCCTGTTTGCTGAAACGAAAAGCACAGTTCCTCAGTGAGATCAGTCTTCGCAAAATAATAGGCGCGGTGATAATTTTGGCTATTGCTTCTTCTAATTCACTCCTAGGAATGGTGCAGCTGGTTACTGCTCTAAATACAGCAGCACTGTCCTGTATATGATGAGGCTTAGGAGATGTTTACAATGACAACAGCAGCAGCAGCACTTTGCATTACAATAACAAAATCAGATTTTCCAAGCGTTTTTCATCATCACAATGAAGTAGACATCTGTGTCTATTGAAGCGCTGACACCTGCGTAATAGTTCATAAATTCTTCTGGTGTAACCTAAAGTAGAGGAATTGTAAAGGAAAAAAATTAATATCTTCATTTGTCTCGCCTTGTCTTACCACAGACAAGAAATTGCTCCACATGGAATATGTATTGATGCCTTTCCCTCCAGATGTTTTGGACTATAACTCCCATCATCCCTCACCACTGAGTCCTCCTGTCTGGAACCAATGGAGGTTGTAGTCCAACTACATCTAGAAGGCATCTGGTTTTCAGAAGGAACCTTATCAGAAAGGGGGAAATGCGGAGTCCATGACAGCAGAAAATAAAAAGCTGAACATGAGATGGGAATTCCCATTATGGAGTCCTTCTTTCCCTTTCCCTACAGGAAAGAACACCTCATGAGGGTCATCCAGCTATTATTTGCAATGGAAGGCCTTATTAGTAAAAGGCACATTGAGCAAGCAGATGCGTTGATCCTCCTTAGAGTCCCAGGGCACTGGAACATAGAAAACAGTTGTGTTGAAGGATAATGGTAAAAAAAAGTGGGATGTAAAAGCCATAGGAATTTTGCATGTTAAGGCGTACAAACACAAAGGTTGTCTCCTCCACTTCTGCTCACTGGTCAAACCCCCACGGAGTTCACATATCCCATTCCCACCCCCACCCCCATCCGACTAATGTTCATGAAAGAGCAAGGGTATAAGAAGAGCTTGCTGGATCAGGCCCATCTAGTCCAGCATCCTGTTCTCGCAGCAGCCAGCCAGATGCCTGTGAAAAACCTGCACGCAGGACCAGAAAGCAATAGCTTCCGCCTGTGGTTTCCAGCAACTGGAATTCAGAAGCCAGTCAGCATCCATCTGCATCATGGCTAGTAAAGGTAAAGGTAAAGGGACCCCTGGCCATTAGGTCCAGTCGTGACCGACTCTGGGGTTGCAGCGCTCATCTCGCTTTATTGGCCGAGGGAGCCGGCGTACAGCTTCCGGGTCATGTGGCCAGCATGACTAAGCCGCTTCTGGTGAACCAGAGCAGCGCACGGAAACGCCGTTTACCTTCCTGCTGGAGCGGTACCTATTTATCTACTTGCACTTTGATGTGCTTTTGAACTGCTAGGTTGGCTGGAGCTGGGACCGAGCATCGGGAGCTCACCCCATCGCGGGATTCGAACCACCAACCTTCTGGTTGGCAAGTCCTAGGCGCTGTGGTTTAACCCACAGCGCCACCCTTTAACCCACAGCGCCACCCATCATGGCTAGTAGCTATGCCTAATTTTCTGCACTGTGTGTAATTATTGTGCCAACTGTCTTGTTCTTTAAAGCAAAACCCTTAAATGTTACAAAGGCGCCACCTTTCTGTCAACCTGCAATATTTCACTTGCCTGTCCATCTTTATCATAAGGCGAATCAAAGTTATCCAGAAACAGCCTGAAAACTTGCTCTTCAGACCATTCCCCATTCTGGTACTTGGGATGGTGTTTTGCATTGTAGACTCCTCGTAAATCTTCAATGGTGACAATCCCATCCCCGGTCTTGTCTAGCTTTCGAAAGGCTTGCATGATGACTTCTTTTCTTGCGTTAGACATGGGAGGCTTTAAAACAACAACACCAACAAATGAACATAGTAAAGTCATTGGATCGTCACCCATGTCCAGCAGGGTCTTTGTACCGACCAACGCTATTACTGTAATAAAAATATCGGCAGATTGGCTGCATTTCCTTTAATGTGTTCATAGGGCTTTGGGTCACCAAAAGGAAGGTTGCAGGACCCATTTGATCATAAAGGACTTATATCCTGCTTTATAGACCTGGGATAAATGATAGAAAGGATAGGAATGCCGATTCACCATTGGAAGACTGTGTTCATAAAATCAGAGGGGTTGCCATCTGCAGGAAAAGCAACATAGTTGTATGGTACCTCACAGACTAATATATTTATTACGGTATAATCATTTGTGATCAGGGTTTTAAATTGTACGGAGAGACTTCGTGAGTACAGGAAGTTCAGAGGTTTGCCCTCCAACTTGTGGAGGCCACTCTCAGCCCCACTTTCCCCCCACAAGGGGGGAAATGTAATACCAGAAGGAGGCTAGTTTGCATACAGTTAGATGGGCAGGCATAAAATCCTGTTCACATGACAACCAAGCAGTGTTTGAGGCAGAATATAAGCCTCACTTCTCTCTCTCCCCCCCCCCCCCAAATTCTGACTGTGAAATGTTAAAGTGTGGCTTATATTCGCGACCTTATGGTATGCAGCCAGGAGAGCATGGCAAACAGCACCAGGAGTGTGGCAAAGCAGCGCCCGCCCTGTGCATAGTCCCCGTCTTCCCCCAAGGCCGCCGCCAACGCAGCACAGCCCCCCCTCCCCAGTATGCAGCCAGGAGCAGCAAGGAAGGGAGCAGCTTATATTTGGGTATTTTCCCTTTTTTTTCTCCCCTCCTCCAATTTTAAAGGTGCGATTTATATTCGGGTGTGGCTTATATTCGAGCCAATACGGTAGCTATTGCCTGTTTCACATGTAATGGGAAGCCATTGTTAACATTAACCAAAGTTTATAAGCCAACAACAAACCATGGCCTATGTGTGTGGTTTGTTTGTGACTAATAAACCATGGTTAAGCTGCTGAACAGAGTCCAGGTGATCACAGTAAGCCATTGTTTATTAAACAATGGTTAAATTATATTTTTGTTACACTTAAGACCAGTGCTTTTTCCAAAAAATGTTTAGAGGTACTCTCATTTTCCTGCTTATATTCAAATACTGCCCCTCAATGAGGCCAAACTTAGATTCACAAAATGCTTAGGGGCACGAGCCCCGCTGTGTCCCACCAGAAAAAAAGCACTGCTTAAGATGCGGGTGGTGCTGTGGGTTAAACCACAGAGCCTAGGACTTGCCGATCAGAAGGTTAGCGGTTCGAATCCCGGCGATGGGGCGAGCTCCCATTGCTTGGTCCCTGCTCCTGCCAACCTAGCAGTTTGAAAGTATGTCAAAGTGCAAGTAGATAAATAGGTACTGCTCCAGCGGGAAGGTAAACAGCATTTCCGTGCGCTGCTCTGGTTCTCCAGAAGCGGCTTAGTCATGCCAGCCACATGACCCGGAAGCTGTACGCCAGCTCCCTCAGCCAATAAAGCGAGATGAGCGCCTCAACCCCAGAGTCGGCCATGATTGGACCTAATGGTCAGGGGTCTCTTTACCTTTACCTTTAAGACCTTTTTGCACTAAAGTTACCATTCTATATTTCTATGACACAGAAAGCATTTCTTTTAAAAATAAAATAAAATAAAATAGCTTTACCCTTAATGTTATGAGAAATTCATCAAAGTCTATTGTTCCACTCCCATCTTTATCAAAGATCTTGAAGATCTTTTCAGCTTCGTCTTTGTCAATCATCACAGCGTAATCATTGAGGCCTTTCAAGAACTCTTTGAAATCGATAGTCCTGCTGTTGTCATCATCCATGATTCGAAAGACCCTGAAGAAAAGAAGGGCCACTTTGAAGAAAAGAGTAATAAAATAAAAGAGGATGGAAGAGGAATAGAGAGCAGACACTGATATCAAGAAGTTAGGACACAGGCATTCAAGAGAAAAGAAACAACACAATCCTTTTTCATCCAGTAGGGCAGCTCAGTCAGCTCCTATGTAAAAATAAATAAATGTGTAGCATTCATCTGAACTGTTTCCATTCCATCCTCCCTCTCTCTTTCTCCTTTTGTGTCATGCCTTTTAGATTACAAAGGACCTGTCTTGTTCTAACTGTATATAAGTCATTCACGGAGCCCTATCGGCCAAAGACTAGCATACCAATAAGTAAATCTGGACTCTGTTTTCAGATATTGCAAATGAAATGTGCAGCTTCAAGTCCTATAGTCCCCCAAATAGTTAATAGTTAATGTTATTTCTAAGGTTCAAGGCAGTTGCTTGAGTTTGCTACAGAAAAAAAGCCTACTTTCATTGCTTTAACTCATCATCAGTACTTCTGTGCTGTTATTGACAATCATGCATTTTATGCTGCCTTTTGCAAGCTACAGTTGAATAGTTTTGCCCTAAGTGATGCTGTTAGGGGCCTATGACTTTCCTTCCCTCATTCCTCATTTTCCAAGCCCTCTTACCATTGCCTTCAGCCCATTTCTGCAATGCAGGGGGGTTGGACTAGATAACTCACTGGGTCCCTTCCAACTCTACAGTTATTGTCAGGACTGCCGCTAGGTCCCAGCTCACAGAGGACCAACGCCCAGTGGATATTATATACAAAAGTCTTTATTGAAGTTTAGTTTCCATTTCCAAGCTCTGGGCGCGCAGGCCCACGTCTTAACGCTAGACCGGCTAAGTCCCCTCTGACTCACTGCTCCACCCACACCAGTTTAAGATTCTAGCCCGGCTCCACCTCTTGCGCTGCTCTTTCCTGCGTTGGGTCCTTCTGCCCTCTGGGGTTCCCTCCTTCCTGGACTCCTCTGACGCGGAGCCTCCTGAGTCTTGCCCCTCCCTCCGGCGGGCTTTAGGACCTGGCTCCCTTCCCGGGCTCCCCGCTGTGCCGCGCTCCTGTACATTTGAACTTGGCGCGCGCGCCCAGCCGGTGACTTTCCTTCTGACCGTTTCCCCGCTTCCTGATGTGGGTGTTGCCAAACCTGACTCCTCTCCTCCCTCTGGTGGTGAGGACACTGGTCCCGACTCCTGGGACTCCCCCTCCCCACTGCGCTCTGGTGGAGACGCTGGCCCTGATCTCCAGCTGCTGTTCAGGGACTCCCCGCTGGCCCCTCCCTCTTGAGGTTTCTCCCTTGGAATCTCCCTTGCTCTGGCCACCGGCGCTCCCTTCTGTGAGTCCTCCGATTCGCTAGAGAGGCTTGTGGAATAACTCTGGCCACTGTCACTGCCTGCGCCCCCCTCGTACTCCTCCTCCTCACTCTCCATTTGCTCCCCCTCCTGTGTCTCTCCTTCTGAACCCCTGACAGTTATATTTAACATTACGTGAGTTCATGAGCTGTGAAGTGAATTCAGGTGTAATGAGGCCCCTGCAGCCTTCAACTGGTTCAGGTAAGTATTTTCTCTTTCTTGACAGTTTGGCTGCCTCATAACATCAGTGCTTGAGGGCCTCTTGAAACAGAACACGGAAATCCAAATGTCTATTAAGCAAGGCCAGCTGTGCTTCAGTAATCTCCTGGCCTACAGAAGAATGTCGGCTGGTTTAATAATTTACCTCATGAACTCATTTTACCTGGCGAGGCCTTTGATGCCAGCAGAGCCCCTTGCTAGGCACTGAAGGCGAAGTCTCTCGATTGGATCTGTAGTTTTGGCAAGGTCTCTTTTGGCCCGGATTGCCATCTCCCGGTCGTGTCTTGCTGTGCCGGGCATCTAGGAGAGAAAAAAATGGCAAAAATGTTGGCAACCCTACTCATAAGAAGGAGCTTCATTTACTAGAGTGAAGATGTTCTGTTTGTATGTCCACAAAAAGGGCATATACATATCTGAGTCTGGTTGCAAAGGCTTTTGCAAGGGGAGTTTTAAAAATAAAACAGAATGGATGAATGTAAAAATGCAATGGATGAATTCTGAGATGCAATGTGTGAGTCAGTCAACTGAAGAAAAGGATTCAGTCACAATATTCGGCCACTTTTCCAGAATGTATAAGTTTTGTAGAATTTTATGTGCGTCGTTTGTCAGGCTTGGAGGGCGGCTTCCTCAAACCTGGCCGTGTCTCTGCAGCAACGGAGGTTCGGTGAATAGTAATTTACAAAGTATACAACCAGAGCTTCCGAATGTTTGCTTGAAAATGACTCCTCCTATATTTCACTGAAGCTTATTACCAAATCTGTGCATTATGTTGCAGCCTAAATGATTTAGCATCTCTTCACTTGGGAAATCTCTCATTTGGCAGAGGACAGATCTGGCATAGATCTTTTCCCATCCATCATCAAGATTCCCTTTGCTAAATAATCCAGAATATAAATCTCTGTGTGTGTTGGAGTGAAAAGAAAAGGAGGATTTCTTCAAAGTGTGTATGTACAACTCAAGAATGTTTTCAAAATATGCAAAATATGTTCTGCTGTTATATCTAGCTAGCGTGAAATGTAGATTTCTTTTTTCCCCAAAACAGCCAATTAATGAATTCTCAGAAATGGTTTTGCAACCCTCTGATAGGATCAGTCCAAAAGGTCATTGTGCTAAATGGGAATTTCAACCTTCCCTTGAGAAGAAATACAAAGATCTACTAAGAACATAGTACAAACATATTAGGTTTTGAATGATGCACACATTTTTTCCTCAGTGTAGCAACACATCTTAGACTTGGAAACCCAAGATGCTGCTGTAAGTAGTATTTAAAAAGTGGAAATCTTCTCCAAAATGCTAATTAATAATATATACATATAATTTATAGGTTAAGATAGCCCCCCCCAAACAGAAATGGACTGGACTGGCAGCTGAACCTTACTTCAACACTGGTGATGGAGCATCCTCCTCCACAAAACCTCAGGCAGTAGACCAAACAAGGGGTGCCAGGGCAAACCATTTGGGAATAGAAAGGGGGGTTTTCTACCCTGACTCAAAACAAAACATAATATTGATCTCCCCACTTTCATGTGGGATTTCTGTGTTCCACAGACTCTTTTCACAGCACATTTAAAAACATCTTTCTTTTTTTACTATGTCCCTAGTCCATGTCAACTTCATTGTCAGCATACTCTCTAAGTTTGTCAAATAATAATAATATTATAATAATTTATTACTTATACTCCGACCATCTGGCTGGGCCTCCTCAGTCACTCTGGGCAGCTTCCAACAGGATATTGAAAACACAATAAAGCATCAAACATTAAAAACTTCCCATAACAGGGCTGCCTTCAGAGATCTTCTAAAAGTCAGATAGTAGTTTATTTCCTTGATATCTGGTGGGAGGGCATTCCACAGGGAGGGCCCCACTACTGAGAAGGCCCTCTGCCTGGTCCTCTCTCATATATTTCTCTCTGCTTAATTTCTCCTTGGCCCAATCTTTTTCATATTGTGGAAGTCTCATTTTTCGTTTGTCTCTTGTATATTTTTTTAAAAATATTTATATTGTTCTTTTTTCTTTATACGTTTCTTGGACAAGACTTTTCTGACAAAACGTTTAATGTTTAAAAAGAAAGTACCATACTTTTCCGTGTATAAGACTAGGTTTTTTTACTTTAAAATAAGGTAAAAAATCTGGGGGCATCTTATACACGGAGAATGCATATGCCCATTTTCTAAATTTGGGGTCCCCAAAAGTAGGGGATGTCTTATACATGGGTGCGTCTTATACACCGAAAAATACAGTAGTTTCCAAAGGGATTGTGAATATAATCCTGTGGCAATTTTTAAAAGAAAAGAAAAATGTTCAAAGCACTTCTGCACCTAAGAAACTTAACAACAACCCCATCCTTTTTTGTTGGGGTCAGGGGTTGATTTGGGCCGAGATGTTCCTTTACTGAGCTTGGCTGGCCTCCACTTGCAGATTGATGCCAGCATCATTCCACTGCTGCTAAGATCCTGCTTCCATCCACTGAAGTTGCAGGTGGATCAAAGGCAGCCAGTGGAAAGCCCTGAAATAGGATGTTTAGGGGTAGGGGTGAGAGCAGCTGAGTTGCCCCGGGATCCATTGGATCTCTAGCAGGCCCCACTGCTATCACAAGACAGCATCAGGCCTGAACTGGGTTCAATCACTATGCCAGCTTCAGATTGGTGCAGCAACCTGCCTGACCAGCTTCCACCACTACATTAACCCATGCCAAGTGAGGATTGTACCCTAAGAAAGAAACATGGGAAGTAGTCCTATTCTGAGGCAGGCCTTCGGTCCATCTGGCCTAAGATTGGCTACTCTGGCCGTCACTCTTCAAATGAAAATGCCAAGGATTGAACAGGGGAACTTTTGCATGCAGTGCATGTGCCCTATCACTGAACCTCCTCTATAACAATTTGTTGTTAGTCTTTCTGGTGTCACAGTTTCTTTGTTGACTTTGCCTATACATGTCTATTCAGAAGGAGTTATATGGGACTTGCTCCCACATGCATGTACATATAGGACTGCAGCTTCAATGGCCACAAAAGGCTATTAAACTTCTTCAAATGGAGACATTCAAAAGCTGTGTGAGAGAGGCTTGGTGTTGCTTCCTTTTAAAAGGTTTTGTTTCCTAGTCAATTGTTCCGTGGAGACTTTATTAAAGAGCATGGCCACCTATGAAGGCATTTCAAAATGAGTGGCAAATAAAATAAAACTACTTATGGCCTTCACGTTATGATACTTCTGCTTTTAGAATGTGCATAGCTTTGAACACTGATGGATTTGCAGGAAATGTAGTATATAAATTAATTGATTAGGACTACAACTGGAAAGGGACGCGGGTGGAGCTGTGGGTAAAACCTCAGTGCCTAGGACTTGCCGATCATCAGGTCGGCGGTTCAAATCCCCGCAGCGGGGTGCGCCCCCGTCGTTCGGTCCCAGCGCCTGCCAACCTAGCAGTTTGAAAGCACCCCCGGGCACAAGTAGATAAATAGGAACCGCTTAATAGCGGGAAGGTAAATGGCGTTTCCGTGTGCGGCGCTGGCTCGCCAGATGCAGCTTGTCACGCTGGCCACGTGACCCGGAAGTGTCTTCGGACAGCGCTGGCCCCCGGCCTCTTAAGTGAGATGGGCGCACAACCCTAGAGTCGGACACGACTAGCCCGTACGGGCAGGGGTAACTTTACCTTTACCTTTACAACTGGAATAGGGGCGCGGGTGGCGCTGTGGGTTAAACCACAGAGCCTAGGACTTGCCGATCAGAAGGTTGGCAGTTCGAATCCCCGCAACGGGGTGAGCTCTCTTTGCTCGGTCCCTGCTCCTGCCAACCTAGCAGTTCGAAAGCACATCAAAGTGCAAGTAGATAAATAGGTACCGCTCCGGCGGGAAGGTAAACAGCGTTTCCGTGCACTGCTCTGGTTCGCCAGAAGCAGCTTAGTCATGCTGGCCACATGATCTGGAAGCTGTACGCTGGCTCCCTCAGCCAGTAAAGCGAGATGAGCACCGCAACCCCAGAGTCGGCCATGATTGGACCTAATGGTCAGGGGTCCCTTTACCTTACAACTGGAATAACATGGCCTCCAAGTATACGTAAGTCAGCCATTCCTCCTTTATGTTTTGGCTCAGATGCACTAAAAAAAAAAGTTCTAGAAAGTAGATCCTTACATGAGCCATCTCACTTAATATGGCACAATTGTGCATGCCTTCACTTCTGATGTTTGTCCTCAACATCTGTTATCCATAGAGGTGCTGCCATTGAACATGGATGTTCCATTTAGTCATCATAGCTAATAAAGCCATTTAAAGTTAGTGGGCATCAGCATATCTTGTGGCAGTGAATTCCGTAAGCGAATCAAAGTTGAGGAATACAGGAGCTGCTCAAAGAGGCACCAGCTCTTAGTCAGCATGGTGGGGCAGCATCTTGGGAACTGATGGCATGCTATAAATAAGTGAGTCTTATCTCAGTGATTTGGGAACAGTGCATTAATAACCCAGTTATGATCCAGTTGAAAAGAACCAGATTCATCGTCCTATGCACCTCGGGTTACATACGCTTCAGGTTACAGACTCCGCTAACCCAGAAATATTACCTCAGGTTAAGAACTTTACTTCAGGATAAGAACAGAAATCGTGCAGTGGCGGCACAGCGGCAGCAGAAGGCCCCATTAGCTAAAGTGGTGCTTCAGGTTAAGAACAGTTTCAGGTTAAGTACAGACCTCCGGAACAAATTAAGTACTTAACCTGAGGTACCACTGTATAACAGCCGAAAACACATAGATGGCTATTGCTTGAAAGCAAAACTGTTTTGTCGAAAGAACCCAGTGGGAAGCTGCTGGCCTTGGCTGCAACCATTTTTACTGTTCCAGCACAGTCTCTCTTTTTGCACTGGCATGGAGAAAATCCCAAGTTGTGAGAAATCTCTTCCAAACACCTTTCTACATAATGCTGCACAACCCCTGGACTCAACAGCCCTTCGAACACCAAGTCTGATTTAGACAGATGGTCGATCAGGATGAACAGCTGCCTTTGCTTTGTCCCCCAACAGTAAGTCTGGTCTTAAATGAGGAAGCAGAAATGGGCAAGGTGGAAAAAGTCTTTCTTTACACAGAATAACCCTGTGTACTTTCTTGTGCATTGATTTCCAAAAACATGCCATAAATCTCCAACTACATGGTCATATTTATTTACTGCTAATTCGACAGACAGCCTGTTTGTTGCATTTTATTGTGTTTTGTCTATTGTATTTTCAATCTGGTCTTCACTGCTTTGCAGGCCTTTGAGCCCAAAAGCAGAATACCAAGTTTAATAATAATTTGGTGGTAAAAAAAGTAGAGATAAGCACACTCACAAACTCTGAAGGCAACATGAGGAGGTCCCATTCAAACCCAGCTTGGTTTCCTCCCCTAGCACTAGAACCAGATCAGTTCTTCCTCCAATTTTGTTCACAGAGCTTATTCTTTAAATATAAACAGCTTCCTGGCCCCGAAAGCATACCCTACTATATGCACCAACTTTTAAAATAGGCAGTATCTTTAAAAAGTAAAGAGCAGGGGAAAGCTGGATTATATCAACCTAAATTAAAGGATACTCTTCCTGAGCCAATCAATAAAGGAATGAAGAAAAAAACCATTTACCTTTAATTTGTTACCTGTTGCTCCTAACCTGAAACTACAGACGCTCCCTTGTACAGTTTGGGGAAAGTGGGCCTGTCTCTTCCTAGCATCTCTTCCCGCCCCTTGTCTACACCTCCCCCTTCTGATTGGACAGACTGTAGTAATTAATGCAGAACCATGGAGAGCACCGAAGGGTGACTGGAAGACTGGAGTGTCCGTCCATCTCAGATTACTTGTTTACATAGTGCTACCCTGCCTAGAGTTTATCACCTTGTTTCCACGGAGACATGGCTTGCTGTGAAAGGCCTAGCGCAACCTGCCAGGGATTTCATTGTTCCTGCAGCTTGCAATGCTCCTCCCAGCCCTCTCCCTTCACTTTGGCTTTGCTGTATTAAGGAAGAAAACGCTTTCTCTGAAACACAGGGGCAAAGCAGCAGAACAGAAGCCCTTGTGTGCTTTTTGCAAGAAATGTAGTATTGTGCTCAGGCACAGAGAGAGCTGGAGAGGTTTAAATGATGTATCCACTGCAATCAGACTGAACAAGTGTACAGAAGTACAGAAACTTAACACTGCTCCTTAGCACATTCCATATCTTACGTGGAAGTGCTTTCTTCCCCATGGGATGTCTGTCGGTAGCGAGTGTGTACAAGTCCAAATTTAGTACAATAGAGCAAAACACAATAGTTTCAGCAATGTAAAAAATGAGTTGAAAGTGAGCTTCTTAAATGATATACAGTCGTACCTTGGTTTTCGGACAGCTTAGTTCTGGAACGTTTTGGCTCCTGAACACTGCAAACCTGGAAGTGACTGCTCTGGTTTGCAAACTATTTTTGGAAGCCGAACGTCCGACGGGGCTTCCGCGGTTCCAATTGGCTGCAGGAGCTTTGATTTCTGAATGTTTCGGAAGTCGAACAAACTTCCGGAACGGATTCCATTTGACTTCCAAGGTACGACTGTATTTGTCTGGTACCAGTATGGCAAAGGGAACACTACAGATTCTTAAGAATTTACTGAGCTTGAAACATTGACAACTTCCAGAATACTCCTGGGAAGCAACAGGCGCAAGGAGAGAGAGGAAGAAAGGGTATTTAAAAATTTCAGTGTTAAGAGGTGGATATAGGTACTCTAAGAGCAGAAGAAGAGCCTTCAGGTCAATGGCCCATTTGTCTAGCGTCCTGGTCCCACAATGGCTGACCAGATGCCCATGCAAGCAGGATTCAAGCCCAAGAACACCCTAGTGGTCCCAGGCCCTAAAGAAGTTAGATTGGCTTCAACCAGAGCCAGGGCCTTTTCAACTCTGGCTCTGGCCTGGTGGAACGCTCTGCCTCATGAGACCAGGGCCCTGCAGGATCTGATTTCTTTCCGCAGGGCCTGTAAGACAGAATTGTTCCGCCTGGCCTTTGGCTTGGAGCCAATTTGATTCCCCCCCCCTCTCTCTCTTTTTCCCTCCTCTTTCTTTCTTTTCCTTCTCCTGCGATGAGGCTACATTTTAATATTTTAATGTTCCATTATTTTAATGTTGTATTTTATTTTTGTTTTTAAGTTGTAATCATTCATCTTGTTTTTATTATTGCTTGTAAGCCGCTCTGAGCCCGGCCTTGGCTGGGGAGGGCGGGGTATAAATAAAAAAATATTATTATTATTATTATTATTAAGAGAATTCTCCCCTCCTGTGGTTTCAAGCAACTGGTATTCAGAAGTATTGCTCCCTCCAGCAGTGAACGCAGAACACAGCCATTATGGCTATTTATAGCCATTGACAGCCCTCTCCTCCATGAATTTGTCTAATCCTCTTTTAAAGCCACCCAAATTGGTGTCCATCACTGCCACATGTGGGAGAAAGTTCTGCAGTTTGCACTACCCTGAATCTTTCATGCCCATGATTTCTAGCATTATGAGGGAGAAAAACTTTTCTCTATCCGTGGTCTCCACGCCATGCATAATTTTAAGTTTTAGTGGAATTCTGGAAAGTTTTTAGGTAACAAGTGACTCATAAGATGTAATAAATAATAATAATACTTTCATTTCTTAAAGTATTTAAATCTTGAAGGAAATGTTAGCATGAGAATAGCAAAAATAAAAATTGATTATAGGTTGTCACCTGAATCACCTATTAGACTTGATGGGAATCTTTACTCCCCTAAAACAATGCTTATTTCACTATTACTTTGGCTCCCAAAATATAAGCAGTAAGAATGAACAGTGGCTGGTATTCAACAAAGTTTTACTCAGAGTAGACCCATTGAAATTACTGGCCTAAATTTAGACACGTTCATTAATCTCAGTGGGTCTACTGAGTAAAACATGAATACCATCCAATATTTGTCTGGTGATATTTTCAACACCCTTCACCTTGCAAGCATACTAGAAGAAGAAGAAGAGGAGTTTGGATTTGATATCCCGCCTTTCACTCCCTTTAAGGAGTCTAGAAGATATTCATGTTACAAATGACATTCAGATAGGTATTCTTTGGAAGCATAATGAATAAGTCTCATTTTTTAAGAGTTTGTCTTAACACTTCCAGTCATAACGGAAGAAATATATACACCTGCTAATTATGACAAGCATATCCACATTTGTGTGAAGATTCTCTTTGAATACTGACAGCTATATACCCGAACTGCAGAAAATGTGATCTTCAAAACAGCTACAGTGTTACCTTGGTTCCCGAACGGCTTGGCTCCCGAACAAATTGGTTCCTGAACACAAACCCGGAAGTAAGTGTTTCAGTTTGCGAATGTTTTTCGGAAGCCGAATATCCCCCGCAGCTTCTGATCGAGTGCAGGAAGCCGCACCTTGGTTTCCGAACGGTTTTGGGAGTCGAACGGACTTTCAGAACGGATTAAGTTCAAGAACCAAGGTACCACTGTATTCTTTTTTAAACAGACAAATCAGCAATGTAGGTGGGGCTTAAGTTGAATTTATCTATACTATTTGGTTTATCAATAGGACCTTTTTTTTTTATTAGGACAGCAAATACGTTCATCCTATTTCTTTTTTCAAGGAAAAAACAAAAAAAGTGCATGGATCCTGTTCATGAATACGACTCTCATTGCATTTTAAGACTATATGCTCTGCTAATTTACTGAATTTTCTGTATTCAGTCTTGATAACCTTTCTGGCATTTCACAATTACACAGCAAACACTGAGAACGGAAGCATGATGTAATAAAGTTAATTTTAATTTCAACCAATATACAGCATTACATTTTAATTTATTAAGATAGTGATTCATATATCCCTTGTTAGATATAAATAATTATACACTGGCAGCAAATATACATCTCACTGTTCATGACTCCAAATCCTAATGCTGTTTACATAGCAGTTATTCCTGTTCCCAATAGGAGAGCAACATGTACCTTAACCATGAATGAGGCATTAACAGGGAAATAAATCAGTGACAGTAGCAAAGACAAGTGTTGCATGATTGCAGAAGCTAAGAAAACTGTATTCTCGCTTATCTGAGTTGAAACAAGAAATCTAAAAATTCTTATAAACACATTAAGTGTAAGGTTCCAGAAAAATATCACAAGTTCAAAAAAATTGGTCAGCATCACAAATATGTACACCACCATAGAATCTCAACACAGTCACATCCAAGTACCACTAGAATTTTTAGAAACTGTGACTTGAAAAACTACATTCCTGTGCATTATTCTGTTTGGTGGCCTGTTCTGCTACCACCAGTGTAGATAGAGAGCTCTAAGCAAATGCAAGAATGTTTTCAAAACTTAGGTTTTGGTTTGTAGTTCCACAGCGGTGTATAAAGAGGAAGACACTAGAATCTTGGAAATATTAGCATCATGCAGTTTAAGTCTCAGGGACATCACCCAAGCATTCTTGGCCTCACTCTGCAAGTGACCTCAGACACAGGGCTGCCTTAGTATCACTGCCCCCCCCAAGCCCCAGGCAGCTCCAGTGAGACACAGTGTGTTTCGCAATAATGTCAGTTCATCTCACTTGTATTGAAAATCATCCCATATCAACCAGTTTCAGCAGGACTTGCCCACCTTGAAGATCTCCAGTAAACCTCTGCTTACCTTCCAAAACTTGAGAGGTAAACTACAATTTGGCATTTCACCCATCATCATCCAAATCAAGTACCAGGGAGCTTTCAGAAGTATCAATGCATGTGTTTTCTTATAACAATGTTTCCATCAGTTGAAAGTTGAGTTGGGGAACCTGTGGCTCTCCAGATGTTGATGGGCCCCCAATCTGCATCAGCCCCAGGTAGCAAAACTATTGCTCAGGGGTGAAGGGGCTTGTCCAGCAACACCTGGAGGGTTAAAGGCTTCACACCCTTGTTCAAAAGAAATGAACTATTAAAAAATGACATCTCTGGTGCAATATTTCATATATCCCCAATATCAGTTTGCTGATTAGCACTAGTTAACACAACATCATTAAAAGTCCCAGCATTTTCAACACGTGAAAATCCTTTTTAATATCATAATCCATTATGTTTTCCATCAGTGTTTTGGAGAAATGAAACATTTAGGGCTTTTTATATTAAAAATATAGCTTAAAAATATGTTCTGTGCCATGTTTAATGGATTATACAAACTTAGGATATATGAGGAGTCCACTGATTTTCAAAGAAGTGCATGCACTGGGATTCAGCATCAGACCATTTATTGGATCAAATTCCAACATTTATGAAAGTGAAATCACAGTTACCGGTAATGGAAGAGACAGATAACATGCTTTCAACGGTCATTCACTTTCAACATATACATTACTTAAATGACACTTCACTGAAGCTACTGTGAATCACATTAACACTGATTTCACGCACCCCCCCCAAAAAAAAACCCTAAATCCTAAAATGCTTAACTAAAATGTTATACGAGACATGGATAAATACCACTACTGTTCCCCCACTTCGTTCCTTGTAACATCTGTGCATGACATCACATAGTCGTGCCATGCCTTGTCCTCGTGGCCAAGAGCCAATGATGCAAGGCAGGACTGGAGCAATGCTCAGTATGGCATCACACATGCTTTGTTTAGGTATGAAGAAGGAGAAAGCAGCAGAGTCTACCCATGCCTAATAACATCTAGTTTAAGGACTGCAATCCTGCAGTGTTAGGCTCCTTAAGTCCTATCAAAATCAATGGAATTTGAACAGCCTGTCTGCAGGATTACAGCCATGCTATTCAATATACAAAGCTCTCAAATCCTTTGCTTTCCTAAAATACCCAAGGGTCTTGTAATAAGTTAAAAAGCTCCTCCTCATATATGAAACATGCTGGTAAGAAAGAGTGGATATCTGTCCTCGTAGCTTTACAATATATGGTCACGGCCAACCATTAGCCTTCATTTTAAGAAAGCAAGCAAGTGCAGTCCTACTATGTGTCTTCTCAAAAAGTAAACCCTATTGGGTTCAAGGGGACTTATTCCCAGGTGTCCTACGATACTGGCAAACATCCCTCAAAATGACATTTGCTTTTTATTTCCTCCAGCCCCATTTACAGTCACATATTTCCACCCAGCACTGATGAAGCCCGTTATGTAACGCATTCGCTGGCGTTTCCTGACAGACATTTCTGTTTGGGAAGAGGAAGCATTTTTTCTTTTGCAGTGAAAATCTGCGCTGAGTGCAAAAAGCACATGTATCATGAAAATGTGGATTCCTTGTAAAAGGCAAAAGAACTAGGTTGCCACTAGTGCTGTTCACTATTAAGGAATCTTACTCTGCAGAGAAGTTCACTTCTTCAAAAGGAAAGGTGCGGTTTCATACACTTCAAGAACTATTTGAACAGTGCATTATTTTTGAAGTGATGAATTTGCCTCCAGTAGAAATTAACACTTTGCACAGACAGAGCCACTAAGTGTGGTTTAGCTGAAATAGATTTTTATCTGCAGCTATTATACATAAAATCTCTGGTATATTTTTTCCTCTTCATTAAGCATGTGCCAGTATCTATGAATTTAAGTCAGTGCTAGTGAACATTTAAGATTCTATTGGATCTTTCCTATCATGCATGCTAATACCATTCAAATGCATATAAGGCTGACAGAAATCATTCTCGATTCAGATGGTTGATGTGCAGGCATTCCAGATGATGAAGGTATTTTGCAGAGATTTGCCCTTAAACCTCTCCAGCTTTTCCCAAATTTGAGGTGAAGGCCAGTCAATGATAGTCTATGACCTGACCAGAGTGGCTTCTTTAATCACGCCCATGGTTTGAATTGAAGGTAGGCCATGCAATTGCATCAAGCTATGACCAAGTTGCACTTACAATGACCCAGCTGCACTGTGATATTTTTTTAAAGGGCAACATCCTTCAAAAAAAAAAAAGGTAACAAAGGAAAGGGGACAGAAAGAAAACCCAAATAACCTTCAACATGTAAGAATGGTAACTCCAGCTGAGCCCTACATTTGTTTATTTAAAACTGAATCTACAGTGACGATTGACAGACTGAGAATTATTTCCCTGATTCAATTGTAAAAGACCCAACAGAACGCCTTTTTGTATCAGTGGCTGCCTACACACAAGTGAATCCAGGAGAGGATTCTAAGCAAAATCAAGACAAGGGCTTCCAGTTCAGAGCAGATCATACCCAGAATAAGACTGATCCCCAATGGCTCACTGCCTAGCATCCCATTCCCACCCTCCAAATCCCTTCATATCCTTCCCTTCTGGGTCACTCTCTCTGTTGCCATACTGCTCTCTACCTATGGCTCACAATTCCCATATTATGGGGGGGGGGGGGGCGGTATTCAAGGAGCAGGCAGAGAAGATGGGCAAGGCACAGCTGAGGTGGTTCCAGTTTCAGAAGCCAATGCTCTAGCCCAGCACATACTGGGCAATTAATTACACAAAGTGCATTTTTAAGGGGGGAAAGTTTCTTATTTCCCACATTCTGTTTTCTGTTTGTAAAGTGAGGTCATGTTGGTTGCAGAATGCATTACTGAAAGGACATTCACCACAGCAATGGATGCAAGACTGTTGGTTTAGACATCGTCAAATATTCTGCTTCGCGACATCGACAGGTATCTTCCCCCAGGCTGGTACCTGTAGAATATATAAAGAAACTATATGAAGAACATGTGTTAAACAACTGTAAGTTAGGAAACCTGAAAAGGAAGAACAAGCTATAATCTCTAAAAAATTATGCTCTAATTTTGCCTTATAAAAGATCCTAAATATAAGTTAGAATATAATGATGGCTGGAGAGAAAGAATAAGATATTTATAATTATGTGATCCCTTTGTATTTATTGCTGAATTTCTCACCTTCCTGAATCGGAGTCGAGAGGATCGTCACCAACTGAGTCAGCATTAAAGTCCAGAGGTTCGGCATCTTGAAGAAGCTCAACTCTGTCCCTTTCATTCCTTCCATTTGATCGGGTGTACTTAGAAGCTACTGCTGAAAGAAGAAAAATATTTTTAAACAAACAAACAAACAAATGGTACTGTCAATACGCCATCAGGGTTTCCAAAGCTTAGAGCAAATGGCTTTGAGGGGTTAAGAGCAGTTTTTTTCTCTTCTTCTTCAAAATGAGAATGTGTATTTTCCAAAATCAGCACAGCATATCAACTGGCTTTAAGGCAGCACTCAGCACTGGTGATTAAACTTATTTAATGATTTTCAAACTTGATTCCAAGTTGCTCATATCCAAGTCTCATCAAAATCTCTAGGAGGCAGACTAATCCACGTGTAACTGATTGCGGGACCGGAACCAAAATACAGAAGACTAGCCATGATCCTCAGATAAATAAAGAGGTGGTCAGGCCTGAACTAGCAGGTCACTCCTCACTTAAGAAAGGGAAGAGATCATTTGCCAGGAAAGAGGTAAAAATGCTCTTGGCTCGGTTGCATGACGTTAATACAGAATGTACAAGCGAGGAAAAAAGCTAGCAGGCAATGGCCCTATCTGGGCTATCCATTGAAAGCAGTATCACACCACTTTAAACAGTCAAACTTCCCCCCAAGAACAGTGTTAACTATACTTTCCAAAGGTGCTGAGAGTTGTTAAGAGACCTCTACTTCTCTCATAGAGCAACAATTCTCAAAGTTCCCTAGGAAGAGGGAATTGTGGCTCGGGGGGGGGGGGGGCATAGAGGTCTCTTAATGACTCGGTACCCATTACAAACTAGTTACCCGGATTCTTTGGAGGAAGCTATGTTTGTTTAAAGTGCTAGGATGCTGGTTACACAATGGATAGTAGATGCAGCCTAATTTACTGCAGTGCTGGAAAGTACCTAAATCTGAAATAAAGAGGAGCAGCATAATACCAGTACTACTTCTGTTAAGCAAAAGCCATGGCAAACAAGATAAGCTCTTACATCTAGTTGTATTAGTCTCTGTGAAGCTAGACTCTTTTTGGTCTGCTTGAACATTTCTGTTTCTAGAAGAATCTTCACGGTTGTTCCCATAGCGTTCTTTCCACTCCTGGTCAAAAACAAAACAAACCAAACACATACAACAGATTGTATACATCCTCTAACACATGTAATAGCAGAATAATGTTGTTTGACAATTATTCTTATTGCAATGATATTAAATCACTCTCTCCAATCTTCTGAAATCTTTATAGATCTCCGGGATCCTTATTAGAGATTAGTGGAAAGACTGGCCAGCATAACAGAGGGGTAGACCTGCCTGCTACAAGTCTAAAGCCTTTCCTGTTCCTTAAGTAGGTCTGTGGTTGAACTCTGTGGGGCACAACTTCAGCTGATAAAAAATAGCACCGCCTTATTTTAAACCACAAAAGGTGAGCAACTGATGTTCTACGCAGAATTCAAGTTTCAAATGTGCAGTAATAACCTGGTGCACTCCTAAATAATATAACCAAGGCAACAATCTTATACAAAGCTAGGCATGCCATCAAGGATAAGGCTACCTATGACTCTAAACCACAATGGCTATGTTCTACCTCCAGTGTCAGAATCTGCACACTTCTAAATACCAGTTGATGGGGAGTGTCAACTGGAGAGAGTACTGTTGCACTCAGGTCCTGCTTGCAGGCTTTCCTTGACATCTGATTGGCCACTGTGAGAACTAGGCAGGACCCTGGCCTGAGCCATCAGGGCTCTTAGGTTTTTAAGTTTAACTCTGCACGTAATTGTACTGTGTTTCAATTCTGACGCTGCCTCTTACTGACTAGGGAAAAATAATGAGCTGTTCATATATACCCTTCTCCTGTTTTCACCATCTTCCTGTCTTTGCCGTTTTCTTTTTTCTAAAGAGAGAGAAAATACTTTCATTTACTTTTTATTCCTCTGTAGATTTAATCTGAACTTGTACTTTTTTTTTACTTATTTCTATGGATTCATATAAACTTACAGAATTTCAAACAACAATGCTCTGTCCTAGGTGGTTTTTGCTGTTTTTTCACTTTAACAGTGAAAAACGACAATCAGAGAAATGGGGGTAGGGGGTGGGAGAGAGAAAACACAAACTTTTATAAAATTCACTTTTTCCTAAACTGCACTTAATGCTTCATATGGTCCTGCACCTTTGAGTTCCAGTGCACAATATACTCATTTTTCCATTAATGCATTATCCGCCTGTCTTCCTTCCCCGACTAACAAAATTAGATAATTCAATCATGCACAGAATGTTTCAATTTTGCAGTAGCCCTGAAAAGTCGTTGGTTTATCTTTCTTTTCTCCCAATTTTGAGAGATGCTAGCAGAGGTGCATATATAGTATTAGGTGCCATATTAAGTTACATTCCTAACCTCGCTTGTGTGGGAGTAAACTTTATTGAATTCAGTAGGACTCACTTCTGACTTGACATGGTTTGGACAGTGGTAATAGCTTCCAACTATTTCCCTACAGTCGCTTACAACAGTTAAAAAAATAAAAAACTATAAAATATTTTTTCTTCTTTTTACCTCTTCTGATTAACTCTTTTCCTTCATCAATTAAGTCCGAAGTCATCTCATTGTCTCCCATGAACTGCTGGAATCCCAAAAGATTCAAACATCGAGTTCCTAAACTGATAAAAGCGGGGGTGGAGTTATTTCCATTGCCAAAAAATAAAAGCATAGATATCAGCCGCAAGGTGAGATGTGACCTACTGCCTTTTTGGGGGGTTGACTTCAAAATTGTTTTGACCTCAATCCTAGGGTGAGATTGGAAGGCAGCTGAGCTTATGACTTCTTTTTCCTGACCCCATCTCTGCTCTCTCAGCCAGAAAAAGAATAATATAATGAATGAAGGGGGGGGACTCCTATGTTAACATGAATGAAAAAGCACTAGGTGACCCTTGGGGTTCCTTCCAACTCCACAATTCTAAAAAATGTGATTTGGGAAATGTGATCCCCTAACTGTTTCTCACTTCTAAAACGGAAATGAACATAAATTAAGTGAACATATATGGTGCATGTGGGGAAACTGTGGGGTTTTTGGGGGGAAATCTGAAATCCAGTTGAATATTAAGAAATGAAAGGTGAGATCCTTTAAAATCCTTAAAATAAATTTTATGCTGAAGTGTCTGTACCAAGAGCCATCATCAACTTATGAATACCTACAATAGAATGCAACTGCTTGAGTCACAATTCGTAAAATATGGGAGAGGACACCAGTTATGGGGTAGGTAGAGTATAAAAGTAAAGGTAAAAGGACCTCTGACCACTAGGTCCAGTCGTGACCGACTCTGGGGTTGCGGTGCTCATCTCACTTTATTGGCCAAGGGAGCCGGCGTACAGCTTCCGCGTCATGTGGCCAGCATGACCAAGCCACTTCTGGCGAACCAGAGCAGCGCACGGAAATGCCATTTACCTTCCTGCTGGAGCAGTACCTATTTATCTACTTGCACTTTGACGTGCTTTCGAACTGCTAGGT
The DNA here is from genome assembly GCF_964106915.1 of Podarcis gaigeae. Taxonomy (NCBI): domain Eukaryota; kingdom Metazoa; phylum Chordata; class Lepidosauria; order Squamata; family Lacertidae; genus Podarcis; species Podarcis gaigeae. The sequence goes on along the minus strand of NC_139687.1, from coordinate 47,947,147 downwards.
TGGCAGGAGCTGGGACCGAGCAACGGGAGCTCACCCCGTCGCGGGGATTCAAACCGTCGACCTTCTGATTGGCAAGTCCTAGGTTCTGTGGTTTAACCACAGCGCCACCCGCGTCTCTAGGTAGAGTATAGTTTGCTCTAAATTCTATGGTACAAATTCATTCTGGTCACTTATTACCTGACTATGAGCTTGTCTTGCATCCTATCTTTTTCTACCCACGCTAACTCAAGAGGCTTACTCTGCTGGTAAACACTAAGCCTGCTATCATAAATGAACTTAACTGGAAGCAGTGTTACAAAAACAAAGGAGCATGGGCGACTAAGCACTTGAAGGTTGATGCTAACAAAGAAGGTTGGTATTTCTATTACTGTGCAAGGATGGCACCTGTTTAATTAAGTTTTCCCAACCTTTTTGGAAACACCCAAATATACGGGTGAAGGAATGGATTAGCCATTTCAAATATCCCAACAAACAAAATAAATCTGAATTACTTGTTACTTACCTAAAGTAAGTAGCAACACAAAGAATGACAACCAGCATGGGATAATAGATATAAAATCCATCTGCAATGAAGGACAACACTTTCATGGATCCCATAATCTGGAAGGCAAAAAGCAACAGAGGTTTAATATGGCGATTTTGAGCACTGTTCAGGTGTTTTCGTTACTGCAACTTTTAGGCATTAGAACTTATATTGTACTAATATACATCATGCATATATTCCATCCTTCCTATGAAAATCACAGGGCAGGTTACCCTTCAAATTAAATCCACAGCCAACAAAAGCAAACAAAGCAGTAACAAAATCAGTAATTAAAACCCCAGATTGCCAGTGTAATTAGAGCTATGATAGGCTAACAAATATCCTTCAAAGGCTTGGGCTAACAGGTATGTTTTTACTTGGCGCAACAGTGCTAACAATGCTGGTACCTGTTGTGCAATTCCATAATTGGGACATTGTAGTACTACTTAGCAGCTACTTACCAAAGAACAAAACTGGATGATAATTTCCCACACATGACAACCAGCAAGGTTGTTGGTTTTATGGTCTACCTCTTCATGATCTTGTACCAATAGAATCAACTGGAATGGGAGGTCTGATGCCCATTTTAAATAGACCAACTCAAAGTACTATTTTTTAAAAAATATCTTTTTTATTAAAGATTTCTTGGTTTGCAATAGTGTGTGCAATGCCTCTTTTTTAAAGTTACATTTTCTACAGCTCAGTTTCATTTGTTGAGACATTAGCGTTAGATTAGGAAGAAAAGGGGGGTGGAGGGGGCCATGGTGGGTGATTAACTTTTTTAACAGATAGCTTTTAGATACAGATCTAACAACTTGCTCTGTGCTACCACCTGTTGGCAGAAAAGTGGCATGTTCTGTTTCCATGGCAGTCCCGATGCAGTTCAAGGAGCTTCTGCTAACTACTCAATGCCTCAAGTAGGTGGGGGCTGCATATTTCATTGCAATGACCTTGATCTGCTGCAAGTGCCATTTCATTATTCAGTTTAGACTCAAGCTGTGTGCAACAAAGGTGCACAGAGGGGTGCTTTTGGTAGTTACTGTCAAACCACAGAACTCTAGAACTAGAATACTTTCTTTTGTGGGGGCTGACCTTCAAGCAGGAAGGATAAGCTGCCATGGAGCCATTTTGCACATAGTATTTTATTGCACTGGTTTTTATTAAGAATTGGCAGGCTAGAAATCTATGATTATGCTAGGTGCCTAATTAAATGCAACAAAAAGGGGTAGAGCAATCCAAATCATTGCACTGGACTTGGTGTTTGTGTTTATATTTATGTTTATAGGCATTCCTCCACCCAACTCTGCTGGCCTCTTGCCAGCCACTAACAATGGAGTGAGGCCAGCATCACTTTGCTAATAAAGGGCTCTCTCTCATGCTATCCAGGACAGGTGTGCCGCTGGGAGATCCTTCCAGGTGGCATTCCAGAGGTGGGGAGCGGCTGAGCTAGCTCAGGATCTATTCAGCTGCCTTTGTGTGGTAAGACCTGGGTGGATGCAGAGATCATCCTCCCACTGCCCCATATTTCATTCTGCCACTATGTACAGCAGGGCTGTGTGCAAGGTCCTGTTGCTCCAAAAAGCCCCACAAGTCAGTGGCTGGGCTTTGGATTGTAGCTGTAAGTTCTTCCCAGTTAATTCAATGGAAGAGTTGGGCTTCTATTGAGATTAATGGGATTCAAGAGCTTCACCGTGGATGTATGTAATATTATGTAATGTAATGTAATATGCCAGTTACTGCTAGCAGAAACAATGTCCAGCGTAGAGGTACACATATTTGAACTAAAGATGAGCTTCTATCTGGTATAAAGCAGCCAAAAGAGAAGTCAGATAAAACTCAACAAAGCTGAAATCTTGAGCTGAAATCAACAATATCTAATTGCAGCATTCTTCTTGTGCAATGGACTTCCACGTGTGCAAAAGGAATTTTCCAAGCTTCTCCTTCCCAGTGGGGAGACCTTCCAGAGCAGGATGGGTGTGTGCGCAGGAGGCAGGAAAGGACAGGCAGAACATCACTTCCGGAAAGTTGACTCTTACCCAATGAAACTTTCATTTTTGGCAAAACACTTTCAACTTTGATCTGTGAACACCATTTAACATCTACTGTTGGAACGCATTGCAAGACATATTCTGTTTACTTACAGATGTATATGCAGTTGGCTGTTCTAAACTCTTTGCAATTGTTGAATCCATATGAGTCAAGCCCAAGAAATTCAGACACAGTGGAGGAGTCAAACGGCAAAACAGCCTGCATGAAAAGAGTTGGCAATTGGCAATTTTCTTCTGCATTTGGCATCTCCATCTTCCTTCCACATTACTAAGATCTTATCAACCAATGCTAACTATCAAAACATCTAGGAGCTGTATCTATATTTTTCATGTATACCCATTGCATGTTTTGAGTACTCTTTGTCATAGATTCTTTCAATGCTAAGTAGTAAACAAAATAGCCAACATTTGTATCTGTTCAACATGCAATTGTCACCAACTATCAGCATTCATATATTGGCGTGGGAATCTATTTGGTTAGTTGGCCTGATGTCTAATTGAGGTCAGGACACTCATTTTCCTTTCCATGGAACTTTATGGATCCTGGTGATCAGTTGATTGGCATCGCCTGCAAATCCTACTTTTAGCAGGAAGCTGTGTCTTCACCTGTCTCACATCTGACATCATACATGACATCTAGTGTAGGACAGGTGGGTGTGGCTTGGCCAAAATGGTATCATGGGCTAAATGGGAAGGCCTGGCAGACCTAATTAGGCTAATGGACAAGAGACTTCCCAACACTGATATACTATATTTGAGGTGAATCCAAATCAAGGAAGATAGTGTTCTCTGAATGTACCTGGGTTATTAACTAAGTATGTTATAGTGTAATTTTTGCATTGCCTCACCTCTAACTATTTAAAGCTATCCAAGAAATGCATTAATTAACTACTCACATGCCACTGAAAAGCAAACTATATGCATCCGTCTGATGGTGAGAAGCTAAATAGTAATAGTTGAATACACGGATCCTGAAGACAGTAGAATAAACACAGATACTGAGGAAAAAGATGGTCAAGAAACAAGCCATCTGCAAAACAGACAAAGATTGCATTCACAGTCAGGTAAGTATAATCTGATTTGTTAGCTGCTTTATAAACTGATCATGCATTCTTTATACAAAGAGTTATAGCATGAGAACAGACTGCAAATGCATAGGTGTGAATAACACTGTTTGCACGGTGCACAAAACAAGGGCCTACCAATGACATGCTCTTTGGACTTATTCATACTTCTACAGATGTATCTTGGATCCCAAATGCCCTGGAACTTGGACATTTTTGCTCCCGAATGCCACAAACCCGGAAGTGATTGTTCTGGTTTGCAAACGTTCTTTTGGAACCCGAACAGGAGCTTCCTGCAGCCAATCAGAAGCTGCGATTTGGTTTTCAAACATTTTGGAAGTCAAACAGACTTCTGGAACAGATTTTGTTTGACTTCCAGGGTACAACTGTATATTTCTCTGCAAGGCCACAAGTCACTGTACTTGATTGCATGGAGAAAAGTTAGTGAGAATAAGCCTGTACCATGGGATCAGCTGCCAATCAGCTGCATGACCATTCTACTTTTTCCGCCCAAAAGAAACAGCTATGAGATTACTATGTACAGACATTTCCTTACATGGGGGTAACATTCCTGTACCACACATATACATGAAATCACTTATTGTGAGGAACACCATCTGAAAAGCCAAACTCCACCCACAAAAATCCCCCGAACTCCACCACAATTGCTCCCTCCAAACGTCCTTTCTCAAACTCCAACTCTAAAACTATCAGAAGATACAAGCATTTAAGAAACAAGCAAACTACTCTAGAAGTCCCAAATGTCATTAAGAGTTGATAAACTGACCTCTATGTAGAAATAGTTGTAATTCTTCTCTGCCAGTTTTATGAAGACTGCAAACAGAGACAGAACTGGCCTTGTGCTGAAGAACGTGCATTCCGACCATACGACAATGATAGAAAATGTGGCCAAAATAATTGCAAGGATTCTGTGAAACCATGGCCTCAGCAGACACTCCCAGTACCACTCTGGAAAAATATACACGATTACTGAAGAGGTTATTAAACGAGGAAATAGCAAGGGAAGGAAATGTAAAAATCATTTCAAAGCAGCTCATTTCCTCTAACAGCCGCTGTAGAAATGAATAACTACTATTATGATGAGAAAGAGGACTTTAAGTTGGGTACAGGAGAAATGAACAGACATCCTTTTCTCTCACAGCCTATTGTAACTGCTTGTGTGTGCACTGCTGGCGCAGGTTGGAGTGATATGAGCAGTGTGCTGTGATGGACTTTAGCTTTTACTATTTGTTTTCTAGCATTTTATATCCTATAATATGCAGAACAACACTTACCAACAGTTGGTGTATAAAGATACCGAGCAATCTTGTTTTCAGGTTCTTGAGATGGAAAAGTATGAACAAACTGATGAGTTGCACTGGTTTCATTTTTTGCCACATCCTCCAGGTAAAAGGCTTGCTCTAAAAGAATTCTCCACTGGACCTGCGTACGACGATGCCTTTGAACAGAATAAATTACCTACGGAAATAAAAACAACATTCTAATTATCTATGGCAATAGTTCCAGGGTGGCAGAAGAGAGATGAATAAACAGAACAAATGGCTCAAATATTCCACCAAGTAAGGAAAATACTACTTCCTTAAAAATGCACATTTTATTATTCTATTGCCTTACTCATATATCTCAAAGCGATGTACCACACACTAATGCACACACCAAACTAAAACTGAAAACAGTTTCCCATGCACAGCAGTGTCTATGGCCACCAGTTACGTCTTATGAATTCACAGTCCAAAGTTGCAAAGTAGAATTTGTGACATGCCATTAAACCAGAGACTTCTCTTTCACTGTCAATTTTTTTGGATTTATTAGTCTTTGATTAATTTTCTACTGCCTCCCCTGCAGCACAAGTTCTTTAAACCGCATTGGAAATATTAAAAAAAAAATCAATTATTGGTTCAGATGCACACCAGCTCTATTAGAAAAACAAACTCTTTTGGAATGAGTATACAAACCACGTTAGTTGACTGCAGATGTCTGCACATGTGGATTAACCTAGAAATGGAATAGCTCTACATAAATTTAATACACATGTTTCAGTTAAGCTATCTAGTTACCTGCTTATGAAGTTTAGCCAGGTTTTTCTCTGTCGGATAAGTATTGGGCCTTTCTTCAAAGTCTTCATAGTCATCCATATTCCTACCCATTCTTTCCTGATACTCAACAGGACACTGAAATGAAAAGATAATAGTCTCAACACATATTAACAGCACTACACATCACCACAGCAAAGCTAGCCTGAAACCCTCATAAGAAGCAGCTGAAAGGACACTCACATCCTTCCTTTTTCTAAGCCAAGACTTTCCAGCCAGAAAGAGAGTAGGGGTTGCCTCTCATCTTCTCCTTCTGACCCTCTAAAGTGGCAACAGGAGCCAGAATAGCTCCCTGTGGAAGAGTGTGTGTTAGCACCATTTCAGCCAGAGAAATTGCTGTGATGAGTGCTGCAGCACTCTTCTTGGCTACAAGTGTTTGCAGCTGAGATGGGGTAGTAGCAGGTAACAGCGATGCAACAGCTTTTTTGTGACTTGATTTTTGCTGCAAAAGCTGTTGGGAGAGGGACAGAATATTAAATCAATAAATGGAAAAACTCTACCTTCCATTCTTCCACACATTTTCCATGTATCCCAATTGCCCCAAACCACTGCTGCTTCTAGGGGGGGGGGGGGGGCTGTAGTTTAAACCACAGAGCCTAGGACTTGCCGATCAGAAGGTCGGCGGTTCGAATCTCCGCGACGGGGTGAGCTCCCATTGCTCAGTCCCTGCTCCTGCCAACCTAGCAGTTTGAAAGCGCATCAAAAGTGCAAGTCGATAAATAGGTACCGCTCTGGCGGGAAGGTAAACGACATTTCCGTGCACTGCTCTGGTTCACCAGAAGTGGCTTAGTCATGTTGGCCACATGACCCGGAAGCTGTACGCCGGCTCCCTCGGCCAATAAAGCGAGATGAGCGCCGCAACTGGACCTAACGGTCAGGGGTCCCTTTACCTTTACTGTTGCTTCTGCACCATGATTGATTGATTGATTTAGGACAGACCCCAGCCAGTCAAGCTGACAATGTCATGGCATAAAGGAAAGAGGAGGGAGCAAACTCCTTGGCCAGGCAACTAGGCTGACAAGCCTTGCCATGCTGAGTGGTATTTTCATTACCCATGATAAAACGTGATATTCAATAATATTGCAAAGATCAATTTGTTACCTTCTTTAATATTGTGTCCACACATTTTCTCAAAGGGTGGTTGTATTTGAAGCTTTCATTAACTTTGCGAACCTCCTATTTAAAAGAGAGACCAGAAACACTTTTTTAAAGTATAAGGTGTAGTTGAGTCCCCACCACCACTTTCAATTCATGTGCAATTCAGCAAGATGCAATGCTGCTAAAGTTAAAAATATTTTTGAAAATAAGATTGCAGTAGGACTTCTATCAAACTGCCAGCAATGCATTCTTATTTATGACTTCATTTCATCCTGGCGGCAAAAAGTGGTGGAAAAAATGATGGAGAAGATGGGCAGGGGGAGATGGGGGAAGACACAACTTGTCTGCTTTTGGCTTATGAAACAAACTGGAATATCAAACCATCGGGGAGCAGGGAATTCCCCTTGCATAAGCAAAGCATAGGATATAATCTGAGATATTTTGTGACTTTTTTGCTCTAATGTACCTTAAACTCCAAAGCAAATGAGGGTCTTATCTACCATCCACACGTAGGTTGCAGAATTAACTTGCCTCCATTATATCCTCCAAGTTTTCTTCTGCATCTGCCTTCTCAGTCATCAGTTTAGCAGCCTTGAAATAAGTCTTCATAAGAAGATAACCTTTCTTTGCTCCATTCCAGTGAGAGCGTGGAATTTCAACCAGGCCATACCCCAACAGCAGCACCAAAAGGAAAAGGCCCCAGGTGTTGGCAGCAGCTATTCCAATTGTCTGAAGTTGACTCCTAACATAGAAATAAGTACTAATGATCTTTATGCAAACAAAGCTCACTCATATATTTAAAAATAGAAATTCACTCTCTCCCCTTTATTTTTTAATTTAGATATACATTTCTTTTGCAGATGACCCTCATTATGTGTGAAGCATTAAATCAGAGATGGGGACCCTTTTGCACACTAGGCCTGCCATCATTGTTGATTTGATCTGTGAGATAGTTTCCCACCAGCTGTGTCCACCTGCTCCACACTTTAATAATAATAATAATAATAATAATAATAATAATAATAATAATAATAATTAATACCCCACCCATGTCATATGTAAGCCACAGACTTAGAGGAACAATTAGGAGCCTTATAATGCGTTTTTGAGTGTTCTTTTGTTTCTGGCTTGAATTGCCACTCTTTGAATTTGGCAATGCAAGCCCTGCTTGGATTGGTTCTACTTGCAAACATGATTGGAGCTCCTGAGTGGAGTCGATCCCTGCTGAAAACAGAGCATGCCGTCAGCACTGAAATGAAATTTCAGGGGCAAGGGGAGTGACAAAACTTTGGCAATGCCCCAATTAGCTTTTGGTTCCCAGTCTGACAATTTCTGAAAAAAACCAATTTTATGAAAATACTATATGTATTTCACTATATGTGACATAAAATATGTCCTCTAAATATAACCCCATAACATAGATTTAAATCAACTTTGTACTAAAACAAAATCTTCAATATATAAAGATATAAAAGTGTATAGCAAATCTTACCATTGCAGGTTGAACTTTGGATTTATAGCCACATATATTAAGAATGCTCCAAATATCAGAAGGTATGTCCCATAGTAGATTGCATTTTCAATTAGTGCTGTTTTAATCTTTCCAGTAATGGAAAAGCCTCCTGACCTAGCATATGACTGCATAAAGGGTAACAGAATCCTAGAAACAAACAACAAAATTAATGAACAAAACCATTTCATCTTACCTATCCACTATTCATTTGTTAGCATAACATGCCTGAAACAAAACATAACTGTAGGCCTGGGAAAAACAGTGGCCATAACTTCTGAAATCTGATGGACTACATCTCCCATCTGCCCCAGCCAGCATGGTCAGGGATGTTGAGAGCTGTAGTCCAGCAACATCTGCAGGGCACTATATTGGCTAACCCTGGATTAAAGTAACCAAAAGTTCTACATTGAATGGTCAGCCACCTAGTACTACATATTAAACAATACTAAACAAAATGTTGTTCCTTTGAATGTATTCATTTGAGCTGTTCAAATATTCCAGAAGTTTCTCCAGTTCCTTACCATGTTAAGAACTGTGATGTCCAGTATACCACCCGCCAAAATATTGGCATGATTCCATCAGGAATATAACTCCATGGTTTGAAACATTCATGTTTTCTGTAAAGAAAGAAGGGCAGATTTAAGTATAACAAAGAAGAAAGCATCGGGGTTTTTTCTCCTAAAGTCATGTTTAGTTGTTTCAAAAAAAGATTATGTTATTGCAAAGTAACATTAATTATTTTGTTCAGAAAATCACAAATTAGTCAGAAATGGAACACTGTGATATTCAGAAATCCATGCTGCTTTGTTTTTTTTTAAAAAACCCAGAAACAACAATCATAGAAGCCCTTTTAAAAAGGCCGAAGTAATTCACATAATGGGCACTATTTAAAAATCATGAAAGCAATACATGCAAATTAAATTGATTTCTCTGAGTCAAGCTGAAGCTCAGAGTAACATCTTGGCTATAATTATTCCATCATCACACATGAATGCAAATTTCCACCCTTCTCAATATGGGTTATACATCATAACTTTTGGATTACTCAGACTTTACAATGATTCTTTAACTTCAATCTTCTTCCTAAAATGCATGCCTATGATGTTTCATACAGCAGAGGGGGAATCAGAGAAGAAATTTGGTTCACAGTGATCCAGTGCCTTTCTGGCTTCCCACAGGTTTGCAGGTAATCTTACTGGCCAACTAAACCTACAAGCAACTGATGTCAATGATGTGCCAAAGGCTTTGCAGGCTATAAAGACTGCCTTCCCCCCACTATATATCCCATCACAATCATTAAGAATGGCATTTTGCCGCCTAGATCTCTTAGGTGCAGAGCATTTTCAGTAGCTACTCCACAAACTACAAACTGACTCTTCCTAGAGGGACACCAAGATAATCTTAGGCATTTGTGAAATGCTATGTGATACCTTTCCACTTTAAGATGTGGTAGTTAGGAAATAAGCCAGGGGAAGAGGGAAGGGATACTCTGACTAAACGTTCCCCCCCCATCCAAATTTTCCAGTTAGAGCAGTACTTGAAATAATACAACTTCTAAAGCACAACCAGATTTTAAAATGCATAGAAACCTTTTAAAATGAGAGGTTTACCCTTTTCTCATTTGTATACTGGTGAGTGCCCATGCCACACAGAAACTGAACTTTAGAAAAGAGTAGATCTTTTACTTGTTTCATAAAGTAACTAAGGCATTTTCTAGTCACAGAAAAGAAGTAGTTTAAGATTGCTGCGCATAAGAACATAAGTACCTTGGAGCGGGAGTAGTGTATGAAACATTACTGGTGGTACTTTCAGGTGGACTAGAATTCAGATTAACCTTGCATCGATTGTATATAGTCTAGAGGACAACAACAAAAAGAGTCAGCCATTAGAGAAAAGTGAAATGATATTTCTGGGTGGGGGGAAGGTTATAAAGAAGTCTGCTAATTTAGTTGCATATTTAAATCTAATACAGGCAACTCTCCATTTATGCATGTTCTATTTGCACGTGACCATGCACACATGCAGTGTTGGGATCCCGGAAACATCTTGGAGAGGAGTCCTAGCTTGTGAGTAGACTTTTCCCAGAGGACATCCTCTTCAGGCTATGGGGAGGGTCTTCTCGCAAGAAGGCTTCCCCACCTAACTGCTGACATGTGTGGTGGCGCAGCAGCAGTCGCTTCCCCACCCATCAACTGTGTGAGAGACACAACGTCCGTCCGCTCACACACCAGAGCCAGGGGGACAGGATGGCTCTCACACAGCTGATGGGTGGGGAAGGTTCTTTCCTCACTCATCAGCTGAGCTGATACAGGCAACTCCCCATTTTACGCGACTTCGCATATGCGCATGGGGGTTCGGAATGTAACCTCCATGTAAATGGGGAGTCACCTGTACTCATTTTCACCATAAGGTCACATAAATTAGCTTTACTTATAATGCACCATTTCCAGGTATTTAATATGCAGCCATGTATTAGCATAGAACAGGCAAAGGTAAACTTGACACTCCAGATGTTTTGAGACTACAATTCCCATCATCCCTGACCCCTGGTCCTGTTAGCTAGGGGTGATGGGAGCTGTAGTCCCAAAACATATGGAGGGCCGAGTTTGCCTATGCCTGGCATAGAAGGAATCCACTGATCAGAGCAGCAGAGTAAGGGTCTGCATGTCCAGACCCGGTCCTGTTTACTGTGAATCATAACCATCAGCAGTCATACTCATGCTGGGGAAACCTCCTACATGCAAGCTACTTGTCAGAATGGGGAGGGCCTCAAGATGGGTCAAGGCCTTAATATAGGCCATGAGTGGCATTTCTAGGACCAAGAGAGCAGCTGTGCTCCTCTAGTGCTAGTTCAAATTAGTCCTGGCAAAAAGAGGGTAATGAGAGCTTCAAAGAGGTAGGGCTGGGGAAAGCTGGTGAGTTGTGCCTCATTTTAACCACTGTAACTTTTGTGGCATACAAGCTACAAAAGGGCTGGGGGGCTGTAAATACCAACGATCAAAATGGAGCCAAGCTCAAATTTAATTCTAGACAGAGCAATGGCATATAGTGGATGTCCAAATCTTCACTCACTTTTTATTTTTAATTGTTTCCAATATTGCCTGCTGACAAAGGATTATTTTGAAAATCAAAGCTTTTATGCAACTTGATACAACTTTTTATAAGCATCAGTACTGGCCACGTAATAAAAGAAAATCTGCCACTCCTACCTAGAACACTTTATGCATAATAATCAACTTTCATACAAAGTGGGGAAATAAAATGAAATTCCTTACCGTTGTGACATCCAAAGGCAATATAAATACTATGAGAAAACAGAGGTGCCAAGCAAGTAGGGTAGCTACAATCACAAGCTTGTGTTGTTTTTTGAAGTCTCCATACCGATGTAGTATGATTAATGCCAGAAAGAAGACAACTACTATCTCAATGCCCAAAGCTGCACCACTCATTATTGTCCGTTGACTCCAACCAGGTCGTATAGCTCATCTATAATAATGTCATAGCTATAATAAAAACAAACAACGTTTAATTAAGTTCTCTGGTCGATGATTTGCAATAAACATCCTGGCTGCATTGAGAACACAACTTGGATTAATAGGTATGAATGAACCATATGGCCATGCATGCAATCACTTTGCTACTCCCTTCACACAAACAAACATTGAAGTCTCCCGTTACCTATAAGTTCCCTGTTTTATCAGAACCAGAAAATTATGATTAACAGCTTTAGATATTAAGCCGACTGCAAACCATGGCTTAATATCCTGGCTTGTTCTGTACCTGTTAATCATCACTGTGTGCACCCACCACAAAATACAGGTCTACTTTGAACCTAGCTATATTGTAGCATTTCAGATGAAATGCTAAGGAAATGAAGAGCTGATGGCCATAAATACATCAAAGTATCCCAAAACCCTTTACAGTCAGTAGATTTCATTGTTTGCCTAGTATTTAGTTTTGGACCACAATCTAAAGTGCTTTTTTTTTTTTAGGCTTAACTCATAGCTCTTGCCAATTTGACTTTGGGATGTGTATGATTGTGCTCTTAATCTGCATCTTGGCTGTTAATTCTCCCCCACGCTGCTTTACAGCACTTTAATTTGATTTCAAGTCACTTACATTATGATGAAACAGTAATAATGCCTTCAGAATGGCATTAGTAGCCTTTAAGTGCAATTTAAGTCTCTAAAAACACTCACCCTGGCTATGGAAGTATGTTTGAAAATAAGCAGCATCACTAGAAGTCCCCTTCTGTACATGTTTATTCTACGTGGCTTGGGGCACATAAGTGAAGTACCTTGCAATTCCCTGTCAGCTGAAGGAGTGGCCAATTTAAATGATAGCAAGGCAGAACAGAAGGAACATGCACTCTCTCCCAGTTTCTTACTCAAACCCACTTATTTTTAAGCTGTTTTTCTTCCAGCAAGGCTACTTCCTGTTTAATAGCCCAGCTAGAGGGAAAAAGGCTTTCTAAAAAGCAAGAGGGTTGTATAGGTTCAAATTCTCAGCATGGTGTGCTCCAATCATTCCTCACCCCTTTATTTGGATTGTGGAAATAGACTTTATTCTATGTTCAGAATGTTGCCATCATATCCAGGTTGGCCCCCAAAATGCTGTATAAACCTGAGTGGCTAACCTGTGGTCACCCAGATGTTGTTGAATAACAGCTCTCATCAGCTTCAGCCAACATGGCCAACAACCAGAGATATTAGCCCAACAACATCTGACAGGCCACAGGTTAGTCATCCCTACTCAGAACTTCAACACTGCAGACATACATGAGAACGGAAAGAGTGGGAAATAGTTCACCTAAAGTGTAATGCAGGTTGAAGGCAGTACTGGAAGCTACAAAGAAAGCAATTCTGGACAATTTCCATAATTAAAATATGGTGTCCAAACATTTTCCAAACAGCTTCAGACCAGGATACCTAAAGAACTGCTTCCCACCACAGTAGCATGTTTACTCTCTGAGATTGTCTGAAGAGGCCCTATCACATATCCTGTTAATATCTGAGGCTCATTTGACAAGAATGTGTAGTAAGGCTTTCCCTGTTGCTGTGCTCAGGTATCAGAATGCTTCAGGAGATCCATTTGGCTCCCTTCCCAGTGATATTCTGATCAAGACAGATAACCTTTGGTCTTTTAAGATGCTTCGATTTCTGTTCCTGACTTTTTGCCTGTTGTTATTTGCTTTAGATTTGCGGTGGGTTTTGCGTTTCTTTTTAATGTTTACATTTTATCGAATTTTTCAACAGCCCAAAGTTGCTTCCACCTGTCAAAGCTTATTAAGTCATTATGCAATGACTGCAAATTGCAGTTATATAAACAAGGCATACTTGGGTTTACAAAGGCAGAATGGACATGAAATATTAAAGTCTGGTAACATATTTTTACCATTTTTACAGCACAAGGAAAAGGTGATGTGAAAATGCTAAAAATATATTAACAGCTTTCACAATGGGATGTGTTCAGTGAAGGTTAAGTGATTGAAAGCTTTCTGAATTGTTGGGTGAAGGTTTCAACACTCCTTACCTGTATATATTCTTTCCATGCTTGTGAAAAGGGGGTATCATACACACACATGAAAAAAATGCTGAAATTAGACTATTCCCATTCTTTTATTTCTGTTCTGTATTTAACAACTAGCCTGCCAAGCTATAGGCAACCATGAATTCCATAGAAGTGCGTGAGCAGCTGTTTGGCAGAGGAAAAGACAGATTGCTTCATCCTCCTTCTGCCAGCAGGCCAGACAGAAAGCAATTTTGTTTACTAGCTTGCATTTACTGCCTGGGGAGAAGGGGATTCTGCTTCTCCAGTAAGAAAAGGCAGGCAACTAGCCTATTGGTCGACTAGGGAAAAGGTGCAAGGCAGCTTTATTTATCAGGCTGTTTTAGTCCCCTCTGGACTTCCAATATGAAACGTTTAAACTGAAACATCAAATTCCATGAGACCAAGGCAGCAATCCAAAGGGGCATATTTATCCACTTTTCATATGCATGTCCAATTTCCTGCCTTCACACAAGTTTGCCTTTCAGAAGATGCTCCTTAAGTTTCTCTGATCTGGGGAAAGGACTTTTCAAAGGGAGCATTTCCCTCCTTTGTGCCAGAACCTCTCCTTTAAAAATTCACTAATGTTTAGGTTAGCTTTTCTCCAATGTACACAGAGAGAGCTTTTACATGGGAAGAACTACGGGGGAAATAATAGGACCCACTTCCCCTAGTGCCTGAAGTGGTAAAGTTAGAATTTGACCTAATGCTTTGTAGGACAATCTTCTATGCTTGGCCTAGGCAAGCTACAGAAAGAGGGAGTGGATTGTGTGGCAGCAGAATAAGCTGTGCTATTTCGGAGTACTGATAAAGGAAATGTCATTTTTAAGAGATCCATCATGCTATTATGTATCCCGCTACAACTAAAAAGTTAAAAGCACCATGGATAAAAGTTCAAGCTTACCCTGCATACCTGCTCCACTAGTTTTCTACTTGTGGGAAGCTGGTGCCAAACTTTTTGCTCTGATTTCATTTGAACCACATCAGCGAGGCTGATCAGTGGGGTCTTGTCTTCTGGGCAGCCCAGGACCTCCATACACACTGCCCAGGCTTGTGCCCCAGAGAGGTCACTTAAGTGCTGCTAATTGGGGGGGGGGGGGATTGGGTTATTGGCGGGTGTTATCAGGTTATTGATCTTATTTTGATTTTATATATTGTGATCTTTTCTGTGAACCGCCCTGAAACCTCTGAGTATAGGGCGGTACATAAATTCAATAAATAAAATAAATAAAAATAAAATAATGCTGCTGTTTGACTTCATCCCTGGAGAAGCACTCCATTGTCTCTCAAGACAGATATATTATACAGACAATATATTATTACTATTACTATTACTATTCACCCTTCATCCTAAGTCCACAGGGCGGTTTGCAGCATAAAACGGAGTGGGGGGGAGCATTCAGAAATTCAGCAGGCAAGAGGCACAACCCATTTTGCTGCAGAGTGGCTGGTGTGTCCTCATTTTTACCTATTAGAACTGTTCTCTCTGTTGCAAAGGCTGTCAGGAGACAATACATACCTTACAGATGTTCGCTACCAGAATTTAGAGTGGCCATACACCTATTGTTTTGTCGTTGTTGTTATATTTAGATTTACGTAGCACCAGTCAATCTGAAGATCAGAGGGCGATTTACAAGAGTACAAATTGAAAACACAAAATACACAACAAACAACAACAACGCCCCCCCTCCCCTAAGCACAGTGTTTTTTACACCTGACTCACTCTTTCTGGCCCACATTCTCAGGACCACGAAGACCAGGCAGTGAAGCGGTGCCCCGAAGCCGCCCACCCACAGGGAGAAAGCAGCCTGAGCGGGTGGCAGCCTCCGCCGCTATGATGGAGGGGGCAAATCAGGGTCCCGCTTAAGACTCGTGGCATCTGTTTTCCAAATTTGGGGAGAAACGTCTCTTCCCACCTGGGGAACTTACTCAGCGCTGACGGGGCGAGGCCTCTCCCGGCTCCATCGTCCGCCGCTCGCCTCTCAGCTGAGCCACTTGCGGGGCTCCGGCCTCCGCCAGGTTACCGCGCGACGAAGCGGCCCCGTCTCCCGAGTCGGCTTCCCCTCACAGCAGGCTCCCGCGTCTTTCGGCGGACTCTCCTCAGGCACCAGGCCCGGCTCTCGTCAGCGGAGCAGTAAAGCCGGCTGCCGGCAGAGCCACGGCCGCGCCTGACATTTCCTGTTTCGCCCAATGACTCGCCGCCGTCGCCGCCGCCTTCTCGTCACGACTCGGCCTCAAGCCCGTGAGGAAGTATGGGTAAACGGGAGAGAGAGGAGAAAAAAAAATCAACCCACACAAATATACATGAGGGGAAAAAAAAACCCTTTCACAGCACGGGACTACAACACCCAGGAGCCATTGCGGGAGCTCCCCTGCTGTGCGCATGCGCAAGGAGTCTTACGGACCGTTCGGTTATGTAATAGGACTACAATGCCCAGGAGCCATCGCGAAAGCTGTTGTTGTTGATGCCGTACCTATTTGGTTTACTACGGCTGCAGCAGCCCTAAGCGCGCTTACTTGAGTGTAAGCCCCATCTGAAGTGAACGTGGCTTGCTTGTAAGGTGTGCACCGGGTGGCCGAGTGTCATAGATGCTTGAGTTGACATTCCAGCATTGCAGGGGGTTGGACTAGATGACCCTTGGGGATGCCTTCCAACTTTACAGATATAGATCCTATGAGCATTTAACCTGGCAGGAAGCCTTGCGTGATATGCATGGGAGACTGCACTGCTATTCCTTACTTTCAAGCTGAATGCCAAAAGTGCATCTTCAGCAAAAGCTAAAGATCTGTATGGCAAGAGCATTTTGTTGTTGTTTAGTCGTTTAGTCGTGTCTGACTCTTCGTGACCCCCTGGACCAGAGCACGCCAGGCACTTCTGTCTTCCACTGCCTCCCGCAATTTGATCAGACTCATGTTTGTAGCTTCAAGAACACTGTCCAACCATCTCGTCCTCTGTCGTCCCCTTCTCCTCGTGCCCTCCATCTTTCCCAACATCAGGGTCTTTTCCAGGGAGTCTTCTCTTCTCTTGAGGTGGCCAAAGTATTGGAGTCTCAGCTTCAGGATCTGTCCTTCCAGTGAGCACTCAGGGTTGATTTCCTTCAGAATGGAGAGGTTTGATCTTCTTGCAGTCCATGGCACTCTCAAGAGTCTCCTCCAGCACCATAATTCAAAAGCATCAATTCTTTGTGGGAAGAGCATATTTATATTTATATTTAAAAAAAACATGCCTTATTGTTGCTGGGGAGCAGGGACACATATGGCAGCCCATTGGTTTTGTTTGTTTAACCTTTTAACAGATAGCAAAGCAGAAATGCGTTCCAAAGCTCTTTCCACCGCAAGGTACTACAACTCCCAGAAATCATTGCGGCAGCCGGGAGAACGTTGGCCCTGGCGGGTTGAGCGCGCGAGCTTCTGTTGCTGAGATTTCCGGAGCTGCGGGGACCTGGGTTTTGCTGCGATCGGTGTTGCAACCGGCACTGCAGCGCAAGGCGCGGGAGCCAGGAAAGTGGAGGGATCGGGGATCCCAGCTCTCGGTGCATCATCGCTTCCGAGCGCCATGCACAGGTAAAGGCGGATAGGTAGGGGAGCGGATGCAGAGAAATATCAAGGGCGAGCAGATCCCGCCGAAAGCTTAAAGCAGCTTGCGCGCGCTTTTGCCTTTCCTTCCTCCGCTAGGTTCTTCCAGTTAAAGGCTGCAGCCGTCCACACACAGGATAGAGTAGTCCAGCTGCAAAGTGTAAGCCTGTATGCATAGGATCGGGCTGCAATTCATTTGCGGATTGTACCATCCCGCCCACACTCTGCTATTTCTGTAAACACGTTAGCTTCTCTAGATTGATAGCATCCATAAACATCCCTGTTTAAAGTCCTGTCATTCTCTGCAGTCTGCAAGTGCACAAAAGCTAGACTGCCGTAGAGTGCTACTGGTCACACTTCAGAGGTGTTGCATTGCCACTGAGTGCCAAAGCTTGGTCAGGTTTTTAGAAAACAACGACAATAAATGTTTATCTGTACCTAAAGCTTAATGGTTGTGTGGCTGCTCTGTATGCTTTCCTTCTCCCCTTTTCTTACACACCAGTGGAAAATGTGCATATGGGAATCTGCTCAGCAAAATAATAATAATTAGGAACAGATTGTGGGGGACCCTCTAAACCCTGGAAATTAATAAATGGTAGGATTTTAATGATTTGGGATGTGAAGGGAGAAATATAAACTGCAGAGGAATACCTAAGCTAGCTCATGCAAAACAACTTGGCCAAGCTAGGGCCATTAAGAAACAATACAAGGCTATTGAGGGCCATTGGCAATGCAAGAGAACTGCCCTCCCCCCTGCCCTGAGTTGTGAAGGGGGGGGGGTTGGAAGGTTGCCAGGGTTACTGTGTGTTTGAGGTGACAGGGAAAAGGGAGCAAGTGGTTCTGGGAAGAAGGCTGGGATCCATGTTGGGCAGGCTGGCTGCATGCTGGCTTGGAAAGATGCTTGGCTTGGTCTCCAGGGCTGCACTGCTGTGGGGTATCAAGCCTCTCTTGAAATGACCATGCTGTAAGATCTGGATTCCCTCCATGCAGACTGAAGGTATAAATAGGTGAATAAACCATATTTCTTAAAGCTACAACAGTCTCTGTTGTCTCACTTCTCCAAAGGACCACGAACCCTGGGTGAGTACCTGGAACCCCATGGTCTCTTGCTACCGCAAGGCACCCGACTTTTGTAACAATACAAAAATACTTTGTGTGTGTGTCAGAGGCCTCAGAACACCTGTCTAAGGTGTCTGTGCAGTAGCTGTAAGCACAAACCCTTGATTCCATTTCTTCAGGAACTACATGTTATGGGGATCATGCATACATGTATGTTGGTGTGTGCTGTCATATGTTACCTCCTGTGTGAAATGAAATGGATGTTCTCATGTACTCAGGCCTACTGCATAATTGCATGGGATGCTGTTTTATACTGAGTCATCCCTTTTAGCCTCTATTGCATGGGTAGGCAAACTAAGGCCGGGGGCCAGATCCAGCCCAATTGCCTTCTAAATCCGGCCTGTGGACAGTCTGGGAACCAGCGTGTTTTTACATGAGTAGAATGTGTCCTTTTATTTAAAATGCACCTCTGGGTTATTTGTGGGACCTGCCTTGTGTTTTTACATGAGCAGAATTGGTGTTTTTATTTAAAATGCCTCTCTGAGTTATTTGTGGGGCATAGGAATTTGTTCATTTTTTTTTCATAATATAGTCCTGCCCCCCCCCCCCCCAAGGTCTGAGGGACAGTGGACTGAAAAAGTTTGCTGACCCCTGCTCTACTGCAACAGACAGCAATTCTCCAAAGTTCTCAAACACAAGCTTTTCTCAGTCCTGTGTCCTGAAGTCCCCTTAGCTGGAGATGCCAGGGTTTGAACTCAGAAATATCCAGGGTTAAAGACCATATTGCACCACTAACACATCCCTCCCTCATCCATCTATGAGTTCTGTCCAGCAACTCAGTCAATGCAAGGGCTGTTCTTGAGACATGTGAAACAAGTCATCAAAAGGCAAAAAGGGTGATTCCCTCCTATTCAAAGCAAGTCCAACTATTGACTTGCTAGCTGAATGCCATATTGTGCAGTATTCAATGGGTTTGTTTTTTGGTGAGCAGGCAGCCCAACAGTTTTTCAGGCTGTCTAGGACATGTGTAAATGACCTGTCTAGTTTCATACAGTTCTAAAAAATGGATCCCTATTATCTGCTCCCACCACCATCTCGGCCAGTCCCTCTGGTACACCCAGTTTGCACAAGCAGTAAAGTCCTCATTGCCATATTTTGAAGAGCAAAAAAGAGGATGCTATGATGACTCATTTTAAATACCCCTACTATCTGTAGGCTATAGAAGCTGTGATATATTGTTGAGGGGGGCAGGAGAAGAGATGAGGAAAGCAAGTCTTTAGTCATCAGTTATGTCTGTGTCTCATGCCGAAAGAGAAGACATATCCTAGAAAATTACGATTAATTTGACCACCATGGCTGGGATATTTGACCACCGTGGCTGGAATGTGTGACCACTAGCCTCCAGGAGAAGACCACATTTCTCTTTCATGCAATTTTAGAAAACTATAATTTCAGAGGATATCTCTATAGCTCCTTTTTCTGCCTGTGTTGACATGTCTGCTGAATTGCAACCATGGCTTGATACTAAGAGTGTGTCAGTCTGTGTCTGGGCCTTTTTATTTCTTGCAGGAGACATCTCCAGGAAATTCCAGATTCAGGCAGCAACGTCAGGGCTGGTTTCACATGGGGATGGGATCCCAGCAAGACTTCGGAGCTGCTCTCGGGCATGGGAGTGTCTGTTCTTAAGGATAAGCTAGGCAACGAGAACACCCCCCAGGAACTGCTCATGTGCGTGGGACCACCCGCAAAACGGCAGAAAGTGAAGGAAAAGGAATTTACTATTGCCCGCAGACCTAGGCTGCTTCGAGAGGCAGGAGCAGGTAAAATGCGATAACAACAATACATATTCAAGATATAGCTAATTGGTAATGTTAAAGATTAAATGGATGCAAACCTTGCTAAATAAATAAAAGAAGTTGTTCTCGATTTTGTTAATTGCAATACATCTAATGTTTTAATTATTTAATTATTAAGTATGTGTTTTTATTCTTTTTAAAGGAAGATTTTGTATTATTTTATGTCAACTGCTTTTGATTAAGCAGCATATAAATCTTGTTAAATAAATACATTTACAGAGCCCTTGGGTGTGTGTGTGTGTGTGTGTGTGTGTGTGTGTGTGTGTGTGTGAATAGGCTAAGGAGTGTAGGAGATCTTCACAGTTTGTGTGTTTTAACAGTATGAAATGTCTTTATTTTAAAGCTTTTAGCCTTAATAACAGTGTCCCCATTTACATTTTATGTATGGTATCTGTTTTCCCAAACCTCTGCACACAGGAGTCTCTTGGGATTCATTGCCTGATGAACTGCTTCTGGGAATTTTCTCCTATCTGTCCTTGACTGATCTGCTGAAAGTTCCACAGGTTTGCCGGAGGTGGCATCGCCTTTCGTAAGTGCTGGCTGAATACTTAACTCGTATTATTTATTTTTGAATTTATGCCCCAACTTTCTAATAATAATAATAATAATAATACACAAGTCAGTAGAGAGTGACTGACTGGTATTGCTGCTAGCCAGTAGGGAATGCTTGCAGGGGCTGAGACCCAAGAATATCTGTTGGACCGCAAGTTCCCCATCTCTGCTTTAGTGCCTGAAAGAGGGCGTGCTCAGTATGCAAACAAAAACTCTAGAACTCAACCAGAATGGGAGAGCAGTGATCTACTTCCATCAGAAGTTTTAAGCAGTGAAGAGGAAGCCAGAGCTTTGCTATCAGAATTAGGCTGCAATCCTTAAACTAGGGAGTGAACCCCAATAGACACAACGAGGCTCAACGTCTGAGTAAATATGAAGAGGATGCTGTTTCAAGAGCTTGCTAATGGCAACACCTGCCGAAGCTTCCAGTTTGTTTTCTAACCACCCCACAATTTTCCTCCTTTAGGATTGACGAGTCACTCTGGCAGACTCTTGACCTCGCAGGAAAGAATCTGCGGCCAGGTGTGATTGGCCATCTGCTGCCATTGGGTATAACTGCCTTCCGTTGTCCAAGGTCCTGTGTTGGCAACCCTTTGTTCAAAACAAGCAGGTAATGCTGTTCCAAATCCTCCTTTTCCCCCATTTTCTTGCCTTGTATTCAGGCCTGTGCTACCTACTCTCTTGCAAAATCATCATCATCATCATCATCTTTTATTTATACCCCGCCCTCCCCAGCCAAGACCGGGCTCAGGGCAGCTAACACCAAATATAAAACAATTGATTGAAATACAACTTAAAAAACAAGATTAAAATACAACATTAAAATGCAGCCTCATTTCAGCAGAAACTCAAAAACTTTTTCTGGGATGAAAACGTCAAGTCTTCACCAAGGCTAACTATCCAGACTGGTCCTACGTGGGCCAGAAAAAAGCCAGGGAAGTCCCCAAGTTGGAGTTCCGTCACAGAAGGAAAAGGAAAAAAGAAAGAGGGGGAGGGGATCAAGTTAATTCCAAGCCAAAAGCCAGGCAGAACAACTCTGTCTTACAGGCCCTGCGGAAAGAAATCAGATCCTGCAGGGCCCTGGTCTCATGAGACAGAGCGTTCCACCAGGCCGGAGCCAGTGTTGAAAAGGCCCTGGCTCTGGTTGAGGCTAATCCGACTTCCTTAGGGCCCAGGACCTCTAGGGTGTTGCTATTTATGGACCTTAAGGTCCTCCGTGGGGCATACTGGGAGAGGTGGTCCCGAAGGTACAAGGGTCCTAGGCTATAATAGCATAAAACCATAATAGTAGTTATATTCTACTACACCGGGAGCCTTAAGAGAGCTTGTCTACATTTTGACACTGAGAACCAGTGTAGCATTTTGTGTTGGATGAGATAGTGACTGGCCCAAGGTCACCAGGGAGCTTCATGGACTGTTTGAATCTCCCTGGCCTTTGTCCCAAACTCTGACTACTGCACTACATTAATTGATGTTTCTAGATTAATGGTATTTCAATATTAATATGCATTAGCTTGTTGGGTGGCTCATTTTGAATCTTTTCATTGTGGACCCCACATTGCTTTATGCAGCAAAATGAGCTAGTGAAGGCCTGAGATCAGGATTCTGTATTCTACTGAGAAGAATACACCACTTCAGATTGCAAAGAGGGTGTGTGTGTGTCTTCTTTTTTGATTATATTTTAAAACTGCATTCTAAAACTCATTTTGCTTTTCCCCATCTCCCTGCTTCTCCCTTTCTTTTGTAGACCTCTTCGGGTACAGCATCTAGACCTGTCGAATTGTACAATAAAAGTTGGAGATCTCCAAAGTATTCTGTGCAGGTGCCAGGAGCTACAGAACCTCAGCTTGGAAGGCCTTGAGCTTTCTGATGATATAATTAAGTGAGTGGGCCAAAAACCAATCTTTTAACCTTTTTGCACAAGTAGACCTTACCAAATAAATCTGTGCTCTTGGGATTGCTGCATTTCAGGCACACAAGAGTTAATAGATGAAAGCCCCCAAAACCCAGGAAGTATACAAGAATGTGGACCAAAAAGAAGAAGAAATGTATTTCAAAGATGCTAAAACAATGGAGTAGTTTATTGTTGAATGTACCCAACACATTTTGGCAATAATGGCTTATTGTCTCACTTGTGTACAGACTGTTCCCAAGATCTGTGTTTCAAAAAATCTTGCAGGGCCAAAACCTTTCAAGTTTTTGAAAAACAGGCTAAGCCAAGCTTGGGAAATTGTAGTTAGCTTAAACTATGGTTTGTTTAGGAGTTAGGATCAGAAACCATAGTTTAACCAAGAGTTCCTTTGAGGACATTCCCATCTCTTCATCATTGTTGTGCCCCAGTAATGGAGGAGAGTGGAGAGCATGAGAGCTCAAAGCTCATAGTTCATTACTATAGCACTAAACTGCCTTATGTAGAAATCAACCAGTGTTTGCCTATATCACGGGTGGGCAACTGTTTCTCTGTTGAGCACTCCCCTCTTTAGAAGGGGAGAAGTCAGAGCCAAAAGTGAATGGGCACCTCTTTCTGCACCCGGTCTTTTCACCTGCTCCTTCCTCTGTACCCAGCAAGCTGCCAGGCCAGAGAAAGATCACACTCACAGATCTGAACTGCCAGCTTGCAGAGGGCTTTGGAAATATTCTGGCTTCAGAACATTGTAAAAAAGGTAAAGGGACCCCTGACCATTAGGTCCAGTCGTGGCTGACTCTGGGGTTGCGGCGCTCATCTCGCTTTATTGGCCGAGGGAGCCGGTGTACAGCTTCCAGGTCATGTGGCCAGCATGACTAAGCTGCTTCTGGCGAACCAGAGCAGCGCACGGAAACGCCGTTTACCTTCCCGCCGGAGTGGTACCTATTTATCTACTTGCACTTTGACGTGCTTTTGAACTTCTAGGTTGGCAGGAGCAAGGACCGAGCAACGGGAGCTCACGATTCGAACCAGCAACCTTCTGATCAGAACATTGTAGTTAATGCTTAAAAATGTTTCCATGTGAAGGAGTGCAGTGTGGACATTGGAAGGTATATCATCAGCCTCTTGCAGTTTTCCCTACTGCTCCCGCAGGTGCTGGTGTGGAGACTGGCTTTGTGCACAGGCAGTTTAATGTCTTATTTCTTCTCACCTTTCAGAAATATAGCACACAACCCCTGTTTGGTGCGACTAAACCTGTCTGGATGCTCTGGGTTCTCTGCAGAAGCCTTGGAGACAATGCTGGACAGTTGCCCCAGGTAGTAAAAGTTCATTGACTTATGCAAGAAGCAACAGTAGATTTAGCACTGGCACGATGCAGACAAACTGGATATAGCAGAAACTCTTAACCAAGAAATCTGTTTTCACTCTTCTGTCGTTCTGCTGAGCCATAAAATGAGTGTTAAATAGTTTTTTGTATACAGTGGTACCTCGGGTTAAGTACTTAATTTGTTCTGGAGGCCCATACTTAACCTGAAACTGTTCTTAACCTGAAGCACCACTTTAGCAAATGGGGCCTCCTGCTGCCACCGCGCCGCCGGAGCATTTCTGTTCTCATCCTGAAGCAAAGTTCTTAACCTAAAGCACTATTTCTGGGTTAGCGGAGTCTGTAACCTGAAGCATATGGAACCTGAAGCATATGTAACCTGAGGTACCACTGTAGACTGTTCTTGCTTATTTCTGCAAAGTTTTCTGCAAATTTTATTTCTGCAAATTAGTTTTTACTCGACCTGTTTGTTCCTTTAAAGAAATAAGTTTCATTAAAGGCCTTCAACATATAATACAATATAAACCAAACAAAGCTAACATCTAAAAAGAGCAGAATAATAAAAAGGAAAAGAGGACACCCACCCAACTTGTTTGCTCTGAATAGTCGACACTTAGTTCTGATTAGGCTTGTTCATTCACTTTCCTGGCAATGGACATTTCATCCACTTATTGGTAGGAACAAATTAGCCCATTTCTCTGTAAGCTTAAGAGCAAATGCAGCTTTAACATCTGGTATTACTGGGGTAAGAGGGATTCTCATTTGCCTTAACAACATGACAGTGTCCTGGAACATAGGAGGCAGCTTTATACATAGCCTGGCAGTTTATCCATCTAGATTAATGCTACCTACACTGACTGGCAGCAGCTGTCCAGAATATCAGACTGGTTTCCCCCCAACCGTCCTTGGAAATGTTGAGGCTTGGTCCTTCTGAAAGCCCACAAGCAGGACAGGAAAGTGATAGCCCTCTCCTTTTGTTTGTAAGCAACAATTTGGAGACATGCTGCCTCTGATCCTATAGGTGAAAAGCCATCCTGAATAATAGCCCTTGACAGCTTTCTCCTCCGTGAATTTGTCTCATGTCCTTTTGAAGCCATCAGATTAGTGGCCATCAACATGTCTTATGACTGAATTGTGTGCCTTCATTATGTGTGGGGAACACTTTCTATTGATAAACTTTGTTGTATAAACCAGGGTGTGTATTTTTTTAAAAAAAGTTAAGATTTCCATTTATATCGTGTTTGGGTTTTTGTTTCTTTCTGGCACCTAGAAAATGGATAGTGAAGTTGTGTCCCTCCAGTCTTTTTCTAGATTACAATTTCCACCATCCCTGACCATTGGCATTGCTGGCTGGGCCTGATGGGAGTTGGGAGTCCAGAACATCTATCTGGAAGGCCACAGATCCCCCCACCATAATAAACAAATAATAAATGAACATGTGTCTTGAAAGTAATGTTTTCTCAACTTGTACACAGGTTGGAAGAGCTGAACTTGGCCTGGTGTGACTTCACAGTTGATCACGTGAAAGCAGCAGTCAGCCACATTTCTCCAACGGTAACACAGCTGAACCTCAGTGGATACAGACAGAATCTACTGATGCCAGGTGAGAGGCCAGTTTCGGCTTGAAACTAGCTTGCTCGAGTAACCTACCATCCACACTTGGAAGCCAGCCGTGTGAATAACTCTAGTCTTCTATTACAGTAAATTTTGGGAATGAAGCAAACTTGCAAGAAGAAACGTTTTAAGATAATATGAAATGTATGCCTACAGCTGCAGAAACAAGAGTATCGAAATGCGTAACTTTAAGGCATTTTTATCTCTAGGCAAAAACTGTACTGCCTGTTGATGTGTGATGACCAGATTGCATTTGATTTTTCATTTCAGATATCAAAACATTAACTGAGAGGTGTTCCAGTCTAGTCCATTTAGATTTAAGGTAAGAATTTGAGTGTTAACAACACACACACACACAGCCCCATAGTTGTGTCTCTGAAGTCCTGTGCTAAGGAATAAATCAAGGTCATCAACACAAGGATTTCTGCTAGTGCAATGGGACTTTCCTGTGCCCTCCCCTGATTTGCTCCAGAGGGTTGGGGGAACCCATAGAACAAATTTATGGGTTATGCAGTCAGCAGAGAATGTTCCACTGTGCAAAAGTAGAAACCATTGCACCAACAGAATGTTTACATAGCGCTACTTTCGGTGCAGCCCAGTAGTACTACAGTCATACCTTGGATCTCGAACACCTTGCAGCTCAAACGTTTTGGTTCCTGGACGCCGCAAACCCAGAAGTGAGTGCTCCAGTTTGCGAACTTTTTTGGAAGCCCAACGTCCGACGCGACTTCTGATTGAGTGCAGGAAGCTCCTGCAGCCAATTGGAAGCTACGCCTTGGTGGTCGAACATTTTTGGAAGTCGAATGGGCTTCCGGAACAGATTCCAACCAAGGTACGACTGTATTTTGAGTCAAATCATGTACCAAGTCTGAGTAGTAGAACAGGCTAAGGGCTGCATGGACTTGGGGTTCAACCCACAATGGTCTGTATGTCAAAGTGGGTGTGCACATTTAAAATAACATTCTGTTTTGAAAGTGACAGATCGGGGGGGTTCACAAAAACCTTTCAGCTGTCCAGATTTACAGCAGGGGACTCATGGGGAGTGATAAGTAAAAACCTGTTTTCCCCCAAATTTTCTTTTTTTAAAAAAAAGGAATAGACAGATTTGTGAGGCCACAAAAAAACACTGGCATCACAGGAGGGGAATGGAAGCAAATGCCTGCAAGTTCCTGTGTGAGATTGGGAGGGGTGGCCAACGCAACTGTTTCTAAGCAGGCAGCGAGTGCCAGTCTTGCTGCTCAAAGCAACTGTGGACCCTCTCTTCTCCAAAGGAAATCTCCTATTTCCATCATCTCCCAAAAATCTGCATGAGAGCATACACAGCATGAGGAACTTTTAAATGGGGATTATTTTGGACATAGGAAGTGTCTTCTTGTGATGCCCACTTGCTCCAAGCCACCTTTTAAATGGATGAGAGGTTGCCCTTTAGTGATAGAGTGCCCTCCATAAAACGTCAGCTCCCATAGACCTCCCTTCTTCCAAGCAGTCTCCATAAATTCAGTTTCTGTACAGTACTTGGGATAACTGGAAACTAGTCTGCAAAACTATGATTGTGCTAAATATGTTCCTTTGTTATTCTGCTAGCCTGCCAAGCTTATATATGCAGAGGCTGGAGTTCTTAAATCAGTTGCTGTTTTTTATTACAGTGACAGTGTTATGTTGAAGCCCGATTGCTTTCAGTATTTCCACCATCTGGCGTCTCTTGAACACCTGGGTCTTAGTCGATGCTATCAGATACCTCCTGCAGCCCTACTGTGAGTAATGTTAACTACTTCAAGTCAATAAAAGCAGAAGGTGTTATTCAACTAAGTTTGAGTATACCCAGTGAAAATAGACTGCTCCATCCTTTCATGCAAGCCATATCTGCCCCCCGCTTCCCACAATATTTGCGCTTTCTCTTCGTTCTAGCTTATCAGGGACATCTCACCATTGAAAGGGCTGCTCATCACCTTAAATCTTTGCTGCCAACGTTTATTTCCTAGCCTGTTGCACCTCACCTTTTCCTGAGTTGTTTTATATCTTAAATAGTATAAGACTGTGTTATTAAGGAACATGTAACAAGTTAAGAAAAGGGTGTCCATAGGCTTGTTAGGAGTGCATAAGTGCGTTCTGCCATTATTTAGCATAGTGGGATCCAGTTCTCGTTGGCATGTCGTCCTCCAAATTTCCACTTCGTTAGCAAAGCCCAAGCCACAAGGTACATATTCATTGGTTTGCATGCCTAGTAATGTTGTTCGACAGATGGATGTTGGAGTTTCTGTAGCTTTGCTAACCTGTGAACCGCCTCCTGTTATGTGGCAACCAGAAATCTCGGTTTCTGCCTAAGGGGCTTCTTGTTCATTTTAAGAGGGGAGGAGAATGAATATTCACCTCTCAGTAACATATATATTAACCAAGCTGGTTACAAGGAATGGGGATGCTGCAGAGCAGGGTGGGTTTGGGGTATCTTGCCATCCTCCTGTCTTTCTTTGTTTTTGGCAGAGTATGACATGTGCTGCTGTACCCTTAATTCAACCCCCAAGATCACAAACTCCAGAAACACTGCAAAGCATTTGCTTGGGCAAGAACCCCCTTCTCATGCAACCTATTCTGTCATCTGGTAGTAAAATGGACCTTAGGCAAGGATGGTTAGGGGCACAGCCTTTGCTGTACGGCTCATGCTGCCACTGTATTTCAGATCTGACGAATTGCATTTTCCAGTTCCCTGTGGTTCTGTTCACTTAACTTTCCTTTTTTTGTTGTTGTTATAGTGAACTTGGTGACATAGCCACACTCAAAACACTCCAGGTTTTTGGAATAGTGACTGCCAGCTCCCTTCAACTCTTGAAGGCAACACTTCCTCGCCTAAAGATCAACGTCTCCCATTTTACACCTATTGCAAGGCCAACCGTTGGTTGTAAAAGGAACGAACAGATTTGGGGGATCCAATGCAGACTGAGCTTGAAAAGTCCAGTTGGTTTTTAAAATGGCTTGAAAGACATTTTTAGCTACTACCAAGAGCTGTGATGCATCCTCGAAGGACGGTTGAGTTCATAGGTTGTGTTTTAATCTTGTTTTATTTTGTGACACGCGCTGCAGTTCACAACTTTCTAAATGGACTTAGATCAGTTTGTGTGCAAGCGCTGTCAATCATACTTCTGCTGAACTGTATTAAAAACCTGCTAATTATGTACAAATAGTTGACATTAAGCAACATGAACCCCATGCTTTTCGAAACACTATTGAAAAACAAGCTAAGTGTGATTTTTAAATATTAAAACGCTCAAAAATTTTATATACTGTTTCAGCTCTATAGCTAAACTACTCCTGTGGCAATTTTATCAATGGTCTCACACACAACTGCACTCTTGTAAGAAGGTGGCTTCAAGTTCTTGAAACTACCATTTTCAGAGGTTCTCCCCTCTTTTCTGGTTGAGATGATATATTGATCTGAGCTAGAGAATATTTGGAGGGACTGGGGGGTAGTCTGTAGTTCTAACTGGCACTAGCATTTCTTACTGTGTTCAACCTTTTTCTCTGTGTGGAAAGTTAACTGAAGCCAACTTTGGAGGAGAACTGTGCACACAATCCCAATATAGTCTTAGGTGAAAGAATAGCAGGCTCTGTTAAATAAAATAAAATGGAAAGTAATGATGGAAGGCCTTTAAAACCATGTGAGATGAAACTTTACTGGCAATAATGCGAATATGTACTTTGAAGTTCGTGCTTGGAATAAGGCATTTAGCTGAACTATTTAATTCAATGCACCACTGAGATTTATGTTGCTCACTCCTCACTCATCCTTTGAAGTGTAATAGCTGTCAAATAGCCAACACTACTGCTCTTCTTTCTTAAGAGAGAGGAGTTAGTGCTGTGTTCACTCTTCATATGCTTTATAATTCCTCAGAATGTGTTTATCTGTTTCCTAAATTCACAGATACACTGGGGCTATTTAAATCTTAGTCAGTGTTCAGTGATGGCAGTTGAACATCACATTATAGAAGAAAAAACATTCCACAATTGCACAGATATGTGGCTACTCTCTTTCCCTGCCTCCAAAATGAATAACGAAGATGTGGGAGGTAAAACTGAAAAGCAGTGGGCAGTGTTAGCATTTTCTTTAAGATCTATTTGTTCTCCCCAATCTAGACCAATCTGTGTAGAATACTTTTAATTGTATACTTTATACTGACAATTGATGAAGAATCACTATAGGGGTGGTTTTTCCCCCACTAGTAGCACTGACAAGTACATAATTTCAGTAGTAAAAGCAACTTTCACATTTAAGATAGTGCTATTGGGATTCATAAGGAACTGCATAGGTTTGTGTTTTTACCTTGTATTTTCATGTGAACTGCTCTGAAATTTACAGATGAAGGACAGTATTCTATCTATATCTACATCTGTATCTATATCTATATATATATATGGCCAAGAACACTGTCTAACAAGTATTGGAGATTTACATCTGAAGTGGTATTCAAGCATCAGAGACACATAAAATACTTCCAAAACACTAGCTCACCTTTATTACATTAATTGCTATCCACCTCATACATTATTTCTCAGTAACACCAAATATCAACACCTTTATTTAGTAAGATGCGGAATCCTGGTTAAAATATTAACAGGAACACTTTAGTCCAGGATGCTAGAATTAGACCATTTTAGGAGGGGATAGGTTGGCTTTCATACTTGCACACATTTCACATATAAAATTGCCTTATCAGCTCCCTTAACACCAAACAATTTATACAGAAATACATCTTTAAATAGCTTGAATTGTCTTTCTAAAGATTGTCTTGTTTTTATGAACATTCTTCACCCCCTGTTCCCATTAGAGCCAAAGTACATGTTAAGCTGTGAGACCTGTGATTGATCTGGATTTTTGTGTGTGTGCATTTTTTAATCACACCAAATATAGCCATGGTGGTTATAATTAGAGCAGTCCAACAGGGAACCAACACCACAACTGCCCACACCGCTTTCACATGCTATATCCTACTTTGCAGGGCAAAAGGGGGGTGGGGGAATAAACAGATGAGCCTGTACTGTAACCTGTATTTCCCCATTTCTTGGAACCAGATTTGTTGCATCTAGTCATCAGAACAAAGTAAGTGGATCCACTTCACAAGCAAACAATTTGGAAGGGTGGCGCTAGCACAAAGTACAGTCTCTTTCAAGCAAGGCTCAACACAAATTGTGGCTCATGTCCTACCTCTGTTCTTATACCATGCAGCACTCCTTTCCAAAGATTTCTTTTTTAAACTAGAGGGGAGATAAGAGGTCAAAAAGCACCTCCACGCACACAGGAAAGTGCCCATGATTTGTAGCAGGAAATGCTCTAAGCATAACCTGCCGCCACATTCTCAAGTCCACAGGTACCTTTTCAATGGCTACTATCCCCACTCCCCATAATAATGATTTTTTTGGCTTAGGGAGGGGGTTGGCTGAAAGAGGAGTGGTTGATAAAGTTCAGGGTAAACCCCCAATAAGCTCACTAAAACAAAAACCCACACCTTATGATTTTATAAATGTTTGACACAGACACTCAAAAAACTCTAGTACAATGCTTGCCTGTCACAAACCAAGACCAGTAGAGGGCACCCAGGAACACTTCAAATGTGCAATAATAGTATAGTATTTTATTTTATCATCTGTGCAAATTCACAGTTCAGATCACCCCGAAGGACAGCTACCATTTGATCTTTTTTCCGTTTGAAGGTCTGCATTACATTTAAACTATTGTTTTTGGCTAATAGGTTTGAGTAAGCAATTTCCCTTGCTTACAACTTTGTAAGCTTCTTGCCTAAGTACTTGTCTTTATATAAAACACTTTAAAGACTTCATCACTTTGGCACGGTAGAAGATAATAGAGTATTTTATTTGGAGAGCCATGATCTATTTGCCTCATGGGTACAGAATCCCCACACAGCCCTGCTTCCCCATCCCTTCACTTTATGTGTATTGGCAGTGGGACAGAACACAGGAAACATGGGATATGTGCATATGTAGGGGAAGGCTCTGGTGAGACCTATCAGAATTTTTCAAGTACAGGCATTAGCCCCATGGTGTGGGTTGATCATGCTCCAAGTTTAGTCATTTAAAATTTAGATCGAGAAGTTCATAAAACAGTTGCAATCTCGGTGGACGAATTTCACAGCTTTCTCCATTTCAAATTATTACAGCACCTTTTCACATTCTGTGGTTACTATTCCCCATCTTAAATTGATTTACTTGGAAGCAGGTTCCACTGAATTCAGTGGACCCACTACATTTCCAAACAATCTGTAAAGCCCCAGCCGTACCAATACAGATCACTGGATACTTCGACTGATGGGAAATTTTGTACAATACATATTTTAAGTGGGAGCTTTCAAGACTCCATTAAGTTCTTCACAGTGCAGTTTAAGGAGCTAGTATAATGGCGTCACTTTTTCTTTTCTTAAAAGGTGGCCTTGTAAAATAGACTTACACCATCTTTTCAAAACTGCTTCTGAACTTTAACTTTTGATGTTACGTTCTGAAGACATAAGGTTATTTGAACTTCTTATTGTGTACTTTAAACAGGCCTCATCATTTACCTGACTCACGCCGAGGGTTCATTACCACTATTTGAAATGTAAACAGTGAATGCATTGGGCAGTATTCTCAAAAAACTGCACTGTGCATGGGTTTAGTAGCATCAACCAATAAACTACACAATACACTACTGAATACCGTGTTTGCAGATAATCATATGGCTAGTTCAAAGAAACAATGGTGTGTAGTTAGCTCTAAGTCACAGTTCTACGGTTTGTAATGCCTTATCTACATAGCAGAAGAGCATGAGTTCCAGCAATGTGAAATTTGCTCAAATTGGTCACAATCATGTAATTTAAAAAACACTGGATACAGGCTGCATTGAAAAATGAGTACTTTTCAAAATGTCCAAGTATTTCCTCAATGCACAAGTGGAGTTTCTCCCCCCCCCCCCCCGTTGTACCCATTTCATAAAGCATTCAGTGTCTTACAAACTGCATTTTAAAAAGGAATGGTATGTATTTTCACTAATTAGCCCTGGTAAGCAGGGGACTTATTTGTGCGGGAAGGGATGGCAGAAAAGCATCCTTCTGACATGGCTGGGAGGCTTTGTAATTTGCCTTGTCACTTGGCTATGACATTGCTCACGCTCTTCCCCCAGCAAAAACGGGGCTTCAGCATGGACCACAGGAACTTCTCCCTTCCGGTCTACTCCTGGGTCATAACTTAGAGGCCCAATCAGGAACCCAGACAGTGCCAAATTAAATAAATGGAAGTTCAAGACCGAGTGCCAAAAATCATTACTATATGCTTTCTGGTGGGGAAATTTATCACAAATCTACCATAACACATTTTTCAAAACACAGCTGAAACTGTTGGCAAGCCAGATTTTCAACAGGTAGTGGGGATAATCTCAAGTGAGTTTTATTCTTGCTATTGAACAGGTGGACAATCTGTGGCCCTCCAGATGTTGCTGGTCCCAGCCAGGGCTGATGGAAGTTGCAGTCCAGCAACATCTGGAAAGCCATAGGTTCCTCATATAGAAAGTAGGCACAACATCAAACTGGTGAGTTTGGGGAGCTTAGACACAAGATGCTGGGTTTATGGTACTGAACTGTAGAAAAACTAAAGCAATGGAAACCATTACAATCAAACATGACCAATCAGAAAAGTAAAATTCTTGGGTGTATACAAAAGGGTTACTTTTGGGTAGCTAAATTCAAAAACTGACCTAACCTTTTTGCTTAATTACTTTTAACATAATTTGCTTTTAGAAACCAATGAAATACATATGGGGGAGGGGGGAATCAAGGCATTTTGCAGAATCAGTACTAAATAGCTACTACAGAACTGTACAGTTTATTAACACCAACTTGTTCCAAGCCCTGTCTTAGGTTTTAAAGTATCCTGCCAGATTCATTAAGATTTTGAAGAGTCGCGATTTTGCTGGCTTCACAAACACTGGTTTTCCAAGAATTACTCATCCGAAAGGAATGAAAAGCCGTTTCAATTGTTGTTTCCCAATGTCTGTCTATATGAAAGAGCAAGTTTCACATTTGAAATGAGGCAGCATCCCTTCTTTGAATTGTGAGTAGTTCAAACTTTGTCTTCATTCGTCTAGCAAAACAGTACGCAGTGCATCTTCTGTATTGATCAATATTGACGCTATTGCTCCATCATTAAATTCAAATGAAGTTCCTCCATCTACAACCATACAGGCATCCCAGCAACGAGAGCGAATGCAAACTCTGAAAATACATTTAAAGAACACTACTACAGACCTACAAATCAAGCAAACAGTTTCATTTACAATGGGAGCTAGAAGGAATACACTATTTTACAAAAGTCATGCTTGAGTAATTTTATCACTATTAATCTCTACACTATTGGAAGTAAAATCAGGTCATACCTACTTAACCAATTAAAAATGAAAATCCATTTACTGGTATGCTAGTTTTAAGATCTCATCTGTCAAATGACACCCTACTCAGCTGCCCAATTTAACCAACAGCAAAATACAGATACTATGTCAGAATCGTATTCCACAAATGTGCATTTGTTCCTAATAACTTATCTTTAAACTTGGGGGGGGGGGCTGTTGAAAAGCTTAATGCTTCAGGATGTGTAGAAAGGAAAGCAGTATTAAATAAAGCTTCCAACCGTTGAGGGATTCATGACTGGTTCACATACATGTACATGCATTTGGGATGAGCAACAGTATTAAACCTGCAGACTGAAAGTCCCTCTGAACTAATGCAAAGTAAGATCACACCATGCTGGCTGGGACTGATAGGAGACTAACAACATCTGGAGGGCCACAGGCTTCCCATCCCTGCTTTAAAACATTAAACCATATTAATATCTAATAATATAATTACTATTCTGTGTTTTGGATGAGGGGAGGGAACCCTGGTGTAAAAACTATTCCATCAGAAACACCAGGAAGGTATTTTCTGCTTCTCTATAGCTAAGCTAAAATGAAGGAAAGATAATACTGGCAAAAATATTTTTTTTTTTTGGGGGGGGGGGGAGGCAAGATTATAGGATAAAGCTAATGTTAACAGCCCTGCCTTTAGACTTGCTAGGCAGAGCTACCCACTCTAAAATGGCCTTCTCCAAAGATGCAGGAAGACAAGATCTGACCAACACAATTAGGAAGGAAAGATCCATGGAATGGTATACTATGAGTTAAGGAAACTCTAGATTTAACTTTTAAAACAGTATTTATTCCTCACGATTTCAAAGATGCAATGGGTCACCTTGATGCTTACTGGATAGCCGCGTCAGTCAAACTGGGAACCATGATTATGATATGGTAAAATGAAATAAAAAATCCATTTCAATCACAGGATTGAAAGTAGGATTCCTATTCTCTGAAAAACTGTAGTTACATATTTTGTCACAATCTTGAATTTAAACCAAACACCTGCAGTCAATACTTACTTTGAAGCAAAACCCCGTTGTCGACTACTTGAAAAAACGCGGTTTGAAATAGGTTCCCGTATACTAAAAAACATCTTGGGTTCCTCTGGACTGTACAGTAGTGATTCATTATATCCATTTGTTACTGAAAGCACACAGATTAGATAATCAGCTTCTGCACGTGTGTGAAGCAATAAATAGTAAGTTCTCAAATCAGCTGAGCTTTTAATGGCTAGACTTTTGTTTTTTAAATAACAAATGACTTACACTCCTATTCTGAAAGATTTGTGAAAATATATTTGCCTGCATATTCTATTTTCACTCTAATTATGAGGATTTTAAAAACTGTTAGCCTGTCCTATCGAAGAACTGAGTAACATTAGATGTGAAAGCTAAATACATAATATAATGTCCATTTCTACAATTCTGAAAAACAAAGTCCTGTGCAAAAGTTAAAAGGAAACATTTTGCCCATAAGCTCAGAAACTATGATAAAGTCAAATATACCTTTCTGTACAAGTTCCTTGTTCAATGGAAGCCTTAAGCTGTCATAACTTTTAGCTGTTGAAAAAAAAGGAAGAATTAGACACAATTCTTCTATTAGATACAATTATCTTTTGCATTTGCTGGTCAATAGTTATGGTGCTGGTAACTCACCAATCTTAAGGATTTCTTCCACAGCCTGATTTGCTACCTTGTTGATATTAAAAGACCTACAAACAGAAATAAAAACAAGGATTTTATTATACAGTATTTTTATATGGCTTCCCACCAACAAATGTTCTTTGGGTAGCTTACTGAATAATATTAGGATACATTTAAAATGCAACAAAAACTGAATTTTACTGTCCAAAAAAGCTTTGCACCAGTAAAATAAATAAATAAAATCATTAGCAGCTCAGATTAAAAGTTGTTTTTAAAGCCCTTCATCTGACACTGAAAAGATCACAGATGAAGTGCCAGGTGACCCCTCTTGGAGGCTATAATGTAGCTAGGATGCTACCATGGAGAAGATCTTCTCCCCAGTTGCCACCTGCTTCCTTTCACTTGGCAGGGACACATGGAGCAGGGCTTCTGAATAGAATATTCAGATACAGGAAGTATTTATGTGGAAGAAGGTACTTCTTAAGGACCTGGACTAGCTCCAGCTGGGAGACTTCCCAAACCTTTCTCTAGCATTCTCTACTGTCTTAAATGTAGAGGATTTTAAAAACTGGGAGCCAATTTCTAGCTGAAAAGCAGGAGAGAAAAAATACTTGCATAACCTCAATGGAACAGATTTTATGTCAACTGGAAGCAACACT
The DNA here is from genome assembly GCF_964106915.1 of Podarcis gaigeae. Taxonomy (NCBI): domain Eukaryota; kingdom Metazoa; phylum Chordata; class Lepidosauria; order Squamata; family Lacertidae; genus Podarcis; species Podarcis gaigeae. The sequence continues at coordinate 47,910,626 of NC_139687.1, read as the reverse complement.
AACATTTCCTTTCAACTCCTTACTACAACTTCTGACTTCAAACAAACCCTAAACTTGAAATCTCCTAAACACTGGAAAGTATCAACCCAACAGGAATTTGAGCAGCGCACAGAAACGCCGTTTACCTTCCCGCCAGAGTGGTACCTATTTATCTACTTGCACTTGGACATGCTTTCGAACTGCTAGGTTGCATGGGAAGCATTCAAGCATCCTCACCTTAATTTTGAAGAACTACAGTCCCAGAGGTGTACCATGTATTGGCATTCAAATTGGTTATTTGTCTACACATGTAGCACACTCTAACATTATTACAGAATTTAGAGACTAAAACCACAATTTAATGAATCACATAACTTTGGATACCCATTTTTAAAATTACCACCATCCCATTTTCTGTTTCCCTAACAACAGTAGCCACCAGTCCTGCATTAACAAAGTGCTTTGGAAGCTGGAATTTCAAAAGAAGCCACAATTTAGCATGGGGAAGTTGCATCCTTTGCAAAGGAAAAAAAAAACCTGCTTGGCACCCAGAAGCCAAACAACTCAACACAATACATGTCAACTCAAAATTAAGATTCATTGGATTTAATGGATCTAATTTCCAGGCAAGTTGGTATAGAATTGCAGCTTGATAGAACTCAAGTGTACTTGATCATTTCATGAGCTAGTTCTCAATTTCTTCAAGGTGGTACAACAATCTTCTATGAAAATGTGTTTACTCATTTACTCCTATTGGAAAAGCCAAAGAACTAACATTTTAAGGCTACACCAAACTTACCAGGCTTTTGATCCTGTTCCAGTGCATATGTTGAGACCTGAGCTCTTTTGTTTCTCCCATGGACCACCATCAACTGATATTTCATAGTAAGAGGCCCTATGAAGGGAGAATTTAAAACTGGGTTTGCAGGACTTATAGTTCACCCTGAATGAGACAGAACACAGCCCCACATCAGGCACGTACCAATCTAAAAGGGCAATTTCAAACATGGCTGAAAATTTCACATTAAATTTAGTACAGCAGTTCTTTAATGAAGCAAGACGGTTGATTTTTGATTGGTAAGTTTTCATCAATTTTCAAAAATACAGCAAATTGTTAGTAAGATAGCAAGCCATTTTGAAAGCCTTTTAGAATTTTCTACCTTAATTCTGTGGGTTCATCTGTAATTAATAGGACAGGGTATAAGTATTTCCCACACTGCAGCATTAGTGCACACAGCTTTAGTAATTTCTACCCATATGTATGTGCCATCGAAATCAAAAAGGAATTTTAAGACTGAACTGCAAGTAATAGAATTTGTGCCTGCAACTTGTATACCTCTGGCCCTCCAAATACTGCTGGGCTACAGCTCCCATCAGTTTTCTCCACTAACTATGATGGCTGGAGCGGATGAGAGCTAGAATCCAGACACTTCTGGTGCAGCATGGGTTCTCCACCCGCAGTTTTGCTTTTCCAAACTATTCATTTTACTTAAACCAAGGCTAGTCAACATGATGCCTTCAACATATTGTTAGGCAATGACTCCCAGCAGCCCCAGCAAGCGTTGCTTATGGTCAGAGATGAGGGGAGCTGTAGTCCAACAGAATCTGAAGACTGGAAAGTATCAACACTGGAAAGTATCAAACTGGCTACCAACAACCTAATACTCAATTTGGCATCTAAACAGATATTTCTACCACACTTCCCTACTACACTTCCCAAATTTACACCCCATAAAATATAAAATGTCTACCATGCCTAACATTCACCTTTTCATCCACCACTTGACCAAGCAATCCCATTCCATGATCATCATTCAGTCATCTCCACACACCTCAAATTCTCAACTCACAAAACACTTATGGGCCTGCTCATTCAAAACTCTTCAATAATCCCCATTATTAGATGGAACTGGTAGTAGTGCTCCCATGCTTAATCCCTTCCAGCAAGGGAAAAGGAATGATCTCCACAATCTTCCATGCCCTTCTGCTTAATATTCTTTTGGGGGGAGGGGAAGCAGCAAGCTTCAATTCTCCTTTCCTACATAAAACATACTGTGTTAGGAAGCATGAAGCAAGGAAGAACTGAAAGATGAAAAACTGTCAGCAATTAAGAGAAATAGGTCACAGTTTTGAACACTATGATTAAAAATCATTTCCCCATTTTTACTAATTACATACAAGGTGTTATATGTTTTAGACAGTAACATGCAGAGAGGTCTTGTCATACACTGTGGAAATGGGGGGGGGTGATAAATAGTTAGTGTACTATTAGAAAACCCTTCAGGTTGTTTTACAGTTTGAGCCAGTTACAAAAAATGGTTGGAGTCAGTCATAAACAATGAAGATCAGAACTTCAATAACATATGCTTGACATGCAAGATGATACACTACATGCAGGAAAAGAATCCAAAGTCAAATTTGTGTGTCCAAATAAGTCCTCTTGAAACATGATAGGAAAATATATATGTAGAACTATGCTGCTTTCTCACAGATTTGGGAAATTGCAGAAATGTATAATTTGGATCCAGTAATTAAGTCTGAATATATTTGCATACATTATTACAAACAGAAGGGAAAAAAGGATATTGAAGTTTACAAGCAGTCCCAAACAAAAATGCTTATGATTCTAGCATACCTGGATGAGAGAGATTCTCCAATAAACACTTCATTTAATGATCTCACTGGCAAGAGGTGTGGTTCAGATATCTGAGACCCTGCAAATATAGGCAAATCAGTATCAGTACTGACAGGCTAACAGGATAAGCATCACCAGAAACCAAAACGGTAAGATTATTATAGAGGTTTGTGTGAATAGACACAGGTATGGAAGACTACCAGGAGCAAAATAAAGAGGTTCTTGATGTACACACTTGATGTGAAAGAACTCATTGTACAAAAGTCTGGCTATTCATTTACTGAAGAGGGCCTTGCACTTAATCGACGAGTTACCTTCTATTCTGAACATGTTTCTCTTACATATTTGAGATTAGCATTAACATCACAAGATTGAACAAAAGATCATTGCACACCAGTGAGTGGATTATATTTTAGGATTGAAACTATACTCACTTTGATCCTGAAATCTTCCATTAACATGGGCCCTGCTGTGCTGTTCTTGACTCAGCTGCTGTTCATGCAAGTCAACAGGGACAGGGTTAATGCCAGTCCCTTCAAGATATAAACGGATTCGTTGCCGCCACTGCCATCTTTAAAAAGGAGAAAATAGCACAAGAATCAAACAAACTGAAATGTATGGCAATTTTTCTGTATGAATCAATAGTTCAAGAAAATAAAATCTTTACTGGGCCAACCAAAATGTTACAAAATACAATGTAAGCTTTTAAACTCTAAAACTTACAAGACAATGTGGGGGAAGTTATCAGACATTCAACAGAGACCATTCCAGGGCTTAGGTTTTTTAGTGCAGGAGATCCCAGGCTAGCTGTCAGCAAGCCCTGCTTCCAAGAGCCATCAGGAGTTTGTATGTTGTCAGATGTGGGCAAAGTCTGAGGGAAACAGTCTTGTGGGCCAAATAAGGACTAGTGTCCAGCCTAATTAGGCCCATAAGCTGGAAATTCCCTGACCCTGAAATAGAGGGTTCCCCATCTCTCAAATCAACAACTAGTTGTAACTCAGTTCTGCCTCTGCCCCTAGGTGAAACAGAAAAGTTCTTTTGGTGAATATAAAGGTATAAAGAGAACCTGGGTAGTCCCTGATAATATCACCTAAAGGTGATATTATCTTATCACCTAACTTATCTCTACCTCTGTTTATTGCACACAACAATAAAGTTTATTTTTATTGTTTTATTGATTATTGATCAAGTTATTTTTAAATTTAATATTTATCTTTACTGATTTTCATTACATACAGAACTTAGTAACATCAAACAAAAACAAGTCCCAACTTCATTTATAAGATCACATTGCAGAAAGTCACCCTATTTAATTAACCAGTTTTATGGTAGTGGTGTTCAAGCTATACATATTAAGTAAAGGTAAAGGTACCCCTGCCCGTATGGGCCAGTCGTGTCCGACTCTAGGGTTGTGCGCCCATCTCACTTAAGAGGCCGGGGGCCAGTGCTGTCCGCAGGCACTTCCGGGTCACGTGGCCAGCGTGACGAAGCTGCTCTGGCGAGCCAGCACCAGCGCAGCACACGGAAACGCTGTTTACCATCCCGCTATAAAGCGGTACCTATTTATCTATTTGCACTTAGGGGTGCTTTCGAACTGCTAGGTGGGCAGGAGCTGGGACCACAGACGGGAGCTCACCCCGCCGACCATACGATCAGCAAGTCCTAGGCGCTGATCGTATTAAACCAGTTGATAAAAAACAAAACCCATTCCCATTCATTCTATATGAAGGTATTATGACTGGTATAAAGTTAATGAGAAATCTGTGTCCCTCCAAACGTTGCTAGGCTACAATTCCCATCCGTCTTGGCTACTGGTCATGTAGGTTAGGGCTGAGGGAATTTGAGTCCAGAAGCATTTGGAGGGCCACAGGTTTCCCATCCTTGGCTATAAAGATATCTGCAGTATCTTATGCTTCAGAATTAAATGCCTATTATTGTGTGTGTCAACAGTAAATGTTCCAAAACATGAACATCTAAAATTTGCCTTGCCGGACAGTGATTCTTGCACACCGATCAGCAATAGCTATGATGAAATCATTAGTGTCAGATATCTCTCTATAGTTTTACTCAGCTGATCTTCTAAAATATGTCCATGCAGCATAACTAAATGCTGAGTCTCCAAGAGATTGGAATGAATCAGTGGCAGAGTTTCATGCTCCAGCACCGGGGGTCGGAGAGCAGGCGGGGGCATGGCTGGCGCGCGTCCCGGGGGGCATGGCACGCTGCTCACAGGTGGGAGGGCAGCCATGATGGCACCCCACCGGGATTGCGCTGCCGGGGGCGGTGCGCTCCCCCTGCACCCCTCTTCCTCCACCAGTGGATTGAATATCCTCCCATCTAACTCAACATGAACAAGACCACTCAAACATCAATGCAGGTTGTCAGAAGGCATGTGAACCAGGAAATCTTGGTAGCCTAGCAAGGTGCTCACCACAAAGTGAAGGATCGCTTTCTTTTCCCATCCTCCTGAACAAACTGAGCTGTAATACTGGAAAAGGGGAGGAAGAACTCACTATCATTTAAAGCTATTTACAAGAGGGACCTGTTCAGCATTCCAGTCATGTCCTCCTCCACCACGCTCCATTCCACTCCCACATGCCTTTACAGATTCTTGGAATTCTGTGATCACTGAGCATGCTTAGTCCTCCTTAGGCTGTTTTAGGGTTTCTGTTCTTGCTGTTTTAAATCACACACGCACACCAATTCTTTTGTATTTTAGCCAATTCCAGGCTTCCTTTAAGTGTGTTGATAGCTCCCTCTTATTTGTCAGTGACCTGTATTGTCTATAATCCTGCTGGGCACTTACCAGCTGAGTTCACTTTCAGGAGTTACCGTATATCTACTGTTATGTGTACCTAACAGTTTGCACAAAAGAATCAGATCTTGCTTTAAGGCAGGCTTCAAGAAAGGAAGGTCTGCTGTTGATAAATTGTATGAATGTTAAGCAGCAAATTCAGTATTATAGTACTAGTACAGAAAGGTCTATAAATGTATACACTCTATGTTTTAAATGCATTTTAATTTATAATTTAATTTATATACCATCCTTCATTCAAAGATCACAGAGTGGTTTAAAACATAAAAACACAAAATGATAAAAACAATACAATAATCAGCACAAGACCTGGCTGAGTATAAATGTTTTTGCACCACTTTGATATGGACTGCAGACTCAATAAATTCTAGGGATGTGTAGTGGCCCCTTGAATCTGAACATTAAAAAAAAAATCTGCATCCGTATAACTCCTTCGGCTTTAATCTGTGCTCCCAGTTCCAAGCCATTCTGTATAAAACGGAAATGTGTGACTGTTTCACAAATCACACTAAGTACTGTTTTGGACACATTGGTTCCCACATTGATGCAGAGCTGGAACAAATGGTCTTCAGGTCTGTTCCCTACTATAGCTGTATTAATACAAAACATTACATTTCTTTAAAACAACTGTCTAGAGAAACGTAAGCTCTAACCTACCTGAACTCACCACGATAGAGTTTCTGTAGGGCATCTGGAAATGAGTGTGTATATCGTACAGGTAAACACAAATGGCCTTCAGATCTGAATATAACATAACAAGGCGAGAATAAGGCATGAAATCACAGTATTCTGTTACCTCCTTCAGGCAAAGATCTGTTCCCTCTTACCCATTCTAAAAAAAGGGAATAAGTAATACAATACTGGATTACATTATTGTAGCTAACTGGGCAATTTTCACTTTTAGACAGCATTCTATGCAAGATATGCCTAGGCACTCTATTTTCCAACAATTGTTGTTCATGTATTGAAGTGACTAAAAACAACAAAATGGCTGCCATGGAGGCATAACGCTAAATGAGAGAGTGTACAATCATGGTGAAGCCTTTCACATAATTGTGTTTCCACATGAGAAAAGGATTAACCTGTTGAAATTCTGCCTAGAAAATAAGCAGGGAAAGTGTGTTAAATGGGAGGGGGAAACAGCAGCTCCTTAGGGTCCCAAGGATTCATATTGTGGGCTTTCTAAACAACTCATTTATCAATCACTGCTCTGACTTCACTCATTGGCTAAAAGCACTGACAGGCAGAAGCAGCCAGGCTTGCTCATTTTACAGAAATCACTTAGAAGTGTACCTACACATTTTGCTTTATAACTTTCTTTGTAGGAGGTTTAAAGTCTTGCTATGTTTTAAAATGAAAGCTAAGGCCCTGCCTGGGGACAACAATGGAGACCTTTGCAGGCACCATGGCACCTGTGGGCACCAGTCTGGCAATCCCTGATCTACAGTCATAGTTAGCATACTACACAATAGCCCAGTTAAAATATATCCTAAATTAGCAGGACAGTATAGTTAAAATTCAATTTCTGTCCATGCTACTCTTACCTAACTTTGACCATTTATACCCATGCAGAAGTCACAAATATGCAATCAATTTTGTGAGAAATAAGGAAAAACTGTGAATAATGTACATAATAAACTGGCAAAGGAAGTCACTGTATGCATATCAATGACATAAAATGCCCCACATGGCACTCACAGGCCACTAGACTTTTAATGATGCGGTTTACAATATGACAAGGTATCTGTAAGTCTTAGGCTCACCTATCTGGGTCTGTGTTTATTCCAATAACTGGTTTTAACCGGTCCAACACCTTACTGGCTGCCAAAAGCATTGTGCCATCACCTAGATGAAAAATAGTTTGAGATCAGATTACTTTTACATAAGATTTAAATATTCCAATGGAAGCATCAAGTACAGAGAACTTTGTGCTCAAACTTTTAAACCATTATTGTATAAAATTAAGAGTGAAAATAGATTCTGATGCGGAACTCAATTTGCCATAAGGAAATTATACCTTTGAAGAAAAAGAAAAACAGGTGCACAAAGCCTAGGTAACAACCTCTACAGAATGTTTCATAATTTGTACACAGGCAATGAGTGTTTTGTGCAAGGGTTACATTCCAGACCCCTGCGTGTGTTGACACTAAATCAACTTTATTCTGGTAGTTCAGGTTAAGACTTATTTATTGATAAGCCAACTGATCAATTCTTCATATTGCTAAACAATTATTCCCGCAAGTTTGTTGTAATTCAAAATACCCATCCCCACTCACAAGTTAATACCTCCTGCTGCTACAACAGCATCTGCCCACCGAACTGTCTCTTCATCATATTCTCTGCGCTTCACAAGTCGGACCTCAATCTTCTCATTCCTGAAGATTTATGGAAATGCAAGTGATTATTAGTCAGGTTTGAAGGGCTTAAAAGGAATGCAAACTGTCAAGTTAAAAAGCTAGTTTATATAACTTTGATAATGACCTCAGGAAAGGGAAGCAAAACACACCACAAGTATGAATATTGGGTTATTGTGACTTTTTATATAGGATCTGATTGTTACTATTAATGTTTGATGTTTTATTATGATTTTTTTATGTATGTTGGAAGCCGCCAGAGTGGCCAGGGCAACCCAGCCAGATGGACGGGGTATAAATAAAAAAATATTATTATTATTAGTCCCATGGAAGATAACTATCACTTGCATCAAACTCTACTTACCAGTTCCCTGAAAACTTCTAATTATTTTACACCAGGAACAGCTGGCTTGTGTCACTTCAGATACTGATAGACTACATCCCACCTTCCCTGTCTATCAGCCATGCTTGCTGTGGCTGAAGGGAGTTGGAGACCAACAACTTCAAGGCCAACAGGCTAACTACTCTTGATTTACATAGAAGGGGTTTTGCTATAATGCTTCCCTTTCATTACCTTCCACTGCTAAATCTGATGTACTAACACAGAATTATGTATCAAAAGTTTTGGGGCTGTTATTCAGGAAGAGCTCAACCTAGTGTCAGCAAAACCTGTAGTGTAAACTGTAGTTAAAATTGTAGTTACACTATTGATGACTTTAATTATCTTTTGAATGCTTTTTAAACACCTGCTTCTAACCATCTTTTAGTAATTGTAGGGGTTTTTGTGTAAACCACTTGGAGGTTTTATGACAATCAATGAGTGTGTGTGTGTGTGTGTGTGTGTGTGTGTGTGTGTGTGTTGTTGAAAGAAAAAAACAAACAAAAACAGTTTGTGGTTGTTACTATGTTGTTCAACTGAAAACTAACTCAAAAGTGAGACTGCCGGTTATGTTCTACTGATTACAAGGTCAGTCAAAAACTCAACAATATCCTACTGTTGTCCAGTTTGGTTAAATGATGCAACAATAGCTTTGAATGCACACTGACACTTGTGTATGCAGAGAACTGTATACAGATAACCTTTGCACATCTTTTTCAACAGAGAAAATAAGAGCCCTGTGGGATGAAGCCTAACGCTATTCTGGTCCAGGACTCTGTTCTCACAGTAGCCAAACAGATGGCCATGGGAAGACCACAAGCAGAACCTCAGTGCAACAGCGCTCTCCCCTCCTGCGATTCCCAGAAACTGGTATTCAAAGCAATACAGTAGGGGTAGAATATATCCACTGGTGGCTTTTTAAAAAGGATTAGATAAATTAATAGAAATAAAGCTATTCAAGTTGGTGGCAACCACAACCTATTGTGGGAGCAAATTCCATGATTTAACTATGTGCTATGTGAAGTATTTTCTTTTTTTGATCCTGGATCTCCCAATATTCAGCTTCACTGTATGTCCCTGAGTTCTAGTATTATGGGGAAAGAATAATTTTGCTCTCTCCATTTTATCCACACCAAGTGTAATTTTATACACCATTATCATAAGTTTATACATCATTATCATGTCCCCTCAAACATGCCTTTCTCTAAACTAAAATGCCCCAACTATCTTGTCTGAACTACGAGAAACTTCTGAAACTGAATGTGGAGGGCTGCTAACAGAAAAAGAAGCAAAGAGTCAGTTTTCTCTTTCTTTTATATATACAGTCCCCTTCATATGTATTAGGGCTGGATGATAAATCACCTCAAACTGTCCATATTTTGATATCAATTTCATACTTTTTGACCTGGGAATATATCGTGAATCATGATGTCTGTGTTTATGTGTGCTATGCAAAAATCACAATGTGGGAAAAACTGTGAAGCCAGCCAATGCTTCTCTCAACTCCTGCAGCCCGTTAACTCTGCCAGCTCAGCTCTCCCCTGCCTCCTGCAGGGTGCAGCAAATCAAAAGAGCAGGCACCAGCAAAAACCATGATGCAGGAAAAACCATAGAGCCTGCCAATGCCTCCACACAGCTCCATCCTTTTTTCAGACATTGTGATATATCGGTATATTGTGAAGTTTAGCTGGTGATATATCATGATGTTGAAAATCAGATATCGCCCAGCCCAAATATGTATAAAAATGGTTTACTGGATCAGAGTAATTATAATTTCATATACTGGGCATTAGAATTATGTGCCAAACTCCTAGAACCTCTGCTCTCTGAAATTATTTATTATATTATTTATTTTTATTATAATCATTATTATTGATACATACCCTTACCTTAAACTATCTACTACATGCTCCACATTTTTTGTATGAATCCGATGTCGCTCCAGTAGTCCACTGTAATTAGAGCCTTTTAATGCAAGCTGTGAAAGACAAAAATCAAAATCTAACGAAGTTGGCAGTAATTTTCTAAGCATGTGAAAAGAGTATGTAAACAGCTAAGCTTGAAAAAGCTAAATTTATTTATGGAAAATTGGAACTGTCAGAAACATGAAAATGGTTTATTCTCTAAAACCAAGCAAGCGAGAAAGTATTTAAATGTTGCTCAAAATTCAGAATCTGCATATAAGCATGTGGAACACTACCATTTTAATGAAAAGTTCCAGTATACAATTCTATTCTACCAGCCATATGCATTCTGACATACCATTCAACCAGTGTTAGAAACTCAAATATATGAGCTAGGTGCAAAATGGCATCTTAAACCAGGGTTATAGTTGCCAAAACGGAATGCCTAGTTGCCATTTGGGGACATTTTCAATACGACTTTTTGGTTCCTGAAATTCATTCTGATTGTGCAGATAAAATATAACAAATAGTATTATATAGGATGTGTTGTTAGTGTGTGAAAACAGCCAAGATCCGAGGCATGCACCTCCAGATCATTTGGTCACAAGTGGTCAATAGCCAGGTACAAAATGCGCCTGGTGAATTTCAAACGCTGCAATCAACTACTGTATAATAAGATATAACCTAAAATAAGTTTTACTAAGAGTTCTGAAGAAGAGAAGATGTGTTTGGATTTGATGTCCCGCCTTTCACTCCCCTTCAGGAGCTTACATTCTCCTTTCCCTTCCTCCCCCACAACAAACACTCTGTGAGGTGAGTGGGGCTGAGAGACTTCAGAGAAGTGTGACTAGCCCAAGGTCACCCAGCAGCTGCATGTGGAGGAGCAGAGACGCGAACCCGGTTCCCCAGATTACGAGACTACCACTCTTAACCACTACACCACACTGGCTCTCCAGTTCTGAATTGGGATGAAATGAGAGCAGCAGTTTAGAACAAATTAGGAGCAGTATCTGCTGTCATGGTGCATTATAGCATCGGACTGGCAACTGTTTCTAGTCACTAAAGAAGCTTGGCTTTGTTATTTCTCTATCTACTACCTGGCAAGAAGATACCGCACGAAAAGCACGATGACACCATACTGAAAGAGGCACTCTGTGTACCCATACTATTGCCAACTTTTAAAAAGTTCTTACTCCTGTGGTTGTGTATTTTGAGGTCTTTGTCCTCTAGTAAGAAAATTAAATTTATGGCCACCACTGGCAAGCCTTTCTGGGGACCACTGAATATACACAAAAAAATATTTAAGTAAATTTTTATCCCAGTATAACTCTTAGAAAAGTGCCCAAGGTGACAAAATGATTGAAAATAAGGAAAACATCAGCAATTAAACCACTAAATGCTTAAGAAAACTTGTAGAGAGTAGGGAGAAAACTTGTAGAAAGTTAGGAGTTTCACATGCATCAAAGAATAAAAAAAGAGAAACATCCAGGGATGCCTGCAAGATTGCACAAAAATATTTCTGTTTGCACAACATGACTTCTTTTTCTCCTCTGCTGCAGCATTCTGAGCACCCGAAAAATCAGCTCCAGAAAAGCCACCACCAGATTTTGGAGGAGCATGTATGGAGGAAAGAGGAAGTCTGTTCATGTGCCACTGAGTGTCACCCAAAACAAAATATAAAATAAAATCAAGTAAGTCACCGAGCTTACAGAAGAGGGAAACAAAATATGCCTAAATTCGTTTTTACGAATGTCACCATCTTTTGTGAGCACACTTCATTGTAATTCTCCTTAGCCTTCAGAATTTTGGCCTGCCAGCCTGTTTACTTGATTGCAATTCTCAGCAGGTTTCAATCTGCTTACAAATACTTGCTTGAATAAACTGAGAATTTTGTCCGAATTCTCTCAATACTGCATGTTTAAAGTAAGTTATATTCTTAAAATACAAGCTGTACATGTTACAAACATATAGTGACAGCACATAGGTCTGTGGGAAGGTGAATGAAAAGCTGCCACTTAATTTTGTCTTAGCTCTGTAAGTGTTCATTAGAGTACAACATGCAACAGAGTACAATGAACACCAGGGCAGGAACTAAACTGAAAAGACAGGAACAGAACCACCTGTTTCCTTCATGGCACATCTATTTTCTCTAAAAATCCAGCAAATGTATCACACTATACTCAGTGGGGAGATGAGCAAAAAGCCACATAGCAGCGAGTTGTATAAACAAGGCGAGAATGAAATGGAACCATGTAACTACCGTATTTTTCGCTCTATAAGACGCACTAGACCACAAGACGCACCTAGTTTTTGGAGGAGGAAAACAAGAAAAAAAATATTCTGAATCCCAGAAGCCAGAACAGCAAGAGGGATCGCTGCGCAGAGAAAGCAGTGATTCCTCTTGCTGTTCTGGCTTCTGGGATAGATGCGCAGCCTGCATTCACTCCATAAGACGCACATACATTCCCCCTTACTTTTTAGGAGGGAAAAAGTGAGTCTTATAGAGCAAAAAATACGGTAAATGAACCAATCTCTAAATTAATCCTTCCACAGGAATACCCCAACAGAAGTAACACACATACTACATTACATTCTCAATTGTTTTCGGCCCAACTAAAGAAGATTGGCAAGTTAAATTAAAGGAATATGCTGAAATGGCAAAATTGACAATGAAACTATGTTGATAAATAACAGAACCAAGGAAGGGACTAGAGGCAAGTCAATTTGTTTTGTTTTTGTACTGTTGTTGTTTTTATTTTTGGAAAATTAGTAAAATGTTATAAAAAACAACAACATTCTCAATTGTTTTAAAAAAGAATTTTAGTGACCATAAAAATTCTGAACAAAAAAGGGTGTGTGATAATGTGATGCTAATGACCAATACCAAGATGGTCTACCAGGCCAGCTGCTGTGGACAACTTACACCCGCCAGGAGCGATGCCTCAGTGCCTTCCAAATGCACTGTGTCAGGAAGATTTTGGGCATCACATGGCAGGACATTCCACAACCTTGTGTCCAGCACCTTTGTTTAAAGAGAGTTGCCATGACAATAGTTTGAAGATCAAGTCAATTCATGTACGTCAAAGATTCCAAAGATTGTCATTTCAGAGGTCAGTTTCTCAAACAAACCACACAATGAAATGAATTTTGTTCAGTGAAAATATTGCTTCACTTGAAAATGATGTCTTCAAAGAGCCTGAACGTTGGATTGTCCTGTCAGAAGACAATGTAAACACTCATTATCACAATCTTTTTCATGAACTGCGTATGTCCAAACCAAAGTAAACTCACAGTGTTAAGAATGTCCTGGCAGAAACAAACTCCAGAAAGGAAAGATCTATAAGAGAGTTCCAATCTTTCTGTAATCTATCCTATCATGTTCTGCTTTTAAGATGCTCAAGTAGGGACACAAGTGGAAAATTTGCAAGAAACCAAATCAGCAAGGTTAGCAAAGATTTTAAAATATTAGTTTACAGTGATGCTACATGCCAAGACAAATAAAATAAAATATGGAGCCTCTGTTCTTTTGCATAGTGTAGACTCCAGACGTATTTTTTAAAATCACCTTTTTTCTTTGCTTATTAGGTCTGCATCTGCAACATTATTTGAGCAAAGTTAACAAGATAAAAGGGCACAATGTAAAAAACCAATCACAATATGTGCAAAGAACTGAACTAAGGTAACTTAAGAGCAAAAAGCCTGTGATATTCTGAGATACATCAAAATACCAAAAATATCACTGGTGAATATGCTATGGAAGCACACTCACTATGTTTGCACTACATATATGAACTTCTTACCAGGATGGGATTTGCAGTCCAATTTACAGTACTGATTGGCTGGCCAATATATCAAGCAAAAAAACCGCAAGCCCTTCCCACCTAAAAGTTTATTTAGAAGGGCTGGGAGAGTGCTTAAAAAAATTTTTTTAATGCTTCAAACAAGTTTTTGAACAGCCACAAAGCCAGGTACTTGCAACCCCTCAAAGCAGAACAGTCCATTGAAGGATAGGGATGATTAGAATAAGAAAAACTGGAATGTTTGACAATAACCAGTTGAGAGGCTAAGCATTCAGAGAAGTACACCAGAAAATAACAAATACACCCCTACGAAATTGGCTAAGAAATTGTATGAGGAACATGCAAGGTAGGAAGAAAAACTCTGTGCTTCTCTGTTAGTATGATGCAAGATAAGGAAAATATGTAAAGAGAAAACCACTGAGAACAATGAATACGGCAAACATTTCATAAGATAATGCAAAGAAGACTACAACAGTGTTCAAAGAAGTTACTTTTGTATCTACTTGCCGGGAACTGAATATACAAAAGTGTTTCACATCAGTAAGAGAATTTCTAAGGCTGTGGGAAAAGAAAGCCTAAGAGATTTTGCCAACTGGCAGAATCAGAGCAGAATGAATATCACTGATTAAGAACTACTGTTTCCAAAGCCAAGGCAGCCTCTGAAGAGAATAGAATTTGAGGAGTTATACTACTTTAAAGGGCTGCCACCACAATCCCCTCTGCTGCCATCTCAAAAGCAGAGCAAGACTAGAATGACAAGAGCAAGCTTAATGGCACCATATTTCCTACAAAGAAGCCAGTCCTTGGCTCCATAGCAGCCAGTAACTGAAGACTGTGTGAGAGTACTGCTCTATAGCAAGCCACTTATTTTGTAGAAACAAATTGTTTTGGAGCTCACAGAAAAGCAGTAGTCAAGCAACTGGAAAACCTAAAATTTCCAATTTCAAAGCAGTAGAAGCTGCTAGCAAATGACGTGGCAGAACAGTTTTATATGACAAAAGGCCTGTTCACCGAGGTGGGCACTGTGTATGAACCTCCGCAATCCTATGCATGTTTTTTAAACATTTTGATTCTGCTGTTCATTTAAAAAGTATCACACGGATAAGACAGTCTGTGTTCCCAGGCTTAGAATGTAAAACACAAGACACAAAGGGGAAAGCATTAGGAGGGAGGCGGAAAAAATAAGTTAGGCCTATTAAAGACAGATAAATGTGTATACATTTACACACTTAATTATAAACAGTGTGCATTAGCCTATTATACAGGATGCCGTTTCCTGGGAATAAAGGGCTGGATCCTAGTGCTCCCAGTATCAAGTCCACAGTGTAGTACAAGAGTTCCCAAACAGCGAAGCTTCGTGCAGGTAGTCAGCAGTATGTCTGTAAAAGTACAATTAAAATCACCCAGCATCTAGCATAGTGCATTACAATTGCTACAACAAAACAAAAAAATCCTTCCAGTAGCACCTTAAAGACCAACTAAGTGAGTTCTAGGTATGAGCTTTCGTGTGCATGCACACTTCTTCAGGTCTTTAAGGTGCTACTGGAAGGAATTTTTTGTTTTGACTATGGCAGACCTATCTGTAACAATTGCTACAACAGACAGGGAAGGGGGAAATCATTAAGTGGTCTGCAAAGACTCTCAGCAATTTCCAAATGGTCCATGGGGGGGAGGGGAGCCTGAGAACCATTGCTAAAGTATATGACTAGTTATGTGACATTTATCATGCTTGACCATGCTTCTTCAGATACTTAGAAAAGCACACTTTAACCCTAATAGAGGGCCACTTATTCAGTGTTGAGATATTATAATAGTTTAGCATATTATGATTTAATTCTGACAAGCTATTATTTTTAAGCCTTCGTTTTTATCCATTCTGATCAGAAGATATTATTTAGGAAACCTAATGGTCATAACAATATATATTTCATAAAGAATGAACCAGGAAGCCTCGCTGACACTGCTGGAAGTTTCATGAATACAGAGTCTCTAGAGCAGTTCGATAGCTCATTCTGTATACTGACGCGAACCAAGCTGCTCTCAATTTTTTTTCCCTAACATGTAAACCCCACCTTCCCCCTAGCAATCTGATCATTGTTAAAGTGCCTAAAATTGTTAAAATAATTCGTGCCCTGCTCGCAGACTCACTGTACAAAAGAAAGGACATAATACATTAGATGAAAAAGGGAAACAAGACAGAAAGTGGGTCAATCAGGAAAAAAGCAGGATGAACAGCTGTGTCTTTATAGATAATATAGCTGGAATTATCAGATTACTGGCTAACAACATAGTGAATCTGGCCTGTGATATAATTTTGCGTGGGTGGAATGAATCTTTGTCAGCAGCATACAGTAGTCTATGACTGCTATAGAGGAGGTGTGCTGAGATGGCATGAGGTAGTAAATGTATTACATATACTATCCTTATGTGATCAATTATCTCTTTTATAGCCTCAAAGTATATATTTAAGGCAGAAGGGTGAAAGACAGCACTATACACACATCAGGAGTATGCAACAGTTCATTTAACTTGCCTTCCCTTCAGAGCCAATAATTTTAGCCTCACATGGCTGCAAGTTAGGTAGTTGGACTGGGGCTGAGTGCTGCCAAAATAGATGGTACTTTCCTGAAGAGTAAATAATCATGATGAATCTGTGTTAGCAGTCACTGCCATGTGAACTTGTGGGTGTGGAAACATGTATAACTGCCACTTCCCTTAATCAAGTGATTCTGTATTAAAAGTCTTGATCTTTCGAAGCCCAAGCGCTGGCCAGATAAAACACCTATTTTCTTAGTAGTAAAAGTTATTAGATGCATCAAAGAGCAAATAGCTGATGGTACTATCATAATGTTGTGAATACTGACAATATCCTTGGAATAAATAAATCTGTATGCAATTAACCAAATAATAGATGGCAGCATAAGGCCAAATAGCACAAGTGTTAATATTCTCTGGTCATTTTTTTTCCTTTTGTTATATTAACCCTCAGATGCAGCCTTGAGTAGATAAAACCAGGAACAAAAGGATGAGGTCTTTTCCGTATTAACTCATTTTCTGCCCCAGTTGTACACATGCCCTCCCAAAAAGTTGTAAGGGGGGAAAAGATGGGCAACCATATCCAAATGCAGTGGTACCTCAGGATGCGAACGGGATCCATTCTGAAGCCCCGTTCACATCCTGAAGCGAACGCAACCTGCGACTGCACGTGCCACGATTTGCCGCTTCCGCACATGCGTGTGACGTCATTTTGACAGTCTGCGCATGTGCGAGCGGTGAAACCCGGAAATAACACATTCCATTACTTCCGGGTCGCCGCAGAGCACAACCCGAAAGCGCTCAACCTGAAGCAACTTCAACCCGAGGTATGACTGTATAAGTTTGGCCCTCCCCTTCTTGGAAAAGGTGCAAGGGTGGTACTCCAAATTGTTTTGGTAGTTAGGAATTTGAACTCTGAACCACTCATCCCAAAAGTGTTCTCTGCCAAATTCTTGTACACTTAATGGGCAGACACATTTTTATTTGTTTCTCAAGTTAAACTGATTTATGGTAAGCATATAGATCATGGCTCTGGAACTTGTGTCCTTTCAGATGTTGCTGAACTACAATCTGACCATACTGGTTGGGGCAGATGGAGCTGGAATACAACAAATTTGGAGGGCCACAGCTTTCCCATTATTGATGTAGTAGAAGATGGCTTCATTCAAATTATACCTGTTGATACTTCACAGTCACTATAATAAGGAGGGAGTCAGTTTGGGTGGTCCCCGCTACATTTATGCTTCTTTCATACTGAGTTGGTAGGTAGAATAAACAGGCAATCACCAAATACTGTTACTAAAAAGGAACTCCTCCCCAGCCACACACCAGCTTGACAAATTGCCACTACTACAAACCACAAAACAGTTGTTGATTGGGTGCTGTTTGGGGTGTTAAGTATCTGCCGCCAAAAGTCACCTCCCTGTGCTAACTTACCTGGTTATCAGAGAAAGAGTGTGTGTTCATGTCAAGGTCTGGCTTATACATGCACAAAGATGAGGCTGCCTACTGGACTGCAAACACCAAGACTTATTGTGGTATAAACTTTTGTGCACTACAGTGGTGCCTCGCAAGACGAAATTAATTCATTCCGCGAGTTGCTTCGTCTTGCGGAGCGCGGATTCCCCGGGGTATTAACAGCTTTAAGAAAAAGGAAGCAAACCCGCAAGACGTTTTCATCTTGCGAAGCAAGCCCATAGGGAAATTCGTCTTGCGAAGCACCTCGAAAAACGGAAAACCCTTTCGTCTAGTGAGTTTTTCGTCTTGCGAGGCATTTGTCTTACGGGGCACCACTGTAAACCCATATTCAAGCAGATGCAGTTAAGTGGGCTTGCTCAATGAAAGCACGTGCTACATCTGTTTGTATCTATGGCCTCTTTTTCTTGTATGGACACAACCTCTTCCCAACTTTTTCGCTTTAAGGGGAATATTCAGCACATACATAGCCTGCATTTCTCCCACCCGTGGAAGTCAAGGCCATAACGGTTTCCAGGTGACATAGCTGTCAACGTTTCCCCTTTTTTAAGGGAACTTCCCTTATTCTGAATAGGATTCCTCGCAAGAAAAGGGAAAAGTTGAAAGCTATGCCAGGTGGTCTCCCATCCAGCCTGAATAGCTCAGCTGGTGCGTGTGTGGTGCTGATAACGCCAAGGTTGCCGGTTCGATCCCCTTAAGGGACAACTGCACATTCCCTGCATTGCAGGGGGTTGGACTAGATGACCCTTGGGGTTCCCTCCCAACTCTGCCATTCTATGATCTCGGGTCATTTGCAGGCCGAAAGGGGAGATTTAAACACGCGACCCCCAAGCACCTCCACTCACCAGCTGCTTGAGGTCCTCCTCGGAGAGCCCCGCGTACCGGTACCGCTGCTGCTCGAACTCGTAGCGGGTCGTCTTGGCCACCACCACCACCCGGGCCGGGCGGAACCCGACGCCGCTTCCCGACCGCGAAGGGAGCTCCGAGGAAGAAGCATCCGAGCTGAGGCAGCGCTGCGAGGCGGACGGAGGGGACGGAGGCGGCGGCGAAGACCCTCGCCCCGCCAGCGCTAACGGCTGAGAGGGGAGCCCGGACGCGGCGAAGGCGGCGGCGGCGGCTGAAGCCACCGACGCGGCCAGGCGGGCTGCGCTGGGCGCTAAGGCGAGGTGGCTGTGAGGCGGCGGCGGGGCAGGCGGCTGGTGCCTCCGGGAAGGCTTGAGCAAGGCGCGGAGGGCGGCGGAGGGACTGCCGCCGCTCAGGTAGCTCGGGAGGCAGGTCATAGCCCGGGCTCGCGGGATTCCTGCTGGAGCCGCCGCGGCCGCCACAACCACCACAGCCGCGAGGCAGGCGAAGGGACAGAGCGGCGACCTTCCCTCGCCTCAGGTTTTTGCGCCACAAGAGCGCGGCGCGCGCTCGGAAGAGTGGCAGGGGAGGGGTGAGGAAAAGCAACACACAAGCACGCACGCACAACCCCGCCCCATTCTGTTCAGCGCGCGCCGCCTGACGCACGGACGCGTCCAACGTGAGCGCTCCGACCCTCCAGGCGTAAAGGGGAGGGGGTGTTGGTGAGCGGGAGGGAAGGGACACTGTGCGCAGGCGCCGCGATCCCGCTCGCTCGCGCTCTCTCTCTCTCTCTCCCCTCCCCTTTTTTACCACAGAAGTAAAACATCGCGCTCCCCCTTCGACGTCGACTCGCTTTCTGCGCCTGCGCAGCCGTCGCCCAATCCAGAAAACGCCCATTGGTTGCTGGCTCCTCTGAGCGACGTTATAGCCGCGCGAGGTACAAACGGGCTCGAGGGCTTCCTGCCGCGCTTGACCAATAGGAAATGCTCTTGCCCAGAACGCGCCGGCAGTTAGGAAAGGGATAAAGCGGGGAAGATTGGGGAAGGGGAAGGCGGCCGGTGGACGCCGTGAGCTGCCCGGTTCCACCTTGCAGCAGGAAGCTGCCGCCTTTATACAAACTATTGATCTCCCTTGGTCTATCACCTAACTCAGTACAGTATTGCATGCACGGACTGGCAGCAGCTCTGCAGGGCTTCACACACGGAGAAGGGAGGTTGTTCACTGAAAGAAGGAGGGAGACGCTCACAACCCAGAGCCAATTGTGATTGGATCAAATCCCTTCCAGCCCTGAAAGCTAGGACCGACATAAAGGATCACTGAAATACACCAAGCCTAGGGTGGGTGGGCTGTTTGGAGGCTATGCAAAATCTAGCAGCCAGCAGTGCTATCCTACAAATTGGCTGATGGTGCGCAAGGGTGTGTGGAACCATGAGTTACTTGCAGGAACAGTGTACAAAACTCGTTTTGATATTATTATTATTTTTAATCCCCTGGACATATATTTCCAGACACAATAAAAGTATACATTTATCATAAGCAACAGCCAAGCACTCAGTTTATTAGCACTGTACATTTCCTACCTAAGAGCTATTTTTACAAGATAAAAATTCCTTCCAGTAGCACCTGATTTTAAAGAAAAAAAACATTGTGGCTACAATCCTGAAAATGTGTTCAGTTTAATTATATCGTTCATGCTACTGTATAAACAAAGCACACATTCAACAACCCTGCTGGTGATTTAAAAGGTGACTAAATCTGGGCTGGATGAAAAATGCCACTTCACAATCTGAAAGGCCAGAACAAATTGAAGCTGTAACTTGCCATAGTTACAGTGATAAAAAGAGAGTCTGCCAACATTCTGGAGCAAAGAGAAATGTATGCCATAGGTCATTTGCTCATAATTCTTTTTAAAACTGCCTACCGAAGTTAAACAAATATCAACCAAGCAAAGGTGGAGCTCAAAAAAGTGATCTGTTGGCTTAAAACCAAGGGGAGAAGATTGTGCAATTAACCTTCATTTTCTGTATCCCTGTGATCATCTATCTTAATGTGTGTGTGTGTTTTTAAAAAGGAATACTTTCACACACTGTTAAAACTGAAAGAGGAAGGAAATGGGATTACAGCAAGGAGGGAAAGCAAGTTTTAACCATTGGAATGCATAAGCAATATGTTGCTGTTTTTCAAAATTACCAAGAGCATTCTTAGAGTCATCTGATGAGCTGGTGGAGATGAGACAAATGTTGCTCAGTAGCAGGGCAGGTGACAGGTTTTATACTACTGAAGGCCTCCAATACAGCCATACTCTGCCAGAGTTTGGAACCCAAGCAGAAGCATATTAGTGGTACCTCGGGTTACATACGCTTCAGGTTACAGACTCCGCTAACCCAGAAATATTATCTCAGGTTAAGAACTTTGCTTCAGGATGAGAACAGAAATCATGCTCCGGCGGCACGGTGGCAGCAGGAGGCCCCATTAGCTAAAATGGTGCTTCAGGTTGAGAACAGTTTCAGGTTAAGAACGGACCTCCAGAACAAATTAAGTACTTAACCAGAGGTACCACTGTATTGTTATACATTGGGTTTATATCCCATCTTCTGCAAGGAGCCCAGGGCAGCAAACAGATACACAATTTAAAAACAAAAACATTCTAAAACAGTTAAAACACTCTTTAAAAAACCAATTACAATTAAAGACACCTAAAAGCAGTTACAGATGAAAACTTTATTCCATCCAATGATCTTGGGTTTGCCAGGAAAAATATTCTTCAGCCACCAACTGATGGCTGAAAGTTAATACAGTAGTAGAGACAGGTGAACCTCACTAAGGAGGGTCTATTGGGGAAGGATTTTTTTTAGGAATAGTGGCTAAAATAGTGACTCGGACATCTGGTCCACCTAGTTTAGTATTATCTACACCAGGGTTGGGAACCTTCTCAGCCTGAGGTGGTGAGAGAGTAAGCACCCTCACGGGTCACTTTGACAATTTAGGAAGTTCAGGGGGAACCACATACAATGTTTAAAATGATGTATTGCAGAAAATAGACATGCTATATTTTATTGAAAATAAAAGCCAAGGCTTAATTTTGCCACTGTTATTTTTTATTGTTCTGTTTATTATATAATAATATCCAAAACACAGCATATGGAATACTTTTCTAACTTCTTGTATATGAGTAATAGTATATGTTACCTTTTTAAAGACCTTCATAACAATGCAATAGTACTAAAGCAGCACTTTTTTAAAAGTATAACATGGTCAAGAATAAAAGCTGATCCCATTCATGTAGGGACCTTTTAGCACAGCATTTTAACTTTTTCCATATAGTTAAAGTGTGGGGGCAAGTAGTAAAAGATTTGCATTCCTCTGCAACCAGTACAAGTAGATTATTCAATGTTAACCTACACTGATTTATTAGTAGGCTTCAGTGAGAAAATAACATGTGTTTGGAACTAAGGATACACAGACCTATTAAAGTCCAGTCTATCCCAATTCTGCATGGGTACAAAACCATTTCCATCTTCTCAAACCACCTTGTAAAGAAATATGCTGAACTGCAGTTTCAGAAGTGCACTCATTATTTGAACCAAGTTACAGTCCAAACTGAATTACACGAGTTCAGCCAATTTCTGGAAGTAAGTGCAGTTAAAATCTATAAGACCAAATTTAGGTAAAAGTGCATGTGTTTATTATTTAAATATTTTATTTAGGGACTAGAAATTTGTTAGAGTCCTATTCCTGGACTCTGATTGGTAGCTTAACAAATCCTGAATTAGGCTGAGAGTGCAGTGGAGACGCAGCTGAGTGACAGATTTGATGGACCATATCCTCAATATGATTGGTTACGAAATAAACAGACCGTTTTGCTTTGCAAACATGGTTTATGGTTTTTCATTTGGATAGGAACTGTTCAAAAACTGTTCTGGAATTAATCTGCTTGTTATGGGTGGCAGCTTCGACAGAAGGGACATAATGGTATGATCTAGTTGGGCTTTGCTTTTGCTATGTTTGATCGTCCATATACACATTTTAAATCTGTGGACCACCTTTACAATTTGATAGTTGTGCTCTCCTTGTCAGTTTGGGGATGATAAGAGTAAAGTCCTTGTGGAAACTTAACAACACTTAAGTCTTGCCAACATTATTTTTGGCCAAATATTTGTTAAGCAAATATTATTTGACTAAGCACAAATAAAAAGTTTGTTTGAAAACACATGTATCTTGATTGCCATTGTGGTTGCTGGCAGGAGGTTATTCTATTAACTATCCTACAGAAAGCGTGATTTGAAAAAGTAATGTTTGATGAAGAAAGTATTGCTCTGACAAACCACCCACCCCTTTCTAAATCATTAATTTGTTAGAGGTAGATTACCTATAAGTTATCGAGAAGAATTCAACAAAATGTAACTGATTGTGTCTCTATAATATAGTAGAGCGAGCTGATTGTGGCAGAGCTGGGTTATGAATTTGCTAGTTATCCTTGAGCAAATCACTCACTCTTAGATGTATGGGTTGTGTTAGCACCTGATAAGGCTGTATAGGACTCAAGACCCATAGATGGTTCAAGGGCTTTGCCCCTGTGCACCTAACATCAGGCTGTTCTGATTTCCCCCTAACAGTTGCATGAGCCACTTGTCCTTTTTACAGAGGATGCCTAGAGCAAATTATCCAAGACGAGAGGATTGCAGGGAAGATGGATTAAGGATGACTAAAGCATGAAGCAAACAATGCAGTCTTTCTGAGGTGGGCACCCATTGTCTGGACTCAGGCCACTTTCTTATTTTTAATAGGATTGCATATAGTTGAACTATGGAACTTACTGCCACAAGATGTAGTGATTTTGCTGGAGAACGCTGTTGGAGACAATGCTCTTCTGCTCGGGTCCTGTTTGTGGGTTTCTCATAGGCATCTGGTTGGCCACCATGAGAACAGGATGCAGGAGTAGATGGACCACTGCCAAGAGGCTGTTCTATGTTCTTAAGGGATGGTCACCCAACTTGGATGGCTTAAAATTTCATGGAAGATAGGGTTGTTGACGATAACTAGTTGTGATTCATGGCTGTGTACTACTTCCAGTGCCACAGGCTATTTCTAAGGAGGCTTCCCCTGTTCCTATTTGGAGAAAATCTATATATATCAGTGGGTAGAATCACAGAATCATAGAATTGTAGAGTTTGAAGGCAATGCATGGGTCTTCTAGTCTAACCCCGTGTGATGCAGGAATCTTTTGCCCAATGTGGGGCTCAAACCCACAACCCTGAGATTAAGAGTCACATGCTGTACCAACTGAGCTATCCCAGTGGCTGGGAAGCATGACTGTGGCACCCATAACCAGCTTGCACGCATCTTACATTCCTATGAATAGCAGCCTCAATTCCTCATACAGCATGGATGATATTGGGGTTGCAATCCTGAACACATTTAACGAACACAGTGGGATCTGCTTCCAAGTCAAGAAGAGAAGGGTTGCAATGCATGAAGCACTTTATATATGCAAGGTGTCTGCAGGAAATGCAGATGACCAGGAAAACCATGGCTCATTTGGAAACACAAAGAGCACAGCCCTGAGCATATTTCTTCCAAAAACACACAGCAACTTGTGGAATTATGGATACCAATACGAGCTTTGGAAATACTCTTTGGACTGTTGCATCTGCTAGGCTGACAGATACAGCCTTTGCAAACAAAAACTAGCTTTTAAGTGTTCATGTAGTTAATGATGAAGCTTTTACCTTTGGCAGCAGGATATCCCTCACATCAGGCAAAGTTTTCAGCAGGATTTCAGAAGCATTTTTGATGCGTTCCTTTGCAATGGAAAAATATTTAACTGTCTACATATCTAATGATGGCAAATAGGTGTGTTGGCAAACATTTCTGTCTTGTTTCTTGCTGGTTTTGAAAGCTTGAGGTATGATTTTCAGAAAATGGTATTTATGCAAAATCTGGCCTCTGCTCTGTGAGAAAAGGTTACAATATCTGAGGCTTTTTGGATGAGAAAAAGGCAAATCTGGGGTGTGGGGCATGAGGTATAAAGTGTGTAAGGTTATGCATGGCATGGAAAAAACCAGACAAAATATTTTCTCCCTCTAGTAATATGAAAACTCAGAATCATCCAATGAAGCTGCATGGTGGGAGATTCAGGACATAGGAGAGGAAGTACTTCTTCATACTACTACTAATAATAATTTATTATTTATACCCCACCCATCTGGCTGGGTTTCCCCAGCCACTCTGGGCAGCTTCCAACAGAACACTAAAATACAATAACCTATTAAACATTAAAAGCTTCCCTAAACAGGGCTGCCTTCAGATGTCTTCTAAAAGTCTGGTAGTTGTTTTTCTCTTTGACATCTGGTGGGAGGGCATTCCACAGGGCGGGTGCCACTACCAAGAAGGCCCTCTGCCTGGTTCCCTGTAACTTGGCTTCTCACAGCAAGGGAACGGCGAGAAGGCCCTTGGCACTGGACCTCAGTGTCCAGGCAGAACAATGGGGGTGGAGACACTCCTTCAGGTATACTGGACCGAGGCCCATAGTTAAACTATGGAACTGACTACTGCAAGATGTGGTGATGGCAACCAGTTTAAATGGATTTACAAAGAGGATGGATAAGGCTATAAAATGGCCACTAATCGTGATTGCTATATGTTGTCTCTAGGATCGAAGGAAGCAAGTGATTGGCATGGTTGGTATATAATGCTAAGCCATAGTTTGTTTTAAAAAACCACGAGTTTACCATGCGTCAACCACAGATGCTTTTCATTTCCAGCTGCTGTTGTCTCCTACCTTTATAGTTTGGTGAGCACCTGAGATGGTTAAACAAACCATGGTTAAGGAAGGGTGCTGTTCCCATGTAACATAAAGGTAAAGGTATCCCTGCCCGTACGGGCCAGTCGTGTCCGACTCTAGGGTTGCGTGCTCATCTCGCTCTAGAGGCCATGAGCCGGCACCGTCCAAAGACACTTCCGGGTCATGTGGCCAGCGTGACGAAGCTGCAGCTGGTGAGCCAGCACCAGCACAGCGCACGGAAATGCTGTTTACCTTCCCGCTATAAAGCGGTACCTATTTATCTACTTGCACTGCTTGCACTACTTGCACTATTTATCTACTTCGAACTGCTAGGTGGGCAGGAGCTGGGACCAAACGATGGGAGCTCACCCCGCCACGGAGATTCGAACCGCCGACCATACGATCAGCAAGTCCTAGGCACTGAGGTTTTACCCACAGCGCCACCCGTGTCCCAAGGTTAAACCAAGGTTCACAAGCCAACAACAAGCCATAGATTCAGGTGTAAGACATGGTTCGCACATAACACTAAGGTAAAGGTAAAGGGACCCCTGACCATTAGGTCCAGTCGTGACTGACTCTGGTGTTGCAGCGCTCATCTCACTTTATTGGCCGAGGGAGCCAGCGTACAGCTTCTGGGTCATGTGACCTGCATGACTAAGCCGCTTCTGGCGAACCAGAGCAGCGCAGGGAAGCGCCATTTACCTTCCCACCGGAGTGGTACCTATTTATCTACTTGCACTTTGACGTGCTTTCGAATTGCTAGGTTGGCAGGAGCAGGGACTGAGCAATGGGAGCTCACCCCATCACAGGGATTTGAACCGCCGACCTTCTGATCGGCAAGTCCTAGGGTCTGTGGTTTAACCCACAGCGCCACCCGTGTCCCCAGCGCCACATCTTAATAAACCATCAGTTTAGCCTTATGACTGAACAAGGGTGAACACCACTTGCCAGAGAATAACAACAGGAGTTTATTGTGCTTATATACTGCTTATGGGCTTTCCATAGGCATCTGATTGGCTGTTGTGGGAAGCAAGATAGATAGGATGGCTAGAGAGGTCTTTGGCCTGATTCTGTACGGCTCTTCTTACATTTTTAATCCATGGCATGCAAGATATGGTTACATAGCTAAGGAAACAAAATGGCTATTAAGTGAACTGTTGCTTAATTGTTGCTGGCTAATTTGCAAGCTTGCTCTGATTAGTTACTTTTCATTAATACAAAGTTATTTTAGAGAGTTTTGGCCCATTCCAGAATAGGCTGCTATCCTCCCTAGTTTAAAAAAAAAGTTCCCAGAGCAAAAGTTTTGGTTACATGGGGGATCCCTATGGCAGTGTTTTTCAACCTTTTTTGGGCAAAGGCACACTTGTTTCCTGAAAAAAATCACGAGGCACACCACCATTAGAAAATGTTAAAAAAAATAACTCTGTGCCTATATTGACTATATATAAAGTAATTCTCTTGAATAGGAATCAAATAAACACAAAGAAAGTATTTTATAATTACTTTATTATGAAATAGTAAGTAAACAGAAATATGAAAAATTATAAAATACTTTATTTTTAAATCTTTTGAATTTTTCAATTTTTCCCACGGCACACCAGGCAACATCTCGCGGCACACTAGTGTGCCACGGAACAGTGGTTGAAAAACACTGCCCTATGGAATAGGTGGTTCGTTTTTGTGCATACATTACTAGGTTGCTGAATGCATCCCCCGTCCCCATGCCCCCCCACACATACCAGCTTTGTGCATATAGCACAACCAATTGCAAATAACTATTTCTACATTCATACTCTATTTTTCTGGATCGGGAAAGTTCCCTAAAATAGCTTACCATGCCAAAAGCTTCGCACAAATACCAGCTGCTGAATGCTATGCTGTGACTGCTAAGAAAAATATTTATTATATAGCTGTACTCATAATAGATTTTTGTGGACAGTCATTGTGTAGATAAATCTGTGTGGAATTAACACAGTCAGTAATTCATGGATAAATGATGGATTCCATCAATATGATGAAAGAACTTCAATTAGGATTCTCTTTTTCTCTAAAATTGTCCTTAAAGATCATTTGTTCAAAAAACTGAAGTCTTTTTATTTAAAAAATTCTTAAAAGAGCTGGGGCCATTCTCTAATTCCTGTATAAGTAAAAGGAAGGACGACTGGAACCCATAAAGTGCTTGTTTCATGTATCCTCTGTATGCCAAGTCAACCCTGAAAAGTTTTTGCCCCTTAGTCACACAAAAAGTGTGCAGAATTTCCTCACACGCTGATGTCGTAAGAGCTTCTAGGGTATTTTTTTAAAAAAGAAGTTTCTGGGTTCTTTGATTGGAGGTAGCAAGTTGTCACGAACAGACCACAGGCTGTTGGCGAATCCACTGAGAATGATCTGGAGAAGAATGGAAAACGATTGGTTACTTCCATGGTAAGCAATTGGTACCACATCATCTATATGTGCTAATATCACTTGGAGACTTCTGGAGCTTGTGCTTACACAGCCCAAACAGCACCACTGATTCACGAGAAAGAAGGACAAGTACACTGGGGGGTAATCTCAAGATAACCACAAGTACCAAAATAATCTGCAGAGATTGTTTCTTTAAACCAAACCATCCCCACAGTGGTTTGGAATGTGGCTTGGAATGTACACAATCAGCTTTTTCCTATGAGAACAGGTTCTTCCTGACCTCAGCCGTTGAGAGAAAATACAGTGGTACCTCAGGTTACATACGCTTCAGGTTACATACGCTTCAGGTTACAGACTCCGCTAACCCAGAATAGTGCTTCAGGTTAAGAACTTTGCTTCAGGATAAGAACAGAAATCGTGCTCCTGCTGCAGCAGGAGGAGGCCCCATTAGCTAAAGTGGTGCTTCAGGTTAAGAACAGTTTCAGGTTAAGAACGGACCTCCGGAACGAATTAATTTGTGCAAAACATGTGATATCTATCTATCTATCATCTATCTATCTATCTATCAAGTCACACTGACTCATGGTCAACCCTTCAGGAGCCACTTGTTAAAGTGGGCATGACTGAAATGTAAAAAAGCAATTGAAGATTGATGGTTTTCTTATTTATATATTTTTTTAAAATGGACAAATGGCGTCATTCCCAAAACTACGAAGAGAACTTATTCATAACTTGTGACATACATTTCCAACTGTGAAATAAACATGCAAATAAACAGCTACGAGGTTCATTCCTCAAGATGTAGTGATCTTTACAAACTTGGATGGCTTTAAAAATGAGGTTAGATAAATTAATGAAGGATAAGGCTATTATTGGCGACTAGCCAAAGGGGGCTGTGTACCACCTGCAGTGTTGTAAGCAATATACTCCCGAAAAGTACCACCTCCTGGGAATCACAAGTGAAAAGAGCGCTATTGCACTCAGGGTTGGCTTGTGGATTTCCCATGGGCCTCTGGTTGGCCACTATGATAACAGGATGCTTAGCTAGACGGGACTTGTTTTGATTCATTGAAGTTCTTCTTATGTTCCAGTGAAGGAAAGCTCATTTTGAAGGATGAGCTGATTAATCATTTTTAGCACAGCCTAAGGGGTTGATTTATTGAAAGAAAGCAAATAGAATTGCATAGAGTATGTCTATATCTAATAAGATGTTTCAACTGCTGCCAACATTTCGTGGAAGGGAAAGTTTCCAACCACGTCATTCTCAGAGTAGATTCACTGAAATAAAATGCTAACTTGAGTCCACTGCTTCAGTGGATCTACTCTGAGCATAACTTAGGTCGAAATCAGGACATAAAGAAAAATGAAGTGCAAGTAGTCATTTATCTGCAAGGAATTTTCTTTTTCTTTAATGCCATCAGCCTTACATGAAGTGTGGGGTTACTGATTATGCTTTTCAAGAAGAGTGTTTCATAAACAAGCGCATTGCTCTGGTTATTTTTTCCTGTGGGAACCTAGCAATGGAGGGGGGGGGGATATAGATAAGCTTTTCATTGGTCTGCATACAGAAGCTGTTATACACGACTATTTTCAGATTAATGGAACTTTCCTGCATATCACAGTGCAGCCCAGTTGAAGCTATCTATTTAATAAAACTATTTATTATTTATCCTTTTCTCTATTTTGCAACCTTTGCAGCCAAGTCTCCACCAGAAGAAGAGGAGGAGGACTTTGGATTTGATATTCCGCTTTATCAATACCCGAAGGAGTCTCAAAGCGGCTAACAATCTCCTTTCCCTTCCTCCCCCACAACAAACACTCTGTGAGGTGAGTGAGGCTGAGAGACTTCAAAGAAGTGTGACTAGCCCAAGGTCACCCAGCAGCTGCAGGTGGAGGAGCAGGGAATCGAACCCAGTTCACCAGATTAACAACTCACTTTAAAAGTGGCTCAATCGTCAATCCCATACATTTTTACTATGCACTGTGTGCATAGGATTGCAACTTTAGTTTGACTGGCATCAGAAATAAGGCTGCCAACCAATCAGAAGAAAGAGGCCTGGCTGGGATTTTGCTAGTTGCCAGAAAAGAAAGGGGGCGGTGCCAGAAATGGCAGAACTCTGGCACAGTCCTGCCTGAAACAACAGGGTTGTTTCATTCCCTGGCTCCACCATAGACCTGAGTCCCTGGATGTCATCATCAGGGAAGTTTAGGGAAGATTTTAATGTGTGACATTTTAATGTATTTTTAATCTTTGTTGGAAGCTGCCCAGAGTGGCTGGGGAAACCCAGCTGGATGGGCGGGGTACAAATAAATTAATAATAATAACTAATAATAATATTAGAGCCCCCCAGGTACCAGAACTTTTTAAAATCTCAATAGTTATCAGCTGCAGCCACAGGGTTTCATGCTCACACATCTGCTGCTATGCTCACAGATCAACTTTGTTTTCAATTGTATCAATGGTCTATTATGATTTCTGTTATACAGTGGTACCTCAGGTTAAGTACTTAATTCGTTCCGGAGGTCCGTACTTAACCTGAAACTGTTCTTAACGTGAAGCACCACTTTAGCTAATGGGGCCTCCTGCTGCTGCCGCGCCGCTGGAACACAATTTCTGTTCTCACCCTGAAGCAAAGTTCTTAACCTGAAGCACTATTTCTGGGTTAGCAGAGTCTGTAACCTGAGGCGTATGTAACCTGAGGTACCACTGTAGTTGCATTTTTACTTTATTTTTTCTGGTCCTTTATTAAAAATAAGTGTAATACAACAAAACACACAATTATTATTCACTTGGCATAAAGGATTCCTGCATTGCAGGGGGTTGGACTAGATGACCCTTGTGGTCCCTTTCAGCACTACAGCTCTATAATTCTAGTATTGTAATAACAGAACTCAGTTCTCTGTATGCTGGCCCTTAGGTAGCCAAAACAGGACCATCCATACACAAGAGGTATGTTTCAGCAAGCTCAAGGGAAACCAAAATTATATAATGGTACAAAATGTTTAGAAAAAACCCTGGGGTATAAGAGCCAAACAACCCAATAATGGTTGAGCATGCTGAATGAATTTGAAATGCAGACTGGCCAGGATGAGGGGGCGAAAAATGGAAAACCAGGAGTATCTTGAACAGGAGGATTTCACACTGCAACATTTTGTTGCAGATCTCCCTTGTGTATAACCTACAGATATACAACATAAAACAAGATCCGGATATAATCAAGGACAATAATAGTGTATCTTTGTGAATGGAGCAATGAGCAGGAGTATAGACTGTTGGGGCTTGTAAACAGGCAAATTTTCCAGAGTGGAACAAAGGAACTCTTGAGAACAAAGCGAAGAGGAATTCTGAGCACTCCAAGCATGTTGAACATTCTCGCCCGCCAGTTTTTCAAAGACTTCATTCATCTCTTACGTCTCTCTCTCTCTCTCTCTCTCTCTCTCTCTCTCTCTCTAACTTTAGATCAGTAGTGGTTGTTGGTGCACTTTCAGGTGGTGCCCAAAGCACTTTAATAAAGAAAAAAAAAGAGTAAGAGCTTTCTTTGAAGTTTCCTGCCACATGCTGAAGAGGAAGGGTTTTTTCTGTTTAATTTTAAAATGAAACAGCTTGCCTTGTCAGCAGCACACGGGGCTGCTGTGGAAACCTTAGAGAAAACCCTGACTCTTTTTGTTCACGAACAAAAACAATCCCAAATATACACACAGATAGCTTTGGCAGATCGTAACCAAGGAGCTGAGTTTTAATTTGGAAGTATTTCAATTATCATCTCATCTGGTGCTTCTTTTAGCTATAAACCAAAAGAAAATGTGGTGGTCCACAAACTTAGAAAATAGCCCTTACTGCACTAATGTTTCCACTCAGATGTACAATTATGAGACATCAATATGAGAGGCATCCTCAGAACTCATTCACTGGCTTACTCCTCAATGTAATATATGCTTTCACTTGCAAACAATGCCATTCTTCCGTCTACAAGTCATTCTCTACAATAAAAGACAATAAAAATGGCTTCTGTCTGAAGCCAGGGTGGGAATATTTAGTCTCCCAGGATACTGTATTCTGCTGCTAGCCAGCAGGTCATATTATCTAGTGAAGGAACTTCAAAGGGACACTCCTGGATGAAATTGCTAAACTAAAATTTATGAATACATTTGGTTCTATTTGTTCAGGACCCAAGCCAGACAATGGTTGGCTTTCCCACTACAGCTGTTAAGAAAGAATAGCAAAGGTAGGATGATTACTGCTGTGTATGCTCACTGTGCTTATCATGTACATATTTATTTTGTATCTTACATGCTCATTTCCCCATACTCGTGTATGGGTTTCTCTGCCCCCAGCTACCCCCACAATTTTATCATCAAATTAATTTTAGGTTGTTGGTTAGCCTCAGCAACATTGACTAGCCCAGCACCACCCAATAAATTTCGTGGCTGTGTGGAGATTTGAATCTGGGTCGCTGCAATCCTAGTACAATATTGTATCCACTGTTGCACACTTGCTATCTATTTAGCATTTTGCCTTCATTCTACAAAAGCTTATTTCCCAAGATATCTGGTTAGCTTTTCAGGTGTCTCAGCACTCTTGCCATTTTTGAGGCAACAGCCTAACAAACCTGCCCCTCTGGAAGTTGGACAAAAGATTTCCAAACAACTTATCCATTTTGGCTACCATAGCATGTGCCTGAATAAAGTCTGGGAAAATACAGATCTGTCTTCCAAAGGCATTACAGGCATGTAGTAGCTGGGTAAACAGCCTGGAAGAGTAAAAATGAAGAGAAGCTCAAGCAGTACCCACCCATTTCTTCCAGTATACCTGAAGGAGCATCTCCACCCCTATTGTTCAGCCCGGACACTGAGGTCCAGCGCCAAGGGCCTTCTGGTGGTTCCTTTACTGTAAGAAGTGAGGTTACAGGGAACCAGGCAGAGGGCCTTCTCAGTAGTGGTGCCTGCCCTGTGGAATGCCCTCCCATCAAATGTCAAGGAAATAAAAAACTATCTGACTTTTAGAAGAAATATGATGGCAGCCCTGTTTAGGGCAGTTTTTAATGTTTGAAGTTTTATTCTGTTTTTAGTGTTCTATTGGAGGCTGCCAAGAGTGGCTGGAGAAACCCAGCCAGATAGATGGGGTATAAATAATAAAATTATTATTATTATTAGCCCCTTTTCAAACTGCAAAAAGAACACCATACATTAAATCAGAGCCATGTAAACTTGCCCTGATACAGTATGTGTGGAGTTGAAAGAGTGACACTCGATGACTCTACTGCCCCTCTTTTTATCTACAGAAGTGTTTTTTTTTTAAAAAAATCTCTAACTAATGAATAGAGTCAGAATCATCAAGTGAGCCTTTTTTCTGGCATGGAGATGCATTAATGGGGAAAACTACACCCACTGATTTCTACCTGCCATGCATCTACTGAAAACACAGAACATAACAAAAGCTGGCAACTTTAGAGCAGCAGGAAACATTTTGCAAATGGTGTTTGGAGTGAAATCTCAGCAAAGGTTTGGCTGCGTACCTTGATGGTATTACAAGAGGATCAGCTGGCATGAAAGATAAGCAGACTGAGGTGGACATAGTCAGGATAAATAAAACAAAGCAGGGGCCGTCAGAGGAAGTGCCAAGGTTGCTTGATAACAGATGGGGCCTGGGTTGTCAGCAATCTCTGGGACCTGGATGGAAGAGGAATTTGTACTCACTGGCTGCAGGGAATTGTTAGGGTTTATATAACTTCACTCATTTTTCTCATGCACCACACACACACACACACACACACACACACACACCCCTCACTGTGAAGTCCATCACAGTGAAAAGAACACTGTATGTACCACAGTTTGGATGTCCCTCAAGGACTGTGGCCTCAGTTATCACTGGCCACTGACCCTTAGCTGTTTTTCCCAAATCTGTGTCAGAGGCCTTCGCTTGTCAACATGATTGTTTAACTTGCAAGTCGGCACATAGATTGGAGAGTACCTTCAACTCGCAAACAAATTCCACCCTTTTATTATCTCCCTCTGGGAAGTCACACAGACAAGTTGAAGGGGGGAGGTTCTGCATGAATGCTGACTGAAGCGGCTGCTGTTTGGTGCCCTCTTAACTGGTGCTCTGAGGGGGCTGAGAATTTTAGAGCACATAATAATGCAGGTTTTGTATTGCTAACAGTCAATGAAATGGAAGAATGATGAGGAAAGTCACAAATTTTGAATTGCTAGGCATTACATGGAAACGTATAGTCCATATAGTTAAAGCCATGGTTTTCCCAGTAGTGATGTATGGAAGTGAGGGCTGGACCATAAAGAAGGCTGATTGCCGAAGAATTGATGCTTTTGAAGAGTCTGGAGGAGACTCTTGAGAGTCCCATGGACTGCAAGAAGATCAAACCTATCCATTCTGAAGGAAATCAGCCCTGAGTGCTCACTGGAAGGACAGATCCTGAAGCTGAGACTCCAATACTTTGGCCACCTCATGAGAAGAGAAGACTCCCTGGAAAAGACCCTGATGTTGGAAAAGATGGAGGGCACAAGGAGAAGGGGATGACAGAGGACGAGATGGTTGGACAGTGTTCTCGAAGCTACCAGCATGAATTTGATTAAATTGCGGGAGGCAGTGGAAGACAGGAGTGCCTGGCGTGCTCTGGTCCATGGGGTCACGAAGAGTCGGACACGACTAAACGACTAAACAACAAGGCATTACATGGAAAAATGAAGGAGGAGTTGCTACATTTGGTGGTAGCCACATGTCTGATGTAACATCTGGCTGCACCCAGAGAACTATGAAGACCATCCAATCATGGTAACCATTCAGTAGACACTATTCACATTGACAAAAACTAGGTTTTATCTTAGGAACGTAGGAAGTTGTTGTGTGCAGAGTCAGATAATGGGCCCGTATGGCTCAGAATTGTCCACACTGCCTAGGAAGAAGCTCCCCAGAGCTTCAGCCAATGAGTCTTTCTTAGCCCTGCATGGATATGAGAGGGATGCAACGCAGATGCCCTACCACTGAGTTATGTGCCCTCATGGGAATGCTTGCAAAAATGTGTATAATAGTCAAATCTGCATACAAAAGTGTCTTTGTCAGGAGAAATTGACACTAAAATGTTGAAGAATTTCCAAGAGGAGTTGAAAATGGCAAATTGCGGCAGAAATGTGAAGAAGTGAATTTACGAGTGGGAAAATTAGAAACAGAGAGAACATAAATGGACAGATCCTTCCATCCCTACTTTTCCATGAAAGGACCTGCGGACATGGTGGTTTGTTTCCCTTTCAGGAACCAATAGGAGCAAGAACCAGAGGCAGAGTTGAAAGGAGTCACCCTCAGATATAGTCTATCCAGAAATTGGTAATTGACACATTGGGCAAAAGACTTTGGATATAATATACAGCTTGAAGAATGGGAAAGGTTGTGGAATGAAAGGATAAAATTTACAGCCTGTAATGCTTTGAAAGAGAATATGATGAAAATGATATATATATGGTATATTAAACCAGTGAAATTAGCTAAAATGTATAAGACAAACAATAAATGTTGGAAATGTAAAAAAAAAAGGAACTGTGATGGGATAGTGAGCTGCTTGTGCGTAAAAGCTTGATCCCTCTGGGGTTTGGCTGGTCATCCAAACCGAGGCACTAACGGAGCCCCCAAAGCATGACTCCGTCAGTCGCTGGTAGAATCTGACAGTGGGCGTCTACGGAATTTACGCCAACATAAAAGCTGTTTGACGGACATGCGCCTTCGTGACTCTCTGCGTGACAGTTTCCGGCGAAGGGTGGGAGTTCCTAACGGGGGTCTTGTTACCTCTTCGCTATTCTCACTAGAAGTATCCCAGAGCCTCCCCTCCGCTGTGACTCCTGCACTCCCCCTGCTGGTTCCTTCCTCTGCTGCAGATTCTCTCCTATTCTCCTGGAGCCTGTCCACCACCTGTCCCTCCGATGGCAGTTCCCTGACATCCACCTCCCCCCCAGGGCCCCCTTCACCCCCTCCCGCCTCCTCTCCCACTGGCGGTGAGGGCGGAAAGCCCCTGAAGGAACTCTCCTCGTCGTCCGAGGATTCAAACACTTCTAGCCACGGCGTACCGTCTCTCTCCCCGTCTTCCTCTTCTTTGTCGGAGTCGGCTTCCTCACCCACCCCTGACTCTGGGAACCCTTCAAACTCTCCTTCCTCATCGGTGGT
Organism: Podarcis gaigeae; assembly: GCF_964106915.1. Lineage (NCBI taxonomy): Eukaryota > Metazoa > Chordata > Lepidosauria > Squamata > Lacertidae > Podarcis > Podarcis gaigeae. The sequence continues at coordinate 47,874,543 of NC_139687.1, read as the reverse complement.
CCCAAAGTGTTCCCTTCTAAATCATGCCACGGGTTGCGGTTTTCTTGGGAAACGCTGATGAAATGTTTCTATTAAGACCTCGTCATTGACTACCTCTGCTGGTACCCAAGTGTTTTCCGATTCTACTTCCCCCTCCCATTCTACCAGATATTCCACCTGATTCCCCTTCCACCTGGAATCAATGATTCCTGCCACGTTCATGTCGCGCTCTCTCTCTTCTATCACGGGCGTTTGGGTGGCCTCTCTCTCACGCTCCCCCCACTCACGTCCCTCTCGGTACGGCGACAGTAATGACCTGTGAAATACTGGGTGTAATTTCATGTGACTGGGCAGCCTGAGTTTGAATGCTACTGGGTTGACCTGCTGTATGACCTCAAAGGGTCCCAATCTTTTGGGTCTCAATTTCTTACTCCCGCCCTTGAACGGTAGTCCTTGGGTGGATAACCACACCCGGTCTCCCACCCTTATAGTTTCACCTTCCCTCCTATTTCTGTCTGCTTGCTTCTTATATTCTTCCTTGGCTTTCTCTAAGTTAAGTTGAAGCTGACGGTGGATCGCTTCCATCTCTTCAAAAAAATATTCCGCCGCCGGCACGCTCCACCTCTCCCCTCCCTCTCCTGGGAATGCCCGGGGGTGACACCCATAATTTGCCAGAAAGGGACTCATCCCTGTGGACACGTTCTCAGCGTTGTTGTAGGCAAATTCTGCTAGAGGTAACTTATCCACCCAATCATTTTCTCTGTCTTTTACATAACACCTCAGGTATTGTTGTAAAATCCCGTTTGCCCTTTCCGCTTGCCCATTTGTTTCTGGGTGCCGGGCAGTTGAGAAATTGAGTTCTACGTGCAGTAAGCTCATAAGTTTCCTCCAGAACCTGGAAGTAAATTGTTTCCCTCTGTCGCTCAAAACCCTCAAGGGGGCGCCATGCAACCTAAAAATATGTTCTACAAACAACTTGGCGGTTTCCTCCGCTGTGACCGCATGTGAACAAGCTATAAAATGACACATCTTGGTTAATAGATCTACCACCACCATGACAGCTGTTTTGCCTTTGGATTTTGGCAGGTCCGTCATAAAATCTATGGATACTGCCTCCCATGGCCTTTCTGGCGTGGGTAAGGGTTGTAATAGCCCCGCTGGCGCCACCCTCTCTCCTTTCGCTCGCTGGCACCTGTCGCAACCCCTGACATATTCCCGTACGTCCTCCCTCACCTTGGGCCACCAAAACTCCCTGGTAACCAACCACATGGTTTTGTGCTGTCCAAAATGTCCCGCTGTGGGGCTGTCATGCAACTGCTTGAGTACTCTGCCCCTCAGTTCCCCATCGGGTATGTACAGTGCCCCTTTGTAATACAACGCCCCGTTCTTTTCTTCAAACCCCCCTGTGTTCTCCTCTGTCCTCCTGAGCTCTCTGAGTTTCTCTTGGGCGTATTCATCGTTCTCAGTACCCTCTATCAGTTCCCTCTGCCCCACCAATGCCGCCCCACACACCCAGCGGTCTTCAGGGATTACATGCCTTGCCTCAGGCGCTCCCTCCCCCTCTAAGTACTCAGGTTTCCTGGAAAGAGCGTCCGCCCTCACGTTCTCGGAGCCGGGCACGTAACGAATCTCAAAGTGGAATTTGGAGAACTCCTGGGCCCATCGCACTTGTCTCTGGTTCAGCACTCGGGCTGTTCTCCAGTATTCCAGATTTTTGTGGTCAGTTCGGACTTGAACCTTGTGCTGCGCCCCAATCAGCAAGTGCCGCCATTTCCAGAATGCTTCATGAATGGCGAGCAGTTCTCGGTCGTATACTGTGTAGTTCCTCTCGGATTTGTTCAACTTCCGTGAGAAGAATGCACACGGTCTCCATTCAGACGTATCTTTTCCCGGCTGGAGAAGAACGGCCCCCACCACTCGGTCTGACGCGTCAGTCTCCACTCTCATTGGTTGTTGTAGATCCACGTGCAAAAGTTGCTCTTCCGACGCAAACGCCTGCTTTAAACGTTCGAACGCCCGCTGCGCTTCTTCCGTCCAAACAAATTTCTTTTTGCTACTAAGACAATCCGTGATGGGCGCTGTTAAATGGGCAAAGTTTTTGATGAACTTCCTATAGAAGTTTCCGAAGCCCAGGAACCTTTGCACGTCCTTCTTGGTCTTTGGTGTTTTCCATTCCAGTACCGCTTGAACCTTGCTGGGATCCATGGCCAATCCCTTGTCAGACAACCGGTACCCCAGGAATTCCACCTCCCTGGTATGAAACTGACACTTCTCCAGTTTCACCCACAGCCGGTTTTCTCGCAGCTTGCTCAGTACCTCTCTTACATCTCGCACATGCTGCTCCTCATTCTCTGAGTACACCAGGACGTCATCTAAGAACGCTACGCAGTTCTTGTAGAGCAGTGGCCCCAGGACGTGATTCATGAATGATTGAAAGCAGGCGGAGCCCGCTTGTAATCCGAAAGGCATAACCCGGTACTCAAAAGCCCCCAAGGGGGTGAACATAGTGGTCTTCCACTCATCCCCCTTTCTCACACGTATCAAGTTATATGCCCCCCTAAGGTCCAGCTTGGTAAAAATTTTCCCTTTTCTCACCCGTGTTAGAATGTCATCAATTCTAGGCATAGGGAAAGTCACTGGTTCTGACACTGCATTTAGGGCCCTGAAATCACATACAAGCCTGGGCTTGCCCGTGTTTTTTTTGTCCACAAAGAACACTGGGCTGCCCCCCACCGCTCGTGACTCTCTGATGAAACCTCGCTTGAGGTTCTTGTCAATGAACTCCCTTAACTCCTGCATCTCACTGTCTGACATTGCATACAGCTTGCCCACTGGCAATTGTGCTCCTGGGAGTAAGGTAATTTGGCAGTCAAAGGGTCTGTGCGGGGGCAGTTTATCTGCTTCCTTTTCGCTAAAGACGTCAATCAAGTCAGCGTATTGTGGTGGCACCTTCCCCTTGTCCATCACTTCCATCCCTGCTAGAGTGGCCCTGGCCCCTGCCTGAGCCTCTCCCTCCTTGCAGTGTTCTAGGCAATGTGCTGATCCAAAGGAAACCACTCTCTGATGCCAGCCTACTAGCGGATCGTGTAGCGCCAGCCAGCTCATACCCAAGATAATAGGAGCTCCTCCCAAGGTGGCTACATTAAACGCTATCAGTTCTGTGTGTCTTGCCACCCTCATTATCATTGGTACAGTCTGTTGGCTCACTTCTCCTCCCAACAGCTCCCTCCCATCAATCGTGGTAACCTGCAAAGGCTTACTTAATGGGATAGTCTGTATCTGGTGTTCAGCTGCAAACTCCTTACTCATGAAATTACATGAGCTACCTGAATCCAATAGCGCTTTTATCTTCAGTGGGTGTCCGTTTGCCAGTTCCAGCAACACCTCTATCACAAGCGCTGGTCTTGGAGGTTCCGGCGTGGGCACATTCACTACTCCCTGGCCTGGCTGCTGTGCCCTGATGTTGGCAACCAGGTGTTGGCTTTTACTTGCTCCGTGATTTCTTCTTCCTCCTTCCCCCCAACAGTTCCCGCCATCCCTTGCCATTCCTTCCTTTGCGGACAGACTCTGGCAAAGTGACCTGGCTGTTGGCAGAGATAGCATCTCTTGCCGCTCTTTCCCTCCTTCTTCCGCCCTTCACTGGTGTTTGAAACTGCGCGCGCGCGCGCTGTTCCAAGTTCCATCGGCTCTGCTGGCGGGAAAGGCTGCTCCGGAATCTCTGGAATGCGGAAGTCCTTCCAACGTTCCCCCTTTCCTTCCCGCTTTTCCATAGCTCTAGCCTCCTGGCGTGCTCCTATGGACAGCGCTGATTTAGTCAGCTGATCCATAGACTCTGCCCTAGGCGCCCGGGAAAGTTCATCTTTCACTGCCGGAGAGAGACCTTCTTCAAACAGCATTTGAATAGGTTCACTAGCAAGGTCCCACCCTAGTCTATGAATCAGCATGGTGAACTCAGTCCAGTACTCACGTACAGATCGGCTCCCCTGTTTACACGCCATTAACTGTCTGCGCACCACCCCCTGCTCGATCTCGCTGGAAAACATCAAGTCCATGGCGCGAAAAAACTTCATTGTGTCCTTTAAGATTTCATTATTGGCTGCCATCAGGGGCCGAACCCAGTCCTTCGCCCCTCCCTCTAGATGGCCAATCACGTACGCCACTCTAGAGTTCTCATCAGGGAAGTCATCAAACAGTAGATTGAGAGCATATTGCATCTCTGTCCTAAAGGCTTGATAGTTCCTGGGATCCCCCCCAAAATTTCTGCACCAATCCAGGCACCCGTCTGGCAAGTGGGGTGGTTTTCCCTTTATCCGCATCTTGAGCCCTCCTCTCCTCGAGCCTCGCCGTTTGCAGCGCCAGCTGGACCTCCAACGCCCTGTACCTTTCTTCCAGGCTTGGACCTGCTCCAGCTCCAGCTCCTGCTCCTCCGGTTCCGGCTGGTTCGCTCATGATGCCCTCTGCTTGCACAAGCTGCTTTCAAAGACTGTCAGATTGCTGTGATGGGATAGTGAGCTGCTTGTGCGTAAAAGCTTGATCCCTCTGGGGTTTGGCTGGTCATCCAAACCGAGGCACTAACGGAGCCCCCAAAGCATGACTCCGTCAGTCGCTGGTAGAATCTGACAGTGGGCGTCTACGGAATTTACGCCAAGATAAAAGCTGTTTGACGGACATGCGCCTTCGTGACTCTCTGCGTGACAGTTTCCGGCGAAGGGTGGGAGTTCCTAACGGGGGTCTTGTTACCTCTTCGCTATTCTCACTAGAAGTATCCCAGAGCCTCCCCTCCGCTGTGACTCCTGCACTCCCCCTGCTGGTTCCTTCCTCTGCTGCAGATTCTCTCCTATTCTCCTGGAGCCTGTCCACCACCTGTCCCTCCGATGGCAGTTCCCTGACAGGAACATTTTATCATATGTGGTGGGAATGTAAAAAAAGTAAAGAACTTCTGGGAAATGATATATAATGAGATGAAAAAGATGTTGAAATATACATTTTTTAAAAAACCAGAAGCATTTTTACTTGGTATTATAGGTCAGGACATTAATAGGCAAGATGTTAAATTGTTTTTATATGCAACAACTGCGGCAAGAGTGTTGTTAGCCCAGAAATGGAAACAAGAAGAAATTCCAATGAAAGAAGAATGGCAGACGAAATTAAAGGACTATGCAGAATTGGACAAAATTACAGGAAGGATTCGAAACCTGCGGGACCAGAGATTTACAGAAGATTGGAAAAAGTATATGAATTATTTGAAGAGCAACTGTAATCAACAAATTACGCTAGTAGGACTACAAGAAGTTTTGTAAGGAGAAATATATGAAGTGTTACAAAGTAGAAAAAGATAGAGATATTGGTTATGAGTTTGAAATGTAATAGGGAAGATGAGAAATGCATACTGAGAGATTAGATTGGAAAATTTTCAGACAGGATTGATGGAAGTTAAAAATTTGAATAAGATGTAAAAGTATGTTTAATTACTATTGAAAATTATATGTTAAAAAAACAGATATAATATATATATAAGATATAGTCTATCCAAGCAGGAAGCAGGAAGTGATGACGGAAAAGGAGTTCAGGGTAGAGGCAGATCAGAAAAGTGGGCTATGAATTCGACTAAAAAGAGAGCTTAAGGTCAAGGACAGGTGAAATGTTCACTCAAGGAAAGGAGATGGCAGATGGTTGGAAACCTTCAACAGTGCCCTATGCAAAGAAGCCATAGGTAGGAGCCAGCCAGGCACAGACGTGAGGAACAATATGCCCTCTGGTGGCAAAGGTCCACAATTTCTAGTGACTTCTCTAAGGAAAAGACTAATACAGTGGTGCCTCGCAAGACGAAATTAATTCGTTCCGCAAGTCTTTTCGTCTTGCGAGTTTTTCGTCTTGCGAAGCACGGTTTCCCATAGGAATGCATTGAAAATCAATCAATGCGTTCCTATGGAAACCGCCTTCAGACCAGGTTTGGGGACAGTCTGTCCCCCGACCTCTTCTGAAGGCCAACGGGGGTGCGAAAGTCTTTGCTTCCCCCCCCTTCCCGGGACAGCAGAGACTTCTCCGCTGTCCTGGGGCAATTTTAAAATGCTGGCGGGCGGCAGCGAAGCCTTCGCTGCCGCCCGCCAGCATTTTAAAAACCCCGGGACAGTGGAGGACTTCTCCGCTGTCCGGGGCGATCTTAAAATGCTGGCGGGCGGCAGCGCTGCCGCCCGCCAGCATTTTAAAATCCCCCGGGAAGGCAGGCAGGGGGGACAAAGACTTTTGCCCCCCACCCGCCTTCAGAAGAGGTCCAGAGGGCTCTCCAAGCTGCGGATAGCAGCCTGCTGCCCCGCGCGAGGGGCGCTCTGCTTAAGAGCGCCCCTCGCGCGGGGCAGCAGGCTGCTATCCGCAGCCTAGGCGGGAACTCTTCTGAAGGCTGGGGGGAGAAGGGCTTTTCTTCCCACCGCCAGCCTTCAGAACAGCCTTCTGAATGTTGGCGGTGGGGAGGAAAACCTTCCTCCCACCGCAAGTCTTCAAGACAGGTCCGGGAACAGAGGAGAAGCGCTGCGCACCTTCCCCTCTGTTCCCGGACCTGTCTTGAAGGCTTGCAGTGGGAGGAGGGCTTTCCTCCCCACCGCCAACATTCAGAATGCTGTTCTGAATGTTGGCGGTGGGGAGGAAAAACCCTCCTCCCACCGCAAGCCCCGGGAACAGAGGAGAAGCGCTGCGCACCTTCCCCTCTGTTCCCGGACCTGTCCTGAAGGCTTGCAGTGGGAGGAGGGCTTTCCTCCCCACCGCCAACATTCAGAATGCTGTTCTGAATGTTGGCGGTGGGGAGGAAAAACCCTCCTCCCACCGCAAGCCCCGGGAACAGAGGAGAAGCCCTTCGCGCCTTGTCCTCTGTTCCCGGACCTCCCACCGCAAGCCTTAGGACAGGTCCAGGAACAGAGGAGAAGGTGCGCTGCGCTTCCCCGCTGTCCCCGGAGATTTCCCTATGGGCTTTTGTCTTGCGAAGCAAGCCCATAGGGAAATTCGTCTTGCGAAGCCGCTAAAAAATCGGAAAACCCTTTCGTCTTGCGGGTTTTTCGTTTAGCGAGGCATTCGTCTTGCGGGGCACCACTGTATTGAAGCTAGCATTTCCATCACATACCAGCAAATTCAGGTTGCACAATTAAAAAGGATTGGAGCTCCTCCTCCAAAACCAGATTTTTCACAGTAATTAAATTGATGGGGAAATGCAGCAGAAAATATGGGACAACATTTCCTTCACAAACAAGAATGATCACTCAATAAGTAGTCAACCCTTTTTAATATTTACTTTGAAAAGCAGTTGCTTCAGAATATCTCCCACTCACCCTATTTTTTTCAGAAGCAGGAAACTTTCAGGAGTGGGGTAGCTGCTGTTTACATTCCTTATTTTGATTGGCAGCAAAATCCTAATCATGTTTGCTCAGAAGTAAATCCTGCTTTGGTTCAGTGGGATTTAACCCCTTGTAAGGAGTGAAGCATATGATTTTAAATTAATATGACTCATTTTACCTTGTTTTGATCTTCCCACTCCACTCCCAGCGGGTGATTTAATATTCACTCCCCATTTTTCTAGTAAAATATTACTCAAAATAGATTCCAAACCAGAACAAAAATACAGTATAGCACAACGACATAAAATACTGGATGCATTTATCGTTTTCTGTTTTCACAAAGTCGTGATGAAGGCAGTGCAATCTGTTCTACTACCTCATTGTGCCTATATATATATTTTTTTTAAAAAAGAAAATATTGGGGTGTGTATAACCTCCTTCTCGTATGGCAATGCACATCCCACCAAGTAGTGGGTCTGGGAAAGGAATATGAACAACAGCAGAGCTACTTCTCACTTTGCAGAAAAGCCAGCCCCATATTTTTTTTTTTATGTAGATGGCTTAGGATTATGAAAAATGCAGCCTTTGTCTGGTCCTGCAGAGAGCTTTGCTCACCTGATTTGTTGTTGCTCACTTGAGTTATTTTTTCACTCTCGTCCTCATCACTGTCATAATTCAGTGGTTGAATATCTGGCTCTTGCTCCACGTGGTTTACATCACATTCCTGATCAGCAAAGCTCCTCATTGCAACAAGGCGGTGGTGGATTGCTGCGTACAGAGAAGCTACATCCTTTGAGCTTGCCTGTGTAATGCACAAGACAAATAGGTCTATTAGGTACTGTTTTCCAATTGACCAGTGAAAAATTGAGCACACCAAAGAGATTCCAAAGTTAATGAAAAGAACTGGAGTGCCAGGTGTCCCTTCCAACTGCACAATTCTGTGATTCCATATTATTTCAAATGCTCAGTGTGGTTTGACATAGAACTGTCAGGCATCGGAGTCAGGAGTAGGCCAGAAATCAAAATCACTGGTGTCAGTGAAGTTAACTCATTATTCAAAGAAACCAAAACATTGCAGGCCTAGTGATCACAGCAACTCTTCTCAGTAGGTCTTGCCCCAATGGAGCAGTTGTGAGGATTGAAGGTCTCGCCTTCCCCACTGCTCTCTAAGGCTCTCTAAGGTTCCTTTCCTAGCAACCTAATGTTCCGGCGTCTTGCCTCTCATTGCTTTACCCTCGTCATTCCTATGCATGTTCTAGGAGGGGAGAGGAGCTGATCACATCAGGAGGGGGAGACTCCCTAGAGTCTTCAGCAGCCTGCCTCACTTCTGTCGCCTGGCCCCTCTCCTCTCCTGCCTCTGAGTCTGGGCTGCTCTCTGCCACAGCCTCTTCCTGCTCACTGAAGCTTGTTACCTCTTCAGCTTCCAACATCTCATCCTCCCCCTAGTCTGCTCCCTCTTCTCCCTCTGACCACTCATCATCATCTCACCACCAATCCCCTGGCTCTGAACCTTTCTTCCCCTGGGGGTTTCCTTGGGGGGTTCCCCAGCTGGAAGCCTCCCACCACCCCTCTGCATCCAGTCCATGGCAAAAATGGGGCAACAGTTAAAACATCCTAGAAAGTCTTATGCAAGTTTTCACTAAGACTTTTCTGGAATACAATAAAACAAGGTTTAGGCATGGATGGGGAACATGTGGTCCTCCTGATACCGCCCTCCAGATAGGAGAACAACTCCTATTATCTTCTTGACCATTGGCCCTGCTGACTGGCGCTGATAATAGTTACACCCCAACATCTGGAGGGTCAAGTGTTCTGCATCCCTGTTATAGGGGATGGCAGCAGGCAGTGCTGGGGAACCAACACCTTGGATACAAGTCATCAAAAAGCAATGGAACTACAGACAATAAATATGCAAACAGAAGTGTGAAGCAATTAAAATTTTAAAGCTAAGCAAAGGGGGTAGCAAAACAATCTGGCCAGGGACAGTGGTGGAAGAAGGGGGTGCGGGGTGTGTGGGCCACCCCGGGTGTCAGCCCTGAGGGGGTGGGGTGACAAAATGACAAAAATATTAGGGTTTTTAAAAATAATAATAATAATAATATTTTTTTTAAAAAAAATGGGCTCACAAAACTTTTTAGTTCAGTCAACAAATGTAACGAAATGTGGCTGGCACTGGGCGCCCCACTGCGGGGGCCGGCACTAACCTCGGGGCCTGCAGTGTGCCCGAGCCATGAGTCTCTCCTGGAAGTGACGTGGTGGCTTGGGCGCCTGCAGGCTCCAGCTACAGCTGAGGGGGAGGCATGGGAGAGGCTCCACGCAGTGCGCCCCACCCCCATGGGCAGCTCGCCCTGCCCCTGGCTGCAGGACTTGTGCACCGCACTGGGCACCCAAGCGGCTAGCTACACCACTGGCCAGGGAATAGTGAAGCAAAGTAGCAAATCAACCACTGCACCCCAAACCTTGCTGCTTGTTCTGGCCAGGGCAGAAGGTGGAGGCAGGGAGTTTCAGGAATTTTTGCTGCAGCAGCTCCTGGTTGGCTCTACCTGTATTAGAAACACCTTGACACAAGAGTCCTCCAAATCTGTAGCCGTGATGCACAGACTCTTCCGGTTTGCTCTCTCTATGACCATCTGAGTCCAGAGTCTGGTGTTAAGAATGAGCCTCATGCTCCCATGATTTCGCATTACTATAAACAGGAGAAAAGGAACATTAGAAAGAAAGGAAGATAATATTTAAATACCCTTTTCTTAATGGGGGAGATTTCGTCTGGTAGCACTGCAAAACTCAAGTTACTCAACTTCTGAAACTTAAGAACATAAGAAGAGTCTGCTAGATCAGGCAAATGGCTCAATGAGTCCAGCATCCCGCTACCTTGGCTTTTAAAACCATGAGAAGTTTGGAATTCCCCACCTCCCCACCCCATCTTATGTCTGGAAATGCATTGTAGTAGAATAAATAAACTCACTTATCCACTATTCCTAAATCGTCTAACTCAACTACTCACCATTTGTGACAAACACTCCCATTTCTTGAGAATGTTCAGTGTTTTGAATATCTCCATAGCCTGTCTGAATACATGATAGTGTACTATAAACCAAACTTTATGTCTGCAAATGACTCTCTCTAAAAGAGGAAGTACACAAAAATGATGAATATGTTCCTATCTGCACAATGCATTCATTTAATTGTTTTTAAAAACCTACGCTTTATAAATGTTATAGTTTTGTCAATGGAGTATCCAAGTTGTTTATACGCAATTCATTTGTAATATATGGGACTCAATATGTATTAGAAATGAATTTCAAATAAATGACTCGGAAACTGCATTAATAAAGTTGTAAAATTTATAAAGGTTAGGATTTTTAAAATGAATGTATTTTGTTAATACGAACATATTCATAACTTTTGCAAATGTAATTGTATGTGTCAGTCTTTAATGTTTTAATGTTTGCACTATGCATAAGGAGTGCCTTTTTTTCTTGTGTATGTGTAGGTTTCTTGCATGTGTTTATTTACCTATTTGGAAAAAATACTGCAGCTGAATCATATATAAACCATGATGTATGCAAGATTTCCAAGACATAGCGTGAACATTTAATAAATCAATTACTGAATGGGAGCTCATTTGATTAATTGACTAACATGTAGTTAAATGGATGAGACCCCCAACTTAAACAAATAAAATGTCTGCTGGATTGTGACGTTTATATTCTAAACCCTTTGGCAATATGTTATAGCTGTAAATACAATTTGCTCATCTTTGCACATTTTCCACATTGATAATTGCCTATGGGGAAGATGGGCTTAATGGTGAAATTAATTCTTACTCAGTCTTGACTGCAGCATTCCACACTGATTGCTGGATGTATCATTAAGTCTCAGAGAGCCACTGCCTCTTTCAGTCCAGGATGATGATACTTTATTAAATAAAAAGAGTCTGCAGTTGATCTAAAATGGGAAAATTTGATAAAATTGTCAATTCAGACATACACTTTTTTTTAAAAAAAAAAAACCTAAAACTTCTGTGTCATTTATATTCTTACTATTAAATAAAAATGTTGCTGCTTTTTTAAAAAAAAGAAATGGCAATTAAATGGATTACTATAGCTTATTCACAAAACTTGAAAAGAAAAATAGAACAAATGTTGGAGAAACAACCTGTGAGTTATTTGATCCCCTGTCAGACAACTATTGGGTACCTCATGGTTTGTTTTAACAAACCATGGCTTAGTGTTATGTGCAGACCAGGCCATGGCCTGTTTTTCAATTATAACAGAAATTCCCCACCAATAAATCTTTTAGGAAAAGATATACCTGTAAGACATTGTGCTCTGCCTCTTCTCCTGTAGTCACTGCAACTTTATCTAATAAATATCTTTGTGTCGGTTTGCTAGATACATAAGCAGCAGCTGATTCAACTAGTGTTGTATCCTTGGCAAAAAATGGCGCTATAGAGAAAGGAGAATAATGAAAAATCCTCAGGTTTCTATGAAAGGAAAACCTTGCAGTTTTATTGGCAGCCTGGCCACCATTTTTAATCCTCCACCTCCATCTAGTACGCTGGCTGAGACCCTACCTGCCTGAGCACTGTCCCACCAGAGCAGTACATGCTCTGATTATCTCTTGCTTGGACTGCTACAATGGGCTCTATGTGGGGCTACCTTTCAAGGTGACTCAGAAACTACAATCAATCCAGAATGCGGCTGCTAGACTGGTGACTGGAAGCAGCTGCTGGGACCATATAATACCAATCCTAAAAGATCTACAGTGGCTCCTAGTAGGTTTCCAAGCGTAATTCTAATTCTAATAATATGTTGTTCTAATTCTAATGTGTTGTTCCTGGATGCCTGATTATCGTCTCTACTACTCTATTCCGAACTTAAAAATGGAAAGCGTAATGCTGGTGGTCAACAAAAGAGGTTTAAAGACTGTCTCAAGGCAAATCTAAAAAATGTAGTATAAACACCAACAATTGGGAAACACTTGCCTGCAAGCACTCCAATTGGAGAACAGCCTTTACCGAAAGTGTCAAGGGCTTTGAAGACACTCAAACTCAGGACGCAAGGGAGAAATGTGCTAAGAGGAAGGCATGCTTGGCAAATCCACAACGTGATCAAGTCCCGTCCGGAAACCAGTGTCCCCACTGTGGAAGGACCTGTGGATCCAGAATTGACCTCCACAGTCACTTACGGACTCATTGTTAAAACTGTGTTTATGGAAGACAATCTTACTCGGTTACGAGTGATTGCCAAAGAAGAAAAGGTACCGTCATACCTTGGGTTGAATGCAATTCAGGTTGAGCACATTTGAGTTGTGCTTTGCGGCAATGGAGCATGTTACTTTCGGGTTCGCCACTTGCGCATGCGCAGAAGCGGCGAAAAGCAACGTGCATGTGCGCAGACGTGCCATCGCGAGTTACGTTTGCTTCTAGATACGAATGGGGCTCCCGAACGGATCCCGTTTGTATCCAATGGTACCACTGTATTGTTCTGAGGAGCTGGTGAATGGAAGCCACCTCACTGACAAAAATGCTGGTGAGTGTTCAAGTAAAATCCTGGAAAGTGGCCTTTTTCAGGGTGCGGGAAAGAAAGATTTCAGAAATTTTCTGATAAAAATGTCATCTGAGAAATTTCCACTCAGTTCCACTCAGTTCTGAGTATGCAGTTGGACACAGGCTCAGACCCCGGCATCTAGAGTCTGAAAAGGATCAAGCAGTGAGGGATGTGAAAGTCATTGGAAAGTCACTACCAGCTGGAGCAAAGAACACTGGTCTCAGCTCTAGATTCCTGTAGAGAACCTTTGACCCTCCAGATGTTGCTGAAGAAAAAAACCCACCAGCCCTAAGAAGCATGGCAGTGGCGAGGGATGTAGTTGTAGTTTCAACAACATCTGGAGGGCTATAGGATCCCGACATCTGCTGGAGTTGAACAGCAGAACAGTCTGAGGGCAAATCCACACCAGAAACTTGAAGCACATCCCACATGGGACCTCACCCAAAGAAACTACATTTCCCAGGATTCTTTGGGGAAAAGTCACGTGCTTTTAAATGTGTTTTTGGCTATGCTTCATAATTAAGTGGGTCTTTTCTCTTGGATTACCAAATGCAATCACAACATCATGAAGTGCAAAATGAAAGCTGCATGCTAACAAGTTAATGTTATTTATTTGGTAAGAAAGATCACCTACTTGTCTGTGGAGACCTGGTATGAAAACCTATAGGAGACGTGGATTTTTTTTCATTGTTGCCACTTTCAGAATGCAGCTCTGGGGATTTCGCTGGCCTCTAGAAAAATTTCAGGAAGGCATTACAAGTGACAAAATCAGAACTACAACTGGGAGCATGTCAGATGCTGATATTTTACTTATTTTTAACAATTTAAAAATGAATGGCATTGTAAAATATGCAACGAGACAAGGAGCAGGTTATACTTGTATGATAGTATCCTGATTTTAATAAAGCAGGATAATGTGCAACTTTTACAAACATCCTGTATTAAAATATTCTAGAAATACTTTAATAGTAAAATAATCCAGCAGATAATTCTCCTCCACAAGAAGCCTTGGTATACATTAGATTCTGGGACGCAGGTGGCGCTGTGGGTTAAAGCCTCAGCGCCTAGGACTTGCCGATCGAAAGGTCGGCGGTTCGAATCCCTGCGGCGGGGTGCGCTCCCGCTGCTCGGTCCCAGCGCCTGCCAACCTAGCAGTTCGAAAGCACCTCCGGGTGCAAGTAGATAAATAGGGACCACTTACCAGCAGGAAGGTAAACGGCGTTTCCGTGTGCGGTTCTGGCTCGCCAGAGCAGCGATGTCACGCTGGCCACGTGACCCGGAAGTGTCTAAAGACAGCGCTGGCCCCTGGCCTCTTGAGTGAGATGGGCGCACAACCCCAGAGTCTGGCAAGATTGGCCCGTACGGGCAGGGGTACCTTTACCTTTACCTTTTGCACAGACTATGAATAGTATCCTGCCTTAACTAGAATTATGAGAGCTTTTTGAACTGTTCTAAATTAAGGCATATCTATGGTAAAGTCAGAACTTATAAATTACTGTATTGGAACGTTGGATACAGACTCATCTAAGTCATTTTACATGGTTTTCTCCCCCCAGAATGAGATAAAAATCTTTAAAACATACCAAAACTCTTTCTACTATATTTTCTCCAAACACAAAGTCAGAATGCCTACTGCTTGAGAAAGTTCTGCCTTCAGGTAGTTGGTTGCTTAAAATGGAAAAAGAAAGAACGAGTCAGGGGAGAAGAAGCCTAATCAACTTTTTTTTTGGGGGGGGGAATACAAGTAAATCTGATTCACATATATGTGTATCTGTGTTTGTTTTCCTGGAGTCCTGCCAGAAAAGTCTAGTGTCAACAATTATTATTTATTTTATGAATTGCTTATGATGGGGCATCCATTTCTTGAATGTGATTAAAGCAGATGGAAAACAATTGCATATATAAAAACCATTAAAACATTTGGCTAATACGAAAACAATTTAAAAATAATGAAAAATAACATATAAAACAATTTTTAAAACCAACAGGTATGTATATATAATCAATTTCAATTCTAATACGGATATCAATACAAATATCAAATCCAATACAAATGCAGACTACTTTGAGTAGACCGTGTTGAAACCACTTGGATTTTATAGGACACCTCTTTGGGGCAATAGCTAAAAGCCAGATGTTCTAAAGCCAGAGAAATGATAACTGGGCTGTTCAGAAGAGATCCCTCCATAGACTGATAGCCTCTGAGGTCCTCTAGTCCAATCCCCTTGCTCAGCGCAGGACTCTGGCAACAAGAGTTTCCCTGACAGATGGACCTCCAGCCTCTGCTTAAATACAGCACCTTCCAAGACAAACAGTTCTTGCCATTACACAGTTTCTCCTAATGTTCAGCAGAAATCTGCTTCCTTGCCGTTTCCACCCATGAGTTCTAGTCCCGCCATCTGGAGCAAAAGGGAACAAGTCTGCTCTGCCATCTGCAATGACAGCCTTCCAGATAATTGAAGACAATGATCATATCTCCCCTTGATCACCTTGTTCTCCAGGCTAAATGTATTCAGCTCTTTCAACTGCTCCTCATAGGACTTGGTTTCCGAAACCCTTTGCCATCCTGGTCATCCTGTTTGCTTAATGTCTAGTTTGCCAACGACTCACATAACATGTAGCATCCAGAACGAGGCAGAGTTCCATGCATTTAGTCAACACCTGGAAGCCGCATCGGGGCCAGAACCACCAATCTTGCCCCCAAATATTTCTGCTCAGGATGCCCACATACCACTGCAACATCAGAAAAGGGGAGTCTTCATGTGTACAGTGCAATTGTACACCTGTAGGTTCTCCATATTATCAGGACCCCTGTGGGTTTGAGGTTTCTGATGGTGTGGGCAGCCTATGCATTTATAGCTCTTTGTGTGTAGACTTTGCTTTCTGATACTATGTGGGCATATGGCAGTGTGGCAGGAATGTACACAGACAATCATGGACAGGGCCCATTGGCAAAGGGGGTCTTTATTATTAAAGAGGTTTAAAAAGAATGTGAATGTTTCGTTTCTTCCAGAACCATTTCCCACCCCAAAAATATTTCATTTAGCTTACCTTATTGTTTGACGGCCCGAAATGTGAAGAGATGGAAGCGGCCTTTCTGAGTCATCTGCCCACAAACAGGTGTCTCCAGATACCTAAAAACAATTAAACCAATTTGGCTTTTCTTGTTTTCTGAAAGCGTACATGTCAGGGGTTCAGGAGCAGAGGCACAGGAGTGGGCGGAGATGGAGAGCGAGGAGGAGGAATCCGAGGGGGGTGGAGGCAGTGACAGTGGTCAGAGGGATTCCACGAGCCTCTCCAGCGAATCGGAAGATTCACAGAAGGGAGCGCCGATGGCCAGGGCAAGGGGGGTGCCAAGGGGGAAACCCCAGAAGGAAGGGACCAGCGGGGACTCCCAGAGCAGCAGTTGGAAATCAGGACCAGCTTCCCCACCAGAGCGCAGTGGGGGGGAGGAGTCCCAGGAATCGGGACCAGTGTTCTCACTACCAGCGAGAGGAGATGAGTCAGGATTGACCACGCCTCCATCGGAGAGCGGGGAAACGGTCAGGAGGAAGGTTACCGGCTGGGCGCGCGCGCCAAGTTCAAATGTACAGGCGAGCGGCACAGCAGGTAGCCCGGATAGGGAGCCAGGTCCTAAAGCCCGCCGGAAGGAGGGGCAAGACTCAGGGGGGTCAGCGTCAGAAGAGTCCAGAAAGGAGGAAACCCCAGGGGGCAGGAGGACCCAGAGGAGGAAAGAACAACGGAAGAGGTGGAGTAGGGCTAGGATCTTAAACTGGTGCGGAAGGGGTGATGAGTCAGACAGGACTTCGCCGATCTAAGGTTAAGACGTAGGGCTGCACGCTCTGGCGTTGGAATGGAAACCAAACTTCAATAAAGACTTTTGTACATTACATCAACCTGGCGTTGGTCCTCTGTGAGCTGGGACCTAGAGGCAGCCCTGACAGTACACCTTCTCTGGATATGGTGAGTGGCACCTTCAATTACCCTACCATAGGGGTGTCGTGTTTGCTGGCTGCTATCCACCCCCCTTTTTTCAAATTTTCAAATTAATTTTCCAAGTTTATAACAAATAAAACACACAAATAAAGAAAAAAGACATTACAATACTAAAAAAGGCAACAAAAACAAACATGTAAACACCTAATACTTTAAGACCTAATTTGATTTTCATTGTTAACTGACTTCTTTGAATCCCTCCTTACTGAGTTTCACTGAATCACTTTTTTAACAGCTCTCCAATATCCTCTTTCTAATCAAATTGACACCTTTAATTTTCAATCTTCTTCTCTTTTCATAATTATCTAAATCCATAGTATTTTACAATTCATTCTTACTCCAGTCCTAGGCCCATTTGATACTTTCAATTAACTTCTACTTATCGTATGTTACAATATTTGGCTAAATAGTCTTTAAATTTCTTCCAATCTTCTTGATATTCCTCTTCTTTCTGATCGCGGATTCTTCCAGTCAGGTCAGTTAGCTCCAAAAAGTCTAACATCTTCATCTGCGAGGTGTTGAAAGTCACAAAACAAATGGTATAAAGCTGCTGCCACAACCTCCTTTCCTGGGTCAACCCTTGAATGGGGTCCAAGGAGGAGAACCCCCCTTCGATATTTACCAGGTTGCCCAACCCTGTGTCACTTTTACCGTGACGCAGAAAGAAATCCAACAGGTAGTGTGTATCAAGTGGTCAGGCACCAGTTCAGCTTCTCCAGCAAAAGGCACAAAATACAAAAGGCAAAAGTCCTTTTCCAAATTTATTGAAAAAGCCACTCAGCAAGTAAAAGCTTGCACGTTTCTTAAAAGGTTACAAACAAGAAAAATAAAAATGTTGTGCAGTATAACTGACTAAAACATACTCAAAGTAACAGTTCAAAACACGGCAAGTCATCAAAGTTTCTTTGCTGGTCAAGCGCCCTCGGTCGCAAAACACCAGTCATGGTGGTCTGCAATTTGCATCTCAGTTCCTCAAACTTTTATCCTTGAGGATCCCACGTGGAGAAGGGGTTTAGGAACCAATCATTTCTTTTGGTTAATTACCAAATACCAATGGCTGTGTGATGGGACTATAACTCCTGATTGTCAGGAGACCAAGACAGCTGAACTTTGTTTATGCTCAAAGGACCTTGAGATCAAAAGGTACTCT
Organism: Podarcis gaigeae; assembly: GCF_964106915.1. Taxonomy (NCBI): domain Eukaryota; kingdom Metazoa; phylum Chordata; class Lepidosauria; order Squamata; family Lacertidae; genus Podarcis; species Podarcis gaigeae. The sequence continues at coordinate 47,856,541 of NC_139687.1, read as the reverse complement.
CTTCCTTCCCAGACTCGTACCAGGCTTTTTGAGCTGTAAATTGCCTGATAGCCTTTTCACACCCATTCCACATCCGACCTCCCCAACTGTCAGAATTTACAAATCAGATAACATCTTCTTCCTGCCCAAAGACAGGAGGCAATTTGATTCTCACTTCTAAAGACAGGGAGTCTGCAGTTAAGGAGACCAGACCTCTGTTTCCCAGAAATCCACAGCTTTACTCTCCCACAATTCCTCACGCCTACATGAACCAAAGTTTTAACATGCTAAGATTTCCCAACTTCACTACAAGGGGCATTAAAAATAGATGGAATACTAGCCAGAACAGCTTTAAAATGCCATTCACACCAGAACACAAACTGGCCCCCTTATTTTAATGGAACTCAGGAAATACCGTATTTTTTGCTCTATAAGACTCACTTTTTCCCTGCTAAAAAGTAAGGGGGGATGTGTGTGCGTCTTATGGAGTGAATGCAGGCTGCACAGCTATCCCAGAAGCCAGAACAGCAAGAGGGATTGCTGCTTTCACTGCGCAGCAATCCCTCTTGCTGTTCTGGCTTCTGAGATTCAGAATATTTTTTTTCTTGTTTTCCTCCTCCAAAAACTAGGTGCATCTTGTGGTCAGGTTTGTCTTATAGAGCGAAAAATACGGTACTTGGCTTGGGTTGGTCATCTGCCCCCACTGCCAGTTCAAGTGCCTTTAAGAACTGCATCTGCTGCATGAGCCTGTCTATTACGATCTGCATCAAGGCCAAACTACAAGTGGAATCCATCACACGGTTTGCCCATCATTTTTCTTTTGCAAAGGGCCAGTGTGTGGTCCTCAATCTGGATCAGAAACAGTGGCATGGAGATGCTTAAAAAAAGGAGGAGGAGGATACAACTTTACTCCCTTTTGTGGTCCAGCTTCAGTAAAGGGGCTACATGAGTATCTTCAGCTCCCACTTCAGATCTTTGCCTACCACATGCCCTAACGGGGTGCAGCATGGCTTCATGTGGCTAATGTGTGAGTACAGTGGTACCTCGGGTTAAGAACTTAATTTGTTCTGGAGGTCCGTTCTTAACTGAAACTGAAACTGTTCTTAACCTGAAGCACCACTTTAGCTAATGGGGCCTCCCGCTGCCGCCGCTGCACCACCGCTGAGCGATTTCTCTTCTCATCCTGAAGCAAAGTTCTAAACCCGAGGTACTATTTCTGGGTTAGCGTAGTCTGTAACCTGAAGCGTATGTAACCTGAGGTACCACTGTATTGCAATACTGAAGTAGTACCCAGTCCTTGTACTTCTTTGCAAGACATCTGGGTGATAAAAACCCAATTCCATAAGGTATTATGTATGGAACAAGGCTTCCTATGTGTGCTATATTTTACCTCAGTGTCTGATTCGTGTTTATCCTCCAGGACATTTTCAATCTCAATCTTCTCTACTGGTTTGTGCAAAGGAACTTGCGGTGGTTGTAAGATGGCAGGCCTTAAAACATCCCGTTGTACATTTGTTGAAGGAAGACCTTGCAGAATAGAGAGAAACAGGGATTTTTAAAAAATGGTTATTTCTTGTTGCACACCCTTCTTGTACAAGGGTTTCTTAAAGTCACATGAATGAAGGAAAAACTAATCCTTCATTATGATAGTCATGCCAAATGAACTTCTGTCATATTTTCACACTAGGAACATTGCAGCTAGGTCACAGAATCACGAGGCTATACATATACAATATATTTGAATCACACATCCACGCTGGCTAAGAATCATGGGAACTGTAGTTTGTTAAGAGTTCTAGGAATTGTAGTTCTGTGAAGGGTAAACGACAATCCCCAAGATTATTTGGGGAGAATGTAATTAAATTGATGGTTTGTGCACTGCCATACAGTGGTACCTTGGGTTAAGTACTTAATTCATTCCGGAGGTCCGTTCTTAACCTGAAACTGTCCTTAACCTGAAGCACCACTTTAGCTAATGGGGCCTCCTGCTGATGCCGCGCTGCAGGAGCCCAATTTCTGTTCTTATCCTGAAGCAAATTTCTTAACCTGAAGCACTATTTCTGGGTTAGCGGAGTCTGTAACCTGAAGCGTATGTAACCCGAGGTACCACTGTAATTTGAAGGGTTTTCAGCAGAGTCTGGGTGGACACTTATTAGGGAAGCTCTAGTAGGAGGTTTCCTGCATGGGCATGCAGTTGAACTAGATGACCTTGAAGTGCCTTCTAACTCCATCCTAAGACTTTCTAGATTTTTGGAGGGAAGGTGGTTAAAAACATATTTTGCTCTTACATCTGTACACTAGAGCTGAAGCAAATTTTGCAAAATTTCAAAATCCCACATGAATGTAAAAACAAATAGGTCACAAACGGGGCGCATGGTATACATGGTAAATTGAGAGTTATATGATATGCCTGAACAATGGGTTTAAATGAGGTTCATAACACCCTTTCTGCACAATCTAAAGTCTAGGAAAGTCCTAGAAATTTCCTTCCAGTCTAGTTCCATGATCATCCACAAGCTAGGGGGCAGTGTGACATACATGGCAGGATTTCATGTACAATAGAGGCTTTTCCATAGTAATGCCCTCTATTTCCTTCACTTCTAGTCCATATAAAGGGGCCTATGTAATAGCTCCATATAATGGCTCCATTAAAGCGGTACCTATTTATCTACTTGCACTTTGACGTGCTTTCAAACTGCTAGGTTGGCAGGAGCAGGGACCGAGCAACGGGAGCTCACCCTGTCGCTGGGATTCAAACCGCTGACCTTCTGATCGGCAAGTCCTAGGCTCTGTGGTTTAACCCACAGCGCCACCCGCATCCCACAATGGTTCCATTGCACTGTAATAACTGTACCTTTTTCTGTTTCATTCACAGCAATGTTCTTTTGTAGTAGCGCTGAGGTCATGAATATGTTATTCTTCTTTACTGCAAAACAGTGCAAAATGTTTAGCTAAATTGTTTTTCTTTTTTCCTCTTTCCTCTTCTTGTTTATTTTGTACTGAGTTCTACCAGTGAGTCAAAACTCCCTCAAGCACTGACAAAATAATAATAATACTATTCCGGCCTACTAAATCACTCTTTAGTCATACTTTAATTTACCTGGCTGGGGTGGTGGAAATGTTGAAAGGATGTTAAAGGAAGATGATCTTGCTCTTTTGGGGGAAAGAACATTTTCTGGAAACACAAGAAGCAAATCATAAATTTCCTCAAGGGTATTTTACACTTATAACTTAAGCAAATGTAATTATGCCAGCATGTAAACACAATTATAGCACCATGTTTCTTTGATAAAAAAAACTTGGCAGATATATAGACTAAGGCAGACTTCCCAAACTTGGTACCTTCCATATATTTTTGATTCCAATTCCTATCAACTGCATTCAGGGTGACCATCCACAATGGTCAGGGATGATGGAAATTTTATCCAAAACATCTGGAGGACACTTGGTGGGGAAAGCTGAACTAAGCATGAGATTATTCTTACAGTTTCTGCCCTACAACCATTCACATCCCACTGTCGTCCATTTCAAGCTATGCTTAACTAAGTCCCTTTGAAATGAGTGGGAATTAGGTAAAACTTGCTGTTCAGCATTTAATTCCAACTGAGTGAATACAATTTGAAAGCAGGTAGAATAAGGGGTTTACTCTCAATGTACAATACAGTACTGGAAAGGGAAACGGGCTAAGAAGTCATACCTCTGTATGACTGGAAGTCGGAAGTTTGAAAAGAAAAAGACGACGATCTTGCACGTTTTCTGGAATAACCAGTGGAAACTAAAAGGGGGAAAAACACAGTACACATCATCATGCACTACAATTCCTTTCAACCTCAGCAATACAACAGCCCCAAGGAATCAAACCCAAGGCTACACAGTGTGACATAGTGGTTAGATTGTCAGACTAGGATGTGGGAGACCAAGGTTCAAATCCTCCCTCAGTGCACCGTGTTAAGTTGTGAGTGAACATATCAGACGACACAGCGATTCTTCAAACAGCTCTTGTTTATTCACAGGCCAGGACAGAACTGAACTGAAGAGTTCAGTCAGCCTGCTTACATAGAGCTCCAGTACAATGTAACTGTAACAATTTTCTAAAACTATCCAATCACTGAACGTCACTTTCGATTCCTTATTTGCATAACTATCTACAGTATCCCCCTGCTGGCCCAGGGTGAGAACTTCAGTACATAACACACCGGGTAACCTTGGGCCAGCCATTGCCTCTCAGCAGCCTAACGTACCTCACAGGGCTGTTTGGGGGACTAAATGAGAACCATGGATGAAACCTTGAGCTCCTTGGAGAAATAGGTGGGAAATAAATGCAATTAAAAAAAACAACAACAATAAAGACTCTACAACCTGAAAAAAGAGACAAAGCACATGCTTTCGTAACCCCCCAAAAATATTTAATACAATTTATTATTAAAATAAAAAAGATCCTTGCCACTTCCCCAGGTGGTAAGGACCTATGTGATCAGTCCTCTACGTGGAGAGAGGCAGGGCTGTTGTGGGGATTAAATGATGAGCAGGAGAACCGTGTATGTCACCTTGAGCTGCTTGGGGGGGGGGGCGGAAATGGGACTATAAATGCAGTAGTAAGTAAGTAAATAAATAAATAAATAAGGCTGTCTTGTGATTGTCAGAAGATGGCTGATAAATCAAGGGTTCTCCCTAAACAAGGGTAGATTATCCTAGGATTACAAGTATATTTGAATAATTAAATTATAATTAAAATTTATTGCGTGTTGAGGAAGTTGTCCAAGAGAGAGTACGCTCTTGCCCATATCCCACCGATGACTAAGATAATCACATGCCCAGGTTTGCAGAGGGCAGAGAACAGCCCTTTATTCAAAAGGCTGAATAAAACAAGTTTTGTAGATATGGCTATTTTTTCATTCGAATGCAGGTGCTGGATGTGCAGGGACCCTACTTACAAAAAAAAGGGACAAGAATATATGTAGCTGCTTAGTCTCAGGTTTGATGCCATATCAGATTTGCTGCCAAACCAGAAGCAATAGAGGTATTTATTGGCATGAAAAATCCTGAGGCAGAGGATTGAATCTAGGTGATATGTTGATGCCCTGGGTTGACTAAGGTGAATACCTATTTACTAAATAAAAATGATACTATGTACTTTACAACCAGTTGGTGTTGGAAGCTTTCTTAACAAAAATAAATGATTACATTAAAAATACACATATTGTTATTATTTTATTTTTAACAAAGTAATAATAATAATTAAAAAAAATGTGCACCCCACCTTCATAATTATCCTATTTTCCAAAAATGTAACACTTCTTGGGATGGTTTGATCCCTTTCTGTTTTAACAATACAAATTCCACAAATAGTTTCCATATCTCCTCAAAGTTATTTCTCTTCCATATTCCCCTTCCTACTTTGACAGCACACGTTAATTTATCATTAATCGCTATATCCCACAATTCTTTATACGACTCTTCTATTTGGAATCTACCTTGCTTTCCCCACTTCCTAGCTAGGATAATTCTTGCCGCCTAATTACCTTTTTCGGTCTTGCACACAGGATCTTCTGCAGGCCTCTGGACAGAAAAAGAGAGTAGTCAGCCCTCAGTTGAGGATTGCCAGATGTCAGTTATTTTAAGAGAGACCCCTAGTTGGACACTGATTTTTGCCGGCCCTGGAAATATGTGTAACAGAATGCATAGCAGAAACTGAGGCTCAGTCTAGATCATGAACAGATGATGTTGGAGATCAGTTTTCATCAGCCCCACCTCAGCAGCAAAAGTAGACAGGGCAACAAATGTGACTCTTAGCTACAGACTACAGTGGTACCTCAGGTTAAGAACTTAATTCGTTCCAGAGGTCCGTTCTTAACCTGAAACTGTTCTTAACCTGAAGCACCACTTTAGCTAATGGGGCCTCCTGCTGCCACCACACGATTTCTGTTCTCATCTTGAAGCAAAGTTCTAAACCTGAGGTACTAGTTCTGGGTTAGCGGAGCATCTGTAACCCGAGGTACCACTGTATTTTCTACATGCACTCACACTTTCATCTGTCTCCTCCATCCAGACCAGCAAGAGACATTAACAGAGCTTAACAACATATTCTAACCGCACAAAAACACTCAGTGTGTAAAATACAGTCACCAACGGGACATGGGCTGGGGAGAGGGGAGTGTCCTTGGAAGACTTCCAGGGGGCAGAGACCTCGAGGGTTGCATTTGCTCCCAAGACCTGAGATTCCCCACCGCTGCTCTGTATGCATTCAGAGTACAGTGGTACCTCGGGTTAAGAACTCGATTCGTTCCGGAGGTCCATTCTTAACCTGAAACTGCTCTTAACCTGAAGCACCACTTTAGCTAATAGGGCCTCCCACTGTTGCTGCACCGCTACCACGCAATTTCTGTTCTCATCCTGAAACAAAGTTCTTAACCCAAGGTACTATTTATGGGTTAACGAAGTCTGTAACCTGAAGCGTCTGTAACCCGATGTACCACTGTACAGTCATACCTCAGGTTAAATATGCTTCAGGTTGAGCGTTTTCAGGTTACGCTCCATGGAGACCCGGAAGTAACGGAACGGGTTACTTCCGGGTTTTGCCGCTTGCGCATGCACAGACGCGCAAATTGAGGTCACACGCATGCAAGGAAGCGGCGAATCGCGACCCGCACATGCGCAGATGTGGGTTGCGTTCGCTTCAGGATGTGAACAGGGCTTCGGAAAGCATCCCGTTCGCCTCCAGAGGTACCACTGTAACTTCTAAACCAGGGGTAGGCAACCTAAGGCCTGTGGGCCGGATGCAGCCCAATCACCTTCTCAATCCAGCCCGCAGACGGTCTGGGAATCAGCATGTTTTTACATGAGCAGAATGTGTCCTTTTATTTAAAATGTATCTCTGGGTTATTTGTGGGGCATAGGAATTTGTTCATTCCCCCCAAAAAATATATTCCGGCCCCCCACAAATTCTGAGGGATAGTGGACCACCCCTGTGCTGAAAAAGTTTGCTGACCCCTGTTCTAAATTCTACTACTATGGCTGGGAACCCAGGTTTTCCAGAATTCCTGATTACACATCTGCCCCAGGTGCGTACAGATGTATCTATGAATGCAGACTCTCTGCTGAACCCACATAGACCTGCTGCTGTGGTCCTGCACCTCCCACCTTGTGCCCTGACTCACCCCAGGTGTGTTGTCAGGAGAAATGCAAGAAGGGGAGGCTTCCATTCGTACCTTGCAAGGGCGTTCCTTCTTGAAAACAAATATGGGCTGTGCAATCACGGATCTGCCTTGGGAAAGAAGAAAGACTCCATATTAAAGTGTGTGAATTCAAATAATGTTTCCTTTTGCACTATACAAATATAGCAGGTTTTCGTTGATTTGGGATTTCTGAACAGAACCCAGCTATTCTGGGAACACAATATTTCATCTTTTGACACCATGCCCTCTTCAAATCCACACCATTGCCTTTTCTGTTATCTTTCGGGGATGCAGCTGTACTAGATGAAAAAATGTACCGTATTTATTGTTGTGTACTTTTACCTTTGGGTCACGGGTGGCTCTGTGGGTTAAACCACAGAGCCCAGGACTTGCTGATCAGAAAGTCGGCGGTTCGAATCCCCACGACGGGGTAAGCTTCTGTTGCTCGGTCCCTGCTTCTGCCAACCTAGCAGTTTGAAAGCATGTCAAAGTGCAAGTAGATAAATAGGTACCGCTCCGGTGCGAAGGTAAACGGCGTTTCCGTGCACTGCTCTGGTTCGCCAGAAGCGGCTTAGTCCTGCTGGCCACATGACCTGGAAGCTGTATGCCGGCTCCCTCGGCCAATAAAGCGAGATGAGCACCACAACCCCAGAGTCATCCACGACTGGACCTAATGGTCAGGGGTCCCTTTACCTTTACCTTTTTACTTTTACCTTTGTATTCTCTAAAGCAGCTTTGTACTAGATGGGGGGGGATGTGTTTATTGTTGTGTACTTTGATGTTTCTATTCTCCAAAACAGGTTTGGGACCTTTACCTAATGATAGGGACGGTTCTGGTAGCAGGAGCAGCTTAGGGGGTGCTCCAGTTGCCCCGTAATCACCTTGTTTCAACCTAGGATGTGTGGTCCAATTCAGCCATTTGCCTGACTGGGGCCTCAGAAAGTGGCAGGGAAACAGCACCCAGAAACACATTTTACAACGACTTGTTTATCTTGAAGGACAAGTTGTGGCTCATCCTCTCAGCCTCAAAGAAAGGTGCCTTTGCCCCACCTGTGCAACATTAACATACATCCACCCAATCACTTGGCTGTTTCTTGGCCCACCGGTTTCCTTTGCAGTGGAAACCTGCACTTCAGCCTGAGTCCATTGTCTCTGGCTTCTCTTTGGGAGTGCGTCCCATGCATGCACCCTCATTTCATCCTCACCCCACGGCACGGGATGCCTGCACAAACGTCCAATTTCCATGTCATACAAAGCTATCCTATTTCAACATCATCTATAGGACCTTCTGCAGATACCATTTTAGCAGGTATCCATTCAACACACTATAGCAGGGGTCAGCAAACTTTATCAGCAGGGGGCTGGCCCACGGTCCCTCAGACCTTGTGGGGGGAGCCGGACTATATTTTGAAAAATAGTATGATTGAATTCCTATGCCCCACAAATAACCCAGAGATGCATTTTAAATAAAAGCACACATTCTACTCATGTAAAAACACCAGGCAGACCCCACAAATAATCCAGAGATGCATTTTAAATAAAAGGACACATTCTACTCATGTAAAAACACGCTGATTCCCAGACCATCTGTGGGCTGGATTTAGAAGGTTATTTGCCTACCCATGTTCCATAGGAATTGGGCCTTTAGTGTCCTGACACCTACCATGTGAAATTCTCTCCTGTTAAATATTAGACAGGCGCTGTCCCTTTCCCAGTCTGCCTCTGTATTGGAACTATTTCCAGATGTTTTTTATCAATTAATATTTTTACTGCCCTGGCCCCTATGGGAGGAAGGGCAGAATATGAATTTAATTAATAATGATAATAATAATAGTAAGTGTTGTTCTCAAATCAACAGCAAGCAATTTTAGGTGCTTCTCTTCATCTTCCTAAAAGTAACTTAATAGACGTAACGGCAGGGTTAAAACTGAGCAAGGATGCAATTATGGCCCATATACCCATCTTTAAACAAACCACAGTTTGGTTATATATGCAACTCTATTTAAAGAAAAGGAATAATGAACTATTTCTCCTGAGCTGTTAATGATTACAGCCTAGTCAAATTGCACAGAAACAGAATTCTGCATGTGGAGGTAGTTATTGATAACTTAACCACATGTTTAAAAAAACAGAGGTAGATTTGACTGCACCCCACAAAGGTATAATTTGTGAATCCACCCCACAAGCTTGTATAATTTACATGAGCATTGCTCAAGTGAAACTTATTAAAATATTCATCGATTCACCACACAGACAGTTAAGAAACTTTATATAGAGCTTGGCATAGCTAGCATAACCATTTAATGTTGGGACATTCTGAAATAGTTGCCAAATACAGATTGGACACTTCCTTTCCAGGGTATTTAAAAATATTTATAAGATATATTTAATCTTTCAGTGTACAGTATATGTGTGCATATATGAATAGTCTCCAGAGTATCTGGGATCCTCCTTACAAAACCTATGCAATCAAATATATTCTGTTCTCATAAAACCCAGCTGCAAAAATGTGTAATGGGTTGTTAATTATAACATGCCATATGAAATAATATTATAGCCCAATGGGGAAGTGACTATGCACAGCACTGCAGGAAAGCAATAAATCAGGCATTTGGTATTTGCCTATACATGCTCAACAGTGCATAGCGTTCAGACGTCCCATTTCATCAGATGGTAGAGTAATAATAATAATTTCAACAATAATTTATTATTTATACTCTGCCAATCTGGCTGGGTTTCCCCAGCCACTCTGGACAGCTCCCAACAGAATATTAAAGACATGATAAAACATCTAACATTAAAAACCTCCCTAAACAGGGCTGCCTTCAGATGTCTTCTAAAAGTCACATAGTTGATTATTTCCTTGACATCTGATGGGAGGGCATTCCACAGGGTGGGCGTCACTACTGAGAAGGCCCTCTGCCTGGTTCCCTGTAACCTCACTTCTCTTGGTGAGGGAACCGCCAGAAGGCCTTCAGAGCTGGACCTCAGTGTTCAGGCTGAACGATGGGGGTGGAGACGCTCCTTCAGGTATACTGGGCCGAGGCCATTGAGGGCTTTAAAGGTCAGCACCAACACTTTGAATTGTGCTAGAAAACGTACTGGGAGCCGATGTAGGTCTTTCAGGACTGGTGTTATATGGTCTCGGTGGCCACTCCCAGTCACCAGTCTAGCAGCCGCATTCTGGATTAGTTGTAGTTTCTGGGTCACCTTCAAAGGTAGCCCCACATAGAGTCAGGAACAGTGTGTCAAGTGCATGGCAAGGATGTTAAACTAGCTGGGCCTTTGGCTGATCTAGGGAGGCTCATTTTATGGTTTTAAAAATGCCTTTGTTTTTGTTAGTATCAATGTCGAAAAATCATCGTAATGTACAAGGCAGGCAGAAGGGAGCTTTCATTCTCACCTGCTCTTCCAATGACAAGTGCTTCTGCCATGATCTAATGGGGGGGGGGGGCAACTGATATATAAGGCAGTCTGCATGCATTCACAGACACACTCTCAGGTACTGTCTGGTCTCAACCAAATGAAGGGAATCCTCTTCAATTTGTCATCCCACATAGTTTTAAAGATCCTGCAGCAGGATGTAGGTGCTTCAGGGTGAAACCTGAAGTACGACCCTTAAACCCAAATGTCTGCGACATCAGTCCTTTTTATGTTCTCTGTAGCAACTTGCATTCTAATATCCTAACCACCTTGAGCTGGAGCAAAATAAAATCTTTTTCTTTTTTTAATTAGCAGACATAAGTAGCTGAAGACGGTTAGAAATGGGTGGATCTGTCCATTTCAGTTTATCCTTTTTCCAATTTTAAGTTCCGTTCTCCGCATTTCCACATCACTTTGCATTTTTTTAAAAAATCACAAAAATCCACGTGTGAATTTCTCCTAATACACATACAATTTTTTGCAAAGCAAAACATGTAGAAAATACTAATATAATGTATTTTCAACAATATGTGCGATTTTATGCCCACCTTGCCCTGTGCACCTATGCATTTCTAGATATGTTACTTGGTTGCTTTGCAAAACTTCAGAGAAGAAGAAGTTCTGAAGGGTTTGTGTATTATTTTGCAAAGCGTGACTTTGGCGTGCTCTCCTTCAAACGCGACCTGAATCAAATTTCTCTACCGTGTCTACTTAGGCTAGAGCAGTTCTGGTGCTGCTCAAACTCAGCAGAGGGCAGTAGTGTCCAGCCCATTGCAGACACCTTACAATTTTCTCATCTTTGACTGTAACCTTAAAACTAGAATGGGGAAGCCGCAGGGAACCTCCAGCTGCTGTTGGATTCCAACTCCTCCAACCAGCATGGAATGATATTCAGGGATGATGGGAGTTGGAGTCTGACAACATCTAGAAGTCTGCAGGCCCCCCCCCCCCTGCTTACCTTAAAGGCTTACTAGCTTCATCATTCAGAGTTTTCTTTTAACAAGAACAAATTCTATCATCTTTCCCAGTGGTCTCTTCCTCCGGCTTTCTTTAGGAAGGCTAAAGTTCAAGCATTAGATGGGGCCACCCATTTTTATCATGGAAAAGCAGAAACGTTTTAGCCTTGTGACTTTAAAACATATTGCACTAACAAAAAGCAAAACAAAACAAAATAAAGGGAAGGGGGAAAAGGATGTGGGAAACCAAATAACAGACTCACTTTGGACAACCATGAGAGAATGACTGTTTACTAAAAGCTAGAAGGCCGTAGGAAGCTGGCAAGGATCAGAAATGTTCTGTGCCAGAATTAGGAGCAGGGGGAAACAAACTGTTGCAATAGCTGAAAGCTCAGATCTGGGAGGAACTGAGGGAGCGTTTCTGAGTGGCTGCATTTCTGACTGGCAGAAAAATCAGGAGACTAAGATATCACAGTATGTTATAAACAGTAAAGGACTTATTCTAGACAGGGTGGGTGGGAAGAAACACATATGTCTAGGGTAGCCACTTATACATTACTTCCAAAATGGAAATGTATTATCAAAACAGAGGACACATTTAATTTTCATATGCTAACATGCATATTGGTGCAAATATAGAAACAGGGCCTCTCCAGACCACTGGCGTATTGTTGATGCATTCTGCAACATATTCTTCACACAATGCATTAGTACATTAGTGGTGGATTAATTCTGCTTTATTTTTTTCCTGCTGTGATACATCCCCAACGCCACCTCATTATTGCTGCTTATAGCAGAACAAAAGTGGAACAAAAGTGAACCAAAAGATTTATGGTATAATACGTGGCAGGGTCTCAGCAGGAAGCTATGGAATATGCACCGATTGGAAATGAAGCAGTGTGTCCGTCCCAAAATTTCTGCAGGTGCAAAGTATATGGAAAGCAGTATCTGGTATGACCGCCCCAATAGCATCATGAGCGCAAATCATTCTGAATACACGATAACAATGGCATCTGGTCCATGATTACTCTAAATTAAAAAGAAATGCAAAACATCTCACCACAGTGCGAGCAACTGAAACATGGCAGTAAACTGTTAGTTGTTTAGAGTATTATTATTGTGTATATATATTTTTAACAGCCAGGGGAAAGGAGAGGTGTTGTGGAATTTTCAACCCCAGGTGCCAAATTAAGTTGGCACTTAAGTTGGTACTGTGCACCTTTACCGGAAACAAGACTACCGTTTGCAAACAGTCTTGGGCCAAGCCAGGAAACATACAGGCACAAACCTGCCGGCACATTTTCTATTATAGTTAAAGCCCACATTTGCGAGCTCACGAAACCATCAAGGTTATATAGGGTTGCCGAGGTTATATAGGGTTGGACATAGGCGGGTTTCGGCCTTTGGAAGCAGGATCCAGCAGAAATTGATGATATGTCCAGGAAAATTAGCAGTTTTTGAGATTTTGCAAAACAACAACAACTTTGGCAACAACTTTGCCAAAAAAAGGTTCAACAACTTTTGTGTCCGGATTTTTACTTTTTGAAATATGGCAACCCTAAAATAATTTTATCATTTTACCCCATAAAAAATAACAACAACCCAGTCTTGAGACAACCTAGCATGTAAGGAGGTGACCCCAGATGGCCAAAACAGTGAGGCAAGTCCAATGCATCTATATCTATATGCACTGTGTTGCCAGCAGATTATCCCATGCAAATATTCACACACACACACACACACACACACACACACACACACGGCCGTTTTCCTCTCCATTGGGCTTGCTTCTGTTTTCTGAACCTTGCTGACAGGGACATAAGAAGCTGATTTTTTAATGAGTCAGATTACTGGTCCATCTAGTTCGCTATTGTTTATACCAGGGGTATCTAACCTGCTGCCCTCCAGATGTCATTGAACCATAATCCCTGTCATCCCTAAACATTGGCCATACTGGCTGGGGGTGATGGGAGTTGTAGTCCATCCATATCTGGAGGACACCATATTGGCTCCCAGAGGTCTACTCTGGCTGGAGGTGGCTCTCCAGCGTTTCAGACATAGGTCTCTCCCAGCCATACCTGGAAATGCCCAGGATTGAAATTAGAAACCTTCTGAATTCACAGCAAATGCTCTCTCACTGAGCTTCTACAGCAAGCATGGCCTTAATATACATTTGGGATCTTTGTTCCATAATGAGAACATCTCATGTGCATTGGGAGAAGAGAAGTGCTTTAGTGATGGCTGCAGAATGAAACTATGGTGGGACAGATGGAAGCAAATAGAAAGGACTGTTCTCCTTCTAACAGTGCCAGCTCACTTGGCAGCCATCTGAGACTATCAGCCAGCTTTAAGGGAGGCAGAAGAGACACATGGCTTGATCTCTTCTGTTGACAAAAGCAGGAGTCGTCCACAAACAGGCACAGTCGCTCACAGAGGCACTCCACCCTATGAGGACCCATAGGGAGCAAAAGGCAGTGAACGAGGCAAAGGCAAGGGGTGGAGGCAAAGGATACAGGGGCTGCTCCTCCTAGTCCTCCTCCTCCTCCTCCTCCTCCTGAACAACAGCAGGACGCACACTCTCGGCAGGCTGGTTTCAAAACTGGTTGAGACCAGATTGCTCCAGTCCTGAGCAGCTCAGCTACTTTGAGTGCAGGAGGCTGCTGGAAAAGTCTCTGCAGAAGCCTGCCAAATGGGCCGCCTCTGGCTGGTGGGACTGGAATAACCCACCCCTTTCTGCCAAAAGAAGACCAGACCTCGTAAATAAAGCCAGCCTTGTAAACAATCCTGGCATAACAGGGCTCTTGTTGTTTTTTCTTCCTTCTCCTTCCTTTACATAAATATATTGTAGCAAACACATTTTCTTTGGTTGCAGATTTCCCCAACCGTGTCCCCTCAAGTTGTTTAAAACTACAATACCCATCGGAGCCACTAAGGCTGGGGAAGGCTGCTTTAGCAGAGAATAAAGAGTGCAATTTACACCTGTGCTACTCAGACTCTCTCTCTCTCTCTGCATTCCTATTCTCCCAAAAACAAAGATCGTTTTCGCAGTACTTTGGGCATGGAATTCCCAATCCGAAAACAGCTCATCAAGAAACCTCCTTGCCTTTTTATTTTATGAAGTGTTTGGAAGACATGGCTTGGGGGGGCATGAGCTGTTTTATCTTGGTTTTATATTAATTTTATTAGTGATTTGTTAGCCTGATTTATACATAGCACTAAGCCAGGGTTTCCCAATCTTGGGTCTCCAGCTGTTTTTGGACTACAGTTCCCATCACCCCTGACCACTGGTCCTACTAGATAGGGATGATGGGAGTTGTAGTCTAAAAAAACAAGTGGAGACCCATGTTTAGGAAACCCTGCGCTAAACCCAACTTCCATCAGCCTCAACCAATATGGCTAATGGTCAAGGATGGTTGGAGTTGTGGTCAAGCAACATCTGGAGGAGCATAGGCTCCACATCCCTGGTTTAAGCTATTCCTCCACTTGTACCCAACCTCTATATCTGTAAACATTACGAAATTCTAATAAGCCTCCAGTGACTTCCTTCCACAGAGACCAAACTCAGGATAAGTGCTGTTTGACCCTGGAACTATTCAGTATTTTGGATGGAATTTGGTTCACCTTGGCTTTAAAGGTGATTGCACTAAAGTTGCACTTTCTAAAACAGTAAACAAATCGAAACACAGTCATACTTCACGAGTCACACTTTTACGAATTTTGCAATGCAGTTCTGCAACTAGGAATTGCATACCTAAAAGCATGTAATGGGGTGGTGTGCATATAAATGCATATATTAGTAAAAATAATGTATACAAATGCATTTGTATTAGGGGACGTTGTTTGCAAAATGTGTATATTTGTTAAAACTAAATACAAAAGAAAACCTTCTTGCGAGGAACTTGCACTACAATGCTGATGAATTTCCATCAGGATTTATATTTTTTAAAAAAGCAACCACAGAAATTTCTGCAGAAATATGTGGATCTGAATTTATGATTGGGGAAATGAGAAACTGAAAGAACAGAAAATTGAACAGTCCTCCTTGTAGACGTGGGCTGAGTGTCACAATATGTTACATATTGAGAGCTGGGGTTGCTCACAGCAGCTAAACTGCTTTCTTTGGCATCTCTCGGGGTGACCGCGGTGTGCGTTCCAGCTGTTAGTAAGAACAGTGCCGGAGTTCGAGCATGTTAAGGGTTTGTTAAACTGAAGCAGCTGTTCATGAATTTGGTCCAGTTCACAAGAATATTGGGCTGAAGACTCTAGCATGACACAGCTATGGTGAGGGAGCAGTGCTTAAATGATACAGCAGCCAAGGTGGTACGTGGCCCCCTCAGCTACTGTTTTCAATAAAGTTGCATGGGGCATGGAGTTAGTGGGTTTCATTTAGTGTTCCTGATGCAGGTGGTGCTGTGGGTTAAACCACAGAGCCTAGGGCTTGCCGATCAGAAGGTCGGCGGTTCGAATCCCCGCAACGGGGTGAGCTCCCGTTGCTCGGTCCCTGCTCCTGCCCACCTAGCAGTTCGAAAGCATGTCAAAGTGCAAGTAGATAAATAGGTACCGCTCCGGTGGGAAGGTAAACGGCATTTCTGTACGCTGTTCTGGTTTGCCAGAAGTGGCTTAGTCATGCTGGCCACATGACCCGGAAGCTGTATGCCAGTTTCCTTGGCCAATGAAGTGAGATGAGCGCCGCAACCCCAAAGTCATCCATGACTGGACCTAATGGTCAGGGGTCCCTTTACCTTTACCTTATCTATGTCCCCCTATAACTCAAGCACTGTAATGGAGAGCTGAAAGCAGATTAAAGAAGAATGGATAAGAAGTCCCCACTAGACCTTGGAGCCCTAAGATCAGAGGTTAACTAACCACTGATTTAAAATTTCCTTTAGCCTATATACTTGTGCTCGTCTTTTGTTGAACAGTCCCCAGTTCCCACTTCTGGAAGCCAGGTAGATTCGCCATGTGCCATACTTTACAGAGAAAAAATCCTCTATTTGAAAGGATGTTGTGTCCAGTCTGGAGCTAAAAAGCCATAAGAAGGGGGAGTAAGTTGCCTATCAACATTTAACACCTGGAGAGCAAGCAGACAGCCAACCTGAACTAATAATAATAATAACAATAATAATAATAAATTTATTTCTACCTCTCCCATCTGGCTGGGTTTCCCCAGCCTCTCTGGGCGGCTTCCAACAGAAGGTTAAAAATACAATAAACTAGGATGAGATACTGCTATTTTAATTACAGAAATTATTTATAAAGTTGCACCTAAACATCCGTATTAGCACATATCTTATGTAGATCTGTCTCCTTTTTTTGGCAATGAATTGCCTCTTTTATTATGGTAAGCAAGGGGCCACCCTTGATGCCATCTGGGCAGAATCTTACCATTCCACTTGCACAATTTAATTTCTCTCCTCTTTCCCCCCCCTGTGGCCACCCCAGGCGCTCCCCAGATCTGCTCCAGATGGTTGAGGAAATCTCTAGAGCACATTTAGGGGCACACAGGGAGTGGAGAGGGGGAGAATGTTGTGCAAGCAGAAATCCTCGCAGTGACAAAACTTTCTCATTAGAACTACACTGGATCCCTCTCAATGTCTTTTGTTTGGTAACCAGCATCAGAGGCTGAAAGCTTGCAAATGGCATGTTCTACTCTGCCTCCACTCCTAAGCTATCAGGTTCCTTTCTGGTTCTGTCCCAGACCAACCGGGTTCTTCCAACCTCTACCCAGAACCTACCAAATCTTGCCTTGGCTTCAGTGTTCCACCTATCCCGGCCTTATCCACTGGGTTTCCCCAAAAGACCAGTATTTTGAAAACAAAAACAAAAAAATGGAAAGCATTCAGCCCAATGACCGACACAGGCTCCCTACCAGCTTCACAGATGAAATAACAGAGACATGCATCAGCAAATCAAATGCTGATTCAGCCATCAGTTTTGCCAACTCACTCACTTCGGAGAGGTAGCTTTTGGATCTCACAGCTGCCAACCAATCAACATCATCCATAGCTGACTTCTGATGCAAATATGTGGAGCTGGCTTTTTCAGAGCTTGACCTTACCTTTCAGAGGAAAGGTATTTCAAGTGGGGACACTTCCAAAAGACCTGCCATGCGATAAAAATCGAGCATCTTTTTTTCCACCCATAAACACATTTACTTGGAAATAAGCCACACACTTCAATAGAACTTGCTTCTGAGTACATGGTGCATAGGATCACAGCCTTAGGATCAGAGAAGTACATTGTTTTCTTTTATCTCCTTCATGAAGCTCTGGTGTATGGTTGTCAGGAAAAATAGACTGCTTTCTAGGCACATGTCTCAGTGGTTTTCCACTTGCCCAACTCCTTTCCAAGGGGAAACTTGCTTTTTAGCAATAGATCGGAACACATGGCAATCTAGGGGAAACTGGAATTGCCTTTTGCTCAAACTGAGCGCTAAAGAGCAGTTTTCCCCCAGGGAAAGCAGGGGAAGTGTAGATAAGCCCATATTTAGCATTCTGTTCAATGCATGCTACTTTGGTCTAATAGTGGTGCCTTTCTTTATCTTTTTAAAATAAAGATAGTGAGAAATAACACTAAACTTTTCAACATTTCCGTTTTGAAACTAAGCTGGTTGTGGTGTATTCATGGCCTGCTTTGATGATTGAATTTTTAATATATTTCACCTTAGTGTTCTGCTGCTGCTGCTGAGTTTGTTTCCCTTCCCCCTATTAATTTATGTGCTTATGGTTTTATGTAAGCTGCCACAGCCATCAAATGGTAAGGTATATATGTATAAAATAAATACAGAGCTACTCATTAATTTCCAGTCTAAACTAGAAATACTCTCATAAATTGATTACAATTTATAATCATCATGGTTCCGTTCCCATTCAGCTTGTAGAGAAGCCATCCCCTTTTCAAAAAGAGTTCTGATTGCTTTTACATTTAGCAGGTATTCCGGCATTTTAGTGCATTAGCTGCTGGTAGTTTGTGAAATAGTATATGTTTAGCTCGTTTTACCAACACCTACATTGTTGCCAAGAATCTCACTAAAGCCTTTGAGCTGAAAGCACGACTTGCCTAAACCTGTAGTGACACAGACAATAGGGTTTATTTTAGAGATGGTAATTAAACTTATCGCAAGGTAAAGACTATTATTACTTCTCATTCATGTGTGGCTACACTATTGATTACATCATATCTTGTAAACTTATATTGTAAGGGACATTTAGGGTTGCTAGACCAAAACGTCAAAAATATGGAACGATTGGAGTACAATGCAACTGAAATAAAGGACATTTATTGGGTTCGGAAGCTTGGTGCTGCTTTGAAATAGCCTTCTTCAACCTGGGGTACCCTAGATTTTGTTGCACTACAACTCCCATCATCCCTGGCCATCAAATCCAAAAGTTAGGGGTGATGGCAGTTGTAGTCCAACAACATTTGGGGAAGGTGAAGGTTGAAGAGCAACTATGACATTATTTTTAAAGCATACTTTAAAAATTCGATGCTAAAGAATTTAGATCCTACAGCATGATATGCTGCAATATATGATGAAATTTGCAGCATATTCACACTTGGCAGGCAATGAACACTGTCAAGTGCAATGCTTAATGAAGTGTTTGGGAGAACAGGTCGTCTTCTAACGATCAG
Source organism: Podarcis gaigeae (assembly GCF_964106915.1). Taxonomy (NCBI): domain Eukaryota; kingdom Metazoa; phylum Chordata; class Lepidosauria; order Squamata; family Lacertidae; genus Podarcis; species Podarcis gaigeae. The sequence continues at coordinate 47,837,376 of NC_139687.1, read as the reverse complement.
AGATATTTTTGGATGCTGCATCAGAACATCATCATTTAATGAGAGGTGCTCTGACAGCACAAACTGGGCCACTAGATCACAGAGTTCATGCCAGACATGAAACAGGGAAGACTCTGACATCTACAGAATCACTAGGACTTTAAGTTTGACCTTGCATTGCAGCTTATCATGTCATGCTGAGAGATCTCATATATATACTATAATGAGGTACCATAAGTCTAGAAAAAATTGGCACCATGCATTTGGTCCCAAGTATCATCAAACAATTAGGGAGCCAAAATATTCTATCGTTGCACAAATCACAGTGAGCTTCAGAGCCAAGAGAAATTTAATGCTGGGTGTCTCTGTGTCTAGTCTTAGATCCTCCCTTCTGCACTATATTGGTTTTCATCTTAGTGCAACTGGGCTATTCTTCCTTATCTGTGAACCCCATTGGGTATCTTTGGGCTAACCGCCATCTCTCTGCCTAAACTACCTCACAGGGTTGTTGTGGATATCCAACCTATGCTGTTCTAAACACCGTGGAAGAGAAGGAAAAAACATACTGTATTTAGCAGTACAATGGGCACATGTGCTGCAAAATATCTAGGACATGTTAGAAGACATCTTTTAGAAGACATCTGAAGGCAACCCTGTTGAGGGAAACTTTTAATGTTTGATGCATTACTGTATTTTAATATTTTGTTGGAAGCCGCCCAGAGTGGCTGGGGAAACCCAGCCAGATGGGCAGGGTATAAATTATTATTAATAATAATAATAATAATAATAATAATAATAATAATAATAGAAGTTGGTGCTTGGCAATGATGAAAGAATGGCAGTCTGAACAGAACAGATTAACATTTGAAGAGGCAGATGAATCTTCTGAGTAAATGTCAATTTCCCTGACATAGCAAAATGGATCGAGGGGTTCATAGAAAATGGGCAATGCTAATCCATAAGGTGTTTAAACAAAGAAGAGATGAAAAAAGAAAAAGAGTACCATATATATCCGTCCTCTTTTAATTTCCATTGTTAAGCATTTTCCACATAGATAACTGTATTTCTGGCTGTTAAAAACAGACTCTACTAATCTCATTATCCTAATTAGAAGAGAATCAGAAGAATGTCAAGTTTCAATTTTTAAGGCATCTAGTTCACGTTGTTGTTGAAAAGGTTGCAATGGTGCAGATGGTGACTCAAAACCATAAACCGACTGGCACTTTAGAGGTTCCCAACGGTTCCATTTTGTTCCTTGTCCACTGATCAAGTTTTTTTTTATTTAAAAAAATCACTTTCACTGAAAAAAAATACAAGAAGCAAAACAAATCATGCAAATGCATGTGTAGTTTATTCAAGAACCAAAGAGGTGCAGCAGGTGGAGATGAGCTGGAAAGTGAAAGGTCAAGCTTCAAAACCCCACTTAGGCATAAAACTGATTGAGTAGCCTTGGGCAAGCCATAATACGCAAACCATGATCTTTAGAGTATTCCCATTGCACCAGATCATGCTGCCTTAGATGCCTGTGGCTTGTGGCAACTTATTACTGGTCAATCCAGCACAGTATTATTTGTATTGACCGTCAGTAGATTTCATGGGTTTCCGAAGTTTCCCCTAGCCCTTCCTGGAGATACTGGCAATTGAACTGGCTACTTCTGTGTGCACAGTTTGTGCTCAGTTACTGAAATAAAACCTTTTCAGTGGAAAGATGATTGAAATAATTTATAGATAAATAAAGCAAGCTATCTCTCAAAGTAACTTGAGGACTGAAAGTCGGGGTTGCCCTGTTGGTTAAATGAAATTGCAACAGTAAAGTATACAGGGCTATGTTAGTCAACATCAAACACTTTTAAATCCTATTGATTTCAATGGAAGAGTTAAGCATGGACTCCACTCAGGAAGATACCATTACCCTCAATGCAATGAGAGCACAGCATACTCTTCTAATCTGAGTTAAGGTGCACAGGATTTCACCCTAAATCACTGGAATAAATGAGTTCTAAAAATGTTAAACTTTGGCATTACTATGTAGGCAAGCATAACCATAATTCAAATAGTGTTCACGTTAGTATATTTAATCTCCATAGTTTATTACGAGTACAAGGTATGATATTTATTTCTGCACAATCTGATTGTGACGGTCATCACTGAAGGTATTTGCCTTGTGAAAGCACACAAGGCTTGAGCTGCAAATGGGGAAAAAAGTCATTTTAAACAAATGAAAAAATAAAATGCTTACCTTCATCTTTGTGTTTACTGTTGTTCAGCGTGTGGAACATGTACACGTCCGTTGTGGTCTCAGCTGCTTGGTTCATGGTCCATGTGTCACTGGGATCTCTTCTTTTGATGAAATGAGACAATTGAGACCTGCGCTCCGTGCATGAAGCACCTATTCCTGCACTCAAGTCATTTACCCTACTTGCAGGAATTTGCTGATTCCTCATCACTGAAGTCCATAGAGCTTTGCAAATGCAGCTGACAGAACACTGAAAAGATAAGACTTCTTTTCTCGCCCTCTACAAGAATTTTAAAAGTGGTGACTGTAGCTTCCCAAGTAAATAGTTGGCCAGATGTAACTTTGTACAGTCTTCAGTGATGCTGCAACCTTCTTCAGAATCCTAAAGCAGCTTCTTGCAATTGAATGTTTAAAAAATAAAAAAGCAACTTTAAAGGGCTGGGGGAGTGTCGCAGTTCATAGGAGAGCAAGCTCCTCACTCAGCAAGGTCTGCGCTTGCTGTTTCTGACAGCTCAGACTAGAGTACTTAAGAGAGAGGCAGAACTCTGGGAGGGGATATGTAAAGCCACGAAGATTAACATAAAGAGGGTGGGCCAGTAGAGAGACTTAGATTTCCTCTGCCTGGGATTTACCAGTGTTGAAGTGGGAGATCAGCTTTCCTCTTCTCTCAGCTGCAGATTTGATAGAGGAACGCCTTTGAAATTAATAGGGTTTCCTGGCTCCTTGCTTGTTGGAATTACTATAGTAAAATAATTGTGCATTCTGAAAAGGGAGGGCTTGGGCAAAGCTAATAACGTACAGGAACATCTGAAAACAAAATACCGTATTTTTTGCTCTATAAGACTCACTTTTTCCCTCCTAAAAAGTAAAGGGAAATGTGTGTGCGTCTTATGGAGCGAATGCAGGCTGTGCAGCTATCCCAGAAGCCAGAACAGCAAGAGGGATTGCTGCTTTCACTGTGCAGCGATCCCTCTTGCTGTTCTGGCTTCTGAGATTCAGAATATTTTTTTTCTTGTTTTCCTTCTCCAAAAACTAGGTGTGTCTTGTGGTCTGGTGCGTCTTATAGAGTGAAAAATACGGTACACACCCTCCAACCTTTTTCAGATATAATAGGAATATACACTCAGAACTCACCTAAGTGTACCATGTTTACAGATTGCTAACAGTTCTGCTTCACCTATGGGCTGATCCAGACTTTGTTCTTGCACCATGCCTAGAAAGCGCAGTTTCCCACTTATCCTGCACTTTCTGGACACAGGTCCAAGCAGTTTTACCTTTGCCCCAACACTTTCCCCTAGAAAACTCACGATAAATCACAGCAGATGTCAATCCACAGAAAACCTGATTGACATTTGCTCCAATTCAGCTGGAGGGTTGTGTTTGGGGAAGCTCCCTTGAAGGCATGAATAGCTCTTGTTTGCTCTGGATTTGGAGCAACTGAATATTTCATTCGCAAGTGATGCAGCTGAGCAGACCACTGTAGCAGGTCAGGGAAGAAAAGATTCCTCTCTTCTTCCATGGCCAGCTTATCGTGAGTTTTCTGGGGAAAAGTGGAATGGAAGAGGTAGGAGGGGCCTGGGAAAAGGGTGTGGCCTGGGATCAGTACCTGGGGTTTAGAGGCCAGGTGTTCCTCACACCTGGAAGGTGTCAGAACAGGAAGATGCAAGGGCATAAACACTGAAGTAGCTTTGAACATCACCAATTTCAATTTATTCCTCCAGGAGCAAAGGAAAGCTCTGTCACTTTGAGCGGTATTATTATTATTTTATTTAGGCCCCAGCCACTCTGTATGCTTTACTAAATGGCAGGGTGATTATCTAGAAGATGCCAACCAAGCATCTGATTTTTGACACCTCATTTATTGCTTCCAAATCTGACCCAGTGATATTTACTTGCCCACAAGTGAGGGGTACTCCAGTTACTGAGGTTGCTCAGTTTAACGCGAGAGTGTTTTGAAAAATAGCATGGATACCTCGGCTAAAAGGAAGCCTAGGAAAAGCTAGGTTGAGTCTTGACAGGAAAAGTAGTCAACATTCCTGTTGTTTTACATGTTTTTAAATATGCTATTTTATATTTAATTGCATTGTTTTCTCGCTTTCATGTTTGCCATCCTGGGCTCCTTTGCGAGAAAGGGCATGTGGCGTTCATACAGAACCCCTGGTTGTTTCACAGTCTATTGACCTGTACACCACTATTTTATTCTTCCGCTGCCACCAATTTTGTGGGGGAAAACCCAGGGCTCCCCATTGAAGTACTGAGTCTTAGTCAGGTAGAGTTAACAATGAAGATTAAACTTTATTTCAAACACAAACAATTTTTAAAATATATTCAAAACGCTGTCACTCTATTCCCTCTCAGTCTTGTCCCTGTCTCTAACTCACTCTGACTCCTCTATCTCCCCTCCCAAAAGAACCAAACGAAATAACTGTCAAAACCTCTGGGCTGAGCCTCAAAATCAGGTAGGCTCCGCCTCCGGGCTTTCTTATTGGTCAACCTATTAACCCTTTCTCTCCCCCAATACAAACGTATCCCCAAACAGTGGGCAAACGCCACAGGGCAAGATATAGATATTTGTTATTATGGGTTGCCTCCAACTAACTTATAACCCCACGGAAATTAATGGGCTTTAATCATGTCCATTCATTTCAGCAGGTCTGCTCTAAGTAGGACTTACCCATGTGATACAACCCCATGGGTACAAAATGCATGTTACAATTTAGCAAGACAATTGACCTAGGCAAGAAAGTTGGTGGAAGAAGAGAAACACAGCTTCAAATCTACTTATTTTATTGTATTTCTACCTTTCTCCTAAAGAAACCCAAGCAATCAGAATCCAGGAAGATGCCAAATAATCATAACTATAAATATGGGAGAGACTGACTAATTCGGTGGTCAACAAAAACAGGGCTGGTGTTAAGTTGTGGGTGAACATATCAGACGACACAGCGATTCTTCAAACAGCTCTTGTTTATTCACAGGCCAGGACAGAACTGAACTGAAGGGTTCAGTCAGCCTGCTTATATAGAGCTCCAGTACAACGTAACTGTAACAATTTTCTAAAACTATCCAATCACTGAACATCACTTACGTCACTTTCGATCCCTTATTTGCATAACTATCTACAGTATCCCCCTGCTGGCCCAGGGTGAGAACTTCAGTACATAACAGCTGGGATATTGTTAAGGGGTGGCACAGGCAAGGGCAAGCGCATTCCGCTTCACTGATTGAGGTGAAATGGGAAGTGCCGCCTTGCCCTGCCACTGCCACCACTGTACCTGTTTCTGCCACTGTTGCCGCCACTGCTGCTTCTGCACTCGCCCTGCTGCAGGCTGAGAAGAAGCACCAGTATCAGCTCCAGTTTTGGGTGTGATCCTGCTGCAAGAGCTTGTGCAATTTCAACTGATACTGGTGCCACTTCTGCACGAGCAATGGGCCAGGCAGAGTGTCTGCGAGGCTGCTGCTTTGGGGACTTCAGACACCTCAGGCCACCTAATGGCTGAGTCGGCCCTGGGCATAGGACACCTAAGTCTCGGGTCTTTTGCACTGGGCCCAAGATCTCCTGCCCTTTCCCCCCCTTTAAAACTTTTTTTTTTAAAAAAATGATTACAGGACGAGTGGGCAAACTGTAACATGCTACACCAGTGAGACCCCACCCACCCACATTCTTAACTTTGGAGCCCAGAAAATCCTGTTGGCTCGGAGGAAGCCCTGACAATTTGCCCCCCACCCCTGGAACATTGGCCTAAATGTGCACCTATGCATATAAAACCAGCACATGCAACCTTTATGCAAATTTGTGTCATGGGCTTGTGCACCCTAAGTCAGTTAAAGACCTAGTAACACCTCTGAACATGATATTATTATTATTATTATTATTATTATTATTATTATTATTCCACCCAAGCATCTCCAGTTGCTAGCTAGAAGGTTCATCCTCACAGGACCCCTTCTGTTTCTATTTAAGTTACGAGGTGAAGGTTAGGAGGTGCATTACTGGTTGGCAATGGACCAAGTAATCCTGGAATGATCTTTGGTTCAGCAAGTTCAGCAACATCTGTCAGACTGTCCAGCTCAGATTCTGGAGATACATCTAAGTTGGTGGGACTTAACTGTATGAGAATTTTTCACTGGTGGTACGCTATCTCCCACTTCTAGCACCTCTGCAACTGAGAGCTCAGTAAATGCCATAGGACAAAGCTTTCTCAACTTTTCATGTTGGTGACACGCTTTTTAGACATGCATCATTTCGTGAAAGAGTGGTTCAGTTTTTCTAGCAAGCCAGAGGTTAAACTAACCCCTTTCCAGCCCCAGGAGGAGAGCAGGGAGCGTTTGCGCGACACACCTGCACACTGCAACCGAAATGCTAACGTGCCGCAACACACAGTTTGGAAAGCTCTGCTGTAGGAGTTACAAAAAGCAAAGCAAAACAAAAAACAGCTCCCAATTCCCTGTCTATGTTCAAGCCTATTATATTTTCTGCATAGCCAGAGATTTACAGTATAATACCCAGTTGCAGTCCAGCATGATACAGTCTAGGAAAGGTATCGCCACATTCTATTGCTGCGCATTTGAAGTGGTGTGGTTCTTTGTTATGGGAGTTTCAGGTGTAAATGGCTGGTAATAACCAAATCAATCTTGATGTGGGAGAACAGAAAGCATAGGTTAAGTATGGAGAGTCTGTAGACCTCCGTATGTTGCTAGACTGCAAGTCCCATCACCCATGACCAATGGCTATGCTAGCTGGAGCTGATGGGACCTGAAGTCCAACAACACTGTGAGAGCAATAGGCTCCACACTCATGGCATAGGGATGACACGTTTCCCCACAGAATTACAGTGGTACCTCAGGTTACAGACGCTTCAGGTACAGACGCTTCAGGTTACAGACTCTGCTAACCCATAAATAGTACCTCGGGTTAAGAACTTTGCTTCAGGATGAGAACAGAAATCGTGCGGTGATGTCACAGCGGCAGTGGGAGACCCCTTTAGCTAAAGTGGTACCTCGGGTTAAGAACAGTTTCAGGTTAAGAATGGACCTCCAGAACGAATTAAGTTCTTAACCCGAGGTACCACTGCACAGAGAGAATTAAGAAAGTGAAGAAAGGATACGAAGTGGGGAGGTGTTGTGCAGACTAGACTGGGGTGGGAGAATGTATGCATGTTTACTTACATATGGAGCTAAATAAGGAGCCCCTAAAGACATTTCAGAAAGTCGTTTAGATTAAAGCAAGGCATTTTTGTAGGCAAGGTTATTATCTGCTCAACACAATAGAAGCAACACAATGGCAGACCCTGACAAAGAGAGCTGCTCCTTCTCAGCAAATATTTGACTGCCATGAGACATTTTGTAGCCTTACAAACTAAGGGATTTATGGTAGTCATTGGGGACTGATGCGGAGTTGAACAGAAAAGGAAAGAAATGTATATGGTTTTCAGTTTTTCATATACAGTGGTACCTCTAGTTAAGTACTTAATTCGTTCCGGAGGTCCGTTCTTAACCTGAAACTGTTCTTAACCTGAAGCACCACTTTAGCTAATGGGGCCTCCTGCTGCTGCCACACCGCTGGAGCACAATTTCTGTTCTCATCCTGAAGCACTGTTCTTAACCTGAAGCACTATTTCTGGGTTAGTGGAGTCTGTAACCTGAAGCGTATGTAACCCGAGGTACCACTGTAACCAGCTTTCCATGGCCACAGCATATATGCCATTATCTGTATCAGAACTGTCTTCTGCTACTGGGCCTAATACAATTTGTTGACCTTGGTCTATAAAGCCCTAAGGCTCAAGTATCTGAAGGACTGCCTCTTCTCTTACCTGTGAGCCTATGTCTTAAGAACTGTGGGAGAGTTCTGCTCATAGTTCCACCAATACGCACAGTTCACAGAGCAGTGCCTTCTTCACTGTGGCACCCCAGCTGTGGAATTCACAAAGTTTCAGTTGTTCCCAATGTTCATTTTCTCAGGCATATAGAACTGGTTGATAACTGGGTTGCTGCTGGATCGTCTGCAGTGTTGGTAATTCCCCACCCCCCCCCCATTTTATATTGTTGGTTTTGTGAGTGGGTGTGCATATCTGGTCTATTGTTATGTACTGCCCTAGGAATTCTTGAGTTAAAAGCCAGGATCCAAATTCAGTAATAAATAAATAATATGTTAATCTAACTTCTATTATCATATCTGCCCACACACATTTACCTAACTGTTGCAAACATTTATTTCTCCTGAAATGCAAACCTAATGCATGTTTACTCAAAAAAGAAGTCTAGATGTTTGCTATGATTACCATGTGGAATTGTGATGTGTGGCTGTCACAAGGTCGTAGCACATTTCTTATTTTATCTATTTTTCTAAAGCATTTTTATACTGCCTTTCATCAGATCAGGTTTTAGGGCAGGGAACATGTTAAGTTGTGGGTAGACATAGTAGACGACACAGCAATTCTTCCAAAGCAGCTCTTTATTTGTAAGCTATAACAGAACTGGCTGAGGAGCTCAGTCAGCCTGCTTATATAGAGCTCCAGAACAATGTAACTGTTGCCATTTTCTAAAACTATCCAATCACTGAACGTCACTTTCAATCCTTCATTTGCATACAAACTATCCAATCACTGAACATCACTTTAGTAACTTAGTTTAGTAACGTCACTTTAGTAACTTTAGTTACTGTCACTATTTTATTCTGTGCATTTTTTTCTGCTTGCTCCTTCTTGAAGACTGTGGTGATAACATGAGTAGCTTTTACATATTTGATAACTTCTTTATCTCTTCTATAAATCCTTTGAAGGGTGTCCAGTTTCATGAAGTCACTAAGCAGTAAGTTTAGTCCATGACATGCACATCCTATTGCAGTAATATGTGGGTACTTGTCCATTGTGATTTCCCATGCAGCTTTCATATTACTTGCATTGTCAGTCAGCAAAGCAAATACTTTACCACTCTCAGTTCTCTCTAAAACTGCACATATTTCACTGCTGATATACTCTGCAGTATGTCTGTTCTCTCCAGTTTCAATGCTTCTATAATAAACTGGTTGAAGTGTTGTTATCACAAAGTTGATGATTCCTTCTCCCCAAACATTTGTCCACCCCTCTGTAAGTGCTGCAAGACATAGTGCTTCACTGAATTTTCCTTGCAAGAGATTCCATCACATGCTCATGTTCTGACTCCAAAAGGGGCTTGCCCAAGAAGTGTCTCCTTGGCAAATGATATGATGGCTGTAATACCGTATTTTTCGCCCTATAGGACACACCGTCCCATAAGGCACACCTAGTTTTTTTGGGGGGGAAATAAAGGGGGGGAATTATTTTTTCCCCAGGCGCAGGGCTGGGGCGGGGGAGGCCCGAGCTTCCCCCGACCCCAGCACCCAAACAGGCAGCTCTCCGCAAGCCGTGGGAGCCCAGCGCTGGCTCCCGCTGCTTGCTGAGAGGTCCGCGAAGCCTGGACGCACTGAGCTCAGCGCGGCAGGCTTCCGCATGCAGGCAACTCTCTGCAAGCAGCGGAAGCGCTCCCGTTGCTTGCGGAGAGGTCCGCGAAGCCTGGAGAGCGAGAGGGGTCGGTGCGCACCGACCCCTCTTGCTCTCCAGGCTTCAACGAAAGCCTGCATTCGCCCCATAGGACGCACACACATTTACCCTTCATTTTTGGAGCGGAAAAAGTGTGTCCTATAGGGCGAAAAATATGGTAATTTAAAAGCTTCCTGCCACTATACATTTTCAGTTATTGAGAATTCTGATCCAGAAGGATATGTTGCTCTTGCAAGGGCACGATCAATTTTCTCCTGATTTTCAGGTGTCATTTTATCTATAAATGAAGGTATGGTGCGTTTTTGTGAGGCAGTGGTTTGCAACACTTCTTTACGTGAAGATGCTGGTGGTGAAGAAACAGCAGCAGAAATAGAGTTTCTGGAATTAGAACTCTGGAAGGAAAAGCTACTTGCACTTTCATTCTGGTCCTCATCATTTAATTCCATAAAGTATTTTTTAATGTCTTTAGGGCACCTCTGGCGTGCAAGAATGTGTTTTGTCATCCTTGTAGCATTGGGAAAAGAATATTTCTTCTCACAATATGTGCAAATTGCAGCTTTGCTCTCAGCAGAAACTGCACTGTGGAAATGTTTCCAAACTCTAGATGTTGGTCTCACCATTTTACTGAGAGGAGGAAAGAAAAACCAATTTACTGACCAGACTATAGATAAACATTCTGCTGTGGTGGTGGAGAACATTAATAGGAATAGGGCTACAAAAAAGGAACTAATTTGTCAGACAAATTTGCCCTCTTACCTGTCAGTTAAGGCCTGAGAGGAGGACAGAAAGTATCACCACCTGTATACCAACAATTACTCAACTGTAGGAGGTTCTGGGTACACGAGTAAACTAAACTGGAGGCTTTTCCATGCAGAGCCCCCTAGTGCCACAAATGCATATTTCTCCTGTTTGAGAACTGCATATAGAAGTACTGTACACTGTTACTTGAATTCTATTCCAGGATTTGCTTGTCTCCAGCTGAGAGAACTTGCAATAATGTAAGACTTTACAAAAAGTCTCAGAAATATTTCATTAAGGTCTTCATGTTATACAGTTTGAATACCATGTCATAGATATATTGTTTATCATTGAGGAACTGATGGTTGAAAAGACTTGTGTACGCTTTATAAATGAAAAGAGGGCTAAAAGCAAATCTCTTAAATGGAGTGGTTGAAAATATAATGGAATTTTAGATTTATTTTTTATCTTTTTAAAAAAAATGAGTATGTTTCAGGAATATGGTTAATTTCTACTTTCCCCTCTTTCAAAGATTCTAAGCTGCAGTGAGGTTTTGTAGTGATTCTGAGGTCATGCAGAGATTCTAAAGCATTTGAGGTCATGCTGGATACTCTTCGGAAACACGCTGTTCCTACATCGGTGACAGTTCAGCTCCTGTCCTGAACATTTCAACTATCATAAAAACAACACACACCCCACCTCCAGTTAGTTCTGATGCTTGCAAACCCCAACTAAGTTTACAAAGTGAATTGGGTATTAGAAGCAAATGTAATTCAGGAAGGCTGACTAAGACGCTACCAGTGCCCATTCTTAATGTGAAAGGAAGTGTCTTTTAAGAGACCTTCCAGACAGCCAGTATTTTGTGGAAGGGATTCAAGCACACACGCAAACTTTAGGTTTGTGCAGTTTAAGTGGATTAAAGTACTCTGCTGCTGTTTGCACAAGAGAGTCACTTTTTAAAAAAAGAAAAGAAAAGAAAACTTTTTAAAGGTTTTTCTTTTTCAGTCAGAGTGCTGTATTCTTTCCTGGGCAGCCTGCCAAGAGCCACATGCAGTGGTGGGAGTGGCCAAAGGCAAAAAGTAGGTGGAGCTGTGAATGCAAATGTTCGCTTTGTGCAATAGCTAGTTTCTATACACACTTGTGCACAACTTTCCATACTCCATCCGGACAAGCAAAAAGCATTATCAGATTTCAAGGGTATATTCTAGCTGGACAAAAATGCTCAGGTGCAAAGCAGGGACACTGAGAGGTGTGGTCTGGGGAGAGGGGGCACAGCCTGGATGTTCAAAGGGATGGACAGAATGCGGCAACTAGACAGGTGGTTGGGAGTGGCCATCAAGACAATATAACACCGGTCTTGAGAGACCTGCATTGGCTCCCAGTACATTTCCAAGCACAATTCAAAGTGTTGGCACTGACCTTTAAAGCCCTAAACGGCCTCGGTCCAGTATACCTGAAGGAGCGTCTCCACCCCCATCATTCAGCCCGGACACTGAGGTCCAGCGCTGAGGGCCTTCTGGCGGTTCCCTCACTGCGAGAAGTGAGGTTACAGGGAACCAGGCAGAGGGCTTCTCAGTAGTGGCACCCACCCTGTGGAATGCCCTCCCATCAAGGCAATACGTAACTTGTGTTTAGTCATTTAGTAGTTTCCGACTCTTCATGACCCCATGGACCAGAGCATGCCAGGCACTCCTGTCTTTCACTGCCTCCCACAGTTTGGTCAAACTCATGTTGGTAGCATCAAGAACACTGTCCAACCATCTCGTCCTCTGTCGTCCCCTTCTCCTTGTGCCCTCCATCTTTCCCCACATCAGGGTCTTATCCAAGGAGTCTTCTCTTATGAGGTGGCCAAAGTATTGGAGCCTCAGCTTCAGGATCTGTCCTTCCAGTGAACACTCAGGGCTGATTTCCTTCAGAATGCATAGGTTTGATCTCCTTGCAGTCCATGGGACTCTCAAGAGTCTCCTCCAGTATCATAATTCAAAAGTATCAATTTTTCAGCGATCAGCCTTCTTTATGGTCCAGCTCTCACTTCCATACATCACTACTGGGAAAACCATAGCTTTAACTATACGGACCTTTGTCAGCAAGGTGGTGTCTATGCTTTTTAAGATGCTGTCTAGGTTTGTCATTGCTTTTAAAAGACATCTGAAGGCAGCCTGTTTACGGAAGTTTTTAATATTTATTGCTGTGTTGTGTTTTTAATATTCACCTGAGAGCTGCCCAGAGTGGCTGGGGAATTATTATTATTATTATTACTACTACTACTACTACTACTACTACTACAGCGGGGCCCAGATGCATCTATACATATATGTATAGCAGATATGTAAATTTTATGCAATTCTGTGCAATAGGACTGTGCCCCAAAGGCCTTCAAGCGCCAAACGAACACTCCTGAGATATTTCAAAATGCTCAAGTCTCAAGTTCCCCACACGTCCCAAGAAGGTACGCAGATGATGAGCCCCTGATGTCTAGGGCAGAGAAAGAGCAGAGCTCTATTAAATAGGATTTTTGGATTCTCCTAGCAACCAATGCCAAAGTTTTGTACTCATTAGGTACCATTTGGTACCATAAGCCTTACGTTTCGTGGAGCCCCCCAAGCTGAGTAATTGAAACATCAAACTGGGGTTTGCAGTTAACACCCCCAAATCCAACATTGTCTGATTCACTCCAAACCGGTGCCAAAATTTTGCACTCGTTTTGTGCTGCGAACGCTGTCTTTTGCACTGCCCCCCAAACCGAGTAATTGATACACAAACAGGGGGTCACAGGTACCCGCTCCAAACCCAGCATTGTCCGATTTGTTTCTATTTAATAATGCTGACGAGGAGCTTGAAAGCCAGTCTCTGCCTGCCTCTTGATTCTCCAATTACTGCTTGAGCGTACAAGGAGAGTCCTTGTCGCTGACGATGGACTCATTCGGCAGCCTGAGGTTTTGTAAACACAAACCAGCTCCCTGACATGGGTGAAGTCACGTAGAAGAGGGACACTTTCCTGAACCTTGGGTCATGCCCAGGGCTCTCTCCAGAGGAAGCCTGTTGAAACCAGAGGGAACAGCACACAGCATACAGAGGCAGGAACCTGAGCCAGTAGCAGTGAGGAAAGAGCGGCTTCAGTCTGTTCCCTGAGAGCCCAGGACAAACACAAACAAGGAGCAAGAAACAGGACCATGTACCTGTAACAGATTTAGCTGCATCATTGACACATGCATGGCTAGAATCTGAACCCATTGGACCCTCCCTTCCAAAAGGCAAGTTCAGGGGAGCGATGGCAAGGCCACTCTCTTGACTGTGCTTTTTTGAAAACGTTTTCATTCAGACAAAGACCACCACAAATGAACAACCACACCCTAGGCCAACCTCAACCTCTCTCGTCACCAAAGGAACACAAGTGAACAGCAAAGAACCTGCACAAGCAACACTGACACCAAACCTTACATATAATAAGTAAAATAGAAACATCGCCACCCAACCCCATCCCCACCCATCTTTCCCCCCCTCCACCTCTTTCCCCCTTTTTCTTCCCAATGTCTCAACAAATGAAACTGATTTGTAAAAATGTTACATGGGAAAAAAATATATACGAGAGAGACACATTGAACACACTTTTGTAAATCAAGAAAATCTTTAATAAAAAGGGGGGACCATGTTTTCATTCAGGGCCAAACTGGATACAGCATTAAACGTGTCTTCGCTTTTGAGGTGCAGATTTGTTCGGTTTTAAAAAAAGCTCACAGCACCAAATGAATGGCGAGGGGAGGGTGCTGATAATAGTTGAAATCGCAGGGAGGGGATTTAAACATCTCCCCCCCCCCCTCTTATGGACTTGAAGAAAACCCCTCTTCTGAAGATGATGCCAGTGGCGGTTTTCCTCCCCATGCAAATAGCAACTGGGGAGAGGGGGGTTTTGTCAGGGCAACGGAGGAAAGAGTTAAATCCCGCTCCTTGCTTGCTGTCCACTGTTGGAGGCAGGATCCTGGATCAGATGGAGCTGTGGTTTGATCAAGCAAGGCTCTTACTTTGTTATATGAATATTGCAAGCAGGGCCAGCCCAAATGTGAGGTGGCTGCTTCATGCAATAAATGCCGGGGGTGGGGGAGAGGGAGAGGGAGAGGGAGAGGGAGAGGGAGAGGGAGAGGGAGAGGGAGAGAGAGAGAGAGAGAGAGAGAGAGAGAGAGAGAGAGACAGACTATGGTGTAGCACTGTTGGAGGACATAGCTATGCCCACAAAGGAGAAAAACACCTTGGTTCTGATCTTGACTACAATAGGGCAACTTGAGAGCAGAATCAAGGCAAGTATTCACACAGGGGAGCAATATTTTTAAGGGGGGCAACAAAGCAATAAATAATCTTGTAGCAGGCATCCTCCAGGGCACCGAAAAGGGACTCTGGGTTGCGTAACTTTGATTCTACTGCACTTAACCAGGGTAGCAAAATGTCCACAACTAGCCCCAGGATTAAGACTACATTCTTGTACACATTCCCTTATAGGTTCCACAGAACTCAGCGGCACTCACATCCAAATGAACATGTATCCGCCTTGGTAGAGCATGAGACTCTTAATCTCTGGGTCGTGGGTTCAAGCCCCATGTTGGGCAAAAGATTCCTGCATTGCAGAGGGTTGGACTAGATGACCCTCGTGGTCCCTTCGAACTCTACCATTCTATGATTCTACGTATAAGGTCAGGCTGAACATGTGCTAAAATCATTACAAATAGTAGCCATGCAAGAATTAACCCTCTTACTTACATTTTCGAAATATATATATATATATATAGAAGGTGCAGCATTTTTAGCTCTCATGTTGGCATTTTCAAACACAGAATTTCCGTAAAGTAACATTCTAAATAAATTAAAAGGAGAGTGAAAGCAGGGAGAGAAGCACACCCCGGCATCTTGGATTTGCACAAAAAAAAAAATTGGCTGTTGCTTAGAAGCTCTCTGGACCCAAAGTGAAAGGCTCACCCTCTGAACCATTCGGCTTACAAGAACTGGAATTTTCCATAATTATGTGTGTCACTGTGCTCATGGAAAGCTACATAGCTATCCTTACCCTGTTTCCAGAAGGGAGTACCACTCCCTTGGCAGGGCAATGGTATTACCTAGGAGGGTGCTAAGAGGCAGGGGGCAGCAGGGGGGGGCACTGGAGGTGTAATTGGCTATCAGATTTTGAAAAGCTTGTATCACTGGCGCAAGTTCATCAGTTTAACTGCTTTCCGCAGGGCCTGTAAGACAGAGCTATTCTGCCTGGCTTTCAATTAGAATTTAGCCTGGTCTTTTATTCCCCTTCCTTCCCTCCCTCTCCCCTTTTTATGAAGATTACCCGCTCTGGGATCCCACAGCTAATTCTCCCTTGATCTCCTTGCTGACCCAAATAGGACACATTTAGCCAGCTAGCCCTGGTGATCGTCCAATGTTTATTGGATGGATTTCCCCCCTAAATTGATTTTTGAATTCTGAATTTATTGTTATTCGTGTTTTATACTGTATTTTATGCTGTTTTTGTTGCATCAATTAAGTGTTTTAAATTTGTTGTTAGCTGCCCTGAGCCTGGTTTTCTAAACCAGGAAGGGCAGGGTATAAATAAAAAAATATTTATTATTATTATTGAATTAATTATGCTAAGTAGTTTTAACTGTATTTTGAATAATGTTACAGTGTTTGATTTTATTGTGTTAATGTCTTCCTTAGTGGGCCATGCAAACCACTGTTCTGAATGTTTTTAATGGGGCAGGGTAGCAGGCACTGGGGATGAGTTTATAGAGTCAAATTCAACATGTCCAAAGAGGAACTAACTCCGGTTCACATTCACCCCTTTTACAAAATGAACTTCAATTCACATTTTGTTCACAGTTCTATTCAAGTTCATCAAAACCACCCTCAGCTATTTCTTTTTCAGCATTCAGAACGTGACCGGCTGCTATACTGAAGTCTATAACATACTTAAGAAGGCTAACGAACCATCAACATACACAAATACAAAGCAAAAAAAAATGTTATGTATACAGTGGTCTATGGTTGCCTGAACTTGAGTCTGGACTAAGGATTCTGAGCTCCTGTGTTCTGATTCGATACATGATGTCCAATTGCAAAACATTTCAGGACATTTGGGCCTCTGCCATTGGCCCTTGAACTCTGAGTCATGATTTGCAGCTTGGAAGTTTAGACAGCCAATCGTGTTGGGGGTAGGAGTGGCCTAGGCCTTCAGTTATGTATATAGGCAGTTGCTTTGCCCCTGTTTCCCGGTTATGTAGTTCAACAAAGGTTCTTGCTGTCATCGTTGTGTCTTGCCTCGTGGGGACCCACCTACACTTCAAAACGCATGTAAGAGAATGAACTTGGAAGATGAATCAGAAACCATTCAAAGTCATACTCCCAGATGAACTCAATTCACATTCAGTTCACCTGGAAATTATGGAAATCACTTTCAAGTGTAGCTCAGAGCTTTTTGAACTAATTTGGTGAACTTTGTTAAATCATAGTAGTTCATTCCAAAGACCTCTCCAGGGTCTGGGGGAGGCATTTTCCTTCCGCATCAGATGCCATTTGATCCTTTTGTAAAACTAGAGCTACCAGGAATGTCCCTTGGGGAATTCTGCATGCTAAGCATATATCTGCCCAGCCTTCCTCTCCCTTTGGCCAGTCCCTGTTCTCAAACTTTAGACTGTAAGTTCCTTGGAACAGGGACTTGTCCTTTTTCGGGTTTCACGCTGCAAAACGCCATGTGCACAGATGGTGCGACATCCATCATCGTCCTCATAATCCAGCCATCTGTGAACAGGCGGAACATCTCAAACTCACAGCAAATAGCAGATCCAGCCTTTTTAGGTTGGCAAGAACCTGTTTCGGAAAGCATTATTGCTGTGTACTGGAAAAGGATTCCTTTTTGCTTGCTGAAGCAATCGCTTCTGCTTTTGTTCAGGTTTTCTTTTCATGACTCTGATCGTTTTTCTTACCTTGCCCCATTGCAAAATGTTTACATAGGTCAGCAAACTTACACCATCCCTGCGGCTTTTGAAACAAAAACATGTTTCTTTTGATGTTCCCTTACAGGGAGACACATTTTATTTACTGATCCTGCGCCGCCTCCATCTCCTTGTGTTTTAGGTTATGTTTCCTTCTGGAAAGTGTGTTTCAAAAAGCCTGCAACTCAGAGTGAGCTTCCCAGGGTGTGAATGAGCATGTGGCATATTCTGAATTCCTTTCCCATCTTGGATAACACTCTTAAGTATCCCTGGAGAGAGACGAGGCTTCTTTTAAATCAAACTCTGACCTCTTTTACTATGGGTCGCTTCAACCATTAAACGCAGTTTCCAACACAGAAGGCATTTCCTTGTGGGGTGTAGTGAGCATACAAGACTTGGATTTGAAAGCTGTGCACTAATCACAGCGATGCGTTTGGGGCGTTAAACTGTATGCCAGACCCCACTAATCCCTGGATCCAGCAAATGTTAAAATATAAGGCAGGCTAGCTTCCTGATGAGGTAATAGCCTGGGTGATGAGCCATTAAGGGGAACAAAGGAAATAGGTTCTGGGTGAGATGGCAAAAGGGTGGGGTCCCTCCCGCAACTTACAGACAAAGCCTGAGTGTAGAGTTGAGTTGTAGTTTTTTATACTAAATTTTGTTGAGGTTTATGAAGGGAAATACAAAGCTTAATATAAAATACCTTTTTTATCCAAACCATAGCATTAATCTAAATAAAATAAAAGCATAGAGAGAATTGGAGAGAGAGAGAGAGAGAGAGAGAGAGAGAGAGAGAGAGAGAGAGAATAAGAAATAGAAAAGATATTAAAAGAGAGAGAAATACAGTTAAGAAAATATAGAACTTCCAATGTCTGCCCACTATATATAAACAATATTCACTTAATCTAATATAACACCCAGCAACACCACTTTCTATAAACAAACATTATCTTCAATCTTCAAATCCAAAAATCATTATTTCATTTTCTTTTTCATGCAAAGCGTCTATGAGAGGTTTCCAACCTCTAGTAAATGTTAACAATGGCTTTTGTTTGATTAAGCATGTCAATTTCTCTGTCTCAGCTAAATCCGTTAATTTTTAAACCACTCTTTCATTGTTGGTAATGACAAGTCATTTTCATCTTTCTGTATATAGAAGTCTCAGTGCCGCGATTATATACTGAAGCAAAGTTCCATAGTCCTTTTCTAACTGTTGAGTTGTAGTGATCTGACCTGGAAGGAAAGCAGAGAGCTGGAGAAAGAGTGAGAGAGAGCAGTGTTTGAGAGGTTAACATGAATCCAAGGCTGTGCCTATGAGAGAAGCAAATGCCTATTGGGGTGATTATGCTGTAACGCAGAGACATCACCTTGCCAACAAAGGTCCGTATAGTTAAAGCTATGGTTTTCCCAGTAGTAATGTATGGAAGTGAGAGCTGGACCATAAAGAAGGCTGATCACCAAAGAATTGATGCTTTTGAATTATGGTGTTGGAGGAGACTCTTGAGAGTCCCATGGACTGCAAGAAGATCCATTCTGAAGGGAGTCAGCCCTGAGTGCTCCCTGGAAGGACAGATCCTGAAGCTGAGGCTCCAATACTTTGGCCACCTCATGAGAAGAGAAGACTCCCTGGAAAAGACCCTGATGTTGGGAAAGATGGAGGGCACAAGGAGAAGGAGACGATAGAGGACGAGATGGTTGGACAGTGTTCTCGAAGCTACCAGCATGAGTTTGACCAAACTGCGGGAGGCAGTGGAAGACAGGAGTGCCTGGCGTGCATGGGGTCACAAAGAGTCGGACACGACTAAATGACTAAACAACAACAACAAATGCTGTAAACACCAACATCATAGGCTCAGATTGTATATATGTGTAAATACACCATATCATAAAGACACCACAAACTCTGCTGAGCTTCATTTCCGAACCCCTGGGATTTCTCACTGCTCCAAGGTTGGCATGCTGTGCAACACCTGTTTCTTAGGCTCATCAGCCTACCTCACAAGGTTGTTGGGAAGATAAATAAGCCATTCCTTCTCCCCAGATTCCCCTCAGAACTTGAGGTGGGTATTTTATGGATCTTCAACATTTCTCTCACAAAACTATTGTTCTGTAGTGGAAGTCATTCTGACAGTTAAGTGCTTCAGTTTATTTATTTATTTTATTTTAAATAATATTATGTAGTGAAAATATGTAGCAAAAGCCATTGTGGCCATTGTGGCCACCCAGTGGGAAGCTGCAAATAACTATGATTTCTTAATAAGTGTAGCGGCAGCATAATAGATGTAATCTACATTATTTTCATGAGTTATTTTTCTAAAGGCTGAGCAAAAAGTTTTCATTTCCCCCCCCTCCCCCCAAAAAAAACACATTTCCAGCAACTGGCTCCTTTTCCCTCGTGATTTTTTTCAGCAGTCCTGTGAAAAAGTCTGCTTATTTCAATTGCCTTCACTTGCCCTCCCTCAGCTACCTTCACTTGTTCTGACTGACTGTGTAACACACACCCTAACTTCCAAACAATACTGGGATCTATAGTTTACCCCCTCACAGTTTAATTTCCAGAATCTCCAGTTGAGGTTGGGAATGTCTGAAAGTCTGGAGAGCTGCTGCCAGTCAGTGTTCAGGGTACTGAACTAGAGAAGTCAGTGGTCTGCATAAGGCAGCTCCCTATATTTCCATGTGTACATAATAATATAATAATAATAATTTATTATTTATACCCCAAACATCTGGCTGAGTTTCCCCAGCCACTCTGGGCGGCTCCCAATCAAGTGTTAAAAACAGTACAGCGTTAAATATTAAAAACTTCCCTGAACAAGGCTGCCTTCAGATGTCTTTCAAAGATAGGATAGCTGCTTATTCACATCTGATGGGAGGGTGTTCCACAGGGTGGGCGCCACTACCGAGAAGGCCCTCTGTCTGGTTCCCTGTAACCTCACTTCTCGCAATGAGGGAACCGCCAGAAGGCCCTCGGTGCTGGATCTCAGTGTCCGGGCTGAACGATGGGGGTGGAGACGCTCCTTCAGGTATACAGGACCGAGGCTGTTTAGGGCTCTAAAGGTCGGCACCAACACTTTGAATTGTGCTTGGAAACGTACTGGGAGCCAATGCAGATTTCTCAGAACCGGTGTTATGTGGTCCCGGCGGCCACTCCCAGTCACCAGTCAAGCTGCCGCATTCTGGATTAATTGCAGTTTCCGGGTCACCTTCAAAGGTAGCCCCACGTAGAGCGCTTTGCAGTAATCCAAGTGTGAGACAGTCCGCGGGCAGGTAGGGTCTTAGCCTGCGTACCAGATGGAGCTGGTAGACAGCTGCCCTGGACACAGAATTAACCTGTGCCTCAATGGACAGCTGTGAGTCCAAAATGACTCCCAGGTTGCGCACCTGGTCCTTCAGGGGCACAGTTACCCCATTCAGGACCAGGGAATCCCCCACATGCATTTTGTTTTAAGCTTTCTGGGTGCTCTTACTTTTTCTTGGCTCATAATCCTGCATGGGGAACCTGCTTACCTGGAAAGCAAGCCTGCACATATATTTATATATATACTGTACACAACACAGCAACAGGTAAATTATTACTTCTCCTCTTGTACCACCTAAGAGCTGGGGATTTTCCACTACAGTGTCATAGCTTAGGGAAATTTTTCAAAGGGCAGCAGAATCTCAAGCTATCTGATTCTAGTGCTGATAATAGTGGCACTTGATTTGCTTGACTAAGGAAGCTGTTGGCAAAAAACGTTGCAACTGGCCATTTGCTTCTCTCCGCACGCATACTTTGGCTCGATTTCAACCAACGGAAGCTTTTTCCAGACGTGTTCAGAATAATCCGACAAGCTATTGCCTGGCCAAATACAGAAGCGATGAGAGCAGTTTTATTTTTTAACATTGAGAGAGCAGGATGCCAAAATGTAGCCTGATAGCCTATCTAAATAAAGTACCTCAGACCAGTTTTAGTGATGAAAGTTATATCCTGCTTTAGAAGAAAGATGCATTTTGTTCTGTCTTTGGGTGCTTCCTGACTGCCAATAATTTGCAGGAGGGATCCAGGCAAGCGGTCCCTATTTATCTACTTGCACCCGGAGGTGCTTTCGAACTGCTAGGTTGGCAGGCGCTGGGACCGAGCAGCGGGAGCGCACCCCGCCGCAGGGATTCGAACCGCCGACCTTTCGATCGGCAAGTCCTAGGCGCTGAGGCTTTAACCCACAGCGCCACCTGCGTCCCTTCATACCTACCTAATTCACACTTATTAAAATAATACGCAGATTAATGCACAGACCATCCTTCAAAATGCAAAGTTCTCCAAATGCAGTTATCCTGCAGGGCTGGGCAGCTGGTTTTCAACATCACAATATACCACCAGCTAAACATTGTGATATACTGATATACAGTGAAACCTCGGGTTGCGAATGTGATCTGTGCCGGAGGCACTTTCGCAACCCGCAGTGCCACGTCTGCGCATGCACGGGTCGCGATTTGGCACTTCTGCGTATGCGCAAAGCTCGATTTAGCATTTCTGTGCATGCGTGAGCGCCAAAACCCAGAAGTAACCCATTCTGGTACTTCTGGGTTCGGCGCGGTGCACTACCAAAAATCACATAACCTGAAGCATCTGTAACCCAAGGTACCACTATATCTCCAGTGAAGAAATCCATAGAAAAATGCATCTACATGTGTTAAACTAGGGGAGATTGCCTTGCAAAAATGCATGCGCCACAATGTGCTCAGACCCACAAGCATCACTTGCTGTAAATGTTCATCATTCCGCACTGATATTTTTGAGAGGGAGAAACCACAGTGGAAAAGTCCATTTGATCATTTAGCCAAGGTTCTCCATTAGGAGTGAGGGTCATGCGTAGATATCAAGAGGGTAAGCAGAGCTGTCAATCAGCAAAACTCATCTACACATTAAAAAAGGGAGGGGAGGGGCAACAATCACATTTTTCCATTTATCAAAATCCTGGCTGGCTTCTAAAGAGCCATCAGTCTTCACAGCTGTCACTCTGCTCCACTTTGCCAGGCAAAACTCCTAGCTGGGAATTGAGCAAGTTACCTTGATCTAGCAGTGGTGTTGACATTGGGAGGGTCTTCAGTTGGTTCACCTGCACTCCAAACTACCCCATTGTGATGTACAGGTCTTCAAAGCATAGATCTCTTGATATACCCTTGGCTCTGCTGTATCCATGGCTCTCATGGTTGAATACTGGGGACTTCTGGGGATAATGTTTCTCAGGCTTTACACATCAGTATACCTGGCTCTGCAGCCAAGCTCAGTTACTGTGCTTGTGAACCTCTGCTCCTTTCCTACCTACTCCAAGCTCTGTGCTACTACCCATTCTGCAATAGTTGCAGAGCTGGTATCAGCACCCTGGGCAAGGCCCACTGCTGATGCCTGCCTGCCTGTTCTTTAAATCTAGCCACCATTTAAATTTCCCACCTTAGTGTTATTCCAAGTCAGAGTGAGAAATTAAACTGGCAGCTAGAGCCAGTGTGGTATAGTGGTTAAGAGTGGTAGACTCGTAATCTGGTGAACTGGGTTCGCTTCCCTGCTCCTCCATATGCAGCCGCTGTGTGACCTTGGGCCAGTCACACTTCTCTGAAGTCTCTCAGCCTCACTCACCTCACAGAGTGTTTGTTGTGGGTGAGGAAGGGAAAGGAAAGGAGATTGTGAGCCGCTTTGAGACTCCTTCAGGTAATGATAAAGCAGGATATCAAATCCAAACTACTATTACTTAGGAAAGCTGCTGCCCTCCACCACCAGGCCTCACTGACAGAGGAGGAAGAGGAGGTTGGACCCATCAGAGGGCAATTTGTCCAGAGCCCTGAGTATTTTCTTTTCTGGAATATGGGATGAATAGACACCACCCCTTTCATCCCACATTACAGAGAGGAAGAGTTTTTTAGCACTGCAGCACGAAAGATCAGGAGGGTGTGGTATGGCAATGAGGGCGTCCTGGAGAAAGCCTAAGGCATGGGAGAGAGACCGTGGGAGAGAACACGGCTGGGGAGAAGTTTCCTGAGTTAAGAAGAGGGCTAAAGGATGAGATTACAGTCAAATCCAACAATTCTTGCTTGTTAGTATGTTTAGGAGCTAATGACCATAGAGCTATATTGCTGATAGGCAGAGACTTAGACTGTAGAAAAGTAATTGGTAGAGAGGGCTCTGTGTGATGTCATTTCCTCTCCTCTCTTGAGCGGAAAGAATTGAATAAGTATTTCCTGTTCCTTTACCCCCTCTTCCTTTGACCGATGATGGGGGCAGACATGTCCTCCACTTGCTCCAGCTCCAGCCTGTTTTTATTGCAAATATATTTTACCTGCATAGTTTTTACTGCTGTTGTAGCTGAGAACCAATGCCAGACTATGAGTAAGTAAATCGTATTTTAAACTTACTTTTCAGTCTGTTGTCTGATTCTTTGTTAAACAGGGTAAGGAAACAGGGAAGCAGCTTACTTCATAGTTAGTCTTGTTCAAAAGAAGGCTTCACAGCCTAATTCCTATGCTTCAATTTTGCTGCTAAGGATGGGACTTTAAACTCTGTTCAACTCACATACGTGGGTGCCTGGATGGATAAACTGCAATTAATATATCCTCTCCTACCTATTAAAACCCATCCCACACTGAGGACTTATGAGTAGGAGTGAGAGAATTTTGCATTTCCCCTGGCAATCAGAACAACCGCAGCCACATCTCCCTCCATGAATTTTCTTTCATGTTCAATAGTTTTCATTAGGAATGAGAAATAGGAAAATGCAAGCAATGGGATTCTCTCTCTCTCTCTCTCTCTCTCTCTCACACACACACACACACACACGTGTCACAAAACATCTTCCTTTTCCAATATTAGAAAGGTGTGTCTGGAATTCTCTCCCTCTAGAACTATGGCCCAGAACTGTAAGATGGCAGAGAAGAGAACACTTGTTTGCTTGTTTTATTGAAATCCTGCCATCTTTCCATTTATACCACAGCCAAGGTGACTCAATTAGAATGGCGATGTCTCTTCTGCTTGGAGGACAACCCTCTATCTGAAGGAGTCTTCTTTGGTGAAAGGCTGCCTTCAACAGTGAGCACTCGAACAACAGACTGAGCAGGCATGCAGGCCGCCTGGTCACGATCTTCCTCACAATGGTGAATATATTTCCATTTAAATGATAGCAATTGTTTATAAATGTGCATCCATGCATGTAAATTAGCAGAGGTAAATTTTGTGCAAATCTGCACCCTCTTTTTGTGATGCTTTTCCTCCTTTTGGGCAATGTGTCAATGGACACCTTAGCCTGGTAGAAGTCATTCACGGAAGATGACATTTGCATAAGCTTTACACATGTAAATTCCATGGCCTGTAGGCTTGGTTTGCAAGGTCATTCCCCTGTATAAAATCCAGCAAAACAGAAGAGCCATAGTTCAGCAGCTGAACACACACTGTGATGGCCTGGGATTTGGACTCAGAGGCTGAACCTGAGGAGTCCCAGCCTGAACAGGATTCCCCTCCTCCAGAACCAGCTGAGCCAGGGCTGGGGCCTGAGCCTGAAGGGTCCTCACCTGTGCTGGATCCTCAGGTGCAGGCACCAGCTGAGTCTGCTCTGGCCCCTGAGGTGATGGAGGACCCATTGCCTGCAGGCGCTCCACTCTCAGCCCCGTCAGAGGAAGAGGAGGTTGCCTCTGGGTCCGGTAACCCTCCAGCCTCTCCTGAACTGCAGAGGCTCAGGGCAGAGAGGCGAAGGGAACTAAGTTCCTGCAGGGGGAGTGCTCGCCTCTGGGCCAGGAGATGCAAGTCACCTGTGGACCGGGGCCGCCCTATGCCTCGGGGCAGATAAAAGCCAGCCAGCCCCAGTCTCAGGTTGCGGGAGGAACATTGTTGTTAGCCTGTTCCTGCTGGCACCCTGTCCTGCTCTTCTGCCAGAGTTCCTGACCCCACCCGCCTCCCTGCCTTAGACCCAGCTACAGCTTTGATGGACAGCCTCCATACCGCACCATCGACCTCAGACTGGACTGGGACCTCACCTCTTGGTTAGCCCCCAGGACCAGCACACACGCTTTGCATATGAAAAGATTCAGGTTCAATTCCTGGCATCTCCAGGTATTGCAGGTAACCAGGAAGAGAAGGTCTGGAAGGGCAGTGCGGTGCGGGTACAGCAGCAGAGCCAACCCACTGCTCTCACCCCTGCACACTGCCAATCTTTGTATTGCCTTGCCCCTCTCTGTCTTGGTTACTGGCAGCAACCTTTACGTTGGGAAGCCAGATAACCAGAGCCTTCCCTCCCACCCACCTACTCTCTAGTAGGTTTTGGATCAAACTTTCTTTTTCAAATTTGGCCTGCCATTCTAGGCCAGTAGCTAAACCTGCTATATCACTTCTAAGAAGAATTAAGACATTCTGGTAAACATCAAAGAGATTAATTATACCTTCACTCCATATCCCACTTCATGCCATGTATGAAGATATCATCTCATTTCCTTTGATATTTGGCACATTCTTAATTGCTGTCATTAGCATTCCTAACATACCACTTTCTCTAGACCTAGCTATACCTGCCACTCCAATTACGGTGGTGGTTGTTGTTGTTGTTGCTTTGATTAGAGGGGCAAAACCAGATATTCTAAGACACAGGACTGTTTCCAGCCCAAGTCTCTTCTCCATGTTCCTTCCCATCGAAACACTGTATTGTTTCCCACTGTAAGTTTGATAGCCAGTGTGGTGCAGTGGTTAAATATTGGACTAGGACTTAGTTCGGTAAGTAAATTAAAATAAACAACATGCAGTGACACTGTGCATCTTCCAGATCCCTGACAGCCAGGAGTGTGAGAGGCAGGAGACACAATGACATCACATCCTGTTAAACATTAAAACAAAAAATACAAAAAAGGAAAGAGGCATGATGGGATGGCAGCAGTCCCATGCCTCTCTACAAAAGAATAGCTTGGCATTTCCAGAGCAAAACAATTTAATGCAAACCTACCTAAAGCACATTTTCCAAAAACAATTCACAGGTTGAAATGCAGCTATCCTTTAAATGCGCACTTCTCTGAATTTTTTGGTGCACTTCTCTGACCAAACGAGTGCAAAAAAAAATGATGCATATATTAAGCGGAAAGCATGCACAACGTGCAATATATTATCAAAAATACTATTGTCAGGGGTTCAGGAGCAGAGGCACAGGGGAGAGAGGAGATGGAGAGCGAGGGGGAGGAATCCGAGGGGAGCGTAGGAGATGACAGTGGTCAGAGGGATTCCATGAGCCTCTCCAGCAAATCGGAAGATTCACAGAAGGGGGCGCCGGTGGCCAGGGGTAGGGGGTTCCCAAGGGGAACGCCCCAGGAGCAAGGCAGCAGCAGGAACTCCCAGAGCAGTAGTTGGAAATCAGGACCAGCTTCCCCACCAGAGCGGAGTGGGGGGGAAGAGTCCCAAGCATCGGGGCCAGTGCATTCCCCACCAGGAAGAGAAGACGAAACAGGGCTGACCATGCCTCCATCGGAGAGTCAGACAACGGGGGGGAGGTCAGATCCGGCCAGCGTCCCGGAAGGGGGAAGCAGTGACACAAGTAGTGTGACGGTTAGGAGAAAGGTCACTGGGTTGGCGCGAGAGGCAAGTTCAAATGTACAGGAGCATGGGACAGCAGAGAATGAGGATTGGGAACCGGGTCCTAAAGCCCGCCGGAGGCAGGGGGAGGAGCTAAGCGACTCAGCGTCGGAAGAGTCCAGAAAGGGCAATGCCCCAGCGGGCAGAAGGACCCAGAGGAGGAGAGAGCAGCGCAAGAGGTGGAGCAGGGCTAGGATCTTAAACTGGTGTCAGAGGGGAGGAGACTCAGACGGGACTTCGCCGATCTAGGGTTTAAGACGTAGGGCTGCGCGCTACGGCTTTGAAATGGAAACTGAACTTCAAAAAAGACTTTTGTACATTACGACAGCCTAGCGTTGGTCCTCTGTGAGCTGGGACCTAGAGGCAGCTCTGACAACTATGAAAATGCCTTTTATTGCAGAAGATTGCTTACAGAAATGTGCGTTTCAGGGGGAAATGCACTTTAGAATGCTGGTGAGTTTTTCTTTTAATTCACAAAAGCATGGAAATCTGGAGAACTGAACATAAGATTGAGAAAATGAGGAACTGAAAGAAACCTAAATGGATAGATTTGTCCACCGCCAGCCTCAGGGCATCCTGTACAGCATGTGACCCTCCAAACCAAACACGGTCAGCAGCAGACTTGGGGTTCTCAAATTTCAGCAGCGCCCCGTTCAATGCTAAAATTCACTCCCCGCCACTTGTGCTCCATTCTACAGCATGATTGTGGCAGCGCTGTACCCAGTGCAGCCAAAGCAGTCACGCTACCCTAAAACCAGCCCACCAGTTATGTATTGTAGCCTGCCCTGAATTTGACACACACACACACACTTTTCCGTTCTGGACACCCAGCCAAAGCTGGCTATTGATACATGGCAGGTAGGCTGCCATGTATTCGGCTGGTAGGCTTGTGTTTGGCTTGGTGTGTTGCAAGTTGCCCAGATCTGCTGTAAGAATGTGGAATGAAACTGATAGGTCAGTGAGACCAGAGTACAGATCCTGGAACCAGCAGTTTAATTATTATTATTATTATTATTATTATTATTATTATTATTATTATTTATTATTATTATTTGTACCCCGCCCATCTGGCTGGGTCTCCCCAGCCACAAAGATTAAAAATACATTAAAATGTCACACATTAAAAAATTCCCTGAACAGGGCTGCCTTCACATGTCTTCTAAAAGTTTGGTAGTAATTTTTCTCTTTGACATCTGATGGGAGGACGTTCCACAGGGAGGGCGCCACTACCGAGAAGGCACTCTGCCTGGTTCCCTGTAGCTTTGGTTCTTGCAGTGAGGGAACTGCCAGAAGGCCCTCGGCGCTCCGTAAAGACTGAATGAGTCATTTGTAGATGGTTTCTGCTCAAAAGATCTGGGTCTACTGCATCCATAACACTTAACCAGTAGCAGCCAGAGTGGGTGGGACTCCATAGCTGAGATGGCTTCTCAGCACTCTGTGCCATGGACAGTTATGGAGAAGTAGAGTAGCAAGACAGCAGGGAGCATGGCATGGTGTAGATGCAGCAGAACCAACCCATGTGCCTCACCCACCCCGTGCTAAGCTCCCTACTGCCTTGCCCAAAGTTCCCCATTCCTCTTTGGTAACCAGTGCTCACCACTGGGAAGCCAGGTCAGTAATGCAGTCCTACTCATGCCACTGAACCAGCTGGTACTAACAGTGATGTTTTTCTTCCCTAACTTTGGTTAAAATTTCTTCTTCCTTTTTTGAATATTTTTTATTAGGAATTTCAACATAACATACATCATCCACATTTCCCCCCCATTTTCATCTCCCCCCTCCCCCCAAGAAGAACCCCCCTCCCCCCCCAGATTTCCCTCAGCTCCTCTCTCTGGTTTTCCAACACATGTTATTCTCTACATATTATAAAATTGTAAAGATCCTTAACTTATCTATCTATATATTATCAATAAAGAGTTTGTGAATGTTTATTCAAAACCTGCCAAGGAGTCCAGTTCATTTTGTTGTTTCTTTAAGTACTTTGTAAAAGGTTCCCATTCTTCTTTAAAGTCACAGTTGTCCTTATCAAGTAGTTTGTGTTTCAATTTCGCCAATTCCACATAGTCCATCAGTTTCTTCTTTGGGTGGGATTTCCCCATTCTTCCATCCTTGTGCTATTAAGACTCTTGCCTCCGTTGTCGCGTACATGAGGATGTTTTTCAGTTTCCTTGGCAGGTCTTTCCCTACAATCCCAGATAGGTAGCCGTGTTGGTCTGCCATAGTCAAAACAAAACAAATTCCTTCCAGTAGCACCTTAAAGACCAACTAAGTCAGTTCTTGGTATGAGCTTTCGTGTGCATGCACGCTTCTTCAGTATCTGCATGCACACGAAAGCTCATACCAAGAACTGACTTAGTTGGTCTTTAAGGTGCTACTGGAAGGAATTTTTTTTGTTTTTAAAAATGCTTCAGGCTAACTTCGGTTAAGATTTCAACATTGCAGCGGGAAGAGGTACAGTTTAGCTTGCCAAGCCAGGCCCACTTCCAGAAAACATGTCCAGCGGGGAGAAACCACACAGGCTTGCGTGTCACCTTTGAAGCAGAAGGGCGGGATAGAAATGTGAAAAACAAATGAATGAATGGTTCACTGTGCTTAACTACAACCATGGTTTGCAAAACCTGCAGCAAACCATGGTTTCACAGACTAGTTTGTGTCCAAACCTAAGCCAATGTGGGGGGAAATGTGGTGAAGGGGAGGTCTGTCAGAAATCTAGTGGAAGGCTTGTCTACCACCCTCTGCCCTGCCTGCCTGAGCCTGGCAGGGTTTTGTCCCCTACAGCTGCTTCTGCTAACTATATTGATTGATACCTCTGTATATTTTGAAGCAGACTAAATTTTTCTTGTGTGGACTGTTTACTATCTTAGTAATATCCTCAAAAGAAAGGAACAAACAATTGGTTTTAGGCGTGGTCAGTCACCCCTCCTTCAATCTTTTCAAAGCTGCACAACAGAGATTGATACTTTTTAAACAATGCAATCCCACCCTATTCTGAGTTTAGCTATTTTTCCCCCTAACAAGTTTAAGCAACTTGATTCCCTCCCCCCACCCTCGACCACCGTGTTAAAACGTTTTCTCTGGAAAAGGTTCAAAAATTTGCTTTCATGATTTTCATCCGAAATGTGCTGCCTTTGGCTGAATTCCTGATTCTGTTCCCCCCCCCCCCTTCAATTCTCAGTGAATGCCAGAAATAAAGAAAGAAAAAGAAAAAAAGAAAACGCAGGGCAGAGGGGCCAGGACAGTGCTCACTGGCTGAAAAGTTTGACCCAGTTCTAAACATTTTACAAGTGATTGCTTTGTTTGCTCAAGTTTATAAGAATAGCCGGTACACGGCATGCTATTTCCCTGATCTCACTGGGAAGGCTGATAAGTGCTGGGCATACCTGTAACTTTCCACTTTGCAAAGGGGATCAAGTGTCCAGCTTGTGCAAATTGAGTCTGCAAATATAAAGCTTGGGAGTTTTGTATTTTTAAAGCAGATTTTTCGACTGCAGAGCTTCTCCATCAGAAACCCCGCACTTAAAAGAAAAGCCAAACCGACACAAAGTGTGCTTTGCTTATTTCTTGCTTGGACCCTAAATCGGTGGCAGTTTCTCATATACGTTAGTAGTTCTCTACTGTATGATAAGGATTCATTTATTTATCTGCCTTAGTTCAGTAACTGACAGGTGCGCACAAACATTGAGCAATTTAAGGTTATTTACAAGGATGTGATGAAACCTTACTAGCCTGAAGATGAAGGTGCAGCACAGGAGGTTCTGGCTAAAAAGGTTTTTTAATATTTTTTATGCACTTTGTTCTAAGTATGGAAACTGAGAACATTCTGCCCTTATATAATTGTGTACATACTGTCCCTATCACGCTTTGTGTCCAACTGCATACTAAAACAAGAAACCCTGTGGATGTAAAATCTATATTGCAGAAAGCATCAAGTGCTAGTAATATTTCTGGGAGCAAAAACCTCCCAATGGTATTATATTATTTGGTAAAAACGGCAAGGGACGCGGGTGGTGCTGTGGGTTAAACCACACAGCCTAGGACTTGCTGATCAGAAGCTTGGCGGTTTGAATTCCCGCGACGGGGTGAGTTCCTGTTGCTCGGTCCCTGCTCCTGCCAACCTAGCAGTTCGAAAGCACGTCAAAGTGCAAGTAGATAACTAGGTACCGCTCCGGTGGGAAGGCAAACGGCGTTTCCGTGCGCTGCTCTGGTTCGCCAGAAGCGGCTTAGTCATGCTGGCCACATGACCCGGAAGCTGTATGCCGGCTCCCTCAGCCAGTAAAGCGAGATGAGCGCCGCAACCCCAGAGTCGGCCACGACTGGACCTAATGGTCAGGCATCCCTTTACCTAATAATGGCAAATCTATGGATTGCAATGCACATGCTATTTGGCCTGAGAAATTAACAGTACAATCCTGTGCATGTTTACTTGGAAGTAAGACACAGTGTGTTCAATGGCCTTACTCAGTGGTAGGGTAACTGCTTTGCATACAAAGGATTCCTAGTTCAATCTCTGGCACCTCCTAGCAGAACTGGGAGAGACTTCTGCCTGAAACCCTTCTGAGCTGCTGCCAATCTGTGTAGACAATACTGAGCTAGATAGGATAATGGACTGACTCAATAATATAAGACAACTTATATTAAATGCACTGCATTTAATTCAGTGCAGTCCCAACCAGGGATGGTACAGGAATCTAATTCAGTTAAAGGCAAACCTAGCAAATTCACACCTTTTGAAACAATACATGAGCCAAAACACAGCCATACTTTGAAATTTGCACTCCTGCGAATTTTGTAATGCATTTTTCCACTCAGTTGATGTGTACACAAATGCATATACTTGTGTAGCGTGCATTAAAATGCACATGTGAATAAAAAGGGCATACAAAATATATTTGCTTTGCAAAAATGTGTATACAGTGGTACCTCAGGTTACATATGCTTCAGGCTACATACGCTTCAGGTTACAGGCTCCGCTAACCCAGAAATAGTGCTTCAGGTTAAGAACTTTGCTTCAGGATGAGAACAGAAATCGTGCTCCAGCGGCATGGCAGCAGCAGGAGGCCCCATTAGCTAAAGTGGTGCTTCAGGTTAAGAACAGTTTCAGGTTAAGAACAGACCTCCGGAACGAATTAAGTAGGTACTTAACCCGAGGTACCACTGTACGAGTCAGCACTGTATACAAATATATGTTTATTAGAATACATTAAAACACTAATGAGTTTTCCTGAGGGTGTTCGTAAATTGCAAATTGTTGCAGAAATGTAGAGATCTGAATTTAATATTGGAAAAATCAGGAATTTGGTTAACTGAAGCTAACAGAGGTCCCCACCCCACCCCTCACAACACTAACCACAATTTGCACTGAAAAAGGAAATGTGATGAGATAAAGGAGAAGGAGAAGGTGTGACTGAATGGAGGGGAAAGATACGTCTGATTTGTCAAGCCAGTGTTTCCTTCCTTCCCCAGATTATGAAAGGAATGCTGAGAATGACTTCTGCCTTGGGAGAAGGGATACCCTTCCCTGGCCTTATCCAATAATGTACACATGCATGCATGCAACAGCCAATAGGTGGACAGCCAACCTCCTAGAAACTGGCAATTGGTGGGGATGGGAGAGTGGGAGGAGATTAAATATAGCCCCACCCACCACTAGACAGCTGGCCAGCACTACCACTGGCTTCTTGAAAGTCATCTGCACATGCAACACCAGCAGCTGCAGCAGCAGGAGAAGAACCATACATGTGTGTCCATTTACATCCAGGTAGGAAAAGAGACACAGAAAGTTGCTTTTTCCCTGCCCATTCTCCTAGCTTAATCCACCAGACTGGGGCATGCGGGTCCATTCGTTTTAGTTGAGTGAAAAGCTTCATATAAAGGAGAAGCAAACAGGAGCACCACAAATTTATTGGCTCTTGGATTTGATCGGGGGATAATTGGAACACTTGAATAAACAACAACCATGGCTTCTTATGGAACCCAACAGTTTAGATGAGAACATGAGACCAGTCCTCGTTGGGACTAGTAGGGTGGAAAGCAAGGAGGCCAACAGTAGGTGGCGCCAAAGCCAAGGAGTGACAATCCAAACTAGTTCTAGTTTTGTGCCCTTCCTCCCTGCTAAGTTCTACAAGGGCAGCACTGAGACTAAGGAGGAGGAAGCCGGCAGGCAGGCAGGGTCACCTCCTGGTCTGGTTGTAAGTAAGAAAGAAAGAAAGCAGGCTGGGGAAGGACTGAGGTTGGTGGGGGGAGCAGCCCATTTGCCCAAATGGATCAGCCTCCACTTAGAAGCTCTCCGCTGGATCAGGCCAAGCATCCTGCATCCCACAGTAGAACATCAGAACCTGCTATCTGGCTCTCTTGGTCCATCTAGCCCAGATGTTTTTGGCCTACAACTCCCATGATCCCTAGCTCACAGGACCAGTGGTCAGGGATGATGGGAGTTGTAGGCCAAAAACATCTGGGGACCCAAGGTTGAGAAAGGCTGATCTAGCTCATCCAAACTTCCTGGCAGATGTTCTCCATGGTTTCAGAATGGGGGCATTCCCAGTCCTATCTGGAGATGCTCAGAACTGGGACTTTCTGCATGCTGCACCACTGAGCTGCCCCCCATCCCCTAAGACAATCTGGTGCCCCTTAGAAGACCAAAAGTGGTGCATGAAGGCAATAGCTCTTCCCTGTCTGCTGTTAGCTCCCAGCAACTTGCGGGGAGGGGCAATGGCATACGGCTTCTGAACATGAATGCTGCAATAGGAAATAGCCACTGATAGACCTTTTTTCAGGCAGCACATAGCTAAACTGTGGAACTCACATCCACAGGAGGTAACGATAGCTGCCAACTTGGATGGCTTGAAAAGAGGGCTGGACCAAGAGGCAGGTTTAGGGCAATGTGACCGCTTCTGCCGGCCACTGGATGCCGAAGGTAGGGGTGCCGGAGGGCGTGGCAACAGTGATGTAGTGAATTGAGCAAAAGGGAAGGTGACTGGCAGGGAGTGGAAAGGCCAGAGCCTGCACCTGATTGAACAAATTGCTGGAAGAGAGGGCGATCGATGGCTAGTAGGCCTGGTGGCTATGCTGTGCCTCCACAGTTGGAGGCAGTGATGTTTCTGTGTAGCAGTTTCTGGAAACCACAGGGAAGGAGAGTCTTTTTGTGGTTAGATCATGTGAGAACAGGGTGTCAAACTAGATGAACCACTGGCTGGATCAAGAAGAAGAAGAGGAGGAGGAGGAGTTTGGATTTCATATCCCGCTTTATCACTACCTGAAGGAGTCTCAAAGCGGCTAACAATGTCCTTTCCCTTCCTCCCCTACAATGAACACTCTGTGAGGTGAGTTGGGCTGAAAGACTTCAGAGAAGTGTGACTGGCCCAAGGTCACCCAGCAGCTGCATGTGGAGGAGCAGGGAAGCGAACCCACTTCCCCAGATTACGAGTCCACCGCTTTTAACCACTACACCACACTGGCTCTTCTTATGTTCTTTATCGTCTTATCCTGTGCCATACATGGTGCTGTAGCAAAGTACAGTGATCATAATATCAGTTAATAATAGAGTGGTACACATGTTCACAATAAAATAATCACTGTGATATTTTGCCGGATGTATCCCAACGAGCTTTTTTTTGCAGTTAAGAGCTATATCTGTATAAAGCAATTTTGACTGTGGCAGTGGGGAGGAGAGCTGAGTTGCGGAAAGTAGCTAAGCTGTTTCAGATCATCACAGTTAAAGGGTACATCTCAATTTATTTTAAAAAAATAAAAATTCAAAAATGATTTTATTATTGGTCAGCTGCGAAGGTTAGATTAAAAATGGGTTGCAAATCATTATCTTTACTAAAGCAAAGGTTGTGCTTTTCAACCATCACTCGAGTTGCAACAGCTCAGGAAGTTTAGGGTTAAATGCTGGGGATGGGCTGTGACTTGCAGTGGAAATTTCCACTGTGTGCTTTCTTGGTAAGTGGAACAAGCTATACCCATCAGATAGGGTGCCTATGCATGTGTGTGGTCTCTACATAAACACCCTGGAATGCTGGGTCACATTATCTTTCTCAGCTTTTTGACTACTTTTTGTTTTTGTGCTTTCCTGGAGCTTTATGGGGTCACAAAGTACATATTTGCAGAATTACAGATGGTGGAAGCGGAGGCTGTGCCTGCCTGGGTGAAGGATGCAGAAGACCACCCCTTTCACTCAGCTTGCTATGTTCTCAGGCTGCTGTCCTCCCCTCTGTAAAATAGGAAATATCCTTTGTCGATGGATCATTTGAGTGTTCTGTTTATTACTTAACCAGATGGACTGCATCTCACTAGTACAGTGAGGGACGCAAGTGGGGATAGAGGTGAATCGATGTGCTTTTCGTGTTCTAAAAAAAAAGCCACAGGTTCTGTTTCAGGTAGAATGCTTTCCTAAATGGGCCTGGAACTACCCCGTACCAGAATCAGCAGAGAAAACAAATCATTGTACACCCCAAGGCAGTGACCCCCATGCTGGAAGATTCAGCACACACACAGTCACCCCCTGGCGAAGTTACGCCTCTCTGCATAATAAGCCCAGAGCACTTTGCAGATATTGGCACTCCCTTTTGCTGCGTAGCAGGGTTTCTGTTTTCCCTTTGGTTCATGATGTGCAGAGGCGTACAGGGGGGGGGGGAGTGAAACCAGCACCCGTCAGGGGTGCAGGCCCAGAGGGACTCAAAATCACATGTCAGACTATGATAAATAATAATAATAATAATAATAATAATAATAATTATTATTATTATTATTATTTATTTATACCCCGCCCTTCCCCATTCAAAAACCAGGCTCAGGGCAGCTAACAACAAATTTAAAACAGTTATAAAAGGAGCATAAAATACAGTATAAAAAAATGAATAACAATAAAATTCAAAAATTCAAAAATCAGTTAGATAATCCCCAAGGCTAGCTGGCTGAATTGGTCCTACTTGGGCCAGTGAGGAGGCCAGGGGAGAATTAGCTGTGGGGTCTCAGAGTGGGTGATCTTCATAAAAGGGGAGGGGAAAGGATGAGAAGGGAAATAAAAGATCAGGCTGATATGGAGTTTATGATGTGTGTGTGTGTGTGGCAATGTTTCTGCTGCTGTCACAGCGAGATCAAACGCAGAAGTTTCCCATCCTTCTCACACCATGGCACAAAGGTGTGCAGCAAAGTGAGGGTTTTTTCCAGGGGGTGCCGAATACAGCACCCCTCTGATGATGTGGGCAGAGTTGAGGGCACGATTTGCTCTGATTTGGCTTGTGATAATGCTGCATATAGGGCAGGAATCAGCCAGGAAGCCGAGCCAGTGGAACCGCTTGCGCAATGGGGCATTCCTCCCCTCTGTGCCCCTCCCGCTCGATTTTGGCTCTGGGGAGGGCCAGGAGAATCCTGTAAACAGCACACTGAAGGAAGTGAGGGAGGATCATACCATCTGCTTGCCCCGACAGAATTATCGCCTTAATGTGACATTGAATTCCTCCCATAGCTAATTGGCTTGGCAATGTAATGATGTCACCAAGCCAAATAAGAGCAAGGGCAATGTTTCATGCCATCACTTTGAAATAACCGAAGGGGAGGGAGGGAGGGAGGGAATTGGCACTGGCAGTGCAGATATTCTTGTGAGCATGTATGCCACTGTGTCATTTATAGATATTATAATAGCACATCTAAGTAGAATAAATGTGCTGCCTATAAATCAACAACAGCAATCTTCGAACAACCAGAATAGGTAGCAGGGCTGGTACATTACATAAGGGAAATTCTAGACCTGCGCTAAAAACAAACAGGTATTACACCACAACGGAAACCACTGTTGTTGTCTCACATACAATCTTTCTCTGAGGATCAAGCACAGGGTCAACAAGTTCTGCCACCTCAAAGTGGGAGGGGCTTTTTTCAGGAGTGCTGATTGGTTAAGAACTTGTGATATCACAAAGCAATCTCCCCAGAGTGATTTTCCAGTTTAAAAACAAGCCATTTGTGTTTTTGAAATAATAATAACAATTGGTGCTGCAGATTGTTGAAATGTATTGCAGCAATTTAAAAAAAACAGCGCCCCAAAACATTGTGGGGCAGGCAAACTAGTGAAGAAGTAAGGGCACATGGTGGACCCACATTTGAAGGGGAAGTGGAGAGGGAATCGTGGCTTATTGCATAGGATCAAAAAGCAAATGGGCAGACTCCTGTTATGCTGCCTGTGAACTCCTGCTAAACAGAAATGCCATCAGAGTGAAATTGGGGCACATCCCTGCCATACATAGAATTGTAGAATTGTAGGGTTGTACACCATAAAGAATGCTAATCACCGAAGAATTGATGCTTTTGAATTATGGTGCTGGAGGAGACTCTTGAGAGTCCCATGGACTGCAAGAACATCAAACACATCCATTCTGAAGGAAATCAGCCCTGACTGCTCACTGGAAGGACAGATCCTGAAGCTGAGGCTCCAATACTTTGGCCACCTCATGAGAAGAAAAGACTCCCTGGAAAAGACCCTGATGTTGGGAAAGATGGAGGGCACAAGGAGAAGGGGACGACAGAGGATGAGATGGCTGGACAGTGTTCTCGAAGCTACTGGCATGAGTCTGACCAAGCTGTGGGAGGCAGTGGAAGACAGGAGTGCCTGGCGTGCTCTGGTCCATGGGGTCACGAAGAGTTGGACACGACTAAACGACTAAACAACAACAACAACAAAGAGTTGTAGAGGTGGAAGGGACCCTGAGGGTCATTTAGTTCAACCCCCTGCAATGCAGGAATCTCAACTCAAACATCCATGACAGAAGGCCATCCAACCTCTGCTTAAAAACCTCCAAGGAAGGAGAAACCACAACCTCCTGAGAGAGCCTGTTCCACTGTCGAACAGCTCTTACTGCCAGAATCTTCTTCCTGATGTTTAGTTGGAATCTCCTTTCTTGTAACTTGAAGCCATTGGCTCAGGTCCTAGCCTTCAGGAGCAGGAGAAAACCAGCTTCCTCCATCTTCCATGTGACACTATTATACCACTCTCAGAGTCATTTGGAATCCTGTAGTTCCTTAAAGGTGCTGGTCTCACAGAGCTACAGTGCTGAGCACCTTTAACAAACCACACAATGGTACAAAGTGTTACAATAGTGCTTGAAAGGTATGGTTGGGGTAAGACCTTGGGAGAAGTTTACAAGTTTTGTTTCAAATGGATAAAGCAATGCCGCTACCCGTTAAAGAACTAGGGACACGCTTGTGGAAATTCATTGTGAAGCATTCAGTAAATCTTTGAAAGGAGCCTTTCAGACCCAAGCAAGGATGCCATCAGAATGCACCAAAGCCTGCAAACCTGTTTGATATGAAAGAAGGCATCTCTAGAATCTCCACAGAGACAATTGGAAAGCTGGGGCATTTGCCAGCACACAGGCATTCTTGCTCTAATTGGGATTTAGAGTCTAAGCAGTAGTAATTATAAGTCCACGAGGATCAAGGAAATGCAAAAACATAAGAGAAATCCCAATGGGATGCCAGGAAAACGGAATTTTCCAGTTCAGAAACTCTCCCCTGCCCTTCATTTTGCCTGTTTCTATGGGACGCGAGTGGCACTGTGGGTTAAACCACAGAGCCTAGGACTTGCCAATCAGAAGGTCGGTGGTTCGAATCCCCACGACGGGGTGAGCTCCCGGTGCTCAGTCCCTGCTCCTGCCAACCTAGCAGTTCGAAAGCACGTCAAAGTGCAAGTAGATAAATAAGTACCACTCCGGCAGGAAGGTAAACAGCGTTTCCATGCACTGCTCTGGTTCGCCAGAAGCAGCTTAGTCATGCTGGCCACATGACTCGGAAGCTGTACGCCGGCTCCCTCGGTCAGCAAGGCAAGACGAGCGCCGCAACCCCAGAGTCGGTCACGACTGGACCTAATGGTCAGGGGTCCCTTTACCTTTACCTTTTATGGATAACTAATACCTGTTCGGCCTGGCCCTGGTACAACAGACAACTGTTTCAGATGGTGAGTGGTGCTCAGAAGTTTTGGGGAGGAGATCAGCAACCGAGACAGTGTGGTGCAGTGGTTAGAGTTGGACTAGGACCTGGGAGAGCAGGGTTCAAATCCCCACTGTGCCATGAAGCTCATTGGGTGACCTTGGGCCAATCACTCGCCTGGTCTCTTAGCTTCGCCTAACCTACCTCAAAGAGTTGTTCTGAGGATAAAATGGGGAGTGGGGGAGAAACCACAAATACAGCAGTACCTCGGGTTAAGTACTTAATTCGTTCCGGAGGTCAGTTCTTAACCTGAAACTGTTCTTAACCTGAAGCACCACTTTAGCTAATGGGGCCTCCTGCTGCCGCTGTGCCAACGGAGCACGATTTCTGTTCTCATCCTGAAGCAAAGTTCTTAACCTAAGGTACTATTTCTGGGTTAGCGGAGTCTGTAACCTGAAGTGTATGTAACCTGAGGTACCACTGTACCTCTTTGAGTTCCTTGGAGGAAAGGTAGGATATAAATTTAATAAATAATAAAAATCATAGAATGAAGGATATTGTTGTTGTTATTTTTGAAAATTGTATTCAGGCTTTCCACTTAAAGCACACAGCCCCCAGGCAAAGGTGGCTGATGCAGATTTAAAACCCAATAAAATACTTTATAAAACAAACGAGCAAATGAAAATGTGATTAGCAATAACAGCCACAGCCACTGTGACAGCAGCTCACATTCAGGTCAGGTTCGGCCTATGTCAAAAAGCCTTCCAGGAGAGGCAGATGGTCGACACTAATTGCCAGATGGCAGGCAGTGATGGGGACCCATGAATCTCCCCCAGGAAGGTGTTCCATAGCCCAGATGCTGTAATGAAAAGGAGACCCAGAAAAGACATGCCTTCAGTAGCCAGCCATTGGCCTCAGACATATGTTGCATATCTGGCCCTTAGTGAAACAGACTGAAGGAACTAAAGAAAACCTCTCCCTGCCACACATACAAAAAGGTAGAAGAACTCGCATTTAGGCAAAAGTACTCTGTTCTCAAGGATGCAGGTGGTGCTGTGGTCTAAACCACTAAGCCTAGCTTGTTGATCGGAAGGTCGGTGGTTCGAATCCCCGCGACGGGATGAGCTCCCGTTGCTCGGTCCTTGCTCCTGCCCACCTAGCGGTTCGAAAGCACGTCAAAGTGCAAGTAGATAAATAGGTACCGCTCTGGCGGGAAGGTAAACGGCATTTCCGTGCGCTGCTCTTAGTCATGCTGGCCACACCGGATCCATCGGCCAATAAAGCGAGATGAGCGTCGCAACCCCAGAGTCGGTCACGACTGGACCTAATGGTCAGGGGTCCCTTTACCTTTACCTTTTATGGATAACTAATACCTGTTCGGCCTGGCCCTGGTACAACAGACAACTGTTTCAGATGGTGAGTGGTGCTCAGAAGTTTTGGGGAGGAGATCAGCAACCGAGACAGTGTGGTGCAGTGGTTAGAGTTGGACTAGGACCTGGGAGAGCAGGGTTCAAATCCCCACTGTGCCATGAAGCTCATTGGGTGACCTTGGGCCAATCACTCGCCTGGTCTCTTAGCTTCGCCTAACCTACCTCAAAGAGTTGTTCTGAGGATAAAATGGGGAGTGGGGGAGAAACCACAAATACAGCAGTACCTCGGGTTAAGTACTTAATTCGTTCCGGAGGTCAGTTCTTAACCTGAAACTGTTCTTAACCTGAAGCACCACTTTAGCTAATGGGGCCTCCTGCTGCCGCTGTGCCAACGGAGCACGATTTCTGTTCTCATCCTGAAGCAAAGTTCTTAACCTAAGGTACTATTTCTGGGTTAGCGGAGTCTGTAACCTGAAGTGTATGTAACCTGAGGTACCACTGTACCTCTTTGAGTTCCTTGGAGGAAAGGTAGGATATAAATTTAATAAATAATAAAAATCATAGAATGAAGGATATTGTTGTTGTTATTTTTGAAAATTGTATTCAGGCTTTCCACTTAAAGCACACAGCCCCCAGGCAAAGGTGGCTGATGCAGATTTAAAACCCAATAAAATACTTTATAAAACAAACGAGCAAATGAAAATGTGATTAGCAATAACAGCCACAGCCACTGTGACAGCAGCTCACATTCAGGTCAGGTTCGGCCTATGTCAAAAAGCCTTCCAGGAGAGGCAGATGGTCGACACTAATTGCCAGATGGCAGGCAGTGATGGGGACCCATGAATCTCCCCCAGGAAGGTGTTCCATAGCCCAGATGCTGTAATGAAAAGGAGACCCAGAAAAGACATGCCTTCAGTAGCCAGCCATTGGCCTCAGACATATGTTGCATATCTGGCCCTTAGTGAAACAGACTGAAGGAACTAAAGAAAACCTCTCCCTGCCACACATACAAAAAGGTAGAAGAACTCGCATTTAGGCAAAAGTACTCTGTTCTCAAGGATGCAGGTGGTGCTGTGGTCTAAACCACTAAGCCTAGCTTGTTGATCGGAAGGTCGGTGGTTCGAATCCCCGCGACGGGATGAGCTCCCGTTGCTCGGTCCTTGCTCCTGCCCACCTAGCGGTTCGAAAGCACGTCAAAGTGCAAGTAGATAAATAGGTACCGCTCTGGCGGGAAGGTAAACGGCATTTCCGTGCGCTGCTCTTAGTCATGCTGGCCACACCGGATCCATCGGCCAATAAAGCGAGATGAGCGTCGCAACCCCAGAGTCGGTCACGACTGGACCTAATGGTCACGGGTCCCTTTACCTTTACCTTTACCTTTACCTTTACTCTGCTCTCAACTACCAGTTTCTAAAATGGTGGAATCTGCTGAATTAAGTCTCCCTGGAGTTTCCCAGTAAAGGAAAAAGGATTAGGATGCACCAAAAAAATAAGGTTTTTAATTAAATTTATATACCACCCTTAATCTGAGGATCACAGGGCCATATAAAGT
Source organism: Podarcis gaigeae (assembly GCF_964106915.1). Taxonomy (NCBI): domain Eukaryota; kingdom Metazoa; phylum Chordata; class Lepidosauria; order Squamata; family Lacertidae; genus Podarcis; species Podarcis gaigeae. The sequence goes on along the minus strand of NC_139687.1, from coordinate 47,795,517 downwards.
ATAGGTGGGGGAATGCATAACATCCAGGGCCAAATTTAGGTTTGATGAAGCCCTAAGCTACTGAAGGTAATGGGGCCCTTTATATGTCCAGCTGTCTTTGGTCAACAACAAATTGTCATTGTTTTTTGTGTTGAATAAATGCTATTTGGTATTTTATGGACTCTTACTGTGTGTAGGTTTTATTTTATTTTTTTTTACTTATATTTTGGAAATGTACATCCAGGGGTTTTTTTCCTTTAATTTTTGGGGGGGTCCTCAAGAGAGTGGGGCCCTAAGCTATAGCTTGCTTAGCGTATACATAAATCCAGCACTGATAGCATCAGTGCTTTCTTTCTAAAAAAAATGTTTAGGGGTACTCTCATTTTGACCCAAGAAAATCACCATTTTATAGTTCAAATCGGGAAAAATAAATACAGTAAATGGACAAAAGTACAAAGATTTACAAAATGTTTAGGGATATATGTACCCCATGTACCCCCCCTGAAAAAAACACTGCATACATAATAACAAAACAATACCCCCCCCCCAGTTTAAAAGGCCATAGATTGCTGGCCAAAGGCCTGAGATAAGAAGTTATGTCATGAAGGCACCATGTGAATCATTTTGTTTGATTGGTTTTATGCAGGTTCTATGCAGGCAGCTAAGACTTTGGGGAAGTAAGTTGGTAAGCTTTTCAAAAACTCAGAAAGGAAAGACTGACACCTGCTGGCAGTTGTGTGATTTGAGACAAGATTGTATGCTACCAGCTAGACAAGGCTGCCCGCCTTGCTAACTTGGGATGATGCAACTTCTATTATGAAAAGCAAAATGAATGGCAGATGCTTTGCGGAGTGAAAGCAGCAATCCCTCTTGCTGTTCTGGCTTCTGGGATAGCTGTGCAGCCTGCATTTGCTCCATAAGACGCACACACATTTCCCCTTACTTTTTAGGAGGGGAAAAATGAGTCTTATAGAGCAAAAAATACGGTATTTTGTGTTGCATACTGCTTAGAAATTTAAAAAGCAGAAAGCAGCTTATAGCTTCTTTAGAGGAAATGAAAACGCCTGCAAAACCTCAACAAAATAATGATGAATAGCACCATGAAAACCTCAGAGAGAGGAGCTGCTGGGGGGGGGGGCACAAAGACAGGGGATCAGCTTTTTAAAACTACGTATCCTCCTGTAGTAATTCTAGCACATTCACACCGTATCCTCCTGTAGTAATTAAGGAAGATGATGGGTCCTATCATTGAGAGAAGAAAGACAGTGAAGTACGGTAGGGGCAGGGATAAAACTGCATATAAACAAGGGGGAAAGAGGCAGGAAGTTATGTAAACTGTGATGCAATGCAGTGTGAAAGAAAAAGAAAAAAAATAGCGTGTGTAACCCATCCAGAAAACAGCCCAGAGCAGTCAATGTGGCAAGCATAATTGCTGCAAGGATAGATTAGTCTCTCTGTGTAGGAGCCCATTGGGGAAATGAATGTTAACTGTCCAAGCAAAAATGAGATATAGGTATAAAAATAAATAGAAAAATAAGTGATGCAACATACAGTGACCATCACAGTTGATATAACAGTTGAGCTCATCTTCTCTGAACTTTCCCTGCTACTTGCTTTAAACTTCAATCAGTATCAGCATGAGAGAGGAAAGGAAGATCTTTCGCTTTCTTCAGCTCAGCCTGGAACCTTTGGTTTCTTCCTACCACCTGCAAAAACACGAGCCGCCTAAGCGGTGCCCCAGTAATTTAAGTCATCTGCTCTTTGCAAGGGAAAAAAACAAACAAACCTGTTAAGCGAATGAAAAGCTTTGCCATAAAAATCATGTTCGCTGTCTGTGCAACCTGGAAGAGGGCTGTCCTCCTCCTGCTGCCTGCCTCTTTAGCGGCTGGTGCCTTTGAGGAGCTGCTCCCTGGTGTGCGCCTGTTTGCTGAAATATTTAAAACCTCTTTTGTGCTGCCAAGTGTGCTCTGCTTGTTCGCAGTTCAAAGACATTTCCCCATAGGACGCAGCATTTCACAAGTCATTATAACTGCTTATTATTTTACAGCCCCACAGAAAAATGCCTGGGGTATTTCTCTGACGATATGCCGGCGAGACGTAGGATTCCAGCTCAGCAGAGCTAACTGTTCTTTGCAACGAAAGCAAAACATGGGTAAAATTTTGTATGCTACATTCTGCGCTTCTTTCAAGGAGCTGAGCATGTCTTTCTGGTTGTGTACACATACGTACATACATTGAAAGCACATTGAAAGCAGATTATCGCCACTAAGGAATCCTGGGGATCGTAATTGACCCCTCACAGAGCTACAGTTCCCAGCACCCTTAGTAAAGTACAGTTCTAAGGATTCATTTGGGGGAACTGGTGTGCTTTCAATGTGCTTTCAGTGCATGGTTATGGGAGGTTTTATGCAGCCAAACATAAGAAGAGAAGAAGAGTTTGGATTTGATATCCTGCTTTATCACTACCTGAAGGAGTCTCAAAGCAGCTAACATTCTCCTTCCCCTTCCTTGCCCACAACAAACACTCTGTGAGGTGAGTGAGGCTGAGAGACTTCAGAGAAGTGTGACTAGCCCAAGGTCACCCAGCAGCTGCATGTGGAGGAGCGGGGACGCAAACCCGGTTCCCCAGATTACGAATCTACCGCTCTTAACCACTACACCACACTGGCATAAGGGATTAAGGATGAGTTGAGCATATAGCACAGATCCTGGTTCAACTTCACTAGCTGCCAGTTCATTTCTGGGCCCAGTTCAAAGTGCTGGTGCTGACTTATAAAGCCTCACATACCTTAAGGACTGCCTCTCCCCATACAAACCAATCCAGACCTTGTTCCCTTCATCCAAGGCCCTTCTCTGTGTCCCTCCTTCCTGTGTGGGGAACTGAAGCTGGGTCTTCCCAGCTATGGATCTCACATTTTGCAGTTTCTTGAAACATCCTGCAAATACTCACTGTATCTTCTGAAATTATCATAAAGCCAATAAATCAAGCTCTCAAAACAGAACTTCAGTGTTTTCTCATGCAATCACTACAGTTTTAATGATTTGAGATGGACACCCTCAACGGTGGTTCTTATCCAACTTTCTACTTTTCACAGAACTTTTCCCACAGCAATTTGCCTGCCGTGAAGCTGCTGGGCCTTGCTGCATATTCTGGGGAATGTGCCAGGGCACACACTCAGGTGTCTTTTAGAGGAGCACAATGGAGGCAGTTTTTCACTAAGCTCACCCTGCAAAATTGCCAAAAACATTAGGGTAAAAACACACACACCCAAACTCAAGAGAATGAAACCAGTGTCAAAACATGTTAACTAAGATCATCGAATTAAAGTGATTTTAAATTCAACCCTGACCCAGTGTATCCACATGGAAGACAAGCCTGCCAGTGGAACGCAAGACTGCAAGGAAATGCCAATTTCCTTACCCACTGGAGCCCTGTAAGGCATGGTTTATGGAGTTGCTAGGTTCTCCCAAATTCTCTGGAAAGTCTGTTCAAAAGGCGCAGGGGACAGAAAAGCAGAGGGAGGGAAAGGTCCATCTCACCAGCTTGCCTTCTGTTTGAACAGTATTGGACGCAACACAGTTTCCATACTAGCTACTTGATTTCATCGCATTGTTAAAATATCCTTGGTGCTAAATCTGTAAGTTTGTATCAGTTCTGAAATTGGGTAAAGTCCAGATTTTCAACCATTCCTTTTTCACATAAATATTTATAGCTGGTGGCCTTATTCATCAGCATGCCATTTTACGTTTTCCTTCTCCATAGGCTAAAAAGAGCCATTTCCCATGTTTTGGCTAACAATAAGTAGACTATGCTAGCATGTGCATAACCATCACCATGTGATCTCTTTTAACTCTTCTTTTTACTAGTTCCAAAGTGCTGTTTGTGGATTGGGTTGGATTTCATAACCTAATGTGCCTAATATGTGAGAGATCCAGCCACTATTTTATAACCAAAGTACACTCCCACCAAATGTAGGCAAAGGTACCTGTTCTTCCACCACATCTTGAATGTAAATCAGAAACATTGGGATATATTTCCCTACGCACAATTCTAACAGGGAGATAATTCCTGTTTGATATAATATAAGCATTTTCTCTCATGAACAGGTTGATTCACATTAGCTGTTCATATTATTCACATTAGGTATTCACATCAGCTGTTGCTTGTAGTATTCTATATCCCTCTAACAATAGTGTTTTTTGTTTTTTTCCTTTTCCAAGATTTACAATCTTTTTTAAAAGTTGGTTCGTATTTTATCCCCTCACAACATTTGGGGTAATGCTTTGTATTTGCACGTATGTGGGGGGGAAATGGCTGCTGAACATTAGAATTTGTTTGTACAAGCTGAGCCCAGAATAAAATTATACCTTGGGACATGGTCCATAAATCTAGTGGTGCTACTCCCAAATCCAGCACTGATGTAACATTTAGAGACCCATAGACATGTGGGTGGGGGATATCACACAGGTCTTTCCCAGGTATGAAAGACTAAAAGGGTAAAGGGACCCCTGACCATTAGGTCCAGTCGTGGACGACTCTGGGGTTGCGGCGCTCATCTCGCTTTATTGGCCGAGGGAGCCGGCGTACAGCTTCCGGGTCATGTGGCCAGCATAACTAAGCCACTTCTGGCGAACCAGAGCAGCGCACGGAAACACTGTTTACCTTCCCGCCGGAGCAGTACCTATTTATCTACTTGCACTTTGACGTGCTTTCGAACAGGGACCAAGCAACAGGAGCTCACCCCGTCGCGGGGATTTGAACCGCCGACCTTCTGATCGGCAAGTCCTAGGCTCTGTGGTTTAACCCACAGCACCGAAAGACTAGTGTGTACCTAAATCCAGGTCTCTTATTCCCATATTCAACACTCTGCCCACTGCATACACATAAACCAATCTTAAAATTATATTTGTTCAAGTTTGTCTTACCTGAAGGTGGCGCTTATGTGCTGTTAACCAAGCCCTGGATTTTGCCAATACCCACGACCTTAAAAAAACCACCCTCCAGGCTGAAAAGCAAGCCATAAAATTTATCACTTGCTATATTTATAATTCTGGCTGTCTCTTTGAGTAGGCAGCTCCTGACCTCAGCTAATAAAGGAAACGAAGTTGGTCACAATGTGCACACATTCTTGCAAAACCAGGGACAGCAAATCTTAATACATCCGTGGCAGCTTCGTGACACATGAAAACACCCCTTTGGATGCTACCAAAATTGTATTCTTTATGCAACATGCACAGTGGAGTCCTCATGCAGAAAGGGGTGAGGACTTTTATAGATTTAGGATGTGATTCTAACCCTAGATCTCCCATGATGAGTGAGTTAGGCCAAAGCTGCCCTCCATCTCAGCCAGTAGGTTCACTCCTCAGCAAGGCTGTGCTGATGCAAATCCCCAACCCTGATTCACAGAATCATGCAATTGTAAAGTTGGAAGGGACCCTGACGGTCATCTAATCCAGTCCCCTGCAATACAGAAATCTCAGCTAAAGAATCCATGACAGATGGCCATCCAACTTCTACTTAAAACCCCCCAAGTAGAGCCCACAATCTCTCAAGGGAGTCCATTTCACTGTCAAACAGCTCTTACTGTCAGAAAGTTCTTCCTGACGTTTTGTCAGAATCTCCTTTCTTGTAACTTGAAGCCATATTTCTCACGCAGAGATACCTGTTGCAAGTTGTTCAACTCAGCTCAGCCATGCCTGAGCCAACACAGGTGGGATTTATGTGGATAAGACCTGAATAAATGGGTGTTCCAGCAAAACGGGTGGTATAAGTCAAACCCAGTTTTAAAAACTTGTTTTCCCTCTGCCAGGCTCAGTCTAAGGCAGCAGCAGCCCCACTTATGAATGGAGTTCGGATCTACTTTATGCCAATTTAACTTAAGCCAACTTAACTTAACTTATGCTGGCATCCCTTGGAGAGATAAAATCGAGATATGGAAATATCGATGAGAGGCAGGACTGAGATTTGGATATGCTTCGAGGTTGAGACTATGGGAAGCCGTAAAATCAAAATTACAATTCGGAAGACAATTTGATCTTTTTTATTTTAGTTTTTTTTTTTTTTATTGGATTATGATTTGATATGTTAATTGAATATTTTTATTGGAAAATTAATAAATGCTCTAACAACAACAAAAAACTTATGCTGGCATCCCATACTTCATATTGCTCCCTTAGTGGCAGAACAAAAATTTGGCAAGCCCATACCTGAGCTATTTCATATTCATCTATATTGTACATGCTTGATAATAAGCCATGGAGAATTAGGTTGAATGAATATTTGCTCTGTTAACACACACAAACACAGAGTGAAAAGCTAACTTTGGTTAGCCAAGTATGGGGAAAAGGCTTTTGCATGGTCTTTCATTTGCCGCCCACAAAACTGACAACAACGCCCTCGCCTTATTCCCTTTCTTGGGTTCACTTCTCTGCGATCTTGGCCAGTGTGCTTTCTGCAAAACAGTCATGCCATGCAGGTGCAGCTAATGCAAAAGAGCTATTGGCATATAAATGGCAGGTTTAGGTAGCTGTTTCGAGATCCGGCTAGAGAATGGGTAGAATGCCAGGCACTTAGACCTGTATGCTGGCAAGTTCAGTTCTGACAGCTGGAGAGGCAGTCCGGATTTGGAATGCAGGAAGTGCTTGGTTGGCCCATAGGTGGGTATGGAGCTCAGTGGCTTCTCTGAGCAATGAGTTGCTGAGATTGAGTTGGCATGGCAGATTTTGCCATGATACTGCCATGTGTTGTATGTGGGGCTGCCTTTGAAGACTGTCAGAACTCCTCCGCAGAACAGGAGAAGTAAGATCTCTGCCTGAGACCCTGGAATAATACAATAAAAGATTAGGTAAGTTTGTAAATAGTTTAGAATTGAATGGATCCATTAAGTGACTTCTACTATCTGTCTTAATCATTTGCCCTAATTCACACTTCTTGAACAGAAACACAGACAGAAACACAGCTCTCCTTCACAATTTCCACTTCTGCGGATTTTCTGATGCAGTCCTTCAGCGTGTACACCTTAGTTAAAAGTGGGCATAAAAATGCACATTTTAGTGTAAATGGCATACAGAAATGCATTATATTATCAGAAGATGGCTTGCAAAATGTGTATATTAATCAAAACTGCATACGAAAAGGTGGTTACTAAGAGAAATCTGTACTATGAGCGTTTTCTTAAAAATAAAAATTATATAAAATAAAAATCACATACTGTTGCAGAAATGTGAAGAACTGGATTTAAGACTGGAAAAAATAGAACTTAAAGAGACACTGAAATTGATAGATTTTCTCTTCAGTGCCAGTGCCTCTGTTTGGTGCTCAGCAAATGGTTATCTGTAGAGTCCTTGCATTCTTTAGCGGCAGGAAATGGGGAGCTGTGAGTGCGTGTGAGTGAGTGACAGGAACGGAACTGAAGTGGGGACGTTTGTTGTGAATGGCCTTCATCATTAGTCATAAGAGACAAAGACTGTCTCATTACCCCTCAGCAGAGTTTGCTGCCCAGAGTCCCACAGTGTCTCAGTAAATTAGTCATTCTGCAAGGCACACAGTTTTTGCTCCAGAGGTGCTTATTTCCCAGAATGCCACTGAAATCTGCAGAAAGGTTTTTTTAAAAAATGTTGATTTTGGTCCTAATTGTTAAAAGTTTTATTCAAGAGTCGGGGACGTATTTAACAACTGTGTTAGCCAAAGGACAGAGCAGAAAGCAACAATTTGCAGTACATGATTGATGATGTTGTTGTTGTTTAGTCATTTAGTTGCGTCTGACTCTTCATGACCCCATGGACCAGAGCATGCCAGGCACTCCTGTCTTCCACTGCAGCTTATACTCCTTAAATTCCATGCAGCTTATATTCCTTAAATTCTGCACATGGACAGGAAATATGTCTTCTGGTCACGTGATACTTGCAAAAGATTGCATGTGGCAAGCAGGGGCAGCAGACAAGATCCTGCTCCCATGCACTCAGTGTGTTCATATCTGCAGAGATGTTTCATTAAAAGGCTAGAGGGGGAAATACTGGCCATCAAAATAAATGTAGCACATATTAATGGCACCATTCAGTAATGGCTTAGTCAACTTTTCTAAGTTCATCATGGCAATTCCCATAGCTATGTTCCCAGAGAGGGTCCAAAATGGCTGCTTATTTGATCCATTATATACTAGCAACCTCATATTTGGCATTGTTCAGGAAATCTAAGGAACAACGGCAAAAAATCTGAGCTGATTTTTTCAACTAAAAAGTTCAGTCTGCCACCTTGATTCAAAATGGTCCCAGCTGTATCCAAACATAGCTGGAAAACTGCTCCTTGGTCTCAGGAAGCATCATGCAAAATTTGGTCCTGAATCAGTGCAATTTTGAAAGGTTTAGCCTGCTCTCTTGATTATTATATCTTAAGGTTTTCACTTTTTGAAATATGGCAACCCTAGTTCAACCTGTAAAATAGGCTGTGCTTTCAGGAAAGAGCTTCAGCCAGTGTCATGGTCTGGTCATGGACGGTAGATGTCCCTGCTGAGGACGTCGGGACCGGAGGCAAGATGGCGGGGTGGGAGCAGGAACAGGGGGTCCAGAAGCCAGGAGGATAAGAGTCTGAGGGTCAGAGAGCTGGGAGTCAAGAAGCCGAGGTTCAAGGATCAGGAAGCAAGAACCCAAACACAGCAAGGCAGGGAGTGTGTTGCTGTGGCAAAGAGCTGAAATGAAATGCTGACCTTATATCCCTTCCTAGCTCTTGCCACCAGGTGCTATGAGTGACCAGTCGACCTCACCTGTATGGCCACGCCTTGCCTCTTCAGAACAAATTAGGAAGGCCCCAGTCCTGCAGAGTCCTATTGGTCACAAGGCCTGGCTCCTGCACACACACCTGACAGCCAGCTGAAGTGCAACTTTGAGCTTTAAATTAGAAATGCAAATAATATTTCAAGAAGTGTTAGTATTTAAATTGCTAGCATGAAGTAGGAACCCTATCAAAGAAAAGGAAAGACTTATCCAGCCTCTGCTTAATTCTTCTCCTCTTTCTCCAGTTTCTTCTTTGCTGTTCTGTCACAGACAAACTTGAAAGCTTCATTATCATCTCAGAGGAGGGAGGATACATCAGTTATCCCGGTGCTGCAGCAGATGACATAAACACTGAGCCCCCCCCTCCCAAAAAAGAAACATGTTCAAAAGCTGCACTCCCCTGAATTCTCCCTTCGCTACACTACTGGTGTCATTAAGAATTATCAAACCATTGTTTTTTATTGTTATTATGGAAAGAAATGGGGAAGAGTTGAGATAATAAAACTGAATTTCTGATGCAGGCTTTGCCCTGAGTGTTTGCTGCATTTGTGCAGAATCTGGCACAGAACTTGCAGTAAGAGAATCTCAGGTGTCGCATAAAAAAAAGAGTGAGGAGAGATGTTATCCTCTTTGCTTGCAGAAAAAAAGCTTGGAGACTGTTACATATTATTTGCTTATCCAGTAACTAAGAATAAGATGCAGTTTGCTAAGCACTTTCATATGTCTTTTTTTAAAAAAAAAATATCTTCAGGCACTTTACATATATTAATAACTTAAACACTTGTAATCTCCCTTTAATCCTTTCAATTAATCATTTAAGTACTCTGTGTGATTTCGGTAATTATCCAACAGCATTAGGAAATGTAAATGGAAGGGGTGGTATAGAAAATAGAACAGTAACCCTTCCGCAACAGGGTTCGAATTCTTACTCCTGAAATGGGGGGTAGCGGCATTGTGCCCCAGCGATTTCTTGACATATGTCTAGAGTTCCTTCATTTCAGTGTTCATTTGTTGGTCTCTTCTCTTAAGGACAGAGCTGACCATAGTTATTTCAGAGAGCTGGAAATGGTACGAAAGAAGCATTTGAGAACCAGGCAGAGGGCCTTCTCGGTAATGGCGCCCATCCTGTGGAATGCCCTCCCACCAGATGTCAAGGAAATAAACAACTATCTGACTTTTAGAAGACATCTGAAGGCTGCCCTGTTTAGGGAAGTTTTTAATGTTTGATATTTTATTGTGTTTTTAATACCCGGTTGGAAGCTGCCCAGAGTGGCTGGCGAGGCCTGGCCAGATGGGTGGGATATAAGTAATAAATTGTTTTTGTTGTTGTTGTTGTTGTTGTTGGGCTGCAGTCTAAGGTGGAGCAGGAACCAAAGGCCAGATGCCAGGCCTGAAGAACTAAGTTGGAACCCAAGGACAAACCAGAACGCTGGGTCAAAGAGGAAGCTAAAAGTCAGGGCTGAAGGAAAAGGCAGAAGTTAGGACCGAGGAGAAAGCCAGGAGGCAGGATTGTAGAATAACCAAGAATATGGGAGTACACCAGAACTCAGGTAGACCATATTGCTCCAGTAAGGCTCAAATGGAATGGTAAGGAGGATCCCCAGTAGGATCCAGTGGCAGGGTCCACGCACAGCCTGGAAGTACTCAATGAAGAAGCTGCTACCTGCAGTTTGGTGGTTCACACAGTTTGGAGAGCAGCCCACACATCCAGCCGCTCCTGACAGCATTGTTGCATGTTGTGTATACAGTGGTACCTCAGGTTAAGTACTTAATTCGTTCCAGAGGTCCGTACTTAACCTGAAACTGTTCTTAACCTGAAGCACCACTTTAGCTAATGGGGCCTCCTGCTGCTGCCGTGCCACCAGAGCCCGATTTCTGTTCTCATCCTGAAGCAAAGTTCTTAACCTGAAGCACTATTTCTGGGTTAGCGGAGTCTGTAACCTGAAGTCTATGTAACCTGAAGTGTATGTAACCCAAGGTACCACTGTATAACTTGTTAGTTTGTCCAGCTCTGGCCCATCTGGAGCTGGTATAGCAGAGTGTAGTTCGCAGACGAAAGGATAAGCAGGTATCGTGCTACATGCTAATTTTTATTTCTCATCTATACCGAGAACACACAAATGTACATCTTGCCTCTGTGAGAGCAGAGAGCAACTCTCTCTTTACAAAGAAAACGACAGAACAAAGAAACAGGAAACCAGTGTACGTCACATCCAGTCTCCCATTCCGGTGGGAATCCAACAGTAACTTGAACTGTGGAATGTAAACATTGTCTTGTGACATGCATTTGCTGCTCAGTGAGGGAAATAGAAACCAACATAACTCACCCTGCTAATATCAGATGGACAAACAGGTTTGGCAGGGTTTTCTGCTGCTTCAGAAACCTGCAAAACCTACTTGACAGAGAAGAGACAAAAGTGGGATTGTCGATATGAATGCATGTATCATTGGTAGCAGTGCTTCAGTTATGATACCTTCTTTTTTTAAAAAAAATATTTGATTTTACAAAAGTAAAGTTGTAACAATACCAAATACATAATCATATTTAGAGATTCCTCTGAATCGTCAGACTTCCCACCATCCCCTCCATGGATCCTAGTGTCAGTGTTTTCAACTGCATATTATTTCATGATCCATATATATGTTGTCCATAGTGTTTGTTACATTACAAGTGTTGTTAAAATCCTGCTCATGTTTCATCTGCTTTCAATGGTCTCGTAAATAAATCATATCACACACACCCCCAGTCTTTCTTGAAGTTTTTGTCTTCTTGGTTTCTGAGCTTTCCAGTCAGCTTTGCCATTTTGACATCAGCTTGGTTTGCCATTCCTCTCTGGTAGGGACTTCATCTTCTTTCCATCTCTGGGCCAGTAGCATCTATGCAGCTGTTGTTGCATACATAAGGTCCACAAATGACAACACTTTGGAGGTCCCAAGTCGCAAGGTGGTTAGATTGGTCTCAACTAGGGCCAGGGCCTTTTCAGTACTGGCCCCGACTTGGTGGAACACTTTGTCACAAGAGACTAGGGCCCTGCAGGACTTGACATCTTTCTGCAGGGCCTGCAAGACAGAGCTGTTCCTCCTGGCCTTTGGTTTGGACTCAGTCTGACCCTTGTGTTTCCCTCCCCTTCTGGTTTTGATCTATGGGCTACTTTTAAAATGAGGCTGCATTTTAAATTGCATTTTAACCTGTATTTTAAATTGGTTCCCCCCCCCTTATGTTTTTACTGTAATTTTACTGGTGTTAGCCGCCCTGAGCCCAACTCTGGCTGGGGAGGGTGGGGTATAAATAAATATTATTTTTGTTATTATTATTTTATAAAAAGTCTTTTCTGCTCCTTTGGTATGTCGGTATCAGTTACGATACCTTCAACTCTCTTGGAGAATGTAATAAGAGACCTGCTGGATCAGGCCAATGGCGCATCGTGGTCCTAAAAGCAGGACCTGAGCATCATCATCATCATCATCATCATAATAATAATAATAATAATAATAATAATTTATTATTTATACCACGCCCATCCCCAGCCACTCTGAGTGGCTCCCAATCAAGTATTAAAAACAATACAGCGTTAAATGTTAAAAGCCTCCCTGAACAGGGCTGCCTTCAGATGTCTTTTAAAGATAGGATAGCTGCTTATTCACATCTGATGGGAGGGTGTTCCACAGGGTGGGCACCACTACTGAGAAGGCCCTCTCTCTGGTTCCCTGTAACCTCACTTCTTGCAATGAGGGAACCGCCAGAAGACCCTCAGCGTCCGGGCTGAACAATGGGGGAGGAGACGCTCCTTCAGATATACTGGACCGAGGCCGTTTAGGGCTTTAAAGGTCAGCACCAACACTTTGAATTGTCCTCAGAAACGTACTGGGAGCCAATGTAGGTCTTTCAAGACGGGTGTTATGTGGTCCCGGCGGCCACTCCCTGTCACCAGTCTAGCTGCCACATTCTGGATTAATTAACAAAAGCATTCTCCTCATTTGTGATTTCCAGCAACTGGAATTCAGGGGCACACTTTACAACTATAGTCTCTTTCCACCTTCGGATACCTTGCCATCAATCCTGTCATGAGAGTGATGCACTGAAACATGTCTTCAAAACTCTGCTTCCAGGTGCCGAATGACATTTTGAGCTTCCCACAGCCTCCGTGTCTTCTTGCTTCCTTATTTTGGCAGGGGATTTAGGTTGAGTCCTTTTTCTATCCTTTAGATTCCAGAGAAAATGACAAGTACATCAAACACTTTCCTTTCTTCTTCTTCTTCTTGTTGTTGCTTAATGCCCATTTTTCTCTCTAAGCCAGCAAAGAAAATAGTAACTGTTGGCTATTTGCAGTATGGTAGCGCTGCAGAGAGCTTGCTGGGGAGACCATGCATTAAAAAGGGACTCAAAAATAACTTAAACAAGGTTTTAATAAGAAAAACAAAAACTCCTTTTACACTAAATACATTAACAAACAAACATGACCCAACCACCAACCCATCCCCCAGGGTAATGGGAGAGCTAGGTGCTTCTCCTTATATACTACACCCAATTGCTGACACAGCTTAATCAATGCAACTCAGCAGCACCTGCTATGTTTCACAGCTGTAAGACTGGGTCTCGTTATTTGCTCTGGACCTTGCTCTGGCCCCTTAAAGACCTACACATTGGGTGGAACAATGATGAACCTTTACATTTAAAGAAACCATTCAACAGTAACAACAGCAAAAAAAAATCTCAAGACAATATACGCCACTGATCAGGCCTCTTCCCTCCAAATGAGATCTTGTTCTCAGATGTAAGAACAAGCTGCAGCCATTTTCCACTCAGCAATAATTGAAGGGAATGGCTCATTTGAAGTTTAATCCATGAGAATCGCCGTCCCGGCATGCTGGCATTGTTTTTTGTCCTCGCTGTGACCTCTCGGGGCTCCAATCCCACGTCTCGGTATCAATGCAAACTGTCCCGTGGGATTGGGCACTCCCTAATCCACCTTCAGGAACCCAGCAAGATTAAATAAAAGATGCAAGATTTATTTACAGGCCGAGTGGGATGCTGCAGTCTTACATTTCTCTCTTGCGTGGTTCAAAAGGTCTGGCCAAAACTCTCGCCAGTAGGGGAGAAGTTCGAATGATGTTGTTTAAGTCATCCATCTAGGGAAAAATGGCAAAGATCAGGGAGAATAGGAGTGGGTGAGACAAATTTTCCAAGAAAGAATCTGTTCTTCAGAAACTATATCACTGTGGTGATCACACAGGGTCCCCGGACGTTTAACGGTCTATTGATCCCTGTGCCACCACTGTGCTCACTTCCCCACTGCCACCAACCCGTTACTCTCTGGTAAAACACTGAGTCCAGACAGTTGTTAAAAGTGAACAAAAAAAGAAGAAGTTTATTTTACAGACATTAACAAGTTTATGGTTTCTCCAATAATATTCCTATCAGTATCTTAATTTTAGTTTCTTTACTGGCCTATACGTTCCTAATACCTTCTGATTATCTCAACTGTTTGACTGACTCCTCTTAACACATTCTCTCACTCTCTCACACCAGACTAGCCCAACCCATAGACTTATCTTATCCGTCTCTCCTAACTCCAGACTGTCTTCTCCACCCTAACTCTAACTCTCTCCAAAAAAAACCCCTCTGTGCCTAAACCTTATACACAGTTAACTCTGCCCCCTGGGTTCCCATTGGTTGGTCATTTTACAATTAGTTAACCCTTTCCCTGTGAACCCAGTGTGATGTCACACACCTAGGAGGGCAAACGCCACAATTACCTTTAAATAAATAGCCATTTCTAAGGGCAGAGCCACTTCCAAAGTCACCTCTGCCATGTTAATTAGTAACCAAAGCTGGATTAAAACATGCTGAAACCCTTGCTAGATCCAGACACATCAAAGAAGGGTTTCAGTTAAATGCATTGTAATTTTAAACAGGGAAAACAGGTAGAGAAAAACAGGACTCCACAGTGCCATCTGGTGGCACAATGTTATATCGCTGAGATCGCTGATCTAGCTGAGTCCCCTAAGGCATCTCACGTTTTAAGAGGACCCACAGAATTAACACTCACCCCCCCAAGAGTATCTTATTTTAACAGGAAGGTCAATGAAAAGGATAGTGTCAGTTTCCCATGTACCAAGTATGTAAAACTTGTAATTCAGGTTTTTTAAATTGTATTTAGAGGCCCCTCATAATCTGAATCCCTAAACTAGTGCTTCTCAAACTTTTTCCTCCAGGCCACACTTTCAGAATAAAACTTTGCTCACGCCACACCAAAAATTTAATTGAGAAGAATTATATTGGAAAACAGAAAGAAACAACTCGTAGCAGTGCTTGTTTTATAACATAGAACACTTTATAATATTATCATGAGACATTCAGAAAATATAAGACAATGCCACTACAGAAGAACATGAATCATTTCAAAAATATAGTTATAAACAAGTCTCTTATGTTTGTACCTTAAGTATGTAGGAAAACTCGATAAGAGGTCTGGGCTTGCTTTTGCTGAGAATCTCATTTATATTAGGTCTAATTTGAGACAAACAAATTTTCATCTCATCATCAACACAAAGAAGCCTTTCTCTTTTCTGAACTTTCATGTTTGTCACAGTTGAAAATCCCATTTCACAACAATATATAATGTAGAACTGTAGAAGAATAGCCAATGCTCTTGCAGAGTGGTGTGGATACTGTTTCTGGTTGTGTGTGTGTGTGTGTAGCTACTATACTATACTACTCTGAAATGTTTAGATGTTTCTTTGATTGTCCTTGAATCCCATGGTCTCCTGCCACACCAGCAGGGCACGTCACACGCTTTGAGAACCACTGCCCTAAACTGTAACTTATTTCACTTGTGCATAATCTGGCACCACTTGTAAATGTATTTTGTGCACATTATGCCCATATTGTGATGATTGCTGGGAGCACTTTCTCATGAAGACAGAATGAGGCTGTACGTAAGAGAACTTCTCACTGTTCGGTTCTTGTAGGACGTTAAGCAAGGCCTGGGGGTGGGGGCGACTCACCTTTCCCAAGAATTTCCAGCACTGGACCATTTGGGGATAAGGATGCAGTGAAGAGGTTCAAGAGCTATGGGGTCTACAGCACGATTCATCAACAAATGGGTTGGGAACCTCTACTAGGTTATGGTGGGTCACAACAGCATTATAAAAGGCTGGAGGCTGTTGGTCTACAGGACCTAGGACAGCTCCTGGAGATGACAAAACAACTTCAAAGCTCAACTAATGGAAGGCACTCTGTGCCACTGAGGCCACCAGTGCCTCAAACGAAATACAATGGATTTCGGAGTACCTCCAAGCTACATACCTGCTCCTTCAGAGGGAGTGTAACTCATCAAGATCCGAACACTTCCTATCCATCCAGTGTAGGGAACTGCCCACTAAGAGTCACCTCAGTCTTATCTAAACACAGTGGTAGAATAATGTGACATAAAACATATGACAATGGTACAAGATTACACACACACACAAACACACAAATAAACATAATTTTGCAGACATCAAAACTTAAATGAGCAGAAAGCTGGTCAGTATGTTACATAAAAATGTCCGATAACTTCAATCCAGAAATACCCACAAGTTGTTGACATTAGTACCTAGCTGCCGCCTTCCCAATCTTTCATGCCTCAACCCAGAAGTGCCCTGCAATTTTTTTGACAAGCAGCTGATTTAGAAAGACTTTCCAAATGCTATCCAAATGCGATTTTGCTTTTAAACGCAGTGTAAGGTAGTTTCTATGGGAGTATATTGTATTTAATGATGGGGTATCAGAATTTTTAGGGGGCTAACCAGGCTGGGACAGCAGGCTTGTTGGTTTTTGAATGTCTGATGTAGATTTTTTCAATTTTGTTGTTCTCTATGAGACAATGACAATAAAGATTATCTTAAAGCTGGAGGGTGGGGTAAGGCCCTTGCCCCCTGGTAGTAAAGGCAGAGTGTATGAAACACACAAATTGCTGTTCTCCAGTGTTCAGAGACAAGTAAATGTTCTGTCGCACTGCTGAAACGAAGCGCTCGCTGGAAGATTCCCACGTTACTTTGGTTAAGCTTTTCCATTTTCTTTTTTTTGCTGGAGAGCATCACCGGATCCGAATCCGTCATTACTATTTGCAGAATAGTAATGTTCCCATGGTACGCTGTCCCTTCTTAAAAGATGCTGCACACATGGAGTACCGCATGTCCCGGCCGTTACTATGGCGATGGGAGCACAGGTCTCTTGCCAAACTCTAGAGAGGGGACCAAAAGAGAAAGGGATATGAAGCATGAGGAGGAAATTGAGCAGAACGTGGAAGGGTGTCATTGTTTTTGCTCAATTGTTTATAATAGCAGCCTTTATATTGGCAGGGGCAGCTCAGAGAATGAGCTGCTCTCTGGAAGGCCACCAGTTCAATTTCACTCGGTGGCCAAGAGCAGTCTACTATCTTTCAGCCTCAGTCTGTCCCTTCCACTTCTGCAGTATGGTGATAATGATAATAATAATAATGCTGGAATACCGTTATAAGACTTGCTATGAGAGTTTTATGCTGAGAATTGCCTTGAGTTCTGAATGTGTACTATATGAATTCTGGGTGTTATTAAGTCTGTTACTGTCAGGGACTGGGCAGAGAAGGGGAGGAATGGTGGATACCACCTCCTCAGCCTGAACCTGCCAGCGAAGAGGGAGACAATATAGATTTGCAGCAGTGGTTTGCGGAAGGTCACAGCTCATAGGCTGCAGAGGGGAGAAGCTGGGAAATACTGGGAGAGGAGCAGGAAGAAGAAGAAAAAGCACCAGGCAAGTGTGGCGATCACACAGGGTCCCCAGACATTTGACGGTCTATTGATCCATGGCTTTTTATTCAGTCATCTAGCTGCAAGACAAAAGATCCAGGTTTCCATGCATAGGAGATGTTGGCTACTCAGAGTCCCTCCTCTTCAGTCTTCAACAACATCTTGGAAACCTATGTGAAGTTACAGGAATCACATCCCTTCTCTGTTCTTGAATGCGGAGGGACATGTGAGCCTTTGATTAGGAGGGTCTCCCATACACTTCAGGGAGGCCTCTGCTATCTGTTCTCTAACTTCCCCCTCCTCATCCTCCACTATCATGTAACTAGACAATTCCTCATTCACCTGTACATCATCCCCGTCTCCTTCTCTTCCTGAAACTGCTGGAGACAGGGAGGGAGAAACTTCCCACTCCTCCTCCTCTTCTGAGATTAGCCAATCAGACCGAGGGCTCATTTTCCATCCCTCCTGTTCAGTCCAGTCCCTGACAGGTAATAGGAAACTCTGGACTGCTTTTCATTCAGTAACGTGTGGGACTTGGGCAAACTGAGATGATACGCTATGTTCTTCAGCCATCTTGAGACTATCATGTATTTTAATGTATTTTTAATCTCCTGTTGGAAGCCGCCCATAGTGGCTGGGGAGGCTCGGCCAGATGGGCAGGGTATAAGTAATAAATTATTATTATAAATTATAGTATGAACAAGACCACATAGCTGGTCCGGTACTGATTTTTACTGTCATTTGTAGAAGAACCGGCGGTACAGAATCTGTGGTCCTTCAGATGTTGCTGGACTCCTCCAACTTCCATCAGTGCCAGACAGCATGGCCAGTGGTCAGGGATGATAGGAGTTGTAATGCAGCTACATCTATAGCAGGGGTGTGTGTGAGGAGATCTTGCATCCTGGGTGGATTAGGTTGAAGTTATCGCTAACACTTACTGGAATTCAAAGGCTTTATTCATGCAGAAACAATTTAAAGGAATAATAATGATGAGAGATGGAAACAACAGACATCTTGTCTCAACAAGCTAGGAGGGAACAACAAACAAAAAGCTCAGATTTTGTGAGTGGAGTTAACTTCGACCGATATTTTTATTTTTATTATTATTATTATTAGTGCTATTTTTCTAGAAAAAGAAGTGCGGGAACTCACCATGAACACCTCCTTTGTTCTCTTATAATGGCAATGGCCTTCACCTGAGAGGTGTTGGAACTGAGTTCGGTGACTTCCAGCTGAAAAAAGCCCTAATGGTTATTATTATTAAATTTATATACCTGGGCTAATCATGGCTCCCAGCTTAGCCTACATAACAAAGTTAATGTGAGGAAAGTGGGGTGGCGGAGACCACTGACATTGCTTTGAGCTCCTTTGAGGAAAGGTGGAATATAAATAAAATGTATTAAGAATAAATCAGAGGAATTAAACATTTTTAAATTAAACATGTTTAAATTGGAATGAGCACAATCCAGTCCAAGGGGCATATTTCTGTCCCATTGTTTTCAGCTGGAGAGATCTAAGCAAATGCTCCCACTGAAAGCAATGTGATTTACAAACATTTGCTGGATCGTGACCCTTTTAAAGCACACATCAGCAGATCAGTATCATTCCTGTTCATTTGCACAAATTTGTGATTCTTGTCCCTAAAAAAATAATAATAAATAGGGAAACTCTAAAGAAAAAGATTCAAAGCCAGGCTCTTTACTTCCTGTCTTTTAGATTTTTCTAACATGTAAATCGACCATTACAAAGAGGATTAAGTACCAGAATTGAGTGACTGGACTGCAACATTCAACCCCATTTTCTATTCACAGCCAGGCAATACCAGGTGCCCAGAATCCTAATGCCCATCTTTTGAGTTTGAGCTTATCTGATCTGCATACTAAACACAAACTTCAATTGTTTTTCATCTTTAATCCATTGGTGGCCTTAAGAATGGAGTATTTTACTGCTAATTGTCCTTTAAACAGCTAGAAGAAAATCTGAAAGCAATTGGGAAGCCAAACACACATTTTACTGAAGGACAGGGATTTTAAAAGAATCTACTTACTTGGTTTCATGTTGCCGTTTATCCGTGACACCACAGTTTACAGGAAATTATGAGATTCTACTATCTTAGCAAAACTACAGTCCCAATATCAATCACTTTTTCTTGAAAGTTCATTGTTAAATTATTGTGCCATAGTTATACATACACACATACCAGTGTCATTCAACACTTTTGTGTAACAGTAATGATACATACTTTGCAAACTTTTTTCACAATTTGTTTTTCTTCTTATGGCATGCTAATTTTAATTTAATTTTTAAGTGTATGCTTTATTATGCCAATAATTATGATGCATATCCCAGTTCTGCACAAATCTGTTTTTAAAAATTGCCTAGGTTTTATCATCCCTCTGTAATCCATGAGATTTGTTATCACTGCATGTTCATGCATTTATTTTTTTACTCTGCAGAGCACATATTTGTAACTACATTCATATATGTCATGATATTAGTTCTCTTCACTATGTGGTTTTTAATGTAAGGTGCTTCAAATACAGAGACAGCAGCATATAACTATTGCTTGGAAATTCTTTTTTTAAAAATCACTGAAGTTTTGAAATCAGTGGAAAAATCAATGCAGTTTTGAATAGTTCAGCCCACCATCTTGATTCATAATGGCGTCTGGTTGTGTCCAAGCATAGATAAAAGCCTGCTCCTTGATCTCAGGAACCAACATGCAAAATTTGGTTACAATATCCTAAGAGGTGTCCAAATACATAGGCATCAGACAAACAAGGTCCATTCCAAAATATATAGTAGAAAATAAACAAGTAAGCCTCCACCGATTTCAGTGGGATTTACTTTCAGTGGGAGCTATTTCCAAAGAGATATGCTTAGCATTGCACCCTCTATTACTGAAGTCATTATTCGGGCTCAACATTCGCATAGGACTTTCTCTTGTTCTAAGTTCTTTACACAGCTCCTTGTGCTCCAGTTCTTACAAGAACCCTGAAAGGCAGGTCAGTATTTACCTCGCCAGTGATGCTGCTGCTTAAGATAGCATTGTGTCAAACTAAGTCATAATCTGAGTAAACCCACTGAAGTAAATATATGTGACTATATTCTAAAGGGCATTGATTTCAGTGGGTCTACGGTGATTATGACTTAGCTCTGTACAACTGTGAACACTTAAAAAAGGTAAAGGGACCCCTGAACATTAGGTCCAGTCGTGGCCGACTCTGGGGTTGCGGCGCTCATCTCGCTTTACTGGCCGAGGGAGCAGGCGTACAGCTTCCGGGTCATGTGGCCAGCATGACTAAGCCGCTTCTGGCGAACCAGAGCAGCGCATGGAAACACCGTTTACCTTCCTGCCGGAGGGGTACCTATTTATCTACTTGCACTTTGACGTGCTTTCAAACTGCTAGGTTGGCAGGAGCAGGGACCGAGCAACGGGAGCTCACCCCGTCATGGGGATTCGAACCACTGACCTTCTGATTGGCAAGTCCTAGGCTCTGTGGTTTAAGCCACAGCACCACCCACGCCCCTACAGTGCCACCCACTGTGAATACTTACCTAGGAGTAAACCACTTTGAAAACAATAGCGCATGCATAAGTATGTGCTCTTAATCATGAGACATAACATTAGCCCTCAACACAATAAAAGCAAGGCCATCCCCTTTAAAAGTCTCTCTTGGTCAATTTTGTGGTATTCTGGTGTTTTTACAAGGTTTCTTTGGACTTGTGTTGTGATCCTAATAAAACGTCTGAGCAGCTCACTTAGGAAGGGGGTGGGCAGAATAAACCAGCACTACCACAAAGTTATGGGGCTATTTATTGTCTGCTGTTCTGAGCTGTACTTGTGCAAGGGTGCGTTGGGGAATGTGTTAGTGCATTGTCAAACTTACGGCAAAACACTGGAGGAGTATCCAGTGATCAGGTACTGTAAAGCATTCGCCCACACAGCTTCTTGGTTATCAGACTTTCGAAATGTGACACTGTCACATGATAAGAGTTCTGGCATGGCCACCGACAGACACACAGTAGTCCTTTTGTTGTTATCTAGGGCTGAAATCAGTTGCATTAGGAGCCACAAATCTACAGTTTCTTTCTGTGCTTAAAGCTCATTGTATGTAAATGCAAACAGATGCGAATGTGTAGAGAGGAGATCCCGAGATTCGCCTAGGTGCTGGGATAAAATGACTCATGAATAGTGCAAAGGCTTAATCTTTCTGCCAAAGCTCTCCTGTCGAGGATGTCAGTACTGATACCTTTTGTCAGTTTTTCATGAGACTTGCCAGACCAGCTTCAAACATACAGTCTGTTTATTCAACTGAATCTACAGCACTTGGACAGCTCTCCTCATCCTTCAGCCCGCTGGAAAACGTTGCCATCAGTCTAAATTCAGTTAATCTATCTGTTACTGAAAGATACGGGTGATGCATGTTGGAACAACAGTGTGGAGGGGGAGGATTGAGCAAGGAGAACACAGTTTGAATTAAAAACAGGTCTGGCACCAGCACAGGGAAGATGGGCAAGTGACAGGCAGGGGCAGAAGAAGGGGGGAGCGGTCGGGGTGTCACCACTGAGGGGGGTGACAAAATGGTGGCCAGCACTCACCACGGAGCCTGCAGCATTCCCAAGCCAAGCGTCTCTCCTGGGAGTGACACGGTAGCTTGGGCGCCCGCAGGCTCCGCGCTGCCCCAAACAGTCCACTCGCTGCCTCCCCCCAGCTGTAGGGTGGTTGAGTGGGAGGAGGCAGGCAGACTCCTCAAAGGCCCCACAGAGCATCCTGCCCCGACTCGCCCCACCCCGTGAGTGGCTGGCCCTGCCCCTGGTGCAGGGCACATGCACCACCCCAGGCACCTGACCAGCTTGCTCCGCCGCTGGTGACAGGGCCCCAGCAAGAACCGATAGCTCCTGTCATTACTAGAGATGTAGTTCAGCTGGGAACTGTAGCCTTGTCAGGAGAATACAGTGGCACTTCTGGTTGCGAACAGGATCTGTTCCGGAGACCCTTTTGCAACATGAGCAGAATGCAACCCGCGACTGCACAGGTCGTGATTTGCCGCTTCTGCGCATGCGCGTGACATCATTTTGAGCGTCTGCACATGTGCGAGTGGCGAAACCCGGAAGTAACCCATTCTGTTACTTCCTGGTCACCGCGGGATGTATCCTGAAAGAACGTAACCTGAACATAACGTAACAAGAGTTATGACTGTAGTGGCCATCTATTAACTCTGAGCATCCTTAACGAACTACAGCTCCTAGAATCCTTTGGGGGGGGAGCCACGGCTGTGTAAAGTGTACCATGGTGATTTAAATGTATGGTGGGCATGTCCCCTAAGTGAGCTCTGTCTATCACCTACTCTCTGCAGTCTCAACTGGCAGCAGCCACCACTGCCCCAAAGTTATGATCTGCAGCACGGAACAAAACGTGTCACAGCCCTGGAATCTGGGTAGGGTTTAAAGGCTTGGGTTTTTTTTGTTCACAGGAATATCTGCTTGTATTTTGTGCTATATGACCATCCTCCAGAGCTTCCAGGAATTTGCAGTCTCACTGGCAATCAGCCAGCACTTTGTAGAGTGAACAGCTGTGTGATGGGTCTGCTCACTTACTATGGATATCCCTTGCGGCAGATCAAGATGCATTATATGAAACCAGAGTAGGCACTCAGCCAGCCAAGCTGATAGCCTGCAGAAATGAATGAAAAGGCAACAAAAGCAAAAAAAAAACAAAAAAAAACCCTCAACAGGGAACATGATGAGGTGAGTGCATAACTGCGTTGCAAGTGGTCTGTTACAAGAAACACAAGCAAAGGGGGGTGACAGCTTGCGGCAGGGGGGACCTTAGTAGAAGAGTGCTCTGGAACATATGTATCCCAGCCCTAGAGGACGTAATGATTTCCCCATATAATATGAGGGGTTTCTACCAGATTGTAAGATTATAGGAACATAAGAGGAGCCTGCTGGAGGCAGAACATACCTATCATACCTAGTAACCATTGATACGAGGGATGCGGGTGGCACTGTGGTCTGAACCACTGAGCCTAGGGCTTGCTGATCAGAAGGTCGGCGGTTCGAATCCCCGCGACGGGGTGAGCTCCCGTTGCTCGGCCCCTGCTCCTGCCAACCTAGCAGTTCGAAAGCACGAAGTGCAAGTAGATAAATAGGTACCACTCCAGCGGGAAGGTAAAGGGCGTTTCCGCGCACTGCTCTGGTTTCACCAGAAGTGGCTTAGTCATGCTGGCCACATGACCCAGAAGCTGTACTCCGGCTCCCTCGGCCAATAAAGCGAGATGAGCACCACAACCCCAGAGTCATCCCCAACTGGAGCTAATGGTCAGGGGTCCCGTTACCTTTACCTTTAACCACTGATACTTTTATCCACTATGAATTTGTCTAGTCCTGTTTTAAAGCCATCCCAGTCGGTGGCCATCAATGCCTCTTGTGAGGGCAGATTCCATAGTTTAACTCTGCACAATGTGTTTTAATTGCAGAATGCACAAAAAGTAAACATTTCCTGCAAAAGAGACACAAAACTCTTGTGACTCTATGCATAAAGCAAATGCTCATATTTACATTTGTTTGACATCATGGTTTGTTAGCTCATGAATGCAAATTGAAAAAGTTCACAGTGTTTTAAAAGAAGCAGAAGGAGGTTACAAAATTAGGAACAAAATGGGGAACCAGAGCTCCAACTGTCTGGAGCTAGAAATCTGAATATTTCAGCTCACTCTGAACAGTTGTAAGAAGAATCCACTTGGTGCATTTTCTGAGTGTGTGAGTATATTAATAGTTGCCATGCAACCCCTTGTTGCCATAGCAATTGTAAACAAATTAGTTATGTGACTGAAGCTTCCATTTGGTTTGAGAATCGCCCTATGGGCAATTCCTGTCATTAGTGAAAAGTGAAAGAATTTTTTTAAAAAAGAAACATGCTCTCCCATCCAAAACACATAAAAGCCTGCTTCTGAGAGTCCTTTTCAAGCTGTTGAGATGGCTGGATTCTAACCAAGTTCAATGGAAGAGCAAACTTCTCATGAAAATATTAAAAAATATTGACTGTTTAAAGCCAAAGCCATGAATCTCCATCTTTTTTCCCATTTTTTCTTTTTAAAGGGGGGGAATATATTTTTCCAGAATTAATATCTACACAAGAACACTGCACACAAAGCAATACTACTTGCTTTAGCACACACAGCAACCTGGGGGGTAGGTCACACTGAGCGGTGGCCCATTCAACACAGCTATTTTCACACATTAGCTAAACATGGCAGGGTGGGTGGGAGTTTCCATTCCCAAGCTGCTAATATTTCTCTGAAGCTGTGAACAGATCCCATGTACATAGAGGGCCCTCGAGTGATGGGAAGTTTTGCTTCTGCACATGACTCTGGCAAACCGCTCTAAGCTGAAGCGTTCCTTCCTCACCCACCCTAGAATGTTTAGTTCACATTGAGTTCATGAAACATCGTATCCTGACCTGTTCTCAATGCATGGTTAACCACATCTACGGAATGCGATAGTTATGTTCTTTTAAGGCTTGCTATATCAATCACTAGTAATAGTTTAATAAGGGGGTTTTCATACCTGTCCAATTCTGTGTTCCCTTTCCCAACCTTTAATCTATTGATGATTAATGCCTATATGCAACCCTTGCATTGTATTTGTGTTAACCAATGAGCAACAAGCACATATGTGGCAATGCTGTAATATTCAATAAAAGGGACTCCCCGAGACATGCTCGAGAGATGCCTCCCATATGACACTTGTCATTCGTCTGTCGTTTATTTCAACCCAGCACTCGAGGACTGGTGGGGTTTTTGTGGGGTGGGGTGCACTCTGCAACATGTCACTGACAGAGTAAGAACAGACCATTCACACACAATTCCGTTTTATTAGTTGTTCTGTGATGGTTCCCAAATGGCCACATTCACACCATACATTGAAGGCACTATGACACCAGACCCTCCAAGTGTCCCTATTTTCCAGAGACGTCCCTGATTTAAAGAAGCTGCCCCAGTTTCTGATTTGATCCTGGAATGTCCCGTTTTTTCCTTAGGATGTCCCTATTTTCATTGGAGAAATGTTGGAGGGTATGGAATTATCCAACCCCCGAGCCGTCTGAAGGCAATCCTATGTAGGGAAGTTGTTTTTTAAAAAATGTTTAATGTTTTACTATGTTTTTATATATGTTGGAAGCTGTCCAGAGTGGCTGGGACAACCCAGTAAGATGTGTGGGGTATAAATAGTAAAATTATCATTATGGAATGAGACGTCCCTATTTTCATTAGAGAAATGTTGGAGGGTATGTGATACCACTTTCAACTGGAATGGTTTCACCCAAAGAATCCTGGGAGCCCTGTTTTTTTAAGGGTGCTGAGAGTTGTTAGGAGACCCCTATTCCTCGGCCGGAGTTACAATTTCAAGAATCAATCCCCTTTCCCTGGGAACTTTGGGTACTCTCAGCAGCCTTAATGAACTACAGCTCCCAGGATTCCTTGGTGGAAGCCATGATTGTTTAAAATGGTATCATAGTACTTTTAGAAGACATCTGAAGGCAGCCCTGTTTAGGGAAGCTTCTAATGTTTAATAGACTATTGTATTTTAATATTCTGTTGGAAGCCGCCCAGAGTGGCTGGGGAAACCCAGCCAGATGGGTGGGGTATAAATAATATTATATTATTATTATTATTATTATTATTATTATTATTATTATTATTATTATTACATGTACAGGGTGAATGTGGTCAGTGTTATCACATTATTGTTGTCTGGAGGGGCTATCCTGCATTATAGCACAATGAAAGCATCATAACACCCTCCCTCCAGAACATTTGCATTATGAAAATTCACAGGTCATCACAGCAGGATATTATGAGATATGCATAGATTGGAACGGAAGCAGTATGTCCATCCCACAAACCTCTTCAGGTGGAAACAGTATTGGAAGTCAGATCACATCTAACCACCCCAATAATAATAATAATAATAATAAATTTTATTTATATCCCGCCCTCCCCAGCCGAAGCTGGGCTCAGGGCGGCTAACAACAATCAACAATCAAACAATCAGATTCTAAAAAACACATTCTAAAAATATTTCATTATAAAAATCAATTAAAATCAAATTAATGGCAACTAATTAAGCAAGATTCTAAGCAGGTTGCCAGAGGAGGGAGTCAGGCTGCGCCCTGGCCAAAGGCCTGGTGGAACAACTCTGTCTTGCAGGCCCTGCGGAAGGATGTCAGGTCCCGCAGGGCCCTAGTCTCTTGTGACAGAGTGTTCCACCAGATTGGAGCCGCAGCCGAAAAGGCCCTGGCTCTAGTTGAGGCCAGCCTAACCTCTCTGAGGCCTGGGACCTTGAGGATGTTATTATTTGCAGACCGTAGGTTTCTCTGTGGGGCATACCAGGAGAGGCGGTCCCGTAGGTACGAGGGTCCTAGGCCGTATAGGGCTTTAAAGGTTAAAACCAGCACCTTAAACCTGATCCTGTACTCCACCGGGAGCCAGTGCAGCTGGTATAGTACCGGATGAATGTGATCTCGCAGCGAAGACCCCATAAGGAGTCTCGCCGCGGCATTCTGCACCCGCTGGAGTTTCTGGGTCAGTCTTAAGGGCAGCCCCACGTAGAGCGAGTTACAATAATCCAGTCTGGAGGTGACCGTCGCATGGATCACAGTGGCTAGGTCAGGGCGAGAGAGATAAGGGGCCACCATGAGCACAAATCATCATGAATGCACACAACAAAAAAGGATATCTGGTGTGGGGAACAAGTCTCTTTTGAAATGACCATGCTGTGAAATCTGGACTCCCTCCATGTAGACTGAAGGTGTAAAAATCTGAATAAATCATATTTCTTAAAGCTACTGCAGTCTCCACCACGTTTTCAGTTCTACAAAGGGTCATCCTCACCCTTCAATGCCACACGCTGAGGAAGGGATCTGAAATATACTCAGAGTCAAGTGTGAATTTCATGCTCTTTATTCAGCTCATTGTAGCAATGAATGAAATTTTCCCCAAAACGTCTAGCTATATATACATTATTTACACAATGGACCCCACGTGATTGGCTAATTCCGGGCTGCTCCTGTAGGCCAATCAGGTTGCAGATTCACCTCCTCCAGAACCTGATTGGCTGCTCCTGCAGACCAGTCAGGTTGCTGATTCACTTCATCCAAGAGCTTGATTGGCTGCTCCTGCAGGCCAATCAGGTCGCTGATTCACTTCCACCTGGAGCTGGATTGGCTGGCTCCTGCAGACCAATCAGACTGCTGCATTCTGGATCCTATTGTTCTAGGATTCAGCTCGATACATAATACCGGGTCCTTCCTCAGAGTGAGGAACTGTGGTTGAGATGGTGAGAGAGAATGACTGTCCTGCTCTCACTTTGCTGCGTTTGTGGCAAATAATGCTTTGAGGTGAGGAGCAGTGGACCTGGAGAAGCCTTTGGGAATGCAACAGGCCACATCCCTGCAACAGCCATCCTTTGAAAGTCTCATTTCTCTGAATTTTCCAGCGCGGTTCCCCAGCCAGGTAATGTGAACATGAATGCGTACATGAGGGCAAAGTGTAGCGTCAAAATACATGTATTTGTGAAAGTAACCTTCTAAAAGTGCATGGTATTGGAGAAAATTGCTTTGCAAAAATGCGTATATTAGGCAAAATTGCATACCAAAAAATGTGTTTATTAGGCGAAACTCATACTACAATGTTGATGAATTTTAAAGGGGATTTAAAATAATAATAATAATCCAATTGCTGCAGAAATGTGTAGAGAAGAATTTTAGAATGGAAAACGAAGAACTTGAGAGAACTGAAACCAACAGATCCGACCATCTCTAATCCAGATCTAAGCCACCAACCATGACCGCTTAAAGTGGTATCATAGTGTTTTTAATATACGGTGTGAATATGGTCCTAGCTTCAGCTGTGATGCTCTCAGCCTAACCTACCCAACAATGTTGTTGTGAGACTGACATGCTTCTCCGGGCTCTTTGTTTCTTACACTTTTATCTAGCTCCTTCTCCAAAGCTGCAGAAGATCAGCAGAGAAGTGTTCTTGGACCCTCCGAATGGTAAAGGCTTGTCATTTATCACACGCAGGACAAAAAGTTGGCAGCCTATTGCATCACTATTTACCCCTTCGTATTCAAAGCCCAATCAATAACTGAGATGAAAGGGCTTGTAATAACGATGAAAAGTAGGACAGACAAAGTAATCATTGCTGCCAAGGCAGTCGCAAACTGAATGGCTGGACTGAGAATGTTGCCCAGAGTTGTAAGGGAAAGAGAAAGCCTAGAGAAATGTGGTCCAGTCAGTGTTAGTCAGCCTGCAAAACTCATGTTACATATACCAGGAAGATAAGTGTACAAGCTGCATAATACGAAGCTATAGAAACGAGAAGCCCCATAACTTCTTTCTTAACTTATTATGGAATGTACCAAGTAGATATTATTTCACACTTGGCTTGGTTTTCGTGAAAGGTTCTTGAGACCCAGTCTCACTAAATTCATTGTTGGTGGGTATTACTACAGGTGGAATTAAGACAAAACTTCTTTGGATGTTTAGTATCTAGATGATGCAGACTTTTCAAAAAACCCCAATGCGTTCAAAGTAAAATTACTCCTCAATCACATAATCCAACTTCATCAAACCTCTGTCAACAGCCTTCATACTGGAATCAAAACTTTCTAGCATTCTCCATTGGTCATGCCAACCTGATCTCCGCTGATCTCCATTAAATAGTTCTTCACAGAAGTCAAATTGAATAGCAGCTACTAGCTCCCCCTTAGATTTGAACCGGTTTCAGTCCTAAGCACGATGCATTCATCTTGGTGTTTTCTAATTTTGCACAGAATGAACACCCTCCCTCTGATGCTTCTTATAGAAACCAGGTTTCTGCATATTTGTATGATGACATGATTAATTGAGGGATGGAATGATTAAGAGATGGATTTACTTCAGTTAAAACCAGCATTTTCTCCCCCAAATGGAATTTCTTGTGAAATATTTGCATTTATATAGTACTCTATTCTAGTTTGTGTGTAAACATGGGTATCGAGTGAGTAAGTATACTGAGTGAATGGAATTCTGAATTATGGAGTTTGATGTTTTATAAATTGCATTATTTATAGCACTTGATGTTTTCAATACGGTATTTAATTTTTATTGTTTTACACATTCTTTTTTGCTTTTTCTTCATATATGGCTTTGCAATTATTTCTGAAGAAAAACAACCTATACATATTTGAAACAACCAACCAACCAAACAGGTGTATCTATATGTGAACATCTCTGTTTCCAGTATTTTAACAGTGGGATGCAGGCAGCAGGCAGAAGAGCTGGATCAACCATCAAATGAGAGCCTGTCTTCTTTACCCACCTAAACTGAAAAGGGAGGGAGAGGGAGAGGGACCCAGAGAAGAGCTTCCAAATGTGACATTAATGACCATACACAGGTTCATATGGAAGGAAGTTGTCCCTTACTCAGACAACCTTCAGCCAGGAAATAGAAATAAAAGCAAACATCAACCTCTCCTTAGACTTAAATTTATTTAAACTTTAAATATATTTTATAAACATTTCAAAGACACCCCCCCTTCTTACCACACCCTTTTAGTAACAAGCTCTCAGAACAGCTTGTATATGATAAATGAAAATGAATAACCAATGACTGAAACAATACAATGTTCCATGCAGGACCAGCCCGGGACAAGATGGTGCCCATCTCTATTGCATAAGCAAAAGCTAAATGTACATCCAGCCAGTGGCGTAGCGTGGGGGTGCAGGGGGGGCGGCCGCACCGGGCGCAACATCTGGGGGGTGTGCTCGCACTCGCAGCTCTCTGCCCCTACCGGGTTAGGGGCGCAAATTACTTGCCTTGCCCCGGGTGCTGACAACCCACGCTACACCACTGCCTCCAGCTGGGCCTTACTCCAGCCCTGGCAACAGGACAGCACTCTCCATTATACCTGAGGGCAGAGGCATATGTTAAGAGGTATAGGGCAGGCCATGTGGCACACACAGCTGTTTTCCAGTGCCTCCCTACCACGCCCTGCCTCTCAGCATTTGCTGCCTGAGGCAGTTGCCTCACTCCGCCTAATGGTAGGACCAGCCCTGGTCCCATGTGGCTTTTCAAAACTAGCATGATGATAACAATTTAACTCACTGGCTGCTTTATGGTTTCTACCTAGCCGAACAGTTGGTTCTGGTGGCCTCTGAGAGGGCAGGAAGGGCCCAGCACAAGCTGGAGAAGAAGAAGCCAGTGGAGATGACAACAAGGGCATTTCCTTTCTCTGGCTACTCTTCCTGGCAAATGGAGAACATAGGATATCACAAAGCCAGTTTTTCAGGTTCTACTGAGTTTTGCTTTGTGGGTCATCAACTGCGTAATGGCAGTCATAAAGTGTATAACAACACTTGTTCACATTGCAACGGTTTGCTCAGACCCAGTGACTCTGACTCCAAATTCCTAAACTTGGGATTCCTAGATTCCTATCAGGTAGGTGCAGTTTGCACTGGCCAAATGTCAGCCGGCTGGCTATGCCAAATTAATGTCTTGTCAGCAGAAGGTCAATGTTGACTAGAATCACAAATAAGGGAAGGAGAATCTGTCATTTTCTGTTCTCTCCATTTCTTATATTTTCCGGTCTTAAATTCAGTTCTGCACATTTTACAGCAATTTATGACTATTTCG
The DNA here is from genome assembly GCF_964106915.1 of Podarcis gaigeae. Lineage (NCBI taxonomy): Eukaryota > Metazoa > Chordata > Lepidosauria > Squamata > Lacertidae > Podarcis > Podarcis gaigeae. The sequence goes on along the minus strand of NC_139687.1, from coordinate 47,764,315 downwards.
GTTTTTTTTAAAAAAAAAAAAACCTGATGAAAATCCATCAGCTTTTTAGTGTGGATTCTCCCGTCAAACACTTTAATACGCACTTTTGACTAATGTACACATTTTTGCAAGCAATTTCCCCTAATATAACACAATTTTGTATGTTATTTTCATTAATATATTCATTTTAATGCACTTTCCTCCCCTAACATGTGCATTTTTGTAAATATTCTTTGTTTAGACACCTGCACTGAAAAATTTGGGTAAGTGTGAATTTGGAAATACAGCTGTGTTTCAGTTAGCATATTGTTTTGGAAAGTATGAATTTGAGAGGTTTAAATGTATACTGAAATGAATTTCTCCTCCTTCCCTCCCCGTAGGTAAGAAGGTAGGGGTGGTATTAAGAGCAGACTAAGTTTGGTAGAGCAGTTCCCCATTCATTCTAATGGACCACTGTTGCAATGGTCACCCTGCAGATTAATGGCTAAAAAGCAGAATCTGAACTGGGAACTTGCTGGATCACAGCTCACATTCTAGGACAATATATTTCCCCAGCTCAAAATCACCAAGTTACTTCTTTTAAAACCAAAAATTATTAAACCTGAATGGGACTGGCTGTAGATTTTACACAACTTGTAGGAGTCTATAATTTCCTTCTCATTATATTAGCTTATCTGTCTGTTTCACCAGAACCATCCCAATGCTGGAAAGAAGGCACATTCCACGTCAAAGTAGTGATTTTGCTAGGAGACAAGAACAGGGCAACAAACATCATTGACTATCCAAAGTCATTGCACATTCATTTCAGGGATATTTGACTCACTACCATGCCTGCAGACAAAGAAGACGAGAGAGGACAGTTGTACGAGGGCTAGGAAAGATTGGCTTCAATGGGGTGGCCCAGCATAATTGCATCTCTGTAAAAATTAGTGAAGGGTGATCATCCCACAATGCAAGGCTTTGGATGCTCTTCTAAACATGCAATTATCCCATCTCTCAAAGAACTGAGTGGGAGATTATCCTGCACCAGCAAGCATTAGTCCATGGAATCAATTATCAATGCTAGATGAACTTTGTACAGGGCAAACCATGGCAAGAAAAGTTATTGGCATCTGCCCCCCTCCCCGTTCCACTGCCCCATGACAACAGTGCCTTTGACCAGCCTGTCTTCTTCCTGACCTTCCAATCTACTGGTTTCCCCCTTTTTGTGCTGACTGTATATTTAAATAGTTGAGTGTGATCAATCCACACCAGCTACCATGTTCCTAAATTTCCAATCTGCTATGGAAGTCTGCCTCTGGTGGTCTCCACTGGAACTGAGGAAAGGACAATGCCTCTATGAGATGTATGAGCATCGTATTGCCAGGCTGCCCCAGATGACTCACCCATTCTAAGGTTCCTGACAGCGCCCACTGCAGAAGTCTCTCCTGGCCCACCAGGTCGCTGAGTGCAGCCAACCTATAAATTCCCCGCAATGTCTTGAGTTAGGATCATCACTATTTACATGTGGCTTTCCCAGTGTATCCTGCCAACCTAGCAGTTCGAAAGCATGTCAAGTGCAAGTAGATAAATAGGTACCACTCCAGCGGGAAGGTAAACGGCATTTCCGTTCGCTGCTCTGGTTTGCCAGAAGCGGCTTAGTCATGCTGGCCACATGACCCAGAAGCTGTCTGTGGACAAACGCCAGATCCCTTGGACAGTAAAGCGAAATGAGCGCCGCAACCCCAGAGTCGTTCACGACTGGTCTTAATGGTCAGGGGTCCCTTTACCCTTTACCTTTACCTTCCCGGTGTAAGTCATGCTCAAAGTGGTTCACAATGACTATTTTTATGTTATTGTTGGCATCTGTCTATCTCGGGAGACAATGGAGGAGTGCATCTTTGGTGCTGAGGTCAAACTGTTGCAAGGTGGCAGGAACGTTCTTTCCCAGAGTGACAGCGAGGGCTCCGAGGACAAAGGAGGGTGGCAGACAAAAAGAGATGGAGTCTGAAAAAAGTGAAATACCTAGGGGTGAATTTAACATCTAAGAATGTGAATTTATTTAAAGACAATTATGAAAAATGTTGGACAGAAGTTAAGAAAGATCTAGAAATATGGTCTAGGCTGAGACTTTCCTTGTTAGGCCGAATTGCTGTTATCAAGATGAATGTATTGCCTAGAATGTTATTCTTATTTCAGACCTTACAGATTCTAGACAAGATGGATTGCTTCAAGAGGTGGCAGAAAGATATATCTAAATTTGTCTGGCAGGGCAAAAAGCCCAGAATAAAATTTAAGATCGTAACTGATGCAAAAGATAGAGGGGGTTTTGCCCTGCCGGACTTAAGACTCTATTATGAATCAGCGGCTTTTTGCTGGTTGAAACACTGGCTACTCCTTGAAGACACAGACATTTTGGACTTAGAAGGGTATGATAATAACTTTGGTTGGCATGCATATCTATGGTATGACAAGGTAAAGGTGCATAAAGGCTTTAAAAACCATATTATTAGGAAAGCTTTGTATAATGTTTGGATTCGATATAAAGATTTGTTGGAAAGCAAAACCCCTAGGTGGCTGTCACCAATGGAAGCCAAGGCGGTGAAAAAATTAAACATGGAACCTAACTGGCCAAAATATTGTGAAATCCTAGAACAAGATGGTGAAAAGTTTAAACTCCAGAGTCATGAGAAGCTAAAGTTTAAAGTTCGAGATTGGTTACATTACTATCAGATAAATGAGACATTTAAGCAGGACAGGAAATTAGGATTTCAGAAGGAGAGGTCAAAGTTAGAAACAGAACTGCTAGAACCCAATACTAAGAATCTATCTAGAATGTATAACTTGCTGTTGAAATGGAATACACAGGAGGAAACAGTTAAATCAGCTATGATTAAATGGGCACAGGATATCGGTCATGACATTATGTTTGCTGACTGGGAACAGTTATGGACCACCGGTATTAAGTTTACGGCATGTAGTGCCTTAAAAGAGAACATAATGAAAATGATCTATAGGTGGTACATGACCCCAGCCAAGCTTGCAAAAATCTATCATTTGCCCAATAATAAATGTTGGAAATGTAATGAGTCTGAAGGTACCTTCTATCTTCTCTGGTGGACCTGCCCAAAGATCAAAGCCTTTGGGGAAATGATCTATAATGAAATTAAAAAAGTCCTTAAGTGGACATTTATAAAGAAACCGGAGGCTTTTCTCTTGGGCATGGTCGGCCAGTTGGTGCCAAGGAAGGATAGGACTTTTTTTATGTATGCAACCACAGCAGCAAGGATCCTGTTGGCAAAGTATTGGAAGATGCGAGAACTACCTACTCTGGAAGAATGGCAGACAAAGGTGATTGACTTTATGGGACTGGCAGAGATGACCGGCAGAATCCGCGACCAGGGGAAAGAGACAGTGGAAGAGGACTGGAAGAAATTTAAAATATATCTTTAAAATTATTGTAAAATTGAGGACTGACAGGATGTCTAGGGGTAAGAAATAGAGAATTACAGCTGAAAACATTAACATTAAGTAAATTTAAAGAAAACTACTAGAGAAATTGACTGAAGGGTTGCTAAAGAGTTGTAAAACAAGGATGCAGTGAAAGGGAGGTATGGGGAAGTCATGTTTTAAATGTTTTTATATGTTTTTGTTTTGTGTTTTGTTTGTCTTTTTGTTAAAAAACCAATAAAAATTATTATAATAAAAAAACAAAAAACAAAAAGAGATGGAGTCTTGCTTTCTTCACATGCATAGAGTGTGAAGCGAGCCTCTCCTTTTCCTGGAATGCAGGTCATAAATTTCCAGGACAGCATAAAGCAGGCAGAGGGGCCACAGCTCTCAGACATGCTGTCTGGGGAGGAGGGGCAAACTGGGCAATCTGCTCCTGAGTCTCCTCCTACTAGGAGGATGGGCAGAGTCCAGGCTTGGTGTCAAGCCCACAGAAGGAGGAGCATCCAATGGCATATATCCTGTTGGAAAAGAGCCCACCCTCCAGTGGGCTCAACTGACCCATCGAGTGATGAAGACTGAGCTGTGTGCTTGGACTGAGCTACTGTGTAAATATCGATAAATCTGAACATTATAAAAGTGCCAGCTTGCCGTCTCTTGGTGTGAGAGGGAGACTGTAAATCCTGACACAAGGTTGCAGCGCCTGCTGTGGCTGTAGAGACTGACACAGGAAAGACGTGTTTTCTTTTCTTGCTGCTGTTTGTGCTGCTGCAGATACACCATGGCGTCTCTTCTGTCCTCCCTTTGGTTACAAGTGTAATTACAAGAATATGAGAGACGGCATGGGAGGGCTGCAATGCATTTGCTTTCCATGGAAAAAGGTCCCAGGTAGGTCCACTAGGTAGGGCTGGAAATATTTCTGGCCTGAAACCCTTGAGAGCTGTGCAGACAATACTGAGCTACATGTAGCACTGGTCTGCCTTCCTGCTACTAAAACACAGGTATAGTTCTGTGAAATAATTGTGACATCTGCTCTAGTCTAATATAATTAAATTTATGCTCGGTTTATGCACACACAAACATGCCAACATGCTAAATGTATTTATTATTGAACCTGTCTGGATGATTTCACATGCAAGACTCCCAGCATGCCTTCAAAAGAAAGCCCCCCCAAATAACTATGCAGTGCCCTGCAAACACTTTTTCTATTTACACAGCTGCTCTGCTGCCGAACGAGAAGCAAGTTATTCTGCTTTAAAAAAGAAAATAATCATAATGGAATTTCCCGTGCTGTTTTTGAACACCGCTGTGCATCCTGAGCGTGGGGCTCTCGGCAGGAAGTAGTTCATGGGCATTTCGGAGGAAAAGGAAAAGAAAGCAAGCCCTTTCATTGTGCTGTGTTAAAGGTGCCCGAATGGAGCGACGAGTTCTGAGAACTGCAGGGCTGTGGGAGAGTTGTTTTAATGGAGCAATATCCCACTGCAGGCAGTGAATGCCCTTGCAGCCTCTGGGGTGCTTATCTCAAGCACTCGACCGAATGGAAGAGTTCTAAAATGACTTGGAGGGCTTAGAAAACGGTTCAGAAATGTAAAAGAAATTTCAGGAAAAGGAACTCAAAGACCTTTTAGGAGAGGAAGACAGGGCCCTGCCTTAGTCTATCTGGCTCAGTGGTGTTTCCACTGACTGGCAGCAGTTATGGTTTCAGGAAGGGAACACTCCCAGCTCTCCATAAAGATGCTAGGGACTGAGGATGGGAATTTCTGCAGGTGAAGCCAATGTACTGACCCTGATCTAGGGCCCTCCCCACTGTGAATGTCCTGCGCACTTCATGGCATTGCTACTGTTTCAAGAGTTTACAACATCCTTCTGAAAAATGACAGTTACAGATCTGACCAGGCAAATCAAGCGCTGTGGAAATGCACCAGCAAACGATGGCCCAGCTATTTAGTCATTTGTTTATTTCGTGAAGTTTAAATCCTACCTGATTGTTAGAGAAAAAGAAAGCCTCAAAGCATTTTACAAACAGAATAAACCATGTAAGTATTGGTAAACAGAGTCAAACACAAATATTTACTATAAAACTTACAAAAAAATAATTAAAATCAAGGGAAGACTTAATATCTGGGTAGGCTTGTCTAATACTTTGGCCACCTCATGAGAAGAGAAGACTCCCTGGACAAGACCCTGATGTTGGGGAAGATGGAGGGCACAAGGAGAAGGGGACGACAGAGGATGAGACGGTTGGACAGTGTTCTTGAAGCCACCAGCATGAGTTTGACCCAACTGCGGGAGGCAGTGGAAGACAGGAGTGCCTGGTGTCCATGGGGTCACGAAGAGTCGGACGCGACTAAACGACAACCAGAAATGTTTTCAGTGGGTGCTGAAATGAATACAGTGATGGTACCTGCCTGATGTCAATAGGCAGGGAGATCTAAAGTCTGGGTGCTGCCACACTAAAAGATCAATTTCCTACAAATGCAGAACAAGTATTATATAGTGCCAGTTCCATAGATCAAAGCGGTCTGGTGGGGATATATGGAGTAAGACGATCTCACTGGGGTGAGGGAGAGAAAAAACCCAAAGGGAGAGGGTGTTTAGACTGGGGATAAGCCATGGGAAATTACAAGATCTTGTAATAGCACTACACATGTGTCTGGAGATCATTTGAATGGAGTGGATCAGAAAGGTACAGCAACAAAAAATGTGAAGAATCCAGAGAAAACCATGTGTTTTATTCACTTGTTTATTAGACTTATATACCGTGCTTCATCACAATATCCAAGGGCAGTTCACAAGACTAGAACAAAGTCTGGTGGGCATTGGGGTGGTCTGAAACAATGGCCAAGCCACAGGCAGGCTCCCAAATAGGAGTTCACAGCGACTTTGCTCCTCCCTGCTTGATGATTTCTGTAGAATTTTGGGAGTGCAGGGATTGTCGTCTAGAAAGATAAGCATGACAAAAACCCTTGCATCCCACCCATGAGAATTTCACCAGCACCTTGTGATGACCCTTGTAACCATTTTCTTTTCTCAGCAAAAGAGAATTTTTCAGCACAGTGGGAATGCAGGATGAATAAATCAAATGAAATATGGTTTCCCTTTGGTATGCCCAAATGTCCTTCCCTCAACAGTGTGAGAGGGATGAAGATCTTTAAAAATCCCTTCCCATGGACACAAGTGTCCCTGTGACTCTGGAGAGGCTGAGTTGGTGACTCTTGGTCTCCTCTGCTCCTTTCATTGAGATCTGCATAAATCTCCTAAATCTGATAGGCAATTCAGATGTCTTTTATGTCCTCCTACTTCTCTCAGATCAAATTTGCATCTATCACCCTCAGGGTGTCCAAGAACTTTGCTGCAGCAAGCAAAAGAAACTAACCTTTGACATTTTTTAACCTTCCTCTTTGGAGTTTGTACCATGACTGTAATTTTTTTAACGCTGGTGCCCATTTTACTTTATTCTACACTACTTCCATTCATTTAATCCATTTTTAAAACTTTACTATACACATCTGGACAATGTGCTTTGTGTGTTTCTTATCCCAGTTTCCTAATGCCAGCCCTTGATTTGATGTTTATGTACATGCACACAGGTACATATACTCTCAGCGCGCAATGGCTGCATCCACATGGGGGACCACTTGTTCACAACACTCGGCCACGTGAGCTGTCAGCCTGGCTTCTCCAACATCCTTGTACCAGAGCAAGAGTGCAATAAGGTAGTGGTTTCCAACTGGTGGTCCACAGGCCCCAGGGGGTCCATATAACCCACCCAAGAGGTCCGTGGCACCATTCAAATAACAAAAACTACCATAAAAAGGTAAAGGGACCCCTGACCATTAGGTCCAGTCGTGACCGGCTCTGGGGTTGCGGCGCTCATCTCACTTTATTGGCCGAGGGAGCCGGAGTATAGCTTCCGGGTCATGTGGCCAGCAAGACTAAGCCGCTTCTGGCGAACCAGAGCAGCACACGGAAATGCCGTTTACCTTCCCGCTGGAGTGGTACCCATTTATCTACTTGCACTTTGACGTGCTTTTGAACTGTTAGGTTGGCAGGAGCTGGGACTGAGCAACGGGAGCTCACCCCATCACAGGGATTTGAACCTCCGACCTTCTGATTGGCAAGTCCTAGGCTCTGTGGTTTAACCCAGAGCGCCACCCGTGTCCCTAAAAACTACCATAGAGATATCAAAATTTTCAAAAGTAGGGGATCTATGGCTTGGCTTTTGGAAATTTGGAGCTACTGCAGTGAGGGCTTTTCTATATGACTACTAGGCTAGCAGTCCACCCATCCACAGGTACGCAGCTTTTGCACATCAGTTCTTTGAAAGAAATTCAAAGCAAACTTCATTTGCATCTCAATGCAATCATTTCAGACTCACTTGCGGTGCAGCAGAGCTTCATCGGCAAAACAATGGTTGGGAAACTTTCTCCTGAAGTCAAGAAGCAAACCCACAAAAGGGTTCCTCCACACATCTAACTGATGCTTGGCTCTGGCTGTTGCCACCCACGCAATCCCAGGCATGGGGGTCACATGGAACAAAGGAATCGAGACCGTGCATGAAAGCTGGACATTTCCCATTGATGAGAACTTGCTGGAGGTGAGGAACCCTAGTTCATCCTCTGCTTGCTGACTCATTCAATAACCAGCCTGATGCAGAGGAAATGCTTGTCTCCCCTCTGGCAACTGCTTCTTCCTCCATATGTAGGCCTATCTCCTTGTTAATGATGTTGAATTCTGGTTCTAAAGAAAGGAAAGAGAAACCTGAGTCATATGAATGGCTGCTTTCAATGGGCGGGGAGGGGGAATTTCCCAGCGTATGGAATGGAGTGAGTCCGGAATACGGCTCAATGGGATTCACTCAAAGATCACTTGCCAACACATCACAAGTTTTCAGCTAACACTGGGTGGCAGACAGGACTGGATGGAGACGGGGGTTTTCTGGAGCCAAGCTTTCATAGAACACTTTTAATGAGCTTGTCTCTTGTTTCCCCTGGATTGCTTTGCCTTTTAAATTCTGTTTTCTAAGGTGCCTGTCTCATCTCTCATAGGCTCTTTTCAATTTTAGTACATTAAGCAGACTAAGGGCTATTTTGCATTTCGCTCCTAAGAACGGGATGTCGCCATGTCAAGAAGATTTGGCACCGCTTCCTTTTAGCACGACTAAGAACTTTTTTCCCCATTTCCAGTATAAAATGTAGGCATGTTCTGCTTCTTCCTTAGAGTTTACGTACTTAATTTCACTATTGCTATGCTGGAAGAAGGCATGCATTTCACTGAAGCATCTCTGATGGTGTATTTTTAGCCAGTTTCCCTGGGAAGAGGCTTCCACAGATGGGAAACCAAGTGCAGGTCAGTTCTGTTTCCAGCGCTGCTGTCTACCAGTTCCATTTGGTATGCCAGCTGAGACCCTACCTACCTGTCTCACCAGAGTGGTACATGTTCTGGTTATCTCCCACTTGGACAAATGCAATGTGCTCTACATGGGGCTACCTTTGAAGGTGACTCGGAAACTACAATTAATCCAGAATGCAGCTGCCAGACTGGTGACTGGGAGCAGGGGCTGGGACCATATAACACTGGTCCTAAAAGACCTACACTGGCTCCCAGTATGTTTCTGAGCACAATTCAAAGTGTTGGTGCTGACCTTTAAAGCCCTAAATGGCCGATATACCTGAAGGAGCATCTCCACCCCCATCACTCAGCCCAGACACCAGTTCTGAAGGCTTCCTGGCTGTTCCCTCAATTGTGAGAAGTGAAGTTACAGGGAACCAGGCAGAGGGTGTTCTTGGTAGTGGCACCTGCCCTGCGGAACGCCCTCCCATCAGATGTCAAAGAGATAAACAATTATACGACCTTCCATAGATATCTGAAGGCTGTCATGTTTCAGGAAGCGTTTAATGTCTGATGTTTTCTAGTGTTTATATTCTGTTGGAAGCCACCCAGAGTGGCAGGGGCAACTGAGTCAGATGAGTGAGGTACAAGTATGTAAGTAAGTAAGTACGTAAGTAGATAAGTAAATGATGATGATGATGATGTCATCCAAGATCTTGCTGTCCTGTAGGCTAGCCTACCAGGTCCATGAAAGAATTATTTTCCTCCCTTATCATAACAAGAATATTTTCTAAAAGTCTGCCTACCACATATTCTGGATGCATACTTGCCAAGGATAATCTAAAGCAATGTGATATTTTATAGAAAACCACATAATGGAGTGGCTTGTAATGACCTCAGCCATTGTGACCAGGCTATGTGTATACATGCAGTTTGCATACACAGCATGTAAGACTTTCTGGCATCCTGTTTTCAAAACCTGAAGCTGCATTTTCCCTTTCTACCAAATCTGCATATTTTCTCAGAGCTCGTTTCTTTCACCACAATAGACAATATCTCCCCTCCTGCCAAAGAAATGTCCAAATGCTAAAGAGTAGCTATAACAGTCATTACTACAACAGCAACTTTGAGCTACGAGCACTCTTAAATTAGAATTATTGCTGCAAATGATTTGTATATGTCTTGATTGCTGTGATTACTGATTCTGTGACCATAAACGTGTATTTTTGCAAATTCATGCTAACATCAGGCATACAATACATAACATACAATGAACTTTTTCCCTTTTTGGCTGAGTAGTTTAAATGACTTGTGTCCTTTACATACACAACATTGTCGCTGCTCAAAAAAACAAAATGCATTCATGAAGAATCTGAGTCCCACTCCACCACTCTAACTAGTTCACACCATTACATGCATAAACTGCAATTCTCAACAGATTTGTCTCAAATTTGTCCACCTTGTGCCACAGTCAACATGCTGGTATTCCACACCAAACTTGAGATCAGTTGGCCACATCATCTGGGCATGGTAAACAATTAGAGGTTATTGGGTGTGTGTGTGGGTGTGTGTGGGTGTGTTCAAATGGTGCCTCTAAAGCACAGGGATGGGCCCTGCAGATGGTGTTGGACTACAACTCCCATCATTCCTAAGCATTACCCATGCTGGCTGGGGATGAAGGGAGTTGGAGTCCAGCGACATCTAGAGTGTTACTGGTTCATCATCCCTGTTCCCACAGATTTTCAATGGGTTGCATACTTCCAATTTCAATTATGACTGCTAGTGAAAAGTACTGTTTGCTAGCTTCCTAGTCTAAAATCATTCCATCTATTGGTAAATTCATGTGGCACTTTCTGATTTTGCAGTCCATTCAGATCGCTTCCTAAATCCTCCATAGTTTACCATCTTATCTGTAACGCACCAGCACCTTTGCAAATGACTTTGTCAACAAACATTGTTAAAGAAATCAGTAAATAATGCCAATGCCAGATTTTTAAAAATTGATCTTATCAGCCAATACTGTCAGTGATGCTGTCAGGGATGGTGTATAGGGAGATTTGTAATGTTTGATGTTGATGTTTTACTGTGTTTGATTTGGTTCGCCAGATACTCCATTCCTTTCCCACCCATGCCCAGCCCAATACATTTTGCTGCCTGAGCCTGAGACATTCTATATACACAAAATTCTATATACAGAGGCCAACTGGGCTAGCCATTTAATCTGACTTCAACACTAACATAGCAGCACATATGAGGCTTGCCTTTGCCATGCAGAGCTATCTGCATGGTACACACACTTTGCTGTTGCCTGAGCTACCTCACTCTGCCTAACGATAGAGCTGGCCCCACACCTACCCCAGTTCTGATTCAGTTTGATTATTTTCTGGACAGACACTCAGGTTGCAATCCTGTGCCCTTACCTGGGGTGAACCTTACTGAACTTCTAAGTAGGCATATCTAGGGTTGTTTTGTCAGTGTCTTTTGGCCACTAGGCAAATTGGAAAAGGTTTGGAAAAGGGCAATCAAAATGATCACCTTCCCTATAAGGAAAGCTTACAATATTTCAGGCTTTTTGAGTTTAGAAATGATAGAGGCGTACACAATTACTTCTCCGTATCCACTTTCTTTACTTCATGCATAATGTTCTCCTATAAGACGCAGGGACATGCAGTGAAGCTGAAGTATGGAAGATTCAGGGCAGACAAAATAAATTAATTCTTAACGCAGTGCATACTGCTTTGGGGGTTTTGCTTTTGTTTTACTGTCAAGTGGTATATAAACATTATGAAATAAATAAATAAAATAGTAAAACTATGACATTTGCTCTCACAAGGGGTAGTAATGGCCCCCAACATAGCTTAAACAGATTTAAAGATTTCCATTTACTGAGAGAAACCTTCTTCCCTCTTTTACCTTCATTGACTCTGCCCATTAACTATGTTGCCATCCTCTTGACTTTTGTGCTACCTTTCCTGATCTGCAATATACATTCTTCCATTATTGCAAACAACAAAACTCTGGTTATATGTCTACTGCTATTTTAGGATTCATTCTACTGCTATTTGCTAGTTAGGTAAAGGTAAAGGGACCCCTGACCATTAGGTCCAGTTGTGGGCCGACTCTAGGGTTGCGGTGCTCATCTCACTTTATTGGCTGAGGGAGCCAGTGTACAGCTTCCGGGTCATGTGGCCAGCATGACTAAGCCGCTTCTGGCGAACCAGAGCAGCACACGGAAACGCTGTTTACCTTCCCGCCAGAGTGGTACCTATTTATCTACTTGCACTTTGACATGCTTTCGAACTGCTAGGTTGGCAGGAGCAGGGACCGAGCAATGGGAGCTCACCCCGTCACGGGGATTCAAACTGCCGACCTTCTGATCGGCAAGTCCTAGGCTCTGTGGTTTAACCCACAGTACCACCCGCGTCCCTATTTGCTACTTAGCCTTTGGCTAAAACTGTGATACTCCAGAAACAAGCACTATGATTGTTATAGATCTTTAATTTGTGAACCACACTGAGAACTACGAGTGAAAGGGTGGCATGCAAATTTAATAAATGAAATTCAGGGCAGGTAAGGCTATCTCTCCATGGCTCCTAGCCACAATGGCTATACTCTGCCTCCATGATTGGGGACAGTATGTTTCTGAATACCAGTTGCCAGAAACTGCAGAAAGGGCGAGTGCTGGTGCCTATTGGATTCCCATAAATATCTGGTTGGCCACTGTGAGAACAGGATACTTATCCAGATGAGCCATTGACCAGATCCATCAGAACTAGTCTTATGTTCTTACATAAAGCACTCTTATATCACTTTAGCAGTCGTGGAGAAGCCCGGGAACTGTAGTTTGTGATGAATGTTGGGAAATATAGCGCTCTGAAGTCAGCACTCTTAACAAACCACAGTTCCCAAGATTCTTTGGGGGGAAGCAATGACTTCTTAAGTGATATAAGAGTGCTTTAAATGTATGGTATGGACGTGACCTCAGGGAAGAAGTTTGCAGTTATAGAGGTATGCATTTTTTCCCCATGACTCAGAGAGTAAAAATAAATATGGAAATGTCTTATGAGTGGCCTGAAGGAGCCACCAGCATTCCTCTTAAACTTTGTGCAACGTCTCGCTCGGCATCTTAAAATGCGCTCGTTCTTTGGAAGCCTGCATCCTGGGTGCGCAGTAAATTACAGTAAAGCAAAAGAGAAACTTCGAAGCAGCTGTCCTTTCCCTCGTTACCTTTCACGCCTTCTCAAGCGCTGAAAGTTTCGGCTCGGCTTGAATTTACTTCGGGAGGCTTTTAAAAGAAGAAAACGTTGACAGAACAAGCCCTGTCTTGAATGCAGCGTAACGACGAGTCACGGGAGAGGGCAGGGAGACTGAAATGAAGAAGATCCGTCTGTGCTTCTGTTGACTTTTCCCTTGTCCTAGTCCTGCTCACTCCTGAGAAATCGCAGACAGGTTCCTCGCCCTCTGGGGCAGCTTTCACAGAGCACTGATTTCACACGCACACACAAATAAAAATACCAACACGTTTCCTGACCTCCTACAGGAAGCTTTGAAAAGAGAGCTCACACTTGCACCACTATTTATTAATTATTATTGTTGTTGTTGCTGTTGTTGTTGTTATTGTCATTATTATTATTATTATTAATCCTAAAAGGATAGATGCATATATATATAATGCTGCATAACGCTATCTGGAGACCCAGAAATCTCGTTTGGCAAGGCGACGAAGGAAAGAGGAGAGGCTTGCGCGCTCGCCATTCTCTCCCGGGTCCAGAGTTTGCATTTCCAAGGAAGCTGAACTGACAAAGCGTGAAAGTGGCCTAAAAGTGGGGCGGGGGGCGCACAAAGGAAAGCCACCCCGACTGCGGAGCGCGGAGGCTCATCAGTATTCGCCAGGCTCGCCTCCCAGCGCCCCTCGGCGCCGCCGCCGCCTGCGCGCACACAGATTTGCCTGGCGCGGCTCCTCCCCTTTCCTTTACTTGCTGCGCTTCTAAGTTGCCTCCGGCAGAGTCCCAGCCTGCGCCCCCGGCCCACCTTCTCGCTCCCGCTTCCCCGGACAGCTTCCGACCCTCCCCTCGTGGACTCCGCTCGATCCGGAGGGAATCTCGCCTCTTGCCTCCCGCCCGCTTCGCTCGGAGTCTGGAAAGGTGAGCGCGCGCTCTCGATCCCGAATTGTAAGGTTGCAAAGGGGTCGTGTAGTCCGAAGCCCCTTTAGGTGCGGGGATCTTTTGCGCGACGTGGGGCTCGAACCCGCGACCCAGAGGTTAAGAGTCTCGCGGTGCTATCTCTTCTCCAGTTGCATATGCCTTCCTCTCCCCTTAGCACCCCCCCCCCCGGTCCTTTCCTGCCTCAGTGGATGCTGTCTTCCTTTGGGGTACTCCTTGCACCCTGGGTATCGATACGGACAGGTTGGGGGGGGCTCCTGATTTGGGAGATGCGGGAGAAGAGCGACTGTTTCTTTAACAGCCTAATAACCTGTGAAGTGTAGCCTTGGAAAGGTAAGTTCCCCGAAGTTCAGTGGGACCTGTTTCCCAAAAAAGGTGTATAGGGTTGCAGCTCTGGTTAAAAAAATAAACACCTTACAAATAGTTCTGCACAGGGTTTCCCCGCCCCAAAACGATATCTTTCCATAACCAGCTGACAGTGGGAAACTTTAATTTGTTCTAAATAATGCAGAAATTAATATTTCAATGCGGCTGAGAGGATGAATGTTTCAGCGGGTACTTGTCAGAAACTTTATTAAAACTTCTATGGTTTGCGGTAGCTGGGAACCAGCAGCTACTAGAGATCTTAAGCAGTTGATACAATTGGAAAATCATGTTGTCTGTGCCCAGCTTCTCATCATTTCTAATCTTTTGTGAGTCAGCCTCATAACTTTTGCAGTGAGAGACGCGAACAGCTGTCTTAAATACTATGACCAAACGTGGAAGGTGAAGTTGGATTTAAGTCAAAGGTTAAAAAAACAAACCAATCACGCACACCTTTAGAATCAGGTGTTTGATGTGTGGGCCGCAGTACAGCAAAATATTAGTATTTGTGAGTGTAAATGTGTAATAAGCAAGCAGTGTCCCTCTAATAGGGGTTTAAACTCTAATTTGTCCTGTTTTGAGTTGATATGCAGACTCCAGCATACCTGTGGGTGGGAAAATGTCTAAGAGCAACCTTCTTAAATGAATGGATTGCATGCTTTTGTTTGGTGTCATGTACAAGATAATGCAAATTACTCATATACTGTCAGCAGAGAACTAAAAATGATTTGCACAAAAGCTGTGAAATTTGGCTAAAGTGTGGTATGATTCCCCCCAATAAACAATAATAAGTAATTTGATCTGAAATAAATAGATTTTTAAAGCAACCATAAGATATCCTGACGCAACGCAGCTAAATTTAAGTCCTATTGATTTTAGTGGGGGTGCTAAACCAGTTCTTTAATCTAAGCACTGGAACTTTGAGGATGCATTAATATGCTGCTTAGCTGAGCTCCAATGAACACAGTGCAGTTCATATCTGAATAAACACACATACCGTTGTGCCCTAAAATAGCTGGATTGTGTCCGGGCCCCTCTTCATACAAGTGACTCTATTCTGCTATGTTGTGATGTACCGGTAAATTATTCGATATTGACTACAATGCCTTTCTTATTATTGTTATTATTTGTTTGTTTTTTAAAAAAATGTTTGCATAAAAGAGTTGAAAGTTGGGTTTCTACTGCATGGTTTTGAAGGCAGTTATTGAAAACTCGGCTTTCTCAATCTCTCTCTCTCTCTCTCTTTTAGGATTTTTGTTGTCACTGATCAAGGAAAAGGAGTTTTCACACACACTCTCCCCACCACAGAGATTTTAACAGCAGCAAATCTATAAAGTAGAGGCGTTGTGAGCTATAGATGACTAAAAGTAACGGTGAAGACACGAGGTCAGGCAACAGGATGGAGCGCATTCAGCAAGGAGTCCGGAAACGTACTCTCCTGGCAAAGAAGAAAGTGCAGAGCATCACAAAGGATGATGTCAAAAGTTACTTACTGAGGAATTTTTTTGTGCTCTTCACCATCATTGCTGTCATTGTCGGTGAGTAATTTTGACTGAGGCAACAAATCTTGAAAAAACATCACTTGGACAGAGCGGTTGCTGTTGTCCACTTTCTTCCCCGTTGAGAAGAACTTGCCGGCTTGGAAAGTTTTCTATCCAAACACTCTGGGTTGTTCAGGCGTTGGTGAAAGTTTCCCTGTTGATGGTCAGGTTTGCAGTTCTGACTGCAGCTGCACTGCTCCGTGTTTTAAATCAGTAGAGCTCAAAGGGGGTTAAATCAGAAGGAAAATGGTTGAGTTATTTTACTGATTCCTAAAAAAAAAAAGCCCTTAATTAGAAGCAGCTTTTTATGAGCCCTTAATCCGTCTTAACAATTAAAGAAAATTGGCTACCGCCTCAGCGCAATTTCCCAAGGGTGTGTTTCTCTTACGTATTTATTTACTATATTTTTATCCTGCTTCTCAGACCTTTTCAGACAACTATTGTCTCCCCAAGCAGCTCACTTCAATAAAAAGAGAGTGGAAGAGGCCAGCCATCAGACTTACAATCTAAAAAGGCAGGACTCAAAAGGGAAGAGGAGTAAAGGGAAAGAAAGGTAGAGGAGAGGAAATCAGTTACTTGAGGCCAGAACGAAGTGTTGAGTTATAAGCATTTGTTATACCCTGTTTGGGTCAGGCTGATCTACTTTGCTGGTGTTCATGCTTAAATTCCAGTTGGTAGCTCTTAGAGCAAAGTTTCCAGTGTCTCTTCATTTTGAACAAAGTCAAGATCCAAAAATGAGAACATAACAGCCTCAATATTAAGCTATTTCCCCCCTCACAGTTAAAGAATTACAGCCACACAGCCAAGGTCAGAAGTTTATGGTTTGTTTGGTTTTGGGGTTTTTTTTAGCAATCTGTGTGTTACTCATGCAATTCAGTAGCTATTAAGATATATATACCTGCACAATGGTTATGGAAGGTAACCTGATTGGGTTTTGTTTACAAAGCCGATTAGGGCAATGTTTGCACTTTTTATATATTTTGAATATCTCCGGTGAGATGAAAGAAAAAAGTTGGCTTGAGAATTTTCCTTGCTGTGTTTACAATCCACCCAAATATATATATATATATATATATATATATATATATATATATATATATATATATATGTATATATATAACCTTCAGATATATATATATATATATATATATATATATATATAATATAAAAATTTTAAAAAACCTTCAGATAAGAATTTATAGTGGCCTGAATCCATAGAACTGTGTGGTCACTAGTTTTACAAGGCAAGGAGACTTTGGGCTGGTAGTCCCCATTTGCCTCATGGCAAATCTCTTTTTGAAACATTAAAAAGATACAGCGTTCTCATCCACCATTCAAATGAAAAACCATTTTGATCCCACCAGGCCCGTCCAACTCCTTAGGCACGCCTAAAGTAGCTCTCTGAGCCATCACTGTCGGGTTCCTTTTGTGAGAAAATATTTTTATAGGAAGAAAAGAATTCACGAAAGTGTGGTGTGTATGAAAATATTTGATTTCTGGGGTTCTGCTTTCTGCAAACAAAAATCATTTGCACTCTGGAGAGTCGCATTCTTTATTTTGGAGAGTATCAGGTGTTGGCTATTATTAAAAGCAAGACAGAAAGGCTGCCGAATACAGCGAAAGAGGCTGACCCAGCTTGCTTCCCAAACCTCTGCAAAGATTGCACATCACGGATATATTCCTGTGGGAATTTCACAAGGATATTAATAGGGGTGTCTGGTTCAGTGAGAAGACGCACAGAATCCTGGACCACTTTCCCAAAGTTTGCACTACGTGCAGATTGTGTCCCAAGCTTTCCACCCTTTTCGTCATTACATTTTAATGGCCCAGTTGGGTGTGAACCAATGCAGTTGGGCTTCCAAGCGAAAACGTCTAGTTAATTTATGCCACGATTCGTCTTAAGAAACAAATTGGACTCCCAAGAGGAAGCCTATGTCTTCGAGGGAGGATGTGGTACTTCAAGAAAAAGTAAAGCTAAAAACCTCTGACCCTGAACCTGTCTCACAAACCGATTAGAGTTAATATAATGTATTTGGACTTCAAAAAAGTTTTCAACAAGGACCCCTGAGTAAGCTTAGCAATTAAGGAAAAAGAGGAGAGGTCCTCCTCCTGTGGATCAGGAATTGGTTAAGCAGGAAGCAGGGAGTGGGAATGAATTGACATTTCTCTGAACGAAGGGACGTAGAAAAATTAGTACCCCCAAGGATGGGTATTGGAACTTGTTCTTTTAACTTGTTCGTGAATGACTTAAGAGTTCCACGCTGGGAATAATTAGAAAAAGGAATTTAAAATAAAACTACTGATATCGTAATGTTGTTATACAAATGTATGGTGTGGCTGCACTAGGAATACTATTTATAATTCTGGTCACCTCACCGCAAAAAGGATATTGTAGAGTTGGGAAAGGATCAGAAATGGGCAACCAAAATGGTCAAGGGGATAGGGTGACTCCCCTAGATTGCAGTGTGTGTGACGTTTTGATTTGGTTTAGAGAAAAGGAAAGTAAGAGGGGTCATGAAAGAAGTTTATAAAAAGGATGCATAACATGGAGAAAATAGGGGGGGTTATCCCATTCATAAGACTAGAAGAGGCACGTCCAACAGGTAGATCGTGATCTACCAGTAGATCACTGGACATCTTTGGTAGATCACTGGTAGATCACTGGCTCCCCTCAAATAACTTTGACCTGAACCCCACAAAAACAGGGCTTCCCCGCCTAAGAAGAGCTAAACAACTTTGACCCGAACCCCGCAAAAGGGAGTAGATCACTGCTAGTTTTTAACTGTGAGTAGATTACAGTTTCTTGGGAGTTGGCTACCTCTTCTCTAGAACATAGACATCCAC
This sequence comes from Podarcis gaigeae, assembly GCF_964106915.1. Taxonomy (NCBI): domain Eukaryota; kingdom Metazoa; phylum Chordata; class Lepidosauria; order Squamata; family Lacertidae; genus Podarcis; species Podarcis gaigeae. Next base: position 47,745,666 of record NC_139687.1, on the reverse strand, counting down.
TGAGGCTGATCATTGGAAGATTCAGCACAAATTAAATGAATACTTCTTCATGTGGTGCATAGTTAAACTATGAAACTTGTTCCCACAGGAGGCCGTGGTAGCTACCAACTTAGATGGCTTTAAAAGGGTTCGGAAAATTTGTGGAGGTGGCAGCTATTGATAGCTACCAGCCATGATGGTTTTTCTCTGCTTCCATGGTTGGAGACAGTAATGTCATTGAATCCCAGTTGCTGGAAACAACAGGAGTGCAGAACGTTCTTGTGTTTGGGTCCCGTTCCCTGGTTTCCCACTGGCATCTGGTTTGCTACTATGGTAACAGGGTGCTAGACTAGATGGGCCATTGGCCTGAACCTGCAGTCTCTTCTTCTTGTACCTGGGAACGTGCCTCACTGAATTCAGTGGGGCTTGAATAGACCTATGTAAGGCTATTCTGCAAATAAGGTCTACAGGATGTCACTGTTTAAGAATTGGAAATGGAACCATCAGAATCCTAATTGTTTCTATGTGGATACACCTTTCATTAAAAAAAAATATTGGTGAGCAATTTTAAGAATTGCATTTCCCTCAGAATGCAAAGACTGTCTCACATGCCTTTCAGGAAATCTCTCTTCGGGCATTGAATAGGCTTAGATTTGCATGGTTTTAACAGATTCTCAATCTAGCACCATCATATATATATGCCCTTAGATTGGTCCCCATATAGAATCATAGACTAATGGATGGATATTATCTAACACACACACACTAACACTAACACACACACACATTTTGTTGTGGAACTCGAAGCAATCACAAAAATTGTCTGGAAATCTATGCCAAAAATTATTAAGAGTGGCTACAGAATTAGGGGTGATAGCTTCAATGGGCAAAACTTTCTGCATTATAAAAAGGAACCAAAAGGACAGGTGGATTCGCTTAAAGAAAGCCCTTTCATGCCCAGTTCCTCTAAGGATAACTTAGATTCACCTGCTGTGCACTCCCCCCCCCACCCAAAAAAAGAGAGATTCTGTAAGCTCTGTATGGGGTGTGGGATGAGCCGTTGTTTTCCCCAGAACCAAGCTGTAAGCTGAACATCAGAACCAACAGCTATTTTTGTTTGGTCGCAGTAAAACAGAAAGCGACATTGTACATGTTTGAGAAACCACTGGGAATGATTTCGTATGAGCTGCTTCCTGTCTTGTCAGTCATATTGGACAGCATGGAACCTTGAATTGCAGCATTCAAAGTTTTGATGTGCAATCTTTCTAGCGTGCTAACATATTCTGAAATGTCTATTACAGTTTGGAAATGAGCCTTTCTAGTGCCCCCCCCAAAAAAAACTGAATGATGTTGGTAGAATTGCAGGTCTTGGCATACAATCTCACAGAAACACTTCTTCAAATGGTTCACTGGAGGACTTAGTTTAAGTAACTTAACTTTGCGGGGCTGGATCCATACAGTAGCAGTGCCTATACAGTGATTTAACTTTTGAATTTTGCGGAAATCTTCCTCCTCTTTAAGAAAAAGAGAGGGAGAAAGAAGACGAGAAAAAGAATGTTTCTGATACAAGGACTTACGGTATTTGTTGAATTTATTTGTTTGTTGGAATTTCTATACCGCTTAATGTTTTAAAATACATGAGCAATGTGCATTTTAAAACCTGGAATTACGGTATATGCAAAATACAATACGGAAAAAGAGCAAAATATCTTCAACAGCATGGGCAACTATGGCAGGGAAAGCCTACATGAATAAGAAAGCTTGAAGCATAGGTCTAAAACATAGCAATGTAGACTCTGGCCAGACATCCATTCTATAAAATAGTGTAGTAAAGTCCAATCAGCAATATATGATAGTCTTAAGATGTTGATTTGCAGACTAATTTAGTTTGTTTCACTTGTAAAATATCTAATTTTGTACCATGGACGTTTTGTAAATGGATCAACCGCGCCAATTGCAATGCAATCTTACATTGTCATCTTCTGGAATCCTATGAGTTTGGGTTTTCTCTCTCTTTCTGCATGGATATTGTCTATTTTAATCAGGAATGCATCGAGCAAGAATGGGGGACCCACGGCCCATCAGGTGGTGTTAGACTCAGCTCCTATCAGCCTTAGATTTGTGGTCAGGGATGATGGAAGTTGGAGTCCAACAGCTTCTGTAGGGTCACAGGTTCTGTAACCTTGGTGCAGAGCATTGAGAATTCCTTTCTGAAAAGGAGAGCCTTTCCTACTGGTCATGATTCTTTGGGATGAAGGGATGAAAACTGGAAAGAAGTGGTGAGGGAAAGGATGGATATTTATACTTCACAGAGGAGCACTATTTCTAAATAGAGGGCTGAGCTTGAGTTAAGGGCACTTTGCACCGTCAGGCAAAACCAAAGAGGAGGAGACCTAATGGTTAACATCAGGATGAAAAGATTTTTCTCATATAAGGAATATTTTGGTGGGTTTCATAAATGCACAGTAAAATGGAAGCAAAGATGCCGTGTGTGATGAGCAATCTGAATTGTGAGTGCCAGCAGCATGATAACTATGTAAATATTCAGCCAGGCAATCCTCATTACAGCCACTGCTAATTCATGGTGACTAGCAGGATCAGTACAGTGGTACCTCTGGTTACATACTTAATTTGTTCTGGAGGTCCGTTCTTAACCTGAAAGTGTTCTTAACCTGAAGCACCACTTTAGCTAATGGGGCCTCCGGCTGCTGCCGCACCACCGCAGTGCTATTTATGTTCTCATCCTGAAGCAAAGTTCTTAACCCGAGGTACTATTTCTGGGTTAGCAGAGTCTGTAACCTAAAGCATATGTATCCTGAGGTACCACTGTATAGGGAAAAGTCTCATGTTCCTGTGGCTAGACCCAGCACCAAGCAGCAATGGTAGCATAGAACTTGAAGCACCTAAAGCAAGGGGCACTTCATTTTGCAGATGCTTTAAGGGATAGCAGTTCTGCTGTGATGAGGCTGTAGCTGCCACCTGTAATGATTCTTCTATCTTGTCTGGTTTAGCAGTGAACAACAGAATCATAGAATCGTAGAATTGGAAGGGACCCTGAGGATCATCTGGTCCAGCGGTTCTCAACCTGTGGGTCCCCAGATGTTGCTGGACTACAACTCCCATCATCCCTGAGCTCTGGCCCCACAGGTTGAGAAAGGCTGATCTAGTCCAACCCCTTGCAATGCTCAACTAAAGCATCCATGACAGATGGCCACCCAACCTCTGCTTAAAAAGGAAGGAATTCTGCCACCTTCCGAGGGAGTCCCAGCCAGCATGGCAATGGTCTGGGCAGATGGGATCCAATCGCATCTAGAGAGTCACGGGTTTCTCATCTATGCTCTAGCTAAAACTTTGCCATTTTACTCTTTCTTTGGACCAGGTAGTAATAAACTCCACCTACAATCAGTAAGAAATACCTCCTCCATTTTATAATCACTAACCTGCTGTGAGGCTAAGAGGCAGTGAGGGGCTCAAGGAGACCACATGAACTTTATGGCTGAACATAGATTTGGACATGGATTGCCTTGTGTGACACTATCATCTGCACCACATTGATTCTCTAAATTTTAATGCGCCATGATTCCTATAAATACCTCCCAGGTAGCCAGGTCAGTTTCGTCTCAACTTATCCAAGAGATGTTGCCTTTAGCAGCTCTTGTTTTGATTTACTGCTTACCTCGTCTCCAACCAGCTGACCTCCAACATAGTTTATTTTTGTTTACTCTGTATGGAGAAAGCTCTGACTTCAGTGTGAGACTTAAGTTTGGCATCATGTTTTGCTCAGATTTTAGCACCTGGTTTCACTCAGGGCTTTAGGCCTCAAAAGAACATTAGAACTGGTTACCTTTCTGGAACAATTTGCCTTAGCTCCAGTTTAACCAATTAGCACAGACTGATTGCAAGCTTAATTTAAGTACCTCCTTTTATCGTTTGTGAAAGGTTGAAAACTATTACAGCTGAACTAGAAGCATCAAGTTGTACATTCAGTTAACTTAGTATAACATTGTAATCCTTTGAGTTCTGTCTCTTGTGCCTTCTTCCTTTCCCTCTTGATGTACATTGCAAAGGCTCAATCCATTAAGGCTCCCCAGAACTTGTTGGACTCCTTCTCCCATCAGCCTCATTCAGCATGGTCAATGGTCAGGATTCATGGGCATTGGTCCAGTTTGGTGGGTACTTGAGGCTCCCAGGGGAAGCTGGCAATGCTGAGGTAAAGAAAAGAGTGTACAGAACCCTGGACAGCTCCAAGGGGCCCTACTAATGCAGCTACTGGAGATGATGTCCCTTGTGGGGCCAACCAGAACCTTATGTAGGCTGACCAGACCTGTCGTGTGCTAGGCTTTGCCTCCCTGAAAGAGCAGGCTGTCTGGTTGAAGAGTCATCACCTTATATTGCAGTCTATGGCTTCTGTGAAACTAGGGAAACAAATGTTCTGCAGGGGCTTTTCCTCTGAGTCAAGGTATGGTGGTAGAGATGTGTTCTCTGGGGCCCTGAATGAGGTGCTGGTGTTCTTCCCTCAAGGAAGATGCCTGAAACTTCTCCTCAACAGTCCCCACTATGCATGGCTGGGTCCCCAAGTCATTAGTCATGACAGAGTTCAAGTCCAGCAATATTTGGAGGGATACAAGTTCCCCATCAAGAGCTTGGACTAGCTTCCTTATGAAGAAACATTTGGGATGCTTCTTAGTTTAGGGGTGGCAACTACATCACTGAAGTTTATGACATTATGAAAATTCTGGAGTGAGTTTATTTGGTGGTTTAGAGGGAGGCAAAGAGGAAGAGCCCCTGCTTATGAAATGCACCAAAACTACAATATTTTTAGTACCAGCTCAAGACTTTCCTTTTCTCACAAGTATTTGATGTCACTGTCTTTTGTGCCAGCTATTTTTTTCAGATTTTGGTTTGGTTCTTTGGATGATGTTCCTAGCAGGGCATGGTTACATTTTTCTTTCCTTGTCTAGTTATTCTTCACATGGAATAACATACAGAACTGATCCCAAGATGGTGCTGTATTGCTAAATAAGACAGATTGTTCGAGATTGGGTTTTGACAGAGAACAGTCTTGCAATAGCTATTAGCTAGGAAAGTTAGCAAGATGTTAACAATCTTTGTATTACCTACTATCCAGAGGTATACTATCCTGTTTTTGTAATATACATATGATTACTGAATGCTGGAACAAACAGTAATAGAGAACAGTCATGTTAGGTTTCCAGGGGTATCATCTTGGCGACAGAGTGAGATGATAATTTAGCACCACCAGCAATTCTTATATTATTAGTTTCCACAGAAAGCCCTTCAATTGCCCTAATAAGGGGGGAATGTTTTATTGCAAGCTCATGCTTATTTGTGTGATACTTGACTTCATACAGTATATTTTGATTATTTTTCATAATGAATAAGAAGAATGCAATAGTTTGCTAATAGTGGCCTGGTTCACAACCACACCGTGGGTGGTCTTCAGGGCCATATCTTGGCTTTGCATGCTGTGGTTCCCTCTCTCATTTCCTGCTTCATGATAACTATAAATTGCCATGATGACTAGTAGGGCAAACTATGGGGTTTCTAAAATGCTGCTATCTTACTGGAACTCCCAGCAATCTCCTAACCAAAGTCTACACCCTCTTAGCTCCAGAAAAACAGTAGCCTATTGGGCGCTCCCAGATCATTCCCTGGGCTTTGAGCAAACTATTGTTATTATCAGAATTGGAAAGTCAGTTCAAATTGATATCCCATTCTCAAAACCAAGCTGTAGTTTGAAACCACCATAATTTTAAAAAATTGGGATGTCTTGTCAAGCTGTAGTTATTGCAAACCAAACTGGGAATTGGTGCATAAAAAAGCAGGAAAGAAAGGAGGGGGGGTTACACAAAAGCCTGAAGAACAGTCCGGGTAGACAAAGCTTGGTTTGGCCGCAACATCTGAAATTATCCACTGAATTGGATGTGTATGTTTATCAAAGGGAGTGAAAAGAATTGGGCAAAACTGAAATAAAACCAAGCTAAATCTTACTGCTATTGGACTTCCTTAAAGGATCTAAGTGGGTTATATGTGTAATAAATAAATGGCGCAAGGAGGAATTATATTATATTACCCTTTCATTCTCCCTGCATAGTGCACCTCTTTTAAATAGTTTATCCTTCCAGCCATAAATTGATCTTTCTCGTTAGTTTTTGTCCATGTTCTTCCAGCTGGTTTATTTTGGATAGAAAGCATCATTATTTCTACTAAGATAACACATCTCTGAAACTTCCCTGCACAAGAGGACATCATTTTGGATGACATATCAAAACGAATTCCATCTCAAGTTTGCATTGCTTTTAAGAACCACTCTTCCTTTTGCTTCCTGTCTCCCAGTGTATCCTACCTGTATCCTTTGGGTCTTATGAGAGTTCCAAAAATCTAGACCAGTCAGCTGCTAAATACATTTTATTGTGGTAAAATAACTATTTTAAATTATGTAGGACTGCTAGCTTTACTCATCATAATCAGTAGATTAACAAACTAAGCAATCCTACACAATGCTTTCTGGGAAGTAAGCCCTATTGAAGTTTGTGAGACTTACAAATCTAAGATTGTCCTGCACCGGTTTAACTGTTGTGAATTAGTGCCACAAATTTAAACAGATGCAGGACAACTCAAAGAGGCATGTATTTTTAAAAAATAAAAATCCAGACTGCAAAAACAAACAACAATAAACAAAATCGGCAGGGTTACATCTTGTAATTACTAACAGAAGGCAATGCATGTAACATATTTTTCATCTCTGTGTAGGTAAACATTTGTGTAACCTCCATTGGCAACTTGGACCTTTTCTGTATTCTTCATCATAATATTACAGTGTATACTTAGTCTCTTTTCCATCATTTGGAGAGAGGCTGTAATAAATGCTGCTGCATGTGTCCCTGATTTGCATGTGAGATAAAATCAAACTACACTATATGAAAATATAATATTTTATCTTTGCCTCCAGCTAATTTAAGTTGGTACATGATTATTTTTTTTCTGCCAGGGCTTTTTGCCACAGCTCACTGTACCAAGAAGACACTGTTAAAAGTTCTGCAGTTGCCCAATTTTGTGCTTATTACCCTGCAAGCAGCCATGTAGTCTTTGGGCTCAGATGTGTTGTTGAAATATGAAAGGAAAAAAAAAAACATTGAAAATAGCCTTCTGAGCTGTAGTTTTGGTTTCTTTGACTTTAAATTATATTCCCCTTTTCTTGGGTCAGAAAGAAAAGCTGGTTTTAGTTCATTGGATAGGTGGTAGACACCTAAAAGAGGGATCAGACAATGTGGTTCCTTCTATGTAATGTTGAACTACAACTCCCAGGCAGCATGGCCAGTAGCCAAAGATGATAAGGGTTTGTAGTCCAACAACATATGGAGGGCACCCTGTTGGTTACCTTGATCTAAATGTATATGAGGCTGTTCAGAGGTTTGGGCTAAAGTGTCACCAACAGATCACTAAAATGCAGGACTCCGTCATCACCTATTCATCTGAGTCAGATAAGATGATGGATGTGCTGAACGGGTGCCTGGAATCAGTAGTGGTCTGAATGATGGGGTAAGAAACTGAAGCAAAATACCAGTGTTGGAAATCCTGCCAATTGAGTGTTTTAATGGATCTGGATGGGGTTGCACTTCCCCTGAAAGACCAGGTTTGCAGCTTAGAAGGACTGCTAGCTCTGGCCCTTACTTTAGATGCCCAAGTGCTATCAGGGAAATGATTTTGCTTTCTCCAGCTCCAGACCCTCTTGTCACACTTACCCATGCCCTAGGTGAAGATTTGGCTGCTACGATGTATTGGGGCTCTCCTTGGAAACATCCCCGTGTGCAGAACATGGCTGCCACATAATTGATCGGCATGGGTAGCTTTCTGTTGTTAAAACAATGCTCACCGGTTTCCGGTTACCAGATTCAGTTCAAGGAGCTGATGTTAACATATAAAGTCCGATATGTCTTGTCACTTGAATCCATTGGCTCAGGTTGGGTTCTGTGTATTTTTATCGCCACAGTTGTGTTTCAGACAGTGTTGTATCGGGAAATAAATAAATGGCACCTACACCAAAATAGGGCTCAAATGCTAGACATTGCCTGCAACTTTGGAATATAAAGGGGCAAAGTTGACATGACATTTATCACATTGTTTAAAGGGGGAGGGAATCTTCCATGTCTTGGGCTCATGTTATCTGAAGGACTGCCCGTTCCAAACCTCCCTGTTCTTTAAAGTCTACCCCTGAGGCCCTGTTCTCAGTGCCATCACCATCACAGGTGAGGCAGGTATCAATCAGATATACCACAGAAACACTATATAGATATTTAACATTAATAATTATTTTTAAATGCTGTGTATGATTTGGAGAAAGCCAAGTACCTCCAAATGCCTTGTAAGGATCATGTTTGGTATTTTTAGAAAGAGTCAATTAATAAAACGTTGTGCCTGCTGGACCAAGTCTTTTGTGTGACCTCAGTCCTGTTTCCTCCTTCTCCGTCATGAAATTCCCTTCATGATCAAGCTTTTAAATTGTGCAAGTCCAGCAGACTCTGCACTGCAGACATTCAGCCGGAAGCCATGTTGGGCTGACATTGATAACAAGATGGAGGGTGGAGAATCGAGGAGCATCCCCCCCTACTTTTCACAAGTGGGTAGGGTTTTAGTAAGGTATTTGTGGCAGAGGGTAAGGTGCAAATAAGTGGGCTAGTAATGTTTGTGTGAATGTGGATGGGCGAGGGTTTTTTGTCATACAGTCTTGCTAATGATGCACAGCTCTGTTACTTTTTCCCCCCACCTGAGTTAGGAGAGGCAAGGCAACTTCTTGGTCAGTTTGTGGTTCCAGTAATAGACTGTATGAGGGCCAATGAGCTGAGACTGAATCCTGATAAGATGGTGGCCCTGTGAATTGAAGGTTCCAACGTCTGGGAATTGGGCAGGTTCTGAATGGGGTTGCAGCCCCCTATAAGGAATAGCTACGTAGTCTGTTGGTACTCTTCAATCTAGCATTGCCAGTGGAAATGCTGGTAGCCTCCATAGGGTTTGAAGCGCTCTTGGCTAGCTTTAGCTGGTGTGCCATCTAGGGCCATTCCTAGCCAGGGATAACTTGGCCACAGTGATCCATGCAGTGGTAACTTCACAAATTGATTATTGCAGTGCACTCTGTGTGGGACTGCCAACTGAAGCAGGCTGGTGAGTACATGTCACACCAGTTCTAAAATAGCTGCAATGGCTACCAGTGTACTGCCAAGCCAAGTTCAAGGTGCTTGTGTTGACATAAAGCCCTACACTGCTTCAGACCATGATACCCGATGGAGTCCCTACTCCCTTATGCAACTGCCCTTGCTGTAAAACTGGCTGGGATGCTCTCCTTTGCCAAGTATGCATTGTGCAGCAACAAGTGAGGGGGCTTTGTCATCTGTGGCACCTCGATTTGTGGAGTGCTCTCCCCTCAGTGACAGGTGGCTTCTCGTCTGTGGAATGCTCTCCTCAGTTAGGTCTGCCTGGTGCCTTCATCAACATCCTTTAGGCTACCAGGCTAAAATGTCTATCATCTCTCATTGTAATCAAAAGATGGATGATGGACAAGTTGGTTGAAGGACTATTGGAGAAAAGGTTCTAGGTGCTTTAGTTTTCGTTATTTCTCTGCTGGGTTTCCATGTGGGTTATTGAAATGGTTTTATTGACATTTATTGTTTTGTACATTATGCCTCCTCCCTTCGTGTGAGTCTCTTAGAGACTTTTTTGGACTAAGAGACTAGCAAGTCAATTCAAATAAATAAATGTTAAAAACAACCTTGATCGTTATCCACCACCTATTATAAACATTTTAATTTACATAGACTGGGTTAATTGGAGGTGGAATTGGCTGGGTTATTTTCACAGATGTGATAATTTTGTTACTGTTGTATGTAGATGGTTATTTTCATTGCTATTCTACTTCTTTTTTAATTATTTGCTCTTTGATTTGCTTTAAATGAAAAATGTGATATGATTTTAATAGAATAAAAGAGGATGCAATGTAGCCACATGGTTTCATTGCTGTTCATGAGTCTCACAGAACCCAGTTGTTTGACCCATAGACGTTTCATAGGATAGAAAAAGCAAATATTCAGTCAGGCATCCCCAACCTTCAGCCCTCCAGATGTTTTGGCCTACAACTCCCATGATCCCTAGCTAACAGGACCAATGGTCAGGGATGATGGGAATTGTAGTCCAAAACATCTGGAGGGCTGAAGGTTGGAGATGCCTGGGATAGGCTTTTAGGTGTGATCAGAGTTTGGTAAAAGATCTGATTTTGGATAAGCAAGTTTACATGCAGCAATCTATTGAATGCTTGCCTTGAAATTGGCTTATAGTTCTGTAGTTTTATCATTCTGTAATTATTCAAATTATGTGCTTATTGTTTGTCATCATCTTGCATGGCCTATGGTCAAGCAAATAGAAGTATTACTAAGCTGTAACTAATAACATAGCAGAGCTGCCTTTTAAAAACTCACTTAAACCTAATATCTGTCCATTAACATGAAAAAGTATAAAATGGAATAAAAAGGCTTTATATTTTATTCTGTTCTTTTTGGTGGTTATATACAGCTAAATCTTTTAAGTGCATTTCTAATTCTGCATTATATTAAAACTGGAATAAATTGTTCTCCAGAAAACAATCAGGGCATGGATTGGTGTGTGTTTTTTTTAATTATATGAAAATATGTGCTTCTTCTGTGCTCTCTCTGAATATTTGCTTTTTCTACCCCACTGATGTGAAAGGTCAAGGCAAAGCCTGTAGAACAGCTTTGGGGTATTTCTTACAAGCCTTTGTTCCTTTGAAAGGCTCACAAATTATTTGGAAACCTGAAACTCTTACTGAAAAGGGCTTGCTCCAGGTCTAGTCTGATCCTTTAGTGTGCTAAGTTCCTCTTAAGTGATACTCAGCACCTCCATTTTTCTGTAGAGTACAGTTGTACTGTTGAGGGTCAAACAGCTCATGACAATTATCATGTTGTTTGCCCCTGAGTGCAGGATTTCTTTTTGCAGAAATAGCCAGCATAAGGGGTCCAGTCTGGGTTGGGATCCCAGAGTAGAAGACAGGGTGCTTTAGTCCTTTATCTTCTGCTGTGTTCCACATCTGGATTTAGGGACCTTTTTCATCCTGAGGGCCGTATTCTCTCCAAGGCACTCTTCTGAGGGCCACATGCCCATGGCGGGCCAAGGACAGAGGAAACAACAGGTGGAGCGATGCATTCAAAATTTACCTATGCACAGTAGGCTAGTTTCTACAAGCACATACCCGGGAAACAGGATGAGCTACAGCTCAGCTATGAAATCTGAAGTGTGTTCTCTATGTTGTGCAGAAAGGTGTGCTGTGAGAGTTGTTGTTGTTTAGTCATTTAGTCGTGTCCGACTCTTCGTGACCCCATGGACCAGAGCACTCCAGCCACTCCTGTCTTCCACTGCCTCCCGCAGTTTGGTCAAAACTTTTATATGCCTGTTGTCTTTGTCCATGGAGTTTTCTTGGCAGGGATACTGGAGTGGCTTTCCGGTTCCTGCTCCAGGTGGATCACATTTGGTCAAAACTCTCCACTATGACCTGTCCATCTTGGGTGACCCTGCACAGCATAGCTCCCAGCTTCTCTGAGTTATTCAAGCCCCTTCACCACGGCAAGGCAGTGATCCATGAAGGGGGCTGTGAGAGAGACTAGCAAAAGGGAATTGGAAACAAAGCATTCATCAGCATCTAACGTCTTCAGATGGGTGAAGCCCTTCTTATGCACAAACTGTGTTCACATCAGCAAGATGCAAAAAAAAAGAAGCTTACGGACCCTGAATTTGCTAAGAGTTTTCTGCATATCTGGGCTATTTCTGGATTCTGTCTGAAACACACACTGATATGTGGGAGTGGAAATGCACGCAGCATCTTTTTGCTCTTCTGCCCAAAGTTGCACATTTAGCATAGTTAGGAACTTAGCACACAGCTGTTGCACATTGCAGAGTTTGTAATTTAAAGTTGTCCTTCCTTAGCCACTGAGGTCAAACAGGAGCAAGCTGCCCATTACACTTGGCACAGATATATGTCCTTGGGGACAATCCAGGCTGGTGCACAAGACCACCTTGCGTGTGCTGGCCATAGTGCTGAGCAAAACATCAAGGGTTCCTTGAGGTGAACATGCCTCATGACCTATTTAGGATGAGAAGGGAGAATCACTACAGAGAGGTCTGAAAAGATTATTTCCAAGCTTCTGTAAGCAGGGCACTCATGTGTGGTGAGCTTCAGTGCAAGTCAAGTTACTGTAATGAAATAAAAGTTTGTGAGGTTTTGTCTTCAGGGGCAAGCCCCATGCAAGTGAACTCGGAGCATGCTTATACTATGGACAAGCAGGTTTAATGGCCATTGCCTTGGTCCAAGGAACCTTGCATAAATAGCGTAACTAGATAAATAGCATAACTGGGCACCACAGTTCAAGAAGGACACTGACAAACTGGAACGTGTCCAGAGGAGGGCAACCAAAATGGTCAAAGGCCTGGAAACGATGCCTTATGAGGAACGGCTAAGGGAGCTGGGCATGTTTAGCCTGGAGAAGAGGAGGTTAAGGGGTGATATGATAGCCATGTTCAAATATATAAAAGGATGTCACATAGAGGAGGGAGAAAGGTTGTTTTCTGCTGCTCCAGAGAAGCGGACACAGAGCAATGGATCCAAACTACAAGAAAGAAGATTCCACCTAAACATCAGGAAGAACTTCCTGACAGTAAGAGCTGTTTGACAGTGGAATTTGCTGCCAAGGAGTGTGGTGGAGTCTCCTTCTTTGGAGGTCTTTAAGCAGAGGCTTGACAACCATATGTCAGAAGTGCTCTGATGGTGTTTCCTGCTTGGCAGGGGGTTGGACTCGATGGCCCTTGTGGTCTCTTCCAACTCTATGATTCTATGATTCTATTCTAGAGGAAGGTCAGGATTGTGGTTCATGATTGCTAAGGTGTTGATGAGGAAATACAAAGCTACCTTAAATGTGTTCAGGTCTAGTGTAAGGAAGGAATTTGCTGGGTACGCCCGGAACATTTGTCCACCTTCTTTGAGAAATCTTGGAGAACAGGTGAGGTAGCACAGGACTGGAGACAGGTAAATGTTTTCCCAGTCTCCAAAAAGGGGAGAAGGGAAGAGTTAACAGAAAATATTTTGATACTGGTGGAGAATATAATGGAGACAATTTATAAGTATATTGATAATAATGCAGTGATTGCTAGGAGTCAGCATGGATTTGTATCCCAACAGATTAATGTTACCTTCCTTTTTATTGGGTTACTAGTTTAGTGGATTGTAGGAATGCTGTGGATATAATTTATCTTGATTTCAGCAAAGTATTTGATAGTTTGAAAGTTTGTTGAGTCTATGCTCAGAGCTTCCGTGAGCCTCCTTTCAGTTGACCCTGAATACATGCAATTTGTGACAAAGATGGTAGTCTCATTTTTTTTTCTTACTTTCTCCCCAGGTATCATCCTTGGATTTGGTCTTCGGTCATACCACTTCAGCTACCGAGAAGTGAAATACTTTTCCTTCCCAGGCGAACTCTTAATGAGAATGTTGCAGATGCTGGTTTTGCCTCTCATTGTATCCAGCTTAGTAACAGGTACACTCTTATCTTTTCCCTTTTTCTGTTTTGCAGCAGCTGCTGCTTTCTCTTTCCCTTTTGCCAATATGTTGATAAAGAGAAAGAAATGCTTACAGCCGAGTGCATGAAAGATGGCAAACTCCAGGATTCAGATACTTGGTAAAATAATTCAGGGGCCATCAACATGGTACCTCTGGGTGCAGTGGTCCCCTTGGGGTCTTCCCTTGGCACAACAAAGCCTTTGAGTACCCCCTCTCAATGAGCACCCCTTGATCACAAAGTGGTGGTTACCTTTTTATCCCTTGAAAAATACATAGAGCTGAAGGAGGAAGTTGTAAGAGTGATGCTCTTTCCCACTTCCTCTTTCAGCTCATTAACTCCACTGGGTCCGACTTTTACCCAACTCCCTTGGAAAGGTGAGGTGTGGGCTGATTCAAGGAAGGGGAAAAGAATTGACCAGAATGAGGAGTAGCTTAAAAAACCAAATGTGCCCACTGGCTTAAAAGTATTGGTGACCTCTGCAGTAATACACCATGAGAATTATTAGGAAAGAAAATGAAAATAAAATTCCTTTATATATAGATGCTTTACATGCAGAAGGTCCCATGTTGAGTTTCTGACATCATTTAAAAGGGCAAATTATACTTGATGAGAAAGATCTCTCTCTGCCTGAGATCTTAGAAAGTGGCTACCATTCAAAGGAACAATATTGAGACAGGTGAGCAAATTGTCTAACCTGGTCTAAGCTTCTTTGTCTAAAAACACTGACAGTCAGCAGCAAGGCTGGCTGATTTCACAGAAATTGCTCGGAAACATACCTGCACATTTTGCTTCATAACTTTCTTTCTAAGAGAGCTATAGACCTACTTGCTGAAAAAAGTAAATCTCAGAATCAGGGCCTCCTCCCTGGGGCTGCCAATGAAGGCCTTTGCAAGGCCATGGCAACCCTTACAATAGAAGGAAATATTTTTTCAGAGCTGAAGTTGTCTTTGGTCATACCAAATATGCTCATGTTTTACTCATCTGCTTTATTTCATATTGTTACACATACCCCAGTCTCTGAGTAGTGAGAGGTTTCGGGGGTTCTAGTGTGAGCCCTGGGGTTAGTTATCTTGGAATGAAGGCCGCAGGAGAATGATGGCATTTCTGTGATAGCAAGGTTTTGTTTATACATACAGTGGTACCTCGGGTTACAAACACCTCGGGTTACAAACACTTTGAGTTACAGACTCCACTAACCTGGAAGTAGCACCTCGGGTTAAGAACTTTACCTCAGGATGAGAACAGAAATCACGCAGCAGGAGGAGGCCCCATTAGCTAACGTGGTACCTCAGGTTAAGAACGGTTTCAGGTTAAGAACGGACCTCCGGAACAAATTAAGTTCGTAACCAGAGGTACCGGAAGAATGGAAGAATGTGGAAGACATTTTAGCCACAACAAACCCTCTCTGCTGCCACAAATGACAAAGCCAGGGAAATTAGGATTTACACACCCTTCCTAAAAATAAATTAATAAATAGGTCTGCTGCGTAGATAGTGCTTTGAGTATTTTGACTTGTAGCAAAAATATAAGACTATTTTACGATACTGCATAAAAATATTCTCATCTGCTTTGTGTGACTGCAATAATATTTTTAAAACAGAAAATATCCTTCCCTCCTTCCTCCACCCTTTTATAAATACAACAAATATCAGAGGGAGGAAGAAGACCCATCGTTGAACCAAGAATGGTGCGAGGGATGAGTGGCAGTGGGGTGGTTGGCAAGAAAACAGGATGGTTTCCATTTTCCTTGAGCAGGGAGGACAAAGTGGCTTTATCAATGGCTAGAAGTATCTTTGTAGACAGTATTGATGTCCATATGCTGTTGTCTGCAGAAGGCAGCTAGTTTGTAAAGGGAATGAGGTCAGTTGTCCAGTGTGAATAGGTAAGGATTCTTCGTTCTGATGTTTCAACACAAGTTGTTTGGCTGCTTCGCGTGGTGCAAAGAATCCACTTCTTTTGTCTGGATACAAAGTCTCATTGAGGCAATACAACTTAGCATTAAGTCCTTTGAGGGCCATTGGATTGTGGCCCATCTCTCCTCACAAACTACCTTCTCAAAGTGATTCTCTATGAAAAGATGGATGGATCAGTCTATTTTGGCTCCATGTCATTTTTGCATCTGTTAAACATCTGTCATGTTTAAATACATATTGGAATATGAATCTTTGGATGCATTTTCTCGCAAAGTACACATTTATACTTGCATAAATGCTTTACAAAAATAGCTGAGAACTGTGTTGCAATATTCAGAGCAGTGTGAAATCTGAAAGATAACTGTCCTGTTCTCATTTTGCAGGGGCTGGGGGGTAGGGGAGTGAAAATCAACTCTGTTTTTAAATAGAGCATTCCTCAAGCACCCCCGCCTCTGAGAAATCTAGTTGCTAACCTTGGGCATATGTTAGATTCCCCCCCGAACTTGAATTTTATTTTTATTTTTTTAAATGCAAGTTACTTGCATGAAATGGCAGATCTTTGCTCATCTCTGTTTGTTTTGTGGTGTTCTATACTAATCTTGATACAAGGTGTTTCTGAGATATAGCAATAGATATGCAACTTGTTCCCCACATTCCCATTCAGTGAGAAACTCCAGAATCAGCACTTCAGGACTGAGAGTTGAGCTAGTCATGACAATAAATGTCATGCATTGCATTTCAGCCTTTTGAACTCCACTGGTGGAGAGAGCAAGTTTAACCACAATGCAGGGAAGAGGTCCTGTACTGTTGAAAATCCTGCCCCTGGAAAGCTGTTTTTTTCTTCCCTTAAGCAGAGGGACATTTAATTATTAAAACATTTTTATATGGTGCTCCACGTTTTTCCTCCCATACCAAATAGCAGCTTGAGATGGAGCTTTCCCAGTGGTTGTTCTCAGGAGCAGTTTGTTTGTCATTTGACCAATTCTGAGACCATGAAGTTTCAAGTCACTGCATTGAGGCATGAAGACTAGGGTATTTCTTTCCTTTCTCCTGCACCCTGCGATTGTTCTGCCTTCTCACTGCAGCTTCGTGCTTCCCCATTCCATGCACTCTCAGATGCTCCAGCAATGATTACTCTTTTTCTGAGAGTAAGTGATGATTGTCATTGTGGCCACAAAACTCCCTTCCCTTATGCCACGTGACTCTACCGGACCTAAAGTTCTCTCCCAGGAACAGCAGGAGTTCCTTGCTGAACTTGATGTGTGGCTGCATTCAGAGACCACCGTTGCCACAACTGACAGCATTTCCAACAAGGCCATGAACTCTGACCCTCATTTCCAGGGGTCAGAAAGTTGCGCCTGATTCTGGAGCGGGAAGTCTGGTTTTTCTGTGACACCATGACCCCTGCCTGCAGCTATAGGAGAAAAACTCCATGGCTCATGTTTCAGGGGAATGTCATCTTGCTGGTTTTAGTTCTGAGTCCATCTCTAAGCATCAGTCTTATCGTCAGCGAAAATCTAATTCCATAGACCTGGAAGAACCAACAGCATTTGGAAGAGATTGTCCAGGGCTGAGCTGAAATGGCCTCCCCAGTTTTGCCACCTCATTCAGAAGCTTTGCATTCAGGAAGGTCATTTTGATGATTTTCTGTGGCACAGAAGAGAGGGGGCTGACATAGAGAGTAATTGCTATTGGTGACCAGACTGTTTCCTAGTGTGGGGCAATCACCATTTTGCCTCCAGGACTTCCTAGATTGAGGGCAGTAGGTCACCACATAGTGTCACCATTGAGTCAATGAGAGAGAGGACAATACTTCCTGCTGTGACTCTTGGAAGTTGGAGGATGGCAATGCCAGCAACCAGCCACTGGAATTCCAAGGAACACCATTGCCATCATCACCAGGACAGTAAAACAGGTGATGGGTAAACCAAGAAGGATGGTGGTCTTGGGAAATCTCGGCCCTCACTCAGAGCTCCCAAATCCTGAGCCAAGAGTTCTTTTAAAAGAATGTTTGACTTGGCCCTTGTTAATGTGGAAGTCCCAAATTTATACCCTGTCCCAGTATCACGGTCCAGTTCAAGGGCGATCGAAGTCCTGGCAGGGAACGTCAGGACCGGGGGCAAGATGGCAGGGTGGGAGCAGGAACGAGGGTCCAGAAGCCAGGAGTCAGGAAGTCAAGGGTCCGAGGATCAAGAAGCAAGGAGTCACAAAGTCAAGGGTGTGAGGATCAAGAAGCCAGGAGTCAGGAAGTCAAGGGTCCGAGGATCAAGAAGCAAGGAGTCACAAAGTCAAGGGTCCGAGGATCAAGAAGCCAGGAGTCAGGAAGTCAAGGGTCCAAGGATCAAGAAGCAAGGAGTCACAAAGTCAAGGGTCCGAGGATCAAGAAGCAAGGAGTCATGAGGTCAAGGGTCTGAGGATCAAGAAGCCTCAAAGTCAAGGGTCCGAGGATCAAGAAGCCACGAAGTCAAGGGTCCGAGGATCAAGAAGCCACGAAGTCAAGGGTCCAAGGATCAAGAAGCAAGGAGTTATGAAGTCAAAGGTCTGAGGATCAAGAAGCAAGAAGTCACAAAGTCAAGGGTCCGAGGATCAAGAAGCAAGGAGTCAAGAAGCCCAAGGTTCAAGGATCAGGAAGCAAGAAACCAAACTCAGCAAGGCAGGAAGCGTGTTGCTGTGGCAAAGAGCCAAAGGGAAATGCTGACCTTATATCCCTTCCTGGCTCTTGCCACCAGGTGCTGTGAGTTACCAATTGGCCTCACCTGTGCGGCCACGCCTTGCCTCTTCAGAACAAACTTAGGAAGGCCCCAGTCCTGCAGAGTCCTATTGATCACAGGGCCTAGCTTCTGCACGTACACCTGACACTCAGTCTCAAACTTACTAAGGAGTCTTAGCCAAGCTTTTATCTTTCAGCCTCAAGAACTCATCTTCAGCATGAGGATAATAATGCTAATCTATCTTTTAGAGTTCTTGTAATAATTATTAGTACTAATCCTTGCAATTTATGGTCCTCTGAGCATAAGAAAGCCCATCAGCTGCATATTGCAATATGCTCCACTTTCCATTGAGACCTCCTGCTTTGCATTTTGCAGTTCCAGAAAATTTATTTTTTATTTTCTTTGAGAAAATGTGCATCCTGCACTTTCACTGGAAAAACAGTGCTCAGTTTTTGGTGGACTGCATTACACAGAGGGTGCACTGCTTTCAGCCTGTTGAGTTGCAAGTTGTGTGAGTTGTACAAGTGGAGCATTTTGAGAAAGCATTTCATAGATACGAAGCTGAATCTATAGTTTGGTCATACAAATCCATCACTGGTTGCAACTCCAACAAGCCCTGGGGGCTCGCTCAGCACCCACTCTGTGGGGCCTTGGACGCAACTTCTGGGTCTCATCTGAGGCCTTGGGGGGGCCTTGAAAGGGGTGTCCTAGGCTTCACAGGGCCTCCAACATCACTTCCGGGGGTAATGTAAAGCCATGACTTCATGTTATAACAGCACCACTGGGCACCCATGATCTGGGGCCCAAATCAGCGCCCCGAAATCCTTTTGTTCCTGACTGGGGAATTTGATGTGGGAGAGAGGCTAACCCCAGCCAAATGACCATAATGATCTTTCAAGCCAAAGATGGCTACCCCTGCAGATATTGTTGAACATTGACTCCCAGCAGCCCTAGCTAGAATGATCAATGGTCAGGGATGATGGGAGTTGTAGTCTAACAAGACGTACAAGTGTCTGCTATTTCCATGCATCAAGAATCTGCTTCTGATGTATTATTTTTACTAGTGTATTAATTTTCTGCTTTAATTGCTCTGCATCCCAAGTGACCATGCTGTTTGACTGGCTTAATAAGTTACTATGATGAACTCTCCTCTAATTAAACTAAAGCAATTCACCGCATTACATCATGCTTATTTAGCATTAGGAGGGCCAACAAAATCATCAACTGGAAGTTCTTTTTTCAGAAGCAAATCGCTTTTAATAGTGGGTGACTGGTGTGAGTGTGCATGCGCCCCTTTCCCCCCTCCCTGCCAACACTCATTTCTTCTTCTTTTTGTGAATGAGCAACTTTAAACCTTCTTGTGAGATGGGGGGAAATGCTAATCAAGATGTCACGTCCATAAAAGGATGGCCTTTTCAGGACTCCACTAAGCAGGTATCAGCTGTGTTTTGTTCCTGTAAAAAAAATAAAACTGTGCTGCTATTCTCTGTGCTCCTGCACTTCTGATTCTTGGCACTGGGACAGTAAGTTCTTTGTGCTCTGGTATTACAATGAGGCTACCAAAGAGAAAGAGCCTTGGTCCGAGGCTGTCAGCTGTTACTAATCACTGTTCTATGGCTTGCTGTGAATCTCTGCGAGTCCTTACCTCTTGCTCTGCTTAGCACACATAAAGAAGATAAATTACGCCTTTAGTTTCCCTTCAAAAAGCATATTGTGTGGCACATTCCAATACAGTGAGCAAAAGACGGAATCATGCAAAGAGTTAAATTAGTATCTAAACAGCCCCCGCAGCAGGGCTTTGCCCTGGCAGATGTGAGGAACAGGAAATGTACTGCTGGGCTGGGCATCCAAAAAGTTCCTTGTTGCTTTGCACTTGACAAGTTTCAGAGGATAAATCAGTTGCAGCTCAAAGCACAGCATGTCTGGAGTTTATTTGGAGCCTGCCTATGCTCTTCAGCTATAGAACCTGGCTTCAGTGCCAAGGGCAGAGTTACAGAAGGTGATGATAAAAAGATAAGAGTGAATCTGAGCATATACAAAATTATCTCTAAGTAATCACAGTCTCTCCACAAAACATGGCATTGGGGAACCTGTCTGAGGGCAAGAGGCCTTGACCCCGGTGAAAGATTCATGAACTGTGGTCCAAATGAAAATATCTCTACATCATCTTCATCGGCGGTCTCTTTGTATTACATAGCGTACATGGCTAATGCCAAGTTCCTTTTGCTTTGTTTATA
This sequence comes from Podarcis gaigeae, assembly GCF_964106915.1. Classification (NCBI taxonomy): domain Eukaryota; kingdom Metazoa; phylum Chordata; class Lepidosauria; order Squamata; family Lacertidae; genus Podarcis; species Podarcis gaigeae. The sequence goes on along the minus strand of NC_139687.1, from coordinate 47,725,189 downwards.
TTAAACAGGGTTAACAATGACAGCAATTAAAATTAAAATACCTGGCCAAATAATGTTTTTGTCTGGCACCAAAATATAGCAACCTAGGCACCTAGTGAGCCTTTTAAGGGAGGGCATTCCAGAATTGGGTTTCTATTAGCAAATTAGTAGCTGCTTTGTCATTAATCCTCCAAATAATTCGGAAATACAGTTTGCAGATCAAATTTTACACTGACTGCTCACTATTTGATAATTTCCTCTACACCTGGATCCCATAAGTATAGGGAACACTTCAGCATGTCAACCTGGCATTTTCAGCAGCTAAAAGTGTTGGTTTTTTAAATTTTGTTGGACGCTATAGGTATAATATGCCAGCGATACAATATCCATAGGTTTATCATGAGAGCTCAGTGAAGAATATTACAGGTGGACCATCACACTCCACTGGTGGGCCGCCAACTAATTTCTTTTCACTTGATAGTTGCTGAGATTTTGATCTTGCCAAGGCACTTTTAATGTTCTTATACAGTGGTACCTCGGTTTAAGTAATTAATTCGTTCCAGAGGTCCGTACTTAACCTGAAACTGTTCTTAACCTGAAGCACCACTTTGGCTAATGGGGCCTCCCACTACCGCCACGCCGCTAGAGCACGATTTCTGTTCTCATCCTGAAGCAAAGTTCTTAACCTGAAGCACTATTTCTGGGTTAGGTGAGTCTGTAACCTGAAGCGTATGTAACCTGAGGTACCACTGTACACCTTTCAGGAATGTTTACTGAGGAAATAGGAAACATACAATGATCTACCAGTCTTCTGAAGGGTTTCAAACAACCCTATTAAAAAAGAATCTAGAGTAATTAGGAGGATCCCAGGGAAACAAGGGACTTACATTAAAAACATATGGCATACACTAAAAACAGTAAAGCAATTCAGGTGCTATGAATAAGGGACAGTGAACATGTGATGGGGGCAAGTTTGGTTGAGCACACTAGCTGAATCCCATCTCTCATCCTCTTCATCACCTTCCAACTGCTGGAATGTGGTTGTCTAAAGCATGGACCTTTTTATATCTGCAGAGGCTCCCTGTGTATCTTAAAATGCTTTTGTTTTGTTTTTTTTAAATGCTATCAGAGGACTGTTGTCCTTTGTCTGGAATGACAACAGACCTCCTGGTTGACAGAATCTATGCTAGGATTAGCTAGCTGTGATAGGTGTTCCTTCAGACTTGTACTAGCTGTGTTCTTCACATCCTGCTCTGATCATGAGCAGAAGTCCACAAGGAGGGATAGTCTACCACAGCCTTTCCCCAACTGAAGTCCTCTAGATGTTGTGGACTGCAGTTCCCATGATCCATGACCGTTGTCCCTTCTACTGGGAGCTGAAAGGAGGTGGCATCCAAAACATCTGGAGGGCACCAGCTTGGACAAGGCTGGTCTAGCAGACCAGGTCAGAGTCACAGGATCTCATATACTTCCCAAAAAATCAGCAAAGCCTTTACTGCTCCTGGAGCTGATTACCTCTCCCATGCTTTACCCACTTCCTGAAAGGTGGCAGTTCTTAACACTACTCTGCTTCTCACTTAACTCCCACCTGGTCCCCTGCCTGCGCAATAAGCAGGAATCAGGGAGCGGAAGACCCCGCTTATAACTCAAGGGGCTGATTAGTTCAGATAGAACTCTTGTCCTGTGTCTCTTTCATCTCTATTTAAATGTGGAATTTCCTCTGCACCTGTAATCAAGTATCTGCTGGAGCACTGATGAAGGTTTCACTCCCACAAGTTAAGATGCTTGAAGGATGGGTATGAAGCCAGAGGAAGAGAAGACAGAGGGTAAAGAAAGAGCCGCGAGTGGAGGGGAGCATTTTCCCCATCCTTTGGACCACCTGGGAAACTCATCAAACCTGCTGCACCTGGAACTGGGTGTGGAGAGTGCAGCTGTGGGCAGCCTAAGGAGGTACCATCCTCCTTGGGCATGTCCATAAATGGCAAGTCCAGAGTGAGAGACTAGGGTGATGTCAGCTGTTTCCAGGAACTCTTTTCACTGTGAGAGTTTTGTGGGTGAGCTGAGAGTTTCTTTGGACCCTGGGTGAGAACCTGGAGGAGGGAGGAGAGGAAGGGGTGTCAGAAGGAAAATGAATTGATATTTTTATATATTACAAACTTTATATTAATGTAACATTTTTATATGTAGCTGTGTGTTTTTGTAATATCTGTTTAAGTTGCCTGTTGTTTCAGCTTTCTATACAGTACACTGCTTGGAGATATTGTTTAATATATTAAGCACTATAGAAATTAAATAATCAATACATATATTAGAAAGTATATGGAAATAGTAAATGATTATACCAGCTCAATATTTTTGGGTAATAGCATCTACAGCCTGTGTATAATGTGATGTTTTTACTATATGTTTTTAATATATATTCATGCGTTTCTTTGTACAATTTTTAAATTACAATTTGTGAATTATAACAGTTTGTACAATTTTTGGGAACCAGCTTCTTTTGTAAATAAGAAATAACAACATAAGAAGTTCGAGCACAAAATAATTGTGTTATATAGCATTTGCAACGCATTCCAAAAACAGACATACCATCTCTCCCAATCCAAGGGAAGTTCATGTGTATCAAGGGAGAGAAGAGAAGCTTTTATCTCCCCTGCAGTTGTGCTGTTATAAAGCACACCATGTCTCAAATTTCCAGGGAGAAATCTAGCATAAGAGCGAAGGAAGTCACTTTATATCAAGCCAGACCATTGGGCCATCTACATCAGCACCGTCAACACTGAAGTGGGATAGCTCAGTCGGTAGAGCACAAGACTCTTAATCTCAGGGCTGTGGGTTTGAGCCCCATGTTGGGCAAGACACTCCTGCATTGCAGGGGGTTGGGCTAGATGATCCATGTCGTCCCTTCCAAATCCATGACTCTATGATACCTGAAGTTGCTTGGGATTGAATCTGTGGGTGGGGAGGCAGTTGCTCTATCACTGAACTATGATCCTTCCCTCTTTGGATTGCAGCTCCACGAGAGAACATCTGCTTTCATATTCAGAAGCATTCTATCTTTGATACTGTTGATAATATAGCCATCATGACTAGTAGTCACGGATAGCTTTATTCTTCCATTTGTCTCATCCTCTTCTAAAGCCATCAGAGCTGGTGGCTGTAACTTGTGGGAGCAAATTCTGTAATTTAACAACACGCTCTGAGAAGAAATACTTCTTTTTCTGAAAGCCACGCCATTCATCAGGGTTCTAGTATTACAAGAATGCTTATTCTAGTATGTGTATTCACAGTTTTTTGTGATGTACAGACTTTAGTTTCACTCTCATGCTTCTATTTGCTAGGAGTTGCTGCCCTGGACAGCAAAGCATCAGGGAAGATGGGGCTCCGAGCCGTCGTCTACTACATGAGCACCACAATCATTGCTGTCCTGATTGGAATTATCATGGTGGTCATCATCCATCCAGGGAAAGGATCGAAGGAAAAAATGCATCGAGAAGGCAAGATTGTGCGAGTGACAGCCGCAGATGCCTTTCTGGACTTGATCAGGTAAAAATGCATTTTCTGTCGCGTAAGCAAGGTAATGAAAGTTACAGCATATGACTGAATTTATTAACACCCAGAGCTATCAATCTCTTTTCTCTCTCTTTTCCCTTCAAAATGGCACCTCCGGCTCAGAAATAACTTGTAAACATAGACCCCCCCAAGGCTTATTGATCAGGCTTTTAAAGCTTCTTAACAATGTACTGTGGGGTTTGCTAATGAGATTTGAAGCAATTCACAATTCCCCCATTCGGGGTCAGCCCTACTATTAGGCAGAGTAATATGGCTGCCTCAGGAAACACAATTGAGGAGGTGGTATTCACCCACCAGTTCCCCTGAGTTCCCTAAGCTGGTCTACTCTGCACTATTGAAACTCTACTGCTATGCTCAGTGTGGTGGAGGATATTGTCCCATCACCAGTATTGAAGTAAGATTCAGGGGCCAGCCACCTTTGATCTCAATAGTAGATCAATGGCTTTCCATGCAGACAGTACCAGGCTCAATCCCTGGCATTTCCAAGCAAAGCTGGGAATGTCCCATCTGGAACCATGAAGAGGTGCTGCATGTTGATGCTAGATGGACCTATGGCCTGACTTGTTTAAATAGCAGCTTCCTATGTTCCAGGGCTGGGACGTGGGTGGCGCTGTGGGTTAAATCACAGAGCCTAGGATTTGCTGATCAGAAGGTCGGCGTTTCGAATCCCCGTGATGGAGTGAGCTCCCATTGCTCAGTCCCTGCTCCTGCCAACCTAGCAGTTCGAAAGCATGTCAAAGTGCAAGTAGATAAATAGGTACCGCTCTGGCGGGAAGGTAAACAGTGTTTCCGTGCGCTGCTCTGGTTCGCCAGAAGCAGCTTAGTCATGCTGGCCACATGACCCAGAAGCTGTATGCCGGCTCCCTCAGCCAATAAAGTGAGATGAGCGCTGCAACCCCAGAGTCGGTCACGACTGGACCTAATGGTCAGGGGTCCCTTTACCTTTACCTTTATGTTCCAGGGCTCCAGTCTGATTCTGTATGTAGAATGGAAAAGTAAAAGAAGAAGGTAGTTAGCGTAGGACTCCTTGACATAATAACAGGATGTCTGTGGCTTTTTTTAAGTTTAGAATTTTATAGTACTGACTCAAATAAAATTTCACATAGAATTTTTAATATGGAAAGATTACAGTACGACTTGGTTCTAACTTCCTGTTGTGGACATTTCATTCTGGAAATCATTAAGGCCAGTGTACAAAAACGTTGTGGATTGTGATATGTGGATTTGGGGGACACCCTCTTATCCTTTGTGTTAGCAAAACGCCTTAGGCAGACCTGCCCCAATTCTCCCCACAGCTGTGCCTTCGAAAAGCATGTGAGGAATTTGAGAATTTCTTCTGTGGGTTGACTGTGAACCTGTTGGAACTGTGATTTCAAACAATGTTCTGGCTCTAAGTTTTGGAGGGCCTCTTTCTATACCCTTCTCCTTCAGCGGCGTTACTTTCTCACTGCAAAAGTGTTGTTTATATTCTGAATCAAGGAAGACATGTATTTATTATTTCTACTGTCTAACCAAGGTAAACTTGAGGCGGGGTAGATTTGCAGCATGCTCCTGCTCAAAAGGTTGAGGAGAAAATTCGCTGAGATTAATTTGGTGAATTGCAAAGAAGTAGCAGTCTTTTTTAAAAAGAAAAGAAAAAAAGAGAGAGTAAATTGATGCTAGTTCAATATACTGCTGAGACCATATGCCTGTGGTAGAATACATGTCTCATATTCAGTCCCTGACATCTTCCATTAAGAGGATCAAGTAGGAAATGATGGGAAACACCTCTGCCCAAAGAACCACTGCAAGTCACTATAGATCATCACTAGGTGGACAAACAATCTGACCTAGTATGGTATGGAAGCTTCTTATGAGAAGAACGTAAGAAGAATCCTATTGGGTCAGGCCAAATAGATGACCATGGAGCCCCACCCTATACATATTGCCTTTGATGTAAACCCCACCAGCTTCAATAGGGCTTCATCTTGAAATGATAGAAGATGTGTACTATTCCTCAAATAGTTGTTGTTCTTTCTTCACAGAAACATGTTCCCTCCGAATCTGGTGGAAGCCTGCTTTAAACAGGTAACAATGTGTGACTTTAATTACACCTATCTTCATCCGGGAGCTTCAAGTAAATCTTCTGATCAGATGCAACTGAGTAGTCTTAGCCATTATGTTTTTGTAATGCCTAGAAAAGACACGGCTATAACGTCTCTCCTTTTCCCCATCTCTCACAGTTCAAAACAAACTATGAGGAACGGACACCTAGTATAGCAGTTGACTCAAACGAAACATCTGTCCTTGCTGGCATTATAAACAATGTGTCCGAAGCAATGGAAAACCTAACTCAGTTGAAAAAGGAGATGATCCCTGTTCCAGGGGCTGTAAATGGAGTAAATGCACTTGGACTGGTTGTGTTCTCAATCAGCTTTGGACTGGTGATAGGGAACATGAAGGAGCAAGGACGAGCATTGAGAGAATTCTTTGATAGCCTTAATGAGGCTATCATGCGCCTCGTATCACTAATCATGTGGTAGGTGTTGAATGCTACGTTTGTTGATCTACTAGCACCATCCGTGTGCATGGCCTTTTACACAATACAAGAGGAAATATCCCTTCCCTGCCTAACGTTCTCCATTTATTTGCCATTAATTTCCAGTGCATCTAAATAACAGAACAATCTCATGCATGTTTGCTTGGAAGTAAGTTCCTCTCTATTCGGTGAAGCTTACTCTCATGTAAATGTGTTTGGGATTTCAGCCTTAGCGCCCTTGGAATGTGTCAGGAAATTTCTGAGTGCGTGCAAATAGCACCACCAAACTATATACACTCCTAGGCTTCTCATTGGATAGTCGTATATTATATTAACTGTGTGATTTGTTTGTAGGTATGCACCACTTGGTATCCTGTTTTTGATTGCTGGGAAAATTGTTGAGATGGAAGATATGGGAGTGATTGGAGGGCAGCTTGCCATGTATACTGTTACTGTCATCATTGGCTTGCTCATCCATGCTATTGTAGTGCTGCCTTTACTCTACTTCCTCATCACTCGAAAGAACCCTTGGGTCTTCATTGGAGGATTGCTGCAAGCTCTCATCACAGCCCTGGGAACATCTTCAAGGTAGGAATATTCATAGCCAGATCGAGTTTGAATTTGAGTAGAATTTTGAGTTAACTGAGTCTGCATATGCATTTAAAAGGTAAAGGGACCGCTGACCATTAGGTCCAGTCGTGGCCGACTCTGGGGTTGCGGCACTCATCTCGCTTTACTGGCCGAGGGAGCCAGCGTACAGCTTCCGGGTCATGTGGCCAGCATGACTAAGCCGCTTCTGGCAAACTAGAGCAGCGCACGGAAACGCCGTTTACCTTCCCGCCGGAGCGGTACCTATTGATCTACTTGCACTTTGATGTGCTTTTGAACTGCTAGGTGGGCAGGAGCAGGGACCGAGCAATGGGAGCTCACCCCGTCGCGGGGATTCGAACCGCACAGCATTTTAATAACTCCACTTTTGCCTCAACCCAGCTCTAGTCATGTTTTACAAAGGGAATTAAACATGACAAGCTGTACCAGTGTATGGACAGGGAACTGCATTTCAATTCACATAACGTTTACAGCAGTGCATTGAGTTTAGGCCAGGAGTGGAGAACCTGATGCCTTCCAGGTGTTGGTGGACTGTAGCGCCCATCAAACCTGACTACTGACTATGCTGGCTTGGGCTAATGGAAGCTGAAGCCCAGTAACTTCTGGAGGGCCAGAGATTTCACATTTGGGTGCACATACCAATGGACATCCAATTTACACTCATGGGTCTACTCTGAGATGGACTAGCATTGGATACAGCCCATGGTTCCTGATCCAGTAAGTGAGCATCTGGAGCTACTTTATATCCAGTGCTATCTACTTTGGCACTAGCTTTCCAAATCTAAGGCTTTCAACTGAAATGACAGGGTGTGAACCAGGCAGCCCATGAGATCCACCACTGAGGTATGAGCTCTACCAATAACACACAGGCACCCAACTATGTGGGGAGATGCTCTTAGCTAGATTGGGTCACTGGCACACAGTTGAACATGTGTACAAATTTCATTTAAATAATAATATTTTTTAGGTAATTTGAGGAGACAGGAAATCTCTGTCTGCCATCCTTATTCTGGGTGGCTCCATAATGTCAACAATAATGTGTATAGCCATCATAGCCATATCAATGTTACCTGCCTTTTCCGATGAGTTAAATTTTCTCCATTTCCCCCCTTTTGGCTTTAGTTCTGCCACCTTGCCGATCACATTTAGGTGTTTGGAAGAGAATAATGGAGTAGATAAACGCATTACAAGATTTGTGCTTCCTGTGGGTGCAACTATTAACATGGATGGTACAGCTTTGTATGAGGCACTGGCTGCAATTTTCATTGCACAGGTTAATAACATGGACCTCAACTTTGGACAGATTATCACAATCAGGTTTGTAAATGTTGCAAAACCTTAGATGTTTGCATGCTTTTTGCATCATATGGTAGTGGGAAAGACATGTGATAGGAGCCACAGTATATTTCAGCTGCGCTCTATGTGTACCTCGTTATGCCCATGATTGAAAACATTGTCATTATGAGTTAGCTCCAGATTTTTGTAAATCCACTGAAAGCAATAGGATTTAAATCATCACTTAACATAGTGAAGTATCTCACTTCCAGCGTATCACAAAGCCACTCCTGAGCTAAGGAGGGGGGTGGTTGCGGGGCTGACGCCCCCATTCACATTCTCGCGGGGTTGGCGCCAGCCCCGCGGGACTTAGGGATCCCCATTAGCATTCATCCTTTTCTGGCGGCGCCAGCCAATGGGCTGGAGCTAGGGGCGGGCCCAACTGAGGGCACTTAAGGTCAGGGCAGCCCGGGCTCGCCCCTCTTTCCTCCTCTGCAGCACCGCGGTTTTCCCACCCACCCGCCCTTTAGGTTTGCTTTCGGACTTTGCTATGGGCTTCGGCTGGTCGCCGCAAGGGGCCTGGTAGGAGTTTTTCCATTTGGCTAATTGGCTGAATTTTGAAGCCACTTGGTTTTTTCGCCTACCTCGTAGCAAACGTCACAACTCCTTGGTTTTGGCGGTAGGCATTGGCCGGGGTATTGTCATGCAAATGAGGTCGGGGGGGAGGATCACCATCACCTCCCCCAATTCTTGAAGGGTAGTTCATTAAAGGACTCCGGGGGGGGGCATCGCCTCGTCCGAAACCTACGGAGGCTAGGGCCTAAAGCGCGCCCCCGAGCGGTAACCCCTCGGGGAGCGCCCAGGGATGTGCATCTGGGGGGCTCCCCCTGTTGGTGCTTAACCCTTCCCGGTTAGACCGGATAGTCTGTTAGGGCCAATGCCTAAGGCCAATACCGCTCTTACCTGTAATCAATAAAGTTGTGGCCATTTTTCGCCCATTAAACTAAATTCTGGTGTCCTGTGTCTTTATTTGTTCCATCTGTGGGTGGCGGCAGGTATTGCCACGCAATATAGCCCTCACAAGCTAAACTGTACAAGGAAGAAGAAAGAAAAGGATTGCCATAATGTTGAATAAAATGGGGGTCCTTGAATAACTTAATGATTCAGGCTAAAATTTTATGCACATTTACCTGGGAGCAAGTCCCATTGAACTTACTTCTGAGTAGGCATGCATAGGATTGGGCTATAATTCTCTCCCATTGAAATAGATCCCTTTTTATCAACACAGTTCAGCATACTTCCTTGAGCTTGTTCTATATTCATTTGAGAAAATCTTCAGTAATTCCTGTAACTTTAGTACTTTTCCATAAGTATAATCGGGGTAAAGAGTAAATGATCATTCCTTGAATATCGTTATCATCAGATTTTATTGGTCAACCAAATACAGGTTATAGGCAAAAGCAAGCACACGTCTCAAAAACATATTATAGCACATATGTTTAAAGCATTATAATACACATATCAGTTTAATCTGCACTTTGCACCATAAGTGTATGCATGTTTGCTCAGAAGTAAGTCCCAGTGAGTTCAGTGAGACTTGCCTCCAGATAAGTGTATATAGGATTACTGCACAGTCTTAATCAGCTACAGCAGGGGTGGTGGAGAACCTCCAGTCTGTGGGACAAATCTGGCCATTCCTAACAAACCACACCCATCTGATGTCATATGCAGTATTACATCAGGTGTGGGGTAGCTCTGCATGTGACTACAAAGGAACATTTGGGAGCTTGAAGTGAGCTCCTGGTTGTTCCTTTGCAGGAGCTAGGTGTGCCCCAATCAGTCATCAGCCAAGTTTTTCCCCTCCATTTTATTAGCAGTTTCAATGTAAACCACTTTGTGCTACTAATCCCTGCACAAAGCAGGCTTGAATTAATCACCCATCAGCTGAGTTCAAGGCCACAGGAAAGTGCTTTGCCAGCCTTCTGCTCAGTGCAACAACTGGATGGCACCACATCATGGAGCAGAGAGGTGTCCCTGATGACTGATCTGGCTCAGGCTTTCTGAACTTGTTGCCTTCCAGCAGGCTGTGCTGGCTAGAGAGCCAGTGTGGTGTAGTGGTTAAGAGTGGTAGTCTCATAATCTGGTAAACCGGGTTCGCTTCCCCACTCCTCCACATGCAGCTGCTGGGTGACCTTGGGCTAGTCACACTTCTCTGAAGTCTCTCAGCCCCACTCACCTCACAGAGTGTTTGTTGTGAGGGAGGAAGGAAAAGGAGAATGTTAGCCACTTTGAGACTCCTTCGGGTAGTGATAAAGCAGGATATCAAATCCAAACCCTTCTTCTTCTAGATGGGAGTTTTAGTCTAAAACATCTGGACAGCACCAGGTTAGGAAAGGCTGGTCTAGACTATGTGCAAATTTTTCTCATAAGACATAAAGGAAGGCGGGGAAAACATTTTTGTAAAAAGATAGATAGATAGATAGATAGATAGATAGATATAGATAGATAGATAGATAGATATAGATAGATAGATAGAGATAGATATAGATAGATGATAGATATAGATAGATGATGATAGATAGATAAATAGATAGATAGATAGATAGATAGATAGATAGATAGATAGATAGATGATAGATAGATTGATAGATAGATTGATAGATAGATGATAGATAGATAGATGATAGATAGATAGATAGATAGATAGATAGATAGATAGATAGATATAGATAGATAGATGATAGATAGATATAGATGATAGATAGATAGATATAGATAGATAGATGACAGATAGAACAAAAACACAACCTATGTGTGTGTTTAAAAATTAAAAGCTCTGTGTGATTGTTTTGGTGTCTCCTTTCTCTGAACAGCATTACGGCTACAGCAGCCAGCATTGGTGCAGCAGGAATTCCTCAGGCTGGCCTCGTCACTATGGTGATCGTATTGACATCTGTTGGTTTGCCTACAGACGATATCACCCTTATCATTGCAGTGGATTGGTTTTTGTGAGTATTTCTTCAGTGTAAAGTATAGGCTAGTGGGCATTCATGAAAACTGAACTTGCAAGTCATTTTAGTTCATTTCCCCATGAATGTTTTACCAATATTCAGTTGTATTGCATAGGATATAAAAAATTACCATTTTAACTGCAAAGCAAGCCAGCACCCATTAGGATGTTCTCCATGCAGTGGCGTAGCGTGGGGGTGCAGGGGGGCCGGCCGCACCGGGCGCAACATCTGGGGGTTAGGGTTAGGGGGCGCAAATCCACGGGTTAGGGGGCACAAATCCACGGGTTAGGGGGTGCAAATTACTAGCCTTGCCCCGGGTGCTGACAACCCACGCTACGCCACTGTCTCCATGCCCTGAAAGTATTGTGTTTCTCAAATCTCTGCTCACTCAAGAAGCTTTCTGGATGACGTTGTGCCAGAAACATACTTTGTTTCATCTGTCCTACTTCATAGAGTTGTTGTGCTGGGGGAAAGAATAGCCCCTTCGCACCACTCCATGGGCCACAGGTTAAGATCAGATGGAAGTGTTACAAATAAATTTATTTATATGCAATTGCATGTTTTGTTTTGTTTTGTTTTGTTACTTGAGTATAAAATTGCAATGTTAAATACACTGCAGATTACATCTCCCTTTCCTAATTTCAGCGAATCAGTGTAATAATGTACTGTGTAATCTGTTGGGGCTTTGGAGGGCTGGGACTGCCTAGCTTGTTTAAATCTGCAAATTGTTCTATAGGGATCGTCTGCGTACCACTACCAACGTTTTGGGAGACTCTATCGGCGCAGGGATTGTAGAACACTTATCGCGGCATGAGTTGAGGAGCAAGGATGCTGAGATGGGTAACTCTGTGATAGAGGAGAATGAAATGAAGAAGCCTTACCAGCTGATCTCCCAAGAGAACGAGAATGAAAAGCCCTTAGACAGTGAAACCAAGATGTAAGGTAGAGGAACGATACAAAGCACTAGATACGCAGAAAGCGTACAATTCCTCCAATCTTTTCTGTAACTTGTCCGTTTGTTCCTCATCTCTCTCTATATATACAAGCAGAGCACTGAAGAAGTTTAGGGCTTAACTAGACATGATGAGAGACGTGAGGTTATATCCAGTGGTGTCACTCAGCTGTTGTTAAGGCTTCCAGCAGCAGGAAGGGAAGCTATTTTCAGCCATTTCCTCATAGGCCTAGAGCCTCTCTCACACCCTATATCTGCTCCTGAGAGTTGTGGAACCCTCCAGGGCAGCTTAGGGAAGCGCGTCCCTCCTCATTTCGCTGATGGAAGCTTCACTGTCAGTTCAGTGACTTTACTGGATAAAACCCATGGTGACTACATGCAAGGTCTCTTCGCTCCCTTCTTCTCCTTGTGCCTGCATCTAGGTAAGCACGACACGTGTTGTGATGTCATCACTGTGTGCATCGCCCTGCATCCAGTCCTGTGTGGCCAGAGGAGGGCAATGCACAGCACAATGACATCATTCCACGTGGTATGTTTACCTGGATAAAGGTTTCAGGTGGCATGTGGAAGGAGAGGGGAAAGAAGATTGAACGGCTCCAGCGCTACAGCTACTGTAATGTCTAGTTAAGTCCTTGCTGAAAAATATACCCTATTACTTAGTAATGAATGTGTTATATGATTGTATCCCATTAAAATAATAATAAGACAAAATACCAAGCATACAACATTATGATATGATGTGATGTGATGTGCTATGGGGATGGGATATATTGTGTAATCAAATTACCAAGAATATTCAAGTGCACATGTTGCATAGTCCTGTAAATGTGATCTCACTTTATGTAAGCTGAAGCAGCAAAGCAGACAAGAAATCTTGAAAAGGGGGGTTGTTTGTTTGTTTGTTTGTTTGTTTGTTTGTTTGACTGTTTGACTGTTTGACTGTTACACATTCTTCACACCAGGAAGGCTGTAATCCTATACACATTTATCTGGGAGTAAGTCCTACTGAATTTAATGGACCTTACTCCTGAGTAGACACATATAGGATTGCATTGTAAATTTACTTTTTAAACCTGATGCTATTCTCCAGAAAAGTGAGAAGCAAATTTTGGTTTCTCTTTTTAAATATATTATTTCCTTATTTTATTGCTATTGGAGCACTAAAAATAGGGACACTGATTTTGGTTTTAAATACATGGACAATATGTCCCACAACTTGCTCTAGTTACCATCTAAGCAAAAAAGGATGTATCATAGTTTCGTTTCTACCTAATGGGATATTTTAGGATCAGGAAAGGCTTCCTGGTACTGTGCACCTTCAAGTCCCATTTAATTCCTAGATCATGAACCTAGAAAAATGCATTTGTGTATGTGTAACATTACTGTTCCTCTTTTGGATTATGGCATTACTACTTAACACAAGTACTGTTACCTATGCGCACTGTCTTTTCAGGATCAGAGATCTAATATACGCATGCACTTTGGAACATAAACTGTCTTCATCCCTTCGTTACAGGGGGCGGGATATTAAACTGTTGATACCACATCAGTGTGGGCATTTTTGAAATAACCTAGGTGTCCCCCTCCCACTGGACATAATTATCCAGCCACTTACTTAACTCTGAACATTCCATTGATTTAACTAGATCAGGCCTGCACAAGTTGTGATCCACCAAACTGAATGTAGCCCACCAGTAATGATAGTTCAAGAAACTTGTTGCTGCTGCTGCACACGATAGATCACAGAAACAGGGGGATTATCAAGCATCAGAACGATAGCGAGCTACGTTTGGCTTTGTCGTGGGCCATAAATTGTGAAGGCCTGTCCTAGATCTCTAGCTGCCCAGTGAGTTGAGTTTGACATGCATTTTAACTTTCGATGGGAGTTGGGATCCTAAGTGACACTTTATAAAGGCATATCAATTTTATAGCCACTCAAGTGTGTACTTTAGCTGGTGCTGATAATTCTATTAAAGATCCCTAGCCCCCGCCCCCACAAAAAGAGGTACTTATTCGGATAGTTTAAATCTGTGTGACACAGATACAACCTGCTTATCATCTCACTTCTAACTGCTGTACAGGGCTCATTATGGCTGGCCACCTAAAGGTGAAAAGATAGTGGTTTTTGAACACATCTTTGTTGTATTCCGAACCATTTGTTTTCAGGGCAGGCACTGTGAGTTCGAGCCACTTCTGCACAGTTAAAATGTTTGCCCGTCTTCACCCTTGCCTATCTACTTTGTGTCAGAGATTTTCCGATGGAAAGAAGCACTTATAGACTAAGAGGTAGAAAGCAGAACGCACAGAGAATCTGACAGGGTTCAATAACATTTCCACTGTCATATTGGAACTGCAGGGGACAGGAGAATGCTTTCAAACAGGGTGATTTTCCAATTAATTTGGTCTGTTTCGTTGTCTTGCTAAACAAAAGAAATTGTTGCCAAATGCATTTTTTCCCAACATTGGGGTTACAAGGGAAGAGGGTTTTTTTTTCCCCACTCCACTGCCAGGTTCTCCATACTAGCAACACGCCTGATGTAGGGGGAGTAATAGAATAGTGAAGCTAATGTGGTGCTCAATTACTTTTAGTAGGAAGAATATATAAAAAAAAACACAGCAGGATAGCAAATACGTTGAATAAATATTGAAAATATAAGAGAGGATTTTTAAAGAGCAATATTATAAGTCTTCTTCTGGGAGTAAGAGGCAGGGCAGATTTTACACACTGAGGTGAGATCCATATATTATCATTGATTATTTTTCCTGCTCCAATCTTTACTCCCCGATGAAGCCCATTTATGAAAAAGAAAAGAATGATTTATATATATATATATATTTACATGCATTGCCATAGCAGTCAAACGGGAAAGGTTTATGGATGTGAAACAGGGATGGTGTGCTGTACTGTAGATATATATACACACACAAACTGGTTGCATAGTCTATGGGGGTTGGGGAATTAATAGTAGTTCTTTGAGGTAGGTACAATATATTTCTTGTGTTACAGCTGCCACTCAACCATTTCGATGTAATTTTTGTCCCTGAGAGTTCATTCATATGGTCACAGATTTTGAAGGCAAAGAACCCTGAGAATTGCAAGACCATCTCAGCTAAATCTCAATAGGCTATGAAGTTAAACTTTGATTTTTTTGTTACCTCGCTTCCCTTCACAAAGTGGCCAGAATTAACCTAACACTACAGACTTCCTTAATTTGTATGGGAGAAGGGGGGTTTGAAGCAGTAGTGAAGGTGGTCTGTATAGATACAGATTTGTGAATTAGATGCAAACTGGGTGTGCAGCTGAGGCTGGATGCTGGAGACCTCCATTGTTATACACATTCTACTTCAATGCACACATGTGTTTGTGTGCAAAACAGATGAGTTCAAATGTATGTGTAATCATGGCATCAGTATCACAAGAGCGTTGTGAAGGCAGAGGTCCTTCCTCACCACAAAATTCCTAGTAGTTTTGCCCCATAAACCATCCTTTCCTCCCTGTCCCATGTTGGATCTGTGCATCTGTAGAAACCAAATGTATGTTCAGGATAGACTGGCAGATAGTGCATGCTTCCTGCATGCACTTCCATGGGAGTGCAGAAGGTAGCATCAGAAAGCTGGACCATCAGAGAGCAATTCAATATGAGGCTCCTCCCTATGCCAACAGTGCCACTGTTTCCAGAAGTGAGGAGGAGCCTTACTATCAGCTCTTTCCACTTGGCCCAAACCCATCTCATATCCTCTTTTCACTGTACGAAATTGCCTTGCCAAGCTGATAAGAAGCCCATCTGATGAATGGCCCACGGACACCAGTTGTGCAGTTAGGCAATCACTGATCTTATGGGATGTAGTTCTTTAGAAGATAACAGGTTGTATCCAGTAGAGCATGAAGTGAATCGTTCCATCAGCACAAGGATTGACACTTGTGCAGTAGAACTTCCCCCCCTCCCACCATGCACCCACTAAATCTGTCCTGGAGGTTTCCCCAACCCTCTGGAGCAGATTTGGGGATGGCACAGGGCATGCACAGGAGGAGAACATTAGACAAGCCCACTGGATCAAGCCAGTGGACCATCTGGTTCTGCATGCTGTTCTCACAGGGGCCGACCAGATACCTGTGGGAAGCCTGCAAGTTGGGCAGCACTCTGCCCACCTCCAATTCCCAGCAACTGGAGGAGGGGGAAAGTTCTGTTGCACAAGTGTCAATCGCTACGCTAACAGAACAAGTGCATTGGATGCTGCTCAATGTATACTGCTTCACTTCAGAATGTGGTAAACCTGCTCAGCTACATCTGAAAGCCCTCCTAGTGTAGTGGTTAAGAGCGGTGGACTCGTAATCTGGTGAACTGGGTTTGATTCCCCGCTCCTCCACATGCAGCTGCTGGGTGACCTTGGGCTAGACACACTTCTCTGAAGTCTCTCAGCCTCACTCACCTCACAGAGTGTTTGTTGTGGGGGAGGAAGGGAAAGGAGATTGGGTAGTGATAAAGCGGCATATCAACTCCAAACTCTTCTTCTTCTACTACTTACTCTGCTGAATGGGACCATGAACTTCTCCAAAATCCTGCCCTGACAAAACCACTGACCACCAAGGGGTTTCTGGAATGTAGAGGGGATCTTTGGTTCAAAAATGTGACCTGTGAATAAAACTTGCAGACACACATACTACAAAATGTGAAGTGGACAAATTCTCAGAATGCTGGACACAGGCGGTCTTTCTTTGGACTGATGAGGCAGGCTCCTTATTCCACAAGTTGCAGATCCTACTCATTTAGCTTGTCCTTGAGCACTTTCCTTATAGAAAGTGGATAGGAGTTAACCCAGTGCATTCAGGAATTGGAGGTGTTTTAAACAATGCAAAGCTCTTGGGTCATCTCTAACTGAATGCAGTAATGGATGCTCCTTTTTATTATATTTCTTACTTGTGCTAACAGAAAAGAAAACTAGATTACAGACAGGCATCTTCTGACATGTAACTAGAGATATTTTTTATAGAAATACTGTATTCAGTATGTGTGTACAAAAGTTAATATTAGATTATATGGAGTAACTTTTTAATTGCATTTTTGCTTTTGATTGGATACTATTTTTTTGGAAATACACTGCAAAGAAGATTTCGTGTTAAAGGTTGTCCTTCCATAACATCACTGTAGGGGGGGGGGGGAATGTGTTACAAAGCATGACAGCTTTTAAAATATTTTTTACACTAACTTTGTTTCTTACAGAAATCAGGTACCATAGAACAATCTCTATTCCCTGCCCACTCTGGGTTGGCAGCTGGGTGCACCCAGTGTGGCTTGAGAAATATTACTTTGTAGATGTATTTTCAATAAAAAAAAATAGTTTTACATTTTTATTTTTGAACTGTGTGGTGTTTTGCCTTCCAGAGAATAATGGGACTCTTCGCCTTGTTGTGCATAAATTAATTCCAGTTCTTCTTCTTCTTTTTAAGTCAAACAGTAGTGAACAAGCAGTGTGTTCTGGTTTATTTATTGATTTATTTAGTATTGGGACCACCTGAGAAGGTGCTCTCCCCAGCCATGTAACAGGAAAACAGTCCACATTTGATAATATGAAATGGCACAAGTTCAGAACAATTAATATTCCATACCAACTTGGGAGAATGTTTACAGCCCAATCCCAACTAGATTCTGCCTTGTGATACTGGATATTCAACCTATATTAATCTGCAGAAGAGTATTCCACAAAGGTGCATTGGTGAAGAGCAAGGACTATTGTGGATGTATAAGGTTAAGATGCCATTTTGTGAACTGCCACTGTGATGCCATCATGCTTCTGGATCATAATATTGCCAGTATATGACTCAAGGCACACTACAGGAATATCTGTTGGATCAGACATTAACTTGGGTGTTTGCTGGGACAGAACAGATATCACACCTGCATGTTCATCTGAGAGGGTACCACGACAGTCCAGGTTTAGGCCCTGGAAATCAGTGCACAGGGCTCCTGCAATTGAGGGGTTCTTCATTGTGATTTCTAAACGATGCTCCAACACCCCCTCCATCTTGCTGAGCACCACCTCCCAGTTCTTCTATTGAAGTGAATCTTAGACTTTTCAGGATGTTAGGCACCAAGATGGAAAATGAGGTGTAATGTTGCCACATATCTTATTTTCTCTAAACAAGTCTTGTATACCATATAGCAGGAAAGAGGGACTTTTTTGGCTCCACAGGCCAGATCTTTATCTGGCTCCACCCCTACAGGCCAACTTTGACAGGTGGGTGGGAGAACCCAACTGTCAATCAGATGGTGTCATTATGACATCATAAAATTGATGTCATGATTCCCAAGCACCTAGGACAGGGGCAGGAATAAAAAGCCCGCTTTTTGCAGACATCCGCTCTGAAAGAACATCCCCTGTTTATGGCATTCCCCCCACACCCCTGTAAAACATAACCATTTTTGTTGAGGGTGGGGCTTTTAACTATAGTGCAGAGATATATCCCATCAGACACAGGTGGTATTGAAATGAAAGTTTTCAATTGAAATGGAAGTCTCTTTCCATAGTGTCTGTCCTTAACTAATATGGCCACTCTTATTTAGCCACATTTATGATTCTCACCTTTCATGCGAGTGCTTTAACAGGCAACCACAGAGGAACAGAGAGCAAAGTTGTCTCTGCAGAATTGGCTTCTCTTGCCACCACACAAACTGATCTGGCAAACCAAGCCTCGCCTCACATGAACTTAATGTAAAACTACACTTACGCAAGTAGAATAGCACACCAAACTGTCATAGAACTGATGAGCTGGATTCCTGAGGTGGAAAGTGGGAGACTCCATACACCACTCAAACTTGACATATGTTGTGAATGCATCGCATGAGAATGGCAGACAACATGAGGTGAGTGTAATGTTTCAGCTCAGCATAATTTCCAAGTACTTGCATTTTGAGATCATGAGTCGACTCACTGGACTTCACCTACAACTGGGAATGTATATCCCACACCTGGGAACCCTGGTTGTTATACAAAGCTCGTTGCATGGAACTACAGCTGGACTGGGGCCATATTTTAAATGCAAAAGAGATTAAGTTGGTTGGTACAAGGCATAGATTCTGTATGTTAAAACCTTAATTTTATTAATGTTGAAGATATACTGCTCTCCATGCTATTAAAATGTTTGCGGGTGTTGGGGAAGCATTTTCAGTCTAAGGGCTGCAACTCTTTGGGGTCAACCTTCTGGACTGCATGCCAGAGGCAAAAATGAGCAGAACTGATTTGACTTTTACCTTGTATACTAGGCTACATTCCACCCACGCGGAATCCAGCAGTTTCTACACACATACACACACCTCCATCCAGGCAAGAAAGAGGCATTATTATAAATTAATGCCATGTTCTATTCAGGCAAAAAAACCTGTTGAATAGTGTGTGGAGCAGAACCATGGTGTGTGTGTGTGTAGTCCTGCGGAGGGTGGGGGTGGGCCTAGGAAGATGACATGGCTTGAGAAGAAGCTTGAGGGCTCGATGTAGAGGCTGGGAGGGTTGCATTCAGCCTGTGGACCAGAGGTTCATCACCCTTGAACTAAACCTTGGAGAATCATATGACAGCTTTGCTGACACTGGGCTGTAGACATCAGCCATCATT
Organism: Podarcis gaigeae; assembly: GCF_964106915.1. NCBI lineage: Eukaryota > Metazoa > Chordata > Lepidosauria > Squamata > Lacertidae > Podarcis > Podarcis gaigeae. The sequence continues at coordinate 47,705,663 of NC_139687.1, read as the reverse complement.
AATAGTTATATATAATTTGTTAATAGTTATATATAATTATCTGTTTTTGTGTCTGTAACCTGAAACAAGAAAAGTGCACTCTCTCACTTGGACTAATTAAATTATGGTTCATGATGACAACCAACAATATAATGTACAACTAGTGAATGTGGGGAGGGAGAGCTAACATATCCCAATATATGTGGAGCCCTTGAATTGCTTGCCAACATTCTGTTGTACTGTTGTATATCATATTTTGACAACTCTGTAAAAGAAATTTTCTTCACAGTCTATATAACCCGTCATATAGTGACAGTAATTTTCAGGAGCAGCCTTTTTACCAGGTCTGTTTCCATATAATAAGAGAGCACATGTTCTGTGCTTGTTAAGAACATAAGAGAAGCCCTGCTGAATTGAATCAAACGCATATCTAGGTCAACATTCTGTTTCCCCCAGTGGCCAACCAGATGCCAATGGGACGCTTACTCAGAAGTAAGTCTCACTAGTCCAATAGGACTTGTTCTCAAGTTACTAAACATGCACAGGCCTGGGATACATGTAGTGATGGGTGAATCCCCGCCTCCCCAGTTCACTTCAGAATTGGATCATCAGTTGTGTGCATCATGCGAGAGCCTACAAGAAAAGGTACTTATCTCCCAAGAGTGCTGAACTGACACATAGTATTGGTTGTAATTTATCATTTCTGTAAAGTTAATCTATTTTTTGCCCAAGTCATGGACACTAACCACAGCTCAGAACATAAGAAGAGCTTGCTGGATCAGACCAACAGGTCTTCTGGTTCAGCATCTTGCTCTCATGGCGGGCCACCTGTGGGAAGCTTGCAAGGAGGACCTAACAGAGCTCAGACAGAACCACATGGGCAAAATCTTGTTTTTCCATTCCAATATACTGAAGTATTGTGGAGGACATGGTGCTACAGGAGCACTGCCAGCAGCCGAATTTTGTACAGCAAACTTGATGATGATTAACCTTGCTAGCATCAGTTGCTCAACATGTTTCCATCCAGTTCCATTTTCTTGTGTTAGAGTTCAAGCTACTCTTACTTCTTCAGATAAATCTCAGCAAGGTATCTTTGGACAAAAGACAGTATTCAAGGGCTTGCCTAAATTATCGTTTAAATGTGTTGTATAAAATTGGGTTAGCTCTGATGTGCACTTTTTTAATTGGTTCATTCCCACTACATGGAAGGGTTTTGCCTATTAAATTGTCTAATGCATAAATCACTTGTGGCAGGCGGAAACCCCCTGGCTGCCTTGTCATGGCTTTGTTTTGTTTTGTTTTTTGGATAAGGTTCAAAAAAAGATATCAAATTCAGATTCCTGAATGCTAACTGCAGATGCAGACAAGCAACAACGTCTTCACAAGAAATTGTACCCCAGAAAAACCCTTTGTTTAAAAGAGCAGCTACAATTCCACAGATGTGTGTTCAGCCAACTAAAGAACAACAAAAAGGAGGAAAGTCTTCGTTCAAAGCCAACAGTGCTTTCGGTGGCCGTCAATCTCTGCTCTCTTCCAGACGACCTGTGTTTTGAGCATTCAGCCTGACTTGCTCGCACAAAGCTGGCACAGGGGTTAGACTGTGTGTGGTCTTTAGTGAACATTCATTTGCATTTGCTTGCAGAAAAGTTGTACAACAATGAGCATTCATCCTTAGCTCTTTGTGCAATGTTTATACATCTTCCCACTATTCATTCAGCCCAAGATTTCCAGTACATTTCCCCATCACTTTCCTAACTGCAAAAAGTCCATTTTTAAAAAGTTGATTTGTTGCACTAGAGCAAAGGTAACAAACGTGATGCCCTCCAGATGCTGTTGGACTCCAATGCCTATCAGCCCCAGCTAGCATGGTCAGTGGTCAGAGAAGTAGCAACAGGGCATATTAATCCAATTTAAGTGGGCAGTTTGAATCCCCGTGATGGGGTGAGCTCCCGTTGCTCAGTCCCTGCTCCTGCCAACCTAGCAGTTCGAAAGCATGTCAAAGTGCAAGTAGATAAATAGGTACCACTCCGGCGGGAAGGTAAACAGTGTTTCCGTGCGCTGCTCTCGTTCGCCAGAAGCAGCTTAGTCATGCTGGCCACATGACCCGGAAGCTGTACGCCGGCTCCCTCGGCCAATAAAGCGAGATGAGCAATGCAACCCCAGAGTCGGTCATGACTGGACCTAATGGTCAGGGGTCCCTTTACCTTTAAATGTCCAGAAAGGTATTGGAAACTCTCCTGCATAATACTGATAGTTTATAAGTAACCTTATACTTATACCACAGACTTTACCTACCTGATGCCTTCCAGATGTTTTGAATTACAGACTCCCCTCAGCACCAACCAGCATGGAATCAGGTTGGTAAATGCTACCATACAATATATGTTTAATTTTTCTCTAAGAACACTATTTTCAGTTATATTGACTGATTGATAGGATTTACAGTATATTCCCCTTTTCTACTAAGACAGGTTCCCAAAGCAATGAAAATTACATTTGCTATGTAACTGACAAGAGCACTACCTTGTCAGAAAGCAGAATTCATATGGATGGTTTGAATTAAACTGGAAGCAGGTTTACTGGTGACACACACACACCTGAACATAGAGCTCCCCATCATTTAGTTATTTATTTTATTGTATTATTTATTACCCTGATCTTCCTCTGAAGAGCTTTCCAAGCAGCTTATGGTATAGTTCCAAAGTGGGCTATCTGGAGTACCCCCTATCAGGGATAAGAAAGCTGTAGCCCATCAGATGTCGCTAGATTCCCAGTCAGTCCCAGTCAGCATGACCAGTGATGAGAGATGAATGGAACTGTAGTCCAATAACATAAGAAGGGCCACAGATTCTCCACCTCTAAGTTAGGTAGATGCCTAGACCTGCTTAAGTTAACAGTCGAACATCATCATGTGACTTCAGAGGATTTGATGGAGGAAATAGGTAGCACAGTTCCACTTCTGAAAATACACATTTGCTAGAACGTAATGGATGGGGTTTGGCTTACAAGAACTATGTGTCAAAATATGGGATATTAACAAGAAAGCAAATAAATAAATAAATACATGAGCATGAGCTTACCTCGCCTACTGAACTTTAAGTAACTTTAAAAATCCGTTGTGTGCCATATACCAGGGCAGACTGTATCTGTATAGCTTAGGATTTTGACTAGCAGTGACTCTGTGGAGTCTCAGGAAAAAGCTTTTTCTTAATACCTTCTACCTGTTTCCTTTTTCCTCCTTAAGTGCCAGAGATTCCAAAGCTGGGAGATTTTGCATTCAATGCATATGCTCTACCACTAATCTTCAATCCTTCCCTTTCGCTGGATGCAGCATGAACTTTTTAAAAAATGTCCCTCCTTTCTCAAAGTGCATACATGCAACTAAGCAGAGCACTAGCAGTGCAAATATACCTCCAATCTATTACTTGTGGATGTGGTAGCATGTCTATTGTCATTAAGAGGGAATTTGTAGGGGTCTGGTGTAAAGCATGCAGGCTGGGTCATGCTTTGGCTGATTCCTGGGGTGTGGAAGACATAGTTAATGCTGTGGGCTAATTCACAAAAACAGTTAACATGAATAACCACTGAGCATGTTATGAGACACTCCCACCCTGCTAGGCTGTTCTCTGGTTTAGGAGCATGCTTCCTCCCTTGTATATATATGAAAGACAGGTGATGAAACAGCCATTTTTCCCTCCAGAAAGCATTTATTCCATCTCAATTAAGAAGACTATTAACAGGCCCCACCTCTTCTCTAAACAGAAATGCTAGCTCTCACTAGTTCACTGAAACAACCATATCCTGCTGTGCCATTGCAGTTCACTTAAAGGAACAGAGGAGAAAACTGGAAGATGAAACACAGCACACTGAATCTGACACTGATTCTATGTGTACTGTCAGTCAAGTGTGTTGTTGTTAATGCTGTTAATTAAATTTGCATACCGTCCTTCATCTGAAGATCACAGGCAGTTCACAACATAAAAGTATAAAGTGAGAACACAAAATACACAACAACAACAACAACAACAGCCACCTACAACAACAACCTCCTCCAAAAAGCACACTGAAAAGGCCATAGAATGTTAATCAGCCAAAGGCCTGGTTGTAGAGAAATGTTTTTGTAATACATACATATTGTTGCATACCTGACATTTGTGGTATATTAGAGAAGTGAAGCTCCTTCATGGATCACTGCCTTGTCGTGGTGAAGGGGCTTGAATAACTCAGAGAAGCTATGAGCTATGCCGTGCAGGGCCACCCAAGACGAACAGGTCGTAGTGGAGAGTTTTGACTAAATGTGATGCACCTGGAGCAGGAACCGGCAAGCCACTCCAGTATCCCTGCCAAGAAAACTCCATGGACAAAGACAACAGGTCAACATGAGTCTGAGCTACCAACGTGAGTTTGACCAAACTGCGGGAGGCAGTGGAAGACAGGAGTGCCTGGTGTGCTCTGGTCCATGGGGTCACGAAGAGTCGGAAACGACTAAACAACAACAACAAAGAGAAGTGAGGAGGATCTTAACACACAGCCACAGGGAAACATAATGTGCTGATACAAAGGAGCAACAACAAAAAATATGGACATAGTAGCAAAAGAAGCTGCCTTAGACTGAGTTGGATCAATTGGTCCATCTAGTTCAGTCTTGTCTGCAATGGCTGGCAGTAACTCTCCATAATTCCAAGCAGGTGAGATGCTGGAGATTGAATCTGTGATATTATGTTCTACCCCCCCCGCAGGACTTGCAATATAAGGATTGCATATAACCAACAGTCAAGAAGGTGCAGTGCACCCAATAATGAGCGTTTGGCTTGCATCCTTGGCTCCTTGTGCCTTTGCATCACATCTCTTCTGTGTACACAGAAAGCCTGATACATGTCTAGTCCTCCCTTGCTGGACTCGTGTTATTATGCTGAATTTTGTTTGCAGTGGCCGGGTTGAGAAGTAGCAAATTCTACCTACAAACCAACTACATAGTATTCTGAAAACTGGGTTGCTGTTAGCGTTTGGCCCAACTTTAAAAAGTGGGTGGCTGTCAGTATGAGGATGAGTGGCAGACGCTTTTTAGATACAATCACTGTACCTGTTAAACAGTTAAACTCCTAAACAGTGCCTCCTTCCTGGAATAAAGGGCTCAAGCAATTCTGCTGTGTTTCAATAGGGCTTTTATGTGGGAGCAGGGGTACATAATGAGCACCCTATTCAGAACAAGAGTTTGTGTCTGTGTAACAGCGTGCGGGAAGGATAAAGGAGAGAGTTCATTCATGTGGAAAAATCAATTATGGGCCCAGCAAAGTGCTTCTGTTCCCCGGTGCGAAGGACTGTACTTGAGAGAGAGGGAAATCAAGAATGAGGCTTGTGCTCCAGTGTAGCTGCAAATGCTGAAAGATTCCTTTTTACTCCTCTTCTGCCATATAACATCCCACCGCAACAGGGAAATTCAACATGCACATGCCAAACACTTATTAGCATCTGCTTTCTTACTTGCTGTGTGATCTGTGTTGTTCAGTATAGAGCCCCTGCTCCCCTTTCAGTGTACAGGGGTGGGGGAATGTTCAGAGTGTCAGAACAGAGTAAAGAGAAGGAGGAAGGCAGAGGTCACAAGGTGTAAGCTGAGCCTGGACAGAGTTACTTTCCGTCACCACTGAGTAACTGCAAACACACCCTCCAGAAGACTGTCATTTCTCTCTAATCAAGAAGAATGGAAGTTGTCACTTGCAGGTAGCCTTCAGTCCTGGCACATCCTCAGTTCAGGAGTGCAAACAATGGGGTGTGTGTTAATTACCTGCCGTTTTGGAACTATGTATTATCTTGTGCTGTTTGCAGAATGGCTGCAACGTATTTAGCCTCCCGGCAACCTGTTTTTGCATATTACTCAGATCAGGTCAAACTTTTATTGCTTGTGGCCAAAGGCCTTTGCAAACATCCAAACAGGCTCAAAAACAGACAAAGAATCACATTTGCAATTGTAAATACTGTACTGAAAACACTACGTATATAAAATATAGTAAATATAAGCCAGAACCAAGGGATTTTTTTAAAGCAATACAAGAAATAATTTTTTAAAAACCTAATAGAATCATCATCAAATTATCATCAAATACAATTATCAAATCTCTGAAGCACTTATTCACAGATCCTACTCAGTATCTGACAAAACCTATAGTATCTTCTGGGATTTGTGTGTGTTTGTGTGTAATTCCAATAAAACAGTATCCTGAAACTTGAAAAGGGGTCCCAAAGCATACTTGAGAGTGTGTTGGTTTAGCAGGGGCTTTGCATTAATGTAAAGTTAAGGGGTCACCTTTCCATATGAAATCTTAGCGTATGGAATTCTGTGCTATGAAGATATTGTTCATATTATTTAGCAAATCACTGAAAACAGTCCAATAGGCAATTAACTATTTTGTATTTTTCAAAATATTTTAAATAAATAATTTTAAAATGGTTAATAGACTATTTATCTTTGCATTAAGCCAAGGCCAAGCAAACCACCCAAACAACAGCCAAATAATACAACCTAACTTACATGAGGTTGATATGAGTATAACTGCAAGAAAGGAGGACAATGTACACCACTTGGATTTGCAGAAATGAGAAAAAGTTATACCCTACTGGAAGAAGTTAACTATAGTAATGTAACATGTAAATATAAAATCACCACTAAAACCATTAGTGATTTATTGTAAATAACTGCAAGTAAAATTATTACTTATTTATTGCTGTATATACAGGATGATACTGTATGATCAAGCCATTGCTCACTTGTACAGAAATTTCTGGTTGCTGCCAGAATAATCTGGGGCTGCTGATGCACAGAAGGAATTAAAACAGACATTTCCTAAATGACTTTTAAAAGGGAAGCAACCTAAAGTTGTATTTGAAGATACATAGCAATGAGTTCTGGAACAACATCCTGATTTTACAGCACTTTCTTCCTTGACAAATAACTTGCACTGCCTTGTATAATTTATACATTTTTGAAAAGGGCTGAACTTGGCCCGGAAGAACAATGAGACAAGATGTTAGAATGTTTCCCAAGTTCCTTGAACTGAGTTAGTGATGATGAGCGTCAGTCTCTCCAGCTTGGTCAGAACAGGTGCACGGTTTCCTTCACCTTTCTGTGCCAGTTCTCATTTATCTTCAACTTCGTGGCCTCTTAGTCTCTTCTAATCCTGTCTCTGCCAAACTGCATAGTTATTTCATGACTTGCATGAATGAAGGAGCCTAGCAGAAAGAGACCACCCATTATGCATTAATTTATGGACAAAATCCAGGATGTAAAACCAGGACTTGGGTAGAAAAAGGGCTATGACACTGAACCACTGTAGCTCCTGTAAAGAGGTCAGGGGGTGGGAGTGGGGAGAAACTATTCAATCTCTGCCAGGGTTTCATTCCCCCTGCTCCACCCCCACATATCCCACAATATCCTTCAGCTTCAAAACCATCAGCTGCGACTACCCGCTCCCCCCCTCCATATCCCTGCCACATTTCCCAACAAGTTGGTTTATACTGCCACCCTGTGGCAAACTGCTTTTATCTCAAAGCAAACTGAAAATCAAGGCAGACAGACATTCTATACCTCAGGTTAAGAACTTAATTCATTCTGGAGGTCCGTTCTTAACCTGAAACTGTTCTTAACCTGAGGTACCACTTTAGCTAATGGGACCTCCCGCTGCTGCCGCAGGATTTCTGTTCTCATCCTGAAGCAAAGTTCTTAACCCGAGGTACTATTTCTGGGTTAGCGGAGTCTGTAACCTGAAGCGTCTGTAACCCGAGGTACCACTGTACTTAAAAGCAGCAGAAACCAGAGAGAGTTCTGGAGAGCTCAAAACTTTATGCAATAAATTGTGATATATTGGCTAATAAGGGAGTAAAATTTCTGCAATCATCTGAGAGAAGTTGCAAAGTCATTATTATATTTTTATTCCATGCTTCCTCCAAATAGCTTTGGGAGGGATAGATGGTGTCCTCTGCAGATGGACAGATCCATCTATTTCTGGTCCTTGCCAATTTCACAAGTGTTGGTGAAATTCTTATGGCTTTTCTAATGTTCTTAAGTTTATTCATAAGTGTGTTGCATTCCTGCATGTATGTGCAATCTAAATTTAAAGAAGAAATATAATTAAAGTACATTATTCCAACCTTTGGTCTCTGTTAAAAACCACAATTTTCCTCTTGGTTCCCTCACTCCCAGCTTTACTCAAACTTCTGCCATTGCTTTAAACCACCACTTTCCCTCGCTCACTCCCATGCCATGGCTACTGCTGTTGTGCAACCTTGCCTTCACTTTTGCTCTCCTACCCCATTCTGCAGTCATGCAAATCCAGAATTGTGATGAGACACTACAAATCCTCCAGTGTGGGCTGCATTCTGACTTTTTTTTTTTTTTTAGATTTTTATTAAAATTTCAACAGATTTATAATAACAGACAAAACAAGATAACACAACAACAAACAATAAATGATAAAAAAACACACCAACCAAACAGAAATATATAAATTCAACTCTTAGTTTCATATAGCTTACTTTCCTGACTTCCTCACATCTCCCTTATCTGTATTCAAATTTCCAATTTAGTTTCAGCAAATTCTTGCTTTATTTTGGCTAATTTTAATACTTCTTAATTTCTTTTGCATTCTGACTTTTTATGATATATAGAGAGACTTTTTCTTGAACCACCTGCATCACAAAATTAATAGAACTGAAGATAATTTGATTCTCATGTACACATTAGCCCAGGAAATACATACCAGATCGGTTCACCCTGGAATTTAAGGAAATCAAATTCCTCAAGCATCCCTAGACTTATAGGGGCAGGCAACCCAGGCCCAAAAGGCACTGCACTAAGGAACCACGGGCTAATTACTCAACCTCACTTGCAACCTCACCCCCACCACAAACATTATTTCATCTGAACCTCCCCATATAAAGGAGTTAGTACCTGAATTTGCTTCTTTTTCTCTTCCATCGTTTCTTTTTGTATCATGTCTTTTTGATGCTGTACATTAAATCCATGCAACATCACACATAGTTTTACCCTATCCTGCCTGTGAGTTGTGGAAGACCTGTTCCCTGCCTTACAGGCCTTTTCTCTGGCCTGGGAGGGCAAGGCCCTGACTGACTCCAGCTACAAAAGCTGCTGAACACACTCTTAGGCTCTGGTATTGTTTAAGGCGGTTAGTTGGCATTTTTTGAGGGGGGGTTGGTAAGTTAATGATATTGATGTCCGTATCATTATTTTTAGATCTTATTATTTATGTGGAAATTGCTTCAATTTGGTTGTGTACTTTTTGATGTGTTTTATTTATTCTTTATTACTTTTTTATGTTTGTAGTTGTTTAGTCATTTAGTCATGTCCGACTCTTCGTGACCCCATGGACCAGAGCACGCCAGGCACTCCTGTCTTCCACTGCCTCCCGCAGTTTGGTCAAACTCATGCTGGTAGCTTCGAGAACACTGTCCAACCATCTCGTCCTCTGTCATCCCCTTCTCCTTGTGCCCTCCATCTTTCCCAACATCAGGGTCTTTGCCAGGGAGTCTTCTCTTCTCATGAGGTGGCCAAAGTATTGGAGTCTCAGCTTCACGATCTGTCCTTCCAGTGAGCACTCAGGGCTGATTTCCTTCAGAATGGGTAGGTTTGATCTTTTTGCAGTCCATGGGACTCTCAAGAGTCTCCTCCAGCACCATAATTCAAAAACATCAATTCTTCGGCAATCAGTTTGGGATTGTGCAAATCTTGTCATGTTGTAAGCCACCTTGAGCACAGTTTTAACTATGGAAAGGTGGCATATAAATAAAATGATGGCAATAAATGGGGAAAATAGTAGCAGCAGAGGTACAGCCTTGAACTGTTGCACCAGCAATAGCCATTAGCGCCAAATGTAGCATAGCACTAAGAGAAAGAGGGACATGCAGAATCAGAAAAAGGGACAACACACACCTTCACATGGGGTGACCAGAAGCGAAAGTGTGAGACTCCATTGGTTTCCTTGATGCTGGGATATTTTGTCCCCCCCCCCCCATCCCCAAGTGCCCTCATGATGCTTTCTCTGGATTTCTTGGACAATGATCACTGGATGAATAAGCAGCAGTGGCAGTATGGAGCCTGCATTTCACAGAAGAGATCTATTCTTAATTGATCATATCAAGGAGCCAATCAGAGTGGGCGAAATTGTGGTCATTAGCAGAGTCAGCAAACCTTGGGAGGGCAGTCCACTGTCTCTCAGACCTTGTAGGGGGCTGGACTATATATTTTGGGGGGGAGGGGTGAACGAATTCCTATGTCCCACAAATAACCCAGAGATGCATTTTAAATAAAACGACACATTCTACTCATGTAAAAACACACTGATTCCCGGACCATCTGCAGTCTGGATTTAGAAGGCAATTGGGCCAGATCCGGCCCCCAGGCCTTAGTTTGCCTATCCATGGTCTTTAGGATAGAAGGAAGCAGCAGCCTAGCAACCCCTGCCGGTGCCTGAGGCAGACCAGCACTCTCCCGCCCCCCCAACTGCCCCCGCCCCTGGTTAGCTACACTACTGGAAGGAAGGGCAATTCCAATAGCGCATCAGGCTTTGAAAATTCATGAAAAACAAAACAAAACGACATCAACTTATTGACGAAGAGTGATAATAACACTGTTGATGACAGAGACTTGTACAAGCAAGGCCAGCACTGGGTGGAGAAGAAAGACATAGTGGGGTGAGCAAGAGGATTCGTGGCATACATTGCAACAGTGACCACTGTCCTTTTTCTACTGAGCTTGTTTGTGCTGAAGGGAGAAGGAAGGGTTAATAAGGCAAAGAAGCTAAAAGTTGTGCAGCTAGGCAGAAAACCGCAAATGCGTCAGCTCTGTAGGCCAGAAGTTGCTTCCTGTTTTCAGCTCTGCAGACTGGGAGCTGTTTCCTGTTTTGTGCTATCTGTTTTAGAAATATTTTTAGAAATGCAAGACATACATGCAGGGCATGAGAAGGATTTCTCTCTACCTTCTCTGTACCATTGTACCTTGTAAGGGTTGCTCTCGAATATTTCCTGCAGTAAATTCCTGTACTAATCCTGTTTTTGCAGTTGTGGCATTACCAAACAATGGGTGTTTGCTAAAGTCAGGCAGGTCAAGAGTCCAGCTTCCTGCCTTACCAGCTAGCCAGAAAATTGCAGCTGTTTGCAAATTTAACCAGCCTGCCAAAGAGGTCTCACTCTGTCTTTTATAACATGCATTTGTTTTCATATTTCAAAACTACAAACCATGTTTGGGTGCCTTGGCAAAAAGGTGGTTTCTAGGGGGATGCATACCCCTAAACATTTTGTGAATCTAATGGAAGAAACTAATTTTTAAAACTTTTTAGTTTCTTCCACGGCAAATCATCACCATGTTTCCTGCCATACGCTTCCTGTCTTAAGTAATGCAAAGATAAGAAAAGACACGTATGGGGAAGTGCTTAGCTAGCAGAAAGACACGTATGAGGAAGTGCTTAGCCAGCAGATAGATGTGCCATATAAGGGAATAAGTTGAACATTTGCCAGCTGATTGGGAAAATTTGAGGAAGGAATGGGAGGGGGGAAATGCTCAAAAGGTATAAGAAGGCTTGCTGAAATGTATTTCTTTACAGCCAGCTTTCAGGAGGTATCCTGCTGGTTGTCTCTATGTACAGATTGTCTCTGTGCATAGATTTCAATAAACTTTTTCTCCAAAGAAGATTTTGCTTTCCTGGTACTTTTGTTCCCTCCAAGGTCCGGGGATGGCGAGGCTGATGGATCCCTAGGTAAATAAGGCTTCATTTCTTTGGGGGCTCGTCCGGGATTAGCCTCCTCCCCAATATGGACCGGAGGGCCAGGCTCAACCAAGGTGAACAGCTCAGCAGCGTTTTGCAGGCTCCCCGTGCGCACCCCGCCTGTTTCGTGGGGGGGAGCCAGCCACACTGTTCTGGAGTGGAGACATCTTGTTGAGGGAGGAAAAGAGGACGGCGCCGAAAGGGGACAGGTCCGCAGCGGAACAGGTAAGCCCGATGGAAAGGGCAGCCCGACGGAAAAGGGCAGGAGGCTTGATCAACCTCACCTGGTTGTGGCAGGGTGTCACGGGCAATAAGGTGCCAGCCAGGAATAAGGGAATTGGTTGTGCAATAGAGTGCCAGCCACCAGGAATAAGGGGAAATTATATTGATGTGATTTGTATGTTGTATGTTGCATGTCAGATACTCCAGTGATTGAATTGTCGAGTGTGGGCTGGGGTATTAGTGCCCCTTGGCTGGGCGATTGCAGGGTTGTGCAGGAGAATGCCACCAGCAGAAGTTGGGAACAGAAGAGGGTGGGATATATATATATATTGTGATTTTTGGTGTGTTCTGTGTGGTGTGTGTGTACCAGATACTCCAGTGTTTGTCTTGGTGTATGAGGGTCGGGGTTTAGCATTCCCCTTGGCTGAGCGGTTGCAGGATTGTGCATTTTTTGGCAGGGCGACCTCGCCAAATCACAATCTGTAGTATATGAAGTATGAGAGAATTTTTATTGTGAATAGGAGCGGAGTTTCTGGAAGAAATGGGTTCTGGCCAAAGTAAAAGCAACCCTTTTGGAAGGCTTTTTGGGGATCCAAGCTGATGAGGGGAGGATGAGGACATTGTGAATTAGATTGGCCCACCCAGAAGAATAAATTGGCCGTCCACCAGGACCCTTGATTTGCAATTCATTTAATCCATTATATCAGAATATTTTGAATGTCCATTCTGATCAAATCCCCTATATTTCCACTTGGAAGACCAATGTGGAAAGGAACCCCCCCCCCTTGGTTGAAGTCATGCTGCCAAAAAGTCTCAGGCAGCCGTATCTGCTCAGTCAGGAAGAGAGGAGGACAACCCCCAGTCCTCCAGGATTCAGAGAGGGAAGAAGATAAAGTTTTGATGCCCCACCACCCCATGCCCCGGCAACAGCCCTGGCACCACCCCCGCCACAGGGAGCAGATGGCCCAGCCCCCAATCCCGTGGACAATGCATTGTTAGACCTGGGCAAAGATAAAGAAAGGGAAGAAAGAGAAGAGGATGATGAGGATGAAGAGTTTGTAGAAAGATTAGTTGAGCTAACCAAAAATAATAAGACATGGACAGAGGAAGGCAGTGAAAAGTGTGACCCTCCATAGGGCACATAAAGCACAGGAAAAGGGCGCGGCCAGAGTGATGCCTCTCCGCAGAGTGTATGACCCTCTGGCCCCCGCGGGACCTGATGGGGTGGTGCCCAATAGAACTTGTACAGTTCAACATGTCCCCTTCTCTAGTGCAGAAATTTATAATTGGAGGAACTAAAACCCTTCATTTGAGGAAAACCCAGCAAATCAGACCACTGAAGGGCAAAATACCCTCACCACTTATCGCCAGAATGTCTTAAATGGCATGAGGAGGGCAGCCAGAAAACTCACCAACTTTGTGGAGGCCAGAGAAATAGTGCAAGGGACAGAGGAGGCCCCTGAAGCCTACTTAGAGAGGCTGAAGGAAGCCTACCGCCAGTATACCCCTGTGGACCCAGATGAGGCTGCCAATGTCCCTATCATAAAAACTGCCTTTGTAGCCCAGGCAGCGCCCGATATCCGCAGGAAAATTTAAAAAACAAAAACAAAAACAAAAACAAAACCACAATGGTTTTATGGGCCACACCCTTGAATGGATGCTGGAACAAGCCCAGACCACTTATAATCAGAAAGAGGAAGAGGCCCAGAAGAAAAAGAAGTACCAGGCAGAGAAGTTGATGGCCCTGAAGACGGGAGGTCCACCGTTAGGAGAAGAAGAGGAGGGCCAGGCCGCTTAGGAAAGAATCAGCGTGCCATCTGCCGAAAGGCACCTATTTCCTCTCCCAGGCTAAAATGAGGAAATGTCAGATGCTACTACTACATCCGCGTTAGAAATTCCAAGTCACCACAGCCCTCAACCCAGCTGCCCTATTACCGGTAGGAGAAGGTGAGGAGCCCACGCATGACTGCATTGAAGTAATGGATGAGGTGTACTCTAGCAGGCCTGACCTTAAAGATAAAGCAGACCCCCAGTGGCCATCATGGTTTATGGATGGAAGCAGCTTCATTGAGGCTGGACACTGGAAGGCAGGTTATGCAGTGGTAGCCCTGGAAGACCAGGTGATCAAGGCAAAGCCACTCCCGCCTGGAACATTGGCCCAGATGGCAGAATTAACTGCGCTCACCAGAGCCCTAAACCTGGCAAAGGGGCAGAAGCCGACAATGGACCAGCCTTGGTTCACTCAATGTTGCAGGAATTGGCTAAGGCACTACAAATTAACTGAAAGTTGCATACAGCATACAGACCCCAGAATCAGCCATCCAAGCTGACACAGGAAACTGGGTCTAATTGGGTGACAATGTTACCTCTGGCATTATTCAGGGTCCGCAGTCTCCCATTAAGACAGACCCATCTGTCACCCTTTGAAATTGTGGTTGGGAGACCGGTCCCATATGTCAGAATGTTGCCCCCACATGCTGGTCAGGATATGCAATTGAATAATTATGTCCAGATATTCTTCCGAGTTTTCTTTTGTCTCAACAGGTGGACCCAGGCTCGCAACCCCTGTGTGTTGGCTGCATCAGTTCGAGCCAGGTGATGAAGTGTGGGTAAAAGATTGGGCACGGACGCTGCTACAACCGTGCTGGAAGGGACCTTATATCGTCCTGCTCTCCACACCCACAGCCGTGAAAGTTGCCGGCATTACCCCTTGGGGCCACCATACTCAGTGAAGAAAGCCATTTCAGACTGGACAGTTACACCAGATCCAGAGAACCCCCTTCGGCTGACTATCTCCAGAAGCCTGGCAGACGACCGCTCTGCTGATATCACACCGGAAGCTGATATCTCTACGCACAGCTGAAGAATTGGATGGGAGGGGCGCCCGTGGGCAGCGTCCCCAACGTGAAAACCCATGCTGGGACTAATCCAGGAAGTCCACCAGGACATTTAATACTTTCATAAGGACTTTCTCTTTTCTCTCCTTGTTATATTCTGTATTGATTTGCTCTATGCCCCACAGCCCTGACCCCACTGAGCCATACCGCCCTTACTGGCCTGCTGGCCTCTGCTATGACTGGTTCGTCTTGCCGGTGGCAAGAGATGGCGTGCTCATTGGTTATTGGAAACAGGGGAGGGAGTAACCTAAATGGGACGGAACCTATCTTAATGCAAGTGTTGCAGGGGTGGGAGCCTTAACCAGGTGTGCATTGAAATTGCTGAACAAGTGCCAGTAAATTCTGCAGCACCACCTCTGACAATTGTGGTGGCTCGAGCCTCCCAAAATAAGAATTGCCACCCCAGGATTTCAGCCTCCATATGCCCTGGTCAGTAGGGAGGCAGCACGAGAGTTCAATCCACCCAACAGGGTTAGTAGGAAAGTTGACCCACATAGTGGGAGCATCAGCTCACCGGTGGGCTCTCACCCTTGAGGCTCAACAGGTAATCGAGCATGAATATCAGTGGGCTCTTCAACAATGAGCACACTCCCTGAATATTGGTGGGAGGAACCATGGAGTAATTGGGGATGGTGGATAGGGGTTATTTCAACTGCCCTTGCCATATGGATGTGCCTTTTCTTTTGCTGGCATGAACGTCATAGGTTCTGCGGGAGGCAACAGCCAAATCCTTCTATCCCCTTGATGATCCTCCTAGTATTCCTTGTTCTCATAGTTGCAGGAGACAAGGAAAGTGCTGCACCTGGTGAACATGGACAGATGGGGACTAGGTTATTGGATAAAACATCACGAGGAGAAAATTATCATAAGATGTGGAGGAATAATATTTATGTCCAAGATATGTTTAAGTTCACCACAATGTTAAATCTCTCCAATTGTTGGCTGTGTATGCACATACCACCTTATGCTAAACGGCCAGGTTTGATGCTACATGGAATTCCCATTGGTAACATCTTCAACATAGAGAGGAGTTTGTGTGTTAGTTCATTCTCATTGTTGTATGTTTATCCCAGATAACAATGTTAGCATTTCGGCCACAATTGACCCCATGGAAACAATGATAGCTGAAAACCCGCTTAAAAAAAAATTACAGAAGGTGATCCATGGAATTGGTTATATTCTTGGCTGCCCGATGGTAGTTGGATCAGGAATATTATAGCAGGGTCGCTTATAATCCTTTTGCTTTTCTGCTTCTGTATTCCCTGCTTGATGCAATGTATGCAACATATGATGGAAAAGATGATATCTCGCACGATGGGTCCGCGTGTGATTGCTTTTATGAGAGAATATAGACCCTTACCCCAGAACGAATCTAAGTAATAGATTGTTCATAAAAAGAGGAGGGAGTGAAGGGAGAAGGAAGGGTTAATAAGGCAAAGAAGCTAAAAGTTGTGCAGCTAGGCAGAAAACCGCAAATGCGTCAGCTCTGTAGGCCAGAAGTTGCTTCCTGTTTTCAGCTCTGCAGACTGGGAGCTGTTTCCTGTTTTGTGCTATCTGTTTTAGAAATATTTTTAGAAATGCAAGACATACATGCAGGGCATGAGAAGGATTTCTCTCTACCTTCTCTGTACCATTGTACCTTGTAAGGGTTGCTCTCGAATATTTCCTGCAGTAAATTCCTGTACTAATCCTGTTTTTGCAGTTGTGGCATTACCAAACAATGGGTGTTTGCTAAAGTCAGGCAGGTCAAGAGTCCAGCTTCCTGCCTTACCAGCTAGCCAGAAAATTGCAGCTGTTTGCAAATTTAACCAGCCTGCCAAAGAGGTCTCACTCTGTCTTTTATAACATGCATTTGTTTTCATATTTCAAAACTACAAACCATGTTTGGGTGCCTTGGCAAAAAGGTGGTTTCTAGGGGGATGCATACCCCTAAACATTTTGTGAATCTAATGGAAGAAACTAATTTTTAAAACTTTTTAGTTTCTTCCACGGCAAATCATCACCATGTTTCCTGCCATACGCTTCCTGTCTTAAGTAATGCAAAGATAAGAAAAGACACGTATGGGGAAGTGCTTAGCTAGCAGAAAGACACGTATGAGGAAGTGCTTAGCCAGCAGATAGATGTGCCATATAAGGGAATAAGTTGAACATTTGCCAGCTGATTGGGAAAATTTGAGGAAGGAATGGGAGGGGGGAAATGCTCAAAAGGTATAAGAAGGCTTGCTGAAATGTATTTCTTTACAGCCAGCTTTCAGGAGGTATCCTGCTGGTTGTCTCTATGTACAGATTGTCTCTGTGCATAGATTTCAATAAACTTTTTCTCCAAAGAAGATTTTGCTTTCCTGGTACTTTTGTTCCCTCCAAGGTCCGGGGATGGCGAGGCTGATGGATCCCTAGGTAAATAAGGCTTCAGTGCTATAGTGCACTGAGAGTAGCCTGCAACCCAGGGAGGCCAACTGGAGATGTCGTTTACTCTGAGTAGACAGTGGGGTGTGATGTATGCACATTTCACGGCTTCTTAACCAAGCTCGTTTTGGCTTTTGTTTTTGTTTTTCTACAGCAGTGTAACAGCAGAGTTGATCTCAGTATTTTCGACAATTTGCCACGTTTTAGCATTTTTGTACATCAGTGAATTTTTATATTAAAAGATTTAAGAAAAAACAATACCCCTCTACCGTTAGGATATTCCAGCATCCCAACATCTACATCATAAAAAATAAAAAATAAACCATTTTGGCTGCCATTCCACCTAATTTGTGCAGGACCAGGCAACCAGCAATTACAGTGTTTTATTGCAGCCCTTGTGGGCCACGATATACAACTGCTGGGATTCATTTAGCTTAGTAGGTAGGTCACCATTTTTGTAGGCCTGGAGCATATTCATAACTGCAAGATGACTCTAAGCACAGTATCTATGAAACAGTGGAATGCGGTGACATTTTTCATAGGGGAACAGTTAGGGCCAGAGGTGCCAGCTTGTGAGGGCGATGGAGGGGGGTGGCGCCTGTGGGCACCGCACCTCCCTCCCTACGCCAGGCAGAAGCTTCCCAGGAAGGTGGCACTAAGCTTTAATATTTTAATACTCTTAATTTACCAGGAACACTTAGGGGACAAGCCCAGTGGCGTAGCGTGGGTTGTCAGCACCCGGGGCAAGGCAAGTAATTTGCACCCCCAACCCGTGGATTTGCGCCCCCTAACCCTAACCCCCAGATGCGGCTGGGCCCCCCCCCTGCACCCCCCACGCTACACCACTGGAGAAGCCTAGTCCCCCTAGTCCACTGACTGCACACCACTGCTATGAAACTAAGCAAACTCTTGAAATCACCTACACATTTCTCTTCAAGAGCTATTTTTTAAGTCTACTATTCTGTTGTAGCTATTTCTAATACTCTTGCTCGTGGTTACATCTCATAGGAATTCAGCTGTTCCCTGCTCCCCCCGCCCCCAAAGACACAGCTGTGGGCCTTCCTCCTTACTGTCATTATATTATTTTACCAAACTTAGCCCATGGAGTCCATAGGCTGTTATGCAAAAAAATAAAAATAAAAAATTACTTTACTGCTCTCTTCTCTTGCCACGCGGATGTTTTCATGATCTTTTCTGTTGTGGCAATTTTACCTTTGGAAATTGGTTTCTCCACTTCACTATGGCAGGGCCTAAAGGATATTTTGTTTATAAACTTCCCCTCTCCATCAATTCCTTCCCGGAGGGGCACCAAGCTCCCTTGCTAACAGCTTTGTAACTGCTCTTGCATCAGTTCAGCAACCTAAGTCTGTACTCCTATTGACAGAATGTGATGAAATTGCTGGTGCTTCTGATGCAAGGCCTTAGGCCCTTGGTGGCCAACGGCATCAATCCACTGTTTCAATGGTTGCAGCTGAGCCTGGTTTGGTACAAGTTAATGGCACAGAAAAGGCACTCCCAGGGACCTTTCACTTCTCATTAACAAGCTTGCTGCCTTGTTACTGGCCCTTCTGTGTGCCTTTAACAGCAGGCAGACACACACACACAGAGAGATGAAGCTTTTCCTACCATTTATCTGCCAGCCAGGAAAAGCTGTATTTTCCCCCTGACAGCAGAGTGCCAGTTCCCCTTAGCAACAACAGTCTCTCTACAGCAGAAAAGATGCTGTGAATGTGGTTCCAGAATGGCAGGATCCATGCATATGAAATGCCAAATGCAATGTCTTTAGTGTTTGCAACAGGTTCAAGTCAGCAAAGCCCCTACTATTCCATCTTTATTCATTTTTACTTATTTCACAGCTGGGGTTGGGCTTTTGAGGGACACTGCGCCTCCTCACATTGCCAACCTGGGCAACTGACTCTTTTGACTTCCTGTAAATAAATCTTTGGCTGTCTCACCTTCCATCAGGAAAAATCCTATACAAAGTGGGGAAGGACAAACTTACTTATTCCCCAAATTGGTCTTGTTCTCACCGTGGTATCAAGCTAATACCATCATTCCTGGTTCCTGGGCCAATTAGACTTCAGCAAGCCCTGAATGGCATAAGGCACCAGAGCAGAGCAACTACACCTCTGTTAAATAACAAACAACATTAGCATTTAAATGGAGATTGCCCAGGAGACAGGCAGCCCAGTCAGAATACACAAACAGTTCCTAGAAGGGCCTGTTCAGGAGAAAGGTATGATTGTGTGAGAAGTACCAGTAATTAATAAAAAGCTAAGCATACAGACATACAGGTTAAGCTCCTCAAAAGTAGTTTGGCTACTGTAGAAAAAAGCCTGGACCAACAAACAGAGAATCATTGCAATTACCGTATTTTTCGCTCTATAAGACGCACCAGACCATAAGACGCACCTAGTTTTTGGAGGAGGAAAACAAGAAAAAAAATATTCTGAATCTCAGAAGCCAGAACAACAAGAGGGATCGCTGCACAGCAAAAGCAGCGATCCCTCTTGCTGTTCTGGCTTCTGGGATAGCTGCACAGCCTGCATTCGCTCCATAAGACGCACACACATTTCCCATTACTTTTTAGGAGGGAAAAAGTGAGTCTTATAGAGCAAAAAATACGGTAAATAATAAATCAGCACAGACCTTCCAGCGCTTAGATTTTTGGCAACCTTCTCCTACTTTAGGTACAGGGAACTTCTCTGGCCAATGCTCACAGATGATGGGAAGACATACTCTGTCCATCGTTAGCTAAAGAGCTATAGGCTTCCTGATCTACTTGCAGTGTCTACCCTACCTCTGTCATGAAAGAAGGCTGGTCTTTGGTTAAAGAGGGGAGGGACAAGGGTGAGTAGTTAATGCTGAACACCCTCTGCAGGCAGAAAATAGCCTACACCCTTCCAGGGTGTCCAAATTCTCTGACTACCCTCCCCTTCAAATATCAACTTGTTAGATGCATAATGGTTTTTATCTTAACTTTAAAAATAATAATCTTGACCCAAACAAAGCCCCTTCTGGAGGTTCCCTCACTGCGAGAAGCCAAGTTACAGGGAACCAGGCAGAGGGCCTTCTCGGTAGTGACGCCCTCCCACCAAATGTCAAAGAGAACAACAACGACCAGACTTTTAGAAGACATCTGAAGGCAGCCCTGTTTAGGGAAGCTTTTAATGTTTGATGGATTACTGTATTTTAATATTTTGTTGGAAGCTGCCCAGAGTGGCTGGGGAAGCCCAGCCAGATGGGCGGGATATAAATTATTATTATTATTATTATTATTATTATTATTATTATTATTATTATACAAGTCAGGCTGTGGTTCCATCTGGCTCATTATTGCCTGCACTGACTGCAGAGGCTTTCCAGGGTTCCAAACAAGGAACATCCCCAGCCCTGTCTGGGACTGATCATGGGACCTTCTGCAGATGCTCTACCAATGAGCTACAGTCCATCCCCTAAAGAACAATAGTGGGAATCAGTATATGGCCACTTCCAAACATAAAACGTGTATAATTCAGTGTATGCTCTCATCACCAAGTAGAATGATATGTTCTGAAATGTGAACAAATGAATACCTCTCAGTTGATGGATTAGAATTATCAGATGCACAAGCAGCAACTGAAAAGGAATGCCGTGCATTCAAGAAGTTCCTGAACAAAGGTCTGCAAATTTGCAAGGATGATCTAAAATGGAGCTAACTTTAATCAAAACTTAAGCTAAATCTAATGAAAACCTAATGATGGTAAGATTCCCCCCCCCCCATTTTTTCTTTCTCTTTTTGCTGCGGTAGCATGCGAAAAAGAAACAAACCTGACTCCATATTTATCAAAGGCAAAAGTTTTCATTCTCCAGCCAACAACCTCCCCCATTTCAATTCCTGAAGAAAACACTGCTTGCAAGGGACTTGGTCATTTTACATTTATTTTAAAGACCTGAAATGGACCTAGGCCTTGAGGAGTGTGATGCTGGTGTTGTTTTATAAAAAGCAAAAGCACACATTTTGTTTGGACTTTATTCAGAAGCCTTAAGCGATGAAGTTTTATACTGGGAGACAAAAGTGTTAAAATTCAGTTTGATTGAATGGTTACCAGAAATTCAATTTACTTTCAGGAAATACTCTTAAGGAAATGTGTGCACATGCACCAACCAACAGTCTTCCAAGTCCACCATTTCTGCCCTGTACTTTCTCCCCTTCTTGTCTAGTCACTCTCCTGATAGTGGAAATCATAGTCACCAATCTACTTTAAACCAAGCGTGACAAATTAGTCAAATCCCAACACAACTTTGTCTTACTGACAAAAGAAACAGTGGAGTACAGTATTAAGCAGCACACTAGAATGGACTCATTAAACAAATATAGCCACCAGTCAATTGGAAACAGCATCATCTTCATTAAAACAGAGGCCTAAAATTGGGAGGTGTAAAAAGAGGTCATATTGAGGGCATGGCCTGCTGTCAAAGTTGACATTAAGTAAGTACATTATTTTGTCTCTAATGTGGGGTTGAGGGGTGTGTGTGTGGATGCATATGGCTGCATGTGGTATGTAATCGGGGAAAGAGCCATTTTGAAAAATATTGATAATTTCTATAAATGAACTGGTGAATTCCTACTTCAGGCTCAGGACTGCAATACCTCAAGGACTGCTTATCTCCATATGAAGCTGCCCAGACCCTGAGATCATCTTCTAAGGCCCCTCTTCATGTGCCTCCTGCATAAGAGGTCTGGAGGGTGGCAACATGAGAACGGGCCTTTTCGACAGTGGTTCCTCACTTCTGGAATGCCCTCCCCAGGGAGATTTGGTTGGCATCTTCATTATACACCATTAGGGACCAAGCAAAAACATTCCTCTTTAACCAGGCTGAAAAACATCTTATGCCCTTTTAAAATGTGTTGTGAGAAGGGGGATTATTGGGTTGTCTTTCTTTTTATTATGTATTTTGTGTTTTTTATATTGTGATTTTATGTTGTGAACCACTCTATGATCTACAGGTATAGGGTGGTATAATAAACAAACAAACAAACATCTCAAACTCAGAGCTACTTCACACATGCATTTTACCACTGGGTAGCTGCTTCATCAAGTGATGGCTGGGTTGTTTATTGAATATTATTTATCTATCTATTTATCTATCTATCTAACTACCAATAGACTGCCTTCTCAAAAAACAGATTTCTTTAAGTAGTTTACACAAAATAACTACCCTTCTCCAAATGACTCCACAGTACTGTACAAAAGCTTGAATAAATGTAATTCTCATAGCATAAATAAGTTTAAAAACAACAAATGAGCAAAAAGCAGCAGCAGCAGAATAAGTGTTATACATGCAAGTGAACTACATGGTTTGGGGGCAAAGGGGGGAGATACCATTACCCCTTTGTTATATGCTGGGGGGGGTGTCTTCCAGTCATTCATTCATTCATTCATTCATTCATTCATTCATTCATACAAAAAGTGCAATAGTCTTTTACCAACTTGCCATATTATCATCCCAGTGAATTCTGAGCAACGAAATCTCTTTTTGGGGAGGGCAGAGTCCACTGTGCTCACTAGCAGGCTGCAGTGCAAGATGCTTGGCTGAGATCACAGAGATAACTAGGAGAGGTATCATAGCTCAGTGGCAGAGCATGTGCCTTGCATGCAAAAAATGTCTCTGGCATCTCCAGGTAATGGGTCAGATAAACAGGTAGGTGGTGGGAAATACTTCTGCCAAGCACCCTGGAGAACATTAACCAGTCAGAGTAAACAATTCTGGGCTAGATTGGCAAGTAGTCCAGCCTGGCAACTGCCCATGCTGCATACAATATGGGCTTCCAACTAGATCCAGATGACCACAATAACTTTTATAAAGCCAAAGAACCCTAACATTTAAATAGGCCATTAAGGTAAAGGTAAAAGGACGCCTGACCATTAGGCCCAGTCATGGCTGACTCTGGGGTTGCGGCGCTCATCTTGCTTTATTGGCTGAGGGAGCCGGCGTATAGCTTCCGGGTCATGTGGCCAGCATGACTAAGCTGCTTCTGGCGAACCAGAGCAGCACACAGAAACGCCGTTTACCTTCCCGCCAGAGCGGTACCTATTTATCTACTTGCACTTTGACGTGCTTTTGAATTGCTAGGTTGGCAGGAGCAGGGCTGAGCAACGGGAGCTCACCGCGTCGCGGGGATTCGAACCGCCGACCTTCTGATCGGCAAGTCCTAGGCTCTGTGGTTTAACCCACAGCGCCACCCACGTCCCTAAATAGGCCATTAGAACAGGACAAAAGCCTTTCTTGGAATCAACACGTTAATGCCTCTTAGAGTATTATGCACAGCATTAGGCACACACAGTGGGAGTAAATCCTACTTGCATTGGGAGCTGACCACACATTGTTGCACACCAAAGAACTCTCTTCCTGCTGTACAGGCTCAGTGGTATTTTTTACATTTCAAATGACAGCAAACCTATTGATGCACCCAGACACTTAATTTTCCATATACTGTAGCAACTGGCAGAATGAGTTTTTATTACAATTGTCAAAAGGTGATAAGATCATACACAGAAACAGACATTTTGGGTACTGATTGCATGGTATTGCAGAGAAATTCAGTTGAGCAGAATTCTGATGGGAACAAAGGCTTAGTTTCTTCATCAAGAAAGCTGTTTGTTAATACCATACTGGAAGGCAACTGAGTGGGGAGGACAGGACTGAACTGGTGTCCAATGTTGCCTTCTGACTGCTTTGCAAGCAAATGCTCTCCACTTCTGTTAAAATTAGTTTTGAAATACCAAGATGCACCACCAGAGGGCAATGATAAAGGATGCTTAGCATTTCACTCCCCACCACATCCCGAATCAATCTGGGTTTAACTTATCTTTCAAAATTATTTAAATATCAGCTTTTCCCTATTCAGCTAATGGGCTCTCTGTCCAGCTTCACCTAGGACTGAAAAAACCCTGATATCACCTTGCTAGAGACTTTTCCATATAGAGTTAAAAAGTAGCAGAATAACAGGAACAATTTAAAAGGATGGCAATCAAGGCACCCCAGGTTGTGACAAAACTGCAAGGCTTTAA
The DNA here is from genome assembly GCF_964106915.1 of Podarcis gaigeae. Classification (NCBI taxonomy): domain Eukaryota; kingdom Metazoa; phylum Chordata; class Lepidosauria; order Squamata; family Lacertidae; genus Podarcis; species Podarcis gaigeae. The sequence continues at coordinate 47,681,330 of NC_139687.1, read as the reverse complement.
CAATTCCTTCTGATGACTAATCACTGGGTTTTGCATCCTGAGGAGACAACCAGGTACTTGTAGTATATGTTTACTGAGAGTTGTGGGGCTATCCGAAGCCTCTGCAAAGAAAGCTTCTATACCTGTGCTCCTAGGAAAGTAAGATCTGATTATATGCACATTATATGCACCCAAAAATGTGTTCTTTTCTTTAAATTGATTCAGATATATTTCTTTCAGCCTGATTGGGTCATTTCCACTTTTGTAGAAGCTCATTTAGAAATGAGCTTCTACCCCCACCCCACCCCATTTTGGATCTGCCCTGTAGACTCCTTCCCCACTCCCACCTGTACCTAAGTTGTTAACTTATTTAAAGACCTCCCCCCCCCCCTGCTTTCAGCTCAATATACAGTACAGAAATGAAGCAATTGAAATGCCCCCTCTGGCATGGAGATAAGTGATGGGAGAAAATTTCCTGCCAAATCTGAGTGCCCTATTGCTGTTCAAGGCACAGGAACAGAGGCAGTAAGAAATTTGGCAATTCTTCCCTCATCCAACCTTGGTTGCATTTTAATTTTGGATTTGGACAGCTACATGTTTGATTTTGTTATTCACCATTTAGAATTTTGGGAATATTTCTTTGTTACTTTGTGCCTCAACAAAATTGGACTTATCAACTAATTTCCATATATTCCACCTCCCTTTTTATCAGAGTCAGTCCCCATTTTCTGGGGTTTCTCCTAGGTGAGACACTGCTCATGTTTTGCCCCATCAGAGAAATGTTGCAGGATACATTTACATTTTTATTTGTTAATGTGTATACATACACATGTGCTACAGTGTATACTCTCCCACCCAGACAAAACATACTTTTTGCTATAAGAAAAGCGACAGGAAAAAAGGCACTGGAAAGTGTGGGGTTACACTTGCTTGATACAATATTGTCTAACCTCCCCGCAGACAAATCAGAATGAATGCTAGGTTATCTGGAAGTGACCAGAATCTCAGAGCAGATGCATCTCAACAATAGCACATTCAGGAAGCTCCCTTACTCTAGATCCAATTATCTTTCTTAGAATCATAGAGTTGGAAGAGACCACAAGGGCCAACCCCCTGCTAAGCAGGAAACACCATCAGAGCACTCCTGACATATGGTTGTCAAGCCTCTGCTTAAAGACCTCCAAAGAAGGAGACTCTACCACACTCCTTGGCAGCAAATTCCACTGTTGAACAGCTCTTACTGTCAGGAAGTTCTTCCTAATGCTTAGGTGGAATCTTCTTTCTTGTAGCTTGGATCCATTGCTCCATGTCCGCTTCTCTGGAGCAGCAGAAAACAACCTTTCTCCCTCCTCTATGTGACATCCTTTTATATATTTGAACATGGCTATCATATCACCCCTTTCTAGTCCAGTATTGTCTCCTTTGACAAATGGTGGTTTCACAAGGTCTTTCCCATCACCTGCTACTGGGTCTCCTGTGCTATCCCTTGGTTGGAGATGCCAGAGATTGCATGGGAATTTCATGCAAAGTATGTATTCTGCTAGGGAGCTATGACCCTTCCTCAATGCACACACATTAATTAAAGATGTCAGCATATAGCTTTCCTTATATCTTCTGCATTATTATATTTATAGTTAGCTAATAATGCTACGGTGACCCCTGTTAAGAAACAGGGGGTTTGTCATCTTCTCAACCAACTCTTGCCCCATTGTCTAATAGTCGTTGGGTAATGCAGACATGGGAACCTCAGATATAGCAAGCAAGCTATTTCTTTGTTCCTGTGCTGGCCTATCCAGTGCAAGGTACTTCTGCATAAGGCAAAGATAGGCATTGTGTAATCCTAACCATGTATAAAAAGGTAAAGGTAAAGGGACCCTGACCATTAGGTCCAGTCGCGGACGACTCTGGGGTTGCGGTGCTCATCTCACTTTATTGGCCGAGGGAGACGGTGTACAGCTTCTGGGTCATGTGGCCAGCATGACTAAGCCGCTTCTGGCAAACCAGAGCTGCACATGGAAATGCTGTTTACCTTCCCGCTGGAGCGGTACCTATTTATCTACTTGCACTTTGACATGCTTTCAAACTGCTAGGTTGGCAGGAGCTGGGACCGAGTAATGGGAGTTCACCCCTTCACGGGGATTCGAACCACCAACCTTCTGATCAGCAAGCCCTAGGCTCTGTGGTTTTACCCACAGCACTACCCACGTCCCCTTTCCATGTATACTCAAATATAAATCCTGTTGAATTCCATGGGGCTTACTCCCAGATAAAGAGAGTTAGGAATGTAGTCTAAGACAATAGAGAGAGATCTACTTCTCCCCTTCAGTTATATAATTTCAACCTAGGCACTCCTTTAACCTGTTCTAAAAGTTAGATAGCTAGAACACACCTGTCATCTGAAGCAGCCACTCTTCTCCTGGTGAGGGACTTTTGTTATTAAGGGAAACCTGCCAGGGGAAGCACACCTGACAGGTGCAGATGGCTCCCTAATCCTCTTTTATCTTGCAGAGCCAAGCAGGCACCTGGCCTGCTGACTTCTCCCTCTCCATTGTCACAGCCCTTAATACATTTGACCCCCACCCATCCCAAGCTGTTAACACCCCCTGCTCTGCCCTGCTATTTGAGTCTTTGGAAAGAAAGCCAGTAGCCTGAGGGTGAGGCCATTCAAAGCCAAACACGCAGGTGTCTGAGCAGTTTTATCTGTTCTGCCTCAGGGCCATCAGATGTGATGGGGACAGCTATGTTTGTCGTTCATGTGTAAAAGGGGCATATTGAAAAGAATGACAGTGGATGGCCATTGGGATGTGTTGATTGCTTCCAAATAGCTATGGGAATATACTGGGTTTCTGAATGGCTAGAAATGAAAGTAAACTGAGTGGCCACTGGGAAAGAAGAAAGGCATTCTAAAGGCCAGGATTAGCCAAAAATAATTATGGTGATGGGCTTCCCCTGTTCTGGGGAGGGAATGAATGGATGAAGCTTTGAAGTGGTCTGTGACTAGTAGCTCAAATTCAAAAGGTGTGGCAAGAGAAGGAATGCGTGATTGTTTAGTTTTCTTACCTAAGCTTATCAATTAGAGCAAGCTGGAGTGTGATCATCTCTTTTGCTGTGTAACCCCTTTGTAGTTATTTGGTTCTAACATTTCAAACTGCTTACTTCAACTGTCAAGCAGGGACAGAATACCCAAAATAAGAAGAGTGACTGCTGAAGAGAATCAGTAGAAGCACTTATCTCCTTTTATGTAAGGAGTTTTCTACTTCACACCAGCAGGCGTAAATGGTAAAATGTCTCTAAGATTGTTTGCTTTTGCAAAAGGCTACATTTCAGCTGGCTGAATAAGAGCCTTTATTAGGCATGTGTTTTACAAGTTGAACCTACACATATTTACTCAGAAGGCGCTGTGGGTTAAACCACAAAGCCTAGGGCTTGCCGATCAGAAGGTCGGCAGTTCGAATCCCTGTGACGGGTGAGCTCCTGTTGCTAAAACCCTGCTCCTGCCAACCTAGCAGTTCGAAAGCATGAAGGACAAGTAGATAAATAGGTACCGCTCTGGCGGAAAGGTAAACGGCATTTCCGTGCACTGCTCTGGTTCGCCAGAAGCTGCTTAGTCATGCTGGCCACATGATCTGGAAGCTGTACGCCGGCTCCCTTGGCCAATAAAGCAAGATGAGCGCCGCAACCCCAGGGTCGCCCGCGGCTGGACCTAATGGTCAGGGGTCCCTTTACCTTTTACCATGGAGTTCAGTGGAGATTACTTTCAAATAAGCATCCATAGGATTGCAGTCATAAAATCAAAATATAGTTATGAGCAGCTGGAAGTTAGACTGCTTTGTATTTGGAATATGGCAGTTTCCCCATCCACCCATTGTTTGAACTGAACAATGAGCTCATCTGTGTACTGACGACCTTCTGATCAGCAAGCCTAAGAGGCTCAGTGGTTTAGACCACAGTGCCATCCGCTCGCAAGCTCTTTTACCTTTACCTAGACTGCTTTGTAATTGGAATATGGCAGTTTTCCCATCCACCCATTGTTTGAACTGAACTGAACTGAGAGTTTTATTTTCTCTCTCTCTCTCTTTTTTAAAATGAAACTTTCTGGGCTAATGCATTGGTTCTCAAACTCTTTTTCTCTGGGGCAAGCTTTCAGAATAAAACTGTGCTTGTGCCACAGTGAATTTTTTTTTATTGATAAGATAAACATTGGAGAACACAATGCCACCCAATGCTATTCCTGTTTGCATTAAAATCATAGTAGTCAGAGCCAGATTATTTGTATTCAGCTTTTTGGTATATTAAGTGTGCTGGGATTTCTGGTTATGCGAGGCGTCTCCTAACAACTCTCAGTGCCCTTAAACTACGGTTCCCAGGATTCTTTAGGGGAAGCCTCTTTCGTTCATATGGTATAAGAGTCTTTGGGGGGGGGGTGAGCCATGATTGTTCAAGTAGTATAAAAGTGCCCCAAATTTACAGTGTGAATGTGATCCCAATTATAGTCAAGGTCTCTCATACACAAACACATGCCTGTTACTATATAAAAGACAATTTAGAACAATTTAGTAAGAAATGAATAATAAAATAACATAGCTAGACAATTAAGAATGCTTATTACCAGCAAGGGCAAAGTGAAGCTCACTCTGGCCTGAGCAGTAGTAGCAACTGCAGAAGCAAGTCCTTAGCACCTGGTGTAATTATTATTATTATTATTATTATTATTATTATTATTATTATTATTAATTTATTTATACCCTGCCCACTCTGGGCAGCTTCCAACAAAACACTAAAATACAATAACCTATTGAACATTAAAAGCTTCCCTAAACAGGGCTGCCTTCAGATGTCTTCTAAAAGTTTGTTTTAAAAGTTTGTTACTAGGAAAAGAATGAGAAACACTTCAGGCTTAACGTAAAATGGCTGGTAGCAAAGCTCTCTCTTCTGGTGATGGTGGGAAAAGCAGCAGCAGAATGAGCCCTTTAGAAAAACTGTGAAGAGGGAGGAGGGGCAAATATTAATAGGAACAGGGTAAAACACCCTGTGTCCATGGGAGTAGCTAAGGGGAGGGGGGCAGGGGGGCAGCTGCCTCTGAATCAATATAAAGGTAAAGGGACCCCTGACCATTAGGCCCAGTCATGGCTGACTCTGGGGTTGCGGTGCTCATCTTGCTTTATTGGCCGAGGGAGCCGGCGTACAGCTTCCGGGTCATGTGGAAAGCATGACTAAGCCGCTTCTGGCAAACCAGAGCAGCACACGGAAATGCCGTTTACCTTCCCGCTGGAGCAGTACCTATTTATCTACTTGCACTTTGACATGCTTTCAAACTGCTAGGTTGGCAGGAGCAGGGACCGAGCAACGGGAGCTCACCTCGTCGCGGGGATTTGAACCGCCGACCTTCTGATCGGCAAGTCCTAGGCTCTGTGGTTTAGACCACAATGCCACCTGCATCCCCTGAATAAATAAATCAATACAAATCTGAGGTTCTGCCCCCCCAAAAAAACCTGCCCCCTAACAAAAAATCCTGGCTATGCCCATGCTGCGCTCTATGATTAGTGGCAGGTGGCAATGGTGATGGTAAACCACAGTGTTCTTAAGAAGAGTATCCCTAGGTAACTGTGCACAGGAATCCAGCCTTATTGTCTAAATGTGCTTAGGACTGCAACCTTGAGTTCTGATCCTATATATGTTTACTCATAGAAGCAAATCAAGTTGAGTTTAGCATGGTTATACGCAAGTAAGTAGCTCTAGAAATGTATTGGGCATCAGGTTCTGAATATGTTTTCCTAGGAGAGGATCCCTATGGATAATGTGGTAAGGCTTTGTGCCGCTTGAAAACAATGGACAGCTCATATAAAATATGCCAACATTTCATTTTCTAAATTATAGAGGAATGTATGATATGAAGGCATTTGTGCTTTGCCAGTGGAAGTCAAAAGCTACAGCTGATGGAGCATGTGTGAAAAGAACATGTTATTTCCATAGTTGCTACTTTTGATCCATGTTATTTCCACAGTTGATATGTCACCCTAACTGTATCTACTCAGCTGTGGCAATATGCAGGAAGCATCCAGCACATACAAAACAGTAAATTACATCCTTAACACAATTCTGTAATGCCCACAGAGAAAGCATTAAGCGAAAAACAAACCAAGCATTAGCATGTTATGAAATAAAAATGGGAGAAATTAAGCCTGCATCACTGAAGTGCAAATAAACACAAAAGGAACAGATGCTCAGACCAAAAATGGGTTGTAGGCACAAGAATATGGGCACAATTAACTGCAGGTGTAAAACCAGAGACCCAGCTGCAAAACTCCCATGTTTTCACACTGAGATATATATTTTTGTTGGGGTACTCAGTCCCATGCAACATATTAGCAAGTGTTAATATTCACCAAACATGATCTTGGGCAGCCTGGTCCTATGGTTCAGCTAAAATGGATATCCTTGGGAACCAATGTTTCTTCATTTCAAAATCTCTCTCTTGTGCTCAGAAAGCTGTTGAGTAAGATAATGTGTATTATTATTATTATTATTATTATTATTATTATTATACTGCCCTAAACCCTGAGGTTTCAGGGCAGTTCACATAAAAAGATCACAGTATATAAAATTAAAATAAAAGCAAAAACCAAATAATACCTCCTGTATCACAGGAGTAGAAATTTGACAACTTTTCAGCAGGCTAAAGGTGGACTGGCAAGGGCTACAGGCAGGAGCCTTTTACAGAAGGTTGCTTCTCCTACTATGCAGCCCCAATTTTTGAATTGTGGCAGGGGAATTATGCACACAGGACACATTTGTGCATGCAGTTTCCTATCCAGATGGGAAAAGGCACATGGAAGCCAGCTTCCATGTATATAGAGCTCTAGTTGGCTCCAGGTAAAGGGATTCAGATATAGATTTCAGCTCATTTAATAACTGATAAAGTTAATCAGATTTTGAAATAATAATTATGAAGTTTGTCAGATCCCCTATTATATTGTCCAGATATTGAACTGTATCCAATTGTGATTTGTAAATAATCTCTATCTCTCTTGTAGCTACCACTACTGCATCATGTGAGCACACACGTGTAGTACATGAAGAATGATGTATATTGCTGGTAATCTATTTATCTAACCCAGAGATCAGCAAACTTTTTCCACTGTCCCTCAGAGCTTGTGGGGGGCTGCAATAATTTTTTGGGGGAAATCCCCCCGACTCGCCCCTCCCTTCTCCACAGCACTGGACGAGCCCCGGTGGCTGTTTACCTGTGCCTTGCGAGTGGCAGGGGCTGGCGGCAGCACGATGAGTGGTGTGAAAGGGCTGTCTCCGGAGAGGGGCTGCTTAAAATGGCACTCAACCAACCACGGTTCAACAAAGCCCAGCCTCCTTCCTCCTCTAGGCAGGGCAGGGAGAAGCCAGGAGGGAGGGAGGAGACACCGCTGCCATGGTGTGTATGAGGAAAGGGGGGTAATGGAGCAGCCTCAATGATCAGAATCCCCACACTGATCCACGTGGCGATTCCTGGACTGTCCGTGGGCCAGATCCACAAGGCAATTGGGCTGGCTCCGGCTCCCGGGCCTTAGCTTGCCAACCCATGATCTAACCCCCTGCCGTAGAGCACCTTATACCTGCACAAGCGACGCTGACACAAAACCCCACACATAAAGTAAAATAGAAACATCGTCACCCAACCCACCATGGCCCCTCCACCTCTTCCCCCCTTTTTCTTCCTAATGTAACACTAATGTTTCAACAAATGAATCTGATCTGTAGAAAATGTAACTTGGAAAAAAAGAGACATTGCACATACTTTTGTAAACCAAGAAATCTTTAATAAAAATACATTTTAAAAAATGGAGGTGAGGTATGAAGAAGTGTGAGATTAAAACAAATGCTCAATATAACAACAAGGCAAGAAATGGTTCTTGTTTCTTCTGGAATGATGTTGTCCATCACTGAGTTTTTAGAATCTAATTGATGCCATAAGGTTTCAGGGTGGGGGGATAGTAATAATGATGTACTATGCTACCAAGAGCAATAGAATGAAGAAATCAAAGTCTGCAGGAGGTGATAATAGAACTGTAACAACAATAGTTTCTCAGCACCCCAATAACCAAATAACCCATTTATAGATTAGTGCAGACTGTTAATATAGAATGTATGCTCTACATTATATGTCAGACAAGTTATTGTGTGGATTCTAGCTTAATTCAGTGCCCTTATGTACACTTTTAATTCAACGTCCTTTTCTACTTGCTGACTCTTGAGACTATTAGCTCTACAAATGTCATGCATTATTTGCACAGCCAAATAGAACTTTGCTTTGTTCATATTATCAGATATACTATTCTCTTCTGGTCTCTATTAAGCATTCAAATTCACATGACTTTGTTTACACAAAGCTGTGACATACTGATCTATCAATGTCTCTCTTGAGAATTGATTTCATGTACAAACAATGCTAGCTTTGGACACAGATTACACCATTCTTTTCCTCTTTATATACTGGGCTTTTAGCTTTTGCTGCAGGTATGAAGTTCCTAACTGAAGAGAATAAAGCTACCTGGCAAGTTAATAAAAGAAAACAAATCTAGACCAGGGGTACCCAATTTATGTATTTTTGAAGGCGATTCTATCATCAAATATGTATGTTTGCAAACATATATAACCTAAAAGCAAGATAGGATAGAACACTGAAGTTGAAAACATTCGTATTTTCCTTACAAATTAAAATGTGGGTAAACTTTTTATGTTGCTGCTTAATTAAAATTGGGTAGGGGCAGCAACATGCACCATACTTGTCTGCGGTTTATTCATGTCCATGTGTGATGGCAAGGCTTTTTTTTTTTTTTTTTTTAAATAAATTTTTATTAGGGGTTTTTACAAAATAAAGTACAAAAATAAACAACCTTTCTTTTATCTCAACAGAGTTTCATGACTTCTTTGGACTTCCTCACATCTCCCGCTGCCATTTTCATCATCATAAATTTTTCCCAGCAATTTATCATCTAATTTGCAAATTTTATAACCACTTATTTAAATATAATCCTCTGTAAATTAATTTCCCTTAATCTCACTTTACATCCCATTTCGATCCGATTTTGTGGTGGCCAATTATTTATGATCAAACATCCTACTTAACTTTCCACCAAATCACAATATTTTTGTAAATAAATCTTAAATTTCCTCCAATCTTCTTCAACCCTCTCTTCTCCCAGGTCTCGAATTCTGCCAGTCATCTCAGCCAGTTGCATATAGTCCATCAGCTGCATCTGCCATTCTTCCAGAGTGGGTAGATCTTGAGTTTTCCACTTCTTGGCGATAAGTATCCTTGCTGCTGCTGTTGCGTACAAAAAGAATGTTCGGTCCTTCCTTGGCACCATCTGGCCGACAATGCCCAGGAGGAAGGCCTCTGGTTTCTTAAGGAAGGTATACTTAAATACCTTTTTCAGCTCATTATATATCATTTCCCAGAAGACCTTCACCCTGGGACAAGTCCACCAGAGGTGAAAGAATGTTCCTTCATTTTCCTTACATTTCCAACATTTGTTGTCTGGCACATGGCATATTTTGGCTAGTTTAACTGGGGTCATGTACCACCTATATATCATTTTCATTACATTTTCCTTCAGAGCATTACATGCCGTGAAGTTCATCCCCGTGGTCCACAACCTTTCCCAATCCTCAAACATAATATTATGCCCAATATCCTGTGCCCACTTTATCATGGCCGACTTAACCATTTCATCTTGTGTATTCCATTTCAACAGCAAGTTATACATTCTTGAAAGTACTTTAGTCTTAGGTTCTAACAATTCTGTTTCCAACTTCGATTTCTCCACCTGGAATCCTAACTTTTTATCCTTTTTAAAAATTTCTTGAATCTGAGCGTAATGTAACCAGTCTCGCACTTTGTCTTTCATTTTTTCCAAACTCTGCAATTTCCAATTGTTGCCCTCTTTCTCTATTATTTCCCAATATTTCGGCCATTTGGCCTCCATATTGGGTCTTTTTCGGGCCTTAGCCTCCAGAGGTGATAGCCATCTTGGAGTTTTATTTTCCAATAGGTCTTTGTATTTTGTCCAGACATTAAACACTGCTTTCCTGACAATATGGTTCTTAAAGGCCTTATTGATCTTAACTTTATCATACCATAAGTATGCATGCCAGCCAAATGCATTGTTAAAACCTTCTAAATCTAACACATCAGTGTCCTCTAGAAGTAGCCAGTCTTTTAGCCAGCAGAAAGCTGCGGCTTCGTAGTACAACCTTAAGTCTGGCAGGGCAAAGCCCCCTCTTTCTTTCGCATCAGTTAATATCTTAAACTTAATTCTGGGCTTTTTGCCCTGCCAGACAAATTTAGAAATATCTCTCTGCCACTTCCTGAAGCACTCCGTCTTATCCACAATTTGCAATGTTTGAAATAAAAACAACATCTTAGGCAATACATTCATCTTAATAGCAGCAATTCGGCCTAACAAAGAAAGCTTCAATTTTGACCAACTGTCCAAGTCTCTCTTAATTTCAGACCAACATTTTTCATAATTATCCTTAAATAGACTCAGATTTTTTGCTGTTATGTTTACCCCTAGGTACTTTACTTTTTTAACCACAGCTAGTTCTGTTTCTCTCTGAAACCGTTCTGACTCTGCATCTGTCAAGTTTTTTCCCAACACCTTAGTTTTCTGTTTGTTTAGTTTAAAGCCCGCTACCCGACCAAAGTCCTGAATCAATTGTAACACTCTTTTTGTACTAGATTCTGGCTCTTGCAATGTCAAAACAAGGTCATCTGCAAAAGCTTTAAGTTTATATTGTTTCACTCCGATCTGAATCCCTTGCACCAACCGGTCCCCTCTAATCAAGTTCAAGAGCACCTCCAGGACAGAAATAAACAGCAAAGGGGAAATCGGGCAGCCTTGTCGTGTCCCTTTTTCAATCTTAAACTCTTCTGTAACCACATTGTTAACTATCAGTTTTGCCTTTTGTTCTGAATAAATCGCGTCAATCCCATTTTCAAAACCCCGCCCCACTCCCATTTCTTTTAAATTCCCCTTCATAAATTTCCAAGAAATATTATCGAAGGCCTTCTCCGCGTCTATAAAAATTAGAACTGCTTTAGTGTTAATATTTGTTTGCAAAAGTTCCAAAATGTCAATAATGTTCCTTGTATTAGCAAATAAATGTCTTCCTGGGAGAAAGTATGGCAAGGCTTGCCCTATAATGAGAAATGAATCTGAGGAATCTAATGCTGCTCATCCAAGCTCACTGTGGAAAAAGAAAGGAAGTAGGAGTTCATGAGCATTCTCCAATGACATCTTCTGCTGTCTCATATCTAAGTTGTTGGCAGAGGGATAGTGGCTTGCTGGACTAAAGCAAGCACAACCCTGCTTGAAACAGGCTGTGAGCAGGGCTGTCCTTGCACCAATCCAGCTTGTAGCAGTTTTTGGTGATCACTCCTGCTTGAAATGCGCACATCACCTCTACTAACAACTGAACAAGGCTTCAGCCTCACATGATGTATCTGTTGCATTTGTCAACCCTCCATGAGTGCTGAACTGAGGCTGTGTTCATATAACTATGTTATCTGCAAAAAAATCAATAAATAACATTTTTAAAGGCTTGTCCTAGTCAATATCATTCAAGTGAAATATTTGCAGTGACACTGTCATTGTTTTTTAGTGTGTGCTGTTGTTTGTCTTTTCAAATTTTAGAACAGAAAATGTAACACTTATAATATTGATTATCCTTTCTTCCGAGGCCAGCATAAAATGTGTGAATATGCTAGCAAAATTACGTAATATTTCATTAAAGGAAGGATTACATTTCCTATACAGTTACAGCTACACATGTAAGTTAAATTATTTGAACTATGATTTTGGCAATGTTATATGCTTGGGTAATTTTCAGCTTCTCATTGCATAGTGCAAGGTAATGAATCAGCATTAGAACAGACTGTCAGAATGCTTTCACATGGTTCTAGAACACACATTCTTTAGGACAGGTTCTGAAGGCAGGCTTATTAAAACTAAGGCATCTACATCTGGGCAGTGCCTGAATGAGAAGACCATTTGCATTCCCAACCAATTTCACTGACTGGCACAGAAATAGGACTTCAGACACAGATCTTAGATTGCCAGCAGGATCACAGGGATGCAGGGTGCAAACTACGGTATTTAAGAATTAAAAGTTAATGACGAGAGCCCAGGTGCTGGTGAACAGCTGGAAGTGAAGCCCCACCATGGGCAAGAACGAGGCATGGAGACCCCCCCTCCCGGATGGAGGCAATCCTGGAGCAGCGCTCCAACCTGATTTCCTGCTTCCTGGTGACTCAAGCCCTGACACCCAGGTGGCTGTGTTTTGCATTAAGTTTCTGAATCATCTTTGAGAGACTACCACCACCCCCAACCCCCCAGCACTGAAGCAACCAAAGCTAAGCCATGCTGCTCCAGATAGGGCTGCAGCTGTCTTAGCTGTCAACTTTTCCCTTTTCTTGCGAGGAATCCTATTACGAATAAGGGAATTTCCCTTAAAAAAAGCAAAACGTTGACAGCTATGGCTGATATACAAGCCTGAGAAGGTAGAATGCATTCCTTGTCACAACTGCTACCTGTACCTCCCAGACAGTAATGATACCTAGATACCTGTTTGTCTTGTTAACTATAAAACACCTAGATACCTGGTTAAGAAATTAAATTTTACAAATTAATTGATATTGTTATAATTTGGCTATCATTGGGGGGAATATTGGAAAATTAATAAAAACTTATTTGTCGAGGAAGAAACAATTTTTCATATGCCATAAACTAGTTTTTCTGGGGGAGTAATAATTGTTGCTGTAATGTGAGCACTTTTACAAGGCTTTTAAAATAGTCCTCAGTTTCTTATATGCCTTATTTATACACCGCACTTTCTGAACAAATAAAAATTACTGCTGAAGGAAGTCACTAAAGGGCTATTACTATTTAAAGTACGTACTTTTGTCAACATTTTATCTACTTTCAACAGACATGGCTATTCCTTAAAATAATATGATGTATAATAGAAACAGCTATTAATCACAATATGTAATTATAAAGATGTACTGCCAGACCAGTACTTAAATGTACCATTGAACCATTATTTAAACCTCATTGGAATTAATGAGAAGTACAGAATAATATTTAAATTGTGTAAAAGCTCAAATTCTTGTCACCTTTTTGCCTCTCTCAGTATTAAAACTTTTATTCAGAAGTATGTTGCCAACCTCACAGATTATCGGATACTATGTTGGAATATGGCTGCAAGGAGAACCCATACTGATTTCATTAGACATTGAGTTAATGAGTTTTGCTATAATTCAGTGGATCTAGTGACAAATAGGTATAGCTTCCTAGCATTTACAATTAATACACTGGGAATCCATGGCTTTCTGTATGTATGATATTCAGCAACATACACATTCAGATTATATGCTTTTGATGACACACTCTTTGATAACATGCTATGGAAGGAAGAGCACAAACAATCTGAGTGAATAGTGAAAAAATCACTGATACAGTAATTGTATTCTCCAGTGTCTTAAATTGGTGGTTTTCAAACTGTTCCTAAGAACCCTGGGATTCCTCGGGATCTTCTCAGGAGGTTCTTAGTGTGAAAATCAGCAATGTCAGAAAGACATCTTATTCACCACTACTGAACTTCCTCTATGACCGGGGAAGGGGGACCTGTCACTGACTTCAGTTCCCATCAGCTCCAGCCAGCATGTTCAGGGATGATGGGAGTTGTAGTCCAGCAATATCTGTTGAGCTGTAAATTCCCCACCCATATCCTACAATGTCTTATATTGAGAAAACACTGGACACATTATAGTGCTCAAGAGTCCATTTTGAGGATGAGCAATTACCTAAACCTTTGTGGCTTCACTGACACTCTAGAACAGGATAGCAATGTAATGCTCTCCAGATATTGTTCTATTACAACTCCCATCAGCCCCAGCCAGCATAGCCAATGGGTCAGGGATGAAAAGAGTTGTAGTCCAACAACATCTGGTAGACAAAATATTGGCTACCCCTGTTCTAGAATGTGTTCAAGAATGCTTTGCCACATATAGGGCTTCTGCAAACAGGACCCAGCAACAAAATTATGCAGTATGGACATCTTCTGTTCATGGTTTCAGCCACTCCAATCCATTCTTCCTTCCAGTTTCCTGTCCCCCCCAACTGACCCCAAAGTCTGTATTTAGTGTCTAGTGAGTATTCTCAGTCCTCATTGACTTCTGTTTCTTCCTCCATTTTTATGTTTTTTTAGGGCAGGTACTACATCAAAGTCATTGATTTCTCCATTGATCTCTATGGCAGCTATCTTAAATTCATTTGAACATTTTCAAATCACTTTTTGGTGTGGAGCAGGGATAATAATAATAATTTTATTATTTATACCCCGCCCATCTGGCTGGGTTTCCCCAGCCACTCTGGGCGGCTTCCAACAGGATATTAAAAACACACTAAAAGGTCAACATTAAAAACTTCCCTAAACAGGACTGCCTTCAGATGTCTTCCAAAAGTCAGATAGTTGTTTATTTCCTTGACATCTGATGGGCATTCCACAGGGTGGGCGCCACTACCAAGAAGACCCTCTGCCTGGTTCCCTGTAACCTCACTTCTCGCAGTGAGGACTAGTCCTGTCCTATGACAACTTGCAAAGGTTGCAGTACTCTGAAAATGCCACGGCTTGTCTTTCTACACCATTGGTTTTGCTTTATTTATTTGACATTTCTGCCTCCTCCTCCCCCCAATTGGCATGTATGGCATTATCTCATTTTATCTCCACAACAATTTTGTGTGGTAGGTTAGGGAAAGAGGTCATGACTTACCCAAGGCTATGCGGTGGCTATGTGACTAAGCAGGGACTTGAATGCGGGTCTCACCCACTCTTGCCCAACATTTATCCACTTCATCCAAGTTGGTTCTTGTATAGTTATCAAGATTATTTGATGAATGCAAATCTTCTCTCTAGAAGGTGAATGTCACTACAAAGCTAGCAGAAGTGCTGATATATTTGAAATCAATGTTTCCCACCACAGAACGGGGATTTCCCTAATCAGAAGAAAGGTATAAATATAGCATTGAGCTGGTGAACCATTGCAGCTAAGAATATGAACAATGAACTTAGGTCCCCTGCTTCAAATTTCACCTTGGCCTTAAACTCTCTAGGCTACATTAGGCAAACCACAACCTCTCAGCCTCTGCCTTGCATCTGCAATATGGGGATAACTGGCCTACTTAGAGAGTTGTTTTAAGAATAGGGTATGAAACAATTCACCATGGAAGGTGTTTTATTCTACTTTAGTTTGTTATTTTGATCCAAATGGGAATATATTGCTTTTCTATAACTTTTAAAACCATTTTCCATCTTAAAACTATTTTCCATCATCACCCTAGATAGCTCAGTTGGTTAGAGCGTGGTGGTGACAACGCCAAAGTTGCAGGTTCGATCCTCATATGGGACAGTTGCATATTCCTGCATTGCAGATGTAGGACTAAATGATCCTCAGGTTTCCTTCCAACTCTATGATTCTAATAAACTTTTATCTTCTTTCATAAACCTATGTAGTCTCAGCTTGCTGTAAGCACTCTCATGTCTGGAAACCATATCTTGTGTTACCTTGAGAAGCTTCAGGGAGACCCCAGGGGAGAGTTTAAGCTGATTCATAAGGGGTAGCCTGGTACGTATATACACTCTCCCCTTTTATCTGGTAGCAATGACTTGTTTAAAGTGGAAGAGTGGACTGAGCATAGGGGTACACTGTGTTTGCTAGGAACACTTTCTCCTTGGATGGAACAGGACGTAGGGTGGCCCACCACTTCTAATACTCCCTTTCCAATACCCCTTTCCCTGAGTAGCACAGGAAATAGGGGATCCTGCAGGAGGCACCATCACAATGGTACGCAATACGCTCTGGGATCCTTCAGGTGAGCAAAACTTTTTTACAATTCAGTATGTTATGTATCTTCAGGTAGAACAGAATCATGAGTGCTGATCGCATCTTTATCTGTTTAACGTTATAGAAGGGAGCTGTTATGCTCTGAAGCTGCTCACTGGCACTGTCTGTCAAACCCACTGCCTCAGCTTTCAAAAAGCTGTACTTGTCAGTTTTCATATTAAGCACATATCACATGGTAAATCAAATGGTTGAAGAAAAACAATCAGTACCAACCCCCCCTCAAAAAAAACCCAGATTTTGTTGCCGAGCAGTGGTGATTCAGCCAAAGCAGAAAACCAATGAAACATTATAAAAGGTAAAGGGACCCCTGACTATTAGGTCCAGTCATGACCGACTCTGGGGTTACGGCACTCATCTCACTTTATTGGCCAAGGGAGCCGGCATACAGCTTCCGGGTCATGTGGCCAGCATGACTAAGCCGCTTCTGGCAAACCAGAGCAGCACACGGAAACGTCATTTACCTTCCCGCCAGAGCGGTACCTATTTATCTACTTGCACTTTGATGTGCTCTTGAATGGCTAGGTTGGTAGGAGCAGGGACTGAGCAACGGGAGCTCACCACGTCGCGTGGATTCGAACCGCTGACCTTCTGATCGGCAAGCCCTAGGCTCTGTGGATTAACCCCTGGCGACACCTGCGTCCCCATGAAACATTGTAAAATGGTATAAAAGCATATGTGGGGTTTTCTTTTTTAAGCCAGTTTGTCTGTCACTTGCTGTCACTGCTCATTTGCAGCTGTGGATCTCCTTTATCAGGACAGTTAAGGATTTAACATTCCATACAACTGCTACTAGCATTGATTATTTTTCATATTGTAATGGCAGATTAGATACTTCACAAAACAACAAATGATGTGCTCCCTCTTCCATTTCAACCACCTTTCACAAAACTCTACTTTCTCTACCCTTCATGCTCCCCATCCATCACTGTGGTCATTGCTTCAGTTAGAAGCGAGATTGCAGCCACATATAACATTTTCATTAGATTGTATCACCTATATATGGACTGTTGGCAATTTAGACTGCAATTCAAAGTCCACTTACCCATGAATAAGCCCTACTGAATTCAATTGGACTTACTTCTGAGTAGACATGGTTCAGATTGCAGCTTGCATGATGAGACCTCGTTGGAGGGGTTTGTCAAACATTTGGACATTGGAAAGAGTGTAAATTCAAAGTATAATTAAGCCATACTAGTAACCTTTGATGACAGGTATTTAGGCCCTGCTCCAGGTTTTAGGAACCCTGGATGAGTTTCTATTGGTGGTACTGCCAGACTTCCCCTCTCCCAAACAAGTAAACAGTCAGGTAGGCTTACCTGTTGGCAGTGATGTAAAGAGCTAGGAGACAAGTGACCACTGATTAGCAGCTTGTAGCTGACACATTTTATCTTCCACAGCACTGTTAGAGATTAAATGTGGCAGCTGCCAGGCACCCACCTGAGCTAAGTATCCCTTTAGCTCCCAGGCCATTACAGTGATACCCTGGCAGGTAAGCACACCTGGTGGAGTCGCTGCCAAGTGATGGCTGGGGATGGTGACAGACATCTAGGCAAAGCATCAGCTCAGCTATCCCCTGCTGGAGTGTGTGGCTGGTAGCAATTGCCCCCGTATGCTGAACACCAATGCTGAGCTTGTAGATGCTGTTGCTGGCCAAAAAACTTCAGTATTTTTTTTTAAGATTCAGCATTCGATTTTTAAAAGACTATTCTAAAAGAGTCAGGATAGTATAGTGGTTAGAGTGTCAGACTAGGGCTCAGGAGACCCCTATTCAAATCCGCCCTCAGCCATGAAGCTCACTAGGTGTCCTTGGCCATTCACTATTTCTCAGCCTAACCTACCTCACAGGGTTATTATGAGGATAAAGTGCGGGGGGGGGGGGACGACTCAACACTGTCTTGAGCTCCTACCGGGAAAAGTGGGATGTCAAAATCTAATTAATAAAATGGGGGATAAATAAATAAATAAACTCTGAGGAAAGTTAGATGAAAACGAATTATTCCATCTGTAATACATGTTAACACCCCCCCCTACATATTTGTAGTTATTTATAACATCCAAAGGGATGTCAAAAGATTTGAGTTTCCCCACCCCATCAACTGTGGCTGTTCATATGCCATGTGTTCTGCTAAAGTAAAAGGCATTACCAAACACCTCTCATCTTTCGTTTATTATAATTAAACTGGAGTCAGTTTTACACAAATATCTGCAGTTTCCCCTTCAGTGATATGAAGTTACAGGTGTACGATTCATGGAATATAGCCTAACAGCTCAATCCTCTGTCTTTCTCAGAAAAAAAAAGTCCCATCATATTCAGTGGGACTGACTGTTAGCCAAGTGTGGCTAATGTGTTGAGCCTGACTTGAAAGCAGACTCCATTTCTTAGTGGTACTTACTTTTGAGTAAACAAGCATGGGATCAGGTTGCATGTCTGATATGAATTACTGGGTACCAGACTTTTCATCCTATTTTCTTAATTTACTTTTTAAAGAACTGAAACTTAGTTAATGGGAGATATAAAGCACTGTCTGCCTAAGGAAAATGTGTCCCAGTGGTGATATTAGACAAAAAGCATGAAAAATGTTTTTCAAAACACTAGAGTGCATAAAGCATTAATGAACATTAATGTCTAGAACTGCATATATTACATGAAAAAGGATGTGTATGTGTTTAAATTACAAATCACATTCTTTATGTTGTTATGGTTTTGGGGGTTTATTTTTTTTAAATAGCAGTTCTGTTTTTAAAAAAATCGCATCATGGAGTGACATATGTTTCTGAATACACAAATTAATGTTTAAAAGACTATGAGAATCTTTAAACGCCAATAATTTCTTTAAAATCTCATATTAAGTGTGATCTAGCTGTCTGATTCTTGGGTTCTGTATGCTCTGGCACAACAGAAGAAACAGAATCATTTTTCTTCATACTCCTGAGAGAAACTTCACTGGACCGTACCATTACCCAGATAAAAAAGGAAGATGACTTATTGTTATCCATTAATTTGCATATTTCTTTTTTAAAAAACGTTATAAATGAATCCATAATATCATTGTAAAAATGTTAAAGTATACATCTATGAAATAAAATGGTCAAACCTGAGGTAAATATTTGAGGGCAAATATGGACTCTTTCCTAAAAGGAGTTTAGTGGCCTAGTCCGTTGTCTGAGGGGAATAGAAAAGCGAAGGATTTCTTCAAGTCAAAGGGCCACTCTGGAAATCTTACAGGGCTTCATAGCTATATCTTAGGACTTTATGAGTCCCTCTTAATTATTTTGAGGATATAGCATATTGTAAGGTCTGTTGGGAGCACCATTTGACATCGATATCACTATTCCCGCCGCCCCCCCCCCCTACAATTCAAGCAAGGGTAATTTCCAGATTTTCTTCATGATAATGAGATAAAAAAGGGAACTATCAAGAGAGACATTTGCTTAAATGTTGTTCACTGCTTTGCGTATTTGTAATTAAAAGGTGGTTTTGAAGTGTATTTAATGAGCAAGCATTAGATATTCAGCCCATATGAGAGACAAGGATTACCTTCTGAGTAACTGAAGGCAATGAGCAGGTGAGGAGAGAGTAATTTCTAAACACACCTAATATAAAATGAGTAAAACACAGAGTTGTGGGTTTTGTTTTTTTAAAAAAAATGATTAATCACGTGAAATTAGTTCTCTGAAGTCCTATGGGGCAGTTCTCTTAATCCTTGCTAAATTCTATAGGATTTAAATATTTTGGATTTTTTTAAAGGTACTCTGAGGAGATGTTTGGCTGGATCATATGGGTTTACCTAATGATGGGCCTTTTGTTTATGTGCTTCCAGAATGGCTGAAAATTTTAATAATGTAGTGCTATGCATGTCTACTCAGAAGTAAGACCCATTAAGAACCATTAAATTCAATGGAGCTTACCATCAAGCAAGTGTATATAGATTTTCAGACTTAAATCAATTCAGGATTTTAATGTTTGTATGTTGTTTTATCGTAAATTTGAATGCTGCTTATTTTTTTATGATATTATGCAATCTAGAAATTTTCTCAGATAAAAAAATTATAGGTACTAGATATAGAATAGACTCGCTGAAATGAATGGACAAGTTACTAGACTTGATTTATTTCAGTACATCTACTCTGAGAATGACTAAAATCTCACCATTATTAGCAATTTGTGACTGGTTTTTCATTGTTATAGGGAAATTGAGAGCAGGTTATAAGCATTGTTATCGCATATTAAAACTTTTAAACATTCTATTTTAGGTATTATTACTTAAAACATGGATTTGCGGTGCACCATGTTTGTGGAAGAATAAAGAATCACAAATCTATGACAAGGTAAGGAGGAAGCAAGAAAAGGTAAGAAAATACAAATGTTTTTCTGTCTGAAACTTCCAACATTCAGCTACATAGGATGACCCCAAGTATTATGAGAGAGAAAATTTTCACTTTCTTCACACTATGCATAATATATTATCTCCTAATAACCCTTCCCTTTCAAACTAAAAAAGCCCCAAATGATGTTTTCAACACAGGGGAATTGCTTCAGCCGCTTGATAATTTCAATTGTCCTTTTCCAGTTGCATGAGTTCAGGAGAAGGTGTCACTCCTCCCCCCCCCCCCCGGGCATGGAGGGTGGTAAAGTAGGCCCAGACCCAAGGACATGATAGAGTCCTACTCTTTCTCATGTGATATTAATTGTGTGGGGAAATTAAATGTCCAAATAGGATTATTGTATTCTAAAAACATTACACCATGACAAATAGAAGAATGTGTTAAAAATGCAAAAAAATTGAATATTTTTCTGCTCCGCTGCATGAATATTTTGACATATTTACACAAAGTAACTGTGAAACTATCTTAGATAACACTCAATTCTTATTACTTTAAATTATTCCATTAACCCAAGTATTTCCTAAACTTGCAAAACGCTATACAAATGCAAATTAATCATCTTCAATTCCAGATTATATTCCAGTCTAAAAAGGTATTTGTTGATACATTTGTACGTGTAAGGCAAGCAAAGCAAGTATGCAATGAGTGAAAACCTTATTATAAAATATTGGACATGTTGGTTTGTACCAGTCAAGTTGTCACTGTAGTAGTTGAAAAGCATTAGAGTAGTATATGGATTAGCTACGGTATTTACCATCTAAATAAAAGTTAAATGTATTTTAACTTGTTAGTCTTTATGGTGCCAGAAAACTCTTTGTTGCACTTAAATTGCTCCATTTGTATCCCAAGGTTAGAACAGCACTTTATCCTGTGAGATTGCAAATTCCAGTGGGTTAGCTGTGTTAGTGTATAAAAGCAAATACAAAAAGGATCATGTGACACCTTAAAGACTAAAAAATGTATTGTGTTCATGAATGCTGTTGCCTGAGTCTTTACCTTTAAAGTAAAAGACTATTATTTGGGCTTCTTGCAAGCTAGGCTTGGTTATCTTGCCCAAGGCTACACTGTGAATTTCAGAGTCAAGTAAGAATTTGAACCCAGATTTTGGTATTCCAACTCAACACTCTCTTAGTGAGGGTATTACTCATTTTGTACTACTGATACGACTGGTGTAATGTTTCTGACATCTAGAAGTAACAAAAGGCTCAGTAGTTTAGACCAGGGGTCAGCAACCTAAGGCCCATGGGCTGGAAGCAGCCCGCAGAGGTCGTTCAAGCGGCCCACGAACAGAGCTGCCCATTCGCGTGCTGTGAGAAACTGGTGCAGTGTGGCACGGGGACCCGCTTCTGCGGTGCCAGAAATCAAATCTGCGCATGCGCAGAAATTCAAAATTGTGTCTGCGCAGACACAGATGCCGAAAATTGCACGGGCGCATGATCCAGCCCATGGAGGGATCTCTGCCGGACGGATAAACCTTGCTGACCCCTGGTTTAGACCGCAGCACCACCCACTTGGTGGTTTGAATCCGAGTGACGGGGTTTGCTCTTGTTGCTCTGTCCCAGCTCCTGCCAACCTTAGCAGTTCAAAAGCATACCAACGTGAGTAGATAAGTAGGAACCGCTGCAGCAGGATAGTAAGCAGCATTTCTGTGCACTCTGGCACTCGTCACAGTGTCCTGCTGTGCCAGAAGTGGTATAGTCATGCTGGCCACATGACCCTTAATGCTGTCTGTGGACAAATGCCAGCTACCTTGGCCTGAAGCGAGATGAGCGCCGCACCCCATAGTCAAATTTGACTGGACTTAACCGCCCAGTGGTCCTTTACCTTTAGATTTATCAATTTCAATAGAATTTTTTTAAATTGAAATTCTATATTAGATGGTATAACAGGTCTAGGAGCTTTGGTCACCAGGTAATAATATGCTTAATACATTCAGAAACAACTTTGTAAATAGGCTGTAGCTCTGCAACTCATGATATTATATATGATGCTCAGTACAGTATTTATGTTGTTCACCCTGCATCTAAACTTTCAGAGTGGTGCTGATTTCTGCATTAATTACAGGGCCGCATGGATATGTTAGTGTCTGTTTCTGGATTCATTTTCAGAATGCAGGTTTGCAAATAAGGGAATTTCCTGCTAAAGTTGCCTAGAAATAACTCAAAAGTTTTCTGGGCTTTTTGTGCTTTTTCCACAGGAGGGCACAATTTGGCTCTTTACATTTATACTTAGTATGAACAGTCTACATTTTAAAAAGGAAATCCTGACTGCACAAGGCAAAGTGTATCTGAGCAGATATTTTTTGGATCTGCCTTATTAAAATATATTAATATTTCAATATCTGAGAAAACCACATTTAACTAAACTTGTTTTGTTATAGTCTTCAAACCTTGTTTTAATGTATAGACCTGACTGAATGAAAACCTGTAGAGGGTTGTACTACTCAGAGTAGACCCACTGAAATTAATGAATATGACTAAGTTAGGTCCATTAATTTACTTAGGTTTATTTAAGTAACACCCTAAATTTAAATTTAAGAGCACAACTACATACGATTTATGTCCAAACAAGTATTTAGCTTGTAAATAATTTACGGATGAAATATGAGATTAATTCTTATGCTTTTTTTACAACATACTTTAAATTGCCCACAAATACTTTTTACCAACATTTTTCTCAGAATACATCTTATGTGAAGAAATTAAATTCATAACATTTTAACCTATATATTTTATACAAGACAGGTATTCTGGATTTTTTATCAAAAAAATTCACCATACCATAATTCCCAAACATATAGTAAACGAAGAATTTAATGACACTTTTAGTTAATGGAGAAATACGTTACCCCTAAGTTTCTGCACCGAAACAATCTGCTTGTGGGTATACTACTGCATTGGTATCTAGGACCTGCTGCCTGTAATAATACTTGAAAACACATACAATTTAAAAAGTTAGTGTCTCTTCTCTACAAACTGCAATTATTTTTCAGAATAAATGATACCTAACACGTTTTGGTCACTACCTGGCAAATATGTCTAATTTTGTCTTTACTAAATCTCTTTGAAACAGATGAAACTGAATTTTTATTGCTTTGACTTGAATGTCCAATATTAGTCAGGAAGTCCTACTGTGTTCAGTGGGAATCATTCCCAGGTAAGTGTGTAAGGCATTAGTCACGACTAACTGTAGCAGGATTCTAGGTATTTAAATCTGGAGTATATGTATATTTATTTCCTTATATTCAAAGACTTACAACCCAGAATGTTACAAGTAGCTAAAATCATATTCCTATAGCACAATATGCATAAACTTAAAGCTATACCCTTAAAACTATACCCATCTACACGCAAGAACATCTTGTTTGTATGTGCTCTTTTGAAACCGGGCCATAGTGCCTAATTTCTGGCAGAGGCTGGCCCTGGATTACTACATTCAAACAACTACATGAGGCTGAGCTCTGAGCATTATGGAAAACTGACTCAAGTAGAAATACTGTATTTAAAAATTAGCACCTTGATTATATTTGGGGGGTTTGAGAGCTCCAAAGCACTGGAAAAAAGCAGGCATTTAAGCCAATTTATATGAATTCCACTTCGTTCCTATTCCATGATCTCACAAACTAAAACAATTTACCTGAAGAGAAAATAGATAGGCTTTCAAGTCCGTCAATGTCCCCTTCTTCCAAGGCTGCCTTCTCAACCCATTATTACACTATTTGCAAGAAATCTGTCAACAACCATCTCAATTTTCCAGCGAAGGAGCCTTCATTTCAATATCACGGATTCCCCCCTCAACGCTATTTCAGAAAACACGGTTTTGGAAAAGCAAGCATGCCCATCTGGAAACCAGAATTTTCAACAGTGAGAACTTAAATCCGACGATATGGCGATCAGGATCAACACCTTATAAAAGCACACATGCAAGCACGAACGAGAAATTTAATAAAAGAAAACCAGGCGTAAGCGGAAACAAGCTTCCAATATTCCATCTGGATATGAAAGAATGCAGCAGGTATTCCCCCACCCCCCCTTTTCTAAATTTCCACTCATCCTCTTCCTTGGGAGTTCTTCGTATTTTCAATCCTCTTCATGTGGCTTTTATCATTTTTAAAAGATAGGAAAAAATGGACAATTTATTTTGCTGAAGTATTTCAGTCGTATGCCTCATCTTGACAGTTCGTAGATCTTCTCCTCGTAACATCAGGCCTTTATTTGCAAACTCCAGCCTTCCGTATATACATACAGCAAAAGAGAGGAGTGGGGGAAAGAAAGAAAGAAAAACGGATAAAAAGAGAACAGTAAAGCACCCATATACGCAACTCGGAGCTGCCATCAGCTGTCTGCGCGGCGACGCAGACTAAAAAGCCTCCCCAGCGAGTGCATGGATGGACCTCTCGGCTTAGGGAGGCAGGAAAGCAGTGAGCAAGCGAAACAGAAGCAGCAACAGAAGAAGGAGAGGGAGAGAGAAAAAGGGGAGGTTGTTGGTGTTTGGCGCCGGTGGAGGGAGTCATTCCTACAGCTGCACTTCCGGTCGGCATTTTGTTCTGAGAGGGAGCGAGACCGACGCTCACATTCACGCAGGCTCCTTTTTCCCTCTCTCTCTTCTCTCTCTCCTCCCTCCCCATCTCCTCCCTCCCCGGTACCGACTCACCGTGGCCTAAGCAGTCCCCTCCCTGCCCCGCCCCACCCGCCCGCGTACACAGAGGAGGCGGAGAGGCGGCGGCGGTGGTGACGGCGGCGGAAGAGAAGGAACAAGCCGCGGCAGAGGAGATTCCCCCTCCTCCCTCCTCCCTCCCTCCCGCTCGCTCGCTCCTCTCCTCCCTCCCCTCCCGGGGTTGGTCGGTCGGTCGGTCGGTCGTTCGGTGCGTGAGGTGTTTATCGAATCCGGCTCGGCCCCGGCCCGTGTGGATGTTGGCGGCGTGAATCGGGCTTGGTGGGAGGACGACGGCAAGGAGGGGAAGGAAGAAGAAGAAGAAGAAGAGGAGGAGGAGGAAGAAGAAGAAGAAGAAGAGGACGGCGGCGGCGGCGGCGGCGGGGAGGACGGCAAAGACGACGACGGCGGCGGCGACTTAAGGGATTCGCTTCGGCCGCTCCCGCCCGTCCCCGGCTCTACATGTTCGCTGCACTGAGGAGGAGACGGAAGAGGAGCCAGCCCCCCTCCCGGCCCGGATTATTGTTGTTATATTATCTCCCCTCCTCCTCTCGCTCCGCGGCGGCCCAGCGGCGGATCCTCTGAGGAGGGAGGGGGGCGGATTTTTCTCCTTCCTCCTTCCCCCCCCCCCGCCACCGCTTGGCTTTCGGTTGGCTTCAGACGGTGTTTTGCTCAGGTAAAAGCCCCCCTCTTCCCCCCCTTTCAGGTTTCTCCTCTTCCTCCTCCTCCGCGAAAGGGAAGCCGCGAGCTGGGCCTCCTCTTAGGCGAGGCGGCCCAGTCAGGGGAATTAGCCTTTTCGGCCGGTGTGGGAAAAAGGAGAGGAGTGGGGCGGCGGGGGTGAGGGGAAGAGAAATAATGAGTGGCAGCCGAGGGGTGGGGGGTGTTTTCACGTTTCTCCCCGCCTCCGCCTCCTCCCGGGGTTTGGCGGAGGAGAGAATGGTTTCTGCCGAGCTGCTGGAGGAGCCCAAGCCCGGAGGAGGGCGCAGGCCCAGCGGCCAGCGCGTTCACTCCAGCTCGGGGATTAGAGAGGCGAGGTGGCTCCTGTGTGACAGGCCTCGGCGCCCGAGAGCAAGAGTGGGGAGGAGGAAACAATACAGTTGGAGCAGAGGCCGGGGCACCGAACCTGTGCCATATTTACAACTTCACACCGGCGGGCTGAGCTGAGGGAGGGGAAAGAAAAGGTCCCAGCCAAATCGCGCGGGGTGGCGGAGAGAGAGAGAGAGACGGGCGCTCCCACGCGCTGCCTGTGTATGGTTGGCAGCAACTATGTTTCCTTCGAACCTTCCTTGCTCAATCCCGACGGTTCAGATAGTTGGAGTGTACACGGTAAATTTGTTTGGCTGGAGAGGTGATTAATTGTCGCTGGCTCTGTGCATGGCCTTTCGAATGCGTGCACTACTACTACTGCTACTACTACTGCGTTGATAAAATAAAGGTAGCCCTTTCTGGATGACTGACAGAACGCAAACACCTGCCCAACTCTCAACGTACACTGGCTGCAGCGTATGCCACCTTTATTTCTCTTTTTCCATCTCGCCTTCCATAAAAAGATAAATAGTTAGCTGTTGTTGCTCCATGGGAACTAAAACGTTGATACTTTGCAACGATGGATGCCTAAACATCTATGTGGTTGATTGCCACTGTAAAGGCCAAAAACCTTAAATTTGGAATCTCCTCATCAATTGTAGTTAAGCCTGCGGTCCTAAAACATACATGTTGAAGGAAGTGCTACTGAAGTCGATGCAGCATACTTCTGAGTAAACATGTTTAGGATTGGGCTGAGAAATGGGTCAAAATTGTGCAGAATTAGACTGAAGTTTTAATATTTTAAAAACGAAAGTAGATCAGTTTCAAATCCATAGGTATTGATTGCGTCCAGGCTGTTTGTGTAATTGGGTGATGCCTCTGTCACTTATCTGAAAGTTTGTTAAGCCTCCTAACATTAAATGGTAGCATATGTAGCATTTTAAAAGATACATATAGAATATTTTGGAAATTATAGATTTATAAATGTTGTTTTAATAGAATGGAATTGTTCCGCATAGCTATGAAGAACTGCATTTCATCTGGTTGTGATAGCTATTTTTATATTGCTAGTTGCCAAATGATGTCTTTCAATGATGCTTAGAGCATAGCAACATTTCATAGTGCTAGCTTTCATGATGTTGTAAGTGTTGTATTTGTATTGGAAGTTAGCTGTTATTTAGTGCTTCTCATAAGTAAAGTAACTTTTGTTGTTGTTCATAGAGTACTATTGTGCATTTATGGCTCCTCATACATGTTAATATAGTGACGTTAATATAGCTGTCACACAGAAGGCGTGTTTTTAATGCTGTGAATCTGTGTAGTAGTCAGCAATGTGTCCGTGATTTGTATTGGTCAGGCAGCAGTTTGAATTTTAAAAAGCTTGAAGATCCTGCTGAGCCCCAAACCTGGCCTCCCTCCCTCCCACTAATCTGCCATTCCTGTCTTTGTGCTGCCTGGGCCTGTTAGACACTGTTTGCAACAGGGCCTCAGGCCTATATGCACGGGAGAGGAACCATTTTCAGTTTGAAAAAGCAGCTTTTATTTCTGAACTTTATGAATTGCTGAGCGAGACATGTCGTTTCTAATTGTGCCCGTGTGTGTAACTGAATCTTTGTTTTCCCTAAGCTGTGGTGTATGTAGAGGCATAGGTCTAGTTTACAGGAAAGAAAGGACTGTATGGAAAATAGTTGTACTTGACTGTTTTTCATCATCAGAAAGCGACACTAGATCTGATAATTCTTTTGTCACTTAAGTTACACACAATATGATTTTGCTTAAATTGCGAGATGTTTCTGATCACATTTTGTATAATTCCAGCAAGTTATTTATTTTAGTTCAAGATTTAATTATGAACTAATTTCCTATAGCCACACATTCTCCTACTGCTGTCTTTCACTTTATTCAAAGATTTTGTGTGTTTTGAAGGTGATCATGTAATATATGGAATATGGAAAATTCAGCAGACTTTTTCTACATGTATTCTATGATTTGTATTATTATTTGACCATATTTTTATTTTTATTTATATGAGATTACAAAGTCTCCAGCTTTTTAAAAAAATACCAAGCAGTGGACAGAAAACTTAAAATAGTCTCTAGAAATACTGAACAATTATTTCTTCATTGAATTTCTTGGTTAAATATGTGTGATTAGGATGCCTTAGCTAATAAGCAAATCTTTGTTTCTTGCTTCCTAAAAATTTATATATGATGTACACTTTCCATTTTTTTAGTTCTTGAATAGTTTTTTTTAATGAAAAGTTCATAAAATAAAATAAGTGCTAAAACACTTACTGTACTTTGTTTTAACAAAGTATAAAACATATCTAATTTTGCAAATCTATAATCTTAAATTGAAACTGATTCAGTTCTGTTAAAATTAATGAAAAGGAGATGGTTCATATACTGGGTTGTGAATAGGATTTTACTTGTGTAAGCCTTACATTTTATCAAAAAGACACTGCTCTCTCTCTCCCCCCCCCCAATTTCTCTAAACATTTGGAATGGTGAATGTGTTTTTTGAAAACTGCACATATAGGGATGCATGTAAATGGTATGTAAAACTTTAAATTGTGTCACAGGTAACTGCATTTTAGCAGAGTATTACATATATTCTATTTTTAATAGTTTTAATTTAAGAAAAAAGTTAACAAATTAATTTAAACCTTTATTCTAACATTGGAGCTACACATTCTGGCACTACCATATGCCCACACACTTTTGCTCCCCATTTACTTCGTTGAAATGACATACATTCTAACTGCATGGATTAAGTGTGGAATCAATGCCATATATGCACCCAATCTAGGTCAAGGACAATGCCCCTTTATTGTATCTGGTGCCCAGGACAATGCACTTCTAATCCTAAATGGGCAATAAGATGTGCCTATTCACATCTTGTATACTTTATACATATGATGAAACTAGTTAATGCTGAGTAGGGTGAATAATTTACTGTGAATGAAATTATTTCATTAACCTACATTGGCATTTTTAGAGTTTAGTAATTTAGTGTTATACTGTACTTTGCAGTATAGAAGTCTTGACTGGACTTAAGTATGCAAATTAGTGATTCTTCGAAATGCTTCTTAAGCATTGGTTCTGAACAGATCTGCTTAGAAATAGGTTCCATTGGAACTGGTGTGACTTGCTTCCATGTTTTCAAGTCAGAATTGGAGTTTTCCATTGTAAGGCATTTGTATATATGACTGTGGACAGGGCTGGGGAAATTGCATGGGTTGGATGCAGAATTGCTCTTCCATTATCTGAAAGTCTTCTGTTAGAGGAAGAGGGGAGGTGATCTTTGCCCATTTCCCACCCACCCACCCCACCAGCCACCATCACTTCATTTTCCCAGGGAGTCTCCTGACCTTCCAGAACAGATGTTTTGAAGGTACAGATGACTGTAGGGGGAATTAGCAAAAATAATCTCACCCTCTTTTGCCTTCAAAAGCATCCAGTTAGCATAATTCCATTCTGCTGCAAGTTTGCATGAGCTTAGGAACTTTTTAGCCCTGCTGAAAGCTTTGGGCTTAAATTTGCATTGACTGCTAAATATTGCTGAAGTTTGGGAATAATAATAATTTTTCAAATAAGTTGAGTGTGGTAGTTTTCTTCATATCATTCTTGGTTTTAGATTTTCCAGACTTACTATTTTGTTTTCCCAGATGTAGCTATTGAAAAATTAGGCATTTCATCAGGCTTGGAAATGACACAAGTTGCTAGTGCAGTACTCAGCAAAAGTTTTACTAGCCTGTCTGTCACTGCCTGAAAGCTAAATGAAGAAACTAACTTCTGGTTTACAGAGCTCCCCTGTCTGATCACCTTCTGGAATTTATTTTACTTATTTATAAAAAATATTAATGAGTTGCCTTTTGGTCAAAAACAGCTTGCAAGGCAGGTTATAGTTTATTTATTTTTAAATAGCTTCTAATTATTAGCTTTAGTAATTAATGAGAGCCAGTGTGGTGTAGTGGTTAAGAGCAGTTGACTCGTAATCTGGGGAACTGGGTTCACGTCTCAGCTCCTCCACGTGCAGCTGCTGGGTGACCTTGGGCTAGTCACACTTCTCTGACGTCTCTCAGCCCCAATCACCTCACAGAGTGTTTGTTGTGCGGGAGGAAGGGAACGGAGAATGTTAGCTGCTTTGAGACTCCTTTGGGTAGTGATAAAGCGGGATATCAAATCCAAACTCCTCTTCTTCTTCATAACCATTCTATAACAGTGCTTTAAATTTTGGGTTTTTATATATTCTTATTCAGCCTTACTTTTGAATGACTGTTGATATCACTGTCATCTAGCATTGGAGCCAAGAAATGAAAAAAAAGAGCTAGGGCTAGGCTATGGAGGAGGCAGTCACTTCTCTATCATAGGAGGGTAGTATGCCACTCAGGACTTCTCCTTATGCAGCTTCAGCAGGCTAGTGGAAAACTGTGCAGATGGTATAAATACTTTTTTGGGCATGGGATGTTTGGGAATTTGAGTTGTAGACAGTTTGCAAGCCTGGCCTCCTGGAGTGGGTAGTAGTTGTCCCTTGAGGAGCATCTGAACTGTATGTTCAGTTGGCCAAGCACTACTGCTGGCTCTGCATGCAGCCCTAAATTAAATACTCTCCTTTGAGGCTATGTGCACTTTTTTTTTACCCTTTTCTCAAGGGTTTACAGCTCTTTAGAGGAGGTGAAAAGTAGGAAGAGCCATACTTTCAACTTAAAATGGCAGCAACTTGTCCACGCCCCCTGCTGTGTTTTCCGTTTTGCTCTCTCTTCCATCTGGTTCTGAACCAGAACACCCATAAGCTAAGATCCATGATAGCACCATACTGTTTGTCTGTAGGAAACACAGCATGTGTCTGTTTTTTCTATACCAATATGGCAGAAATGTTGACAATAGTGGCCTTCCCTGGCTTTTTAAATGCCTTCTGGGCTTGACTGATGGCATGGTTAGCTTGTGACAACCTACCTCTTTAGCATAACACCTTGGGCACACAGCAGAGTCTTGAGGCAGCAGTATTGTGTTGACTATGTCCAGAAGGTAAAAGCACAACAATATTCAGTGAGTTTTCAACTTGGCAATGTTAGTGGGTGGGGAGGGAGATTGGGATTGAGCAGAACAATAGAATCTTAATACTGTACAATTCTTAAAAAGAGGGAAATGCTGAAGCCCTTCCCATGGTGATCTACAACGAATGGCAAATTGAAATGCAACTCCTTCTGCAGTCTGATGCAACTATACTGAACGTGTGGAGTGAAGTACTTGGTAGCAGCAGGTATTGGATTAGTTCATGCCTTCTCATTACTGACACATGCTTCAGTCAAAACCACTATTCAGCTATTCACTGTGTGGAGCCTCTGAAAATGCTGCCATGTAGTAGTGTTTGAAATGTGAGCAGTGTCTGAAAACACCCCACAGTGGGGGAGATTCAAATGATCAGCTTTCACCCAGGAGTTGAACCTTGGGGGAAAATAGGTTTCGCTACTCTTTGGTTTGACCCATATTTTCTAATGTTCTGGTTTAGTTCCAGTTCAGTATCAGTTTTTGCACACTACCAAGACTAGACATTAGCTTTAAATAATAAGTAATGCGTTGTAGTACTTTAAACTAGCTCAAAAGCATTTCATGCAGATTAATGTTATCTACTCTTATGCTTACAATGCAGCTTTTGTGCAATGCTGAATAACTTCATTTTAAAACAAAAACACATCCAGTGGGCCTTTTGAACCACTCCCTCCAATTTCCACTGCAGTCCTTGGATCATTCAAAAAGCTGTCCTTGATAGTAAGGGGTGCCTCTCAAGTAAAGCTCTAGCTGATTGGATGGAAAAACTGGAATACTCTGTGTGCCCATAATTGCTTATGTATGTGAATAGTATCTTTTGTTTTCAGTTGCTTGTGTGCATTAATATATATATTTTTATTTATTAAATTTGTATGCCAACCCTCATCCATAGATTTCAAGGTGCTTCACGACATAAAGTTACAATATTAAAACCACAAAATGCATAGTAAAAATAAGAGCAGCAACAAATCAAGAATCCTCCCTTCCACAACACATTTGAAAGGTCATCAGATGTCAATCAGCCAAAGGCCTGGTTGAAGAGGAAGGTATATAATGAAGACACCAGCTGAATCTCCCTGGAGAGAGCATTCCACAAACGGGGAGCCACTGCAGAAAAGGCCTATTCTTGTGTGGCCACCCTCAGAACATTTTGTGGAGGAGGCACACAAAGAAGGGGTACATATACTTCAGGTTACATACGCTAAAGAGGATGTTCTCAGTATTCAAAACTCCCATTGTTTTGAACTCCCAAAACTCCCATTAGGCACATTTTGTGACAGGGAATTTCATTAGTGTGAGCAGTTTCTGACCTCTGGGCACATTACTGCTCCTAAGATTTCAGATTAAAACTGCAGAGTGCTTCCACACTTAAAACAGCTTCCCTACTTCCAGCTTCTCTCTGAAGACTGGAGAAGAGACCCTCTTAAGAATATTAGTGAGGTGGATGGGGGAAGGACTAGCCCATGTGAAAAGTGAACATATTTTAGTTGAGGTTCATTCATTTTCAACTTTGTATTGTTATTTAAAAAGTGCACCTGCACATTCTGTTGTTGCACCCTAACCTATGGCTTGTTTTAACATTGGTTTCGTATTATGTCTGAACCCCCCCTTTTTTTTAACCAGCATACCCTAGCTAGAAAGGCACAGAACAAGAGTGCTTGCATGGCCAAGTGATGCTTTCTGGTTCTGTTCCAGATAAGTCCTTGTCCTGACTCTGCCAGGCAACAGGTCTTTTTCCTGCCTACCTCTTCCAGATCAAGCCTTTCTTCTCTAACCAGACCATGACTGCTTTTCAAGGAGAGGGGAAAATTTAAAGGAATTGTTATTCTGTCTTACTAACACCTATGCAAGGCTGCATGTCAAAGCACTAATAAAATGATACCAAGCTATCCCAGTAGTTAAGGCTACTTACATTAAAATTAATAACTTTTTGTAGGGACAATATACTGTCCTTTCTTACCATACATATATGTGCCTGCACACAGATGAGAAGAATGTGCTTGCAGGAATCCTTCCAAGATGATGGGCTATCATTCCACTAGAGTTCTAGCAGAACCTGCCTGTCAATCATCTGATGTAAAAATAATCCCACCTGTCAAAGTTGTGGGGACAGATTACAGTCTAACCTGTTGGACTTCTGAAACAATTGCAAGAGAGGTTTATTTCCTTCATGTTTTGCATGTGGGCTTCTCAGCAGTATTACGGTTGGCCACCATGGGAAATAGGATGCTGGACTAGACAGATTTTTGTCTGAGCAGGATTCTTATGAAGTCACTGGGATATGAATAGTAAAATTATTTACTGCAAAGTAAACTCTATGGAATTGCTTCAGACTTGGTATGTTTCATGCAAAGAACACCATAGTGACCTAGATCTAGCACAGAGGCAAAATGTGGTGAGACAGTTTTTCAGGTATGTGTAAGTTTTTGAACTCTTGTGTTGGAGGCAGGTTAGCTATTGCCTCTCAAGGTACTTAAAAAACTACTAAATTTTTTCAATCAGAAAAAATGTTTCTGCTTGCATAGGTACAGAAGAAGCTATGTGGTTCTAAATTTACTTAATCAATGGCCAAGACATTTCACTTTATCTATGTTATTATATGCTGTTAACCATCTTAACTTTTCTTTGCACCTCCCATTATAACTAAATATTTTCACAAGGATAAATGTCAATACAAGAACACATTAGAGGAATCATGATGTGGTGTTTAAAAATGGGTTGCTAAAGAGTCAACTCCTTAGCACACTCCCCCCCCCCTCCAACTGCACTGATTTTATCAGCAGATAAAAAAAATTAAAGTAGAGGCAGCAATGGATTGCAAAAACTCTCCAGACAGTCCGGCATTCTGAGGGGGCAAATCATCCTCTTCCTGGTCATCAGACTGATCACTTGAAAAGCAGGGAGGGGCGTTAACCCATCCAGCTGATCCGCATGTATCTGAGGAGGGGAGACTGTGCAGGACTAGCATGCAGCTGCAAATGTGTACAGTGGTACCTCGGGTTACATATGTTTCAGGTTACAGACTCCACTAACCCAGAAATAGTACATCGGGTTAAGAACTTTGCTTCAGGATGAGAACATAAATCGTGCTCTGGCGGCGCGGCAGCAGCAGGAGGCCCCACTAGTTAAAGTGGTGCTTCAGGTTAAGAACAGTTTCAGGTTAAGAATGGACCTCCAGAACGAATTAAGTACTTAACCCGAGGTACCACTGTATTCGCTAAGGGTGATTATGACGCTAGAGCCAAAAAGTTTAGCTACCCCTGCTCTAAAATATCTGTTATGATCCCTGTGAACCTTTTGAAGTGAATTTTTAATTTACTAGGAAACTCTTCATAAATATAATTTTCTGCAGAAAGTGAGCATACGTATAAATAAATACCCTCCTGCCATACCTGTTAAGTGAGTAAGTAGACAGGCTTATGTGGTGGTATATACTAGGTAAAGGTAAAGGTACCCCTGCCCGTACGGGCCAGTCTTGACAGACTCTGGGGTTGTGCGCCCATCTCACTCAAGAGGCCAGGGGCCAGCGCTGTCCGGAGACACTTCCGGGTCACGTGGCCAGCGTGACAAAGCTGCATCTGGCGAGCCAGAGCCGCACACGGAAACGCCGTTTACCTTCCCGCTGGTAAGCGGTCCCTATTTATCTACTTGCACCCAGAGGTGCTTTCGAACTGCTAGGTTGGCAGGCGCTGGGACCGAGCAGCGGGAGCGCACCACGCCGCAGGGATTCGAACCGCGACCTTTCGATCAGCAAGTCCTAGGCGCTGAGGCTTTAACCCACAGCGCTACCTGCGTCCCTTAAAATCGGTTCACAAAGCATCTGCTCCAGTATAGTTAAACTGGTGTGTCTTTTTGTTGCACTTCTTTCTAAGGTATCCAAGAACTGCTTCATAACCTTACTTGCTCTAGTTTATTTTGTCCTCTTTTGATACAGTAGTTTTTGTTTGTTACCAGCCTCTTCTGTGCCTTTAGCTGTAATTAAAGTAGGAAATGTGCACTATAAGAATTGGGAATTCTCTTCAGAAACTGGTATAGTTAGATTAAAACTTTAGCTGTATGGAACATCAGATTGCATGTGCATTAATGAACATGGTAGATGCAACAAGATACAGTACTTACTGCATGGTTTCATGCACATGCATGGTTTTTTTCAATCTCAAATCTTGTTAGGGGTCATACAATTTGAGAGAAATAGAATTCTTATTTATATTGACATTTTTGACATTTTTACAGAGTTTTGAAATGTTCTTGGCAGTCCCATGAAGTTGATGGGTACTCTTATTTCAGTTATGGGAACAACTTTCTGAGAATTAACAAAGGCCAACAAGGTCCATTGCCTATAGGTCCTGGGTTGTACTACAGGCTTTTGTTACTATCACATGTTTGAGTTTCTGAACAACTGTGACGTCTGGAAACAATTTTCTTACTAAAAATATCTTAAATCAAAGGTGCAATTCTTTGCATTCTAATATGAGAAAGTAGATGAAAAAATGTTGAATTTGTGTTTACTTAGATTACAATAAGGTGAATGTTTCCAGGCTAATTATTTTCTGAGCTTTACATGGTCCCTAGTTGCTCTATATAAGAACCCTGATTAGGGTTAAATGTCTGCCTTTAGTTTATAAAAAGGCATATATCTTACAGAGAAGATAGATATTCACTATTACTGGGTGAGAAAGTGTTAACTCTACATTTCCCTAAATGGTATATTGAAAATCTACTTGACATCCATTACTTTTAAAAATCTTGCTGGCTGCAACTTGGTAGACTTCACTAAATGTTGAGGTGAATTCTTCTGCAATTAAACAGATGCTTCTGCAAGGACAGGTGTAAATCTTACACCAGTCCCAGCTTGCAAAACACACATTACAGGTCTTTATTACAGGATATCAAGGGCACATGCTCCTGTGTATATGTTGAAGTTAGAGGGTGGCATGCATATGAAGGATTTTTGCTTTGTGTAGAAATATATTAAAGGAATTACATGAACACATATTAAGAGATTTAAGAGTTTAGTCTTCATGATTTTCAGATTCAGGGTTCACTTTTAATCAGAAGCTGCAGTATGGACTTTCTCTATTTTATTGTACACAGCCATTTTTCTCTAAGGTAATGAGATACAAAGGAGGGTAGAATCCTCTAGTTATATACAAGATATCACTTTTAACAGGGAAAGCATAATATGTGTACAGAAGATATACAGTCTTCCACACAGAAGAAGGGGCAAATCATACATTGCATATTGCCTCATAAACCATAAAAATAGGACCAAGCCTACTTTTTCAGGCCTGGTCCTGGCTCTGGTTTCCCCAGGCTTTTGTAGGGATGGGAGTGGGAGCATCAGAAGTACGTTTTGTGAGTGTGTAGGGGAAGCTGACAGGAGCTGCGAAGCATCCAGATCAGAAACATTTTCAATCTTACCTCTGGGGAATGATTTGGTCTGATCATTCAAAAGAGGAAGACATAGTTCTATGCACTGAGACTGCAGGGGCACATGAGAGCTATTCAGAGAAGCCAAAGCGCTGTAGGGTAAAACATATCTGCCTAAGATATTTGGAAAGAGACAGTGTGTAGAGGTAGGCCAAATGCTAGAAGCTTGTGAGCCAAGATGGGTAAGCTGGAGTCATTGGCATAATAAATATAGTAGGCCTAATATAAAGTATAACAAGCTAGAAATCCCAAAAGGGGTGGACTTCACATAATTGCTGAGAAGTGATTGGGTGGAGTAGTTAGGACTGGAAATATACTATTGTCTATCAAATGTCCAGGGTAGACTTGAGATGGAGAATGAAATCAAAGAAGTGTGGTAGTAATGGGTGACCTGCATAGACTTGTACATGCATGTTCCATTCATGACAGGTAACATTTCTAGATGCCCTGAATGACTGCGCTTGAGCCATTGGTTGGGGGAACCAACCAGTGGTGATTCTGGACGTAAGTCTTAAGTGATGCCTAGGAGGACCTGGTGCAAGATGTAAGTGTTGAACCTATTGTAACAGTAACCATAGTGCTATTAAATTCAACATAGTTGTTGAATTTTGCCAACATACATGTTGGACAGGTTGTCAAGAAAAATCAAACAGGCATTTTCGACTTGAGGAAACTTCCCCAAAATGACAGGATTGATTAAAAAAAAGGAAGTTCAAAGGAAAAGTGGAGGGACAGTCTCTCTGAAATGCTTGGGCTGTGTTAAAAAATCACAGTAATAGAAGCTAAGCTCTAATGTATATCACAAATCAGGAAATATTCCACCACAGCCAAAAGCATACCGGCATGTATAATGAGCAGAGTCCTGGAAACCTAACAAAGGCAAGAAGGTTTCCTTCAGTAGCATCCTGTGTGAGAGGCAGGGAAGGGAAGATCTCCCAGGGTGGGAGGCTGGGAGAAGAAAGGGAAGCTCCTAGGTGAGAGCAGGGAGGGTCCACCCCCTTTTTTGTGGGACAAGGAATAAGATCTACCTCTGCTAGAGGCAGCCCTGCTCAGGGAGGTTTTTAATGTTTTGAGTATTTTTGTGTGTTTTAATACAGTCGTACCTTGCTTTTCAAACAGCTTAGTTCCCAAATGTTTTGGCTCCCGAACGTCACAAACCTGGAAGTGACTGTTCCAGTTTGTGAACTATTTTTGGAAGCCGAACGTCTCCCGGGGCTTCTGCGGCTTCTGATTGGCTGCAGGAGTTTCCTGCAGCCAATAAGAAGCTGCGGTTTGGTTTTTGAACGTTTTGGAAGTCGAACGGACTTCCGGAATAGTTTCTGTTTGACTTCCAAGGTATGACTGTACTTCGTTGAAAGCTGCCCAGAGTGGCTGGGGCAACCCAGTCAGATGGGCAGCATATAAATACTAAAATAATAATAAGTGTGTCCCTGAGGACAGAAGGGCTCAAAAAGGTCTTCCTGTGGTGGGTTCTCCCTGCTCTCCATTTATTTATTTATCTTTCAACCATGCTCCCAAGGTTGTAATTGCGTGAGTAAATTGTGTATGTGGCAGGCACAATGTACTTTTTTTTCTTTTTTGTGCACTGTACTTATACATAAACATGCAAAGGATTCTGGGCACTTGTGATGCACAGTCAGACTGTGATTTTAATAACAGGAAATTATGAAGCTGTACCATTGAGCTGTTCTGGAGCATCTAACATTCTTGCAGTTAATATTTATTCTAATATTTACACTCAGTCAGTGTTTGAAGTTCACCAGGTGCCAGGCGCATTTTGCACCTGGTTGTTAGCCACTTGCAACCAAATGAAGATGTCAGGGCACCAGCCATCTGACTTCTCTACCATCTGGAGGTGCGAGCCTGGGGGTCCTTGCATTTTGGCTGGTTTCCCACACTAGTAACACATCCTGTAGAATTCTATCTGTTATTTTTTATCTGCACAATGAATTCTAGGAATTAAAAAGTTGTATTGAAAAATACAACTTTCAAGCCATCTAGCCCATAAATGGAAACTAGGCATTCTGTTTTGGCGACTGTAATCCTGCTTTAAGGAATCATTTGGTGCCTATCTTATAAATCTGTGTTTCTAACACTGCACGCAGCATAACACTGGTAGGGAAACTGAAGAAACTGTGTCTGTGCAATGCAATTACTTTCCATTTGTTTTATGTTCCAATCTAGTGAATAAAAATATGGGTTCATTCGCTTTAATCATTTTCACATGCTATATAAATACTCTGCATGTACACATGTGCATATCATATAATTTTCAGTTGGAAAAATAACCACAAAACATGCATAGATAAATTTAATATAACAAGTCAATGGCTTCAGTAGGTTAACAGCAAAGCAGCAGATTACTTTGTAGGAGGCAGTGTACATTTCTTTTTTCTTAAAAAAAGCTTGAACTTTTTCCTAACAGAGACAACAACTTTAAAGAAATAGGAAAATGTTTTATTGACCTCTTTGAAACAATTCTGTTATCAGTCTGAGTAAACAGAATGTCATATACCATTTAATTCCCTAAACAAAGAACCAGGATGTAGCACAGCAGTAATGCATGGTGGTTGGAGGGGGAATAGCCAGTAACTATAGTAGTCAGGCTATAGCATCCACCCTAGTAAGACAGAGCCTCTATCATGGTTATCTGCTTTGCTGAAGTTAACTACACTTAAAACACATTTAAGTAGTGGACATACTGTGGTGTTTGTCATTGTAACCAACTTGTACAGGTTTGTATATTATGAGAGAGGCAGTACAATTCTGTGCTGGGAGATATTTATATAAGGTAAGGTGGAAGAGAATGAGAAAGGGATGGATTTCTGGAGTGTGTTGTGCGCTTGTTTGGATATTCAAGACAGCTGGATTTGGAGGGAGAAAGAGAAGGGTGACTGGTGTAAATGCTGAGGGGTAGTGGGTAGAGTAGGCAGAATAGGATAGGATTAGGATTTGCAGTAGGGATAGAGTTATAAGCACGTGTTAGGAAATCTTCTTTGGCGATAACCCGTAGTCGAGTAAGATTGTCTTCCATTAACATGGTCTTAACAGTGAGGTTATGAAATATAAAGTATCCAAACACTGTTATGGAAAACAAACCATACAGCTTTTGCTATAATAAGGATTTCTTCATTCAAACCACTTCTCAAATTTGGCCAAGCTATTAAGGCTGTGACAAAGTCAGCCAGAGATATTTGTATCTGTATGGTGGCAGCAGAATACCGTAGTTAGGAGATTGTTTAAGGTTATAGAAGCTTGCTGCTGGGAGCCCTATAAGGCAAATAGGTACGGTATGTGGGACATGGGAATATTGAGAGAACCCTTGCCAGGCAAAAAAGGGATTGGTAATTTGAATTAGTACCCACTTGCTCTAAGTGGTAGGCTTGGGCAAGGGAGGGTTATGACTCATGCTTTCACACATTGAGGTTATGGGACTTGGTTGTCTGTATCCATCCTATGAAACAAAATATTGGGACATATATATGTAAACACGTGCGCGCGCGCGCGCGCGCACACACACACACACACACACACACATATTGCAGCATATTCTGAGTCCCTAGCCAGCCTAGAAAAGGAGTTCATCCTGTTCAGGCCTCTGAGAGATTCAGCAAAACAGAAAGGAGAGGAAATCTTTCTTATTTCCTAACCCTTTGAGGCCTTCCTCTTTTGTGCTATATAGTGCTCAGGGTTGGTTGCCAGTGCCAAACGTGAATATTTTTAATAGCTATATAGCAAATGTGGGAAAGTTCTATTGAGTAGGAAAGGAAAACTATCCTTCCACTGAAATTTCCATGTAATGGCTATCTATACTGAACCAAAACACCTTTTGTGATTTTTAAGACGAGATAAAGTCGTGCATTCAGATCATCATTTGGGTGAGGCTCAGGGTTTCAAAATGCGCAGGTAGCATTCATGAATACAGGAAGCTCATATAGGAAGCTTCATATAGTTGCCCACTGCAATTGGAGGATGATGGTAAGCATGAGTGGATAGAGCTTGGGTGCTCATCCCTGCTGCCTCCTCACATTTTTCTTTGCAGTATATGTCCACAGCAGCCATTACATTTAGCCAGAGGTAGCCAGCATAGTGCTATTGAGATGTTGCTTGACTGCAACTCCAATCAACTCTTACCATTGGTCATGCTAGGAAAGCTTGATGGCAGTTGTAGTCCAACAGTTGGAGGGTCCCATGTTGGCTACTCCTGCAGTCTATTGGAGTGGGAGAGAGATGGGACTGTAGGCCCTTTGCATCTGCTGTGCTGAAAGACCAGCAGCGTTTAGCTCCACTTCTTGAAATATAACTTTTTCAGTTGGATATTATAAGAACTCTCTAAGGAATAATGTCTGAGATTTTTATTATTTTCTTCCACTCAATCCCATTTTGTTTCTGTAGTGTTTTTAGACAGTCCTTTCCTTCAGGTTTCTAGTCTTATCACTGATATTTGTATGCTCCGCTATGAGTCTTTTTGGCTGAAGAGCAGGATAAAAATGTTTCATATAATTAAATAGTTGGTAAACCCACAGTGGGTTTGAATCTCCATGTCAAACTTTACATCTGAACACACAGACTCTCATTGGTATTATGCATTAATGGATATTCATGATAGCCATAATTAATTTGCAAATATTATGGCTATAGATTATCAGCATTTGAAAACTGAACTAAAAGAGATGTAATCTGTTGCCATGCCTGTAATGAGAGAAGTTACACTAGAGGGTCATTAAGGACAGTCCATGCCTTAAACTAGGACTAGGCCAGTGAAAACCTGTTTTTTACCTTAAGTCATAGTAACTCCTGAAGTGAGTGAGGATAGATTAGAAGTGAAAAATGCACTGTGCTTCTTAACCATGATTTGGAACACCTTCAATGTTTAGCATCTAATTCTGTATATTGTATCTTAATTACTTGAAAGTGTAAAATTGCAGGACTTATTAATGAACTATGTTGCCAATTTGATTCCTGTGAGATGAATGGAATACAGATAGCAAAACTCCCTGTTTATTTACAGAAACGTCATTGTACAGAAAGTGTGTAGGTGTACTAATGCATTAGTAATGCTGAATATACTAAAAGTTTGAGCCCTCTTGATTTTTCTTAGAAGTGCTTGCAGTCTTCTGCAAATTTACAATCCTGTTTCACCTAGTTATCAGTGATGTCTTAAGTTGATGGCTACCTCTGAAAATATAGGCAGGCTTCTCTCCCTGTGAAAGCTGAGTATAGCAGTGTTTTAGCTATTAACTGCATGCCTGGTTTCTGTCTCTTCAAACTCAGTCTTTTATGTACAAAATGTACAGATACAGTTTTCGAGTTTGAGAGTCTTGCTGAAAGCAGATTAGCAAAATATAGTAATTGATGATGGGGCAAAGCTCCTGAGACATTATTGGTAGGAAGCAAATAATGGGGAGGTTGAGATGGAAAAGTTAACACTGCATGCATTCCCACTCCCCTCCCCCCCAAAAATTAAGTATACTGAGGGGTTGAATGATTTTTCTTGCTATGCTGTGGTTGTAAATAAAAAATGGGGCCAGTGAAACAGTATGCCAAGTGCATTGTCACAGCAAGTAATATCAGCAGAGTTCTGAAACTGGGTATGTGTGCAGAAAGAAACTTAAGTGTGAGAAATATATGTAACCAAAGCTGCAGTTCTGTGCATACTCCATTGAATAACATGGGGCTTGCTTCTGAGTAAATATGATAAGTTAGTTAGACCAGTCTTTCCCAAACTGCTACCTTCCAGTTGTTTAAAGATTTAAGATGTAAATACATTGCTGTATAACAAATCAGAAATAGTCTAAACTAGATGTGGCAGAAATAAGCAGCAATTAAAATTAATAGAACAAATCAATATTAATTACGGTTAAAGACTGAGAAGTGCAGGCCAGTTCTAACCTGGCATCTAGAAGGCAGTACAGCGCCTAGCAAATATTTAAGGGCAGGGAGTTCCGTGGTTGGTATGCCACTGCAGAGAAAACCCTGTCCCTGTGAACAACCATCCCATCTCTGTAGATGTGTGATCTTGAATAAGGATCTTGGCTAATGAGTGTGTTCACATGGAAGCAAATTCTAAAACTGTAGTCGTAGAATGTCTAAGCCTTCTCTTGCTGCTTCTTTACGTAGCATTTTACTGACTTTGAGTAGCTTTTTGCTTTTAGGGTAAAGTTAATAATGTCTTGCCTCTGATTTAATATAACTGCAGAAGGAGTAGGTGGTGACGGCTGGAAATGTAAACTTAAGTTTGCAAGGTTCATCATTTCAGTAGCCATGATTCTAACCAGGTTGGATTATAATTGTTTGTGACCATAGATTTTTGTTTGTTTGTTTGTTTATGGATATATGTATCAGGCCTGGGTGATGTATCGATAAATCTCCCAGGACCAGTATGAGTGCGATGGTGTCTTTACCTGGTGGTATATCGTGGGTGAAACTGACGCCGTTCCTGAGTCCCTCTGCTACCAGCGTTGCTTTCAGTATTGGGCTGCTGGTAGCAGAGGGACTCATGAGCAGCAGTGATTGCATGCACGACATACTGCCAGATGAAGCCGCCATCACACTCTGCTCCTCATGCTGCAGAGGAAGGACAAAGTTGTATCAGAGGGCCGCTACAGCTTGTTCCTTCCTCAGCTTCTTTAAACTGCTCTGCTAAGGCATGGGCAGCCATGCACTCCTCAGTGGAGCAGTTTAAAGAAGTCACCAACTGCCTCCGGTTTGTGTGAGCCAGAGGTGTTTGTGGGCTCTCCATTAAACTGCTCCCCCTCAGCTAAGTGAGCCTTGATGCCTTGCATGTGAGCTGGAGAGGCACCAGGGCTCACTCAGCTGGGGGGAGGAGCTTTCAACGCCCCCCAGATAAGCAGCGCAAATAAGCCCCGATGTCCCTCTAGCTCACCTCATGTTGTCCTACAACATTGAGTGTGGCCCAGATAAATGATCTTCATTTAGGAGTTCCTGGTGAGAGCACTGGAATAGAACTGATCCCTATGGAAAGTAGGACTTGCAATCAATGCTGAATTTAAATTCAGTGCCAGATGCCAGGTGCATTTGAAGCACACTCCTGATTCTTCCTTTGAAGTCTTGAGTTGCCTCCAGCCGAACCCAGTTTCCCACTGCAGCCCTGTTGTTAATGTTTTGCAAGACACCAGTTGCTTGGTAAATTTCTGAAGAATATTGTTATTACTGAGTTAGATTTTCTTTTCCTATATTAGACATTAATATCAGTGGTGTATTCTGTATGGAATAGTGAGCAGACATCTGGCTGTGGTCTCTGTAGAAATTGAAGGCCTGGGAAAATCCAGAAGGCAGGCTGAGTGATGTTAAATTCTCAAGAAGAATCTTTTGGAGAATATTCTCTAGAATATTCTGGATTAATGAGAATTTTCATTTAAAATAGGAGAATATTCATCTGAATGCATTGAAGATGATATAATTTTAATGCATTGAAATTGATATAATTAGTTAACATACATGTTTATTCGTGGGTAAACTTGTTCAGATGGCAACCAAAAACTGTACAGTCATACCTCTTGTTACGTTTGCTTCAGGTTGCGAGCTTTGAGGTTGCATCCCGCGGTGACCCGGAAGTACCGGAAAGGGTTACTTCCGGGTTTCGCCGCTCGTGCATGTGCAGACGTGCAAAATGACATCACGCACATGCGCAGAAGCGGGGAATCGCGACACATACAGACGCAGGTTGTGTTCCTTTCATGTTGCGAACGGGGCTCAGGAACGGATCCCATTCACA
Source organism: Podarcis gaigeae (assembly GCF_964106915.1). Taxonomy (NCBI): domain Eukaryota; kingdom Metazoa; phylum Chordata; class Lepidosauria; order Squamata; family Lacertidae; genus Podarcis; species Podarcis gaigeae. The sequence goes on along the minus strand of NC_139687.1, from coordinate 47,637,103 downwards.
ACCAGAGGTACCACTGTACAGATACTTTTATTCAATGGGGCTATGCAGTAAATTCATATTCTTTGATTTTTTGCACCAAACTTGAAATTTAAAATTCAACATGAATGACTCACGTTAATCTGTAAGCCTGACACTAACTGTATATTTACCATCAACTTTGAATTCTAATTATGTTGTGTATGTATGAAAAGTAGCTTTTAAAGTAAAAGGAATATTAAAAAAAGCTCAGGTCTGCTACTTGAGTATGTTCTTTAATAAGCATATCTACATGGTACAGTATTTTCAGTCCAACATTAATAAAATCAATATAAAGTTTAAAATAAATGCTATTATTTCCAGAAAATAAAACACAAGTAACCAGTAATGACATATAAAAAAGAAGCCATTAGCATTAAATATATTATCATTATATGATAATATATTTCAGTATGTCAGTCTCTGGTGAATGGCACCTTGTACCATTGAATGGCACTGCAAAAACCAGTTACTGGCAGTAAATAAAAATATAGAAAAGCCAACTGTTTAAATCAAGGCCATCTCACATGCTGTTACACATAATTGTATAAGCCTAGGTACTTGAAGTGTATTAAGCATTAAAGCTGCTTTCTGTAAAAAAAAGTCACATTGTATGGCCAAGGGTATAGAATTGCTAAGAATAAGGTCACACCAAAATAGAAAATTGGGACGCGGGTGGCGCTGTGGTCTAAATCACTGAGCCTAGGGCCTGCCGATTGGAAGGTCGGTGGTTTGAATCCCTGCAACGGGGTGAGCTCCCATTGCTCAATCCCAGCTTCTGCCAGCCTAGCAATGCGAAAGCATGTCAAAGTGCAAGTAGATAAATAGGTACCGATCTGGGGGGAAGGTAAACAGTGTTTCCATGTGCTGTTCTGGTTTCGCCAGAAGCGGCTTAGTCACGCTGGCCACGTGACCCGGAAAAACTGTCTGCGGACAAATGTCGGCTCCCTTAGCCAGTAAAGCAAGATGAGCGCCGCAACCCCAGAGTCGTTCGCAACTGGATTTAACTGTCAGGGGTCCTTTACCTTTACCTTTTTAAAATAGAGAAAAGACTAGTTGAAATACATACGAATTCAAATGTTCATCAAATTAAATGAATAGCATTTTTAAAACTAAAAAAAAAAAAGTTTTCTGTAGCTCACATTTCAGAACTGTCAATGGTGAATGAGACAATGCCCAATAATGCAACTGAATAGTAATAATAATAATAATAATAATAATAATAATAATAATAATAATAATAAATTGCTCATTACTTACACTGGAAATATCACAGCTTGACTTACTATTTACTAGATTTTTAAAATGTGGGTTGTAAAACTGGGTCTTACATTAGAATTTACAGTTTGTGGAGAATATTCACCGAGGAATTTTCTAGCAGAGAGTATTCTCGAGAATATTCTCATTTTCAATAATATTCTCACCTCGCATCACTAGGCAGGCTGTCCCCATCTTTTTCCAGAGCCATGAAGGGCTAAATAGAGAAGAACATGAATGAAGTTAATCTTTTTGTAAAGCAGTGTCTGAAAATAATACTGAGCTGTGGAAAAACTCTTAGATCAAAATTCAAATGTAGTAATTTTGGTGATAAACAGCGTTTCTCCTGCATTTGACAGAGTTTACCAGCAATCAACAAACTCTTGATCCTGGAAAAGTACTTTCTAATGTTGCAGAATGCAAAGCATCTTCGGGTATTTGACCCAGGGGTGCAATCTGTGAGCATGTGGAACATTGGTTGTGTCACCTGCTGGCAAGGTGTTCTATAATACAGCCCCTCTCTTATCTTGCCTCTTATCTTTCACCTTTTTCATTAAGTTAAAGAAAGAAGCTGATGAATGTTTATAAATGTACATACATAATTAAAGAATAGTATAAATTAACATGTGAATGAGTTGGGAATATCTTTAATTCATGCAAACTTTATTTTTTCTAAAATCCCATGAAGCTCAGCATGAAAATTTAGTATCTAATCTTTCAGATGCTGATCCATAACACACCATGTTAAACCATAGTTTAAAAACAAGCTATGATTTCATGATTATGCATGCTGCTCAAAAGCTTCTTTGAAATATCCCCCTCCCCCCAATTCCTGCTTCTGCTGATTTGCAGACAAAACAATACAGAATCTTTGTTGTTGCATTGCTCAAAACCAGGCTCATGGTTTGAGCAGTAAACCCAAAACAACCCTTGGATTTTTTTTTGGGGGGGGGAGCAAACTATGAGTCTGGGTTCAGATGATGTGAAAAGCTGGATTGAGTCTTGTTTTTTCCAGTGCTTCAGAAGTGGAGGAGGAGCTCTGTAGAAACTTTCAAGTAGCATGCATGAGAATGCTGTTCACTTTAAGACATTAGCTTTAAACTATGGTTAAATGTGATGTGTGAACTGGCCACTGATTGAAATTAGACACATAGCTATTTCTTTTCAGTGATTCTAGTATTTCTCCCCAATGATATATTTACTGGGATGGAGGGAAGTATAAATAATAAGGGTTCAGGATAGCTAAATTTTTCTACAGTTATTACGATATTTGCAGCCTTATCCCAGAAGCTGTCCCAGAAACTCCAGCGGGTGCAGAATGCTGCAGCGAGGCTCCTCACGGGGTCTCTGCCATGGGAGCATATTCACCCAGTGCTTTTCAAGCTGCACTGGCTCCCGGTGGAGTACAGGGTCAGATTTAAGGTGCTGCTTTTGACCTTTAAAGCCCTTCACGGCCTAGGACCCTCATACTTATGGGACCACCTCTCCTGGTATGCCCCACGGAGAGCCTCAAGGTCCATAAATAGCAACACCCTAGTGGTCCCGGGCCCTAAGGGAGACCAGGGCCCTGCGGGATCTGATTTCTTTCCGCAGGGCCTGTAAGACAGAGTTGTTCCGCCTGGCCTTTGGCTTGGAGCCAATTTGATTCCCTCCCTCTCTTTCTTTTTTCTTTTCCTTCTCCTTCTGCGATGAGGCTACATTTTAATATATTAATGTTTCAATATTGTAATGTTGTGTTTTAATTTTGTTTTTAAGTTGTAATCATTCAGCTTGTTTTTATTATTGCTTGTAAGTTGCTCTGAGTCCAGCCTTGGCTGGGGAGGGCGGGGTATACATAATAATAATAATAATAATAATAATAATAATAATAATAATTCATGCATACTTATTCTGAAGCAAGTTCCACTGAGTTCAGTGATGCTTATTCATAAGTACAGTGGTACTTCAGGTTACAGACGCTAACCGGGAAGTAGTACCTCAGGTTAAGAACTTTGCTTCAGGATGAGAACAGAAATTGCGCAGCGGTGGCGGCGTGGCAGCAGCGGGAGGCCCCATTAGCTAAAGTGGTACCTCAGGTTAAGAACAGTTTCAGGTTAAGAACGGACCTCCAGAACGAATTACGTTCTTAACCCGAGGTACCACTGTAATCGTAGTCTTTCAGTGTGTTGTGGTGGTATACCAGAGAAGAGTTCAGTGGTAATTGTAACGTTTTTAGTAAATACTCAAACTTATGGCTATTGCTTAATTATGTTTAAAGGATTTTTATTTTCCGAGCCTTTTCCTCTAAAAGCATAATTTTCTTTAGCTACTGCATGACAACACTTAGCTTTCTCTATTACTGTTTACATTAAGAGTTAATACAGTATCCCCTGACAATGTCAGGGTTTTTTTTGGATGGGGAGTGAAGAATTGGGCGGCATTTTTCTCAATGGTTTAACAATTCTGGAAGTTACTTGGAATACATCTTAATCCCAAACAACAGCACAATCCTTTATAACTCTACTAAAAAGTAAATCCCGTTGTATTGAATGAGGATTACTCAAATATTAGTGCTGTATAGGATTACAGCCTAAGTATACTTTAAACAAAATGTAAATATTTATAAACTCATTGGAACTATGTTTATGTTAATTTGTCTAAAACCATCTAGAACAGATATGAATAGCAAAATTCTTGTAGGCAGAGCATGACATTAACCGTGTAGGCTATTGTCACCTGGTCACTTTAATCCATTTGAATCTCCTTTGTTCTGCAGCTTAACCAGCTGGAAATGGGTATCCATTTTGCTCAAATGGAGAATTTTAGAGTGCCTAGCTGTAGTAAAAGCCACACAAATATTCTTCTGTGCTTTCCGGTGCACCTGAATGATGGTAGTTTGGTGGCTCAGGGCCAGTTTTGATCTTTCAGTAATTCATGCATCATACATCAAGTCATCTGAAATCATATATTACTTTAGGTTTAAATATGTAAGAGAAAGTGTATAACACTTGGATCTATATTGCCCAGATACATTAACAAATAAATACATGTATAATAAAACACCAAATAATTCATTGTATGCCACAGCCTGTCTTTTTAAAGTTTTGGTGCTTTGCCATCTCTTAGATTTCTCTCAGCAGCTATATTTTCTTACTATTCCTTCTGGAATAATTCCCCCTCAGCACAATTTGGAATCTTTTCAACAACTAATTATTCTTGCTTGAGTATTTTGAAGCCACACTGTCAGGGAATGTATTTGGCATTCTGTTCTTTTAAAATGTTATTTAACTAGCTTTAAGTAAAGATGGATAACATTAATAAACTTGTTTCTTTTCCATAAAGGTAAGTGAGCACTGGCTTTTTATTCAGAAGCTGAATTCTTACATGGTGAGCTTTTCCCTTTATTTGTGCAGCACGTGCGTGCGTACACACACACATTTATGATGTTACATGCTTTTGGGAAATATCTACTGCAGCTGTTTCCATTTCCCCAGTTATTAAAAATATTTATTACCTGAAACTTTTGAAACTTTGGGTGCTGGATTCCTATTGGGTTTAAGGTGACATACGAAGGCATGAATATAAATATAAGGACACATTTGGAGTACTGTGTCTAGTTTTTGATGTCACTGCCTTTGAGAAGAGCTGCATAATAGGCAGTTATATGGGAAAAGAATGAAGGAGCTGGTTATGTTAAGCTCAGAAAAGGTTAGCAGTTTACCAAATAAGATTGTAGGATTTTTTTTTTGCTCATACATTCCATGCAAAGGCTGGGCAAGTGTCTGCTGAATATAATTGATATATGTGGTACTCTGCCTCCACCAGAACTTTGGACTGGTGGAATCCCTTTAACAATTTTTCTTTCTTTCTGTGTTGATCACTAAAACGTTAGGACAATATAAGACTTTAAAACTGACATGGCATTCCCTTTTATTTGTTGTTGTTGTTTAGTTGTTTAGTTGTGTGCAACTCTTCATGACTCCATGGACCAGAGCACGCCAGGCCCTCCTGTCTTCCCTTTTATTAGGCCAACCTAAATATCACAAAGTAGTGTGCAGATTTTCAAGTTCTTCAGAACTCTTTAGCAAGCTGGATGGTAAATGGGGGCAGGAATGTGAGGAGCAAAAAACAAAACAAAAACAAACACTTATTGGCTGATGTTGAAGCCATGGAGTCTCTATCAAGTCATAGTCTTAAAATGGAATTGGAAGGAGGTAGTACACATACAAATAAGGTGAACCTATTTAGGTGCTCTGCAGGTATCTGGTTGCAAAAGGCCTGTTGGGAACAAGCATAAAATGACTGATTTCACATCTTTGAAAATAAAAAGAATGGCTGTCTCACTCATTAGCCAAACACATTTCTGTTTTAATTGATTTTATTTGGGAGTATTTATAGACCTACGAATCAAAGATCTTGAGGTGTCTTATAGTATACTTAAAATTCACCTACGTTTTCAAAAAGGTAGAAAAAGTTTTTAATACCTGGGAAAATATAAACTCATTGGTGCATTTGTGCCTTTTGTGAATGGGTGCCTCTTAGTGAAATTATTTTTATTGAGCTTAGACCATTTTTCACTTCATGACTTCTAAAATAGTGGCATATGTCGAATATAGGATGTAGTAAGGTTGCCTGGCGTGCTCTGGTCCATGGGGTCACGAAGAGTCGGACACGACTAAACTACTAAACCACATCAAAGGTTGCACTGTTTGTGTTGCTGCTCTGAGTTTTTCCACTTTATTTTTTAAAAACAATTTGACATGCAATTATTCTGTCATCAAATGCTGGTTTTATTGTAGTGAGAGGATTAGTAGTGGTATTCTAATGTAGGTATGTTCTGATATTGCACTATAGGAAGGCAAACAACTCTATTCCAGTTCCCAATATGCGGTGTCACTTTAGTGTGTTCAAGAAAGACTATCTGAGGCATAGTTGTGGGAGGACACAGGGCACACCCATATACAGACACCACAATGACAGGCACTTTGCAAGTTGTAAATAAAACTAGTAGCTGAGTCATCAGGGGGAAGGGCTACATGTGTAACACTTTGTGTCACTGGTTTCCTGTCACTTTCTCCTGTATTTTTGAAAGTCTCAAAGTTGCCTAGTTGTATGATCCAGGAAGATATTGCATAGAAGCTTACTTTACCAGCAGCTGAAGACTTTTATTTCAGAATAGCAAGGGCACTGAATTGAGATCTGTTGAATAAAAGTGAATTCTCATTTTCTAGTACATTTCCACGAAACATGTTTAGAGTGGAAAAATCACCCAAGGTTGAAGGTTATATCTAATGTAAATGAAGGAAGAATTTGGTTCTGGTTTTTTTGTTTTTGTTTTTTTTCAGTGCAGTCTTAAGTGCTAAAGCAGTGTCAGTGCAAAAGTTTATTGTTCCTGGGGCCAGTTAAAGTTACTAAGCTTACTATATAAAGCACAATATACATTCATGGTACTGTTAAAAAATTAAATTAACAAACATTTTAATTAGCAGTTCTCTGATTAAAAAGCTGTGAATTGTTCTTGTGAAAGAGCCTTGTCTGTCCTGCATCATTGTTATTATTGTTGTTGTTATTTTATTTATTTATGTCCCACCTTTCCCCCAGACCAGGACTCAAGACAGCTCACACAAATTAAAACACAAATAAAATACAAAAAGCTAAAAACCACATAAAATATAGGCATTAAAAAGTAATTAAACTCTAATAGAATTGATACAATAAAATTATTAAAATACAAATAATAAAAACAAAAATAGCACAGTACTATTAAAAACCCATTCCTTAAAAAAAAACCTGTCATTTTATGTTATATAGTGTATGTACTGGGTATCCATTATCTTCTGCAATCTGAAACTGCCTTTGATTTAGTATTTACTGCTTGCTAATAACATGACTAGAAATGGAAATTATATAGCTGGTTTTTGAATTTTCTTACTTTTAAAAGAAACTAGGGCAGCCTTTTGGAGATTGTGCAGACAGTGGAAATTGTATAGTAGTATATGATTTTGTTCCTTAAACTGGGTGAAAAACTTACTCCTTGTTAGATTGTGTAGAAGTGATGAATGGTTTCTTAATTCTGCAACCTCTGTGGGGCTATTTGCATGGGGGTACTGCACAACATAGGGACGCAGGTGGCGCTGTGGGTTAAAGCCTCAGCGCCTAGGACTTGCCGATCGAAAGGTCGGCGGTTCGAATCCCTGCGGCGGGGTGCGCTCCCGCTGCTCGGTCCCAGCGCCTGCCAACCTAGCAGTTCGAAAGCACCTCCGGGTGCAAGTAGATAAATAGGGACCGCTTACCAGCGGGAAGGTAAACGGCGTTTCCGTGTGCGGCTCTGGCTCGCCAAAGCAGCGATGTCACGCTGGCCACGTGACCCGGAAGTGTCTCCGGACAGCGCTGGCCCCTGGCCTCTTAAGTGAGATGGGCGCACAACCCCAGAGTCTGTCAAGACTGGCCCGTACGGGCAGGGGTACCTTTACCTTTACCTTTACTGCACAACATACATACAGCTCCAGTGGGGAAACCCTTGCAACCAATCCAGCTGGTTACACAAAACCTCAAAAGAAAGGGAAAGAGTTTCACATGCTATTTCTTCATGCTTCCTATAGTTTTGAGGAGCTCAGCAGATTCCTTCCTTCTCTGCCTCTTTCTCCTTCTGACCCTTTTAGGTACATCTCAAAGCCACATCTTACTTCTTTCACCCCCACCTATAAGCTCCTCTCCTGGCTGGGAACTGTTTCAGGCTTCTGCAGTTGTAACCTTGGGGGCCCTTTCTCAGAGTTCAGTTGTTATAAAGTTGCTGCTTCCGTTGCCGGGCCTGTTCCTTCATTCCAGGACCTCCTTAGAATGCATGTACTTCTGATGTCCCACAAGAGCTAAAAAATACTCTTGAAATATTACCTTTCATTATTACTTTTATTCCATTAAAAATAGAAGTACAATCTATTTCAGTATAAATCAGAGAGAGAGATGGAGTGAAATTGATGTTTTGGATGGGGGAAGATGGGGGACAACCTTAGCCAAATCATAGTCTCCTCGTCTAGGCTTTTTCACAAGGCTATTTTGAGATAAATGAAATTAAAGATGACAAAGCTTTTTCAACACTGTACTAGAAAGTGACATTCTTTGACCAGTATCCTATATAGCAGTGATGGGGAATCTGTGGCCCTCTAGATGTTGTTTCAGTGGGTATGGCTAGGGAAAAAGGGATTAGGAATCCCAGCAACATGTAGACTCTGAAAAGTCTCAATACTTCAATTAAGATATTGTCAATAGCAGGGAAGGTTTAAGGATGGGAATATATGACAGCAGAGAAGAACACCCAGCTGCAGCAGTTACTAATATGCCTTTCTGAAAATATTTGGTAGTATTTCCATTTACCTTTCTGAATGATTTGAAACTATCCAGCTTTGAAAGATCTGCTTTTGCTACTTCCCTTATAAGCTTATTTCATTGCTAGAAATATCCACAATAGGGCAACATCCACAGCTTGTGCTAATAATCATAAAAAGCAGCCTGCTTTCTGAAATGAGCCTCTGCAGGGGCACAAACTCTGTTTTCTGTTTGTTAAGATGACTGATGTGTCTTAGTCCAGTGGGCAGGGGTGACACACATTTTCATGATCTTCCTTAAAAAGCTCTTTGGAATGTGAACAGTGGGAGACCAGGGTCCCTTCAGTGTTTTGCTAGTTAATCTGTTCTGAGGGTACATGCTGTTAACAGGAACAAGAGAGTCTTGTGATACTCCTTGGACTTCGTCTGAAACCAGTCTCCCTCTTTTTTGGTGAAGTTGCTTGGAAGCAATAGAGACTAGTTTCTCTGTATTGGAGATTAGCAAATTTAACTCTTAAACGGCAGGTAGAAATTAAGAGAGGTTTGGTTTATTCATAACAATGGAAACATTCAGCCGTGGGTTGTGTATACTCCATTTTCAAAATACTTTTTATCCTGTACAAAGGAAATTGAACAGATTTACACAATTTCTCTTATATAATTCTTTAATATGTCACATAATTCTGGTTTTGTTACTGATGGAGGAGAAAAGATTCTTAGAAAGTTGATGTGCATTCTGACCTGTTTAAGTATTTTAAATTTTTGTATGTTTTAAACTATTGTTGTAAATCGTCCAGGGATGTTATTGTTTTGTATTTTTGTAAACTGCTTTGAGGTGGTGTGGTGGTTGTTTTGTTTTTACTATCAAACTGTGTAGATTTTATGAAATAGATAAATAAAATGCTGTGCAGAGAGAATTCCTGCCTCTTGGAGGAAAGTAATTTATTTATTTAAAGACTTTATACCCCATCCTTCAATATACATATTTTCATAGCAGCTTAGCATTACTAATCATTCTAAAAAGATAAATCTTTTCTAACGCAACCCAGCAGTAAAGTAGGAGGGGAAAATAGTTAGCAATGATGAAACCATCACAGAATGGTTAAAAATTAAGTGTGGTTAGTTTTGGCTGATGCTAAAAATACATCTGTAGACACAAGGTAAAACCTTCCTGGGGAGAACTTTCCACAAGTGAAAGCTGTAAAGTTGGGGAATCTAGAAATAGGGCCTTGCATGAATATTTTATTTATTTGTATACTTCATTTTATTCTACTAGTAAAATACATACTTTGCTTTCGGATTTCAAATGCAAGGCCACTCTTGGGAACATTGATTGATCTAAGAGTAGAATCTGAATGGCTTGAATACTTAGGAATAAAAATAATAAAAACAATACTTTTGTTTTACAGAGGAAATATTTTTATCTTAGAAAATTGCAAGTTAGATGTACTGACTCCCTTTAAAATCAAGTTATAAATGACAATTTCCCCCATCAGTGTTATAATTTGAATACTATTTTAAACTATAATTTTGAAGTATTTTAATAACCAATCAGTTTAGTTGTGTGTGTGATTGAGTGCAGTACAGATATGGCGCATTTCTTGAAAACATTATAAATGTATATTTCTGGGCTGGTACTACAAATAATGCTTCAAGAATGATAGTACTTGTTTCTAGAATGTGCTATTAATGGGACAGTATATGTTAATTGTTGGCAATTAGTTGGCCAGTGGTCCAGTCTAGTACCAAGTATTGGAGAAGTGGGCTCATTCTTTCCTGTGACTGTCCACCTGCATCAAATAGAATGATGGATGAGCTTAGCAGGTAGAATGATCTTCAGGCAGCCCTCCCCCCCCTTTTTTTACTTCTGGCTACCAGGTGCATATTGTAGGTAGACGTTATAATCATGTGGAATGCAATCCAGTGGTCAGTGGGATTACTCACACACAAAATGTTCATCAAACGTATCTTTCCAAACACCTTTGCTACACAGACATCAATGCCAACAGAACCAAACTGAAAAAGCAACTTCTCACATTCATTCAATTCCCTTTTGAATATAATCTTGGCTGAGAAGTTGTGCTTGCAGTTGAAGAAGGATGTCTACAATACCATTCAATGCATGTGAAATTAGTTATAAATTATCAATATGGGATCCTTTAGCCTGTGCAGTAGCAATTCTTCAGGAGAATATTAAAACAAGTTAATTAGGTATTTTATTTAAAAATGCTCATTTGCAAATTACTCATAAGTAGGCCCATTGACTGCTGCGGGACCTGCATGCCTCATCAGGGCTCTGTGAACAGGTTACTTGCAAACTTCCATGCAGCTTCTACCTGCAGTATGCAGATATTTTGGCCCTATCCAGTGCAAAGCTTTCAAATTATTCTTCATGGTGTTGGGTGATAAGTGAATTTTTAATTTTTTTGCTCTATAACAGCATATTGTCTGATGTTTTATCAATATTATTTATTTATTTATTTATTTATTTATTTATTTCTGTTGGGAGCCACCCAGAGTAGCTCAGGAAGCCCAGCCAGATGGGCAGGGTATAAATTTTAGCTGTACTAATTGTGTCAATTAGAGATAGTCCCGACCCTGCAAGATTCCCTGAATTAAGATGCAGAGTATATGTTGTACCATGTGCTTAAAACTGGTGTTCGTGCACTAAGACTTGGCTTCTGTTGCTTCCCCTTCCCTATGACCATTCATCCATTGCTGTTGTGGAATCTTATTATTGGAGCTTCTTTGAGGGACTTCTGCAAACCTTTATCCTTACTCTGATACCTTTCATGCTGTGCCTTCATATTCATAGGAGGTACAGCTGCTTTCTTCCTCAGTCATCATTTCATTTCCCTTACTCCTCAATATTTTCATAGATACTTTACTCTTCCCCATATTATTAGTAAAGCATGTATTTTGCAGAGGTGGGGGTATAAATGTAAGGTAAAGGTAAAGGACCCTTGACAGTTAAGTCCAGTCACAAACAACTCTGGGGTTGTGGCACTCATCTTGCTTTACTGGCCGAGGGAGCCAACGTTTGTCCGCAGACAGTTTTTCCGGGTCATATGGCCAGCATGACTAAGCTGCTTCTGGCAAAACCAGAGCAGCGCACGGAAACGCCGTTTACCTTCCCGTTGGAGTGGTACCTATTTACCTACTTGCACTTTGACGTGCTTTCGAACTGCTAGGTTGGCAGGAGCTGGGACCGAGCAATTGGAGCTCACCCCATCGCGAGAATTCGAACCGCCGACCTTCCGATCAGCAACCCCTAGGCTCAGTGGTTTAGACCACAGCGAAAAGTGTATACCCAAGCTTATGACAAGTATGATGAAATCTTGTGTCCCCCCCCCCAATAAATTAATTGGTTTAATGCTAGAAGTAGTACTGCATATTTTAGTGACAATTCTGTGATTGTTGCAGAACGTCAAAATTTGAAAGTACATAAGAGTTTCTCATTTGGGTTAAATATTAGGTAGCAGATAATGATTTGAATACTCCTAAATCTGGCAGTGATTTCCTGTTTTCTTGGCTTTTTTAAAAAAACCTTCCTACAAGAGTGGCATGACTGAATAAAAAATAATACATTTCAAAGTGTCCAGAAGGTGGAGGATTTTAATAGTACTGTACCATGAAACTGCTTGCCTGCCCTACTGTGTACTAAGAATTTGCTCATTAGATGCATGCTTGTAGGAAACTTGCTTCAACTCTTGAGAAGGTTGGCAGAAATTAAAGAGGTTCTATGGCTTTCTGGTTGTTGTAACTTATAAAGTGGAGTTTAAAGCAGAAATAAACTTATTTTAAGGGAGCTAAATATGTGACCCCCCCCTCTGTGTGTGTGTGTATGAGGGGGGGGGGAGAGAAAGAAAGAAAGAGAAAAAAAGAGCCCCAGTGGTATCTCAGGTTACATACGCTTAAGGTTACAGATGCTTCAGGTTACAAACTCCGCTAACCCAGAAATAGTACCTTGGGTTAAGAACTTTGCTTCAGGATGAGAACAGAAATTGTGCTCTGGCGGCACGGTGGCAGCGGGAGGCCCCATTAGCTAAAGTGGTGCTTCAAGTTAAGAACAGTTTCAGGTTAAGAACGGACTTCCGGAATGAATTAAGTACTTAACCCGAGGTACCACTCTATTGTATAAACCAGTGGTTTTCAAAGGGTTTGGTGTGCCACACTGGCAAGGATGGCAAGGCGAGGATGGCAAGTGTGGTAGGAAGTTTCAAGGACAAAGAAACATTTAAACATTTTAATGTAGTATAGTATAGTTTCAAAATATATTTTTAATTTTCAAAATATGGATAAACATCTTTTCAACATGAGAGCATCAAGTGATACTGAGGACAATCCTAGATGTGATCTAGAATCGCTATTCAAACAGAGTGTTGGAGAAGGTGCATTTATAACTATACTTTGGGAATGATTCATGTTCTTGTGTAACCACATTGTTTTATACTTTCTGGATGTCCCACCATCATATTAGTAAGTAGTTTTGTTCTATGTTATAAATCAACCACTGCCAGTAGTTGTTTCTTTTTGTTTTCCAATGTATTTCTTATCAATAAAAAAGTCAGTGTGCCACAAGAAAATTTTTATTCTGAAAGTGTGGCCTGTAGAGAAAAGTTAGAGAAGCAGTGGTATAAACAAAGGTTATAATACAGATTCAGCTTGTGAAACTTATTTCCTGTGATGTTGTGATTACAACTGGTGTATATTGTTTAGAAAGGATTAGATGGCTACTATCCATGATAGTCAAAAGCACAATCTCAATACAGTGGACCCTCTGAATACGAACTTAATTTGTCCCGGGGGGTCTGTACTTAGCCCAAAAAGTCTGTATCCAGAGGCACCGTTTCTGCGCATGTGTGTGATGCAATAGAGCGCTTCTGTGCATGCACACGGGTGAAACCCAGAAGTATACACTTCCATGTTTGCCGCGTTCGTAACTCGAACATTACCCGAAGGTGATGTAACCCGAAGTACCACTGTATTCAGAGAGTAAATACCTCTAGACATCAAAGCTGTTATGCCAGGCATGGCCAAACTTGGCCCTCCAGCTGTTTTGGGACTACAATTCCCATCATCCCTGACCACTGGTCCTGTTAGTTAGGGATGATTGGAGTTGTAGTCTCAAAACATCTGGAGGGCCAAGTTTGGCCATGCCTGTGTGATGCCATTAATGAGATTGGTATGTCAATCTTCTTCCTCTGTATTTTCTCTGCTGCATATACTTGAATACTACGTGTGTGCAGTGGCTTGCCTGACAACTTATTATTAATTAGAAACCTTATATTGGGTCTCTGTCCACTGAGTTGCATCCACATTGTATGTACTTTGGCTGCCACTTTGACAGAAACACTGTTCCTGTGCACAAATGTGTGGAAGGTATTCCTGAGGTTTAGCAGTCAGTTGGTGTCTTACCTAGGGTTTTTTTTTTTTTTGGGAAAAAAATGCTTTTCATGTTGTTGATTATGGTATATTGAAAAATGTAATAGATTTGCAAAGAATCAATAAAAATATAAACAGTAAAGTTCGCAATCGGCAAAAGTTGGTTGGCGTTCTGATTGACTGAATTAAGAACTGGCATTTCAGTAAATGTGGTGGTATAAAGTTCTGGACTTTAGTATTGTACTAAAGATTTGTAAGAAGTTATTGTTGCTAAGGTTTAATTCCAAAGCTCACTGTATCATATTTAGAATTCTGAATACTGCTACTCTGTCTGTCTGTCTGTCTGTCTGTCTGTCTGTCTGTCTAGCTATCTAGCTATCTAGCTATCTAGCTATCTAGCTATCTGCAATGTAAATGTTTACTTCGGCCAATTTAATTCTGCCTCTTGTGCTTTTAAGGGCTGACCAGTCTAACTAATTTTATAGACTTGTGAGGAAGTTTAAACACTTGAAAACTAAATGTATAAAAGTTACCAAAAATAGAAAATTATGCTAGTCTAAGGCCCTGGTGTTCTAAATTTAGTTCTGGATAGATGCCAGAGGACTTGTGGCAGTTTTAAATATGATGATACCTTGACATGTTGTTTGTAAAAGACACCCATTTCAGTATAACCTACTTCTGGCCACTTAGTTTTTACTACGTTTTGCATTGATATGCAAGACTAACACAGCCTCAAGAGACATAGGTTTTTAAAACACCTTCTTAAAGATGTGCATCTGTATCCTGCCCCAGGCATGTTTACTCAAAGAATTCCATTGGACTTGCTCCCAGGTATTTCTGCATAGGGTTAAAGCCTTAGGTTGAGATAGTTACATCTTGTGTGTAAAGTTCATTGAATATGAATTTCAGGGTATGAAGAAGACATTATAAAACTCTTTCAGATTGTAGCAGCAGAAGGAATATTAAAATAATGAGGCAATAAAATACAAGTTGGAGAGTATAAAAAGATAAAGCAAAGTTATTACATGGAGAAGAACAGTTGCTGAGTTTTTTCTTAGTGCAAGATGCACAGAATTAATACTCATTTGAATGAATAGTGCCTTTTTGAAATCATTTGTGTTTTATGATCGTGTGTTCATAGGACTTTTTATGCTGAAGAACGCTAGGAAAAGGTTTCACTGCAATCCTATGCATGTTAGCTCTGTAGTAAGTCCCATTGTGTTCAATAAAGCTTAGTCTCTTGTAAGTGTGTCTAAGATAGCAGCTTTGTTTACATGCCTGTTCCTTTAACAGAAAAGGTGTTATCTTGTTTGTTGTATGGTGTATTTTAGCTCTTTTCTTGCATTCTCTTTCTAACATGAAATACCACATCATGCATCTGCCAGAAATTCACACGTCATTGCAATGTAGCTTCCATAGACCTTTTTCTTCTGTTTATGTGAGCAGCCTTGTTTCCTCTTCCACAAGGGGGCAGAGTAATATTTCAATTCAAAAGAGCCTAGTGAACAGCTGCTGCATTTCAAAGTTGTAAGAATGCCCTGCCCACTTAAGAAACAGGCAGCTGAGCCAGGCTGGAACTTAAAGGAGAATGTTACAGGAGGACTCAAGGATGAAAAACTCAGTCTTATTTGCGTCTCCTTATGATTGCATGTATGTGGTTAGGGCTTAATTTAAAGTTTGCATGTTAAGTCTATCAAATTATGGGTAAATAGTGAATTGAGTTGCCCAGTTAATCATAGTGAATCTGAGAGAGATTAATTTATTCTGTTCATAAGCAAATGCAAGCTTTCAAGCGTCTAAGATGTTGTCTAGAGGAAAAGTAAAATAAATAATTACAGTGCAATAATAAGCATGTTTATTCAGAATTAAGTCCCATTGAATTCACAGTGGGATTTACTCCCAACTGAGTATGTTAGGGTTGCTGTCTAAGCGTTAGACTTAATGCATTGGGGGGGGGGGGGGCTTTCTTATGACTAGATATGCATAGGATTGTGCTTTATGCAGTAGCCTGCTGCAGATTTTGTTCAGTGGCGTGACCATGATCGAGTACATCTATAAAACTAGTTTCATGTACCCAAGGGAACTTGAGTTATATGTTTCTTAAAACAGTAGCCTTCCCCCCACCATATGACATTTTTGGGGTTCTGATACTCTGCTGCTTCTTTCCTAAGCAATGAGTACATATTTTTGAATGCCTTTCATTATATGCCTTACCCTTCTGAACAGGATGTATCTGTCTAGTAAGAATGGGTGGGAGAGACAATGGCAAGAGACTCTCTAGATGTAGTGGGACTCCATTTCCCATCAGCCCCAGCCAGCATGACCAATGGTCAGGCATGATGAGTTGTATCTAACCCTTCGCAAGCAGAGTGCCCAAAATCTGATCTGGAGAGCTCCGCACCTCCCTGGAGCAGATTTTGAGGCACAAGCAGGAGAGAGAAGTTCCATAGCACAAACTGTTGTGTGGGTGGAATGGCAGTGTTAGATGCAACTCAACAACATCTGGCAATGGGTTCTCTACGCCTGCTCTAGACGTAAGTTCTAGCAGTGAGTTTTAGGATACCACATGCCTCTGTACAATCACTCTAATTATTTATATTATGTGTCTTTGTTTATTCCCTAAATTCACTAGGTTTGCATATAGACTTGTGAGAATTTCCCACTGCACCATCAATATCTGTATGCTCCCTTTTTAGTTCTTAAGGTATCACCACACTCTTCCCTGTTTTGAATTTGTTACATTGGTCATCTAGCTTGTTCTTGCATGGTTTTTCTTTTACAAATAGCCTGATGAGGTAGGGAATCTGGATCAGCCTCATGACACAAGAAAGGGGAACTTTAAACATCTGTCCCTGCCATGGTACCAGCTGGAATTGCTCCCCCACACCATAACTTTGCACCTATTGTAGATAGCAAGCCTGGGGGGGGGGGGGATTCTGATAGTGACCACAGCATGGGTAAAATGTTCAATCCTCTTTCTCTCACACCACTGTCCCATTCAGATCCCCACTACTACCTACTTTTTACTGAAAAATGAACAAACACACAAAGGCAAATTCATTGGCAACTCTTGTATCTTGTCTGTCCCTAAATGAAGGCTTTCCCCTGAGATTTTTGGTTCTGTGTCATGTCTTTATCTAGGCCAAAGCCTTATTCTGCTCCAAAAGCACGCTTTATTGGAATTAAATTTGATTTCAGTTTTGTATTCCAAGTTTAATTCATCAGATTGCAGTTTTAGGCTGGTATCCTATCCATTTTTACTTGGAAATAAGTCTTATTGAAGTAAGTGGGACACATAGTTGCATATTGTTATACTGTAAGTCTTTAAAAATGCAACTTTAAGTAGCAGGCCTCTTGAGTTGAATAAGGGTGGGGAGTGTTAGTAGCTTTGTGCTAACATAGTACACTGGTTCTTTTCTCCCTTTGGGATAGGTTTGATTTAAATGTATGTGAAATGATGGGGGGCTTAGATAACAGCCTGCCTAGAGAGCCAGGCCTAGGACCTGAGAGACCAGGATTAACATTCCTACTCTGCTTGAATATCACTGGGTGATGTTGGTTTAGCCTTGCCTCTCAACCTAACTTACCTCACAGGGTAGTGTGAGGATAAAATGAGGAACAGGAGAATCATGTGTGCTAGCTTGAGGTCTTTGGAAGGAAGGTGGGATATAAAGGTATTTATAAAATAAGACTTTTAACTCTGAAGTGTTTAGAAACTAGTAATACTGTAAGGTACAGTTTGGGAAATGTAAAATCTGCATCTGTTTATCTATAAAAGGTACAATAATCATAATGTGGTGGTTATAATAGCCGTGTGAGTGTGTGTAAAATCTCAAATTTGGGTAACCTCATAACATCTTAACTCACTTTGGAAAGTGCTTGAGTGAAAAAGCCTGGTTGACGTTAAAACAGAAATAGAAATAAATTTCTGAATGTATTTTGCTGATTAACTTGGTGGCAAATCTTATTGTCTTAAACTTTTGGGGAGAATGAAGTGCCATCAGTATGAGACCAGCTGCTTGTTTGTCCTTAGTTTCCAGGCTACATAGGTGTATTCTGTGTGTCTGAGTGAGATTTCATTGCTGATGATACTGTGAGGTTTTCACATTGCAGGCTAAAACAGCTTGTGTTTTGTTGTTGTTGTTGTTGTTGTTGTTGTAGTAGTACAAATGCTTAATTTTTTTCAGTACTCTTTAGTGAGTAAATGTGTTTATATTAGTCATTTTTTCTTTGTTGTTTATAATACTTTTAGTTCCCATACATATTTTAACTGGATGTTCCAGTGCAGCCATGGATGGTATTTCCTGACATGTTTTCATATCTGATCAGAATTTTTCATTTTTATTTCATAGATTGGTTATTAGCTTTGTAAAATATGAAGAAAATATTCTATTTTGAATAAATCAATTTGATTAAAAAAGCTATGAGATTGTAAATGTTTTCATGTTCCTTATCTTTGCTGCTGCTGATACTATATCTATTGGACAGATGTTACAAAATTCCTGAGATATGTTTGCAGGCTGGATATATTTGCAAGCTCTTTATTTTGCCATTAAAAGTGTTTAAATACTTGAAATATGTTTCCAAGTATTTGAACTGCTTCTGGATTCATGCATCCATCTTTGAACATGTAAAGTACACTTCTTAAAAAAAAAGTTTTTATTTTAAAATGACCTGACACCATCTGATCCACTGGTAAAACACTGGCCTATAGAAAGTTTTGGCCAGAACAAAAAGTTAGAGGGAGAAGCAAACCATAACTCTGGTTCGAATGTCATGCTGAGCAAACTGCATGGCTTGTTCGTACTACTAGCATAGGGACAAAGTCCTGCTCATTACGGCTTGCTTTGACATGCAGTGTGTCGTTTTTTAAGTGTTGGGTTTCAGTTTCACGTAGGCCTCTTATCTGTTTAAGTTTATCATCAATAATAGTTAAATGGCAAGAGGAAAATCTTTATTAAAACTATTGTAGGCTTTTCGTTTGCATGTTTTTTCAAGGGAGGAAAGCATGAGCACTGCTTGGTGGTGGTAAAAATAGGTATATTTTATAGCATCATGATGTGTGCTTAGTTTTAGTAAATGAATACTTAGTAGTAGACACTGCAACTGTTTATATGTATGATTAAACTATATATTTAGAAACAAAGTGCAGATGGGGGTCCATTTTGCATGCATTCAGTTGACATGCAACCTCTGATGTATGAGTTCTATTGAACCCAGAAAAGGACAGAATGGGGTGGGACATGGGGCAGGCTTTTGTTAGGGGGGAGGCTTTTGTTAGGGGGGAGGCAGAACCTCAGATTTGTATTGATTTTGATTGATTTTGGGGGGCAGCTGCCACCCTGCTCTCCGGCTAACCCATTGGGTGGGGTATAAAGAGGCATAATGGGGCAGGGTGGACTTACATGTGCTCTGCTGAAACACATGGGGGCCAGGAGTGTAACCCCCAAACAAATTGGGGGTTGCCTATATACATAGTTTTAAATTCTTATTGCACGTATATTTTAATATTCAATAAATGAACCGTATTCAATTATTTGGGTCTAACCGGAGGATTCAGTTGTTCTGCCAGTTCCAGTATGGAAAGCTAATTTTGCAACATGAACATGATTTTTGCAAGTATGAACATAAATTGTGTAAATCAATCTAATCTCATAAATATTTCACTCTTTGAGCTAGTCAGGAAACAATGCTGTTCATATTAGAAGAGATGCTCATGAAAGTCAAAGGGGCAGGTTACTGTAAAGAGTAAGACATTTAGCTTGGCTGTTGAAAGTCCCTGGTTTCCTGCTACATGTATGAGCCTTCATGAGCTGTACGGAAGAAGGCTAAGGAAAGCTTTTATTCTGCTTGAAATAAACAGCAGTTCCTTGTTAAGTCTGGACTCAGGAGTGTTGGTTTCTTTAAGTCAGGGTGGCTAACCTGTGGTCTGTGGATGTTCCATTCCCAGCTAACTTCAGCCAGCATGGCCAGCCTTCAGGGATTATGGAAGCTGTAACTTAGCAACATATGAAACGGCCACAGGTTAGCCAGTCCTGCTAATGTTTAGTTTGTTAGAAGAAATTGTGATACCAAAAGGTTTACCCAGATGGGGTGAAGGAAAAGAGGGTCTGTGATGCTACAGTATGTGTTGTTATCTAGGGAGTGGTTGGAGAGCATGCATAGCTCCAAGCAGTAGAAGTCAGCAGGGTAGCACAAATAGAGTGGTGTTGCTCACCTGCCTTGTCACTGCCAGTAACTGAGAGGGGGAGCAGTGAAGCTTTGGGATCTTAGTACAGTGTGGCATGGTGGCAGGAGTATTGGATTGGCTCTGCCATTGCCTCAGCTGCCTGCACCTCACCCCTCTCAGGAACTGGGAGTGACACCAGTGTTTAGAAGGCAGGTGAGCTGCATTGTCCTGTCTGTGCCACCTCACCAACTGCTACTGGCTCCAAGCAATATTTGCCAGGAGACTGCAGTGTTGAGGTAACCAGAGGGTAGTTAAATTGTGGAGAATGAAGGGAGACACATGAAGTTGGGAAAGCGGGGGGTTGGGGTGGGGAATCCAGTTCTCCCATGATCTATCAAAGTATATTTTATTGATGCAGAAGCCCATTCCACCAAAGCAGCTGCGATTTGTAATCAGAAACTAGTGGACTGGGTTTAGTTTATAGACTGAACAGTCCAACTAATTAGGGAATGAAGGCAAGAATTCCTTGCTGTCTGAGGCTCCTTGTTTCTAGGGCATATGTCAGTGGGGTGGCCTAAAAGAAACATTAGCTGCAGGAGACAGTATGGCATTGAGGCACAGGGGAACTGATAGCTTGCCATTCAGAACTATCATGGAAGCTTTGCATAATCCTGGCACCCAGGCAACACCTGTAGCTCCTACTAGGAGTTAGCTAGTATATTATGATTACTTTTTGTTTGATTTATTTGTTCCTAATACAAAATGTTTCTGGTGACTTACATACAAAGTTTTAACAAACAACAACCATAAAGTTTGACAGTAGAAGAAAATACAGACTTTTAAATTGCTAAATATCATATCAAAGGGATTGCTTACCTTTTATAAAGTTATTTAAACCCTATGTATGTTTGGATTTCAGACTCTCATACTAGATCATTACATGATTGAACTTTTGTGGTTTTAGATTGTGGCTTGGTCAGAAACCAAAGCTTCAAAAAAATGTAGCTCACTGAGTTCATGCATGATGGAGAACAAGTGGTTAGTTTAGAAGTAGAAGCAGAAGCTTTCAGTTGCAAAAGGAGGGGAGAGTGCTTAAGGCCAAGGCTTGTTCATGTATTGGGTGATCATGGTTTCCTATTCTGTCTGAAACGGCCCTATATCACCTCTATCCAAGAAATCAAGACATCAATGAGTCTGAGAGATGCAGGAATAATCTTGGCAGCCAACAGTGTTCCCTCCCATACAATGTTGCATCCTTTTATTGTCTCCCTACCCCCTTATGAACAGGCAGAATCATGGAGCCCTGTGGGGAGAGTATCTCACAGAAGATTTGCAATCCTTTCTTATAGAGGAAGAAAAAAGCCCAATGGACGGAGCTGACTTCTTCCTTACCTGGATAGCTTTGAGAATGGAAAGGAGGGCATCCGATCAGAGGTGTGGCAGGCATGTTCAAACTTCATGCAGGGGCCGCAGAGCAAGGAGGAATTTCTTTAAGCATGGAAAGCAGGAAAGAAACCTATAGCTGCCTGCCCCCCCCCCTGCTTTCATAGCATCTCATGTTCTGGTGGGTGTCTGTGAACATGTTGGGGATCTCAGCTTTACTGGCAGTAGTTCTCACAACTTTCAGACTAGAGTGTTTCCCAGCACTATCTGGAGTTGATAGAGTTAAGGGATAGAAAAACAAATTTGGGAATTGTAAGCGTAAATGGAGTATCTGAAGCATGGTAAAAAAAAATTCATTCATTTAAGTCACCTTTCCAAACTCTTAGTATTGTATATCAAAAGCATGTAAAAAATAACAAAATAGCAGCAAACAACAGAATTGTGTACAAGACTGCATAGACAGTAATATCAAAAATGTAACTGAGCCAAGTGCAACTCTGCAGTGTTCCCCACCCTCTTTCTAGATCAGATCCTGCTTGCATGCGTCTCACAAGCATCTTGTGCCTGTTCTTTTGCCTGTGCTTTTCCTATCTGCATTTACTTAGGAATAAGTCCCACTAGTAGAGTTTACTTCTGTGAAGGCATATGGAGGAAGAGTCTCAGCCCAGTGGTAAAGCATCTACTTTGCATGCAGAATGTCGGAGATTCAGTCCCCAGCATTCCTAGGTAGGGCTGGGAGAGAACTCTGTCTGAAATCCTGGAGAAAACTGCCAGTCAAGTGGTTCATCTGCCAAGAGTGAGATGTTTAGTTTGGCCATTGAAAGTCCCTTATTTCCTGCTACATCTTGTCAAGTGGAACATCTGTGTATCTGTCATTAGAAACAGAGTGCATGGTCTAATGCCATATCAGAAAAAAAATAACAAAGAGATTACACGCATTGGATAATAGAAATGATGTAGACAATTTTGTTGAAATATGGCCTCTATTTATAAAATACTTTCCTGATGATCCTGAAGAATAGCAATTATCAAAATCACAGATTGGACTTTGGCAAACTTGGCTCCTCTCTTTTTGGTAATTGTTATATATAAAACTATATATAAAATAATATTAAATAAATAAATACTATATAATATATAAAACTATATATTAAATCAATAAATCTATATATTTATTGAAAAGAAAAAAGAAAGAAAGTGAGTACTGCATATATGTCAGTTCCCTCCCCCAACTCCTCCCCTCTTGAGCATTTTCTTTTGGGTGTATGGTAATTGTCTTAAATCTCTTGAGTCAAAGGCTTAATTTCCTTCTAAGGTGGCAGACACCTCCCTTTCATGCAGTGATGCAGTTACTGAACCCTGCACCCACCTGGTAAGGTAAAGGTAAAGGTACCCCTGCCCGTACGGGCCAGTCTTGCCAGACTCTGGGGTTGTGCGCCCATCTCACTTAAGAGGCCAGGGGCCAGCGCTGTCCGGAGACACTTCCGGGTCACGTGGCCAGCGTGACATCGCTGCTCTGGCGAGCCAGAGCCGCACACGGAAACGCTGTTTACCTTCCCGCTGGTAAGCGGTCCCTATTTATCTACTTGCACCCGGAGGTGCTTTCGAACTGCTAGGTTGGCAGGCGCTGGGACCGAGCAGCGGGAGCGCACCCCGCCGCAGGGATTCGAACCGCCGACCTTTCAATCGGCAAGTCCTAGGCGCTGAGGCTTTAACCCACAGCGCCACCTGCGTCCCTACCCACCTGGTAAGCCCTCCTTAATTGGCTCTTGAAAAGCCATGCTAGGTAAGGGTCAAGAGGGCCAGCCAAGGTACAACTCCAAGTACCCTGTCCACATCATCTAGCCCCAAGGTCTTAAATGACTTTCATAAATCTGGATAAGGTTTTGGAGACTTCAGCAGGACCCATCAAATGCATGAAATCCACATTGTTATGGAGATGAGTGATTTTCAAAGTGCCTAGGTTACAGAAGGCTGCAGTGGAAAGCAACGTAAGCCTTGGCTTCCACACCATAGGCAGAATTATGTGCTCTAATGTATTCTGGGTCATCTTCATTGCAGGTTTTCTGCCATTTGTGCTCTAGCTATTGTCTACCCTGTTTCATTGGGAGTACCAAAAACAGCATCGGTGTGGTGGGAGGTCTACAACGTTGGTTCAGTTGTGCTGTTGGCCTATCACATCTCACTATTCCACAGTTGAGACTAGGGCATGTTAAAATATCTTAAATGACCAGAAGCCAAAATCAGTTTCTTCCAGTTCTCTTTGTATTTTCCAGTATATTTAAATATGCCAGCATAATGTGCCGCCCCCAGCACTAAGCTATCTGGAGCCATGTTTAACTAAAAGGTAAAGGTAAAGGTACCCCTGCCCGTACGGGCTAGTCTTGACAGACTCTGGGGTTGTGCGCCCATCTCACTTAAGAGGCCAGGGGCCAGCGCTGTCCGGAGACACTTCCGGGTCACGTGGCCAGCGTGACAAAGCTGCATCTGGCGAGCCAGAGCTGCACACGGAAACGCCGTTTACCTTCCCGCTGGTAAGCGGTCCCTATTTATCTACTTGCACCCGGAGGTGCTTTTGAACTGCTAGGTTGGCAGGCGCTGGGACCGAGCAGCGGGAGCGCACCCCGCCGCAGGGATTCGAACCGCCGACCTTTCAATCGGCAAGTCCTAGGCGCTGAGGCTTTAACCCACAGCGCCACCTGCATCCCCTACTCTACCATATTTACAGTTTAACTACTCTACCATATTTACAGTGGGGTACTAAGAATAGATCTTCCCAACTGTTTCATTTATGCTAATTGGATGAAGCTGGTGGATGACATTGTTCTATGTTAGCAACTGAGTAGAGAATCAAGTTGTAAAACTTACTCCAGATTAGCATGGAGTATATGTTTGTGTCACAGGGCTCAAAAAGGGGACCCCTGACCATTAGGTCCAGTCACAGACGACTCTGGGGTTGCAGTGCTCATCTCGCTTTACTGGCTGCTTCTGGCGAAACCAGAGCAGCACATGGAAATGCTGTTTACCTTCCCGCCGGAGCGGTACCTATTTATCTGTTTGCACTTTGATGTGCTTTCAAACTGCTAGGTGGGCAGGAGCTGGGACCGAGCAATGGGAGCTCATCCCATCGCAGGGATTTGAACCGCTGACCTTCTGATCGGCAAGCCCTAGGCTCTGTGGTTTAGACCACAGTGCCAACCCCCGCAGGGCTCATAAGCATACCTAAATGTGCAGTCTTCAATGAGTTGTTCTCTGCTTTCCTTTGTTGCATGGTAAGATTACACAGCATCTGTAAGTGGTGTTACATCTAGGACTTCCATGGAGGTTCCATGGAAATCTTTTTTGCTGAATATTCTCACTCTCATTTCTCTGCGTTTTAACTGGGGTAAAAATATCCCTTGCTCCTGTCTATAAAAGACAAATGATTGATCTGTCTGCCATTCCATGAAATATGATTATGAAAATCAATTTAGAGATTGGCAATTGGGGAATTTGAAGCATTTAGATTCTGAAAGGGAGAAAGATGACAAAAACGGGGAGGGGAATCGTCTGTGGGCAACGCATGGGGCAAAAGGAAAGAGTATTGTGTAGAAGACACACAAAATGCAGAACATAGTTAAGTGGACTTTCAGTACTATAGTGCAGAGTGTACATCTGTTATACCCACTAAGACTTTATAAAACACACTGAGGCATCACAGAGAATGGCTAGAAATGCAAAAAAAAGAAAAGAAAAGAAAAGAAAAGAAAAAAGAGAGAGAGAAAGAAAGAGGTGAACCACAAATTGATAAATGGTGAAAGAAAACTGAAACTAAAGCTGCAATTCCAACACTATTTACCTGGGAACAAGTTACACTTAATTTAATAGAACGTTGTTGTTGTTTTTGGCGTAAGCATACATAAGGTTGCACTGTAAGACATTTTGTTAAACTTAATTTGTTTCATTTTCTTACTATAAAGATAATTGGTTGAATCCAACATTAGCAGAATGGACTTCCACCCACATAGCAGAACCTCCTGTCTCTTTCTCTCTGTTACCTTTCTTTCACCTTCAAAAAGGGTGGGTGACACTCCAGGGGAGATTTTTTTGGGGCACATAGGAAGCTTCATGGGGAAGGAGAAGGCGGCAAAGTCATGTTATGTCTGCTTCTGCACCATTGAATTCCACCCAGTATGTGCACTTTTATTATGTAAAGCATTTTCATCCTGTTCTTTAGTCAAAGAGCTTTCCAAAAGAATAACACGCTATCATAAAATATGCATTAGAAGGATGCATTCTGTTTTTCATACTTGCTTTGTTGATAAATTTAAGACTATTTTTAAATGTGTGAACAATGTAGTAACTTGTGCGTAAACTAAAATGTAGTTTCTTCAGAAGTGTACTGATTTGATTTGTTCAATTTTGCAGACCTCACTTGTCTCTTGTCACAATCCCTCTCCCCCTGCTTCCTTGTTTTCTTGTGTGCAACATTTGCTCCCTAACCTTTTTGTTGTAAGCAGCAGCCATGAAAGTCTTGTTTCCACCAAGTGAATTATGTGAATTGAACGTTAAAAGTTTTCTAGGTCTTCCACCTAAATTGCATATGAGTTATACATGGATATGTAGGGGCTACATTTCAGAGTTTCAGTGTTACAAGAAATATATGATCTGGGCAATGATACAAGAGGCATATAAATCATTGGTTTGGGCTGATCTGCCAAAAATTGGGCAAAGTCATGCCAAAGTCATGTTTCAGTCCATCATCTTGATTCAAAATGGCACCTGGCATCCAAACAGACAAAAACTGCCACTTACCTCTTGGGGAATCGTGCAACAATATATTCAGAGGCATCAAAATAGGTGCAGGGTGGACCTGTCATGCCAAACTTGATGATGTTCCACCCAATGGGATGGTGATATCTTGACACTGTTTGGAACTGTCATGATAAGTTATATTTTGGTCCACATTCTTGATTTAAAAAGGTGGTTGGCACCATTAACAAAGACTGCCACCTTCGCCTTGGGAACCCTTGTTCATAAACATGAATGCACATATTTTGAAGATGGTGGTACAAATAAAATATTTATATTTACATTCCTGAAATAATAGAATTCTTAGACTGGTTGAGAACTGGAGAAGCATGAAAGGAACTCTGCTGTTGCAGTGAGGTTTCTTTGACTTCCCGCATTATCCTACTGCATACTCCTAAAAGCCAGTCCAGAAGTTTGAAGGACCCTCTGGGGGATTGCAGTGGTTCAGGGCAGAATTTGGGGTTCGGCTGCCTTCCTTGAGTAGTTGTTCTTGTTGTTAGCAGTATCCATCTGTCTCTGGAGACAGTGGAGGAGTGTGCTTTTTGGGGGATGTGTGTGTAAAATCTAACTGTTGGAAGGTTGAAGTATCTGCTGTGGCTGTAGAGACCAATATGGGAAAGACATATTTTGTTGCAGCTGTGGCAGATGAAAGCGTTCAGTTCTGTTGTTGCAGGTGTATTATGACGTTTCTTCTTTCTGTGCTCTTCCCAGTAGTCATTCCTCCTCTAGTTTCTGGTGTGGATACATGACCTGACTGTCTGCCGTCAGGCACTGAGGTCATCTGCAAGGGATTCCCATAGGGTTGGGTTGGTGTTGGCAGCCTTCATGTCACATGCTTTGTAGACATCTTTGTAATGCAGAGTTGGTTTGCCAGTGGGCCTGGTGCCTGAAACCTGCCCCCCGTAAAGCACATCCTTTGGGATCCTGCCATCAGAAAGGAACTTTGCCATCAGAAAGGCACGTAAATTTATGCAAGATCCAAACCATTGTGTTCTAAATGTACTGAGTGCTGTTCATATTTTTAAAATTGTAAAATTGTTTTATTTTACATCAGGTACATAGCTAGATTATATTACAGTTGGACCAGTTCAATATAACACAATCTTTATCTTGTTTAGAAACTACTACACGGGTGTATTTCACATGTGCTACCTGGATATACAATATTTTGAATGTATAATCACATGACACTTCTTTTTATTCTAGTAATTTTCCTTATATTATCTGAAACTTAAAATAAGATGGTAGCCTGGGATCTCTCCTTTTAATATGTTGTTGGTAGCTTTTCACTTGAGCTTTTATAAGGTTGTATTTGAAAAATAATTAGGAGTCTCAAAACAAGTAATGCAGAAATGTTCTGAATATTTACCAGGATCTACAAATAAAAGTATTTATTCCTTTTTGTCTTTTAAATTGATCCCTTCACAAAGATTGGAAGAGTAGCATCTTTTGATATACATATAGACTAGATATTGTTCCTTGAATGGCCACCAGGGGGCATTGCTGCATTCATTGGAATAGAACTTGCCGTGAAGTTTTCACAATAGTTGTAGCTGCTCTATTTGATGTTTAATATGGTGAAAAGGAAGTTGTTACTGCTTTTGCAGCACTGGCAAATCTGAAAAGTGACCAAAGGTTAGAGTGGCAAAGGAATTAACAGATATTAGTAAAGTATCTTATGCAATTCTATATAAGAATTGTATGGTTTCATCCATAGAGGCATGTGGAAGGTGCCTATGAATCTGTGAGCAAAGGTGTGAAATTATTTTGACTCTGATTGCCACTGTATAGATTTGTAGTAAGCCAATTATTGAGATTGTGGTTTGATATGGGATATGATATAGCATCTGTTTACAATTTTTGTGTACAGTGCTCTGCAGAGGCCCCCTTTCCCCTGCATACTCCTTTCTACCATATATCAGGTGCTGCGCCTCCCTTTGTTTAATTGTTGTTAGATAGTACTGTTTTATTCTGATGTGATTTTAACCAGTCTAAACTGCATTGAATGATGTATTCACATTTAATGTGAGGCAATTGTTTTTGTTAGTTTGCTTAATACATTTACTTTGAAGACTATTTAAAGATTTAGCAAA
Organism: Podarcis gaigeae; assembly: GCF_964106915.1. Lineage (NCBI taxonomy): Eukaryota > Metazoa > Chordata > Lepidosauria > Squamata > Lacertidae > Podarcis > Podarcis gaigeae. The sequence continues at coordinate 47,608,706 of NC_139687.1, read as the reverse complement.
TCTTTTTGCCTTTATGAAAATAGTATCATTTTCAGTATTGGTGTTTTCATTTGTTTTCAAGTACAGTAAAAAATAAAAAATGACTAAATCTATGTTCTGTTCTCACCCCTCCCCATTATTATGACAGTAGAGTGTCTTAGAGGCTAGCTGTGATTCTGAGAACTTGGAAGGATAACAGCTGTCTGTAGATCTCCCTATCCACTGAACACTGATAGATGGGCTCCAACTGCTTCAGATAATACTTGGGGCTGCTTATATATTCCTAGCAACAAATTACAGAGGCGTAGCTCTGTTAGTCTGTTTTTAACCAGAGCTCACTTTGACAAATACATCTTTGTAAATAAGATGACTCTTCATTGTTCATGGTGGTTGTGTCCTAGCTGAAATAGTGGTTTCTTTCAATGATTTTTGGAGTTGCATCACTGAGTAGCATGCCTAGATAGGGACTCTCCAATTTACACTAGGTGTCGTACTGGCTTAAACAACAACAACCACCACTAACGACATAATTTGTTTAAAAAGTTACATTTTCTGGTACAGGCAAATTTGAAACAGGTAGGGATTTCATATATTCAATATAAAATTGAATTGTTCTAGAAATTATCATGTAGCTAGCAGTGTGATCAGACTGGAACTGCCTGGTAGAAAATAACAAATAGAGACCTTGTAACAAAGTGTTGCAATGTATCCCTGCAAGGCCTGTGCAGAGCTCTGTCTAAAGCCTGGGGTGGGCTTCTTGGCTGCAAGGGCCTGATCCCTGTTGTGCATAATGCTTGTAGCAAAGGGAACTAGACACCCCTGCCCCCAGCAAAAAGTGAGTTAGCATCAAATATAGTATCCCCTGTTGTTCTTGTGTTAACATTATTTTTTTAATTTTTGAACATTTTGAAGTGCAACCCAGCTTATTATACATGTGACTGTTGAATTTGTTTTGAGCAGAAATCTTAGAGGGGTAATTTTAAGAAGATTACATTGGTTGTGACATCTAATGCAGGCTAGATAAGGTTTGCAAACTTCAAAATTATAAGAGAATATGGACTATATACAATAATAATAATAATAATAATAATAATAATAATAATAATAATAATAATTCATGACTGCTAATCAAATAACTAGTTTTCTATGTAAAAGAAAAGCATTGAAAACAATAACTGACTGAGTTTGTTTTATATTTATTTAGTTATTTATTTATCTGCTCATCATTTAAACCAGTTCCACAGCAGGATACACCATAAAAATATGTAATATGTAATAAAATACACAATCTGAAAATCAAACCACTGCAATAATACATCACATTTTCATAGCAGCACTATGGAAACAGTAAAACATCTCCAGTCAATTTAACTAAATGCCTAAATAAATAAATAAATAAATAAATCTTTAAAAGAAAGCTAAACATATCAGGGTTTGCATCAACCTGATTCTTGAGGGGAGGGCATTCCAATTATGATTAGAGCTTGGTGATGTCTGGTTTTCAATATCACAATATATTGCCAGCTAAACACTGCAATATCTCAATATATCATGATGTCTGAAATAAGGCTGGAACTTTTGGGGAAAAATAAAAATCTAAATTTGATGCGTTTAATTAAATGAAAATTTACTCAGTGATAGCATGTTAAACTAAACCATTAAAGACTTCTGGAGAATATATTACTGTTCTGTTAAGGGTCTTATATACTCATAGCAACACCCTGTACTTGGCTCCATAACACATTGGGAACTGTTGTAGATCAGTGTTAGAAAGTCAGGTAGACAATCTAGGTGCCACCTGGCACCTGAAAACTAGGTCACCGGTGGCCAGCCAGCCTCTGCTTCAAAACCTCCAAGGGAGGACAATGTACCACCTACCAAGGGAGTCATTTCCATCTTCAAACAGCTCTTACTGTCAGAAAGTTCTTCCTGTTGATTGGCCAGAATCTCCTTTCTTGTTACTTGAAGCCATTCATTTGGATCCTGCCCCCTCCAGAACAAGAGAAGACATGCTGCCCCATCTTCCATGTGACACTCCATCAGATATTTGAAAGTGGCTACCCTGTTTCCTTTCAGTCTTCTCTTTTCCAGGCTAAACATACCCAGCTCCCTTAACCATTCCTCATAAGGCTCGGTTTCCAGACCCTTGATAATCTTGGTTGACCTCCTTTGCACTTATTCCAGCTTGTTAATATCCTTCTTAAATGGTGGCACCCAGGACACAGTACTCCAGGCATGGTCTGACCAAGACAGAATAGAGTGGGACTATGACACTATATTTTTGTTGGTGCAGCCTAGAATAGCCTTAGCTTTTTGCTGTTGCATCACACTCATTTTAAGCTTGTGGTCTACTAACACCTGTAGATCCTTTTTGCATGTACTACTGGCAAGCCAGGTGTCCCCCATCTTATATTTGTGCAGTTGGTTCTTCCTAAGTGCAGAACCTTACATTTGTCCCCAATGAAATTCATTCTTGTGTGTATGTAGCTCTGCATGTATGTAGCTCTACTCACTACTATAATATAGTGTATATATATTTATATATTTTGTGCTTTAAAAAAAAATGTATTCTTTAATTGAGCCACACTAATAAAAAAGATGTCAAATTATGTGTTACTTACTAAGTCTTTATAGTGTTTATCCTCCAAGAAACTCAAAATAATTTCATGGATGCCTCTCATATTATTTTATTTATTATGTACTATATTTATATCCTACCAAGTTGGAATTCAAGGTGGCTTACAACATTTAAAAACATCAGTTGTAGAATAAATAATAGTAAAAATGATACTTAAAATACACCACAATATATCTAAAACCAGAAATTTGAACTGACAGCAGCCCAGACATCAGCATTGTCTGCACCTTAGTTTCCAAATGCATAAAGCCTTTACTGTAGAAGTAAATTGGTGCATCCTTGCCTGAACAGAAGCAGGAGCCAAGCCACATTGATCTTATCTGTTGATCTTATCCGAAGAGGAAACTTTGTTTGCTGATCGGAATCTCCATACCACAGGAAGAGTCTAATAAACATGGCTTTAAGGCACACACCTTGCCTCTTGCTAGGCAGAGTAGAGACCCTGATAATCGTTCTTAGCCTGATACCCGTGCTGCATCTCTGTTCTGCCTAGCAAGAGGCATGGGTGTGTGCCTTAAAGCCGCATGGATCTTTTGGGGGGAATGCAGGGAAGCTAGGTCTCTACTTTGCCTTGCAAGAGAAGGAAAACTTGTTATTAATGCTGGGTCTGTCTCTACCAAGAGGCATGGGATTTGTTCCTTGCAGATTGTGCAGGCAGAAAGCATCTTTTACTGCAAAGAGGTGGCAGGGGCTTATGCTGCTTAGAGGTAGCAAGGGCTTATGCCTTGCAGATCTGGCAGGAAAGGGCCATTTACTTTGCAGTAAAGGCTTTACTTTGCTGTAAAGTGCTGCTTCCTGCCTGCTAGGTCTGCAAGGCCAGCTGGGCACTGCATTCTTGATACAGGGTGAAAAAATATGAAAACTTTATCACAGTCTGGAGTTCATACCTGTAAGGAACAAAGTATGGATATATTGCTCACCTCTAGTTATGATGCCACTGTACATCTTTGTGGCACAGTTAAGAGATGATATCAGATAACGGGTTGGTATATAGTGGAAAAGGTGATCTAGCAAATATCCTAGGCCCAGTGTTAGAAAAGAATACAAAGATGAAAAATGGATGAACTGCAGCTAAAATATCATGTTCATTTTTCACATGGTCTAGTCCTTCCCCTGCCCACCCCCCTAATATTCTTAAGAGGGTCTCTTCTCCAGTCTTCAGAGAGTAGCTGGAAGTGAGGAGGCAGAAAAAGCTCCTCCTTTCTTTCCACTTTGCAGTTTTAAATTGAAATCTTAAGCGCAGTGCACCCAGAGCTCAGAAACTGCTCGTGCTAATGAAATTCCCTGTTGCAAAATGCACCTAGAACAATGGGAATTTCAAATACTGCCTAGGCCCTAAGTTGCATAGGGCTTTGTAAGTCACCTCAGGCACCTTGAACCTGGATTTGTAGCTAACTGGCAGCCAGTGCAGTTTCTGTAGTGCTGGTGTTATGTTTGTGACTAGACACCTGCCTTGCCACAGTGTTCTGCACCAGTTACAACTTTTTGAACCAAATCAAAAGACTCCCCCAGAATAAAACACCTTGCAATAATCTAGTCATAAAGTAACCAATGGAAGAACCACTGTAGCTATGAAACAGAAACAGTTACAGATGAAGTACTAACTGGAGGTGGTAAAAAGGCACTTCTCACCATGGAAGTAGCTTGTGCCTCCATGGACGATTCTGGATGTAAACCAGTGCTAGATTTATAGGTGGCACAATAGTTGCATATTTATTACTGAGGAAAATTATTTATAAATAGCATAGACATCTTGTTTTACCTGATGGAAAAACACTGTTCTGCTCTGTCGCTGCAGAACTTATATAAAGTTCTGGGCATTCCGTATCAAAGTAAGGGATTTTGCTTAGCACCCTCATGTGGGTAGAGGGAAAGCAAAAACAAACAATTTATTTTACAATTCTATCCCTGATCTCTCAGAAAATAATATTTGAAATACAAAACAGGGATCTGGATTGCATAATGCCAAAGTTTTGGACAATGCTCTTAACTAGTATAAAAGTTATAGTCAGTTGCAAATCAATATGCATCAACTGTTATAGCAAACAATTGGAATATGTGTTTGTTCAGGAACTTGTATTATATGGTGGCGGGGGGGCGGGGCGGGGGGAGATACTTGATTTATACCAATTATTATTTGATGTACTTTTCTGATATTCACTGATTTTAAATATATTGATCTATTCACTTTTGAGTTTTTGTACTGAGAGCAGTTGCTTATACCTCTTTAAGATGACTGCTAGTGCTGCCTCTCATGCCATGTTTGCTAACAGCTTTGTCTTATTTCACCTGTTGCATTCAGAATTTCACACAAGTATTACAAGAATTGCTGTACAGTAACTTTGATCTGAGACTATAGTATAGCATGCGCCCTCTTGTGGACAAATCCATATTTATACTTAGACACGTGCATGTGTAAGGATTATACTTTTGAATGATATAATTAAATGGAAGCCCTTTTCCTATAACTTGTTTTATGAAAAGAAGATGACTTAATTTCTGTGTTATATGGATCAAAATGGATCAAAATAACCATAGAGAATGAGCTGTATCAATAAAACTGCTTACATTCTTACATATTAAAAAAATATTTTCCTCAATCTTCAAATTTATTTCTTCTTCTTAAAAATACACAGTTCTAGCTGCAGAAGGTATACTGTGATAATGAAGGGCATATGGAAATCTGCTTTAATACTGTCTGCTCTGATGACTGGCCAGGTTCTCCAGCAGAGGTCTTTCCCATTACATTCAACTTAATCATGTAACTGGAGATTGAATTAGGAACCTTCTGCATGCTAAACCTTTGCTCTGCTACTGAACTACAGCCTTTTTCTTAACCCTCAGATGTCTCTAGCGCAGTTATATTTGTTATATTGTAAATTCAAAGCCTACCAGCAACTGGACAAAAATAAGAACATTTTTCATCATATAACTGATTCTTATGTATGTTATACTTTTGTTCGGATCTGTAATTGCCTTGTTCATTTTTTGGTAACAGCCCTTAAAGCTGCCAGTTGTAATTAGCATCCTGAATTAGGAATTTATGTAGCAATGAGGTGGATATGGTCCATGCAAAGTAAGTCTTGAATAGTAAGGTGAAACCCAGCATTGAGATGGAATATAACAGCATTTTCTCTTAGTACATTTTTCCAGTACATTTTAATCATTTACAACAAAATACCTTCATGTTGGTTGATTACTGTGTAAAATTACAGTAATGATTGGTTTGGCATCATCATTGGAGACAGCAAACACTGACCTTTGGGGGGCTGGAAGCATTTGAGAAATCTAAGGCACCCTACTTTGTCGTATCAAAACTTTGATCTTAAACTGGTGGGCTGGGACCCACTCCTGGGTCATGGCATGATCTAAGGTGGGTCACAAGAGCAGCACTACCACTGTATAAATATATGGGGGGGGGGGATTCTTTATTGTTTCATTTCTAATGGGTGTTGAAATGTGGTATTCATCTGAACTGTATGAAACTGAATGTGACTTGTCTAGATGAACATTCTCTAATTAGCCCCCATCCTGAAATTACACTATATTTGTTCTGTAAGTTGTCTGCAGAAAGTTAATCTAAACAGTTTCTGTTATAACACCATCGTCCTGATCTAGCTAAGATCTTCAGCTGTTAAAAAATAGAGATAAATGCAGCATATACAGTTCCCCAATATGATCTGTCTTCCCTTTGCTAGTCAGTAACTGGCCTGTGTGATGTATGGTTTATGTATTTTTGTGCTTTATGGTTTATTAACTTCTAAATAGCAGTAGATCGCTATCTCCCTGTAAGTTCCACAGTGATGATTGTGCAAAAGTTGCCTTTTGATATTCTATAAGACATTCTGCCGATGTGTGGAGATTAGTGAAGCTAGCTAGGCATTAACTATAGATGTAAAAACAAATGCTCTTATTTCCAGCCTTTCACTTATTTTGATTTGTCATGTGCTCTGTATGGCTAAGAAACTTCATAGTATTGTGTTTTGTTAAATGGTCAGAATGTATAATTAAAACTTACTCGACATTAAAGGCTTATTTCACACTATGTACAGATAAACCCAAGTTTGTGACCAAGCTTATCTACATCAGGGCCCAAGTGATTTCCAATACTTTTTTAAGAGTCACATTTACACTTCAGATGTGCAATTAACTTACTTTATCTGCACATTAAAGAAAACAAATGTGTGAAAGGAAACTTTTTTACCTTGCTGATTTATAGTAATGGTTCATCAAGAAGTAACTGCTTTCACATGTTAATTATTTAATCTAGAGGATCACTAGAGGCATGTGATTAGATTTTCCTAATTTCCGAACTGTGCAGGTAAATACACAAAACTGAATAACCTACACAAATTTTAATTGGCCACATGTTGTTGGGTTTTTTTTGGGGGGGGGAGTCGACTGGTGACTTTACAAACCTAGAAGAAGGTGTCATCCATGTAATGTCTATCTACAAAATCATGGCAGTTGTTTTCCTTGTGTTGGTGAAATCAATAGATTCTTTACTTCTTTTTTTTACTATAGTTGCTGTAGGAATAATAAAGTTCAGTAAAATTATTTTTTTACATACTTGGGAACTTCTTGGTGGTTCTTTGCAAAATAAGTATTTCTTTCTCATTCCAGTGCTTGGGAGATGGGAAGTAATGATAGCTGGCATCCGAACTAAGATCTGTGTGTAGGCACTACCATCCCAACATTTCAGGATGAATGGGGATATGCCTCATGTTCCCATCACTACTCTTGCAGGGATTGCTAGTCTCACAGACCGTAAGTATCTCTCTTGAGTTTTGTTGCAATTCGTTAATCCATTTGGGGAGCAAACTTCTGAATTGCACATTTATTTTTATGGTGGGGTGGGTTTAGTTTCTTTAAACTCTCTCAGCCCTTTGGCATTTTATGGTTTCTCTTTATCTGTCTGTGAATAAAAGTTGGAGGGGTATTGGGCAGATGACCATACGGCCTTTGTGGAATCTGGTTCCTACTAAAGAATGCTTTATTCATAATTTAATAAAAACTTTGAGATTGAAACCTGCATAGTGAAATTCAGCTGCTACACTATAATCTCTAAACTGCCTACCTTCTTCTTGGGCAGAAGTATAACATTAAAGGTTCCTTTGTTCTGGTTTGAAATGAAAGCTGCAGCACCTTACTAGGCTCCCTTTGTGGGTGGGTGGTCACCTGCACACTCCTAGGTTCTTCATGTGGGAAGATAGTAGCGATTAGGAAATGCCTTGTTTAGAGCATTGTTGATTTAACTTTTGTGAAGTGAAATTGACAGGACATATAAAACAAAATATATTCCAGGGATATATTTACTGAAGTAAGGAGAATGCCTAAACACCCCCCAAATTCATTTTTGAAGGTCTATGCAACAGGGCACTGGTGCTGGTGGAACTGATAGTTCAACTGGTATGCATGATGCTTAATAGTGAAACTAGTTTTGAAATTAATGCATCTAGTCCAGTTATGGCATAGGTTTTGGCACTGGCAAAATACTGATTGTCATTAATGATGTACTAGGCACTGTAACTGAGCACATTGCCAATCACAATCTGCACAATGCTCAAATTAGCAATGGGAGGTGGGGAGAAATGCTTTCTAAAATATTTATGTATTGGTGGAATAATGCAATATTTTTTTTACTCTTTTCAAAATAGTTTTGAACCAGCTTCCTCTTCCATCACCTTTACCTGCTACAACTACAAAAAGCTTGCTCTTTAATGGACGAATTGCAGAAGAGGTGAACTGCCTTTTGGCCTGTAGAGATGAAAATCTGGTTTCACAGCTTGTGCACAGCCTCAACCAGGTTTCAACAGATCATATGTACGTATTAAAAGTCACTTCACAAATTAATGTCAAAAAGTTTCAGTATAAACTATAGTAGAGGCAGGTTATAGATATTACTGTGTTGTTCTGTCCTAATAGAATGCAAGATTCTGTAATTATTGAACATGGCTGTATATTTTTCAGCAACAGATGGCCACTTATCTATTATTGTGCTGGATTGGATGCCAGCAATAAACTTCAGATTTGGTGCTGTAGAAACTAATTTCAAAGAAGGTGGTTTGAATGGATTTTAAACGTAATAATTATTTTAGAGAACAGGGCACTTAATCAGTGGCCTTGTACTGACAAGATTAAACATCTCACCAGGGTCCACACCCAATTAAAAATTATTTGGAAAGATGCGGGAGAGGTCTGGATAAAAATGTACGTATTAGTTCTGAACAATTCTTAAGATTTCATAGAGAAAAAATTCTACTTAGGAAAGAGTTCTGGTCTGGGGAAAAGTGGCCCTAACATGAACTCCTAATGAATGTGTGGCTTATTGACCTGATGAAAATAGAGTGAAGACAATATATTAAGTGTTTAAGCAAAGTAATCATATGGGCAGTAGATAGAACAGTAGTGTAGGTGAGCTTAAGTAACCCGTCCATTGACCTGCTTTTGGCATGTGAAAGCTGTATTTAATTTAGAGATGTATAATCCATATTTTTTTAAAGCTTGCTTTGAAGAGGAGGTCATAACCAGCTGGCACAGTGTGTTCCCATGACATTGAGCTGGGCCTAATCATAACAACTTGATCAAAAGTCCTGTAGGCGTTTTTTCATAGCTTCTCAAATAAAATAGATCAGATCTGGTGCTCAGTTCTAAAGACAGCCAAGATGGTTGCTCTGATGTCAATTATTGACAGGCAAAATTGAGACGGGCGAAGTGTCTTTCTAATCAGAAACACAGTTGCCAGTATCTAGCCCAAAAGAACAATATAAATTTTAAAATTTAGCTTCAGAATAAATTGGACAGAGGAATTGGTCAGACAAAACAAGATAATAGATAGCAACACAAAACTGGTTGTGTAGAGAAAATTGAGTAGATTCCATCCATAATTTACAGGATAGCTTACACAAAGATTTAGAGTGACTCTTCATCTTATACGATTGCTGTATTATTCATTGATACATCACATTAACCACGATGAGCAAAGGATTATTTATTTTTGACAATTTACATACTGCTTAATTACAATTGTCTCTCAGTGGTGTACAAGTAACAATACAATGATTTCCAGAACTCAGTGATTCTGGTTGTAACTGTCCAGAGTGCTGCCCATGTACTCTGCCATAGAAACATGAGTTGCAACAGTTCCCACTGGAAAGAAAAAAGGATACGTGTTAATGATCTTGTACAAATCGCCAGTTTAGTAACTTCCTGTATTTTTGAAAAAAATCTCATCAGTCCCTGTTTGTTTATCTCCAATGCCAGAGAACTGAAAGATAACCTTGGCAGTGATGATCCAGAAGGAGATATACCAGTCTTGCTGCAGGCTGTCCTGGCAAGGAATCCTAATGTTTTCAGGGAGAAAAGCATGCAAAACAGATACGGGGTACAAAGTGGTGAGAGTTTTTATTCATTTTATTATTTCTAAGCAAGATAATATGCAGCTGTGTTACTTTTCATTGTGATACTCTAAACTGATTGTGGATACAATTCAGATTCTTATAGTTGGATTTCTGTTATTATATGAAAAGGTGCTGTGATTCAGATGAATTACACACAAGAGCATTCAGTTTCAAACAAGTGCATCTGTTCCTAGGGGAGTTACTTTTTTATGTTCTTCTGCAGTGCCTAAGATACCACTGGATCTAAGTAAATGTTAAGTAGTACAGCCACTTGAGGCTTATCCCGAGCCAAGTGTTTCAAGGTAGCAACCCAGTCAGATGGTCAGGGTGCTAATAATAATAATAATAATAATAATAATAATAATAATGTGATTATTATTAGCATAATATCTGACAAACTTTTGCTTTGGCCATTGCTCCATTTCCTCTGGAAGTACTGAGGAGATGAAAAGATGTAGCAAATTGGCAGCTCTAAACTTGCCCATACATTAGTAAGTTCAAATTATGGTGTGGATTCGAAACTATGCACATTATGATTTTGTGTGTATTGTCTGAATGGAACTATTGTTTTCTGACCTGTAAAATAAAGGGGAGGTATAGTATATTACTTTTTCTTTCAGCAGTAATCCAGTATTTCATGTGTGCTACATTAACATAAGCACCTGTAACTGCTCTGAAAAATTGCAGAAAGCTGTAGGGCTATGTACGCTGCTGAGAATGGATTTTGAGATGCTGGCCAATTTTGTGTGTGTGTGTGTGTGTGTGTGTGTGTGTGTGTGAGAGAGAGAGAGAGAGAGAGAGAGAGAGAGAGAGATGTTGCTCAGATACCATTGTCATATGCACAAATGTGTTTGATGCTTGTAATACTTTATTTAGATAATAGCTATAGTTGAAGATATTTTGTAATAGTTATGACAACTGGAAAAAAAAGCACTGGATTAAATATACAAGTAAGTAGATACTTTGATGTGACTTCTAAAACTTTTTGTTTTGTTTTAAGGAATGATGATGCCGCAGTACAAACTGTCTCAGAATTCCATGCATGGTAGTCCTGCATCTTCCAATTATCAGCAAACCACTATCTCTCATAGCCCTTCCAGGTAAATGAAGTTTGTAACATAGGATTATAATTTTTTTAGCCTGTATATAAAACCTATTTAATATTTTGAGTAAGGACTACTGTTTTTGTAAAGATTGAAGTGAGGCACTTTGAACCCCAGACAAAACGCATAACTAGATGAACCATAAAAATGGCATACAGTATGATGCCAGGCTGTAGGGGTAGGATTCAGTAGAGTGTGCATCCAGAATTCAGATACTCAACACTGAGTCCCCAAACTCTCAGAACTGTCTCAGTTACACCTGAAGCAATCCCTGCCCCCCCAGCAAACATCCTTATTCGCAGTTCTCATTTCAACCTTTCCCTTAACAATTGATGCAATATGGGGGTTTAAGCAGCAGTTCACAAGATTATTGCAGGGATGTACATAAACAGAAATTCTGATAGATTTTACGAAATTGCAATTGATTCTCTGTTAAGAAATGTCAGTGAAATAGTAATTTGGACAGCAAAAATTAAAATGAACTTATGAAACGCACAAGGACTGTTCTCCAAATATTTGGCAATAAAAGGAATTATTTGATATTTAATGCAAGGTGTGTTGACTTACTTAAGGTCTTGGTATTATGCATACAATGCACTTAAAATACCAGGAAAACTTTTTAGTGCCTTCAATTATAATTTGAGGAGTTATTAGGAAACGCATAGTGTAATCAGTTAGAAAAGGTTGCTAGGATATACATGGACAAGGGAAGTAGTTAAGCACAGTTTATGACATTGGTTTTGAGATTTTCTGTAAGCAGCTTTTACTCAACAGCAGTGCTCACAGTTTTATAGTGCTTGCACTTCTTTTTCCAATTTTCATTTACTTGTGTAAAGAAAAGGAGGAAATGTCTTAATCTTTATAAATTCATTAGTCAGACTTGGTTTTTCTAAAATTTTATACAGGGTTCATTACAGATATTAATGAATAATATATGATGATCTTTAAACATATCTATTTTAGATTCTCACAGTCTGATCCCCTTGCTCTATCTAAATTATTGGAGGCATATTTGAAAAACCAGGCTGCCAGTAGACGCTCCACAAGGACTTTCACTAGTGCAACAGGACCCCCCCGCCGATTGACTCTTGGGGTGTGGGATGGAGGAGCTCTCCAGACTGTGTCAGGGGAGGAGACTGTGAACCATTCCTCCCTGGGATAATACAGGACAGGATAATAGTACAGGACTATTTTAAGAATTTCCTCCTCTGGGAGATCTATATGGCCCTTCCATGAGTTGAAGAAGCTTTCTGCTCATGGAAGAGCACCTGTGGATCCAATCAATTAATTACTAGGAACTGTATTATCTGTTTATTGTATTGCATAACATCTGTGAAACTATTTGAGGAAAATCATGTTTAGATTGATGTTCATATATGCTTTGTTTGGATTTTATTTACAGTCGATTTGTGCCACCACAAACAAGCTCTGGTAATAGATTTATGGCACCACAAAACAGCCCTGTGCCTAGTCCATATGCTCCTCAAAGCCCTGCAGGATATTTGCCATATTCACACCCTCCAAGTTACACGCCTCACCCGCAGATACAGCAAGGTATTTATTTTATCTGTGTCTTTGGAATATATATATATATGCACAGAGTTGGTTTTTGTCATTGTATCACATTCTGATACACTATTCAATCTAAGTACTTCTTCTTACATCAGAAATTCATACCTCACAACTGGTGAGCATATAGATAATGAAGAAAATATTCAAATGTGACTGTTTGTACTTCTAAGAATTAATCTTTAGCATTAAAACTCTTTCAGTTGCACTCTAAAACAAAATACCAACACAGACAATAAGATGGAATAATTGCTCCCATTTTTATTTCATAGAATGTATTGTGTGTACGTAAATTATTCTCTTTAAAATAGAGAGTTATAGTTAGCTAATTTTTCTCTAAACCTTTATTTCCACCTATTTGATAACACAACTTGCAGTTTATAAACTACAGGAAGTGTAAAACTTTAATCTTCAGAATAATTAATTTTATAACTATGAGTTAAAGCTTGAAGACACGAATTAGTTATGTCAGACCTTTATTTTAACAGTGTTACTATTAACAGAATTGTAAGTAAAACAACAACAATTCTAATTACAATTCTGTAAGTTTATATTATATTAATTATATTATATTAAGTTATTCTTATTATACCCTGTGTTTCTGGGGGGCTTCCGACACATATAAAAACATAGTAAAACAAAAGCTGGTGCAACGAAAGTATAGGCTGCAAACAGGTGATTTTTAAATAAATATTCAAAACAATTCCAATGGAAATTCGTACTTTATATGCTGTTCCTGATCATATGTTGCACACAAACATTAAAGTGTACACGTCAGCAATGGATGCAAGATTTTAAATGTTCATGGGTTGTTGTCATGCACTTCAGTTATATGGTGAAATAGCAAAGAACAGAGTTCCAGTTTGGGTGAAGATAGAAAATGTGTTGCTACAAAAATAGGAAAGTGGCTTAAACAGTTATATGTGTATGAGAGGGTAGGGGATGGAAGTGGGGAAAAGCTCACATTTTCCATTTAATGAGTGGGGAGCAGTGCTTGTGATCCAGAAAGCTACAGTGGAGGCCTAAGTGCAGTGGAGAAACTCAAAATACAGTTGTTTTGGGTCAAAGAAGGGTAGAGTGAATGGCAAGGTCAGGGAAACAGAGAAGACAGCAAAAGGGAAAGTAGAAATGTTAATAATTACCTCTCCAAAGCAGGGAGATGGCATAGGAATGGACTTCCTGTGATTCACAGTGACTCAAAAGTTAAGGTTTGGGGTTCTTTTTCAAAGTGTTTGAAGCAGTGAAATACAATATATTGTATTGCCATACACTCTTGAGTTTCTTGACATCAAGAGGATGCTGAGGATGACTTCAAGGCAGAACACCTTAGTAACCATTAAGCAGACGGAATTGACATACAGAAAAAAACCCACAACTCTCCCATGCCTCACAGGTGCATTGGGGTCAAAGTCTGTGTGGAGCTTAGGGAAAATTTAGTTTAGGAACCATATTCATCTAGTCAGTCTTACAATTTGTGGAATACTAGTTCTCAAAATCTGATCTCTGAAATATGTTTTTAGTTAAAGAAAACATAGAAACCACACTGATTAAATATAAATATGAAATCTGTGTTTGAAAATTTATGCTAGAAAATATTTAAACATATGCATTCACTCTTCTCTTCTCTTCTTTCAGCTTCAGTATCCAGTCCCATTGGGATGAGGAATATACATGAAAATAAAGTTACAAGTCAGTTGTCAGGCAATTCAGCTAATCACCATGCTGATAATTCTAGACATGGCTCAAGTGAAGACTACCTGCAAATGGTGCACAGAATAAGCAGTGAAGTATGTAACAGAACATTTTAATGTTTTATAAACATTAAGGCACTGTTCCCTGAAAATAAATAAGTGTGTGTGTGTGTGTCTATGTGTCTATGTGTCTATCGTGTATTGTGAGTGTGTCTGTGTGCGTGTGTGTTAGGTACATTAATTTTTGCTGTACATTAATTTTTGAAAGATGGAAAATTTTGTGCGTACAGTAAAACTTTAGCCCAACTTCAGACTTTGTCTCCAGTCTGATTTTATAAATTAGTTTACTGAAAATGATACAGAGCAGTAGAAACATTGCCTTTGGGTGCTTCTGTTTAATACTGTGCTTGAATGATATATATTTTATGGTAAAGCATTCCTGTATTACTTTTGGTCAAGTAACCTACAAAATGAGATTAGTATTGCTGATCCATAGTATGATGGTTTTTAAAGGAATACTTAAGCTTGTGTGATAACTTGTTGAATTCTTAGTTCCTCTCACTTTCTGGTATGTTTTACATATTTTGAAAGCTTTTTTGGGTGCAGGGAGGGCATGATGCAATGTGAAACTGTTTTCAGGTTCTCAGGGAAATAGCTCCACATTGCATTTACTTTGAAAAAGCATCACTGTAACCCTAAACTGTTGATGGTGAGCCAGAGCTGTTTCATTCCCCTGGATTTGAGAGAAATGGAGTATCCCTCCTCATCCTCTTGTAGTACTGGTTTTCCTCCCCTGCTTCTTCCAAGCTCTTAAAAAAAGCTGGAGAAAGAGATGGAGGAGTCTTTTCTTCTCAATTGAGACTAAGAAATGTTTTTCTCTTTAGCCTATGATTTGAACCACAAAATTTAGTAATGCTTTGTTCATAATTCTTAACTTTCATAGCTTGATTGTACTACTGTCTGATGAATGCTTTTATTTTCATATACAGTGGTACCTTGGGTTACAAACACCTTTGGTTACAAACACTTCAGTTACAGATTCTGCTAACCCGGAAGTAATACCTCAGGTTAAGAACTTTACCTCAGGATGAGAACAGAAATTGCGTGCCAGTGGTGTGACAGCAGTGGGAGGCCCCATTACCTAAAGTGGTACCTCAGGTTAAGAACAGACCTCCGGAACGAATTAAGTTCATAACCAGAGGTACCACTGTAAAATGAAGTCCTTGTTGTTGCTAATATGTGGCATGACAGAGAAATTGCACTGGTAATTATCCTTGTGGCAACTTCATAAAAAACAAAAACTGGAAGTCATTGAAAAAATTGCTCCTTTCTAATAATCCACTAATATGATCCCTAGGAGGGTGATTCTTCAGTAAGGAACACTGCATCGTTTTCCTTGAGATCACCACAGTCCGTATGTTCTCCTGCTGGAAGTGATGGAACCCCTAAAGGTAACTGTATGACTCTTTGATACTGTTGTAGATAAGAAACCTAGATCTGTGCCAAAAGTTCAGGACAAAGAAAGTTCAGGACAGAAAACTTTTGGATTTCTAACAAGAGCAGGACTATGTCAGATGAAAGACTAACTCAACAATAACTTTTGATACACCTTGAAAATTGACAGTCTTTCAACACATTGCCCATGTGGAGGGCTAAAGTGTATTTCAAGAGAGAGGCTGTTTCACTGTATCATAGTTTATAGTTTATTTTTAAGAAAATATAAATAATATGGCACATTTATTCTGGATATTCCTGGTTACCTTCTACATAAAAAAAACCTCCAGGTTTCAGATTCATAACTGTTTATACCTTTCATAACCCTCATACTGCTTAGAGTTTTGGCCTATCAAGCAGAATGCAGCTTGCAAAGCCATCTGTTTTTCCTCCCTCCCTCTCTCTCTCCCTCCCTCCCTCCCTCTTTTCTTTTTATTTTACAGTGATGGGAAGGGCTTTTAGGGCCACCTGGTCTGATGCCTATAACTTAAATGAAGCCTTTTCCAATATGCCTTTTACTACAGCTCCCATCAGCTCTAATCATCATGGTCGGAGTTGGAGTTGATGGGAGTTTTAGTCTATAACATCTGCAGGGCACCAGGTTGGGCACGTCTGGCTTTAGTGGGTCACAGGTTTTGCAGGCCTGCCTCACAGAGTTGGACACTGAAAAAATAAATATCAGGATTCTTTACCTTACTTCCTGCCCTCAAAAATTGTTATTCAAGCTTGGTCAACACTAATTCCTGATGAAACTGAAAATCCAAAAAGATGAAAAAACAATTCCAATTAGAAGTTTCAAAAAACTAGGAACATGTACTTTTTGTCAGTTCATGTTCACTATGTACTTTCTTCTTCATGATATCATTAATTTTTTAGTCACATTGTTGGGAAAGAAACATGTTTAGACCACTTGTTGGCTTAATAGTTTAGCTGAGCTCATATATAGTTAGTTGCTGTACAACCTGAAGAATTTATAATTCTTATAATTGTTGAATGCAACTCCTCTTTCTTTCCTTTACATCATAAAGATATTGTATGTGGGAAATGTCTTCTATGTACATTAATGTGTTTGAATGTGTGGCAGACTGCTTTCTAATATTTTCTGAAGTTACAGAACTCCAGCACTGCCTGTCTTAAATAAAACCTTTATCTCTATTGTTGATGTATAGTGCTATAATCTCCCCCATAATATTGCTGCCCTTCTACCAGTGTTAATTAATTTTTTGCGATGATAGATAAAGCTCCCTTTATCCCTGGCAGCTAAATGCATCACTAAATAAGAAGGTCACCCGTGCAATCTAGGCAAGGAGAAGGGTGTTCCATAACATGAGAATCCAACACCAAGAGCACGTTTTGTTCTTCATCCTATTTATTTTCAACCTGTTTAGTGACAAGATGTACATTAAGAGTGCTAGTAAGGGGCAGATTGAGTTGACCGTAGAGATTATTACTGGACAAAGAAGGCAGCCCCTTAGATAATACCAGTCAGATATAGATAGTATCTAAAAAAGAAATTATTCTATGTTTATAATGTTTATGTTTTTGTTTATAATCTGCACTTTCATAAAATGTAGCAGGGTAGATTACAACACATAAAATATGATGAAATCAATCTTAAAAACAGACATAATGCATAATTAAAAATATCAACAGATACTGGTTGATTAAAAAGAAAGGTTCTCCTTGAACTGCTACAGGTGTGCAGTTTAAAGGACAGGGCCTCCCACACTAAAGGCTTTGACTCCTAGTGAAGGCCAAACCTGTTGAGGCCCTCCATCTCACTGTGGAATGATTGCAAAGGGCCGTTGACACAATTTTTACCAAGTTAACTCAAAGCGACTTACAATATATAAACAAATGCATATATTAAAACTGGAATAAAAAAACCCCCAAAAATATGAAAGTCAGTTTTTCAAAAGCTGGAAAAAAAATCCCACCCATTCAAGGAAGCCATAGATAATTTAAAGCCAAATGCTTTTTTTTTTTTTTTTTTTGGCTGGAGCCTAAAGATATGTGATGGTAGCACCAGCTGAGTTTCTCTGGGGAAAGCATTCCACAAGTGAGGAACTACTACTGAGAAGGCCCATTCTCATGATTCCACTCTCCCATGGAGCAGGGTGGATGGGTGGGTACCTGAAGAAGGGCCTCAGATTATGATTACATGTTCCAGGTCAGTACATATGGGGAAAGGTGGTCCTTAGTCACATAAAGCTTTATAGGTCAAAACCAGCACTTTGAATTGGGCCTGGAAACTAATTGGGAGCCTGTAAAGTTGGGTCAGGATTGGTTTTATGGGCTCAGATTGTCGTGCACTTGTGAGCAAATTGGTTGCTAAA
The DNA here is from genome assembly GCF_964106915.1 of Podarcis gaigeae. Taxonomy (NCBI): domain Eukaryota; kingdom Metazoa; phylum Chordata; class Lepidosauria; order Squamata; family Lacertidae; genus Podarcis; species Podarcis gaigeae. The sequence continues at coordinate 47,590,496 of NC_139687.1, read as the reverse complement.
TTGTGCACCAGCTGCAGTTTCCAAACTGCATTCAAAGGCAGCCCCACATATAATGCATGGTAGTAATCTAATGTATAGGTCAACAGAGCATAGACAACAGAAGTTGGACTAAAGGTAAAGGACCCCTGGACGGTTAAGTCCAGTCAAAGGTGTCTATGTGGTGCAGCGCTCATTTCTTTCCAGCCAAGGTAGCCGGCATTTGTCTACTTGCACTGGTGTGCTTTCGAACTGCTATGTTGGCAGAAGCAGGGAAAGAGCAATTGGATCTCACCCCATTGCACGGATTCGAACCACCGACCAACCGATCGGCAAGCCCAAGAAGCTCAGTGATTCAGACCACAGTGCTACCTGCTGTTGGACTATCCATGTCCAGATAGGGGAGTAACTGGACCTCCTGTTGAAACTGATGGAAGCAGCATGACCAAGACCACTTGAGCTTCAAGTGAAAGTAATGGATCCAGAAGTACCACCAAGCTATGAACCTGCTCCTTCAGAGGGAATGTAACCCTATCCAGAGCAGGCTACCTTCCATTCACCAGTCTAGGTCTAAGCACCACCCACTAATGGTGCTTCAGTCTTCTCTGGTTTGAGCTTCAGTTTATTGGCTCTCATCCAGTCTATTAATGAGGCAAGACATTGGTCCAGCATATCCACTGCCGCAGCTGAAGATATAAAGATGAGCTGTGCGTCAATAGCATATTGCTGATAATGCACTCAAGACTTGAGATGACCCCACTCAGTGATTTCCCGCAGATGTCGAACAACATGGGGGATTAATCTGAATTCTGTGGAACCCCACATTGAAGACTCCATGGGACCGGATGACACTCCCCAAGCACCACCTTCTGGAAACAATCATGCAAGTAGTATTGGAACTACTACACAGTGATGCCACCTACCCTCAACTCATACAGCCATTCCAGAAAGATAACGTGGTCAGTGGTATTGAAAGCTGAGATTAAAGACAAATAATGGGCACACACACTCCATTCTCCCAACAGAAGTCAAACAGAAACAAAGCAGTTTCCATCAGGATCCCTAAGTTTCAAAAGGCAGACTATCTTAATCGCTCCCCCACCCTTGCAGTGGGGATACTGCTAGCTTCACTAGGAAGTCCAATCTTCACAAGGAAGTGGTCTGACCATGACAACAGAGTCACAGAGACACCTACTCGCTGCTATTTCTAGACCACCCCTTTCCCCACTTGGAGCAAAGACAAAGTAAAGGGTATCTGAGACAGCTGCCTTGGAGGCCATGAAATTGTGAGCTGCTCCAACTGCAGGCTTGGCATGGTTGTTGAAATCATCCAGAATTATTGTCTGAGATTCCTACAACACCAAGCCCAAGACTTGCTCAGTCAGGGCAGCTTGGTGGGTGGTACAAAAACAGCATGCCTAATGTGTCCCTAAGACCCAGAGTCACATGCAGACCCTCTGTTCCAGCCCTGGGGCATAGAGATTTCCCGATGAGGGAGAGTGAGCTTTGATGAACCTCAGTAATCCCATCTCTCTAGCCTGGGTTGGTACTGCACTGAGTACACAGTGGGTCAGAACTGGGAAAGATATGGCTCACCCTTCTCTCCTGCTCACACCTTATTGTGAAAAGGATTTTGTGGAGTTGGAAAACATTCAGAAAAGGGCAACCAAAATGATCAAGGGGATAGAGCGAATCCTCTATAAGGAAAGGTTCAAGATTTGGGACTTCATAGTTTACAGAAAATGTGACTAAGAGGTTCCATGATAGAAGTTTATAAAATTATGCATGACATGGAGAAAGTGAATATAGGAAAGTTTTTCTCCCTCTCTCATAACATTAGAACTTGTAGACATACAAAGAAGCTGAATGCTGGAAGATTCAGGAAATGTAAAACGAGTACTTCTTTACATATTGCACCATTAAACTAAGGAATTAACTTCCACAGGAGGCAGTGATGGCTATCATCTTGGATGGCTTTAAAAGAGGATTTGACAAGCTCAGGAGAGGGAGTCAGTAGAGCTTTCAATGGCTACTAGCGATGATGGCTGTGCCATCAGTAATGGTTATGAATATTAGTTTTTTGAAACTACAGGAGGGAATGGTGCTCTTGTGCTTGGGTCCTGCTTGTTGGCTTCCCACAGGCATCTGATTGGCTACTGTGAGAACAGGTTGCTGGACTACATAGGTCATTTAACTGATCCAGCAGGCTCTTCTTATATTCTTTTTTTCTTGGTAATGCACACCCTGGTCAGCACCTTTATCAACAATTAGATCATGTGTGAGCATGGTCTTATTATTCATTAACCTAGAATTTAGCAACAGCACCACTTAGCTATTGAGCACAGTGGATGAGCACCCAACAGTGTCATGGGGCTGTGGAGAGGCAGATACAAGCACCAAATGCAATCTGTTTCCATTGTTTGCACCCTTTGTGATGCCTACCATTCCCTTCGATTCCCATTATTAAATGGTGCATGTTTATTCCATACTTTTAAAAAGCATCTTCCATTATTTTCTTTGCCTTAGCTTGTTTAACTGATACTTTCTGAGAAGTGGTTGAAAAATGGAATAGTTGTGATTTGATACCAAGTTCCAGCATTAAAAGTCCAGCTACTTGACATCCAAGAATAGGTGGGCACTAGATGAAGAAACAAAGCCTAAATAATCACAAGCTAATCAAATGGTTAGCATTTGTCCTAACATATTTGCAGATCTTGCATGATAGGAGCCATATATGTTGATCATATTTTACAGTTGGCATTAGAAGAAGCTTAATGGGAATGGATAACCACTACTTTGCTTGTAGGTGGGAGACAATCTTTTTTCTTCAAAGGCTTGACTATTAGTTTAAATTTATATCACCCTTTTGTTGCACTGTATTAGACCAAGGCATGCCTTTAATACCATATTTTAAAAATGGCAGGCTAGTTCTTACCCCTAAAATATTAGAGAGGGATGTGTGTGTGTATTCATTCATCCACCCACGCCTGGTTGGCTCTTTCAACAATCCAGTGGTACCTCATGTTACGTACCGTCCCCCTTACGAATGCTGCAGGTTATGCACTCCGCTAACCTGGAAGTAGATGCCCCTTGTTGTGACCTTTGCCCCGGGATGCGAGTGGAAGTTGCGCTCTGGCGGCACGACAGCAGCGGGAGGCGCCATTAGAGAAAGCACGCCTCATGTTACAAGCGGTTTCCTGTTATGAATGGACCTACGGAACGGATTAAGTGCGTAACATGAGGTACCACTGTACTTCTGTTCTGCTTTAATAATTTGCTACTGGTAAGTAATTTCTATTTCAGGAATTAGATCTATTCCTGGTCATTCTTGAAAAGAAGTAAAAGTGTTGATGCTAACAAACCAATTTTTTGACTTTAAGAATGTTTCCGTTTGTCCTGATTCAGGGAAAATTCTGAAACGGACTTCTGTATGTTAATGTTATGCAGAGGCTCATCCAGGCTCACTCAAACTGGCTGAATTTTTATACACACATTGGGATGTGGATGTTCACTGAGGCACCACTTGCTATGCGTGACTAGTTTTCTGTGGGTAGAGCTGGAACCAGGGCCTTTAGCTCTTGTGTTTCCTTTTTAAGGAAAGTTTGAATTGGTTAACCAGTGTATGAAGACTGATAGCAAACTTTAAATGCTTATTGATTTTGTTTCAACCCTCGAGTGGCATTACGTTTATAATATGCTGCCTTGTAAATTAGATCTTTACAGTGTCTGTTATGCTGCATGTATGCTGCAGAGATGATCCATTCTCTAGCTCAACGTGATTGTCAAGTGTATTTATGCCTTGAAATGGAGGCAAGGTTGACTAGATTGATTATCTCCATAGGGTTTGTATTCTGCAAATCTGCTGATCTTCTAGAATTTCTAGACTGGTGGAAACCATTCTGCCTTGGAAAAAGTTGTTAGGGATGGAATAAGAATATCAACACTTTGTAGGGGTCACACTTTTTTCAAGAGTGAAGAGCAGCATCAGTCCACAAACATGAAGAATGGTCAGGCGTTTTCCTCATGATAAAAATAAAGGAGAAATAAAAGAAAATCCTGTATGGCATGTAAAACTTTGTTTCTTGGTGTCTTGCCTTCATCTTATATCACATTTTAAATAGAAGATGGGCCTTTTCAATGAACTTATATATTTACTTGGAGACTCTTGAACAGGCTGTAATAAATTATTATTATTATTATTATTATTATTATTAGACATTAAATATTGCCCCTAGAAGTTTCTGGCTTGCCTGAGGACCACTTTGTTATTAATACTAGATAAACTTTGTTATACTTTTATTCCAAATAATTAAAAAAAGTACTTGTACTAATATAATTGAGAAGGCATTTAACTGTCTATAGAATAATAACTTGTTTAACTCTATGGAATAATAGTTTGGGGTCATCTGTACTTGGACAATATACTCACTGAAACATATTGTAATAGTTTGTGTGACTAGTGACTCCTCAATACTAAATCAACAAAGTTTTTATTCTTTCATTCATTGCCATGCAGAAAAAGCTGACATGTTTTGAATTCCAATGTGTTATTACATGGGATATTCATTGTTCTATATATACAAGTCTGTGAATTAATTTCCGGATACTAGGTGAGGGCTTGAAAAGTCCCTTCCAACTGTGACCAGTCCCATCTAAAGGGGGAAAAGAAAAATGAAGGTGCCATCTGGAGTGATTTGTTTCTTCAATTAGTGGAAATATTGATATAGTGGCAAAACTTACACTTTTAGGATCCCCAAATATGTACTATATTGTCAATGGATGGGGAAACATCACAGTGAAGGTGAATTTCAACTATAGAGACTGCAGAACATTTGCTTAATAGAGGTGAAGCACCATCCTGAGACTCACAGGATCATCTTAAGAGAAGACTTATTAGTAATTTGGGGAAAAGAAGCATAAATACCAAAGTGATGTAGATTTACTACCTGACTAGTGGATTATCTATTAACAAGCAAACTGATGGAGCAGTGAGCCTTTGCAAAGTTTTGGATTATTCCTGAACCTGAAAGTTGCTGATACCAAAGAAGCTGAGTCACCTGTTGTTGGATGTATTGAGGCTGCACATGAACATGAGGCTAGAGAAGCAACTGAAAATGTCCCTGCTCATGGGAGAGTGCTTGGCTAAGGATAAATCACTCATAGACGCTATCAGACAGATCATGCTGCCTAGTGAAATATCTGGAAAAGGGGGCTCTTGCATCTCTGTAGAGTATACTTACAAGTTGAATTGATGCCTGGTCATCAACACAATCCAAATTTCTGCAAGCCCCACCTACAATCATCTGCAAAAGCATTCTTCAGAAGACAAGACTGTTTATAACCATCCTAAATTCAGCAAAATTCTCTACTGGTAACTTAAATAACAAATATTGCAACAGCTCAGAGTTAGATGGGACCTAACTGAGTCAACTAGCCCAACTCCCTTTCTGGTAAAAGATAACTGTATGTAAAGCATCCTTATTTGATGCTTATCATTGAAAAAGATAATAATAGGAAAGGAATTCTTCAATCTTCCTGTTCAGCTTTTTAAATTGCTGGATTTATTGTATCACAAAGTAGCGGAGCAGTAAGGATCCCTAATTAAAAAAAAAGCTAATTGCTTTCTGAGAATGAGTTCATATAAGTACTTTGAGTGCTGTTATATTAAATAGTGTGTGTTTATCTGATGTTCTAACTGTGCAGCCTTCTCAGATGTACTTAAAAAAACACACACCCTAAGATGTAGAGCAAAATTTAGAATGTGGTTGGTGATTCCTGAAATTCAGCGCTAGTTGGTAATCCCTGTGACACTTTCCCCTGGGGCTGCAAGCCCTTTTTGCAGCAACAGTTCTGCCCTAGAGAAGTAAATGATTCCTTTGGAATATAGAGTTTGGGGCATTACAGATTAATCACTATTAATAGATTGTGTCTCATGCAGAAACATGCTATCAAGGCTCACAAATTTACAGGCTGGAAGAAATGCTGGAAAAATGGCGGTAAATAACTGCAAAAATGCAAAGGGAAAAAGAAGATGAATAAAGCACACACAGAGAGGCAGAGATCCATGTTTTTAATGTGGACTCTATTTTAAATTTAACATTATTGCATTACTTACACAAACCTGAGGACCTAAGTAATCTGAGTTTGAATATGACTTCTGTTAGTTACTTCACAGAATGTGACCTATCTGCTACTGTGTTAAAGCATTCAGTTGCTGGCAGTACCATGAACTACTACAAATTCTCTATCACTGTGCTTCACTAGCTGAAAATACAGCAGTGGCATACAATTTAATCACCTTTTCTACCTCTGTACTTAAGTAGAGGAAGAACCTTATATGAGGAAATTGTTGTGGATGTTAAACTTTGTGTGTTACTTCAGACACTTTTTAGATATCACAGGAGGGTAGTGGGTAGTGTGTCAGTGCAAATGAATGCTTTTAATTAGTATAGGATGTAATGGCAAATGGACTTTACCAACATCTTTCACATAACTGGGCAATCTTGGGGGGGGGGGTTAGTTAACAAACAATAACAGTAGGCAACATGGCAAAAGCAATACTTTCAGCTGTTTGTAAGTAGAAAATGTATTGGTATGTAAAAATTATGCCAGACTCATGTGAGAGGCCTGTTCCAGTTGCTGAAAGAGGCAAAACCAGCTAATCTATTAGAGTCATTTTCCTTTCTCAGATCCTTAAGAGTAGGGAACTCGCATGATGCTGCATGTGTGTATGTGTGTATGGATGTGTGTTAGTTGCAATTCGATTTGCCTGTCTACAGCTCATTATTTTGGGCTTTGATCACTGGACTCTAGTGAGAAGCTAGCTATCTTTAAACTTTGTTCTCCCCTATGGCCTTGGATGCATTTTGATTAACTCCATTCTTTAATAGTTGAAGCCCTGCCCCGGTTGAGCACAGTCCCAAAATGGTTTCTACCTCTTGGTACCTCTCATGTTAGATGTGGATTGCTAAATCGCTAGGAGTTACAGGCATCTTTTACTGCAGATATTATAGGTGGGTTGTAGTGAATATTACAGACCTCAATATTCCTCTAAACTGAGTAATTGCCATTTTGTAAGTGCAAATATCTGTACAAGTACAAATTACTAATAAAGACTATTTTTGTGTGCTTTCATAGAAATGTGAACCAACATAACTGTTCAGTTTTTCTGAATTATTATTCTAGGATCAAGACCACCTTTAATACTTCAGTCTCAGCCTCCACCTTACTCATCACCTAGAGATGTTCCCCCAGACATATTATTAGATTCTCCTGAAAGAAAGCAAAAGAAACAAAAGAAAATGAAGTTAGGCAAGGATGAAAAAGACCAGACTGAAAAAGCTGCAATGTATGATATCATTAGCTCTCCATCTAAGGACTCTACTAAACTTACGTTAAGACTTACTCGTGTAAGATCTTCAGATATGGACCAGCAGGATGATATGCTTTCTGGTTTGGAAAACAGTAACGTGTCAGAAGGGGACATTTCCTTTAATGTGCAGTATCCAGGACAGACTTCTAAAACACCAGTTACTCCACAGGATATTAATCGCCCATTAAATGCTGCTCAGTGTTTGCCGCAGCATGAACAAACAGCATTCCTTCAGGCACAACAAGTGCCTGTTTTACAACCGAACACTTCAGTTTCTGCAAAACAACCTCAAAATCCTTTGGTACAGACGCATCAACAGGTTTCACAACATGGAACTATCACGCCATATGATGAAGTAGAATTGGATGCATTGGCTGAAATTGAACGGATAGAACGGGAATCAGCTATTGAAAGGGAACGGTTTTCAAAAGAAGTGCAAGACAAAGGTAAAACTGTTGCGTATGTGCTGTATTTATATTTAATCAAATTTCCTATCCCCTAGAAGTCCTTGAAAATAAACCATAATCTCCATATAAAATCACATTCTTAGTACAAAGTTGGTGATTAGTGGTGTCTGAATATTTAGAGAACAAACTTGTAGTGTGACAAATCTCTCTTAAACCGAAAAGGAATACAATTTAGGTTGTAATCTTGTGTATACTCACTTGGAGATAAGTGCTACTGAACTCAATTGGATTGATATAGGATAGGGCTGTTTACTGTAACTGGCATTTCTCTTCTCAAGAGTAGAGCAGGGGATAAGGGAAAAGCTTTGTAATTGATGATAGCCACTTTTTGCAGCATTCATCCTGTAATGCATTTGTTAAGGTGGGCAGACTTTCAGCTTGCAGGATCTGGTTTTTGTGTGTGTATATTTGCCAGAGCCAGTTACAACATACTGGTGGTGAATCTAGCTGGAAAAAATGTGGCTGGAGCTGGACACAATTGCAGTGACCTTCCTTTATCAGTAGACATTTACATCTGAACCACACACCAGAGACTTAACATCACACAAAGATCTTGTTACAGTGATTGCATTTAGTATATTATTTTTCTAAACATCATAATCCAGTGCTGATCGATTCTCCCTTGTGCTCCCCCCTCATTACCTCAAGTGATGAGAAATAAGAAGAAAAGAAGGGAGGGAGAGAATGGAACTAATATCAATCCTTCAGATACACTTCTTCAGTGTATCTGAAGAAGTGTGCATGCACACGAAAGCTCATACCAAGAACTAACTTAGTTGGTCTTTAAGGTGCTACTGGAAGGAATTTTTTTGTTTTGATCAATCCTGTGCTTGTTTAACCACAAATAAAACTAGTAACATCTTGCATTATCAAAATAACAGACTTGCGAACCTACTCTACTTGTAAAACTAAATTAATTCATTTTAGGAGATACATCTAATATCTACCCAATGCATATATAGTCAGAAATGTCACCAAGATATGAGTGATTGAAAGCCATACTAGAACTAGATTGAACAATATCATAAAAGTAAGATAGCAGATCACCAGAGTTCGTCGCCATCAGACCTGGAGAGCAATTATTTGCATGTTTACTTAGAAATGTAACTTTGTATTCAGTTGAGTTTAGTTTCAAGTAAGTGTGCTATTCCCCCCCCCCCGATTTTTTGTTAGTAGATAGAGTGGGGGTTATATTTAGGGGGGGACGCAGGTGGCGCTGTGGGTAAAACCTCAGCGCCTAGGGCTTGCCGATCGAAAGGTCGGCGGTTCGAATCCCTGCGGCGGGGTGCGCTCCCGTTGTTCGGTCCCAGCGCCTGCCAACCTAGCAGTTCGAAAGCACCCCTGGGTGCAAGTAGATAAATAGGGACCGCTTACTAGCGGGAAGGTAAACGGCGTTTCCGTGTGCGGCTCTGGCTCTGGCTCGGGCCAGAGCAGCGATGTCACGCTGGCCACGTGACCCGGAAGTGTCTCCGGACAGCGCTGGCCCCCGGCCACTTGAGTGAGATGGGCGCACCAACCCCAGAGTCTGGCAAGACTGGCCCGTACGGGCAGGGGTACCTTTACCTTTACCTTTACCTATATTTAGGGGGGAAGTGGGATTTTTTTGAGGAAGGAAGTGGAAGAGTAGGAAGAGAAGAAGAAAATATGAAATAGGCAGCTCCTAAGTTGGTACAAGTTTAGCTCTGTCACCAAGAGGGTAGAACTACATGCACTTTGGGCAAGTCATTGGCGGGGAGGCAGGTGCAAAGAGAGGAAACGTTTATGGGCAGCACTTCTCTCAAATAGAACAAACTCTCAAATTTCATCACAATTAAAGCTGCAGGCACAGCTCTCCAACTTCTCCAGGCTAGTGCAAGGCAAACTTTCTCCTTGCAAGGGGGAGAAGATAGGGAGGCAAAAGAGAGGGGAAACAGCTGTGGCTCCTGCATATGGATTCTCACTTCTGTTCTATGGATGGATGCTTAACATGCTTGGGAATGAGAGGGGAATTTGATCAAATAGTTGCTCTCACCTCAGAATTTTGCTAGTTGGTACCCCAAGCAATTTTTTGTCTCCATCTGTGCTGCTAACTTTGCCTCATCAGAAGCAACTTAGTTACTCTTATTCTGGCCTTTTGAACAGGTGCAGATCCGCAGTTAGGGTAAAAATGCTGCTGGACATGTGCACAAAGCAGCAATAAAAGAAAGATCATTCCAAGTCTCTCAGGGGAGACTATTGGCAGGCAAAAATCATCATGATTGACATTTTACCTTGCAGTGTTCTGCTTGCCTCCACACTGAGATAATAGCAATGGCTGTTGCTGTTCAGTATGGGAATATCCATGTAGCCTACTTACATTTCATTGTTAAATCATTTTGGCAGCATTTCCTCAACATTTGCTTCATGGAGAAATGGAAAGACAACCAAATCTACTGAATTGTTGGATAGTCAATACTAGTAAAAGACATAGGAAAAGGGCTCCTTCTTTATTTTAAAAGTTGTCTGAACGCTAGCTTATACCTTTGAAATTCTTTTTTTCCAATAGCTTGTGATACATATTTGGGCTGACACCAATAAGTTAATCACCAGTTCTAGTTGCAAACAGGTATATCTTCAAATAGCATAGAGCCGTCTAAGGGTCCATTGACAAAGAGTTGCCTGCAATTTCAGTTGTTACATTTTATCCATAATTCGTTAAAATTGGACATCTTAAGTAATTCATCAGAGCATTGTTAACATACATCACCACCAGTTTTCTAAATCTGAAATATCTAGGAGGTATAAGATATCAGTGATACTGTGGTTTGTAAATACAAACACTTACATTAGTTCTTCTGAAATCAGTGTAGATGACATATTGTTTTAGCTCCATTGGTCCAGTGAAATAGTCCAATCAGCATACATGCTGCCTCTTTTTTTCTTTGAAATGATAGCTCTCAGTAAATTTTATAGCACCTGATAAGACCATGGGAATTGCCCTTGTTTGTTGTGTCTTTGCCAGTATGGACAATGGAGGAATGTTTCCCTCTTCTGGGTTAAACCTAGAGCTGGGACAATGGGTGCAATGCACACATGCCTTGCAGCTGCTGCAGACGTGGGAGAGAGGTGTCAGATGCTGTAGTGACAGGAATGCTTTCCATACCCTGTGAGATTGAGAAGATGTTAAATAGATGGTGCTATGGGAAGAATAGGTAGCAGGTAGAGCAGAACTTTTAAACTGTGTGTTGTGACACGTCAGCATATTGGCTGTGGTGTGTCTCGTGAATGCTCTCCGTGCTCCTACCGGGGCTGGAAAGTGGTTAGTTTAACCTCCAATTTGTTAATAAAACTGATTTACTGTGTTGCAAAATTATGCATGTCTAAAAAGTGTGTCACCAACATGAAAAGTTTGGGAGTGCCTTTCCCTAATAATCTGATGCAATCACTGTTGTGCCATAGATAAGAATGCTATGTCCTGCATAATTTACTACAACAGTAGAGCTATATTTCAGTAATGGAAGCCCGTACCATACCAGGTCACTATTTCAGCTGTCAGAAGACACCAAGTGTGTGATACAAAGTCTAAAATTCATTTTCCCTTTAATGAAGCTTTAATCTGTTTTAATGGTTTAGCATGATTATGTTTCAAAGTGTTGATTGGCATTACTTGTATACAAATCCAGTGTTTCTTTTTTCTCTTTTAAATCTAATACTTTTACTAAATTTATCAGATCATTCTCACTTATGTATTCTTACAGCTGGTTCAGAAACGTGTTACATCTTAATGTTAGTGACACAATATAAAGGTGTCCTGAAATCGGCTTCCTAATCATTACAAATCCATATTTACCTTTTTTTGTTTTTTATAAACATTTCTTTTAAAAAAAACATTCTGCATTCCCCTTCCCCCAACCCATTCCCAGATATTTGGAATATGTAAACTAAAAATGCTACTGTAATGTGTGGGTTGCGCTTTTCAAGGTATGTTGAGGAAAGCTTAACAGTCAGAACAAATCTTGTGCCCAGTTAGATATACTTAAAATATCTAGTAGCCCAGGAGTTCTGATTTATATCTGTATCATAGCAGCTTTTAGCCTTGCCACATTGTCTACTAGTGAGAGCTTGAGAAAAATGAACTGGAAGATACCACTGTAAGTTTGACACTGTTAATTGAAAATTCATTTCCTGAGTAAAAATACACAGATCAACATCAAATTGTTTGACTCTCCATCAGCATTCTGCATGAGTCAGTGCAGCTTCTATTAATTATGTGGCTCAAGGAATGGATAATATATAAAATCTGATTCATAAATTATAGAACATAGGATAAGTTGAGATTCTGGATGATCTCAAATTGGAGGGCTGGTTGTTGTTGTTTTAGTGAGGTAAATCCAGGGGTCCGTAATGATTGAATAGATCCTGGAGATAGTGGGCTAGGCAACACAACTCGAGCAAATAATGAGCAAAGTTTTAGGTGGGCATTGATGGACTGTGAGTCAGTATGTGTACAAATGCATGCATTTAGAATAACATAGTTCCAAGCCATGATTGAAGTCCTGTGCTGAGATTCCTTATCCAATGAAAGGAGAAGAAATTGGTTTGACTTACGGAAATGTAGATCTGATTTAAAACAACTGAAAAGCTACATATGTCCACAACCTTTTTGAATGGTTCAATCCACCGAGTGTGTTGAAGTCTCCACACACCTTTCACACACAAAGCCAGAGAGTTGCATCATCACTGTTTTAAGCTTCTTCCAGTTTTCTGTTGTAGGAAATTCTATCCAAAATTCCACAAATTAAGAAATTTCTAGAGATTATAAGACTTCTCTTAATTTCATTCTAGTATGCACATGCCTATAAGTGAACAAAAAGGAAGTGGCCATGTTTTATGTTGTGCTGTTTTCTGTGGTGTGTTTGCCATCTTTAAATATTGAGCTTCAAGGATCTCATTTCCTAGGATTATATATGATCTGATTTGAGTCACTTTGATCTTTGATTCAATGAAAAGTCAAAGAATCTGATTACATCCTTCAGAGGTAATTGTTTAACTATTAACTATTTCCTTTTACTAGTGTCTCACTTTTTTTCTTATCAGGAGATGGATTTAATGCATATTTTTTAAAAGACAGTTTTATGTCCACTATTGGTAGTTTTGTAATCTAAACTAGTTGTATGCAAATGATCTATTGTAATTCTCAACCCTATTTATGGACAGAGAAATTGGGGATGGGAAAGGGGGAATAAGCATTTCATCATCTTTCTGGAGAGAGGAGAAATGGGATTAGGGTTGCCATTATAAATGTAGTTATATCTATTGAAACACAACCGCAACATGTTGCTAATGAATGTGATAAATATATTATAATTAGTAGTAGAATGTCATCCAGAGTTTACAATTTCCAAGTAATATCCAAATAATATATATCGGTTCATAACCAAACAGTTACTGTAAAGAGTTACTGGTGAGGAACACCATGATGCAGGCAGGATGCCTTTCAATGCCCAAGAAGTATTGTGGTGGGTGCTCCAACGTAACGAATTCAACAGCAATAAGCAAATAAGCAGTACAGTATTGGATCAACTGTTTTGAACTAGACACTTTGTCAGCTGATAATGAAATTAAAGACATTACTTACAGTGAATGACAACAAAAATAATACTGAGCAACCTGCATATTAAATAAGGAATAAGGAATACATACCAAGTAGTTTTTTTAGAATATCCATACAGGTAAATATAGTACTTGTGGATCAGAGCTCACTAATCAGTGTAGCTAACGGATACTGATACAACCTATGTAAGAACTTATAAAGCAGTAGTATAGCTTGTTTTTCTCATTAATCCCCCCACTGCTGTTGCAAGAAACTGTTGGCAGCCTGGCCACCATTTTGCATTCTTAACATTGCCTGGACCTAACACCATTCCAAGGCATTGTAAAAGGAAAAAGTGTTCACCACAAAAAATGGTGGAGAGCATTCAGATAAAATTTTCAAAGTGACATATTTTTCTGGGTGAAATCTCCAAGTTCTTTCAGAAAAAAAAGGCTTTTGAGAAATTTTGGTTCAGCTAAAATTGTTGTAATTAGGGATACAAACAAATGCATGCCAGGAGAACAAAAATAATGAGTTTTACGTGTACAGGTGTATAATGTCTGTTTACCTTCTGATTCCCCAAGCCACTCTGCCTTGGCAAAACTCGTTCTCCTGAGGACTGTAAAAATAGGTGGGTTGTCATGCTGACCACAAGACATGGCTGATGGTCTGAGTTCTGATTGCTGGACTATAATTTCTGTAGTCCTAAAAATCTGTACAAGAGCTATATTAATGAACTTTGTGACTGTTGAATACTAGTCATTTCTTTCTTTGGCACTATCCAATCACCCAGACACTGGCGTGCTCTATGCTCAGTCAAGTAGGAGGCAGGATTTCTCTGTGCAATGATTTTCTTTCCACCTTCACTTTTATAGTGCTATGGTACCTGTCTTTCAGAAATTGGGTTTTCCTCCACCTTTTCCACCACTGCTGCAGTGGCCAGGACTAAAGAGACCTAGTTTAGCTACCTTTAGTTTTTTAAGTTCCTTACTTTGGGGGCAGGGGAGCGTTTACTAGAGAATGATGGATGGTGTTCCTCATAGAGATGGCACTGCCTGCTGGAAGGAACAGGCAGGTTCACTGAAGCCTTTTGCCTCCTCTCCAGTGGGAGGAGTGATCCCTCACACCAGACTGACTTTTCCTGCCTGCAGTTGGTGATGATTGAGTCTCCTTACTCTCTGTTGAGTACTTGCCTTTTCTTGGTCTGGTGCTTTTCCTATTATATCTTTTTGAATTGGTGATGTTTTTGTTTTTATTTTTACTTTGCTTCCTCCTCTCCCCCTTTGGTGCTACTACAGTTGGTTGTTTGTTTACTTCCCTTTTGTTGCCCCAAATTGTGGGCGGTTTGTTTAGGAATAAGCAGCCACAGAACTAAAATAGAAAATGAAAGTAACCACCAGAACAGGTGAAGTCTTAGCTTAACCCCGTGCGCGGGGGCGGGGGAGGAGGGAATCAAATCCTATCATTTCCCACGGATACATTTGGAAATAAGCATTGCCTAGCAGTTCTTGCATTGGCAGGCAGCAGAGCTCAGGGCTCCCCCTGGTGGATGTCAGGAATTTTGTAAAAGCTCATTGCTAACCACAAATCTTTTAGACAGAATACAGTGGTACCTCAGGTTACAGATGTAATTCAGAATCATATTTATTCCTCAAAGAATATTTATTTATTTAATGAATGTTGATGAAATTTAATTATTTCCTGTTCTTGCTGGTATAGTTGGTTCTATCTTGCTGTAGGTGGTTCAGACATAATTTAGTGTGACTGTTTTGTTTTTAAATCTCAGTAGCTTTCCCTAATTCATTTTAAGTTATATTGTTTTCTACAGCAGTCCAGTTATGTGGCATAGTCAATGAACATACAAAAATGCATATGTTTCATTTCCTTGACATATTCACTAAAATGAAGATTTTTAATTTATTCTTTCTTTGATTTGCAGATAAGCCTTTGAAGAAACGAAAACAAGATTCCTATCCACAGGAGGCTGGAGGTGCTACTGGAGGAAATAAACCAGCTTCTCAGGAGACAGGTTCTGCAGGAAATGGGTCGAGGCCAGCCTTGATGGTTAGTATTGATCTACAACAAGCAGGACGAGCGGACTCTCAGGCAACTGCTACTCAGGACTCTGACATCATCAAAAAGCCTGAAGAGATAAAGCAGTGTAACGATGGTTCTGTTTTTGTTCCTCAAGAGGATGTTATTGGAGTACTTAAACTAAAATCTGAAAACCACCCTGACATCCCTAGGAAAAAGTCAGATTCCGAAGGTGTAAAGGTGGAAATACAACACACTGAAAACAAACAAGCAGAAGTGCAGCAAAATGAGAGTAAACGGATAGAAACTAAACACACTGAAAGCAAGCAGGCAGAAATTAAACATGAGAGCAAACATGAGAGTAAACAGGTGGATGTGAAACCAAACGAGAGCAAGCAGAATAATGGCAAACAGGAAATAAGGCAACGACCTGAGACTCCAAAACAGAAAAATGAAGTGAGGCCAGATACTCCAAAACAGAAAAATGAAGGCAGGCCAGAAACCCCAAAGCAGAAGAATGAAGGCAGGCCAGAAACCCCCAAACACAGACATGAAAACAGGCGGGATTCTGGTAAATCATCTTCAGAAAAGAAGCCTGATATATCTAAATATAAAATGGACATGAAATCTGATCCTTCCAGAGTGAAATCTGAAAGGCCTGATGCATTAAAACAGAGGACAGATGGACGTTCAGTTTCTGACTCTCTAAGACGGGATCATGATAACCTTAAACAAAAATCTGAGGACAGGGGTGAATCAGAAAGACACAGAGGAGATTCATCCAAGCTGAGAAGACCTGAGTATTTGAGGTCTTCGAGTAAGGGCGAGCATGACTCTAAATATATCATTAAATCTGATAACACAAAACCTGAAAAACTAGACAGAAAACACAGGCATGAGTCTGGTGAGTCCCGGGATAGGCTGTCATCTGGGGATCAGAGACCAAGACCTGACAGCCCTCGTATTAAACAAGAAAGTAAAAGTGATATTGGTAAATTAAGGCCAGATAGACCGGGTTTTAAATCACACAACAGTAAAGATGAACGAAGGACAGATGGTAATAAGAGCAAAATGGATAGTAACAAAGCACACACAGACAATAAAGCGGAATTTCCCAGTTATTTGTTGGGGGGAAGATCAGGGGCTTTGAAACACTTTATCATTCCAAAAATCAAACGTGATAAAGATGGTAATGTCATGCACGAAGCAAGGAAATCAGAAATTAAGGGTGAACCGAAGGACAAAGTTGAGAAGATTGGGCTTGTGGAGGATCTAAATAAAGGAGCTAAACCAGTTGTTGTTCTGCAGAAGCTTTCTTTGGATGATGTACAAAAAATTATTAAGGATAGAGAAGACAAATCTAGAAGCTCTTGTTTTAAACCTAACAAGAACAAGTCATCCAGATCAAACAAAGGTAAGTTTTCAAGTTTTTATCCATTATGTCTAGTATCATGGTGTGTTTTATTCTAAATTTTAATTTTGGTAGAGAGGGTTTTTCTTGTTGTTGCTCCTGTTGCTGTTGTTCCGAACCATGACTTTCCTAAATCAGTTTGTGTAAACATATTAGGGATTGTTTTGTATTATATTGTACTTACATAGCTTGATTATCCAAAAAGGTTGTTTAACAAAGATAAAAGTATTGTAGGTGTTGATTTTCTACCCCACAGGAAAAGTACATGTTTTTATTTCAGCCTAGCTGTGGAATCGAGTTTATTATATATTTACTTGGGCGTTATTTCTTAGGGTTCCTAGCTTTCATCTTTGGTGGTAACCTGCTGCATTTTTCAGAAAAATAGTAAAATACAATACTATGTTTTATCCAGCTAAGTAAAACCAATGTGGACTTTTAATGGGTCTAAATTAGTCATGTCTTTTAATTTCAGTGGGTCTACACTGAGTATGACCAATATTAGCTTGGTATAATGAAACAAACATGGCTCTAACAATTCCAGGTGTAGGCTTGTCCTAAAGTTGGAATTTCACAGAAGTCACCAATCTGCCTAGATTTCGGGAAATAATGATTACATAATCATTTCCCTGTTTAATACTTTATCAACAAAGTATATTTGGATCAAAACAGATAAAAGAAAACAAAGAGAGAGAAAAATCATGATTTAGTAGGTTTGTGAAAATAAAATGGTATTTGGTGCTGAGAAGGCATTGCAGTAAGTGCCAGCTTGAATTCTTTGAGGAGAAAGTATGCCACTATCAAGAAGATTCTTTCACTTGTAGCCACCTGCTGAATGAAGCTCAGTTGACAGAAGCACACAAAGAAGAGCCTCAGATGAAGATTTAGTGCTAACTGTTTAATTCTGCATATCAACCTAAAAAGTGGAACTTAATTTGTTTGTGTAGATATTGTACAGTATAAGCAGATGATCAGCCATGTACACCTAGTTAACCATGTTCAGCTTGTTTTGCCTTTCTGTTCTTGTCCAGGTTGTAGCTAATTTACTCATTTCTACACATGGTAGTCCTTTCTCAGTTATTAGTATCCTTTCCTTTAAAGGTTTTTGCTCAACATGATACTATTATATTGCACACACATGTGTAACTATAATTAATGCAAATTTCATATATATATGGCATCAATGTATTATATGTCTTTATTTCTGTAAACGTTAGCTGAATGTAGAAGAGTGGCTAGCTTTCTATCTATGTTTGGTTGCAAAATATTGATCTATACTTAAACAGAGCAATTACTGTATGGTCACTGATGCTGGAACTACAACTCCCATTTTAGCATTAAAAGAATTGGCTACATTCACATGTCCATGGTAAGCTATGTTCCTCAGCACAAGGAGGGAGGAGCAGAGTAGGTATAATGGGCTTGTGCATGGTACACCATGGTTTCTGGCTCACTGTGATATGTGAATGTTGTCATTATTGTCCTCATTTAAGGCCTACAGTTGGGATTATTTATTTATTTCATTGTCACTTCGAAAAATGAACTGTTTCCTTTCACAGATGTGCCTGAGACAATAGTAACTAAGCTGTAAAACAAGCATACTTCGATAGTGTAAAACTGGTTTATTTAAATACTTCTTGATCTATAAATAATATCTGGGTCAGAGACTATAATTTGAGCACATGAACGGATTTCATGACAGATGTGTTAAACATTTTAGATAACTCAACAATCTAGAGGGTGGAAGTATGCATCAGGTGGTCAAAGTGGGAGAAGAGGTGTCCGTGAGTTTTATCTCAACCTCAGTCATTTGTTCTGTTAGAGAAGGGTAATGCCTCATTTCTCATAACTGGAGAAAGATCCTTGTTTTCACAGTGGTTATGTTGCAACTCACTGTGGATAAATAGTACAGGAGAGGAGCAGAGACTAGAGAGGATGATCTGATTTAGCATGCTTACTTTGCTTGTATTCAGTAAACAAAGTTAAAAACTTTGAAACTGCCAAGCTTACCTTATGCCTTCTTTGCATTTGACATTCTTTCATTGCTCTTAATGAACATATGAAATAGAAAATTTTCCAACGCTTTTTTTTCTGGAGGAAATTTTTCATTTCCCACATCATTCGAAGGTGACTCCCAGAAAGTTTTTATGGGGGTGGGGAGGCTCACCAAAAGTTGGAGAGAGGCACCTTTTGTGAGCAAAAACTTGTGGGAGGCACCATCACCCAGTGTTCAGCAGTTACTGTCAGCTGCTTGCAATATAGCTCACTGTGTTAAGGCTTTGCTGAGGGCAGGAGGGGGCATGTCCTTGAACTGAACCATAGTATTGATGAATTTGCCACTTGTTTGTACAGTATGCTTGTTATAAATGATGCCAGCGTATCTAAAGATGCACATAAAATTGCTCTGCTATAAGTTGGGAATATCCATTTTGTCAACATAACTAGCTTTTCAAAGTTGCCTTCTTCTGATTACATGCACAGTCTGCTTATATATGCAAATATGAAATGGGTAATGAATGGGTGCAAATAAAACATTGTGTATTGTGCTTATGAAGAGTCATGCTGAAGTAGGCTGCTTCTGAGAGGGAGATGATCTTTTAAAGTTTTATTTTTTGCAAACAAGAGCTGTTGATTGATTTGATATTTTAATTAACAATTTGTACTTTAAAGTTTGAATTAGGTCTTTTTGCTGATAATGCTGTGTGTTGCTAGTTGCTATAACTTTTTAACTTTTAGAAACTATATTGTGATACCGTGTGAAAGGACAGGTGAAAGTGCTAATCAATACATGCAGATATTAATTTGTTTAGAACCTTATTCACTCACAGTGTACTCTTCATTGATAGGTAGCATAGATCAGTCAGTGTTAAAGGAATTACCTCCAGAACTCCTAGCAGAAATTGAATCTACCATGCCTCTCTGTGAACGAGTGAAAATGAACAAACGTAAGCGTAGCACAGTAAATGAAAAACCAAAATACGCTGAAATCAGTTCTGATGATGACAATGACAGTGAAGTGGCTTTTGAAAGTAAGTAGAGTGGTGATTTCTCATTTTGATAATGGTGATATATTGTGTTAAAAATGGTTTGTGGTGTCTTCCTAATCAGTCCTGCCAGATGAGCAAGGATGAGGCCAGGGTAGTTCACATGGGGGGGGTACCAAGTAGGTCTACACACTCCCAGCATTCTGTGGTCTTCATTGAGTAACACAGTGGCTGAAGTAAATCACTTCCTGATTCAGCATAGTAAGGAAACAGCTATGTAACCTGCAGTCTCACATTTTGAGTACCTTAGATAAAAGCAAATAGGAGATGAGACAGAATTTAGCCACTGGCTCTCCTTCACAAGTCTGGATGGTTTTCTTGTGTAGGGTACTGTAGACATATTGAGGAAACTATAGTAGGCTGTGTTGAGGTATGCTGGTGTAGTATGGCAACTCTTGGGGAGATAACTTAGACAAGGCATAGGCAAACTCAGCCCTCCAGATGTTTTGGGACTACAATTCCCATCATCCCTGACCACTGGTCCTGTTAGCTTGGGATGATGAGAGTTGTAGTCCCAAAACATCTGGAGAGCTGAGTTTGCCTATGTCTGACTTAGACAAAGGTCACTTAATAGGAACTCACTACAATACAGAGATAAACGCGTCATGGAAATCATACATGGCTCTTTTTCTTTAAACAGTAAACAAATTTATTTTGAGAACTCATCTGTGGTGCTTCAGGAAATTGTGTTTTATAGAAAAATTAATCACCTTTAATGAACTAGTTGGGCTGAAAAAGATGGCTTACTATGTTTTCCTTCCCTTCCTAGAAACTGAGCAAAAAGTGAACAAAATGTAAAGAAACACCAGAAGAAAGGTTTTATGGTTCAGTGGAAGGGTTTGAAAAATTTTGGAGTGGAAAATAGCATGCACATGCCTACTTCTGGGTTCCTATCCTACTACTTTCATGGTGCTACAGATACGCTTTATTTACAAGAAGATAAAATGAATAGGTCCCTAAACAAAGTGTTTAGGAATTTAATTGTATTTCCAAAACAAAATTAAAAGAATTGGGGGGAAATGGAAAATAATAATACAGATAATGGTGTCCTTGGTCTTGAAATGAAAATCAAAGTTTTAGCTAAAAAGTATACCTGAAGCTAGAGATACACAGTTTTATCCAGTCAAGGAACACTAATTTCAACCAATAGGCAATTTATAAAAAGTAAGAGGGAGAAAAGGCATAGGAGAGAAATTCAAACTTACATTTTGAAACTTTTCTGGAACATACTAATTTTCTTATTAAGGGAGAGGCAAAAGAAGAAAGGTTGCAGAGGTTTGATGGAATAAGAGACATTAGGTTTATCAAGAAGAGGGTCAGATTAATGTAGAGTCCAGGCAGGAACATCAATATATATATTTTTAAGGGGCTCCCGCCAACTTTTGAGAGCCTGAAAAGTGAGAATCAGACATATAAACTGAACACCTGATGAGATTTGGAGCCAGGGATGAAAACGGTAAAGAAGAGAGAACATGTTTGTTTCAGTGAGCAAGAGAAATAATGTAAGTAAAGGAATTCTGGAACAGCATCAAGGTTTCAAAGAAGTGGCTGGCACACAAGTCAGTTCTGCATGCACATCTGGGATGTTGCTGCTTAATTTAAAAAAAAAAACTACCACTAGCACTAACTCAAACAAACAAACAAACAAACAAACAAACAAACAAACAAAAACAACCCACACTTCAGCCTATATATTTAGCTGTGGGAATTTCTGAAGTGAAAACAGCAAATGAAAGTCAGACATCAACCATAATAATAGTTTATACAGATCTTGACCCAAAAATCGAAGGTGAGAGATGAAGCCCAGGTAAGCACAGCAATACGTTAGACAAGAAATAAAAGGTTGAAAAAGCTTTTGGGAGCAGAAACAGGAAAGGATGGGCTTCCGTGTTTCTGTATATTGAATACTGTGCTTGAAAACTTTCAGTAGAATTTAGCAACTTGAGCTTTATTGGTTTGTCCTCCATGATTACTACTGCACCAAGAAAGAAGTGAAAACATGCTTGTGAATTGCTCCTAGCTGGAAGATAAGTTGAGTTTCTTTAAACTGGACATTGCATTCATAACAGTGTGTTAATTTCTAGCTTCTCGGAAAAGGCATAAAAAGGATAGAGAGGATGATAAAGCTTGGCAATATGAAGAACATGACAGACGAGCTTCTGGAGAACATAAAAGGAGTAGCCACTATCATGAAGGAAGGAGGAGCTCTGGTAGCAGTCGATATCGCAATCGTAGTCCAGAAGACTCAGATGTAGATGATTATTCTCCCCCTCCTAGCCTCAGTGAGGGTAATTATCACACCACTGTTAAACTCATATTAGTGATAACTTTTTTCTAAGGCTTAATTTTTAAAAAAAGTATTCCTAAAAACCTGACTTATTGACAGATAGTTTTAAAGTTGTATTGGTCATATTGAATGTCATGATAAACCATACTTTATAGTGACAGGAAGAAGCCTAGTCTCCCCTGGCTTGTATTCCCCTCTACTTCAGTATGTCCCCAAGAAGGAGTGTGGAAGTTTTTGAGATTGATTAAATGTGACATCTACCTGAACCTAAGAATTACTGCATTCACACGATGAAATCTTGGCTTAATAAGCCACAATAATACATGAGCTGCATGTACTTACACATAGCCCCCGCATCACTTCTCCTTTTATGTAGGCAACCAAACAAACCAGGAAGCTGCAATTGCCCATAGCTTTCCATTCATGTGAACCAGGAACTATGGTTAATGACTTTGAAAAAAGTCAGGATTTGGAAGTCAAACATGGTTTGAATTTGGATTGTGATCCTGGCTTGCTTGGAAGCTGTTAACCTTGGCTGTGAAGCTAGTTTATTTCAACAACCCATAATTAAGATTAATTTCAGTTTAGGGTTTGGACATAATGCTAAGCTTCAGGTAACTGAAAGCGGAAGCAAAAGTTTCCTGTCTCCTCTCACAGCCATGCAGCAGGAGGAGAGGAGAGCATATGAGCCAGGGAGGAGGCTGGGCTCATTCCCATCTCCATAAACCATGATTATAGTGATGTCTGAACACAATCTTTGTATTACCATATAAGAAAGCATTTGTGGAAATGTTCCATTTTGTATTTTAAGTGGCTAGAAAAATGAAGAAAAGAGAGAAACAAAAGAAGAGGAAAGCTTATGAACCAAAGCTAACACCAGAAGGTAAGGTTGCTGCCGCCGTTGTTTCCTACCTTTAATGTCTTTGCCATTGTTAGTTGCCATTAATTGATCATGGCTCAAATATACTGTACTTCATATTTTTATTAGAAATGATGGATTCGTCTACCTTCAAGAGGTTCAGCGCTTCAGTAGAAAATATTTTGGACAATTTGGAAGACATGGATTATACTGCGTTTGGTAAATAACCCTTTTCCTATCAAATGATACATAGATTGCTATATATATATATATATATATATATATATATATATATATATATATATATATATATCTCAGCCTTTTTGACTGACATCTTTAGTGGACTTGAACACTATTTTCCTAAAACTCCCTCTCCCCATGGCACTAAAATTCCTGTTTAGACAGGATGGAATGATTATGTTGCTTAGACTTTTGTTCTGAAATTCAGGGGGGGGGGGGGTTATCCAACTTTTGCCAGGGATCTCTAACTGCTGTACTTGCAGATACTGGCTATATTTATACATCCTTTACACCTTAATTGTTTTATGCAATTGAGCAGTGTACTGGTGGAGTCACCACTTCGCTCCTCCTGCTTTCTTGGCTGCACCAGAGCAGCTTGTTGTGTCATCTAGACTCAGACTTGTGGCTTGCTTCTCACTAAATAAACCATGAATAGTAGCTAAGTCATCTTCTGTGTACCACTTGTGTTTTGTTGGGGGGAAACAAAATGTGAGCCAAGGTTTGCTTGACAACATGCCAATGCTTATGATTTGTTTCCAGCATTCAAGTCACACAGAAGGATCAAAGCCAAGACTTTTGAGTGGCATGCAGAAGCACACTGCTCATTCATATTAAACCATGGAATGGCATAAAGGGGTCCACCTGGATCATGAACCTTAGATTATGGTCTTGTTAGCCTGCTTGATAATTTAACACTGCTCAAAATAGCTTCAGTTTCTGTCATCACAAAAATTTAAAGTTCATAACTTCTCAATTCTTCTGCAGTGTTTCAGTGGACCAATTGAATGGAGCTAATTTATGGAGCAGTTTGAGAAACTTTGAACTAGGTTTTGAGAGACAGTCTTCTAGCCTATACTTCTGTAGTCGAGAGGGATGGAGAAATTAGTTGGGCTCACATTCTTCATAAACTGTTACGCATTTCTGCAACAAAAATATGCTTATAAAAAGCATATATTTGGGGAAAGTGTACACAAAAATGCATATATTAGGCAAAATTGCATACAGCTATAACTTTTGAGATATTGCTGTCTATCTTTAAAATCGTTCTGTCATGCTGCTGCATTGAAAAGAAAAATGAAATCTTGCAATTTCTTCTTCTTTAGGTGACGATGATGAAATTCCTCAGGAGTTTTTATTGGGAAAGCATCAACTTAGTGAATTGGGCAGTGAATCTGCTAAAATTAAGGCAATGGGCATTATGGACAGGGTAAGTTATTGCTGCCTTAAAAATGAAGAGTGCAGCAGATTTTTGTTCACAGAGGGATTCTTCAACAAATATTTTTCATCTGGAAGAGATGTTATCTGAGAGGTCTTTTAATCTCCAGGGCATTTGGGACAAAACGTAAAAGACAAGTGTCTGCTGTCAGTTAAATACAGAGAGATTTGTTATTTGTTTTGGTAACTCACAACTTATTCAGCTTTATGCTCTTGGCAAATTAAGAAATTAAAATAAATTTTAAAAATGGAAAAATGGGGTGAGCATCCCGGAAAAACCTGTTTGGGAAGACTACCCACTCAAGAACCCCATGGGTTTTGATGATACATTATTCTGGCTTTAGGCGCTATCTGGACCGTAATCCCAATGTAACTTGAGAGTTGCCTGCAGTCTAGTCCGAGCTCTGTCTGGGCACTAGGAGACAGTCCCTGCCCTCCAAATCCTAACCTTGAGCTGAACTACTTCCAATTTTATTTGGAGCCATTACTTTTTTAATTGGCAAGTGAAAGGAAGGATACACAATTTGAGGATGAAAGACACTACTCTGTTTATAAGTCCAAATGGTGGACATAGAGATTATCATATCCATGAAGGATAATTGGTAGATAAAATGTTCTGTTTTTAGCTTTCAACAGAAAAAACAGTGAAAGTCCTGAACATATTGGAGAAGAATATTCAAGATGGTTCAAAGCTTTCTACTCTTCTCAACCATGTAAGTTGCTAAATGATGCTAGTATCATTGTATTTATTTTATACATTAATTGAGAGGCTAGAAATAGCCTCTCCAGCTCTCCTTCTGAACTGGAGACTGTACTTGAGGAATCCTAATAAGGCTGGTTCAGATGGCATGGAGTATACTGTGACATTGTTACCAACCTCAGCTGAGAATGTCACATAGAGAAAATAGTATCTAATCTAAGTAGGAAGTCATTTTTACAGAGAGCCTCTTTAAATTGAAATAGAGGTTCCACTAGTCTAGGTATGCACAACTCAAATAACCACAAAGGATTTGTTTATATTTTATCAACAGGACATCACTGATACATTAACTGAAGACAAGCATCATGTTATAATTTTAACTAACCAGTGTTCTCTTTAGCTAATTTTTTGACCTTTCATTTCTCCATGTCCCATACTGCTGTTTATTATCTCTCTCCAAGTAGAGACTTTTCTCTTTCCTTATACCACCATAGACCTGCATTCTCCTCTCTAGCCTCCCCACTTTCTGCTCCCATTTCCAAATACCTTTGTATCCCATTTGTTACCTTTCTGTTCTCCCTGCAGTCTATATACTTTTCTGTATTCCCTCTGTATTCCCTCTCTTCCCATTACCTAGGCTTCTGTGCATCCCATTTCGTTACATTTTTCTGCCTCACATCTGTTTCCTTCCCTCTCTCCCCCCCCCCTCGCCCCGTTCCATTTCCTTCTCCCTGACCTCTTCTACTCTTCCTTCTTAATGTTGGTGGCTGCAGTGCAAAAGGCTTTTGCTCACTTAGTAATGCACATACTGAGGGAATCACAGATGCTAACCAAGGCTATTTGTATTTACTCTAGCAGAAGACTGTGGCTACCTTTCTTGAATTTGACACTGAAAGTATAAAGTCTAAAGATGCATCTGTGGAAAACAGGAATTCTGGAACTCTCAAGCCTAGAGTTGGCACATGCCTGCCCTCTAGTGTCCAATTTTTATTTTGAAATGTAAACTCACCTGAAGGCTTGGGATGGACAATTTACATACATGCATATTGCTCTAATTTCTCAATCAGTGATATGTCTGCATGTTTTTTGTTCTCAAAGGCTGTTTTCCATTATTGTAACTGACTTCTTAACTGACTTCTGTGTCAAGATCTACATTCTATTTTTTCTCTTTCTGTTGGTTTGCCTAGAGCAGGGGTAGTCAACCTTTTTATACCTGCTGGCCACTAATGCATCTTTCTTGATGGTAAAATTTCCTTACCACCCACCAGTTCTCAATGGAAGGAGGATTCAGCTTGTACCGTAGAACCTCCTACTGCCCACCTAGAATCCTGAAACGCCCACTTGTGGGCGTTAGAGACCATGTTGACAACCCCTGGCCTAAAGGAATACTGTAGCAAAGTGCTGTGACCTCTATATAATGCTTTATCCACATCATGCTAGATTCCACAGAATTAGACTTTAGAGTGACTTGTTTACCTTCCACTTTGAGAGGGAGGTAATGCTCTTACTTCCCTGTTACTGGAAATAGCTGAATGCACTTGCATTGGAAATTCAGATTCCTTAGTTGGAACAGGAGCTCTTCCAGAGTGACTTTTCTCTGTTTTTGTGTTGATCCTTCCTTCCTGACATGGTTTCCTACTTGGTTAACAGAAGATGGAAAAAAGTAGAATTTTTTTTATCAGAAATGATGTTCTATAAGAGTTTATCTCAATGGATGAAGAAATACTGAGTAAGGCTCCAATACTGCCATGAATAGTGTGAGCCTCACTCACTGTTGTCATTCTGCAGGGTCATTTTGGGTGAGGCTTACTAACCAGAAAAAAGCCCTGGCTGATTAGACGCAAGAGCACAGCTGGTGAAAAAGTTGGCAACTGTACTTCAGGAAGGGTTTTTCTGAGATTGTAGCATTGTGCAATATAGCACAGAGATTCCTGGTTTGTATTTGGCTTTTGGGAGGTTTTAAAATATAAGTAATCACTAAACTTTTTCATATTGATATATTAACTATTTCTGCGTAAACTTTGCTCACATTTATTGTCTCTGATTGCTTTTAAAAAATGTTTTCTTTTAAACTTAGCACTCTGAATTTTTCTGCAGAATAACGACACTGAAGATGAGGAAAGATTATGGAGAGACTTGATCATGGAGAGAGTCACAAAATCTGCAGATGCCTGTCTTACAGCTATCAACATTATGACATCACCCAACATGCCCAAAGCTGTATATATTGAAGATGTAATAGAAAGAGTTATTCAATACACTAAATTTCACTTACAGAACACACTTTATCCTCAGTATGATCCTGTTTACCGATTGGACCCTCATGGTGGTTAGTATAACAGATATATTTCTTGCTTTTTGAAATCATGCTATTGTAGACAATATACAGGAAGATCCAAAATCATCATCCCTTCCTCCTCCTCCTCCTCCTCCTCTTCCTCCTCCTCCTCCTCCTTTAGACCCCATCTGGCTGGGTTTCCCCAACCACTCTAATGTAAAGTATGCATTTTTCAGCTTTACTTAGATATATTTTGTTTAAAGTATTGATATCCCGCCTTTCTGTTCCACCACTGGTGTGCCCAGAGTGTCTGCCAACAACAAATTTAAAAATATAGAGAGAGATCTGTGAGGGCTAGAGAGGGTAAAATAAATTAATACTGCCAAGTATATGTGATGTAATGGAAGAAAGGGAACTCTTGATATTCTGGTCCCAGATTGCTTGGGAGTTTTAAAGGTCACTATCAATACCTTGAATTGAGACTGGCAACAAGTGAAGCTCAGACAAGTGTAAAACAATTTGATTGACTACCTGGCAGCTCATTTTGGAGCAATTGAAAGGACAGCCCCATAAGAACATATGAATGGCCTTGCTGGAACAGACCAGTGGTTCATCTCGTCCAGCATCATGTGCTCAAAGTTACCAATCAGATGCCCATGGGAAGCCCTCAAGCAGAATCTGAACACAATACCACCATCTCCTCCTGTGGTTTCCAGCAACTGGTATTGAGAAGCCTATTGCTTCCAACTGTGTGGACATTGCAGCTAGCAGACATTGATAGCTGCTAGCTGATCTAGTGATGTATAGCTGTTGAGAGACCCATGCAAAGCACATCACAGCGGTCTATTTTCTTTTTCATTATGCTCTTCTTGTATTTTTCAAAATACTGGCTTGTGCTTTAGAGGGTTCCCATTGGTAGCTGTGCCAACTGCAACTTAAAGTATAAGTTGCATTTTCCCTGAAAATTTTGACTATGGGAAAATCCTGTCGGGATTTGAACAGTCTGAAATTATTTGGTGTCCTGTCATAATTGATTTGAGTAAATTTAATTTGCATACTTAATTGTGTAAAAGCTTCATTAAGTGTTCCCTTCAAAAGGTCTCTCTCCTCTCATACATACAATACATGCAATCAACTTGATTTATTATAGTCAACTTGGTTAACTATACAGTGGTACCTCTGGTTACGAACTTAATTTGTTCCGAATGTCCGTTCTTAACCTGAAACTGTTCTTAACCTGACGTACCACTTTAGCTAATGGGGCCTCCCGCTGCCGATGCACAATTTCTGTTCTCATCCTAGGGCAAAGTTCTTAACCCAAGGTACTACTTCTGGGTTAGCGGAGTTTGTAACCCAAATTTTTTATAACCCAAGGTGTTTGTAACCCGAGGTACCACTGTATTTCATCTTAGGAGATAAGAGAAATATATGAGCTTGGTGAGGAGCAGCTTTATATCTAATATGGTTGCATTATGCTAAATTTCTAAAAAATGTGTCTTGTTTTAAAATTTACTAGGTGGTGTGTTAAGCTCAAAAGCAAAGCGTGCCAAGTGTTCTACCCATAAGCAAAGAGTAATTGTGATGTTATACAACAAAATTTGTGATATTGTTAGCAGTTTGGCTGAACTATTGGAGATACAGCTTCTTACTGACACCACTATTCTTCAGGTAAGTTTGATCCATTTTATCCAGATTTCTCTTCCCCTTCTGCACACACACACAGGTCTAAAGTTCTTCTCCAGTGGATTTTTTTTTTCTTTTACAAGCAGTAATGATGAAACTTCTTAAATTTAAGCTACTAGATTTTAAAAATTGTTTTATAAGGCAACTTGGACAGTCAGTTATGAATATATATGATATGGAAAATATATGAATCTTTGAAGAACAATGACTACAAAATACCCAAGGAAAACAAATGTGTTTTTCTGTCTTAAATCTGAGGTGCTTTTCATCCCTGTTGTATGCTACTGCAACTAGTATGGGAACTGGAGAACACAATTAAAAAGATGATGATCAGAGGTCTTTTTCTGTTGAAAAGATATTATTTTCGTTTATCAAGTATTATGAGAATTTATGTATATATTTCCTTTTCTGTTAATAGGTTTCTTCAATGGGGATAACACCTTTTTTTGTAGAAAATGTCAGTGAACTTCAGTTATGCGCCATCAAACTTGTCACTGCAGTAAGCACACCTTTTAACCAATATTTAATTGTAAAGAAATGAATGACTTCTGGTATTGTTGTTGGTTTTTTAAGGAACTTTTGTGGGGGGGTGACATTCATGAATTACTTAATCTGGTCCTGATCATGCCCTCACTTCTAACTTTGCCTGGCAACAGGTTCTTTTCCCCACTGAACTACTTCCCACTAAGCTTTGCCTCATAACCCAGATTGCAGCTGGTTTGTGAGAAAAGTATAACAACGCCACTGATCTTTCACACCATTATTTACCTTAATTGTTAGAAGGAAGGATATGCTGGCAGGAGCACTGCCGATCAAACAAATCTATTGCTTTGATAGTAGGAAAGGGTTAAGGAATTATGTTACTGAGACCATGTCTGATGTGTCTATGATGGGATACTAACTTGATTTGGGGCATGCTGAGAGCAGCTGAAAACCTACAAGGAGATATCCCTGAGAGAGAAATCTCATTGCTATAGCAAATGCAGATTGGTCTGATTTTTAATTTCTTTTGAAGCAGTGTAGATTAGGACAGCAGCTTTAAAGCAGCTACTGTATTTTTCCATGTATAACACGCCCCCATGTATAAGACGACCTCTATTTTGGGGGACTCCAATGTAAGAAAATGGGAGGGATTGCCTAGGGTTGCTGAGCTTTTTTGGGGGGAGTGCCAAAAATCACTAACTCGACTGACAAATGCTACAAATCGCAAGTGTCGCCAAAGCCACAAAGCGTCTGTTCGCTTGCCGACAGAAGCCGGCATTCGCACGCCCAATTGCCGCAGCGACAGCCAATCCACAGCAGCCCTTGCCGCAGCCACCAGTCACCCACCAAATCGCCGCTGACAAGCTCCTGCTCGTGGCTGCAACCAATAGCCCATCTCCCCTCTGCACTATGCATGTATAAGACGACCCCAGATTTTTAACATTATTTTAGAGTAAAAAAACCTTGTCTTATTCACGAAAAAGTACGGTAATTTGTCCTGCCTGATGGCTCAGTGTGTGAACAACTTGGTGAGCCTCACTAGGTTTGAAAGTTTACTTAGAAAACAATTTGAGTTGGTATTTTCAACTCTCTTAAACTGATGTTAGTAGTACCTTTTCCAAAATAATTTTAAACCATTTAATACATTTACATTAATACCACTTTTCTGGATTCATACCTCTTGGCTATAGATATTGATTGGTAATAGGAAAATAACTTTATGTTTTAATAAGTGTGTATGTGTGTTTGTAAAACAGTTTGTATTTTGGACAGCAAAATAAACAGGAAATAAAATACATATAATAACCATAATGAATTTTTTTCAGGTCTTCTCAAGATATGAAAAGCATAGGCAGTTGATATTAGAAGAAATTTTCACTTCACTTGCAAGGTTACCAACCAGCAAAAGAAGTCTGAGGAACTTCAGGTACTGTACAGTGCTAATTTCTCTCTCCCTTTCCTCCCATCTTTTGAAGAAGTCTGGGTTTTTAAAAGACATTTTATTGTTAACTGCCTGCTTCAAGGGACATGCTAAGCCAAACTATGTATGCTTAATTGCAGGGTTGGGATTTGAATCTAAGGTGCAATTTCAGATTTTGCATACAATGTTTGTGGCTGTTGGGAGAGCAGAAAATACATCAAATGTCAGATGAGGGAAAACTCTTACCATCCCCTTCTTTTTGCTTGAAACTTTTCAATTTTGTTTTAATATGGCTTAACTGAATATTGGTTAACGAAATGCCAGTGAGGTTTAGTGGACTAAGACTAGACAAGCATCTATTCCAATCCCCACTCCACCATGGAATTCCCTGGGTGACCTGCTCCAGCTACTATTACAGCCCAACCTAAATCACAGATTTGATGAGATGACAAAAGAGGGGTGGGGCATAGCATAGGATCAAGCCATGCAAAGCATGCCACTCTGAATGCTATAAAGGAAGGGTGGGATAACATTGAAGGAAGGAGATGTATGAGTGTGAGGCAGCAATGCTTAAATCAGGCATGGGGAAAGTTTGGCCTGCAGACCAAATTAGACCCAGCAGGTCTTGTTTGGCCTACAAGGCTGTTTTCCCCATGCCATACACCTCCTGTCAATCTGTATCTACACCCAGTATTAGGTTTAGGACAGGTAAAGACATTACTGCACATGAACAACCAAAAGCCTTGAAGTGCACTCCCAATTGTTCCATAGCACTTGGGAGCTGCCGATCCCTTCTGAAGTTGTGGGTTGCTGTCGTAACTCATGGGTGGTGACTGCAGTCTCCACTGGGGTTCCTGATCCAAAGCTTTCACATGCAGTTGATGCATGCTGAAAGTGGGACTTGAATTCAGCATCAACTCCAAGTCTTGCTTTTGTCAGGGGTCTTCCTCTACATCCTTGCTTGTAGTCAAGCTGGGCTGTAGAGGAAAAAAGTTCCCATCCCTGGCTTAAATCATGTAGCTGCAAAGTAAAGTGATACACTTCTGTTGGATCAACTTTTGTTCCAGAAATTTACTGCTCTTTGGGGGAAGCTTATTGCTTAGTTTGAATGCGAAACCACATCTCTATTGTGGGAATAAGATTTGAGATCATTGTAATAATTGAAGCCATTGGAAAAAAATGCCAAGGGTTTTAGTGTTTTCCACTGGGTTCATTTTTAACATTAGTAAAATAGGTTTGTGTTTTTCAACAGACTGAACAGCAGCGACACTGATGGTGAACCTATGTATATTCAAATGGTGACCGCACTGGTGCTACAACTAATTCAGTGTGTTGTGCATCTACCATCAGGCGAGAAGGACTCTAATTCTGAAGAGGAGTCAAATAAGAAGGTGAAAAATGCTTTAGATTTATGAAGATATATGTATTTAGCATATGTTCATATAGTTCTTACCATTATCATAATGAATTCATGGAATGCTGGGCCAGTGATGGGTCTGGCATGGAATGTGGGGAAAGAGCAAAGGGGGAAATGTCAGTTGGTGACACTTGAAGAAGTTGAAAAGGCACTGAAGAGAGAGGAAGCAAGTAAACACAATATATCATAGAGGAAGAAAAGTGAACCTGGGCAACAGAGCAGATAGACTGAAAGAACTGTGAGAATTGAATATTCAACTAACTGTGTTAACTGAGGTTGAGTTATTTGATCACAGTGTTCATTGGCTGAGTGAATTATATTTTGTTTTTAAGTTAATGAAGTAGCGTATATACTGAGTCTAATGCACCATTGAATCTAATGAGCACCTCAATTTCCAGAACATTGAAAACAAAAAAAGTATTTGCTGGTGAATGTACTGTATTGGCCTGAATTTAAGCCTCACTTTCCCCCCAAATTCCAACCATGAAAAGTTAAAGTGCAGCTTATATTCGCAAGCTTACGGTATGCATCCAGGAGCGCAGGGCAAACAGCGCCCACCTTGCACGTAGTTCCCCGTCCTCTCCCCCAAGACCAGGAAGGAGAGAGCGAGGAAGGGGAAAGGCTGCCAGCAATGCACCCCCCCCTCCAGTATGTAGCCAGGAGCAGGGAGAAAGGGAGCAGCTTATATTTGGGTATTTATTTTTTCAATTCTAAAGGTGCGGTTTATATTCGGGTGTGGCTTATATTCAGGCCAATATAGTAAATGTGCCATCAAATCTAACGGTCTCCTTAATTTTCAAAGTGTAATTTGTCCAAAAAAGGTGAGCGTTAGGTTCAAGTAAATACGGTATTGTTCATGTTCATGAGACTCAAAAGTGATTGCAAGGTTGCATCTCCTTGTCCATAGTTGAGAAACGTATGTATTATACTTGCTGTTGTATAAATCACAACACACATTCAGTAAGCAGGCGCTGTGTTCATTTTCAGGTGGACCAGGATGTCCTCATTACAAACTCATATGAAACAGCCATGAGAACAGCACAAAACTTCCTTTCCATTTTTCTCAAGAAGTGAGTAGAATTCAACTGTTCATCTGTTATAAGTTTTATTTCTGTGTTGCTGTCCATGCAGGGCTTTGTCTCCTTCCACTTGCTCAAGAGGCAGGGATCATGCTAAATATTACCCTTACCTCCCTTATTAAGCTCTTACAATTCTATAATTCTTTTATATTTAGCGCTCATTAACCTGGCATCAAAATGATGTTAAGGCATACTTCTTCTCCCAGGTGTGATTATCAGGCTTATTACTGTTATATTGTTCCAAATTTATGATTATATATATATAGTGCCAGAAAATTCTCACTTAAAATGTAAAAGAAAAATCTAGAATTGATTGAAAGGTGAATTCATTATGTCTTATTTTCCCCTTTTCATTGCTTTCTTCAAACAGATGTGGTAGCAAGCAAGGGGAAGAAGATTATAGGCCACTCTTTGAGAACTTTGTTCAGGATCTCCTTTCCACGGTCAACAAACCAGAATGGCCAGCTGCGGAGTTACTACTTAGTCTATTGGGAAGACTGTTGGTAAGATGCTTGGATTTTTGAAGCAATAATTCTGCTTCACTTTTAATAATGGCTTGCTTATTTTGATGTAAGTTGTGAAAATAGTCTTATTGTACTGAATCTGCATGTTGCATGCAGTGCAATGCACTTTGAGCTGGTGAAGACTTAATATAAGAGTGATCCTTAAATAGGATGAGGGATGAAGAACAGGCAATTTCACTCCTTTTCCTATCATTTCTTCTTCAAGACTTTGAATTCTTCTCCCTCCTGCTCTATTATCACTGTTCCATGTTAAGTCTCACCAGTGTTAAACATGGTTACAGAAATGGACTCCAGATTTCAAAAGCTATGTTTGAAATATCCTTGAGTTAATGTTGGTCAACTGTAAAGATATGCTAAATGAGAAGCAGAAGAAATTTTCTGACAAATGGAGAGAGGATGGGGAAGTTCAGGCTTTTGATCTGAAGTGGCCTGAATTATATGTGAAATGCTAAATAATGTTACTGAACTCTTCCCATTATTGTAGGAGAGGATCAAGCAATATTGTCTTGAAATGTGAGGGGAATAAAAATGAAGTTTATATATTTTTTTCTTTCATTTTCTTAGGTCCATCAATTCAGTAATAAATCTACAGAGATGGCTTTGAGGGTGGCATCACTCGACTATCTTGGTACTGTAGCAGCACGGCTGCGGAAAGATGCAGTCACTAGCAAAATGGATCAAGGATCTATAGCTCGAATTTTAAAACAGGTTTGAGTGAAGCTATTGTTGATTATTTTAATGCAGGTTTCAGTGTAGAGATTAGTGTCCATAAAATATTTGGAGTAACATCCCATACAAAACACTAATGAGAAAAATAGCATTGTGAGATTTCTTCTTTGTGTTACTCTCAAAAATCAAGAGTGCTTTTGACCTCTCATTTTGATTAATTTACCCTTAAAATATAAGTTTGTGGCAGTTGCCTCTGGGAGCATCCAGCTGTTAGCTGGGGTGATGTGGGAGGTGGAGGGTGAGGGGGAAGAGACAACATTTAATTTCATGGCAAAATAAAAATTTGCTGCAGAAGGAGCAGCCCAACAGGTTTGCTGGGAGATGGTGTTTCACACACTTGCTACTAATTGATTGTGCGTATGACGACTTTGTTTGATACCTTTTATTTTTGTTGTGTGTTAACATGTTGTGTGTGACATATTGATGCTCCCGGTGTGTTTTGTAATTTGTTTACTTTAAAGTGTGTTTAGATCAAATTGATCCAAGTTAGTGTGTTCTGATATTGGAAAGGGTGTGAATTTTATTTAAAATATATTGTGTATTACAGGTCTCAGGAGGGGATGATGAAATCCAGCAACTGCAAAAGGCACTGTTAGATTATTTGGAAGAAAATACAGAAACTGATGCATCACTAGTGGTATGTTGTAGTTGTTTAAGTGAAAGTCTGCTTAACCCTTTCTGTCTTGAAGGCCACATCAACTGTGGGCCAACCCCTTGAGGGTGGTATGTCCATGTTGGGCATGGCCAAAGTTTGCAGAAAGAAATCACATGCACGCGCACACCCACCCACACACCATGGTGCTGCATTGGAAAGGAAGGTCTTTTGTTTACCTTGCAAATGTGCTGGCTTGTTTCCTTTTAAGCTGAGTGAGTAAGGTCTTGGGAGACCTTAAGCCTTTCTCCCTTAGCACACCAATAGAGGAGGTGGCACAAAGGCTACTGCCTTTGAAACTTTGAAACTGCAACTAAGTTAGATACACAGGCATCAAAAGTTAAACATATATATGTATGGACATCTAAAAGGTTATGTAGAGATTGATACCAACAGTTATAAAGTTCATGTTACTTGTAGCTTTATGATATGAGGCAAAAAACTGGCAAATTGTATTACTCTAGTGTTTTTCCCTGCTGAGCTTTACATGTCAGTGTTTTAGTATTACATACAAATTGCCTCTTTTTACTATAAACTGTTTTCTGCTTCATACACACCCAGTGTTAGGAAGTTTGGGGGCAGTCCTGACAAGCTCCTGCACTAAAAGTTTACCACTACACCACTGTTCAGTATAAAAATGCTCGTTCTTCCAATTTGGCAATACTTTTTTTCTTTTTAAAGTTTGTGGGGTTGTAATATAACCTAAGAAAGAGATGACAGAACCACATTTGAGTGCCTCTGTCCATGATAATGCAGGACTGCTTACATGATAGGAAGCAGAGTCAATGACAACTGTGGTCTATTCCCCATGAAGGAGAAGGACCACATCTCAAGGCATAGCACATGCTTTACATTCAGAAGACCCCAGGTTCAATTTGTCATTGACTCTGCTTCCTATCATGTAAGCAGTTCTGTATTATCATGGACAGAGGCACTCTGGGTAGGTGAAGAGTAGGCCCTAACACTTTTATGATGGTCACATTTAATAAGCAGTTGAGGAACACATTCATTTATCATAGACTCTAAAAATCAATTTATAATTGTTTTATCATGTTTTGTAGTGTAAATAATCCAGGAGTTAAAGTGTATTTGCAAACTGAAAATGACTTTGTACATGAAAATGACTTTGGAGTAAATTCAACTATATGCAACTCAAAATACAGTTGATAAATTCAGCTATATGTAATTCAAAATGTAGTTGGCTTGGAATATGGAAATGCCCTGCTTCATTTCCAGTAACAAGAACTTAGATCAATATATTCTAAAATACTAGTGTCTTACTTATTGAAGAAAATCTATATCCCTCCTTTCTGTTGCTGTAAAAATACTCAAGGCATCTTTCATCAATTAAAAATATACTAAATAAGCATATCCAACAAACAGTAGAAGCAATGAAACACTTTCTGACATTGTCCTTTTTGGGATTTATTTTCCCACACTCTCTCCTGCTGCACCAGTTTTCTCGGAAATTTTATATAGCACAGTGGTTTCGGGACACTACTATGGAGACTGAGAAAGCAATGAAAACTCAGAAGGATGATGATTCATCTGAAGGAACACACCATGCAAAAGAAATTGAGACAACGGGACAAATTATGCACAGAGCAGAAAGTCGCAAAAAATTTCTTCGCAACATCATTAAAACGGCACCTTCTCAGTTCAGTACATTAAGGTGAGTTCCACAGATAGTTCATTTTTATTTACTAAACAACATTTGGTGTTCATGTATTGCCATATTCTTCTGTTGATAAGCAAATGCTAAAGTAATATTCTACCACTTCATTACAGGATGAATTCTGATACTGTGGACTATGAAGATGCTTGCTTGATTGTTCGCTACTTGGCCTCTATGAGGCCGTTTGCCCAGAGCTTCGATATTTATTTGACACAGGTAAACTGTGCCAGAAGTCTTAGTGAAATACAGTTGGCTTCCTGGTTCCAAACGCTTATGCGGTAGTGTGCAATATCTGTTCATTGTTAAGCGCAGGTATTTAATAGGTCGTGGTAACACCACATGCTTCCATAATTATGTATCAATTCCACAACATTTTTCTTTATCCTGCATGCATTTCACACCTCCTTGAACTCTTTATTTCATCTTTGCATTTTTGTAACAAGAACCTTAAGTTAAAAAGGTGTCTTAAAAGGATAATGGTCCTTTGCCTACATATACTTTATTTGAATTCTTGAATTTTAAGGATATTACCTCATAAAGTGTACATTCACACATCATAGTAGAGCAGCTTAATAACTCAAAATAGAAAATAGTTTTAGTAGTTTGCTTGCAGTGCATGGTACTGCCATGATGAATGTCGTAATTTAGTAGCTTGATTATATTAATACTTAATAGGAATGCAAGCATGTTTGAATGGGTCACCACGTTAGGCCTCCAGAAATAGAAGCGTACTCCTACTTTGTTTAATTTTTTGGCCTTCATTGTGGTTCTTGACCAGAGTGGATTAAAAAAGCAGAAAGAATAATGAAATAGCTACTATGGAGGACTTGATCCAAAATTATCACAAAAAAATCAAAAGAAAACACATACTTAGATGCCTCTTTAACAAAGGCATTATCAACAAGCAAGCAGTCATATTTTATATCACTCTGGGCACAATCCACCTAACATTGCTATTGCACAGCCTCCATTCATTTCAAGGGGCACGCCCTCCACAAATCCACTTACCGGGGCAAATGTCCCTCACCTAGGCTCCGTGCTGTGGCCTAGATGTTCTCTTTACCTTCTTCCTGACCATATTTGATACAAGCAGCCAAGGCTCACTGTGGTGAGTTCCAATGCACTGCTGCATCTGCCCAACAGTGGTATAGACAGGATAGTCTATTTTCCTGGCCCCAAAATCATGCATCTTTGGTGAGGAGGAAGTGCTTTCTCTGTGATGGCCAATGAAAATCCTACCCTCTTACAGTTCAGCCAGCCGTAATATTCTCTGGAGTGGTCTTCAATTCACATCATTCTTGAGAAGTGTCACAGGTAATGGATGCACCTGCCCACCCCATAAGTGAATCAAGTGGGACACAGGGTGCCCCTACCCAGTCTCCTTTTGGAATAAGCTGGGCTTTGGAGCAGGCAAACACTTTCTGCTTCTGCCAGTTTCAAATGTCAGCAAGACGTAAGGCACCTCTTGCCCCCAGTCCTCCACATATGCAAGTGTGCACATGTTCAAGGATTTGAAGGAGGGGAATATTGGCTATTTCAAATAATGGCTTGGCTACTGAATTGTGGCAAAACATGTGGACCTTTCACATGGAGTGAAATGGGGTGGTGCAATTAATATGTTTGACTGAGTGCCCCTTTGGTGAGGTTATGTTAGATTTCTGGTAGCTAGTTTTTCATTTTACTTCAATTCTAGCATGTTTCCTCACTTCATTTTTGTTCGTTAAACATTGCGTGCTTCTTTTCAAAAGCAAATAAAATGCCTTTTTTTTTTTTCTTATTAGATTCTGCGTGTGCTTGGTGAAAATGCAATTGCTGTTCGAACAAAAGCCATGAAGTGTTTGTCTGAGGTTGTTGCTGTAGATCCCAGCATTCTAGCCAGGGTAAACAAAGAAAACACTCTGTAATCATACACACATTTTTCTCACAAGCATCTTTTTATGGTTTCCCTCACTTTGTGTTTCTTTCTTGCTTGTTGCTTATAGCTTGACATGCAACGTGGTGTCCATGGACGGTTGATGGACAATTCCACTAGTGTACGAGAAGCAGCCGTGGAATTACTTGGTCGGTTTGTGCTTTGTCGACCACAGCTTGCTGAACAGTATTATGACATGCTGATTGAGCGAATACTGGTATGGCTACTTTTAAATTCTAACATTTTATAAGTTCAACTTTTACATAGCTCTTTATGATGAAAATAAATATGATGGTCCTCTGTTCACCTCTGTTGAAACATAGTTTCTGACATGCATCTCAAATGGCAATAGTGAGCATTAAGAAGATTTTTTCTCCATTTGTAAGGATTTTACACTAAGTGTTTTAGCTTATTAACCATGGTACTGTGTGGTTATGTTTTAAAAGACATTATATTAGTTATCTGTTGCTAATCAGCTTATAGCTGCCCTATGTGTTGTAAGATGGGTAACATGCTGATTCCCCCCCCCCCCCCCCAATATTAAACTTTTTTCTTTCTTTTGCTTCTTCAGGATACTGGTATTAGTGTCAGAAAAAGAGTCATAAAGATTCTTAGGGATATCTGCATTGAACAACCAACATTTCCCAAAATTACAGAAATGTGTGTGAAAATGATTCGCAGAGTCAACGATGAAGAAGGCATTAAGGTACAGTAAACAAATCATTTACTACAGGGGTGAGCAGCCTCTGACCTGTGGGGCCATCTTGGTTGGCAGCCTTTCCAGTTTTGCCTGTGAGGCCATTTCCCTCAAACCAGGCCCACCTTTCCATCTGTTGAAGTCATGGCATGCTGCTAAGGCAGGATTAAACACTGTCCTCATACCCATTCAGCTGACATCCTTCCTTAGCAGCATGCCATGTTTCCAGCAAGTAACAGGATTGTGCAGCCGGGACAGTGGGACTGAGCAGGGATTAAAGCACTTCTCAAAAGCAGTGTTTGGATCTCCTGTGAGCAGTGGGTGGTTGCTGCTTCAGCAGGGTGGAGGTTGCTTGACTGAGGCTATATTGGTGCTGATTTCCCTTCCATTCAAGTTGAACTGCTCGTGATGTGTGTCTAGTGGATTGTGCTTTTTGTAGACTCTTGTTGGTAGTTTAGAGAATGTGGAAAGCTACTTTTACCTAATCAATATCTATCCATTTTATTTCCAGAAACTGGTAAATGAGACATTCCAGAAGCTGTGGTTTACTCCAACCCCCCATAATGACAAAGAAGCAATGACCAGGAAAATATTGAACATTACAGATGTGGTATGAGAGTGCTATTGTTCCCATTGACTAATGTATCAATTGTGATAAATTGAGTTGTATCTGATGTGTTCTAATTTTGTTATTGTCCTTGACATGATTGGTGATTATACTCTGTCCCAAAGTGTTGGTTTATTCTTTAAAGTCTGTGAGTTCTCATACTGTAGTGCTCAAGCAAATGTTGCAGTTTGTAGCACAATACTCTGGGTTTTTAGTGAGGTTCCCTATAACTGATCAACTATTCTAGTATAGCATGTATGTAGGATTGAAGTTGATTAAGTAAACATAAGTTAAATGGATTTCAATATTTTCAAGAGAGTTTAACAATACTCCTGCAGTACAGTGGTACCTTGAGTTACAAATGCCTCAGGTTACAAACTCCGCTAACCTGAAAGAGTTACTTCGAGTTGAGCCCCACGATGAGAACGGAAATCGTGTGCCAGTGGCACAGCGGCAGCAAGAGGCCCCATTAGCGGAAGCACGCCTATAGTTAAGAACAGTTTCAGGTTAAGAATGGACCTCCGGAATGAATTAAGTTCGTAACTAGAGGTACCACTGTACTTACAATATTTTTATAGTTTTCATTTATATAAAGCAGATTTCATGTTTATTTGAAATTGTTTCCAAAAACATATTTGGTCTGCATTGGACTTACATTGATGATTAATGAACTTAGATGGTGTTTCAAATATTTGAGATGCTATTCAGAAACCTATTAGTACTATGAATGAGCATGTCACTTTACAGAGCCTAACAGGAAAGAGGTCCCTGCTTCAAAAATATTGTAGGTTAGACAGAGTGAAGGGACAGTAACATAAAGCAATAGTCATAAGGTTAGAAAAAACTTACATTTGGTATATTACTATTGTGGGTGGTGCTGTAGTCTAAACCACTGAGCCTCTTGGGCTTGCCAATAGAAGGTTGGCAGCTTGAATCTGAAAATGTATTTTCATTTTCTCTTAGGTCGCAGCTTGTAGAGATACAGGGTATGATTGGTTTGAACAGCTTCTTCAAAATGTAAGTAACTGTTCAGATAACTTATTTTTTTCAAAAATGGAACCCCCTCAGTTTGAGGTTTATACTGAATCGGGTTGGCTGTGGAATGGGAATTTGAAGGTGAAGGTGGATTCTTGAGGTTGTTTCCAGAAATAGGAGCAAGACCTTTTTGGGAAGCCATTTCGGAGAGGGGGTTGCCAGGAGGGTGTGAGGAAAGTCACCCTCCTCCAACCCCATTACACACACTTTTCTTTTGTTCCAGTACACTGCTTTCAAATTATTGGCCTATTGACAGTTGCTTCCCATGTGTGGCAGAAATATAGTTCTTTGCTTTCTTATGAAGATGGCTTGTATATTCTCAGAATCGATCCATGAGTATCAACATTGTCTATATTGTGTATCTTTGTAGTTGCTAAAATCTGAAGAAGATGCTTCATATAAGCCTGTAAAGAAAGCCTGTACTCAGCTTGTGGATAATTTGGTTGAACACATTCTGAAGTATGAAGAATCTCTGGCAGGTAAAACAGTTATTTGCATTCCATTCATAAGCTTTGTAGAATTTTTTGTGGGTACCAGAGCTCCAGGTGGAATTCAAGTTACTCTTCCACATGACTGTACGAATTATTGCAGAAGTGTGTTCATATATAAACCTCATGTAGTGAGGTGTGTGTGCCTCCAACACTGTTGGCTTTCAGGAGGAATTGGAGAACATTCTTCTCTACCCAGGCATTTGGTGGCTAAAGAATACTGTAAGGGCCATCCTGAGATCACTGGATGAAATGTTTTTACCTGTAACTTTTTAGATATTTTTAACTGTAACTGTTTTAGAATGCTTTTTAAAATTTATTGTGGATGTGTTTGCTGTCTTGGTTCCCTTAGAGGGGAAGAGTGGGATATAAATTTAGTAAATGAAATACACTTGACCATGTGATTGTGTAGCTAGAAAGCAGGTACAGGAGGACCTGTTCACACTGAGAGAAACATCTTATGACCCAGCCTTCAGAACCAAATCCATTACAAAATGAAGCACACAGTGCAGTTTTCTTGTGCACATTTTATGGTCTTAAACTGAATTGCAATAGTTCTGCACTTGTGAAATAAAAACCCATCTAAATAATGTTCCCATGGAAGCTTTGAGTGTTGCAGAGGAAGCAGATGTTGTCATGTCAAACCAGAAAGTAGACAGGAACAGGATAATAGACAGCTCCAAGGGGGCACTGTTGGATGAAACATTCTCCTCCTAAGGCATCTACACCTTGCTGGTGAAGCTGGCTGGTTTGTTAAAGGGCCCTTCCCTTATTTTGTAGCCTTTGACTTCTGCAAGGCGGAAGTACAGTAGGGCACTCATCCTCGAGTCAGAGGAGGATGGTTGCACTGTGCCCTCTGATGGGTGAAGGGGGGCAAATGAGATATTCACAGTTCTCCCCTCCCCAGGAAGCAGCACATGGACCTGGCCATTGCAAGCAGCTTCGGTTCTAATTCTGCTTGTTGATTTAATTGTCCATAATATATCCAGGACGCACATGATACTAAATAATACTAACAACAGTTTTTGTATATTTGAACATCTTAATGGAATATTAGTTAAGTGTGTTTGTGTGTGCATATGTATATACATGTATGCTTACATTTTTTTCTTTATTTTTCAGATTCCGACAATAAGGGTGTGAATTCAAGTTGCTTGGTAGCTTGCATAACCACTTTGTTCTTATTCAGCAAAATCAGGCCCCAGTTAATGGTCAAACATGCCATGACCATGCAGCCATATCTTACCACTAAATGCAGTGTAAGTACTCCCTACTGTTTCCCCACATTGCCTCTGCTTATGTTATA
The DNA here is from genome assembly GCF_964106915.1 of Podarcis gaigeae. Lineage (NCBI taxonomy): Eukaryota > Metazoa > Chordata > Lepidosauria > Squamata > Lacertidae > Podarcis > Podarcis gaigeae. The sequence goes on along the minus strand of NC_139687.1, from coordinate 47,547,358 downwards.
TGAAACTCATGATTTGAAGTGAAAATTGGAAGCAACAAAGTTATTGGCTTTCCCTATTGGCTTTTAGGCACCAGGCCTAGGTAACCTATTTCCAGGGGAATTTGGGGTTGCCCTGATTTACTCCTTTTTTATATATATTGGTTAGCTGCATAGGAAACAGTTGCAAACATCTTGCTGCTTTTAAATTTGCAAACTGGAGATCACGGGTTGGGAAAAAGGTTGATAGTCCTCTTGTGCCTCAGAAAGCATTCCTTTTCAGGCAGATGACTCTTCTTTAATTCAGGGTAGTTTCAAACCTTATGTGCCCAATAAGTTTGCATGGTCTCCAATACTTCCCTTGGCAAATGGGGAAAGTGTGATAACATGCAGTGTGTGTGTGTACACATCAGAAGGGACCTTATTAGACAAATATCTACATGTTAGTCATATATGCTTTTTATGTTTGCTGCAGGGCAGTTTCAGCTCCAGTTATGGAGATGGTTTCCATGCCCCACCCCCAGTAAGCCTACCTCCTCACTGCAGCAGGTCTAGGGGGCCCTTTACAGTGAGCTCTGTTGAGGTGTTGGCCCTTGTCATATGCCCATTTGCTGATGCTAGTTTAACATTTATTTATTTATTTATTTATTTATTTATTTATTTAAAAGTTGCTAACTGTTTAAACTCACATACTGGCAACTGTTTTTTCTATCTGCAATATAATTTTTAATATTCCATTCAAGGTGTATTTGTAAACAGATGGAATTGATCACTAGGAGTGATTGTTACTCACTTTATTCAGATAACGTAGTAGTATAACAGAACATGAAGAGTGTAGAAGCTTAACCATATGCAATGTTTTTCTGTAGAGTCAAAATGATTTCATGGTGATCTGCAACGTTGCAAAAATTTTAGAATTAGTAGTGCCACTGATGGAACATCCGAGTGAGACTTTCCTTGCTACTATTGAAGAAGATCTCATGAAGCTTATAATCAAATATGGCATGACAGTAAGGTTTAATTTCTACCTCAAACTCATTTTGCATTAGCATGGTACTCATGTTAAATATGACTTGACTTCATATTTTTGTAATGGTTTTTACTGCACTTTATTAGCATTAGTCTTCTTATAGAGATGTTAGTTTTCGTATAGAAAAGAAAGCTAGAAATATAGTAGAATAAAATTGTATTCTCATAATAGCTGCAGAGCTTTCAGCTTTTGACATTTGCTAAAATAAGAGCAAGATGTTGATTTCTCCACTGACTGCTTTGTATTGTCTTAGAGATTACTTCTAACAAAATCTAATGTGTTCTGCTTTGTTTCTAGGTAGTGCAACACTGTGTCAGCTGTCTTGGGGCTGTTGTAAACAAGGTCACTCAGAATTACAAATTTGTATGGGCCTGCTTTAATAGATACTATGGTAAGTAAATTTTTATGCAGAATTTTCATTATTTGAAAGTTAGTTAAACATCTAATAGGAAAAGAAACTATGAAGACAAGTATTCTTCATTTTTTGCAGGTGCACTTTCAAAATTAAAAAGTCAACATCAAGAAGACCCAAACAGCACTATACTTACAGCAAATAAACCAGCACTCCTTAGATCCCTTTTCACTGTTGGTGCACTGTGTCGGCATTTTGATTTTGATCAAGAAGATTTTAAAGGCAACAGCAAGGTAAACATTCAGTATTTATTTGCTTACTACTACAATTGGATAGACTGACATTTTGGGGAAAAATAAACCTAGATGAGCAGATTTTCCTATGTGATTACTTTTTAAATGAATGAAAATTTTCTCAAGGTTTTTCCCCTGAATTATCCACATTGTTTCCCCTTTAAATAGGTTAACATTAAGGATAAAGTACTTGAGCTGCTGATGTATTTTACCAAACATTCAGATGAAGAGGTACAAACAAAAGCCATTATTGGTCTAGGTAAGAACATCAAAATACTGTGGTATTAGATGCACACAGATTTGCCTATAGTGGCAAAGTTCGGGTGGAAGTAGGAAAGAGAGCTTCTGCTGATTTCTGCTTTCCCCTGCAGCCTCCTACACGCCTCTCCATCCGCTCCAGAGAGTTGGTGGATGGCAGGTGGAATTGGAAATTTGCAAGGGAAAGGGGAAATTGGTGGGAAAATGCCTCCTGTCCCCTCCTCCAGAAGTAACTTGCACTGGATTGAAGTTGCTTTGATGAATAGCAGTTACCTTTGCATTTGTTGAACAGACACTCAGGATTACTTATGAGTTCTTGGTTATGATGATTCAGAGCAATTGCTATTTAAATATAGGCATTGACCATTTTGTGCTGACATGAGGTCCTTTTGGATCCAGAAGGGGGCGGAACTGGGGCAGGACAGGATAATATGCACTCTGCTGACACACACAGGGGCCAGGAATGGAACCCCTATGCAGAATGGTCGCCACCTGTACAGTATTCCATGAGAATTTGCTTCTGTGTTGAGATAGATTATTGTAAGAGTTTGATTCTATGCAAGCAAGTTTTACACTTCAGATAAATTCTAATGCTTCTAAAATGGGTTAGTACCCACTTTATGTATCTATATACTTTTTGTGTCCTGTCGTAAGGCAGCTGATACTATTCCACAATTTGGCACAGTATCTTTTCAAAAGGAATTTGAAATAAAGTTGCCTGCAAATATGAATGTGGCCCCATTATAAACACTCAGGACTTTCTTTTAAAATCTGCTTCAGTAAAAGGATATACCAAATTGTATCATCTTATTTTCTTTCAGGGTTTGCATTCATACAACACCCAGGTCTAATGTTTGAACAAGAAGTGAAAACATTATACAACAGCATACTCTCTGATAAGAACAGCTCAGTAAACTTAAAAATCCAGGTGTTAAAAAATCTCCAAACATACCTCCAAGAGGAAGATACACGGATGCAGCAGGCAGATAGAGAATGTGAGTGATGAGCATTGTTGCACTTTAAGTAAACATTTTAAAGAAGTAATTAATATCAAGTAACTGCAACTTAGTTTTCAGTTCCATCTCTGATGTTGTTTTCACAAAGAGCTTTCTGTGCATTGAAAATTTACAGATAATGGGATAACAAATTAGGAAAGATCTATACGTGCAGCAGAATGAAATGGTTGAATGCAGTTTAAGCAGTAAACCTCAGGTGTATAATCACATTTTGAATGCACCCCCAAAGTAAAAACATATTTGCAAGAAGAAAAGTGGCATAGCAGTGAAAGGGCTGTGCCAGAACCGTATGTGTGTTGCTTTTCAGAGAAGGTTTCTTGAGAGGGAGCATTAAAAGCATAGCAACTACCACCTGGAGTATGAAGTGGTACAGTCTGCTCTTCCACTTTAGCCTTTTTCATATGTAGAAAAGGACTTAAACAATGGCTGTTAAAAGTAGTTTCTCCATCATTGGAGGCAGCTACCCTGGAGTGGATTACTACTCCCACTTGCTTCAGCAGGCGGGGCTTATGCAAATTATTCAAAGAACCTTTGTCAATGGCAGTTGCAAAAGTAACTGCTGTTTTCCAGTTTCTCACCTACTTGCTCTAGAGTGATGGGGCTTCTGAGGAGCTCTGGCTCAGTTTTCAACGATACTTAGATTTTTTTCGAGCAATTGCTTCAAACTTTTCCTTCCCTCCTAAACTTGGAATTGGTGGCAGTTTCTTTTAGAAGAAAGACTTGTCTGGATAGTTAAACTAGAAGGCACTTCCCCTTCCAGTCTTTCTGCTACCTCTGTAGTAAACCACAACAGAAATGATATTGTGTGGTTTCATATCCTGAAATAAGCAATGCTTTTCTCCTGTAGCGGTAATGAAACTTTAAGCATTTGCAGCTGAAAACAACCAAGAAGTTTATGCGCCTCCATGTTTTTGACACAGGTATCAAGCTTGGGCTTAAACTGTATCTTTTGATCTTCAGCGGTGATGGTGTTTCTCAAGAGGCCTTTCAGTCATCCCAATTAGTGAGGAGGCACATGCTGAAATGTTGTCACGTTATGCTGATGAAATGAGTTAGTAGGGAAGAAGGAGATGCTGTTTCTGTGTTTCCAGCAAAGCATACAAATATTGGACCAGGGATTTGGTTAGGAAGGAGTTAAGCAGTACCACTAAAAAATTGCTGCCCATACCTTAGGAAGGCTGTTTCCAACCAGTGTTCCATATAGTAGGATAAACCATATACTTGTATGTATATAATGTGATAAAAAGTGTTGATAAAACATCTCCTTTGGTTTCTGTTTTTTTCATAGGGAAAAAGGTAGCAAAGCAGGAAGATCTGAAAGAAATGGGTGATATTTCCTCAGGGATGAGCAGCTCTATCATGCAGCTCTATCTCAAACAGGTCCTTGAGGCATTCTTTCACACGCAGTCCAGCGTTCGTCATTTCGCACTCAATGTTATTGCACTGACATTAAACCAGGGTCTTATCCATCCAGTTCAGGTATGCAATTGCATAATTTGGGCTGCTATCCTATATACACCTGCTTTGGAGTAAAATAAAAAAACGTATTCACAAAAACCTTTTGCACTTCTTAATCTTCAAATTGATTTACGTTTTCAGTAATACATCAATGAGCTGTTTATTTGCAGACTTATAGACAATGACACAGGAGCTGGTGGTTTTCTTTCATAGAATCTGTAATCTCTTAAGAGGTGCTCCAGAAAAGGTTCAAAGTTTCAAAAACTAACCACCTGGTTTCAAAAACTACCACCTGGTTGTGCTATTATTTGAGTGACTTCGTCAGATATTTTTGTTTCTACTTTGCGGTTCTTAACTGAAATCAAGAAGTAAATTACACAGTTTTCACAGTGTAGCTCTGTGGTGTTCACATAGCCTTTCCAGACCTCTTTTTATGGTGCTCTGCAGGCTATGGATATTTGTAGCATGTCAAACATGTACAATATAAAAGGAGGAAAATATAGACATCTGCAGGCATATGTGAAGATTTTACAATGTTTCTATCTCTCTTTCAGTGTGTGCCATACTTAATAGCTATGGGCACAGATCCAGAGCCTTCTATGAGGAACAAAGCAGACCAGCAGCTGGTGGAGATTGACAAAAAATATGCTGGATTTATTCATGTATGTATGCTTCTGTTTGTTGTGCTTATTTTTGTTCCTTTCCAGTGAAGCCATTCAGTAATTACTTCCAAAATGGGGAACCAACCAACAAACCAGTCATTTATTATATGGTCACAGACCTGCTAGTAAAATGGGGAACGGTGGTTGAATGTATTTACTGACTAGGATCTTCAAGTACAATTTGATCTGGCGTTAAATCCTGTTTTGGAAGTAATGACCAACTGTAGTTTACATTTATCAAGATCTGTGCACAGGGAAGAGATGATGCCTGATGCGCAATCCTGGCTTGCTAAATTGTGGTTAACAAACTGGGAATGTAGATATGAACTCTGCCTCAATTCACAGTATAACAAAAATGCTTGCATTGCAACTAGAATAGCTTTGGAAAACACACATATATTTTCTCTTCCTTGGCCTAGAAAGTCTACAAATATTAAAAACAAAATAATCCCCCTAACTGCAACATGTATACCAATGTGTCAAAATTGTGCATGTTTGCTATAAAAAAGCAAATGATTTGTAAATTGTTCAGTAGAAAGCTATTGGGGAAACTGAAACAGGTAACTTTGAGCTCAAATCTTTGTGGCAACCTCTTTCTGTTTGTCCTAAGCAAAATGAAGACTTATAAATGTTTTTAACTTCAGATGAAAGCAGTGGCTGGTATGAAGATGTCATACCAGGTGCAGCAAGCAATCAACACTTGCCGTAAAGATCCTGTGAGGGGCTTTAGGCATGATGAATCCAGCAGTGCTTTGTGCTCACACCTTTACTCCATGATCCGAGGAAACCGACAACACCGACGAGCCTTTCTCATTTCCTTACTCAACCTCTTTGATGACACAGCTGTGAGTCTAATGCAGACCTTTTCTATACTCTTTTTAAAAAGTGCTTTTGATGAAGTATGATCTACTTTGGAGAGGATATTTGGTTTTGAAAATAGTATAAAAGTTGCAGTATAATAGCTACATAGAAATTAAGTAGTGACATGTTGAATTTTGGCATTTTTTTTATTTCTTTCATTGTCTTGAGCAGCCGTCCCCAATCATGTGTCCTCCAGATGTTTTAGACTACAATTCCCATCATTCTTAACCTTTGGTTATGCTAGCTGGGGTTGATGGGAATCCAAATCATCTGGAGGGCACCAGGTTGGGGGAGGCTGGCCTGGAGAATTGCTAACAAAAATGAAGATGCATTCCCCCTACACAGTGCTAAACTTGATTCAATAATATTTATAGGTTTTCCTAAATGCGGGATTCCATCCATAGGGTTAACAAGGCAGTTGCTTGGTCAGATTTGAGTTTTCACTTCTTCTCCTTGACAGGAGTGAAACCCATCCCTCTCTCTTCCCAGAATGCTTGTGGCTTTCCTGGTTCATCTTAGCTTCCTTCCAATGCCAAAAGAGCTCTCTGGTTTTTTTTTTTGGCACAGCCCCTGTATTTATAGATGGAGTGGGTAGAGGCACCAGGAGACAGAATCCATTCCTTCTGTGATGTTTCAGTGACTACAATTGCAAGAGCTTTTCATGCTCATAACTTGGAATAGGCATAATGGTTTGTATTCAAAGTAGTGGGAATCCACTACTTTGCCTTTGCACAACGGAATCTCCTCCATGCCGTCTAAATGTGCCAACTCTGTAGGGCTGAGATGTCTTCAGCCACCCCCCAAAAAAGAATCTATTGGGACAAGGCTGAGCCTACCAATCTTGAGGGGCCAGGTCTTGCAATGGTGGTGGGCCTTGCGGCACACACGATGAAACACGTGGAAATCCCCCCTCCCCCAAAAAATGTTGGGTGGAACTCACTGGATACTGTATTCAAGGAGCAAGAATGTGGCATGGAGCTCATTGAGCACAGAAATGATTGCATATGTGTATCTGTCTATTATTATTTTCTTCTACTTCCACAGAAAACGGAGGTGAATCAGCTTTTGTACATAGCAGACAATCTAGCCTGTTTTCCTTACCAAACCCAGGAAGAGCCACTTTTTATAATGCACCATATAGACATCACATTATCAGTTTCTGGTAGTAACCTCCTCCAGTCATTTAAGGAGGTAAGTGGAATTATATTATACAACATTACCTCCCTCTTCCACAAAAATAGCTGTTTACTTGGCCGTTTTCCTATGTCCTGAGGGCTGAAATTTCAATTCAGTGGAGCTGGGTCAAGATATTAACTAATATGCATGAAATTTCAGATATAGCTATATAATCCCTAGTTTAGTAAGATAAGACCTTGGGAGCAGGCACTTTTTAAAAAAATAGTTTATGAACCACCCTACTGCCCTATACTCCACTGGGCTTCCTGGGTCCTGGAAAGTCTGTCTATGTGAAGAAAATGAGACTAGGCTGAGTAGATTAGGCCTTGCCTTGCCTTCACCCCATCCCCTGCGTGCAGCCGATTTTTCTTCATTTTATCGCTGTGGGTGTTTTCTTTGTTTTGTCTTGGTAAACCACTTTGCAGGTTTTTTTAAATAAATTTTATTAAATAAATAAACAATAAATAAATATAAGCCAAAACACAACCCATCTTGTAGATTTAAGTATCTGTCCATAGTTGACTACTTCTTGTCAGAGGCCCAGAATCCACATTCCTTTGTAAGAAAATATGAAATAACGGGAAACTGTTTTTGCAGGGAGGGGGGGGAGAAAAGAAAAAAAATCAATGGGGGGGAGAGTGACAATGAACCCTATTGCTGTTTTCTGAATGTGCCACGAATCTTGTGCCTACCAGCTGGGGCCCTGCACCCCCACTGCACATTTACCACCCATACATTAAAAAAGAAATGCTGCAATCATGTAAGGGGCTGCTGATAATCAAGTTAAGCGGTCCTTTGTCTTGTAGGATGCATTGACTGTATTCTGAGTTGAATATTTAATAGCTTAGATGTGCGTGTAGTTCATCCTTTGAGTCTGCTTTCCCAAAATCTCGCCACTTAATTTCCCTTGATTGATAGTTCATACTGGTGAATGACTACATGTCTTTTCCTTCTCCTGCGATGAGGCTACATTTTAATATTTTAATGTTCCATTATTTTAATGTTGTATTTTATTTTTGTTTTTAAGTTGTAATCATTCATCTTGTTTTTATTATTGCTTGTAAGCCGCTCTGAGCCCGGCCTTGGCTGGGGAGGGCGGGGTATAAATAAAAAATTATTATTATTATTATTAGAACGGTCTTCAAATCCCTTTTTATAATATACTGATAATGGTGTTTGCTATTTTTCTAAACTACCTGCCATTTTCTTTCAGTCTATGGTGAAATATAAAAAAGAAAGGAAGCCATCATCTGATGAAGAGAGTGAGAGTGAAAGTAACAGTGAAAGTGACAGCGACAGTGAGGAGGAAGTTCACAAACCCCGAAAGTTGCGAAAACGTGCAGAGTCTGATTCAGATACTGATGAAGAGAATGATATAAATGCTGTCATGAAATGTTTGCCAGACAATTCAGCTCCTCTCATTGAATTTGCAAATGTTTCCCAGGGCATATTGTTGCTGTTGATGTTAAAACAGCATTTGAAGAACCTCTGTGGATTTTCTGACAGGTGAGGAGCATTCAAGTCTTGCTTACTTTATCTCAGGAGTGGGGAAGCTTTTCAGTTTGCATTCTTCTGCGAGCAACTTCTAGGGTGTGCATGGCAGTGATGGGTGGGGCTGGAAGCAAAACTTGGAGCAAAAGATGTGACTCTTACAATAGGCTACATTCCAGCCATGCGAAAGTCAGATCTTTCCTCTTGTACACCCAGCCCATCTCTCCAACCTTTATTCAGGCAAACAAGAACTATTATCACAGTTCAGGTGCATTTTAGCCAAGCGAAAGCTCTCAAGGAAGGCATGCAGTAAGGCTGGCGAGGAGTGTGGCTGAGGAGAGGCCTGGGGACTGGAAGGCCACATTTTGCTGGTGGGCTTGAGGTTTCCTACATCTGTTTTATCTGATCATTCCCTGTGATCACATTATTGAGGTTTTGTTACGGATTGAACTCAAAACTTGGGTGAATTCTGCATAATGCAGATGCATGTAGCAAAACCTAGTGCCATAATGTTTGTTTTATATAACACTAAGAATTTTGACCTAAGGGACTAAGGAGAATTGCTTATAGATTCTACTTTCAAAGGATGTGTGGAAATCTTACTAACTTCAAGCATTCGTTTTGTTTTCTTGATAACAGTAAAATTCAGAAATACTCTCCCTCTGAATCGGCAAAAGTATACGATAAAACAATAAACAGGAAGGCAGGAATTCATTTCCATCCAAAACAGACGCTAGACTTCCTTCGAAGTGATATGGCTCATTCCAAGCTCACAGATGAAGTGAAGAGGAATATAGTCAAACAGTACTTAGATGTAAGTATTGAGAGCCTGCACAATTTTACTGCCTATCAACTTCATTTAAAAAACGTTTGAACTCTGTTCTGAAATACTTTTAAGTTTTTGTTATTTAGAAGGTGAAATATGAAGAGCAGTGGCTGCAGGCTGAAATTGTTTTTTTTCTTCAGAGGTGAGGAATGGAGTATGCTGACTTCTTCCACTGCAAGTTGCCCTCTTCAGTTTGCTCGTTGAATAAATGTGTATCTAATGCACAGAATTAGGCAAATTAGAGGCTGTTGGATGAGCTGTAGGGTGCCCCATGCCTTCAATCTGCATTATGGGCTGCAGGGGAGTCTCTGTTCATTCTACTGGGATTTTTCTACCTAATGCAAATTTCATGCATGGGCCTGGCCCAGAAATGGACCACAGAGCAGGCAAAGAGTCAAAAGACTCCCTCTTGGGTTTGAGTTGGTGTGGTGCTAGCAAAATTTCCCCACGATTGCCAACATTGAGGCTCTAATATGTAAGAAATCTAAAACCTTGCCCCTTTAAGGCCTATTAAGGAAGATAACAAGCCTTGCTTTCTCCAAGAAAAGATGTGTCACATGCTACTAAATTGATAGTGTACTCCACAAATTGTCTTAAGGTTACTCCCATAAGGCTTCCTTCCTTTTTTTCTTTTCTGTTTTCATAACTCATTTTAAGGTGGCGCCTAATCTTCTTTCCAATATCCTTTCTTAGTTCAAACTTCTCATGGAACACTTGGATCCTGATGAAGAAGAGGAAGACGGAGAAGTGTCAGCTAGCACAAATGCTCGCAACAAAGCTATTACCTCGCTGCTCGGAGGAGGCAGCCCTAAAAACAATGCAGCTGAGACAGAGGATGATGAGAGTGATGGGGAGGATAGAGGAGGAGGCACTTCAGGGGTGAGGCGGAGGAGGAGTCAACGTATTTCGCAGCGTATTACGTAAAATGATTTTATGTGCTTTTAAATGTCAGTCTATAATAAAATGTACACTGAGTAATGTAATCAATATGGAAAAAAAAACCATTTTGTAGATAGAAATTCTTAACCGTTTATACACCTTTTTGTAGAAAGTTCTAACAAAAACAATAAAAAACATAGAAGAGATTTTATCTAGCATAAAGTTTAATTTTCCTTTGGAATGTACTGTGTGTATCCTTTTTATTGTTGCCAAGTTTTTATGTAGCTTTATGATTCATTTGTACATATAATTTTATATATCAATAAGAGTTAAAAGACACGGGTACAATTTAATATGTGATTTTGCAAGGATGTTAACCCCTTGGCGCTGGCGGTCGCGGTGCGTCTCATTGCCGGCAATGGAATGTGTGCCGGGAAATCCCAACTCCCGGCGTCAAGGGATTAAAAGCAATAAAAGCAATAATTTCACTCAAGTTCTTTTGTGTAACACTTGGTCTTTTTTCCCCTCCCAATGTTTTAGTCATTGAGAAGGTCAAAACGAAATTCAGACTCTACGGAGTTGGCAGCACAGATGAATGAAAGTGTTGATGTCATGGATGTCATCGCTATTTGCTGTCCAAAGTACAAAGATCGACCACAAATTGCAAGAGTAGTACAGAAAACCAGCAATGGCTTCAGTGTTCAGTGGATGGCAGGCTCCTACAGTGGCTCCTGGACTGAGGCTAAGCGCCGTGATGGCCGCAAACTGGTGCCTTGGGTAGACACTATTAAAGAGTCAGACATTATTTACAAAAAAATTGCTCTAACGAGTGCTAATAAGCTGACTAATAAAGTGGTTCAGACTTTACGATCGTTGTATGCCGCCAAGGATGGAACTTCCAGCTAATGCATTTGTACATGCAGCCAAATTTTACAGGAAATGAAATAACAGAAAAAAACTTGAAATATCAACTTTCTGGCAAAAAAAAAATCATTTTAATGAAGAGTAAGAATGACACCTGGGATGCAGGAAACAGAAGGAAATGTTTGGTAAACATTTTTGTGGGAGCTTCCTTCGCTGTTGTGCAGCAGAAACTTCTCAGTTCATTTTTACTCCCACTGTATAATAGTTTAACAAAAATTGTTTATATCTTGAAAAAAAACCTTTCTGTTTTAAAAAAAAATAAACAAGTGAATGTTGGAAATTAGTCTGTTAATGTTCTTAATAAAGTGTTCTTGGAGTTTAACCTAGCAGCGGATGGCTTTCTTTAGCTTAGCCCAGTTTCCAGGGAAGCATTGTTTTTCCAGGCTGTAAAATGGCAGAATCTCCTGGATATATAATTTATTCTGTTGGGGGAAAAAGCATGCAGTATCTATGACCTATCTGCAGGAGGAGTTTTTGTAAATGTAGATTTTGATGTATTAGGTCACCCTGAAATAATACAAGAAAAGGGATCCCCAGCAAATCTGGTGGAACGAATACTGCAATAAATTTTTTTACTTCTCTTTGTTACTTGTCTGTTTCCATTTGAATTTCTTATTGTAAAGATCTGTTTAAATCCATTTATATTATTTTGCAGTCTTTTATGTAAAATTTACTATATCAGTGGTTTTCAAAGCAAGACATAAATATTGTTTATACAGTTTGTATAGGCTGACTTCTGAATAATTGGTATCTTTTATTTTTATCCCTTAAAAGGGTGTAAACACAAGTTAACTCCAGGGTTTTATTGTATCCTGCAATATTTAGTATTAACTATATATGATTTAGCACTGTGCCAAACACATTTTCAAGAGTACATTTTGATATAAAAAGAAACTATAGTTTATGCCTTGTATGCTTCAATTTCTTTCTAATGCTGTCTATATAGCAATGTTCAAAAATTGAGTGGGGGTGGGAACAGCCATCACTCTCGCCTGAGAAACTAGCAATGGATATATTTCACTTGGTTAGGACACCAGGAGATCAGACTGTTCTTGACCAGGAACAATGTATGTGACCCAAGAACACCACCTGTGCATTAGGATCCTATTGTTGGATTTTTTTTATGTGAACCAGAAAATCCTAGCTGCGCTAGTGGTATTTTCACTTAACTGAATTACAGTCATAGGGTGCAAATATCAGAGGAGTAAATACGGATTTGTAACTGATTAATTGTGCTAATATGCTCATAAGTTATTCTCTAAATGTTAGAGGTCAGAACACTTGGTTGTATTGTAGTTACTTGAAATTTCTTTTCACCTTTTACACAGCAGAAATACTACTTAAAACTCTGGAGTGGTTGCTTAAGTATCTCTCATCACCAGGTTTAAAAGCACTTGACTTTCTGGAAAGTAGTCTCTCTCCCCCCCCCCCCCCCCAATATTAACGTACGGAGAAGAAATTAATAGCAGCCAAATAATTAGCAGAGAACTACTTTAAGGTCTTTGTTTTCAAGCTTGTATAAAAGTGGATGTTCATCAAACAAACAATCCTGGGATGCATTTATCTTATTCTACAAAATTGGATATATGGTGGGGTGGGATTTTTATTACATCAGTTTACAGAACTCTAGTGTGCTACTTGATCTGTTAGGAACAGTAGAATAAAATTCAAATCCTACATTTTCTTATATAGAATTCAAGAATTAAACTAACATGACTAATTCTTCATCAGAATCTATTTAATAATTTTCTATGAAATAATTTTCATTTCCTCCTATTTGTTTTAACTGTTGTATTGCAGTTTAGTGCTAATTTAGTCTTTTAAGTTGGGAAAGCAAATGTTATACTTAGTCACTTAATGGGTTTCTTTTACTTGTTCTTTATAAAACCATGCTGACGGTTAGTACGTCAAATTTACCCTCTAGGTCTGCTTTCCCCAACCCTAGTGCCTTCTAGATGTTTTGGTTTACAGTTTTTGAGTTTTAGATGGAAGTTGCAGTGCAAAACATATAGAGGGATCGACATTGGGGAAGGCTTCTCTCTAGGTGCTTACAAATTGGTTTTATTACTTCTTTATTACTTTATTACTTATTCCAATACCTTCCTGGGTAGAATTAATATCTTAGTGGTTAAACTTTGTTTCTTTGGAATACAATTTAACAGCAAAAAATGTTTGAAATTTCATGTTAATATATTCCCACTGCTAATTAAGCTTGTTCCTTGCAGCAACTGTTCCAGGATATTTTGAGATTACACAGGACTGATTCAAAGTTGTTTATCGTGTTTCCAGCACAAGCTCCTAAGGGGAGCAGGTATTGATAATGGTGAGTGGATTATATGTTGAGTCTTGCTCCTGGAGGGGCATCAAGAATTGTAATAAATTCAACCTACTCCTTTTACGTATACAAACAAAACTGTTGAATAAGAAAATATGGATGTATGATATCTCTTTATACATTCTGAATCTTGCAATCTCTGACCATTGATGAGCACTTGACAAGAGAAATCAATCTTTGGATAATTTGATAAGGACAGCAATACTATTTTCAGGAATGGTGCCTTGGAACTGGGCAGAGCAAAGGGTATTCCTCCCTTCTGAGTTAAAGTTTACTTTTTAATTAAATGTTGGCTTATGTTTTTCTTCAAATATACCCCTTCAGCCTCCAGGTAATTTCTGCAAAGATAGCAAGTACCACTAGAGGCAAAAGCAATTCTGTACAGGGTTATTTGCTTTGGGATGCCACCTGAGTACTTCTCACAGGTAAGAATGTGAGTCCAACAGACACTCTTAAACTCTTAGTTTAGATGATTTATAACATGAATAGGAAAACATGTTGCCCTCCAGATATTGTTGAGACTCCAGCTCTCAACACCAGCTAGCATGGCCAGTTGGGATTGTGGGAGTTATTGTCAAGCACACATGGCTTTTAACTTGTGACCCTCTATATATTGCTGAACATTCCTATATTAATCTGGATTTTCCTTTTAAGAACGTTGTTTCAAAGATCAAGTTCCGACTCTTAGTTATTCAGAATTCCCTCTTTGGGGACGTCCTGCCTCACAGCCTATAATCCCATTTTAAATGTTAAACAGGGGGCACAATGGCTCTTAACCTGAAGGCTGGTGGCCTGAGCCTGCCCAAGGACAGCTGTGGGCAGGATTCCTGCATTGACCGGGGGGGTGGACTGGACTAGATGACCCTCCATGGTCCCTTCCAACTCTATACTTCTAGGAGGATTTTTTGTATATACTGTAGGGTATGTAGAGATGAAATGAGATCCAAGGGAAGACAGCTTGCCCAGCTGAGGATAGATGCACTTTACAAGACTCCCCCCCCCCCCCAATCGCTATCTCTTGTGCAAAAGTTTTGTGTGTGTGTGTAGTATTGCAGTCTAAATTTTACTTCTACCAATTTCTGTCTCAGATGTAATTCTTGCACACCTGCCCTTCTAATGGAGTAAGATACAATCGGTGTTGTGCCTTGCATTCACAGCACAGTGGACTGTAGGAACTAGTATTTTGTAAATGGCCACGGGTTGCGGGTGGCGCTGTGGGTTAAACCACAGAGCCTAGAGCTTGCTGATCAGAAGGTTGGCGGTTCGAATCCCTGTGACGGGGTGAGCTCCTGTTGCTCAGTCCCTGCTCCTGCCAACCTAGCAGTTTGAAAGCATGTCAAAGGGCAAGTAGATAAATAGGTACCGCGCTCCAGCGGGAAGGTAAACAGCGTTTCCGTGTGCTGCTCTGGTTTGCCAGAAGCTGCTTAGTCATGCTGGCCACATGACCCGGAAGCTGTACGCCGGCTCCTTCGGCCAATAAAACAAGATGAGCGCTGCAGCCCCAGAGTCGGCCATGACTGGACCTGGGTCAGGGGTCCCTTTACCTAAATGGTCACAATACGCCTAAAATAGAAGGTGACTATGGACTAGGTGGGTAGCATCAGTCATAGTCTTCAAAGAAACTGAACAATAAAACCATGTTGGGTCATTCAATTGTAATGGCCTTCGGGGACATACAATAAAGCTGTGACTGTGACCGACCTGCCAGAATCGCCTTTCTTCTGCAAAAACACCATTTGAAAGTATTAAACAGCAAAAAATTTATTACATTACTGCAAACTACTACTTAAATAATTACAAAACATGATTCAGAATCTTAGTTACGAATTATCTTTTTAATCACTGTGCAACTGGCTATTTAAATCTTGCTATTTAAATACTGCTTTCAGAAACTATGAATCTTGTCTTCTTTGCCCAATATACCAAACATAAGTATGTTCCAAGAAGCCTAAGTATATGTGGTATTGTACTGGCCTGCATAATTCCGTGATTTTGCTTTTATATGCTAGCTTATTGGTTAGGAAAGAAGTCTTCTTTGCTTAGAATTCTGCCATAATATTATGCCATGATGGTCAGCTATCAGATATTGTTCCAAATAATATTGGGCCTACTTTCCTTTTAAAGGGCAGAGCATCCAAGAAATTCTGGTTTTATTTTTCTTCCACATTTGCTACCATAGCCTCCACTGCATTCCAGTCAAGCTTGCTGAGGATGCTGCTAGTACTTTCAGACACACTGTCCAAGTTATTAAGGCTGGCAATGGAGCAAGCA
Organism: Podarcis gaigeae; assembly: GCF_964106915.1. Taxonomy (NCBI): domain Eukaryota; kingdom Metazoa; phylum Chordata; class Lepidosauria; order Squamata; family Lacertidae; genus Podarcis; species Podarcis gaigeae. The sequence goes on along the minus strand of NC_139687.1, from coordinate 47,531,550 downwards.
TCTTCATGAGGCAAAGACTCCTGTGGAGATATAAAAGGTAATCAATGGCAGGAGTGTGTGAGATACAGCTTAGCTAGCCAGACTAAGCTCCCCAAAGTGCTTTCTTCACCAACTTTATACTGACACCACCAACTGCCAGGATTTCATTTCCCCACACTCCTCTCCTCCCCTGCTCTGACTTACAGTCTACCAAATTCCATATTTCCTCTCAGAGGGTGGTCTAAACATTCAAGATAGCCACTCCTTTGGAGCAGCAGCCAGGTCCTGCTTTAACAGCAGGAGAAAAATTATCCTGCCTGTCCAGCATTGCTGTCCAGAATGCCAGCAAAGATAACCTTATTTGGAGTTTCTGTGAGCTCACTCTATTTCAGCTTTTCTTCCCCCTCTCCCAGAAACCCAGCAGAGACAGTAGCGTGGGTGTATCCTGTGCTGCCAGGATCCCTACCACTACTGGCTTGGACTGGCACTTTCCCCCAGTTATCATGTCTGCACTTTTAGCCGGCACTGTCTTCTGCCCATTTCATCCTCACAACGGTTAGTAGCAGCTGGTGCCTGCCCCAGAATCGTTTCACGGATAATCAGCATTTTGAACCCAGCCTGCAGCTCTGAGCTCCCCTATATACCACAGTGAGGCAATGAACGATTCTTTGTTTTACTTCTCGGATGCATTTGCATAGAAAAGGGGATTAAAATAAAGTGTCCCAAATATGCAGAATGAATAATTATGTTTCCACCCTTGCCTTGAAATGGGAATTAGAACCACCATACAGTATCCTCTGGATCTCATCAGGAATGCTCCAAACACTCATGGCGTCGTCTTCACTCTCCTCATTTGTGCGAGTTGTTGTGTCAGTGTCTTGGAACTTTCTCTGCTCATCAGAAGCTGCAAGAGAGCACATTCTTTATTTGCAAGTATTTCTTTCCTTCAATTATCTCTTGTTAATTGGTGTTCTGGACCTAAATTCTGCAACCCTTGCTCCCAAAGTAAGATTTGCTAGTGGTTTCCACCTGCTCTAGAATATCTAATATGGGCTACTGAGCCCTCTTATTTGTTCTACCCAATTATAAATGTCTTAGAGTCACCCCTGCCATGGTACACTTTGGGGCCTACTGTTCTCTGCTTATAGTTCCAAGTTCACAGAAGAGAGATGCAGCAAAATGAATCTGTTACAAATGGAAGGAATAAAGATTCTGTAATCAGTGCATGCAGTATTACAACTTGACCCTCAACCGCTTACTATTTGAAGCAAGATGCTCTACAAAGCGATGCAATATAAACTGCTCAACACAGCAAACTTTACTGTAATAAAGGGACTGCAGCACAAAGCTCTGCTCCCATAGCCTCCTCCATTATGTTGGTCTTGACAGTGATGCCCACTGGACATGCCACTAAAGGTGTAATTACCAAGTACAAATTTGGCTACTTTGTTACGTTGAAATGGTATTCATCTCAAACATCATTATTTTCCTCAAAGGCTCAGAAGGTTCTGCACAGGCACAAAAAGTGCTTTTGAATTTATCTATTGTTACACCAAGTTCAAGACCCTAGTTACGGCTTGCACAGCTAGTCAAATACAGCAAACATTTTTAAAACTCCTTCAACTGTTGGGCAAGCTCACTCGCATTTCCAAGTCTTGGGGAAGCTGCCCAGACCAAGTTCTGGAAAGGTCCCCAACTCCAGCAAACAGCATCGGTAAAGACTTTTGATTATCCAGCTCTTAGTTAAACCCCTAACCTATGTATTTTGGACTTTTTAAGCTTATAATAAGACAAAAAACTTTCCTCCCAGACGTTTCATTGTTCACTGCAGGAAAGCAGAGATGAGCAGCAATGAACAGTGTGAGAACTGGTTCAATAACAAACCTTGACTTCTCAAGTCAAGCCTGTGACTTGACCACTGTTGTGGCTGTCTCCTGCTTTTCCACCACATCTCCCCTTGATGGGCTTCTGGTCCCTTTCTTCTGTATGGAGTTTGGGATAGTCGGCCTTGAGCAGAAATGACACAAAATACCCAATTTATGGATCAGGAATTGGAAAGCACAACTGTATAACCCCCCCCCCCCCATAGTTCAATCTGGGCATTGTGGCCATCTCATTTCCATTCTTACCTTTCCTTGGAGTTATGCCACAAGACAGACTGGAAAAGGATCTCGTCTGACTCAAACTACCTTTGGAAGCAACCTTCCTCCTTGCACCGTGGCAACTTCTACAAGGGATATACCACATTTCTATCATAGCAATACTGGTTTCAGAAATAATATACAAAAGTGCATGAAAATGGCTTCTCATAACATTAGCAGGGTCCATGCTGGGGCGAATCATGTAACATTACAATACCATTGTGTCTGTAATGACAACCATGTGCCACCGCCGTGTTTAAATGGTTCATTTTTGCAATGAGGAGTTGGCATAAGGCAGATTCCCAACTACTGAGAAAACCATATCAAACTATTTGGCTTTCTATGCAAGTATTATCTACAGCAAATAACTGATTCCATCATCTTACCAATTCAACTTGAGATGACAGGGATTGAACCTGGGATCTTTACATATAAAGTAGATCCTCTACCACTAAGCTAGGTTCCCTTTTGGCTGTTAGCACTGGAAGTAGCACAGATATCCACAACAATCTCCATTTGCTGAAAAGCAAACTACATGTTATATGAACATGCATATTTGAGTGTGTGTGTGTGCGCAGTTAACTCTAGCCATCCATGCTGCAGTCCTGACCCAGATGGTGGGGGAAGCAGCAGCTAATATTTTTGTCTATTGGCCTCAATCGGTCTTACTTCTGAGCTGGGGAAATTAAAGACATTGGGGAGCCTGTATACTTTACCCTCCAGCGGAAGCAATATGTGGTCTCTTGAAATCATGAGGTGGTCTTGTTTTAGATAGTGAGTCAAAGTCACTTGAAGGAAGTTGCACAGTGTCAGACAACAGCTCATGCATCAGAGTGAGGGCTTCAGCGACTCTAATGTTATGATGCTCAGAAAACAAGGCTCTGAAGGGAGTAAAAACAAGATGCCTATTATTTAAGCCTATTATTACAAGTTTTGTTTCTTTACTGACATTTCGTCTAGTTTAAAGAAGAAAACAAAGCCTATCTAACCTTTGGGGGAAAGCAGAGAGGGATCCAAATTCATCTATGGGCCTTAAATTGTACAACCCTGCTGTATAACTTCCCCAGAGAAACAGGACAGACAGCAATATACAACTTTTAGATGTAACATCTTTCCCCCTTTTCTGAGTCAGAATTTTCTGCCCAAGGCCTTTTTTTCAGCAGATCATCAGGGCTGGAGCTTCATATCCAGGCCTAAGACAATTGTAAAATGTAAAATTGCTTCATTCAATCTTATTTCCGGGCAGGTGACTGAAAGGTCTATATGGAGAAATCCTAAGTTCCCACACCAACAGGGCTTTACAGAATGACAGGGCGACATCACAGTTGAGCCCAATGCTTAGGATCCAGCAGCCAGTGGCATTTCTGCCCATCCACACGTCTAGTGAGTGGGCAGAAGGGGAGCTCCATGCCAATAGAGTGACATCAGCTGGTGGCTGCTGGGAAGCTACAGAGGCCAGCAGGGCTGACATAGACACCTCAGCCGGATCCAAACTCCATCCCCTGCCCAGGGTAAAGGGGTTGGCAGTCACATACACCAGAACAAAATAAAGGGAAAGGCTGGAATGGCACTGAGTGATAACTTACTTATTTTTTTCACATTTCTTTTTCTGCTGTAATTTAATATCCTGTGTTGTGATTCCAAGTGGCTATACAAGAAAGGCAAACGGTTACTAAAATTATCTTCTCTTTCCAGTCTTCATAATTGGTTACACATTCATCATAAGTGCTTTTTCAGAGCTAGGATTTTGGAACTGTGCCCAAATGGAAAAGTGAGGTGTGGCCACTCGACAAATAAAAACTATTCAACTGGTTGCCTCCGAACATTTCAAGCCAACAAACGTGGTCCACAACTATACTTTCAACTGACACAACCTATGAGAATTTTCAGTCAACTGCTGGGGTGAGGGTGACTGAATGGGTCAGAGGTCTGGTAAATGCATCTTTGCATGATGGAGTGATGTCTGCTGCCCTTACAGAATCACAGAATTGTAGAGTTGGAAGAGACCCCAATGGTCATCTAGTCTAAAGCTCTGCATAGACAACGCCCCCTCCCAAATTTGGCTGCATGTTCCCTGTCTTTCTTGGGCTGTAGGAGAAGCTAATCCATACTCAATGCACTGTTCACTCCAACCAGAAAATAAATGAATGGAATGTGTGAAGGACAAAGAGAAAAGAGTATCTCTACTCATTTTGCTCTACCCACTATTGGTATGTTAGGCCACCCTTGGATTAAAGGATCAGGCTATGTGATCAACCCCTCCCCCCACTCCTTCTCATATTTTATCCCACAAATAAATAAGCTTTGATCATTTCTGTATCTGAACCAGCCTCAAATGAATCCAGCTAATTTTAAAGCTGTAATAGATTGTACAGAAAAATGTAGAATTTGCAGCGGAAGCTGATTAGGGCATTCATATTTGAGAACGACGTCTTAACACATTTTAAAAATGCTTTTCTACATTGAATTGTTACAGCCACATGATCACAATACAATGTAAGTAGTCTTACCATTTTTCTTCTAAAATGAAATGGATTGTGTTCTTTTGCCCTTTGTTCAGCCAGCGTTTGCAGATACTCAGCTAGCCTTTCCTTTCGCTTTCTTTTCATCCAAGTGTGTAACTCTTTTCTCTCCTTTTCTGTTTTACGTGAATGCCCACTCACTACACTGGAGAGGCTGGAATACAGGACAAAACTCATAATTAACACATACTTCAAACAATTAGATGAAACAACATTTAAAAGCATGTAAAAGTAGCATAGCAATATATATGTCTGTTTTGATCTCAAAGGACTACCAAAAATATCAAGTACATGGAAAACAAAAGTTAGTCCACAACTCAAATTGGATTTGGACCTCTCTCAAGGTAACACTATTAACTTTATCATGAATCTCCATGAAGCTGTGTGGGGAGGGAATAAATATCCAAGAGATGGATGGGAGTGAAGCCTTCCAGCTCAGTCTGATCTGCCTCTAGGACGGAAACAGCAATACAGTCTTCCCATGATTGGCCAAATTTGGAGCAGGCTGAAATCCACATCCCCGGATGGCATGGAGACCATTTTTGGTGTTGCGCTGGCTGGGACACGCCCCCCCCAAGTCATGACCCATCGCTGGATAATGGTGGGGATGGGGTGGGGATGTTGTCCCACAATGCCACCTGACCGGTTAAGGTAAACAGACATCTATCACAAATCTCAGTAAAGGTTCAGCTGTAATTATTTACTTACTGCCTGCCTTCCAATGAGCTCAATGTGGCATACATGGTTCTACACTACAAGGTAGGTTAGATATAGATAATGACAGGTCCAAATTCACCCAGTGAACTTTATGGCTGAGTGGAGATTTGAGCCTTGATTTTCCAAGGTGTATCCTAACCTCTAACCACTCTACCACAATGTCACAGGTCATGTAGCAATTACCTGGATATTTTTTTTGCTTGTGTTTCTGTGAGACCCAGCTCTGAAGCAGAAATGCCACCCTCAAGTAGAAGGTCAGCAATGATGTCAGAAACACCACTCAAGCCAGTGATCTGCAGAGGATCTTCTGAAAAACTATTTTAAAAAAGCAATTACATTACTGCAAATAGGAAAAACATACCACTTCTAGAAAAAAAACTAGGGAGTCAAATTTGATGGTACATTAAATGTATAATTGCAATTTCATACCTTTACTTAAACAAACAAAAGCATCTATGGAGACTTTCAATTTGGATCAGGACTTTGGGAGGGCAGGTGTTTTTTAACCCTTCCTTCCAAAGGCTATTTTCCCATGTCCAGTTCTCCAGACAAATCTCCTGTTTCAATATTTTCTCATACATACCTCTCTTCCAATTCTTCTGATCTAACATTAATATCTGCAAAAAGAAACAGAATTTACTGACAGCATAGATTGTAGAAGAGAAATGCACCATAAGATACAACCAACATGGGATACTGTACAAATACATTAGGACAGAAATAGGAAAAGTGTGACCCTGTAGATGCTGTTGGATGGTAACTCCTGTCAGCCTAATGTCAGGGATCTTGGGAGTTGCAGTGTTTGGATTTGCTAAGTAGTCATGAATAGTTTATACCTTTGTACTTAGACAGTATTACATTATTCAGGACAACTACCAAGTTTAGTGTTAAAACCATAGCATACGTCTATCACTAAAAAAGGACTGTGAGGACACTACTCTAAAATAAACCATTAAAGCATTGCAGGGCCAGCCCACATAATTTAAAAAGCGACACTTCAAATGCCTCTCATTAGATGATGAACAGCACAAACCTACAGACATTAGTGACCCTACAATTATGTTTTACAAGGGCTCAACCATCCATCTGTGGTACAATGCCATTAAGAAAAATGATTTATGCAACGCTCTCATGCCAAGCCTTTGTCTAGCTCTGTAAGGAATAGAGGTAAAACAGGGCACCTCATATGGGGGATTATGGAGCAGTAAGTATAATATTCTGCCCATTTCTTTTTAATATGCAAAGAATGCAGAACAGAATGCAGAAAGCAGAATGCAGAACAGAGGTAACAGCATAGGAAAGAACAATTTCCCAACCATGCTCAACTTTACTATCTCACACAGATCCATGACACTTTCCTCAAATATGACAAAATGAAACTGCAAAGTCAGAAATGTTATGGAAGCGGAACTATTCCACGTATCATGATGAAATGAGGCTACTATACAAAGAATGTTAACTAAAAATAGTAAGCAGCATGATTATAGAATAATCAACAAGTAGGGAATGGTACCAGAAGATGACTTTTTGATTCTGGGAAGATTAGAAGCTGATGCTGAAGGAGAAGCAGAGGGTGTTTGCAAAGCAATGTAGTTAGTCTGAAATGATTCCGTTCCTAAACTCCTTTCCTCCTCTGTATAATTCTCCACAATCACACGGGTTGAATAGCGCTCTGTTTCAACAAAAGGATAATTGAAGCCAAATGAGTGCACATTGATTTTTAGAAGCAATAAAACACATTTTTACAATATGTTCAGAGGAGCAGCCGTGTGAATCTCTTGTAGCAAAAACAGGAAGGGTCTTGTGACACAAGGGTTTTGAAAAACAAAAATCCAGTGTTCATCATGCTCAGAGTTTACCCATTGAACTTAATGGACTTAAGTCTATTAAACTTACATAGATCTGCTCTGTGTGTCTTAGGGTATTATCCAACTACCAAGTTCATTATGGGCATAAGCTTTTGTTGGCAATAGTCTCATTCAGATGCATGAAATGAACCAATACATTTATTAGGTCTTGAAGGTATCATAAGACACCTCCTTATTTTTGCAGTATTTCGATACATTTGGAATATGTTACCCTTTCCCAATGCTCCCTACACTGTTTTATTCATTTCAAAATATTTTATCCAGCAAAACCTCTCCCCATCCACCTCACCCTCACAAATTCCTACCATTCTCACCCTGAGCCCACATCCCTTAAACTCCTGCTGCTGACAATTATTTTCAACTTTCCATAGATCGGCCAGTAGAACCAACAAGACCCACCTTCTTTGGTTACTTTAACACCTGGGGCAAAGAATGAGATGTCATCCTCTCCCGTACCTACATCTTCTACAGTGTCCACAACCTGAAAAAAAGGAGAGAGATCACAAAGCCACACTTTAAACATAAATATCTCTCCAATCTTTAACACAGGCACAAAAAAGTTTTGAGCAGAAGGAAGCATATAAAAGATAAACCTACCAGTTTCGTACTGCTAAATTCTTTTTCTATTCTTTCTGCCACGTTCTGTAGGGCCAGTAGCTGTCTATCCATTTCCTGTAGCTTGGCAGTAATGTGCTTTCTGCCCATTTTTCTGGCTAATGGTTCTGTGGAGGAAGCAGTGCTAAAATCCTCGTTCAGGAGGTTCAGTGTTAGACGATCACCAGGAATCTCTGTCTCTACTGGCTTAGGTGGCACTTGTGGTGATTCAGTTTGAAGAAGATCTCCTTTGAATCAAAAAAGTGGGGGAAATGCTTTTCCATTAACTGCTAGAAACACAATATACAACAATGAACGCTACAGCTTTGCAGGAAGAACTTAAAGTGTGTTTTGAAGGGGTGCACATTCTCAGATGAATTGTTCAATTAACAATATCAAAAGGAACCGGTTTTAAAAGCGACTATTTTGAAATAAAATGAAAATTGTTCACCTTCTGTCTCAAATTCTTCAGGTGGGATTGTATTGGTAACAGATGCTGCCATGTGATGCAATTTTGCAGAAGCTGGGAATTCAGGCTGAGTGGCAATGTGTTTTGGAACAGACTCAGAAATATCTGGCAAGTTTTTCAGAAGATCACCATCTTCTATATCAATCACATTGATAAACTTCCGTCCAGTCTAAACCACATCAAAAAGATCAATATTAAATTTTTAAATGAAATTAGTGAACTACTCCCCCTTCAGTGGATGCATGAATATAATACACATGTTGTATCTATGTACTGCTGCATCATCAGCACATATTTCTCATAACTTACCAAATCAGATGTAATATCAGATGAGGATTGTAAAGACACATTTCCTGATTCAGCAGGGAAAGTAATGTTCAAGTACACATCTGGGGGCAATGCCTGGGGAATACTTGCAGGTAAAAGCTCTGTGTGAAGAAAAAGAAATTGTTAAGTCACCATGGGCAGTAAATATCCAGGAATGCTGGAAAATATATCTGGATACAGTAGCAATAGGACTGATAAGAACATTGAAAACCTGAATATGCTATGACAGTAAGGTATTTTCCTCCTGTGCTGAGCAGTGGGGGTTAGTTATGGTAATATTGTCTCCCGCGTACCACTGGGCATGCTGGCTGAGGCTGATGGGAATCCCATCAGCTGATGGGTTCCCCATCCCTGTACTACAAGTGGGAATGAGCCTCATGCTTCTTCCCCAGAAGAGGGATTCCGGCAGAGTTTACTTGACTGATGGTGCTCATTTCCATCAGAAAAAAACTTTAATTAGGTTTTCAAGGGCCTAACTGCACGAGATGCAGCAAATGCATCATTGGATCACTCAATACGTCTTGCCTTTTTTGGTTAAAAGCAACAACAGAGGACCTGTGATTCTGTTTGGAGCAGCAGCCCTGGGGGAGTGGGTTAACCCTTTACCTAGCAAGGCAAATACAGTGGTACCTCGGTTTAAGAACAGCCCTGTTGACGAACTATTCAGTTTACGAACTCTGTAAAACCGGAATCCAAACGGTGGAAGCGCACCTCGGTTTCAGAACGGATTCGGTTTAAGAAGGGACTTCAGGAACGGATTAAGTTCGTAAACCAAGGTACCACTGTAACTGCTTTCAAAGTGAGCAAAGACTGAGAAAATTAAATGGGAAAGTTAAACCCTCTCCTCCACAAACACGTGATGTGTGATGGGGAGTCCATTTGCTCTTAATCATAACATGAAATAGAAATACAAAATTTGCTCAAAAGTTTTTTTTCTAAGGTTTTCACAGAAGGCAAAGACTAAATATTAACTTCTTAGCTATCTCTGAAAAACAAATGACAATAAAAGAGGGTGCGTAAGTGAAAAACGTGGTTCCACAACATTATTTTGCCAATAAAAATCAACATGAACTTTATGTTCATATTTGGGGGGGGGGAACAGTCTCATACTATAGTCATATATGGATATATATGGATTCTAAATCAGTAAAATAAAGTTTCTTTTCTAAAGGAAGATACAATGTACACATATAAAAAAATCAACATGGACAGACTGATGGCACACCTGCTACAGACGCAGAAGAAGGAGTGATTGGTTGATTTTTACCAGATTCAGAAACGACTTCTTCTGAGATGGTTTGCATATCCACAAAAGGTTTAACAACTTGATTGATAAAATAAAGAAAAGTCAAGATGAATCAACAGCAGGAAAGCACATTCTATTCTTTATTAAAATACAGGTATTTCTGAGGATATTTTGAATAATTTGGCCTTAGGAGAGCAAGTGAATTACTTGAAGATTAATTTAAGATAAAAAGAAGTTAAAGATAAATTTAAAGATACCTGGTTGAATCCAAAGGAGTCCTTTCACGGACTGTCAGTTCAACAGATCTGCCTACTCATTTGCCAATTCTTCCTCCACCCTACAGCAGGGTTGGCTAACCTGTAGGGCATGTTTCGCTTCCCAAGCAGTTTCTGGTGTTCCTCAATTTACTTTATTAAAAGGCAATGCTGAGAAACTTTTCAAAAATATTTTTCACCAGCAGGTGGCACTGTTGAACACCACACCAAATTGGCTAAACCCCATCCTCAGATCTCATAAGCAAAGAGGGGACATTATAGCGCCACATTTTATTTTTCCAAAGGGCCCTTCTCCCTCTGGTGTGGTGCCCTTATTAGAATGTTTCAGAGATTCTTGGAAAACAGGAAGAAACTTGGATACTGTGACAACAGGATGCTGGACTAGATGGGCCACTGGTCTGATCCAGCAGGTTAGTCTTGCATTCCTGAGTTCCTGTTTCTTCTCCTAACAACGGCATCACAGATTTGTGCATGCCCTGACATATGGTCCTTGGAGGGGCAGCAAACACTCAATGTGGCCAATCCTCAAAAAAGGTTAGTCCCCTGCAGCATGTCCCACACTATTCTCCAACACCCAGAGCAATTTTTTAGTCATCCCAGGAGACTTCAGGAAAAGTGGAACATACCCAGAATGAACACATTTGAAAAAGAAACAAGCAAGCAAAAAACCCAACAGTTCATACAAACAGACTGAAAGGAAGCACACCTGTTACAGACGCAGAAGCAGCGGTGATTGTTTGATTTTTATCAGGTTCAGAAACTATTTCATCTGAGACAGTTTGTACATCTTGATGTGATTTATTAACTTGATTGGTAAGAAAAAAAGTAAAATCAAGATCAATCAACAGAAAGGCAAAACAAAACATTCTGTTACTTATTGAAGGAGGGTTATTTCTGGTGGAAGGACTTGGTCTGAAGAGGACAAATTTCATACACAATGCTTAACACTGCAAAAATTATTGATTGCTATTTCTTCCACAGTTCTTAGGCTGTAATCCTGAACACACCCAGAAGTCACACTGAACACAATGTGACTTAGTTCTGAGTAGACATGCATAGGATTGTGCTGCTAGGAGATAATCCAATGTAAATTAATTTAGAGGAAAGCAATTTAGCTACAAATGCTAAAAAAGCAACAACACAACAATTTCCTGCAGGTTATTTTACCAGGATCTGTATTTGTAGAGGCATCTTGAAGATCTGCAATTCTTTTTCTTACAGAAGCTAAGTAATGTAGTCCTGCTGAAGAAGTAACTGCCTCTGGGTCTAAGAGGGAGGAATACATAATTACTATCCACATCAAAATTAGTAGGGGAAGAAAACTATTTCAATAGTTTTTGCTAATTTCATTGTCTCAGCTGTACAATTAAAAATGAAGAAAACATAATTCATATTCAATAGAGAGGATTAGAGAAACATTTTTGCATATGTAGGTGCGTTAGGTGAATCCTGCTCTTATATCCTGCTCTTATAAATATAATCACATTTCTACAGATAGGAAACTGATACCAGGAAATAGTGATTTATTTCAAAATGAATCGACAAAAGTAGTGAATGCATGTAAAGTTATGACTGACAATTCATTCCAAAGTTCTTTGTATCTACTAGGTAAAGGTAAAGGTACCCCTGCCCGTACGGGCCAGTCTTGACAGATCTGGGGTTGTGCGCCCATCTCACTTAAGAGGCCAGGGGCCAGCGCTGTCCGGAGACACTTCTGGGTCACGTGGCCAGCGTGACAAAGCTGCATCTGGCGAGCCAGAGCCGCACACGGAAACGCCGTTTACCTTCCCGCTGGTAAGCGGTCCCTATTTATCTACTTGCACCCGGAGGTGCTTTCGAACTGCTAGGTTGGCGGGCGCTGGGACCGAGCAGCGGGAGCGCACCCCGCCGCAGGGATTCGAACCGCCGACCTTTCAATCGGCAAGTCCTAGGCGCTGAGGCTTTAACCCACAGCGCCACCTGCGTCCCTTTGTATCTACTAGATCATGCTAAATATCACTGTCATTCAAGACGAATACCATGAGTTGTGTTCCATCTTACTCCTATTCAGAGCAGACCAATAGAAATTAACGGGTATGACTAAATTCATTCATTTCAATGGATCTACTCTAAGTAGGACATAGTTGGATACAACCTCATATTTCAATAGAATGGACAGGTCATAACTGGATCTTACATTTTTAACAGTTTTGTTGAAATACTCACTCAGTAAGGAGCCACCATCATTGAGGTCATAGCTGAATTCTGTTTGATTATCCTGACAGAAGAATAAGTATGATTAAATTCATATAGGTTCAACTGCTGCTAACATATTTCAAGATACTAATATTATTTCAATGTAGTATGTTTAAGTAAGAAACAGATAAGTGTGCAACTCCTTTCAATTGAGAGATCATACATGGCTTTCTATAACTTTCTTACAAATTATTATTTTAAATTCGATTTGGTTCTGTAATTCCCTTCATTGTTTTAAAATATACCTAGGAAGCATTTGAGGGAGGGAAATTAAATAGGTTTTGTTCTGATTAGTCCATCCTATCTGGAAGATCTACTGGATACACAATTGAAAAAATATGTATGTTAACATTGCTTACTTCATAGAGGCTTATAATTGTTCTGTCAGAGTATAATAATAATAATAATTTTATTATTTATACCCTGCTCATCTGGCTGGGTTTCCCAGCTGGGCTGTTGTGTTGGCTGAGCTGTTTTGTCTATATGCCTTCCCTTTTTCTTTATCCAGAGTTAACTTTAACAGGTCGGCATCCAAGTTTGTCTTTGTCTCCTACTCAGAATAGGCAGGAACATGTGGGGCTACCTTTGAAGGTGACCCGGAAACTACAACTAATCCAGAATGTGGCAGCTGGACTGATGACTGGGAGTGGCCACCAAGACCACACAGCACCGGTCCTGAAAGACCTACATTGGCTCCCAGTACGTTTCCGAGCACAATTCAAAGTGCTGGTGTTGACCTTTAAAGCCCTAAATGGCCTCGGCCCAGTATACCTGAAGGAGCGTCTCCACCCCCATCATTCAGCCCGGACACTGAGATCCAGCTCCGAGGGCCTTCTGGCAGTTCCCTCCCTGAGAGAAGTAAGGTTACAGGGAACCAGGCAGAGGGCCTTTTTGGTAGTGGCACCTGGCCTGTGGAACGCCCTCCCATCAGATGTGAAGGAAATAAACAACTATCTGACTTTTAGTAGACATCTGAAGGCAGCCCTGCTTAGGGAAGTTTTTAATGTTTGATGTTTTATCGTGTTTTTAATATTCTGTTAGGAGCCACCCAGAGTGGCTGGGGAAACCCAGCCAGATGGGCGGGGTATAAATATTATTATTATTATTATTATTATTATTATTATTATTATTATTATTATTATTTCTTGGATCTGGAGGCGCTACCCCTGCTTCCTTTTCTGCCCTGCCCAGGATCAGACCTATTATCATCAGTGTCATTTCTGCTCAGAATTTAGCTGCTCTTTTCTCACTATGAGACACTATACTTAATATGTTTTTTGTGTTGCTGTTGTTGTTGTTAACCTTTTCACTAGCTGCACATATCTCTTGTTCTCCCTTTGTCTGCTCCAGAGCCGTTATTGGCAGGACAATGTCACCCGAAACCTAAGGAAAAGAAATGCAGACATGGCAGACCTATTTACTGAGCATTTGTGCTGATTTGTTAGCAGGGAGGTTATATGACAATAAGCTTTGAACCTGATTTCCTCACAGGGTCTTCAAGTTAGTAATTCATTCATCCCACACGTTTCAGTGAATTTTCTCGTTACTTTCCTAACCACAAAAAGCCTGTTTCTTTTTTTATAGTGGATTTGTTGCACTAGGGCAAAAGAGACTTCAATTGTGCAAATCTAAATCTCCCACTATGTGCTTGAATCCCTGTTGCTGAATACCGACAGCTGGGAAGTGCTCATTAAAGCAAATAAGACAGTCAACAAGATAATTATGAGTCAGAATTGCTGTATCACTGTACCTTTGCTTGCTCTACAATATCAGCTGAAACAACGGAGCCATCTTGTTGAAAAGTCACAGTTGCTTTCTTCCTTTCTTGCTTCTCTTTGATCTGTTTCTTGACACGCCTCCTCTGCCTATTATTACATTAGCATTTTAACAACATTCTGATAATTCTCTCTTTGTATTTAGGCAAATAGCAAAGTCCATCAACTGAGCAACCTAGGGATGGCACTAGTGTCAAAGGACACGCAGAAAATACAAATACCATCTGGTAAGCCTCTTAATATGTCCAGGTGTTCCCTGAGATGGACTCATCTGAAAACAGCAGCAGGCAGCTGGGAAGTGGCTGTTTTATTTACTTTTACCACTTAATACTACAGTACAACAGAGATACAAATAATAAATTTTGTGTCTCAGGAGCATGTTTAAAAGAAGCAAACAAAAATGGGCAAGTTATACACACTCAAATGACCATGAAACTGGACCACAAGACCCTGCCTGCGTCTCCCTGTGGTGTTTTGCATGGGACTTCCGGGTTGGCGCCTCCGTCAATCGCGGAGCTCCTCCGATCGGGAGGAACTTGCTCCGTGAAAAGCAGGGTCTGACTGCCACGGCAAAGGCGGAGACCCATAGAAATCACAGGCGGGAGAAGCCTGTGAACTTGGGATTCGGCTGGCACCTCTTGCGCCTCCCCTACTCGCGGGGAAACCCTGTTTTGGGGATCCGGAGCGACGTGGGGTGAGTGGCGCGGTGCTTTGAATTGACTGCTTCTTTCACGGAGTGAAGCCGCATTGCTGTTGCCGGAGAGCGCTGACTTTTTCCTGTGGATGTTTCAATATTTGATAGGAGAATTACTGTGAGTAGTTCCTCTCCAGGCTCATTAGGGATCAGAGACAATTCCCACACTTTTAAGAAGCAGGGAACTTGTGGGGCTGAAGCCTCCTTCTTTAAAACAAAACATGTAAAATAACAAAAGAGAAACAAGACTGATGCTTAAGCTTGGTGGGCTAAAAGGAACAAGAGACAGCAAACCAGAGTTTATGAAGTTTCTGTGGATCCTAATCCAGACTAAAGCTTGCTGTCTTGCCTCTGATTTTGCAGAAGAAACCCGTTTCTGAACCACTACAACTAGAAGGGATAAATTATATTTGTTTTGTAATTTATTATCAGCCCATAGTCACTGCCTTTTTTTTACGTTAAGTTCACCAAAACTGATATGATCACATTTAGATAGATTGTTATGATCAGTACTATTTGTTCTTACCTTTTTTTATTATTCATATCTTGTCTCACTTCACGCGGTTTAAAGTTAGCTTTTAATAACTGAATCTTTTCAGGATGGTCTTTAACCCCAATGTGGGGGACTTGGACAACCTGGCGGCTTTGCTCAAATGCAATGAGATTCTGAAGTGGGATGAGTTTTGGCGTTTGAAACTGTTTAGGAAAGAAAGCAGAATTTGATAATTATGTGAATAATGTATTTTTCCCAAATTGGATGATGACTTTGAAAAGCAAAAGAGGTCAGACTCTGATAATACTGAAAGACATTCAAATTCCACTAATGTAAATGAAAACAACGATCAAAGGAAGGAGGAATGTTTATTAAGACATACTTAATTCTTATGCATACTTAATTCTTTTAAAGCAGAGATGGAGACTCTGTGCCCCTCCAGATGTTGCTGGATTCCAGCTCCCATCAGTCACAGCCAACATGGTCATTGCTCAAGGATAATGGGAGTCAAAGTCAGCGACATCTAGAGGGCCACCAATTCCCCATCCCTGTTTTAAAGGAAAGGTTAAATTATTTAATTAAAATATTTGTTATTTCTTAAGTTGATATCCTCCAAAGGATGCCCAGCAGCAAACAGTTCAGTAATAAAAATACAAATGAAAATAAAAAGCATAACATCGAAAAACAACAAAAAATATAAAACATCTGAAGCAAATTTCAGAATGGATATAACCAAATCATGTGACCGAAACAGAAAAACTTTCAAAAGATATCTTTATGCATGCTTATATAGAATCAATTACCTTGGTGAGCGGAGGTAAATTAGTGTAAAGCAATGGCATTCCTGTCTGCGAAAAGGGGTCTATGGAATCAAAGTTCTTTTCCGAAAGCTTAGCAGGCGGCATAGTGGATGGATGCTTGTATTGTGAGTAGGGCTTCAGATAAAGCAAAGGAATCGGTGCAAAATTTTGGTAAGTTTTATGCAAGGGAATCCCATTGTCAACCAGTGGCTTCTCTGCCTTTAGATGTGCATGAAGGTGTTGAGAAGGCGCCATATTTTCTTTTTTCTCATATTCATCCAAATTAACATGATTGGAATGACCCTTATTTACAGTTTCTGACCAACGGCCTGCCTGATCATAGTTGTTCAAATTTATGTGTTCTGTTGTTCCTTTGTACTCTGGCATCTGTACACCTTGAGGACTCTTCACCAGAGGAGGAGGTACACCCCAGGCTTCTCTTTGTTTTGGGAATGGTCCATTGAAAACTTTTGGGGTTTTTACTGGGCAGATATTGAGTGGCTGGAACTGAAAGTCAGGTTTAAGTTTAAGCAAAGGAAGCCCAGTTGCATTATTTACGGGTTTTGAAACTGGAATAAGCTTAGGTATCTTCTCAGCATTTAGGGAAACTGATAATAAAGGTAATGGTCTGGCTGGAACCTGATGAAGCAAGTTTTGAAATGGTGGAATCTGGCTTGTTCCATTGGTCTGACCCTCTGGTAAGCTTGAAGAATCACTGATGTGCAGTGGATTCTAAATGAGAGAAAAATATACTGTCACAAGGTGAAGAGACATTGGCTTAATGTAGTAGATGAAGACCCTAAATGAATTATAACTTTACATTTAAAAGGGCAACTCTCTACTTACTGAAGTATCTCCATTATGACTTTGATAATGCAAGCTGTTTTTCTCCTGAGAACTGGTGTTTTTCTTAGTGACATCACTACTGTTTTCTAGAGTTGTCATCTCTTTTACTGGCAAGTCATACGTTACAAGTTTTGGAGGAGTCCTATTGACATCAGTGCTGCCAGTGTTTGAAGCCTGGTTTCTTCCCAACTGAAAGGACTGTGATTGCTGCATCTGCTGTGGCATATTTGGCAAGTTGGCAAATGATGATCCTACTACTTGCATGAGACTCATAAAGTTGATCTGCTGCAGCTAGAATATAAACCAAAATCATGACTAAAAAAACCCACGACTTCAAAATATTCTTATTCTATTGCACTGACTCAGCAAAGTGCAGTTATCTAGGAAGGCAAAAGTCTCTATATTTTAGTGAAATAATACCAGCTGAATAATACCAAGCATTCTGCTCAGGAACATCATATTTCACAAGCACAGTTTTGTCCTGTGCAATTATTGCAAGTAATTTATTGTAGATGCAGAATTTTACCAATATATGAATAAATGAAACAGTACAGTCTTGCTCAACAGATCATCTCAAGTCACATCAGACTCCCACACTGCTCAAAAACGCCTCCTTCATGTGCATAGTTAAACCTCAGTTGTCAAACATAATCCGTTCCGGATGCCCGTTCGGCTTCCAAAACATTCAACAACTGAGGCGCCACTTCCAATTGGTTGCAAGAGCTTCTTGCACTCAAGCGGAAGCCCCGTCGGATGTTCGACTTCTGAAAAACGTTTGAAAACCAGAGCATTTACATCCGGGCTTTTGGCATTCGGGAGCCGAAACGTTCCAAAACCTCAGGAGCCGAGGTCTGACTGTACTTAAAGTGTGGAGTGTACCCATTCGCCCCACTCCCAAGTGGGCTGCCGCCAGCTCTAACCCAACCTCTTAACATTCAGCAGAGCACTGGAAAGAAGTTCCTATGTGCATAAAGCTGAAAGTGCCTACAGGGAACCCTGATCCCATAGGATTCATGCAAATGCACAAAGCACAGGCAAGTATTGCAAGGACAGTAGCCACAGTCTCCCTCCCTGCATCAAACAAATATGTGGGGAGGCGAGTATTTGAACCCCCATCTGTGTCTGCCCCAGAAGCTGCCCGAGTACCATATGTAACCCCCTTTGAGGAACAACATGATGAATTAGTGAAATGTACACAAACAAACAAGGAGCTTCTTTTGCTATAAGTGTTTCAGACATGTCCCCCAGAAGAATTCTAGCAGGATCTGGAGCACTTTTTCATAATGAATATTTTTTACCTGAACCAATTTAAACATTTCATCTTGCAGCATTTGCCTAACAGCATCTGAAACGTTCGGTGGTTGTTCCGTCGGTAAAGTAGTGTTAACTTCTTCGTTCTTTGGAACAAGAGGACTACTTGGAGGAACATTTGACACTGCAGTGAAAGAAGCCCGTTCATCTGAGACCGCAAGCTGTACACTGCAGAAGCAGAGGGGAAATATACCTGAGACAAACTAACTTGTAAAATACCTAGATTCTGATCACTTCACATAAATACTCCTAATCTGATATAGTGTTTGCCCCCCAATCTTTCTACTGCTGGAGACAGTAACTTTGGCCATTTAGAGGAATATAAAGATGTGACTAAGAGTTTTGTTTTGTCTGACAGCTTGTCATTTGCATACTTAACACAGTAGACAAGGAAATATTTTTAGTGATTTTTCTCATTAACAATTAGAAATGTGCTTATAAATATGCAATCAATATGTCATACCATGCTGTCTTTTATGGGCTCAAAATGGCTAATAGTTTTTTCTTTAAAGCATATTATCTACAAAATTGCTACTTTAATCAACCACTGTGAAAAAGACAGAAAAAGTAGGCTGTACTTAAGATACTTGATCCTTAATGCTGATAAGACATGAGATGTTAAATGAGTATTGACACAAGGAAATGGAGTTCAATTTGGAATTTAGTACTGGTAGTACCTCCTAGAATACCTAGCAGTTCCTTAAACATCTACCAACCTAAAATCAAGCAGATAATGCCTGTTTAGAATGTGTGGCCTGGGAGACTCAATCCCCTGCCTTGAGTGCCACTGACATTGAAAAGCAGGTTATCTGATTGAACCCTTATGAATCCAGGCTCAAAAGGAAATTGAATTGCTCAGCCACTACCTGTATGCAGTACCAGACAATGGGTTGCAAAACGTATGAAGCAGTCAACATATCTTTAATTATAACTTCAACTTGTGACAGATGACCTTATGCTTAATATTTAAAAAGAGCTTCTTAGTTTCTTTTACCTAGTAGTTTCTGACTTCATTTCAGGGCAAAATGAGCATGGAGTGTTACTGGGAGTTGTCTCACATTTTGTATGGTAAATACTGTAGAGAGAGAAAATATATCAGGATTTTTTCATCATGTTAGGTATCTTGATTTGAATGCATGTCAATTATTTTAAGAGAAGTTATACTTCTTTATTCCTTTGATCCTACTTAAAACAGAATCAGCCAATTCAGAGGGTGCTTGCTGGCCCCACATATTCAAGTGGGAGTGGAATGTCTGTATTATGTCACAGGCTCATAAAAGCTGGCCTGCTTTGTTGGATCAAATGAAGTAGATCTGTTCAGACTAGTGCAACTGAATTTCTCCTCCATCTTTTCCTCTGTGACCTCCCTAATTCTCTTCTAGGTTGCCACCCACTCCACTGCCAAAGCTCTGAAAACAATTTTGGGAGAGACACAGGGAGAGGAAGTTCTGTTGGCAGAGTGGAAGTCCTTGCACAAACAGAAGGACTGCAACTTTCACCGCAACATCTGAAGAAAAGTGACATAATATGGTGTCCTAGGAAATAGAATTACTGAAAGTTCTAATAAAATCAGAGGAAGGGGAAGAGGAGGGAAGGGAATCTCCACGAGATACAGTTCTTTGTACAAATTAACTGGATTTTTTTGGACTGGAGCCGTTGCAAACAAGGAAGTGACCAATGGCCAAGATACCAAAGCAAAAAGGCTTTTGAGCACCCTTCCAATAATTTTTGTGCTAGGTTGTTTTTTCAAAAAATCAAGTTTAGATTCATGTAAATCTGCAGGAGTCTGATAAAACTAAACTGCACTTTTAAGTAGTACATTCTTTCTTTGATGACAAATTTAATGTCAGGTATCTAAACTTCCCTTAAACTAGAAAATAGTTAAAGCACAATTTTATTTTATTTTAAACTAAGGATATAATTTCTCTCACTTATCCAGCTTGGTAAATTTTTCCTCCAATGTTTCCGTCAATGGATCTTCTTGTGGATATTCAACATCTGATACAGACGGCTGCTGTAATTAAAAAAAAGGCTTTTAAGTGCATTTGAGCATGTCAGCATGTAATTGCCTTACAGAAATATCTTATTTAAATCTATACAGTCCAATGGTAACTGCTTGTATCCTTACGGCTTCCGCTGATGAGTGCCCAGCACTAGAAATGTGTCTAGTTTTCTTTGTTACTAGTGGTGGGGAAATTCTTAAGACCTGCTTCAAGACCCAGAAGGAGCAGAAAAAGATGGTGGGGGTGGAGTGGGAAAAGGAGGAGCTGCTGAAGTAAAAAATGAGCTTTTTGGTTTTATACGGTTAAATGGAAAATATCCAGAGAGAGAGAGAAAACAGAAGGTAAGGTGAAGATCCCAAGGAGGATGTGCTCTGAGCTGACACAGGAAACAGACTGAGCCTCAACAGGCAGAAAAGAGCAAAGCCTTTGAAGTTTAGGTATTATTTGTTTGCAAGCTTTAGGGCATGCAATGCAACCTGCATAGAGACCTCTGGCAACCATAAGAGAATGTGCACGTTCAAGTGAATATATTTTACTCATTGCTGTGGTAACTTGCCTCTTTCTTTTGTTGTACCGATTTAATGCTGACAGAAATGGTAGGGCTCTTTGAAACTGCAAACGGATCTTCATGCTCTTTAAAATAAAAGGCACATAAAGAGAAACTAAATCACTATGGGAACAATCCAGTCTATTGCCATCCCTTCCCAGCTGTAAACACCCCTGCTCCATGCAGATTATCAACTGATTATCCCTTAAAAGTGTGTATATTTCAAGGCCAGTGGGATCTCCTACAAAATATCCTAAGAAGAGTACTCTTCTTAGGCCTGGAGCAGGAACCTGGTAGTACTGTTCTGGCTGCTTGTGGGATAGGGTGTTTCAGGAGTGGGGAAGAATAAAGATCACTTCCTATTTTCCTTCCAGCTCTCCCAAGCCTTCCCCTCAAACCTACTGTACAGTGATATACTGCGAGCAGGGGCATATCGTTCTGAAAAAGACACTAACCCCCCACTACCATTTACTAGAAACTGCCAAGGGCTTCCTCTGCCCTTTATTTTCCATCATTCCACTTCCTTTTAACTGACATACGAACAATATGTGCCTCCAATTGCTCTCAGCCACGTTTTATATTTTCATAATGGTTGCAGGGACCACCTGAAAGTGCTGTGAGAGCCACTATTTGTAAGCAACTGGCTTAGGCTTTAACTATAGATAAAAAGCATAGCTAGAGGCTGAATATTAGAGTATGAATTCTGGAGAATCAGCAGGCTTTTGTGTTATTCTAGCAGTTTTACTAGTTTAAGCAGATATATAGGTCTTTGTTACAGGAAGGTATTGTATTAAAATTTGTGTAAAATAGCAACGTAATATTATGTATGTGGATATCTGTAGAATTAAAAGGTAAAGGACCCCTGACAGTTCAGTTGCGAATGACTCTGGGGTTGCGGCGCTCATCTCGCTTTACTGGCCGAGGGAGCCAATGTTTGTTCACAGACAGTTTTTCCGGATCATGTGGCCAGTATGACTAAGCCGCTTCTGGCAAAACCAGAGCAGTGCACGGAAACGCCGTTTACCTTCCCGCTGGAGCAGTACCTATTTATCTACTTGCACTTTGACATGCTTTTGAACTGCTAGGTTGGCAGGAGCTGGGACAGAGCAACAGAGCTCACCCCGTTGTGGGGATTTGAACCGCCGACCTTTCGATCGGCAAGTCCAAGAAGGCTCAGTGGTTTAGACCACAGCGCCACCTGCGTTAAAAAGAAAGAATTATTTTAATTAATTTAAATTTAACTAACCTTCATTTTCAGATGTCACATCTTCATTTGATATGTTTCCCCCTATTTCTTCTGTCAGAAGTTTGACAGGATTTCTTTCTTCAATCTCCACACCACGTGTCAAAGGATGATCCTTGAAATTAATTTCTTTCTTCTCAGACTGCTTTTCATGTAAGGTCCTATACATGGGGAAAAAATGCAAGAACTGAAGACTTCAGACTGTAGACAGCCTTTCTTAGCATCATGCTCCAGCTCCTGACATTCTAAGCTCTTACATGAGACTGAACAATTATTACCCTGAAAGACTTTCAAAGGGTTCGCCAAAGGCATGTCCATCTTGGATACCAACTGGAGTCCCAACTGATGGAGAATAGCCTGTATCCACACTGATGTCTTTCTCTAGTTTGGTTCTAATAGCTGAAGTACTTGCATACTGTTTGTGTCGTTTCTAAACATAAAACAAAACAGAACACACATATAATTTCTATGTAAATACATGACTAGCAATAATGTTTCATCACCAGCAATGCCCCACAATCTCTCTCTATATATTAATGCCTTTATCTAGCAAGGAAGATCTGCCTGCCTAAGGAGAATGGTGAGCATGCAACCAATTTGGATCCACAGAACTGGATGTGGACTTCTGATATAGATTCCCCTCTGTGGCATTAACAGTGGAGTACAACTTGCTATATGCTACTAGATCTAGATAGAGTTTGAAGTTGATGTCCCTCCCATACCAAATTTGTTCCTGCAAGCATGTTAAGCGTATCAAAATTGTTCTTTATACAAGGCTTTGCTCTACTTAGTTATTATTAAACTTCTCAAATTAAATGCAAAGCAATGAGTTCAATGGCCAAATTGTTCATGGTATTTAGATACATTAGAAATATTACATGTCAAAACTTTAATTACATAAATACCATAGCCCTAGTATTTCTCACTCAGGTCTTCAAGGCAGTCAAAGTGCATCACAGAAAGAACTTGTATGTTTATGGAATGTCTGTGATCGCCTAGCAACGGAACTATAGGCAGTTACTTCACATTCTAAACACTCAGCCAGCATAAAAGCATGTTATGCAATCAACAACAAAGAAAGTATGACAGCATTTGCTATAAGTATTTTGAATTATATTTCAACACTGAGGCAGACCTATCTACAGTGCATTCACCTAAAATACGTCTCTCATGAAATATGTGATTATCCACATTGTCTCCTAAAGATACAGCTGAACATTATAGTATTTTCATGTTCCTCATCCCTGTTGGCGACTCCACTTTTCTTTTTTATAAACAATTCTAGAATCCTAGAATTGTTGGATTAATAGATTTGGCAGGTACCCCAAAGATAATCTAATCCAACCTCCTGCAGTGCAGGAATCTCAACTACAGCATCCATGAGAGACGGCCACACAACCTCTGCTTCAAAACATCCAAGGAAGGAGACTCCATCACCTTCCGAGGGGGGTCCTATTCCACTTTCTAACAGCTCTTACTGTCAGAAAGTTCTTTCTGATGTTCAGTCAGCATGTGTTGCCTTGTGCTACTCTCTCAAGATGGAACAGGGCTTAATACATGCAACTGGGAACATACAAGAACATTGTACAGACAGTTTAGCACATCATAATTTTCTACCATTCCTGGGGGGTGGGGAATTGTATCCATATTTCCAACACATTGCAAGAACAGTGTGCACTAGTTGCTCCAAGTGGTTGCCGACTGGACAATTAGAAGTCAGCTCATTGTGGGATCTGGTAGGAGTGTGGATTCTGAAAATGACCCATGTCCGATTCGTACATCAGTCCAGGAAATGCAAGTCTGATGAGTCTGCTTCATGAGTCACATTTTCTAAATTCATCCCCCACCCCAACACAGAAATGAGTCCAACTGAGTTCAGTGTTGTTTACTCCCAAGAAAGTGTGAATAGGTTTGCAGCCTAAATATGGCACAGTGTGGAACAAATAATAAATTAAAGCCCCCCAACTACACTACAGCTTAGAAAGTGTTTTTCCTCCTTAATACATACAAAAAGTTGGGGAGATGTCTGAGTGACTGTATACATTGTTGCTCACAATGGATATTATTAATGAGATTCTTACATTTGGGAGATTCTTACATTTGGGAGTTACATTTAAAATAAGATAAAGAGTGCAAATATTCCCAAGGCAAGTATTTGGAGCTAGGAAATGTCCACTCTAAATTTGTGGTCTTTCTGTATCCAGATTTTATTTGTACATTGATACATATTAGCTAGCAACCAAACCTGGTGGGTTTAATTTCTCTTACTTACCCAAAGATGGATATTTTGATTTTGTGATTCACTGGAGAAATTTTGCTCTAAAAGCCACAACGATGTAAGTATGGCAGATGCAGATGTTTTTACATGCATCATTGGCTGGCATTTCTGAAATGGCTCTGTGGAGATGGGATCATAAAGCAGTCTTCTATCCGACCATCTGATCATCCATTCAAGCAAGCGAGCTACGTTGTTAAATTTAAAGTTCATGTCTGGAGTTGGTTCTGTTCTTTGTAGAATATTGGTTACCTGAACTGCTTTGTAGATATATCTATGAACAGGAGCTGTTTGGGGGGAAGAAGTTTGTTCAGACAAACGCTGAGTGAATACAGGCGCAAGAGTTTTTTCTTTACAGGAATCTCGTGCACCATAAATTGATTGCTGGCTTAGACCAAATAATCCTCTTCTTGAAGTGAGTCTCATCACTGAGTCACCAACAGAAGTCTCCAGCACAGCTGGTTTATTAGAAACCTTTTTCTTATCATCACACAAAGGATCCAGATTAGCAGCACTGGGATCAAAAACAGGAGTGTAGCAAGAACCAGCCCTAAAAACTTGTTGGCCTTTATTTCTGATCTGTCGACGTTTCAGTGTTGTATGAACATCAAAAAGGAAAGAGTTGAGTTCATGTTCCCTAAGGAGTGTGGAAAAGCTCCTCAGAAAAGGAATCATAGAGTCTTTATGATTGATCAGATCTCTTTCAAGCATGTATGTTAAAAAGAGATCTAAAAACTTAACGTATTCGTCATCATCACGTTCAAATTCCCATTCACCGACTAGAGGCAAAACATGCTGATTGGTTAAGTCTTTGCAGTTCTCTTTTATAATACTTTTCCCTTCTACATTTAAATCTTTTAGCTTTTCAGTACTTCTATCGTATCCAGTCAATTCTCCTGCACAGTTGGACACTTCTCTACAAGAAATCACAACAAACAGATTAGAAAGGGCAATCAACTAACAAATGACCTCTTTTTCTTGAAAAACACGAGGGCCACCAACCTGGTAGCCACAGATTCTGCGTTAGAAATCCTTACACTATTATTAGAATACCAGATGAAAATAGTCCTGCACCAATTATAGTGGTACTTCAGGTTACAAATACCTCGGGTTACAAACACTTCGGATTACAGACTCCACTAACCCGGAAGTAGTACCTCGGGTTAAGAACTTTATCTCAGGACGAGAACAGAAATTGTGTGCCAGCCGTGGCAGACCCCATTAGATAAAGTGGTAACTCAGATTAAGAACAGTTTAAGGTTAAGAACGGACCTCTGGAACAAATTAAGTTCGTAACCAGAGGTACCACTGTATAGCTATCAAACTAATGTTAACTCCATATGGAATCACAATTGTTAACTGAAACTGAAAGGATTATTAATTATACCTTAATATGATCATTTCATAACATTTTTTAAATGCCTTTCTGGTAGGGAAACAACATTTTTCAATCAATGGAGGCTGACAGTAGACTCACACAATGTTGGGCAGGCTACAAATAAAATTATTATTATTAATAATAATAATAGTAGTATAGTAGTTACTACTACTACTCTGCTAAGTTTCCATGTAGTTCCCACACTGATGGAGCTACAGAAGCAGAATTGCTTGTTACTATCCAATGCACCCCTAACTGGGAATACACTCCACTGAATACAGTGCAGCTTATTTCCAATTAACCATGCGGAGCAGTTACATTGGACTTTTCTCGACTGCCCAAGTATTAACTTGCTATGAAGGGTTGGAAGGTGAAATGAACTATGTTCAGCAATATCATAAACTCATACTTGTGATGTTCTTGCGTCTGTGAAGAAATGTGCCTTCTTGTTTCTTCCATCAGCAAAGCTTCTGAGATTGAGTCTGCTGTTTCAGCATCACTATAAACCTGAGAGTTTCCCAGATCTGAAATTGTGCTTCTGCTTACACTAGTCCCCAAAGAAAATCTATCATAGCAATAAGCTTCAGGATCTTGTGTCTCCTCTTCTGGTGGCTCCCAGATGCTTCTTTGATGGCGTCCTATATTCCTTATCACACGCTTTAATGTTTTCATATTCACTTTATGCGAAGCCTGTATTACAACAGACATTATTTCTTCATTGTTGGGACCTAATCAAAGAGACATAAGATTTGTTACTATGTTTTTTCTACAGAGACTACAGTATATGTAAACAAATACATACAAAATGCCTTTCAAATAACATATGACCCTTTGAACATTTCCACCCTTTGAACATTCCACCACTTTCCAAGGAAGGGGTGGTTTTTTGGTTTGCTTTGTGTTGTTTTTTTTTAAAGAAAAATGTGGATAAGTTAGTTGTCCACTTTGTTTTCTTCATCACCACTAATGGTACCTTTGACTACGCAGTGTCTAAGTCGCTGGTGCAGAGCATTATATTTATCTCTTAATGGGACTCTTACATCATCAGGGTTTGGAAATGCTTTCACCAAAATTTCTGCCACCTGTACAAAAGAGCAATGTCAAGATAATTTTAAGCTGCTTAACATAGGTTCTGGAAGATCTACACACAACAACAAACACGAAAAAGAAAATATTAATAAAGGAAGCTAAACTCTGTAATCCCCTATAATTTCTGATCTAGGTAATATTACCTTTTTGGTTGGTGGCAATTCTCCAGTAAGGCTTAAAATGATATCCTGTACAAGTTCTTCAACATTCATGAACCTAGCAAAAGGGAGCATTCGGCAAGCCCACTCCAATGCACTGAAAGAGTGTTCAACTATACAGGCATCAAATTCAGTTGTCTTACATTCCTAAAGAAATAACACAAAGCAATAGGTGTAAAAGTCTCAAACTACCTGTGATGGCAGCAGACCTGTTTGTTTAAACCTCGGTATGTCCCAATAACATATAAAATGTGGAATTGGGTTCAAGTCCCAACTTTAGGAGCAAAAAGGAGAGCATAGGTTAGGAAAACTAAACTCTCCCCCTCCACAAGCTTCCCTTCCTCCACATTTCCCCCAGATGATACTCAACACTAGAAGCAAGTTCAACTGGAAGATACATGAACATGTTCTCTGTTTCTTTTCGGTCCTTGAGAGATGTGTGCAGCTTCTCACCTGGCAAGCCCCAGGTAAACAGAGGACATGCCTGAAGACTTGGAGACTGTCTTCAGTTCTGATGCTTCTATGTCCCCCACCCCACACTCAGAAAATTTAGAGGAAGGGCTATAGCTCAGGGGAATAACATCTACTTTGAATGCAGAAGGTGGTAGGTTCAATCCTCAGCATCTCCAGGTAGGATTGTAAGAGACTCCTGACAATAGTGAGCTAGATGGACTACTGGTTTCACTCAGCATAAGGCAGCTTCCTAAGCATGCCTGAGAGTGCAGGCTGTGGAAAGAGTTCAGCACTGCTACAAACTCTGCTTTGGCTTTTAAAACTGGACACGTACACCCATTTTACAAGTGAGTGGGGTGGATCTGGGCTAAAATTAAGACGTCTGCATTGTATCTATATTCTGAGCCTCAGTCCTGGCTGTTGTTTTTTTTTTTTTAGCACAAACATGCCATTTATAAGATGGCCATTTAAGAGCAATGGAGAGATGACAGTATAGTTGCCTATGATGTTAAAGTTCTATGCTATTAATATTACCTTCTGATTTTCCAAGTTCTCTCTTGCAGTTTGGTACCGTCTGCAACTGTCAGATAATCTTTCACGAACATGAAACATCCAACACAATGCGCATAGTTCTCTAAAGCATGCTGTGAGAGGAAGCCAGTGAGATAAAGTTTTGATCAAGCAAGAGAACAAGAATGTTGTAAAATAAATATAAATTATCAACATTTTCACTAAAAATCATTAACTTATAAGTGGCAGTATCTAAACAAAATGTTGGTTTTAAAAAATGATCTTTGCTCACAGACTGTTGTAGCAGCATGTTTTGTCAATAAGCTTCAATTGGAAATACTAATTTTTAAGTATATTCCTCATCCTATGGGCAAGCAATATTTGATAGACTTTCCTGGGGGAAAAGACAGGATTAGTACATAAAAGGGAAACAAAGATTTAGGTGATAAAGTGGTTCATTGCACCTTCCAGGTTCTTAAATAAATCTGACCACATTCCCAGATTTGGGGCAAATTAAAGTAGCCTACAAACTCCTATAGCTTATAATGGTGCATTCATGTTGGAATACAATTTTGCATCGGGTGGCATTTCATCAAGGGAGAGGAAAATCAAATGTTTTTTCTGCAAAATTCACATTGATCAGACTACATTCACTTTAGATGTCTGCAGGAAGCTTCATGAACTTCTGTTCAGCACTGTTTCATGACATAAAAGCCCCCAAAGAAAAAAATGATTCTTTACATGTGGCGACTGAACTGGCTGTGCTTCGCAAGAGGTTCCTCCTAACTTTGATGAATACACCCTTAAAGTACTTCTAGTGGACAGACCTGTCTATTGATTGAAAGTCAACATGAAAAGAACTGGAGCTGAGAATCTGACTCTTTGTTTTTATACTCTTTTCAACAACAGGTCAAATATTATATTTAGTACATCATTTTCAAGTCTTAGGAGAACAAAGGTAGCTTTCACAGTAAGTGATCAGTAAAATGGCAAGGAGTTGGAACAAAGGGTCTTTGCTATTTTCTAGGCTCATTGGCTAAACTAGTAGACAAATACCTTCAGAACGAAGGGTGGGTGTTTCAAAAGGACCATTGTGAATAGGCATTGCCACTCCAACTTGACCTTTTACTCCATTTCAACAATTTACAGCATCTGTGCACTTTTCTCTAGATACAAACCTATAGTTTTACATGAAACACTGTCAAGTCCATGATCACCAGAAGATGTAGGCCTTAAGAACACTGTATGACATTTAGAATAATTAAGCAAATTTTCTGGAAGAGCACTTAATGAGGGAAGAGCACCTTTCTTGCGAATCTGAAAGAGTGGAAAAAAGCAAAGGTTACAAGAGAACAATTTAGATAAGCAAGTGTTCCTGAAAAGACTGAGTTGTTATGTGTCCCAAGTTCTCATTTCTGGAACGTCTGGACATTGTTACATATCCCCAAAGAAGCATTTTCATCTAGGTTACATGGATGCTGACTAGGCCAGAGACATAAAGGATTACAAATCAACAGGTGGCTTTCTCTTTATGTTTGAAAATGGTCTTGTTTACTGGGTCTTGTTTACTGTAGCTTTTTCTTCCACAGAGTCCGAGTACACAGGTGAAACAGAGGCATGCAGAAAACTGGTCTGGATTGACCAACAGACTATGGACTTTGGGTTGTTTGGGGAGAAACCTGTCTGATTGATGGAGCACATCCAAAGCTATTCAAAATTATCTCAGAGCAAGAAGTTTCATGCAAGAACTAAACACATTATTAGGATGAAATACCACTATGTGAGTCAGGTGATATAAGATGAACTTGTTGAATTGGCACACTGTCAAACCAAAGAAATGAAAGCCGACATTCTCACCAAGCCCCTACTAGGAGAGTTTCAAGAACCTTCTCGTCAAGATGGGATTCTGGGTGGTTCATTAATTTACATGCAATTGTTATATTTGCCTGGGAAGGGATTTATGAGATAATCAGCCTCATATTACCAACTTGCTTACATTTAATTAATGAATGAAGGGGTAATGTATGAAGAGTATGCTGTCCTGCCTGGCCTAGTTAAGTCACTCCCCCATACCTTGGGAGGAAAAGTTATCAAGGTTTATTAAGCTTTTTGTCCCCCCATCACTCTACCATGTGAACTCTGACATGTAAATTGGTCTGGGCTGGTTGCTGCAAGCTCAGACTGCATGGTTTTCTACAAAACCATCTTTGTGTTTCTATGCAAATATTTTAGAAACATTCATCACTTTTGAATCTATATTTTGTCTTTTCTTAATGCTATATGGAAAAGCACATGAATCTGACCTTTGAATAATTTGTAAGTACAGTCATACCTTGGGTTGCATGTTTTTGGGTTACAGACTGTGCCGAACCCGGAAGTACCAGAACGGGTTACTTCTAGGTTTCGGCACTCGCGCATGCACAGAAGCGCTAAATCATGCTTTGCAGAAGTGCTGAACTGCATCACGCGAGTACGCAGACACAGTGCTGCGGGTTGTGAACATGCCTCCCGCACAGAACACGTTCGCAACCCGAGGTTCCACTGTAAGCCATTTTTTACTTACCAAACGTGTGGTCTCTTTCTAAGCTAAGGAAAGAGAGGAACTTTGGAAGCAACTTAGAAAGGGATATTTTAAAGGTCTAACAGTCTATAATTACATGCTTTACTTTGTTGCATATTTTATTTTTAAATCTTTGCTGGGGTTCTCACACCAAAGAGTTCTTGCCCCAAACCTGGATCTAGGCAACCAGGAATTCTCCTTTTTATTACATGTCCCCCCTTTCCAACCAAGATTCAAAGCCCCAAATATCTGAAAGACTTGCCTCCCTCCCTATAGACCCTCTTGAGTGCTGAGATTGGCAGAGGGGGCCCACTTGGTACTTTCTCTGCCCTCAGAGGCTTGAGGGCTGGCAGCCCGGGAGAGGGCATTTTCTGTGGTGGCCCCTAAGCTGTGGAACTCACTCCCCACAGAGGTGCATCTGGCACTTCATTATACTCCTTCCATCAAATGCTAAGTCTGCACCTCTTTACCCTGCCTATTGACACTTGAGCTGCATTTTATAGATCCCACCTTATACTTATTTCATAAAATTTATTCACCATGTAAAGTGGCTTACAAAAAAACAATAAAATCAATAAAAAATCACAACCATATTTAGCAGCCTACAAAAGTTAGTTATTATCAGTTATAAGAAAAGTTTAAAGCAATTTCATCAGTATACCTTTTGCATTATTTTCCGTGCCCGTTTCAGCTGCACAATATACCACTGAGCAGCAGGGAAAGAACAGTGTGCTGCCCGAAAAAGGAGAAGAATTCGCTGAACAACTCCAGATACCTTCTGCCGACAAACTCTCTCCATTCTTAATGCTAAATCGATGTGTTCTTCCTAAATATTGCAAAATTAAAAGGGGATAAAGGGTATGACAATGAACAATGAAAATGACAAGTACAATGCAGATTCTCCACTCAATTATCTCCACCCTAACCCCTTTTTTATATTTATGGCTGGAATTCTAAGAAAAGCTTAATGGACTCCCCCCAAACCCCTCCCCCAAAGCAGGATGGTTTCAAAATCCAAAAGCAAAAGAAACATCTAATTCAGGTCAAGTGTAGACAAAGTAGAAGAAGCAATCAAATGGCTTCCAAATATACTTACTTCACCAGGAAATGATGGTTGAGGACAATATAAGGGTGGTGCAGGAAGATATAAGCCATCAGGCACCAAACCACAAAACTTTCTGCTCAGGTCCTTGGCAGAGTCCACCAAAAGTTGAAATGTCTCTGACAGTATGTCTGTTCCTGCCATAACAGCTGCTTTCAGTATTTCCTCTATTGAACTAAAAATTACATTTACATCTTCCTCTTCAATAGGATCTAAAGACAGACAGCAGAGGAAGTAATAAAGCAAATGCATTAATAATGCTTCCAATCAATGCTGAATAGCACTGGGGGGAATAGTGCTCTATGGGACCCTAAAACATAACCACCAGGGGCTCAAAGAGCAGTTTGCTAATACTAATCTCTGGACATGAGTTTGCAAGTAGGATGAAAACCAAGGTGACACAATGCCCCAAATTTTCCAGCAGGATACTGTGGTTAATGGTATTAAAAGCTCAGGTAGAAGAGACAGTCACACTCCTCCTGTCTCATCTCTCTCCTGATGAAGGTAATTCCTCAGGGCAACCAATGATGATTCAGTCCAAAATCTGAGCCTGAACCCAGAATGAAATGGATCTATTCTAGACAATTTGCTTCCTCCAGAAACATCTGTAGATAGATGCTCTGCATGACCCTCTCCACCACCTTATTCCAAAATGGAGTGTTAGCATGTTGTTGACAGCTGCTGCATTCCATTGGGTCCAGTGCTGGATTTTCAATGAGTGGACAGAGTATTGCTTCTTTCAAGACTGTGGGCACCATGCCATCAATATATCGCTCAGGCCTACTGCTATCTTACAAAGTTCTATACGCATGCATGAGGCAATCTCTGAGTATGTGCATGGTACACTTGTTTGCACACAGATTTACCAAATTGCAACCTATTGAGGTGAAAAAACTTTACAAGTAGAGGCTACTTCATATAATTGTTTTGGCTAGGCTAGAGCCTTTCTTCCATACAGCTATGTGAGTCCCACATGAAGACTGGCATACTAGAGTCCAAACACAGATCTCCCATCTAAATGAGAATTGAATCATAGTTCATATAAAAAATGCAGAAGAGTGTAAAGGAATAACATGGACATGCAGAAACTCTGAACAGATAATTAAACAAATGGCATTCACATTAGCATGTCTGGTCTAGCATCTCTGGTCATTCCCTGATCATGGAAAAGGGTGGATAACTGCATGAAATCATACCATTTCCACAAATGTGTTAAAAAACAACTTCAAGAAAATGAACTCAGATGTATAAATTGCACACCTGTGAACTGTTTGCATTTGGGGTCTCCTTCATTTGATGTTTCACTGTTGATTGGCTTGCCCAAAAAAGATTGTAATTTTTCTTGAAAGATTTGTGTTGGAGTCAAGTGTAATGGCATGCAGAATTCTACTTTTTGTGACCTGAGAGTGAATCAAGAAAAAGAGATTAGCTTGTCTCTAACTGTTGCTCTCTGAATGACTTCTGTGCAGTTATATATGGGATCTATGGAAGTACAGTGACAATTCAAAAAGTATGACAGGCACAGAGAACATCTGTATTGTGTAATGATCTGAAGGGCTTTAGGACCAGTTCTTTCCCACTTGGTATTTTTGATACTTTCAAATGGTGGACACAGATACTTCATAATTGGTGACCAGAAGGCTAACGATTGCTTTGCTCAACTGATGTTACAATAAGGTTACCAGACATCCCCATTTCCTGGAGACAGTCCTCGGATTTACAAATGAGTCCCCATACAAAATCCATTGAAGTTGAGATGTGTCCCCGGATTCATTGGAAAAAATCTGGTAACCTTATGTTACAATTACTGCAGCTATCATGTTACAATTACTGCAGCTATCAGCTAGATCAGTGTTTCCCAACCTTGTGCCTCCAGCTGTTTTTGAACTACAACTCCCATCATCCCTGACTAGCAAGACCAGTGGCAAGGGATGATGGGAATTGTAGTCCAAAAACAGCTGGAGGCACAAGGTTGGGAAACACTGAGCTAGATGCACCCACCACCACTGGAATTATAGAATGGAAGACACCACTGTCATTATCAAGCTATGTTTATATGGCACTCCTGGGAACTATGCCTTTCAGTTAATAGATGTAAATTATCTGTCCTAATCATTCCACCACCCAATAATACTGCACTCCTTGCAGAGCCCTCCTTATCTCTATGTGAAAGAATCAGGTTGAGGGCAGGAGTCAAAGGAGCAAAGAGCATATCTTTTTCCAAACTACTATTGTCCAAATCACCAACACAAGACAATGTCATCTTTTTTCTTTTACAAAAAATAGGAATAATAAAAGATAGATATAAAGGCATTCAGTTAATTTTATTGTAAATAGTAGATTTTATATGTCCATAAGCAAAATAACACTGCAGCATGCAGTTCTGTAATTTATACCAACACAACTTACATTGGGAAGCCACTGCTACGTTGACAATACAGTTGATAAGCCACCCCAACTGAAACAGCCATTTTCCAGTCTCCAAGTTTATGTGCTAGCCACACAGCTTCCGGAATTAGTCCACCAACAAGCAACAAATCAAGAGCATATTCAACTGTCCAGACGCACGAGAGACCATGGTCCTTAACTGCATTGGTGACTATGGAGTGCTGTAGTGGGACAATACGAAGACACCTGTCTAAGATACAAAGGAGGTTTATTAGTTAGCTATGTTTGCTTTGTTGTTAACTGCTTCCTGTATGATTTCCAAATGAGTTCTACACATCTTTAAGTGGAAAATCCCCTGAGTTCCAATTGAATTACTCGCAAGTAAGTGTGAATTACAAGGGACGCAGGTGGCGCTGTGGGTTAAAGCCTCAGCGCCTAGGACTTGCCGATCGAAAGGTCGGCGGTTCGAATCCCTGCGGCGGGGTGCGCTCCCGCTGCTCGGTCCCAGCGCCTGCCAACCTAGCAGTTCGAAAGCACCTCCGGGTGCAAGTAGATAAATAGGGACCGCTTACCAGCGGGAAGGTAAACGGCGTTTCCGTGTGCGGCTCTGGCTCGCCAGAGCAGCCATGTCACGCTGGCCACGTGACCCGGAAGTGTCTCCGGACAGCGCTGGCCCCTGGCCTCTTGAGTGAGATGGGCGCACAACCCCAGAGTCTGTCAAGACTGGCCCGTACGGGCAGGGGTACCTTTACCTTTACTAAGTGTGAATTACAGTCTTCATAATGCAATGTATCATTCAGACCATGCTTTTTATGGGAATTACCATGACTCTTGATTTTTGCTGCTCTTCCCTTTCCCCACTTATTTTTAATTGTTTGTGCTAGAACAGAAATGTGAATGCACATCAAAAACTCATAATGAGAAATACATTCATAAAGGAAAGTCAATCTTCACTCAAAAAATTACACAAGATAAGAGAAGGAAGGATTATTACTCTAATGTGTGTGTGTGTGGAGGGGAGGTTAGAGATTTTTATAAAATGAGCCTGAGACAAGAGACTCTAAACTAATATAAAAATGGCAGATATGAAGTTTTGAGGAAAACTCTTCTTCCACTAACATCAATGGGGCTTTGAAATCCTAACTCTGTCTGGATGATAGTAAACCAGTACATGTGACAGCATTAACAGAATACCTTGTCTGATATGAAGCGAGGGTAAAACATCAACATTATGTGGAGGAAGCACATAAAGTGGTTCATTAGTGAAGTAAGCTGCCATGAATCGTGCCAGAGACTGAACCACTGCTAATATAGCTTCAGTATGAACATCTGTTATCATCTGCTCAGCACCTAAAAGAGTTTAAAGAGTCTTACATAAACAAAATATCTGCTATAGAAATAAAAAGATATAGCTGATAAATTCAAGCCTATCAACCCTCATTGCTACTTAAGGCAAAGGTACATTACATATTGTGCTGAAAGAATTATTTGGTCTTTCCAAAATAAAACCCTAGAAGCCTCTTTTGTACATCAACTTTGCCTTCCTGCATGATGACAACTCATACGTAAGCTTCACTCTATAGAATTCCTTTAGTAAGAATTTAATAACAATAAAACCTGATTAACTGTGCAATCCTACATTTATTTACTGAGGTACAAGTCCCACTAAGTCCAACAGGACTTACTTTCAAAAAAGTGCATATATGATTGCAACGTTACACTGTACTTGATTATACCAAACTATAGTGTTATTAAATCACAGCCAGATATTAAGCTTGAAGGACAATATCTCATTCAAACTAATGGGACTTTAAAATCTGATCTTTTAACCAGCTTGCTAACTATAAAAGACAGCTGTTTGTCACCATACTTCTACAATTCTGAGGGAAAGATATATTTAAAATAGATAAAGGATTCTTAAAGGGACTTTTAAAAATTAAGCAACTAACAGATGCTTAGTCAAGTCTTAAATATAAATTCTATAATCACTATAAAACAACAAAAATACCACTCTATTGCAATAATGTTACAGTTTTAAATAATGGGATAAAATGACAAATTATGTTACACATCATTCATTTAACTATACTAGGATATTCCACATTCACATACCTGACACATCATCCCTTTCAGATATTTGAGTTCGTTTTAGAAGCTCGCTCACTAGATGATCACACAGACCCTGAGCCTCATTTACATTGTAGTGATATAGATGGCAATATAATATAGCAAGATAATATCGAGTTTGA
Source organism: Podarcis gaigeae (assembly GCF_964106915.1). Classification (NCBI taxonomy): domain Eukaryota; kingdom Metazoa; phylum Chordata; class Lepidosauria; order Squamata; family Lacertidae; genus Podarcis; species Podarcis gaigeae. The sequence goes on along the minus strand of NC_139687.1, from coordinate 47,495,303 downwards.
AGAAAAGGTATTCTCTTGCCTCCTGTATTAAAAAGCAAAATAATTATCCAGTTAAAAATATAAACCCTGGGGATGTAATGAAAAATAAACCCAACCTATATGAGTGTACTAAGCTCTCCTCACCCACCCACAGATGTACTATCACATACAGAAGGAACAAATAAGGTGAATAGGATTATACAGGACCAAAACCAACTCCATTGAATTTTTTTCATGGTTACTGTTAACAGTAATTCAAACAGGAATGGGTCCATATTGTTTGAATAATGCTCTTCAACTCCAGTACTTCAAAAGACACAAAGCAAAGAGAAGTTGAAAAGGTGAAGGTTCTCCAGTTACTGTGACAGAAGAAATGCAATGGTCAAACCTAACATTTGCTTTAATTTATTGCATTTATATCCCAGCCTTCCTCCAAGAAGCTCAGAATGATGTATGTGGGATCCCTCTCCAAACAACAACTCTGTAATGAATGCTAAGGTGATAAACATCACATATGAAGCTTTGTGGTTGAGTGGACATTTGAATATGAATCTTCCCAGTTCTACTCTTAACACTGTAAACTAGGGTTGCCATTTTTCAAAAAGCTAAAACTTAGATACAAATGTTTTTGACTCACTTGTCATCTTATACCAAGGTCTCTAGGCAATTTACAAGAAGCACAAAGAATTCTTTAGCAACAGATTACGTATACCTTGGTCCTGTATACCTGAAGGAGCGTCTCTACCCCCATCGTTCAGCCCGGACACTGAGATCCAGCGCCGAGGGCCTTCTGGTGGTTCCCTCATTGAGAGAAGTGAGGTTACAGGGAACCAGACAGAGGGCCTTCTCGGTAGTGGCGTCCACCCTGTGGAACACTCTCCCTTCAGATGTAAAGGAAATAAGCAGCTATCCTATCTTTAAAAGACATCTGAAGGCAGCCCTGTTCAGGGAAGTTTTTAATATTTAATGCTGTACTGTTTTTAACACTTGATTGGGAGCCGCCCAGAGTGGCTGGGGAAACTCAGCCAGATGGGCGGGGTATAAATAATAAATTGTTGTTGTTGTTGTTGTTATACAAATATAAAAGTACCAACAATCAACTAGACTAAAAGCGATCAAACCTAAAAGCAAAAATCCATCTTTCCCAAACATTTAAGCATGATTAATATAAGAATCAACAAACTAAAAACTCCAGCAGTAGGAATATATTACTAACTGAAGGCTGGAGAGAACAGAAAGGTCTTCACTTGACCCCAAAGGGATGTTAATGTGCATGAAAGGCAAACCTCTTTGGGAATAGTGTTCTCTAAGCAGAGGGCTTGGCAGAGGAGTTGCCACTCAATAGACTTATGAAAAAGGCAGGTCTCTAAAAACGACCGTTTTAGGTTTTAAAATGTATAGAAATTTTCTTCCATACGTTTATGCCAATGTATAGAAGAAAATAAATGTCCACTGCACAATTTATTACGCTTTCTCTAGAACACTTTTTCAATGAGAATAAGCTTAGAGTTTCTTATTACCTTACCTTTTCCTTTTATTTCTTGAAGAGCTCTCTCCCATGCCTCCACTGATTCTTTATAAGACCCTATTAGAAATTGCTCCTCACCTAAATAAATTTCAGCCAATAGTCAATACATTTCTTAACATACAGTAAAAGAGTAAGGCTGTCGTCACACAGCTGTTCGCTTGACTGCTGAGGGACGCTGCTGCTAACTAATGTGATGTCACACTACTGAGAGCCAGTTTGGTGTAGTGGTTAAGAGCGGTAGTCTTGTAATCTGGAGAACCGGGTTCGACTCTCCGCTCCTTCACATGCAGCTGCTGGGTGACCTTGGGCCAGTCACACTTCTTTGAAGTCTCTCAGCCCCACTCACCTCACAGAGTGTTTGTTGTGGGGGAGGAAGGGAAAGGAGAATGTTAGCCGCTTTGAGACTCCTTAAAGGGAGTGAAAGGCGGGATATAAATCAAGGTGGAAGAGAGACAGAATCAAACAGACAAGCAATCCAGGGAGGAATATTCAGGATAGTCTAGGGCAGCTCCCATGCAACTATCCTACTCTGCTGCGGTCCACCTCACAGTGATGACAGCATTTCAGCCTCCGCACTGGAGGGTGTGGATGAAAGAGAAGAGAGAAATGGATGTAGCATGAAGGCCCCAGTGAGCTGCAGAGGAACTCTTCCAAGGGAGCTGGAGGGGAGGGGAGAGTGGTCTGCAGAGCTCTAAAGGGAGTAGGTGGGTTTGGCAAGATCCAAGAGGGTGTAGGATTTGGTGAGGGGTAGGCAGAGTTGGCAAGGGAGTTGGATGAATAAAAAAGCATCATAAAACTGCCACAATGTTCAATGCTACCTTCAGCTGCAGACTGTAAAACATATTACAAGCACAGGATATTTTTGGAGAAAGGAAACAAATTTTAAATTGTCAGGTTTCTAGATCAGAAATTTTGTTATTTATTAATTTGAAATGTTTCTAATTAATTAGGTTTATTAGTTAATTAGAAATGTTTGGGACAATGTCCCTACCAAGCAGTTTCTAGCAACAGGTAAAATAATTACAATAAAATGTGTAAACTACAAATAAAAGCTAAAGAAAAAGTAAAATACAATCTTTATTAAGATTCATCTTATTTACCCTTATTGAAATAAGAACTGCCTCCAGAAATCAATTCAGGGATTACACAACCTCCCCAGGATTAGTTCACTAAAACATGTCATAGCGGTGTGTCATTTGCATAATAGCAACAGCTTGGCACAAACACCAGGTGACCCTTCCAAGCAGTTTTATGCAGATGTTAAAATGTATAAGGAGCAAGATTAAAAAAATACCCTGCAGCTAAGGGACAGAGAAGTCTTCCAGCACCACCTTCTGGACATGCTCCCCCAGAATGGATCAGAGCACTGTAACATCCTTGCCCCAACTCTTACTCTGGCAAAGCAACTCAGAAGCATACAATGGTCAATGGATTGAAAATCATTGGTTCCAGGAGAACCAAAAGGGACACACTAGGGTGATGGAGGCAGCTGCAAACTGAGCTGAAACAGAATGAAGAATTCAGTATCATGCCACACTCTCTAGACTTGAAATGCCACCACCTTTTCAAGTACCTTGCTAAGAAACTTGATACTGGACAATAACTGTTAATGTCAGTAAAATCTAAATTGATTTATTTAAGATAAGTAAAATTATCGTGTCTTCAAAGCAGCATGGACATCTTTACCCAACCAGGATAAACCATCTGAAGGTTCAAAATGGAAGGTCACTTCCGTTATGTATCACAACAATGTAATGCTTCCCAGCTATTGGCTAAGCAAACTCTAAATGCTAATTTAATTGACATACTGAAACATATGTGCAATTACAAAATAAAATATGGAGCTGACTTTTTGTCCCACTCATTATTATTGCAGAAGAATAGTATCAAAATTGAAGCTCAGGAAATAGTCCAGTTACAAAAATCAACTGATCACAGTGTTCTGCATGATACTAACCAATCACAGAGTTGAGTTTCAGTATTCGTTCTAATCTTTCTCCCGAAGACTGTAAAATTGCCTGTGTATGACTTGCCAGTGCTTCAACGGTTGGTCCTTCATATGTAATTTGTATTTCAGCTACTGACTTGCTTGACTTATGCGCTTTTCTCCTTAACTGTGTCCAGTACCAAAGAACATGCTTATATAACAGTTGCCACATTACAATTACCCTGAAGTTGAAAAAGAATCAAATATTTACAGCAAAAGTCAGATCAGAGAAAATTAGTGATGCTAATATGCTAGGAAATAATGCCTTAAAACTTCAGATTATGTTTTAATTCACTTATCAGTGAATTAAGCTAGTAAATCAGTGAATTAAGCCTATCAGATACTTCAGTGCATTATCACAATTATCACTACTTTTATTTACCTTCTGTTGAATTTATTATTACTAGTTGTGGTGAAAAAATTAACTCCCAAGATTTCCCTGCTAAATATACTGTACATAAATTTACTATGATCAAGATAGATAAAAGTTACAAAGCAACTTATTAACTCAATAACACTAAACTTCTATAGAATGTGGATTTCTGAGGTGTTAATGTTTATGTAAAGGACACACAAAAAGTCTACTTAAACATTAATTACATTGTATCTGCAACATTTTTCCTTAACCATAAAGTAATCTCTTGTAAGGTTGGATACCACTGACAACTGTAGCCTATTTAACTAAAAGCCAGATAAGGAAGCTATTATCCAAGTAATAATTAATAATGGAATATGTATGGTGGGTGCAACTTTTTGAATTTTCGCTTTGACCATTTAGGCCTAAGTAAGATCTTTTAAAATCCTATGAAAAAACTCCTCTCCCATCCCTTAGAAATCCAGCAAAGTCTAATATCACACAATGTCACAAAAAAGCTTTAGAACTATCCCTCTTAGAATGGCAGTCAATGACTAGCACTTGTGTGCGATATCTTTTAATTTGATTGGGTGTTTTATTTTAATTGCAATAGCTACCCAAGACCCTGGAAAGGAGTAGGAAATAAACTGAATAAACAAAGGAAATAATATATTTTGCAACTCCCATTTTATGCAACACAGCACAATGGTTGGGATCCAAAGAACCATGGAACTAATTCTGAGCCCAATAAAGGATGAACATAGATTATTTTGAGCAGCAGCTTTGAATGAGATGTGGGGAGAGTTATAACACAGCATGAAGACCAATTGTTAAAAAAAAAAATGTTATATTTGATTGCTACATGTAAACCACACCTAAAATACCTTACCTTTAAAAAAAAAATCTGGCCATTGCAGTCTTCTTATTTTGTTCAGAATTCAAGTAAGCCAATAATGTCTATTTCTTTCATTCAAGACAAATTTTTAAAAATATATAAATACAATTACAAATTATAAAAATAAGTTTTTAAACAGATAATAAATACCTCTTTTCTGAATTACTGGACAGGTTTACAGCTGGAGGAGAGAGCTTCAGTATGTAATTCAATGCACAGAAATGTTGGTGGCTGCTCCAATCTATAGCTTGAAACACAGACACAATTATGGAATCAAACTCCACCTGATTATTAACATCCGGGGCTGCTGGAAGTATCTCATACTGAGGTGCGTTCTTGCCATTTAAAAAATGAGTAACCATCTTCAGCAGAGAGAAGCCTCCCAAAAGATTATTGGAGAACAGTTGGTTTTGTTGTTCCACAAGCATCAGTTTTAGGGTTTGCAATGTGAGCGTCATCAAATGTCCCAGAATTTGTCTATGCTTACCATCCCAACTTAGAAGAGACAAAAATTGCTGGAAACATTTTAACACTGATTGTATCCAGGTACAATTCCGGACAGGGTGATCTAAATGTGCAACATTAAGTTTTGCATACTGGAGAATGTTAAAAAAGTATATAATGCAACGTATGGTACAATTTAACAAAGTGTCTCTTTCTTGCATGTTTCTTGAAATCCCTACTCTCCAAACTGCAATTAGATTTTTTTGGATATGGTTCAGTTCCAAAGCTGTGTCATCTTCTTCTCCTGTTGCATCCATTGCGTGAATGGTGTCAAACATGGATGCAAATTCCAACTGGCCTTCATCAGTTACAAAAGTATCTCCTTTTTGGCTTCCCAAAATAAAGGAATGACTCTGAAACAACTTGTCACAATCTGATTCTTCTTCATAATCCTAAATTGAAGATAACATTACTCATTATCTGATACATGTGAATTTTATCACACATTTATATAAAGAAGAACCCCACATAATTGTTCTGGGAACTGTTTCACAGGTACTAGTTGTGCAATAAATATGTGGAGCTGTGTCACTCAATGTAAAACTTAACGTATAATCCAGGCTATTGTTATGGTGCCTTCTGACATGTATTGTATAGAGATGGATGAGGATCCATAGATTTTTCCCAATGCAAACTAAACCTTAACAGCTAGGCTGCAGATACATGTCAAACCAAACTCAAAACATCTGCAATCATTTCACCAGAACAAAGCAATCCCAGTGTCTGGGGCACATACAGTTCCACATTACAGACTTTGCCATGGAATGGGGAACTGTTTGCACCCTAGCCATTAGTATTTGCTTTGTGAACATATAAGGGATTCATGGTTGCATCTCACAGTAGTTCTACTTAGAGTAGACCAATTAAAATGGACATGACAGATCTATTAATTTCAATGGGTCTAATCCTGAGCATAATTCAGATGGCTACAATAGCTATTATTCCATAATACCCATCAATTAACAAGATAAATCAATTATATGAGATGGAGGCTGATAACTCAAAATGAGGTGAAGGGTAGGTTTCTTGCCTTGTTGGTGATCTGAAGTATATAATGGTTTGACATGCATTCAAGAAAATAAAGGGCATATTTGTACTTAGAACAAAAGTGAAATTGCCATCACAAGCCAAGCTAGGAGTCCCAAGTCATAAATTGGCTTATAAGCACATATATGGAGGTAGTGAGAACCTTCTTTTATTATTATAGGTATCATATCAGGATTATTATTTTTTTAAAAAATATGTCTTCCATGCAACAGAGCTGACATCTATGCAGATCAGAAGAACAAATATATGTGTTATATACTATTATTCTAATTCATGTTGCACTATATCAAGAAACTAGCATCAAAGGAAACTTGAATACCTGCAAGTGTGTTACTTCTCCATTTAGCTCTACTGTTTCCTCCTCTTCTTGCAGAAATTTTGGAATGGTAGAGAAAGCAGAGCTCTGACTTTGATTGTGTTGTAATAGATTAGCTTTTAAGGAGGACAGTGATTGCAATGGCAGCCTTTTCTCCTTGGACTGTGGGAAACAATGTGTTAGTTTTATTATCCTATTTTTATATTCTGAACATCTGAAAGATATTGATGAATGTGATGCTGAAGCTGACAGTGCAGATGGATCACAAAAAATTTGTCAAGATGAAACTTTTAAAAGAACATGATTAAGATGGACTTGCTGGGCAGTAAAAACAGCCTAATCTATATTTAATATCTAATATGTTTACAAATACAGACTGCAATTTTATACACTTATAATTGGTAATTTTGTCTTATTTCTCAGTACATACACAGAGAATGATTTGACAGGATCAGGAAAGAGGAACTTGTTGGAAACATCTTAGCAAAATATCAATAAATGTATACAAGACAACCAGCAGATAAGCATACAAAAACAGAAACCGTTAAAGACTTCAGATTATTATTGAGATTGGGGGGGGGGGGGGCGGCATTGATTTGCTTGGATGTCATTACTGAAAAACCCTTCTCTCTTGCTCTTACCAAGCTTGCTTCTGGTGTTATTTTGAGAAGGGCATTGGACAATGATCTTGGCAGATATGCTGGCTAGTGTGAACATTGTGGGTGCTTTATTTCACATCACACAATTGAAGAGATTCAAACACGTCATTCTGAACAGAAACCTAAAATTAACTTTCCTTCTCAACACTGAGTAGGCTAAAGCAATGTAAGTATTTAATCATGGAATAAGTGAATTATCCTAATGTGACCAATTAATAATGTCTAGAACCAATTCCAGGTGAATAACTGAATTATCCTAATGTGACCAATTAATAATGGGTAGAACCAATTCCAGGCAAGCATCTGAGAACTATACTATTAAACCTATGTTGCAGTAGAAAACCAAATGAAACAATACCTTAGATTTAATCAAGCTGTGGTGCAGTTTTTCAAGCCTCTGGGCTGAATCAAGCAGCAAAGACCTCATATATTCCGAGGGTGAGAAACCATCATAAAATTTAAGAACGGTGATTATATACCCATCAGAGGCAATGAAGAAGGGTAAACTTGGATGTGATGCTACAGAAAATCTCTGCCTCATTAGATCCCCTTCAGAGGCTGATGAATCATTAGAATGATTCAGATCTTGCATCAAAGAGTTCTGTGATCTAACAGATAAAATACTAAATTATCAGAAAAGTAAAGTAAAAGCACTTCTGTAACACAAAAGACCCTGATGTTGGGAAAGATTGAGGACACAAGGAGAAGGGGACAGAGGATGAGATGGTTGGACAGTGTTCTTGAAGCTACCAACATGAGTCTGACCAAACTGCGGGAGGCAGTGGAAGACAGGAGTGCCTGGTCCATGGGGTCACAAAGAGTCGGACATGACTAAACAATGTAACACAAAATCCAACTCAGATTAATATCTTCTCCTACACTAGCACAGCAGTTGCCAATCTGCTGCCCTTGAAATGTTTTGGGCTACAACCCTCATCAACTCCACTCAGTACAGTCATGCTTAAAAATACATAATTGATCCTAATAGTGGCTTAAGTAATTTGTACTTACATGATGAAAATGTCATTTGTTCAGCAGGAAAAGCCATTATAAGAAATAGGAGAGAACTATGAATGAGAAACAAGATATTGAGAAGAAAGACACAGAAAAAGCAAAAGAATTATTTGAAAGGTGAAACATTTAAAAGAGAAGAAATGAACAAAAGAAAGAAAGATATGAGCAAATGAATTTAATAAACCACATTATGACTGTCTCACCTGTATGTTATTAGTGGATGTAGAGGAATAAATTCTGCTGGTCCAAATTCTACAGAGCAACCATATGTTACTAAAGTAAGCAATTCACCCAAACAAGTCATTAAGATCAGTGACCCACGTTTTAACATACAAGCCAAAAAAAGGCTATCATGAGTCCAGCTCATGTCAGAAATCCAATAGGATCTAAAACAAAAGAACAAATATCACCTTCAGACATCAGTATCCAGCTATCCAAATATGATTCTGATAATTCTGAAAAATACTATACTAACCTTATAAACTTTGACTGAATTTTGTGTTTCTTACTACCACAACCTTTAAGGCTACCAGAAACTGCAATGAAATTTGCTGTGCTCATAAACAAAATCTGAGTTGCCTGAATTAAAAAAAAAAATGACAAAAGAAAGAATGGTTAAACTGCATGCAAACCAAGCAACATAAAATATAATGATTAATTAACACTTCACAGCACATATATAGCTTTCATTAGAAACTTACTGGAATAATCTAACATATATAGCACATATAACTTCAATTGCTGAATGTGCTGATCTGAAGCACTGATGTACGGTAAATAACACAATACAAAAGTACTGCATACTCCTTCTCTAATTCCTTGTTTTTATTACTAGCCCCTTGCTGAAGTATGAAGGTAACCCAGAAGACTGATTTGCAGCATCACACTTATTATACTTTACAATATTAACAAGATCACTTCTGCATTATACTACTAATATTTGTACCTGTAAATCCTTCTGGTTGACACCTATTGCTAGAACAAGCCCATCATTTGAAAATGCAGTAAGCAAAGCACCTCTTGATTTTATTGGCTTACAATGGGGAGCCAAACTAGACAAAGAACATGTCCGCTGTGTCCAGTGTATCAGAAATGGAAAAGAGCTACATAAAACAAAAATATATATAGATAAGAACTTAAAAGGAAACATTATTTCTGGATGTCTGTAAGTTAAGTGGTTGGTTTCCCTGTAACACTAAAGCATAGATACATGACCTTGAACAGGCTTGAACAAAGCCTCTGTCCTCCTGTCTGGCCAGGAGAAGTTTGGTAGAGTTTAGTTTAGCAGTATGCACCAACCACATGACTCAGCGCAAATCCTGATTCAGTGCTTTGGAAAACAGCACAGTTTAGCATGGACAGTTTCTCTCGAGTACAAATCCCAGTTTAGAAAAACAAAAGAATCTTGTATCCCTGTTCCGTATAATGGGGAAATTTTAAAAACATCAACAACCTTTTTATACTGTACATTCAATCCCTGCACATATAAAAACACCTTAATTAATGCAGAATTATTTTTCTTGATTAAACTATCTACATGTTATTCAAATGATGTGGCAGCAAACATTGAAGTTTTAAAACCAAGTCTTAAAAACCTATATTAAAATTGAATTAATGATTTAATCTTACCAAGCAATCTTTAAACCGTTCTCTTGCCATTTAATTTCCAAAAGTGTCAGCATTAAATGCTCCTGAGAATAAAATGCAAAACAACACAAGCAGCAGTCCCCCAGCATCTGCAAATGAATCAAAATAATGCTTAATAACTCTACTTGGATTTCTTAAATGACTCATATACAAGCCATATTTTAAGGTCAAATCAGCTGAAAGCAATTAACATTTCACCACATGGTTTGTATAATTCGCATGGAGCAAGAGAATATATAAAACATAAGCTTTCACATCTTACACCTTGATGATTTAAGCAAAAATTACATTGAGATTTTGTGTTCATGCAGTATTATAGTGAGGTCTATTTTTTGTTGTCTAGGCATAAATAGGATAGGGTATATTTACTATTGCCCTGTGCACAAATCATGAGGACACTTCTACTGCAGGCATATATGGTGAGGATCAAGATACCAGACACTGATTTGTCATAGACCATCCTTGTCCCACAGAAGCCTCAAAATTAAAAGCAAATGTTCACTTAAGGTGTTGTTGTTGTTTAGTCGTTTAATCGTGTCCGACTCTTCGTGACGCCATGGACCAGAGCATGCCAGGCACTTCTGTCTTCCACTGCCTCCCGCAGTTTACTTAAGGTAAACTTAAGGTAGCTAGTAACAAATGCACAGTGCCTTTTGGGATTGTGCACCACCAACTCAAGATGCCTTGTTAAGGACTCAATCCAACCCAGGCCATGTGAAAATCTCACCTAAATCACCCTTATTTGCCTCATAATTCAGAAAGTACATAGAGCTGGTGAACTTCTACTTTCCACTACTTTTCCATAACAGAAAGGTCACTATGCATTTTACATACACAGCTTATTGAATCTATATAAATTAGACCGATTTTACTGTTTACCTCATTTTGGATGAAGTCAACACTCACTGACGTTTCTTTCTCTTCAACAGATGGTAATACAACTGACGTGTCAGGAATAATTTGTGACCACTGTCCCATTACACAACCTTTAGATGGTGTACTTTTACATTCCTCACTTTCCCATAGAAAGATACTGGCAGTTGGCGTAGTGAGAAGAACCTTATTTCCATCACCAGAAACATATAGGTATAATCTCATTGAACAGTCTAGAAAATAATGTTGTGTTAATGCAGCATCTCATTCTTTACATGATCTATCCAAAAAACATTGACAGTTTTAATAGTTTTTGACATTAGCTACTGTGCTATCTTTTTATTGTATAAAAGTCAATGAACACAATACAAAGATTAAACCTAGGATATCATGTTTAGTACTTATAATAGCACAGAACAAAGAAAGCCTAGCATATTTCACTAAGAATCAGTATAATATTTTTATTGCCCTCAACATGATTATGATTTCCTTCTAAAACAGGGGTATGGAACCTCTCAACCATGGGTCAATCTTGGCCTGCCAAAGGGTCCAAATAAGGCCCATTATGCCATTTCCCGCCAAACACACCCATCAGACCACTGGCTGATGTCAGCTGATATGTGGGGTTCAATCCTGCTACGTGCTGTGTCCTCAGCACATTCCCTGGTATGAATGCCCTGGTGGGTGGAACTGCCCAACTATCAGTCACGTGACATTATGACAGCTGATCATTGATAGGTGGGTGGCCATGCCCACTAACCAAAGTTGGCCCATGAGCGACAGGGGTGATAAAGATCTGGCCCACTGGGCCAAAAAGCTTCTCTATTCCTGCTCTATAAAAAATACATTATATATGCTAAGATTTAGCTTAACAAGTCATTTCTCTTTGAAATATAAACACTATTAAATAACTCAGAAAGTCATGAATAAAAGCAACATTTTAATTTTTAGTTGTTAAATGATAAGCAAAATTGTAATGTTTGATAAAACCTTTTTTTTTTAACAAAATAAACGGGGGAAAGGAAAATGTTAATCAAAATATTGAATATTCCTACCTTGTGCTGCTAAAACCACCTTTTTACATTCTTCAGCTGCCGAGACAGTTTTTATAGTGTCTTGGTCTTTGTTCCAAAGAAAGAGTTCTCCTGTTTTAAGTATTCCTGCCAACCAAGCTCCTGTTTAATTAAGGAGAATTTTGTTGTTCAAAGTGCAACATTTTAGACAAATAGTACTATTTCATGCATATTTACTCAGATGGGAGTAAACTAGGTTCAGTCAGCTTACTCCCAGGGAAACATGCATAAGACTACACTATTTTCCCCCCTATGGTCCCAAGTCGTTACATAGTTTTAAATCAGAACTATATTGAGGGTAAGGTGGTAGCAGTGGAAACCCTTTACTAGTTTATTTATTTAAGATACTTAGATACTGCCCTCACAAAGTAGAGAGCCAGTACATTTTTAATTGTCAGAAACACAATTCATTTAAATAAATTCAAAAAATAAAATCATGCAACAACTTATTAGTGCTAATACTTAACCATTTCTTGAAGTTGTTAAGACAACAACATTCTTCAGCAAGGGATGTAACTGGGGGATCTTCTTTGTCCTCCCCGAAAGCAGATTAATTTCATTTATACTTTTGTCATCTAAAAGAAAAACAGCCTCCTTTTCCTATTATAAAGAAAGAAAGCCTTTTATTCAGGTACCTACTTCCACATTTTTCCTGAAAACTAATACCTGAATAAGCACAACTACTGTATACAGTGGTACCTTGGGTTACGAACTTAATTCGTTCTGGAGGTCCGTTCTTAACCCGAAACCATTCTTAACCTCAGGCATGCTTTCGCTAATGGGGCCTCCCACTGTTGCTGCGCCACCACCGCACAATTTACATTCTTATCCTGGGGCAAAGTTTATAACCCGAGGTACTACTTCCGGGTTAGCGGAGCTTGTAACCCAAAGTGTTTGTAACCTGAGGTACTACTGTAATGCTAGAATTACAGAAACAGAAGCACAAAATTGTAAAAAAAAACCACACCATGCTTGCATTCCAATGCCTTATGTATACAGAACTTTCGCTCACGCTTACAAAAAGACAGTTCCCCACTGCTAAAAGGGTCTTTTGCATATCACAGAAAAGATGTAACATAGAAGGTCCTACATAGGAGGACTAAGAGAACACTGCAACTGCTTCCCCGAGTGGCTGAGGCTTGTTTGACAACAAAGAGAAACCATGTCATTAGTGTAATCAGCCCAGACCTCTACCAATAGAGATTCAGCAATCACCTTCTGCGACAATTTTTGAACACCTACTGAAAACTCTTCTATTCCACCAGGCCTATGCAGGCAATTAAGAATTCATCCTTCCACAATGTTTATTGATAGTTTTTAACTTTTTAGCTTTTAAATTGTTTTTAACTTTTTACACTTTTATTGTATGGTTTTTATCTTTTTAATGTTGTAAACTGCATTGATGTCTTTTTATAATTTAGCTGTATACTTTTTTTGTATAAATAGATGAATAAAAGAATGGACAGTGTCTTTTAACATATGGAAACAAATCATATGAAAACTAAGATTAACAGAATTCCTACACATTTTTTTATTTATTTCATATGTAAAGAATTTAAATCCTGTGAAACGAAGTGGCAGTTGCAGACATGACCATAATATGCCCCTGTATTTCCTAACAAATCTGTATTTTTATTACTGGTCTAAAGGATGAGTTCTTTGCAATATAACCAAACACAGAACACAATTTAATCAAGCACTTTTAAGTACTATTTACTTCAGCCAGGAGGCTGAATTCTAGAGGTGTTGTGCCCCTACTGTATCATACAAAAATAGCAGATGATTGATTACCTGTCCCAGCCAAGTGATTTGAGGCCATGGCTTCCTTTGCTTGATACATGTAGAAGTTAGAACTTCCAGTTTAATTTCCATGATTATTAAAAGGTAGTGTAGCCATTAAACTTTTCAAAAAGGGAATGTCGTTTTACATGACTGTAAAAAAAAAAAGAAGCACATAACTATAGAGACATTCAAATTTATAGAACAACTTCTATCACATTAATGTACACCATTGTAAAAAGAATGTAAGAGAAACTGTTGGATCAGACCAAAGGCCTATGTAGTGTAGCATCTTGTCTCACATAGAGCATCTTGTCTCCTGCTGTTGTTCTCCAATGACTGCATACTGCCTCTAATCCTGGAAGCAGCATATGGTCATAATGACTAATAACCGTTATCCACCATCAATTAGTCTAATCCTTAAAGCAAAATTGGTGGCAGTCACTACATCTTATGATAGTGAAGGGTGAAATTTAACTATGAGTTGCCGCATTTCACACCCTGGGGTTCGAGCACTGAGAAAAGGATACTTGATACACCGTTATCATGTCCCACCCTTGCTCATCTCCTCCCCCCTAACTTTCCCTCATAAGAAAATTGCTCTAGCCCTGATTATTTTGATGTTATTTTCGGGGACAGAGGCATTTGCTGTTATCAAGCGCAGTCTGTCTACTTTCACGTAGGGGGTTGGGGAGTGTGGGCAAAAACAAAACAAAGAGCGGTTAAGAGGGACCACAAAACCCATAACTGGATCGGGGAGCAGGATAAGCATCTGTTCCCTACACAGGTGAGGTTGGTACTTCTGTCAGCAATGAACCTTTCCCAGCTCCACAATATCCCTTCTGAGAGACAGCAACAGATTTATTATACACTGTATTCCAAGTGCTATCAGCATTATCAATATTTATTAAATTTATATGCCGCCCTTCACCTGAGGATCCCAGGGTGGTTTCCAGCATCCAGACACAGAAATACATAACAATAAAGCAATCATTCACCAGGTCACAGATTGTTTAGTTAGAATAACTAAGAGATTTTATACAATATACAAAGCTGCCGACCAGCTTTGTCTGCCTACCCCCTCTCTCCATACATCTGCAGATAGATAAATACAGTAGATAGACAGACAGACAGATGAAGCTGCCGACCAGCTTTGCCTGCCCCCCCCCCCCCATATAAAGGAAGCTTTGCCTGCCTCCCCCACTCAACCTTGGGCATGTAGGTTCAGTCCACCCCCGGCTGGAGAAGGGATAAGCGCATTTTTGTGGGAAATAGAGAGGTCGAGTAGGGTCGGGGGGGGGGGGAGAGAGCTCTTCCCTAGCCGCCTCCTTTTCCTCATAGCGGGCGCCGCCTTCGCGGACCCACCGTGCGCGTCGTCGTCTCGTCACCGCCTCCCTCTCCCCCTCAGCACCAACGGTTATCTTGCCTCGCGGCTCCCAACTGCCTCCCGAGCGTCCAACCGCTGGGGTGGGGGAGGAGCTGAGCGACCGAATGCGCATGCGTTGCTCGGCGACCGTTGAAACAGGAGTCAAGAGTCGGCGGTTAACGGGCGGAGATTGGAGGCTGCGCCGCCCCGTCTTTTATATCGTTTCGGTCGTCGCTCGAGCCCGCTTTCTAGCCCCCTGCGCTGGATTCGCAGGGCTTGCAGATTCCAGACGCGCCTCCTCTCCAAAAAGGCTTTGTGGCACCTTAAAAAGCTGGGTTAGGGTGCTAGTGGTTTCTCGGACGCCGTTGAACTACAACTCCCATCATCCTTGCAGCGCGCAGGGCTTGATGGGAGCTGGAGTCCAACGATATCTGGAGGGATTTCCCCATCCTTGGTCTCAAGAGACTTAAATTTTGGCTTCGACCCTCGAAAGCCTTGCGTCGGAATAAAATTTGCTTAGTTTTTAAGGTGCCACAGGACTGTGCAAGTCAGGGATCAGCAAACTTTTTCAGTAAGCGCCGGTCCGTCCCTCAGACCTTGGGGCCCGGACTGTATTTTGGAAGGAGGAAAAAATGAACAAATTAAGATGCCCCACAAATAACCCAGATGCAATATATATAAAAGGACATATTTTACTCATTTCCGGACCGTCCGCGGGCCGGATTTAGGAGATTGAGCCGGAGCCGGCCCCTGGGCCTTAGTTTGCCTACCCATGGTGTGTAAGTTATGCAGGGCTCCTTTAAGACACGCCCCAACCCGTAACATTTTCTTAATTGTTGTAGGGACTCGTGTGTTTCAGAAAGCCCATGCAGTGAAGTACAGTTTGCCTCTCTGGTAAGTGTGCACAAGATTTCTATCCTATGTATATTCTATATATGTATATATAGGAGCAAGTCTTACTGAGTTTAATTAAGTTTGGTCTAAGGTAAGTGGATATATAAGCAATACATACAGCAACATATACAAATACATAAAACACACACACAAACCTTACTAGTTCACCCAATATAGGCCTTAAGAGCAGCCTTGTTAAAATATTTAAATCTCCCAGCTGAGACAATGATCGGGTATTTGATTAACTTTTTACTAAAGGACAGGTGCTCTGGCACCTTCTAAAAAAGTGACATGCTTTGCCTTTAGGGCAGCAATTTTAAGGAGAAAAAATTGTGTGGATTATAAATTAAATTATTCAGGAAAGCAAACAAACACATCTTAAGAAATGACTTCCTGTTCTCAATGTCTTCTACCTGAGGCTACTAGGGTTGGAGTTCTTAATTAAGGATATATCCTGATTGAGTACATGTGCTTATAAAAACTGCAGATTTCAGGCCTGTTCTCACTTTCTTACTCCTAAGAGAATAACTTCTAAGATTATGCATGATACAGCATGTGTGCAACATCTAAGGGCCCTCCAAGATGTTGGGTTTCCTCGCAAGCCACACTTTCCAGCTCTCCCACCACTTCCAATTTCCTAGCACCATACGTGTCCAGTTCGTGCCCAAGTGGGGAGTTGCCTATAGTTGCCATTTATAATCCTAAACCTCTTTTTCATAGCAAACTCTCAAATACATAGCTGTATGATTTCCACTTTTATGTCTAAGCACGTTGTGTAAATTCTATGCAAAATTAATAGAGAAACCCATTTTAAAAATAATTTTAATTGTCAGGGCAAGATTATACAATGCATTTTAATCCAAAGCATATAAAACTGTTTCACTGCTAGAAAAATTTAGTAGTAAAAAAAAGAAGAGAAACAACCTGCCATTCTGCATTCTATGTGAGGTTAGTTAAGAACAGACAACACAGAACTATGATAAGCTCCACAGCTTGTTTTAATGCTTTAATAAGCATTTGCCTTTTCAGATTCCAGTGCAGTGACAGTTCATTCCACCTGAAGGAATAGTTGTGCATCACTCAATGAAGACGTTCTAATTTAGCCTGTAGAGATTTAAAGTTCCCTGTAATTGTCTGTACAGCTAGTGTTGGACTTATGGACTGCAGTTCAACAAGGTAACAGCTAACAGCATCCAAGCAAATATTTGTGAATCGCCGCCTAAAGAGAAAGAAAGAAAGCAATTAGTTTTAGTTTATTGTTAGGACACAGAGACCCAAAACTATAGTTAGGGTCAGTGATCTTCTGCAACAAAGCTGGCAATGGGATATGCTGGTGGTTGTAGCGAGATGTGTCAGTTCTGAGCAAGATGTATACAATTTAGTATGGTCAGCTCCTTCAGCAGTCTGCCTTCTTTGCTTATGTTACTTTATAAATCACCACTTACATTATTTATTAATTAAATTTCTATACTGCCCTTCATATAAGGTTTACAGGGCTGTTTATAATATAAAAACACAGAGTAACAAACAAAAACACAAACCCCACCGCAAACACAGTTTAAAAGGCAATAGATTGTTTAACTGGCCAAATGCCAGGCAGAAGAGGAATATTTTTCCTCGCGCCTAAAGATATGTAATGAAGATGCCTGGTGAGTCACCCTGGTGAGAGCATTCCACAAGCAGTAAAGGTCCGTTCTCTTGAGGCCACCCTCCAGGCCTCTTGCAGAAAAGGCACACAAAGAAGGGTCTCAGGTGATGATAGCAGAGTCCAGATTAGTTCATCTGGCAACCATTTCCAGCATATGTTAAGAAGAAGAAGAAGCGTTTGGATTTGATATCCCGCCTTTCACTCCCCTTCAGGAGTCTCAAAGCGGCTAACATTCTCCTTTCCCTTCCTCCCCCACAACAAACACTCTGTGAGGTGAGTGGGGCTGAGAGACTTCAGAGAAGTGTGACTGGCCCAAGGTCACCCAGCAGCTGCATGTGGAGGAGCGGAGACGCGAACCCGGTTCCCCAGATTACAAGACTACCGCTCTTAACCACTGCACCACAGCATCTGCATTCAAAGAAGTACCTTTCAAAGGCAAGAATTTTGTTAGGCTCTTGCACAAATGCTGATAATAACACATGGATGCATTCCAAAAGGTGCAAAGGCTTCTTCATTTTACTCCAGTATGGATCCTGTAAAGAAAAAAGAAAAATACATGACAATTTGGAAATTATTCATCAACATGTTGAGTGTACTACAGAGTGCCACATAATACCCATTCTGCATTTGAAAGAACTTAATTGTTTGCCTAGTGAGATCAAGCAGGCTCCAATTTAAAGTGGCTCCTGCTTGTGACATCACCAGTCTTGTTTTTAAAGAAAATGAAAGAAACTGAGTAGGGGGAGGGGTAGAAGATAGGGGTAAAAAAAGAGTAACAAGGTATTTTTAAACCTTTAATCATTGTATACAAGGCCAGTATGTTGGTAGGTGTGGCATTTTCACCCGTTGGGTGAATTGCACTTGTAAAATTCAAGTCTTATATACAGCTATTAAAAATACAGGAGCCTGTGGAAAAGTAGGTGGCAATAGGCTTGACAGCTGGACCTTACTAGATATGATACAGATGAGTGTAAATACAGCTGTGCCAGATAAGATGTGACTTGGCTGCAAAAGTAGACTGAAGGTGCTAACTTTGTCCCCACCTGCATATAAGACAATGGGCGGGGGGGGGGGGGGGAGAGGCAGCAACAAATGAAGTAGTAGAGAACAAAGGTCCTCAACACAACCTCAGAAGCAGCCGAGGCAGCAAGTTGGTATTCTACGGACCAATTTAATGAGCTCATAGAGTCACAATCTACTACATGAGGATCAATGCCTACTAACTACAAACACATTTTGAATGTCTGGCCCAGTACAAACCTAGAATTTTCTTCCTGTTAGTATCGCAGCAGTGATATACCTTTAAAAAACTGGTATTCTGTGGTCCACCCCCATCATTTGTGATGATACAGAATTTAAACAACAGATCAACAAGAAAATATGCTAAGTTTTTCCTCTTACCCGTGCTTTGAATAGGTGATCATATACTTCAAGAAGTCTTGGTAGCGGCACACCAATTTCTTGCATTGTGTAAGTTACAAAACCTACATCCCAGTTCAAAGAACAAACTTGTTGTTCTAGATACTGCACTAAGAAATCTAAGGAGGAAGAATAGTGGCCAGTGAGATGCAAATCATTTGCTGCAAAGTTTAGTTGCTATTCATTTATATACCTGTGAATTCGTTCACTTAGTCAACCTGACAGGAAATCTACTCTGTAGATGTTTTAAAAAACGGGACACAGTGCAATACAGAAAGTTGTGAAGAGACTGTTTGAGGACTCTGACCATTTGACTTCCTAGTTCACAACAACTAGTTCTAGTTCAGCGATAACCAAAGGCGTTCTGCTCTTTTCAAGTTTGGCTTGAGAGAAATGACTGTAAAAGTTGTTTGCCTCACCTCCATGTGTACAGAGTGATGACTATAGGCGAGGACAAAATCCCTGCTACCCTAAGTTCAAGAAAAATGGGACCTATGCAAATGCATACCCATTTCTGGGACCTATGGAGGCCATAAAGAAGAACGTGTATTTTCAATACTCAGGGTATGACTCAACTGCATATGAGGGCATTACCTCTAAATGGAAAATTGTGTGCACCTTCCACATACCGTATTTTTCGCCCCATAGGACGCACCGCCCTATAAGACGCACCTAGGGGTTTTTTTTGGGGGGGGGGAAATAAAGAAAAAAAATTATTTCCCCCCCAGGCACAGGGCTGGCGCGGGTGAAGCCCAAGCTTCCCCCGACCCCCAAACAGCCTACTATCCGCAAGCCTAGGGAGCCGCACCGGTCTCCCCAGGCTTGCGGAGAGCTGTGCGAAGCCCGGACACACTCTTCAGCGCACCTGAGGCTTCGGAATGCAGGCAGCTCTGCGCAACCCTAGGAAGCCTGGCACGGCTTGGTGCCAGGCTCCCAAGGGTTGCGCAGAGCTGCACGGAGCCCGGGAGTGCAGGCAGCTCTGCGCAACCCTCCAGAGCCCGGCGCGACTTGGTGCCGGGCTCCAGAGGATTGCGCATAGCTTCCTGAAGCCTGGAGAACGAGAGGGGTCGGTGTGACCAACCCCTCTCGCTCTCCAGTTTTCAGCGAAAGCTTGTATTCGCCCCATAGGACGCACATACATTTCCCCTTCATTTTTGGAGGGGAAAAAGTGTGTCCTATAGGGCGAAAAATACGGTACTTATAACACTGCTCCTGTGCTCCACATGGTCACTGCCTACAGTTACTTCTAATTCTGTTCAGAGTAATTCAAATGTTGCTTTGAGCCTGGGTACATGCAGAATCTATTTGAAACTAATGGATATGCACAGAAGCCTCCTCACAATCAAAGCACATTCTTCCTTCTATTTTGCAGTCTTCTAAGAGCATTCAGTCAAATGCATATACAAGGTGCTTTTGGGAGGGCTCTGAGTGGAGTTTCTATGTCTCAGGACAGGCCTTGTGTGGAAGCTACATCCTTCATCATACATCCTTTTTATTTCTATGCTGCCTTTTCATAGTTAAAGCCATGTTCAAGGCAACTTACAATATGAAAATAATTACAAACATAGCAAAAGTAGTCTAAACAATAAAACAGCAAAAACAACACATCAAAATTGAACAATTTCCATATAAATAATAAGATCTAAAAGACAGAAATAAATTAATATAAATAACAGCAACACCACCCCAAACCCCAGCCCAAGAGTCTTTTAAATCACACACATTCAGGCAAATTCTTAAGTAGGGCTTCTCCTCCCACCCACACTTTTAATAAATATTTTATATGGAATTTGACAGCTCAGCACTTGATAATACAGAAGGTACTGGCTTTGATCTAACATAGACTCTTGGAAGAATTATTGGATTTATTTCCTGTTTGTTCTTTGTTTTATTCTGTTATTTTATTTTTTCAGTATCTCCAAATATCCTTAATTTGAATTATATACCTAATGGAAAATAGCGAGGTGTCCCAGCGTAGATTTTGCCAAGCATTACCATCTTCAGGCTAAGAGCCTGCATTCTGTCAGGAGCACTCATAGTCACACTGTCACTCAGCGCTGAAATAGAAAAGACACTCTTTTAAAAGATCAATTAAACGCTTGCATTTACCGTATTTTTCGCTCTATAACACGCACCTGACCATAACTCGCACATCGTTTTTAGAGGAGGAAAACAAGGGGAAAAACATTCTGAATGAAACAGTGGATGTATCATTTTTGTGCTTCATGCTGTGGCCACAGACATGTGATCTGATGGTGAATTTGGGGTGACCCAATGCAAAAATCCTGAGAATCCCTGTGGATCCATGCTTTGTAACCACGTTTTTGCACCATTGCAGCCCCAGGCAACAGTGGGTGCGTGATTTTTGGGGGGCAGGCTGTAGCCATGGACATGCTATGTGATCTGATGGTGAATTTGGGGTGACCCAATGCAAAGATCCTGAGGATCCATGTGGATCCATGCTTTGTAACCACGTTTTTGCACTATTGCAGCCCCAGGCAACAGTGGGTACGTGATTTTTGGGGGGCAGGCTGTAGCCATGGACATGCTGTGTGATCTGATGGTGAATTCGAGGTGACCCAATGTAAAGATCCTGAGGATCCATGTGGATCCATGCTTTGTAACCACGTTTTTGCACCATTGCAGCCCCAGGCAACAGTGGGTGCGTGATTTTGGGGGGGCAGGCTGTAGCCATGGACATGCTATGTGCTCTGATGGTGAATTTGGGGTGACCCAATGCAAAGATCCTGAGGATCCATGTGGATCCATGCTTTGTAACCACGTTTTTGCACCACTGCAGCCCCAGGCAACAGTGGGTACGTGATTTTTGGGGAGCAGGCTGTAGCCATGGACATGCTATGTGATCTGATGGTGAATTTGAGGTGACCCAATGCAAAGATCCTGAGGATCCATGTGGATCCATGCTTTGTAACCACGTTTTTGCACCATTGCAGCCCCAGGCAACAGTGGGTGAGTGATTTTGGGGGGGCAGGCTGTAGCCATGGACATGCTATGTACTCTGATGGTGAATTTGGGCTGAGCCAATGCAAAGATCCTGAGGATCCATGTGGATCCATGCTTTGTAACCACGTTTTTGCACCATTGCAGCCCCAGGCAACAGTGGGTGCGTGATTTTGGGGGGGCAGGCTGTAGCCATGGACATGCTATGTACTCTGATGGTGAATTTGGGCTGAGCCAATGCAAAGATCCTGAGGATCCATGTGGATCCATGCTTTGTAACCACGTTTTTGCACCATTGCAGCCCCAGGCAACAGTGGGTACATGATTTGGGGGGGGGGGCAGGCTGTAGCCATGGACATGCTATGTGATCTGATGGTGAATTTGAGGTGACCCAATGCAAAGATCCTGAGGATCCATGTGGATCCATGCTTTGTAACCACGTTTTTGCACCATTGCAGCCCCAGGCAACAGTGGGTACGTGATTTTTGGGGGGCAGGCTGTAGCCATGGACATGCTATGTGATCTGATGGTGAATTTGAGGTGACCCAATGCAAAGATCCTGAGGATCCATGTGGATCCATGCTTTGTAACCAGGTTTTTGCACAATTGCAGCCCTGTTTTTGCATCAGATCATTGCTATGTGATCTGATGGTGAATTTGGGATGACCCAATGCAAAGATCCTAAGGATCCATGTGGATCCGTGCTTTGTAACCACGTTTTAAGTGGGGAGGGAAGGAAAAATATAGAAGGGACAAGGAGCACGAGAGGGGTGTGCGGAGAAGCAGCTGGCTAAGAATGCAGGAGAGGGGTTTAAAGGGGGGGGGGGGAAGGCAAAAGTCCACCCACCCACTCAAGCCAGCCCCCCCCCTCTCTCATCTGCATGTTTTCCGCTGCCTGCCGAGTCCCCAGACGCAGCAGCACCACCACCACCACCACCAGAGCAGGGACGCTCTGCTTTCCTCTCTATTTGCCTGGAGGGGGGGGGTTGCCTAGAGGGGAGAGGATTTCACTGCTCTTTGTTCCGTCTGAGCAAACAGCAACTGAAACAGAACAGGGTGGGCAGTAAGACCCTGAGGCAGAATGCAGGAAAGCAGCAGCCTACTCTCCTCCGTGATGGCGCAATATGATTTTTGCCTGATTTTTGCCATGCACTTGGGACAAACGGCTCCAGGGACCACACATTCGCTCCATAACATGCACAGACATTTCCCCTTACTTTTTAGGAGAAAAAATCTGCGTGTTATAGAGGGAAAAATACGGTATGTTATTTCCATTTTCAACATGCAGAACCAATTAAAAAAAATAATCATGTCAATTTACCCTCCTACAGGTGGGCTATGAATGAGTTTCCAGTTTCATAGGACTCCAGATGGTTTAAACAAAATATTCTGGTGATACAAATGATGCTCTCTCTAGGCTAAGAACACAGAAACCATGACACCAAGCTCTTTGGGAGAGTTGCTGAATGTTTACCGTTAATAATAATAGAAGTAGGATGAAATGAACTCATAAATAAAACCTAGACCCTTCCTTTGCAAGGGTTTTGGGGGGTTTTTTTGCTAATTTTTTGCTAATGAATCTGACAGCCTGCTTGCTGAAGGTTAAGCTACTCCACCAAGTCTATGCAGATCATATTCTTGCTAATAAACAGTTGACTCCAACTTGCATGGTGTGATTTACTTCCAGCTCACTCCTGCAAATTCCTTCCCACCCCGCAAACTGGACTGAAGAGCAACACAGAAGTGAGTCATTCCATAATGTTGTGTGCTTCTAGGCATCTCTTCTAAGTACTTGAACCTACCTTTATCAATTATTTCTTGCCAAAGTGTCTGCACTAAGATAGGATCCGAATGACCAGCGCAATGAATAATAGCCAGTTTACATTCTGAGAGTTTGAATGGATCAGCAAATTCCCCATAAAGCTGAAATTTAAAACAAGTTTGATCATTCACATAGATCAAATGCAGAATGAAGTATAAATAGATTAATAGGCAGTTTACAGACATTAAACAAAATATTCAATAGCATAGGTAAAGGTACCCCTGCCCGTACGGGCCAGTCGTGACTGACTCTAAGGTTGCGCGCTCATCTCGCTCAAGAGGCCGGGAGCCGGCGCCGTCTGAAGACACTTCCAGGTCACGTGGCCAGCGTGACGAAGCTGCAACTGGCGAGCCAGCACCGTTTACCTTCCTGCGATAAAGCGGTACCTATTTATCTACTTGCACTTAGGGGTGCTTTTGAACTGCTAGGTGGGCAGGAGCTGGGACCGAATGACGGGAGCTTACCCCGCCGCGGGGATTCGAACCGCCGACTTTACGATCAGCAAGTCCTAGGCACTGAGGTTTTGCCCACAGCGCCACCCCCGTCCCACATTGAATAGCATACCTATACCCTAAATAACAAATAACAGATAGTGCATATTTCTTGTGGAGTTCCGTTATATATATGAGTGTTTTTCTCACACAAGAGTGATGACTGCTAAAGACCGCACACAACATTGTATTATAAAAGAACTAAAATAATATGAAATATGTAAAATAAAACATTTAAAAAAAAAAACTGGTGAGGCAGAGCAATTTTTCTTGATTAAGTGGAAAAAATGGTTTGGGAGATATCAGATGAATTTTTTGCACAATACAGAGAAGCCTGGGAATGTTTGTTATTATTACTATAAGATCACCTTGCTAATTTCCATCAACTCTGAATCCAGCTGGGAAATGGCATCTTGTACTGAGGAATGATGAGAACACTGACGGAGTAATGCTTCCTGTATTTGAAACTGAATCCTTGCAACCTGGTTAAAAAATTACAATAGTCTTTAATTAAAAGCTCAGTGAACATCAGCAGCCACCTACAATTAGGTCCAACACAAAACATTTCACTTCTTACAATGACTACATATACACACAACACATATGGACTCCGAACTCTGCAATTCAAAATAGCTGACTAGGTCTATATAGGCAAAGTTACTCCAGATTAACAGGATACCAATATGTTTGGGGCTTTATAAGTCAACAACTAAACCATAAACTAGGCCAGTACCAAACTGGGAGCCATTTCAGCCACCGTGTTACACAATAACGATAGGTTGCTCGAGTTAGAATGAAGTCCTGTGCCGACACAGTTGAGGTGGCCTCATTATGATTGTTTATTTTAGCTACCTAAATACCACTTAGTTACCAAAGTTTCCAAGTGCTGCCCATAAACAGCACATAAACATATTAACAGATAAAATCAATTAATTATTAAAAACAGGAAGCTTATCTAAAATGCCTATTTTAATATTTTATTTCAGCTGTTGAAATCTCCCAAGAACACAGTTCTGGGTTCTCCTGCATCACCCCTGACCACCTCCACCAGCTTGGTCAGGGAGATCCATCAATGCCATCTAAATTAATTATCATACTTACTTCCATTTTCTCTTCCAATTCATGCAAAAATTCACCATCTGCAGCAATTGGTGAGATGGCTGTGGAACTCTTAGCACTCAAAATGGCACGCGCAATATATTCAAGACGCTGCTGAAGTGAGATCTCAGTGCTGTTAAATGACATAATGGTGTGACTAATATGGTAGCTTCCATGAGCAATTATCACAAGAATGTTAGCTGTTTTCAATATTTTAATCTAGTTGTTCAGTCTGTCTATTTCTCTGCAGTACGTTATTCTTTGTCTAACTGCTCTAACACCATTACTCCTGTATCTCCTCGCATCTTGCACCTTGGCCATTTCTTCTATACCATCTAGAAATACATAGAAACCAATAAAAATTCAGTTTTAGAAATGTTACATACAGATGTATGGTCTGATAACGTCGTCAAAACTTATCAACTGCTATCCACAATAAATTTCCTCAATGCATGTAAATGCTTTTATGTTAGCAGCTACAGCCACATCCTATGCTACTGGAGTCCCTCATACTGTATGCCATGGAAAAAAATGCTTCCTTGTTGGTGTCTTAAGAAAACATTGCTACTTCTTTAAGGCTAGTTGAGATTATATCTTTGGCATGATCGGGAGTAAGTTTGAATCACTCTCCTCACCCATAGATAGCCAAAAGTATCTCCAGAGGGGGGCTGCAATCTCTCTTCCTCCTATTTCAGGTGGGGTGCTGAAAAAAGGTCATTCCCAGTATAGAACAAGGTGATCTCTTCCTCCATTGGCAGAGGCTCAGGACCAGGGAAGAGAGGTTGCAGGCTGGATAGGAACCTTCCACAAGCCACATCTGGCCCATAGGCTGGAGCAGGCAGTCAAACTTGGCCCTCCGGATGTTTTGGGACTACAACTCCCATCATCCCTAGCTAACAGGACCAGTGGTCAGGGATGATGGGAACTGTAGTCCCAAAACATCTGGAGAGTCGAGCTTGCCTATGCCTGGGCTGGAGAGTCTCCATCCCCCTCTACATGCATACTCAGAAAAAGCTCTTATAACCTCAAGGTGTGCCTAAGATTGCAGCCTGAACCCAAAGTCCAGTTCTCCACAACATGAATTGCATAATTAATTTTATGTTAATATAAGTGATTGCATTCAAACAGAATTAAGCCCCTGATTTACCTGCAGATCCATTTCAAAGCTTTTAATAACGCTACACAATTTGTGGATCCACCAGTCAAACACAGCTCATCAGCCAGCCATGTATGACGACTCATCGGGGGGTCAGTAATCTTGTTTTTGAGGCAAACATGGGGATGCAATCACAGGAAGATCGTCAAACACGTTGAGCCCCCAATACCTGATCAGTAGGCTTGTTCAGTTTGATCAGGCATGGCCAAACTTGGCTCTCCAGCTGTTTTGGAACTACAACTCCCACCATCCCTAGCTAACAGGACCAGTGGTCAGGGATGATAGGAATTGTAGTCCCAAAACAGCTGGAGGGCCAAGTTTGGCCATGCCTGAGTTTGATGGATCACAAGTTCTGTTTTACCTTAGTGTCATAAAGATTTGTTTTTGCAAAAATTGTAGCATAAGTAAATAACTAAAGAAGACAGGAAGTACTTCAACCTGCCCTGGGACCTTACAGTGAAGACTGAGCAATCAATCAATAAATAAGATGCAATTACTGATAACAATTACCTATGCATGTCTGCCAATTTTGCAAGTACTCTGGCTGCATTACTAAAACTTCCATTTTTCTCAAAAAACCTCCACAGAAGATCCATATAGCGAACTTTGTTTTGATCAACTTTGGCCATACGTGCCAAATATGGCTCCAGAAAGGGAGAGTTTATCTGCAGGAATCAAGGGAGTAAAGGTAAAGTCTATTAGCTTGCTAATGCAGTGCTTTATGAAATGTGACGATGAAGTTGTGTATCTACATTGTATTTATTTATCTTCATCAACTTGGTCTGTGACCTTACTTACTTGCAGCAGTTTATCTGACAGATCAGCTTGGACCAACCAGCTGTAAAGAGCAATACTAAAAAGTTCATCCGTAGAACGCTGGGCCAATTTTAGCATTTGTTCAAACTGCAATGAGAGAAGGAGGGAATTGAAAAAGATCTCTAACAGTATATTTTTATTACGCTTTTAGTACTACTAGGTGTTTCCTATGCACTAGTTTAAATTCCTCTAATGAATAATACAGGTGAAGGTTTTTATAATCTTTTTATATGCAACAACAGCTGCCAGGGTAGTGATTGCTACTAAATGAAAATCTCAGGACACACCAACAAAGGAAGAGTGGATTTGTAAATTAAATGAGTATATAGAATTGGCAAAATTAACTTCAATTATAAGATATCAATCAAATCAAAAGTTAAGAATGGAGTGGAAGTATTTCGAAGATTATATGTCAAAATATTGTTCTAAAAATGACATACTAAGAGGCTTAGAATAAAAATGTAGCAATAACAAAATCAATAAAGAAAGAAGGAAAAATCAGAATTCAACAAAAATATTTTATTATAGAATGCAAGGGGGGAAGGTAGAAAGAAATATAAAGAAGTTGAATTGCTGTGGAGGGGAGTAGAGGGTGGGTGGTGGGTTTTATAATTAGGTGTATAATTATGCAGCTGTTGTAATCTAGATATTATATTTTATGTGAGGGAATCATTGGGAATTTTGGTTATTATGTATATATGTTAAGTTTCAATAAAGATCTTTGAAAAAAATAATACAGATGAAATAATAAAAATAATACAGATGTTAGTAAACTGTACTAACAGCTTCACAATAAATTTACAGTAAGTTAGTAGTCTGGATCTGAAAAATCATACATGTCCTGAAGGGAATTTTATCGAATAGCAGGCCCTTCCTGGGCCTACTCAAGGCCTTCCTTCAGCATAGCTAAAGCAGTTCTTTGAATCCTGGATATTAGATTTATGACAAGCTTAAAAGTACTTCCTGGGCAAAGTTAATGGCAATTCAGTGTATGCCATGTTTTTTCTTACATGATGTCCTGCTTCTTCATTGCTTAGCATATTGGGATCTGATGTCAAGACAGGAGGACCAGGTTTTTTGGGCACGCTGGGAGACTGTGGAGCAGCTTTACTTTGATTGACTAACTCCTGGAGAGTGTCTGTGATGCACTTATAGCTGTTTAGCCTGCAGAAAAGTGGAAACCACAGGAAAATGACTCACAAGCAAAAGCCTCCAAGCACCCACAGCAACAATTTATTGTCTTGCATATGCATGTTATTTTGTGCTAGATAGTAGAAGCTTTGATTCTTAACATCACTTCCTAGATTGCCAGAGGCTGGAATGGCTGTAGAAAATATGTAGGAATTCATTTGCAATTCAAAATAATTAGTGGATAAAGCAACATAAAGAAACTACCCACTGTCACTCTTCCTTGGTTACATATCTGCGGGGGCAGGGGGGATGACAATGGTGAATCTTAAAAATTTGGACCCTTTCCATTTCTCAGGAAGATAAAAAATAAACATCAGAGCTGGTCACTTTTTCCTATCTGTGCTCACAAGTTTTTGTCGTATTTAAGGCTACAAAGCCTGGAGAGGGGAGTCCCAGTGCCTCAGGTTAAAGCCCAGCCCAGGTAGAGGGAACCTTTAGGCACTCTACTCCTCCTTTTGGCTACTTTATTTCCATAAATCCACAACCTCGGAAAACAACTGCTAACATCTCTGTCCTAAAACTCGCTTTGGGTTTTAGTAAAGCAAACAGTCTAATTTGTGAGCGCCTAAATGTTATCAAGCATCAGAACAACTTGGCCACAATAAGGAAATTTTGCCCATGGTGTGACTATTTTCCACCTGCCCATTTCGACTCTCTGGCACCCTATCTGCATAACCTAGCAATTCTAAAATACAGATGTGCCTTTACTCTCACAAGATTGAATGTATTGCCCTTGGCTGTACTTGAGGGACGATTCCAAGAGATTCCACACGAAAAACGCTTATGTCCCTGTGGAGATGCCTTTCTTTATAAAGATTTGAGGAATGAGATTATCACCCCTCTTTTATTGTCCATTCCAGGTCGCCCAGTCACTGCCAGTGTCCTTTCTCTTGGCAGATCAAGATGAGCAAGTGACAGCAAAGGCTGCAAGGTTTTTAGCTGGGGCAATTAGAATAAGATCCACTATTTGACTATTGATTCAAAACCTAAAATGTATTCTATATAAATGGCTTTTTATTTTTATTTTTTGTATATCATATTGTTGTTTTATTGCTATGGTCGATGGCTGACGCAAATAAAGATTCATTCATTCATTCATTCATTCATTCATTCTCTGCCCTGAAGAAAATTTTAATTGTAACCCAAAACTTGCCTTTCCTGGAAAGCTTGACATCCAACAACATCTTCCTCTGGTTCTCCATTTTTGTAATAATGGAGTCCAAGACCTTGGGGATCTTTCTTCTCTGCAGCCATGAGAGAAAGTTCTACCACACCCTCATAGAAACGTACTTGAGATTAAAAAGAAAAGAAAAATACATTAACAGAGATAAGAGTGAACATAATGCTACAGAAATTGACAATATGAATACAACCTATTTTAAATTAGAAAATGTGAAGTCCTAATTCTAATTATCTGATGCTGTGGGGTGCAGGGGCATCTGTGCATTAACCCACATTTTGAAAACTATGTCCCTCTGTGAAGCCCCGGAAAAATAGGTTTTCTCAATGTTTCAGTATTTTATGCAAGGGCAGTATACAGTGGTACCTCGGGTTAAGTACTTAATTTGTTCTGGAGGTCCGTTTTTAACCTGAAACTGTTCTTAACCTGAAACACCACTTTAGCTAATGGGGCCTCCTGCTGCTGCCATGCCACCGGAGCACAATTTCTGTTCTCATCCTGAAGCAAAGTTCTTAACCCAAGGTACTATTTCTGGGTTAGCGAAGTCTGTGACCTGAAGCGTCTGTAACCTGAAGTCTATGTAACCTGAGGTACCACTGAAATTCGAACACATACAAAATCACGAGTACTGTGTGATTAGTTTCTGAAACCCTCAATTCACGTATTAAGTGTTACACATATGATATCAGATTTCTCAAATGATAAAATATGCCTGATGCACACAAACATAAAAAATACAGGGAATCTGAATTTTAATTGAAGGTGGAGGAGGAAATGGTGTCTGGCCATGAAACCAAACACAAGTCACAGTTACCCTGCTTGCGACTTCATTCTTCCAGGAAGGAGACAGGAGTTAGGGAGTGGGAGAGGGCGAAACGCAGCCATGAGGTTGCTTTGGAGTAGCCAAAAGTTGGCAGCAGGAGCACACTCTCACTCCGTGGTTCCTATCTCTCTTATTTTAAAAAAAGCTGTTCTGCAAAAAGCAAGAGACCTGCATCTGTTCACTGCAGAGGCAGAAGAAAGAATAGTTTCAGAGAAGACGTGGGAAGGTGCCTGCAGTTGCAGGACCCAGCCAGTCTTTCTTCAGAAGAGCCTGCCTCTTGGTGAACAGCGCAGCGAGCACACCAGCATTCTGGGCCACTGGGTGGCAGCAGATAGGGAAAAATATGTGTTCTTTAGTGTTGTATTGCATTTTTTTCTAACTGTGATGTATGTGCATCACTTCCTATACTGTTTAATACTGATATTCCTGTAGCAGTTGGTCTGCAGAGAGAAAGATAAGTTGATCAGTAGACCCACTGAAATTATGCTCCTAAATCATGTCCCTTTCTTTCAATGGGTGGGATTCAACTAAGTTATACTCAGAATACACCCACTGAAATTAAAGAACATGACTAAGCTAGGTCCATTACTTTTAATGGGTCTACTCTGAATAAAACCTAGCTGAATACCACCCACTGGGTCTACTCCAAGGATGACTTAACACTGGAAACAACACTATATTCATAAAGTTAAAGTTCAGTGATGCTTGTAACTCACCTTGCCTATACTGTGCACAGACATTGGCAAGATCTACCTGTGTGCTAATCTGTTGATATTCTTTCAGTGACTCTCTTAGCATCTTCTCTTTTTCAGATTTGTTCTGAACTTGTCGGGATCGCTGAAGTAGTTCATTTGCCTAGTAAGACACAAGTATAGATCAAAGTCTGCATTCATTTGAACTTCACACACTGAACATTCAGTGGGAAGCCAAGGCCTATAGCAGCTTTGCACTGCATGTTGATTTACTGAGATGGAGGTTGAAGCATCCCTCACACTTAACAAAGTCAATGAATTCTTCTACTTCCTGGCCAGAAGTGATACTTTTTGTCTAGGAAATTATTCTTGTGCTAAGCAGTTCCCTTATCCTTCTACAAATTGTTACACTCATCTTTCAATTAGTTTCTTAAAATGAGCGCAGTAGTTTAATATTAAATATTTTCCAGTGACAACTGATAAATCTTAACACTTCTATATGTGTATTATTCTGAGCACAGCATGACACAATGTAATTCTCATATTATATTGCCCTCACTAGATGCAGAAATAGCATGCTAATGCACACACACAACCGAACAAAAAAACCCTACACCCTTACTTCTTCTCATATTGGTTACTATACCATACCTTGGAACAGATAGCATCATCTGTGCTGTAGAGCAGTGGGCAGATATCTTGTAAATGTGAACTAATCCCATCAACAGCAGCATGGTCTCTGATGTAACAGTTGATGAGGGATGCAATAAGGGCTCCAGTTAGCTCTCTATCTCTAATTACCAAGTCTCTGAAAGTAGTCACCTTCAGGTGCTCCTGAAGCTCCTATGGAAAAAGCACATCCCCAATTTTTACTGTAAATGCTTTTTTCTTGTTTAAATTTCGTAAGAGAGAAATCCTGCTGCATTTACATTACAACAAACCATCAAGGACAGCATAACTTACAGCACACGTTATCTTTTTTAAAAATATGCATAAGATTAAAATAACTTTGATAATGTCAGCAGAGAAGGGCACAACCTGCAATCCACCCTCTACATCTGCGTGAAACTCTGTTTTAATATACCAATATAAGAACTCGCATCATAATTAAAAATGATTTTGGTACTTTCCAGGTTGCCTTTTAAAATAGTGAGGCACTCTGAAATACTTAAAAGACTGCAAAACCACTAAGTGATCCCTATTGTCCAGAAGATCCCAGTGTTCTGCTTTGAGCAATAAAACTCCTATGTCTTCCAGGTCAAGAAGCAATGAGTGATCAAAGGCTGATTGATCGCCAAATATTTGTGGAATAGTTTATCTGCATTGTAATAGTGCAAACAGTTTTGCCTAACAATTTAACTTGGAAGGTACTGGTTCAAAAAAGCTCAAAAGGAAGGTTTGGACAATTAATGATTGGGAGTTGCTGCGCCATTAAACTTCAGGTAACAGACTTGGACAACATCTCAGATTGGAATGGAGTCAGAGGAAGCTGCGCTGATAAAAAGACAGTTGGAAAAATATATACTAACAAAGCTGTATTCGATGGATGAAAGTACATGATGTTTGACATGATTGAGAATCGTGGACTCGGGGACAGAGAATTACAAAGCGTCAAAATCGAGATGTGGAAAATATGGCAACAACGAGAGGCAGGACTGAGATGTGGAGAGTTGCTTCAGAGATGCAGACTGTGGAGAGCTCCAAAAAATTAATAACTATAATTTGGTCTTTTTATTTTAGTTTTTTAATTGGAGTATTATGATTGGATATATTAATTGGATGTTTTTAATTGGAAAATCAATAAAAATGATTTAAAAATAAAAGAAGAAGCAAGGAATGTTGTGGCACATACCTTCTGAAGTTCACCCACGACAATGTTGAATTGATGCTCACAAAGAAGCTTCCACAGTGCCAAAGCCTGGCAGGTTTTCCTAACAAGTTGCTGGATGCCTTGAAGGGAGGCTTTCTCTGATAATTGTGCCTCCGCTGTAAAAGTGAAATGGACACATTCATTATAATTATAACTTATTTCTATTCCCTGAACATGTCACACACACAAGGGTGAATGTGTCAAGTAACAGGTGCTTTCACAAAACGTTTTCAAGCACTAGAAACAAAGAACTATGTGGCATGAAGGGATTACTAGGCTTACCCAGGTCTAACACTTCTCTACTAGGTAGGATTCACCAGGTTTAAGCAATCCCTAATACGGTAATGCAAGGGACGCGGGTGGCGCTGTGGGTTAAACCATAAAGTCTAGGACTTGCCAATCAGAAGGTCGGCGGTTCGAATCCCTGCGACAGGGTGAGCTCCCGTTGCTCGGTCCCTGCTCCTGCCAACCTGGCAGTTCGAAAGCACATCAATGTGCAAGTAGATAAATAGGTACCGCTCCGGCGGGAAGGTAAACGGCGTTTCCGTGTGCTGCTCTGGTTCGCCAGAAGCAGCTTAGTCATGCTGGCCACATGACCCGGAAGCTGTCTGCAAACAAATGCAGGCTCCCTCGGCCTATAGAGTGAGATGAGCGCGCAACCCCAGAGTCGGTCACGACTGGACCTAATGGTCAGGGGTCCCTTTACCTTTACCTTAATATGGTAATGCAGTCATAATAAATAACAAGATGGAAAAAAATATTTATTAATAATTCCAATGGCACCTTGAAGATCAATTAAATATAAGCTTTCAAGGTATGAGCTTTCATGTGTAATACACACTTCATCAGATACTCTGAAGCAGAGGTTGCTTCAACCTTCTAACTGTTGATGACTGTTATGGCAGTTGGTTCCACAGGTAAGGGCAAGGGATTTTTAAAGGGATAGATGACCAAATTTAGCTTTAGTATGTATAATGGGACATGAATCCAATATCTCTATTCAGATCAGGTCTCTCCATAGCTGGTAATGAGTTGTAATTCAGCAACTTCTCTTTCAAGTTGCTATTTCTATTTCTAGCCTCTCTCTTTCAAACAGTCTCAAAATATTCACTGTTTACTATTAAAGCTAGAAAGAAATTGTCCCCATGTATTTTTCTTCAAAGGCACATGCTAAAGAAGAGAGAAAAGAAAAAAGAGCTATTTATCTACCATGAAACTTTCTCTGGAGCTCTTGCTGCAGTTGCTGAGAACTTCCACCATCGGACCGCATGAATCCGAGTAATCGCTGCTGCAGGTTAGCTGAGGTGGCAAAGCTTTTTCATGAAAAACAAGGAAAAAACGTATACACTGTATAAATAGGGTATGGTGTGCTTGGGGCCATTGCATGCCAAATATACAGTAGTAAAAACTGGTTTAGATAGCAGAAGCTGTTTAATATGTTAACAGTGAACTCAGATTTACCATCCTTTTAAGCATCCTTCAAAGCCCCTTAAGTCTGGTTATCTTAATTTTGTCTGGGAAAGGCCCTCTAATAAGAAGACTTAGAGACAGGTAGGGCAAACGAGTTCTACTTAGTATTTGCTGACCTTGAGTCTCCCATAGGGCTGTTAGGCCTAAATTAAAGTGCTCTGGGAGTTATTAGGAAGCTAGTCTAGACCAGGAGTCTGGCATAAGTCAGTTTAGTACCTATGGCCTGAGGATTGGCAGGTTAATGCAGTCCCTTTTTGGTCCCCCAAAGTCCTCATTTGTAGATTCTGATTAAACTGTAAAAGTGCTGGTAGTTCACAGAAGAAATATGGTTGCTCCAGAAGCAATATGTGTCTGAAAACTGGCCTAAGCTGTATTTTGTAAGTTGCTATAGAGACCTATCAAGTTGGATAATAAATCTGCTATAAAGACCACAAATATTCATGCATAAATATTGGAGATACATATGTTTTCTAAGGGAACAACTCAAACTTTCATACCAGTTATCTGTACAACACAACTGTCAGCCACCAATGCTTGTTTTCATCAACACCCTTAATCTTACCTGGGATTTCTAAGGGATCCTATTGCTGCAAATTGTGAATTCCTATCCAAAAATTCCTGCAGCCCTTTTAATTCTTGTAGTACAGTTTCTAACACTTGTGGTGGAACACTGCTTTCAACCTAAACAAGAAAGAGGTTAACTGAAATGAACATATTTGAAACTAACCAATTTTAAATTATTCTAAATTTCTGTTCTTGGAGGTTTCTGGGTAGATGACTAGGAAGTGCACCCTCCGGTAACCAGGAAAAGTCACTGTTAGGAAATGTTGCTTTGCAAAACCTTTTGAGCTGGAGTCAGACAGGGGAAGAAGGGAAGACCACAAGTTTCTACTTTCCCCAGTGCATGAAAACAGAACTGCAGAGGAAGCCACTCCTTACGAGGGAGATGGGGGATAAAAAGGCAAACCTTTTAGTTGCTGCTGAACCAATTCTGTGCAGCTCTGGACAAGCTGAGAAAGCTCTTTGCTGTGATGATCAGGAAGAGCTGGTGTTAGGCCTGAATCTCCCTTTATGGTGTAACTTCCTGATACCAGCCTTGCCTAGTTACTAGTTACACTTCCCAATCATCAAGACTGCCCTATTCCAGAACCTCCAGAGAAACACACCTGACAACAGGTAAACAGAATCCAGATCTACATTTACACAAATAACTGCTTTTCTAAGCTTACACATTGTGAAGAATCAAGAGATTAACTTTCAAACCGGTCCTTTCTCCAAAAATTGGGTTTCGTAGTAGTGGGTTTTTGTTTTGAGATCACCAAGAGGGAGAATTCAAATTTGCAACCACCACCACCTTGAAGTGGAAAACCATCACTTGATTCTGCAAAATTAAGCTACTAATATTTTTGGGAGAGGGACCTTCTATATGACAAGCTGTTTTTCTATCTGAAGAGAATTTGGGCGAGGAGTAGAATTCAAAGATGAAACTTGCTATTCATCTTTATCAGGGGTTGGCAAAGTTTTTGTGGCTTGGGTCTGTTCACTGTCCCGCAGACACAGCAGTGGGCCGGAGTGCGCGCATGCACACATGCGCAACCGCTATTTCCGGCACTCCTTCCAGCGCAGAGGAGGCATGCGGAGCTTTCTGCAGCCAATGGGAAGCCGGCCGGCCAGCGTCGCGGAAGGCGGTCCCTGTTCTGCTCTGCACCGGTTTAGCGCAGCGCACAGGAGCCGACTGAGCGGGCGGCGGGGTTCCATGGGCCAGTCAGACCCCTATGGGCCACTTGTGGCCCATGGGCCTTAGGTTGCTGACCCCTGGTCTTTATTATCATCAGCATTTGAGTTTAAAGGCTTGCACTTACTATGCATATATTACTCGCCCCCCCCCCCAAGCTCTGAATACGCCTATACTAAGAATGGCACAACAGTGAAGTGATGGGTTTGGATCTGGCACCCACTGTTATCAAAGAAGATCAAAGGTTACAGTCATCTCCGCTGATTCATGCTGGTACAAAGTTCTAGCCAAACCTATTAAACCCAATGATTACAGGGACAAACATGTTCTTCCCTTCTAAATCCATCTTCCTGAAAGGAAGAAAATAATAATACGGTTCTTATGCAGTGTGGTGCTTTGTGATGGCACACCGACCAATAGTCACCATGTTGATTTCCTTCATATATAGGCATCAACACCAGTATTAACCCCCAAACTACCAACTACCCTTAGAAACTTTATATAAGATTCCAAAAACAGCCATTAATACTCATCAGTACTTACAGCTACAACTTCTCGATTGCCACTCTTGAAAACTCTCTCCACAACTATACTTCCATCCCAAATGTTTCTGGAAAGCAAGAAAATACAGTTTTGAAGTTTCATGTAATCAGCACATGATGACACTGGAAGCTTCTGCTTCCCTTTTAAGTTTAACCACAGCTTAGTGTGCTGTGAAACCCTAAACCGTGATTAATCTTATCCATATTTAGTGGAAGCATACCAACACCATTTGAAGTTGGTTGTTTCCACCAACCACAGTTAAGATAAACTTCATTTTGTCAGGTTATAACAACATGTATCCTCACCTTTCCATAAATAACTTACCCTATGATCCGAGAGAAATATATGCAGATACCATTGTGCTTTCCAGAAAACACTATCTCGGGGCACATTATGCCACTAAGAGAAGCACTGGGTTGAGACATATGACTGCTTGAAGTGAACACTGGAGTTGACATGGTTGGAGGATGCAAACCTGGAACATAAACTCATTTTTTTAAAAAAGACAGAAGCAAGATTACAAGTATTAGAGAAATATATTTAAATAATTAAAAGGAAATACCTTGGGCTGGTGTTGCCAAAAAGCTTGGATTAGGGTAGGGGCTACTAGCAGACATAGGAGAACCTAATATAAGAAGAGCAATGCATACTATAAAGCAACCATAAAGCAATAATACACAGCCCAACAAGAAAACAGGAACCCACCAATAGCATACAAATTGATCCAAAAGCCCTCTCAAGCACACAAACAAAACTCATTGCAGTCAAATATAGGCAACCATCCACACCCTACCCCCCATATCTATCTCACCACCAACAAAAACAATTAAATTAAATGAACAGAAACAGAACCGACCCACATGATGCTAACATAAAACCCTTATGCATACACTATGTAGAAGAATGACAGTTTACTATCCCCTTTCTCCCCTCCCCCAACTTTATACTGTCCATAACGTGTCTCACATCAAATATGAATGATCTGTAGAAAGTATTCTAGGAACTGAAAGAGATGTTGTATGTACTTTTGTAACCCAAGAAAATCTTTAATAAAAACAGTTTTTAAAAAGCAATAATCAGAGCACAGCTTTAAGAGATTACAATATAAAACCAGGGAGTTTGAGGCCGGGAGAAGGGATCATTTTTATTCAGTAATTGTCTGCCATCCACACTGGCAGAGATGGCTTACAGTTCAAGACATATTGAAATAATTTAGAGGGACGGGCATATCTTTGTATCAGGCATGGGAAAGGGTGAAGGAAAGAGAAAATTAGTTCCCCCCCTCAAATCTTCATTTATTGTTATCACTATTTCAACGCTTACATATTGTAGATATAAAATATGAAGGTTTATGTTGCTAAATTGATCTGTATACTAAAACAGTTCAAAGTACTGCCAATTTCCTCTTCTTTCAGCATGGGAAGGGCATTTGTACAGTAAGTATAAATGCACTTCTGAATCATGAACTCAACAGTACTGAATGACTACTAAAGCTACACGAGTGGGTGCAAGTGGATGGAATGTTTTTGCAAAATAAAAGGTAAAAAAAACCTCTTGCCTAAAAGTACTGACTATATTTGCTGCTTACCAGGTGGAACAGGAGATCCCAGTGTGTACCCAACATTACTTGGAGGCGGCAGGGTGGATGGAAATCGCATCTGTGTTTCACCACCATATCTGAGATTCACAAAATTAAAACAACTGTATCAACGCTGCAATCAGTTCTCAGATTATTTTTATCCAGTCAAACAGTCAATAAATACTTATTTAGGTGGTTGAATTGTGAAGCATATGTAAAAAATAGCCTGTCCACTGTTTAATGTTATGTCTAAACCCTATAATGGTGTGTCAAGGGGACCCTCTGGCCCATGGGCCAAA
Source organism: Podarcis gaigeae (assembly GCF_964106915.1). Lineage (NCBI taxonomy): Eukaryota > Metazoa > Chordata > Lepidosauria > Squamata > Lacertidae > Podarcis > Podarcis gaigeae. The sequence continues at coordinate 47,456,594 of NC_139687.1, read as the reverse complement.
TTAGTAAGGTAAAGGGACCCCTGACCATTAGGTCCAGTCATGGCCGATTCTGGGGTTGTGGCGCTCATCTCGCTTTATTGGCCGAGGGAGCCGGCGTACAGCTTCTGGGTCATGTGGCCAGCATGACTAAGCTGCTTCTGGCGAACCAGAGCTGCGCACGGAAACGCCGTTTACCTTCCCGCCAGAGCGGTACCTATTTATCTATTTGCACTTTGACATGCTTTCGAACTGCTAGGTTGGCAGGAGCAGGGACCAAGCAACAGGAGCTCACCCCGTCATGGGGATTCGAACCACCGACCTTCTGATCGGCAAGTCCTAGGCTCTGTGGTTTAACCCACAGCGTCACCCACGTCCCTTATGGGCCAAATTAGGACTGCCAAAACAGTTTTTCCTTAACCATGCCCACCTGCACCACAGCTAACCATCAGGTGTGAAACAGGACAAAAGGGTGGCAGCAAAGAAACAACTGGAAGTTTAAAGTGTGCTTTCAAGTGCTCTTTGGCAAGCAGCACTCAATCAAGCCCTGCTGGGTAGGGTAGGTCCACATGTGTAGATCAGCTGGTGAATGCTGATAGCAAGCCCCCTTGAAACTTTTAGTTCCTGCCATAATAACCCTGCTAATAAGCCCTAGCTCCATTCCACATGCTGCTGTGCCAGAGCTTTGCTGTTCATGACATCTGAACTAGGGTTTGTGGTTTGCTTCCCTCAAAGAAACCACATGAAGTAAGCCATGAACAAACCTTGGTTACTATTCACAAACCATTAGGCTGGCTTTGGGTGTCACAACAAATCAGACCCTGACAAAGGAGCCAACTCCTAGGGGCCACGAGGGCTTTGGCCCCCACAAAGTTGATGGGCATTGCCATTAAAATGGTGTATGTGAACTGTGTCATGTGATCAACTATGCAGGGTGGTGCTTACCTGGGCCCCACAATATTTCATTCAAGTTGGAACCCCTGAACCCTGACTTTGTTTTACAGTTCGACAGCAGCAGAAGTGGAGCAAGAACTTTTCAGCAGTGTGCATTAGCATTCTGTGGGTTCATGCTAAACAAAAGTTTGTTTTTACCTACAGTTTAATGTGACACGCAGATTGGGCCTCTGTGGCTAACCTTAAAAGGTAAAGGGACCCCTGACCATTAGGTCCAGTCGTGACCAACTCTGGGGTTGCGGCGCTCATCTCGCTTTATTGGCCGAGGGAGCCGGCGTACAGCTTCCGGGTCATGTGGCCAGCATGACTAAGCCGCTTCTGGAGAACCAGAGCAGCGCATGGAAACGCCATTTACCTTCCCGCCGGAGCGGTACCTATTTATCTACTTGCACTTTGATGTGCTTTTGAACTGCTAGGTTGGCAGGAGCAGGGGCCGAGCAACGGGAGCTCACCCCGTCGCGGGGATTCAAACCGCCGACCTTCTGATCAGCAAGTCCTAGGCTCTGTGGTTTAACCCACAGTGCCACCCGCGTCCCTATGGCTAACCTTAGCTAATGGTTTATTAAAGCAAGTCAGTTTCATAAACCATGGTTTGAAGTTGGCTTGTTTTATTAAACAAGGCCACTGTGTGCCTACTAATTAAATATGAAAAATGTAATTTCAACACAAATTAGAACTAAGATGCTGCTTTCCCTAAACTATTTTTCTCAATAGTGAGGTACAAAGAGGCATGATCATATCTTAAATCTATAATGACAAAATGAAACATAGCACAATAATTACTGAGAAACAGGAATCAGCTATGAAACTTTATGCAATGCTTAGTTTTAACAGTTCATATGTTCCAACCAGAGTCCAGCACAACCCATTTACTGCTGGGATACCATAGATTTTTAAAGTATAATCTCTTGGCATAATGCAGATATGAATAATTTTACCTGAAAAATGCTCGAGTGGCCCAAACAGATACTTCTCTATCACAAGCAGCAGAAGAACAGGCAAGTATTAGGCAAGTAGCACAAGCCTGCTCTTCCTGTAAGAACCATCATTAAAAAATATCAGTAAAAATAACAGAACAATCTTGGTGCAGTTTTAATGAAATAAGGAGCAAGGGGACTAAAGGGTGACTTGTCTATTTAGAAGGAAGTCCTACTGACACCAATGGGGCCCATATAAGGGTGTAAATAACTGCAGCCAATAACATGGTGTTGCTACCAGATGTTGGGTATATATCTATAAGTCATCACTATAGTGGAGAAGCATGCTGAACAGGTACATTTTTAACTGCCTTACTTGTCCAACACAATTAATAACACACTTACAGAATCTATTAAGATAAAATAGGGTGATGGCCACTAATCAAGATAGCGTCAAAACAAATGAACAAACAAAAACATAATGGAGGCTAACTATTAACCACTGGTAAAGGTAAAGGGACCCCTGAATATTAGGTCCAGTCGTGGCCGACTCTGGGGTTGTGGCGCTCATCTTGCTTTATCGGCTGAGGGAGCCGGCATACAGGTTCCGGGTCATGTGGCCAGCATGACTAAGCTGCTTCTGGTGAAGCACTGCACGGAAACGCCATTTACCTTCCCACCGGAGCAGTACCTATTTATCTACTTGCACATTGATGTGCTTTCAAACTGCTAGGTTGGCAGGAGCACGGACCGAGCAACGGGAGCTCACCCCGTCGCAGGGAATCGAACCGCCGACCTTCTGATCGGCAAGTCCTAGGCTCTGTGGTTTAACCCACAACGCCACCCGCGTCCCTTATTAGCCACTGAGAGACACCTAAATTGAGTCTCAGATGCCCCCCTCCCAGTTTCTTACATAGCCAGCAAGGGATCACTATCACTATCATAACCTGCTTATGAGCTCCCCACTGCTGGAGGTAGCATGTTGAACCCCTAGTTCTATCTTTGGCCTAATATAGGAAGGAAAAGTTAAATTCTCACCGGGTGCAGTTTGAAAAATCTTTCAATCTCTTCTCCATCACCTCCTGCATTGCACACAAAAAGATGTCGCAGCTGATCTACTGGTCTGAGTTTATGAAACATAAAACTCCCCTAAAGAAAAACAGAACATTATTTATTTATTTAATGGTGATTTCTATAGCATTTTTATTGGCCAAAATAATTTACACTTCTTACACCTTGTTCATCTTTATGACAGCCCTATAAGGAAAGTCATTAATAATTATATTTTACAAAAATGGAGAATGGTTTATAAAGAAGTGGCATGCTCCAGGCCAGGCACCCCCAAACTCGGCCCTCCAGATGTTTTGGGACTACAATTCCCATCATCCCTGACCACTGGACCTGTTAGTCAGGGATGATGGGAGTTGTAGTCCCAAAACACCTGGAGGGCCGAGGTTGAGGATGCCTGCTCCAGGCTGTCCAGAAAGTCCTTGGCCAAGGTTTGAACTTGTAATGTTCCCAAGCAGCTATACTATACAACAAAGGGCTGGGGGGGAATCTTCTCCCATGCTTTTACTTGAGGTAAGATATAATCCTAGAGCCTAGTTTCAGAGATATTTGAAACAATCTCAAGATATCAGAGCTGTACCTCAAACCTTTTCATAGCTAGGTAATAAACATAGCCACTTGTGCTACATACAGGGCTGGAGGGCAGGGCTCAAGCTTGATCTTCTCACTTTTAGAAATTAAGTACAGTCCTCTCATGTCTGAATCCTCTATCATATAGAACCAGCATATTAAGCAAGTTTTATTTTGCATCTACTTGAAAGTCATACAATGTTCCATGTTTAACAGTTATGATTAACACATATACAGTGGTACCTCGGGTTACATACGCTTCAGGTTACAGACTCTGCTAACCCAGAAATAGTACCTCGGGTTAAGAACTTTGCTTCAGGGTGAGAACAGAAATCGTGCTCCGACGGCGTGGCAGCAGCAGGAGGCCCCATTAGCTAAAGTGGTGCTTCAGGTTAAGAACAGTTTCAGGTTAAGAAACGGACCTCCAGAACGAATTAAGTACTTAACCCGAGGTACCACTGTACATTAAAAGGCTCTAACAAAGATGCTTCAAAGGAATAAATTACTGGAGTAAGAAAGAATAATACATCAGTATAGCGTAATAGAAGCGTAGAGTTGGAAGGGACACCGAGGGTCCTCTAGTCTAACCCCCTGCAATTCAGGAATCTTTTTGCTCAATTTGGGGCCCAAACCCACAACCCTGATCTTAAGAGCCTCATGCACTACCAGCCTGAGTAGACAATTAATCCAGATTATGTATGTACACATATGAAGTTACCGTACTGGCCCGAATATAAGTCGCACCTGAATATAAGCTGTACCTTTAAAATTGGGGGGGGGGGGAATACCCAAATATAGAGAGGGGGGAGCCGGGCTGCGTTGCCAGCAGCCTTTCCTCTTCCTCACTCCCTCCCTTCCTGGCCTTGGGGGAGATGATGAGGGACTGTGCGCAGGGCGGGTGCTGCTTTGCTGCACTCCTGGCCTTGTTTGCTCTGTGCTCCTGGCTGCATACCGTAAGGTCGCAAATATAAGTCGCACTTTTCATGGTCAGAATTTGGGGGGAAAGTGAGGCTTATATTCAGGCCAATGCGGTACTTTCCCCCAATTCCTTCCCAAAAAAGGTAGTTTGCAAAGTCAGTGGGTTATATCCACTGTGTCACTCATCTAATGGTACTGCTTCAGTCAGTGGAAGGAGAGAGGCAATTTTAAGAGATTCCTTCCTATAATTCGTCCACATCCCAAATATGCTCTGGAAGGTTCCCCATTACCTCTGAGCAGATTTCAGAAGTGGGGTGGGGGATAAATGGCCAAAGGTGCTTCTCTCTTCCTTCTACTGATGAAAGCCTTACTGTCAGCTGACCCGACAACATGGGATAGAACCAAGTGGTAGAATGCCAGAATGATTTCAGACAAGAATTAAAAAACACACCAGGATGTAAGAGATCAAATTCATTTCTAAACAGAGATTAAGAGCTTCTGAAAATGTAATCTGAGGTTCAGTTTCATCTACAGTGGTACCTCGGGTTAAGTACTTAATTCGTTCCGAAGGTCCGTACTTAACCTGAAACTGTTCTTAACCTGAAGCACCACTTTAGCTAATGGGGCCTCCTGCTGCTGCCACGCCGCCGGAACCCGATTTCTGTTCTTATCCTGAAGCAAAGTTCTTAACCTGAAGCGCTATTTCTGGGTTAGCGGAATCTGTAACCTGAAGCGTATGTAACCTGAAGCGTATGTAACCCGAGGTACCACTGTATTTTTATTTTATTTTAAGCAAGCAGTTGTACTACAAACCTGTGCCGAAAGGAGAACAAATTTCTTTGGCGGTAGCATATGCTGTTGTACAACCACAGGATAGTCAGTTATGGGAATTAGATCTTTATTCAAAGGTGTTACTATCTTCTGAGCTTTGTGATCATCTATTGCAGAAAGAGCCCAAGAATGTCCATCCACATGTGTCTTTGTCTGAAATAAGAAAGTAAAGAGTAAAAAAATTATAAAAGAGCAACTAGCTTTCCAATCCTATGCTTCAGCTATAACAATTTCCATTCAACCTCTGCCTGCAGCCGAGGAAGCTAGTTGTCCTCCTATCTTTCCAGCTGCCAATTATAATTCTGTCCTTCACAGCCTCTGCAGTATTACTGTACCATAGCTGGATCAGGATGTAAAAATATAAAGGTAAGCTAAAGGTCCTCTGGACGGTTAAGTCCAGTCAAAGGCGACTATGGGGTTGTGGTGCTCATCTTGTTTCAGGCTGAGGGAGCCTGTGTTTGTCCACAGACAGCTTTTTGGGTCATATGGCCAGCATGACTAAACTGCTTCTGGCGCAACGGAACACCGTGACAGAAACCAGAGCACACAGAAACACTGTTTACCTTCCCGCCACAGCAGTACCTATTTATCTACTTGCACTGGCATGCTTTCAGACTGCTAGGTTGGCAGGAGCTGGGACAGAGCAACAGGAGCTCACTTCGTTGTGGGGATTCGAACCGCCAACCTTCCAATCGGCAAGCCCAAGAGGCTCAGTGGTTTAGATCACAGCGCCACCCACGTCCCTGGATCAGGATGTACTTCCCACCAGGCAATTAAATCTATGGCTGCATTCCCCCCCCCCCCAATAATTTTAAGCCAGTATCAGAAAGGTGAAAAGCTGGTCACAACTTGTGATATGGCCTTGCAATAAGAAGCAGAAAGGTGTCAAAAGGGGAAGTATCAGAAATAGAAAACTTTTGAACTCTTACACAGATATATGAAGAGAGAGTTTAAAGAAATCTAGGTTGGCAAAACTATCATCTCTCACAACAGCTATTACTTTCAAAATAACCTAGCAAAATATAAAGAATTACCTGTGTTTCCATCATTGGCTTTTGGAAAGGAAAAGAATCATGATTAACACACCACAATATATCATTATCCTCATTTTCTGAAGCAGCCATTAGCAGAACACCTGAAAATATAATAATAATATATTAAGAAATGCTGAATCTGAAACCTAAAATCAAGTCTTATGATTTATCACTTTCTATAGGACAAAATAGCCTAAATTGGACAAAGGACTCTTAAATTACTGATAAAAACTCATCTCCAGAAATTACCTTTGCTATAAAGAGCTTGGTGCACCTTTGATGGCTTTTCCACATTAGAAGCAGCAGAAAATCCTGGAGGCAGGCGGATGTGAACCAACGTTAATGTTGAAGGACGTGAAAAAGGATGCTTGAATGGGCATGTACTAAAATACATCCGTACACCTAAAAAAAAGCACAAGATACTCCATTAACAGTATAAACGTATTTCATAAAAGGGTTGCAGTACAATCCCATACTTGTCTACTCAGCGCTTTTTTTCTAGAAACCATGAAGTTGTTACAGTAAGTGCCACACTTTTTAACAACAACAAAAAAGAAGTGCCGTACTGCATAACCTTCAAAACCCCCTGAAAAGCATTGTGTCTACTTCAAAATTAGTCCCATTGAGTTGAATGGGGCTTGCCTTCCAGTTAATAGTCTTGGATCACAGCATTAATGTGTCTGAAGTATTCTGTTCAGATACGGAACTATTGAACAGCAACGACACAGACTGCTTCATTTTCCCCATTTAAAGGTAATGGTATGAATGATAATAGAAACATGGTTATTTCTAATTGATCCACACATTTTAATTCCTCTTCACACAAGCTTCTTGACCCCCCCCCCCCGACCCTTTAGGATTGCTAGGATACTATGATGCCGTGATCCTATATCCTATTGGCTCCCTTCTTTGCCTATCTTCTTCCTTTCAGTACCCTGTTGCTAGTTAGTTTCTTCCAGTTTGCAGGCACTCCACTCTCTAGGCCAGTTCAGATTCTAGACTGGGTAGAGATAGTAACTGGGTTGTGATACTACCCACTTCCCCACCAACATGTTATCCATGTCTCCCTTCTACCATGCACCAGAAATGATTGCATGAATCAAGCTATTCTACATAGAGGCCACCACATGCAGTGCCTGCCTTATGTAGCACGTTATGTTCCTGGCGTTATGTTATATAGAATAGAGGGGAGGGACACGTACCTGCTCATTCACCATGTGAGCAGGCTTGCCACCCAGTAAGTTTTTGAACCAGGGCACAGACACGGTACTTAGCGTTATAGAAAAGGATACTGAATTCTTACCTGCATGAGTGATTGCCAATAACTGGCAATCAATGGATTCAGAATTTTCAATCACTGCTATCTGAACAATAGGCTTAAACACAGAACGGTCTATGGTCCTAAAAGAAAACCAAGATATCAGCTTGTGTACATGCAAGATCTTTTTACCATGTAAACAAAATGATCTAATAATAAGAGATTAAAGTCAGCTCCCCAAGCATAATACCTTTTTGTAGATATTTTACCTGGCAATCTTTCCAGCTGCAGCCACAATAGCATTCTGAGAAACAGAAGCAACCCTCACCATCCCTTGACCATCTGGACCTAAATCATAAACCTGCAATTTAATTATATTGCTTTTAGTGGGTTTACTATGAATTCACTTAACATTATTCTCTTTTGCAATGCCTACCACAAATACGTCAGGAGGCAAGTTAGTTCTGAAATGAAAGATGGCAGCTGCACTGCACTCCAAGGTGAGTAGTTCATTGGACAGAAACACAAGAGAATCTTCTTTTATTGAATCCAGGTGGGATGTTGGAATAAGCTTGGATAGAGTACAAAGCCATAAAAACAAATAGAGGAGGTGAAAGGATGCAGAGTGAAGGAACTTGTAGTACATTTGCATAGTGAACAGGAAAATAGCAGGCACAGGACTGACAGCTAAAAGGAAGAGGATAACTTTATGTTGGGCAGGTGAGACAAAGAATAAGTGCGCAAAGTACAGACAATGGTATTTGCAAGGCTGGATTAGAACTGTGTTATACAGTAAGTTCCCATCAATGTAATGAAGTTAGCATTGATGTGAACCTAAATTTGTGAATAACAGGGGAAACAGAATGTATCAAAAGGCATACCTGTATCACACCTTTCTCAGAGCGTGTGTATAAGATGTTTCGGGAATTGTCAATGGCAATTTGAACAATGGGATCTGCAATTTGAGAATAAAAACCCAGAATCAACTGCTTAAAGTCTGTCAACATTTCGTTCATAATGTCCAGAAGATATCAGTGGACGATCAAAACATTTTTTTTTCTTACCTAAGCACTTCAAATTTCAAACTTAAGACTAGCTGAATTACCCGAGTGTCTTAAGAGCATGTTTGTATTGTATTTGCATTGGTTAAACTGCTTTAGCAATAAAAGGCAGTAATTTAGTAGCACAAATCTTGAAAGAAAGCAATCAACCTAATGATTCATTTATGTAAATGAAACATTTAAGTGAGCTAGAGGTGCCAGAAATTTGTAACATATTATCAAACACAAATACATCTTTATTTTATTTTAATATTTGTATTTTAAACATGGATTTTACATCCCTTACCATCTTCTGAGAATGTGAACTGGAGCAACGATGGAACAAGGAAAGAAAGGGTGCTCTTTGAATGATTGATCTTCCTACAACGCTGGCTAAACCAGCCAGCCTCTGCCTACAAAAAAAAAAAACAAAACAAACACTAGAATTGCATTATTATGCAAACCCATAGAATACTTTACTTGACCCATCTAGTTATCAATGAATTCCCAACATTATTAAGCAGCCTAACTAGTCCTGGCCCCCAGATCATTGCAGATAAACAGTGTGCTCTACTCCAGCACCAGCAGTCTGTAGTTTCAAAGAGAAGTCATTTTATAAAGTTCCATTTTAAAAGTTCCAAATCCTCAAGAGTTTATAACTCCATATTTTTCTCTCACTTTGACTGGACCCCAATCTTACATAAGGATAACAGTAAATCTGCTTTATATCACAGAGTAAGCCAGCATAATATTACTGTACATCAGATTCACTAGCACATGTGTTGATGTGCCACCTCTAAGCACATGTGTGTTGATGAAGCAGGTATGAGACTTGACCTTTTGATTGCTGGCAGAATTCAAGAAGGAAGCTTGGTCTTTTGAGAACTAGCCAGTTTGTGGCCTCTTTGATGCAGGCCATAGAATAAACTCAACAGTATTGAGTTATTGTCTGCCACTAACAAAAATACTTAAACATCAGATGGTTCTTTGCTAGGATTCTTAAGATCATTGAAGATGACTCAGATTCAGTACATTCTTTGCAATGAACAAGAATATTTATTAAGTTAGCAGGAGTTCCAGACTAACATTTATGCACTAAGAAACTCACTACTCTCTTTCAAATAAATGAAGCAATATAGAAGAGGAAGAAGTGAAGCATCAAGAGCAATGTATTTTCCATCCATCCCCCAGTATCCATCTCTAGCAGATTTCACTTGCCTGGTAAGCAATTTCATACAAACAACCATCTTTGCCAGCCAAGAAGATACGCCCATTTTCAGAAGAAGTTATTGTCAGCAGATAGGTGTTATCGGTAGGCAGTGAGTAGAGTGGGTCTGGAAGAAGCTGCATTCCACCAGACATACTATCATTGAGGGATCCAGAACCTGATTAAATATATACATATATGTTACTTTATTTGTTGACTACTTCAACTAAAATGATTTCAAGAAATAAGGAAGACCTAACATTGAGTTTGTATATCATGAACTCTTAAGTGCTATTTTCTAAAAGTTGATAGATTTGCTACTAAGATGCCAACCCTAAATCCTCAGAATAAATAAGATTGAGGCAAAACTCTCTTATGTTGAAAAACACAGTTCTTAAGAGTTAAAATTTCATTTCACCTCAGTAATCAAACATGCTTAATTCACAATGCCAATTCTTTTCCTATTGATACTATTAAAAGTATACATTCCAGATACAACAAAGTAGTAAATTTTCTAAAAACACGTTATCTTGAGCATGTATGTGTGTTTTAACACGGAGACTTATCTCAACCTAAAACTTTTTTACTCCCAGGCACCATCTACACTAAGCGTTTAAAGCGTTTAAAACAGTCATAGTTTCTTCAAAGGCATGTTGGGAACTGCATTTTGTTAAAGAGTTGCTAGAACAGGCTTCCTCAACCTCAACCTTCCAGATGTTTTTGCCTACAACTCCCATGATTCCTAGCTAGCAGGACCAGTGGCCAGGGATGATGGGAATTGTAGTCTCAAAAAACATCTGGAGGGCCGAGGTTGAGGAAGCCTGCACTAAAAGATCCCTATTCCATTCACAGGACTACATTTCCCAGAGTTCCCTGGGAAGACGGCTTGATTGAGAAACCACTCTGGAAACTGCAGCTCTGTGAGAGGAATAGGGGGTCTCATAACTCTCAGCTTCCTTAACAAATTACATTTTCCATGATACTTTAAAGTGGCATGATACTGTTTTGTATGTATAGTTCAGGTGGGGCCTCTAAAAGCTTAATTGGCCATTATTTCATTCTACCACCGCCTCATTCCCTCAGCTCCACCAACGATCAAGTTGGTTGTGTCTAGCCAGGCACTTTTGTTGGTAAGGTAGTGAGCTGAATCAAAGAGGAGCCAGTTGCATTAAACAGTCACCAGCTCTTAGCAGCAAGTTCCTCCAAATTTCTTTCCCTATCTCTTCATGAAAGCAAGCATGTGAATACACAATTACCTCCTTGCAAGGTTGCGTAACTTAGTCCTAGAATGACTATATCCACAGGAGTAGCCAAAACGAGCAGGTGCCGTATATGTGGTTGAAAGACTCCTATGAGTAAAGAAAAAAGACGACTTGTCAATATAAGGAGGGGAAACCACCTCTGAATAACATGCTACTTGTCATAATCAAGATCTAGGAGAGTGAAGAGGCATATGCACTAATTCCTGTCAGTCAGGAAATTTCATTTCAAGTCTTTTAACTGCTATTTTCCCAATCCTACAGTAATTTTAGCAATGCAACCTCAAAAATAGAATGTATATTTATGCAACATTTATCTTTGGGGTAATTATGCGCACAGCATGATAATATTCTAAAGGCCGTGTATGTAAGATAGTTTCTAATACAGAACAGACACCAACAAAGTAAACAAATGAAAGCTTATTCTCAGGATAAAGCTAAAATGATTTTTCCCAAGTGTATTTTGTCCACAGCCTATTACCTGCTTTTGGTTTCACTAGTCCCACAGCAAGGATGGTTTCACTAAGGCCATCAAAATAAGCGAGGTCCCCACTGCAATGAACATGAAAACATTGAGTACTTAATATCTCAAAGAGTGAATGAAATTGTTAAGAGCAGCAATCTGTTACTTACACAAACCTTTTCTTCTTATTAACCAATATTGAGATTACCATACCCAAAAACTTCCTAGACATAAATTATTTATCTTACATACCCATCTTCGTACTGCCACATAAAAATGTCACTGTCAATTGTCAGCCAGGCCCTGCTAATTTCAGGAAACACTCCCATCATACAATTGCATTGCATATCTGAAGTATCCAGATTTAAGGATAAAATGCACCAAGGCAAAACATGAAATTCTGCATTACGTTAAGTTTGCAATTAGGGAAGAGGAGGGGAGGATGGGGATAAGTGTCGAATTCCACAGCTCAGTATTATAAATGTAAAGTCACAACATACATAGCAATTATTTTATTAAGCAAATGCTCAGTTGATAAGACTCCAGAATCTTGATTTGTATGAACATAAAAGAACATTCATGTCTGTCCACAGAGAAAGAATGTATTTCAAGCTAGGAGACAGTATGACCAGGAGCCTTGATTTCTTTTTTACAATGTTTCATTTACATTTAGCAATCAAGGGATGGATAGAGAGAATGTTAAACAGAATAAATGGAGGTTCTTTTACATGACACTAAGCAGTCTGAAGTAGAGTCATACCTCTAGTTGCATTAGGTTCATGTTGCGGATTTTCGGGTTGCAAACATGGCAAACCCAGAAACGTTCTGCATGCTTCGCACATGCGCACTCTGAACAGGAGTGCTCTACTGCGCCACACGCATGTGCAGAAGCAGCGCTCTACTTACGGACTTTTCAGGGTGCGAATGGCACCCCGGAATGCACCGCATCCGTAAGTAGAGGTACCACTGTAGTACCAAGCATTTTTTATTGCTCTTTAAAACACTGAAATAATTAAATTCCAAGCAATAAAATTAAGTTTCAACAGCAGAATGCCATACTGATTATTATGCAAATGTTTCCTAATAATCATTTGTGTGCACAAAAGCCATGTTCTATTCCATTTCTATCATTTCGTTCATCATGCCTAAAAGCCCCAGCACAGTACAGATCACAGATGGGGAATCTTTGGCCTTCTAATATGTTGCTGAAGTACAATTCCCATCACTCCTGCCTGTTGGCCATGGTGGCTGGGGTTGACAGGAGCTTGAATCCAACTATATCGGAAAGGCCACAGCTTCACCATTTCTGCCATAAATGAAAGGCTGAGAATGGATGGAGGGCAAAGTGTGAAAAGCCAACACCTTTAGAGCAAGAGGCTGGCTGCCATCCACTCTTTACTGCTCCAGTCCCTCACCATGCTGTGCTTCTTGGTCTGCTGCTATTGCAACCTCTTTTGATGCTGAAGGGGGAAAAGGGACATTGGAAACCAAAAACTGGGCTTCTTTAAAAAAGAGACTACCTTAGGCCACACATCCAATGAACATTTAACTGCTATTACTGTACTAGTGTCTAGGCAGCAGCAACTACCTGTAGTAGAATTGGAGGCAACAGCAGAGGTGTAATGGTGAGTGAAATAAAGTAGAAGGGATGCCCTATTCCCGGCTGGGCACAAGTAGCTATAAGGAAGAGAAAAGGGAGAAAGATGGGTGGGGGGGGGGGGGGAAGAAAACAGCAACCAACAAGTGATGAGCTTGTCAGATGGGGAGAAGACTGGAATGAATAGGGATTAGCCAGCAGCCTAAAGCCCATCCTTTATCCCCCATGCCCTTCATCTCACAAGATTTAATGTGCCTTTCACTTGTATTATAATTAGGATACGTCCAAATTGCTCAACCAGTTCAGGGGGCAGAGGAACTCTCCGAATTGAACTTATTTCTGGAAGATTGGGAATTGAAAGAAAGCCAGGTCCTTGTAATGGGTAATCCATATCTGACATCCCAGAAACAGTGGGGCTACCTGCAAATGTGAAAAATGTAAAATAATTAGAATAGAAACAAACAAAATGCTTGGATATTTTCACTTTAATTGAATATTTTCTTTAACCCTTAGAGACTTATTCTTTCTCTCAGTATACGAAAAGCAAGTGCTTTTCTCTATAAACCTAGGAATCAATTAATGCTCATACATCTTTGAATTTTAAAAATTAAAGTAACCTTGCAAGATATATTAGTAATAGCCACCAGTCTCATAAACTGTTAAGATAAATTAATGTCATGTGGAATTGCAAATCACAATACAAAACTCAGGATACACAAAGTGATCTAGTTTTGCTTGTTAACACTACAAATATTTGGTTTACAAATGAGTCATTAGTTCCCAAAGTGTTGGCAACTATTTCAAATGTATTAGCAAGTGTCTGAAGTCCGGGGGGGGGGGGAGAGGGAGGGAGGGAATCTGATCACTAGAAATATGAATTCTAGAGAGTACTGCTCAACTAATCTATGTGAACCTAAAGGCTAAGTCTTTCTGGGAGCAAGGGAAAGGGAAGTTAAGTGCTGGCAAGTACTGTACTTAACCATAAGAATTACCTTAAGAAAATTAAGGGCTGTTTGGAGTGAAACCATTTCCAGTACAGACGTCCTACTATATTTGCATAGCTTTAACATACTATTTTCAAGTTGCTTGATAGAGATTCAATGCTAGTTATTGCCTTCAAACGAACCAACTAATGATTATAATGTATGCTTATTTCTATTTGTTATCATCAAGATAAGCTTGAATGACTTAGTTGGTCTTTAAGGTGCTACTGGAAGGAATTTTTTTTGTTTTGACTATGGCAGACCAACACGGCTACCTATCTGTAACTTGAATGACTGTTTATTACAAGCTTCATATTTGTTTTATCAATTCTGTTTAATGTAGAAGGTAAAGGTAAGGCTGCCTCAAAATACATCTCTCTCCTGATCTTAACTAAAAAACCTAAAGATTTTTGAATACTGCAATTTATTGCCCTAAGATTAGTCTTATAAAAGGAATGCATCAGAACATGGCAGTTGAATAACATAAGGTACGGCAAGATAATGGTTTATTGTATATACCATAAGTGGAATATGGGGGAATGAAGGGAAGCAGATTTTTGTAGAATCTTAAGCTATTAAAGACAAAGCACCTGTCCCCAAAATAACCTAGTAATGAGACCATTACTGTACATTCATATGTGTATAACCAGTATGGAACAAATGTACCTGGTAGTAGCACTATAACATTTGGTGTGAACCCCAGCTTGCAAGAAGCACAAAATGATTAGCACTAGACATTAGAGATTAACCAGATTATTGCCAGCATAATGAATTAAAATGGCAGCAAGTAAAACATAGCGACAAAGGATTCCATCAACACAAAGCTAAGTGGACTAAATACTGTATATATTAAAATCTGCTAAAAAGCCACCAATGAAGAGGCCAGGATGTGGGGCCAACAATGAAAGGGACCTGTCCTTGGTACCCATCAATCTATGTTCTTGGCGGTAGAAAAGAGAGTAGCGCCTATGAGGCTAATCTCAGGGTCTGGGCAAGTTCACACAGGTGCTGGTGGCCCTCCAAGTTACATGGCCGCAAACCTTTCATGGCTTTAAAAGTCACTACCTTAAGTTTGAACTCTAAAGCATATTACTATAGCCCTATCTAGAGAATCAGTAGTCTAGTTTGTGTAACAGACCCCGATCTATTTGTTCAAATAGACCAGTTCTCCATTTACAATACAAAGCTGATGAAGGGCTTTACTATATACCTGGCTATATACAACATTACTAACAACATTTCCATCATGCCTGGGCTAATATCCAGGTACCCAAAGTCACAGGATGGAGCATAAGGCCCCACCACCTTCATTTAGGCCCAACGCTTCAGAAAGAATCAGAGCCACAGTTAAGTCTTACTTTGGAAGTGGTGATAACACTGATTTGCAGTGCTTTTACCATTGCTGTTATGACAGTATTCTACTACTGCATAGGAGCCAGGCAAAAATGTTCTTCTTCAACCAGGCCAGTTCTTGGGCTGGTTAACATTCTATGTCCTTTAAATGTGTTTGTGGGAGGGAGTGCTAGGAGTCTGTTTTGTTTTTGTTCTTGTTTTTATTGTGTATGTTGTGTTTTTATGTTGTGAACCTCGCTGAGTTCTTCAGATGATGAGCAGTATACAATTTTAAAAATGATATTTTAACTTGTTTAAATGTTACTATTACTTACTGAATTTGTTGGCCACTTTATCTAGCACAAGGAAACGCAAAGCGACTTACAAATGCTGCAAGCCTCCATTGGAATGTGTCCATCTCGAACAGAGCAGCTAACAAATTCCCTCACTAAACAGGTGATTCAGCAAAGTCATGAACCTTTTTCTGCCTCCCCACATCCAGCTATTTTCTGAAGACTGGAGAAGAGACCTTCTTAAGAATATTAAGGGGGTGGGCAGGGGAAGGACTAGACCACGTGAAAAATGAACATAATATTCAAGCTGCAGTTCATTCATGTTCAGGTTTGTACTGTATTCTTATTATGAGAAAAACACATTGCTGTGCCCATAACCTAGGTTTAAGGTGCCATTTAGCTCCTAGCTTTCATGGCTGGGAAACCCAGCCAGGTGGGCAGAGTATTAATAATAATAATGATAATAATGGTACAGTGGTACCTTGGTTCTCAAACACCTTGGTACTCAAACAACTTGGAACCTGAACACTGCAAACCTGGAAGTATTCCGGTTCACAAACTTTTTTCGGAAGCTGGACGTGCTCCGTTTTGAGTGCCACACTTCCGTTTTGAGTGTTACGCTGAGCTCTGTTTTTGCTATTTATTTTATGTTTTTGTAGCTCTTTTTGTTTTGTTTTTGTGACTGTGTGGAACCCAGTTCATCTACTGATTGATTGTGTGGCTGCAGTTCATTGTCTACTGCTTTCACTTTATGGATCAACGGTTTCGTTAAGATAGTAAAATTCATGTTTAATTGCTGTTTTAGGGGTTGTTTTTAAAAGTCTGGAACGGATCGATCCATTTTGCATTACTGTGGACGCTCGGGTTGCAAACGTGATCCGTGCGGGATGCATGTTCGCAACCCACAGTGGCGCTTCTGTGCACGAGCGGGTTGCGATTTGGCACTTCTGCGCATGTGCAAAGCACGATTTAGCACTTCTGCGAATGCGCGACTGCCGGTACTTCCGGGTTTCCGCAGCCCATAACCTGAAAAAACGCAACCTAAAGCGTCTGTAACCTGAGGTATGACTGTACAGTTGTACCTCGAGTTGAATGTGCTTCGGGTTGAGCGTGTTCGACTTGCGCTCCATGGCAACCCAGAAGCAACGGGGCGTGTTACTTCTGAGTTTCGCCACTCGCGCATGCGCAGATGCTCAAGATGACACCACACGCATGTGGGAAGCAGCGAAATGTGACCTGCGCATGCACAGTTGCATCTTGCGTTCCGTTCGGGATGCGAACGGGGCTCCGGAACGAATCCCGTTTGCATCCCGAGGTACCACTGTACTTTCTATGGGAAAGCATGCCTTGGTTTTAGAACGCTTTAGTTTTGGAACGGACTTCCTTGAGAACCAAGGAACCACTGTACAAGTATCTCAGTACCTAACCCTGGGCTACTGTTCCCGCCAGCCCTGCAACTTCTGGGGGGCACCAGGGGGTGTGGGGTGAAGTGGGTGGGTGGAAGCCTGGCATTGAGGCTGGCAGCGCACACGGGAGACCGTAAAGGGGGAAGGGCAAAAAATTAGAGAGAGAGGGAGAGAGACCCGCCAAGGGAGGCGGCGGCGGCGGCAGACGCCCCCCCCCCCGGGAGCCTTTCCCGCCCGTTCACGCGCGGCTTACTGGGCGCCGGCACCGCCAGCAGCTCAGAGAGGTCCGGATAGCAGCGGTCTTCTTGGATCTGCCGGTCGATGATGCGCCCCGCATTCTCCAGCGCCTCCTGCAAGGCCGGAGCGGCCGCCGGGCTGAGAGCGACCGGCATGGCGAGGCGGCGGCGGCGGCGGCGGCGTCGGCGGCGGCGGCGTCGAACCCAAGCCGAGGTTTCCTTCCCCCCTCAGCAGAGTCGAAGCAAGGCCAGGACTGCGCTCCGTCGCGCCCGCGCGCCCAATCCCGGCATCCACCGCGCGGCCGCGGGAGACACGAAGACGGGACCTGTAGAGATAGGAAGAAAAGGGTTAGAGTGATCCTCGTACGCACACTTCCGGGCTTCCAATATGGTGGGGGGGGGTTGGTTTTTTGGGTGCGGTGGGGAATATATCTCTCTCACTGCTGAGAAAGCGACCGTAGAGAAATAAGCATTCTGATTAAATTAACGCGAGGAAACGATTTCGTTTATTCAGGAGAAAATGTACAGTAACTGATTTCAGTGGGGCTTAGTTTTTGCCGCCCATTCATATCCGTGTGTTCATTCAGAAATCCAGCCGAGAAAGTGTGGCGTTACTGCATAGGATTGCATACACGACAGGTGTTGGGCTTGACGTGGTCTTTCTGATGTTCTTCCCCCCGCCCGCGAGTCTATGCTGCGGTTTTTAAATTTGATGTAACGCCCTGAGTCCTTGGGTAGGCTAAAACAATTGTAGATTTATTTAGTTTTTGAATTTCAACGAGGCTCGCTGCCAAATAAATGCGCATCATAACGTTGCAGACATGAAGCGCGATCCTATCCCAATCACAAGTAAACCCTAGGTCAGCCTCACTGAATTGCGCTGTCAAATAGGGTTGCAGCTTTGTGTGTAGTGAATTGCTAACAAAAGAATACTTTTATTTTGGGAAAGGGCGTCTTGCGTCCGGGGTAAATAGTTATTTGTTCTACTGTTACTCGACGTTACGTATTGCTTTCGCCACCTTTTGCAGTAAGAGTTACAGATCCAAAAATGACAAATACCTGCACAGCTGAATACATTTTATAACATATAACATTTATGTTATAAATAAGCATATGCAAACGAAATATGTAACCCTGAAACTGAAACTAAGCAGTAATTCGATTAACTCTGAAGAAGTGCGCATGCACACGAAAGCTCATACCAAGAACTAACTTAGTTGGTCTTTAAGGTGCTACTGGAAGGAATTTTTCTTGTTTTGACTATGGCAGACCAACACGGCTACCTATCTGTAACTCGATTAACCCCGCAAGTCTTGGGCATAGTTATTTCTCCCTCCGACCACCAGGCGACTCACTCTGACAGCCATCGAGCGGAAGTGGCTTCCTCTCGCTCAGCAGCCACTTCCTGCTGGTCGGGCAACTTGCCTGTGTTGTGGTTCCTGGAGAAGGGAATTGCGGGTCGCTCTCGGGATGGAGCAGGTGGGAGCAGAGAACGGTGAGTAGCGGGCCCGGCCAGGCTTCCCTTGGAAGATCTGCCGGTCTTGGATAGGAGGAGGAAGCACTGAGCGCTCTTCTTTCTTCGCAGATGCCGAGCCGGTGGCAGGACCCGACCCGGAGCTGGCAGCTACGATGGGCTTCTCAGGCTTCGGTGAGTGAGAGGCTTTCCTTGAAGTAGAACTTTGCATGCAGAGGGTCCCAGGTTCAGTCTAGTTATCATCATCATTTATATCCGTGATTCGCAACGTGGGGCACACGCTCCACAAAAGGGGCAATTTGATTTTAAGGGGGGCAATTCCAGAATGAGTTATTAATAGTTAATGGTCCTTTAAGTTTCCTCCGATGGCACGCCGGTGGCGCTGTGGGTTAAACCACTGAGCCTAGGACTTGCCAATCAGAAGGTCGGAAGTTCGAATCCCCGCAACGGGGTGAGCTCCCATTGCTCGGTCCCTGTTCCTGCCAACCTAGCAGTTCGAAAGCACATCAAAGTGCAAGTAGATAAACAGGTACCGCTCCGGCGGGAAGGTAAAGGGCGTTTCCGTGCACTGCTCTGGTTCGCCAGAAGCAGCTTAGTCATGCTGGCCACATGACCCGGAAGCTGTACGCCGGCTCCCTCGGCCAATAAAGCGAGATGAGTCGGTCACGACTGGACCTAATGATCAGGGGCCCCTTTACCTTTAAGCTTCCTCCACGTGAATAGTTCACTTTTTGAATAATAAGAATTATATGTCACGTGGTGGGGCATCTTCATCGTTCTGCCCAGACACGGGTCCAGTGCCAAGGGCCTTCTGGCGGTTCCCTCACTATGAGAAGCCAAGTTACAGGGAACCAGGCAGAGGGCCTTCTCGGTAGTGGTACCAGCCCTGTGGAACGCCCTCCCATCAGATGTTAAGGAAATAAACAACTACCAGACTTTTAGAAGACATTTGAAGGCAGCCCTGTTTAGGGAAGCTTTTAATGTTTAATAGATTATTGTATTTTAATATTCTGTTGGAAGCCGCCAAGAGTGCCTGGGGAAACCCAGCCAGATGGGCGGGGTATAAATTATTATTATTATTATTATTATTATTATTATTATTATTATATCAGGATTTTAGAAATGCTTAGGTGGGGCATGGCCAAAAAAAGGTTGGGAACCACTGATTTTTATACAGTACCTCCCTTTGTACGAAAATCACAGGGCGCTTTACAGTATGAAAATGCAGTCTGGTCAGGAGATTGCAGTCACGTTTAGAGTATCCCCTGGAAAGCCACTGCCTGTTAGTGAGGGAAATACTGAGGTAGGAAAACCTTGGTATAAGGCAGTTTCCTACGTTTCTCCAACATCCATACGTGTCTACAACTCTGAGGTTGCAATTCTGCACAAGGCACATGGAGGGTGGTGCAAGATTTCAGACGTGCAGATGTCACCAGCTGTGTACTATCACCACCTCACTTTTGCCGTGGGTCAACATCTTGCCCATGACCTTTTGCTGAGCTTCAGAGAAGTCCAGGAACATTGCTGAATTGCCTATGAAACGCTGCACAGTGTCAGCAATTGAACGCTTGGCCGTATCTTGATGTGGGAGTGTGTCTCTCGAAGGTGGTGGACTACACTTCGTTGTAGGATTTTAAACAGAGGTTGGATGGCCATCTGTCAGGGATCCTTTAGAGATGATTCCTGCATTGCGGGAGGCTGGACCCTACAATTCTAAGATTTTATGACCTGTAATTGTACTGAACTGCAGAATGTTTCTAAAGCTTATTCTAAAGTAGAGTGTTCCACCTCTCAGTTTGTGCTAGAGCAGGTGTTGGGCATTTAAAAATAAATAAATATATAGTTGATGCCTAGTGTCCTGGCAAATGTCATATAATGGCTACTTTTTTAGTACCACAAGGTTTCTTACTGATGGAGACAAGACAAACTGTTTCTCCTGGTCCTTCTTTCCAGAATGTTCTTCTGCTTCCTCTCAATGTTCCTTTTATATGTGTGGCAACAACAAATAAAACTGAGAGTTGTATATACAGTGTGCGCATGTACATTTTCTCTAATCTATGTGCCATGTTGGAGACAATGGTGGGAGCTGCTCAGTTAAGGTGTGGGGGGACATTTTACTTTATGGATTTTTCCAGGTATAAGGAAACCCCAGAATAGGTTTAGGAGGCATATGGAGGGGTGAGAAGTGGGGAAATGGCCTGTTGCATGAGCAGGCCTTGTTCCATGCACATACACTTCACTTATCGCTAGGTTCAATTCCACCCAATATGTTTGTTCATTAAAATACTATTGCAAAAGTGTAGTAAGCTTATACACAGCTTATAACGCCCTCTATACACAGCTTGTAGACTTTTGGGAGGCATCTGGTTGGAAACAAGATGTTGGACTAGATGGCACTTTGGTCTTGTCCAACAGGACTCGCTTTCATGTAAGCTAAACTCTTAGGAAATAACTTTCTTATTTCCCCCCTCATCACTTAGGAAAGAAAGCTCGAACATTTGACTTCAATGCAATGTTTGAACAAACTCGAAGAACTGCTGTGGAAAGAAGTAGGAAGATCCTGGGTGAGAGAGGCTATTTCATATCAAGGGTTTGATTTGCCCTTCATTTGATTTATAGCTCAGAGTACCTTCTGGCAGTTTTCCTTAAATGTTAATAGCTTTGTTAATAGCTCACAACGTAAGGCAATTTAAAATGGTTTGGAGGGTGACTGAAGAAAAATGGCACGGCAAACATTATTTATTTATTTATTTATTTATTTAATGCCCCCCTTTCACCTTAAGGTCTCAGGGCAGTTTACAACATTAAAACACAACATTAAGATAATTTAAAAATAGCTTAAAATCTGTTTAATGACAACAGCACAGACCCAAGCAACCCATACCTCGCCACAAATAAATGTTCCAAAAAGGCGCCTGTAAAGTAATGCTTTTTATAGGCAGCTTCGTGCTAAGTGCCTGCTTCTTAAAGAGGTGTTGCAGAGTTAAAAGGGATGGGAGGTAGTTTCTCTGGGGCAGTGCCTGGGAGTTAGCGGGACTTTGGTTCCTGGTTCTTGGAAGTTTTCTCCTTCTCCTTCAGATGCACCAGCATCTGAAATCTTTGGGAGAAGATCTAGCATCCATGTTCTTTTAGCTGTTGGCAGACGCCAGAGCATCTCAATTGCACTCATTTTTGTGAGCCCAGCATAAAAATACATCAAGCCCATGCTCACAACTGCTTACTTTCTTCCTTTTACAGACAGTAGTCTCAGGGCTTCAGGATGTGATTTTTTTCCCAGTGGGGAAACAATGTAGTGAGAAAAGGGTTAAACTCCAGATTGAGTTCCCCTCCACACTTTCTGTGGCTGTTCTATGTAAAAAATGGGCAGTTGGACGCATCTCTTAAACCACATGCTTAACAGAAGAGTGTATTTTTTAAAAGCTTAACAGAAGAGTGGTTTTTTTTTAATTGTCCAGCAGCACCTTAGAGACCAACTAAGTAACCATTTCCTCAGTCTGCCTTGGCTCTAGCTACCAGAAAGGAGCTGAAATGAAAACATCCTAAAAGGTGCAAAATCTTTGGCAAGTTCCCCAGTTAAGGAATAGACTAAATAACTTGGCATTTTTGATTTTCCAGGCAAACTTAAAGCCTTTCAGTTCTCTGGAGAGGTTGGTTTTACTATAGCCTGGTTCTGAAAATGAAAGGTAGCTGATTTAATTCATAGACTTTCTAAGTAGAAAATCTCTCTGCAAAAGGTAGGAGAGAGATACCAAACTATGGCATACCACAAGTACATCTCACTTGTATAAATTGACTTTCCTTCCCTTCCCCCTGCAGCAGTTCATGAGCCCCCTCTGAAATGGATGAGGGAATGGACAGATGGCTTCGGGGAGGGGGTTCTGCTATGATGTTGGATCTTGCCCAGAAACTTGAAAGACTTTTCTTTTCTTGTGAAGCTTACCTTTATGGGCAGGGGTAGACAACGTATGGAACCCTGGAGAACCACTGCCAGTTTGTGTAGACAAGTGTTCTTTAACTTTAAGTGGCTAGCTAACCTTAAAATTAGGGACGCAGGTGGCGCTGTGGGTTAAAGCCTCAGCGCCTAGGACTTGCCGATTGAAAGGTCGGCGGTTTGAATCCCTGCGGCGGGGTGCGCTCCCGCTGCTTGGTCCCAGCGCCTGCCAACCTAGCAGTTCGAAAGCACCTCCGGGTGCAAGTAGATAAATAGGGACCGCTTACCAGCGGGAAGGTAAACGGCGTTTCTGTGTGCAGCTCTGGCTCGCCAGAGCAGCGATGTCATGCTGGCCACGTGACCCGGAAGTGTCTCCGGACAGCGCTGGCCCCTGGCCTCTTAAGTGAGATGGGCGCACAACCCCAGAGTCTGTCAAGACTGGCCCGTACGGGCAGGGGTACCTTTACCTTTACCTTTAGACAACGTGTGGCCCTCCAATGTTGTCAAAAACTCCTTTAAGCCATACCCACCATGACCAGTGACCAGGGATGATGGGAGATGAGGTCCAGCAACACCACTGCCTTATATCAGCAGATATCATGAAAACTAGGACATGTTAGTCTATGACTGTTTGCTCCTCAAGGTTTTTTGTTTTTTTAAAAAATGATTTGAATTATCATCATTCCAGACATCTTAAAACCCAAATGAAGACTTCAGAATTGGTACCAAATTTCTCCTTTGTGCTTTATTTATTCAGAAGAGCGTGAGAAAAAGGCATCTGAGAAAGAAAAAGAACTTGAAAGCCGGTGTGAAGGTATTGATTCTTCAGCCACATCCTTATGCCCAGTAGTGAAAACATCTAAGTAAGTAGCTATAATAGGAACATTTGGCTCTCTCTATTTTTTTTTTGTAGAATGAGAGACACTTTTCATGCAAGATGGCACCGCGTTGTATACCATATTACTTAACAACCAATGTTTGGAGTTAGCTGACACACATTTCAAGAACAGTTTGGTTTGATTTTCAAGTGTTTCGTATGCCTGGACGTTCTCTGGGCAGGCAGCAATAGCTGTTGCCAGCGTGATAGAAAAAGGCTGTAGTCTTTATGTGCACTTACTAGGAAATAAGCTCCAATAATGTCAACAGTGCAAACCTATGCATGGTCAAAGCTTTGCTTTAGCATCTAAAGCCATGAGCAACTTGAATCCAGGTTATCGAAGGGACCACCTCACCCGATACAGTGGTACCTCGGGTTAAGTACTTAATTCGTTCCAGAGGTCTGTTCTTAACCTGAAGCACCACTTAAGCTAATGGGGCCTCCTGCTGCTGCCACGGAGCCCGATTTCTGTTCTCATCCTGAAGCAAAGTTCTTAACCCGAGGTAATATTTCTGGGTTAGCGGAGTATGTAACCTGAAGCGTATGTAACCCGAGGTACCACTGTATATGCCTGTCTGACAACTGCATTTCTCAGATAGGGCATTGCCAAGAGTACCACATGCTGGCACCGTTCTCCTTCTTGCTGAAAAGGTGCTGGCTGGAAAGCTAGGACTCAGAAGCTCTTTTCCCACATTTTCAGCCATTTTGGTTTATACAGTGGTACCCCTGGATGCGAACAGGATCCGTTCCGGAGCCCCGTTCGCATCCTGAAGCGAATGTGTGTGACGTCATTTTGAGCGTCTGCACATGCACGAGTGGCGAAACCCGGAAGTAACGCATTCCATTACTTCTGGGTCACCGCGGAGAATAACCTGAAAACGCTCAACCTGAAGCGACTTCAACCCGAGGTATGACTGTACTTTGCTACTCGCAGGATTGAGGCCAGGGGCTACTGCCACCGAGGCAGAAGGAGATGATCACACATTTTGCGAGAAGGGTCATAGCTCAGTGGTAGAGCAGCTGCTTTGCTTGCAGAAGGTCCCAGATTCAACCCCAGCATCTCCAGGTAGGGCTGAGAAACGTTTCCTGCCTGAATCCCTGGAGAGGCACTGCTAGTTAGTGCTGACCAGTGTTCTTTAACTTTCAGTGCTCACATGATGTTGAATGAATACCTATGCCCCACAAATCACCCAGAGATGCATTTTAAATAAAAGGACACATTCTACTCATGTAAAAACACCAGGCAGGCCCCACAAATAACCCAGAGATGCATTTTAAATAAAAGGAAACATTCTGCTCATGTAAAAACACCAGGCAGGCCCCACAAATAACCCAGAGATGCATTTTAAATAAAAGGAAATATTCTGCTCATGTAAAAACACGCTGATTCTCGGACCGTCTGCGGGCCGGATTTAGAAGGCAATTGGGCTGGATCCGGTCCCTGGGCCTTAGTTTGCCTACCCGTGATCTTAAGGTTAGTAAAGGTAAAGGGACCCCTGAGCATTAGGTCTAGTCGTGGACGACTCTGGGGTTGCGGCGCTCATCTCGCTTTATTGGCCGAGGGAGCTGGCGTACAGCTTCCGGGTCATATGGCCAGCATGACTAAGCCGCTCCTGGCGAACCAGAGCAGCACACGGAAACGGCGTTTACCTTCCCGCCGGAGCAGTACCTATTTATCTACTTGCACTTTGACGTGTTTTCGAACTGCTAGGTTGGCAGGAGCAGGGACCGAGCAACAGGAGCTCACCCCATCGCGGAGATTCGAACCACCGACCTTCTGATCGGCAAGTCCTAGGCTCTGTGGTTTAACCCACAGCACCACCCGTGTCCCTGATTTTAAGGTTAGCTAGCCACTTAAAGTTAAAGAACACTTGTCTACACAAACTGGCAGTGGTTCTCCAGGGTTCCATACAGGATATCTAACATCTGGGGACCCAAAGTTGAAGAATATTAGTATAAATAATACTGAGCTTCATAGAAAAATGCTTTGATTCCATATAAGGCAGTTCCCTACATTCCTATCCTTCTCGCACACCCTGCACTGGGTGCCAGATACGGTGTCCTCCGTTTACCAGTCTGTGGCACCATGTAGAAAAATGTGTTGGGGAGAAAAGGGTAGGCTGGGGACTTGAGCACACAGAGGCAGGTGCTATGAAAAAGACCCCTGTCACTATACATCTCATATTTTTGTTCGCCTAGGGATTCATCTGGTAGTGAAAGTGACGAAAGCTCTGATGAAGAACCAATTGGCCCCCCTTTGCCACCCCAAGGGTCAGTGGAAGATTCCGATGATGAACTCATTGGCCCTCCGCTGCCTCCTGGATATAAGGGCAGTGATGAGGAGGATGACGAGGACAACATCCTGGAAGAAGATGAGGTCAGTTTTTATTCTCTCAGTGTTTCTGCTGTGTCATCTTCTGTTTTTGTGTTGATTACTTGCACTTTGCATCTGATTTGCAAAGGAGATAATCACCTGGGAATTGTAAAGGTAAAGGGACTCCTGACCATTAGGTCTAGTCGTGGACAACTCTGGGGTTGCGGCGCTCATCTCGCTTTATTGGCCGAGGGAGACGGCGTACAGCTTCCAGGTCATGTGGCCAGCATGACTAAGCCGCTTCTGGCAAACCAGAGCAGCGCATGGAAACGCTGTTTACCTTCCCACCGGAGCGGTACCTATTTATCTGCTTGCACTTTGATGTGCTTTTGAACTGCTAGGTTGGCAGGAGCAGGGACCAAGCAACGGGAGCTCACCCCGTTGTGGGGATTCAAACCGCCAACCTTCTGATCTGCAAGTCCTTCTTACTAAACTTATGGGAAATTGAGACTGTTGGGAGTCAGCTCCAGGCAGCTTGATCAGTGGTCAGGGTTGATGGGAGTTGTAGTTCAGGAACATATGGCAGGCCACAGGTTCCCCTCCCTGCTCTAGGTGGTGCTGTTGATCTATTTTGGGATGTAGGCGTTGACCACAGTTTCATATTGCAAAGTTTCTCAAACTGTTAATTGTTTGTAGTTCTTGTTTTGGACTCTTAATTTGTTCCCTTTTATTTCCATGTAGTGGTTCATATGGATGTTTCCTTAGGACATCCATAGTATTGTAATGCTTGCTTCGAGAAATAATTCAACAAGTGTTTGCTTCTTTAAAAACCAATGGTTTTAAGTGTTAGGTAGATTTATACTAGCTACTCACTTTTAGGTGATCACATTTCGAAGAAGAGAAGTTTTGCTTCTTATATTTGGAGTTTCCTTAGAAAAGCAGGTTTCCGCTTGTTGAGCATTATATTAATACGGTTTGATCCTCAGTTGAAGGGACATTAAACGTAAAAGAATTTGTTAGTTTTGCAGCTGTTCTCTAATACTTTAACACACACATATTGTTTATAGGTGGATTCAACTGATTTCCTTTTCCTTTATTTCTCCCTCTCCTGGATTGTAATTCATTGAACATTCTCACATGAACAGAATTTTTGAGCGCTCTTTAAGATATGGGTAAATGTCTGCAGTCATCATTCACAGCTGTATAAAGTAATATGTGCACCTTTTAAAAAAAGGAATACAAAAACCTTATAAGCGAAAAGTAACATGTTCAACTTCCTTTCACAAATCATACCAAATTGCTTTCCCCAAAGGAACACAGCAGTCATAAAGTTAAGATTCATTTTTTAAACATCACTTTTATGAGGCTGTTACTTGATTGAATCATATGTAAACCTTTCAATTTAACCCCCGACGGATATTCTGAGTGACAATTTTGAACGTTAGTGCTATTTAACATTTTTGCTACATTTTTGGAAATACCATTTGTGAAGATTTATTGATGGTATGTTGTTTAACTGTGTAGGTATTATAGAAAAAAAATGTTTGAATGCAATGAAGCCTTAAAGGGATAGCCATTCATTTACTGTACAGTTGTACCTCGGTTTACATATGCTTCAGGTTACATACGCTTCAGGTTACAGACTCCACTAACCCAGAAATATTACCTCAGGTTAAGAACTTTGCTTCAGGATGAGAACAACAGCGGCACGGCAGCAGCAGGAGGCCCCATTAGCTAAAGTGGTGCTTCAGGTTAAGAACAGTTTCAGGTTAAGAACAGACCTCCAGAATGAATTAAGTACTTAACCTGAGGTACTACTGTATTTTTAATACTTAAAAGTAGTTGTGTATAATCTGATGCAAAACTGATGTCAGTGTTTGATGCAAAACTGATGTCAGTGTTTGATGCAACATGGTTTAATTCTGTTCCTTTTGCACGACAAAGGAACTAAATGGCTTGGAAGCCACAGTTTTTAGTTATTTTGCTTTTCTTTTCTTTATAAAGTCACTGGTAACACTTAAAAAAGATTTTTCTCCCTGTAACCAGTGCTTTTTTCTTTAAAAAAATGTTTCATATTCCTACTCATATTGAAATGCTGCCCCTCAATGAGGCCAAACTTAGATTCGCAAAATGTTTAGTGGTATGTGTATCCCTGTGTCCCCCCCAGACAAAAAAGCACTGCCTGTAACAGTCACTAAACTAGTTTTCTTAATTTTTGCTTTCGGCTAACAAATAAGTTTCATAACCTTTGCATGGAGTGTTTTCAGTTTTTCTCTGCTCAGATATCTGCCGAAATTGGTACTAAAGATGAAGGCTGTGACTGTCATTTGGTAGTGATGTGGGCAGGAGTTAGTGGGACAGGCTGGCTATGTGGGTAAAGAGCAGCAGGTCTTTTTGCTCAAGATGCAAGGATGCTCACTTATTTATTTTTTATTCTTTTTTTTAAAAAAAGATGTCTGTATTTCCATGTTAGAAGTGTAGGTGGCTTTCTATTTGTCTATTTAAAACCATGACATAAAACAGAGAAAGAGACACTGACAAGCACATCAAGTATAATAAGGCAGAGAGATTTTAAATTAGTAGATTGGCAAAGAAGAAAGATCTTATGCAGGTTTTATTCTTCACTAGATTCAGTTGAAAGATTTATTATTACTATTATTGCATATTATCATCAACATTAATCTTCATGAGAACAAGGTT
Source organism: Podarcis gaigeae (assembly GCF_964106915.1). Classification (NCBI taxonomy): domain Eukaryota; kingdom Metazoa; phylum Chordata; class Lepidosauria; order Squamata; family Lacertidae; genus Podarcis; species Podarcis gaigeae. Next base: position 47,427,956 of record NC_139687.1, on the reverse strand, counting down.
GAATGGTTTGTCATTCAACATTTTTCTTTCCATTCAGATCGACCCATGTTGTCATTGCAGTTGTCTCATCCGTACGATTTTTGTCAGGAGTTTAGTGGAAAAGGAATTCTACGTCTGTTTACAATCAGCTGTGCCATTTTGACCCTACAGTAATCAGATCAATTCCTGTTTTCTGTTGTTCAGAAAAAAGGCACTTTCTTATTGTAAGGCTGGCACGCAAATGCGTTTCAGGCTGCCTGTTTCTGAGTTTTGCTCTGCATTCAGTAGGCTAGTTTGCAATACGCTGCTTGCAGCATTGGGGCTGGGTGCTAGGGTTGGCTCTATACTGCAGCTCTAAACAACTACTATTAAGAACTATATCAGTTTCACTTCGTTCATTATTATTAGTTTTAGAACTGTAATTCATGCAAAATTATTTTACCCAAAGTGTTATTTTAAGTACCCACATAACTGACTTGCACAAAAATGCACAATGCGGTGGAATGTGTATCCTAGGTGTGATTTTTACATATGCATTTCATTTAAGATACTGCTGGGAGATTGAAAGAAGCATTGAGGACCAAGCTGGCATTTGTCCAGGGTGGCATTTGCTGTTTGCTGTGGCTTTGAAGTTGAATAGACCTGCAATCATTTATTGATTGAAAACATGTTACTCTGGGAATGTGGAGAGATTTGGAAGCAGGACTTACTTGAGTGGAACACTAGGATTTTCACTGAACAGGGAAGTGATGGTGGTGAAGAGGACATAACAGGAAGATTGTTTGGTAGTATTCCAGGTTGTGCCTCAGAGTGGGTACAAAACCAAGGAGAAGCCTAGGAAGGAAAGCAGCTCTTCCTAGACTGTAGAAGATGTTCAAGGAGGGTAGACTAGAAGCTACCTTCAGCCTGATGCTGTGGGGCTCAAGGGCAGATGCTTAGCCATCTAGCCGTCCCTATTCCTTCTCTTCTCCAAGTGAGGTTCAAGCACTTTATCATTTCAGCAGAAGAAAGGCCCTGTTGGATCAGGCCAAAGGTCCATCTAGTCCAGTATCCTGTTCCCACAGTGGCCAACCAGATACCCATGCAGGACATGGGTGTCATAGCAGTCTCCCCACTTGTGCTCCCCAACAGCTGGTACTCAGAGGCATACCTCATACAGCTGTTGATGAAAAACATGGCCATCATGGATGGTAACCCTTGATAGAATTATATTCCATGAATTATCTAATCCATATATTTTTTTAAGCAATCCAAGTTGGTGGCCATCACTTGTAGGAGCAAGTTCCAGAGTTTTAGCTATGTTAACTTTTGTCTGCCCTGAATATTTCAACATTCAGCTTACTTGGATATCTGAATTCTAGTAAAATGAGAGCAGGAGAAAAATTGAACACTATTCACTTTGTTCATTCCATGCACAATCTTATACACTTCTATCATTATATCCCTCCTTACTCCCCCCCCCCCCTAAATTCATATGTTCCACATAGAGGGAGTTGCTCCAGCCCCTTGATCATTCTGGTTGTCCTTTTCTGAACCTTTTCCAGCTCCACAACATCCTTTGAGAGGTGAAGCAACTAGAACTGGGATTCTTGACTAGTCTAGGGCAGTCTCCACACACATGCTTTGTTCTGTTCCTCCTCCACCATGTCGCCTCATTAGGGTCTGAAAACAGTCCTGCCATTCCACTGAAGTCTGAATTCCAAATTCCCATCCCTTTCAAGATTGTCACATTTACAAGAAAGGACTGGATCATACTAAGCTTGGTCCATGCCTAAAGGAATCAAAGGACTTAATAGCAGGAATAAATTTAAAAAATTGTCCAGTAGCACCTTAGAGGCCAACTAAGTTTGTTCTGGGTATAAGCTTTCGTGTGCATGCACATTTCTTCAGATACCAAGCTTATACCCAGAACAAACTTAGTTGGTCTCTAAGGTGCTGCTGGACATTTTATTTATTTATTTCAACTGTGTCAGACCACCATGGCAACCTACCTGAATGTAATAGCAGGAAGTTTGCATTTGACCCTGATTCTCAGCTAATGAGGATCAAGTCCACCAAGGCTGCAAACAGCTTGCAGCCTCTGAGAGGTAACAACCCTGTAAATGCAGACGTGGGACCCTGAGTTAATGGGGGTTCCAGAGAGGGTCATATTCAGCTATGATAATTTGCCAAAATAACGCTTGCATGAGATGCTTGTTATGTACAGTAGGAGGAGGGCATCACTGGTGGGGTGTGGTAGTGATGGGAGGGAATGATTGGTACACCAGTGAACAGTGTGGGCCCCAGACTAAGGGCTGGTATGTAGTGTTAAAACTAAAGATCAGTGTGCATGGAATATAAATACATTTGTTAATCCTGCATCTGCTACCCCTTATCTTTCATCGAAAGAACCAAGCCCATATCCAAACATTCACAGCTCTGGCAAGCTGGAGTTGTAATGGTGCTTGGTAATACAGTCCACAATGATCAAACTGAACCTGTGTCGTTGTTCTCATTGAAGTGGCATTTGCAGAGATGAGGAGCTCAGAATAAAACACCAGTATCACTTGACCTGTTCTTTGTGAAAAAGAGATGGCTTACGGTACAAGCCCTGGGCTTGAAATACCGTACTTGGATAACCTAGAAATGGTTTTACTCCATATGGAGTTGGATAGGCCATGCTGTAAAGTGTTTGAAACTCCCATTGTTCTAGGCATATTATGCAACAGAGAATTTTATTAGTGCGAGCCATTTCTGAGCTCTGGGTGCAGTACTGTGCCTACGATTTCAGATTAAAACTGCAGAGTGGAAGGAAAGGAGGACCTTTCTTCTTCCTCCCCACTTCCAGCTACTCTCTGAAGACTGGAAAAGAGACCCTCTTAAGAATATTGGGGGTGGGGGGTGGGTGAGGAATCAGGGAAAGTCACTAGACCATGTGAAAAATGAGCGTAATATTTTAGCTGCAGTTCGTTCATTTTCAGTTTTGTATTCTTGTTATAAGAAAAGCACGCCTAGACATGCTGTTGTTGCACCCATAACCTAGGTTTAAGGTGCCATTTAGCTCCTAGCTTTCGTATCTCAGTTTCTAACACTGATGCTGTATAGAAGTTCTGGCAGAAGAGTCTGTGTTTGTGTGTGCATAAATAAGTGAGACAGAAAGGTAGGAATGGGCTGCTTTAAGGCCATTATTGTATGATTCAGTACAGGGCAGGAGTAGGGAACCTGCGACTATCCAAATGTTGGTGGACCATTGTCCATGCTGGCTGAGACTGTTGGAGGCTGGAGTGGGGCAGGACCTCCAGCCCTGGCTCCAATATCAGATTCTTAACAAATAATGTGAATTTACAGGTGAAACTCGGAAAATTAGAATATTGTGGAAAAGTTCATTTATTTCAGTAATTCAACTTAAAAGGTGAAACTAATATATGAGATAGACTCATGACATGCAAAGTGAGATATGTCAGGCCTTTATTTGTTATAATTGTGATGATCATGGCATACAGCTGATGAAAACCCCAAATTAATAATCTCAGAAAATTAGAATATTAAATGAAATCAGCAAAACAAGGATTGCAAATAGCCCAATATTGGACATCTGAGAAGTAGAAGCATGCATATGTACTCAGTACTTGGTTTGGGCCCCTTTTGCATCAATTACTGCCTCAATGCGGCGTGGCATGGATGCTATCAGCCTGTGGCACTGCTGAAGTGTTATGGAAGACCAGGATGCTTCAATAGCAGCCTTCAGCTCTTCTGCATTGCTCGGTCTCATGTCTCTCATCTGTCTCTTGGCAATTCCCCATAGATTCTCTATGGGGTTCAGGTCAGGTGAGTTGGCTGGCCAATCAAGCACAGTAATCCCATGGGCCTTGAACCAGGTTTTGGTACTTTTGGCAGTGTGGGCAGGTGCCAAAGTCCTGCTGGAAATGAAGTCAGCTTCCCCATAAAGCTCATCTGTGAAGGGAAGCATGAAGTGCTCCAAAATCTTCTGGTAGACGGCTGTGTTGACCCCGGACCAACACCAGCTGATGACATTTTCTGAGATTGTTAATTTGGGGTTTTCATCAGCTGTACGCCATGCTCATCACAATTATAACAAATAAAGGCTTGACATATCTCACTTTGCATGTCATGAGTCGATCTCATATATTAGTTTCACCTTTTAAGTTGAATTACTGAAATAAATGAACTTTTCCACGATATTCTAATTTTCACCTGTATGTAGCATAGCGGTTAAACCGACACTCACATAACTGAGACTGAGCTACATTGAATATAGGGAGACATATTTCTGAGTGCACAGGATTGGGCTTCACAAAACTGAACCGAACCAGGAAGTTTCTGATTGAAATATCACCCTATTTATTAATTAGTTAATCAAAGTACTAAACTCTTCTCCCTCTCCCATGTGCAATGTGAGGATAATGGTTACCTAACTTTACAAGGCTGTTGTCAGGATCACTGAGATGATGTTTTTGAGTAGTTTTAGAGCAGGGATGGGAAACTTGTGGTCCTCCAGATGTTGGACTACAGCTGCTGTCATCACTGACCATTGGCCATGCTGATTAGAGTTGGAGTTGAACAACATCTGGAAAGTCACAAGTTCCCCATTGGTGCTTTAAACACTCTAAAGTACTATAAATGTAAAGTAGGCTATCCGGATATGGGATTTTGAGTTCTTCAAAGGAAAAGTGGGGTATTGGAGGAATAAACAAATAACAGAAATAACAAAATAATTATGTTTATGGCATAACTAATATAGCTAATTACTTAAAAAGGTAAAGGACCCCTGACAGTTAAGTCCAGTCGCGAACAACTCTGGGGTTGTGGCGCTCATCTCGCTTTACTGGCCGAGGGAGCCGACGTTTGTCCGCAGACAGTTTTTCTGGGTCATGTGGCGAGCATGACTAAGCCACTTCTCATGAAACCAGAGCAGTGCAGGGAAACACCGTTTACCCTCTCGCCAGAGTGGTACTTATTTATCTATTTGCACTTTGACGTGCTTTCAAACTGCTAAACTAATTACTTACCTACAGATTAAAATATAGCAATATTTGAACAACAATTATTACCAATTAATTTTGCTCCACTCAGAGAGATACCTATTTTTTAAAAACGTTTAAGAAAAACTGCAAGTTCCACAGGGCAAATTAAATTTATAAAATGAAATTATGGATTTCCATAATGCAAATGGGCAGAAATCATTTGGTGTCAACCCCTATAACATCACTGATGGAAATAAATGAGAATCTGGAACCTCAGGCCTGAGGGTCATAGGCATCTCTGTCTGACCCTCTGCACTTTTTCCAGACTACACCGTTCTCCTTCTAGTCCTGCTTTTCATCCTCCTTGAGTGTTTTTGCATGGCTGGAATGTGCCCTTGAATTCTTGATAATTCTGCTTGCTTCTTGGATGCAGGATGGAGAGGATTGTGTGCTTTCTATCGGCCTACAGTGGTGCCTCGCAAGACGAAAAACCCGCTAGACGAAAGGGTTTTCCGTTTTTCGATGTGCTTCACAGGACGAATTTCCCTATGGGCTTGCTTCGCAAGACGAAAACGTCTTGCGAGTCTTGCGATTTTTTTTGCTTCCCCCCCCCCTTTTTCTAAGCCGCTAATAGCGCTAATCCGCTAAGCCGCTAATAGGGTTGCTTCGCAAGACGAAAAAACCGCTAGACGAAGAGACTCGTGGAACGGATTATTTTCATCTTGCGAGGCACCGCTGTATATGGGACCAGCACGGGTGACCGGGCCTGGCAAATATTTAATATTCCTACCTTCATGGCTATGATTCGTGGGCTGGCCACTTAATTTTATTTTGATTTTACTGTGATTTTAAGCCGTGTTTTAATCAATTGTTTGTGGTTTTAATGTATTATATATTTGGTGTTAGCCTCCCTGAGCCCGGCCTTGGCCAGGGAGGGCGGGGTATAAATAAAATTTATTATTGTTGTTGTTATTATTATCATTATTATGTGTGGAAGCTAGCTTACTGTACAAAGGTAACGTTGAAATGTGTTGCTTTCTCCAATTTTGCATGTCCCCATGCCCAGTAGATTAGCCAAAAGGGAATGGTTCACCAACCCCTGTACGAGAGGATTGCAGCCTTAAAGAGTTTTTTTGTGTGAAGCTTGGGCCTCGCAGGTCTATAACAATATTTCCCTTCTATACAGACAATGCTGGTCATCTAGCCATTTATTTTGTCATATCCCATTACATAGAAATGTGCTGTTATACGGCTGTTTGTAATGTGGGTTAAATATTAATGTTTTGAAGGCAATTTATGGGTGGCATGGGAGAATTACTAATCAAAACAGTAATAGGATTGGAACCAGCTGTGCATGCTCCACATGAAATTGCCCTTCCTTCCTTCCTTCCTGCAGTATGTCAGGCATTTTTCCAAGGGTTTAAAAATACCTGAGAGAGGTTTTGTGAATTTGCCATTGAAATCTTTCCACTTAGCTCTGATATCTTACTTGATGAACTAAAATGTATTTCTGTCGCTAGTTTCTGTCAGGGCTGGAATGCGTAATTGGGTAGATTAATTAGAAACCTTTTGAGTTTTTTTGGGTTTTTTTTAAAGGTGTCCCAGATAAACCATTGAGCAGAATTTTACAATACTGAACCTGTATGCATGTAGTGCCACGCTAAACCATGGTTTTGCATGAACAAGTGAATGTGTGGATTCCCAGAGCAAAGAGTGCTATGCTCCTTCCCCAGTCCTGCTGCTGTTGCCATACTACCCAAGGCTAAGGCATAGTTTGGTTTAGGGTTGTGTCTGAACCCAGGCTTTTGGTTTGTCTCCTCAGACAAACCACCAGTGGTAAACCAAGAACAAACTCTGATTACAGCTCATAGATTGTCCGGAGCAAAACAAGTCACCAAGAGCCCTTGGGTGCATGTACTTTCCCCTTCCTTCCATTACTGTTACCTTCTGTTTGTGAGAATTAGTCCATTGCCATTCAGGCTAACTTACTTCTATCTGATAAAAGTGTGTGAATCACCCCCTTTTAATTTGCGGAAATAGCTTACAGATAACCTTTGGTCTGTTTCTTGGTCTGTTGGTCTGTTTCCTTTGGTTTGTTTCTTGATTAGCATATAGGAGGGAATAAGGAGCAGCAGTGGCCCCAAAGCAATAATTTCAGCTTGGTCTTTGACCACATCTTCCTTCCTACCTTTTGGTTTAGTTCAGGCACCCCCAAACTCAGCCCTCCAGATGTTTTGGGACTACAGTTCCCATCATCCCTGACCACTGGTCCTGTTAGCTAGGGATGATGGGAGTTGTAGTCCCAAAACATTTGGAGGGCTGAGTTTGGCCATGCCTGGTTTAGTTAATACCTGTCTATCGCTATTGGCTTGCGGTTTATGCCCTCCTAGCTCTAGGAATTCATATTAATGCCTCAACAGTTTGCTCCTTCCCTTGCTCCTGTGCTTAAACACAGCTTAATTGTTTTGTTTTCCAGGCTTTGATCAGTTTTAGCAGGAAGTTCTATTTGTGATCATGCATCAGCTGTGTCTGATAAAGCGGAGAAGAATGGTTATTAGCCTTGGAATTATATAAAGCATTGATCACTGCAGTACTGTAGTACAGACTGAAAGCATTTTAAATTAGATTTTATTTTTGATGTCCACCCCGAAACATAATTTAATATAAGTTAATGGGTTTAGCAAGAAATTAGGTGGTACAGTGCCAGTTATTTAGAATGGCAAACAAAAACAGTCTGGTTACGATTGCTGGTATGTTCAAAGCTTGCCTTTGCGTCAGAGCCTTTTTGACTCCACAGGCCAGATCCTTATTAGAATCTAGGCTTTGGGGCTAAATTTGACAGATGGGTGCTGCTATTCAGCCCCAATCAACATCATATTAGGAAAATTACAAGTCTGTTGCATGTGGGGTTGGATCATTTTCTTCTGGTGACTGGATGTAGACACTTTCTTGGGCTTGTTCGCACATAGCAATAATGTATGTTCAGCTTCTTACATTAACAAGTTGGTGTGATCCTCTGGCTTATGCGATCTTATTCGTCTTCATGGGAATAAGAGATCAAAAGTATCTGTTCCTGGATTGTGGCAAACCATGGTTTGTGGGTGTGTCCAAACTTGGAAAATGAGAGGTGGCTCCAACCATAGTTCAAATGAACAGTGGAATACAAATTTAATAAATAAAATAAAACATTCCAGGATATCAAGTTTCAGGATGGTAGATTATAGGTAAACATTAGTAGAGCATTGGTAACAGTAAGATCGGTTCAACAAAGAATTAAATTACCTAGAGGAGTAATGAGCTCCGCTTTGTAGGTTATTAAGCAATGATTGGACAGCCATGTGTTAGAGTTTTCTATCTCTGGATTTTCTTCACTAAGAATGGAAATCAGTGATACATTTCCTCAGTTAAAACACAGCAGCAAACCATGGTTTGTTACTATTCAGGAACAGTAAAAAGGTAAAGGACCCCTGGACAGTTAAGTCCAGTCAAAGGTGACTATGGGGTTGTGGTGCTCATCTCACTTTCAGGCCGAGGGAGCTGGCGTTTGTCCACAGACAGCTTTCCGGGTCATGTGGTCAGCATGACTAAACCACTTCTGGCGCAACGGAACACCGTGATGGAAACCAGAGCGCATGGAAACACTGTTTACCTTCCCACCGCAGTGGTACCTATTTATCTACTTGCACTGATGTGCTTTCGAACTGCTAGATTGGCAGGAGCTGGGGCAGAGCAACGGGAGCTCACCCCGTTGCGGGGATTCAAACCACCAGCCTTCTGATCAGCAAGCCCAAGAGGCTCAGTGGTTTAGACCACAGTGCCACCTGCGTCCCTTTTTCAGGAACAGTAGCTTCAGTAGTCTTATGTGCCAGCCCAGGGCTCGTACTGACGCTGTAACAGTCAACTAAGGTGGATTGCTATGTCTGAACCAGACCACTAAAATGTGATAGATATTTGTAAACCCCCCAGTCCTGCATTGTATGCATGTCTCTCTATATCTGGCACGTGAGGTATATGATCAGTGAGATGTGACCTGGTTGTGGCTTCTGGTTGTGATTTCTGCCACTGTATTAGTTGGTTTGGCTAATATAGTCAGTGTGTCTCAATGTGCCCTCTGTTAGAATTCCACCAGAAGCATTGGACAGGAGTGGCTGATCTAACCCTTCTTTTAATAACTCAGTTGCTCGATGTTAAAGGCCAAGGCCATGGAGATGCTCATCTTTTCTTCCAAGTTGCAACCTATGATACTGCGTTTTGTTCCCTGCCCACAGTCCACCAGCATTCTGTGGCCACTAAGCATACTCAGTCCTCTTTGGGGTCCCTATTTCCAGGGTTTGATTTTTCAGTGAAGGTTTTTTGTTTTTTTTAACAACTTCTGCAAACCTTGGTGCTTCCTTGTGCCTCCTCATGTGGACAATGGAAATAGAAGGATCATGCGAAATTATAAGTGACCTCAATAGAGGTTCTTACCACAGTTAGTCAGGCTAATGGCAACACTCACTGGAATAGAGTACCTTCTGTCACAGAAGTCATCACTCGTTAAAATATACTACCTAAATGTTTTCCTTGGGATCACGATATATTCTCCTTTTGGATACATCTCAACTTGCAACTGAAATTCTGTTCATATATAGGCATTTTTTGGGTGGGCATGGAGATATTTATAGTATATTCTATAATTTAGGAACTTTGGAGGTACTAAAAGGGAACGGGTCACACTGATTCTTCATAAATATTTGGCTGTTATTAAGAGATGTTTTGCCAAGCCATGTCCTGGGAGGTTGTTATCTTAATTTTTGTTTTGATTGAACAGTTTTGTTTAAAACTCCGGAATCCCTTGGACTGTGCAGCTAATGTTCTCTCTCTCCAGAATGTACTTCAGGCAACTTGCTCTTGGAATTCCAGGGATAAATTTGCATGTTTGGGGTTGTTGTTTTTTATGACGTGCAGGTGGCAGTTGCAGATGTCGCTTGATATCTGTATGATGGGATTTGCTCCTTGGCACAGCTTAAAAGGTCTATTACTTGAGCTTCTTTGCTCCCATTGGCTCCAGCCTCCTCACAGTGCCTTGTAAAAGTGCATGGAGCTATTGGCAAGCTAGTCAAAGGCACCTGTTTAGAGCTCATTCTTCTGTCATGTTTGCTTTCTGTACTTATTTATATAAAGTTTTATAACCCACCGTTCTTGCCCTGTCGTCTTTTCAAATACTTGTGTGTGTTCTTATTTCCTGCCTCTTACTTTCCCCCGGGTTCACCTGGGCCTGCCTTCCCCATTATGGTGCCTTGCAGATGTTTTGGATTACAACTCCCATCAATTCTAGTCATGATCACGCTGGCTAGAGATGTTATAGTCCAAGATATCTGAAGGGCAGCACGTTGCGGAAGGCTGACCTGAGTTTCCTCTGGCACTGTACTTTTTGAAGATTCTTATTGGTAGCCATCAGTTGGCAAGCAACCACAGCCATACAACTTCACATTAGTATATGCATGCGGGTGAACGAAGTGGTCTGCGCTGCTTTCAGGCTGGAGGTGGGCTCTCACATTTTTGAAGGTAAAAAAACATGAGCTGATTCTACGGTAAAGTCCAATTTGCTGGTTAAATGTTGTTTTTGTTGTGGACATGGTTTGTTGTAATTGATTGTAAGACTGGCTTGCTGAGGGGTAGCACAAAGAATTAGGAGACAAGATGGAGGAGAAGAGAGAATTGAGAAAGCTTAGGTTCTGTTTGGATAAAAAGCACCAATCAGAAGATGTCTAAAGGTGTTTGGCTGGAAGAGCTTCTCAGTCTGGAATAGGGGTTCTTTTTCAGTTAGGTGCTAGTGAGCTGTTTGCTCAGTTTGGATGGATTGGGCTGTTAGTGAAGGAAGTGGAAAGCAGAGCTTTTATAAGGGACAGATATGAGAAAGGGCTGTATTTCACTAGCAACGGACTCCTGACTGAAGCAGTGGTGAAGTGTGTGAGGGGGCCACAGGGTCAGTTGCCCTGGGCGCAAAATGGATAGCGTGTCAACATTTCAACACCCCGGTGCTGCCTGTTGCTGAGCTCCATTGAAAACAGCTTCTCCATGCGAACCAGGAAGTGACTTCTCCAGACAACCAAACTTCTTTTCTTATCTCTCTCTCTCACACACATGTGCACAAACACTTATGTTGATCATAGGTAATTGCGACAATCCTGAAATAAAAGATCCACCAAAATCTGCACTCATTATTTATGAAGCTGGGAAAGGCAATCATGACTTTGAAAGGCATTGGAAATGTACCTGAGGCTGTAAGCCGGTTCCTATTTACCTGGGAGTAAGCCAATTGAACTCATTGGATCTTAGCTTTGAGTAGACATGTATAGGCGTACACTTCGGTATTCCATGAGAATTCGAATCCCCCCCCCCCCAAAAAGTTTTGTAATGTGTTTTGCTCTTTATTGTGCAGAATACCTTTTATGTGTATACATAAATATTTTTCTTAACGGTATTATCGTCCTTAGGATCCTGTCAAGAAGATTCCTGACTCACATGAAATTACACTGCATCATGGGACAAAAACAGTAAGTGTCTTGGCATCTATGTTGTCCATCCATGTTGACCAGCTGACCTGGATTATTATTGTAATAATTAATTAATTTTCCCTCCCTTCATCAGGAGGTCCTAGAGAGCAGGTTAGAACAATTGAAAATTAGGTTACAGTCATAGGAATAGGGTGGGCCCTGAAAACACGCTTCTTCCTGAAAGCTGTATAATGAAAACTGTATAGTGAAGAAACAAGACACACCTCTGTTGGAGAGAGAACTCTACAGATAAAGGTAAAGGACCCCAGGATGGTTAAGTCCAGTCAAAGGCGACTATGGAGTGTGGCACTCATCTCGCTTTCAGGCTGAGGGAGCCAGAGTTTGTCCACAGACAGCTTTCCGGGTCATGTGGCCAGCATGACTAAACCGCTTCTGGTGCAATGAAACATCGTGACGGAAGCCAGAGCTCATGGAAATGCCGTTTACCTTCCTGCCAAAGCGGTACCTATTTATCTACTCGCACTGGCATGCTTTTGAACTGCTATGTTAGCAGGAGCTGGGACAGAGCAGTGGGAACTCACCCCGTCGTGGGGATTTGAACCGCCAACCTTCTGATCAGCAAGCCCAAGAAGCTCAGTGGTTTAGACCACAGCGCCACCCACGTCCCATGGAAACTCTACAACTTGGGATCTGGTCAGGCCTGGATGGGTGATGTGACTTCCTGGAGACCACATCTACATTGGCCTAGGTTCCATGATGGGGAAAAAAAAGATGGGATGTTAACTGAAGATAGATGGATACTTTTTGTGAATAGTTCACACTGTGCTTGGTAGTCAAACCAAGTTTGCTGTGCCATTGGCTGCTAACCTCGCCACGCACCCTGCTCCATGATTTGCTACCCAGGGGCAAGTTTTAAGGACCACTGTTTCCTTCAGCCAACTCTCCGACTCTCGTGTAAGGTCCATTTGCTGAGACTCCCATCTGTATCTCTTCAAACTAATGAATTTAAGCTGTTGATGACTGTGTTCCTGTGCAGCTGAGAAATATCAGAAAAGATTTCCCACGTTGAAGATCCTTTCCAGAAACCTAATTAATTTTCCAGTTGCCTTGCCTGTAACAGGAGTGGTTTTCCCACTGAAACTGCAGGGATAAATTTTCTCCTGACAGTTTTGACATGTAGGTGAGCAGTGGAAAGTGTTACATAATCAACTGAGATACTATAAGTGTCATGTTTTCTGTACTTACAGTTTACAGCTGCTTCAGCTGTATACGCAGTGATTGTCTAATGTGGTTTTGTCATCTGTGGCGCTCAGTATACAGTGCACTCCATTTGGAATAGTCTAATTTGCAAGCTATTTTGTGACACAAAAGAAAGAGGCAGGATGGTGCTGGCCTAAGGGGTATAGTAATATTAAAGTATTAAAGCTGCCACATTCTTTTAGCAAATGAAAATAACAGGATAACTCAGACCAGAATTTTTTGTATTGTGTTCAATACTCTGCAGTACGTTAAGGGCAATCCCATCTTCTGCATTTATGGGGAGCTTTGCGGGGATCTTCAGAGGGCCCAGCTTTAATTCCTCCATCATCCAGGATTGAAACTATCAAAAATACGAATAAACCCCCCATTTCAGACATGCATGAGTGCACATACGGGAGGAGAGAATGAATCATGCAGGACATTTTCTAAAATATGCAATTGACGCAAGCTTTCATGTGCTTAAAATATTACATCGAAAGGCTCCTGAAAGCTAAATGGATCTCTCCTTGGATGTTCATGTAGTGGTTTGTTTGCTTTCTAGGTCTCTGCTTTAGGACTGGATCCCTCGGGTGCCCGTTTGATAACTGGAGGCTACGACTATGATGTTAGATTTTGGGATTTTGCTGGAATGGATGCATCTCTTCAAGCTTTTCGATCTTTGCAACCATGTGAATGGTACATCCTGATGTTTCTCTCTTCCAACTCCCTCCCAACTTACACCAGCAATGCTCCTGACTTAGAACAATTTAATAGCAACTCTGTGTAGCAGTAGTCACCAAACTGGTGCCCTTTTGATGTTGTTGGACTACAACTCTCATCTACCTCGGGCAGCATAATGCAGAAATCTGAGATGGTGCAACTTGTGTTTGATCACTACTACTAGGTTGGTGGTAGAGTCTGGAACAACTTTTCAAAAATTACTTGTTGCAGTTCTCATAGCTGCCAAACTAAGTTTGAAGAAACACTACCAGGGTGGATAAAAATCAATGATTTAAAATATATATATATATTAAAAATTGGATTCTTTTAAATTTAATTTGGATTTTTGTATTTAAATTGGATTTTTAAAATAAAATGCTTTTGGAGGAAAAATCTTTCTAAAGATCGTTTTCTATTTAAGTTACGTTATACTCCAAAGACTATTCATCAGGAAATAAGGATTTATTTTAAGTTTTTCATGTGTGCTAAAACTCAGTCTAAGTTTTGTTTTTTAAAAAATGTTTAACCACATCAGTTAAACATGGATACATATGCTATAATGTTACTGTTTTAGTTAAATAAATTGTTTAAATTGTTATTAAGGAAATGATTATTTTTCTTCTTCCAATAAAGCAGAGCAGAAATGTCCAAATATAAACAGATAACTTGTTAAACCTCACAATAATTTCATAATTATCTGCCTATGTATTTCTAATAGTATAACCATATCAATGATTTTTGATATAACTGTAAAAACTACTCTGAAAATTTATCATTCAAAAAATGAAACCTTCATCTGGTTGTAAATATTAAGATTATACCAGCAGGAATGAGTGTTTTGTTAAAAAAAAATAATTAAATCAATTCTTACTGACAAGTGATTTAAATCATGATTTAAATTGATTTGATTTAAATGAAATCCACCCTGAGTGCTACTAAACATTTCAGACACAGCCCTGCTTTGCAGAGTGTATGTTGCCTCTCCTTTTACCTGCAGAACTAATCTTATAAATCCTTACTATTTACTCCTCAATTTAGGGAAAAATATATATAAAAAGGCCTAAGCTAAAAGAGTAAGCAAATGCACTGAATTTACTTGAATCTTTTTTTTTAAAGTGAAATAATTATAACAGCAGTAGTTCTGATAAATCTGGTGCAAGTTCATACCATGTGCTTTTCATTTGTGGGATCCTTTACATGGGCATTTAGAGGTTTTTCTATGGCCCAGCTAGTTAGGAGGATTCTTTCATAGGCCTGCAATTTTTTTTCCTTAAGGGAAAGCTTTTGGTTTTTGTGGTTCCCTCGGTAGCACAGGCTTGTATTTCATGCAAGACGCGGTTTGTTAGGGAAATAATCTTCAGGAGAGGAACGGTTGCTTCCTTATCCACTTTGCATCTGACACTGTACCGTACTTGTTACAAGGAATTTCCATTCCTCTATACAGGAGGTGAGGATGTCTGTATTATTTTATACTAGGGCCACCATGCCCGATGGTCAGCAATAGCAAGAGTTGTCCAGCAACATCTGAAGGGCCACAGGATCTCTATCCCTATTTGGGGGCTTGCTTTCATCTTCTGCATAAGCTTCTGAATGAACACTTCAATATTTTTGGGCCAGTTGTGTGATGGAAGACCCTCTTGGGACTTAAGTAGTAAAACAGGGACACGGGTGGCTCTGTGAGTTAAACCACAGAGCCTAGGGCTTGCCAATCAGAAGGTCGGCAGTTCGAATCCCCATGACGGGGTGAGCTCCCATTGCTCGGTCCCTGCTCCTGCCAACCTAGCAGTTCGAAAGCACGTCAAAGTGCAAGTAGATAAATAGGTACCGCTCGGGCGGGAAAGTAAATGGCATTTCCGTGTGCTGCTCTGGTTTGCCAGAAGTGGCTTAGTCATGCTGGCCACATCACCCGAAAGCTGTATGCCAGCTCCCTCGGCCAATAAACCGAGATAAGCGCTGCAACCCTAGAGTCGGCCACGACTGGACCTAATGGTAAGGGGTCCCTTTATCTTTACTAGTGAAACAGTCCTCATGATTCCAGAGCAGAGCCGCACGTGCTAGTATTTTAATGGAGGAATGTGGATTGCCATCACTTTATTCTAGCAACGTTTTCACACCAAATCTTCAAATTCTTGTTGAACCAAAGAACACTTTGGTAGCATTGCAGGAGCGCCTTCCAAGAGGGGAAGCTCAGTAAATGAATATGGCAATATATGAGACCTTTAGGGCTTGCATTGTCTGTACTTAATGTCAACATTAAATCTTGATTTAATGGTTTTAATTTGGGCTGACGGGTATAAGATGAGTAGCATCCTGCACCAAAACCTGGCTAGTCCAGCTGACTTCATTCTACATTTTTCTTAAGTTTGGAAAACTGGTGAGGGGGTGGAATTAAGCATGAGTATATATATATATTTATATGTAGCTTTTAAGGGGGGGAAAGGGTTTTTAAAAGCTACAGTCGACTCACAACTTGCAAACATTTAACTTGCACAATCACAGCTTTATGCACTTGGCAGCCTACTGGCTGTGATCACACAAATTAAAATTACGCAAGGTGGAGAGCGGCTCCCATCATCCCCAGCCAATGTGGCCAATAGTTAAGGGAAAAAACGGGGTTGTGGTTCAAAACATCTGACTGTCAGTGGATCCTCAACATCTCTAGTAGTAGTCTTTCTCAGGCCTAGCAGGGATGCAACCTGGGACTTTTTGCATGCGAAGCATGGGCTCCGCCATTGAGATATGGCCTTCGTCTTGTTGGATCACTGTTGGGAAGGTCTTTTTTAATTATGCTTGTTAGGAGCAAGTCCAAGATAAAACAATTTTGATTTCAGTTAGTTGGCCTAGAATAGTGACTGCCATTCTTGAAGGAATTGGCACAAAGGGTGGTACACAGCACAAATGAATTTCCCCTCCCTTTCCTCCCCCCCCCCAAATCTGTTCTGGGTTTCCCCCCGGATTTCAGTAGGGGCACAGGAAGAGGAGAGGGGAGAGTAAGTTGTGCTGAGCAAGCAGAAATCCTTGTGCTAGCAGAACTACTTTATTGGATACCATCCCAAATGTCAGCCTGCAGTTCCGGGAAGAAGAAATGTATATATTTTGTGACATCAATTGAGGATTAGTAATGTGATAGCGACGTACATAAAATGTAATTTGACATCTGTTGGTAGAGGAGCCTAAACAAATGGTTGTTGAGATTGCAGGTTAGCTTTTTAATATGGTTTTGGGTCTCATAGCTTATGATGCATTTGCTGTTGTTTGTCCCTTTGAATTGCTGTTGTGTTAATTTGGGGTCCAGTCTTGTCTACATGCAGGTGGCTTAAGCTAGGGAGTGAATTAACTGTCCACAGGGATACACAACTAGGTTTCCATCATCCTGTGGGCTTCACTAAACAGCAGATGTCTATTAACACGACTCTAATTGTGTGTGTTAATTGCATTGCATAGATTTATATTGTTATTGGCTGAAATCCAGGGATTCACATGTGTAGAAGAGTCTTCAGTCCCACTGGAAGCTCGTTTGAGTTTAGAAAGCAAACTTCTTTCCTTCAAAGTATCCAACTTGAAAGAAGTTTGGGGAACTTTGGTGCTGGGAGCTTCCACAGGAAACATTCATTGGATTACGGTCAGTGTAGCTACATTCAAGTAGCTAGATCTTACCATTTATGATCCAGGTTTTTTTGTTAGCGGGTTGCTTTCAAATGAAGTACTATTTCCTGGTAGAAAAGTGGTGGCAAACATTACTTCGTTTTATGTTTTCTAAAACAAGCACAGCCCTCCAGTGAAACGTCATCCCTTAATTTTTCAGCCACCAGATCAAGTCTCTGCAGTACAGCAGCACAGGGGATGTCATTCTTGTTGTTGCGGGCAACTCCCAAGCCAAAGTCCTTGACAGAGATGGCTTCCCTGTAATGGAGTGTGTAAAAGGAGACCAGTACATCGTAGACATGGCAAACACCAAGGTAAGCAAATGAATGCTTAACTTGAGCAGTGTGACTTTCCATATGATTTCCCTGTTCTCAGTGGGGATAGTAAGGAACTTGCAGGAGCATGTAGAAACCATTCTGCTGGGCAGGTTTGTTACTCCACACACTTTTGCCTTTGACGCCTCCCACCACTGGCATGTAGCCCCCAGAAGGGAATGAGGCCTCTGGGGTGAAAAAATGTCCCTTTTCCTGCATTAAGAGGAACCAGCTAAATGCAGATTAGTTACACAGTCCTGGCACGTTTGCCAGGAAATAATCAAACAACTGCAAAAGGGTGTGAAAAGGGCAAAAACAGCCTGAGAAGAGCAGGAAAACTGCAAAAATGGCGTGAAAAGAGCGGGAAAATGGCTAGCAATCCCAGGAGGTTTTGCACCAACCTTTGAGACCTGTGGAGAGTTGAAGTTTGAGGAAGGAGGTTTGGAGGCAATTGGAGGGTCTTACAGTCTTTTTAGATGGTGTTCCCCACTATACACGATTTCACGTATACACGTGGTACCCCGGAACGTAATCTCCATGTTACTGAGGAGACACCTGTATAGTTGTAGTGATTTATGTATACTACTACTAGTAGTAGTGCTTTATATAGATGTTGAAATGGAATAAGCAGAGATGAAAGAAGGTAAAACTGGGGGGTGGAAAAGTTGACAACTCTTAAATGTAAAATACCTGTGTATTGTAGCTTTGATTCATCATTGTATTTAATAATGAGGGTACCGGTGCCTGCCAACTGAAATGTCAAGAAAGGAAGGCAACAAAAATAATTCTGCCTGGAGTTTTAATATGCACACCTTTGCTTGCCTTTTCTAGGGACACACAGCGATGCTGAATTCAGGATGTTGGCATCCCAAAATAAAGGAGGAATTTTTGACATGTTCCAATGATGGGTGAGTGTTGCTGCCAGACTTTGCTTTCTCTTTTGGCTTTCTATTTCTGTGCTGAATTCCTCCCACACAGTCATTCACTCGGCAGAATTTATTATAGAGGTCAAGGATTAACTAGACCTGGTGTCTAAGCTGCATTATCAGTATTTGTACTCTGAAGCCGTCTTAAAAATTCCTGATAGATTGTAGCCCTTAACTTATAAAGTGCAGCTCAGACATTGCATCAAGGCAAGGTTCGGGTTTAGAAATGCGTAGGCCAAGCCTGGTTTCTTTGCTTTGTTTCTCCATCGACTTAGCCCATGGGTAGGCAAACTAAGGCCCGGGAGCTGGATCTGGCCCAATTGCCTTCTAAATCTGGCCCGCAGACGGTCTGGGAATCAGCGTGTTTTTACATGAGTAGAATGTGTCCTTTTATTTAAAATGCACCTCTGGGTTATTTGTGGGGGCTGTCTGGTGTTTTTACATGAGAAGAATGTGTGCTTTTATTTAAAATGCATCTCTGGGTTATTTGTGGGGCAAAGGAATTCATTCATTTCCTCCCCAAAATACAGTCTGCCCCCCCCACAAGGTCTGAGGGACAGTGGACCGGCCCCCTGCTGAAAAAGTTTGCTAACCCCTGTTAGTCCTTGCTTCTGTGATGCAGGAGCTCATGGGAGCAGTGTGAGAGCTGTAACTTAAAACCATGATTTATGATTTCGAAACCAACCATGGTTTATTCATTTCAACCATTACTCCAAATCATAGTTTGAAAAACGCTCTGAAGCGCTCTTCAGTTGTTCACCCCACCCCTCTGTTCTCTGTTGCCTATTCCCAACACTTTCCTTTTGGGTTGTGTGTGTGTGTGTGTGTGTGTGTGTGTGTGTGAAGGTTTCCTGTTGCAGGCATTCAGCTTCCAATACATGGAGGATGGTTTGTGCAAAGGAGAGGTACCTGAATGTCCCTGTTTTCCTCCTCATTCAAAGGGCATAAAACCCGAAGAGGGTTTGATTCTGGTTTGCCAACTAAATACAATGCTGAAATAATATTTAAGCTCATTTTAACCATGTTTTGCAGTTATGTCTCGGGAGAATGGTGGGGGTTGTTTTTAAAGATGTTTCCCCAACCTGGAGCTCCATATTAGCTCCAATATACACATGGAACTCCCTGTTCTCAAGGGCTTCGTTTAGCTTCAGTGGTGTGTACCACTACAACGGGTGGCGCTGTGGGTAAAACCTCAGTGCCTAGGACTTGCTGATCGTATGGTCGGCGGTTCGAATCCCTGCGGCGGGGTGAGCTCCCATCATTCGGTCCCAGCTCCTGCCCACCTAGCAGTTCGAAAGCACCCTTAAGTGCAAGTAGATAAATAGGTACCGCTTTATAGCGGGAAGGTAAACAGTGTTTTCGTGTGCTGCGCTGGTCTGGCTCGCCAGCTGCAGCTTCGTCACGCTGGCCACGTGACCCAGAAGTGTCTTCGGACGGCACCGGCTCATGGCCTCTAGAGCGAGATGAGCACGCAACCCTAGAGGCGGACCCGACTGGCCCGTACGGGCAGGGGTACCTTTACCTTACTTACCACTACTAGTGTGGAAAAGGATGTTCTGTCCATTAAAATGAAGGAGGCAACCCTGTGTCCAGGAATCCCTATGTCTGCAAAGCTAAGTACCTAAAATACTGTGATAGGAAAGTTTGAGGTGACTGTTATAAGTCAATAACAAAACTGAGTGTGTTTGGAGTACCTCTTCTTTTAAAATTCAGATATAAAGAGCATCTGCTGTGCCCTGGTAGCGCAAGGATATCCACTTGCACAACAGGACTTCTCCCCCCATTCCTCCTATGCATGTCCCACACCATCCCCAAATCTGCTCCAGAGGGTTGAGGGAACCCCTAGAACAGATTTAATGGACTCATAGGGGGAGGAGAGAGGGAGAACATTGTATTGCTCTAGGAGAAGTCATTGTTCTGACAGAATGAAAGACTTAGCACTACGTTGGATTCCACCCAAAAAAAATTCAGTTCCAAGCACAGAAAGTGAGGGGAAAGTTTAACATCTCAATAGCTGCTAAGATTAGCTCTTATAACTTCTGTCTCTTAGGATTACAAGTAGTAAAGTATTTTTCTATTCCATCACTTTTTAAAAAGTTGACATTTTTCTTAGCAGAACTGCTCTTGACAGTGAAAAATAAGAAATTGTATAGTCCAGACTTTCCCGTTTTCTCCGTATAAGCATGCCTTTAGCAGTTATACCAAATATGGGTTCAGGGAACGCTTAATGTTGAAACTGCTATCCTGATAAAGTGACTAAAATACATGGGAGCAGTGATATAAATGGATGTATAATTATGTTTCCAAAGACACTAAATTGCATTACTTAATAAGAAAGGTATTTGAAACTATTCTCTGCTAGCAGCAAGTATCTCTTGTGCCAAGAATTGGGACTTAAGGTGCAAAAATGTAAAATCATAACAGACCTTTTCTAGATTAACAGTAGTCATTTGTCACAGTGACAGAGCTACTTTCCGTACTAATTGGAGTGAAATGTTCTTGCTCAGAAATTAGCTGTGCCCTATGCAGGGATCTGTCCAAGCACTGCTGGAAGAAACAGTATACTCAAAGGGGGGGGGGGGTTGGGGTTTTTTTTTGCCAGGGAGGCATGTTGCCATGTCTTCTAAGCTGCAAATGATCTGATACTTAGTCAAAATAATACGAGGATTGGGAAACAATAGGATTGGATGCAAAGACATTCTTTGGAGTGTGGAATCTCAGGATTCATCCGCTGGATTCTATCCAATGGGTGTCCTTCCATGATGAATGGTTCTTGGATTTAGGGGAGCCTTCTGCAAGTGAAACAGCCATTTCCCTTCCTCCTGCAATCTCCTCTAACACATCTGGCACTGTTGTGTGTAGGGTTCTCAAACTCTGTAGCAGATTATTGGGGGGCGGAGGTGGCCCAAAATCAACTTGGCCCCTATTCTACCGCCAGAAGCCTCCTCCTGATCAAAAAAAAAACCTTCAGTGGTGGGACACTGGTTGGATACAAACTATCGTTCTTACTCAAATCTTCAAATATCTAAAGGGCTTTCACATGGAAGATGGAGCAAGCTTGTTTTCTCCTGCTTTGGAGGGTAGGACCAAACCGATGGATCCAAGTTTCAAGGAGATTCCAACTAAGGATCAGGAAGAACTTTCTGACAGTAAGAGCTGTTCACCTGTGGAATGGACTCCCTCAGAAGGTGGTGGACTCTCCTTCCTTGGAGAGTTTTTAAGCAGAGGTTGGATGGCCATCTGTCGTGGATGCTTTAGTTGAGTTTCCTCCATTGCAGAGGGTTGGACTAGATGACTCCCTTCCAACTCTACAATTCTATCATTTTACTTGTTGACATTTATATGGAAGGTAAAATCAGCAGCAGAAAGAGCATTAAGGCTGCAGTTTATAAAAGGTATTGGATCAAAAGTTACAGAGTGTGGCTATTTCTGAAGCTGGTCTGCCCAAGACTTAGCATGTAAGCTGTATACATGGTGCAGCATCTCTCTGGTTCCCACAGCGCTGTACTTTCATTGCAGTTACATCTTCATGTGGGACAAAGTAGAATAATCAAGTTCTGAATGTGTGTTCTTGTGTGCGTTTGCATAGACAGATAGCTAATAGCTAAACTTACTCTTTGTCATTCATTCAGTCCTTTGCAGAGGGCTGCAAGGTTCCTTATTAAAGTGACTTGGTCGCCTGCAACTTGCAGTTACTTTGGCTCCCTACTTCTCCATTTTCCCCACTGGCTGAATCTGTGGCCTGGTCTGCGCAGCACATTCAGCCAACCTATGGCTCACCAGTACCACAGAGAAATGCTTGCAGCTGCTTCACTCTTTCCTGGGACTGTTTACTCCTGCACCACGCTGAACCTAAGCATGAGCCGTAGCCAAGAAATACTTCAGCAGGTCATGCGAACCAGATCAATGTGAAAAACAAAACAATGTTTTCCCCTTTTGAGTTTTTGTTTATGGATAAACCTAGTTTCATATCCTGGTTATTAATGCAGTTACTGCAGTTTAGACATCATTGTCTGTACCTGCATGCTATACCTGCAAGGGCAAATTAATCTTACTATATATTCATAGTGTATTATTCCTTTAGGCTTGAGCTGAGGATTTGCCTTTGCAGACATTAGGATTTTCACACCAACTGCTGCAGCCCTAGCCCTGGAAGTGGTGTAGAATTGATTGATAACAAATTGGACTTCCCTTTTTCATCTGGGCATTTCATTATATTTAAACTGAGTATTGCATATTATTTTTTGATTAATTCATACTGGATGAGGCACTATATACCTTCCATTTTGTGTGTCAATTATGTGTAAGTTTCTTTACCATTGAAGCCTATATGAGGAGTGTTATTTCATATGCTGGCTACTGGGTGGTGCTCAAGCATTAAAAATCAGTTCTCACTTTTCCCAGGGAACTAGTCTCAACACGGCAAAGGCTTCTGGTTTCCATCGGCCACAGGAATCGAAATCTCAGAGTTGTTCCCAAAGTCTCTATTTTTCTTGGCAGTCTGTTCTCAGAGGGGCTAATGGAAACAAATGCCTACTTACAATGTTCCTTGAGTTAATGCGGTTACTGTTCCAGCAAATTAGGCTTCATTATTATTATTATAACCTATAATCTATGGGATGTGGCTTTTGTTTTGAAGGACACAATCAATTTTATCTTGTTTTCAGAAATATAACTACAGCTAATGTTTAATAAAGCAACAGAAAACAAACAGGAACTTGGCTAGCATTTGGGTCACATATATCAAATAGTCTTGGAGCAGGCAGGTGTGTGTGCATAGATGCACACACACAGCCACATACACACCTACAGTACCTATGTTGGGTTGTGATGGCTATGTAGTTAAAGCTGGACTGCTGACAAACAATATGGGGTTATGCTGAGTGACAACATGTTGAATGAGGGTTAGAGAGAGAGAGAACCTGGATGGGAGTTGGAATGGAGTATCCTAGAAATGGGTAGGGCTAATTGGCTGAAACTTCAACAGGAGTACTCCCTCCCCACTGCAATATGAATTAGTACCTCTGATGTTCAAGCAGGGTAGTAAAGGTAAAGGTAAAAGGACCCCTGACCATTAGGTCCAGTCGCGGATGACTCTGGGGTTGCGGCGCTCATCTCGCTTTATTGGCCGAGAGAGCCTGCGTACAGCTTCCGGGTCATGTGGCCAGCATGACTAAGCCACTTCTGGCAAACCAGAGCAGCACACGGAAATGCCATTTACTTTCCCGCCCGAGCGGTACCTATTTATCTACTTGCACTTTGATAGTGCTTTCGAACTGCTAGGTTGGCAGGAGCAGGGACCGAGCAACGGGAGCTCACCCCGTCGCGGGGATTCGAACCGCCGACCGTCTGATCGGCAAGCCCTAGGCTCTGTGGTTTAACCCACAGCGCCACCCGCGTCCCTTTAAGCAGGGTAAATGTGTGCAAATTGTTTGGAAATGTGTGCAAATTGGAAACGGAAGTCATTAAGGTCCATATTCCGTAAGCTTTTCTCTTGCTATTCTTTTAAATTAGCAGCCATTTCAGATGAGCAGAAAATTCAGCCGTATGGCAAAGACCCACACTCTCTCACTAAAACAGTGGAAGGGGAAATTTAACAAGTGAAGGGGTGTTGTGTGTGTTTGCTGTCAGCATTTATAGCGCTTTGTGCAATGTCCAAATTACGTTGTCTGCTGTCCTTGCCTGTAAGGAGTTGTAGTCCCTGTATTGCAGATAGAGAGAATGGCTCACAGAGAACAGCTTGCCTAAGGCCACCTGGTGAGCTCACTGGCAGAGGTGAGATTCAACTGGGAGAATTTCAGATTTGTAGCTCAAACTGCTGATTGCTATGCTACACCCTATTTTTTGTCTAAGGGGCTTACATAGAATTTCCCAGTTACCTCCCATCTAGGTAGCTTGTAGCATCAGGCACCCTTAGCTTCAGCAGTAGAACTGAACCATGGGCCAAGACTTGAGCAGCTTCTTGTGGTCTTCACATATTGTAATAAAACTAGTGGGTGGTGCCTTGTGGAAGGTATGGGGCACCTGGGGCCTAGAAGACAAATACAACCCTCTAGAGTCTCTGTGTGGCTCTTGGGCCTCTTCCCAGGTTACGCCTCTCGCTCCCCAGGCTGCCTCTCTCACTGGTCCTGCTTCCCACCCCAAGTAGTTTAGCCAGGCTGGTATGTGACCTTGAACTCTGCTTGCCGCTTCTCTGCGGCAGCTAAAAAAGCCAATGCAATTCTGGGCTGCATCAATAGGAGTATAGCATCTAGATCAAGGGAAGTAATAGTGCCACTGTATTCTGCTCTGGTCAGATCTCACCTGGAGTACTGTGTCTAGTTCTGGGCACCACAGTTCAAGAAGGACACTGACAAACTGGAACGTGTCCAGAGGAGGGCAACCAAAATGGTCAAAGGCCTGGAAACGATGCCTTATGAGGAACGGCTAAGGGAGCTGGGCATGTTTACCCTGGAGAAGAGGAGGTTAAGGGGTGATATGATAGCCATGTTTAAATATATAAAAGGATGTCACATAGAGGAGGGAGAAAGGTTGTTTTCTGCTGCTCCAGAGAAGTGGACACGGAGCAATGGATCCAAACGACAAGAAAGAAGATTCCACCTAAACATTAGGAAGAACTTCCTGACAGTAAGAGCTGTTCGACAGTGGAATTTGCTGCCAAGGAGTGTGGTGGAGTCTCCTTCTTTGGAGGTCTTTAAGCAGAGGCTTGACAACCATATGTCAGGAGTGCTCTGATGGCGTTTCCTGCTTGGCAGGGGGTTGGACTTGATGGCCCTTGTGGTCTCTTCCAACTCTATGATTCTATGATTCTATGATTGTCCGGATGGAGAACGGAGAGGGGTGTGTGTAGAAACAAGCCTACTGTACAATGGTAAAATTGCCATTCGTTGCTCCACCTGCCACCAGCATGTGGCTCTTGGAAAGTTGCCCAGAAGGGAATGTGGCTGAAAAAGATTCCCCAATCCTGCATTGTGGCCCAGCAGCTACTGCCGCTGTAACAAACACAGCACAGACACAACATCTTTATTACTATATTGTTACTATATTGCACTACCAAAACAATGATGCAGCCTAACTGTTGCTGTGCCGTAAACTTTCATACCTATCCAGTTACTTCTTTTCCAGGTTCCCAATCAGGATCAAATAATGCCAGGATCAAGTGATCCTAGGCCATCAAATGATCCCAGACAGAAGCTGATGTGTTCTAAAACTTGTGCTCATATGCTTGAATTGCGAGACTAACATGGTTGAGAAGGAAATGGCGAAGCGTCTGTGGGACAGACCTGTTTTGTTTTTGTTTTGACGTTTAAGGGTTAGAATTGAGAGACGTAGCAACTCGTTAAAAAGGGGGAGAAATAAATCTGGGTCCAAGCACAGCTGTTGCAGTGCACACGTGTCAGTCACTTTTGAACTTGGTTTAATCCCACCTGCTTTTGCTCTAGCGGTAATAGTACGCTTATTCTGTGCTGTATTAAATTAAAATGCAACATCAGCTCATTTCTTCTTCTTTTTAACATAGACTAATGTTTTTCTGTGGGACATCGGCAAGCGTGGACAACGAAACCTTCTGCACTTAGCATGGGTTAGTTTCTCACATTACCAGCTGAGGGCCCCCCAGTGTTGTAAATGATTGCTGATGAACTTAAACATGCCCAGAATAAAACAGCACCTGTTTAAATATTGAAAATTAACCAGATGCTGGTTCTGAGAGTTGCTTGGTGGTGGCTGGGGAAAACCTTCAGTACCTTTCTGTCTGTAAGTTTTTAATCGATGGCCACCCAAGTTCTTAGTAATAAATCAGATACTTTGATGCATAGCTCTTTTACTCACCATTGATTTTTTTCCTTGTAAGCATTTCAGATAATGACTTTCCTAGCTAACAATGGCTTTAATACCCAAAAGTTGTGCTGCCATAAAATCTCTGACAAAGTCGGACTTCAGCACATTAACATTTATAGCTCTTCCAGCATGTAATCATCCCTGAAGTCCTTCCACTGTTTTCTGGACTGGGCCAGTGAAGATCTGCGCAGGATCCTGCAGCTGGGCCAGCAAATATCTCACCAAATATAGCAGGGGTGAGAAACTTCTGGCCCTCCAGATATTGCTGGACTACAACTCCCATCATCCTTTGACCATCAACCATGCTACCTGAGGCTGATGAGAGCTGAACAATCACAGGTTCCTCATCCCTAAATCTGAGAACTGGAATGTAAATGTAGCAGGTTTTAGCCAGAATGAATTGTTTTTGTTTTTGTTTGTTTTATTTACCTTATCATCAGAACTAAAACGATTTTTCTTGAGTGGTTTGCAAGCTACCTTGTGGAGTAGCATAAGGACTCCAATAACAGCAAAATGGGCATTGTTATGATCAGAACGCTTCTATATTTCCTCAAAATTTTCACAAAAGCTGCCTATCACCAGCTTGCTAGTCAGAGCTATAGGAAATAATAGGAAATAATAGCAGCTTACAAATGTATGCATAGTAAGCAGTTTTATTAAGTGGGAAAGTGTTTATAGGTGCTACCTGTTTTTCACAGGAAAAGCTGGCTTCTATTTATGTGGAAAAATATATCTAGGTGTTTTTGCGGGGCGTTGATTTTGTGCATGTTGAAAATCCTCGTATATTTGAAATGTTTAATGTGATTTGGCCTATTTTGTTTCCAGACATGACATCAAGCTTCTCAGTCAGGAGAATATGCTCATGTCCCCAGCACATCCAATCCTGGAAAGTGTGGAATTTTCCAAACTTTGTGTGTGAGGTTATATTTAGGACTGCACCAGTAATGAATGTGTGTTTCTTGGGAATTGGTAAACATCTTTAAGTGCTGCTATTTGAAACACAGCAATAAACAAAATAATTTATAGAGTTCTAAAAGTCCTAGGCTTTCATGTAAAAACAAAATTGGAATATGAGATGAATCATCAGGGGTTTTTCGATTTTTATCTGGCTTTTTTCTTACCACACATGGGATGTCTATTTTTGTGAATAAGCAAGATGGAGCTGAGTGATATTAAATTCCCACACAGCAGGTGTTCTATGTCCCTAGCCTCTCTCTCCTTGCCCCCACCCCCTCTTTCAGAAATGGAATTGCAGCCAACCTTGAAATTTAGCAGTCTTGAGTTTTGTGATTTGTCATTGGAGCCAGTAGTGTGGTTTATCTTGCAGCTGGTTTATTGTAAGAAAGTTCCTTTACCGGATCTCGCTCTTTCCATCTCTTAGCTACCCAACTTAACACTTGGACTTCTTTTTTTAATAGCATTCCTTGAAATTGTTTATCTCTAACTTCCTAGGACTTTCTCAATAATGGCATCTGGAACTAGGGTTTTCATATATGTGTGTGTATGGATTTTAATTTAATTTAATACATTTGTTAGTAAAGGTAAATGTATCCCTGACCATTAGGTCCAGTCGCAGACGCCTCTGGGGTTGCGGCACTCATCTCACTCTATAGGCCGAGGGAGCCGCCGTTTGTCCACAGACAGCTTCCAGGTCAAGTGGCCGCTTCTGGCAAAAC
Organism: Podarcis gaigeae; assembly: GCF_964106915.1. Taxonomy (NCBI): domain Eukaryota; kingdom Metazoa; phylum Chordata; class Lepidosauria; order Squamata; family Lacertidae; genus Podarcis; species Podarcis gaigeae. The sequence continues at coordinate 47,400,154 of NC_139687.1, read as the reverse complement.
CAGAGCACCCGGAAATGCTGTTTACCTTCCGCCAGAGCAGTACCTATTTATCTACTTGCACTTGACGTGCTTTTGAACTGCTAGGTGGGCAGGAGCAGGGACCGAACAACGGGAGCTCACCCCGTCACAGGGATTTGAAACACCGACCTTCCGATCAGCAAGCCCTAGGCTCTGTGATTTAGACCACAGCGCCACCCGCGTCCCTCTAATACATTTGTTACCTCTCAAGGAATTATGGGGTATACACATGCTTCCCTGTACCCTTCCATGTTACCTCACAACTCTCCTGTGAGATAGTCAAGAACTGTATCTCCAGGTGAAGGGAGCAGGTTTAGTCCCCATTTGCTTTCTTCCATACCAATGACCAATTTCATAGAAAGCTACCTTATACCAGATCAAACTACTTGCTCTTCCCCTGGTTGTCATTCATATCTGAAGTAAAGAGAAGCACTGTATTCGGGTACAGTTCTGCTTTGGCTGCAAAACTGTACCCGTGGCAGTGAGTTTCTTGACTGCCTCTGGCAAGGATCCTTCAAAAGATACAGTGGAAGTGATGTGCACTGCAACCCCCAGGGGCTCTTTGCAGTGTACAAACCCCTCCCACCACAAACCTAGGAAAGTGCTGCAGCTCAATTTTAGATAATAGGATTTGTGTGTGGAATGTCCCGACTTCCCATAAATAGGCAACAGGGGATGTGAAATACCTCTTCCAGAAAGCCTGGAGAGCTACTTGTTTTCAGGATAGACAACACTGGGATAAATGTATAAAGAGTCTAGAATCATAGAATTGTAGAGTTGGAAGAGACCCCGAGGGTCATCTAGTCCAGCCCCCTGGAAAGCAGGAATCTCAACTAAAGCATCCAGGACAGATGGCCATCCAACCTCTGCTTAAAAACCTCCAAGGATGCAGAGTCCACCAACTTCTGGGGGAGTCAACAGCTCTCATTGTCAGAAAGTTCTTCCGGAAGTTTAGTCAGAATCTCATTTCTTGTAACTTGAATCCATTGGTTCAGGGCCTACCCTCCGGAGCAGGAGAAAACAAGCTTGCTCCATCTTTCACGTGACAGCCCTTTAGATATTTGAAGATGGCCACCATATCTCTCCTCAGTTCCTTCTTTTCCAGGCTAAAAATACCCAACTCCCTCAACCGTTCCTCATAAGGTTTAGTTTCCAGACCCTTGAGCATCTTGGTTGCCCTCCTCTGCACATATTCCAGCTTGCCAATGACTTGGTACAGTATATGGCAACTTCCTATGTTTTCAACTTTTGACCTATCATAAAAATGGACATTTTGCCAGCATTAGAGCCAGTGGACGCTGGTCTCTTGGGGTGTATAGGGCACTCCCCCACAAACCACAGTCTCCCCTCCATTAGCCCCATCAGTTCAGCAGATGGTACTGCCTGTCATCTTGTGCCTCTTAGGTTTCAGTGTCTCCCCTTGTGGAGCCCAGGAGGGAGGAGAACAAGGACAAAACTAGGATGAGTTGCCTCTGACGCGCATTGACTCTGTCTCTGTCCATTGGCTCTGACTTCATTTACCCTGCCTTCCACCCTACCAGTTCCTGTGGGCACAATCCACCACTGCTTTGAGTAAGGATGCTCTTTTCTGAGTGTCTCCCCTCAATCTGAAGTTTAGAGGGTGGCCTCAAGAGAGGGCCTTTTTAGTGGCATCCCCTTCCAAGTTGCCCTTAGGAAACTGCCTGACGTCCACTTTGTTGACTTCTCAGTGCTGTTCTAAGACATTTTTGTTCATCCTCATTATTTTAGCCCCTCTGGTATGGTTATTTGTTCAGTTCCGTCAGTTGCTGGATGTTTTTAGCTCCTTCCAATATCATTGTGCTGGTGTTTTTGTATTTGGGTTTTATGCTAACTTGGATTAATTGTGCATTGTAGCATAGTTAAATTACACTTTATTTCTTAAATGCCTAAATTGTTAATTTGATGAGGCATTTAACACGTATAAGTAGCAAACAGATACATGATCCTAAAGGGAAAACCTCCAGTGCATCTTCATTGAAAACGAAATCCATTTTGCTTCACTCATTGTGGTCAGGTGTCTAAAATCAGTCCCCAAAACAGCACCACCCTCATAATTGTTTGCAAAGCGAGGCAAATTTAGAACAGTCAAGTGAATTAGATTGTGACAGTCTCAGAAAGAGAAAACAAAACTTTCAGTTTGCTGTTGCTCCATTTTTACCATGCAGATGATATCTGCAACCATGACCATTGTGCACAAAAGCTGGAGAAGAAAGTTATTAGTCTGAACACCTCCTGCGTCATCACAGTGTTGTACAAACATTTTGTGCTCTGTACACAGCTAATGCTGGCCAGGCTGTAGTTTTCTGAGCAGCTGGACTAGTAGAGAAGTCACGCCAAGGCCAATACCAGACATTTGAATAAACAGCACATATCATTAGTTTTTGTTTAGATTACAGCATTTGTCTTCACCATTTCAAGACCACCTGACAAGGAGCACAGGCAGTTAAACTACTACATGTCTGTTGGTACTCTAAGCTTTTGTTTTTAAGTGGAAGATCACTGATTTAATGGGCAGTCCTGAAGCTCTTTGCTCTTCTCCATTTATTCCCATTTGGGGCCAACAATAGCATTGAGAGGAATCGTCTAAACCAGCATCTGTGTGATCTATTTAAGGCTTCCATCTTGCCTGGGCGTAAGTCCCATTCAGCTCAAGAGACTTATCTCTAGAGGAAATTTGTTTGGGATTGTGTTTAGACCTTGGACATTGAAAGACCACTAGGTCCTACAGTGTGAAAATAGTTCATTTGCTATGTTTTTCAATCTCTTGCTTCTTCCGAAAAGATTAGGGTGGCATGCACAATTCCCTTCCTTCCTTCCTTCCTTCCTTCCTTCCTTCCTTCCTTCCTTCCTTCCTTCCAGCACTCATTGATCTTTACAGCAATGCTGTAAAGTAGGTTAGGTTGAGAGAGAGGGTGACAGGCTCAAGGTCACCCAGTAAACTTCATGGTTAAGTGGAGATTTCAACCTGGGGCTTCCCAGTCCTAGTTAGACGCTTGAACCACTATGCTACACTCACTCACGTAGCTCACCAATTGATTTAGAACCGAACCCAGTGGGAGGTTTCTCTGTAAGGAGTATTCTTGCAAATGAATCATAGCAAGAAATTTGAAGGTAACGGGGATGATCAAACAATGGGACATGGTGTTAGTGCTTGCAATTCAGTGAGAATCAGCAAAACCTGAATATAAGTGCTGTGATTTTTTAGAGCTTTATGTTTAGCTCTTTGTTAAATAATTATAAAGAATGTTACTAAAATGAAAATTTTTAAAAAGGGTCCCACCAGGTGCCCCATAAGCCAGGAAAACTGAAGCCCACACTGCAAGGTGAGCATCCATCTGTCTCAGGAGAGAATGGAGGAGTGCGCCCCGTTGTGCTCCTGAAGATGTGGTATGGCGTTGCTTCTCTCTGAGCTTTTCCCAGCAGTAAGTCTTCCTACAAGACAAGACTGTAAAACAGGGATGGTAAGATGGAGCAAAAATTACCGACAAACCCTGCCCTTCTATGTGGTTAGTATGCAGAGAAAGATATTATGTAGGCCATCATTGCTTCCCTTGCTTGTGTGTTACATCTTGCATCCATTAGTTAGGACACTGGTGGGAGCAAGTTGTGCTACTTGTCAGCCGTTGGGTGGAGTGATGCCAGAAGTCTTTTCTTTTATTGTCGCCAAAAGGGATAGGTGGTTTTTCTAAGCAAAAAAAACAGAAAATTCAGGAAAGGGTCCTGCAAATATCCGTGGCAAGACTTGGCCTCCACAGGCTCTCTGTGGCTGTAGCATGGAGACCAATAAGCAGTCGAGAGCAGTTAACCCAGCTGCAGTTCTGAGCCTCTCTGCTCTCCAGGACCAGAAGGACCAGGAATTGGAAACATGTGTTCTACTACTGAGTTACGGCTTCCTTTGAGTCCTAAAGGATGTGAGTCTGATACCTTCTTTCCAGAAGTGTGCTAAGGAATTGCAAAGTGGAATGTGTTAATGCCCTATAAAAGGTTGGGTTCTTTAGCTTTAAACACCCTTGGTGCCTGGTTCGTTTTATGTTTGATGCACACATGTTTTAACTTGCCTCTTGTAGGACCACTGCGTGACTCAAATGTATACACCAAGACCCCTTTATATCAGTGGTTCAGACAGCTTTGTGGACCCAGCAGGGACCCTGGATAGAGTTGTCTCTTCTGCTGAAGTGACCTGAAAAGTCCTTTCACATGCTAGACCTTCTGAACTGGCACTGCATTTCTTACCAGCCCATTACTGAGTTAGACACAGGCATATCTCTACAGAATCCTTTTTCCTGGCTCTCTAAGGCTTCATTCTAGCTGAATCTAAGTTTTAGCAGTTTGCAGCTGCAGTCGTCGTGAAGAAACTGAGTCAAGCACTTTTGCTGGTTGATCTTAGCTTAGATTCTGCATTACAAGTGTAACTATTATATGTTCATCAGATAGCAAAGCACAAAAATATAATTTTCGTTTTTCAGTTTAGAAGTTATAGCTGAAGCCTTAGAGGACATTGTTTTGATTTGGAAACAGCAGAGAAAGAGTTAATTTCACAAAATGCAATTTTTGACATGACATTAAATAGTATTCCTGGAGGCCCTTGGCTTAATGCTATGAAAATTCAGTGTGTGTGTGTATCTCTGCTTTTTATCTCCGGTTGTCTTACTGAGGCTTTATTCGTTCTGCATATTTTAATCATGCATTTGGGAACACTTTTCCGGGAATTGCAGTACTTTTTTCAGTGGTCCTGAAGAATATATACAACTGTTGCTGAAAAGATGAGCAAGTTCTTGTTTTTAAAGGGCAGGGGTTAGTGTTGGAATGATTTTCTTGGGTTTTTTATATATAAAAAAGTATGTGCATTAGGTTAGGTGCAGTCCAGAGAATGATAAGTACACTCGTCCCATTGAAATACATGCTAGACCTTTAAAAGTCTGTTTCTAAGCATTGTTACTGCTGAATGTCCACCGCCCATTATACCTGTTAGTAGTAGTATAACTTGTTCATCTAATCAAGTTCTCAAGTGTATCAGGAAAATAAATGCAATTGCCAACATGGCAAAAGAGCATATTCTCACTTCAAATGGGAGTGGGCTGTTAGATTGCAAGTTGCACCAACACTCTGATCCCTGTTTAGAAATCTCAAGAACTACAGACTTAATTACAAACACAAACTCATCTGTTAACCTAAATCTTGTAGCCTTTCTCTAGGTGATAGTCACACTGTGTATTTTTCTTCCTTCTAACATGTATGACTACATCCAAACATTTGCTGATTGAATTCAGTGTGTTAATCTTTTAATTTTGTTAAGTTTTGTTTGAAAAGTTAGTTTGTTTGCATGCGTCTAGTTAGCCTATTCTTTGCCAGAGATGCATATGGGGTCTACTATTGCCAGTATGCTCTGTACCTCTTATTGCCAATAAGGCAATATGGCAGGTGGAATGCATGGTGAATCTATTTGAAAAAAAGAATAGAAGGCAAAAGCTCGCAGTTCTGTGTGAGTTTTATGCCTGAGGTGGTTGCAAGTGCAAGGGAACATCCCCCGTGGCACTCCAATGACTCAGGACCCAGAATCTTGAAGAATTGCACCTCTGTAGTAACATGTGGTTATATGCACATTTACATAGAATACGTGCTTGGGGCTATGTATAGGCTTGGTAACAATTTTATACACACACAAAATAGGTTTGGGGTCAATCTAAAGCTTCAAACAACTTTGAAATTATTGAAATCTCAGATCTGGGGAAAAACCAGACCGAATTGTTTTGCCACATAAATTGGTAATCTAGAGATTATTACCAAGCCTACACATGTTCTGATCACACATTACAGGCAGAGGACCTTCTCTGTAGTGGTGCCCACCCTGTAGAACACCCTCCCATCAGATGTCAAGGAAATAAATACCGTATTTTTTTGCCCTATAGGACGCACTTTTTCCCCTCCAAAAATGAAGGGGAAATGTGTGTGCGTCCTATGGGGTGAATGCAGGCTTTTGCTGAAGCCTGGAGAGTGAGAGGGGTTGGTGCGGATAGCAGCCTGTTCTGGGGGCTGGGGGAAATTTTTTTTTCTTTATTCCCCCCCCCCCCAAAAAAAAACTAGGTGCGCCCTATGGGCCGGTGTGCCCTATAGGGTGAAAAATACGGTAACTACCTGACTTTTGGAAGACATCTGAAGGCAGCCCTATTTAGGGAAGTTTTTAATGTTTGATGTTTTATTGTGTTTTTAATACCCTGTTGGAAGCAGCCCAGGGTGACTGGGGAGGCCTGGCCAGATGGGTGGAGTAAAAGTAATAAATTATTATTATTATTATTATTAGTGGTGGTGGTGGTGGTGGTAGTATTACTACTACTACATGTAAATGTGCATGTAAACAAATGTCACAATGGAGGTGTGTTTTTTCCAATATCCTAGCGACATGACGCACCAGGGAGACATTGCCTTGCATTTCATTAACAAAGGGGAAATTACAGAGTCTGATTTGACTAAAAGCCAGGTTTCCATTTATTGAAAAAGGTAGAAAAAGTAAGTACATAAAGCGTTAAGATCGGGATGTGGAAAATATGAAAACAATGAGAGGAGGCAGGACTGAAGATTTGGGGCTAGACTTCAGAGGTCCAGACTATGGGGAACCCAGAAAAATTAATAATTACAATTTGGTCTTTTTTATTTCATTTTTGTTTTTTGTTTTTAATTAGATTATGATGTGGATATGTTGATTGACTGTCTTTATTGGAAAATCAATAAGAATGGGTTTTTTTAAAAAAAGAAAAAGTAAGTACAAAATACCAAGGCAGTTAATCAGTGTAATGTTCATGCAGAGTTCCCATATATCACCTGATTAAAATTGTTTATTTCTTTGGGGAGGGTGACACAGAGGGAGACAGACAGACAGACGGGAAGCTTATAGGTACCATTACAATGGAAGGGGAGAAGCACTAGACATCTTGCAGGTTGTACACAATAAGAAAACTTGCATCCAAATTGCATGGGTTTGGACCACGGGAGGCCAGCAAGATCCAATCAGAAAACTGGAAAGAAATTGAGGAATGAGGGAAACAAAAGGATGAAAGCACGCAATATTACCTGCTCCAGAGTGCAGAGAAATAGTAGGTGCCGGCTGGGCTTGACAGGCATTGTGGTCCAAAACATTTGCATTGCACCAAGTTTGTGAAGGCTGATGGACACCATAGTCTGCTTCCTTGGTTGTGCTTGCAAAGAACCTACACTTTGCACAGTGAAGGTCAAGAAGTTAAGGAGCATGCTCAGGATAACAGCAACAGTAGCAAGATGAAATGCTTTTAATAGTACATCATATTCCTCTTTATATTGTATTGCTGCCTAAAATACTGTGTTTTGTAGGGTGTCTTAGGGAGGTGTTAACAGTTTTACTGGCCTTTCTGCACCTTAGGATGTTTCTAGTCTAAACCCTCAAATTACTCTACACGGCCTTTTGAAACAAAAGCGATATGATGGATGCTCTGCACTTTGGTTCATACTGCGGCAGTGGAAACTTTACTGTCAAATCTCTCCTTATTGAGATGTACGTGCATGGGTGTCAATGTGATTTAGCATCTACTGGCAAATGTTCCGCTCTCCCAGAGTTGAACTCTGAGATAAGATGCAGATCTTCCTTCATCATCGTAAAACTACTAGACCGTGTCCATTCTTTCTACCCAAAATAAATACCTGGCTTGTAGTACTTTTATTTCTTCTGTTGTGCAAACGATCAGGCACAAGGTTAATAGGAAACACTGAGGGAGTAAGTGTATGAAAGCACCAAATAGTGCTTTCAAGACCAACCACTGTGTGTGTGTGTGTGTGCGCGCGCGCACACACACACACTAAAATGCTGGAACCAAACAAACTTGTAGCTGATAATTAAAGTGAAAGCTAGATGACTGCTGTGTTGTCATCTAAATTCACATACCCTGAGCCAAAGCAGGCCAGAGCCCTGACCGTGCTGAGTACAAGTGGTTTCTGTACAAGTGGTTGGTAGGCAAACTGCAACAGTCAGGTGCAGAAACCAGAGTAGTGCTTCACATCTGAGAGAGGAAATATTCATCCACTGTAAAGATCGGTAGGATATAACCTCTAATATTTGTGCTTACGCAAGGCACATCTTGAGTAGAGCAGTGGATAGCCCCAAGCAGTTCCAGTTTTCTTCACATAGTGGGGTTCTATGTGTTGACTGGATGCAACTTTGTGATTATAGACCAGAAGAAGACCATCTTTTCCTCTTTTTTAATCACATAAACATCTGCTGGATCTGGCCATTGGCCCATTTGTCCAACACCTGGATCTCACAGTGGCCAACCAGATGCCTATGGAAAACCTGAAAGTAGGGCCACATCACTGTAGCACTCTTCTCACTTGTGAAGGCATGCTCTGGCAGTGGAACATTGATTTGGTGACTAGTAGCCATTGATAGCCTCTCCTGGATAGTGTTGTTAGCTGTTTGCCACTATCCACCTCTCTTCTGCCAGAATGGCATAGGAAAAAGTATTTGGGAAACATCACAAGCTATAGCGTGTTAGTTAAATCTCTCTCTCTCTCTCTCTCTCTCTCTCTCTCTCTCACACACACACACACACACACAAACACAAACACATATACACAACAATTATTAAGACTCCCATGTTTTGTTGTTGTTCCTCAGATGCACCTACTTCTAAGGCCATTATGAGATAGTACGTTGCTTTTTGCTACTATCTGCTGGCAGCTGCCTCAGCCTTGCTGTGTGAATCTTGCACTTTCCTTTCCTGAAATATGAAACCGCAGCCTGGTCTTGTTTTTTGTCATTTATATCAATTCCCCCCCCCCCACACACACACACCCTGACCACAGCTCCTGAAGGTTTCTGCCAAAGTTCCCTTAAATGGAGATCACAGCCTAGCAGGTGGTGTAGACAATTGCCATTGGAATTGCAGGAGTGGACAGCTGCAAACTCTCCCTCCCCATGATCTGTCCCCCCAGTTCTCCCCACACCTCCAATGGCTTTTTAAAAAGTGTAAATAGCCATTGTGCTTTTAACAGTACATCTAGTTTGGCTTGGAGCAGTTTGCTGGGTAATACAGGAAGTTGCTTTCAGAAAGGGATAGAGGTTTTCACACAGTCTTCAGATGCCAGCTATTATATGGAAATCAAGCCACAAACCACTCCATTAACTTGCTCGAAAAGAGAACATTTGAAGCTGGGTGGTAATTACCCTTTTCTAACCAGAGTCTCAGGGACGCAGGTGGCGCTGTGGGTAAATGCCTCAGCGCCTAGGGCTTGCCGATCGAAAGGTCGGCGGTTCGAATCCCCGCGGCGGGGTGCGCTCCCGTTGCTCAGTCCCAGCGCCTGCCAACCTAGCAGTTCGAAAGCACCCTCGGGTGCAAGTAGATAAATAGGGACCGCTTTCTAGCGGGAAGGTAAACGGCGTTTCCGTGTGCAGCTCTGGCTCGCCAGAGCAGCGATGTCACGCTGGCCACGTGACCCGGAAGTGTCTTCGGACAGCGCTGGCCCCTGGCCTCTTGAGTGAGATGGGCGCACAACCCCAGAGTCTGGCAAGACTGGCCCGTATGGGCAGGGGTACCTTTACCTTTACCTTAACCAGAGTCTCGCTACTGCCTTCTTAAGGGCAGCTGTCAGCACTCCCTCGAGGAGGTGGTCACAACTTCTGAGGTTCACGCATGCAGCCCAGACTTGAAAGATTTCAGCAGCTGGGAAGGACAAGGATCAAGGAGACAAGCGATAGGTCTCATCCTCCCTAGCAGATAGGCCGTATCGTCAGGTTCTAGAACTTAAAGGTATCCATAAGAATAATAGCCAGACAATAATATGTCCAGATATGAAATGGAAACAAGAACAAATACCAACGTTGGAGGAGTGGAGAATGAAGCTGATGGACTATGCAGAACTTGACAAACTGACTGGAAAGATCAGATATCTATGAGATCAAAAGTTCATCGAGGACTGGGGAAAATTAGTTGAATACTGGGAATGTATAAGTGATAATGGAATAACGTTAGTGGCATTCAGAGAAGCTCTGTAACAGCATAAGAAATATTGTAAAAAGGCAAAATAGAAGTGTGTGGGGGGGTAGGTATAAAGGCAATACCAAAACTTGGAAATGTGTAATTAAAGAAGTTAGAATTTGGATGATTGGCAGAGAAGCCGAAGGAAGTCAAAAACCGAAAATTTAATAGAAATTGTAATGTGGTATGAATGTATGGAAAATTAATAAAATATAATTTTAACAACAACAACAACAACAATAATCATAATCATAATATGTCCAGATATTATGCTACTCCCAACCAACTCCAACACTATAGCAACTATGGCACCCCAGTTGTAATCATCATCATCATCATCATTATTTATTACTTATACCCTGCCCATCCGGCTGGGTTTCCCTAGCCACTGGGCGGCTTCCGACAGGAGATTAAAAATACATTAAAACATCAGTCATTAAAAAACTTCCCTCAGCAGGGCTGCCTTCAGATGTCTTCTAAAAGTCAGATAGTTGTTTATTTCCTTGACACCTGATGGGAGGGTGTTTCACAGGGCAGGCACCACCACCAAGAAGGCCCTCTGCCTGGTTCCCTGTAACATCACTTCTCACAGTGAGGGAACCGCCAGAAGGCCCTCAGAGCTGGACCGGGCCAAACAATGGGGATGGAGATCATGGATGTGATCAGCTTTATCTGCAAAATACATAGTTAATCCTTCACAGCAGGCCTTTGGATTTTGCTTCCCCCATTTATATGTACATTTAGCAGAGAACTCATTAAGGCTGCATACCCAACAAGCTGTCCTGGTGCACAGAACTGTGAATCATTACTCACTTTCACTGTTTTGGCCGTTGTTGAGTGTTGCATGTTTACAAAAGGTTTAGTAAAGCTATTTTTGTCTTTATAAACTATGTATGTTTATGTGATTTTCTAAGGTTTGCCTTGATTAAAATGTTAGCTGCTGGACTGAAAAAGGTCCTTATGGAACAGCTTGCATTTTGAGATAGTTACATACTTTGAACTGCACATTTTTTATATAGAAAAATACACACATTAAAGACTGTAAAGGGGGGAGAGACCTTCTCCATCATGCTTCATGAAAATGATCTTTCTAAATACAGTAATGTGAAATAAGGCTCAGACTGATGAGAAGTCCATTGAGCTGAATCAATCTGCTTTTACTTTCCCTAACAAAATCACCAAGTGCTTGCCTCTGTGCATGTTTTGTTTTCAAGCCACGTGAAAGAAATGTAGTCATGTCATTTGAAATAGTTGCATTTATAAATATCAAAGGCACAGTTGATCCCTTCCATGCATGCACAGTTCTTAGAGTAGGAGCAGATACCAACAGAGGACTTTCCCTGTTGAGTTCTTTCCCTGTTGACTCTTGTCTGAGCACATATACTTCCACATGTACTGTAACGCAGTGTTTCCCAACCTTGTGCCTCCAGATGTTTTTGGCCTACAACTCCCATCATCCCTAGCTAGCAAGACCAGTGGTCAGGGATGATGGGAGTTGTAGGCCAAAAACATCTGGAGGCACAAGGTTGGGAAACACTGCTGTAACGCATGCTGGGAAGCCTATGAACTTCTCCTGTTCTGGTAGCACTGTGTGGGCATAACCTGTACATACATAAGTTTCTGTAGGAGATTTGCCTGGACTTCCCATTGCTGATAATGACTGGGTACATTGCCGTGTACCCAGCACAATGTTCGCCTTCCCAAAGGAAGTAAGGTAAAAGGACTGTGTTTGTTACCTAGAATGTCTCCGTTTTAAGGGATAGGTGAGTTGTAGATAGTGTATTGATATGGGATTTTAGCTAATGACTAGTGGTTTGGAAACCGAGTTAATCATGGTAAACTTAATAAATAATAAAATTAGCATATTGCATTACTCTTCTTTTCTGGAAAGGTGTCCAGTACTAACTACATCAGGCAGACTAATCAACATGGTGGTAGTTGCTCTTATAAATAAGTTAACGGCTGGAGTAACACGATGACATGTACTCAGTACTCAGATTAATAAATGATAAACCCTTTTTCTATTGCCAAAGGGAAGTAAACTATCTTATAGTGATGGCAACCAGCAGGGCATTCGACTGGATTATATCGAGGATCGTTGCTTCAGTCCTGACTGGGTGTAGTTATGACCACCTCGGTCACATCAACATCTTCTTCTTTTGGCAACTGCTTTTATTTTCACTTCATTATACACCAAAAGCAATAGTAACGGCAACAAAGAGAAAGAGAAATATCAGAGCAAAAAAGGAAGTAAAAGAAAGGAGGGCTCTGAGGAGAGAGAAGGAAAGGAATCATATTTCCATACAATTGCCCTTCATAAGCATAGCATCCAGGAATGTTTTTCCAAAGGAATCCATGAGAAGAGGCCAGCATGATTGTGTTCCTTTACTTTCATATATTCAATAAATGGATGCCAAACTTTAGAAGAAGTTGTCCATTTTTGGCTGGCGTAAGGTTCAGGCATGTGTTGTTCACTTTTCCATTAAAGTAGTGGTCCAGATCAGGAGATGCCAGTAGTCTTGCAAGTCTCCTGTAGCTGACTTCCAGTGTTTGGCCACTGTGAGCCTGGCTGCTGCAAACAAGAATCAAAGTAGTTCTTAATTAAAACCCTCGGTTTCTGAGCCATCCACTAAGGATAAAAGGGTCATCATCAGGTCCATAGGTAAATGTGATGTGATGTGGCCTATTTCATAAAATATTTTTCTTCCAGAATGACTGAATAACAGGGCACAGCCACCACATATGGGAGCATGTACACCATACCCCCTACAGGAAGCTGGACTTGTTTAAGTAATTCTTCTCAGGGCTTGGGAGGGCACAGGTACCACCTGTGGATAACCTTATATGCATTCTCCAAATGCATGCTCAGATGGTGTGAAATAAAGGTTTGTCCCAGAGGGCTTGCCACTTTTCTGAGTCAGTAGTTTCCCATAGTTATTTTAAGGTATCTATGGAAACCAATGAAGCTGCCAATAGAATCCTATATATATTGGAGAGCAATCCTGTATCACATACTGAATTTTGTCTTAACATATTTTCAGAACTAGTCAAGTTGCATGAGCCCAGACTTCAGGGTTAGAAAGTCTGATGGAGAATTTGATGGTTCTGAATCCATGAATGTGGTATTCCTGAATATTTTTCTTTCAGTAACTCTCTTGTCACTGGAGTAGTGTTTCTGTAGAAATCACTGATTCTGTTATGTCACGGCCTTTAAATTGTTGCATCTTATCTTGGGAGTAAAATCCTGGATTATGTAAAGAAGGAGATTCATTTGGTTATTGTCTGCAACTGGTAGCAAGTACTGCCAATCTCTCAGGCAAGATGTGGGAAAAGGTTTTGTATGTATGTTTAATAATAATATTTGCCTGTAAGAATCCAGTTGTTCATCATCTTCGTCTGGTTTGGGTAGTATTGTAATGATAAGAGTACCTGGGATGGGTCCACCTCACCTTATAGCATTAAACAAAACACCTAGAAAGTAGGAGAGCTCTGTGTTGTATTTTTTTATTATATTCTCCTATATAGCCATCACTGCCAGGAGCTTTTCCAGGTTTCAGATTCTTTATTGCGCTGAGGATATTTGAATGATTGGTTTAAATATTCCATGTGGACTCTGTCCAGTTAACATACCCTCAATTTGTCCAGGCATATACTTGCTGTCTCCAAATTTGTATAAAAATTGTAATATAATTTCCCAAAAAGTTGTGTAAAACGATTCAGTATTTGTTTGGTTTGATATACCTTCCCACCCCCACCCCCATTTTTTAAAGGGCATAAATGGTGTGGTTTTTGATTTCTGTTTTAATTTATTCTTCTTCTACACAGTGTCTCGCTTCCATCTTTGGACACATGCCTCTTCAAGTTCTCTCCAGCACTGTTGTTTGCTTGCTGCATCCACAAAGTCCTGGTGTTAGTTCTAGATCGCCCCTTTACCCATGCAAAGGACTCTGAAGTTGGGACTAAAGTGAGTGCCATTAGAGGAGATATAGTTCTGCTGCCTGTAGCTTTGTGTGAAATGTCCTATTTTCTAGCAGTGCATCAAAAGCCACCATGTTAATCCTTTAATTTAATTCAGATGCTAAATGTTAGCCATGTGTGTTGATTTCATGGCCAGACTCATTTTGTTTGCTAAAACGATAAATATAATGTTTTCCTTTTGATCCAGGTTTGTAGTTTACATATCTGGAGCATTCTCCGTTTATCAGTGGTAGATTTTTTAAAGCTGCCATTGGAAAACAAGAGAATCCACTTAGCCTGAATCACAAAATCAAGCCTTTTTATAATTGGATCCCAGATGTCTTCATATAGAGCGCTGAAAAACATGCCTCTTGAAAACTCAGTCGCACATTTAATCAAAAGCTTTCGGTGCCTTTTGTATTTTCATTGGTGGTTGCATTTTTTAAAGTTGTGGATTGGACTTTGCAGCACATAGTTTTCCCCATTCATTCAGCTGTAAATGGAGACATGATGAATTGCTGGGACAGCCAAAAACAGTGGGAATATCTTTGTGAACAGAACAGAGAGCCCTGATGTATGCTGAGTGTACCAGCCCATAAATCGTCCATGGACAGATTTTTATAGGGAGACCCGATATGCAAGAAAGAGTGAGAAAAGGTGTCTCTCTTCGGCTGATAGCTTTCAAATTTAAGCCACGGCTGCTTTACTCTGTTCTCTTTCCCATTCTTGTGAATGACACCTGGAGCAGAATGTTCTTTGTCAAAGCTGGTGCAAAACAGAACACAGCAAGGGCCAGGCTATTCTTGCTGTGTAAATAGCATTGGCACAGAGTGTCCCAGTTTTATTGGCCATCTAGGTTAACCAAGTAGGACTCCAGTTCTGCCTCACCATCTGTGGGAAAGGAAGGAGACATGCAGCATTGCCAGGGCAAAAGACAGTGGAGGATAGTAATTTCATTTTTCCGAGTTCTGCTTATGTAGCCAAAATGGCACCTTCCCCACCCCACACTCAAGGGAGAGGTTTTTAGCCCAGTTGAAGGAACATGAGACCTACAGAAGTACAGGAGATTGCAATAAAGAATTATCAGGAGAACCTCCTTCTCAACCACCCAATGAGGACTGAGTGCTGTGCAATACTGACTGTTCTGGGAGGGCAGAAAACCAGTGGAGAGGGGGAGTGGAATGGAATATTTTAAGGAGGCCGGGTGCAAGCCAGCTAGCCATGAATCAGAGCATCCTGGACTGCAAAATCTTATGGCAGGTACCACTTCATTACTAAGAATATTTATGCTACTTGGGGAGGTGGTTCTCATAATTGTGATTATTTTCTTGCGGTTTGGCTGATTGTGCTGTGTTTCTACTTTTCTTATATTTTATTGATTGCAATCAACGCTTATTCTTTTCTCTATCTCTGCAAGTTGTTTTGAAGCTTTGGTGTAAGGGGATAAATGAATTGAATTAATAATAATAATAAATACTAACCACGTCAAGATAATTGCAGTATCAAATCAAAAGAGATTAAGGGATCTCCTCCAGATTCCAAAAAGATGCAGTTGTCCTTATTTAGGTGGACTAACTGGACTGTCAACTGGGAAAATGTAAATAAGGTTCTGGGTTTTGTTATCTGGACAAGAATTCCCCAATGCTGCTGCTGCTGATAATAATTATTATAATAATTATTTTATTATTTATATGCTATCCATCTGACTGGGTTGCCCCAGCCACTCTGGACAGCTTGCAGCAAAGTATAGGTACACCATAAAACATCAAACAATAAAAACTTCCTTACACAGGCCTGTCTTCAATGTTGACTTTTCCATATGTAGTTGGTACATTTTAGACAGTGCTTAATTGCTGTCAATGATGGCACTTTACTAGTAAGCCTCAGTGAAATGTACTAATGCAGTGATATGGTTGAGTTGTAAGTATTTATACTGGCTTATGTCAGCATCTGTGTGGCATTAAACCTGTTTAATCATTGTAGTTGCCCAGGACGTGTATTTGCTTAAAGAAAGAAAGAAAAAAGAAAGTGGTAGACATTTGCTTTTAATTATTGGCAAAAGACACACTAAGGCCAGTGTCCAAGCATGATTCCTCTGGCTTGGTACAAACTTGTGAGATGGACCACTTTTGTCCCTGGGATCCTGTGTCAGAAAAACTGGAAAATCAGTTGCTGATGTTGTTTAAACCCCTTGTGTTTCTGGCCACCTGATTTGTATTTATAGACAAACCCTGGCAGTATGGCATGTTTTGTATATTCATCATACACAATGCCCTTTGGGTGCTGTTTCCTGACCTTAGGATCTAGTGTCAATTCTTCTGTGCCCCTTGGAGACCAGAGGTCTATAACATTTGCTCACATACATACCCATGAATCCTGTTAGCAACGGTGGCTCTAATCTGCCCTCAAGTCTCATTGTCCCTAATGCTTATAGCGCTTGTTCCTCCATCTTGCTACTGGTCAGCTTCAACATCCCTTTGGTTTCTTCTGCTTATGCAGAGAAAATGGCCGGTGAAACTATAGGGATTTGTAATCTTTCAGAGAGCACATAAGGGGGAACACATTTTCTCTCGCCGTCCTCTTCCTTTGCTTGTTCTGACATTGCTCTTGATTTTGGTTCTAACGGGGTGTTGTTGGTTATTTTGGAGACCTGGGCACCCCATATAGATACAGGAAAACACATTTGAATATCCTCATGCATCACCTACAATTTGGCCTCATTTTAATGGGGTTGTAGTCTCACCCATCTCCCCAAACCTAGTAAAGTGTACCCACACTAGTCCTTGCTCGATCCCTGCATGTGGGTGGATGCATGTGCACAAGGACTTTCGCATGTTTTCGTTTCGTACAGAATTGCGCTTCCCCTTGCCTTCTGCACTTCTTCAGATGGTTTGCTGGATGCAGAACCCACATTTAATCTCAAACTGCAATAAGGAACTCCTTTTTTTAAAAAAAAATTAATCATGCATGCGTGTTTTTCTCCCATGTACAAAGGAGGGCAGGGTAGGATTTGTGCATTTTCAGTTGCTGAATTTTGTGACAGAAGCATGTTGCCATGCACAGCCCAAAAAGCAATGGCTACCAAAATAGCTTTGTCTACACAACTACCTAAAAACAAAGAAATTTTTTATTCCTTTTCATCTGGTCACTTCTCCCTCTCCCCTCCCTCCCCCTCCCCCTCTCCCTATCTTTTTTTTTGGATTTCTTTTTAAAGAAATAAAAATAATAGTTAGTGGTGGTAACGCCAGTGTGGCTCACTTTTGCAATGGGGCAGGGGCACAGCCCACTTGTAGACCGTGTCCCAGCCACTGTAGACCAGTCTTCTTCCATAATTATCTATCTATCTATTTATTTATTTAGAAAATGTATTGGCCGTCTTTTACACTATAAACAGCACTCACTCACAAAAATTAAAAGAGTAATACAAATTTACCTACAAAAAAATTGTGTTTGTGTTTTTGTGTGTGTGTGTGTGTGTGTGTGTGTGTGTGTGTGCAATAAGAAGACAGCAACCTAGAGCAGTGTTTCCCAACCTTGGGCCTCCAGCTGTTTTTGGACTACAACTCCCATCATCCCTAGCTAGCAAGACCAGTGGTCAGGGATGATGGGAATTGTAGTTCAAAAACAGCTGGAGGCCCAAGGTTGGGAAACACCGGCCTAGAGAGCTCATAAAACACAATTTACAATATTAATATTACCTAGGGATGTATCCATCATTAGTCCTGTGCAAAATAGACCCATTGAAATTAATGGCCACAGCTAACAATTTCAGTGCATCTACTCTGACTAAAACTTGGTTGGGCACAACCGTTAGTGTTAAAAGTATGGGTTTTGCATTTGGCTGACATGCATAAACATCATAAAAATGCACAATTCCTCCAGCTGCCAAAGGTTTCTTCTTCCATAGTATGGTGTGTGTCTGTTTCCTGTTTAATAAAAGAAAGAAAGCCTTCCTGAGCACAGAGTTAAATATGCAGTGATTTGTCTGGATTGTGGCTCCTATCTGCAAATGGTGCATCCTTAATCCTTGTACAAATATTGTTTTGGAAGGGATTATTACAATGCACCTATAATTGTTCTTTTGTGGCTGTGAGGTGGAACCTGCAGGCCAGTCGCACAGTTATATACCTACTGCTATATGGATTGAATGTCTCATATTTTGATTTCATTTCAAATAGCTAGAAACGGTTGGCTCTTCTTTTGGCTGAAGACATACTTTGAATGAACTCTTTTCTTGTGTGGCTGGTTTCAAGGTGGAAGAAGGCTGTGCAGTGAACTGAGAGGGATTTGGGAACAGATGAGATTTTAGGGCTAGAGGCAAACAAAACCCTGGCACATCACAAAAATAATGTGTTTCCTCTCCAGGGACAGTAGCAGACACGTTGCTTAGGGCCCTACGAGGACCTATTTCCATTTTATATCTTTTTAAAATGTGGCTGTGTGAAACTGGGAACTTTATTTTTCAACAAAGTGTATTTAAATTAATGAATAACAAGAGTAGTGGTGATTATGCTATTGATAATAGTGTGTGTATGCTATTGATAATAGTGTGGGACGCGGGTGGCGCTGTGGGTTAAACCACAGAACCTAGGACTTGCTGATCAGAAGGTCGGTGGTTCGAATCCCCATGACGGGGTGAGAGAACGTCAAAGTGCAAGTAGATCAATAGGTACCGCTTCAGCGGGAAGGTAAATGGCGTTTCCTTTCGCTGCTCTGGTTCACCAGAAGCAGCTTAGTCATGCTGGCCACATGACCCGGAAGCTGTACGCCGGCTCCCTCGGCCAATAAAGCGAGATGAGCGCCGCAACCCCAGAGTTGGCCACGACTGGACCTAATAGTCAGGCGTCCCTTTACCCTTTACCTTTAATGGTGTGTACACACACACACACACACACACACACACACACATTTCCCAATTCCTTTTAAACCTTAAAATCTCTTAAGCTTGGACATATAGTTTAGATTTGCCCTCTAAAAACTGGAATAAATCTGGGTGGGTGTTTGTTCAAGCTTGAGTTAAGTAAGGCACGCGTTCTATAATGTGGCAGTATGATCAAGTGTTGTCAAAAATATGCCTTTCTCTTCTTAGCCTGTAGCAACTCTCGCCATTGCTTTTGACATCCCTTCTGTTTACCCTCATTCCAAAGCTCTTCCGCATTTGGGGTCAATTCACTGGAGACTCCAGATCCTGTGGAGATCTTATAGAGACAATATTTGGCTTTTGAGAATATAAATGTTGATAATTAACCATTTGGATTCTTGCCTTTGTGCTTCAGGCGACAATCCTGAAGCTACTCCTGCCAAAGTAGGATCTGTTTCAGGAATGTAGCCTTAGGAGCTCTCTTGATCTTCCAGGCTCTCAAGGTCTTTCTACACAAAGCATGCTCTAAATTCATTGTGCAGTAAGCCATCCAGTCTGGTGATACAGCACCAACCATGCCCTGCTCAGATGTAAAGGAGGCAAGTGATAGTTATACTGCTGTTTGACCCCCCACTTTTTCATAAACTTATACCAGCACAGTGGGGAGGATGTACACCCTGCCATTAACTTTAAAAGGAAGAGGATTGTCATTTGATTTAAATAATTTTTAGTTGCTTAATCACATGCCTGCTGACTGGTTAAATTTAAATGAATGTTCTTTTGGGGATATTGAAAAAAGTGTTGTTGGTGCTGTCTGTCTGAGAATTCCTGGATGACAGGATTCATGTTTGGGGCAAGTCCTCTTTGGTGAGAGAACTCCAGCAGAGATTTAGAGTCACTAAATATGCAGCAAAATAAAGCATGGAAATATAGGCTGTTAGACCTTTAAAATAGGCCCTTTTAAGTGAGTTCCAAAATTACCCTCTTCCCCCAACATAGGAAAAACCCACATGTTCGGCAAATTGAAAATTGGTTTACCTACAGACTCTTCAAAGGTCATGTTCGTGTGCTTTTCCATGCATTAGTCAGAAAAGTTGCACAGGCAGTAAAACTTAGCTTAGTTACAAAGTGATGAAAGTTCCTAGATCAGTGGTACAGGAATTCAGTAGTAGCTGCTTGAGCTTGTGGTTGAGCACGAGCAACCAGCTTCAACCTTTTCACATGCTAAACTTCTCAGGTAGACTTGGGTTACAACAATAAGCTTGATTACCCCTTTCCTCGCAAGGTAA
The DNA here is from genome assembly GCF_964106915.1 of Podarcis gaigeae. Lineage (NCBI taxonomy): Eukaryota > Metazoa > Chordata > Lepidosauria > Squamata > Lacertidae > Podarcis > Podarcis gaigeae. Next base: position 47,380,007 of record NC_139687.1, on the reverse strand, counting down.
GCGCACACTAAGAGGATGATCTTCAGACCATCCTAAATATCTTCACAGAGACTTATAAAAAGCTTGGCCTATCGCTCAACATCCAAAAAACCAAAGTTCTACACCAACAAGCACAAAACAACCCCTCTGCAGTGCCACAAATCCAATTCAATGGTGCAGTGTTGGAAAGCATCAATCACTTCTTCTACCTGAGCAGTTATCTTTCCACAAGGGCTGACATTGATGCTGAAATCCAGCATCGCCTGAGCTCTGCGAGTGCAGCTTTTTCCCAACTGAAGCACAGAATGTTTGAGGACCAGGACATTCGCAGGGAAATCAAAATGCTTGTTTACAAAGCTATTGTACCACCAACCATACTGTATGCTTGTGAAACATGGACCACTTATCAATGCCAACTACAACTCCTTGAAAGATTCCATCAACGGTATCTCCAAAAAAGTTTACATATCACTTAGGAAGACAGACAAACTAATGACAGTGTATTGGAAGAAGCAAAGATCACCAGTGTCAAAGCAATGATTCTTCAACGTCAACTTCATTAGACTGGTCATGTTGTTTGGATGTCTGATTATCATCTTCCAAACCAACTACTCTGTTATGAACTGGTGGTCAACAAAAGAGGTTTAAAGACTCTCTCAAGTCAAATCTTTAAAAATGTAGTATAAACACCGACAACTGAGAAACATTGGCCTGTCAGTGCTCCAATTGGAAAACAGCCTTTACCAAAGGTGTCATAGGCTTTGATGACGCTTGTACTCAGGACGAAAGGGAGAAACGTGCTAAGAGGAAGGCACGCTTGGCAAACCCTCACCATGATCAACTCCCGCCCGGAAACCTATGTCCAAACTGTGGAATGACTTGTGAATCCACAATTGTCCTCCGCAGTCACTTACAGACTCCCTGTTAAGACTGTCAAAACAAAAAAAATCCTTCCAGTAGCACCTTAAAGACCAACTAAGTCAGTTCTTGGTATGAGCTTTCGTGTGCATGCACACTTCTTCAGATACACTGAAACAGAAGTTTCCAGACCCTTCTATATAGTGAGAAGGGTATATAGAACCTTCTATATAGAAGGGTCTGGAAACTTCTGTTTCAGTGTATCTGAAGAAGTGTGCATGCACACGAAAGCTCATACCAAGAACTGACTTAGTTGGTCTTTAAGGTGCTACTGGAAGGATTTTTTTTGTTTTGACTATGGCAGACCAACACGGCTACCTATCTGTTAAGACTGTGTTCATGGAAGACAATCTTACTCAGTTACGAGTGGAAGAAGAAGGAAGGGAACGTTATATCGCTAAGCCTGACACAACAGCTTACTCTATGGTATTATCCCCTTCATGCATTAATTTGACTTAATCATGTTGTTTAAACAAGAATTTACAACTTAATGAACCAATGGTGCTGCTCATTGTTAAAAAGAAATATCATATTTCATATTTCCTTCTTCTTTTTCCATTGCAATAACACCATAATTAAATAATGGTAAATAATTTCTCTCTTTATGTAAAATAATTGATTTCACTAGGTTAGCATCTACTTTGGGTTGTAATCTGGTATTTATGTACACAAACCACTGACCCAAAAGAAAAGAAAAAAGTATACAGTACTGCAGAATGTTATTCTTCTATTGCCTTCACCCCCTTGGTGGAGTTCTTGATTTCTGCTCATTGTTAGCATAATTGCCTGTGATGTTGAGTTATAAGATGGCAGCATATGGGGCTGAAAAAACAAATTGCTAATGCCTACATTTGTTGGCTTACAGAATTCCTTTTGAGAGCTTTCTGTTATCGCCTATGGTAATGGCTGTTTCATGTTAGCCTCAGTCAAAAGTTCTGATCTGGGTGGTGATAATTCTAAACCCAGATGAACAGCAAAACTATTTACAGCCTTAACTAATTGGGATCTTTAGAAGCCATCCTGTTTTTTCAGTGATTCACTCTTACTTTCTCTGCCTCATGCAAAGCTATATCTGAGTAACTTCCCACTGTTGATGGTAACCAGAGCTGAACTTCCGGTATCAAACTTCCCCTTTGATCGAAGCTTAATGTACCCCTTATAGAGATGACTTACATCCTATTTTTCTTATCCAGAAGATTCGTTTTAAATATGTTGACCTCTCCTGCATCCCTTTACCCAAAATGGAATCACTGCATCTCTTTGGTCTCTCCTACTTTCTGGGAGACATTAGCCAAATTTCATGTATTTTGCAGCAATAATAATAATAATAAACCAATAGATTTCAGGAGTGCTGATTTATAGATTGAGAATGCGTGCTTTTTTCCTATATGGAGTGTTTCTGGCAAAGCAGACAGTGCCCTTTAGTAATTTGTCTCATATAGCAAATAGTGCCAAACACAAGTATATCAAAGGATTTGGTTGATCAGATTTGATGACTAGGTGAATAAAATTGGAGTAGAAGAGAGCTATATCAAACTAAAAGTTGAGCTATAAAAAGGATACAAAAGTTCCGCTTCAACAGTAAATCTTTGAAGGCTAAAAATATGAAAATTGCTGTAATACATAAAAGAATGGCAGCATGTAGTGTGTCAGAAAGTATTTGAAATCTTAAATGCAAGTCATATTTATGGTTGTTTCTGCCATCTGGTGACCCCTTCCATTATATTCTGTAAACCTTGCTGCTGGGTGAGTCAATATCTTCACTGGTATGAAAATTGGGTTGGTCATAAAAGGGCAAAGTTAGAATATACATTACACTTAGTCAAATAAAACATTAGTGCAGCAGTCCAGATGTTGTGGAACAACAGCTCCCATCAGCCCTAGCAATCGTGGCCAGTGGCCGGTGGCGGTGTGGGTTTCAATTTAGCAACCTCTGGTGGACCAAAGATTCCCCACACTTGCATCAATGAATGGGAGATTGTGTTTGGCAACAATAAATATTTCAGGAGTCTGAAATGTCTGTAACATTTTTATCATTTTGCACCTGCAGACCATGCCAAGAATAATAAAGAGTATCCTTTAATTATATACAGAAGCTCATTTGCCTCTTATGTTAACATTGGGGTAGTCTTTGTACATGTCAAAGGATCAGTGTAGCTTGTCGAATGGGAATTCGCAGTTAGTTGCAGCTTCTGTAACCCCAGATGTATATTTTGGCCTATTTGCATGTTGTATTAAACTCATGGTGGGGAATCTATTATAGCCCAAGAGCCAAATTTGCTCACGGGCAACTCTCTACTTTATACTTATTCCATCTTTTTCTTAGTGTTTCAAGGCAACTTAACAGCTAGCACCATTGTATCGGTTGAAAAGAGATTGGAGGGGCAGTTGCCCATCCAGCTCAAACCTTAAGCCACACTGGTGAAAGATTGAGTTCTGGTGATCAACTAAAAATGTTTTATCACTAGTTCTTCTAATTTTAAAGATGCACTCCATGCAGTTCTCATAAAGCATGGCACATTTGTGAGTTTCAGTTAATTACTTACTTTGTTTAAGGCATTCCTTAGAAGTTTTATTGACTATTTCTCTGTAGTTGTCACCACTCCATTAAACTTTATGACTCTTTTTGGTGTAATAAAACTAATTAGCTATATAAAACAAGCGAGTGGATCCTGTTCCGTAAAGTCTTCTCATAAATAACCGTCCTTTTAAAGCCTCTTAAGGCGTCTCTGCTCTGTGTGTTTTTCTTCAGATAAATGTGAAGAATTGACAAATACATTTTGTCATCCTTATCTCCTAAGAATTCCTCTATCCAAAGCCTATGAAACTCTGCACTTGAATGTTTGTGGGAGCTGTTAAATGAACTGATGGTGTTGAATGTTTGTGGCTGCCTTAGAAGTTCCCCATTTTGAGACCATATTGAATGCTGCCTTACTCAACTGAAGTTCATAACCAGTGTGGCCCATATGCTAACAAAGCCTGTTGCAGTGTTTGGGGGACTTTGGAAGTCCACAGTTGTGCAGGAGGTGTAATCCCAAGGCAGCTTTGGTCCAGTTTTTGAAAGGGCTCTTCTAGCATGGAAAGATGCAACATCATGGACATATCCCATTTGGACCACTATCTAACACGCATCTCCTTTATCTTCAGCTTGTGCAGAAGGTGCTGAGTTAATTTGGGGGGCTAGTAGTAAACAAGTGTCAGATATGTTTCACCAATTGTCTGATTTGGCTGCCTTGTTCAAAGACTAAAACTGGGTTAGGCATTATACTGTTAAGATTATTCTTAAGCAGTGGTTCTGATTTACTGTAACTGTTGAGGTTGTCTCCTTGGATGGAATATCTTACTGCTGTTCTGTTCTGTTTTTGTTTTTTCTTAACCTGTTTTGCATATGGTTAGGAATGGGTTTTTCTTTTCTAATATGGTTCAAATTAGCTTAATTTCAATCAGATGCATCATTTTTGGGTATGTCGTTTACTCAGAGTATCTATTGCCAGACAAGTATGGAAAGCTCCTCTGGCGTTGACTGTAGTTCCAGGGTATTTATTCCTTCTGTCCTGAGTGCAGAGCAGCATCCTGCAAGTGGGTTTAAAAAATGGGTTGTTGTTTTTTTTAAAAAAACAACAAATGAATATTGGAAGACCATTTCATAAAAAAATCTCACTACTTTGGGGCAGTTAGGGAACATCTCCCATTGATTCTTTTGTGGTATTTGAAAAGGAACGTGTAGACTGAAACGTCAGATCTCTGAAAACCAAATGCTAAAATACAGCAGCTTTCCAAACTGAAGAGTGCTTGGAGCGAATTGTAATACATTGTATAGTGGTTAGTGTCGGACTAGGACCTGAGAAACCATGACTCAACCTTGAAGCTCATTTCTCAGCCTGACCTACCTCAAAGGGTTCTTGTGGAGATAAGATGAGATGGGGAGAACCACGTACAGTGGCACCTCAGGTTACATATGCTTCAGGTTACAGACTCCACTAAGCCAGAAATAGTGCTTCAGGTTAAGAACTTTGCTTCAGGATAAGAACAGAAATTACGCTCTGGCGGTGCGGCGGCAGCAGGAGGCCCCATTAGCCAAAGTGTGTTTCAGGTTAAGAACAGTTTCAGGTTAAGTACGGACCTCCGGAACGAATTAAGTACTTAACCCGAGGTACCACTGTATATTATCTTGAGCTCCTTGGAGAAAAAGTAGAATAGGAATGTGAGAAATAAATAGTGCGGCCTGCGTTGTTTGTGACTTGCATCACACCATTTACTATTCACCCATTTGCATTCTAGCACTTTTCACCTTGCTGTGATACACTCCAACCAGCTCCCAGGAATCTTCTGTGACCTTGTCCCTAGCACCATCTCCTGTCTATTTCCCAATTACAGAGGTGTTTCAGTTGGCTTACAGTTTTCCATCTCATTATGTTTAGTTGTATGTGGGCTTGATTAAATTTATGTTGGGGTGGGTGGGAGGAGAGTCACACTTTGGCAGTGAGAAAATAAAGCTCCATAAATCCAGGGCATACTGGACATATGTATTTTTATTGTGTCTCTTTTATACATTACAGTATGCAGAGTATGCTACATGGGTAATGGGTCTTTGTAAAATCAAAAGAAACACAAATTTGAAGAGCTTAAAACTGAACTCAGTAAGAGAGTCAGCTGTTTCCAGAAATTATTTACATTCTCTGATCATGAATATGTCCCCATTACCTTCCAAGAGAGCATTTCAATCCCTTTTAAAATTGCTTTGAATCACTCTTTGGCAATAAGAAGCATTTCACAAAATCTGTTTTGCAGATGTGGAATCTACCGCTTTTAAAAAGCCAGTTACACGTAAAATGGGTTTGCATTGTGGATTACGTGTCAGCCCTTCCAGCTGAAGAGTAATTTTGTAGATCTTCAGACTTTTCAATGTGAGTTTTTGTTTTCAGTCCGTGACACAGGCGCAAAATTGAATTTAAATTCCCCTGTGTTTCGATGACTGCCTTCAATCGAATGTGTGATTAATTTTGGCATATTTTTCTGATGTTTACTTTTCAGCAATGCGGGCATCACCCCCATGCCTCATTTTCTTTTGAGCAGTGCATGAGCTTTATTAATTCCTTTACTAATCCTCTTTACAAAACAACAGACTCCAGCGGTTTGGCCTTCGTCCGTTCAGTAACAAATTTATTCTGCTTTATTTATTTCTAGTTTTACTGCATTCTGCTTGTTCATTTATTTGATATGTTTATATACCACTTGTCCATCATGGAACTGAAGGTGATGTGCATGGGGTTCGCAGGAGAAGACCCAGGCTGCTTTAGCCTCAGGAAGGTAGTTGCATTCTGTCAAAGTTTAAGGAGAGAAGCATCAGCTGTACACTAAGAGAAATGAGCGTGGGCAGGGCAGTGTGTTAAATGTATGAGAAAGCAAAGGTGGGTGTGGGGGTGCTGCACCCTCAGACCCTATTTTTTACCTTCCTCAGTCCCATCCTTATAACTGTTGGTCACCATGGGGATATTGTCTGGAAGTGTAGATCATGAGCATTGGCCCCATGCTCACAGCATCTGCAAGGCAGCTGATTACAGAAGGGATCTGCAAATTAACCAGCAGAACTTGCTGGTCAGGACCTCCTTGGGCTGAGGAATCAGATGGCCTTGGGAAGCCAGTGATGCTCTTCTTCTGGCTGATAATTGTATGGCTGAAGTAAGCCTTTGAGGGCTTTCTTCTCTTCCCTTAAGCTGGTTCTTCTTTCATTTATCTTATGCCTGCTGTGCTGGCTTGGTTTGTATCTTCTTCATGCTTTTTGAAGTGCCCCCCATACCCATAACTTCCTCTGGACCCTGAGTGAGAGGCAAGAAAGGGAAAATCTCCCAGGTTAAGAGACTGGGAGATGAAAGGAAAGTTCCCAGGTGAGAGCTGGAAGGGCCTGCCTCCTGTGTGGGACAAGGGTTACCTTTGAGAGAGGACTCTGCATTTTCTTTTCCCTTTCCCTTTCTCTATTTTGTTTTTATTTAGATTAGCTACTTTTATTTTATTGTGTTGTGAAAGATCTTTGATAAAATCTTAGGAGAAGAAAGAAAGAAAGAAAGAAAGAAAGAAAGAAAGAAACTTCCTCCATAGACCAATAGGTATGGATGTAACTCCCAGTGATACTCCTGTAGCTTCCAGGAGTAATAGGCATTGCCTGTTGGTATGTCAAAACAATAGCTTTTGTCATTGACTGGAAGATCCATCATTAATGGCTACATTTTTCAGGATGCCCATATATGCAATGCATAGTAGTTGCGCGTCATGTACAGATTATGAAGGGCTGAAATGCATATACTGTATGGGTTGCCAGAGGCTTTTCTGTTTGGCCAGCCCAAATAATTCTTGGCATCTAACTATATACAGTTTGTGTGCCTCATAACTTGTATGAATTTGCTAGTGTATGGTCCAGCTGTTGCGTATGCCCAATTTTGTTTTGCGAAACCTACTAGAAATCCGACTCTTTGTCTTTGCTCAGACAGCCTTATCTTCTTGGTAGATGGCTGCCTTGATACAGTAGTAGCATTTGACTTGGCAAAATACCTGATAAACTGTATTCTTGGATCCCAAGTCTTGGTTGTGTAGTCTAAACAAATGAACTTTGTCCAACGTGCTCTTTGATTCATTTCTTTATAATTAATTATCTCCTCTCCCTGCCAAATATTGAAATGTTTTTATTCGTTGGATGCCAGAAGACATTTGAGTTAAAGTCTGGAAGAAATTCAGCATTCTGAAAGGATGGAAGTCTGTTGTGTATAGGAATATTTAGCCAGTCCACCTGTATTTATGTCCTTCTCCATTCCCATTCCTGCACTTTCAGCTGTTTTATGTATATCTAAGAAACAGTAAAATCTGGCGGTGGGGGTATGTCTATATATCTCTTCATAAAGCTTATATCTTGCCATTTGCCTAAGGTCCCAGAGTGGATTACAGCACTGAAAATATAAAACAGTGCACATAAAATAATAGAATATCAGCAATACAGTTATATCTGAGTGGTGTGTACACCTTTACTAACCTAGAGTTCTCAGGATATTTGGGGCCATAACTCCTATAATTCCCAACCATTATGTTAAAGTTCTTTATGAACTCATTGTCAAATATATGAACCCAGTATTGCTCCACAACTCTCCTGTTCAGTTCTCTCCATTCCCCACTGAAAGCAGCCTTTGTCCACATCCCTCCATCCATCCCCCACCCCAGTAACATTTTGCTGGATTCCTGGGCATGTTGAAAAGATAAGCAGCTAGCAGGCCCACCCATGCTGCCAAAATGGCAACTTGCCTGGCCATTAGGCCAGCGCAGATACTTTTCAGTGATTTTTTTAAAATCTAAATTGGCATTGGATGACTAGTTTGCGAGAAGGACAAATGAGCAGTAAGTGGTTTGAACTGAAGCCTGTGCTGCAGATGTGATGAAAAGCACCTCCTAAGGGTCACAGGCAAGACGCTACCCATGGGTAGCTATGCTTCACAATCCTCTAAGCTTTGCGCAGCTCCATCCTACTTATTTGTTTATTCATCTAATATTTCTGAGCCCTACCTTTTATGAAAATCTTCATTGCAAGACAGCTCACAAAAACAAATTAATAAATAATATCTGATGACGTACATTCCTTGGGTGTAACAATATTTATGCATGAAGATGTTGATCTGCATGAGAGTCAGTGTAGTGTAGTGGTTAAGGGCGGTGGACTCGTAATCTGGGGAACCGGGTTCACGTCTCTGCTCCTCTACATGCAGCTGCTGGGTGACCTTGGGCTAGTCACACTTCTCTGAAGTCTCTCAGCCCCACTCACCTCGCAGAGTGTTTGTTGTGGGGGGAGGAAGGGAAAGGAGAATGTTAGCCGCTTTGAGACTCCTTCAGGTAGTGATAAAGCAGGATATCAAATCCAAACTACTACTGCTACTCTTCTTCTTCTTCTTCTTCTTCTTCTTCTTCTTCTTCTTCTTCTATCGTTACGTACCCCCTTCATGTAAAACTAATGCATTACTAGGTCCTTGGGCAGTCTCTGTTTTCTGGTATGCAGCTCTGAGTATATCACTAAGTATATTTTCCCTGTTGGGGAAGGGGATAGCTTTTGGATATACCTTTCAGTGTATACTAGATTCCCTTTTCTTTCAGCAGCCTATCCAGATATAAAAGGTTGATGGATGGGTTTTGAGTTTGCAGCTGCTCTATAATAAGCACACCTGATTCATGGTGAGGTGGTTTGAACTGAAGCCTTGGCATTCTGTTGCAAATTCTTAAAGCAGTCACAGGGTGCTTCCAGATGTGCTGCTTACGCAGAGAAAATGCTGTTGTAACAACACACTTCCTGATGCAATTATGCCATCATTTTTCTAATCGCAAAACGCCTGGGAAGTTGCACTGGAAAGCGTGAGATAATAACCACTAGCTGGCATTGTTGAATGACCCTCATGTGAACATTTCAGCTGAGTTGTATAACCTCCACACAAGTTTTGTGTGAGCGGACCAACATGAATGCTCAACGAACAGCTGGTCTGGACACTCCCACAATCCATACTACTCATATAGCCTACCTCGGCAGCCAGTGAAGGACAGGTTGTTACAGGGCTTTTGGGTACATCTAAGGCCATCTTAAGGGACGCGGGTGGCGCTGTGGGTTAAACCACAGAGCCTAGGGCTTGCTGATCAGAAGGTTGGCGGTTCGAATCCCTGCGACGGGGTAAGCTCCCGTTGCTCGGTCCCTGCTCCTTCCAACCTAGCAGTTCAAAAGCACGTCAAAGTGCAAGTAGATAAATAGGTACTGCTCCGGTGGGAAGATAAACAGCGTTTCCGTGCGCTGCTCTGGTTTGCCAGAAGCGGCTTAGTCATGCTGGCCACATGACCCGGAAGCTGTACGCCGGCTCCCTCGGCCAATAAAGCGAGATGAGTGCCCCAACCCCAGAGTTGACCACGACTGGACCTGATGGTCAGGGGTCCCTTTACCTTTAAGGCCATCTTGCCCATCTGCGGAACTTCAGGTCCTCTGTTGGAGCAATCCATGGTGGGTGTGGTGACCCTTGAGAACTGTTGTACTACTCCCACCTTGTAGCAGCAAATATTCCCTGGGCAATCGCCAGGGCTACCTTGCTTACAATGCCTTATTCTCTGTGGGTCATTCTTCAGATTGAAGTGCCAACAGTGACCCAGAGAGCTCTTAGGAGTGCTGCCATCACTTGGATGCAGCTGTCTTAGGCAGCTGCTGCCATCTGGAACTAGTAGCTAGCTAGATACCAAAAGCACTAATCCGCTGCCCCTCCTGATCTGCTGCTTGCGACAAGGGAATTACCTGGGCTAATAGTTCGGGCAGCCTTAACCAGCTTGCCTTTATTTTTGTACTTGGTGGAATATGCCCTACCTTCTGTAGCACAGCAAAGCAGACCATCTAACCAGATCTGCTAGATCAGCACTGTTCAATTACAACAATGTTCTGTGTCTGCAGCAGGCCATTACAGCCTAATGAGGAATAATTGGTCAACTTTGCACTTAATCTCACAGGCATAGATTGATCACTGCAACATCAAACTAAGTAATTATTCAAGTTAGTGTAAACAGAGAAGAGGTGGGGGAGGGAGGCATTGTAGCCATTTTCACACACACTGAACACATGGAGAGGTGAGCAGGATTGCACCCACTGCCCCTGCTCTCAACTGCCACATGTTCAACTGGTGCTGTGAATAGATACGTTCTCTGCACTATTGTAAATGAATTTCTTAGTAACTTCCTTTCTTTGCAATTTTATTCTCCTCTTCTCTTAACATTACAGGCTGGGAGATGCATTGTTTTATTATGCACTCCTAGGTTTTCAGTATTAAGCATGCATTTAAAAGAATTACCGGTACATAAAACGACATTGCGGCTGTGGTTTGTTTGCATCATAAGGAAATTGGATTTTTCAAAACAACTAGGATTTATTTCACCTTTTAAACTGTTTGGCAAACCATTATTTTCTGTTGATCTCTTCCTTAGGACTGTGAGGACATGGGATGTTACCAATGACAAAAAGCACAAAGGTGTGTTTAAACCACGGTCAGCCCAAGGTAAACGGGTGATTCCCACAAGCTGCACCTACAGCAGAGATGGCAAACTCATTGCAGCTGGTTGCCAAGATGGGTCCATACAGATCTGGGATAGGAATATGAATGTAAGTGGCCATCTTTTTTCATACACCAACTGTGAAAATGGGAAGTGCTGAATGTGTAACCTGGTGAAATCCCTTAAGGCTTTTTTTCTGACTTAAAGTTATGCAGTCCCTTCCAACTATACCACCTTCATATATGCTGGCAAATAAATGTTATTGATTCAGGTGGCTATTCTTTTCAAGCAATATTAAATAAAATGATTTTTTTTTTTGGCGTTTTCCATCTTAACAATGGCCATTTCAAACATCCATTGCTGGCAAACGTTGGGGCTGTACACTCCCTCTCCCCTTCCCCATGCCCTGAAGATCTTCATGTGTTTCCAAACCAAGTTCTCCATTATGTCCGGAATGCGAAAATATTTTTTAAAACTTTGCTAACTAATCAGGATTTTAAGCCTCAAATGTGAAATTGCAGAACTAGAATGCATCTGCAGACTTGACTCTATGAAATTCAGACTTAACAGACTTAACTTTTTGTTGCTGTTTCTTCGTCCCCACTGCTATCATCACTAAAATTTGCTGGCTAAAACTAGTGGTTCCACCCCTAACCGCCAACTGAAGCAGGCTGGAACCCCTGTATTTCCTTGTGAAGTTGTGTACAATGATGCTGAAAAGACTCTGGTTGAAAATGCACTATGGATTAAATTACACAAGCAAAGATAGAGAGGGTGATTTTTTTCATTAAGGGGCATCTGCAGTAGCCTGACCATCAGATGATACTCTGGCCAAATGGCGCTGAAATTTCACATCTTTTCTGCTTATTCATAAACACCTGAAAAGGTGAACATGCACACCCCTGTACGGTGTCATTCCTAAGGCACACAGTTCATGCAGAGAAAGACATGAATAAGCAGACTATTAGGAATGCCGCTGTTAACTCTACACCAGGAAACTTAATATTTGAATACTGTCTGCATTTACATCAACAGCCACACAGGTGATGAAAGCCAGCCTCTGAAAAAAATTATTATTCTGTTGGAACAAGTTTACACTTGGAATAGCTTCCTTAAAGCTTCATGCCATTAAGAGGTTTTACTAGGTTTATAGTAGAAATAATAACAGAAATAAAAAGCTGGCAATCAAAAGTAGTCAGAATTTAGCTGGACTAACGTTATTGTAGGCTTGCGGCTGAATATTTATGATAATGTAACCCCTTTCACTTCCTGTACACATCCCTTTTTGAAACAGTATGAAAGATTGAATAGGTTGATATTGCCGTACTAAATTATGTGACGACAACATTGTTCTCCCAGATCACTTACTTTAACAGCCAGTGTTGTGGAGAAGCTTTGCCATACCTTCAAGGAGTTACTGTGTACACTTTTTATTATTTAAAGAGGAAGTATTCTTGCTTAAATATCAGGATCAAAAGGTTTGTTATAATAAATGAAACACAGTTAACCTGCAGACAGTGCAAGTAGTTGGGAAGTAGAGCACTGCTACAAGTCAAAGGGAAGGGTAATAGCCATGCTAAAGAGTCAGGGGTTGCCTCCTTGCTCATTTGAAATTTATGTACTGAGTTTTTAAAAAATTACTTTGAGCTTCTTTTTACAATCAAGCAAAATGAATTATTATTATTATTATTAAATTGAATTTATATACCGCCCTATACCCGGAAGTCTCAGGGCGGTTCACATAAAAAGATCACAGTATACAAAATAAAAATAAATGCAATAATGCAATAATACACCCCCCCAAGAGCCACATTTTAAAAGGATATTGGATGTTGATCAGGTCAACCAAAGGCCTGGTTAAAAAGGAACGTTTTTTGCCTGGCGCCCGAAGCTGTATAATGAAGGTGCCAGGCGAGCTTCCCTAAATGTCTAAAGTGGCAAACAATAATAAAACACAATAAAATAAAATAACGAAGCAAACTAATTTTTTTAAGTCATGCTCTTCAGTAACGCGTAGCCTACAAGTTGTAAAAAGCAAGGGAATGGTCTCACTCAATGATCAAGCACTGAGGAGAAGGCAACCTTGCTGACTTGTAGCCCATTACTAGGGCTTGAGTCATGCACCAGAAATATTTATTCTGTCGTAAAGCTTCACTGTTACAGAAAAGAGAGCATGGCTGGGAGGAGGGGGCTTACTGAAGCAGTCCTCACAGAGTGCCTTCCCCCGTTGCTCCATTTGCCACTGACGTCTGGCCCATCAGCCTGGAATAAATTCAAGACTTTCTTGAATTTTAATAAAGGAAGGATAATATGACATCAAGAGGAGATAACCAAGAAACTAACCAGAGTTCTGTTATATGTGTGCTTCTCTTCAAAGAAGAATGCCTCTTTCTCTGATAGTTCACATCCAGGTTTTCCATTGTGTCACAAAAACTTCATTAATTTTACTTCTGGTGCACAGAGAGCACAGTTGTGCGCATCCATAGTTTATGAACACATTTTGAATAACGAAATAATAAAGCGTATGTGAAAAGTTCGAACAGTCTCCACAGACTTCGCATTTTCATTTTCATTGAGTCATCGTCGTTTTTTGGAAACTTGATTCACCCATTTTTTACCCTTGTGTAAAATAATACCTGCTATGATGGGATAATGAGCTGCTTGTGCGTAAAAGCTTGATCCCGCTGGGGTTTGGCCGGTCATCCAAACCCAGGCACTAACGGAGCCCCCAAAAGCATGACTCCGTCAGTCGCTGGTAGAATCTGACAGTGGGCGTCTACGGAATTTACGCCAACATAAAAGCTGTTTGACGGACATGCGCTTTCGTGACTCTCTGCGTGACAGTTTCCGGCGAAGGGAGGGAATTCCTAAAGGGGGTCTAGTTACCTCTTCACTATTCTCACTAGAAGCGTCTGAGAGCCTCCCCTCCGCTGTAACTCCTGCACTCCCCCTGCTGGTTCCTGCTTCTGCTGCAGAGTCTCTCCTACTCTGCTGGAGCCTGTCCAGCACCTCTAACTCCGATGGCAGTTCCCTGACATCCACCTCCCCCCCAGGCCCCCCTTCACCCCCTCCCGCCTCCTCTCCCACTGGCGGTGAGGGCGGAAAGCCCCTGAAAGAGCAATCCTCGTCATCAGAGGATTCAAACACTTCTAGCCACGGCGTCCCGTCTCTCTCCCCGTCTTCTTCTTCTTCGTCGGAGGCAGCTTCCTCACCCACCCCTGACTCTGGGAACCCTTCAAACTCTCCCTCCTCATCGGTGGTCCCAAAGTGTTCCCTTCTAAATCGTGCCACGGGTTGCGGTTTTCTTGGGAAACGCTGATGAAATGTTTCTATTAAGATCTCGTCATTCACTACCTCTGCTGGCACCCAAGTGTTTTCCGACTCTACTTCCCCCTCCCATTCTACCAGATATTCCACCTGATTCCCCTTCCACCTGGAATCAATGATTCCTGCCACGTTCATGTCGCGCTCTCTCTCTTCTATCACGAGCGTTTGGGTGGCCTCTCTCTCACGCTCCCCCCACTCACGTCCCTCTCGGTACGGCGACAGTAATGACCTGTGAAATACTGGGTGTAATTTCATGTGACTGGGCAGTCTGAGTTTGAATGCTACTGGGTTGACCTGCTGTATGACCTCAAAGGGTCCCAATTTCTTGGGTCTCAATTTCTTACTCCCACCCTTGAACGGTAGTCCTTGGGTGGACAACCACACTCGGTCTCCCACCCTTATGATTTCACCTTCCCTCCTATTTCTGTCTGCTTGCTTCTTATATTCTTCCTTGGCTCTCTCTAAGTTAAGTTGAAGCTGACGGTGGATCGCTTCCATCTCTTCAAAAAAATGTTCCGCTGCCGGCACGCTCCACCTCTCCCCCCCCCCTCTCCTGGGAATGCCCGGGGATGGCACCCATAGTTTGCCAGGAAAGGACTCATCCCTGTGGACACATTCTCCGCGTTGTTGTAGGCAAATTCGGCCAGCGGTAGCTTATCTACCCAATCATTTTCTCTGTCCTTTACATAACACCTCAGGTATTGTTGCAAAATGCCGTTTGCCCTTTCCGCTTGCCCATTAGTTTCTGGGTGTCGGGCAGTGGAGAAATTGAGTTCTACTTGCAGTAAGCTCATAAGTTTCCTCCAGAACCTGGAAGTAAATTGTTTGCCTCTGTCACTGACCACCCTCAAGGGGGCGCCATGCAACCTGAAAATATGCTCTACAAACAACTTGGCGGTCTCCTCCGCTGTAACCGCATGTGAACAGGCTATAAAATGACACATTTTGGTTAATAGATCTACCACCACCATGACAGCTGTTTTGCCTTTGGATTTTGGCAGGTCCGTCATAAAATCTATGGATACTGCCTCCCAAGGCCTTTCTGGCGTGGGTAAGGGTTGTAATAGCCCCGCTGGCGCCACCCTCTCTCCTTTTGCTCGCTGACACCTGTCGCAACCCCTAACATATTCCCGCACGTCCTCCCTCACCTTGGGCCACCAAAACTCCCTGGTAACCAACCACATGGTTTTGTGCTGTCCAAAATGTCCCGCTGTGGGGCTGTCATGCAACTGCTTGAGTACTCTGCCCCTCAGTTCCCCATCTGGTATGTACAGTGCCCCTTTGTAATACAACACCCCGTTCTTTTCTTCAAATCCCCCTGTGTTCTCTTCTGTCCTCCTGAGTTCTCTGAGTTTCTCTTGGGCGTATTCATCGTTCTCCGTACCTTCCATCAGTTCCCTTTGCCCCACCAATGCCGCCCCACACACCCAGCGGTCTTCGGAGATTACATGCCTTGCCTCAGGCGCTCCCTCCCCCTCTAAGTACTCAGGTTTCCTGGAAAGGGCATCCGCTCTCACGTTCTCTGAACCTGGCACGTAACGAATCTCAAAGTGGAATTTGGAGAACTCCTGGGCCCATCGCACTTGTCTCTGGTTCAGGACACGGGCTGTTCTCCAATATTCCAGATTTTTGTGGTCAGTTCGGACTTGAACCTTGTGTTGCGCCCCAATCAGCAAGTGCCGCCATTTCCGGAATGCTTCATGAATGGCGAGCAGTTCTCTGTCGTACACTGTGTAGTTCCTCTCGGATTTGTTCAATTTCCGCGAAAAGAATGCACACGGTCTCCATTCCGACGTATCCTTTCCCGGCTGGAGAAGCACGGCCCCCACTGCTCGGTCTGACGCGTCAGTCTCCACTCTCATTGGTTGTTGTAGATCCACGTGCAGAAGCTGTTCTTCCGACGCAAACGCCTGCTTTAGGCGTTCGAACGCCCGCTGCGCTTCTTCCGTCCAAACAAATTTCTTTTTGCTACTAAGACAATCTGTGATGGGCGCGGTCAAATGGGCAAAGTTTTTGATGAACTTCCTATAGAAGTTTCCGAACCCCAGGAACCTTTGCACGTCCTTCTTGGTCTTTGGTGTTTTCCATTCCAGTACCGCTTGAACCTTGCTGGGATCCATGGCCAATCCCTTGTCAGACAACCGGTACCCCAGGAATTCCACCTCCCTAGTATGAAACTGACACTTCTCCAGTTTCACCCACAGCCGGTTTTCTCGCAGTTTGCTCAGTACCTCTCTTACATCTCGCACATGCTGCTCCTCATTCTCTGAGTACACCAGGACGTCATCTAAGAACGCTACGCAGTTCTTGTAGAGCAATGGCCCCAGGACGTGATTCATGAATGATTGAAAACAGGCGGAGCCTCCTTGTAATCCGAAAGGCATAACGAGGTACTCAAACGCCCCCAAGGGGGTGAACATAGTGGTCTTCCACTCATCCCCCTTCCTCACACGTATCAAGTTATATGCCCCCCTAAGGTCCAGCTTGGTAAAAATCTTCCCTTTTCTCACCTGTGTCAGAATGTCATCAATTCTAGGCATAGGGAAAGTCACTGGTTCTGACACTGCATTCAGGGACCTGAAATCACACACAAGTCTGGGCTTGCCCGTGTTTTTTTTGTCCACAAAGAACACTGGACTGCCCCCCACCGCTCGTGACTCTCTGATGAAACCTCTCTTGAGATTCTTGTCAATGAACTCCCTTAACTCCTGCATCTCACTGTCTGACATTGCATACAGCTTCCCCACTGGCAATTGTGCTCCTGGGAGTAAGGTAATTTGACAGTCAAAGGGTCTGTGCGGGGGCAATTTATCCGCTTCCTTTTCGCTGAATACGTCAATCAAGTCAGCGTATTGTGGTGGCACCTTCCCCTTGTCCATCACTTCCACCCCTGCTAGAGTGGCCCAGCTGCCTGCCTGGGCCTCTCCCTCCTTGCAGTGTTCTAGGCAATGTGCTGATCCAAAGGAAACCACGCGCTGATGCCAGCCTACTAGCGGATCATGTAGTGCCAGCCAGCTCATTCCCAAGATAATAGGGGCTCCTCCCAGGGTGGCTACGTTAAACGCTATCAGTTCTGTGTGCCGTGCCACCCTCATTATCATTGGTACAGTCTGTTGGCTCACTTCTCTTCCCAACAGCTCCCTCCCATCAATCGTGGTAACCTGCAAAGGCTTACTTAATGGGATAGTCTGTATCTGGTGCTCAGCTGCAAACTCCTTACTCATGAAATTACATGAGCTACCTGAGTCCAATAGCGCTCTTATCTTTAGTGGGTGTCCGTTTGCCAGTTCCAGCAACACCTCTATCACAAGTGCTGGTCTTGGGGGTTCCGGCGTGGGCACGTTCACTACTCCCTGGCCTGGCTGCTGTGCCCCGATGTTGGCAACCAGGCGTTGGCTTTTACTTGCTCCTTCATTTCATCCTCCTCCTTCCCCCCAACAGTTCCTGCCATCCCTTGCCATTCCTTCCTTTGCGGACAGACTCTGGCAAAGTGACCTGGCTGTTGGCAGAGATAGCATCTCTTGCCGCTCTTTCCCTCCTTCTTCCGCCCTTCACTGGTGTTTGAAACTGTGCGCGCGCGCGCTGCTCCAAGTTCCATCGGCTCTGCTGGCGGGAAAGGCTGCTCCGGAATCTCTGGAATGCGGAAGTCCTTCCAACGTTCCCCCTTTCCTTCCCGCTTTTCCAAAGCTCTAGCCTCCTGGCGTGCTCCTATGGACAGCGCTGATTTAGTCAGCTGGTCCATAGACTCCGCCCTAGGCGCCCGGGAAAGTTCATCTTTCACTGCCGGAGAGAGACCTTCTTCAAATAGCATTTGAATAGGTTCACTAGCAAGGTTCCACCCCAGTCTATGAATCAGCATGGTGAACTCAGTCCAGTACTCACGTACAGATCGGCTCCCCTGTTTACAAGCCATCAACTCCCTGCGCACCATCCCCTGCTCAATCTCGCTGGAAAACATCAAGTCCATGGCGCGAAAAAACTTCATTGTGTCCTTTAAGATTTCATTATTGGCTGCCATCAGGGGGCGAACCCAGTCCCTCGCCCCTCCCTCTAGATGGCCAATCACGTACGCCACTCTAGAGTTCTCATCGGGGAAGTCATCAAACAGTAGATTGAGAGCATATTGCATCTCTGTTCTAAAGGCTTGATAGTTCCTGGGATTCCCCCCAAATTTCTGCACCAATCCAGGCCCCCTTCTGGCAAGTGGGGTGGTTTTCCCCTTATCTGCATCTTGAGCCCTCCTCTCCTCCAGCCTCGCCGTTTGCAGTGCGAGCTGGACCTCCAACGCCCTGTACCTTTCTTCCAGGCTTGGATCTGCTCCAGCTCCAGCTGCCCCGGTTCCTGCTGGTTCACTCATGATGCCCTCTGCTTGCACAAACAGCTTTCGGAGACTGTCAGATTGCTATGATGGGATAATGAGCTGCTTGTGCGTAAAAGCTTGATCCCGCTGGGGTTTGGCCGGTCATCCAAACCCAGGCACTAACGGAGCCCCCAAAAGCATGACTCCGTCAGTCGCTGGTAGAATCTGACAGTGGGCGTCTACGGAATTTACGCCAACATAAAAGCTGTTTGACGGACATGCGCTTTCGTGACTCTCTGCGTGACAGTTTCCGGCGAAGGGAGGGAATTCCTAAAGGGGGTCTAGTTACCTCTTCACTATTCTCACTAGAAGCGTCTGAGAGCCTCCCCTCCGCTGTAACTCCTGCACTCCCCCTGCTGGTTCCTGCTTCTGCTGCAGAGTCTCTCCTACTCTGCTGGAGCCTGTCCAG
The DNA here is from genome assembly GCF_964106915.1 of Podarcis gaigeae. Taxonomy (NCBI): domain Eukaryota; kingdom Metazoa; phylum Chordata; class Lepidosauria; order Squamata; family Lacertidae; genus Podarcis; species Podarcis gaigeae. The sequence continues at coordinate 47,360,967 of NC_139687.1, read as the reverse complement.
CACCTCTAACTCCGATGGCAGTTCCCTGACACCTGTTAAGTCATTATTTTTATTATTATTGCAGTTCCCCCAATTTCTATGTTACAGTTAAAATTACCGTAAATTTCGCTCCATAACACGCAGATTTTTCCTCCTAGAAAGTAAGGGGAAATGTCTGTGTGTGTTATGGAGCGAATGCCTACAGATGGCGGGGAAATCTGCTGCAGTTGTGAGCAGTCCGTGGCTTGCTTTGAAACAGCAAAGCAGGTGTAAGCGGCTCCTGTCAGCAAGCCGAGCTGGAGAGGAGGGAGAGAAGCGGAGCTGGCTTGGCTGCTTTAAAAAAACCCCGTCCTCTATGTTCCTCTCTCCTCCCCACTGATCTGCTAAGTAGCAGCAAAGCTTTTCAGCCAGCCTAGCCGGGAGGAGGGAGAGAAGCAGAGCGGGGTTGGCTGCTTTAAAACAACCCCGTACTCTCTGTCCCTGCCTGCAGTTTTTTGCTGTCCGATTTTGGATTAGCCACTGTAGGGGCTGTGTGTGTGTGTGCTTGAGCTATCTTTCTCCTCCTCCTGCTTCCCCTTCGCTCTCCCTGCGCCCCTGCGCTCTCCCTCCGACTTTAGAATTGACACTCTGTGTCTGTGTGTGTGAGAGAGAGGGCTCCTTCTCCTCCTCCTGCTTCCCGTTCACTCTCCCTGCGCTGTCCCTCCGACTTTAGAATTGACACTCTGTGTCTGTGTGTGTGAGAGAGAGGGCTCCTTCTCCTCCTCCTGCTTCCCGTTCACTCTCCCTGCGCTGTCCCTCCGACTTTAGAATTGACACTCTGTGTCTGTGTGTGTGTGAGAGAGGGCTCCTTCTCCTCCTCCTGCTTCCCGTTCACTCTCCCTGCGCTGTCCCTCCGACTTTAGAATTGACACTCTGTGTGTTTCTCTCTGTGTGAGGGCTCCTTCTCCTTCTCTTGCTTCCCGTTCACTCCCCCAGCGCCCTGCAACTTTAGGGCCAGTTCCCTCTCTGCGTGTGTGTGTGTTTTGACCTCACTGCGCTTGTTGGGGGAGAGTGTTGGTCGCAATTTTTCTTGATTTGTCTCAGAGTGGTTACTATCATGGTTTCCTTGCCGGGGAGGAGGGAGAGACGCAGAGCCTGCTTGTTCTAAAGGAGCAAAGCCGGAGAGGAGCCTCTCCTGCATTATCAGCAGCATCCTTCTCCACACCCCCCACGCAAGCTCCTTGTCCCTTGAGTTCTTTTCCTTCCCTCCCCACTTAAAACGTGGTTACAAAGCACGGATCCACATGGATCCTCAGGATTTTTGCACTAGGTCACCCCAAATTCACCATCAGATCACATAGCATATCCATGGCTACAGCCTGCACCGAAAAACACACACACACACTGTTTCATGGGGCCGCAATGGCGCAAAAACGTGGTTACAAAGCATGGATCCACATGGATCCTCAGGATTTTTGCATTGGGCTACCCCAAACTCACCGTCAGATCACATGTCTGTGGCCACAGCATGAACCACAAAAATCATACATCCACTGTTTCGTTTAGAATATTTTTTTTCTTGTTTTCCTCCTCTAAAAACTATGTGCGTGTTATGGTCAGGTGCGTGTTATAGAGCGAAAAATACGGTAGGTGACAACTCTCCCCTTCTGACCTCCTAGAGAATAGAGAGGCAAACCTGTGGTGTTTCTCTTTTCCCCTCCAAAAGGGTAAAGAGAACACTTCTTGTTACAGATACCAAACATGAGAAGATTCCTTTCAGATGCAGAGGATCATCTAGTCTAACATCCTGTTTGAGAGCAATCTGCCGGATGCCTCTGGGAAACGCATAAGCAGAGCATTGAAGAGCAATAGCCCTTGCCCGCTGCTGACATTTTGTGACATACTGCCTTGACATACAGTGGTACCTCAGGTTACATACACTTCAGGTTACATACGCTTCAGGTTACAGACTCCGTTAACCCAGAAATAGTGCTTCAGGTTAAGAACTTTGCTTCAGGATGAGAACAGAAATCGTGCTCCGGCAGCGCGGCAGCAGCAGGAGGCCCTATTAGCTAAAGTGGTATTTCAGGTTAAAACAGTTTCAGGTTAAGTACAGACCTCCGGAACGAATTAAGTACTTAACCTGAGGTACCACTGTACTGCAGGTTCCACATAGCCAGCATGAGATGTGGCCAGTGATATACCATGAATTTGTCTAAACATCTCTTATTTTATCAAGTGGGTGGCCATCACCAGATCTTGTAGGTGTGAATTCCACAAATTAATTGTGCATCATATGAATTACTTCCCTTTGTCCTGCCCTAAATAAACTGAGGAGGAAACACCTCTCTCCTATATATACATCTGATTTTTAAAAGAGTTGTAAATTTGTAGATGTGGCAGATGTGTCGTAACTGGACAGCACACAAACATGTACAGTGCTATGCATTTTTAATTATGCTTTCTCTGTATAGTTTATAGTTTTGGTGGGCTCCATAATATTATAATGGTTACAGAAATGAGTCTGTCACTTGTGTTCCGCTTTGTTTCATTTCTTTTTTTAATGATAAAATAACACAAAAAATTGGAATGTAAATACTTCAAATACTTTCATCAGATTTTTCTTGAGTTTTCCTTCAAGTTGAATTTTGCCTTGCATCACCCAGTTGGAAATACTATTATTTACAATGCAAATTATCCAGTAAATTAACAAGGTGTTTGACTGTTGGTCAGGTTTACCGCAGTCAAAACTACTAACAATGAGGAAAAACACCCTTTCTGCCTTTGTTTGCATGACAAACTGATGGTTTCATAGGAGCCTTTGAAGAGTACCTAGCTACATCTGGAAATTTCTTGAGTAAATATAAGATGAAAGGCATCCAAATAGACAGTATATTTTCCTCGCAAGTTCAAGGTAAAGTTTCCATATCCACAAGTATCCCACACTTCTTTTCCAGAGGTATGTGTGCCAGACCTCTGCTACAGAACCTGAAAAATTGCATACAGCATGCCAGAAGCAAATATTAACATTTTTTCCCCTGCATACATCTGGTCCGGCTTCTACTTCCTAGCCTGAAAATAATGCCATATGATCATCCTATGCTCCTCCCTCTGGCTAAGATTAAAAAGGACACTGTTCTATTTCTAAATGCATTCTCTCTTATATAATAAACAGTTTACACTAAGGTGCTATCCAACTGTTTGTATTAGCTAATACAGTGACAAGAGGCAGCGCCGAAGCTTGAGCTCTGTCGCCTCGTAACAAAAATAACCCAGTCAGACCTCTTTAAGCACTATCCGAGAGCAGTGCAGGTTCCCCCTTGTTTTCAGCTACAAATAACCTCCCTTGGGAAAGGAAGCAATGTTTATACCTTTCTGTGTCCAGTTCATACATGGAGAGGGGAGGGAGAATGATATTTTGGCTTTTCAGCCTTTTTCTTGTTTTGGATTTGAGAATAAAATGGATCGAGAGAAAAAAAAGAAAAGCGAGACCTTAGATTCACATGGAGGGAACCTGCCATAACCCAATCACTGAAGATGATGGTTATTCAGTTATCTTTCCCAAACTGACAACATAACTCGTTGTACGCTTCATGTCCTTGGGTGATAGCTTTGGGCAGGTTTTGGGTGGTATCCAACTGCTGTATTTTTCGCTCCATAAGACGCACTTTTTTCCTCCTAAAAAGTAAGGGGAAATGTCTGTGCGTCTTATGGAGTGAATGCGTGGTCCCTGGAGCCGAATTGCCCAGGGGCGAAAAGCAGATCATGCTTCTTCTTTTTTTAGAAAGAGGGAATGGGGTGTTGAAACAAAGCCGCTGAGCAGCTGATCAGCAAGCAATCAGGAGGGGAGATAAGGGACTCTAGCGTTAAAGGAGGCTGCCACAGCATGAACTACAAAAACCATACATCCACTGTTTAGTTCAGAATATTATTTTTCTTGTTTTCCTCCTCTAAAAACTAGGTGCGTCTTATGGTCGGGTGCATCTTATGGAGCGAAAAATACGGTGTCTTGTTCCATCAGTGCAATGATCTTTGTGTATGCAGCAGAGCTTCCCTCTCCCCTCCTTCTGTTCTAGGGATTCCCCCAACCCATTGAAGGATTTTGAGTGGGAGTGCAGGGCATACACAGGGATTGAAAAGGAGAGTTTCCTACACAAGTGAAAATCCTTGCACCTATGGAATGAGCTAGTTCCATTCCCAGCCCCCACACGTGTTGGCAGAGCATGGATATGCATGCCCCGCCCCATTCTGCCCTCTTCCTGGTCCAAAAAGACCCACACACCAGCAATCACACATCAGTTGGACGTGCCTAAAATGACCATCGCCTGTATAGCACCGAGCCCAGTGAGCAGAGAGGTCTTGTGTTCTTAGGACTCTTGTTGAGAGAGAGAGGATGCAGACAGAAACCTGGCCTGCTAAGTCCTACATCTTTTTAAGGCATTGGTGGCTCAACCATGCAAGCAAATTGGGCCAGCGCTTGGGGTGCCAAAATTCCAGGGGTGCCTTCTTCAGCTTTACCTACATTTCTTAGAGAGATCGATGTGCATTTGTACACAGAGGCTGCTTGGCAGCTCATCCGCTGAGCAATCTGCCTTGGATTCCAGAAGATAATACTGAGATACAGCTGCTCTATACTGGCCACAGTTGCAAAGGAAGGCAGTGAAGGTGATGAGCATTACCAGTGAAAATAAGACAAATAAGATTTGGGTCACCTCTTGATCTTGAATGGGCTTTTGTTATACTACGCAGTGTGTAGTATTTGCTTAAGGCAGTGATGGCCAAACAGTCCTCTAGCTGTTTTTGGACTACAACTCCCATCATCCCTAGCTAACAGGACTAGTGGTGAGGGATGATGGGAATTGTAGTCCCAAAACAGCTGGAGGGTCAAGTTTGGTCATCACTGGTTTAAGGTAACAAAAAGCTGTGGGTTAGCCCTGCTTTAAGAGGCCCACCATAGTGTATAAGAACATAGGCTGATGTGTGAGAATACACAGAGCGTGACAGTGTTCAACACCAACCCAAACAGAGGCATATTTGTAAAATAGCATATAAATAAAGTAGCTCAGACCTCTGTTACATAGAAACTCAAGAACTGGGAATAATGACTTTGGCATTTGGACTGTTGATAACGGTTTTAGGTTCACACTTTTTGTTTTTTCACACAATAACGAGAAACATTCCCTGAGAGCTGAGGTGGAATGTACAGTATCGTTTCCAGATTTTGCTGCAAACGGTGGCCTATAAAAATTGATGTTTCAAAATAACAGCTCTTAACATATTCTGATGAAGTTGTTGGGCTTGTATTTTGTTTTAATGAGTTTTTAAAACATATAGGGACGCAGGTGGCGCTGTGGGTTAAAGCCTCAGCGCCTAGGACTTGCCGATCAAAAGGTCGGCGGTTCGAATCCCTGCGGCGGGGTGCGCTCCCGCTGCTCGGTCCCAGCGCCTGCCAACCTAGCAGTTCGAAAGCACCTCCGGGTGCAAGTAGATAAATAGGGACCGCTTACCAGCGGGAAGGTAAACGGCGTTTCCGTGTGCGGCTCTGGCTCGCCAGATGCAGCTTTGTCACGCTGGCCACGTGACCCGGAAGTGTCTCCGGACAGCGCTGGCCCCTGGCCTCTTAAGTGAGATGGGCGCACAACCCCAGAGTCTGTCAAGACTGGCCCGTACGGGCAGGGGTACCTTTACCTTTACCTAAAACATATTTTAGTTGTGTGCTTCAGATTATTTGAACTTTTATAATTTAGATTAGCGGGTATTTAACCCAAAAGCAAGCAGATTAGAGAATTCAGCTTAGTGCTACAAGAGGAGAAAATGACATGGCTTGATATGTCTATTTCCTGAATATTGATTTACAGCAGGGAGTGAGGATCCTATGGCTCTCCATATGTTGTTGAACAGCAACTCCCATCATCCGTGACTAGTGGCCATGCTGGCTGGGGTTGATGGGAGTTGTAGTTCCAATCTGGAGGTTCCCCATCCCAGGTTCCCCATCCCAGTTTTGCAACATCAGTCAGTTCTTTTGCTAGTTCCCATTTTGTGGGGAAATGAAAGAGACCACAAGGTGTTTTATCCGCCATCTCAGTTTGTATGCGGCACTGTGGTCTAAACCACTGAGCCTCTTGGGCTTGCCAATCAGAAGGTTGGTCGGTCCCAGCTCCTGCCAACCTAGCAGTTCGAAAGCACGCCCCCCCCCAAAGTGCAAGTAGATAAATAGGTACCACTCCAGCGGGAAGATAAACGGTGTTTCCGTGCACTTCTCTGGTTTCACCTGAAGCGGCTTAGTCATGCTGGCCACGTGACCTGGAAAAACTGTCTGCGGACAAACGCCAGCTTCCTCAGGCTGTGACTTGACTTAACTGTCAGGGGTCCTTTACCTTTACCTTAAAAGGACCAGCACTTCCCACACATCCCTCTCAGTCCTGTGAGAAAGGTTCAGCTGAGAGGCAATGAGCTTCTTGGCTGAGTGGGACTTTGAGTCCAGTACTCTAGCTAATACACTACACTGGCTGTCAGTATGATGAGTAAAGCTATGTATGATTTTATATATGATGTGATACTATATGATGACATCCGAGGTTTTTTATATTGTAAACTTTCTCCAAAATAATCTTTTGAAAATAGTGGTGTCCTAGAACTGATAGATGGGATGTGGGTGGCGCTGTGGGTTAAACCACAGAGCCTAGGACTTGCCGATTGGAAGGTCAGCGGTTCAAATCCCCACGACCGGGTGAGCTCCCGTTGCTCGGTCCCTGCTCCTGCCAACCTAGCAGTTTGAAAGCACGTCAAAGTGCAAGTAGATAAATAGGTACCGCTCCGGCGGGAAGGTAAACGGCATTTCCGTGCGCTGCTCTGGTTTGCCAGAAGTGGCTTAGTCATGCTGGCCACATGACCTGGAAGCTGTACGCCGGCTCCCTTGGCCAATAAAGCAAGATGAGCGCCGCAACCCCATGACTGGACCTAATGGTCAGGGGTCCCTTTACCTTAGAACTGATAGATAAGGATCTTGCTAGAGAAGTAATTGTTTTTGCTATAAAATGAATTATTTCTGAATGCTCATATTCTAGTTACTCATCAAACTACAGTAGCAGAAACAAAACTCTTCCTTGTGTAACTATGCCTTCATGTGCCCCCCTTTTGCTAAATATAACAAAGCATTTCTCCCCACGATGTTGCTACTACATGAAGCTTGCTTTTCAGCAGATGTTGATTCTAGGCAGAGAGGTGGAAGGGACAGAGTGTTTTCCAGCTGTCTTTTATTTAACATATGACTTGTAGTGATGCTATGCAGACTGAAACCAGATAGAACTCTTTCTAGAAGCAAGTTATTCTTTCCCTTAGATACAGAGTTAAATGTAGTGAGTGCTGTATGTAATCCATGTATGTATAGCCCATGTATGCTTAAATGCAGCATGGACTTAGGCTCATGACATTAGGCCCCTAATTCGCCAAGGCTGGCAGACATAGGAGCCAGGTCCTTGGACCAGTAGGAAGGAAGGAAGAATGTGAAACTCTGATTGGAGAACTGAGCTGTAGGTGAAGCCAGGAGTGGGGAACCTCACTAATGTGGCCATCCAGACTTCTCTACCTGGCCCTCGGAACTCTTTCAAGGCCACACCCCCTCATCCCAGGCCACACCCCTTACTGGCATGGCTTTCCATCTTCCTTGAGTTTTTTGGCCTGGCTAGAATATGTCCTTGAACTCTGCTAATGCCTCTCGCTGGTCTGGATGGAGGTCAGAGAAGGACCTGTGAGTTTGTGTAGAAACTAATTTATTGTAAAAGGTAAAAATTACATTCATCACTCCACCTATTTTTGCACGTGGCCTTCAGAAGATTGTCCCACCCTGCCTTAAGCCTAAGGGAAGCCTCCTCATAAACAGCAAGCCAGCCAAATTCTTAAAGAGAGCAGAAATAACTGTATTTTGCTGCCAAGTAGAAATGAGAATCTAACCATTTCTTCACTCTCTGGATTTTGATTCAGTGGAGCAGATTCTCCTCATCATTGGATAGGACAATGGACTTGCCAAATTTGCTGCATGTAGTATGTGGTAAGCTAATCTGAACTTGCCCAGTGGCGCAATGCCCATGAGAAGCATTTTATATAAAGTATTTAAACCACAGTATATCATAGGACTGGATTTCCATAATAATGGCCAAGCAAAAGGTTAAACTGGGGATTAAAAGCATAATTTAGAGAGGGAATGGTGAGAACTTGCTACTTTTATGTGTGCGGACATTTTTCATGTAGAGTGCAAAAATAAAGAAAGGCCAGTTGAACACTTTCCAGAAACTCTATTTTTTATTAATGATATTTATTGTTTCATGTTGGCCAATTAGCATTATCATTTTTTAGAGATACAGACGCTTTACGAGACATCCAAATATTTTACATAGGATTTCATGTTTAAAAAAACTGCACAGATGGTATTTCACCCGGCTGTTTGGAGAACATTTTCCCATAAAATAGTTTTGGCTGCTTAACTATCAATAGTCAGCCATATTTTTTCTTTGATATGAATTTACAAATATTGCAAAATGGTGGACTTTTGGGGGCAGTAATATATTTTCTCTTGTCTCTTTTACAGATAACTTGCTTCTCAGCTGGTAATTTTCCATATCAGGGTAGTCAACATGACATTCTCCCGATGTTCCTTGACTACAATGCCCATCACCCCTGACTATTGACCATTCTAGCAGAGTGTGATGGGAGTTGTAGTCAAGCAACATATTGAGGGCACCACATTGACTACCTCTGCTCCTTTTCAGCTTCACCCATTACACAATGATAACTAATGACACTCATTCATTTTAATTTATCGTATTTCTATCCCACACAGTGCAGCCTATATGGGCCTGTCTCAAGTTCTCCCAGCAGCATATGAGATAATTTGGGCTTCCATGTGGCCAAGATGTAAACCATGGTTTGAAGTTAACTGAAAGTTGTAACGTATTCCAAAGCTGTTAACCATGGTTTTCCAGTTTAGATGAGATGGGAAACTACAGTTAATGGAAGACTTTTTAAGTTTGCTTGCTCCCACTGCGAATGAAGCATGTGCAGCCAAAAAACTTATCAAGAATAAGCCAAGATATGATCATCTTAACTCTCTTAATAACTCAATTTAAGTGTTCGGGATTATTCTTAGATAAAAATTCAGAGACCTTTCTAAATGAGAGGTCTGGTAAAAATGAGTTTCTAAATGAATAGTTCACCTTTTAATTAGTATGAGACTTATTGTTTGAAATATATTTTAGTACTGCTTAGGAGAACATCATTTTTCAAGACAAAGGAAGTATTCCCAAAGTTGCATACTGCTGAAGCCAAATGGCATTCAAACTCAAAAATATTTGTTCTAAATCTTTAACCCAGGCTTTTTGGCAGGTCTTGGTTTGGCATGTGAATTTCCCCCATCTTTTGCTGCTTTCAAGATACATCCAAAAAGACAGATGATATATTTTGTCATCTTAAATCTTATAAACCTGGTGTAGGAAGGATGAGAATACTGTCTCTTGATTAAAAAAAAGAAGTATTTTGTATCTTAGTCATGCATACTTGTCTTCAACTCACATAAAAGGGAGTGATACCCAGGTATTAATATCACTTGGTTGCATTACTTTTTTCTGGACTGTAAAACTAAATAATTGGAAATGTTACAACTTCTTCCCACCCCAGATATACTTAAAAGTACATAAAGGGTGTTGGACAAGTATTGATGGACATCAGCTGTAGCTCTGTTCACCCGTCTCACCCAAGATTTTTACATTGCTTGGCTGGTTTTTTTTAATCCAGCAAATGCAATAAAGGGCATTTGATGTTCTGAAGGAACCAGGTGTGTACAGTCTAAAAGTAGCAAAGCTTTTTAATATTTTATTTTCTTCACAAACAGGTTCATACCAAGTTCCACTGCAGGCAGGCACATGCTCCAGGCAGTGACACTTCATGCTTGACATTTTCCTATGATGGTACAGTTCTTGCCAGTCGGGGAGGTAAGTGACCATATTTCCTTCCGTGTGTGCTGCTGAATACAAATGAGGCTAAGGTTTGTGCTTAACTCGTGCAGCAGAACTTGGTGCTGCTTGCAGATTTTGGTGGGATCTTGTCCACCATTTCTTATTCATTTGTCTTTTCCCCCTGGGCCTGGTCCTCACTACTATCAAGAGGGAGAGCACAAGGCCGGTGCTCCATCTCCTCAATCTTATCACTGTTTGCATGTGTGGTGATCACATAGGGTCTCCGGACGTTTGACGGTCTATTGATCCCTGTTCCACCACTGTGGTTGCTTTCCCACTGCCACCAACCCGTTTCTCTAGGGTACACACAGGGTCCAGACAGTTGTTAACATTAAATCAAATAAGCAAGTTTATTTTATAAGCCTTAACAAGTTTATGGTTTCAGATAATTTTTCTTGTCAGTTTCTTAATCTTAGTTTCTATACTGGCTTATACCTTTCCTAATAGCTGCTAACTAATTTCCCAACTGTCTAGCTGACTCCTCCTATCAGTTTCACTCACTCTCACATCAAAACTAGACCAACCCACAGACTTACCCTCCCTCTTCCCTCTCCAACTCCCAACTGACTTCCAAACAACTCCAACTCTAACTCTAACTCCTCCCCTTGGGTTCCCACTGGCCAATCACATCCCACTCATTTAACCCTTTCCTTATGACCCACCTAGGAGGGCAAACGCCACAGCATGCTAAGAAAGGGCAGATAACTATGCAGAAACAGTAAAGTGGTGGTAGAGGAGGTCCAGGGGTCATCAGTGAGACCTCTTGTCAGGTGCCAGCATGGTTGCTCGAGAGCGAACAGGCAAGACTCCCACCAGTCTTTTCCAGGCTTTATTATCTGTACAAAACATTTACGGTACAGAACGTCTCAAGTACATGTCTGCTCAATCGGTAGCAGAATCTGGGAGTGGGCGGTCCTTAAATTTCCCCCAGCATAGCAGTCTTTTGACCCCCATCCTACGCCTCCCCTCTCTGCGTGTAAACCAACTGCTCAGAGAGGGCGTGGGCAAAGGGGGACCTGCCTCCGCTGAGATCTTCGGAGGCTCCCTGTAACACAACTGCTCTTCCACCTCTTGCCTCTGAGCTGATGGCAGTTCCCTGACATCCCTGCAGTTGTGTGGCCCTTAACAGCTACCATAGCAAGCTGATGTTGGGCCTGGCAGGACATGTTACCAGAAACACAGGGTACAACCAAAACAAAAGACCCATGTTAAGTTCCTCCTTCCCCACACTTGCAACTTGAAATTCATGTCTAGATGTCATTATGATGAACCTTTTCCCAGCAGCACTGGTGTTGTCTGGTGTCAGGACGTGAGCAAGGTTTAACTACTTGTTACAGAGTGAGCTATTGCAGACCACACCAGGCTGCCATTTTCAGCAGCAACCCCATGTCTCTGATTACACACACTTCAGTTGTGCAACAGGGTAGAACAGTAAGACGTGCTCATAATTCATCTTGAAGGTAGTGTGTGCCGAATTAATTTACTTTCGTGGATGTCCTGTCAAATTTTGCATTTATAGTTTCTAAAGAATTGTGACTGTTTTATTTCACCTCTGCTGATTCCCGCCCCGCTCCAAACCCCCATGCTGCAACCCTCAACCATCCCCAGAATGTCATAGGTAGCCAGGTGGCTGTTCATAAATAAATTAGGATCTAACCCAGATGCTTTGCTTTGATCTAAAATCATTTTGAAATTGGGTGTTTAGTGTGCAGGTTCAAAAGCTGCTTTAAAAATCACGCTGCCTCAGATAGGTAAGCGTAATTGTAGTCATTTTTAATACGTACTAAAAAAAAAGTGAGAGCGCATTTGTGCTTTTGGTAATGTAAGTATTTCTCTGGACCTTTACCAGCAAAAGCAGATGTGTATTCAGCAGTCAGTCTTAGATTAGCGCACCTGCCCAAATGCAAGGGATCAAAGAGGAGATCATGTTTGGGGGAATAGGAACTTGCAGTGAAACCCTGATTATATTCCTTGGTCTGCGATGCAGTTTGCCTGTCGGATATGAGAGAACTGAGACAGGGCTCAGCTGCAGACACAAGGGAGAAGGAACAACAGAAGAATTGCTTATGAATGTTCCCTGTTTCATTACCATTGAGAGTAAGCTTGTAACTTGACAGAAATGCAAGAAAGTGATGCTTAAAGATCCACTTCTGACCCTGAGAATAGGTCTTAGAAAGCATATTTGGATATGTTTTTTGCATCACAGTAATAAAAGATGATTCAGTAATGAATGAGTAGCTTGATCATAAAAGCGAGGCTGAATTAATTGTGAGGTGTCCTATCTTCCTGCTGACATGATAGAAATTTACAAAGTTTGCACGTCTTGTTGCTTTACATTAAAAGTATCATGTATCATGTATCATGGCCATAGCCCTGGCTGGTAGTTTTTACTATTTATTAATTTAGAGTGTTTGTATCCCACTCTTCTGCCAGAATGGCTCCTGGAGTAGTTTACCCGCAATCAACAAAGTATACAGTTTGATGTGATGCAGAACAAAGAAGCTTTTCCTAACATATTTGTTAAACGTTAGTAACAACCGTCCCATAAGTCCTCCAGAGAGACGATTGTGTCAAGGTTTAGTCTGTCAAGGCCAAAGAACCCTTGATTGCAGTTTGTTACTCTGAGAAGCATATTTGAACAGTTGCCAGATAGGCTGTTGTTCTGCAACATTTTTTTAAGCTGAATTACTTAGCTTTTATGTTGCAATGTGGGATGCAGTTAGAAATTGTAACCCAAATTGCTATTAGGATTATATTTTAAGACATAACTTACATGTTGTCATTCTGTCATACTCAGTTGCTTGGTCAGTAAGAGGATTTGTGCCTCACATGTAGAGCCTTTCTTCCTTAGTCTGCAGTCCCTCACCCCGCTCATGGGCTCTGGGATCTCAGAATCAATATTTTTTCCACGAACTGCCAGATCGGGACAAGCTCTGAGGGCACTGTAGTGCTATGACTCTGAGGGCACTGGCTAGAGCAATGACTCGGCTGTCCTGGATTTAGGATTGCTACTGATTGAGGTAGAGTCCCACTCTACAATTATGTTCCCCTAATAGCTATGTCCCCAACCTATTCTTGGGGAACCCCCCAAAGTGACACTTTTTGTCTGGAGTCAAGAGGGTAAAGGGTAAAAGACCCCTGGACGGTTAAGTCCAGGCAAAAGCGACTATGGGGTTGTGGCGCTCATCTCGCTTTCAGGCCGAGGGAGCCGACATTTGTCCACAGACAGTTTTCTGGGTCATGTGGCCAGTATGACTAAACCGCTACTGGTGCACGGAGGACCGTGACAAGTGCCAGAGCGCACAGAAACACTGTTTACCTTCCTGTCACAGCGGTACCTATTTATCTACTAGCACTGGTGTGCTTTCAAACTGTTAGGTTGGCAGAAGCTGTGACAGAGCTCACCCTGTCATGCGTATTCAAACCACTGACCTTCCGATTGGCAAACCCAAGCGGCTCAGTGGTTTAGAGCACAGCGCCACCCGCGCACCTGGTGAGGATAATGCCTGCTCTATGAAGGGAAGCAGCTTCCCTGAAGCAATTGTCCACCACAGTGATGGGATCATTCTCCTACCCACCCTTCTCTATGCAAGAAGGGAGCCCTTTCAGATATTTGATGCTTAATTCATTTAGCTTTTTTAAAAAAGTTTTTGTTTCTATATGCCTCCTGAAAATATAGTAAGTTCACCAGCAATTCAAAAATTCCATGTACTCCTATCAGAGTTCCTGTCAGTCTTCATTTGTGTCATTAGCCAGGGGACCTCAGAATTAATGGCACTGAAGAACTGCCCAGCAGAATAGAGAATTTGGAGAGAGTCTATGACTTGGTTCAGACATAATGGGAAACCATGGTTTTCCCATTATAAGTAAAAATTCTAGGCTGCTTCTTTCATTTTTAAACTAATTACAGTCTCTTGAGATGTCTGAAGTCAAAACTGCAGGTTCTTTAAGAACAAACCAGGCTCTGAAACTATGGTTTAAACCTGCTATTTTTCTCATCAACCATTTTTTAAACAAACCACCAGGAAATCTTTAAATCTTTCACTTTAAATTTAATTTTAAAGTGAAAGCAGACACATTCAGTCACCTAATCACAGATACGAAAGAGGAGGAGCAGAGAAGTTCTAGAACCCACAGCTCTCTATGACTTGAACTTGCAACAGGAAGTTGAGGTTTCCCAGTATGCTGGGACTGACACATACCAGTGTGGAGAGCAAGAAATCAGAAATACTTTGGGCTGAAAAGAATTCAGAACTCCAACTTCCTTTCCAGCTGTAATGGATAAGTAAAAAGAAAAGAAAGGTCAAAAATTAAATGAAAATTAAGGGAAAGGAATTGCTGAACTAATAAAATAGAAATTGGAATACAGAGAGGGGAGGTATGAGGAAGTTGGGAAAGTAAGTTATAAGAAAAAAAAGGGGAAATTATACTTGTCTCTTATTTTTGTCTGTCTTTATTATTATTTTGTTTTGTTTTTATATAACTTTTGAAAATTAATTAAAAATATTTTAAAAAAACAAAACAAAACAAAACTCCAACTTCCTCACTTGCCTTGAACAAATGTCTGTTATTTGGCAATTTTTGATAAATTGATTTTTAAAGATGTTGTTTTCCTTTTACTGTTCTCTTTTTCTCTCTTTGCTGAGGGTATTGGGAAATAAAGAATGCCATTCCTCTAAAAGTTTGGGAGAAAACCATTAGAAATATTGGTGGGGCAGGGGCAGTTTCTACATTGGCCTTTGTAATATTATAGTAAAGGAATAGAGTGTTTTTCTTCATCGTTGCTTATTAAGTCTTCATTTTATATTTCATAGGTGATGATACTTTAAAAACGTGGGACATCAGGAAGTTTAAAACACCTCTGAATTCAGTTGTTGGTCTACCTAGCTTCTTCCCAATGTAAGTACCTTTTTGATTTAAGATACAAGGAATTACGTGCTGGTGTCAGTGAAGATTGATTCAATGAAGTACAGCTTCTTGTTGAACCAATCTTGTTGAATAGATTCTACTCACCATATGCCCAGCTCACCAAAAAAGACTTGAGTAGTAAGTTGTGATAGTGACCATGTTTTGAACCATCACAAGTCTTGTTCAACATGTGTAAATCCAGTTAGGAAGGGCAGTTTATGTTGACAGGTTTAAAAGGGGGCACTACTACTACTTAGAAGGTCTGACATTTTGTCTAGACCTCCGACTGATGGTGCCCAGAAATGTTAAGGATTTGGCCTTTGATTTCCCCCTTGCTCTTATTCCTAATACTGATGCCATGTTCTATTAATTGTTTGTGCCTGAGATTGTGTCCCCAATGTCCCCTTAATCTACTCTAGAAATTAGAAATTAATCCAGAGAATCTGTCCAACTGAACAGATTTTGCTCTTCTTCCTGATATTCTCCTCTTAATTTATTAAGTTCTACTGTCGTGATTACTCAGTAGTATGACATATATGTCATGGAATTAGCTCCCTTGTAATCCTGGGACGCAGGTGGCGCTGTGGGTTAAAGCCTCAGCGCCTAGGACTTGCCGATCGAAAGGTCGGCGGTTCAAATCCCTGCGGCGGGGTGCGCTCCCGCTGCTCGGTCCCAGCGCCTGCCAACCTAGCAGTTCGAAAGCACCTCCGGGTGCAAGTAGATAAATAGGGACCGCTTACCAGCGGGAAGGTAAACGGCGTTTCCGTGTGCGGCTCTGGCTCGCTAGAGCAGCAATGTCACGCTGGCCACGTGACCCGGAAGTGTCTCCGGACAGCGCTGGCCCCTGGCCTCTTAAGTGAGATGGGCGCACAACCCCAGAGTCTGTCAAGACTGGCCCGTACGGGCAGGGGTACCTTTACCTTTACCTTTATGACATATATGTCATGGAATTAGCTCCCTTGTAATCCTGGGTTTGCTGGAGTTGGGATACATTTGTCCATGTAAAAGTGCATGATATTATTAAAAACGTTAGCAGGGTTGACATAAACATGAGCAGTAAGAAATTTAAAGGAATTTTAAAGGATAATTTTGTAAAAAAAATAAAAAATTGGATCTGCAGTATGAATACAATAGAAAAATAAGAAACCGCAGAAAGGGAGGGGGGAAGTAGAAAACATTATATGTTTTGTGTAGATTTATATTCATTGCTAAAGGTTGTAAAATGGGAAAACTAAAAATTATATATGTGTTTGTGCAAGATACAGTGGTACCTTGGTTCTCAAACTTAATCTGTTCCAGATGTCCGTTCCAGAACCAAAGCATTCCAAAACCAAGGCACGCTTCCCCATAGAAAGTAATGCAAAATGGATTAATCCGCTCCAGACTTTTAAAAACAACCCCTAAAACAGCAATTTAACATGAATTTTACTATCTAACGAGAACAGTGATCCATAAAATGAAAGCAATAAACAATGTACTGCAGTCACACAGTCAATCATTATCAGTCAATCAGTAGATGAACTGGGTTCCACACAGTCACAAAAACAAAACAAAAAAGCCGCAAAAACGAAAAAGCAAAATAAATAGCAAAAACAGACAGACCTCAGCGTAACACTCAAAACGGAAGTGTAACACTCAAAACGGAAGCGTGGCACTCAAAACGGAGCACGTTTGGCTTCTGAAAAAAGTTTGCAAACCAGAAGACTTACTGCTGGGTTTGCAGTGTTTTGGTTCCAAGTTGTTTGAGTACCAAGGCGTTTGAGAACCAAGGTACCACTGTATTAGGTCCAGTGTAGACCCACCTCTCACTCCCTCAAAGCTGACCTGCAAGTTAAGAAACAGCCTCAGGAGTCTTTCCTCTCCTTTTCCCTTGTTGATCTTAATTATGGTTTGCCATTTTACTTGCATCCTGGGTTCAAAATCTGTGCTCCATCTTTAAAGCCAACTAGACAAGGGAATTGACATTGGGAGAGGAAGACTGGCTTCCAGCTTGCATTTTTCAGGAAGTCAGAATTACATCTCCACAGTACACTAGGGTTACTGTGCTAGAGCTCTTTAAGCTTGTAATGCAAATTGATTTTCGCATGCTGTTTTTGCTCCCTGCATTTGCTCATGTACACCACTTATCTCAAAGTCTGAGATTAATTTTGAAGAATGTAAAAAGAAAGCACTATTTAGTCTTGAGAGTGGACTTTGACATTTCGGAACATTGGTTCCTTGCTTTGAGAGAAGAGAAGGGAAACAATATTGGAAAATATTCCTGTTTACAAGTTATGCAAAATGGATGGTGTGATGAGATAATGAGCTGCTTGTGCGTAAAGCTTGATCCCTCCGGGTTTTGGCTGGTCAGCCAACCTAAGTCTCTAATGGAGCCCCCCAAAGCATGACTCCGTCAGTCGCTGGTAGAATCCGACAGTGGGCGTCTACGGAACTTACTCCAACATAAAAGCTGTTTGACGGACATGCGCCTCCTGGACTCTCTGCGTGACAGCTTCCGGCGAGGGGTGGGGGTTGCTAAAGGGGGTCTTGTTACCTCCTCACTGTTCTCACTGGAAGTATCCCAGAGCCTCCCCTCCGACTCCCTTTCCCTTTGAGCTCCTGCTCTCCCCCTACTGGTTCCCTCTTCTGCTGCAGAGTCTCTCCTATTCTCCTGGAGCCTTTCTACCACCTGTTCTTCCGATGGCAGTTCCCTGACAGATGGGTATGATGTTGAAAATGGATATTTTGACCTACTTATTTACTAAATAATGATAGCCAGATTTTGAAATTTTCTGATTGTTGTATGCTAGACCTTACCCCCCTTCCAGTGCTGAAATCTTTTTGAGACATCTCATTTTGTTGGTTTTGCCAATTTTTGCATATTGGAACACAGCTGCGATTTTAGTTGTCATACATAATTAAGGGTTTACCACAGAGTTTGACATAATACATAAATAAGATTTCAAGGAAACCAATTCATCTGTTCTATACTTTATTTTCAACAGGACCGACTGCTGTTTCAGCCCAGATGATAAACTACTTGTTACTGGTACTTCTGTTAAGAAAGGAGTTGGAAATGGAAAACTTCTCTTTTTTGAGCGTGAGACATTTAAGAAAGTGTATGAGATAGATGTCACAGATGCGGTAAGCCAGAGTTCAGTGTATTACTTGATTTGTTGCTTTTATTCATACATGAAAAAGGATTATGTTGTCACTTTGGTATGTATAATTATAATTGATGTCGTTTTTAGCATATAGGCATATAATTAAATGCATGGTTGAGATTCTGTAAGATCAGGATACCCTAGAGTATACAGTGGTACCTCGGGTTACAGACGCTTCAGGTTACAGACGCTTCAAGTTACAGACTCCGCTAACCCAGAAATAGTACCTGGGGTCAAGAACTTTGCTTCAGGATGAGAACAGAAATTGTCCGGCGGCAGCGGGAGGCCCCATTAGCTAAAGTGGTACCTCAGGTTAAGAACAGTTTCAGGTTAAGAATGGACCTCCACAACGAATTAAGTTCTTAACCCGAGATACCACTGTACCATGCTAGTTTTGGTAACTGCATAGTCTCTTACGATAAAAATAATAATAATAATAAATGATTTCAGTAAGATAAGCAACAGGCACAATACCTGAGTCCCACAAATAGTGGGCAGTCATGGGACTTCAGAGGGCTCTTGCTCTTTTGTAAACTAGATCACATTAGCAGGCATATATGTGAGTTTGGGTGCATAAGTACAGTTACTCAAATTCAGCATTTTACATTTATTCTTGTCCTGCTTGCCTCGCACTGCACCGTAGGATTGTACAAGTGCAGAATTGTATATCATACTGCATTTACAATAATTTTTCAAACTGTCCCTCTTTGCTGGTGCCTTTGAGCAGAGGGGCAACTGATTAAATAAATAACTTAAGAAAGCCAAATTGTGCTTGGATAATTATAATGGTGATGATTATAAATCTAGTTTATAAAGAGATGAAGGAATATCCTGGATTTGAATTAAAGAACAGTTACTTTAGCAGTTGGTATGAACAATTTCTAAACCGCACGCTCATTCCTACCTCCATAATCAGATCGGTTAGTGACATGAGAGGTTTTCCCCCCACCCTTGCCTACCAATATATGTTGCCTGATTCACTGGACTAAGTATTTTGTAGACACCTTAATGCTACATACCTTGTTTTCCCCTCTTCTTCACTTGTGATAATTGTTGAATTGTGGAATTTGTATTCTTGGGGCACTCTACCTGGGAACCAAGGGACTTGTTGGGGGTAGCTAGAAGGTTGAATTCTATACCCATTCAGTACCTTTCAGTCATGTAATTTGAGATGATGTTGATATATTTAGAAAACAAACAAAATGCAGACGTTCCTCACTAGCCAAGGGCCATACATAGCTCTTCAGGCTTCCACAATAACTTAATAACTAAAGTAGAATTAAGATTTAGTGCAAGAGAAGGGAGGGCAGGAGAATGCCAGTGAACTGTGCATTTAATCTATGAGCAAAACAGCAGGGCTTATTAAATTAAATGATAAACCATCCTAATGGGTTCAGCACATGAAATGGGATGCAAGAGAACATTATTGTGTCACATTCAAACATTATAGGAAATACTCTTTGAACAGCTGTTTAGTTTTACCCTATCAGACTGGGGAGAGGGGGGTGGGTCCAGACAATATAGATAATTTTAAAATGCTTAAAGGCAGTAAACTTAATCTTTAAAACTGCTTGGTAAATAGCCAGTAGATTTGGCCTGCAAATGAACCTGATGTTTAATAGAAGCTTAATGGCTACTTTAAATGCTTGACCAAAGTGATGTCTAGCATTCCTTTCTGTCATACCAAGCAAGCCTTTGTTCACCTCTTTTCTTTTTTAAAGGTTTTTTTTTGGGGGGGAGTACATTATTATTCCAGGCTTCTGTTGTTTTCTTTGTATGGGCTAGCTTGAGTGCTTGCAGGCCTATCCAGAAGGCACTTGGCCAGTGCAGTCTATTCTGAAGTGAATAGGGCATGAACAAAGCTAAGCCAAACCATGGCTTATTATGAATGAGCAAACATGCAGGCTTCCATAGAGAAGATGACAGCCGCTTTGTTACTCCTCTGGTCCTGTTGCTGCTGTGTGCTAAGCCATGGCTTGACTTCACAGTACAGTGGCACCTCGGGTTAAGTACTTAATTCGTTCTGGAGGTCCGTACTTAACCTGAAACTGTTCTTAACCTGAAGCACCACTTTAGCTAATGGGGCTTCCCACTGCTGCCGCCGTACCGCCAGAGCACAATTTCTGTTCTCATCCTGAAGCAAAGTTCCTAACCTGAAGCAATATTTCTGGGTTAGCAGAGTCTGTAACCTGAACTGTATGTAACCTGAAGTGTATGTTACCCGAGGTACCACTGTATGTCTGATCTTGGGTTCATGGTCTGTTTCACTCCAGACAAACTATGAGATATAGCCAATGTTTGTTCTATGACTTACCATGTCTGTAGCTTGGACACCAACGCCATTGCATGACTGTGGTACAAATTCATAGTACTACTTGAAGAAATGGCAAAAACCTGGTAAGCAGCCTTATATCAAGTCATGCCGCTGATAATAAGCTTTTATAGAGAATATTCTCATCTGTACCAAATAAGGTAACATTTGTTTCATAGCTCTTTTATTAGTTCGAAATACTTACAGGCCAGGGCTCAGCCTCAGTTTTGAAGACAGTTTGCAATGTACAGTGGTACCTCAGGTTAAGTACTTAATTCGTTCCGGAGGTCCATACTTAACCTGAAACTGTTCTTAACCTGAAGCACCACTTTAGCTAATGGGGCCTCCTGCTGCTGACGCGCCACCGGAGCCCGATTTCTGTTCTTATCCTGAAGCAAAGTTCTTAACCTGAAGCACTATTTCTAGGTTAGCGAAGTGTGTAACCTGAAGCGCATATAACCTGAGGTACCACTGTATAGTAAAAACCCATACAAGATGTTGTCTCCTAAAACCAGAGTAATAAAAGCAGCAGCAGCAAGAACAACTGTTTGAAATTGCACTTAAAACCAGAAAAAAACACACTTAAAATGTCCTAAGCTCCAGTAAAAGGTGGCATAGATAAATGCTCTGAGATCCTTCTCTGCATGCCACCTCCAAGGGAGGTTGGAAGTGAAAGATCAGGCCTTTTCTGTGTGGCCCCCTTTCTTTGAAATTCCCTCCCCAAGGAGGCCTGCTTGGTGCCAACTTTGTCATTGTTTTGATGCCAAGCAAAGCTGGTTTCCCCCCACCCCCAGCCGCGATCAGTTGTTTGTGTTGTTTTGGTGTTCCATCTAAGATGGGGCTGGAGTGGTTATGTTATGGTACTGTATTCTTGAATATGTTTTCAGCATGTGTATGTGGTGTTACTCTGTTTTTACTTTGTGTAAATCCCAGTGCAAAAAAATCCTGAAGGACAGTGATACATAAATTTAATAAACTTAACCTCTGAGGAAGATCTTAATTAATCAGGCAGATAAAATGTAAGTACGTGACATTTCTTCAAACAGATACTTGATGGAGCATGTATACATATATTTATTTCATAAAATTTATACATCGCTTGATTACAGAAAACCTCAAAGCAGTTTACAAAAGATTAAGATCAAGAAAAATTCACAACCATATTGTACTTTAAGACATTCAAAAGTTAAAATACTAAAACAAATTAAAATTACCTCAACTTTTCTTGTAGGCATATAAGTTCATTATATAAGACCTACAGTTCCCAATGTTGCTGAATGCAGTTAAAATGTTCCCCATATTGTTGGGCCGAAGAGTTCGAAGGATAGTGTGTTTTACAAAAAAATTCCTAAGACAGATAGGCTGGTGCTTTTTCCTAGCCATTGAGCATTTTAAAGCTGGTGACAGTATGTTCACAGCATTGTGGATAACTTTTCAACTCCCACCTTATTTATTGTAGTTGGCTAATTGCATAGGATGGGCTCCAAAGGAGCTTCACACTTGAGTTATTTGGTTTGTCCATTTCTAGGCAAAAGTTTAGCATAATATTTTAATGTGCAGACAGTCTGTCTATTCCACAGGGGTAATAATGGACATTCCTACTCATCTCAATGGACTAGTCATGCATTTTGGGAACAGAATGATGGTGGTATATTTTTTCCAGCCTTACATTACAAGTATTTTAAAATGAATCCATTTAAAATAAATTATTTTACAATCTTGGAAGTTTTGTATGCCAATGGGAGTTGGAAGAGTGACTGAAAAAATTAGTTTCTAGCCAGCTTTAGGACAGATAACAGCAGCATTGAAATGTTAGTTATATGAAGTACAGCACATTAAAGTGCTGTTAGTTAAATTAATTATTCTTGTGCACATCTGTTTGATTTAAAGCTGTTGTCTACTCTGGAAGCAGTGCTGTTAACCACGTAAGAGCAATTACTGTCCCTTACAAAATAATGTAAAACACGGATGGCATGCTGTGGCCAGTTGGATTAGGGCGCCCATCATGCCTGACCTTTGGCCTTGTGGGTGGGGCTGATTGGAGCTGGAGGGCCACAAGCTCACCACTGCTGATGTAAAAGGTGCTGTTGAGAGGTTTTATTGGCTGACTGGAGAGACCAACTGGTTCATAATTGCTAATGTATATGGCCCATGTCACTGTGGTGTCCGGCCATGCCATTTTAGGCACTTAAGATATCTGCTTTCTTGTTGCTGACTACGTCAGACTCAGCAGCACAACTGCCACAGTTTGGAAGTAAAGACAACCAGGGCGAAGGAATTGCTTGTAATTGGGCACCCTAGCACAATATTGTTGTTGTTGTTGTTATTAAAATTTATACATACATACATACATACATACATACATGGGGACACGGGTGGCGCGATGGGTTAAACCACAGAGCCTAGGACCTGCTGATCAGAAGGTTGGTGGTTCAAATCCCCGCAACGGGGTGAGCTTCTGTTACTGGGTCCCTGCTCTTGCCAACCTAGCAGTTCGAAAGCACGTCAAAGTGCAAGTAGATAAATAGGTACCACTCCGGCGGGAAGGTAAATGGCGTTTCTGTGCGCTGCTCTGATTCGCCAGAAGTGGCTTAGTCATGCTGGCCACATGACCTGGAAGCTGTACGCCGGCTCCCCTTTACCCTTTACATACATACATGCATACATACATACATACATACATACATACCCCACCCATCTGGCTGGGTTTCCCCAGCCACTCTGGACAGTTCCCAACAGTGGTACCTCGTGTCACGTACCGTCCTCCTTACGAATGCTTCAGATTATGAGTAAATGCTCCCAGTTGCGAACTTTGCCCTTGGATGTGAGCGGTAGTCGCATGCCGGCAGCAGCGGGAAGCGCCATTAGTGAAGGTGCACCTCATGTTACGAGCAGTTTCGGGCTACAAATGGACCTCCGGAACGGATTAAGTTCGTAACCGGAGGTACCACTGTATTAATAATAATAATAATAATAATAATAATAATAATAGTTAGTTGTTTATTTCCTTGACGTCTGATGGGAGGGTGTTCCCATGTTCTTGGGAGCTGTAAGCACGGACACACAGCTGACTTGAATGGGGAGTGAATGAGGGAGAGGGTTGGATCTTAGAGGAGCCCAAGCCACAAATGTGTCAGTTGCACACTAGAAGAAGCTCACATTTTCTGCTGGAAGAAATTCTACTGTATCCAGAAGAGAAAGAGTTAAGGGCAGGGGGAACAGTAGGGGTTCTAGGTGCTGAGGGAGCGGCTGCTGAGCCTTCCTCTGCAGCACAGGAAGGAATGAGACTTACTACTATCTTCATGCAGAGCCGAGAAAGTTGTATAAATGAATATACCTGTCCTCTTCCTGAATTGCTCAAAGCACAATCCATGTGATTATCTCATTTTAAGCTCACTGCAAACCTGTGAGATAAGATGTTCTCACAGACAGAAGCTTCTCAAAGGCCTTGCAATGATCTTAATGGCTGATTGGGGACTTGAATCTAATTTTCCCAATTCTGGACGAAACTTTTTGGTTAGCTTACTACACTAGCTACAGGATTATGCCACGCCAGGGCCTAACTGGAATCTCATCTGTGTTACAGCATGTCTTAGCACCTTACAATGTTTTATTTGCTTTCATTCAGACAGACATTTTTTAAAACCTGAATTTGTAGTATGTAAAAGTGAGGGCTGAATACATGTTTCCTGTCATAAAATTACTATGAAATGTTAGGTTCTTTCAGGTTTTTTCACCCCCTTGTAACCACTACAGCAGTATTAAATAGTGAAATACTATCATACTGGTATGCTTGCTTATGATTCTGATGCTGCAGTTTCTCTGAGGAGGATTAAATTCTGCGGCTAACATATGAAACGATTGTATGCAGTGTTAGTGAACATTCTAGTGCTCCTCAGACTTCCATTATCCATTGAGGCTCATTGTGCTCCCTGGAAGACTACTCCGGGAGGTTGAGGGATTTTCCTAAGCACAAGGGACTGCAGTGGGCAGGAAAACACCAGCCCATCTTGGAACATGCCTAAGGTGTTTCCAGGCATGCACATGACTCTTGGATCCCTGCCTATAAAAACAGTGTTTAAATCCAGAGTTCATTTACTGTCCTCCTGTTCACCCAAGGAAAGTTCAACGTGTGTATATGTGTATGTGTGTATATAAAGCAGAATGTCAATGCTTGATTATCGCTGTCAAAATGTCTCTTTACGTGTTCCGAGTCTTTGGCGCTTATCTCACTGCACGGGCAGCCAAGTGCAGCAAATCAGAACAGTCTTCTTCAAACAGGCCCCACCACATTGCCTCATCACCACTGAGGCAGAAAGCAAAATTGGCACTTGTGAGGCAAGCGTGTAAAGCCGAAATGTTTTCTTAGCAGCAGTTGTTGCTGACAGTTTTATGTCTTTCCGATCCATGATGGAGACCTAAACTAGACATCTTAAACCATCAAACCAGTGCCAGAGAAGCCACAGTGCTAATGGGTTTTTACTTTTAAGAAAAACAAATGACTTATCAAAGACAGTAGGTATAGCCTGTTTGGGATAGGTGGAGCAGTCAAATGTGACAAAGTTCTGTACTCCTAAACTTCAAAGAGCCTATGTGTTCAGCCCCACAAAGTTCAGGATTGTCATTAGGCCAAAGGTCTAGTGCTGCCTTCTCCTGACATCAGCATTCCTCCTTCCTTTGGTTTGGTCCGATCTCTGTTTTGTCTGGCAATGGCAGCTTGGGTGCTGTTTTTTTCAGATAGGGGAAGGCTTTTAGGTAGAGCTGGTGTACTATTAGCCTCCATTTCACAAGTTTTCCCACAAAATTGTCATCCTCTCACAGCATCTTAGCACTGTCTCCTCTCTGTGCTTGAAATGCAGGCTGATCCATACATAACACTAAGCCATGGTTTGCTTAACAGATCACCAGTTAACCATGAGCTGTCCACAGGCAATAAAAGAAACCATGGCGTCTTTCTTCTTAGTCTGGTTTCTTTTTCAGCTGCTCATGCCCTTGTAGTTTGAGTATCTGGGGTGGGGTGGCCCAACAAACCATGGTTAAGAAAGGCGCTGAGTCTGCATATAAAACCAAACCATAGTAAAACAAACAAAAGTTTGTAACCCAATAAATAAACTATGGCTTCAGATCATGTTTTGTTGGCAGTGAAGATGCTGGACGAGGCACATAACACATTATATGCAAACCAGTCCCCTGAAATCTACAGAAAACTTAAAGGAGGGAATTTGTGTACTGTTTGACATCTCTGCCAGAGAGCATAGGTGCTTGTGTTGCTGGCAAGCAGAACAAAATAAACACCTAATGCAAAGACTTTTTCATCTGGCTGGAAATGCTTCTTAAATTAAAAATGTATTCTGTTGTTTCCAACTGTATATGCCTACATACCTCCACAAGTCAGCTATATTACTATCTTAAGGCTGCAATCCTATATCCACTTTTCAGGGTGTTCTCCACAGGACTTAATTCTGAGCAAAAAATATAGGATTGCTTCGTAAGAGTGGTGTACTATTCCCCTTTTCCTTTACCGATAAATCTTGCTATATTCCCATTTCAGTCCAAGTTTTCATAGTTATCTCCCACTCTCCTCTCTTTGGCTTGGTTGTCTTTCACCACTGGAACATTTCAGCCAATACTGACAGCAGGATGGAAGAGTGAGCAAATTTCATAATCCCTTTCCATCACATTTAGATTTTAAGGCCATCTGTAACGGAAAGGAGTCAAATAGAACAAACATGCTTTCTCCAAAATGCAGACTACTGCAGCTGAAAAAAAGCCTCAGGCCTTTGCTTCTTGGCTCATAGCCTAAGCCTAAGGCAAGTGTGGCTGTCATATGACATCACCAGTAGTTTTTTTTAAAATAAAAAACAACAACGTGTTTAGTATAGACTTCAGCCAAATGTGAATGGACATATTTAAAAAAAAAAAAAACAGTTCAAAGCCAGCTAATCCAACTTCTTTAAGCAGTTGACAAGTTCCGCATGTATGACTACAACTATTAGTTAAGTTTATAAATTCAGTTAATTCTCAACTTATTTCTCATTGTAGAGATTTAACAGATTATCCTCTTCCAAATTCTCGCTGTAGATTTTTTTACCATGAGTAGTCTAGACTCTTGAGCTCTGGGTGATGTTTTCTTTTTAGGGTAGAGTTTGACACCAGATTCTCCCAGATGTCAGCCTTAAACAATACTGGGCTGGACAAACAAGCATAGCTGTCAACTTTCAGATTTGAAAATAAGGGATCAGCAGCCTCACCTGTCCCAGGGACAGTCTATGGGATATCTAACAATCTGGGATGGCAGTGGGAAGCAGCGGGAAACGGCGCTGGAATAAGGGAATTTCCCACAAAAAAAGGCAAGGTTGACAGCTATGCAAACAAGGAAAGAGAAAATGAGCAGAAGACTCATTCCTGTAGTACCATTCTATATCCCAGTATTAAATGTGAATTGATACAGCGTCTTTTATTAAACCAATTTCTCTTTAAAATTAATGAAGCAAGTTTTTTCATTTAATGAAAACTGTCAGTCTTCACTCTTAAAATCATTTTTTCCTGCAATGCTAGGTGATGTTTAACAAGCGTTCTTGCCCCTGCTATAGAACTATGAAGGGTTAGTAGTGCTCTTTAACTCTTTAACTCCCATAATCCTGGCTGTTGACTTTCCTAGCTGGGGTTGATCAGTGTTGGAGGCCAAAAATATCTGGAGGCATACCCCTGGGGGGAAAAACCAGTGGCAAATTACAGTAGGTACTTTGACCTAGTTTTCACAAACGGGCAGAGATCAACCTGTGCGTGGACTGTACCAATTCAGATTGGAAGTGGGACTTTGGTGATCAGCATGCACCTCCACTTTCTTCTCTCCCCCTCCCCAAATCTCTGCATTTTGGAAACTGTGAAGATAGCTCAAAACAAAAAAAATTCCTTCCAGTAGCACCTTCTTCAGATACACAGTGTGCATGCACACGAAAGCTCATACCAAGAACTGACTTAGTTGGTCTTTAAGGTGCTACTGGAAGGATTTTTTTTTGTTTTGACTATGGCAGACCAACACGGCTACCTATCTGTAACTGTGAAGATAGCTGGAAGACTTAGCGAAAGCCTTTCGCCCGACTTGCTAGTTTTCTGCATTCAGGGATTCAAAAAGAGAGAAACATTGAAACATGTGGAATGGTACAATCCTTTGCCCATCTGTGAGAACTAAGCCTCTGTTAATTGCCAGTGGGAGTCAACTTACAAAAGTCCTTCTTGAGACAAGGCAGTAAAAGAGAGAACTATTCCCTTTGGGAATGTAATGATGAAGCATAAAAATGCCCTGCATTTTACAGGCTTGTCAGCCCAATAAAAGGTATCATCTTGCTTGTTTTACAAGCTTATCCTTCTGTGGGAGCAACACATCTCTTGAGACCCTTTTATACAGTGAAGGCCAAACTATTTGGTATTTTAACACGGAGCCACTTTAGCATTCAAATAACTTAACTTCCACTGATGGGTGATGCTCACCTGGGATGAAAATGCTACTGGACTATACATGAAAGAAGTTGCAAAAGTCAATACATGTGGGAGATTTTCAATTGGTTTTACCCTTCCAGCAGCAGCTCCCTATATGTAATGTCCAGAAGGTCTTCTGGGGTTGCTTTTTGAAGGGTGCCAGGGGAATATTGCCAGATGGGGAAGATGCAGCCATTTAGATCAGCTTTCTCCAAGCTGGTGCCTTTCAGTTACTTTGGACTACAGCCCCATAAGCCCCAGCTAGCACAACGATGGCTTGGGTAATAATAATAATAAATTTTATTTATACCCCCCCTCCCCGGCTAGAGCCGGGCTCAGGGCGGCTAACACCAGTAAAATTACAGTAAGAACATAATAGGGGGGAAAAAACCAATTTAAAATACAGGTTAAAATGCAATTTAAAATGCACCCTCATTTTAAAAGTAGCCCATAGATCACAACCATAAGGGGAGGGAAACATAAGGGTCAGACTGAGTCCAAACCAAAGGCCAGGCGGAACAGCTCTGTCTTGCAGGCCCTGCGGAAAAATGTCAAGTCCTGCCGGGCCCTAGTCTCTTGTGACAGAGTGTTCCAGCAAGTCAGGGCCAGTACTGAAAAGGCCCTGGCCCTAGTTTAGACCAATCTAACCACCTTGCAGCTTGGGACCTCCAAAATGTTGTCATTTGTGGACCTTAAGGTCCTCTGCAGGGCATACCAGGAGAGGCGGTCCCATAGGTATGTGGTAGCAAGCTAATAGACACAAATGAGCACAGAACCTATGCTCTGTGGTAGCATATGATGCCTTTCTAAAACATGGCAGGAGAATCACAAAAATCCAGTACATTTTGCATAGAGAAGCATGTGCATATTGCTTGCATAGTGGGTTAGATCAGGTACAGTAGAGGTACAATATTTATTTCTCTTAAACAGCTGGGTAGTATTCAGAAACTAGCTAGCAAAGTGTTTGGGTTTGTTACTGGATTCCGCCATTGTTAAACTGGGAAACACTTGTGGCTGGGGCTGCTTCAAGATGAAGGGTTAGCATTAGAGCTATATTAGGAAACAGTCAATCCATGTATGTTTGAAACACAACAGTAGTGTCTTTTATACTATGAGAGGAAATGGTAAAAGGGCACTTTTAAACCACTGGAAAAGCACAGCAATAATCTGCTTTAAGGAAATCTGTAATAGCATTCTGACAATAGAATTTTACACTGCATCTTCAGGTATAGCTAATACTTACTGTTTCTGAGTTCCAAATTTGCAGAGCCGCAAACTAATGAGTGGGGCCAGAGGGTTAACCAAATGTTTTGCGCTGGTTTATGCAAAACACTATAAATCTTCCCCCAGTTGATTTTGTGCAAGAAGGAAAATCTGATTGCAGAAGTGCCTCGGATCCTGTGACTTGCTTTTAATTACAGTGCTTACAATTCTGACTCAGCTCATTTGTCTCTTGGGTGCAGTTGAAATTCAAACATCAGCTGCCTCATTTGCAGCATTATTACAGAACTCCCAAGTAAAAAGGAAGTAAAGCATTTCACTCTTCCTAACACACTGCTATGGGCTTAAATGGAGTACAGATTCAAGATTGTAATTTATTTGTTGTTTAAATTTATGACTCGCTTCATATGAGACATCAGGAAGTGATTTACAGTATAATAATATATGTAAAAAAGATAGATGGATGGATGGGTAGGTAGGTAGATATTTAAAACAATTGCATACATTAAACTTTTTATAGAAAACACATAAAAACACTTGGAAGCAATAGCACATACATAAAATCAATTTTAATCCAAAACAATATCCAGTTGGGATGGAGACTTTACCAGTTTAGTTGAAAGAGGAACATCTTTCGTATGCACCAAAAATACAACAGAGATCTCCAGGATGCCTTCTGTAGAACACGGTGATCTGTTTTGTCTGTAGGGACTAAGGCAGTATTTCTCGTCACAAGCTATATGGGGCTTTGTACAACAATACCAGCACTTTGAACCTAGCCTGGGACCTGATTGGCAGCCAGTGCAATTCTTTCAACCATTGCGCAATACAGTGGCAACATTTCGCCCCAGTGAGCAGTCAGTTCACTACAGGGCTGCCTCAAGGGCAGCCCCACTTACAGCACATTGGAGTAATCCAATCTGGAGGTTATCAGTCCATGGGCAAGACTGGTCAGGCTATTGCCATCCAGAAATGAGCATAGCAGTCTACCAACTGCAGGCACTCCTGAGGTCATCTGGGCCTCTAGTGACAGAGATGGGTCCTGGTGCACTTCCAGACTACAAACCTGCTCCTTCAGGGGGAATACAACCCCACTGAAAGCAGGCAATTGGCCAACTGTCCAGTAAACAAACAGAAATGGGAGGTCTTTCTACCAGTTCCTATTAATTCTGTTACCATAAGATGCCTCACTAAAATACGTTGAATAACATCAATGAACTGGCGACTCCTAGTTCTGTGATTTTAATTTTTATGAAGTCCGGGAACACTGATCTGGTCTTGAACCTGTGCCTGACAGCTGTATTTATCTGGAAGCTTTGCAGTGGTAGAAGGGAAGCTTTGCAGGGAAGCTTTGCAGTGGTAGAAAAGACTGGTCACTTCAAAGCAATTCTTAATCATAGGCAAACCAGGAAAGGGACCATTTGCAAGACTACAGTACAGTGGTACCTCGGGTTACATACGCTTCAGGTTACATACACTTCAGGTTACAGACTCCGCTAACCCAGAAATAGTACCTCGAGTTAAGAACTTTGCTTCAGGATGAGAACAGAAATCGTGCTCCGGCGGCACGGCAGCAGCAGGAGGCCCCATTAGCTAAAGTGGTGCTTCAGGTTAAGAACAGACCTCCAGAACAAATTAAGTACTTAACCCGAGGTACCACTGTACATCTTAAGAAAAGGCACACTTTCCTTTTTTGCATTTCCTAATGTTCCATTTTATTTTATTAGACTATTTGCATCCCACACTTTCAGGCAGGAAGCGCTACATAACTGAAATCCCAGTGCACATCTAAAGAAACAGCCACACATTGAACAACAGTGTTGTTCAATGAGTTGCAAGCAGAAGCAACCGTTTTAGGCTCAAGAGGTCCACAGTTTCTCTTGTTGTGCTTGCAGTGGAAAGTATTCCACCAGCCTAAGCTTCCTCCTTGCTTTGGAGATGGAGAGGTGCAGGGATTGTGGAGGACATCAGAGTGGGTGGTGCAACTATGGGGATGATCCTTGCCCTCTTCATGGATGAGAGGAAGACTGGAGTTTTTGGTGGTGCACTTCAGAGATGCTCAGAAGCATAGTGTTGTAAACTGCAAACAACAAGCTTCCTCCTGATCTTGGAACTGGAGACAGAAGCTGGAAATTTTCTTCAGGTTGCATGAGGCCTTATGAGAATAGTTTTGTCCCTTTTTTGGTTTGAAGCTGGGGAGGAGAGGCTTGGTATGGTGTTCTTCCTGTGCCTCTAAGTGCGCTAACTTCAGAAGTGCAACATGATTCCAGAAATGATGTCACCACAACCGTCTCAAGCTCAAAGGTAGGGAGGGAACCAGGGGATTGTGTCAGGGAACTGCCATCAGCTTGGAGACGAGAGATGGAAGGGCAGTTGTGTTATAGGGAGCCTCCGAAAATCTTGCGAAGCAGTTCCTCTTCCGGCGAGGAGGAAAGCCCCACCTCCAGTGGAGAAGAAGTGCAGGGGCAAGGGGATGCTAGGGAGAGCCTTAACACAGAGCCTGAGCAAGCCGGAGAGGCGGGAAGCACGCCCTTGCCAATGCTCATTCTGCGCAGTAGTCTTTGGCGCAGGGAGGGGTGGAAAAGGCTGGGGGTGATGTGACTTTTATGCTGGGGGTGGTACAAAAACCAACCACTCCCAGATTCTGCTAGCGATTGAGACAGACATGAACTTACGACGCTCTTCACTGTAAATAGTTTGCACCAAGAATAAAGCTTGTAAAAAACAGGTTGGGGTCCTGCCTGGTTACTCTCGAGCAACCACCACAGCCATCTGACAGATTGTCTCTGATTTTACACTGCAAATCCAAGAGACAGTGCAAGTTGAGAGAGCTATCCCTACCTTTTGGGGAAGGGGCAAATGTCAGGAAACAACAGGGTTGGCCAAAATGTGTAGAACCTTTTTAGGTAATTAAGAATAGTCTTCATACTGTGTATAATTACATCATTAAAGCAAAGCCATTAAAGCAAAGCAGCACGGGACTGGAAGAAAAAGAACTCATATCTAAAACAGATATCCCTATACTTCAAACATTCCCAGCAGATTCTTGCATGAGTGCCCAGTTGCAAACACAGAATATGCTTTACTACTCCAAATTTTGAAGAACATTTGATAGGATAGCAAAAGCTGTTCTCTAATGTCACTTTTTTTTTTAACAAGCATGTTTTAGCTGACCTGATTATTCACATAAATATTTTCTGGGAGAATATTAACAGAACTATTTCCATTTTTTTTTAAAAAAAATGTTTTTATTGAATTTCCAGATTAACAAATACAAGAGAGAGAAAACAAATTTCTCGAACATACACAAACAAGAGTAAACAGAAATAATTGGGATCTAGGAATTCATCCATTTCATGTCTGTTTCCTTATTGTTATATATTATGTCTAAATTAATTTACTTTGCTGTACATGCAAGCAAATGAACCATATTTAACATTCAAACAAACTAGAAATGAGGTCAAAATTGGGGAAAGGTAGGATTGTTGGCCAAATGGTTTAGAAATTGGCAATATGATATGCCTACAGAGTCCCTTTGGTCTACAAAGTGGGAATCCTATAACAGAATGCCTTAACAGGCTCCAAAGTTGTATTAAATTTAATTTAGGCTTCCTAGTTAGAATAAAATTGTATTTTATGCTCCCTTATTAAATAAGTTATGTGGCTTTTACAATTTAACTTGTTGCCCTAAATTTGGAAGCCCCCTTTTCCTTTCCATCTGGCACAAGATCATGGTTAGTGGTGCATATTGTATTTCCAAATGGTATGCTTGCTTACTACTGCTGGTTTAGGAATTTCCTATCTTGCAGAGGGAAAAAAGGATCCCTTGGAGGGGGGGGTGTTTTAGACTTTTATTTGCCACCTGAACAGCAGTTGCTGTGGAAGTATGTACAGTGGTACCTTGGGTTAAGTACGTAATTCGTTCCAGAGGTCCGTACTTAACCTGAAACTGTTCTTAACCTGAAGCACCACTTTAACTAATGGGGCCTCCTCCTGCTGCTGCTGCGCCGCCGAAGCACAATTTCTGTTCTCACCCTGAAGCAAAGTTCTTAACCTGAAGCACTATTTCTGGGTTAGCGGAGTCTGTAACCTGAAGCGTATGTAACCTGAAGTGTATGTAACCCGAGGTACCACTGTAGTATGGTGTAGAAGTAAGTAAATGATCATTGGTTTCTACACATGTATTGACTGAGTCGTTGTGGCTTAAGGGTCTCAGGCACCTCTTGAGTATTATCTGAAGATAAAGATAGGTGAAATGTGACAAAATAAAAGGGAAGCTCCCCCTAAAACTAGGTATTGCCCTGGGTTTCAGAACTAAAAAATTACTAACCAAGAGCTAATGTTACTTTTCAGAGTGTTGTCCGTTGTCTCTGGCATCCAAAGCTGAATCAAATCATGGTTGGTACAGGGAATGGATTGGCTAAAGTATACTATGACCCCTTCAAGAGTCAAAGGTATTTAATTAATTGCATCTGAACCTTATTTCTTAAAATGTATAAATGCTTGCTTAGATGCGAGATTTCTTTGAATTCACTGTTTCTTCTTAAAAGGCGAGGAGTGGAGAATGGTCGCTTGTGTTTTCCTGTTTCCCTTTTCCTTTTTTGCATATTTATTTATTCAGTTTTACATATAAAGGAAAGCCAAAAGTCCCAGATGACTGAGAGTCGTGGTCAAAAAGATAATTACAAATCATTTTCAGTAGTTTGTGTTTTCAAACTAGCCATGTTTCCCATTGGAACTTAGTATTGCTTCTTTTTAAATTTCTGGAACCCCGTTTCTGAAATGTTGCACCGCTGACACATTGTGCCTGCTCCAATTCAACGATCCCAACTTTATAAACTATGGTTTATTAAGCTGAGAATGAGCATTGTGCGCATGCATTCCCTATGCACTCCTCCTGTCTCAACCTGGCTTCAGTGCTTGTATCTTGGTTACTTTAAACAAGAGTTTTCCGTTATGAAATTGGAAACTGTGGTTTAATCTTGGACTCCAAACCATGATACGAAACCAGGATGTTTACAGTCTGATGCTGTCTCTGAGGAGGCCCTCCTGGAGACCTCATTGCTATCATTTAGGCGCCAGACAAAAATTCCTCTTTTCCCAAAGCTTTTTAAGAGCTGCTAATGTGAGCATTTAAAAGAAAAAAGAAAAAAAATCTTAGAGCTGTTTTGATTTTCCTGTCTAAATAGGCTGCTGCTGTTTTAGTTTCCCATATTAGTTTATGTGCTTTAATTATTTTTATCATTACTCTTAAATTGTATTTTTGTTTTGTATCTTGCACCTCTGTTGGCCACCATGGGGACATGCAGCGTATAAATTACGTAAATAGATTTACATGAGTTATAAAAGAATTGCAAGAGGGTGCAAAGCATTTTGATACACCCTTAATTCGTCTACTTAATATTTAACTAAATAAACTTACTCAGTGGATTTAGGCTAAGCAGCAAGTGCTCCCAGTTTGCATGTTTGTGATCTACATATGCAGCTGTGCTCTTACTCAAGAAGACATTAAGGAAACATGGGCAAATTCCTGCTCTTTCCCACTATTTTGGCAGCCTCTTCTCATTAGCTTTGCATCAAAAGGGCAGTAAACGTGAAAGTGAAAAATAGAAGGTTCAGTTGATTTCCCCCCTACTACTCTTTCCTCCTTTTAGTGTAAATTTTTAATATCCTCCCTGACCCTGGACAGAAAGATCTGCCTGCAAAGCCTTACTGGCATCCCTTAGTCTTGTCCCCTCTAGCAACCACAAAAATACGTTTTCATTTGCCCAGGTGCTGCTTTGCAACCCAGACTGCAAAAAAGTTTTATCCAGCATAACGGACAGCCCCCTTTAACGACCTGAACTTTATGGGTCGAAAGGAACCTGCTTCTACAATAAGCCTGACTGAAGATGCAAATATAACCCAACTTCGTGATCTCTAACGTTGTCTCACATATGTGACTCTGCAAGCCAGACACCCAGCCGTCCTTCGTTCTTACGAGGATTATATATCATTCTACTTTAGGGATAGGACACTTGTGGCCTTCCAGTGTTGCTGGGGCTCAGCAATTCCCATCAGCTCCAGCCAGCATGGCCAAAGGTCTGGGATGGTGAGCACATCCAAACAGCCACAGATCCTGAGAGTTCCTGCCTAGACCAGTTATCGAGACATTTATGAGAGTCGATGCACCACGTTGAATCATATAACTTTTAAGACAGGTATCACACACAGAGAGACAGGGATCACACATACACGCGCGCACACACACAGAGAGATGCTACAACTAATAATAAGATGACTACACATCCACGCACTGTATTTTTCGCTCCACAAGACACATCTAGTTTTTGGAAGAGGAAAACAAAAAAATATATTCTGAATCCCAGAAGCCAGGACAGCCAGCGGGATCACATCGCAGCGATCTCGCTGGCTGTCCTGGATTATGGGATAGCCGCATGCAGCCTTTCCCGAGCAGCCTTTCTCCCTCCTCGGGGAAAAGCCCCGAAGAGCCGCACACACACTCCATGCGCCTCTTTAAAGGGAGCGCTGAGCAGAGCCTCCCGCCTGCATTTGCCCCATAAGACGCACACACATTTCCCCTTATTTTAATACTTTAAATACGGTATTTACACGGAGGAAGGGAGAGATGAAAAGGAACAGAGAGTTGATAGATGCTTTACCCTGGCCATTCTCCACCTGCAGTGGGGTGAGCCTAAAGGAAGAGATTCAAGAGGGTTCTTGGCAGACAGATTACCTCAAAATACTGATTTAAGGTCAAAACACAATTCATTTTGTGACAAAAATTTTGCCACTGATATTTAGGAGGGGTGAGTCCCAGTGGGGGCTTGCTTCCAAGTAAACGTATATTACAATTGTCCTGTAAAAACAGCTTTTGAACTTCACCAGCATTTCTTTTCAACTCTTTGCATGCATGTTCTTGTACTATTATTCTTTTTTAATCCTCTCTAGGGGAGCAAAATTGTGTGTTGTAAAGACAAAAAGAAAAGAAAGACAGGCTGAGACCCTCACGCAGGATTACATTATAACACGTAAGTAACTCTGAAAGTAACTGTTTATTTAAATACATCCTTTTAACTCCCTGTACATTATGGCTCAGATCTAGTGGACTACAGGGCCCTTCTTTAAAACCAGAATCCTGCCAATCAGCAGGAAGGAGTCAGGGAAGACTTAAGTTGGCCACATTCCTCCTCAAAACCCAAATGTTGGCTCTTTAGCTTTTAAAAGGGGCTCTGGTCATTTGGTCCCAACGACAGGACTAAACAACAGAGCAGAGCAGCAACTTGGCCTGACATTCTTCAGTCTTTCTGAGAAGTGGTGACGGCTGTGCTATGAGCCCCATCCTCTAAGTGGGACTTAACCCCACCAGCAAAAGTGTACTGCCACTCTAGCAAAGTAAATTGTAAGTGGGAATCTCAGTTTTTCATCCTCCGGCTACTTAAGATGCATCATTTTCACCTGTGGGGATGAGGCATTGACTTTTCAAGGAGAGGCATTTTACTTCATTATTCCTCAGGAAGCCTTCGTTCCACATATGGAAATGGTTTTTATAGTTAACCTCAAATGTTTTATGCAAAATTGTGTAGCTTGCCACTTGCCAGCAAAAGTTTGACTTTTCACGCTTCATGTAACATACAGATGTAAGAAATAAGTGTTTATTCCTAAGGTTCTGAAGCCGTCCAAAGCCTGAATGTACTTTTATTAAGGGTATTAAACTTAACAAAAGCTGAATTAGGCTGCATCGGCAACACTTGCGTATCAGATTTGTGCCCATGCATAACCATTCTGAGCGTTCCTGAACGCAAATGCCAGAGCTTTCTATCCCTTTATCTATGCAAGCAAGAGGAATTATCAAAGTTCAAGGGTATATTCCATCCAGACCAAAGCCCTCAAGGACAGCATGGAGCAGGGCTGGTAAAAGCTGGGGCCTGGGGAGAAGGGGTATGGCCTGGGATGGGGCTGTTGCTAGGGAGAGTCTTAAAGGGGAGATAGAGAGTCCCCAGGCCTGAGCTTTCCACTCCTGAATTATGGGGAGATGTGGAGAACCAGACACCAGGGCTTCTGTAATGTCTGGCTTTATTTTCTTTTAACTAACCATTTCACTTGCACCTGAGCACACCTGCCAAGTTTGTATATACAATTATCAAGCCATGTATGATTGACCGTGCACAGGTGAGGAATCTGTGACACTAGACTACAGCTTCTATCATCCTATCCTCTTGCTGCTAAACTACAGCTCCTATCATCCCTGGGCTTTTGACTATGCTGGTCAGGCTGGTGAAAGTTGTTCAAGGTCATCTGGAGGGCCAGAAGTTCCCTCCCCAACTTCTTTAAGTTCACTGTCTCTTAAGTAAAATAATAATAATATTATTATTATTTTAGCTCATGCACTTCCGATGTTTCGCGAACCACGCCAGCGGAGTACAAGAAAGCAGCTGGAAAAGGATAGACTGGATCCCATGAAATCTCACAAACCTGAACCTCCGGTAGCAGGACCAGGTAACCAGAATTTCTACAATTTGAAAGCAAAACATTGCTAAGGCCATTTGTGTGTTTCTTTGCGGGAGACTGAATCAGCCCTGTAACTCTGTTACAGGCTTGTAGATGCTGATGCAACTTCTCGTGTGCGTGGATGTACAGTCGTAAGGGACACGGGTGGCGCTGTGGGTTAAACCACAGAGCCTTGGGCTTGCTGATCAGAAGGTCGGCGGTTCGAATCCCCACAATGGGGTGAGCTCCCATTGCTTGGTCCCAGCTCCTGCCAACCTAGGAGTTCAAAAGCACATCAAAGTGCAAGTAGATAAATAGGTACCGCTCCGGCGGGAAGGTAAACAGCGTTTCTGTGCACTGCTCTGGTTCGCCAGAAGCGGCTTAGTCATGCTGGCCACATGACCTGGAAGCTGTACACTGGCTCCCTCTGCCAATAAAGCGAGATGAGCGCCGCAACCCCAGAGTCGGTCACAACTGGGCCTAATGGTCAGGGGTCCCTTTACCTTTACAGTCGTACCTTGGAAGTCAAACGGAATCTGTTCTGGAAGTCCGTTTGACTTCCAAAACATTCGGAAACCAAAGTGTGGCTTCTGATTGGCTGCAGGAAGCTCCTGCAGCCAATCGGAAGCCAAGGAAGTCCTGTCAGACGTTCGGCTTCCAAAAATAGTTCGCAAACCAAAACAATCACTTCTGGGTTTGTGACATTCAAGAGCCAAAACGTTTGACTGCTAAGCTGTTTGGAAACCAATGTACGACTGTAGTTTTCCCTTCATCTTTTCTGTTTGCTCTTTTTTTCTTCTTTGCTTGCCACTTTGCACATCTGTTCATTCTCTCCTATATTAGGTCGTGGTGGTCGTGTCGGGACTCATGGCGGGACTCTGTCTTCATACATAGTCAAGAATATTGCACTGGATAAAACCGATGATAGCAACCCCCGGGAGGCCATTTTACGGCACGCAAAGGAAGCAGAAGAAAGCCCGTACTGGGTTGCTCCAGCATATTCTAAGTAAGGAAACTTTCTTAAGTGCGGGGGGTGTGTGTGTGTAAAACCCATATACAGATGCCTAAAAGCCCTGGTGAACTTGAACATAAGCAGAAGACCTGTTTAACAACACTATTCTCTGCCTCTTTTTTGGGAGTGTTGCCACTAATGTAGAAAACGGATAGGATGTCAGCTTTTTTTTTAAAAAAGGAAACCTACTTTCTAACCCATTTGAATGCTACATGAGCAAAATAGAATTAGAGCTTTAAAAAATATTTGTTGTTGTTTTTTTTTTAAAAAAAAAACCACCCAGAAAGCTGTCTGTAGACAAACGCCAGCTCCCTCGGCCTGAAAGCGAGATGAGCATCGCAACCCCATAGTCGCCTTTGACTGGACTTAACCGTCCAGGGGTCCTTTACCTTTTACGTATGTTATTTAATTTTTGCATAAACATGCCATTACCTTTGTAGATAGGGGGATGTTGCAGAAATTAGGATGTTCGTGTTTTTCTCTCAGAACCGTACGCCACACCATGCTCACAAAGCACTGCCTGGTTTTTACAGAAGCATGAATGACCAGTTGACTGAATTTGCTGCTTTTAAACTATTTCTCCCCTCTGTGACATCTCCAGCAATCTCTTCGTAAAAACAATGGGTTTTGCATTTGCTGGATTTCAACAAGGATTTGCTTTTCTTAGCCTTCTGCAGTGCCAGGTGCATAGCTCAGTGTTTCCCAACCTTTTTTGGGCAAAGGCACACTTGTTTCATGAAAAAAATCTCGAGGCACACCACCATTAGAAAATGTTTAAAAAATTAACTCTGTGCCTATATTGACTATATGCCGCTTGGGGCGGCAGCCTGTTGCCCGAAGCACAGGGAGCCCTACGGAGGGCTCCCCGTGCTTCCGGCGAGTGTCTGCCACCCTGCGCGCCCGGCAGGAGCTCCTGCCAGGCGCGCAAGGCTTGGGGCGGCAGCTTGTTGCCCGAAGCACAGGGAGCCCTACGGAGGGCTCCCCGTGCTTCGGGCGAGTGTCTGCAACCCTGCGCGCCCGGCAGGAGCTCCTGCCAGGCGGCAAGGCTTGGGGCGGCAGCCTGTTGCCCGAAGCACAGGGAGCCCTACGGAGGGCTCCCCGTGCTTCGGGCGAGTGTCTGCAAGCCTTGCGCGCCCGGCAGGAGCTCCTGCCAGGCGCGCAAGGCTTGGGGCGGCAGCCTGTTGCCCGAAGCACAGGGAGCCCTACGGAGGGCTCCCCGTGCTTCGGGCGAGTGTCTGCAAGCCTTGCGCGCCCGGCAGGAGCTCCTGCCAGGCGCGCAAGGCTTGGGGCGGCAGCCTGTTGCCCGAAGCACAGGGAGCCCTACGGAGGGCTCCCCGTGCTTCGGGCGAGTGTCTGCAAGCCTGCGCGCCCGGTAGGAGCTCCCGCTGGGCGCGCCAGGCTTGGGGCGGCAGCCTGTTGCCCGAAGCACGCGGAGCCCTCCGGAGGGTGCCCCGTGCTTCGGGCGAGTGTCTGCAAGCCTTGCGCACCCGGCAGGAGCTCCCGTCGGGCGCGCGAGGCTTGGGGCGGCAGCCTGTTGCTCTAAGCACATGGAGCCCGCCTCCCTCCCACGGCACACCAGGCAAAGTCTCGCGGCACACTAGTGTGCCGCGGAACACCGGTTGGGAAACACTGGCATAGCTAGTTCTGTATAAATAAATAATATATATAAATATTTACATATAAACACCTCAGACCATGGTGCCCCTTTAGTCTTTATCACTTTAAGTCCCTTTCTCATGGGTTCATCCCAAGGCACTGCTGCAATATTTAAAAGCCAGCGCCAGAATGACCTGGACCAATCAAATGACTCCTTACCAGTTAACCTGCCCTCAGCTTGACCCTGATTGGGTGATAAGAACTCATTCAACGTCGCCACCTATAGTGTGGTGCAGCTGTTAACTTTATAACAGCTGTGGGCTGAGCCCTACACTGTTCATGTAAAGAGCTAAAGGATACTTATGAAAACCATTACAATGGAAGCTGTTCATAAGGCCCAATCGTACTTTTCTTCCTGCTGCAGCTATTTCCTCTTGACTCTCCTTGAGTGCACCCTTAACAAACTACAGTTCACTGAATCTTGTGGGGATGAAAATATGCTTTAAATGTATGGTGTGTATGCCACCTATGTTTTGATAGTTTTATTGTGCCTGCTTCATTTCAAAATGGGTGGATTCTATTGGTATTTTTTATTCTAAAAAATTACTATTTATTTAAAGCACTTGGACTAATAACAACAATAATAATAAATAAATTTTTATTTATATCCCACCCTCCCCAGTCGAAGCCAGGCTCAGAGAGGCTAACAACAGTAAAATAATACAACATTCTAAAATCATTTCATTATAAAATCAGTTCAAATCAAAAATAATAATAAAATTAACTAAGATGATGAGGCGGTCCGTACATTTTGTTAAATAGAAATAACAAGTCCCCCTCACTCAAGAACTAAGCTATCAGATAACTCAGGCATCAAGTATATACCCTCCAAAACTGAGTCGCCATGTATAGGATTGCACAGTTAATGAATAAGACTCTGAAGGGCAATTTGATTGACTTAGTAAGACTTCGTGTTTCCAGTAGTGGGGAACCGCTCACTTGCTCCAACAGGCAGGACCATGCAAGTAAGACTTGCATCTGCCAGCCTTTGTGTGAGAAAAAGCCTCTCCCAGTTCAAGTCTTGCCTAGCTACAAGGGGCAGGCTGCCTCTAAGGACATTGCTGGTGCAGCTACTGTTTCTTACGGGGGAGATAAAATGTACCAGTGCCTTAATTTTCTTCTCATTAAGAACCTAATTTGCATATCCCCTTATCTGAAAAGCCGTGCGTCCATTTCATTCCATCGCATTAAAGGAGATCCCTAGTGTGTGTTTGGTGTCGCAGCTTCCTCAATGATTAGATTTCATCCTTGACACCTGCAGTGTAATGAACATGAAAGTTTTAAAACGCAGAAGTAATTCAGAAGGCTCACTGTGCCCAGTGGGTGGCTCACATTACGGTTTCTTGTTAGGAGTAGAGCTGGGCGTGAAGTGGACAGGAGGCAAGTTAAGCACACTGCTCATGCACACATCAGATAGCAACACTGGGCGGTGTGTGTGTGTGTGTGTGTGCTGCTGTTGGGACAATAACTAGCAGATAGGATATGCAGCCTTGTTGCAAAAAAACTACCATGATTTCTGCATTGTAGAGCTTGTTTTAGGACTTGCCGATCAGAAGGTCGGCAGTTCGAATCCCCGCGACGGGGTGAGCTCCCGTTGCTCGGTCCCTGCTCCTGCCAAC
This sequence comes from Podarcis gaigeae, assembly GCF_964106915.1. Lineage (NCBI taxonomy): Eukaryota > Metazoa > Chordata > Lepidosauria > Squamata > Lacertidae > Podarcis > Podarcis gaigeae. The sequence continues at coordinate 47,319,157 of NC_139687.1, read as the reverse complement.
CTAGCAGTTCGAAAGCACATCAAAGTGCAAGTAGATAAATAGGTACCGCTCCAGCACGAAGGTAAACGGCGTTTCCATGTGCTGCTCTGGTTCGCCAGAAGCGGCTTAGTCATGCTGGCCACATGACCCGGAAGCTGTACGCCAGCTCCCTCGGCCAATAAAGCGAGATGAGCGCCGCAATCCCAGAGTCGGCCACGACTGGACCTAATGGTCAGGGGCCCCTTTACCTTTACCTTTAACTAATCTCTCTGGTGTCCAGGTTATACAAATTACATGCAAGGAAAGGCATAAGCAAAATTTCTTATGGTCTTTCTTGCGCACTTTTTCAGCTGTTGTGGGTATTCACCAAGCTCCACTTACTAACGGAGAAGACTTGAAATCCCCCAGTGAAGATTTTGAATTAAGCCCAGGTGCCAAAACATTAAGGGGTGTGAGGCAGTGGCGTAGGACTGATTCTCTTGTGATCTATTCCTCCCACATCTGAACCAAGTTGGTGAATTACAATGGCAAAAAGAATCCATTTTGGGGATCAATAGTAATGGGATCAAAAATAAAACAGCCAATATCAAAATGCCTTCATGTTAATCTATGGTGCAACCACACTTGGAATATAGTACACAGTTTTTGGTTGCTTGCATATAAAAAATGATATTGTTTAGCACAAAGTGGGGAGAAGAGGTGGGGCAGCAGTGAGCCATCTCCCAGCTTCTTCCAAATCTGTTAAATGTTTTTGAGAGATCCCTGCAATTACTTCTGCACTGACCCTTAATGAGAAAGCATGATCAGATTTTAAGGAATTTTTATCCTTACCTTTTTAATTGCCTTGTGTTTTGCCCATTTCTTAAAGTTTGGGCAGGGCACTAATAGTTCCACTTTTGTCGTTTCTCTTAGAAATTATGTGTGAATTATGGAGTAAAGTCCCATTTCCCCTGATTCATAGCAGTAGCGCCAAATTATTGAGCCATTGCTTTAATTGACAAAGACTTCCCTGTAGGCTCACCGCCAAGAAAGTTGTGGTTTACCCTTGCATATTAACTCTCAAGTAGCATAAGCAACTTTTCTTCACGTGGTCAGACCACTTGCCTGTACCACATTTTCTTCTTCTTTGTGAATGAATGCTAAACCAAGTGAGCGGCAATAACTTATGGCTTTGAAACAACCCTAAAGCATCTGATCTGATTTCATCCTCTGAAATACTAGGGGAAGATGTGTGCGTTCTCTCACTCAGGTGTGATACAGCCTGCTGAAGCATTGCTCACATTTTCCATCTGTGGCAGGCCAAAAAGTAGGCAGTGTGGACCAACTCATTCTTAGAAGTGTCGGCGAATAAGAATTGCAGCTCAATGTGTTTCAGAACCTAGGTTCCTTTTTCAGGAGCAGTCACTCAAGTCCTACAGAGTTGCAGAAGCAGCTTGCACTAATACTGCTCCTGATCTGGCAGCATGAGAACAAATTTTTGCATTCTTTTTGGTTTGTCTCCCTTTTTTGTTTGGGCGGAGGTGGCAGCAGGGTTGGTACCAATGGTAGATGATTTTGGCGTAGAGGCCAAGGAGTGGGGGGAGGAAGAAGCTGCTCTATGACGAGTCACATTATGGTCCAGCCAAAGGGATCAAAGCTTTCTGTGCTGGCTCTTAGAGGAGGGGAGAGACTCCATCAGGCAAGGCCTCCTTCCAGCTGCCTTGCCCCACCCTCCGGCCCTGGGCCTCCTCATAAGGGAGCTGTTCCTGGAGGAATAACTGTGAGGGGAGAGACTCCACCAGGCAAGGCCTCTTTCCACCTGCCTTGCTCTACCCTCTGCTTCTCAATGTGTATTGTATTGTTTTATGTACTGTGGCTTGCCATTGTTTTATTGATTATAGTTTAGGTATTATTGTAACTGTTGAGTGGATTTCTGTTAAATTTTTATATGTTGATGTCAGGACTGCCGCTAGGTCCCAGCTCACAGAGGACCAACGCCCAGTGGATATTATATACAAAAGTCTTTATTGAAGTTTAGTTTCCATTTCCAAGCTCTGGGCGCGCAGACCCACGTCTCGACGCTAGACCGGCTAAGTCCCCTCTGACTCACTGCTCCACCCACACCAGTTTAAGATTCTAGCCCGGCTCCACCTCCTACACTGTTCTTTCCTTCGCTGGGTCTTTCTGCCCTCTGGGGTTCCCTCCTTCCTGGACTCCTCTGACGCTGAGCCTCCTGAGTCTTGCCCCTCCCTCCGGCGGGCTTTAGGACCTGGCTCCCTTTCCGGGCTCCCTGCTGTGCCGCGCTCCTGTACATTTGAACTTGGCGCGCGCGCCCAGCCGGTGACTTTCCTTCTGACCGTTTCCCCGCTTCCTGATGTGGGCGTTGCCAAACCTGACTCCTCTCCTCCCTCTGGTGGTGAGGACACTGGTCCCGACTCCTGGGACTCCCCCTCCCCACTGCGCTCTGGTGGAGAAGCTGGTCCTGATTTCCAGCTGCTGCTCAGGGACTCCCCGCTAGCCCCTTCCTCCTGGGGCTTCCCCCCTGGAGCCCCCTTCGCTCTGGCCACCGGCGCTCCCTTCTGTGAGTCCTCCGATTCGCTAGAGAGGCTTGTGGAATAACTCTGGCCACTGTCACTGCCTGCGCCCCCCTCGTACTCTTCCTCCTCACTCTCCACTCTCTCCTGTGTCTCTCCTCTGAACCCCTGACATCCATCCCCCCCTCGAAGCCCCCCCTTCCCCCCTCCCCCTCTTCAGATGCGGGTTCCGGGCGCTCTAGAGTTGTCGGGGTGAGTTCAGGATACAGTTCGTCCCCCGAGGCGTGCAGCCATCGTGATAAGTCCGGAAAGTCCTCCATGGGCTCGTCGACTGCAATTCCCTCCGCTTCCATCTCCTGGGCGGTGTGTTCGAAATCTGAGGCCGCCCCCAAATCACTCACGACCCCTTCTCCCCCTGTCGCCTGAGGTGACGCCACTTCCCAGGGTCCCTCCGGCATGTCTCTGTGCCATCCCACTTCAGGTTGGTCCTCCCACCAATAAGATCCCCCCGTGCCAAAACCTGAGAGCGAGCCCTCTGGGGAGCTGCCTCCCGGAGCCGAGTCCTCCGCTGACGAGAAACCCCGGAAAGTGCTGGCCGAGAGTGTGGGTGTGAACAGACAATCATCGAAAAAGCCCGCCGGCATAGGCTTGTGCGGGAAAAGTGTATGGAATTCTTCCTTGAGTAACTGCTCCTCCAATGCGTAATCCGGCACCCACCTGTTGGCGCTGGCCGGGGTGTCCTCTGTGGCGAGAAGATATTCAATCCCGTCCTCCCCCCACCTTGAGTCTAAAATCTCTGTGGCTTCGTTGAGTGGCCCCCTTCTCGGCGACCCCCCCTTTTTGGGCGCTTCCCTGAGCGGGTCTGGCGCTGTCCCTGGTGCCTGAAACCTGTGGGGCTCTTTGTAGGGTGTGAGCACTGATCTATGAAAGACCGGGTGCATTCTGGACCCCTCCGGGAGTGTTAACCGGAAGGCCACTGGGTTGATCTGCGCCTCTACTTGGTAAGGCCCTAGCTGCTTGTGCCCGAGCTTCTTCTTGGCCAACGATCTGGCCGGAACTGCCTGGGCTGCTAACCAGACCCAGTCTCCTACCCGGATGTCTTCCCCAACCCTCCTGGGTCGGTCTGCCTGCACTTTGTAAGCCTGTTTCGCCATCTCTAACTGCCTCCTGAGCTGCTCGTGGATCTCCTGCAACTCCGCTGCCACGGCCTCTGCTCCCTGCGGCTCCCCCTCCCTCACTTTCTCTAAACCCGGGAAGGTTCTGGGATGCCGCCCATTGTTGGCGAAAAACGGTGTCACCCCCGTGGACACGTGTTTCGTGTTGTTGTAGGCAAACTCGGCTAGCGGTAGGTAGTCCACCCAGGTCGAGGGCTGCTGGTTCGCGTAGCATCTCAGGTACTGCTGCATGATGGCGTTGACTCTCTCCGCCTGTCCGTTAGTCTGCGGGTGTCGCGCCGACGCCAGGCTGACCTTGACGTTCAGGAAACCCATCAGCTTTTGCCAGAAGTTGGATATGAACTGGCGCCCCCTGTCGGACAGGATGGACCGTGGTAGGCCGTGCACCTTGAACACGTGGTCTATAAACAGCTTGGCGGTCTGCTCGGCTGTGGCCACCTTCGCGCAAGGAATGAAGTGGGCCATCTTGGTGAACAAGTCTACTACCACGAGTACTGCCGTCTTGCCTCTCAAGCTGGGCAGATCCGTGACAAAGTCCAGGGCCACCCTCTCCCACGGTTCGAACGGTGTCTGTAGCGGTTCCAAGAGGCCCGCCGGCAGCTGGTGCACTGGTTTGGCCCTTTGGCAGGTGTCGCACCTCCTGACGTATTCCGCGACATCCCCCCTCATCTTGGGCCACCAAAAGTCTCTGGCCACTAGGTCCACCGTCTTCTCCTTGCCGAAGTGTCCCGCGCTGGGCGCGTCGTGCAGCTGTTGCAGGACCTTCACGCGGAGGTTGTCTCCCGGCACGTAGAGGGCTCCTTTGCGGATGAGCAGGCCGTCGCGTATTTGGAAGTCGTCGTCCCTCGCCGTGCCGCTACGCACCTCCTCCATCTTGGCTCGCGCGAAGGAGTCCGTCTGCAGCGCGCGACGCACCGCGTCCAGGTCCACCGTGGCTGACGCGCATGCCCACGCCTTTGGTGCGAAAATATGCTTGGCCGCCGTCGCCTCTTCTTCGAGATACTGCCGTTTCCTGGACAGCGCGTCCGCCATGATGTTGTTGTTTCCAGGGATGTATTCTATTCTGAAGTCGAAATTTGCAAAGAACTCCGCCCAGCGGATGTGTCTCTGGTTCAGGAACCTCGCCGTGCGCCAGTACTCCAAGTTCTTATGGTCTGTACGGACCTGCACCGTGTGTTTGGCCCCGACGAGGAAATGCCGCCACGCCTTGAAGGCTGCATGTATGGCCAGTAACTCCCTGTCCCAGATGGTGTAGTTCTGCTCCGACTTGCTGAGTTTCCTGGAGTAGAAAGCGCACGGCCTCCAGTCCCCCTGGTGGTCTTGCTGCAACAGGACGGCCCCCACGGCCCTGTCTGACGCGTCCGTCTCCACTCTCATGGGCCTGCTGGGGTTCACGTGTAGCAGGTGTTCCTCGGACGCGAAGAGGTGCTTGAGCTTCTGAAAGGACTGCTCTGCCTGCTCCGTCCAGATGAACTTCTTCTTCTTGGAACTGAGGGTGTCAGTGATGGCCGCTGTCTGCATGGCGAAACCTTTGATGAACTTGCGATAAAAGTTGGCAAAGCCGACAAACCTCTGGACTTCCTTTCGATTGCGTGGGCTCTTCCAGTCCAGCACTGCCCGTACCTTGGTACTGTCCATGGCGAGTCCCTTGTCGGACAGTTTGTAGCCCAGGAAGTCCACCTCCGTCTTGTCGAACTGGCACTTCTCCAGCTTGGCGTAAAGCCGGTGCTCCCGCAGCCGCTGCAGTACTTCCCTGACATCTCTCTCGTGAGCCTCCGGCGACTCCGAGAAGATGAGGATGTCGTCCAGGAAGCAGACGCACTTCTTGTAGAGAAGACCCGCCAAGACATGATGCACGAATGCTTGAAAACAGTGGGAGCCATTTTGTAATCCAAAAGGCATAACTCTATATTCATAGGTGCCCAGCGGCGTAAACATGGCCGTCTTCCACTCGTCACCCTCCCTCACTCGTATGAGATTGTACGCTCCGCGTAGATCCAACTTGGTAAAGATGCGCCCCTTCCGCACCGTCGCCAGCAGGTCATCGATCTTGGGCATGGGGAAGGCTGAGGGCTTGGTTTTCACATTTAAGACGCGGTAATCAACTACAAGCCTCTTTTGGGGCGTGTCCCGCTTCTTTACAAAGAATACAGGGCTGCCCCCCACCGCCTTGGACTCTCGGATGAATCCCCGCTTCAAGTTGTGATCTATGAACTCCCTGAGCTCCTGCAATTCATCCTCAGACATGGAATACAGCTTCCCCGTCGGGAGCGTCGCCCCCGGCAGGAGGTCAATCTTGCAGTCGTAGGGTCTGTGGGGAGGCAGCTTGTCCGCTTCTTTCTCGCAGAAGACCTCCAAAAACTCTTTGTACTTGTTAGGTACCGCTTGCAACATGCCCAAGTTCAGCTGTAGTCCATCCTCGTGCCCCTCATCGTCCAAGTCAGCCAGGATGCAGTGTTCTGCGCAGTAGGAGGAGCCGAAGGTCAGTTGCCGCTGGTACCAAGCTAATGCCAGGCTGTGCCTATCCAGCCAACTCATGCCCAACACAATGGGCGTGTCTGACAGGCGGGTGACGTTGAAGCTGATGACTTCGCGGTGATTACCAACGCGCATCACCATTGGCGGCGTCTGCTGCAGCACTTGCCCTCCCAGTAGCTCCCTGCCATCCACCGTGACGACGTTCAGAGGTACCGTCGCTGGCAGAAGGGCTATGCCATGTTGCTGGATGAAGTCCATGCCTATAAAATCTGCATTGCTCCCAGAGTCAATCGTAATGGGGATCTCCACAGTGAGCCCATTGGGAAGTTGAAGTGATGCGGTGAGCTGCACTACTGGTTTGGGTGGGAGGGGGTCTGTGGGCTGTAACATTACTGGGGATTGCTTCACTGACTTGTCTGGCTGGTCCCCAGTGACTCCATTTCCAGCCAGACAGTGGAGTTTTCCTGCTGTGATTCACTCTGCTGAACTGCTTCTGTTACTGTCGCTGCGGCTGCAGTGTGCTTGTGAAACCGCTGGGGACACTCTTTCGCCATGTGCTGAGCACTGTCGCAGATGTAGCACTTCCTGGTCCCTCTAGGAGGCTTCATTTTGACTGCTCCCGGCGTTAGGGCTCCGGCTGTGGACTGAGCCTTAGCACCACCTATCTCCATCGGCTCCTCTCCTCCTCCCAGCGGAGGCATGGATCGAGCGCGCGCCGCTTCCTTGGGAAAGGGGGGTGGTGCTTTCGTTGGCGTGCGGCCCCAATGCCCTTCCTCTTTGTCCCAAGAGCGTCCTTCCAGCCTAACCCCAATGGTGAGTGCCCTCTCCACAATGTCCTTGGTGGTTTGGGGTCTCTCCCCCCTTGCAATTTCGTCTTTCACAGCTCCGTTCAGCCCCTCCCAGAACAGATCTCTGACGGCAGGCGATTCTCTCTCCCACCCCAGTGCGTTCACCAATGCGAAAAAACGTGAATGATATTGCCTTACAGTGGCTCTACCTTGTCTTAGTCCGTGAATCTGTTTCCTAGCGATATCCACATCAATCTCAGACAAAAAACACGCATCCATCACTTTAAGGAAGACACCCGCATCTTGGAGGGCTGGATCCTTATCTCTCCAGAGATTGCGCAGCCACGTTTTCGCCTCTCCCCGTAAATGCGAAACAATAAATCCCACTCTTTCTTCCTCATTTTTAAAGTCCTTGTCAAACAGCTGCAGTGCATATAGTACATCTGCTCTGAAGTTAGGATACTCCTGCAGGTCCCCATTGAAGTGAGACACAAGGCTCCCTCCTCTGTTCCCCAGCCCAATCCCTTCTGGTCTGGTGGCCGGTAGCCTCTGTGTAGTTAGTACTTCTAACCTGGTTCGCAGATCCTGGCAGGTAACAGCTGCTTCCTGCTCCTTCTTTCTGGACGCCGCAATTTCTGCAGTCAGCTGCGTCACTGCGTTTTGTAGACTCGCTATCTTCTCTTCGGTAGTCATTTCCCTGGTTTTCGTGAGCTCGCGAAGCACCAATCTTCACCCCTCGCTGCTTTCCCACACTCCACGAGGTTTTAAAATTGGTGGAAAATGTCGAGAGGGGACTTACTGTCAGGACTGCCGCTAGGTCCCAGCTCACAGAGGACCAACGCCCAGTGGATGTTATATACAAAAGTCTTTATTAAAGTTTAGTTTCCATTTCCAAGCTCTGGGCGCGCAGACCCACGTCTCGACGCTAGACCGGCTAAGTCCCCTCTGACTCACTGCTCCACCCACACCAGTTTAAGATTCTAGCCCGGCTCCACCTCCTACGCTGTTCTTTCCTTCGCTGGGTCTTTCTGCCCTCTGGGGTTCCCTCCTTCCTGGACTCCTCTGACGCTGAGCCTCCTGAGTCTTGCCCCTCCCTCCGGCGGGCTTTAGGACTTGGCTCCCTTTCCGGGCTCCCTGCTGTGCCGCGCTCCTGTACATTTGAACTTGGCGCGCGCGCCCAGCCGGTGACTTTCCTTCTGACCGTTTCCCCGCTTCCTGATGTGGGCGTTGCCAAACCTGACTCCTCTCCTCCCTCTGGTGGTGAGGACACTGGTCCCGACTCCTGGGACTCCCCCTCCCCACTGCGCTCTGGTGGAGAAGCTGGTCCTGATTTCCAGCTGCTGCTCAGGGACTCCCCGCTAGCCCCTTCCTCCTGGGGCTTCCCCCCTGGAGCCCCCTTCGCTCTGGCCACCGGCGCTCCCTTCTGTGAGTCCTCCGATTCGCTAGAGAGGCTTGTGGAATAACTCTGGCCACTGTCACTGCCTGCGCCCCCCTCGTACTCTTCCTCCTCACTCTCCATTTGCTCCCCCTCCTGTGTCTCTCCTTCTGAACCCCTGACAGTTGATATTATTATTTTATACTATTCTAATGATTGTTGAATGTTACTTTTTTGATGGAGGTTGCCTATTTTAAAGTTATGTTTTATTATCACATCTTTGTATTGCATTAGATTGTTATAAGATGTACATTTTTTGTTTCTTCAGCTTGTAAACCGCCTTGAGTCTTGTAAGATAGAAAGGCAGTATACAAATTAAAAATGATGATGATGATTAGTGGACATAATCTGGCAAGATTGCACATCCTCTGACCTGCCTAAGAGTTCTGAGACTCTGTGCAGCAGTCTTGTTGTTTGCACAGATTATATCCTGCAGAATAGTCTGCACCCAGAAGCTTCCTTCTATGCCTGAACAGGCCTTGCTGAATCTGAGTGAAGGTCATTTATTACTGGGGCTCAGTATGCCAAGTTGGCTACAGTGCTTTTTTCCCCTTTTTAATCACAGCATTTAGATACTTAGTTGTTCGAAAGCGTAAAGTGGTGAGTTCAGGGTGGGGTCCTTATCAAATCTGTTTGGCAAAAGCAGTCCTTAGCCAGAGAGAAAAGCACAGTCTTGGGCTCTTATTGTCCTTACAGACTGACTGCCAAGGTAACTGAAACTGCTTAGTACTTTATGTCCTTCTGATGTTGTAAAAATACTACTGCACAAAAGCCAAAACAACACTAGCTTGCCTTTTATTAATTACACGCTGGAGTGTGTTCAGCAATGATGCAGTTTTGTAGTAACATTCTGCGCTGCTTGGAGATTCCTAACCAATTTTTAAGTGTGAAAATTAACTAAGCACTGGCTAAAATGGAAAACGTTTGTGGAATCAAAGTATTAAAAAATAGTTTGCTGAGCATGTAATGTTTTCGTTGTTGTCGTCGTTTTCAAACATCCAGTGGTGACTTGGTGTAAATTTATTTATATGCTGGCAGTGTCTTGGTCCAACTTCCAATCCATTGAGTTTTGTGTCCTGGGTACAATATGTGTTCATATGAAAATAGTTGTTTTCGTTTTCTGGTAGCTGCCAAAACGCAGTGCAATTCATGTGCACATGCCATGAGACGTGTGCACTGTTTCTAATGTGCACCTTTGATGTGTATTTCCTTCTCTTCTCTTAACTGCATTCCAACTGGAAAGTCAACAGAGTTCAGCAGGCGAGGAGTAGAAACTTCTCATTCAACCAGTAGTGCAACTTGCCCTGGGCAGAGACTAGACCAGGGATGGAGAATCCATGGCTCTCCAGAAGATGTTGGAGTTTCAACTCCCATCAGTCCTGACGTCATAACCAACAGGGATGAAAGGAACTGTAGTCCAGCTTCATCTGGAGAGCATCAGGTTGTTGTTGTTGTTTAGTTGTTTAGTTGCGTCCGACTCTTCGTGACCCCATGGACCAGAGCACGCCAGGCACTTCTATCTTCCACTGCCTCCTGCAGTTTGGTCAAACTCGTGCTGGTAGCTTCAAGAGCACTATCCAACCATCTCGTCCTCTGTCGTCCCCTTCTCCTTGTGCCCTCCATCTTTCCCAACATCAGGGTCTTTTCCAGGGAGTCTTCTCTTCTCATGAGGTGGCCAAAGTATTGGAGCCTCAGCTTCACGATCTGTCCTTCCAGTGAGCACTCAGGGCTGATTTCCTTCCGAATGGATAGGTTTGATCTTCTTGCAGGCCATGGGACTCTCAAGAGTCTCCTCCAGCACCATAATTCAAAAAAGCATCAATTCTTCGGCGATCAGCCTTCTTTATGGTCCAGCTTTCACTTCCATACATCACTACTGGGGAAACCATAGCTTTTACTATACAGACCTTTGTTGGCAAGGTGATGTCTCTACTTTTTAAGATGCTGTCTAAGTTTGTCATTGCTTTTCTCCCAAGAAGCAGGTGTATTTTAATTTCGTGGCTGCTGTCACCATCTGCAGTGATCATGGAGCCCAAGAAAGTAAAATCTCTCACTGCATCAGGTTAGCTAACCCTGAACTAGACTGAGGAAGTGTGGTATATCTTGGAAGCTGTATACAAGCAGTACAGTCGTATATGTAATTGGCTGTCTGAGACCACCAGATTTCCAGGAATACTCCAATCGGTATCATGACCCTAGAGTTAGATTCCCCTTTGCCAGAGGGTGAAGGACTCTGAATAAGAAGGGGAATTGTGAGGAGGGGCACCTCCAGAAGATGAGTCTGTGGTACCAGTGCCACTCCAGTTTCCCATCCCTGGCTGAGATAGTGAACAAACTTTAAAGAGCTGTCCCACAAAAATAAAAACCCTTGAAGACTGGAAAAATACCAGAGACGACAGTGCAATTAACTTGAATGAGATACAAAATTGAAATGGGGCAGATTGCCCCTATCACACCACACAGCAGTACTGAAAGATCTTTGTTGGTTTGCAGCGTGTTTCCAGACTCCATTCAAAGCACTGGTTTTGGCCTCTGAAGCCCTGCATGGGTAAACACAAAGTTGTTAACTTCTGCAGAGCTCCTTTTTAATCGTCATTCTTCTTTAATATCTTTTTAGGACCCAGCCAAAAGCAGTTTTTGCAGAAGTAGAATCAGACGAAGATGAAACAGATGACAAGCCAGAGTGGAAAAAACGTAAAATTTGAAGAATTTAAATTGGAAGAGGCTCGCAAAGGATTTGGTTTCTTTTTCCTTATGCAAGAGCAGATTCCTGCAAGCAAATTTGCTTTCGCGCACAGGGCTATTTTCACCAATGTGAAAGACTATAATTGCCGTAAAGTGACATAGATTTGTTTAGCATTATATTTGCATTTTGTAAGGGAGCTGAGTTCATAAATAAAAGCTTATTTTTAAACTATGATTTCTTTAAAAGCCTATGTGGTGTTTTTTTATATATAAAAATACTAGACTAGATAATCCCTGTCTTGGAAAAAAAAATGGATGCTATAGTTTTTTTCTTACCCTCATGTGACTTTTCAGGTGGTGTGACATATCGCCTAAAGACTACAGGGTACTTGTCATAGTGATAGTATCAGCTAGAACAATTTAAGTGGCAATCTTATACACACTTATCTGAGATAAAATCTGATTAATGGGGCTTGCCTTTGAGTAGATATGTATTGGATTACACTCCATATTTGTTTTCAATAACAGATATGCTTTTATTTATTCTAATGCATATAAAATGTGCATCAAGAATTGTATAGAATATTGTATCATTGACAAATGTGTTTATATCAACTATATCAGAACTAAATATTTCTTCAATAGAATGTATATTTTCATTTTCTATGTGCAGCATATATTGTATCAGACCTATTAATTATTACTCTGTACCAGGAGGCAATAACATCTTTTCTGCGTTGCTTATATTTAGTGTATGGCTCTGTCTCAGATTGTGTGTGTGTGTGTGTGTGTGTGTGTGTGTGCACACTGATAACACTAAGTTTTGAGGTGTGATAGCAATTGCCCTATTTATGTTGAAAGTGCTGTAACATCTATCAGAATTTCCAGTGTGTCCATATTTTCTCCCTCAAGTTGATGCTTCCAGCAATATATGAAACTGCATAAGGCATCGGGCATTACCACTTCTGGGGGGCAAAGAATGGTGGATACATCCAAGAGGCTGGCTTAATTTTTTTAAAAAAAATTAAATTAATTTATTTTTAATTTTAGTTTTTTTAAAAAATAATATTCCAAGGCACATACATGCCAGTTTCTTGCATGGCGCATTAGTGTGCCCTAGCATAGTTTGGGTATCATAGAATAATAGAATTGTAGAGTTGAAAGGGGCCCCAGTGGTCATCTAGTTGAACCCCCTGCAACGCAGGAATCTCAGCTAAAGCATCAATGGCAGATGGTCAGCCAACCTCTGCTTTAAAACCTCCATGTAAGGAAGAGACAGTTCCGCTGTTGAGCAGCTCTTACTGTCAGAAAGTTCTTCCTGATGTTTAGTCAGAATCTCCTTTCTGGTTAATTGAAGCCATTGGTTTTAGTCCTACGCTCCTGAGCAGCAGAAAACAAGCTTGTTCCCTCTTCCATGTGACAGCCCTTGAGATATTTAAAGATGGCTTTCATATCTCCTTTTCCAGGCTAAACATACGCAGCTCCTTCAACAGGGCACATGGTTAAATACACAAAGCAGAAGATAGAAAAGGTAGTTTTCTAGTTGGCTAATACTTTATACAGTAGCATAATATACATGATCAATGTTTCATGTAAGCTATTATCTTTCTGTGCTTGTTGTCCAAATGGAACAAGATGGAATCATGATGCTTTTTGAGTTTTCATTTGTTTAGAACAAGTTGTCCCTCCATTTTAAATAGTTCCAATCCCACAAAAGCATATGGAGGTGACTTGAGGACTACATTAACTGGGTCTGACGTGAAACAGCGTAGTTCAAGGTCCCTAATTATCCTTCTGTTTCTTAGAACATTTACACTTAATTCACTTACAATGATTAGTGGTTCATCAAGTGCTCTTTCTCTTCACTTTTGGAATTAGGATTGCCTGTTTTCCTACAGACCGTCTTCCAGCTGGATGGATCTTTGATCTAAAAGGCTGCATCGCTTAACCCAGTTTCCTTGTTAGTTTTTGGCAAGCAGTTCTCCTTAAAACCTTGAAAATAAGATTCCTGACAGCTAAAACAACCTGAAAGGTGGGTTCACTAGAAGTTCAAGTTTCCCTTTTACTTATTGATAAGATCAACTTAAATGCAAGGAGCAGGGAAGTTAGTGTCAACCACACGTGCATCTTGGACTTCTAAAATCCTTAGCAAAGCACTTGACCCTCCAAAAAAATAATAATCTGAAGGCCCTTTCAGGTGCATGTATGGCCTGAGGAACAGCAGGTCTGCCTGTTTTCTGTCCACAAATTGGTTAGCACATCTGCAACTTGCCTACAAACTTAAATACTTCATATCATCAGAAATCCAGTGTCATTTGTGGATGTCGGAGGTCCCCTAGAGTTGTGTTGCAGCCACGTGAAGGCATGTGCATGCAAAAGAGGTGAAACATGCCACCATGAAGCTGGCCCTTGTGTTGATCTACAGAAGCTTCTGAGAAAAAAATCCTCTAGGAAGGTAATCCTCAGTTTTTCTACCGGTAAAGGTTAAAGGCCATCAAATTACAAGCTAACAGCAATATTAAAAGAGCTGTTGTGAACACACTTTGGACAGCATATCGGACTGAGTGAAAATAATAATACATGGAAACTAGATGGGTCGTAAAGTTATATAGAATGGGAAGCATCTAGTGAGATGATATAAAATGGTTTGTCTGCTTTTACACTAAACCGCCACCATACGCCCACTTTACAGATCATTAAGACTGCATAATAATGAAATTAGCAGACAAAAAGTGGGCACTGCTTATGTAGTTATGAATAGGAGGAGACAGGAAATGAACAGAAAGCCCGTCTCTGTTAAAAATATCAGTTACAAAAGAAAATAATTCAATACACACCTGTTTGTTTCCCTAAGGGGGGGAAAAACTCTTAGAAATCAGAATTGTCATATAGGGTACATTGACAGATAGCAGTTTGGAGATTAGTGTGCTATAAGAAGACATTCCCCAAGATTCCATAATTAAGGCTTCCTCACCTGACTTGCCCTGTGAACGCTCTACTTTTAGCTATGGTAACAGGAAGAAGTCACCTTAGGTAAAACAGAGACACGGCCCATGTGATTAGAAAGTTCCCATATAATTAATGTCACCTTGTAAGATAGATATCTGTAATCACAGCATCCTTGTCAGTGTGGTATCAAAGCTACACTTTCTGTGTGTGGTTTGATTCTATACCATACCAATAGCAGGTGCAAAGTGTAACCATGTGGAGCATGTGAATTACATCAGGGTAGCTAACTTTTGGCCCTACAGATGTTGGAGTCCAGTTCCCATTAGTCCCAACCAGCACGACCAGTCATCAGGGGTGATGGGTCCCTCTTTTAAGCCCATGTAACTACGTTCGTCTCTCCATAGCCTTGTCTCTCCACCCTTCCTTCTGTTCTCCATTCTGTTTTCATGACCAAGGCCAGCCCTACCATTAGACGGAGTTGAGAAAACTACCTTATGCAGCCAATTTTGGCTGTCACAAAAGACCAGCAAATTGTGAGTTATTTAATTTTTCTACAGTATTTTTACTGCCAGACAGGAGGGGTCCTGTGGGATTTTCTGTGCCAGGTCCCTAAACAACTTGACTTTCCTTGGAGCCTATGCAACTTGACACAGGATGAGTGGGCACTATCATTTGCTGCTCTTCCTCAGACGGCAAATTGCCTTGGGCCAGCCTGATTTAAGCTCATTGGGGCCATGGCCCTGCCTATGTAGGCCAGGAATGGCCAATGTTGCTGGACTACAACTCCAATTACCCCTGACCATTGGGCACCATGTTGGATATATAACTAACTGTAAGGTGCTATGAAACTGACAGGATAGATTTTTTTAAAAAGTGTGCGTCTGTGTTAAGCACTTGCTTTCCTTGAGATGGGATGTGGGTGGTGCTGTGGTCTAAACCACTGAGCCTTGGGCTTGCCGATCAAAAGGTAAAAGGTTCAAATCCCCGCAACAGGGTGAACTCCCGTTGTTCGGTTCCAGCTCCTGCCAACCTAGCAGTTCGATAGCATGCCCAAAAGTGCAAGTAGATCAATAGGTACCGCTCCGGTGGGAAGGTAAACGGCGTTTCCGTGCACTGCTCTGGTGTCAGTGTTCCGTTGCGCCAGAAGTGGCTTAGTCATTCTGGGCACATGATCCGGAAGAATTGTCTGTGGAGCGGGCAAACACTTGCTCCCTCGGCCTGTAAAGCGAGATGAGCACTGCAACCCCAGAGTTGTTCGTGACTGGACTTAACTGGGGTCCCTTTACTTTACCTTTTACTTGAGACAGATTGACAGTCCTGCTTCTCGAAATGTGACAGAATGCTTTTCTATTGCTCTGGTATGAAGTGCATAGTAGAATATCGTATTAAGAACTTTGCCCCCCACCCCCGGTATAATTAGAGAGCAAGCAAGCCAGTTTTGGAACTGTGCATGGTCTTTGGTGATCAAACTTATTTGTTCAAAGTTGCACATACAGTCTGCGAGAAAACAGGTGCCCCCAGAAAGCCTCACAACCCCACCCTTGTTTGGTAATATCCTTGTTTCTAGGTCAGCACTTGGTGCTATGTTGTCATGACACATGTACATGTGTTATTTATCCTAGAACTTCCTATTACTGTTTTTCACAGTGCAGTGTTGGAAGGCTTTGCTTTGCATCATGTAAACAGTTTCACGGATGCTTCGAACGAAACAATATGCAATTGTTTGTAAAGGTTGGTTGGATACTTGCTTTGCCAACTGCATTAAAACCCTGCACGCTTTTGTGGAAAAATACATTTTTACCCAAACAATTAGGGGAAAGCAACATTGATGGGTTGTTATGAAACTACAGCAGTCGGGGCCGGCACACCCATGAGGCAAAGTGAGGCGGCTGCCTCAGACAGCAGGATCCACAGGGGCAGTATCCTGGTGTAGCTCTATATTCCCCACCCCACCCCCACTTGTTCAGCAGAAATGTGAAGCCCTCCATAGAAATTGGGAAGGAGGAGACAGAGGTGCCATTTTGTGTTCACTTCAACAGTCAACGCTATTGCATTTTAAGAATTAACTCAATGCACATAGTTTGTCATGAAGTAATTCTGAAAGTGTGTTCTATCATGCACCAATGTAAAAAATAAGGGTAAGTTTCAAAGTAGAGGGTTGAATCTAATGGTGCCCTTACCAGAAGCATTCCTTTTTGGAATTATAGGGACAGAACTACACAAAATGTATAGAAATTTATTCTTGTATGCAACTACAATGGTAAGAATGTTACTTGCCCAAAAATGGAAAAAAGAAGAAGCCCCGGCAAAAGAAGAATGGATACAAAAATTTATGGAACATGCAGAAATGGCAAAACTTACTGGAAGAATGAGGAAGCAAGATAACAAACTTTTCATAAAAGAATGGAAATGGTTTATTGAATATTTACAAATAAACTGTAAACAGATAAGAACATTGGCAGATTTATTGTAATAATCTGCAGTTTTATAAGAGTATATATTTAAAGTAGATGAATAAATGAGTAAGTTAAGTCAATTTGGAATATGCAGAAAATATAAAAAATAAATTTAAGGAACCGCAGAAAGAGGGGAAGGAAGTTGAGTTTTGAAATGTTAAAATGATTGTAAAATTATTGAAATGTATAAAATTGAAAATCATAAATAATAATAATAAAGAATAAGTTAAAAAAAAGAAAATATATAATGGCACCCTTTCTGCTCATGGAAAGGAGCCTTCTGAATCCACCTCATGGTATTATTTTTAAACTTTTAAGTTACTATTTTCCCTATGAGCCAATGCTTCTAAGCCAAGAGCGTTTGGTTTGAAAGCTATCTGGGAATGATGTGATGTAACTTTGTTCCCAGATGATGACAAAAGCAGCAAGCACCTTTCTTGCACTGATGGTAAGTCCCCCTTACTCCAATTTCACCCATGTAGCACACAGCCCCAAAATCACAGAAATCCTCCTTTTTACCTGCCCACAAATAAGGTAGCAAAATGCAGGAGGCCTTGGGTTCAGCCCCAGCATGCAGCAGAATGAGGACTACCAATGGGGAGATCAATTTTTTGAGAGCTTCCCTATGGAAGAAAATCAAGCACAATAGAGAGGAGGCTGGAATGGAACTTTTCTCTACGATGTGCTACCTTATTATTTTGGGGTGGGCGGTTGCAAGGAGGATTTACATATATTTTAAAAATGTGATCCCCCACCATAATTTGCAGTCAGAAGTGGTACAATGTGTATTCTAAGCATCTGGTTCTGTTGCTTGTGTAGTAGACCAGCTCTTCATTTAAGGAAGATGTACATGCGGGTGGCACTGTGGGTTAAACCACAGAGCCCAGGACTTGTCAATCAGAAGGTCAGGGGTTCAAATCCCCACGATGGGGTGAGCTCCCGCTGCTCAGCCCCTGCTCCTGCCAACCTAGCAGTTCAAAAGCACATCAAAGTGCAAGTAGATAAATAGGTACTGCTCCAGCGGGAAGGTAAATGGCGTTTCCGTGCGCTGCTCTGGTTCGCCAGAAGTGGCTTAGTCACGCTGGCCACATGGCCTGGAAGCTGTACACCAGCTCCCTTGGCCACTAAAGTGAGATGAGCGCTGCAACCCCAGAGTCAGTCATGACTGGACCTAATGGTCATGGGTCCCTTTACCTTTACAGCAAAACTGAAAGAATAAGGAAAGGCTGTGTCTCAGGGTATCCTGTCCCAAGTTCAATGCCTGGCATCTGTAGTCTTGAAACCTCGGCTTGTCCTTATTGAGCTAGCTGGATCATAGATCTGACTCAGAATAAGGCAACTTCCTGTGCTTCTGATAATTAATCCTTTCCCCTCTTCCTTTTAGGTTAGCATTAGTCATTTCCATGCAGCTGTTAAGACTTACATATTCTCATATTGTTCAGATGAAAATAATGAACGAACGACGACAATGATGATAGTATCCAAGTATCACTGCAATGCTGTGGGAAAAGAAAAGGATACAAGATGGAAATCAAGAGAGAGGATGGCTTATCTGTTGTTTTTTAAAACATTTTTTATTGATTTTCACAAAAATTATAAACAAAACAAACAAGTAAACAAACAAATATGGATCATAACCTTATTAAAATTACACTTATTAACATTGTTAAGTGACTTCCTCGCTTCCCCTTGGTTGAATTCCCATGCACTTCCTTTTAACGGTTTTCCAAATCAAAGTTCTTATGAAATTTAACTAAAACATTAACATCCATCTTTTAATTTTAAAATTAAACATATTGATTCATCACTTAACTTATATGCAATCCTAAGCCAATTAAATATCTGCAAGCTATTTCCAATTAATTTAATTTTACATATTTAACTAAATAATCATTAAATTTTATCCATTCTTCCTGATACTCCTCATCCTTCTGGTCGCGGACTCTTCCGGTTAGGTCGGCTAGCTCCGAAAACTCCATCATCTTCATCTGCCATTCTTCCACCGTAGGTAATTCTTGCGTTTTCCACTTTTTCGCTAATAAAATTTGAGCGGCAGTTGTGGCATACAAAAATAAATTAACATCTTTCTTGGGCAATTCCAAACCTGTTATTCCAAGAAGAAAGGCCTATGGTTTCTTTATAAATGTATATTTCAACATTTTTTTTTCAATTCAGAAGCCTTTCACCTTGGGGCAGGTCCACCACATGTGATAAAAAGTTCCTTCAAGAGGATGGCTTATCTGAAAGATGGGGAGCAGGACTGGCATCACCACCTGTTTATTTGGGTACCTGCCTGAGCCCCTGCAGGTCAACCATTGACTCCTGTTCTGAACCCTCTTTTAGATCCTTTTTTTAAGACAGGTGCTAGCTACCTTTTTAAATTTCTCACAGGATCCCTGGCACAGCATCCCTCTGGATCATTATGGAAAATTCAAATGGTAGTTAATCCCAGCCAGCCGGTGCTGCTGAAAATATTGCTGCCTCTGCTACCTCTGCTCACTACCTGCTTCCATTTGCCCTTGCTCCCAGGTAAGCCCATAGGGGCCACTGATGAAGGAAGTGCCCACTTTGCCAAGGACTCTCAAATTTGGAGCCTGCCCTGATGAGGAAAAACTAAACTCGAGAGTACACTAAACTCATCTGGGTTTTGAGGGTCCCATTTCAGAATATCCTACACCAGTGGTTCAAGCCTATACTGATCACACATAATATTTGCGTGAAAGCAAATGCAATAATTTGTTTTTGTCTTTTGCATGGAGCACATCAAACAAAGCTATAACAAGACATAAAAAACATCACCGGAGACTGATGAGTCTCAGCTTTTTAAGCCATTTCCCTGTTTTTTACTTGGCACCAAATGTGGATAAGAAATAAGAATATTGTGACTATTTATTAAACACATTTATGTCCTATCCTTCATTCGAAACATTTGACACAGAAATAGATAAAACTACAGCTGATACAATAAAGCCTTCAAAACAGCTAAAATAACACACCAAAAGCAAGGTGAAATCAAGCAGGAGACTTTAAATACTCAATTCACATATCTCCTTCTTAACTCAGTCCTCTAAAACAACAACAACAACCTGGGAGAACAGGTACAATTTGGCTGTTGCTTTTTCTCCTGGAGGCTGGTCTAATTGAGTTGTTTCATTTTAACTAAAGGTAAAGGTAAAGGTACCCCTGCCCGTACGGGCCAGTCTTGACAGACTCTGGGGTTGTGCGCCCATCTCACTCAAGAGGCCAGGGGCCAGCGCTGTCCGGAGACACTTCCGGGTCACGTGGCCAGCGTGACATCGCTTCTCTGGCGAGCCAGAGCCGCACACAGAAACGCCGTTTACCTTCCCGCTGGTAAGCGGTCCCTATTTATCTACTTGCACCCGGAGGTGCTTTCGAACTGCTAGGTTGGCAGGCGCTGGGACCGAGCAGCGGGAGCGCACCCCGCCACAGGGATTCGAACCGCCGACCTTTCAATCAGCAAGTCCTGGGCGCTGAGGCTTTAAATATTTTAACTAGAAACCCATTATAGGCTGGTCTGCATATTCTGTTTGCAAGTACTGTACTGTGAACTATAAGATGTAGGGGCAATGGCATGTGAGCACATCTCAGAGGTGAGGCCATCGATAACACATGGAGAAAGGGCAGAGTTCCAACTCTTGCACATGAAGGCTACTTTTCACAGGTAGCAAGAGATGAGGGGTGCGGGTGGCGCTGTGGGTTAAACCACAGAGCCTAGGACTTGCTGATCAGAAGGTCGGCAGTTCGAATCCCTGCAACGAGGTGAGCTCCCGTTGCTCAGTCCCTGCTCCTGCCAACCTAGCAGTTTGAAAGCATGTCAAAAGTGCAAGTAGATAAATAGTTACCGCTCCGGCGGGAAGGTAAACGGCGTTTCCGTGCAGTGCTCTGGTTCACCAGAAGTGGCTTAGTCATGCTGGCCACATGACCCGGAAGCTGTACGCCAGCTCCCTCGGCCAATAAAGCGAGATGAGCGCTGCAACCCCAGAGTTGGTCACGACTGGACCTAATGGTCAGGGATCCCTTTACCTTTAAGAGATGAGAGCACTCCGTGTCAACAGTTGTCTTGTCCTGTGCCCCTCATATTTAAGAAAGAGATTAGCAAGCAGGAAGATAAGACCGTTGCATGAAAATCAACCTCCTCTTCCACATCCATGATTTTAAACCAACTAATGTTACAGTTATAAGGATAGCTAAGAGTGGGAGAAAAGTATCAAGGACATATTTTGATAACATACCAAAAAAAAAAAAAAAAACCCACCATCCCTAACTTTGTATTGAAAAATGGGAGCAGCCCTATCGCTTTATACAGATGAAACTAAAGTGAAATTGAAATCAGCAAACTAGGAACAGCCACTCATGACTTGTAAGACATTGTCCAATTGTACAACAATAACTCAGAGCCTAAAATTAGGGGGTTGCGTAAGAGATCCACGTTTGCTTGAATAGCTCCTGTGTTGGGTTGCTGATGTCACCCATCTGTACTGATCCCTTCATTATTGTAGGGCTTAGTCAGGGAACAGAGCAGATTGAAGAGTCATGAAATCATACCCCAATTAAGCATCAGCGAAGTACCAAGCAGATGACCGATATTTAACAGACGTGAGCGATAACACCATTGCGACGAGCCAAAGGTCTCCCAGCTTGCCCATTACTGGAACTGCTTCAGGGGCTGGTGCCCTCTTTGTTTCATGTTTGAAATATGGAATATTTTTGCAATATTTTGAACTATCAATCAAACAGAATCAGGGATTCTGTGAATGATGTGGGTTTATTAGGTTATTATGTAGGCTATTGAGGTGGTTTTGTTGTACCCAACACCCAGTTACAGAGACCCCAAATCCCCTCTCCAAGAATTTCACCAAATTTTAAGAAGATGTTTGTTTCCCTAGATTTTAATAGGATGTTTGCTCCCACAAAAAGATCTGATTGTACTCATTATTGTTGAGTTGCATTTCAAGCACACTGGGGGAAGGGGTGCTTATCCTGAGAGCTGATTATGCTGGGGGACAGGAAAGCCAGGGGCAGGCATTTTGTATCCATGTGTCCCCTGTTGACATTCACATGCTCTAGAGATGCATTGAACCCACCACCCAGATATGACCTCTAGTGCATATCTGGGTGCATGCTGTCAACACCGTAAATAGCCATTCCCAACATCCATCGAAAAGCAAAATAGGGACAATGTCATATCAGATGGCACAAAACAGGGATTTCCCCTGGTTAGCAAGAACAGCTGGAGCATATAAAAACTTGAAGTGAATATGAGACACACACACCCCGTCTTTAAAATATACAATTGCCACTCTTGTCACAAGTATTTTCAAGTGCAACTGGGATAAAATATCCATTCCTGCATCCTTCATATTTGATACCCAGCATGTACCATCTGATAGTCATAGTCAACTATTTAAAATGCCTTAAGCACGAGCTTTTAGGAAAGCAACGAGGTTAGAATGAGTGCAGAAGGAGGGGAAACTCCGTGG
This sequence comes from Podarcis gaigeae, assembly GCF_964106915.1. Classification (NCBI taxonomy): domain Eukaryota; kingdom Metazoa; phylum Chordata; class Lepidosauria; order Squamata; family Lacertidae; genus Podarcis; species Podarcis gaigeae. The sequence goes on along the minus strand of NC_139687.1, from coordinate 47,297,198 downwards.
TATTGAGTAATGAACAGGGAATTAAAAAGAAGTAAGTCAGCTTCTCTACTTCCTGAGGAATGAGACTTGACAGTTTACAAAGAGCTGGTAATAAAACCCATGAGTGAATGAACACCAGAGGATGGGCTTTGACATGAAGCAACGCATTAGTGGTGAAGCCATAGCAATATTTGGTAACTTATGCTGTTTAATGAGATGAATAAATTTAAGAGTGAGCTCAAGGGATATATTGGCAGAGGGGGGTACATTTGCATTTGGGGCAGGTGTTACTACACATTGGAGGGAAAAACTTGATGTGGTTTAGTTTTGAAGTACATTTTAGGGTTCGGTGTTAAGCTGTCTGGAAACATGGAAGAGCAAATGAAATCTATGGTTTGGATTCCCAAGACAAGTTAACTTAAGGAAGTCCATGGAAAGAAATGTTGCTATTCAGACTTCCCACCTGCAGCCCCCTGAGTCAATTCTGTGCAACATTTCTCTGATGGAAATAGGGGCAATCCTGTTCAACAACAACAACAAATTATATTATTTATACCCTCTAACTTTGATATAATGTCTTCTTGCTTTTCTGGATGGAGGCTAGAAAGGAGAGAGAGAAAGAGAGAGAGAGAGAGAGAGAGAGAGAGAGAGAGAGAGAGAACACTAGCCTTCACTGCAAAGATAAATTTTGCATTTACTGCCCTTCCCACATTTTGCAGAAACTTGTGCATTTTTACAAAAATCCCTATGAAAATCCATCTGCATTTTAGTATTGATTTCTAATAAACACATTTTATATGCAGTTTTGACTAATGTGCACCTGTTAGCAAGCAGTTTACTCTAACACAACACATTTCTCTCTGCTATTGTCAATAATACCGTATATATTTGTGCACTTTCCCCTGATCTATGCATTGTCGGTAAACGCTGTTTGCTTGGCAAACTGCATAGCAAATTTCAGATAAGTGTGAATTTCGCCTAAGCGTGAATTTTGAAGGATGGTTGTGTTTCACTTCTCCTGCCGTTTTGCAATGTGCAGATTGGCTTGGCTTGGCTTCAAAGGAGTTGAATTTTGCCCCCCATCCCTAAATGACACACAGGCACCCAGAGCCATTTCTCTTGTTCTACTTTCACCTCTGCTCAAGCAGGGTTTTGCAGCTTTATGGAAAGAAACCTGCAGAACTGATTTGCCAGAGGTGCTCTAGGCGGACACTCTGAGCACACTCTGAGCAAATAACAATGTCCATTTCATGCCACCATCAATTATCTGAAAGAAAGCTGGTGGGGTGGACCCAGCAACAACTATCATTTAGTCCTAGCCTGGCAGCACGAGATCAAAGGAACAGCTTGAATTTAACTTGGAAATAATTCACCAGGAGCCATTTATGTAACTGAAGGGTTTTACTTGTCAGGCCCAGCAAAGGACAAACGAGATGTGTTTGGCATTGACCCAATCCCACCCCCATCTTTTGAAGGACAGAACAAGGTATTGCCTGGTGAAGGCCAGTGATTTCATAATAGGAGAATCCAAGGGCTTAAATGCTGTCCTAATACACACACACACACACACACACACACACGCCCCTGAGCAACACTTTGGAACTTGGGAAAGCTCCTTTTTAACTGTTGGTTTCAAAGCTGCCAATTGTCAGAGCTCCCTGGAACGTTCACAACACACTTTAGCAGGCAGGTCCATTTCCAGTGTCGGCCTCCTCCGAATATTAAGGAATTTGAAACGTAGTTCCTTGAACGTGACAGCACTTTATGTTCCAGAGTCCTAATTACACTCACACAAACACTGCTACTTGCCAAATGAAAACCAGAGCAAATGCATATATCATGACAGCGTTAAAACTGCAGGAGGTGCATTTGAGTTGACTGTTTCAAGCCTATCTTGGCTTGGGTCTCTGGCTTCGGCTGTCTTGCCCGAATTCTGTGGCAAAACCTCTTTGGGATCAGTGTCTTTAAGCAGGCTGGTTCTGAGCTGGGGAATGATTAGCTGCTGCATAAATCTGATTCTCACAAATATTATTTTTGAATTCTTTAGGATCTGAATTGGACCTGATTGTGTCAGTCGACCAAGCGTGAGATCATTCCTCCTTCATTGCATCATTTCACACTTCTGCAAAGAACTGCATTAAAATGGCCCAGTCAAATGGAATGGCCTCAATGTGCCATTCATGAGGCACTAATTTTTAGTGATTTGTGATCACTATTCCACTTGAATCCTACATGGAGCACTCATTATGAGCTTTCTCCACAAATGACTTGCGGGATATATAACCAACATGCTTAAGTCTACTTAATGCATGAAGTGGTTAAGACCATAGAGTAAGCTGTCCTGCCAGGCTTGGCTCACCTTGGGAGGGACTAGGTAATGAAGCCTTTGTTCTTCAGTCTGAGAAGCTCAATGTGTGGTTGCTCCAAGCTCAGACCGCATGGCTCTCACAAACCATTCTTGAGTTCTATTACCAATAATTTAGAAACTTTTACCACTTTGGAACTAAACTAAGCTTTACTGCCTCTGCAGCTTTTTCTGACTGCTGCATGGACAAGCACATGAACCTGACCTTTGGAGAGTTTGTAAGTAAACCAATTTTTAACTTACCAAAGGTGTGGTTGTTTCCTATGCTGGGGAAAGAGGGAAGTTTCTAACTCAGAAAGGTATGTTTTGAAGGTCTAACAGCCCATATCCCACATTTAACTTCACTGCACATATTGTGGTTTTAAACCTCTGCTGGAGTTCTCTCACCAAAGAGCACTTGTCCCAAACCTGAATCTTGGCATCCAGGAAATTTTCTCTTTATATCTATTTTTCCTTGAACCAACATAACTGCGGATGGGGTGAACTATAGATTTTGGGTTTCGTTTTAAAATGGTTTACATTGCCTCAAAATATCTTGGTCCATATACTTTATTGCAGTGTTTTTTTGTTTTTTTTTGTTGGGAACAGTAATACATGAATTAGCAGGTAGGAATGTGTTGCCTAAGATCCTCTGTCTGCCAAGGCTCCTGAAGGCACTTGACCTCTGACTATTGCCCTATCTGCTCTATGCATTTAGGGCAGTATCACACTGTTGTAAATAGTCATGGCTTCCCCCAAAGACTCCAGGGAACATAAGAAGATGCCTTACACTGAATCAGACCCAGTGGTCCATCTAGTTCAGTGTTGTCTGCACGGACTGGCAGCAACTCTCCAAGATTTCAAGCAGGATTCTCTCCCAACCCTACCTGGGATTGGGCATTCTCATACTTCTCATCTGTAGCAGAAGGGGAATAGTGGAAGAAGGCAGAAATCTGGCTGGACTTGATACTCTGCTCACATCTCAGATTGAAAAAGGACAAAGAAAAGTCATTAGTAAAGTAGTGCATGAATGAAGATTAAAGCCCATGTAACAATAGAAATGAGCTTTATTTCATAAAAAGTTTATAAAATGCATATTGTACAAAAATAAAGTCTGTAGAGAACTTTGGTTGGTTAACACAAATGTTTGAGACGTAAATTGGTGGTAAAGTTAAAATCCCAAAAGAAAGATGCTCTTGTTTTTGACCTTGATTTTCCGCGGAGAAAAAAAATCACAAACTTTACCCTTTTTGTAGTTTCCGAATGTTAGCATTAGGCTGCCATTAGAGGTTGAGACTCTGGAAGAAAAGCTGATGGAGCAAACTATCAACTGTTAGTGAAGGCTCACTGCAAACTCTCAACTGACTCCGGTTAAGGTGCTGAAAGCTAATCTGAGCAAACAGTATGACTCAGCGATCAGGCTTTGTGCAGCCAGCACTATGCTAAGTGGCCAATGCAGACTAGAGTGAAGGTGAACATAAGAGAATGAACCAATATTCTTACACTACCAGACTGCATGTTCTAAGCGGAGCATTTATTCTAATTTGCTTGCGGGGAGATGAGATAGTGTTGCATCAAAGCAAGTGTTGTCCTACACTTTCCAGTACATTTCTCCCAAGCAGCCATAATTTCACAACCTGAATTTGCTGGTGTGTCACTGAATCCCACCCCAAAATAGTCACAGTCTGGAAGTGCCCAAATGTTGCCTAAAGGACTGCTATTAACATCACACACATTAATTTCAAACTGAATGCGAGTGACCTTGTCTGAGTTGCAGCCTGATGTGTTGACTTAGGACAGGCATAGAGAAACTCGGCCCTCCAGATGTTTTTGGTCTACAATGCCCATGATCCCTAGATAACAGGACCAGTGGTCAGGGATGATGGGAACTGTAGTCCCAAAACATCTGGAGGACCAAGTTTGCCTATGCCTGACTTAGGAGAACAAGTCATTTAAGCACAACACATCCCAAAAGGACAATTGATCAGAAAACACTCTGGCTGAATCTGGGTTTTCTATGGGTTCATCTTAGGAAGCAAAACAGTCTTGGCTTGCTAAAAAGAACAAACAGGATTTAGGATCTGTCTAGACCAACATTTTTTCATGCAATTGGATGCAAATATTATTATTCTTTTTTGCAGTGTGTGGAGTGTGTGTGCATGATCTGTGTTGTCTGGATGGTGCAAAAGTGTGTGTCTGGTTGTCTGGTGCATTGTCTGTCCTCATGACCATTGTCTATTTTTGACATCAGAGTCTTTCCTTGGACAGAGTCCAGCTTAATTAAGGGCCCTTGGTTTCAGTGGAGTGTTAAGCATGTGTATAAATGCCACCCACTGAAACCAATGGAACAGGATCAAAGATGTGATCCACAGCAAAGAGAAGCAAAACTAGTAAAAAAGAAAGAAAGAAAGAAATGTGAAAAGAGTTCCTGACCTGGATGCACTCTTGGTGACTTTTTTCAATATATTTAGAGCTCTTGCTATAGAAACCATCTCTTTTCTTCTGTAAAAAAAAGTTCATTATGCAACCCTTGCATACCAAAGAATGCTGCTGTAGATTCAGCAAAGCATATGCATACTTTGATGCTCTTTGACTTAAAAATAACATGCTTACATGTATTTTTCCACATAGGACTAATTGCTGCTGAATATATCTTAGTTCTAAATTAGATCGTTCATCTCTCTGCTTCATGCACCATCTTGGAAGGCCATATAAAACCTGGTCTTCTTCTGCTTTCACTACTAAACTCATTAAACACCAGAGACGTTGATTTGATACCCTGTAAGGGATTGCTTTCTCCAAGGTTAGGCAATTGCCAATAAATAGATGCTTTTGCTGCAACAAAGGGGGTTTGTGAATTTCTACCAGAAGGATAGAATGAGTTGGTCCTCCTAGTATGAAATGCCCCGAAAGCTGCAAGATTTAAGAGGCATCCCAGTTTTAACTTGGGGGGGGGGGGTGAGCCTGGATGTACATGCAGTTCATACCTGCACTCCATAGCCAATCCATGCTGGCAAAATAAACGTGTGGGTGGCTTTGCTGTCACCTCCCTCTGCACATCAACCCTGGGCAGCAATTAATGCAAGCCAGAGGCAAGTAAGAAAAGGTGCTTTCTGCGTGTCCTGTAAAGTGATAGGGAGCTGCTACGTACATTTGCTGAAAGAGACAGCTTTAAGAAGGGCAGGGAGGGAAATTTCATTAAGGACTAAATCAGAATAAATTATTGACATTCGTGAGGACTGCCCATAGCTCAGTGGTAGCGTCAAGGTTTTGAATGCACAACATCTCAGGTTCAATTTCTTTCTCATCTAGGGTGACAACTTATGCATCACCAAAAACAGAAAAGAAAGAGGAACTCTGAAAAAGGGGGGGGGAGGAGATAGGTTTGCATAACATTTGCATATGCTAATTGATATGTATAGAGGTATAGCAGCAATACATCAATAGGTACAATACCTAGTGTCATAAAATGAGAAGGCAAAAAGAGCCCTATTAGAAATATATATATATTAAATTACTCTGCTTTTTAGAATAACATTTTCAGCAACTAACACCATATTTTAAAGCCCAAGCCTTAGGCTGCCGAAACATGTCAAATTTATCAGCACAAGTATAAAGCGTAAGTGCTCTGGAATCTTTCAAGCCATATTATGCTCTTCATTAAGGGTAATGTAACAGTGACAAAACTATTAACTCTCTGCAAACCTGCTTCATTGGTGATAATATAAAGTTTATGGGGATTGGTTAAATTCCATCTGACGTAGAAAATGGTTCAAAATCTGTTGATGGGGACCATCCAGCCAAAAGGTGAGGACTTTCAACTCCAGGTCAGTGCAGTGGGGACAAGGTTTTAAATACATGCTTAATTCTCCCATTGAAGTCAATGGGAATTCCATTTAACAGGATTATACTCTCTGCTTTCCCCTACCCATTATTCTAGCTAATGTTACATAGTATTTTGGGGGGTGTTAATGATGAGGTTGTGGACTCTGATCCGAGCTCTAATCAGCTGCAATTGTTTGTGGTCCTGGATGGGGATTTGCATTCAAATATGTTTCAAAAAGACTTAGGTGAGCATCACTTCTAAATATGCTTGAGCATCCAGAGTTTCATCTACAGAAGCTTCATGCACATAAGCCTGAATTCATGGTTACATCTCCTTATTTTGGATTGGGGTGATCAATCATTGATTGATTGATGGCGCTCCCCGCTCCAGCAGAACTTGCAACTAGTTGAATGAGTTCAGTAATGAAACACATCGCCATGTACGGGGGGGGGGGGGGTGATGACGACGCAAAGGACTTGAACCCAAGTCTTTTTCCGTGCTCCCCAGATCTTCCTCCTCTGCTGCCCTTTTATAATCTAAAAAAAACACCAACACTTCACTTTGCTTACAGGGCTGCTGCACTTGCTGTAAAGTACTCTGTTGGTGATACCCTAGGCATCCATCATCTTAATTTGCTCATAAACCTAAATTTTCATCTATACATATCAATTAGCGTATGCAAATTTTATGTACTTTTCTGTCACAGGCCTGTGTCTTGAGTATTTAAAGTACCTAGGACTGCATTCAATAGTTCCAGGAGTGCAACACTAGCAGACAGATGAATTTTAATGTTGTATGACAGAGGGATTCTCCATACCAACTAGTGGAAACCTATTGCACAGTCTATTGTGCACCAGATTCGATTGTGCAACAAAGCTACCAGCAATCTGCTTATGCTTTCTCTTGCACAACAATGCTTCACTGACACCAAACAAGAATACTGCTAAGACCGTGTGTGTGTGTGTGTGTGTGTGTGTGTGTATAGAGGTACTACAGAACTGGCCTATCAGTTGTGAGGTGGTTCTGTGCTTTTCATTTAAAAGGTAAAGTAAGTGATTTTTTTTTTTTTAAGTTAGCATTTCATATATCAACCATGGACCGTTGTTCCCAGCATCTGTGTCTCATTGTTAACTTTGGCACCTGTTTTGAAGAAAGAAGCTTTAATAAATAAAGGAAAGGAAACTCAAGACCGAACCGTAATAAATAATCATCATCATAATAACTTAAATCTCAATAAATATTTTCTCTAGATTTGTCTCTGACCGGACGCATTGCACCAAGTAGTCTTTGTTCACTCACGACGACCTCAAATAGAAATGTAGTCCTTTAAGTAAGTGACCTTTAGTCCTTTTTGTAAACCAAGAAGAAAAAAAGATCCACATTTTTTTTCATGGCGCGGCCGAGGCAGGAGCAAGTGGTTAAAAACACAACTTGTATTCAGAGAGAAGATGAAAAGAAAACTCTTATTTCTCCCCCAATTCCGATAATCGTGCTTGAGTTCAATTCACAACTTTTGTCTTGGAACTGCTTTTCAAGAGTGTGTGGGATTTTAGCTAGCTAACTGGAAGCCCTGCTCTCCAATATACCAACAGTGCAATCCTCTGCATATCTACTAAAAAAAACCAAATCTCAACAAGATCAATGGGCCTTATCCCCACGTAAGCAGGTATCGAATGGCAGGCTAAAAATATTTTTGCTGACACCTTAGGCTTGCTACTCAGGTTACCTCTGTGGTGTGAGAGCTTTGAGAGTGCCACGACTTCCTGCACCACCAGGTAACATGAGACACCTAGTACAGTGGTACCTCGGGTTACATACGCTTCAGATTACATATGCTTCAGGTTACAGACTCCAGTAATCCAGAAATATTACCTCAGGTTAAGAACTATGCTTCAGGATGAGAACACAAATCATGCTCCGGCGGCACAGCGGCAGCAGGAGGCCCCATTAGCTAAAGTGGTGCTTCAGGTTAAGAACAGTTTCAGGTGAAGAACGGACCTCCGGAACGAGGTACTTAACCTGAGGTACTACTGTACATGGAAAGTCTGTTCCTCTCCATTCTCACGTTAACCTAGTTTTGTGAAAGCTGATACTATTGAGCAGAGAAGCTACAGCATAGCTTGGGGGGGGGGGGTTTTCTCCTGACGGTGCAAGAAGGAGAGGACTTCATAATATCCTGGTGGGAACATACAGGAGTGGTGCTGCTGTGGTTTCTATAATACCAGGGGATGCTGCAGGCACGCCAACTCTAGGGAGCAGAGGTGCCATCAGCCCCCTCAATATTCCTTAGCAGGGAGTTCAGCCCCCCAAATAATTATTAAAGGGATGGAAGAGGCTAAGCCGCCAAGCATGGTCAAAAGGCAGGTTCCTTCTGGGCATGAGAGAGAGGAGGAGCTGCAGCCAGCGAAGCTGTACAGCACTGGGCAAGGCCTCCTGCCAATGACGCCTCGCCTCCTGATGATGTCGCACGCACATGACATCACAGGTGTGCGCCTGAACCTCCCCAATCGTTGACCCAAGGCAGTGCCTGGGGCAACCTGAGTAGCAGGCTTAAGAGTCCCATATTCTACTACCTTACTACTTAACTGATTTCCATTTTCCCGCCTGCTCTGCCTCAAGTGGCAAATTCTCCATTGATATTCGCCGTTGAAATTCGCCGGCAGGTATTTGCACCAGTTTTAACTGGTTTTCGTGTTTTAACTTTTTTTCTATGCTTTAAATCACTGTGGTATTTTATTTTATTTTTTAGTGAACATCTTATCGTTTTATTTCTTTTGTAAACCGCTTTGAGGATCCTGTGACAATCTAGCGGTGTATAAATTTTATGGAATAAATAAATAAATAAAGGATCTCTCGCCCCTCTGCCCAATATTTTGGGGTCAAGGCCAGTGGTGGGTGGTTGTTACTTCCAATTCCATAACAGAAAAAAAACAATCCGACAGAGATTGTGTTGTTAAGCACCTGCCTTGCCAGGGTTTGCTAACAGTGGATCGCCTTAAAGCAAATGTTGTAAGTCTCTTCCATCCATCTTGGATCTCTGCCCCTGAGCATTGATGCTTATTTGCCTTCCTGTAGAAACAAAACGCCCCTGCGGTTGTATCCTATCCAATTCTCCTGTGTTGGATTTCTAACAACCAGGCTCCCACAATCACCATTATCGTTATTATATTTAGATTGATTGATATCCCGTCTTCTTGTTGTTGTTCTCCCATGTGCTTGGTCCTCTTGCCTTCCTCTGAAGCCATCATTCCATCTTCCTGGGAGCCTTGGACCCTTCTTTAGCAGGAATGCAATATCAAACCCAAAAAAGGATGTCAGACACACCCACATCTTTTCGCGGAATGTTTTTTCAGTATGTGATAAGTGGATAGGTCATCATCCAAAAATGAAACATCATCATCGTACGCAATGGGTCTGCAACAAGGCTGTGGTCTAATTTTGTCACTGGCCAACTTTCTGTTTTGGGTTAAATTGTTTAAAATTTGGTCATACACGGTTACAGCGGACTCGCAGGAACCACTACAATACCGGAAAATCAACTCTTCTTTGGTGTTGTATCCCAAGCCCAAGTCAGTCACATTTAAGTGCATCTCAGTTAAGACACAATCCCGGTTTCTTCCCTTCGGATCTCTCCGTCCTTTCCTGCTGCTGGAATTATTATTGTTCTTTGCTGCACGTTGACGGTTTCTTTCCCTTTTGGAGCTATATGGCGTTGGTTTATCTGGTGACCTCTTCAGGATTTTTATAGTGGCTTGAATGAAATCTTCTACGTCACCAAGCCGCTTGGGATAATCCTCAGAAATATTAGCTGTTTTGAAAATACAGAAAGAAAATAGTTTGTCAGATGAACGTATATTGGGAAGAAGAACCTCTTTTTTTATACAGGCGTGTATATATGTATGTGTGTGTGTGTGTGTGTGTATCTATCTATCTGTCTGTCTATCTATCTATCTATCTATCTATCTATCTATCTATCTGTCTGTCTATACAGTCGCATCTTGGTTGTCGAACGGAATCCATTCTGGAAATCCGTTCGACTTCCAAAGATGTTTGAAAATGAAGGCACAGCTTCTGATTGGCTGAAGGAGCTTCCTGCAGCCAATCAGAAGCCACGTAAGCTGTGTCGGACGTTCAGGTTCCAAAGAACATTCGCAAACTGGAACACTCACTCCGGGTTTGTGGCGTTCAGGAGCCAAAACGTTCAAGTCGCAAGGCATTTGGAATCAAGGTATGACTGTAGTATACACACACACACACACACACACACACGCACACGCACACACACACACACATAGTGTGGTGTAGTGGTTAAGAGCGGTGGACTCGTAATCTGGGGAACAGGGTTTGCATCTCTGCTCCTCGACATGCAGCTTCTGGGTGACCTTGGGCTAGTCACACTTCTTTGAAGTCTCTCAGCCCCACTCACCTCACAGAGTGTTTGTTGTGGGGGAAGAAGGGAAAGGAGAATGGAGAATGTTAGCCGCTTTGAGACTCCTTCGGGTAATGATAAAGCGGGATATCAAATCCAAACTCTTCACACACACACACACACACACACACACAGAGAGAGAGAGAGAGAGAGAGAGAGAGAGAGAGAGAGGCATATTTTATATACTTGCATGCTTTCTCTCTGAATGCATAATTCTTCTCAGAACATTATTTAAATGCATCTTTTGATAATTGCGGCTGCGATCCTATGCACACTCACCTGGGAGCAAGTCTGAATGAGCTCAATGCATAGGACTGGTTTGTAGCTCAGTTCAGACCTGCACGTTAGAGCAAGAGGAGCAGGCCAGCTCACCTAGAAATTCACCATGGTAGCATTCCTCAAGCATCCTTTCTCTGCAATGTATGACCCATGTTCCCCATCATGCATTGGGAGGTTGTATTTGGATCCAACCCATCTTCCCTCTGCATCTTCCATTCTTCTTGTTGTGCCTTGAGCAGAATAGCTTTAGAGAGGACTCTACCCTAAATCAAAAGAGGCTTGGGGGCTGAATGTGGCCCTGCAAGCCTCTCTAGCGGACCTTTGGGCACATCCACTTCTGGCCCTACCTTACATTCCCTTGCGTGCTTTTCCTTGGACACTGATAATGTCTCTTTGTTGAAGATGGTTAAAGTGAGAAGTGCCATCTTCTTAGTTACTCTGAAAGATTTTGAAGCATTTTGTAAGGCACCAACCAGATCTTAAGCACATTTGGGCTTGTAAATGTGATTATCCTTTTATCAGTGGGGGAAAGCACTCTCTGCACTACACTCATGCTAACCCTATCTTGTTAAATATGTGTTTGCCTAGCTTAACATTAAGAGAGATAATTTGCTTTATGAACAAAACTGGATTGTCCCGCTCTTAAAAGAGCAAATCTAAACGAAGTTGTGTTGGGGTGTGTGTGTTATAGTTATTGTTTTTGACATTGATACGTGTTTTTAAGTTTTTATGTTGTAAACCGCCATGAGATCCTCAGATAGAGAATTAGTGTAGAAAATAAAATAAAATAAAATAATAAATAAATAAATAAATAAATAAATAAATGGGACTGCACTTTCTTCAAAGAAAATGCTTTTTAAAAGAAAAAATATTGCATGGTCATGGTGAGGAATGTGTGCTGGTCTTTAGTTGGGGTACTGTTTAGGGAGGGTTGTAGCAGGGGAGATTGTTGCTGTTACAGATTAATTTTTTGTATCCTTATTTTTAAACCTTGCTTTGATTTATGTGGAAATTGTTCGGTTTGGTTGTGTACTTTTTGATGTGTTTTGTCCATTGTTTTTGACTACAGTGGTACCTCCGGTTAAAAACTTAATTCGTTCCGGAGGTCCGTTCTTAACCTGAAACTGTTCTTAATCTGAGGTACCACTTTAGCTAATGGGGCCTCCCACTGCAGCTGCGCCGCCACCGTGCAATTTCTGTTCTCAACCTGAAGCAAAGTTCTTAACCCAAGGTAATATTTCTGGGTTAGCAGAGTCTGTAACCTGAAGCGTCTGTAACCTGAGGTACCACTGTACTATGGTTATATTTGTAACTATGTAATTTGTTTCATGCTTTAAGCCATCTTGAGGATGGTTTTAGCTGTGGAAAGGTGACATACAAATAAAATATATGTATGTATGTATGTATGTATGTCTTTCTTATCTGGGGGTGTGGATGGAAAGGGGTGCATAAATCTGTACAGAAACTAGATTTTTGTGCAAAGGCCAAACAAAAATTCCACGCTCCATCCTCTTTTGCCACACTTGCATGCGGCCCCCAAGAAGTTGCGCAGAAGAGAATCTGGCCCTTGAGCTGAAAAAGTGCTCCCCAGCCTTGCCTTAAACAAATACCCTTTCTGCCCTCCCTGACCCCAGTATATTTAGATGTTCATCAACCGCTGGCCTGTGAAAGTGCATGAAATCAATGAGCCGTTCTCATCTTTTCACCTTCCCGCAGCCTGGTTTGAAATGAGCAGACGTAGCAGGCTAGGAAGCAGAATATAATACTCGCGTTACAAGCCCTTCTCAGTAATGGACGTTACCAGAAAGGAATCAAAATTCACCTGTTGGCCTTCTGAAATGGTGACGGGGCTTAAGCAATTAGAGGAACTTCTCGTATTAAGAAGAGGATTCGTGCACGGCTTGGGTGAAATGGAGACCCGTCAGCGGCATTCGTTAACGGAATATAACATCAAAGATGCTGAGATCAAATAATCTTTAAATGATTAATGGTGTTCAGGTTCATTATCTTCCTTGCTGGCTCACCAATGTGTCAGAGGAAGAACAGAGGGCAACCTTTCCTCCATCTTAGAATTCCCACAAAATCTGACACTCTCACTGGCGTCCTCTCTCTCTCTCTCTCTCTCTCTCTCTCTCTCTCGGCATGTTAAATGTCCTGAGGCAGTACTGGAACAAGCCAATACTTTGGGGCAGGAGGAATAAGAACTGAAGTCGCTTAGTTAGTTGTCCCCCTCCGCCATTATGGTTCCAGTTGCATCTCCCTTATCAGTTGAGAGGGAGAGGCCGAAACAGGCTAGTTTTAAACTCCAGATATAATGAATGCTTCAATATAACCTGTAGCCTGTATACACATTTAAAGCTCATACATTAAAAGAACTACGGGAACTGTAGTTTATCTTTTGGAGAGTTACAGTTCTCAGGACCATTAATATAAACTGCAGTTCCCAGGGGAAGTTGTGTGCTTTAAATACCTGGTGTGTAGGCAGCCATAATCTCACACTTTAGTCCAAGAAAATGGAAGGGTCTACAAGAGTTGGGTTTAAATCTCTCCTCAGCCACAGTCTAAAATGTCCACTTGCAGGAATTATATTCTTACATTATTTACTGGATTTCTTAACTGCCCTTTGCCATAAGGTCAAAGGGCAGGTGGGTAGGTAGATAGGTAGATAGATACAGATATATCTTAACACATTAAAATCAGATTATGACTGCAGGGTCCAGCTTGGTTCATATGGGGAAGGCGGTCCTTGTGGTATTTATTACAGGTAAGGTGGGCTCTGAAAACACACTTCTCAGGTGTCAATGGCCAGGTAAAGAGATGTGTCTTTTGTTCTCGCTGAAAGCTGTATAGTGAAGAAGCGAGACACACCTCTGTTGGAGAGGGAACTCTACAGGTAAAGGTAAAGGACCCCTGGATGGTTAAGTCCAGTCAAAGGCGACTATGGGGTGTGGCACTCATCTCGCTTTCAGGCTGAGGAAGCCAGAGTTTGTCCACAGAGAGCTGTCCAGGTCATGTGGCCAGCATGACTAAACCACTTCTGGTGCAATGGGACTCCGTGACAAGTGCCAGAGCGCATGGGAACACTGTTTACCTAACCTGCCACAGTGGTACCTATTTATCTATTTGCACTGGTCTGCTTTTGAACTGCTAGGTTGGCAGAAGCTGGGAGAGAGCAATTGGAGCTCACCACCGTCGAATGGATTCAAATTGGCAAGCCCAAGAGGCTCAGTGGTTAAGACCTATATTTACCTTTTACTTATGACATCATACAGCATGAGCGACCCTTAATTTAAACCTACCCAGACCTGATGACCATTATCTGAGAACTTTCTTCATGTGCCTTCTCTACAAGAGGTCCAAAGGGTGGCAACACAAGAACAGGCCTTTTCTGCAGTGGCTCCCTCTTTGTGAAAAGGTTTCCCCAGGGATGTTTGGATTTTTATCTTGTATTTTTATGAACTGCCCTGAAATCTACAGACGAAGGGCAGTATACAAATGTAATAAATACTAATCAAATAATTTTAAATAGAAACAGGGGAACTATCCAGAGGTTAATACTGATGGAAATATTTTACATTTATAAATCTCAAATGACATCTGACAACAGAAGAACCCGCCATCTAAAGCTGAGTCAACCCCAGTGACACCTCAAGTGTGGCGATGGTAGAGATGTCTGATTTTCATGAAAGGGAGAAAGAGATGAAATATCCCCACTCCTCCCAGTTGTCTTCAGGTATCAGAGCCCAGGTGCAGGAGGGAAGTGGCAATGGGGATACAGACCGTAAGAGGCAGGAGGACTTAGCACCTCTCACAACCCTAAAAATTGCCCCTCCACACCCAATATATCCTACTTGGGCAGACCAGAGTTTAAACAAAAATACAGTGTAGAGTGGTACCTCAGGATACGAATGGGATCCGTTCCGGAGCCCCATTCGCATCCTGAACAGAATGTAAGACGCGACTGTGCGACTGCACATGCCACGTCTTGCCACTTCCACAAATGCGCACGATGTAATTTTGACCATCTGCGCATGCGCGAGCGGCGAAACCCGGAAGTAACGTGCTCCGTTACTTCCAGGTCGCTGCGGAGCGCAACCCAAAAGTACTTATTCTGAAGCGTATTTATCCCGAGGTATGACTGTAGTTCAGTTTCCATATTGGAAACCAACATCCAAATCCCCGCTCTGTTATGAAGCTTAATTTCCTAAGCACAAGCAGGATCTCATTCAGGAAGTGAGAGGGTATTTATATCTGCCCAATCAAGCCACGGTTAACCCGCAGGTGGATGCATATAGCCCTAGTTGGATGAGCGCTTGCTTAGCGGCTGCAAGCAGTGCTGCCCATGCAGTTCCTCCCCTCGATCTGGCTGCCAGGACTGCATGCACAGAGCCCTGTTAGGAAATAAGTGATAATGCCAGGCAGCTATTTGGGGGGATGCCGGACAGGGGAGGGGAGGGGAAGCACTGGATTTAGTTCTGCTTCTGCCTACTGAACAGCTGACCGGCATGATTCTTTCATTGTGCACAGACAGACTTGGCCGCCCGGTGAAAATGCCGTCTGATATGTGCCTATGTGTGTGTGGTCTTCACCTGTTGCCCGCTACTTCCTCCCAGAGTACACTTGATTCCCCCTCGGACACGCAGCCGCCAGACTGCATGTCGGCCTGCATGGCGCAGGAAAGGGCTTTGATGAAGCACTGAAGGAAGTTGCCACCTGTCCGCCTCTGCTCCTTGCAAGCCATCGTGAGAGGCAAAGGAAGCTTTCGACAGACGGCGAAGAATGGTTTCTTCAGGCCACTTATGCGAACAGCAAACAGAATAACGGAATTTTGCAAGGCAACCCAAATTCTGCTTGCAGAGTAAATTGCGCACGCGGGAAACACTATGCAGATGTGCGTCCTTTTTTTTTGCATAGGCAGGGTCAGTCGGCCATGAGTAAAAGAAAGAAATTCAGTAGCTGAGAGCTACAAAACTGGAATGTTTGATTTTGCAGTAAAACAGTTTAGGGAGCAAAGGCCCATTAATGGTTCTGCACCAACCCAGAGGCAGATCTCGGCTGGAGTGCGGCAGGACTCTGTCCTAGACCCTGTGCTTGTCAACTTTTTTTTAATGACATGATTTGGATAAGAGTATAAAGGGAATGCTTTTCAAATTTCAAATGACATGAAGCTGGGGAGGGACAGAAAACAGAGACTAAATGGTCTTGACTGGCTGGCATGCCAGGCCAAGGCCAACAGGATGAACTTTGAGAAGGCTGCTCCATCACCTTTTACACGGGAGCGAATTTGACCCACAGAGCAGCAGTTCTCAACCTGTGGGTCCCCAGATGTTGTTGGACTACAACTCCCATCATGCCTGAGCTCTGGCCTTGCTAGCTAGGGGTGATGGGAGTAGCTGGCCTTCCATAGAGGAAGACTCTTGGGCTCCCTTTTGCATAGAGAAGGGTGGGTAGGACAACGATCCCATCACTGTGGTGGACAATTGCTTAAGGGAAGCTGCTTCCCTTCATAGGGCTGGCAGTACCGTCACCAGGGGCGCGGGTGGTGCTGTGCTCTAAAGCACTGAGCCCCTTGGTTTTGCCGATTGGAAGGTCAGCGGTTTGAATCTGCACGACAGTGTGAGCTCCCGCTGCTCTGTCACAGCTTCTGCCAACCTAGCAGTTTGAAAGCACACCAGTGTAAGTAGATAAATAGGTACCACTGCAACGGGAAGGTAAACAGTGTTTCTGTGCACTCTGGCTTCCGTCACGGTGTTCTGTTGCACCAGAAGTGGTTTAGTCATGCTGGCCACATGACCCGGAAAGCTGTCTATGGAAAAACCCTGGCTCTCTTGATCTGAAAGCGAGATGAGCGCCGCAACCCCATAGTTGCCCTTGACTGGACTTAACCATCCAGGGGTCTTTTGCCTTTGACCTTTACCTTGCTACCCTCACCTTCTACATTCAGAGCCTCTGCAATGACCCGTTCACCCCACTTTCGGAGCCATGAAGAATGAATCAGTCACTTGGGGGACAAGTAGGAATTTTGAGATCAACCTCCAATTGGCCTTGATATTTTGTGTGAGACAGAGGTATATAAATACTTTTATGAATTAAAATAAGGCTGCCAAAGGTGGCTTCTAAAGGAAGGGCAACATGAGATTACATAGGATCTCCTATCTACTTTCATAAAAAAAGAAAAGCGAGTTCACAAGACACCCAAGCATTCCCTCGTCTATGCTCTGGGCCGGAGGGCGAGGAGGGTGGAAGGAGAAGGGAATGGAGACAGTTAGGTCTTTTGGTCAACGTGCACCATTCCTTGAAAGGAAATGTGGCTTCTCTCCAAAACGTGAAGAGGGAAACCCAGGAAAGATTCCAGTGGGAAGAGAGCGAGAGAGGAGGAGGATCAGACGAGGCAGAAAGCGAAAGAATGCAGATGTGGTTTTGCATCTGCTGGGAAGATGCTGAGAAGGCAAAAGAGGCTTGAGAATCCCTCTCTCTCACAGGAAAGCAACAGTGGAGAGGACTGTGTGATTTGCAGCAACAATAATTACCCTGGGAGCACAGTGCCCTATGCGCTGCAATGAGCATTGGTGGCCTGCGGAGAAGGGAAGTGGGCGGATGTGGCATATTCTGGGCAGGCCCATGAACCTGACTGTGGCCCGCTCACTCTTGTAGCCTGCTGCGTGCTTCTTTCCATCCTCTTTATATGTCCAGCTGTCCTTTGTCAACAACAAATTGCCGCTGTTTTTTGTGTTGAATATATGCTAAATGGTAATTTATGGACCTAACAGGTATCTAAAACCATTTGCACATAACATCATAGGAGCCTACACAACACAAAACACTGTTGCTGTATGTAGGTTTTATTTTATTTGTTTTTTATATTTTGGAAATGTACATCCTTTTTTTTTTATTCCTTTAACTTTTTTGGGGGGGCCAAGAGAGTGGGGCCCTAAAGCTATAGCTTGTTTAGCTTATACGTAATCCGGCACTGGGCTGCTGGACATTAGGGACCAACTTTCAACTTCACATTTAGATACAACTACTAAGTGTAGTTAACCCTTTTGGTCTCCTACTCATTTTGCTCCACTGATGTGGAGGGGAACTGGACTGTCAGTAATTTGTGGCAACCCTATTTCTGGTAGCTGGTGCTTCTAGGTGATTTGGCATATTGATATGCTAGAAACACAGTTTGCTTATTGCACCCTGAAAAGCATCGAATCTGCACAAGCCTTCAGTTTGCACCTAGATGTGGGATTCTTTGTCATAGTCTAATTGAGCCCAGTTAGCTGATGGACTTTGAATTTAAGCCCAAGGAGCATTGTTCCACCTCCCAGCCATTGGTGTGTCTCCTTCCGCTTGGTGAGCTCTGACTCATTCTCTACGAACAAAAGCTGCCACCTCATTGACTTCATTAGGGATGCTTTGCACTCAGCAGAGCCGCCAGATTTCAAAACAAACAGACAGAGGTTTGCCCTTCCTTGTATTCATGCAGAGGAAGCGGCAAGTATACTGAAAGTACACATGTTCCTGATTATTCGCAATGGCAAGAATGCTGATGGAATCACTAGAGTTAAGGAATCCCAGCACTCCTTTGGAACCAGGCATGTAGAGACTTCTGGTTCACGTGCAACCTCCTTATAAGAAAGAGGAGAGGGCAAGCAAGTAGAAAAGTCAGTGGTGGCCCCACAAGAGTACACCTGTGAATCTTTTTGGTTTCATAGCAATTGGACTACCATGGCGTCTAACCTCTAGTAAGGTATCCTCAACAACCTCACCAGACTGCCATTCCCAAAGTCTAAAACCACCAAATGATAAAACACAGTGATAACCATATGGGTGAACCTTCAGACCCAATGATGCCAATGGGAGTACAGTTTCATGGTGAATGAGTCAGCCTAGTCCTCTTAACTCCCAGTGGCTTCTGCATGACTAGGCCTGAGCCGTCAGTCATGCTTGCTACATTTCTGCTTTTGGTTTTAGCTCTCTCTCAGCTCTAGGCTGGGAAAGGAGGAACCCTCCCAGGAGAGCTAGTTAAACAAATGTCCAGACTTGGTGCCAGGACAACCAAAAGCATTTTTTCAGTAGTTAAGACGGATAGAAGTTGAAAGAAGGAAAGGGAACTTTTTCTTACAGTCCATTTGGCCAGCATAAGGAGTCAGCAGCCGGTTGGAGGTGTGATCGTCTTCAGTTCCCTCTAGCACTGAGCGGGTCTGGCCATCAGGAAGAGGAAAGGTGGAGATTGTGTTGAGTAGCAACATGCAGACAGCCACCACATCCCATAACTTCATCTTAGATTTCCTTCCAGCACAGGACCCTGGCAAACAGGAGAGAGACATGACATTAGTGTTTGCATCTTCTCTATTGATCCCATCCATACTGCTCCATGGCTCAGTGGCAGAGCATCTGAATGCAGAGAAGGTTCCAGCTTCAATTCCCAGCATCTCCAAGTAGGGTTGGGAGAGACTTCCTGCCTGAAACCCCAGAAAGCCGCTGCCTGTCTGTGGACAATACTGAGCTAGATGGACCAGTAGTGTGGCTTATATGTTCTTATGCCATGTGCCAATCCCTGGCCTCTATCTCATATCCCCATCTTGGCAGTCTTCTGGGGCTAGAACGCTGCCGTTTCCATCTTCCCTTACAATAACAAACACAGTGCTTGGCGCTGAGGCCATGTTTATTAGAAGCAAGCAATAACTCGTCTTGCTGGCCCTGGTTCTGTGACTCAGCTGCTGGTCAGGGAGGAGAAAGGAGGTCAGCACGCGCTTTAAAGAGCCGTTGAAAGGAACCCAACAATGTCTTCTCAAAGGCTGCTGCCAGACAGTGGATCTGTTCAGGTGCTAACTGTTGATGGCCAACCTCAAAGGCCTTCCCTGGTCTCTGTTTCTATCTTCCAAACCTTACGCTTTGTCTTTAAACCGAGCTTGGAGCAGACAACCCTTCAGATACACAGCAAACACCAACACACACACACACCCTGCTCCATCAACAGCAACTTCCCAAGTGACACGGGCGCTTGAGTTTCCCTCACACCCATTGCCAGCATGTCTGGTTACTGTGTTCATATAGGAGAGAAAGTGTCATGAATACTATTTTTGAAAAATCAACCGTACCTTTTAGTATCATTGTTTATTCATTTCCACTCCACCTTCCTCCCTTGCAAGGAGCTCAAGGTGGTGTACATGTCTCTCCCCTTCCTCATTTAATCCTCACAACAACCTTGTGAGGTAGGTTAGGCTAAGAGGCAGTGACTGGCCTAAGGCCACCCAGCAAGTGGGGATTCAAACCCTGGTCTCCCAGCTCTGACACTCTAACTAGGCTGCACATTTATATTAGAGACACAGGAAACCCAAAAGCTAATGAACAAAAAACAGGCAAGGTAAATGTCACGTGTAAAAACAATCATGCAGAGCTTTCTGCAGCACTTGACTGTGGCCTGTCTTCAGCCCCATGAAGTAATAATTGAGCACACACAGAACATCCTTCTCTTGTCACAATGAGCAGTCTACTCAGGGCTGCCCAAGGCATTGGGCTGCCTGAGCCCCCCCGGGCATTCTCTTAAGGGTGTATTCATGATTATTTGTGCTCAGGATTATATCAGGTTGGAGGGGGGAAGAATGATTATTGGTTTGTAGGGTTTTTTGTTCTTGCTTTTATCATGTATTTTGTGCTTTTATATTGTATTTTTTTACGTTGTGAACCACCCTGAGATCTGAGGCTGATGAGTGGCATAGAAATTTAATAAATAATAATAATAATCAATCTGCTTCAAAATAGCATTTGTATGGGCAAAAGTTTCAGGGTGGACATACTGCTTCATTTCCAATCAGAACATGGCAGCAGGACATTTTGCGTATTAAGTTTTAATCCAAACATGCATGTAGAACCTTTTCTTCAATTACATGGGATTGGAAATGGGGGGAAAACCCAACACCCCCCAAATGCAACCAAACAAGAGAGATTTAAACATCATATACATAAAAACACGGAACTTGTTTCAGCCATGTTTAAGCATAGTGCTTAAAAATCACTATTCTTTTTTTAAAAATCCTTGTATTTTGCAGGATTTTAGCACAATTTTCTCCTATTACAGAAATTTCTGTAAGACTTCTACCCAATATATTCATATTTGTGCAAACAATTTTGCCCAACAGAATGCATTTTTGTCCATCATATTTTTTACTAACATCTGCATTTTAAAGTGCAGCTCCCTGATACATGCATTTTGGACTCACTGTTTAGTTAGAGGACTGTTACAAAATACAGAGAAGTGCAAATTTCAAATGATAGCTGCATTTCAGTTCTCGTACTGGTTCGAGAAGTGCAAATTACAGTGGTACCTCGGGTTAAGTACCAGTACTTAATTCATTCTGGAGGTCCGTACTTAACCTGAAACTGCTCTTAACCCGAAGCACCACTTTAGCTCATGAGGCCTCCTGCTGCCACTGCTGCATGATTTCTGTTCTCATCCTGAAGCAAAGTTCTTAACCCAAGGTACTATATCTGGGTTAGTGGAGTCTGTAACCTGAAGCATATGTAACCTGAAGCGTATGTAACCCGAGGTACCACTGTACATGCTTCCTCATTAAAATGCAAAATGTTAGAATATCTCTTCTGCCCCATTGCCAGTAGTGGGTTGGGCAACATGTGTGTGTTGCAACAACTAATGTGGTTTTAAGTGCTTTAGCCGAAAGCTTCCAAGTTTGTGGCGAACAAGAAAAAGGAAGAGTTGGGAATGGCCCAATGGAAATAATCAGTAGGAAGGCTCTGACCTGGGTCTTCTTCCTCCCATGGTAGAAAGAACCCCCTCCTGAGTAGGATACCTGCTCAGAACTGTGCAGTTAAACTTGCTCTCTCAGTAAGTGGAAGCAACGTAATACTGTACTGGCAAGGCAGGTAAGCAAAAAAGCCCCATTGTGCCCCACTGACCCCTACTGTTAGTTGGTATGGGAGAGACCCTTTGCACATGCTCAAACTGGACTCCCCATTGTGCATTAGCACTGGGATTCAGAACAGCTTCCGTAGCTTAAGGTTTGCCCCTGGTTCCGCATGTTTTCGATATATATATATATATTTAAAGGGGGAATTCAGATTGGGTTACATTTAAAGGGCCTTTGATACGTAAACTTTACAGAAAGTGGGATACTTTGGCTTTCACATCAAAGTAGCAGTGATTTGGCAACTTTCAGTCATAAAGTGTTATATAGGCACCAGTCGGGCCTGGTAAAGTGAAGAGAGAAAGAGGGAGGGAAGGGAGAACAGGAGGAGGCATCTGCAAAACTGGAAGGACGTGTAACTCTCTCTTGGCTGAGTTTTCCAATCCTAGTTGAAACTATTATCCGCCTTGCAAACGGGCAATCTGGGACCAATCAGGCATTTCCCATCCTTTCAGCTTGCTCACCAAGAGCAGGCTGGTGTGTGGACTGCATTAAATTCCACTGTAAATATTTCAGAACATAGTTCTAGCAGAGAGGCATTTCTGTCTTTCTTGGAAAGTTCTGCCCAAGCGGATCTGAGGTCAGGGGCAAAGGAAACCGGAGCACTTGCAGGTGCTTAATTAGAGCCAGGGTGGATCCCCTCCCCGCCCCTGCAAGCAAACCTGTTTACACTGTAAAAAAAAAAGGACTTATTTCTGCAAGGCTTAGTTAGTTCTGCCACAATAAAAAAATCAGCACTATTGCGCTTGTGCAGAGTGCCTTTCCCTCACCACTGGGTAACCACAAGCAGCTCTGATTAGGGCTTCTAAGGCAAAGGACACAAATGAATTCTACACGAACAGGAGATCCGACACTTCTGGATTTCAGCGGGATTACAGCCTTATCTGCAGCCCCTTGAAGATGAGACATTTAGATTTGACCCCTTTGGCAGCACATCCTGAACAAATTAGACTAGCATAAATGACACATGGCACGTAAAGGCAGCTTTCCCCCTCTGTGGGATTTCAAACACCCGTGTTTACTCTTGCTAGTCTTATTAATTCTGGTAGAATTCTACCACATATTGGGTTTGGTGCTGCCCTGGAATCTTTACGTACGTAACATTGGGGGAAGAGGCGCATTTGCACACTTGGGATGTGCATTTGGGTGGCACCAGACAAGGCACAATGGGTCGATTTCCATGCAGCTGACACCAGTAAGTGAAGTCCTGTGCATCTTTTATGCACAAAAAGTGTCACTGTGTTTAAAAGGGCTGGGACATCCATGAGGCAGACTGAGGTAACCACCTTGGGTGGCAGAAGCCAATGGACACTGCCAGGGCCAGATTTAGGTTGGACGAGGCCCTAAGCTACTGAAGGTAATGGGGCCCTTTATATGCCCAGCTGCCCTTTGTCAACAACAAATTGCCACTTTTTGTGTTGAATATATGCTATATGATGATTTATGGACCTAATAGGTATTTAAAACCATTGGCACATGCAAAATGTAGGCACCCTATATATAGAAATGAGAAACCAGTGATATTTTATAGAGCAGGCTAGTAGGCAGGGCCCATTACTGACATCATAGGAGCTTACACAACAGAATACACTGTTGCTGTATGTAGGTTTTATTTTATTTGTTTTTTATCTTATATTTTGGAAATGTACATCCAGTTTTTTTCTTTAAATTTTTTGGGGCCCCCCAAGAGAGTGGGGCCCTAAGCTATTGCTTGTTTAGCTTATACATAAGTCCGGCACTGGATACTGCCATGGGCATTATGTTCCACTGCCATCATGCGCCCTTGTCCTTCAGCTGCTGCCCCTCTCTGGATTCGACAGCAGCAGCTTCCAACCTCTGGCCTGTCTTTTGACTGCGGCTTTCAGCTGCGGCTTTCGGTGACAGCTTTTGGAAACCCAAAGCTGGAAACTGAAGCCAAAGCCAAGCCAAAGCTGGAGATGAGGTCTAAAGGTGCTTTTGGCTTGGTCTCTGGCTTTGGGTTTCTGAAAGCCTAAGCCTAAGCCCACAGCATAGCTGTCAACATTTCCCCTTTTTAAAGGGAAATTCCCTTATTCCGAATAGTATTCCTTGCAAGAAAAGGGAAAAGTTGACAGCTATGGCCCACAGTCCAAGCTGGCTTGGCACATTTCCATATCAGTTTGCATTTTTTAAAAAGTCCTCGTGGAACTATATCAGCTATTTAGTGTAAGTTTCCTAACATACACATCTTTCTACACAATTGTGCCCAATTCCACTGCCCCAAATCTTTGGATCTAGCCCTCCCCATCAGGGGTAATGAGCAAGATTCCTGGTGTGTTGAGCTGCACTGTAAATCAGGCACTATGTCTGTGAGGTGAAAGCAGGTGGAAGAAGCTGTGGGTTCCTTGTCTCCTCCTGCATAAAGGAATTTAAAGTAAAAGCTATGCTGGTCACTAACTCTTAGTACAAGTATCATTATTTGAGTTCTGGTCTGGCAACTCTGAGACCTTGTGCAAGAATAAAACTCCCAAGTCTTTAACAGGTGTAAGTCTCCTTCATCTCCAGGCAGCCAGAATTAAAACAGATCATCTTGAATTTGCATGCATTGCGTTTTGTGTTTCAATAAAAAAAACCAAAACACACCAAAAAAACCAACGCCTCCATTGGCAGACTGCATAGTAAACAAAAAAACCTGTACATCTACAGTGCTCATCAACACTTCAAAAATGCTCAGTCAAGGTATAGATCCTTGCTGCTTCATTAGTTTGTTTGTTTGTTTTTAATAAAACCGAGGATGACAACAAAACTAACATTTGTGGCCGTCAAGGTGACCTATGATTCCATGTGTGTATCTGAAGAAGTGTGCATGCACACGAAAGCTCATACCAAGAACTAACTTAGTTGGTCTTTAAGGTGCTACTGGAAGGAATTCTTTTTGTTTTGACTATGGCAGACCAACATGGCTACCTATCTGTAATATGATTCCATGGTTAATTTTATTCATTTTTATTTACTGAATCTCTATACCACCCTTCTTCTGAGGGACACTGGGCAGTTCGCAATATAAAAACACAAATATAATATAGTAACGAACAAAAACTAACAATCTGTTTCCCTTTCATGTCACTCAAAATCAACTCCCTGGTCACCTCACTCTCCCTAATGGATAAGACTGGCTTACTTTGGACCAATCATCTTCAAAAGCCCTAAAGCTTTTAAAAATTAATTTGAACTCCCGGTTCTTCTTAACTGGCTAGTGGGATGGGCTGTCTGACTAAGAACATCTACACACTCCCAAAAATACATTATCTGCCTTATCCAAGTTTAACCATCATGGCTGCACCAAAGGATTCCGGGAACTGTCACCTGGTGGATGTGCTGAGAATTTTACATTAATGTTCCCTAGTCCCAACTCACAGAACTGCACTTTCTAGGAATTGTTATTTAAAGCTGTCTGAGCTGTGGATATAGCCTATCAAAGTCAATGAGATCATTTGTCTCCCCAAAAGAGGCTCTGCAAGGAAAGTGGGAAAGAACACCAATCAGTTGCAGCTTTGCTGTAAAGACAGTGATGATGGAAGCTGCAGTTGCTGAATTTTTAGCCATGATGCAGTTGATCTTTTACCCATCAGGTGGCAACTCTAAGCAGCTCCAGAGATAGCAGGCAGTGACAAAGACAGAATGCTGCCTTGTATTGAGTCAGATTTTTACCCTATCTACAGTGGTATCTCGGGTTACATACGCTTCAGGTTACAGACTCTTCTAACTCAGAAATAGTGCTTCAGGTTAAGAACTTTGCTTCAGGATGAGAACAGAAATCGTGCTCCGGAGGCGCAGCAGCAGCAGGAGGCCCCATTAGCTAAAGTGGTGCTTCAGGTTAAGAACAGTTTCAGGTTAAGTACGGACCTCCGGAACGAATTAAGTACTTAACCTGAGGTACCACTGTAACACAGTAACACAGTACACTGTAACACAGTACAGTGGTACCTCTACTTACAAACTTAATTCATTCCAGAGGTCCGTTCTTCACCTGAAACTGTTCTTAACTAGAGGTGTGCTTCTGCTAATGGGGCTTCTTGCTGCTGCTGTGCTGCCGGCACACGATTTCCGTTCTCATCCTGAGGCAAAGTTCTCAACTTGAGGTAACTCTTCCAGGTTAGCGGAGTTTGTAACCTGAAGCAATTGTAACCTGAGGCATTTGTAACTTGGGGTACCATTGTACTGTGCCAGGCAGATGCTCTCTGGGTCTTTGGGCAGAGGTCTTTCCTTTATCAACTACCTGGCCATCGATCTGGAGATGCCACAGAATGAACTTGGGTTCTTCTGCAATGCAAAGCTACATGGTCTTTCTCCTTATATAAATTACTGATTTTTGGTGCTCCCCCTCAAAAAGAGAGGGGGGCATTAAGGTGCCAGACATCCTTATCAACATGCCACTTGAAATTAAGTCCTACATTTCCAAGTACGGTAACATGTTTAGGGCCAAAAAAAGCAAGAACTGCACATCTTTTAATTGTTCACATGAGAAACTCTGGAAAAATTGGTGGATCTACTTGACAGTACACAACTTGAAGCATCAATTCACGCAGTATGCATAAGATCGCTTTTGCATTTCATAGTATTTGATCTAGAAGAAGTACCGTTCTCTTGGTCTTTATACTTAAAATCACCATGGTATACTAGACCATGGGTAGGCAACCTAAGGCCTGGGGGCCGGATCTGGCCCAATCACCTTCTAAATCTTACATGAGTAGAATGTGCCCTTTTATATAAAATGCATCTCTGGGTTATTTGCGGGGCCTGCCTGGTGTTTTTACATGAGTAGAATGTGTGCTTTTATTTAAAATGCATCTCTGAGTTATTAGTGGGGCCTGCCTGGTGTTTTTACATGAGTAGAATGTGTGCTTTTATTTAAAATGCCTCTCTGAGTTATTTGTGGGGCATAGGAATTTGTTCATATTTTTTTCCAAAATACAGTCCGGCCCCCCACAAGGTCTGAGGGACAGTGGACCGGCCCCCTGCTGAAAAAGTTTGCTGACCCCTGTAACTGCCTTTATAATGGAAAACACTTGATAACAGAGCATGTCTTCTAGGGCTCCTGGTGAATCAGGGGAAGCCACATAGATCCTTCAAAATCCTTCTTTGCAAAAGCCTTAGGACAGGGGTGCCCAAACTTTTTTCAAAGAGGGCTAGATTTGATGAAGTGAACATGTGTGAGGGCCGACCAAAGTCGAGCTGTTTTTAGGATTGAAGTTTAGCCCAAAGTTGTGGAACTTTCTTTTGGATTTAACCCCAAAGTTGCTGAGGGTTTTTTTTTTTTTAAGATTGAACTTGTTGAACGTTTTCTACAATTTTGCCCCAAAGTTGTTGAGCTTTTTTTAGAATTTTACCCCAGGATAAATAGACTGGCAGGCCGGATAAGCCCCTATATTTCATCTCAACCCTTAAACAGGACAGATCCCAAACAACTCTCTACTTCAGGTGAAGGTCAAGATGGTGTCTCCCATATCATGGATGAACATGGACTGCCTGGGAGTTCAGCCCTGGTGATGAGGCAAAGTTCTCCATTGAACCTAAAGGCAGCAGGCTAGCTTAAGCTACTGTAGGGCAGGGGAATTGGCACCTATCAGTTGCTGGGAATCACAAGCAGGGGTGATGCTGATGGGCTGAAGTCCTCCTTTTGGGCATCTGGTTGGTCACCATGATAGCAGGATGCTGGATCAATGGGTCATTATTGACCTGATCCAGCAGACTCTGCTTATGTTCACCTGCAGGACCCTGTCCGATAGCACCTTGCTGCTGCTCCTCACTGTCTGCCACCCAGTGGCGTAGCGTGGGTTGTCAGCACCCGGGGCAAGGCAAGTAATTTGCGCCCCCCTAACCCGTGGATTTGCGCCCCCTAACCTGTGGATTTGCGCCCCCTAACTCTAACCCCCAGATGTTGCACCCGGTGCTGCCGGCCCCCCCTTCACCCCCCATGCTACACCACTGCTGCCACCTGAGGTTGCCGGCTGACTTTGCCTAATAAGAAGGCTGGCCCTACCCTAGAATAATTTTGTGGAAAAGAAAAAGGGCATACAATAGTTTAAACCCCAGCACCCCTGTTTAACAGGTTGTGGTTACAGTTCTAGAAAGACAACCTCTGGGGTCATCTGAAATGAAAACTTAGGAGAAAGCTCAGTGGTAAGCTAGTTCTTTGCATTGTTCAGGATTGCTTAGCCTGAAATGTCCATAGAATGCAATGTCATAGCTTTCCTGGACAACTGGTCCCATTATTCAATAGTTTGCATAGTTAGGATACCCAATCCAATCCTGCTGTGGAGCCCACTGATGAAATGCTGACATGTCTAACATTTGACCAATGCTCTCTGGCACAGTTTTGCAGAGTAGAACTTCCTGGGAATGTGTGCCCTGTGCCATTTCCCCCAGTATATTTACCTCCCCCTTTTTACCTTCTTTTGCAAACAAGCTATCCGGTTATTTCCCTGATCTGGTTCATGAAATGGAACAACCAAGAGCCACCTGAAAACAAATACACATCAAGAGGACAAGGCTGTGAATAGACATTGGATGGAACAATCTATTGGTTAAGTTGAACTCCTCTTGGAAGCTCAAACATTGCTCTTTAGTGTTTTAATATAATAATAATAATAATAATAATAATAATAATTTATTTCAACAAAATATTAAAAATACAGTAAGATGTTCACTTGAAAATGTTGTATGTGCATGACAAAATGTCTGCTTTCAGCCACTAATATGAAAGATGCATCTTTCTAAAGATGTTAATTTCTAAAGATGTTAATGTATTTTTCGCTCTATAGGACGCACCGGACCATAGGACACACCGGACCATAGGAGGGGGAGAACAGGAAAAAAATAATTCTCCCCCTCTCTGCTCAGCGCCCCTTCAGTGAAGCGGGAGGAGAAGCGGAGCCCCTTCCATTTCTCCTCCCGCTTCGCTGAAGGGGCCCTGAGCAGAGAGGGAAAACTGTGCAGCGCCTCTCCAGCAAAGCGAAGCCTGGAGAGCAAGAGGGATCGGTGTGCACTGACCCCTCTCGCTCTCCAGACTTCAGGTGCCTATCCACAAGCCTTCGGAGTGCAGCGGGAACTCCCGCTGCGCTCCGGGGGCTTCAGGCAGCTTCAGCGAAAGCAATGCGAAGCCTCTGGAGCACGTGGGGAGCTCTCCCTCTGCGCTTCAGAGGCTCCGCGTTGCTATCGCTGAAGCCAAGGAGCCTGCATTCGCTCCATAGGACGCGCACACATTTCCCCTTCATTTTTGGAGGGGGAAAAGTGCGTCCTATAGAGCGAAAAATACGGTAATCTTTAGAGCTCAACATGGGCCGGTGTTTCATAAGCTCAATCTTTGCTTTGTATGAACGCTCCTTTACCACAGTATAAATGGATGGTCTTGACTCCAACCTCTTCTTGATAGTGTGGAGCAAAACACGGTTGTCCTTTATCACCACTTTTCTTTGTTCTCTCTATCAAGCCACTAGCAATGTCTGTTAGAAACAATGCGAAAATAGTGGGTGTAACAATAAATGGGAGATTGCATACTATCAGCTTTTTTGTCGATGACATCACCCTTATGTTATCTAAACCAGAAACTGCAACACCTGGGCTTGCAAAGGAACAGAGGTACTATGGTGAGGTAACAAGACTGCAAATAAATGAGTCTAAATCTGAAATTATGTGTTTAGGTACTCCATTGCAATTTCAGGCTAATACAAAGCACATTACTGGTTTTAAAAGTTGTCCTCAAAAACTTAAGTATTTGGTACTAAAAACCTGCATTCCTCAAAGAGGGCAAATTTTGCACTTCTGCTAACACAAATCAGACAGGAATTGAAGTCTTGGGAGGAGCTACACCTTTCTTGGTCTGACCACATTGTGGTCCTTCCAAAGTTCCCCTGTCTGTTTCAACTTTGGCCAATAGCTACAATGCCTAAAGAAAAAGAAGAAGAAGAAGAAGAGTTTGGATTTTATATCCTGCTTTATCACTACCCGAAGGAGTCTCAAAGCGGCTAACATTCTCCATTCCCTTCCTCCCCCACAACAAACACTCTGTGAGGTGAGTGAGGCTGAGGGACTTCAGAGAAGTGTGACTAGCCCAAGGTCACCCAGCAGCTGCATGTGGAGGAGCAGGGAATAGAACCCAGTTCATCAGATTATGAGTCCACCGCTCTTAACCACTACACCACACTGGCTCTCAGAACTTAAAGAACTTAAGGCCTGGCAATGACTACTAGGCAAATTTATTCACCAAGACAAGACAGCTTGTCTGTGTGATAGAATTCTATACAGTAACAGAAGCTGAGTTGATTTGGGAGTGCCACATTTATAACATGCATTATAGGGCGATTTAGCTAAATTTTCCAATGTGATCCTACTTTATTTATTACTGCAGTTAAAAGGTTGTTTCTGAATGTTGTTGTAAAAGTGGTAAACATTTGGGGAAAATGTTTCATTTTCATTCATTTTTTTTAAAAAAGAGCAAGCTTTAAAGAGTAACACAGGGCTCTCAAAATAAAGTGAACGAGAGACCGCACATGTAAACTACTAAAACTAGGGCACTCAAATTCAGTGCGTATTTACTGCTTGTAGCCATAGACCTTTGCAAACAAGGGCATTCATCAGTGGGCCAGTGTATATATTCATATTTGCAATGAGGTAGTTAAGTATGCAAAAACACTGCAAAAAGCTCCCTTCAAGGCTTGCTTTGGCAATCTACAGTTTCTAAAAGTTCTGCTCTGGTCCAGAATGCCTGCCAGGAAATCTGCTTCCTCATCCAATCCCACTGCTTTCCAGCCAAGGTGTTGCAAGGGCTGGTTGTGGTTGGTTGGTGATGAGGGGAAAGCGTTCTGTACAGACTCAGAGCTGCTGTCCTCCTTTGCCATCCTTTCATATCCCATAGCTGAGTCACAGAGTCCAGCACAGAGATGCACTTCAAAGGGAGGCAGCCCTTGGACCCAACCAGGACTTTTTGCTCTCTGAAGTGGAGCCCTAGGGCACCTACCCTTCACCCCTCCCAGCTAGGGCCAACACTTTAAAAAAGCCTTAATGCACTATTCAGACATCAGGTCATGCCTTCAGTGCTTTTATGGTGTGTCATGTATACCTCAGTAACTCTCCAGGCAGGCCTTGTAACCAAACCAAACACAGCTATTCCTTTTTTATTGCACTTATATTCCACCTTTTCCTCCAAGGAGCTAAAAGCGATGCACATGGTTCTCCCTCCCCTCGTTTGATTCTCTGCAATGACCCTGAGAGGTAAGTGACTGGCCCAAGGTCACCCAGTGAGTATCATGGCAGAGAGGGGAATCGAACTCAGCTCTCCCAGGTCCTAATCAAGACACTCTAATCGGCTCTTGACCTCCTATGTGCTTGAACAAACACCAGAACTTGACCGCGTTCCTGATGGGCCGCCGCACACTTTGTGGACCACAAGTTGTGCAGTCCTGCTTCGGTTAGTGCTCAGGTGAAATTACCATTTCAAACCTGTCACTAGAGGGCAGTCCACACCTACTTTGGGCTTTGCTGGGTTTGCAGCATCTGGCCCCTCCCCTTTCCTCAATATTTTTGGAGGGATGTCCCTGCTCCCCCCCCCCCATTGTATAACTTTGGGAAGCCAAGCTGCCCCATTGCCATGGAAACTATTTAAAAAACCCCCAACCCTAATCAAATTATTACAGTTACAGATAGATAGCCCTGTTGGTCTGCCATAGTCAAAACAAAAAAAAATTCCTTCCAGTAGCACCTTAAAGACCAACTAAGTCAGTTCTTGGTATGAGCTTTCGTGTGCATGCACACTTCTTCAGATACACATGTGTATTATTACAGTACTCTTTTGCACATGCAAATCTCTTAACAGGGCAAAGAGAGGGAGAGAGATACCTTTGACCAATTCCGGACTCAATACACCAAGCAGGTTAAATCTATATAAACAAATTGCACGCAATCTTCTCAAAAAAGCCTATCTGTGTGAATGGCTCTTATTTTCAGCCTACCTCTTGGTTAGGCTAGCATGCTGCGGTCTTATGCATTTCCCAATATGAGTATATTGCAGGGGGAGGCGGAGAATTAAAAAAAAAATATATTGTGGCACTTTAAAGACCAGCTCATTTTATTTATGACAAATAAATAGCTTTCATCCAATGCACCTGGCCAAGTGTAGTCCATGAAAGTGTCTGCCTTAATTATGTAAATATATTATTATTGGTCTTTAAGATGCGACTAGACCTTTTGGTGATTTTATGCGTATATACTCCCAAGAAAGAGTTACTACTCTTGAATTCTGGGTAACATGGCCAAGCAGCTTATAACTCTCCGCATTCCAAGTCAAATAGCAGTAGACCCCCTCCCACCTGTCACTGGCCCTAAAATCGAAAACATCCCTGGATGTGGGAAGATTCTGATGCAGGATGGAACCCAGTTTTGGGCTCCTTCTCTGGGCATTTCCTACCCTCTCCTGCTCTAGGGTGCTAATAACCTGTGCCCAACAACTTTGAATATGCAGACTCCTCCAGATTCACACCTCTAACGAACTACCTTTTTTAATTCCGGAGGGGAATCGTGTCCCTTCTCTCTCTCCAGAGAGATTACGCACCTCTCCAAAACGTGTTGCCTCTGCGTCGCTTGGTGGCGGCTCCTGATCCCCTACCAACCCCACGGAAATCTTTAGGGAAATAAGGTCGCTCGGGCAATTGCAACCCAAGCTCGCTTTCCCTTGGGATCGCGACGCTCCCAGAGTATTCCCGACCTTTGCCGAGGATTTCTCCTCGGAGGGGAAAGGTGAGCGAGTCCCTGCCTCGCTGCAAGGCGGCGATGCTGGGCGTGTTCCCCATTCCCAGTGGGAGGAGAAGAGGGCGATCGAAGCGCGCGTCGCCGTCTGGATAAGCGCTGCTTCGGACACGTTTCTAGGCGCAAGAAGAGGCGCTGGCTCGGCGGGGCTGGTGTTGCCGTCCCAGCACAAGCAGGCTGTGGCGTAGCGTGGGTTGTCAGCACCCGGGGCAAGGCAAGTAATTTGCGCCCCCTAACCCGTGGATTTGCGCCCCCTAACCCTAACCCCCAGATGTTGAGCCCGGTGTGGCCGGCCCCCCCTGCACCCCCCACGCTACGCCACTGCGAGCAGGATCGGGATCAGGAAACTCTGGGCCTCTGGAGAGAGGCGATTATGGGAGCAAGCTCGGTTCTGGATTCCCACAAGAGGTGCCCAGCTCACGCGTGGGGAAAACCCCTCCAGCGCACTTTTTCTTTCTTTCCATGCGCTTTGGTTTCTTTTCCCCACACGATCGGCGGACGCTAGTCGGAGGCTGCTAGTTTATGGGAAAGGACAATCCACGGTGAGACGGCGGAGCTGACAGCCGGGGGAAAGTTTAGGCGACCGCTTAAGCGTCTATCCCTCTTGAGGGTTTTCGTGGCACTAAGCTGGTTTGCGATTTAAATGCTTTGTGGAGCGCGCGGTCCCTTGACTCGCCTTTCCGCAGCCCTTCCGTTCAGCGCGGACGCTCGGCACTGAAAAAGTTTCCAGGATCAATTCCCCCAGGGACACCTTAAGCCCCTTACATCCTAGCGAAACCAGAGAGATATTTTCCAGGGACACCAGGGATGGACGAACCTGGCTGAAAACCTAGAACGATTTACCTGGGAGTACGTCCCACTGAACTCAGCGGGGTCCTACTTCTGTGTAAACATGTCTTGTTATTCAAGGATGCAAAAAAATGTCGCCCTTCACTCTTGAAGTCGAGGAAAACCTTGGCATAACAGGGAGGATCTGAGAGACAAGTGTTCAAACCCCCCACTCAACTTGAAACTCTCACCAGGCGACCCTTTGGCCGGTAACGGTCTCTCAGTCTAATCTACCTCACAGGGATGTTGTTAGACTAAAGCGGGAGAGGTAAACCATATATATCGCTTTGGTCCAAGGGAGAATAACGAGACAAATTTAATTCCTCCACATTTGAAGCTCTCCAGAGGAAGCGTCTTTTCAGGCGAGCAGGTCGAAGGCAAAATATTTAGAGCAGCAGGGCGGGGACTTATTGTAATTGCACACTTACCTGGGAGTAAGCCCCACTGAAGACAGTGGGTCTCCCTTCTGAATAAATAGACATAGGATCCGGGTTCAGATAACCCCAGCCATACTGATTTGGATCTGGGGTGGTGTTGCAAGTGGCCTTATATAGCAAAGAAGCGCATTCTCCAGAAATCTAAGCAACCGTTGCGTCTGGCTGCCTGAGGCGCATCAGTGGAGAGCTATGGGGGCAGGACCCCAGTTCTGCCCAGATCTCACAAGGCTTTCTCTCAACTTCGGCCCGACGTAACTGCGTAAGGACTGCCAAACAGTTATTTGGAACGCGCTCATCACCTTCACTATTTTTTTTTTGAGAAGTTCAACAGTGAAGTTAAACTAACCCGCTTGAAATGACCAGAGGATGAGTCTATACTTCTAAAACGAGCTGGTGCCATAAGACCTCCCTGGGGATTTCCCAAATGCGCCCCCCCCGCAGGCAAAGGAGCCAACTTAACCAACGCGAGATGGCGGGATGGAGACAGAAACAACCCACTCTCCAAGAAAATAATTATAAAAAATACCACTTTTAACTCTTGCAAGTTTCCCCTCCTTTTTTGTTAGAGGGCCCTCGCTACTGGCGCTCTTGAAATGTTACTACCAGACTTTGCTGGTTTAGACCCATGGATTGCGGCGGATCCAGAATAACCAGGGCGGAGTTCTCAAGGTGGGGGAGGTGGGGAGAAGCCGCCCCAAAACTCCTGTCCTCGGAGCAGGCGAGTCTCTCCCCGCCCCCATCCCAGGCCCCTCAACCAGCCAGACCATCGCTGCGCAACTCCCCGAGCTCCCCAGCCCAGAGGGGCGGTTTCCCCGGAGAGCCCTCCCCCTGCTTACCTCGGATCTGGTCTCTTCCGACCCAAGGGTGACATGAACGCCCGGGATCCACGGCTCTCCGGCTCAGAGATGCATGTGGAGCCCGGGGCGCGGAGATCCTCGAAGTGGGTGGGCGATGTGGGGTGGGGTGGGGAGAAGAGCCTTGCTCGCAATCCAGGCGGGGGAGGGAGCTGTTGCCGCCGCCGCCGCCCCGCGCCCTCCCCCCGCCGCAGCCCCGCAGGTGCAGCCGGGGGGCGCCGCGCCTTCCCCACGCCTTGCGCTGCGCCCGATCCAAAGCTTCAAGGTAGACGGCGCGAGAAACTCGCCTGGCCGCGGGGCGCGCCGCCTGTCAGTCGCAACTGGCCCTGGAGCCTACAGTTCAGAAGAAGAAGAAGAAGAAGCAGCCGCTGGCCGGACGCCGGAGAGAGACACCCCACCCACAGCGGCGGGGAGTCCAGTGAAGACATCGGGGGGCCCCGGCCACGCCGGCTGCTCCAGGGAGAAGAGGTGGGGAGGGGAGAGGGCGGGGCGCGGGACGCACCCAAGGGAGACAAGAGCCCCGGGAGTGGAGGGTCCGAGGAAGGCTGGGCGGGGAGAAAGGGGATTCAGAAGCCAGCAAAGCTGCGTCCTCCCCGAGGGCAAGTCAAAGCTTGGCAGATAGATCCATGTGGAATGATGCGCTGCGCCACCAGAGGCTGGTGCAAAATCCAGACGCCGAGTCTTTCCCGCCCTCCCCTCGCGTCCTCCTCTTCCAACACCACCAACAGGTCACTGTAAGATCCTCTGGAATCGACGTGGAGGGGGCAAGCGAGAGAAGAAGAAAGGCTCTCCTGCCGCCGGAGGTCTAGCTCCGCTCGCACGCCAGGGGGCAGAGGAGGGCGCGCTCCAGCCGTCCCAAGCGCACGCCGAGAGCTCTCTTTGCCAGGGGGAGACGGCCCGCGAGATGCCTTTATAGGCTTGGCGCTCGGTGACGCGGCCCCCATCGCCGCCTCTGATTCGCCCGCGGACCTAAACACACGCACACTCACTCACTCACTCACTCACACACACACAAGCGAGCGCTTCTTCTTTCTCTTGCTGGCGCTCCCCCGCCTCCCCCGCGCGCGCCCCGTCCAGCATCAAACAACACCAGGAGATCCAGCGAATAGCTCTTGGCTGAAGTCAGCGGCTCGACATATCGTGCGTATTCCATGGCCAGCCGCGCGAAGGAGGCTTCTGAAGTTGGCCCGGCGTCTTGGGCTCGCATTTGCTTTGCTGATGTAACCCAACGCCGCACTTTGGTGCAAGCCGCCCGAGGGGTGTTGGGCAGCCGGACTCCCCCTCCCTCCCGCCGGCCGCAGGCAGCCCTGTCCCCAATTCCAGAGCGCTCGCATCATTCATGGCTAAAGGGGCAGGTCGACGGAGACGGCTGCTGCCATCGCTTGCTGCCACCGAAGATATGCCTCTTTCCTGTCGCCTCTTCAATATCTTATTGTTCTCCGGTTGGGGGGGGGGGATACACAGGTAGATGGGATGGAGAGAAGAGGCAAGATCAATAAAGTTGCACAAATGGGGAAAGCCCAGGAATAAACTTCTTTGCAAAGCCTCGCCCATGTCCAGGAAACCCCGCCCCTAATCGCAGATGGTGCATAAATCAGTGGCTTGTGTTGCACATGGCCAGAGGCATTGCAACAAGCCCTTGGGCTAAGTTGGAGGAGGGGTGGGGAAGAGAAAATTAAATAAACACACATCTAAGCGTCATCTGGGAGTTTCTGCCCAGGTTGTTTGAAAGCACTTTTGGATTTGCATACACTGTTTTGCATGCAGGGTTAAGCATTGATTGAAGGAGGGAGATACTTTGAAACTGAACTGCTTGGTGTTTACACCAGGGAGATGACCAGAGGGGAAGGACAAAAGTACCTCAGCAGCTCCAAAGCTTGTATCCAACACTCATCCTAGAAACTACTATTGCTCTGATGGACCTTGGTGAACTATTAGGGTTCCATAACCCTGAAGGACAAATATTAGTACAGTATTTGAAATGGACAGAATAGTCTAAGCAGGTGTGATGTAGTGGTTAGTATTGGACTAGGACCTGGGAGAAATCTCAGGCCATGAAGCTCCCTAGATGATCGTGGTCCATTCACTGCCTCTCAGCTTTGCCTACATTACAGGGTTTTTATAGGAATTAAATGAGGAAAGGTGGGATATGAATGCAATAAATAAATGCAAAAATAAATAAGCAGTCTGGTGCAGTGTTATCATGACTCTTGGTCCCAGAGAATCCACCCTCTCGTTCCTTGCCACGTGACACAACTCCATGCCAACATTGCCTTGATGGCAAAATGACATTTTGGGACCTTGTGTATGCAAGGCAGATGTTCTACCACTGATCCACAACCCTGATGCAGTTTTTCTTTTTAAAACTTAGCTTCTTTTTTAAACAACAACAACAACAACAACAACAACACACTAAAGGCTTTCCTTGGAGTAAGTCTCATTGAACTCATTATGTGTCCATTCATAGAACTGCACCTTAAGTCACTCAGCATGCGATGTATAAAAAGTCTGGAGAATCAGGCAGCTTATTCTCGTCACACACTTTAAAGAACTTCCTTCTGCAACAATGTTTAAAAGTGACTAATTGAATATAACTGTAAACAGCTGCCAAAAGTTGCTACTGTTCTAGTTGCCATTGGCCTCTGCCACATCGTTGCCTTTTCGCTGCTGCCTCAAACTCCATAGGGATCTTGGCACTTTTGCTGGGAATTCGTAGCAATCCCTCCCACAGGGTAGCTCTTGTGATACCATCACACAGAAGTCGGGGGAATATTCCTTTACAGAGTTCAGAAAGAGAGCAGGAAATATACCAAGGGGCAATGGAAATTAGTGGAATAGTTTTTAAAATATATGTTGACGTCTTGCTAGAATGCATGATTTGGGTGATTGCTGTACCATCACTTAAAGTGCATGTGGATTGCACAAAAAGCTTTGTCAGGCAGAATCACTTTATGGCAGCCTAGCTCTGTCCTGAACCCTCCAGATGCTTTGGCCCACAATTCCCATCATCCCTGGCATATTAACCATGCTGGCTAGGGCCTGATGGGAGTTGTGGTCCAACAACATCTGGAGGGAACCAAGTTGCTTAACTAAGTGGAGTAAGAGCTATTTCACCCTTTATAAAACACCTAGCCCTGGTCAGCTGCAGCTAGGCTCATGTACTTGTGCATTTGACACAATTCTTTACATTTTTAGGGCTATTCATGCGTATTATGAAAAGGTCTCAGGGAATGGGGGTCTTAAATTAGGGCAATTTGTGTGACTGGAGAAAACAAGAATGAGTCAAAAGAAATGAGTGTGCACACGCTTATGACCAATGATGCCTCTGTCGTACCACTTTCAGCTCTCTGAAAAAAGCTATTGTCTGTCTCCAGACAGACCCTGAATGCAGTGGATTTTTGAGGGGCATGGGCTGTGAATGAACAGAGCCTTTTTGGGGTCATCACTAAGGCTAGATCAGGAGGTTTACTTCATGTTGAAAATGCTGTATAGCTAAGTCCTCCATAACTATTGGGAAATTTGGGGAAGCAGAGGTGGTGGTGCTCAGTTTAACAATGTCCAGAGGTGGGAAACCTTTCCAGATGTTCCTGGACTCCAGCTCCCATCAGCTTTCACTATTGACCAGGCTAGCTGGGGCTGATGGGAACTGGAGTCCAACAAGAAGAAGAAGAAGAGTTTGGATTTGATATCCCGCCTTTCACTCCCCTTCAGGAGTCTCAAAGCGGCTAACATTCTCCTTTCCCTTCCTCCCCCACAACAAACACTCTGTGAGGTGAGTGGGGCTGAGAGACTTCAGAGAAGTGTGACTGGCCCAAGGTCACCCAGCAGCTGCATGTGGAGGAGCGGAGACGCGAACCCGGTTCCCCAGATTACAAGACTACCGCTCTTAACCACTGCACCACACTGGCTCTCTTATGGAGGTGTCACAGGTTCCTTACCCTTACTTTAGCTGAAAAATTTCCTACTATCTTTTAAGAGCAAGACAGTGAACAGTGAATACTGAATACTGAAATAATAGGCAGTCTAATTAGTAGCTGTTATGCAACCACAGTAATGCAAAAAATGGCATTTATTTCCTGGAAAGACCTCTAGCACAAGTACCCAGTATCCTCACAGACAATGGAGAAAAATACATTATATAACTCTATAGTCTTGTGCAGACATAATTCGGGCATGAATCAAATTGGGTATTAAAAGTCTGGGAGTGGGCTATGGACTAACCCCCTCCCTGCCATCTTCCCATCTCCAAGTCTGGCATGAATTCTTTCCTCTTTTTCTTATCAGCCTCAATCATGCTTCAAGGTTCCAATGACACCCTAAAGTCTGTTTTTAAACCCAGGTTAAAATGGGGGAGCTGATTAGAATAGATGCACAGGTAATGCCAAACCATTAATGCCTCCTTTGGAAGTGAGTTCCATAGTTTAACTTTGTGCAGTGTGAGAAAGTACCTTCTTTTGTGATGATCTTCCAACATTCATCTTTATTGGATGTCTACAAGTTCTAGCGATATGGGGGAGGGATGAATACTTTTCTCGATCCATTTTCTCTATGCCATGCTTTGTTTTACAAACTTCAGTGATGTCACCCCTTACTTGGCTTTCTCTAAACCAGCCTTTCTCAACTTGTGGGTCCCCAGATCTTGTTGAACTACAACTCCCATCACCCTTAGCTAGCAAGGCCAGAGCTCAAGGATGATGGGAGTTGTAGTCCAACAACATCTGGGGAGCCACAGGTTGAGAACCGCTGCAACTAAAAAGTCAAGTGCTGCCACCTTTCCTCATAGGGGAAATACCTGAGGTTGTGGCATTCCCGAGGGCCAGTTTGTGATGTAAGAGAACAATGGATTTTGTGGTGCAATGGAATGTGGACACATGCATACTAAATCCTGCCCATTTGTGACACTCGCTTGGTAATCTGAGGCTAGTCACTGTCTCTCAGTTTAACATGTATCTCAGCCTCATTGGGAGGATAATCAACTCTTTTCTTGGAGAAAACATAAGTTATTAATGTCAAAACCAATAACTATGTCTGCATGGACTAAGCACCCAATCTCCAGAACGATCGTTGTCTGGACTGGAGATGTGCTACTGAAATGCTTTGCAAACAAGCTCTCAGAAACTACTAGCCTTATAAAAAGTACTAGTTCACTTGGAACTAGCATAGAAAGCACAAAAAGCACTGCTCTTCCTCCATTTCTGTGCTGGGAGGGAAGGAGTGGGTTTCTC
This sequence comes from Podarcis gaigeae, assembly GCF_964106915.1. NCBI lineage: Eukaryota > Metazoa > Chordata > Lepidosauria > Squamata > Lacertidae > Podarcis > Podarcis gaigeae. Next base: position 47,257,320 of record NC_139687.1, on the reverse strand, counting down.
TCCTCTGGTAGCCTGCTTGCAATCTGTCCCTTCTCTGCCAGCACACTTATTCACCTACGTGGAATTCCTTGTCACCTGTGGCTACTAGGCTAGTAGTTAATTACAAGGCTGCCATTATACAATAGCGGTGATTTGTTTCTGGTCTTGTGGAAGGGTTTTAATGGTATTTGAATCAAGGAAGCAGAAAGATAATTTAGGCTGTTCAGGAGAGCACCCTAGATCCAGACAGATGAGCCAAGCAGAAGACCCTAAACAAAAGATGAGATAATCTGTTATTCATGGCACCATTTTCATACTGTTCTCATCCTAAGCCAGTGGTCAGAGTTTGACAGATCTGAAGTTTGACAGATCATGCAAAGCCAAGTACCATTCTGTGGAATGCAGGTAATGTTATATCTCCCAGGCCACTTAGGACTAGAGCTGCCAAGAATTCTCCAAAATGTTCCTCTGCAAATTTTAATGTTAAATTTTCCAGAAGTTCTCTGAGTGCTCCAATATTTGGTGGAAAATACGACAACAATCTGATGTCTTTCTTTTACACAATAGGTGGTGCAATCCCATACTCACCTGCCTGGGAATAAGTACCACTGAAGTCAATGAGAGTTAGGTTAAAATAGACATGTATATGATTACACTGTTAATAACCATATTTGACAGGACTTTATAGCTGACAAGCAATGGTGTGTTGCATCTTACAATATATAGGCATACTATTTCATCACTGCTAGTTGCGTGCCAAGGCCCTGTGCCCCACAGTTCCCCATTAATTAATAACACAGAGACATGAGTATTTAGGATTGCTTACAAACGCAAATGATTACAAACACAGTCCATTTTGGGTGGCCTTCCACTTCTGTGCAAACATGGTCATTTTCTGGCAGGTGCATAGCCAACCAAGGTCTTCATTTTTTAATCCCTTGGTCTCTCTTACATGAATAGGTTTGTTTCATTGACAAACCATCTTTTAGAAATTCTTCTTTATTACAGTTTCAAGACAGGTGTGTCGTGAGCAGGTGGGGCAGTGAGGATCGTGCCTATGACTGTCATGAAGAGACTCTGCACTTCTGAATTTGCCACTACACTACTGACTGAGACTAAGGAGAAGGAGGAAGCTGATATGCATTTTCTTCCCAGGACTGGAAGTATGTCATAAGGCAGACAGCTGGGGTCTGGCTGGGGGTCAGCGGAGGTTGCTTGGGTGGTGCCCCACTTGTCATGGTTTTTTTCCAATTCATGGAAGTGCATTTTACCAAGTTGCAAAAGGTCCATTGGTGCTCTTTCAGTCCCAATGTTCTTTATTCTAGCCTTCCTTCCCTTTCATGGAATTTCTTAAAAATGCTATTTGATCTCCATGGTATTTTAACATTACTTTTCCCCATTGAGTACAAAGCATTATTATTTTACTGCATATCAGTGACAAGACATTTGGAGAGTTTCCTTGTCTTTGCTTTGCTGTGAGGAGCTTGACCCCTGGCTCTGAGAGGGTGTGTATTCAGAAAACAAACTTCATACTTTGTTATGGCAGCTGAGATGATCAGATGCCAGAAGGAGTGAGTATGTAGAATAAAATGAGGCGGGGCTTCACTAAGGATGGCTATTATATGGTGGACACCAAGGCTCCTTTGAAAGTACAGATAGTGGACACCTGCCATATTTCAACAGGGAAATTGTTCCACAGAACAGGAGCAGCCACACTAAAAGTCCTGCTCTGAGTTACCGCAGAGTGGGCTTTTGAAATCTTTGGAAGCACTCTTCTATCTGAAGCACTCTCAGGTCTCCATAAAACAGTATATAAACGTTGGAATTGGTTGTTATTTTGAAACCACAGATAGTACCATACATGGATATTTGACAAGCGGAAACATTGCAAAATGTAGGTGTCCTTGCACATGGATATAGATTTGCCTGAACAGTAATGCACCATAAGAAATGATTCTTGCATAGCAAAAGTGGCAGTGTCTTTACACAGGCTGGCTTTCCAAATTCTCCAGCCCGTGGGGCGTCAGTGGGTCTTTAATGACTTATCGCGCCACAACATGCGACTGCTTGGCCCCTGGGAGCGTCTCCTCATTCATGGTCATTAAGCCAGAATGAGGTGATGCTGGTTAAACAGAAATAGCAGGTTCTAAATAGCTGGCCTATTAAAACATCTTCATTCAGAATAGTCCGTGATAGGATTTGTCATATGATCGTCCCCTGGCTTTAAAACACAGGTGTGAGAAATGATCTTCCGTATTGCCAATGTGAGCTTGATTTAGACTCGTCAAGCATAAAAACAGTAGCTGTGGACAAAAGAAGGGCTTCTACTTCTGATAGATGCAGTGACGCAAATTGAATGCACGGTTCTTTGGATAAACACAATGGGATACTCTTGATTTTTTAAATGCGCACAGTTAAAACAGCAACGAATAGATATCTCAAGGTGCCATATCTTTAAATATTCCAAACACAAGATGTGTATTTATTATTATGTATCTAAAATGTTATTATAAGCATTTGGAGAAACTTTCTAATGGTAAGGGCTGTTGATGATGGAGCAGATTACTTTGGGAGATGTTGGGCTCTCCTTGCCTGGAGGTTTCCTTAAGGAGGTTGTTGGCTACCCTGCTGCCAGGGATGCTGTTAAGTTACAACCATGCATTGCAGATGCTGGAAGAGAGACCAGTGGCATCCCTGTTCTTCTGTTGCCACCCTCCAGACCTCTAGTGAAAGGGGCACATGAAGAAGGGCCTCAGATGATGGTTGCAGGGTCCAGGTTGGTTCATATGGAGAGGGGTGGTCCTTGAGGTTTTGCGTTCCTGAGCCATTTAAGGCTTTATAGGTCAAAATCAACTAACTGGCAGGCAGTGTTGGTGTTATATGCTCAAACGATACAATTGTTGGGAATCAACAGCAGGAATGGGCCATTGTGGTCCTGCTTAGAGGTTTCCTATGGACACCGGTTGGTCAGTGTGATGCTAAACTGGACAAGCCTATGGTCTAATGCAGCAGGGCTCTTTTTACATCCTTGTTTCTCAGGTTGCACTTGTCCTTCGTCAGTAGCCATCATGCCTGAAAACCAGGGTGTCAGCACATTTCCCATAATTCTTTGCTTCTCTTGGCAATATTCTCTCGTTTGGCAATGGACTGTTGCTGAATTCTTGTCATTTCTGATCATACTGACCATGGGGCTTCTTTCACATTCCTCAGCTGCTCATTCATGTTATTTGGAGTTTCTTCCAATAATCACTAGAAGAGAGTTTACTCTATTGTTCAACAACTGTTGCTCTTTGTGGCAAAGTTCCTGATCTTTTGCTACCCTCTGTGCTTGTTCTTCCTCTGTTTTTCTGTCTGCTGTTATGGCAGCCTCAATCAGCAGACTTCTTGTCTCCTTTGCTAAAACACCAAGATCCACCTTCTGTTTTCATATCTATGGAAAGCTCTCAGCCATTTGCTGTGCTGCTTGGTTCATCTGACACAGCAGGCCAAGTGCAAACACTGGACGATCTCCTTGTATCTGTTCTTTCCTCTCGTGTATTTGAAACCTGGGGTTTGCCACAGGCTGGAAGGAGCACATACAGAACCAGCCAAAAATGGTCAATAGCAATGGGGGAGAAATTCGATTCACTTTGCACTTTCTGAAACCATTTGCAGGCTGAAACACAGTCATCTTTCAAAATCCCCATTTCTACAAATGTTTTAATGCAGTTCTCCAGTCAAATGTGGATAAGAATGCACGCAAAGTGTCCATAAAAATGCATATATTAGTGAAAATAACATACAGGAATGCATTCTATTTGTGAAAATTATACAGCTATCTATGATCTTAATAGTGTCCCATGAGTGGTGTACGGTCTCATATTTAAATGAAGATGCTATAACTCAGCAGTGGCAGTTCATTTTGGATTCTGGGCTTAATGATGCTATGGGAACTCTTCTTTATAATATATTTTACTCCCCACTTCAAATTGTGGAAAACCAGCCCTGGTGTGCTTGGTGGGGGTGGGGCACTGGGCCTCAGCCCCAAACGCCTGCTCCAATGGCATTACTGCAGCTAAGAAGAAGACTTGCCAACAGTCCCAGGTTCAATCCCTGCATCTCCAGCTCAGATACTGATGTGATTGCAAAGACCTCTTAAAATAGAGTTGAGTGTGAATTTCATGCTCTTTATTCAGCTCATAGTAGCAATTTCCCCAAAATGTCTAGCTATATATACATTAATTACACAATGGGCCCCGCATGATTGGCTAATTCCAGGCTGCTCCTGTAGGCCAATCAGGTTGCGGATTCACCTCCTCCAGAAGGTGCAGCCAATCAGGTCACTGATTCACTTACACCTGGAGCTGGATTGGGTGGCTCCTGCGGACCAATCAGACTGCTGCATTCTAGATCCTATTGTTCTAGGATTCAGCTCAGTACATAACACCTCTGCTTGAGACTCTGCCAGTTAGACAATGGAGACTTAGATGGGCAAATAGTATGACCAGTTTATAAGACAGTTTATGTTCCTACTGTAGGTGAGAGACACTAGCCTTGGATCCTCTGACATGAAAAAGCAGCAGTCCTGAACTTACAAAACTACTGGGTCTTGGGGAGAAGATTCTAGTCTCATGTCCACCCCAACAGCAGTTCTGAATGTGCTGAAAGGTATAGATGGATGAATAGATTTATTTAAGGGGACTTGCGGCTCTCTCCAGCTATGTTTGATGTTTTATTGTGTTTTTAATATTCTGTTGGGAGCTGCTCAGAGTGGCTGGGGAAACCCAGCCAGATGGACGGGGTATAAATAATAAATTATATTATCATTATCATTATTCCTGGAATACAAGTCCCAGCAGCCCCAGTCAGCATGCCCAATGGTCAGGTAAAAGGGTAAAAGAGTACTGGGAAATAATTCATAATGAATTAAAAAAATGTTCTTTTCCAAAAACAACAACAACACAGAGTCCTTTTTGTTGGGGATAATTCAGATGGAAATTCCCAGGTGTCAAAAAAGGTTATTTATGTATGCCACTGCTATGGCCCGTGTTTTGCTAGCCCCAAAATGGAAAATGAACGAGGTCTCAACTAAAGAAGAGTGGTAACTTAAACTGATGGAATATGCACAGCTTGTGGACCTAACACATAGAATAAGAGAAGAAGAACACACTTTTAGAGAAGATTGGAAAATGTTTATTGAATATATGGGGGGAAATTGTATACACTTGAAAACGTTGGCTGCATTAAGATAAATTCAACAGTGTAAACAAGTTTTGATGGATGTAATAATGGAATACTGAACGGTTTAGTTTATGTAAAATATGCAGGGATTTATTATATGCAAAATGAACCATGGAAAGAGAAGAAGGGAAGTCATTGACATTTTAAGGTTGTTTAAATGAATATTCCAAATTGTAAAACAGAAAATTTAATTAAAAACAAAACAAAAAAGGAATGGTGTGAACATTCCAAAATTTTGGGTGGTGCAGGAGATTCCTCTACACATGACACTGAGCTAAGGGGGTGCAAAATTGAGAAGATCCACAATTGAGAAGATCCATTTGGAGGTGCCAAAATTTGGTCTTGGACAGGGTGCCATATTATGAAAGAGTACCCAAGTCTGTCCCTGGGAGTGAATTGTTGTCTAGAGACATCTGGAGGGGCCCTGGTTCCCCAACGCGGATTTGGAGGCCAACACTGATTTCCCACCATGCCCTTCAACAGGTTCTGAAGGCGGCTTACATTGAAGCATTGAATTCTGAAGTTCTGAGTCTGAAGTTGTCTTGTCCAGCAACAGAAACATCACATGTAGCTGCTGGTTGTGTGTGTTTATCTCTTAGTCTATCATTCTAAGTATAGGGTGAGCCAAAACAGCCCATTCGTATAGATTACATTGTGGTTGTGCCTCCCCCTCCCCCACCACTTCTCCTTCATGTAGCTTCATGGAATGGCCAGTTCTGTACTGACATTGTTCACATTAACCTGCTCAAGAGGAACAAGGCAGTTTATAAGCAACTGCTTTGGGCAGAAAGAAAAGAAAACAAAAAAACCCAAAACAGTCAACGCAGGGGGGAAATCTCTGCAATAAGTGCCGATCCCAAAATTTGGACTTTTTCAACATTAAACATGGACTTTCATTTGGCATACGGTGGCTTGACCACTAATGACAGAAAAAGCCATTGGCTTTTGGGTTGCTTTTCATTTTCCACCAGTGTTTGGGTAGAATTTGCACTTCCCCTCTAAATCTGGAGCTGTTCCTGGAATTAATGAGGGAAAAGAGAAAGACTCAAATCAGAAGACTACATATTTTGTTTGTCTACATGACTGAGCCATTTTTATTTCCTTACATACCAACCATTTAACCTCAAGATGACCTTAATGTAGGCAAAAAGGAGTACTTATATACAAGAGTTAGCAAGCAATAAACAAGAAGCCTAGTTTTGAACAATAAGAGAGAGGAAAAAGAAGAAGCACTCTCTTCCGTGACTTCACAAACCCTATATTTTACTGGTTACAAGTAAACTGCTTTGAGACTAACCATAATGTGGAAATTAGACAGTGGGAAGCTCTGATGACAGTGTCCTTTAGTTCGGTGATCACTCGTGATATAGCTTCTGCTACATCTGTATAGTAAAGCATGAGAGACAGAGATTACAGTAAGTGTCAAGGAATGTTCTAGCTATATATACATATACATATACATATACATATATGTTGTGGAAGGATGCAATGCAGCAAAAATGAACAGCGCCATCTAAGTGTGCTTTGTTAATCCAGGTTTCCTGATTGTCTACATTATCCAAAACACATAAAAACCATTGGCAACCGTGCTGTTCCGTTAGAAAACCTTCCAAATACCACAATACTTGTATTAGGACCAGGTAGGAACATAGGGACGCGGGTGGCGCTGTGGGTTAAACCACAGAGCCTAGGACTTGCCGATCAGAAGGTCGGTGGTTCGAATCCCTGTGACGGGGTGAGCTCCCGTTGCTCGGTCCCTGCTCCTGCCAACCTAGCAGTTCGAAAGCACGTCAAAGTGCAAATAGATAAATAGGTATCGCTCTGGCGGGAAGGTAAAGGCTTTTCCATGTGCTGTTCTGGTTCACCAGAAGCAGCTTAGTCATGCTGGCCACATAACCTGGAAGCTGTATGTCGGCTCCCTCGACCAGTAATGAGATGAGCGCTGCAATCCCAGAGTCGGCCACGACTGGACCTAATGGTCAGGGGTCCCTTTACCTTTACCTAGGAACATAGGAAGTTACCTGACTAGAGGTTAGCTCAGTCAGTAGAGCATGAGATTCTTAATCTCAGGGTCCTTGGTTTCAGCCCCACATTGGGCAAAATATTCCTGCATTGCAGGCATTTGGACTACCGTAGATAATCCTCAATGTCCCTTCCAACTCAATGGACCAGTTTGCACATCACATTTAACAAACCATGGTTTAATGCTGGACTAGATGATCCAGCAAACTCTTCTTATATTCTTATGCTAAACAAACAAACAAACAAACAAACAAACAAACAAACAAACACCATTCTACCATGAATCACTTCAGACAGAATGTTTTCATGTAAATGAAATCAAGTGATCTCTCTCCCTCTCCCTTCCTATGCATTCATGTGAACCAGCTGTGCTGTTTACCATTAAAGCACCAGACCGAGAGTGTGGGAATATTCCATAGATGCACCCTCAGTGAACTGGGAACATTGTGGGATGGTACTAGAGCTGCAGCAGGGAGGCACCAGCTGAGAGGCTTCCTTTGGAGTGTGAAAGACCCCCACCGTGTGCCAGAAGACATAAGGCTCCCATTGTGTCCTCAATTGGCCTCATTATGGAGTGAAGCCTGCGCTTAATTTTTTAGTCAACATGAGCATACCCAGATAATAAGGCACTCACTTGAAATGTCTGTAAGCAGCTTCTTTTGTAATCTATTTGCCCTTTCTGCCTGTGGTTTAAACTTTGGCATATACTGTAGCAAATGTAACCAAATGTCAGTTATGTGCCCCGAGGCAAAACCCGAAAAATTAAACTTGATACCCATGCACTGATTGATCTGGCTGCAGACATACACATCTGCTGGAGTAAATTGCATCGACGAAGGCGACAGCATTTAGCTTCTTTCCTGTATTAATGACGGGCAGGATTAATTTATCACCATGTAAAAATGGATTGATTGCTTTGCCGCACCAATTTATGGAAGATTTCGAGGTTTTATGACTTCAAACTGATTCCTTTTCGACATAATCACCCAGAACTATCGGATCTGAATACTTCTTGTCATTAAAATAATCACTTCCAATCAAAACAATTATTCAACATGGCATTTTACCCCCACCAACTTCTTCTAAAATACTCCACACAAGCGTACATGTGAACAAAAATGTAAAAGACGACATGTGGCCATAGCTCAAAAACTTGACCTGATTGAGCAAAACCAATGTGATTTTTGGATTCAGTGCATCAGATTCGTCCTAAATAAATTGAAAAAACGCAGACAACAAATTTGTTGTTGACCAGTGTTACAAAAGGCATGTAAAGGACAGATAAAATGAAGATCTGTCACTTGTAGGAGCTGATAATTTAATTGACAATTTTTGACTTACAGCATTATTTTAACCAACTGGAAACAGTGAAAACAATTGAGTGAAAGCTTGATCTTATGCATATGCTATTGGAAATAAATCTCCCTGATTTCAGTGGGGCTTCCCTCAAACTAAAAAGAACTAAAAAGGGATTTCAGCCTGAGACCTTTTCCGAGCATTGGAATGAAATTTAGACGGATTTTAGGCATGAGGCTTTAATTGGTGCTGAACGTCTCTTGAGCAATTTATGCTGATGGCTGGTAGTGTGGAAAAGAGAGATCTGTAATGCAAATTAGCATTATTACTAGTGTAGGTTTCAGATGTACCTTACAAAGTAATTTTTGCAGCAAGGATTGTTTTAAGCCTTTTGTGTGGAAAAAGCTCTTCATCACAATTTATGTATGTTTTTTTTAATTAAAAAAAAATGAATATACAACCATGCTTTCAAATAAATGCAAAGAAAACAGAATTAAGAATAAGAACCAGAGAGTATAAATAGGAAGAATATAATGAAAAATCACACTAGCAGCAGCAAGGACTTAGAACTTAGAGCTAGCATTAGAACTTTAAAAGTCCTGGGAGAACGAAAGTGTTTTTATGACACAAAAAATATACCGATATTGGTTCCAGGCAAATAATGTTAAGTGGTATGGGTGGCTTAATTTCTGGTTCCATTTGCCTTACATGACCTGGCAAAGGCATAGTGAAGGTGTGTCCAGTACTTTGGTGTGGGGTTTTTTTGGAAATCATTTTTATTGGTTTTACAAATACAAAGTTAGAAACAAAAAAATCAAAAAAGTATATCCATATAAACAGATTCCTCCGAATCTCAAGTCTGCCCCCATCTCCTTCCCATTTTAAACATATTCTTCCATACTCCAATTTTTATACTCCATGGTAATTATTACACTACAAGTGAAATCAAATTCCTGCCAATGTTTCCATCTGCTTATAGTGGTCTCCTAAGTAACTTATAATTTTGTCCCATTCTTTTATAAAGTTTTTGTCCTCTTGGTTTCTGAGTTTTCCAGTCAGCTTTGCCATCTCGGCATAGTCCATCAGCTTGGTTTGCCATTCCTCTCTGCTAGAGACTTTGTCTTCTTTCCATCTCTGGGCTAGCAACATCCAGGCATCAGCTGGTCCATACATAAAAAAGTCTTTTCTGCTCCTTTGGAATGCTGATACCTGTACTTCCTAATAAAAATGCTTCTGGTTTTTTAACAAAGGTTATTTTAAGCATCCCCCCCATTTCATTATATATCATCTCCCAGAAAGCTTTTGTTACCTTACAAGTCCACCACATATGATAAAAGGTACCTTCCTTTTCTAGTACAGTGGTACCTCGGGTTACATATGCTTCAGGTTACATACACTTCAGGTTACAGACTCCGCTAACCCAGAAATAATACCTTGGGTTAAGAACTTTGCTTCAGGATGAGAACAGAAATCATGTGGCGGTGGTGCGGCAGCAGCGGGAGCCCCCATTAGCTAAAGTGGTGCTTCAGGTTAAGAACAGTTTCAGGTTAAGAACGGACCTCCGGAATGAATTAAGTATGTAACCAGAGGTACCACTGTACTTGTGGCAAGTTGATACAGGTCGTTCTTCTGGTTCAGTTAACTTAAATCACATGGATTTCATTGGGACGCAGAGGCAGCGGGAATATGGATGATTATTTCCCATAAGGTAAATTTCCCCACAAGTGTGCACATTACTGACATTACTGGTAGAGCTGCTGACATTCTCTACATCAGGGGAAGGCAACCTAAGGTCCACGGGCCAGATGTGGTCCAATCACATTCTCAATCTGGTCTGCGACGGTCCGGGAATCATCGTGTTTTTACATGAGTAGAATGTGTCCTTTTATTTAAAATGCATCTCTGGGTTATTTGTGGGGCCTGCCTGGTGTTTTTACATGAGTAGAATGTGTGCTTTTATTTAAAATGCATCTCTAGGTTATTTGTGGGGCATAGGAATTCATTCACCCCCCAAAAAAATATAGTCCGGCCCACCACATGGTCTGAGGGACGGTGGACCGGCACATGGCTGAAAAAGGTTGCTGACCCCTGCTCTACATGCTGCAAAGCAGTTAGCAGAATTCCCAATGTGATATTGCGGCTTCTTTTGTTTAAGTCTGCCTTGACACCATTAGAGGGTGGCGAAACTGCCTCTGGGTAGCTGTCCATCTGGGTGATATGGTCAATGTTTTCCTGAATGTAAAGATTTTGGTGCACATATAAAACTCTTCTTCATCAGCTGAGTTAAGGTAGCAGAAGAAAGGGTTTTATTGTTGTTGTTTTAAAAAATACTTTTTAAATGACATTCAGGTCTAAGGGTTAGGGTTAGGGTTAGGGTTGTTGCTCTGTTAATAAGCAAAAGCTTCCCATGGTAGCTGGATATTGGCCTATGCCTGACAACGTACAGGGAATTCAAGCCTTTGTTTAAAATCCCTTATTTTAGAGGTAGTCAAATTATTGGCAGCAAGAGCTGTGTGGGTGTTGAGAAGCAGTGAAGAAAAAGAAATCCTGGGTTATTAGACTTTTATCTCTGTTACGCCGGCATAAATCTGGAGTAATTTCCTGGAAGGCAATGGAATTTGCTCCAGGTTAATGTGGAGCAGAATCCACTTCTTAGTCTCAAACTATCGTTTTCACTAAGTGAATATATTAGATAATTATATGACTTCCCATAAAGTGATGGAGTAGTCTTCTAGCTGTAATTACACCAAACTCTGTAAGAGTTAAGAGTTAGAGTTAGAGTTAGTTAGAGTTAGAAAGAGAGAGAGAGAGAGAGAGAGAAAGAAAGAGAAGGAGAAACAAATATGAAGGGCAGTTTTCTCCCTCTCTCTGTTTTTTTTTTTTAAAAACTAAACCCACACAATAGAAGTTCCAAACAGAAAATTCAAAAAATTGCAAAATGTCTGACAGGATTGATGCTGAGACACGGTACAGTGTGAGGGCTGGGCTGTGACCAGCAATCTGAGGTAAGCCAGGAGCCAGGAATAAGAAGCTGTGGGACAAGCCAGAAACAAGGGCCAAAAGAACTAAGTTGGAACTGAAGGACCAACCAGAGTCAAAGAACAAGCCAGGGTTGAGGAACAAACCATAGGTCAGAACTGAAGAACAAACCAGAAGTTAAGAAAGCGGAGCGAGCCAGAATGCAGGATGAAAGAGTAACCAAGGATGCAGGAGCTCAGCAGGCTATATTATTCAAGCAAGTTCCAACTGTAATGGAAACATGAGCCCCATGTTGGGCAAAAAGATTCCTGCATTGCAGGGGGTTGGGCTGGATGACCCTTGTGGTCCCTCCAGAGTTCAATGATTCTATGAAAATAAATCAAGAGGAAGGAGTCACAAAAATCCATCAAAACAAATGGCATACAATCAGCAAATTCACTGTGTTAAAAAAATATCGGGGGGGGGGGGGCTTTTTATCATTACACTGGTACCTCAGGTTACAGACGCTTCAGGTTACAGACTCTGCTAACCCAGAAATAGTACCTCAGGTTAAGAACTTTACCTCAGGATGAGAACAGAAATCACGTGCCAGTGGCGCGGCGGCAGCTGGAGGCCCCATTAGCTAAAGTGGTACTTCAGGTGAAGAACAGTTTCAGGTTAAGAACGGACCTCCAGAATGAATTACATTCTTAACCTGAGGTACTACTGTATTTATATTTTGTGTGCCACACTGAGCACAGTTCATGTAGAAGAGCAGGACAAAAATGAGAGCAAAAAGATACATAAATAAAATGGACCAAAATACCACCTACCTGCATTTTATGTCAGTTCTGAAGGATGGGTATATGTAGAAATTTCCTAACACACATTAGTAAGGGGGGCACTGTTCTTTAATACAGACCTGTTCCTTATATCTGAATGGGGGGTTGGGACTTGCTTAATTCTCTTGTCTATCTCCCACACAGCTGCTCTTCATAACTTGCACCATATACGTGCGTTTTGTACTTGGGTATCAGAATTCGAAGGCAAATGTCACCCCTCGGTTTGTCATAGCCCTTTAAATTAAGAAAAGATTTAACGGCAGAGCATGGCTATGCTATACTATATGTAGTAATGTATACGGAGTGAGCGCAAGATCTAAAAATACATTGAATGTTGACCCGTATTTTGGATAAGTACAGAGTAATGCCCGAACTATTTACATAGTGTTTTGTTTCACTTTGCCTGGGAGGAAGTTAGTTTTAAAAAAATAAAAATTAAATGAACTTTGTGCTGGTTGGATTCATAGGACATTCTTTTCCTATATGTGCAAGCATCTGACTTGCTCTTGAACAAATGGAAAGGAGGGTAGGATTGATATGTGGACTATGTGTGTCAGGAGAAATGGCTTCCTAGAATATGTTCTGCGATCATAGCTGTAAACCAGGAATCCTGTAGGTCAGAGGCTGGCTTTCTGTGCCAACCAGGGTTCTTTCAGGAGGATGGAACTGTGGGAACAAGGGAATAAAAATCTTCAGAATCTTCCTGGTAGAGGAGTCAGGTGACATTAGAGGGCCAATCCCATGCCACGGTGTGAAACTGAGCTCTTTGAGCTGTTGCCTTGGGCAACACCCTTGGGCAACTTCTTGCTGAAGGAGGACACCAGGTCCTCTTTGAGTTGCCAGATCTCCCTTTCCCCCCAATTGGCTTCTGCCTGCCTACTGCCTGTCCTTGGCAGAATTCTGAAAAGAGAATTTTCTTGAACAGCTACAAATTGTAAAGCAATTCTCCTCCTCATAATAAAGTAACCATTTCTCCAATTGGGAACTAGGTGCCCAAAGTGGTCCAGAGAACCTATAAGGCAGGGGATAGCAAACTTTTTCAGCAGGGGGCCAGTCCACTGTCCCTCAGACCTTGTGGGGGGCTGGACTATATTTTGAAAAAAAAAAGAATGAATTCCTATGCCCCACAAATAACTCAGAGATGCATTTTAAATAAAAGCACACATTCTACTCATGTAAAAACACCAGGCAGGTCCCACAAATCACCCAGAGATGCATTTTAAATAAAAGCACACATTCTACTCATGTAAAAACACACTGATTCCTGGACCATCCACAGGCCAGATTTAGAAGGCGATTGGGCCGGATCTGGCCCCCGGGCCTTAGTTTGCCTACCCATGCTATAAGGTATGCATTGTACGGTTGACTCCCAGTAGGGCGCAGAAGGGGATTGGATCAGGGAGTGCTTCCTGAAATAGACCTTGATTTGAGCTGTCAAAATGGGATTCTCAAAATGGAGTTTATGATGTACAACCTGGGTAAATTGGAACATGGCAAGGACACACGGTAGGCAACTATTTGGCACCCTTTCCAGGAATGGCCAAAATGCTCAGACAGTCATGATGTAAGCTGGAACAATCTGCTTGGAAGACATTACTAACTCCATGTTTTCCCTTTCAGGACAGGGTGAAAGCCAGTCTAACAGTCTCTTCAGATTGATGCTAAAGAGTGTGTGGATAGTGTCATTTCATAGTTTGGTCGCTAGGTGGTGCTGGACTTAGTTGTATCTGGGTGGCATCAGAACTATTGTATTGTTATTATACTCTTGTTTAAGAGAGACCATAAAGTTCTTGTCTAGCTTCCATGACAAGTAGATTGTGAGGATATTAAAGGGGAAGGGGAAAGGAACTCAGAAGGGGGCAGAATAGGGCAGGGCAGAACGGGCTTATGCACGACCACTGATGTACACAATGACTCAAAATGAAATCCCAGCACAAATGGGGACTTGCCTGTAGTCCTGTTATTCAAGGCCTTATTACTATTGTCAGAAAGAAAATTCTTGTGCCATTTTAAAAAGACCTGTGCGATAAACCGAAATGGTGTTAAAAGGGGATCTTGTTATTGACTGCAAAAAATTGGGAGTGAGAATTTGTGTTTAGTTTTTTTTTTAAAGGATTGGAGGTGCATCAGGCTAGGATGTCACAGCCTACATGCAACATGCTCAGAAGCCACAGCACATACTATTAAGAATTTTGATAAGGTGCCAGCCAGGCACCACTGGCAGAATAATTTACTGTAATTCATAGGATGAAACAAACTTAGCAAACACTGGGATGCGTGTATATTGTGATCTCAGCAGAGAAGGCAGGTAAGAATGGAAACCAGTAATTGCCTAGCAAATAGACAGAGGAAGGATCTTCTAGGCAACATGGGCTGTGCTATATACTTTACACACATTGTTTTCCATTCCTTTCCTGCATGCAATTTGTGTACCATTTGCCTGAACGAAGCAGGTGCCAAAGGACAGCTGATACTGCAGACTTGAACCAGAAGGACCTAATTAAGTGGCACATCATTCCTTCCTGGCCAGTAGAAGCTGCAGACAAGGCTGAGTTGCCTGGAGTAGCAGGGAGAATGAATGGGCCTCTGAGTGGTTTCCTGACCCAAGCTCCTCCCCTACGATTCCTGACACCAGTGGGGTGGGTGGATTAAAGGTCGTGGAAGCTAAACTGAAGAGAGGTGGGCTTTTGTCTTGAGTGTGTGTGGTGGTGGTCCAAAGCAGGCCTTTTGCATGGAAGCCCCATAGAGAACTGAAGCTTCTCTCTAGGCCTTTACAGTCTTCCAGTCTGTAAAATGGAAATAATAGTCAGCTACTCCCCAGACTGGGACACGGGTGGCATAGTGGGTTAAACCACAGAGCCTAGGACTTGCTGATCAGAAGGTTGGCAGTTTGAATCCCCGTGACGGGGTGAGCTCCCATTGCTCAGTCCCTGCTCCTGCCAACCTAGCAGTTCGAAAGCACGTCAAAGTGCAAGTAGATACAGTGGTGTAGCGTGGGGGATGCAGGGGGGCCAGCCGCACTGGGCGCAACACCTGGGGGTTAGCGTTAGGGGGCGCAAATCCACGGGTTAGGGGGCGCAAATTACTTGCCTTGCCCCGGGTGCTGACAACCCACGCTACGCCAATGAGTAGATAAATTGGTACCGCTCGAGCGGGAAGGTAAATGGCATTTCTGTGCGCTGCTCTGGTTCACCAGAAGCGGCTTAGTCATGCTGGCCACATGACCCGGAAGCTGTACACTAGCTCCCTTGGTCAATAAAGCAAGATGAGTGCTGCAACCCCAGAGTCAGCCACGACTGGACCTAATACCTTTACCTTTACCTTTACCTTTACCTTTACTCCCCAGACTAATTGCCATAGTACTGTTAATAACTTCATAGGCTAGCTTTCTTTTCACTGATTTTAACTTAGTTTGTCAGCCAGTGCTTTCAACATTATGCACTGAGTTTGTTCGAAGGGGATTTTGTTGATTTCATATATCTATAATGTTAATCTAAGAGCTGTATGGAAGTCATGCTTTGCTCTCATTCAAAAGCCGGACTCCTCCCTTAAGCATCCACCCAGAGGTCCCGTGTGTGTGTGTGGGTGGGTGGGGGGGACGCTGTGAGTCATAGCATGGCTGGGTCAGGCAAATGAAGAGGCCTTTTGAGCCTCTGGTGTCTGCCCTGGACTATTATTTCAGCATGTTGGTGCAGGTCTCGCTTTTCCCATTGCAATTTTGCATTCATTGCTTCTCAAATTTATCCGAAACTGCAGAAGCTAGGAAACATTCCTGTTTTAAATTCCAGGAAGTCCCTGGAACTAACCTTACTTCTCTCCCAAACTCATCAGCACCATCTTCATCTCAGCAGATCATACAAGATTATTGGATACACACATAATCCTTGACAAAGAACAGTATAGAGCAGCTAAAACCACAGATCAGGCTTACCTCTCGCCAACGCATGACTGAGCTGCCTGAGCAAATAACTATTTGCTTCGTGCTGAAATGATAGCGGAGAAGGTGTTCCATGTCACAATGCACCTCCATCACCAACAATGGGAAGCAGAGAAGAGGCTCCTCTGAAGGTCTGCTATCCAAGGGCTAAACTATGTGTAGTGTTGGCAGAGATGTGCATTTACAAATGGATCAGGTGAAGTGTTGAAAATGGGAGACTGCTTTTAATATGGAGGATTGGAAGTTGCAGAAACTTCATCCCACTCATAATTTGCTGCCTCCTCCGACTTCTCTTGCATACCTTAATGGCAGAGCTTGGCTGCAGAAAAAAAGACATCTATAGGCCTCACCCAAGCACCATTTTGATGCTAAAAACAGACACACGCCCCTTTTGAAACAAATCTATGTTTAGGCTGACATACTACCTCAGTCCTTCAATCTTTAAGAAGGAGATAAGACAGCTGGACAGGGTTATTGTAGTGATTATAATGTTGTGTTTTAATGTTGTAACTGGGACCTTGGGGTGAAGGGCGGGCAACAAACAAACAAACAATTTTGTTATTTGTAGCCTGCCCATCTGAATGGGTTTCTCCAGACACTCTGGGCAGCTTCCAGCATACACATGAAACATAGTAACATTAAAAACTTTTTTATACAGGGCTGCCTTCAGATGTCTTCTAACAATTGTATCATAAATCAATGAATTCACAAAATAATAATACTTCTCAAGCTATATAAAAAAATAAAATAATTGTCTCGTAGCACCTTAGAAACCAACTAAGTTTGTTCTGGGTATAAGCTTTCATTTGCATTTTCACTTCTTCACATACACTGAAACAGAAGACAGCAGACCCGCCCTCCCACTATATATAAGAGTCTGTGACTTCTGTTTCAGTGTTGGTCTCTAAGGTGCTACTGGAAAATTTTTTAATTTTTAAAATATATTTTGACAGCGTCAGACCAACACGGCTACCTACCTGAATCTATTTCTCAAGCTGTCTGTCTGTCAGCAGAATAGTGGGCTGCCCAGACTTCCATCTAGATCACTGGCAGGCCAGTCTTTTTTGGGGGGGAGGGGGGTTTCAGGGCCACTTGGAGGAGGGGTGGGGATGAAGAAGAAGAAGAAGAAGAGTTTGGATTTGATATCCCACCTTTCACTCCCCTTCAGGAGTCTCAAAGCGGCTAACATTCTCCTTTCCCTTCCTCCCCCACAACAAACACTCTGTGAGGTGAGTGGGGCTGAGAGACTTCAAAGAAGTGTGACTAGCCCAAGGTCACCCAGCAGCTGCATGTGGAGGAGCGGAGACGTGAACCCCGTTCCCCAGATTACGAGACTACCACTCTTAACCACTACACCACACTGGCTCACCAGTGTGTAAAGAAGTGAGCAATTCCGCCTCACCCAAAATAGCCTAATAACAAATCCCAGTACCAGAGCCTCCACTCTTTCCACAACCTTCTCTAGCACCTGGGCTGGTAATTGGAAGGCAGATTTTACTTTTAAATAGGATTAAATTTGCCACTGGAGAGCCTCCAAGCTGATCCATACTCTAGACCTGGGATAATGGGGAATGTGACTCTCTAGATATTGTTGGACTTCAACTCACATCAGCAACAGCCATTGTGATCAACAGTCAGAGAGGATGGAAGATGGACTCAATAACAATATCTGGAGGGCAACGGATTCCTTGCCTAGATAATATGTGGTTGTGAAAAACCTAAACTTAGGAAAATATTTATTTAAGTATTTATGTCCAGCTTTTTCAGGCAAATAACCTCCACAAAGCAGTTTGCAATAGAGTCAAACTGGCGTGGCTAACTTTTTAAACAGTATGACGAACGCTTGCCATAAAAACAATTTTATACATAGGAAAGACATTAAACTTAAGAAAACAGCATTAAAAAACCTGAATCCATTATTTGATGTCTTGCTGACTTGCACCGGATTTGTAGTTTACCGCCAGAATAAAGCAAACATTTCCTGACGCAATCTGTGTGGGAAGATAAGATAATGGGAACAAGGAAGAACTACAAGGAAATCAGGTTCTAAAGTATTTTGTAAGTGTGAATGGTGGTGGAAAGAATTTAGATTCTTTTATTCTCTTTGCATGAACTGGATTGGGATTCTCCTTTTAATCACTCCATGATGTAACTTTCTGCTTTCTGCTTGCATTTATTTATGAGTGCCAGACAGTTACCACATAAGAACTCATAGGCTGCCACAACAGCAACAAACACAAACAAGTGAGCATTCCTAGGACCCCCAACAGGAGGCAGCAGGAGGCACCTGAGTTGCCCCTAAAGATGTCACTGAGCACCTTGGTGAAAAGTGGTGCAGAATTTGGGACCAGATGTCCAGGTGACCATTCCACAGAATGAGTAGGAGAGTCCCAAAATGCACCAGAGCTGACTTACTGCACATTGAAGTACAGTATGTGAAATAATCCATATTGCTATCTAAAAGGGGGCATTTGAAATAAGTAACATATATTTCCATCTGCCTCTCCCATAGGATCACTAGCATCAGTAGATACTGGACGGTCAAGAGGTGTTGGGATTGCAGTATTCTCTGACTTTTCTGACTAGCTTACCAGGAGACCATTTGAGGAGTTGGTCTTGAGTAGTACAGTGGTACCTCGGGTTAAAAACTTAATTCGTTTGGAGGTCCGTTCTTAACCTGAAACTGTTCTTAACCTGAAGCACCACTTTAGCTAATGGGGCCTCCTGCTGCTGCCGTGCTGCTGCTGAACAATTTATGTTCTCACCCTGAAGCAAAGTTCTTAACACGAGGTACTATTTCTGGGTTAGCAGAGTCTGTAACCTGAAGCATATGTAACCTGAAGCATATGTAACCTAAGATACCACTGTAGTAATAATACAGGTCATCTACAGGTCAACAAAATCAGTATGGATTTCACCTCTGCACCTGAGGCAGAGAGAACGAAGGTGTAAGAGATGTGGGGAATTAGAAATGTCATCTCTTCAGGTCAAAGTTGGTTTGCCATTTTGCTGAAGATCTTGCTGTGTAGTTAAACTGTGTAGTTGGATGCCAAGAGATTTACCAGAAAGAGCAGGTCATTCCAGTGCTCTGTGTAAAGGCCAGCAATGATTACGATAGCTACTGTTCTGGCATGGGCTGATAGGAGGGGAAACGGATTTAGGCCTCCTAATGGAAACCCCCAAAGAGAAAAGTGTCTGTTGTGACACGCAACAGATTTAACTTAAGCTCGTGCCCCATGCCACGGATAGCTCTGCTTAATATCTGCAGAGCTGCTGGACTCCTGTCAGACTGCCCCAGGCAGATCTCCTGGATTCCAACGGACGCAGGGTGTGTTGGAGCTTCGAGGCACCAACTTTATGACGGTCTCAGCAAAGGGATTTCTGGGTTTCTGTTGTTGTGTTTTGAAAGTGACCTATCTGGTCTCGGGATTAGTTTTTAATGCCCGTGAAAGAAATTACTGAAGCATGTGGCATCCTGATAACAGACATGCAATTCTCCACAAAGTAGAAGATATTCTGGCTATCTGGACCCAGGCAGCAAGTGTTTGAAGTCTCAGCTTCAACTGAAAAATGTCGTCCTGTGTTTTCCCACTTCCCTGAGATGTAGGAATTTCTAAGAGCAGCGTTTTATGGAGTCAGTTTCTTTGAGACAAGAGAGTGCTGGAGACTTATGATGGTCTCATGTGACTCCCAAGTCAAGGAGATAAGTAACTATGCAACCTTTAGAAGACGTATAAAGGCAGTCCTATATAGAGAATTTTTTTTTAAAAAGGGTAATATTTTATTATGTTTTTATATATGTTGGAAGCCACCCAGAGTGGCTGGGGCAACCCAGTCAGATGGGATGGGTATAAATATATAATGATAAAATGATGATGATGGATTGGGACGTCCCTATTATCATTGGAGAAATGTTGGAGGGTATGTAACATCTGTTTATTGTTTGTCATATAGAGTACAGGGAAAACAGGCAAGCATCCAGACAATGCTAGAAAGAACTCCAATAATTAAGGACTGTTTGCCAATAATCTGATTATTTTTAAAGTTTCGGTTAAGGATATGTGATTGTGAGTCTGGCCCTTCCCAGCTCTGGGTCTGGCTCCACCTTCTGCTCGAGTGCAGCTCTCTTGCATTGAAAATGGTACCCCACTCCTGAGATAGCAGCTAACTTTAACTTTAAAAGGCCCAGGTCTGGCAGTACGGCTCACACATTTTCATGTTCTGATCCAATTCCAGATTGCATAGGGAAAGTGGCAAGGCTGGAGGCGAGGTGAGGCTAGCTGAAGGTTGCTGGACCATGGACAGCTCCAAATGAGCAACTTGTTCCAACAAAGGTTTGGATCAGACTAAGGCTTTTAATGTCTCAGTCTCCAGACTACCTCGTCCAGGCTTCACCCCTTGAGAGAACTTAAAGGGCCAACCCTGTGGCCTGAAGACAGGCACTCCTCCTTCATTCCTTGACCTCCCTCCTGATGTGCTTCCAGCATGAGTGGACTGCTGGTGTGGAATGGGAGGCATCTGGTTCTCAAGTGTCCACGAGGGCCAGACACTGGACCTATATGCCCTGGTGGTCTTGGAGTTCTTGTCCAACCCCCTCCAGCACAATGGCATCCCTATCTTCTGCAATCAGCTGTGAGACCTGACTCAGAACTGGCTCCCCACCTGGTGCTCCTGAAACCTCTGACTCTGTGTCCAGTTCACTGTTGGATACAGGGTTCTTGACACCTTTAAAGTGTATTTGTGTGTCTTATAAACCAGTGCAGAGGAAAAGAATACCCAACTTCTTCAAGATATTTAGCTGTTGGAAGCTGATCGGAAGAGGGCTTCACCAGTGAAATCTGGTGTCAGCAAGAGATCAGGTGGAAATCGATGGTGTTAGAAGCTTATGAAGTGGAAGAGGAGAAAAATATAGACAAGATACATAGTTGGTTTCAATATCAATGCAGGACCTCAAGTACCAAGAAGCCAGATTTGTGTAGTAGCAATCAGAGTGTCAGGCTAGGACTGTGGAGACTCAGGTTCATGTTCCCACTCAGCCATTAAGCTTACTTGGGGTGCTATTCAAATAAACAGTTGTGTGAGCAGAACAACTTCTGCTTGTGCAACAGGACTTTACACCCTATTCCTCCCATACCTGTTTTCTTTTTATGCAAAGCCAATCAGTTCTCTTGCATTGGCTACCCAGGGGATTAGAATTATTGAATGATTAATGTCAGCTGAGTATTTTGCATGTGACTTTCTGTTGTTTTAAAAAATGAAATGTTGGCCCACGTATTCTGAATTTCCTAAATTAAAAAGGTAAGAAACTTTTCTTGCAACAACATTTCCTATTCCAGACCCCATTTTCCTCATTTGCCTTGGCATTCCCTTTGACTTTCAGAAAAAGGAAGGCCTGGTTTTCTGATATCGTTCTGCTAATTCATTTTAAATCAATTGCTCTTTGTTGGCTGTCCTAAGTGAAACTATTCTTTGATATACTGCCACTGCCAATTCCATTTATTTTAATGAAAATATTGTGCCCCATGTAATCCATGGTAACAATTTATAATATTTTGGTTTCTGAATTACCGAGTGAAGGAGGGACATATTCTACGGGGCTGCAATTCCACCTAGCACCCATTAACCTTGTCATAGGAGCCTCCAGCATACTTGCTAAGTTTACTGGCTCTCTGGAGAATGGCTGTCAGGCCATTGTCTTCATGCTCAGCCAGTTTCCTCACAGGCATTAAAATTAAAAATAGAGGGAGATAGACAAACCGGGAGACTGGCAAGCCTCTTTCCCTGCTTCCAGAATGGATTTCTCTCTCTCTCTTCCTCTTCACATAGAAAGGTCTGGCTTGGCAGCCCGAAACCATGTGGAATAAATTAAGGGTACATGTATGGTTTTTAGGGATGTACTCTTGGTGCATATTTCAGTTCCATGTGCTGTCCACCCCATATAGTTTCAGAGAATATCAGACCATCACATCCATTGCAATCCACATTCAGACCATCACATCTATTGCACATCTATTGCAATCCACATTCCAGAAGGATATTATCAAAACCCACACTGAAGCCCTTTTTGCTTCTTGCTTTTCCAGGGCTGATTCTACCATTAGAGTGAAAGCTGCTTCATACTGAGTCCCATATGCTGACCCCACTCCTGTGTTTCCTGTTGCAGATATTAAAACTACACAGCATGAAGCAATTGTATGCATAAAGGTTGACTCCTTCTGGAATAAAAATGGTCCCAACCCATAAGTATGATTCAAAGCTTTACTAACCAGAACTTCTTCAAAACAGGTACAAATCAAACAGTGATACACCCAGAAAGTTGTACATATAATTGAATCACAATTGGAGCTGAAATCATTACTCTGTCTCTCCCACAGCCTGCATTAGCTTGCATCTAGCCTAAGGCTATGCCGTTCCTTGAGAGGCTTCATTATGCCATCCTTCTCTCACTGTGCCAGGGAACAAAAGATGCAAAGGCCAACTCTCCTCATAATGGCAGATTTGCAACTGAGTACTTTACTCACATGATCTAAGGTTAAACACACATGTGAAGGCTAACAGAGAACATCAACAGTTGATTATGAACTCAGCCAGAAGCTAAGAGAGAGATCTTTTTAGCTTAGCATACTCCAATGGAATTTTCCAACGTTAAACCTTTAGCAACATACATTCTCCATTTCAGTGTGCAATTAAACTTAGCATTTCCCACCACCTCCCTTGCTATCCATGTCTTGTGGAAGAAGGGAAACCTGCCAATTATGTGTAGGCTAGCTGGAACCTTGACTGCAGGGTGCCAGCTCATGTTGAGTAAGCTTCTGCTCTGCAGGCATGCCTTGAGTGTGTGGACAGAGAGGCACATGACAGCAGTGGCAGGACTGGGTAGGGATGGGAGAGGAAGTTTGCATTTAAATGCAAGTCTACCTAATATTCGGTGGGTGGCGCTGTGGGTTAAACCACAGAGCCAAGGACTTGCTGATCAGAAGGTCAGTGGTTCAATTCCCCGCGACGGGGTGAGCTCCCGTTGCTCGGTCCCAGCTCCTGCCAACCTAGCAGTTCGAAAGCATGTCAAAGTGCAAGTAGATAAATAGGTACCGCTGCGGCGGGAAGGTAAACGGTGTTTCCGTGCGCTGCTCTGGTTCGCCAGAAGCGGCTTAGTCATGCTGGCCACATGACCTGGAAGCTGTATGCTGGCTCCCTCAGCCAGTAAAGCGAGATGAGCGCCGCAACCCCAGAGTCGGTCACAACTGGACCTAATGGTCAGGGGTCCTTTTACTTTACCTACCTAACATTCACTTCTAAAAACATTACGTGAACCAAAACATAGCCACCCATCAAAATTCACACACCTCTGAATTTTGCAATGTAGTTTTTCAGTCAAGTAAGGAGTACACAAATGCATATACTAAGATTAAGTGTACATAGTAATACTGGTTCCTGGGGGAAGCAGAATGGAGCTGGCTGAAGGTAAACTGAGATTGGTAGGGCAATGCCCCATATGTCCTAATGAGCTAGCCTCCTCTGATTTCAACCCTTTCAGGGTGTAGCGCCCCAGTGGTTGCCCCAGGGTGCTGCATGCAACTTGGGACCTGTGCATATGGATCCTAAGACACCACAGCCTGCTATTTCACACACCACAGCTGCTGAGGTATATTTTGAGCTGTTGGTGATATATTATGTTTTTGCAGCGCGTCTTTCACTTAAGGGACAAATACTATGACGGCTTTCGGTGCCAGGGAGGCCGTTGCAGAGTAAATGGGAACAGCATACACCAGGTAGCAAAGAGCCCTTCAGCAACAAGTAATATTGGAGGGAATGGCTGTCTTGTTGAAACAATATATGTGAAATGTTTTGAATGCTCAGGTAAGCTTCTCTATAGATAAACAATCTCTTCGAGAAATAAGTATCCTTTAACATGCACATTTAGCGGAATTTTTATCTCTGGGATTAGTAACTTCGGTGGCGGATGGTTGAGGACAAAGCTTGATTGATCTTAATTTTCTCCCTTCAAGTTCCCCCTTACTCGTTACTGGCCTTTCCGGTGGAGAAAAACTAGAACGGCGGAGGAAGAGACCCCATGTAAAACCGAACATGTGATTTCAGTAATCGTTGCTGAGTCTCCCTTCATTATTATTGTACAAATAGAGACATTTGAGCTTGGCACCAGCAATCCAGAGCTG
Organism: Podarcis gaigeae; assembly: GCF_964106915.1. NCBI lineage: Eukaryota > Metazoa > Chordata > Lepidosauria > Squamata > Lacertidae > Podarcis > Podarcis gaigeae. The sequence continues at coordinate 47,232,892 of NC_139687.1, read as the reverse complement.
ATATGTGTATTGTTGCTTTCTGCTCTATGATGGCACCATCCTTGGAATAACTTCTCACTCAGCGATGATGTGGATGGTGTCTCCTGTCAGTGTGATGGATGAATCTTAGTTGCTTTTATGGGCATGCAGACGAGAGAAAGTCCAGCTCTGGATGCACATGTGCAGTCACAGACACCAGTTGTAACGATGAGAGAGGAGGGCAGAAGGTGCCTTATATGCTGGGCGCCTCGCAGCCCGACAAGCATGACGCCTTTAGTCCATCAGTAACTATGCCTTGCAAGGTGATAATTCTGCTGGACTTCAGGGTGGCCTTTACTGCATCCTTATAATGCTTCAGCTGCTCACCTCTCTTTATGCTAATCAGACTGTAACTCAGGGGAGGCATGTGAGCTGACTTTTCAGGCAAGCAGCTTCATAACTCCTTACGTCACGTTTCCAATTCCGAGATATCACCGTTACCCTGAAACTTTGGCTCAATTCAGGCATTACCTAAGCAACATGGCTACTGCCGGAAAAATTGCTTCTGTGTGGTTGGGAGATCCCAACCTGTTGCAGCCATAACTTATGCAAGAGCCAATCACTGTGGGTTTACTTGATCATGTGGTAACTTCCCATGCCATCTAAGGTGAGGATTACTGTTCTGGGGAGTGACCAGGTGAGCTGGGTTAAAAGATGACTGGTGTCAGATGAGCATGCTCAGGGCTTTTTTTTCAGCTGGAAATCACCAGAACTAAGGGACGCGGGTGGCGCTGTGGTCTAAACCACAGAGCCTAGGGCTTGCCGATCAGAAGGTCAGTGGTTTGAATCCCCACGACGGGGTGAGCCCCCGTTGCTCGGTCCCTGCTCCTGTCCACCTAGCAGTCCGAAAGCACGTCAAAGTGCAAGTAGATAAATAGGTACCGCTCCGGCGGGAAGGTAAATGGCATTTCCGTGTGCTTCTCTGGTTCGCCAGAAGCGGCTTAGTCATGCTGGCCACATGGCCCGGAAGCTGTATGCCAGCTCCCTTGGCCAGTAAAGCGAGATGAGCGCCGCAACCCCAGAGTCGTCTGCGACTGGACCTAACGGTCAGGGGTCCCTTAACCCTTAACCTTAAAGTTCTGACACCTCTCAGGTGGGTGCCATTGCCATAGGAGAACAAGAGAAGTGTTCATGGTGAGTTCTGGCACCCCTTTTTCTTGAATAATAGCACTGAGCATGCTTATTATGACCTCTTCTCTCCCTCCCCACCAAGCACTGTGGGATCGAATCCCAAGAAATCATCTACACACATACGTACACAAAGTTCACATACTGAATCAACCATGTTTCTAATGCCATGCCAAGAGGAAGACCAACAACTGGATAGTTTAGACACACACAACTGGTCCTGGCCAAGTACTGGCAGGACCCCAGCAGACTCCATTGCCAATGCCTGGTTTAGTCCCCCACTTAAAAGAAATTGGTGCTCTGACCAACACCAGGTGGCTGGGTCTGGCAGCAGCTGTTTCAATGTAACGTACCATCACTCTGGAAGATTGCGGGAAATTAAAATGGCAGCTCCCCACCTGGCACTGATTGAAGCACTAATACTGCCGTCACTGCTGCCAGGTAAAAGCTAGGGTTTACCCACGAAGGGGCGGAGAACCACTGGCATACGGGGGAGCCTACAAGAAGATGCTTTACAGCCAGCACTACCCTCTCCTCCCCCCTTCACTCTCCTCAAATTGACTTGGGATGGTGGTTGGGAGAAGCCTTGGAACAGCATGCAGGGGGAGGAGAGGGCAGAATGTTCCTCCAGGCAAGCAGAAATGTTCATCCTGGCAGAACAATCTGCTTAGCACTGTGCTATATTCCTCCCATTAATTTCAGTGGGTCTGCTGTGAGTAAAACTTAGTTGAACACCACCCAATATCAACTGCATGTTTGTCTGATTTTCATCAGGAAAGCAGCATTCATGGAAAGGAGATTTAATCCTTCCCTCCCTGGCCATGATCCTGAAAAAAGGGGCTCCTGTGTTGCTATGGGCATCAGGGAAGTTGCTCTCATTGGTGTCAGTGGGAACCTTCCCCCTGCTAAGGTGCATAGCAGTGCAGGGATGACTTTTGCTAGGATTTTGGCAGGGAAGGGAAGGGTTTATCCTCCCATCCATGTACCCTGCAGTACTGATGAAAATTGTCCCCCCCTGCTTGCTGTTAAGTTGTAAAAAATGCACCCTGATGTAGCTCTGTTTTAGCATCACACACAATTAAGCTTGTAAATATGCTTACATATGCCTCTGTCCGCTACTTTATTTACAAGCATTTATTTAGCATTAGAAGGGACGCGGGTGGCGCTGTGGTCTAAACCACAGAGCCTAGGGCTTGCCGATCAGAAGGTCAGCGGTTTGAATCCCTGCGACGGGGTGAGCTCCCGTTGCTCAGTCCCTGCTCCTGCCAACCTAGCAGTTCGAAAGCATGTCAAAGTGCAGGTAGATAAATAGGTACCGCTCCAGTGGGAAGGTAAACGGCATTTCCGTACACTGCTCTGGTTCGCCAGAATCAGCTTAGTCATGCTGGCCACATGACCCAGAAGCTGTATGCCGGCTCCCTCGGCCAATAAAGCGAGATGAGTGCCACAACCCCAGAGTCGGCCACAACTGGACCTAATGGTCAGGGGTCCCTTTACCTTTACTTTATTCAGCATTAGAACAAAGGAAAAACATGTCTGCTTCCCTTTGTGTCCAAGCAAACAGCATAGGCAAAAGCTATATACAACGGAAGTTCCCAGCAGACTGTGCTGGAAGTAAACAGACATGTGACATACACCAACTCCACACGCCTGTTGTAAAGGTGGAACGGAACTATATCCTAACAGTTTGGTCCTTATAGTCCACCTCAACCTTTTCTATTTGTTGTTTGCCCTACAGCAGCCTTCCCAAACCTGGTACCTTCCAAATGTTTTGGTCTACAACTCCTTTCAGTCCTAGTCAGAATGACCAACGATGAGAGATGATGGGAATTGTGGTCCAAAACATCTGGGGAACATAGGGAAAGCTGATAAAGCCAAGGAAATGCTGTAAGAAGAACGACCTGGAAAGAACCAATAGAGCTTGAGTCAGCTATTGTTTTGAGAACTTCTTTTACCGTAGGAGGACAAGCATTTGGATAAAGTCACTTTCACTCATGAGCTGACCATCCATTCTTGAGTGAGCGTAATTAAGCTTACTAAAAGCAGAACTACCCTGGCCAATGTTAAGGACGTTGTCAATCATAACAGCATTCTACAAAAGAAGACTGCCAATGGTGCAAAATTTTGTCTGCGACCTTGAGTGGTACATTATTAACGAAATACAAGAATGGCCTAAAAAATGCCCTGGCAGGCAGGTTCAATTGATCCTTAACCAATTCTAAAAGGTCAAAGGCATTATCGTCCCCTGAGCAGTGTGATTGGCTAGTTACTGAATCTCTTCTCAGATTATGCATCAGCAATGGGCAACTCTGGGTAGAAACCAATTCATAAACAGTTGATGTGCTGGACGCACCTCTTGTTTCTTATGTGAAGTTTCCATTGAAAAAAAATGACTGTTGCTGCATGCTGGAGTCAAAGGTACAATTAAATGAGTACATTTAGCTGTGCAGAAGATATTTGCTCCATTACAAAGTAAATTTTAGTAGGGTGAGGCTTTGCTGAATAGAAACTGCGAGAAGGAAATCCTTATCCAATTTTCCAGTGCAGCAAGACTATGTGTTTCCCATGTTTGCTTTCACGTTTGGATGACTTTGCCACAATGATGTAAAGCTAAGAGAGCAAGATGGAAGATATGACCAGAAAACAATGCTATGTCTTGATTTCCTAAGATACACATTCATTTCAGCATCATTATTGCTCATTAAGACTTAATCTGCATTCCTTCCTCATTGAAAAATCACTGCTGTTGCAGTGGTGGATTCAGAAAATATTTTGAGGTGATCTAATCAAAACTGGACCCAGCATAGTTGCTGCACTATATATTTGTATTTCAGTCCCTTCCTAACAATGCCTAAAAATGGAATTTGCCTCCCTCACAACTGCCACAGTTTCAATGGGCTATTTGCCCCAGCCTCAATATATTTTTCCTGGTCTGAACATAACTTGTTCAGACCTAATTAGCATTTCTGTGAAGTTAGGACCTCTTGGCCCAATATATATCACATTCCACTCAAATACATTGAGTCACACCTACCTCTGGGTCATTTATGAGTAGATTAAAAAGCACCAGTCCCCATATAGATCCTATGGGGACCCTACTTGTTACATCCCTCCATTGTGGGAACTGCCCATTTATTCTGAGACTCTGCTCTTTAGCTAGTTACTGATTCATAAGAAGGGATGTAAGAAGGCATTGCTTTAACTTTCTGCCCTGCATTTGTTGCAAGCAGAACTCTTTCCATTCCGCTGCAGTTCACATTCCTCCAAAACCAACATTATTGGTCTCATTGTGTGCTGTGATGAAATTACACAATTAATGTAATTTATGCAGTTTATTATGGGAATGACATAAGTTGCGTTGTCATGTTATTCCACCTCATGTATTTCAGTGCAAAGGAAACACAATGCAATGGGAGAGAAAACAAAACCAACTGCATGTCGTTTGTGGACAGACAGACAGCAGCAGCAAAAACAGTGAATGCCAATTGTTTTTGCTAGATTCATTTCCATTCTGGACACAGCACAAAATAAGCAAACATTGGCAATTTCTGCTCCCGTTTCTGTTTTCATCAAAATTCTCTGACATCCCTATCAATAAGAGGATCTGTTCTTTTATCCCACAATGTATACTGGGTCACCCTTTTCCACATTTGACCGGGGAGGAAGGCTGCCTGCTTTTTGGTTTTTATACACACATAATTTTGTACTTCTGCATTCCTCAGCATCACCCAAGCATGTAGATACCTCCCTGTTGATTCTAAGCAACCCTGTTTGGCTCCGGTTCTGCTGGGATTTAGCCACTTTGGCCTGATATGAGAGGATGCCTCCTATTTATTTAGTATATCTAGATATGCTTTCCAGTAGCACCTTAAAGACCAGCTAAGTTAGTTCTTGGTATGAGCTTTCGTGTGCATGCACACTTCTTCAGATACTTCTTCAGATACTTCTTTCGTGTGCATGCACACTTCTTCGTATCTGAAGAAGTGTGCATGCACACGAAAGCTCATACCAAGAACTAACTTAGTTGGTCTTTAAGGTGCTACTGGAAGGAATTTTTTTGTTTTGACTATGGCAGACCAACACGGCTACCTATCTGTAACTAGATATGCTTTGGCAGAGAAGCATCTACATTCTGTTTATACACCAGGCCTTCCATATCTATGGTTTCTAACAAGAGCAGGTTCCTTTGCTCATCAGACCAGTTGCAGCCACTGTTTCACCTTGGTCTCCTCCCCACAGGACCTGTGTATTTATGAAAGGGCAGCGAAAAGATAGCTACAAGCAAAAATGGCCAATCCTTTAACAAAAGCCTTGATAAAAACTAGGTATCTACAAGCCGGTGTTAGCAGAGGTTAGATGAAAACGCACGGAGCTGATTAATATTCTGCTCAAATTCTCAAATAGATTTAGGTAGGCAAGTCCACCAATTAAGGTCTGTAATTTGAGGTGGTCAGGTGATGCATAAATATTCTCTCCCCATGACATGATAGGCTTGCAAGCAGGCCTAAGGGGATAATCACTCTTTAATTTCATTCTCCTGCTCTAGCACTGCCTCGTCGCATGACCTTGGGTAAAGCAACGGAGCTTTCCCCCAGAGATAAAACCAGATCCAGCTGTCCCAGACTGTAGTCTGTCTGTCTTTGCTGCTGTCGGAATCCTGTGTGCATTCAGGTAGCAATTTCATACAAAGCCCCCCATTCAAATGAACGGGATGTCAGGACAAGCCGAGTGTATCCAGTTGCACCGAGTAAGTGCACTGATTTGGCTCTGCAGGGCACGACACTTCAATAGGCAGCAACACTGTTAACATTGTTGATACTACTGCGGCTGTAATTAGAGGTCTGGATATAGAGTTCCATTAGGACAAATGTGGGAAATGTACAGCTCCATCCCAATGCAATTGTTTTAGGTCCTCGTCCGTGTGCTTCACGAGAAGAAGAATGAAATTCAGTGGCAACATGAGGTGGTGTGGACTTAAAAAAATAAAATAAACTAGAGGATTTCATTAGAGTTGCAGGTGGTTGCTTGGCTTCTTATTTTCTCCTCCTCCACTTCAAACTCAAAGGTTCCTCCCACTCTTGATAGATGCAGAAGAGCAAAGGAAGCTGCCTCCTCTAGGGTCTCAGGCAGCGGTCCTTCCCATCACCTGCTACTAGATCCTTTGAACTGGAGATGCCAGGATTTGACCTTGGGCAGGGGACTAGCAACGTTTTTGTGGCTTGGGCCGATTCACGGTCCCGCAGACGCTACAGTGGGCTGGAATGAGCGTGTAACACGCATGTGCAAACCCTATTTTCGGCGTTCCTTCTGGCGCAGAGGAGGCGTGCGCAGCTTCCCATTAGGAACTTCCTGCAGCCAATGGGAAACCAGCTAGCATTGCAGAAGGCATTCCACGCTCTGCTCCGTGCCAGTTTAGCGCGGTGCAAGGGAGTCGACCAAGCAGGCAGTGGGGGCACCGAGTGGGAGGTGGGGATCCATGAGCCGCTTAAATGACCCTCATGGGCCGCTTGTGGCTCATGGGCCTTAGGTTGCTGACCCCTGACCTTGGGCTTTCTGCTTGCAAAGTATGAGCTTGACCAGTGAACTAGGGTCAGTCACTTCCTTTTTAATCTTCTTTGCTGCTGCTCACTTTCTCCGGTTCTCCCAATATGCCTCCTTGAGGCTGGAACGAAACACTTCATCAAGTGCAGCAATTGAACAAAAGTCCAGTTGCATGTCGTTCCCACCACCACCTCATGAGGGGAAGATTAGGGATTTCATCTGCAATTGAATAAGAAACAGCCTAATCCGCACTTCTCAAACGCAAAGCAAAGCACAATTATCCTTTGAAATTGCACTTCTCTGAATTTTGTGATGTGGTTCCCCAACCAAATGATATGTACAGAACTGCATATATATTGGTGGAAATTCTAAAATGTACATATTAGAGGAAAATTACAAACAAAAATGCATCATATTAAATGCACCACATTGCAAAATTGCTTGGGGAAAAATGTTCACAATAGTCAGAACTGCACAAAAAATGTGTACATGTGAAGAAATTTGTACAAAAATGTTGCTGAATTTCCACAAGGACTTTCTTTTTAAAATGCAGAAATGTGGAGATCCGAACTTGAGATAGGAAAAATGAGAAAGTGAGAGAAACCGAAACTGACGAATTCATGCACCCCTAAGGAAAATCATGTAAGCTTGGTTGCCATGTGAGCAGATGCTCATGCAGAATGCCCAATTTATTTAATTAAAACATTTATAGCCTTCATTTTTGGTCTGGCTTCCACAAACTAACAGAACCAATGTTAAAAACAGTACATAAAATCAATAACCATATGACTTAATGAAACAACAATCAAACAAGCCAGTAGCACAAAGCCAAGAAAAAAAAATGTAATAGAAGATTATTTGAACAAAAACCAACCCAGCATAACTCAAAAAATCCAGAAGGAATCTTCTTCAGCCTCAAGCTGAGATAGGTAAGACAATGAGGAGGGGGTTAGAGAAAATGTCCCCCAAGAAAGAGTTATTGTTGTCATTGCTGGTGCCACTACCTGTGTAGGGACAAGGTTCCTCTGCCAAACTATTTCAGTGCTGTCCCCTCTCCCTTTCAGCTGAACTTATGGGTTGCATCTAGAAAGCCCATCAAGTTCCTTGCATCTCTAGCTGAAAAGCTTCCCTAGACATTGGAGAGCTACTACAACTAGGACTAGATAGGGTTATGTCAGGGACTGTGCTGAGGAGGGCTGTGCTGAGGAAGAATGATGGGAGCCACCCCCTCCTCCTGATCCTGATCCTGAATCTTCCCAGGAGCAGGAGGACAGTATAGATTTGGAGCTGTGGTTTGCAGAGGGGCATAGTTCAGAAGGCAGAAGCTGGGAAAGACCAGATGGGGAACAGCTAGCAGAAGAAAAAAGAGAGAGAGAGTTAACAGATTCACAGTCTCTGGATAGTATCCACCCCACTTCCCCAAGGTCACAGAGAGCTCAGAAAGTGCCAGAACAGAAAGTTCAGAGGCTACAAGCTCAGATTAAAAGACATAGGAGTGATGTAGATTAATAGGGATGGAAGGGGGAGTGAACCTTAACTGGGAGCACCACCATTCTGGGTAGATGCTTTCGCTGTGTTTATTAAAGAAACTAATTGGCAGGAAATCCCTTTCATTTGATCTGCTCATTTACAGTCACTGGGGAGGAAGCTGATTCCCTGAAGCCTGGCAGGTTGGCTAGACAGGGCAATGGGCTTAAGGCAGCTCCTTATACATCTGCTTTGGTTACTATCAAATATAGAGACGCGGGTGGCACTGTGGGTAAAACCTCAGTGCCTAGGACTTGCCGATCGTATGGTCGGCGGTTCGAATCCCCGCGGCGGGGTGAGCTCCCATCTTTCGGTCCCAGCTCCTGCCCACCTAGCAGTTTGAAAGCACCCCTAAGTGCAAGTAGATAAATAGGTACCGCTTCATAGCGGGAAGGTAAACGGTGTTTCCGTGTGCTGCGCTGGTGCTGGCTCACCAGAGCAGTTTCGTCACGCTGGCCACATGACCCGGAAATGTCTGCGGACAGCGCTGGCTCCTGGCCTCTTAAGTGAGATGAGCGTGCAACCCTAGAGTCGGACACGACTGGCCCATACGGGCAGGGGTACCTTTTTATACATCTGCTTTGGTTACTATCTCCTATTAAAGTAAAGTTAACAGTATTTATTAATTTAGCATTTGACCAAAGTCCTTGCTTAAAACGACATAATTCGTTCCCTGGGGTATTGTTGGCCAAAAAAATAACAGCGCAAAAGCTCTCTCCAGTGCTCCTGCTATAGTTACACACTCTCTCTTCACATGGCAGGGAAAAGAAAAAGATTTATACTGTGGTTTCAAAGAACAAACCCCAAATGTGTGATGAGGGAGATGCAGAATGGAGAGGGGAGGATTAGAGGTTACTGCCTTTCCTGCCACCATCCTTCTCCACTCACTCAGAAAATAAAGAAATATTTGGACAGGAAGTGCTTAACTTCCCTAAGGGAGGACTACTTCCACCCTGAGCCAATGAGGTATTACAGGTCATGTCAAGTGAGGTCAAGCAAGTGCTTCTAACCTCTAGTGTTCTGTTGATTTATTCTGTCAGCTGTTAGTTGACAGGCAGCTCAAGACCCCAAGAGCAGGAGTATTAGGGCAGTGTAAAATGACGGGAGGATGTTGGTTTAAATAAGGCTGTGCCACGTTAAACTGGAAGACACACTGTGTGTCCTGCTGGGTGATTATGGATATCATTATGTATGATGAATGAATGGTATTTAACACAGTCACATGTTGTTGTTGTCGTCGTTAAAACTATCTTCTAAGGAGCCTTCTCAAGGCAATTCCACTAAAGTTGAGTAAAAGCAGTTAAAAAAAAAAACAACGACTGCATTGACCATACAAAGTAGACACTCCTGGTAAAGATCCATTCATCCAGTTGGGAAAGCCTGTCAACACATAAACGTTGCAGGTAGTGGGGTCCTTCCTGTATCCTGATGGGAATGATATTCCACAAAACAGAGGCAGCCACCCTAAAAGCCCTGCTTCAAGTTACTGTGGAGCGTGGCCAATGTATTGTGCCATATCCTCCTTTGAGGAACACCGTTTTGCAACAATGCATCCTTTCATTTGTTCACATCCCATGGAGGGCAAAGGAGGGGAGAAATGATGGCGAGGAGAGGAAGGGAAGACACACTAGATACCTGTCACTGTGGTGATGATGACTGGGGGACAAAGATCCACGTGTCCGGTCTGACCTATCAAGACACTTGAGGCACCTGAGGTGAACCACAAAATGGCAACCCATATCCTAGGTCAGGGAAGAAGAGATGAGTGAAGATCATCACAAGGGGGAAGGGGTCAAATCAACCTTACCCAATGGTTGAAGTGGGAACCAGAGGCCATTACAAGAGGGAAGGGGATTCACTCTGAATCACCCTAGGCAGGTGCAGACCCCAGCAGACCCCAGAGGGCAGACCCCCAGTTCCTCTCTAGGGGGAGTGGGAGAAGACCAGCAGACCTCCTATTCGCCAAGAGGCTACTGTAGAAGCAGCATGGGGAGCTGCCAAGGAGGCAGCAGAACATGCCACAAAAGCAGCAGGCGATGCTTTGGGGCCAAATTTGCAGTCACCTCACCTTGCTTCACGGTGGATCAGCTCTGAAACAAATTTGGTTTGGGCAGTCAGATATCGGAACCTATGGATTTGAGTGAGGATATAGTTAAAAATAACAATCATAATCATCACTAGGGAGTACGTTCCACAAATGGGGAGGCGAGACCAAAAAGGCACTACCTGCAAGACCTTCCCTGCTGATTGTAGGGCCAGTCATAAGGGCATAATTGATGTATGCACATACTTAAGTGTTTTCCAATGAACTTTAAATTGGTTCAGCATGTCTGGATTGTGACCAATGTGCAGTTAAAAATGAAAGACAGTCCACTGTTTTATGTTTTTTTATTTCATAGACCTAAGAACACTGGTGGCCTAGAAACAGCTCTACAGCAGAATATTGCAAGACTGGGATCATTTTGTGAACTATATTTTATTACTCAGCAGAAAATGCATGCACTGAGAACAAATGCTGTCACGACCAGGTTATAGTACGAAACAATGCATTTCCAGAAGACCTGACAAGACTGGTCTTTAGAAGCGTTTTCAATGTGGTTAAAATAAGAAAGGTATTCCCTGCAACCAGGGGGAAAAAGATGCCTTATGAATTGTACGGCCACTAATTAATTGTCATTGTTGAAGTTTCCCCAAACCCTATTCCTACTAAGAGACTTACTGTATTTTTCGCTCTATAAGATGCACCAGACCACAAGACGCACCTAGTTTTTGGAGAAGGAAAACAAGAAAAACAATATTCTTAGTCTCAGAAGCCAGAACAGCAAGAGGGATCGCTGCGCAGTGAAAGCAGCGATCCCTCTTGCTGTTCTGGCTTCTGGGATAGCTGTGCAGCCTGCATTCGCTCCATAAGACGCACATACATTTCCCCTTACTTTTTAGGAGGGAAAAAGTGAGTCTTATAGAGCAAAAAATACGGTAAATTGCAAGTATCCACAATCTTATTCATATGGACCAGTCACATCAGTAATTAATGCTTGTGGAACTGTAAGCATATTTGATGTAGAAATGAAAAGTCATTGGATCACAAAGTTATTGTTTGAAGGTGCTGTGCATGAAGACTATTGGCCTCGGCTATCTTATGCCACATGCCTCTGAGCTTTTCCTTCTTCACAACCATTGTAAATGGTGCTATACTGTGCTATACTGTGTTAGGCTGCAAGGCCATTGAACAGAATCGACCTGCTGTGCCTACCTGACCCCACCATTGAGTTCAACCTCATTGCTGAGAGATTCGATACCTGGTTTTTCACCTGCATTCTTGGATGGAGGCTTAATTATTCCACACTGAAAGGTAACACTATATAACATTATATTAATAACAGACAGGTTCTGACATTATCTTTGGCCATCGCACCTTGAACCCAGCAAAAGGGCCCCTCACACCCCATCCTAGAAACACTGTGAGAAATTGTTGGTACCTAAGCTTTGAGTGGCATTAAAGAAATCATGTCGACATCAGACAATAGATCAGATAAAAGCAATCTGAATGCTGACTAAGTGCTCAGATACCTAGGTGACGGGAGCAGAACAGGAAGGGGTCTACTTAGAATGGGGTAATATTGAGTGGGTAAAGAATGCCTGGTATTGTTGCAGTGCCAAGATTTCAGTCTCACCTGCCAATCTGAAACATTGTCGACTTTGTTCCTTGATCAAGTGTTTTCATTGTTATATTAGGAGAATGTCTCTTTTTTGGGGAGAAGGTCACCAGATGGCCTATTTTAAGTAGCAATCTCCTCTGCTACAGTACGTTAATGTTGGTATATGAGTGCTTATTTCCCCATTGACTGCCAAATCAGCAGGCCCCTGCCAGAGCTAGGTTTGTGAGGTCCAGTGGATCTCCTCCCCTGTCAGTGGGACCTGTTGGCAGGGCTGAGTCTAGGCTTGGTCACCCCCAGTGGCCTCTAGCACAAATTCCTAAGGGTGTGTTCACACGGCAGATTTTAAAATGGCTGAGCAGCAATTCTATTTCCCCAGGAAATGTAGATTTGTGAACAGGGCTAATGATCTGTGTGAAGGAGAATTATTGCCCAAGGAATGCCTGATGCATCAGCTCAGGGACATTTGGCTGCACAAGATCATTTCCTTTCTCTCTCTCCTGTCCCTGTGGGCCCCACACCCTTCTCCAAACCTCTGGAGCAGATTTGGGGAGAGTGAGGGACATATGGGGACAGGAGATGAGGAAGCTGCATTGCAGAAGTGGACATTGCTGTCCTAAAAAAATTGAATGCATTGGTTACCGCCTAATAGTAATACCAATAATACCAAAACACTATTCTTTGCAGATAAAGTCACAGTGCTTAACATCAGATAAAAACTCATCTCTGCCCTCAATCTGTTCTAGAAATAAGATGCATGTGTGCTTTGTTGAAAACCCTAAGCATATTCAACAGGCAAGATTTTTTTTTTCCATATCCAGATTTGGTGGCAACTTCCTATTTTCTCAAACTGTTAAGATTTCTTATTATTCTTTGAAGTATGACTGAAGGCTTGCTGTAATTGTTGCTTTTCTTTTTACTGGTGTAATGGTACAGTAAGGGTGTTCACATAAACTCCCTCACTTGTTGAAAGAACCTGTGAGAGGGTTGCAGGACTGCCACACTCCTCAAACTCAGGCTAACACCAGGCACAGAACATTCCATCATCCCAGTGATTTGTAACAATATTTTGACTTATGTGCTTTATCTGCGGCAGCTAGACTGGTGACTGGGAGCGGCTGCCGAGACCACATAACACTGGTCTTGAAAGACCTACATTGGCTCTCAGTATGTTTCCGAGCACAATTCAAAGTGCTGGTGCTGACCTTTAAAGCCCTAAATGGCCTTACCCCAGTATACCTGAAGGACCGTCTCCACCCCCATCGTTCTGTCCGGACACTGAGATCCAGCGCCGAGGGCCTTCTGGCGGTTCCCTCACTGTGAGAAGCAAAGTTACAGGGAACCAGGCAGAGGACTTTCTCGGTAGTGGCACCCACCCTGTGGAACAACCTCCCACCAGGTGTAAAAGAGAACAACTACTACCAGACTTTTAGAAAACATCTGAAGGCAGCCCTGTTTAAGGAAGCTTTTAATGTTTGATGGATTACTGTATTTTAATATTTTGTTGGAAGCCGCCCAGAGTGGCTGGGAAAACCCAGCCAGCTGGGTGGGGTATTATTATTATTATTATTATTAATCTGGGTCATTTGCTTCCAGGCCCATTAAAATAAGCAGTTTTCATTGTGTTCACCTGCTGCTATTACATTACATTATATTTCAATTGTCCTTTTTTCAGTTTTACATCCTTCCATCAAGGGAAACCCCAGTCTTTCATATGACCTTCATTGTCAGATATCTCTTTCTCCTGCTTCTGGCTTAGCGTTGTTGTACGCAACTAACCCTGAAGGAAGCTGCTTCCTTGAGAGACCAAACAATGACCATACTTGTCAGTAGTCACCACAACCTCATTGCTGGATCTTTTAGGGCCTTGCGTAAGTCATCTTCTGCCTGCATGCTGATAAACAAATGACTCAGAGAGTAATTATCCCTCCATTCCATAATCCCTACCCCTCTCCATGGTCTACTCTGTTTCTTATTACACAGCTGCTGGGGTAGGGGTTGCACAATAACTCCTTACTGGTGTTATGGGTCCATATGTAAAAGCTGTGGATATCTGTGACTCAAGTTCCTTACCAATATGTATTAAAAAGTCATTAATGACCTTTCAGAATGCCTGTGGTGGCCTTGCAATTTTTAATCTGTAACTCACCATCTAGTTTTTTTCCTTAATTATAAGAAATATGTGGCCTATTTTAACTACATTGAAAAAATATCTGGGCATCATTGTTGTCTTCTGAGCGGACAAGCTTTTATTAATACTATTTATTCTTTGTGCTTTAACTTACAACTGATTGATAAATACAATGATTGCAATTGTGTAATATTATTGCAAGAGCTGGTGGAATCTCTACACATTTGTACCTTATGAAAAGGAATTATTACCTCCCCTTTTGATTATTCATCCCAACTATGTCAGATGCTCTCTTGCAGCTCTCTATTTACGCTTGCATCTTTGACCTTAGTTACACAATAGCAAGCAAGTTTAAATGCCATGGCTTCTTTGAAAGAACATTGGGAACTGTAATTTTGTAAGGGTGCTAAGTATTCCCTTAGGGACACGGGTGGCATTGTGGGTTAAACCACAGAGCCTAGGACTTGCCGATCAGAAGGTCGGTGGTTCAAATCCCGGCAACGCGGTGAGCTCCCGTTGCTCGGTCCCTGCTCCTGCCAACCTAGCGGTTCGAAAGCACGTCAAAGTGCAAGTATATAAATAGGTACTGTTCCGACAGGAAGGTAAATGGTGTTTCCATGCGCTGCTCTGGTTTGCCAGAAGTAGCTTAGTCATGCTGGCCACATGACCCGAAAGCTGTACGCCAGCTCCCTCGGCCAATAAAGTGAGATGAGTGCCGCAACCCCAGAGTTGGCCACGACTGGACCTAATGGTCAGGGGTCCCTTTACCTTTATCTTTAAGTATTCCCTTTATCTTCAGCTCCCCAACCGAAATATCAGTTCCCAGAGTTCCCAGGGTTCAAACTACTTTAAGCCTTAACTACCAACCAAGTGCTCTCCAGACTCCCATCAGGGCTGGGGAAGCTGTGAACCTCCTGATGTTGTTGGACTCCGATTCCCATAAACCCTAGCAGCATGACCAGTGTTCAGGCATGATGGGGGTTGTGGTCCAAAACTTCTGAAGGCTACACTACACTGTAAATGAGGAATGGGGACCCACTGACCCTTCAGATGCTGATGGACTACAACTCTCACCATCCCTGACCAGTATAATGGACAAAGGTTGGAATCTAGAAACATCTAGAGGGCACCATGTTGACTACCCCTATTGTAGGTGTGCACTTTGTTTTCTAGCCTAAAAGTAAATACATATCTTAAGTAGGCCCAAGAGTAATAGCTATGTCACTGTACATTTGTTAGCCTGTCATTTTTCCAGGGATGGGCTAACACAGCTATATCTCATGCCTCCACCACTGCTGTTAGGCCCCCACATCATATCCTAAAAACACAGCTCTAGACTGCAGATATCAATGGAGATGACTGTGCAATTGAATTTGTAGAAGAAAAAAATAGAATTTGCAGAGCCTGCAAGATGAAATAACAGAATTAACAGCAAACTGGCGGTTGGGCAAAGTCCAGGATAGAAAACCAAGGATAAGGCAGTTTCTTCAAAGTCACTGCAAGATTAGTCAATAAAGAGTTTCCTTTCCATGTAGAAGGTCAAACATCAAGACAGGAATTTAATTTGGGCTGCAGTGAAGACGCATTGACCTGAAGATGTTTGTGTCATCTTGATAGAGTCAGCTGATGTAGCTGGTTCAAATGTGCTGTTTTCTAATGTAATATACAGTCTTCTCATGTGGAACATAGGAAGCTGTCTTTTACTAAGGCAGGCCATTGGTCATCTAGCTCAATTTTGTCTACACTATCTGGAGATGATACGGATTGAATCTGGGATTCTTAGCACCCAAAGCATGGGCTCTGCCACTGATCCATGACCCTTCTCCAACCAATGTGATATTTCTGCCTTAAAACATGACTGTGTGTGCCTATGTGGTTGGTGATTTGAAACCTCTCACATGGCCCACACAAAAAGCTTATATGTTTGAGAGAATGTCTGCCCTAGCTTTCAGTCAGGTCCTGATCCACACAGATATTTTCATGTATTCACCTCTTCCTCCGAGTTGCTTCATGAGCAGCTAGCCAGACATATTGTTGTGATGACTCTGAAGTTCCTGGCTGGCTTGATTGTCCCCTGCTCCCATAGTCCTGTAGAAGCTGATGGGAGAGTCTGTGAGCCAGTTAGGTACCCCCAGTCCTGGGACAGGAATGACCAGGTCTGCTATCTCCTCAGGATCATCCATGGACAGTGTGAAGATCTGCAGGAGACTCAAACTCCCCTTGCTCATCATCTGAGGAGACCTTCTGTTCAAGGTCTGGGCAGTGCTAAACTCTGACATCAGTTCTGGGTCTGGTCAGCAGTGCAACCCAGGAACCACATGTGCATTGTCTTGGGCTCCATGATGAAAAAAAGCTAGGATATAAAATAATAATAATAATAATAATGCTTACTTCACCTGATGGGCACAGGAGTTCAACAGCATTTGGAGTTTACCACTTGGCTATCCCTGCTCTAGATCAACCATCCACAACCTTGAGCCCTCCAGATGTTTTGAACCATTAGCCCTAGTCAGCATGGCAATTGTCAGGGATGATGGGAGCTGTAGTCCCAAAACAGCTGGAGCACATCAGGTTGGGAAAGGCCACTCTAGACACACACTGAATCAATTTCACAGCTCTCTTGCCACAAGCCTAGGTCATCTCAAATGCACCGTGCCTGCAATTTGTACCCTATTATATTGTAATTCATTTAGCAGCAAGGGCTTTTACTATTTCAAGAGGGAGCACAAGCAGTTCCCATCAGAAGTGACTTGACTTGTCAAATGTAAGTGCTATCATTATCATCATTATTTCAATGGTAAGATGAGCTGCTGATATTGTCAACCAGGCATTTTTCTCCTGGAGTTAGACTGCAAGAAAACATTCAAGAAAGTGAAATAATAATGTTGAATGTTATCAAGTTTAAATTAGACTTTGTGTAATATTGATTTAGGTGCTGGAGGAGACTCTTGAGTGACCCATGGACTGCAAGAAGATCAAACCTACCCATTCAGAAGGAAATCAGCCCTGAGTGCTCACTGGATCATGAAGCTGAGGCTCCAATACTTTGGCCACCTCATGAGAAGAGAAGACTCCCTGGAAAAGACCCTGATGCTGGGAAAGATGGAGGGCACAAGGAGAAGGGGACGACAGAGGACGAGATGGTTGGACAGCGTTCTCAAAGCTACAAACATGAGTCTGACCAAACTGCGGGAGGCAGTGGAAGACAGGAGTGCCTGGCGTGCTCTGGTCCATGGGGTCAAGAAGAGTCGGACACGACTAAACGACTAAACAACAACTTAATATTGATTTTGGTAAGTTTAATCAAGAAGAGGCCACACTGAAGAGATGGGTTTTTTCACCCTTGGAGGGGACAACAATTTGTAATGCATGCAACTTTTATTCTCCTCCCATTGATCTTAAAAAATGGCAAATCATAGGGAGCCACGCTTTGGAGGGAGATATAATTTTTAAAAAACAAATGCCTGGCTGAAACCCTGTCCTATCCCATAATTCTTCATTCCATTCTCTCCCCCCTCCAACAGCTAGTCAATATCCCATAGCATGCTGTTTTTGAGTGTCCTCCCAGGTTTATTTTCCTAAAGATTTGTTGTACCTCTGCAAATACTGGGGTTCCCCTAAACATAGGAGGAGGAGTTTGGATTTGATATCCCGCTTTATCACTACCCTAAGGAGTCTCAAAGTGGCTAACAAGTTCTTTTCCCTTCCTCCCCCACAACAAACACTCTGTGAGGTGAGTGAGGCTGAGAGACTTCAAAGAAGTGTGACTAGCCCAAGGACACCCAGCAGCTGCATGTGGAGGAGCGGGGAAGCGAACCTGGTTCACCAGATTACGAGTCCACTGCTCTTAACCACTACACCACACTGGCTCTCTATAGGAACATAGGGAACTGCCTTATGCTGAGTCAGGCCACTGGTACATTTAGCTTAATATTGTCTACACTGACTAGCAGCCGCTCTCCATGATTTTAGACAGCGGACATTCCTAGCCCTATCTGGAGATGCTGTGAATTGAACCCAGGATTTTTGCAGACAAAGCAGCTGCTCACCCATACCTCTCTTGTGTCTGTTGATCTCGCTCTCTTGAGCATGGTTGGTGTCATTCTGGCTACATAAGCAACGCCACTCACAGCCTGGACACTGAAAATATACAGAATTATGATTGGATTTTGCTCTGTGTTTAAGGGCTGGCTTCCTGGAAGAAGGATTATCGTCACTACAAACAAGGCAATTGATTTCCCTCCAAATTCTGTCCTGCACAAATGCGCCGACATAAATATTTGCACCAGCACAGCAGTTTGGAGGATTACAGCTGAGGAAGTTTTGAGTTAAAGTCCCAATTTTGGTTTGTCATATGGGAAAGATCAATCATTAGATTTTGGGAGGAAACCTCTGAGGAAATGCTGATCATTTGACAAATCAGATTACTAGAATGAGTTTTCCGTTGAGTCCTGAGATAAGTTGTGTGAAGTGTCTCTCTGCTTCTTAGAATGTTTTGTAGATTTCCAAGTCATAGCAAAGCCATTCCAATAAATAATAACTTTTCTTTAACAGATTCATGCAGTGTCAACAGTAAATGGAACCTCCATCTTTGAACAGCCAACTGTGGATTAACAGCTAAACCAGGGAAGGGGAACTTGTGGCTTCCAGAAGTGTTGGATAACAACCTGCAAAAGTCCCAGCCAGCATGACCATTGGTCAAGGAACAGGTGATGGGAGATATAATCTAACTTTAGGAGAAAAACAAATACATTCCCTTCTCTTGAGTTTGTAGCAGCGGGGCAGCAGTGGGGGTGGGAGGGAATGGATGGATGCAGACGAAGCAACAGGCTTTAATGAGCAAGGAGAGCTTGTGACAGGGAGCAGCTCAGACTTAGCAGCTGAAGAAGGGGAGGAGGCAAGAGGCTACAGGAGAATCCTAGGAATCTGCCTCTCCTACTGTGAGAAGCTTCCTTCCTCCCTTGACTCCAAGGACACACAAGACAATGCGTAAGGGGGAACAGAGATTACAGGTGCCCCAATGCAGTTTAAGGCTGCTTGGGAAACATCAGGCAGAGAAGGAGACCTAGAGAAAGTAGAAGGCAGGGACCATCAGTCCTGGCTACTGGAGGGACACACAGTGGCAAGTTTCAAGGTCCCAAATTTCAGCAGCACCCTGTGCAGCACCAAAATTTGGTGGCCCTCCTCCTCTTGCGCTCCATTCTAAAATGTAGTTGGGGTGCCCCAAGGATTGGCGCCCAGTGCAACTGAACTGGTTGCACTCCCCAAAATCAGCCCTTTGGGGACACAGTTCTCAAGCAGGAACAGAAAAAAATGATACAAAATAAAGAAGCATAGTTCCTTGATTTTGCAGTCAAAGTGGCAGCCTCCAGACAGGCCCAGAAAGCATAGTCAATGGACAGAAGTGATGGGAGTTGTAGTGCAGCAACATTGGGAAGGCACCCTATTGGCTACCCTTGTCATAATTTATTCAGATTGCAGAATTCAGCTAGATTTGGCAGAGAACACATTTCAGTGCATTTGGCTTCTGTGTGTAAAAAGTAGCTGCAGGAATAAGGCCTCAGCACAGTGGAATGGAAGACATCAGCTGATTTCTTGGACACTATGGGACTGACACCATCAGCTGAATCGGTGGAAGGGGGAATACAGTGAAATGCTACTACAGTTACATTCCAGTAGTACGTCTGCTCATTTGCCAAAAGGGGGAAATTTATGAATAATATGATAGTGTTGATGTCCATTCTAAACGCTTCTTTGTCTCTGCTCCAACTCTGAGACAATAAAAATGAGGGAGTTTATTTCTGGCAGCATTCCCCCATCATTTTGTGGATGCTCTAGGGATTAAAATTGTATTTATTAAGAAGTGCTATAAATTCTAGCCGTTAAAACTGGTGACTGGCTTGTTAACCGCAAAAGCTGGCTGCTTTCTCATGCCATTTTAAATTGCTAGTGGGGCGGGGGAGGAATCTTTTTGTTCCATGCAATTATTCCTTCTGTTTTTTTTAATGTAAATATTACACAAGGAAACTCTTGTAAGTATTTGCACTATTTGGCTTCCTTAACTTTTGGGTAGATATTACAATTTTCATGAGATTCAAATGGAATGCACCAACCATTCTGAAAATTCAATAGTTTTATATTTCATTGCTTCTTGGTGATCACTATCTGAACACATTTTCAGCCGACTGAAGTGTAGCATAGTTACAGTTGCCAGTGATTATATGTGTTCAGAATATAAGGTATTTCTTGGGCATGAGTTTGCTTTGAACAGTTTCCTTGATCAAATATATCCCAGCCGCTCTCCAAGAAACCTAGGCAGCATACATGGAGGCTTAACATTCAGGTTATGAAAATGACATAATATTTCCTCTTCGAAAAGCATAGATGTTTTCAGATTGATCTTTCTGAGGGCCCCAGCTTCAAACTTAATCCTGCTCTTCCCCTCACCCCAGAGTGGTCCCATTGAAAATGTCCCCCCACTCTAGAAAGCTTCTATTAGAACCAGAAAACAAGCTATTTCCTCATGTGACAAATAGCAGCTTCTGGGATGAGGGTTCCCACACATCAGGAAGAGGAGAACTTACCCTTGTTATTTAATTGTTTAGTTGTGTCCGACTCTTCGTGACCCCATGGACCTGAGCACGCCAGGCACTCCTGTCTTCTACTGCCTCCCGCAGTTTGGTCAAACTCATGTTTGTAGCTTTGAGAACGCTGTCCAACCATCTCGTCCTCTGTCGTCCTCTTTTCTCCTTGTGCCCTCCATATTTCCCAGCATCAGGGACTTTTCCAGGGAGTCTTCTCTTCTCATGAGGTGGCCAAAGTATTGGAGCCTCAGCTTCACTATCTGTCCTTCCAGTGAGCACTCAGGGCTGATTTCCTTAAGAATGGATCGGTTTGATCTTCTTGCAGTCTATGGGACTCTCAAGAATCTCCTCCAGCACCATAATTCAAAAGCATCTATTCTTTGGCGATCAGCCTTCCTAACCCTACCCATGGCCAATATCATTAAAGGGTAAAAAACAAGACATGTTAAAATGCAATCATTCATTTAACCTCATGCTCTTTGGGTCTTATGTCTGGTTTTCATCTAGCAAAACAGCATGCAGGGCGAAAACTCCAGAATCTCCTGATGCAGTGGAAGAGAAGGCAAATGTATCTAATCCCTGCATAGTCCTGCTCTTCATCCACAGAGTCTCTCTTACCTGTTTATGCAAGTAGGTTTCCAAGCATGCCACAAAGTTGGGAGAAAAGGGAGTATGACATCACCAGGCTGGAAACAAAACAAAGCAAAACCAGGGTGGGAACAAGTGGGAGCAGCCATCACAGCCTTATTTTCCGCTTTTTAGTATTATTTTTCACTTTTCCATTGAGCTCAGTGGGAAGGAAATTCCTTGCACCAGTTCCAAGGTCAATGTAAAGTTGGGGGTATGGTCATGGTTTGGAGGGGCATAGGATGTGGTGCAAGTTTGCTTCCCCAATTTCCTCTGCAGTGTGTTCACCTTGCTCATAACTCTGGCCCATTCATCTATTCTGCCAGTGCATTTTCACCGGTGCAGCAAATGTACCAACAGAGCGTTCCACTGGCATATTGTGTTAGTGGTAGAGGTATATCTGGTGTTGCCGTATCCTATAGTTCATCAGATGGTGCATCTCAAGTTTAGGACCATACCCTTAATCCATTAACCACTTAGACTGCAGTCCTATACATGCTTGCCTGCGAGTAATCCACATCTACCCTTCTTCTGAGTAGACAGCTGTAGGATTGCACTGTGCATCAATGAAAACACACCTGAGTTATTGACTAAGCTTTCTTTAATTGGATGACAGTCCTAAAACAAAAAGATCTGAAGAATGTTTTATCTTTTCCTATATTTTCAGTTACTAATATGCCCACAAAGCGGGATGTCTGTCTTGAATTCAATATAACTTCTGTGTCACGATTCCCCAAAGTCCTTTGGCTGCTTTCTTAAGTCATATAAACCTTTCAGATTTCACAAGCCATTTATATTTATTTGCACGTTCTCTGAAACATTTCCCATTCCTACCACTTTTATCCTCAATGACTAACCAACAGATAATTCATCCCACCCGATATCAGCAGACTCTTTGATCTACACTGTTGCAACAGCTATCATACCCCCATCAGTCTTCTCTATATTACGTACCCATGGCCCTTTTAAATTCTCATTTAACCTTGTATTCCAGGTCATTTATCATTTTTGCTGCTCTTCTTTGAACTGCCTCCAATTCGTCTTTCTCATTTTCTTTCAGCCAGAATGTAAAGAAGCAGCACGGCAAACAAACATGTTGACTTGATGGGAATATTTACCTGATATGCTTTGTGTTTCTTACCACTGTAATAAAATAGAAGCCTTCCTTTTTATTTGCTCCTGAATTGTTGAGTGACTCCAGGTAATTTACCACATGTTGAAGCCCACAGACATTGTTGCGGCCAATCTGCTCAGGATGAGGTCTTGCATTCTCTGTTTATTGCCTAGGATAGGATACTTGGCTTGCTATGAACCTGATAAACCACTTCCTCCCTTAACTTCCTTCCTGGACTTTAAGCTCTGCTGAAGAGAATACCTGTGTCTTGACTCAAAACTTCCAGGCACCAAGTCTTGTGCAAGGACTCATGGAAGAATCAGCAAAGTTGGAAAATTCTGCCCACCCATTAAGACATTGGGGGAGGGGGGTTCTGCTCCACATCCTATAACCAGAAATCTGCTCTTTTGGAAATCCTATTTAGCTCCTTCTGTCTTTGCCTCCAGATTCTGGAAAAATTGTCGAAACTGTTGTTTTCAGATGTACTGCCTGATCTATCGAGCAGTTGCTCATTTGGGTTTGGATATCAGAATGTATATATCTTCTAAATAAGTAAGTAAGAAGTAAGTAAGTAAATAAGTAAGTAAGTAAGTAAATAGATAGAGAGACAGACAGACAGACAGATAGATAGATGGATGGATGGATGGATGGATGGATGGATTTGTGGTGTATGCACTGTTAAAAGACTTAAGCAAATCCATTTATGCCTTGCAGGCAATCAGCAGCCCAAGCAGCAGGCGGATATGATTATGCATATATTCTTCTTCTTCTTCCTCTTCCTCTTCTTCTTCTTCTTCTTCTTCTTCTTCTTCATTTTATTTGTATGCCGCCTTTCCACAGTTAAAACCATGCTCAAGGCGGCTTACGATATGAAAAGCTTTACATAGTTACAAACATAGCAAAGTAGTCATAAAACACATCAAAATCTACATAACCAAACCGAACAATTTCCACATAAAAATAAAGATACAAAAAAATTGAATTGAAAGGTTAGTGGGCGATGACATTGTATGTCTCACATCGAATCTGAGCATCATTCCCAGTGCTTGGGATGCTACTTCCCCTTAAGGGATTCAGAAAACCCCCATCACACTTTCTAAAAACACTAGGTGGGCTCATCCTTTCTGAAGTCTCCAAGGAATCCCACAGTTTCCTGGAACTCCTCTTAAAAATCACCACCCTAGAACCAAGTCCACTGAACCCTAGTGAGGGTGGTTTCAGCCTGGCTTATCAGCTTTCCCCCCAGCTGATGGGCTCTTTCAGTGTCTCCTAACATCAAGTCAATTTTAAACCACTGGTCAGATCCTAGAGATGCTGCTGTACTTTTTATTACCTCCTTCACCTTGTTTCAGAAGTATCATTACGCAAGAAGTCCTTTTCATAAAATCTTCCAGAAACATCTGGAATCAGTCATCCGAGATTAATTATGTCAAAAAAAAAATATGTTGCATTTCAAAGCCCAGCTTCCCAGACTCCTGCAATATGAATGGCTTTGTGCTGCCCTCTGCATGCTGGCATCGTCTTAAAAAGTCAAATCGTTCTGGAAAACATTGTTCAAACTTAATAGGCAAATCATTATTTTCCTTTGAAATGAGATACAAAGCAATATCTTTCATTTGAGCAAGTTTCTCCCTCCCCGTAAAAAGGCTTCCAGTAAACTGATTTGCTTTTCATTGGAATTGAAATGTATTAGTTAAATATTATATCTAAAACACCAACACGCACGCACACACAATATATAACTAATAAATGGCAATGGTTTAGCAGATCAAAGTATCTCAGTTTATGTGACATATGAGGGTATCACTATTGATGGCCCTGATCCAAAATATTATATAAGGAGCAAGGATTCCAACCTCCCTATAAAAAGCTATCTGCTACAAACAACATCAGATGTGTTCGGTTACACGAGTCAGAAATCTGAAATCTTTTGTCATGACTTTTGCTTTTGTCCTGAGCTTCTGTTTCATGAAGTCGGAAAGAGAAGCCTCATTTCCCCATAAACTGTTCCATGTTAAACCAAGCTGCATAACACAGAGATAAAATTCATGGCACATTGTACTTCAGCCCACACAGAGGATTTTCTTGAGGAAATTTGAAAATGCGTCTTTCATAATTTTGGAAACTGAAGTGTGCAAACGATAAGAAATTGAGGATTTTAAGGTTTCTTCTTCCCTATAAGATCTACATTCTGCTTCCCCACTGTGCTGTAAATTACAGTCCAGTGTATTTGCCATTTTTGCAGTGCAAATAAATAAATAAAGGCATAAATAATGGCATTATCAGGGGAAACCCCCCCCCCCGTTAAAGTCATCAATTTATATCCTGCACTTAATCTAAAGATCTCAGGAAGGGTAAGAGCATTCTGTAAAATAACCAGAATGATAGAATAAAACAATAAAAGTTCCTCCACATAAAATCACATTTGTGTTTCACACCTCACAGCTGAGCTTGTCCACTAAAGTACCAAATGCTTGCACAAAGAGCTGTTTTTAGTCAGCTTAAATGAAGCTGTTTTGAAAGAGCTGTGGATTTCACTGTGTGGTGAAAATTGTCTGTAGGAAAAGTAGAATGAACTGCTAATAGCAGTTTTTTTCTATTATGGTGAGGAGTCATGTTGTCAGTGTAGTCATTGGCTTCTTCCAAAAAAAAAAATTTATTCATTTTTGGGTTGCATTTTTGTCAGCATCCCAGCTTAAGCATGGATATTTTGTGCTGAGGCTAATTCGTTTCAGCTGATATTTGTTGGCAAACGGTTCCCGAACTTAGTGAAAATAAACACAAACGTAAGGGGAGGACTTTTGATGTAGGAGTATTCATTTTTTAAAAAATAGCAGTTCGTAAAGGGCAACAACCACTGCAGCCACACAGCGTTATCTACTGCTGTCTCTTATTATCACTCCCTCAGATAAGATTTACAGTAGTTGTGCATCATATCAACAAAGTCAAGTGCAAAGGAGTCAGACAAGGAGAACACATTGCAACAATACCAGCAGACTCTTGCTATCCTCCACCCCTTGTTTGGTGGGAATAGCTTTTGATGGGGCTCAAAGGTCCACATATGCAACATCTAGTTTGCTCTGTCAAGCAGTGTCTGGGTTGCATCATTGGCTCAAGTCTGGAATGAGCAAGGAACTGGCAGTCATGGGACCAGCCTTAGTCAGGACTGAAGACCAGGGGAGGACTGAAGGGCAAACCAAGATCATGGCACAATCCAGAACTCAGGACTTGCACCCTTGGCAAAGAGCTGTATCGGTGCCCCCCAAAACATTTCTCCTGTGTTTGATCTCACCATGACAATGGCATTGTGTCACCACACACATATGCTCCATACACTCCATAGTCCCCAGTGGTCTACCTTCATGCTGCCTTGCCTTTTCTCCTACTGCTCAGCTCCCAGCTCACGTCTAAACTCACAACCTTACTCAGATAACTGGAGACAGATTTATGGGGTAAATTTTGCCTATTTTGCCAACCCCTAGGCACACCTCTAATAATCAAGGATGAAGGGATGCAGCAGAGCTCAGGAACAATTTATTGCTCAAGCAGTGCCCAAGAGGAAGCCCTCTTAGATGCCTTCTTGATGAGGAAGTTCCAACGTAATGCAACCTTATACCTAGCTTTTCTTGTTAGGTGGGATAGCCACATTCTAGGTGGTGTCTTTTTGTAGCAAAGATGGATAGCACTAGCTAATTCCCCCCACCCCACTAATGGAAAGGATGGGAGGGCCGGGCCAGGAGATGAGAAAGGCAATGACTTTCCCCCTCACTCCTCCTCCATGTAAAGAGTGTGTTGACTATGTCATAACCTAATGGGCTATGCCAGGGGTGCAGAAACTCCAGCCCGTGAGCAAATTTTGGGCCACCAGGCTTCCCCATTTGGCCTGCAAGGCTGTTTTGAGCAAGCCACACCCATCCTCCCTATACTTATGTCATAACTGATTAACCAAAATGGCGGGTTGTTGGGAGCCTTTGAAGCACGGCACAAAGCAAGGACGCTGTACTTAGCAGAATTGTTCCCCCTTCCAATCAGCCAACGTGAAGGCAGAGTGTAGGCACACCAAAACTGCTGTCATGTTTGTGTTTTTCCCCATAATTGTCTGATTATTCTGCTGTAACCTACTCTGAGGGCTTGGTCTAGAATGAGGAAAAAACTAGACAAGGAAGAGAGACAGATAGATAGATTGATTAATGGGCTCTCTTTCTGCCACTCCCCCAGTAATCATAACAAGGGGCAATTTGCTAGTCTTTACATAGCAAGGACAGTGTGCAGCTGACACACTAAACCAATGTCAGCCATGAAGAGTTCTGAATTTTCAATGGATTTTGTTTACTTGAAAGAACCAAACCAAACTAATAAGCGATAGCCAGTTTAAATTCCCCAAAGCTAAAAGTGTGTTATTCTTGGGGTTAGGTTAAGAAACAGCATAATCTGGCATTCATTAAGCTTAAAGTGAAAACTAACATCTGTCTCCTATGAGTGAGGGATAGGGTCTCATTTTTATATCTCTTCATATTTGGAAACAATACTTTGCCTAGAAAATTATGGTTTTGTGCCGTTCAGGAAAATGACATGAAACACGACAGTAATTCAACAATACCATATTAGCTACACCATATTAGTGGGATCTGCTTAATGGAAAATGCAAACATGTGAAGTGCTCAGTTTAGAATTTCTCTTAAAAACCCAAGCCTGCATCTGACCCGCTGGGATAGTTCTAACTCCTTTGTTTCATATTCCGTTAAAACCCACATGCACCTACTACAAGAACTTTGGCTGACCTGTTCCCTGATTCATCACTGACAAGAAAATCAAGAGACAAATACAGTGTTAATAGAATTCGTTTTGCTACTGGAGCACCTGAAATACAGGCAAAATGCCAATGGCCTCACAAGTAAGGATGTAAGAAGGCATGGTTTTCTTGCACGTGGCACTGTTTCCCTCCCACTGCAGTTCATCTTTCCTCCAAAACTTCACCATTTGTGTCGCTGTTCCTCTATGGCAAAATTGCATAACTTACAGAATTTACATAATACTTGAGTTATGTTGTCATTGCATTACTCCACGCCATTCATTTCAACACAGAGGAACTACATTGCAAATGTGTGTTGGGGGGGGGGGACATAATCAAGTACGTATCATTTGCAGACTAGAAGCAACAACAGCAGTAAATACCAATTTTCTTCACTGGACTGATTTCCGTTCCAGACATGGAACGAATAAACAAACATTGGCAATTTCTGCTCCTGTCTTCATTGGAATTCTCCCACAGCCCTACTCCCAAGAGATGCTGAGCATAGAGTGCATAGAGCACATTGCAGTCATCTAAGCGGGAGATAACCAGAGCGTGTACCACTCTGGTGAGAAGTATGCAGGCAGGTAGAGTCTCAATTGGAGAACAGCCTTTACCAAAGGTGTCATGGGCTTTAAAGACACTCTAACTCAGGAAGCAAGGGAGAAACATGCTAAGAGGAAGGGGCACGCTTGGCAAATCCACACCGTGATCAACTCTCACCCGGAAACCAATGTCCCCACTATGGAAGGAACATGTGGATCCAGAATTGGCCTCCACAGTCACTTACCGACTCATTGTTAAAACCGTGTTTATGGCAGACAATCTTACTCAGCTACGAGTGATTGCCAAAGAAGAAGAGAAGAAGACCAGATGGAGCTTGTAGATAGAATCGACCTGCACCTTCATGAACAGCTGTGAGTCCAAAACGACACCCAGGCTGTGCACCTGGTCATTCAGGGGCACAGTTACCCCATTAAGGACCAGGGAGTGCTGGGAGGAGCTGGGAGGACCACGGGGAGGAGTGCAGAGAGAAGAAATGCCATGGTGCATTTGTAACAGTGAAACTGGGCACCTTGATCTGCCCAAGATGCAATAAAACATGTCTCTTCCGCATTGGTCTCTACAGCCATAAAGGTAAAGGTAAAGGGACCCCTGACCATTAGGTCCAGTTGTGACCGACTCTGGGGTTGCGACGCTCATCTTGCTTTATTGGCTGAGGGAGCTGACATTTGTCTGCAGACAGTTTCCAGGTCATGTGGCCAGCATGACTAAGCCGCTTCTGGCGGACCAGAGCAGCGCACGGAAACACTGTTTACCTTCCCGCCGGAGCGGTACCTATTTATCTACTTGCACTTCAACGCGCTTTCGAACTGCTAAGTTGGCAGGAGCAGGGACCGAGCAACGGGAGCTCACCCCATCATGGGGATTTGAACCACCGACCTTCTGATTGGCAAGTCCTAGGCTCTGTGGTTTAACCCACAGCGCCACCTGCATCCCTTCTCTACAGCCATAGGAGGCATTGTAACTCTCCAATGGTTTCACTTTACCCTGGATGGTGTATTCTTCCATTTTCTTTTGAGAAAGATGGATGTCAACAACTCTCCTCACTGAAATGCCCCCCTCCTGAAGCTTCTATTTGCTTTGCTGAGCAAATCGAACAAGTGCTCCACCTCCCCTAAAAACATGTTCTCAGTTCCATATGGGAAATGAAGCACTGTACAAAATTTAGAAAGCATTTTGCATCCTCTTCTCTTCTGACTCAGTGTGAAGCTGGCCTCAAAGCTCAGGCCGTTCCAGTAACACAAAAGTTACATTTTAAAACTTGGAGAGAGGCTAAAACACTATACAACAGCTGCGTAATACAGACCAGTGGATTTGGCTCAATTCTTGGAAAACAGCTTGTTAAGGAACAAGCTATTTTGATTAAGAGTTTTCGCTCTCAATAGATGTTTCTGTATGTTTTCAATTGCATTGGTAAAATGGACTCGGATGCCTTTGAAGGAACTATTCCAATCCGTCCTGTCAAAATGTATTTGGGGTTCCTGTTATCTCAACAATCCTGGGATTTTTTTTTATTAAAAAAAAACACATCAGAGTTTCAGGGTTTTTTTGCTCATATTTTGGAAGTAAGGCTGTATTGGTAAATCCTGACTTCTCTGGTTTCTTCAAATTATGCACCATGCATATGAAGTCTAGAATGTTCTCCGTGTCTTTTACACTTAGGGCCATGTATAGCCGGCACAAGGGGGATCTGCAACAAAATGTTGCCCCTCTTCAGGTTTCTAGGCAGCCAGCCATGACCTCCATTCCTTCTCCAGCTTGGTTTCCCATGTCCTTCTCCACAACAGGCACTCAGCATTCTCTAGCCACTGAGCAGCCTGTTGCTGGAGGTTTCTTGTTTTCTTTTGTTTGACTCTTGAAGAGGGTCTCCCCCCCCCTTTGCCACTTCTGCAATCTTCAGGGCAGCCCTGAGCATGCTGATACTAGACCAAAATCCCTTCCTCATTTTGTGAAGCTATTCTCTCCACCACCACCTGCCCCTGGCAGCCAGATGAGGAGGGGTTTTTGGTTTCGTTCAAGGTGGCAGGAGAAATTTATCTGAAATTCTTCATGTGGAGGGTTTAGTCCACCTTGCACTTTCAAAGACCCTTCCTACTTTAAAAGCAAAGGTGTCACCAGAGGCAAAATAACTACAGTGCTACTTTGGGTTACGGATGCTTCAGGTTACAGACTCCGCTAACCCAGAAATAGTACCTCAGGTTAAGAACTTTGCTTCAGGATGAGACAGAAATCGTGTGGTGGTGGTGCAGCGGCAGCAGCAGCGGTATCTCAGGTTAAGAACAGTGGTATCTCAGGTTAAGAACAGTTTCAGGTTAAGAACAGACCTCCAGAACGAAGTTCTTAACCCGAGGTACCATTGTATTGAAGGGGAGGGGAGGTGGTGCGAGTGTTTATATTCAATAATACAACTTCACGGTAGCGTGAACTCATAATACAACTTCATGAACTCATGAACCAACTTCATGGTGGCAAAAGATGAAATTAAAGAAGGGTTCGTCTTGTATAGAGTAGAAGAACCATGGAAATCAATGTGACTGAAGTTAGCCTTTGGTTTCAATGGGTTTTGCTCTAAACAGAACAGTTAAGTCTGCATCCAACCTAACATTATTTTATACTACTACTACTACTAATAAAAAATCTTAATACTAGCCAAAACTTCTTGGGGTGTCTTGGATGCCTTTATTTTGCTATTGGTGTACCAAATTACTGCTGAGCGATTGGCTTCCTGTTCTTCCTAAACATTTTAAAGATCTCAGCTCCAAACTGATTTAATTAAAGGTGGATCAACTTCCAGTAGCAGTGGCAGAGCTGAAATTACATAGGGAAAGGATTTGTGATGCAGCCACTGGAATATCATGAACAAACCATACACCTGTTTTCAATATACCTAATGGCTGGCTTTTATTCGTGTGTGTGTGTGTGTGTGTGTGTGTGTGTGTGTATCACATAACTTAAACTGGGGAATTGTTGCTTCAGCATATTTGCCCTGTTACTGGATGAAGAGTATAGACAGGCAGAAATGAGGAAATGTTCATTCCAATTTGATGGAAGATGAAGGATGGGAAGAACAATAGCATTTGACGTGCCAAACAGCAGAGACTGAAAGCTGGCTTGAAATATATGATGGAAAGGGAACAGGAAATATTGTTGCTGAAAGTGGAACTGAAAAAGGTCAGCAGCCTGTGCTAAATTCAGACATTCAGATCCTACATCCAATAAATGTGCGTAGGGAGGGCAAGCGCCCAGCATGTACATTAACATAATCCCTGAGTGGAGCCCCTGCAGGTATATCTGTACTTGGAGAGGGCTATTTTCATGTGAAGAAGACAATACATCTTAACTGATCCAGCCTAATGTGTTCGGGGAGGGAGTGTGCACAACTGTCCCCCCACAGGGGCGGACTTTGGTAAACTTTGATAGAATGGCACCCTGGGTGAGGCCAAAATTTGGTGCCCCAAAATGGATCTTCTCAGTGATGGCTTCTCAATGTTGTGCCCCCTTGGCTTGACACGGTGTACAAGGGAACAGCTTGCACCACCCTACATCTGGCGCTGCTCCTCACAAATCCCATTTGCAGGTACACACATTAAACTACTAAATCATTCCATCGTGTTATTTCACCCCCATCTCTTCAGATTGAACCATTAAGAGGGCTGGCTACAACCAGATGCTTCCATCCCCATGAATACTAACAGAGGCAGGGTAAAATTCTTGCAGATTTTTGATCAGAATTAACACATTGAATTGGGCCCAGAAAACTATTGGCGAAATTGTTGCCACAGAAATTTGCACTATCTGCAATTTGTGGACCATCTTCGAGGGCACTCCCGCACAGAGTGTATTATAGCAGTCCAACCCGGAGAAGCTCAGTTAGCTTCTATAGTGGCATGGGCAGAGAAGTTTACATACACTGACTGTGTTGTCTTAACATCTGAAAGGGGCCTTGATGAAAATCGATTTTGTGTCCCATTTAGTGTCCATGTTGGTCCCAATAGGAACATATAATAACTGCATTCAAAGGGATGGCAGGTATAAGCTAAACAAGCTATAGCTTAGGGCCCCCTCCCCCCATATACTTCTTCTTAATTGTATTTCACTGTTAATATACTTCTTAATTGCATTTCAGTTCAACAATTACTCTGATAAAATACATATTTTGTTATGTGCAAATGGCTTAGATACCTATTAGGTCCATAAATTACCATATAGCATATATTCAACACAAAAAACAGCAACAATTTGTTGTTGACAAAGGACAGCTGGACATATAAAGGGCCCCATTAGCTTCAGTAGCTTAGGGCCTCACCAAACCTAAATCCAGCCCTGGCAAGGGTCATGAACTGATTAATACTGGATGAGGGATTCGTCCTTGTTGCACAGAGGAACAGGCATATTTGCTGTTGCATTTTGGCAAACCTCCTCTTTCTACATGTCATTGGTCAAGAATCGAACCGATGATGTAGTAAGAAAAAGCAACTAGCCCTGCAGTTCTTTTCTAGTTAATATGACGATATCTTACCCAAGCAGGGACACAGGTGGCACTGTGGTCTAAACCACTGAGCCTCTTGGGCTTAACGACTGGAAGTTTGGCGGTTTGAATCCGCACGATGGGGTGAGCTCCCGTTGCTCTGTCCTAGCTTCTGCCAACCTAGCAGTTCGAAAGCACACAAGTACAAGTAGATAAATTGGTACCTCTGCGACGATAAGGTAAATGGTGTTTCCATGTGCTCTGGCACTCGTCACAGTGTACCATTGTGGCAGAAGCAGTTTAGTCATGCTGGTCACATGACCCGCTAAGCTGTCTGTGGACAAACACTGGCTCCCTTGGCCTCAAAGCGAGATGAGCGCCGCACCCCATAGTCCTCCTTGACTGGACTTAACCATCCAAGGGTCCCTTACCTTTTTTTTAAATCTTATCCTAGTATCAGAAATGGTTCCAGTGGCATAGATAGTGAAGAAACTGACATTGTTGCACTGACTCTGATAAACAGCAATAGCAAATGCAGACAGTAGTCATGACAATCATGACTGAGCAGTAGACTTCAAAGGGAGACGAACATTCTGGGACTCTGAGATCACAGCAGATCAGGAAGAATTGTAGTTTTTTCCCCTTATTATTATTTCTTTTGGAACAATGAGGAAAATAGGCCACATATTGGTTCCTGGCTCACAGATTTGGTGTTGCTGGCTGCAAAATTTTCAAATCTTAAAAATATTTTTATTCTATTGTGCTTATGTCATGAGCATGTTTTGTTTGATCTTGGCGGAGAGATACTCAGAGAGGGTGGGGGACACAACTCAACCACTCAAGCACATTCAACAATTGGAAACATATTGAAAATCCTTTTTATTTCCTTCCAGAAAGACCAGTAAGAGCCTACTGACTCTAACCAGTGGAGCTATCCACTTGGATTAAACATAGCAGCAGTCGAATCTTGGGGTTACCAATGTGTGGATGTGCATTGTGGCCAGACCATCCCTATCCAACAGTTGTAGTTGGCAGACCAGCCATAGCCGGTGAAAGGGAATCCTGGGCACAGAGGCCTGTTATGGGATGTTATGGAGGTTCAAGCTGTAGTCTGAAAGAATGGTTTGCATTATCAGTAGAGCATTTTGGCAAGGTCTCAGTGGTCAACACACTATCAGAGGAAAAAGGAAAAAGCCGGAATTTATCGTCCTTAATCATAGCTCTTTTTCATTTAGAAAAAATGTACTTATTTGGGGGTGGGGGAATTATACTGCAGATCAACTAGTGAAGGATAATTCATTCCAGGCCACTGTGGGGAATTAAAATGCCAACTCCGAACTGCCCTTGGAGCACTGCCGCCACCATGGCCAAATATGCTTGAAGGGAACACACAAGGCAGCACTTTGCTTAAACCATGACTTGGCCCTGCAAGTTCTGGCTGAATGTTGCTACTTGGCCAATTCTCTTGGTTCCAGTCTGGAACCAATATCCAGCCCTGCTTCTCTGCATGCCTGGAGGAATCCTTGCCCGTTACGTCACCATCCTGTTTTGGTGTGCCAGACTTTTAGCAGAGGCCGTTGTGAGGCATCATGCGCATGAAATATTGAAAGAAAACTTTTGGTTTCTTGTGAAATGGTAGGTTGCTTTGAAGAGGACAAATGGCATTAGCATTCCTTGTAAGAGAAACCCCTAATTTAGTGTTTGGTGTGCGATTTTGGCCGCGGTAATTCAAAGATGAACTGGATCAGATTTTGGGCACAACTGGATTTGGATAAATCAGGGTATTTTTGGAGGTTGGTGCAACCGGTGCTATAAGTGACATGAAATTTCGTTCACAGCCATTATTCTATCCCCAAACAAATGGTGCAAGTGTCCTATGGGATGTTTTACATATTACAATTTCAGTAGAGGAGCCTAATCAGTTGTCCCCTATGCTAGAAGAGTCCACGTCACAAATATGGTTCAATTCATTATTGAGTTACTATTGCCACCCAAACAAACAACAAACTTAAAGGAGGGCCAAATTCATTTATCCTTTTTAGAATGATCCGTCTTTCAGTGAGAAATCAATAGTTTTAACATTCCGTGCAGGTGGAATTGCAAAACAGGCCCCAATGAGGTTAACAAATATTCATTTCATTTGATCACAAGGCTAGTAAATCCCCCAAATGGCAAAAAAAGCCAAACCTACACACTTTTCTCCAAAGGATCAACACAACACATTCATGCAATGAACACAATTTGAGCATTCCATGCACACAAACCACCATATATAGACACAAATGCCCTCACTATTCAGTCCAGAGATGGGTGGATGAGTTTTCCAGTATCAAAACATCTCCAAAGAGGCAGTTTTTGGATCTGCAGAGGCAGACCGACCAAGAAAATCCAGTCATCTCCAGATTTTGGCATTCTCTCTACTCACTACAGATATTAGGCATCCATACACACTTTTAAAGAAACACTAAAGTTGATGGTACAGTATCTCTGGAAGTCTTCCTTTTATAGAAGCCTTTTGTAAAGCTTACAGTGTGCCTTGATTAATAGGCTTTCTCTGTATTGTGTCATGATTTCTATGTATTGTATGGGTTTTCTTTGTGATTTTTTTCATGCTTTATGAAAGAAGGCTGTGTAAACACAGGTGGGCTGGATGAATGATCTCATATTAGTTAACATATACAGGGATTTTTATAGGGGAAAAAAAGATCAAATGACAGGACACTATCATAATTATTTCTCATTTTGTTGTAGCTGAGACTACCCTTTTCACGACTGGCATAGATAACACTTGCAAGGGAAGCCAGATATTCCCTGCCACGGACGTGACTGTGATGCAAATACGATACACCTGCTGTTCTGAGAATAAAGTAGCTGTCAGCAGATCTGCACATGGCTTTCTTTAACATCTACCTGAGTTTTCTAGGCAGTCTACAGGCCATTGAAACAGAAATATGACACAAAAATTAAATGATTTTAAAAAACTCCAAACCCAATGATACCAATGATTATGAGCTAAAACAAACTCAAGCATAGCAGCTGAAAACATAATGAACTAAAGCAGATGATTGTATTGTAAGTAAAAGGCCTGCATACCTAAAAGTTGATAGAGTGGGTGGGTAAACCATAAATTGGATGCCACCACTTGAAATGTCCTGATTGCCAGTCACCTCACATCATTAGGAAGAAGGACCACATGAAGGTTTTCTGATGAAGATTTCAAGACCTGGACAAGTATATATCGGAGAAGGCAATTTCATACCAATGAAAATAGGGACATCCTTTTCAACTTCAACTTCTTCTTCTTCTTCTTCTTCTTCTTCTTCTTCTTCTTCTTCTTCTTCTTCTTCTTCGCCCATCCATCTGACTGGGTTGCCCCAGCTACTCTGGGCAGCTATCAACATATATAAAAACATAATAAAACATTAAACATTACAAAAAAACCCTTCCCTATGCAGGACTGCCTTCAGATGTCTTCTAAAGGTTGTATAGCTACTTATCTCCTTGGCTTGGGGAGGGGGGAGTGTCACATAACTCCATACCCTCCAACATTTCTCTGATGAAAATAAGGACGTCCTAAGGAAAAGCGGGACATTCCGGCATCAAATCAGAAACCGGGACTGTCCTGGAAAATAGGGACACTTGGAGGGACTGAATAACTATTCAGAAGACCACTGGTACAGTGCCAGACTTCTGCCTTGTCCCACCACATCCCGTGGGGAAAACCAGGACACAGGAGCACTCTCCCCACTTGACCTGCACAGCATCTGGAATGCAGAGGAGCTAGACCTGTGGAAATAGCATGAGGTAGCACAAAGCAAGATACATGTGAATTCAGGAGAGGTGAGGGTAGCAGTGAAGTCCTCCGTCTCGTGTTTTGCTTTGGAGCAGGCAGAAGCAGAGACTCGCCACACATCTGCTGACTCCAGTGCTTGCTGCTGCTCCCGCTAGTCCTTCACATGTGCCAGAGGACTCTGGAGAGGAGGGAGGTGCAGGTGGAAGCTTCGGAGAAGGCAGAAGCAGCTCCCCGCTCAGAAACCTAGAATGATACAGCACCTCTCTAGATCTGCCTGCAATTCGCAGGCAGCTTCAGGAAAGGGGAGGTAGGCTACGAGCTGCTGGTTGTTTTCACCAGTGGGCTTGAAATATACTCGGAGTTGAGGGTGGATTTCATGCTCTTTATTCAGCTCATAGTGGTGAGGAGGAATGGAAGTTCCCCCACAATATCTGCTTTATATACATTATTTACACAATGGGCTGCACGTGACTGGCTAATTCCGGGATTCTCCTGTAGGCCAACCAGGTTGTGGATTCACTTCCACCTGGAGCTGGATTGGGTGGCTCCTGCGGACCAACCATACTGCTGCATTGTTCTAGGACCAATCAGACTGCTGCATTCTGAATCCTATTGTTCTAGGACCAATAAGACTGCTGCATTTTGGATCCTATTCAACTCAGTACATAACAGGACTGGAGAGCTCCTGGGGTGGTTGCATGTAGATTTGTGAAGATCTGGCATGAGCTTAAGCTCTTTGCATTTTCTCTGTCTGGAAAACTCTTACATACTCTTTTGAATGGTGTGTGGATACACAGGAGATAACGTATCTTTCCTCCATGCCCCTCTTCCTCCTCTCTCAGCTGCCTGCTTGTGGGACTATTTAAGCATTCTGCATTTCTTTTGCAAGCTCAACATACAATGGGAAGGTTGCAATCCCATCCCGTAAAGGTCATGGCGGAATTGGTTTTACATCATTTTAATTGTTTCTCCTATTTCAGAGAGTGATTTTATTGACTTTTGGCCTTACAGCTTCAGTGCTCATATTTAGACAGATGTGAAAAGCAACAGGGACTTGGGCCGGCATTTAAGACGGCCAGGAAGACCCAGACATTCTTGCAAACTGATGCAATCGAGTCATTACTGCTGATTGCAAAAAGAGACCCCCAAAGACCCTCTTATCTCATTGTCTCTTCCTTTTCCTAAAAATACATGGCTGTAATTGCAAGAAGCCACCAAAGACCTTCTGGTTGTTTGGACGGATTGCTGTTCACAGGTAAAGCAGGAGATAAGGTACTTTGGGTGGGTGGGGAGACACTATTAAAACAACACTAAAAATCACAACTACAACTACTGGTGAGGCTTTTTTAAGTTTAGAAAGAAAAGGTGGAACATGACTAAAGTCTGTAAAATTGGTCAAGAGGGTGCAGAAAATGTACACGTTAAAAAGCAAGAGTTTTTCTAGAAATATTTAGAGCATCCAGATTTGCAACTTGCCCATCTAAGCAATAGGAAACACAGTTGTGATACAGTTGTGACTTGTGGCAGAAGTAGGATTGGAAACCAAGCTGGCTCAGCTCAGAGCAGCAACTTTGCCAAATGCATAGACTCTAAACCCACACTGAGGTTAAATTGCACCCAGGTGCCCAGGTACATTTATACGTAATTTGCATTATTTCTCGCAGGTGTAGCACTTCAGATGCACCACAGTGGCCTGCTAAGTCTGCACAGTAATGTGATTGTGGTGTGTTAATCTGTGCCGTGACACAGCCTTGGTCCTGCACCACATTGTTCCCTTTAAAACAGGTACATTTCATCCCAGGACAGTCTGTCCCATCACAACACCAGGCCAGGCACAGGTGCAGGGACAACTTATGCTCCCTTTCCCTTTCTTCATCAGCTGTGACCACGGAACCTTGGAACGCAATGAAAACCCTTCTCCAGGCAACTTCTCTCCCCCCCGACCCAACCCTTTACAAATTCCCATTTTCCTTCTGCGGTCTGATGCCATTTACTTGCACTTTGAAATGCATCTGCATGCAATCCTCTTTTGTAACGCAAACAAGGGTGAAGCTAGGAAACATCGTATAGCTGTCATAATAGCACAAGATGCCTCTTGCCTCATGGGCTTGCTTTTTTTGTTTTTGTTTCTGAAGCAATGCGTGCATCTGAGAGGCGTTCCTCTTGGGGAGACAGCTGCACATCTATGCAGCCATTAGTCAGGCGTGTTAAGGATAGGACTGAAGACAAAGAGGGAACTTTGAGAGAACAATATCAAACAGGGGGGAAGAAAAAGGTCATGGTGTGCTTTCGAACAGCAGAAAAAGACCAAAGGAAAAATGGCACGTGCTGAACAGGACAATAAATTTCCCCCAAGTTCTCTTCAGGGCTTCCCTTTAGTTTTATTATTATTATTTTTTTTCAGAATGCATGAACCACCTGAATGGTGTGCGAAAACACACCTGGAAACCAATGTCCCCACTGTGGAAGGACAGGTGGATCCAGAATTGGCCTCCACAGTCACTTAGGGACTCATTGTTAAAACCGTGTTTATGGAAGACAATCTTACTCAGCTCCGAGTGATCGCCAAAGAAGAAGAAGAAGAAAAGTAACAAAAAAATATTGAAAACATGAATTCATCAAGAAGCAAAAACTGATAGGGGGAAACCCTCAAAACAGCCCATTGAGGACTGAGCATTCTCCATGCCCATGAAATGCTGTTGGAGGGAAGAGGACATTAAATGGAATATCCTGGAAAAGGGGGTAGCTGGCTAGATGCCTCAACAGGAGCATTCTGTACTGCAACATTTTGTTGTAGGTCCCCTTTTTTATATATGCACACCAGAAACAGTTCAGTTACGCATCCTCACCTCACCCCCACATTCTGAAGTGGAACAGTCCAGGAACAGTTTTGTGACTTCAACTCCATTTATGAGGACAGATGCAATGGTCCCATTTTATTTCAGTGCTACTTCTTCCCAAGAAAGTGTGCAGCAGCAGGCCCACCAAAATCAACAGTAGGAAGGCTCTAAAGAAAGTGGCTGGAAGGTTGCAGAGATGAATTAGGTCCTGATTGACGGAGGAGACCATGTTAAAAATAATTAGTAGCAAATGCTAACTGTCTGTGCTCTGCAAAAAAAAAAGTAAATAAAAAATAGCAACATATCCTTCCTGTGAGGAGAACATATAATATGCAACAGAACACATAATATGCAACAGAGGTTTGTCAGAAAAGAATGAAAGCAAATTCAACGAGCAGCCTCTGCGGCTAAAGATTATGCCAGGATGTCTTCTGGTTTAGGAGAGCATCATCAAAAGTGTCCAGCAGGTTCGGATGTTTGCAGACAAGCACTCATGATTAGAGTGTGTGGAAGGAACCCCCACACTGCTCAAACTGATGTCATTTGTTTCAGAAGATGTGTACTGCTTATGAAATACAGTGGTATCTCGGGTTACAAACGTTTCAAGTTACAGACACTTCAGGTTACAGACTCCGCTAACCCAGAAATAGTAAAAGGTAAAGGTAAAGGGACCCTTGACCATTAGGTCCAGTCGTGGTCGACTCTGGGGTTGCGGCACTCATCTTGCTTTATTGGCCGAGGGAGCCAGCGTACAGCTTCCGGGTCATGTGGCCAGCATGACTAAGCCGCTTCTGGCAAACCAGAGCAGCGCACGGAAATGCCGTTTACCTTCCCACCGGAGCGGTACCTATTTATCTACTTGCACTTTGACGTGCTTTCGAACTGCTAGGTTGGCAGGAGCTGGGACCAAGCAATGGGAGCTCACCCCGTTGTGGGGATTCGAACCACCGACCTTCTGATCGGCAAGCCCTAGGCTCTGTGGTTTAACCCACAGCGCCAACACAGAAATAGTACCTTGGGTTAAAAGCGTTGCTTCAGGATGGAAAGAGAAATTGCGCGGTGGCAGAGGGAGGCCCCATTAGCTAAAGCGGTACCTCAGGTTAAGAACAGTTTCAGGTTAAGAACGGACTTCAGAACGAATTAAGTTTTTAAACCGAGGTACCACTGTAGTTAACGTGAGTTAGATGGGTGAGATGCAATCAATACAGAAGGATGGAAAGAATTTAGCGCTAGGATTATACAGCCTTTAACCTGGCAAATTACAATTTCTTTCTAGCCCCAAATCCATTAGTTGACCACATGTCACTGCAACCACAGCTACAGCCATTGAAATCTTTATTATGGAGTTGGTAAACAGTTCAATAATGCCTGATTATTCAGTAACGCCTTATTACTGCCATTCACAGCTTTACTTAGCAATTTCAGTTTTCAGTTTTGATTATTGTTAGCCGCCCTGAGCCCGGCTTCGGCTGGGGAGGGCGGGATATAAATAAAATTTATTATTATTATTATTTCAGAATGGGGGCAGAAAGCAAAATCGCAACCTTGGTTTTGAAAGTTAACCATGCCACACTTTGTTGGGAGATCATATAATTAGTAATAATAATAATAATTTTATTATTTATGCACCGCCCATCTGGTTTGCATTTCCCCAGACATTCTGGGTGGCTTACAACATACCTAAAAACATAATAAAAACATCAATCCTTAAAAGCTTCCCTAAACAGGAGTGCATTCAGATGTCTTCTAAAAATGAGATAGTTGTTTATTTCCTTGACATCTGAAGGGAAGGCATTCCACAGAAATAATAATAATAATAATAATAATAATAATAATAATTGCTTTTAAATGGGGCTGTTAGATAGCTTGCTTGAGCACTGAGCTGAAAAGAGAGCATGTGGAAGCCAAGCTTCAATTTCCCTCCCGTATGTACAGCAATTTCGTCCTCTCAATTATTTCCACTCCTCCGAATTTACAAAGCCTCTGTTGTGTACAGCCTCACTTTCCAGATAAAAATAAATCCAGTGCTCTTTGTCACTTAAGATCTGTCAGCATATTAACGGGATCAGTTGTGAAGTTTGGATAATACTTAATTGCTCTTCATAATTTTTAAAAAATCCTAATTGCCATGCAACTGAGGCACTGCAAAGTTCAGAGCTCAGAACCAGTTGCTTAGCTCCCTCTTGAGTCCACATGGAAGCTTTTAGATAGAAATAATTCTCCTCCTCTTCCTTCCATGGGCTGCTGTCTGCTTTTGTTTAATTTTGTTGTACAGTGAGTAAGTGTTCTAATACGACTGAGTTCCACGCCTTCTTTATTCCATTCCTGAAGTTGCAGCCCTTCAAACGCAAGGCTTCACAGATGAAATTCTGAGCACTTCTAGCAAGTATTATTATTATTATTATTATTATTATTATTATTAACAATCACTTATATCATTCCAGGGCCAAAGAACTCAGCCTAGTGCTTTTTTTCTAATTGTGGATGGTGGGGCGGCTGGAGTGGGGGGAGAAGATTGCCAAATCACAATTTTAAGGTGGGTGGCAAAAATAATAATAAATCAAGGGGAAGGAGTGCCACCATTTTGGGGAGAAGGTGGCAGAGGGTTCAGCTAGTGGAGGCAGCTTCCCCTGCCATCCCAGCAATGGGAATGGACATAGCATCATTCCCGCTGGACATTTTGTAGAAAGAGAATGCCGTGCCAATAGGCTGCTCTTTGTAGCTCTGCTGCTGGATGATTTAGAAAAGAAAAGAAAGGGGGAACCTGATACCAACTATTTGAAAAATGGCACGCCCCCATCGCCCCCACATTTTTATTTTTCACCACCCAAAAGTGGACGCTTCTACGCCTGCCTCTTCTCTTGATATTCACCTGTGCCTGTGGTGGGAAGAATGGTACCTCTGTTCGGAAAATTCTCCCTCCTACACCCTGGTCAGTGATCAAAATAAATCAACTCATTCATTCATTCTCCCTCCTGTCACATGCAAGACAGGTACCATCTTCTTGCCAATTCCTGAAGTCCATCCTTTCACAAGAAGGCTTTGAGGCGAATGTCTTTGTCCCGATCTTT
The DNA here is from genome assembly GCF_964106915.1 of Podarcis gaigeae. NCBI lineage: Eukaryota > Metazoa > Chordata > Lepidosauria > Squamata > Lacertidae > Podarcis > Podarcis gaigeae. The sequence continues at coordinate 47,191,038 of NC_139687.1, read as the reverse complement.
TCCTGCATTGGATTTGAAGGGGCCCTGAAGGCCATGTTCTCCAAACCTCTGCAAGAATCTCAACTAGAGCATCCCTGACAGATGGCCATCCAACCTCTGCTTAAAGACATCCAAAGAAAGAGACTCCACAACCTCCCGGGGGAGACCATTCCTCTGCCAAATAACTCTAATTGCCAGAAAGTTCTTCCCGATGTTTAGTTGAAATCTCCTTTCTTGCTACTTGAATCCATTGGTTTGGGTCCGACCCTCTGGAGCAGGAGAAAACGAGCTTGTTCCCTCTTAAGCCCTTAAGTTATTTGAAGATGGCTATCACATCTCCTCCCTTCCTCCCTCCCTCCCTCCCTCCCTCCCTCCCTCTCTCTCTCTCTCTCTCTCTCTCTCTCTCTCCTATCTATCTCCTATCTATCATCTATCTATCATCTATCTATATCTATCTATCTATCTATCTATCTATCTATCTATCTATCTATCTATCTATCATCTATCTATCTATCATCTATCTATCATCTATATCTATCTATCATCTATCATCTATCTATATCTATCTATCTATCTATCATCTATCTATCTATCTATCTATCTATCTATCTATCTATCATCTATCTATCTATCTATCTATCTATCATCTATCTATCTATCATCTATCTATATCTATCTATCATCTATATCTATCTATCTATCTATCTATCTATCTATCTATCTATCTATCATCTATCTATCTATCATCTATCTATCTATCTATCTATCTATCTATCTATCTATCTATCTATATCTATCTATCATCTCTATCTATATCTATCTATCATCTATCTATCTATCTATCTATCATCTATCTATCTATCATCTATCTATCTATCTATCTATCTATCTATCTATATCTATCTATATCTATCTATCTATCTATCTATCTATCTATCTATCTATCTATCATCTATCTATCTATCTATCATCTATCTATCTATCTATCTATCATCTATATCTATCTATCTATCATCTATCTATCTATCATCTGTCTATCATCTATCATCGTCATCAGATGATAGATCTATCTATCTATCTTCTATCTATCCAAATAATGGTTTAATTGTTTTTAGGTTTTTATTGTCAAATTGCACTGAGATTTTTCAGAGTAAAATGATTCACAAATTAAACAAACAAACAAATAAATAAATAATAAATAATATCGCCCCTCCCTCTTCTTCTCTCTCTCTCTCTCTCTCTCTCTCTCTGTCTCTCTGTCTCTCTGTCTCTCTCTCATACACACCATGCAAGTATGGTAAGTACTGAAACTCAACACCCACACTCCCAAGGCTCTTTGCCTCTCTGAATGTTACATAAAGAATTCAAATGAGAAGGTGCTCCGTGATCAGAATTAACAAGATGGCTGAGCTGTTTCCCGCCCCTCCCCTCCCCAGCCCTGCTTCCCCCCAACTCTCTCTCCTGCATGATCATATCAGGGCTGTCTGCCGGGCCCTTGCAAACAGACAAGAAATTGGCAAAAGGGTTAATTCCATTATAGCCTGAAACAGATGGACAGGACAAAAGCTGAGGCACTTGTTGCCTGTCAGCCCAAAGGACAAGAGATTGCCTTGGGGAAGAACAAGCTCTACACCTGGGCTAGAGAACTGGAATCAGTCCCAGACGCAGATATTTTTTTTTAAAAATGTTTCCTCTTTCCACTCTCCCTCCACCCCTTTCAACAAGCATGATTATTTTTCCCAAGTGGGGGGAAAAAAGCTGTCTTTTAATTTTTGTTGTTGTTGTTCCATTCAATCTTGCTATCTTTTAGAAAAAAATCAGTTCCCATATGCATAATCTATATGCATCCTGAAAAGAGTCAGATAGATGTATCGGCTTCAGAGAAATTCATTCCTTAATTCTTACGTCTGCTTTTGCATCTGCATTCTGTTGCTGCCTGACAACTATGGAAACATTTTGATGTGATTATGCCAGGGTTAATGAGGGGCCTTTTTTTTTGGCCTATATCAGTGTTGCGGAAAACAGAAGTGAAAGGTATGAAACCCAACCAGCAGTCATGGCATTCATTATGCAAAATAAGTAATGCAATATTTTCTCTAATAGGCTAATGGCTGCTGAGGTGTTCTTGGCAGCCATTCTTTTCTCCAGGGGCCCAGTCAGCCCGTTCATGAGTGATCAGACTCTCTAATACATTTGGTGCCACCTAGGTAAAAGGTAAAGGACCCCTGGACGGTTAAGTCCAGTCAATGGCGACTATGGTGTTGCGGCGCTCATCGTGCTTTCAGGCTGAGGGAGCCGGCGTTTCTTCACAGACAGCTTTATGGGTCATGTGGCCAGCATGACTAAACCGCTACTGGCGCATGGTGGAGGACCGTGACGGAAGCCAGAGTGCACGGAAACACCGTTTACCTTCCTGCCACAGCAGCACCTATTTATTTGCTACTTGCACTGGCGTGCTTTCAAACTGCTAGGTTGGCAGGAGCTGGGACCAAGCAACAGGAGCTCACTCCATCGTGGGGATTTGAACCGCCGACCTTCCGATCGGCAAGCCCAAGTGGTTTAGACTAGGGGACTCATGGGGGTCGTTTAACCAGCCCACGAGCTGCCCGCTCGGTGAGTCCCCACGCGCTGCGCTAAACCAGCGCAAAACGGAGTTGGGATTCGTTTCTGCAGAGCTGGAAATCGCGTCTGCGCATGCACAGATGCCAGAAATCACGGGCAGGTGCAATCTGGCCCACAGAGGGATCTCTGCTGGAGTGAACTGGCCAGGGGTGGCAAACCTTGCCGACCCCTGGTTTAGACCACAGCACCACCTAGAAAAAAGAGATACTCAGTTATACAGCACACCCAATTGGACACAGCCAGGCCATTGCATACAGCACCAAAAGAGAGGTAATATTTTAAGTTACACCAGCAACAACTCTACCTGACCATGTATGCCCCTATGCCAAAGTCTGAAAAGGGGGTCCTTAAGGAATTTGTTATTTGCAAATTCTGATTGGATCTGTATCTAATATTGTGGACACAGTTATCAAAACACAGTTACAAACCATGCAAAAATGCTTATTTTAGGACAGAGATTGGGAATTTGACCGGGCTGGAAGGCTGGAGGGTTTGGGTCCTCCACCCCTTGCAGGCCAATTTGATAGAAGCCACCTGTCAATCATCTGACATAACATCAGGTATACCATAACATCAGATAAAGCATCTCCCATTGCAGACAGGCTTGAATTCAGCGTTGGCAAAGGAAAAAATGATTTCCTTTGCAGCCTGGCTTATGTTGTGGTGCCGAGGATGATGATGGGTTATAACAATTTAAAATTCATAATTAAAAACATTTAAAATAAATTTCACATATATATCAGGTGTCAAAGGCCAGGGTAAAGAGGTGTGTTTTCACCAAAAGCTGTACAGTAAAGATGCCAGGAAGATCTCTACATTCAAGTCAGGCTTCAAAAAATAAAAAATAAAAATGATTCTTTGCACAGTTCAGCTTCACTTGTAAGTCTCTGAGAGTGTCAGTTGCTGAGGCCAGTCTTAGGTTCAAATCTTCTCTCATTCATGAAGTTTAGTGACCTTGGTCGGTCTGTCTGTCTGTCTGTCTGTCTGTCTGTCTTTCTCTCTTTCTCTGCCTAAAGCTATTTCTACAACTCTGAACTTCTCAGGGAAATGGGAGTGTGGGGTGTGGAGAATCAAAATTCTATAAACAAAACTGAAACACACCTATCCTTCAAAATCCAGATTTTTCTGAATTTTGCTATGCTGCTTTCCAGCCCGGTGGTGAGTACAAACAATGCATATTCGTAGGTAAAGTGAGCATTAAAAATACACACAGGTGTATACAACATAAAAAACAAATTACATTATGGGAAACTGCTTTGCAACAAATGTGTATGTCAGGCAAAATTGCTGACAGGAGGAAAAAAATCACACTAAAATGGGTGATGAATTTTCATGATTCATTAGCATTTTCATGAGGACTATTCTTCTTCTTCTTCTTCTTCTTCTTCTTCTTCAGCAAAATAATAGGGAAATACAGAGAACTGAACTTAAGACAGGAAAAATGAGAAACCAAAATCGTCAGATTTGCCTATTCCTACTTCAGAGTAAATGTGTCATGAGAGTCCAGACAGTGGTGGTGAAATTACTTGGTGCAATAATGCCCTGAGAGATTGTATGTTGAGCTAGACATTAATGTGTGACGGGGTTACATGATGGGAGGCTGCCATACTCAGCAATAACCCCACCAAAAACACACATCATTAATTGTGGCATTGCTCAACAACGGAAACAGCAGGGCTCATCAGCTTTTGTATGTGGGTAAGTTCTAATGAGTTTTCAGAAACTAGATTCAGAGGCAAAAGCCTGGCCAAGTTATGTAAATGAGACTTTGAGTAGACAGTTTAATGCCAGCCAGCTTTCATTGCAGCAAAGTTAAAACCAAAATTCAATTATACTTCTGAGGCTTGGGGAGAAGCCATAGCTCCATGGTAGAGGGCATTATTTGCATGTATAAGGACCTAGTCCTTGACATCTCCACCAAATGGATCTAGGCAGGACTTCTTGGAGTGCTACTGCTAATCGCTGCAGCCACCACTGGGTTAAAACCTAATGGAGAAATGGCGTGACTCAGTAGAAGACCTTTTTTATTTCATGACTCAGAATTCAGTAAATTAAATGTGCATGGGTTTCCTGGTAATAGTAACAGCAAGTGAGTTTGGAGCCATTCCATATCCTGTGTAGTTGATGCTTTGCATTAAACATGCATGGAAATATATTAGTGGCTTCAGGGAAAGACATGAGATAGGTATGTCGCTGTATCAATGGTGGGAAGATGATGCAGTAATGGTCAGTTGTGGAATTTCTGGGTTTTTTTATAAAGAGTTATATGCATGTAGGTCTCTTTGTTGGATAGACTGGGGGAATTGTGGAAGCTAATTTGACACCTAGCTTGGGACTGGCTTGTATTTCTTTTTTATGAATGTTGCTCTTTGATTCCTTTAGTTATCTGAGGCCAGACTTTTGGGTCATTTCTTTTAAGAAATGGCATGACTAGAATGATCATTTACATGACACAATACAACCTTGGTAGTAGTTGTGGACTTCAAAATGAGAATTTGGATAGATGATCAGCGACATCATCACTGGATGACTATAAGGAAATAATTATTCTCATCTGCCAACCTGATGCCCTCTAGATATTTTTGGGCGACCCCAACCAGCATGGCTAATGGTCAAGGGTGATGGAAGGTGAGGCCCAAATCATCTCAAGGGCACCAGGTTGGTGATGTTTGCTGTACCTGATTAGTTATATAGGTCACTACCTGGCTGTGCAAAGTGGAAGTATGAATTCATTATGGATCTTTCTATCCAACTGTAGTCTGAACATTTTGGGCCCATGTGATAAAGATGCAACCTTTCTTTTTTTGAATAGGTGTTTACTGAGTTTTAGAAAGCAACATACGAAAAAGACAAATGATAAAGAAACAAAGAACGACGACTGTGTGGAGCACATTATTGCAGCTAGAATAAAATAAGCAGAAGGTTCAATACACTCTTGCATACACACTAATAAAATAGATTCATTGAAGGGATGTTTTGGAAGTAAGTCACATGTTGATAAGGTAGCCTTGTCACGCAGATGAATGTGTTATTGGGGGCTTATGTAGTGTGCTGCTTTCATTTATAAAGATATAAACAGAGAACATACAACATCAAAATGGACTTGTTTCATAATCCCTCTTAGAACCCTTCTATGATGGGAGGAATGCTCAGACGAGGCGATGTCTTACTGTACATTAAAAGTGCTAGGTTGTATTCTCCATTTATTTCCCAAGTTTATGAAATATTTCAGATAACTCCATTCATGTTGCAGATTGAAGGCTGATTTCATGTAGTCACTGTTCACATTTCATATTCCCAGAATTCAAAAAGTATTAAAATTGGCTTCCGATTTTTCTTTCCCTTTTTTTGTTTCACTACCCAGTTCCAAGACTTCCCTGCTAGATTCTGCTGCCACCCCCTCCCTTGACTAATCTATTCCCCATAGATAACTGTACTACATTTTCTTGCCAACTTGGTTGGTTTTCTTTTCTTTTATTGGCATTTTGTCCCCCCCACCACCTATTGGGGAATCTCCTTAGCTTCTTCGCTGTTTCATCTTCTTTTTCTAAAGGTGAGGATAAAAAGCAACAAGGTTTCCCGTGTGCCCTGATAATGCGGGTATAAATAAATCCGAATTTATTCTCAATGTCATCAGAACAGTTATTGCAAGGTGAATAACCTGTGTGTCTGGAGTCCTGGTCTCATTAAAACACAGATTATTCTCCTCCCCCTTCCAAAAGGCAGGGAAAGGTTGGCAAGTGAGGGGGGAGGCGATTGATTGATGGATTGCATTTATATACCGCCTTTCTGCCAAACCTCCCAAGATAGTTTGCAATTTGAATACTGCAAAGGTATTTTTAGGCCTCCTTTAGGAGCTGATAGCACAAACTTCCTGGCCTGGGCTTTCTCACAACACCTTCCATTTTTGAAGACTGATCCGGACAAAGTTCTGGTTTGGCTTGAAATAGATCAGTGCTCCCCTCCATATAATTGCCCATCCCTAGTGACAGGCTGTGTATGGCTTGGAAGGTCATAAGTTGTGCAGGCCTCCCTGCTGTTGGAGATGATTTTGCATGGATTTAAACTAGTTGGCAAACTAGTTTGGCGGTACAAACATCCCTGTCTGATGGTTAAAGGTTAAGATGTTTGAGGCAGCATGTCTGAAGCAAGGGTCTTGTTGCCTATCATTGCAAAGAATTGAGGAATCTCAGAAGCTTGGGACAAAACTCTGGGGCCATTTAAAGTCATTATAGGGTCCTTAAAAAAACCACCAATAACAAGAATATTGACGTCAATAAATACTTGAGCTATGTGAACTAATCCTCAGGAGAGCAAAAATGTCATATGAATGGAGCTGATTAGAAAAGGGGGAAAATGTTAAGGACTAATTGTCTTGCCATGTCAAATAGCTGACCTTTGAAAGGGGCACCCAAAATATAATTGAGAAATATTTGATGGATGAAAGCTTGTTCTCTTTGGCTTTTGCTATTAATCAGATTTCTCGTACAAAAAGCAAGATTTACTTGCCTATGATGAAATGCAGCTTTGCTGATCACTATTTTCATCTTAAAATAGTCTCTGGTTTAGGTCAAACTGCGCTGGGCATTTTGACATTTCCACAATATTTAATTAACTAGAGTGGACAGAGTACTTAAAGAGAGGAGGCAAACCAAGGTAAGTGGTGTAAACAATTTCTATGGTAGTTTATTGTATTCTTTTAGTAGTCTCTGTGTGTTTATTAAAGGCTGATTGCTACAGATGAGTTTTCTGAGCAAGACCTGTTTGTTCTTCAATGACCTTTAGGCCATCAAAACGTTGAGGCCTTTTGCACAAGCTGTCTTTGCATGACAGTAAATCTAGCCCTGGCTTCATCCTTCTTCATACATTACAAGCTGTGGATTCATCTCGTTGTGAAGGTGTCTTGCGCATGTGATTCAGGCAGTGTAAAAGAATAAGAAAGGAAGAGTTCTTTTACATCACACCAATGTGTTAGCTTTTGCTATCTATTGACATTTTATTTTCCCACATGGTTATGAAAAGCATGAGTTCAAATTTCTCAGTCCCCATTGCCCATCTGCCCTTCATGCTGATGGACCTCTGACAGAAACCTTGCAACCGTGCCAAAATGCTGAGCTATTTAAAAGCTTGCTAGGTTAACAACAACCCTAACATTCCTTTTCTCTGTGCACATGGCATGTTGATTTGAGAAAAATGAAGCTTAAAAGCAGTCTATGGTGCCTGATTATGTACTGAGGCCTTGCAAAAGAGGGCCCTCAAGATGTTTTGGACTACAACTACCATCAACCTCTTCCAGCAGAGCTGGATTGGACCAGGGTTGGTGAAACCTGGCCTCAAACCCTTCTGCTGTCATGAAACTGGTTGACCTGCAGCCAGGTGCTGTCTGTTAGTACAGTGGTACCTTGGGTTACATACGCTTCAGGTTACAAACGCTTAAGGTTACAGACTCCACTAACCCAGAAATAGTACCTCGGGTTAAGAACAGTTTCAGGTTAAGCACGGACCTCCGGTATGAATTAAGTTCTTAACCCGAGGTACCACTGTATTAGTATTAGTGAGTGCTTTTTTCAGCTGGAGAGCGCAGTTCCGCCACCTTTCAGATGGGCACCATTACAGGCCAGTGCTTTCCCTACCTGCTCCTTGCCTTTACGTACTTATGAGAAGCCCAAAATGAACATTTCAAGTCAAAACGAAAGCTGGACAGCATGTACAAGTCTACACTTTCTTTAGATCTATGACTCCAACTAGCTCCTAGCTGCTCCTAGTCATGATTGGTCAAGCTATGGGATGGGGCCAATTCTTATTTCCTTTTCTTCATTCTGAAACAGCGTCAGCTTGGATTCTGAAGTCCTCCAGCACTTCAAGGTTTGTTTAGCAAGGTTGTAGCGCAGTATGGCGAATGTCACACTAACACCCCCCCATTATTTACCTGACAGGGTTGTTGTATAGAGCTATAAAATGAAGAGATAAAATGAAGACTACCCTAACTGGTCTATACTGTCTGCAGAATTTCTATGTATATGATGTTCCACATTTGTAACATGTGTCCCCCAACTCCTCTGCCAAGAAAAGCCAGGAGAAGTGTTGTTCAAAATCTGAGGGAGTAAGAAATGTAATAGACTGTGTTTGGGGAATCTGGAACACCTTGCCTGGGAAAAAGCACCCTAATAATATCCCTTTCTCTTAGGAATTGCAATGGAGAAAACACAAATAAGTGTGTTTGTGGCAGCTGCCATCAAAGAACTGAATCCCTTTCACACCTATTTGCATCTTTAAAATGCCCACCAACTGACATGTAGCTCCTAAGCTCATTCAAACTGTTACCTAGCAACCAAGAGACCTCAGTACTGAAGGCTGAAAAACTCATGTTTGGAGAGGCCGTGTGTAAGGGCCAGTGATTGCCATGTGTGAGGCTTGAGAGAAGTATCATAAGCCTGGCTTCTGTCTAAATCCGAGGCCCCTCTTCTTCCAGAAGTCTTATATAAATAGACAGGACAGGTTGAGTTAAATCAGTTTATCCAAATGTATACAATAGGTTCAGAGCATCTGATATTTATTTTATCACTTCAGCACTCTGATTATGGTGGTTACAGAATGAGAAGAGGCAGCAGGTCCTTATGGGTTGAGGGTCTGAGATGCTCATAGGCTGATGCTCACAGGAAAGAAAGTAATGGAGAGGAACTGTGGGACTTGACTGAGAGGGGGTGGCTGTGCTCAGAAGGAGTGAGGAGGAGCATTGGGCAGAAGCTTGGAGAAGGTTGTCCAGCGGAACATAAGAAGAACCCTACAGAACCACAAAACACAGCCTCTTGTTTCCCCTGATGGTCAATCACCTGTCCCTTGAAAGTCCATAAGCAGGACATGGGGGCAGTGGACTCATCCTGATCTCTGAGCCTGCAGATAGCTACCATTCATGGAGGATAAAACTATTAAGGACATTAAGTCATGATGGCTATATTTCCTCCATTATCAGAGGCAATATGCCTTTGAATGCCAGTTGCAGAGGAGAATGTTGCTGTACTCATGTCCTACCTTTGGGCTTCATATGGTCTGATCCAGCAAGTATAGCCATCTTATAGCCATCATGATCAGTAGCCTATGGCTATTTCCAGATGGGTGGCTCCTAGCAGCACTATTCAAATAGTGACCCTACAAGAAGAATTTCACTTGACTCCCCACACCATTGGGAGTATTCCACTTTTTCTATGTGTGTGTCCCACTATGTTCCATCCATACCAGTGGGTTTGACATTACTGGTGTAGGTAGAGCCATTTGAAGCTTACCACATATTCACTCTGAGAATATTACCTTGCGGTGGGCACCGTATTACAGCCATTTTTTGTTTAATATCACTCTTTTAAGCATCACAAAAACATCATTGCTTTTATTGTTGTTTTTCAATGAAGGTGAGATAGACCACTATAACACCATATGACTCTAATGTTATTTCATACAACAACAACCTTTATTGTCACTGCCATTTTAGCCACAATGGTTAATGATGTTTTGATTTTCTGGAAGCTGCCCAGAGTGCTTGGGGCAACCCAGTCAGGTGGATGGCATCTAAATAAATTGTAGTTGTTGTTTTTAATATACCGCTCTTCATCATAAGATCCCTTCCCACAGATACATTTAAAAGCTTGCAGAATATTTAATCAGCCAAAGGCCTGTTTGAAGAAGCATGTTATCTAGCCTGGCACCTAAAAATATAATAAATATTATTATGGGGGTAATCGTGGAGGACTTTAAAATTTTTCTTAAAAACAAAACACATTATAATGTTATTGATTTTTATCTTTTCTTAAAAGAAGACATTTATATATATTATTTTAGCACTGGTCTGAAGATGCAGAAAATATATCAAATGCCTGCCAAACTCTTACAGAAAGATGAAAGGGTGTGGCAATAGTGCTACTCTTCTGTTCTTCTAGGCTGGACTTTCTGTGACCTGAAGAAATGTGGAAGAAACACAGGGAAAGGACGCCCCGCAAAATAGTGAATGAAGCATTGCAATTCACAGTAAATTCCTAACTGGTTGTACTAACAGAAGCCAGGACAAGGATTTCCACTAATGCAATAGGACTTCCCTCCTACTTCCTCCAGTGCCGTCCTCAAATCTGTTCTGGAAGGTGGGGAAAACACCCAGAACAACACGCAGGAAGATGAGAGGTGAGATTGCTCCATAGGATACTGACAGATCCATCTTTTTAGTGCTATTTTGAATATAACCTCTAGCATGGAAGTAGCTATTGACAGCTGTGTCTTCCAAGGATATCTGTGTCTTCCAGACACAACAGCAGGGAGGAAAACCTCATGTACTGCGTAATCTCACTTCCTTTTTTGGTTTCTCCCAGTTCATGATGACACCCTACAAAGACACACATGCCAACATATCTCAGACATAATTATCCTTTATCTACTTACATTCCAGACAATTGCTCATCATCGGACCAATTCAGTGTTGGCTTTCCAGCAGAATGCACAAAGAAATAGCGTGGCTAACTTCAGCATGGAATTTTAGCAGGTTTAATAATCATTATTAATGTCATAACTTCTTTCTTAAATGAAGCTGGTGTTCTTTAGTTGTTGTAGTAGCAGTTGCCGAGACATTATTCAAAATGAAGCGAGTTAATGTACTTATGTAGCTGAAGTTGCAGAATGCTGATGAGTAATAGCACTGAGATGGGAGAGAAATTCCACTCTTATCATTGTTCCAAAATACACACTTGGTAGAACTTGCAGATCCTATGATTATACTCCCTTCTGCTAGTCTCTTTGTTTTATTCGTATTGGTTGATCTATGGATCCATGAAAAGCTGGTTTCTGAAGGGTCAGGAAACACCCCAGAACAAGATTTAACATGGTACCAAGGTGGCAGTTGAAAAGAAACAATGAATGCAAGTGCATTTTACTTGGATATAGGGCTTTGTGGGTCTCAGCCCTGGAATTGTTCTGTTTATTATGGAAAAGTTGTTTGTGGGCACTGGAGAACTAGAATAAAATTGAAACCTCTAATGTCCACAAGAAGTAGTGCTATGCAATGGAATTAAATGTGTTTTGAGTTGAACTTTACATAATTGTGATGCTTTCAAAGCAACAATAAAGGCTGTGCGTTTCATTCATAGACTCTTTACCAATTAGTCATAACACCAAACACATAAATGCACCAAAATAATATAACCAGTTCATAAATAATTTAAATGGTTTTTAACATGAAATTACATGAAATACTGGATTGTATTCAATGTTGCTAAGGTGAATGTTCTATAAACACAAGGATTTATCTTTGCGTGGACAGGGGGAGTCCCCCAAACCCTGGACGGCCCGCGTGTGGAATAACGACTCAAGACAATGTGCTATGGGATTAAAACTGGCCACAACTTTATTATGTTTCAGATGTGGGTAAATCCTGGCTCAGGCATTGGGTGTTTATCCTTCCCAGTCCCCCACCGGGGATCTGGGGAACATCAGGGTTATCCAGAGTGTGTCTGGGGGATGGGCTGGCTCTGGAGAACATATGTTCAAGCAGAGACAGCCCGCCCCCGTTACGCAGCCATTGCAGTGGAGAGCAATGACAACCTCTAGGTGTATGGCCAAAGCCTCGCCTCAAAACAACCTCTTTAACGGGGAACCCTGGTATTGCTGCTGCTAAGAGAAAGGGGGGTATGGGTCACCGCTACACGCCCACCCCCATTTAGGGAAGACAGACTAAAGGATTCTGCCCAAGGCCTGATACCGTCAAAGTTGTGACGTTTTGCTACGGGAAAGGCAAACCTGCTAATGCAGGAGAATTCCTTTCCGGCCCTTCAGCAGTGACCTTGATGTAGCAGCACCCACATACCTGTGAAGAAAAGGTTAACCTGCAAAATAAGACTTAACTGAGGGTGGGTAGGGTGGGAGAAGCTCTGGAGCCAACTGATTATTCCCAGGTAAGATCCTCCCCCCATTGTGTGGGCAGGGTGGTCCCTCCCCCTACCTGGCCTGATCACCTTGGCAATGCCTCCCCAGGAGGGATTGAGCAACTGGCTGAGGTAGGCGGAGACCTCCAGGTATCTCATCTGGGGAAGGTGAAGCCAAGCCTGTGCTAATGGTGCCGCATAGGGTCCCGGGGACTGCACGCGACCACACAAAGGGCACCCCCCCATTTAATGTGGGGAGTGGTCATTCTGCAATAGAATATTTCCCCCTTATCTCCTTCCCCCACCATCTGAATCTGTCCAGGGTTTCCCCCCAACTCTCCAGAACAGATCTGGAGATGGCATGGGGAGCAAATGGGAGAGGAAAGGGGGAAATCCCACTCCATTAATGCTAATCCTTGTGTCAGCACAAATATTTTGTTAAATACTGCCCATCAGCAACCAATCAATTAACAAATTAAGCTTGTTCCACAAAAAGGTCACAACATATTTAAAGACTTAAGCATACATTAAAATTTAACATTTAATATAAACACAGTTCCTTTGTTACTTTCATGACCCATGCTTAGGGGGCCATTATAATACCAAGAAGCTGCCCCGCTTGGACTACTGCAATGCGCTCTACGTGGGGCTACCTTTGAAGGTGACCTGGAAACTACAACTAATCCAGAATGCGGCAGCTAGACTGGTGACTGGGGGCGGCTGCCGAGACCACATAACACTGGTCTTGAAAGACCTACATTGGCTCCCAGTACGTTTCCGAGCACAATTCAAAGTGTTGGTGTTGACCTTTAAAGCCCTAAATGGCCTTGGCCCAGTATACCTGAAGGAGCATCTCCATCCCCATCGTTCTGCCTGGACGCTGAGGTCCAATGCCGAGGGCCTTTTGGCGGTTCCCTCACTATGAGAAGCAAAGCTACAAGGAACCAGGTAGAGGGCCTTCTCAGTAGTGGTGTCTGCCCTGTGGAACGCCCTCCCATCAGATGTCAAGGAAATAAACAACTACCTGACATTTAGAAGACATCTGAAGGCAGCCCTGTTCAGGGAAGTTTTTAATGTGTGACATTTTAATGTATTTTTAATCTTTGTTGGAAGCCGCCCAGAGTGGCTGGGGAAACCCAGCCAGATGGGCATGGTACAAATAATAAATTGTTGTTGTTGTTATATTCCAGCAATCAGGCTTTATCTGGCTGCAACTCACCAGAACTCAGTTCTGGCACCTCTCTGGTGGGCACCATTGCCATAATAAGAGAAGGGAGGTGTTCACCTCTTTTTCTAGAAAAACAGCACTGCTGGCAATCGAATCCTTGCTGGATCCAAGACTTAGCATAGAGACTCTCTCTCTCTCTCTCTCTCTCTCTCTCTCTCTCTCTCTCTCTCTCTCACACACACACACACACACATACACACACACCACTGCAACTCATAACACTATAGACTATTGCTGCTTAGAATCACAGCATTGGAGGGGATCCCGGGGCTCATCTAGTCCAACCCTCTACGATTCAGGAATCCTAGCTAAAGCATCCATGACAGATGGCCATCCAACCTCTGCTGAAGAACCTCTACTAAAAACCATACTTCTGTGTTTTTAAAACAGAACATAGACCCTGCTGGTCCTAGAGAAAAAACAGTGGGGAGAATCCTATAGGAAGTGGGTGTTTGGTACTAGTACCGTACTAGTGATGATTGTGGCACATAAACTGTAGTGATATTGGCAGCCTGTGAAATAACCAATGGCGCCAAGGGAACCTCGAGTGTAGCAACAAGCGTCCTTGATCTGTGCCTCAGGCCTCACATTCAGCTCAGTGTTAGGCACACTTAAGCCCATTGATTTCAATGGGCTTAAAGCATGCTTAACTCTGGGTTGGGTTCTGGTCCAACTGTATAGCAACCTATTTGCTTTTCTTCCTCCTCCATTTTTTCACTGCCTCTTTAAAGAAATGTGTCTAAAAATATCATGCAAGATAAAAAGAAACCAGTCAGCTACTGTAAACAGCCAGTAGTTCAAAAGGTTCCCAATACAGTGGTACCTCGGTTTACAGACGCTTCAGGTTACAGACGCTTCAGGTTACAGACTCTGCTAACCCAGAAATAGTACCTCTGGTTAAGAACTTTGCTTCAGAATGAGAACAGAAATTGTGCGGCGGCAGTGGGAGGCCCCATTAGCTAAAGTGGTACCTCAGCTTAAGAATAGTTTCAGGTTAAGAATGGACCTCCAGAACGAATTAAGTTCTTAACACGAGGTACTACTGTACTACACTTTCCCTCAGTACAGACACTCTCCTCTGCCTCAGCATCCTTGTTTAGCACACTGTTGGTCCTAAATAAAATGAATGTTGACCCAAAGCAGCAAATCACCTTCCTCAATAAGTACAGAAGCATGCAGACACTTACTTGTAATGGACAACATTGAATGCTTCCTTGGGCCACATTCAGAGCTCCTATATCTTCACTTAATTCTTAGTTGCCAACCCAAATCCCACTTCTTCCTCTTTACTGCCTAGAAACAACCTTTTCAAGAAATGGGAAAGGAGGGCACAAGAGAGAGAGAGGTGCACACATAAGGGACAAGTGTGCCATGATCAGTGCTGGCCCTATCATTAGTCAAAGTGGGGCAGATGACTCAGGTTTGAGGGAGCTAAGGGGTAGGGTAGGGGTGGGAGCAGCAGGGAGCTGGAAGAGGACAGAACAATGTGTTCACTGTGGCCTGCTCCATGTCCCCTAAGCTAGCCTGCTTTTCCTGAGGTGCCATGGAGGAAACTGCGGCATCACCAGTGCTGAAGTTAATATTAAACTTTGAGTCTGTGGGTGAGGGTGTCGTCTTGAAAATTTTTGGGGTAAGGGATATTTTAATGTGACTGTAATCAGGTGATTTTGCTTCATTTATTTGTTCGACAATATTCCTTTGCACTTCATCACCACAAACCTCTGTACACTCTGCGGTAGTACACTTTCCTTATTTGTCTGTAACACATACAGACTGAAATGCTTGAATTGTGTCGTTGCAGCTATCTGTAACAGACATGGGTGGCGCTGTGGGTTAAACCACAGAGCCTAGGACTTGCCGATCAGAAGGTTGGCGGTTCAAATCCCCACGACGGGGTGAGCTCCCATTGCTCGGTCCCTGCTCCTGTCAACCTAGCAGTTCGAAAGCACGTCAAAGTGCAAGTGGATAAATAGGTATCGCTCTGGCAGGAAGGTAAACAGCGTTTCTGTGCGCTGCTCCGGTTCGCCAGAAGCGGCTTAGTCATGCTGGCCACATGACCCGGAAGCTGTACGCTGGCTCCCTGTGCCAATGAAGCGAGATGAGCGCAACAACCCCAGAGTCGGCCACGACTGGACCCAATGGTCAGGGGTCCTTTAGCTATCTGTAAGTTTTTCTTAAAAAAATTGTGCACCCTGTTTGCCACAGCTTCTTCGGGAAGAAGAGTGGGATATAAATTAATAACAATAGCAATAATATATATAAAAATAACGAAGCACTCACTCTACAACTTGTACACACAAAAACTGAGCTAAGTAGGTAAAAGTTGAATGATTCAATATTCATTAGGAATGTTGCAGCTTACTCTATGTATGCTTTCCTTTAGATGTGCAGGAAGACAAAGTGGCTAAAACATGTTAATGTGCTGGATGTAATGACTATAACAAGTGGTTTATGGGCTTTTAAACTACATCATTTTTTGTGTGTTTTGTTTTCAGCTGCCTGGTCATTAGACTGCAGAGATAACCCTTAAGTGGTTTGAGCTGATGATGAAGACAATTAATCCAATATTTATCTTTGGCATAAAGCACTGGAGACAAATAGTGACTTTGGCTCAAAGCTCACACATCCCTCCAATTTTTTAAGAAGGTTAAGCCCAAAGACTTCAAGTAAAAGCCCTATAAAAATATCTTTCCATTTGTACGGTATTTGCTGATTTATGATGAAATCCAGTCTGTAGTCTTAGCAGATTTAACACAGCTGTGTGATCCTGGAAAATGTCATATCCTGAGTATTCTTAATTTTTTTGCTCATTGGATTTTTATGAAAACGTATGCCCTACTATGGTACGCAAGGAAGCTTGTTCTACCCTATTAATCTCTCTCTCTCTCCGTCCCTCTTCTCCCCACCCCTCAATTACTTGAATGTTGTAAGAGTCTGTCATCAATGAAATGGACCAGTCTGGTTGATGGCAAATCCTAGAGGAAACTGTTCAGCATAACATGCAAAACTAAAGCATTTTAAAAGGAAAGGAAAGGACATTAAGTTTGCTTTCTTTTTAAGATGGTTGTCGCTAGTTTTTAATTTATCCCACAGCCTAAATTCCAGGGAAGCCAAGACCACAAACACTTGGCATATCAATAAAGTTCTACAAGAATGGCCCACACATGGAAATTTTAAAAGAAAATGTTTTTCCTCACAATGAGCAGAGACGGAATATAATTGGTACTGGAGGTATCTGCTGTTATAATTCCAAACTGAGCGTGCAATCTAAATGAATGAGTTCCATCATTAATGGTGTTTTCCAGAGTGGTTTCTTTTGATTAGGTGTGAATAACACACTTGACAATTGCTCATCTTGGCTAAACAGAGGATGAGCCAAAGTGAAATGTTAAATGTCTGTGCCATCCATGAACTTTAATTAGAGTCAGTATGGCATCGTGGTTAGAGTGTTGGATTAGGACATGGGAGACCAGGGTTCAAATCCCCACAAAGCCATGAAGTCCACTGGGTGATCTAAGGCCAGCAATCATCTCTCAGCTTAATTTACCTCACAGGGTTACTGTGAGGATCAAATGAGAAGGTGTGAACTATGCACACCTTCAGCTCCATGGTGGAAAGGTGGGGTGGTAAGGCAAGCAAGCGACCATTCATAGAGTCATAGAACTGTAGAGTTGGAAGGGATACCAAGAGTCATGCAGAAATCTCAACTAAAGCATCCATGACAGATGGCCATCCAACCTCTGCTTAAAAAATTGCAATGAAGGAGAGTCCACAACCTCCTGAGGGGGGAAGAAGAAGAAGAAGAAGAAGAAGAAGAAGAAGAAGAAGAAGAAGAAGAAGAGTTTGGATTTGATATCCCGCTTTATCACTACCCGAAGGTCTCAAAGCGGCTAACATTCTCTTTTCCCTTCCTCCCCCACAACAAACACTCTGTGAGGTGAGTGAGGCTGGGAGACTTCAGAAAAGTGTGACTAGCCCAAGGTCACCCAGCAGCTGCATGTGGTGGAGCAGAGACGCGAACCCGGTTCCCCAGATTATGAGTCTATCGCTCCTAACCACTACACCACACTGGCTCTCTGGGACTCTGTCCTGCTGCCAAACAGCTTTTTCTGATGTTTAATCAGAATCTCCTTGCTTGTAATGTGAAGCTACTGGTTCAGTTCTACCCCCCCGAACAGGAGAAATCAAGCTTGCTCCATCTTCCATGTGACAACCCTTAAGATAATTGAAGATGGCTATCATATCTCCCCTCTGTTTTTTTCTTTTCCAGGCTAAACATACCTAGCTCCTTCAACCATTCCTCATAAAGCTTGGTTTCCAGACCCAGTTCCCTTCTATACACATGTTCCAGCTTGTCAATATCCTACTTAAATAGTGGCACGCAGAACTGGACACAATATTCCAGGTGTGGTCTGACCCAGGCAGAATACAATGGTTCTATTTTCTCCTTTAATCTGGACACTATACTTCTATTGATGCAGCCTAGAATAGCATTGGCTTTTTGATGCTGGATCACATTGTTGACTTATGTTAAACTTGTGGTCCACCAAGACCTCTAGATCTTTTTCACATGGACTGCTAGTAAGCCAGTTGTCCCCATCTGCAGCTGGTTCTTCCTGCCTAAATGCAGAACCTGGCATTTGTTCCTATTGAAATTCATTTTCTTAGTTTGGGCCCAGTTAAGGTCATTTTGAATCACAATTCTGTATTCTGCAGCATTAGCTACCCCTTCCAGTTTGGTGTCATCTGCAGATTTGATGAGCATCCCCTCAGTTCCTCCATCCAAGTTGTTTATAAAGATTTTGAAAAACAATAGGCTCAGTTTCAGACATCTGCTAGCCAATCAGGGAAATGAGGCAGAATCAGGAAGTAGCAAAAGTACAAAACCATCTCTTTGGTAAGATGATTGTAATGTAAATCCATGTGAGTGTCCTCAGCCTTAGAGGCTGAATTCAGCCTTCCAGGTTTCTCTGTTCAGGAGCCTCCCCAGGCCACATCTCACACTGGCGCTGCTCCTTACTGACCCAGATTGCTTTTGACTGCATAGAATGCATCCATTACAAAGAATGTGTCTTAAGAATCCCTCTTGCTTGCTTGGGTGCATGTGGAAACTTCTGACTTCTGTATGGCTGCTGCTCTGCCCACTTTTGTCTCTGGCCAAATCCACCACTGGCCTGCAACCTCTGGAAGTTTGCCCATGCAGGACAAAGAAGGCCCTCAACCAATAATAAAATGGTTAAGTGGCTGCCCGAGGAGCAAGATATGGTGAGCAGAGGCCGTTTTAGGGGGCGCTGCAGGGGACACCACCATTATTATTTAGAATGGGGTATGAGAGGCAGGGGGCGCCAAATTTCTCACTGGGCACCCCTGAAATTTGAGACCCTCAAAGTCTTCCACTGTACTGAGAAATAGCATTGGGCAAACTGTCAAGATTTGTCAATCATCACCAGGCCAAGTAATCCATTGTGGAAGCTGAAGATGGACCTACAACGATACACATGGAAGCATAGAACTACTTACTGATATTTTTTGTGGTAGGTAGGGAATGGTCAAATAATTGGAAAGATTGGGGATGCACTTACATGAATGCTAAAACAAAATACATAGGAAAACTTCTTATTGTTCCCTAGCAAGAGCCATTTCCCTCCCCTAATAATAATAATAATAATAATAATAATAATAATAATAATAATAATAATTTATTATTTATACCCCGCCCATCTGGCTGGGCCTCCCCAGCCACTCTGGGCGGCTTCCATAAAAACCAAAAATACAGTAAAATATCACACGTTAAAGACTTCCCTGAACAGGGCTGCCTTAAGATGTCTTCTGAATGTCAGGTAGTTGTTTATCGCTTTGACATCTGCTGGAAGGGCGTTCCACAGGGTGGGCGCCACTACCGAGAAGGCCCTCTGCCTGGTTCCCTGTAGCTTTGCTTCTCGCAATGAGGGAACCGCCAGAAGGCCCTCGGCGCTGGACCTCAGCGTCCGGGCAGAATGATGGGGGTGGAGACGCTCCTTCAGGTATACTGGACCGAGGCTGTTTAGGGCTTTAAAGGTCAGCACCAACACTTTGAATTGTGCTCGGAAACATACTGGGAGCCAATGTAGGTCTTTCAAGACCGGTGTTATATGGTCTCGGCGGCCGCCCCCAGTCACCAGTCTAGCTGCCGCATTCTGGATTAGTTGTAGTTTCTGAGTCACCTTCAAAGGTAGCCCCACGTAGAGTGCATTGCAGTAGTCCAAGCGGGAGATAACCAGAGCATGCACCACTCTGGCGAGACAGTCCGCAGGCAGATAGGGTCTCAGCCTACGTACCAGATGGAGCTGGTAAACAGCTGCCCTGGACACAGATTTGACCTGTGCCTCCATGGACAGCTGTGAGTCCAAAATGACTCCCAGGCTGCGCACCTGGTCCTTCAGGGGCACAGTTACCCCATTCAGGACCAGAGAATCCTCCACACCTGTCCGCCTCCTGTCCCCCAGAAACAGTACTTCTGTCTTGTCAGGATTCAACCTCAATCTGTTAGCCGCCATCCATCCTCCAACCGCCTCCAGACACTCACACAGGACCTTCACTGCCCTCACTGGTTCTGATTTAAAAGAGAGGTAGAGCTGGGTATCATCTGCATACTGATGAACACCCAGCCCAAACCTCCTGATGATCTCTCCCAGCGGCTGCATGTAAATGTTGAAAAGCATGGGGGAGAGGACAGAACCCTGAGGCACCCCACAAGTGAGAGCCCAGGGGTCTGAACACTCATCCCCCACCACCACTTTCTGAACACGGCCCAGGAGGAAGGAGCAGAACCACTGTAGGACAGTGCCCCCAGCTCCCAGCCCCTCAAGACGGTCCAGAAGGATGTTATGGTTGATGGTATCAAACGCCGCTGAGAGATCCAGCAGAACTAGGAAACAGCTCTCACCTTTGTCCCTAGCCCGCCGGAGATCATCAACCAGTGCGACCAAGGCAGTTTCAGTCCCATGATGAGGCCTGAATCCTGACTGGAAGGGATCCAAATGGTCCGCTTCTTCCAGGCGTGCCTGGAGTTGTTCGGCAACCGCTCGCTCTATCACCTTGCCCAAGAATGGAAGATTTGAGACTGGGCGATAGTTGGCCATTGTGGCTGCATCTAAAGATGGTTTTTTAAGAAGCGGTTAATAACCACCTCTTTCAGTGGGTCTGGGAAGGCTCCCTCACGGAGGGAAGCATTCACCACCCCACGAAGCCCATCGACCAGTCCTTCCCGGCTAGCTTTTATAAGCCAGGATGGGCAAGGATCCAGGAGACAGGTGGTTGGTTTCACTTGTCCAAGCAGTCTGTCCACATCCTCGGAGGTAACAGATTGGAATTGATCCCACTCAACTTGACTAGAAAGAACTCTAGCACTCTCCCGCCCCGGCCCTGCTCCCACGGTGGAGTCTACTTCTTCCCGAATCTGAGTGATTTTATCTGCAAAAAACTTTGCAAAATCATTGCAGGAGAATATGTGGCCCGTACTGGGCCCCGATGTTACAGGTGGTTCCGCTAAATTGTGAACCACCTGAAAAAGTCTCCTGCTGCTGTTTTTTGCAGATGCAATAGAGGCGGTGAAGAAATTCTTCGCCGTCGCTATCGCCACTTGGTAGGCTCGACGTTGAGTTCTAACCTGTGTCTGGTCAGATTCGGAATCAGTTATCCGCCACCGGCGCTCTAGCTGTCTCAACGATTGTTTCATTGCCCTCAGATCCATGGAAAACCACGGGGCTCTCCGGGCTCCATGGAATCGGAGAGGGCGCTTCGGAGCCAAACAGTCAATAGCCCTGGTTAACTCTGCATTCCAGCGGGCCACCAGGGAATCAGCTGAAAGGCCATCAACATGGGATAAAGCATCCCCTACCACTCTCTGGAAACCATTTGGATCCATTAAGTGGTGGGGGCGGACCATCCGAATTGGTCCCACCTCCCTGCAGGGGGGATGGGTCGCAGAGAAGTCCAGTTGCACCAGGAAGTGATCTGACCATGGCACTTCTTTTGTTTCACTTTTACTTAGTGTCAGATCACCAACATCCATAGAGGTAAACACCAGGTCCAAGGCATGTCCGCGGCTATGGGTTGGGCCAAACTTATTCAGGGACAGCCCCATGGAGGCCATGCTTTCCACGAAGTCCCGAGCTGCCCCTTGTAAGGTCGTGTCGGCATGGATGTTAAAATCCCCTAGGACGACCAAGCTAGGTGTCTCCAGGAGAACATCCACCACGACCTGAAGCAGCTCGGGCAGGGAATCCTTGGTGCAGCGGGGAGGTCGGTACACCAAAAGGAATCCTGTACTGCCCCTATTGCCCAACTTCCAGAACATGCACTCAGAAAACTGGGTCTTCCCAATAGGACGCCTGGTGCAAATAGTTCACATTTGTCTCCATCTTTTAAAAATACTACTACTACTACTACTGCTGCTGCTGCTGCTGCTGCTGCTACTGCTACTATGTTCTGTGCAATTGTAGCCAGGCTTTCCTCTTTTCCTCTTGTGTCCCCCAACATTGTATTTTTTGACTAGTTCCCTTCAATCTTGTTTGATTATATGGACTAGAATCTCATCAGACTTTTGTGTGCTTCCATTTAAAAATCCATTGGGTGACCAGTTGCTCCAGAAATTCAAAGGATGTTACATTTCCTTTTAAGAAAATACAAGAAAGTGTAGTAAGCTTTATATCATGTAAAGACAGCATGGTGCTGGAATGATTCATACCTGTTCTGTATAAACTGTGTTACTTAAGTTTAAATATTTTGATTTACACTATATTTAGAACTGGCAAGCTGCCAGTCAAGCTAATTCCTGTTGCCATTCTAAAAAGGGCACAATAAAGGTCAGGTAATTCACTTGATCCAAGAAAACAAGTGTAACTGCAAAATTCCAAGAGTTGTGCTTTAAAAAATAATAATAACTCAATGCATGTCAATTTATGAAGCTTGATGAAAATCTGCAAAAGATAGTTTATCAAAATGGAGTTTGGTGCCAAAATCTGTAACTCTGCTGAGTACTTTTACTTAGGCCAGTTTAGGCTACCATGGGGCAACAATCTGATCCTAATCAATCTGAATTTGATCCACAGATCTGTGTGAGCAGTAGTACTCAGGTAATATGAATCTTTTCTTCCTCATGAACAGATTGTCATTGGTAAACAGGAAAATGCACTGAGCAAAACTCAGAGTTAAGTGCACTCAAATGTCTCGTTGAAATTGTATTGATTGCAACAAAAGTCCTAACCAACTGCAATTCTAGTGTTAATTGGTAGCATATGACTCTGAGCTGAATTTTACTAAATCAGTTTCTAAATTGCGTAATGTGTTTATCTGCATATCTAGCGTGCTTGCAAAATCACATGCCGGCAAACTGAGGTTGTGCAAATAAGTTGATTTGGAGGTCTTGCTCCCCTCCCCCCCACAAAGACTGGGCTACTTTTTGCTATAAAGAAAGTGATAGCAATATGCACTTGAAAGCACTTGCTTGGTGCGTGATGAAGCAGCATATACTCTCCCTGCAAACGAAGACTGATTTATTGTCAATAAAAAGGTTCCCTGGAAGTGACCACAGTTCTAGAAGGGAGAAAGTGGAGAATAGTTGATGCAGCCCCGATTATTTAAAATTGCACCTTGGCTAAAGATGTAAGAAAGTGTCATGGGTCCTGTGAAGGTGGTGGTCAGATCCTGAGAGTTAGATTTGGAGGACTCTAGAGAGGGTCCCACCCCTTCATGGATCACTGCCTTGCCGTGGCGAAGGGGCTTGAAGAACTCAGAGAAGCTATGAACTATGCCGAGCAGGGCACCCAAGATGAACAGGTCATAGTGGAGAGTTTTGACCAAATGTGATCCACCTGGAGGAGGAACCGGCAAGCCACTCCAGTATCCCTGCCAAGAAAACTCCATGGACAAAGACAACAGGCATATAAAAGATATGACGCTGGAAGATGAGCCCCTCAGGTCGGAAGGCGTCCAACATGCTACTGGGGAAGAGCGGAGGGCAAGTACAAGTAGATCCAGAGCTGATGAAGCGGCTGGGCCAAAGCCGAAAGGACGCTCAGTTGTGGATATGCCTGGAAGCGAAAGGAAAGTCCAATGCTGTAAAGAAAAATATTGCATAGGAACCTGGAATGTAAGAACCATGAACCTGGGTAAGTTGGAGGTGGTCAAAAATGAGATGGCAAGAATAAATATTGACATCCTGGGCATCAGTGAACTAAAATGGACGGGAATGGGTGAATTCAGTTCAGATGACCATCATATCTACTACT
Source organism: Podarcis gaigeae (assembly GCF_964106915.1). NCBI lineage: Eukaryota > Metazoa > Chordata > Lepidosauria > Squamata > Lacertidae > Podarcis > Podarcis gaigeae. Next base: position 47,167,039 of record NC_139687.1, on the reverse strand, counting down.
GTGGGCAAGAAACCCGTAAAAGAAATGGAGTGGCCCTCATAGTCAACAAAAGAGTGGCGAAAGCTGTACTGGGATGCAATCTCAAAAATGATAGAATGATCTCGATACGAATCCAAGGCAGACCTTTTAACATCACAGTAATCCAAGTTTATGCACCAACTACTTGTGCTGAAGAAACTGAAATTGACCAATTCTATGAAGACTTACAAGACCTTATAGAAGTGACACCACAGAAGGATGTTCTTCTCATTATAGGGGATTGGAATGCTAAAGTAGGGAGTCAAGAGATAAAAGGAACAACTGGCAAGTTTGGCCTTGGAGATCAAAACGAAGCAGGGCAAAGGCTAATAGAGTTCTGTCAAGAGAACAAGCTGGTCATCACAAACACGCTTTTCCAACAACACAAGAGACGACTCTACACATGGACATCACCAGATGGGCAGCATCGAAATCAGATTGATTATATTCTCTGCAGCCAAAGATGGAGAAGCTCTATACAGTCAGCAAAAACAAGACCTGGAGCTGACTGTGGCTCAGATCATCAGCTTCTTATAGCAAAATTCAAGCTTAAACTGAAGAAAGTAGGAAAAACCACTGGGCCGGTAAGATACAATCTAAGTCAAATCCCTTATGAATACACAGTGGAAGTGAGGAACAGGTTTAAGGATTTAGATTTGGTGGACAGAATGCCTGAAGAACTATGGATGGAGGCTCGTAACATTATACAGGAGGCAGCAATGAAAACCATCCCAACGAAAAGGAAATGCAAGAAAGCAAAGTGGCTGTCCAATGAGGCCTTACAAATAGCGGGGGAGAGAAGGCAAGCAAAATGCGAGGGAGATGGTGAAAGATACAGGAAATTGAATGCAGATTTCCAAAGAATAGCAAGGAGAGACAAGAAGACCTTCTTAAACGAGCAATGCAAAGAAATAGAGGAAAGCAATAGAATGGGAAGAACCAGAGATCTGTTCAAGAAAATTGGAGATATGAAAGGAACATTTCATACAAAGATTTCCATAATAAAAGACAAAAGTGGAAAGGACCTAACAGAAGCAGAAGACATCAAGAAGAGGTGGCAAGAATACACAGAGGAATTATACCAGAAAGAAATGGATGTCTCGTATACCCCAGGTAGTGTGGTTGCTGACCTTGAGCCAGACATCCTGGAAAGTGAAGTCAAATGGGCCTTAGAAAGCACTGCAAATAACAAGGCCAGTGGAAGTGATGGTATTCCAGCTGAACTATTTAAAATTTTAAAAGATGATGCTGTTAAGGTGCTACACTCAATATGCCAGCAAGTTTGGAAAACTCAGCAGTGGCCAGAAGATTGGAGAAGATCAGTCTACATCCCAATCCCAAAGAAGGGCAGTGCCAAAGAATGCTCCAACTACCGCACAATTGCACTCATTTCACACGCTAGCAAGGTTATGCTTAAAATTCTACAGGGAAGGCTCAAGCAGTATATGGACCGAGAACTCCCAGAAGTGCAAGCTGGATTTAGAAGAGGCAGAGGAACCAGAGACCAAATTGCAAACATGCGCTGGATTATGGAGAAAGCTAGAGAGTTCCAGAAAGATATCTACTTCTGCTTCATTGACTATGCAAAAGCCTTTGACTGTGTCGACCACGACAAACTATGGCAAGTTCTTAAAGAAATGGGAGTGCCAGATCACCTCATCTGTCTCCTGAGAAATCTCTATGTGGGACAAGAAGCTACAGTTAGAACTGGATATGGAACAACTGATTGGTTCAAAATTGGGAAAGGAGTACGACAAGGCTGTATTTTGTCTCCCTGCTTATTTAACTTATATGCAGAATTCATCATGCGAAAGGCTGGGCTGGATGAATCCCTAGCCGGAATTAAGATTGCCGGAAGAAATATCAACAACCTCAGATATGCAGATGACACAACCTTGATGGCAGAAAGTGAGGAGGAATTAAATAACCTTTTAATGAGGGTGAAAGAGGAGAGCGCAAAATATGGTCTGAAGCTCAACATCAAAAAAACGAAGATCATGGCCACTGGTCCCATCACCTCCTGGCAAATAGAAGGGGAAGAAATGGAGGTAGTGAGAGATTTTACTTTCTTGGGCTCAATGATCACTGCAGATGGTGACAGCAGCCACGAAATTAAAAGACGCCTGCTTCTTGGGAGAAGGGCAATGACAGGCCTAGACAGCATCTTGAGAAGTAGAGACATCACCTTGCCAACAAAGGTTCGTATAGTTAAAGCTATGGTTTTCCCAGTAGTGATGTATGGAAGTGAGAGCTGGACCATAAAGAAGGCTGATCGCCGAAGAATTGATGCTTTTGAATTATGGTGCTGGAGGAGACTCTTGAGAGTCCCATGGACTGCAAGAAGATCAAACCTCTCCATACTGAAGGAAATCAACCCTGAGTGCTCACTGGAAGGACAGATTGTGAAGCTGAGGCTCCAGTACTTTGGCCACCTCATGAGAAGAGAAGACTCCCTGGAGAAGACCCTGATGTTGGGAAAGATGGAGGGCACAAGGAGAAGGGGACGGCAGAGGACGAGATGGTTGGATAGTGTTTTCGAGGTTACCAGCATGAGTTTGACCAAACTGCGGGAGGCAGTGGAGGACAGAGGTGCCTGGCGTTCTCTGGTCCATGGGGTCACGAAGAGTCGGACACGACTAAACGACTAAACAGCAACAGCACAGAGAGGGTCCCAACATGGAGGTGGTTAGCAGATGCCAAACCCCAAGGGATGTCTGATCCCGGGGGAAGGTCCCAGCAGGATAGGCTTAGGCAAACTCTCAGACGTGTCAGAGAAGAGTGGAGGAACACACAAGGTCAAGACTTGCCTGGCTTCATTCCTTTCACCATAAACTGTGGCTTATTGTGAAGTCTGAACTCCATATAGTGGGTCTGTTAGCAATTATTATATTTTAGATACCCACCCTGTATGAGCAAACTGAATACAGTTGTACCTTGGATCCCAAAAGCCCTGGAACTTGGACGTTTTGGCTCCTGAACACTGCAAACCCGGAAATGATTGTTTCAGTTTGCAAACGTTCTTTTGGTACCTGAACATCTGACAGGACTTCCATGGCTGCTGATTGGCTGCAAGAGCTTCCTGCAGCCAATCAGAAGCCATGATTTGGTTTTCAAATGTTTTGGAAGTCGAATGGATTTCCGGAACGGATTCCATTCGACTTCCAAGGTCCGACTGTACTGGTTCACCAGCCAGCTCCTTTAACGGAAAAATGACTAAAAGTTGTGTATTTCATCCTTCAACTTCTAAAAACCCATTTCCCCCCAGAAGGTCTGATAACTACTAAAGAGACTGAAGTTTTGGAGGTGTGATTCTGATATTATGGGGTGCTAGGCAATAGGGACCCTCAACTACTACTCCCCACCCCCCACCCCCACCCCTGTCAAACTGAACTACACTGAAAACTTGCAGAACTTGTTTTTCAGAGCTCACCTCAGGAGAGTAAAAGGTATGTTTGAATTCAGTGTGGTGAGGATACTTTCAGCATACTTCCACTGTTCTTGAAATGTTATGTCTGACTTCACCGCAGAAGTAAACATTGGGACCTTGCTAGCAATTTGCCTTATTGACTCCTGAATAAACCAGAAATAGCCTCTATGTGAGCATTTCATCTAATGAAATTTAGGGTTGCAATCATGAAATTAGACACTAATGTGAGTCAGGAGAAAAGAGGTGTTTAATGGACTTTTCAACATGTAACAAAAATAATAGGGAAGATACATGAGAATACAACAAAAGCATAAATCATACCTATATCTGTGCCAGTTGTTTGTTTGTTTGTCAGTTTATTCAAAACTTTCCCAGGCTATCACCTCACACAGTGACTTTCCTGAAGTTTGACGTCTGCCAAAATGTGTTCTTCCTTAAGACTTGGCAGCTTGTGAAAATGCCATGTGAACAATTTAACTGTATGTAAACATGAAAGACCAGCTTCCCCATTCTGGCTTTCCACAATTAAAAAACAACAACACAAAAAACCCCATCACTTTCTCCACTATGGTATGTGTGAAGATTTGAAAGCTACCTTTTAAATTAACACGCTATGCAGGTTAAAAACAAAAACAAAAAACACACAACCAAACAACAACAGCATGTGGGATTAAAATGTACTTTTTGAAATAATGCTCCAAGAATGGAGATTCTGTGGGCATTGCAGAAAATTCCACAAAATGTCCATTCTGTATGATGCAGCCGACAGAAGTAATTGAATGAGTTCCAGTCTGAACATCTCCAGATGTTTCAAAGCCATTGTGTAGAGTATCTTGCAAGCAAAAGAGAGGACATGCTATAAAAAGTAATGATATGTTGCAGCTTCTTTTCCACGTGTAGTTTCCTATTTTTGTAATATTTTGTACATTCTCGGTCTTCTGTTTGTTTCAGCAACCACAAACACTCCCCTGGAGTTTCCTAGCTTGCTCTGGGAGAGGACCAAGTCAATTTTGAAATGCTCTGCAACATGTAACACTCTGCAGTGAAGGTAGAGGAACTTTGCAGTCCCATTTTGATTCATTGTGGGATGCCAGATGCCAAAGGAGGGCAGGATACCTGCATGTGCAATACTTTTGCAGAAGGGAGAATTTCCGTTTCAGCAACTTCAGGTTTCCTTACCATTGCTTCACCTTCCAACCCAGGAGCTACTTTATACTGCGTCATTGGTCTATCCAGCTCTACTGAGTCTACCCTGGGTGTGGCTGAAAGCCCACAATGCCATTGCCTGGTTGAACCTAAGGAGGTTTGGGACTGTGACACTGCCTGGGGAGCACTTCTATGATGCCTTCAGTTCCATAATGGAAAGAAGGTAGAATATAAATGTAAGAAAATAACATAAACAAATTACATTGGCTGGTAGCAGGTCTCTGGGTTTTTAGGTAGGTGTACTTCCTAGCCCAGAGGACACGGGTGGCGCTGTGGTCTAAACCACAGAGCATAGGGCTTGCCGATCAGAAGGTCGGCGGTTTGAATCCCCGTGAAGGGGTGAGCTCCCGTTGCTCGGTCCCTGCTCCTGCCAACCTAGCAGTTCGAAAGCATGTCAAAGTGCAAGTAAATAAATAGGAACCGCTCCAGTGGGAAGGTAAACGGTGTTTCTGTGCGCTGCTCTGGTTTGCCAGAAGCGGCTTAGTCATGCTGGCCACATGACCCGGAAGCTGAACGCCAGCTCCCTTGGCCTATAGAGCGAGATGAGCGCCACAACCCCAGAGTCGTCCATGACTGGACCTAATGGTCAGGGGTCCCTTTACCTTACTTCCTAGCCCATTGTGGAAAGACTGGAAATTGCACTAAAGGTGGAGGAAGTATGTCCTCAGTTGCAGCTGATCCCCCTACCATTGCCCAAAAGATTTCAGTGGGATTATTGGCAGCCAGCCTCAACCTGAAGGGGTGTCTCCACCTCCATCGTTCAGCCTGGACACTGAGGTCCAGCTCCAAGGGCATCTGCCCTGTGGAACACCCTCTCATCTGATGTCAAGGAAATAAACAACTGTCTGACTTTTAGAAGACATCTGAAGGCAGCCCTGTTTAGGGAAGTTTTTAATGTTGGATGTTTTATTGTGTTTGTTTTGCTGGAATCCGCCCAGAGTGGCTGGGGCAACCCAGTCAGATGGACAGCATATAAATAATAAAATTATTATTATTATCCTTGCAGCAACTAAAGACTCCCAGCACCAGATCATGCTGTGGGGCACTCTTTCATCTTCTTCAGAAGACACCAGGCAAGAAGAGAAATACCAGCCACCTTTGTTTGTTGGTATTATCATGTTCATGTTCCATTTTTCATTAAAGGTAGTACAGTGGACGCTCAGGTTGCGAATGTGATCCGTGCAGCAGGCACATTCGCAACCTGCAGTGTTCGCAACCTGCAGCGCCACGTCTTCACACACGCAGGTTGTGATTCGGTGCTTCTGTGCATGCGCAAAGTGCGATTTAGTGTTTCTGTGCATGCGCGAGCACCGAAACCTGGAAGTAACTCATTCCAGTATTTCCAGGTTCGGTGCAGTGCACAACCTGAAAGTGCACAAGAAGCATCTGTAACCCGAGGTATGACTGCATATGTGCTTTCCTCTCACTCCCATAAAAATGATTTCAGGTTGTGACAGATGTGCAGGGACAAAGATGAAAAATGGCAATGTTGAATTGGAACGGATGCTTTTGATGTTGTTGTTTAAATCCACGTGGTCAGGTTGACTGGTGTGATGGAACCAAAGGAAGGCTCTAGATAGTGGCTTACGCCATTGATAAGATCTGTGATTTTTGCTGCCAGCTGGTTACATGAAACACCATCCAGCTCACACCTGAATTTCCTTTCACTTCAAGCCTTTGCCAGAGGGAGCCCTTTGAAATCCCTGGAACGGCTTGCATTGACTTGAGCAGGCTTTGAATAAGTCTGTGATGGCTTCACTTTGACTAAACATAGAAAAGAGATTCCAAACAGTCCAGCCTGGAAGAGTGATAGAATTTGTTCCCATAACTGTCATCCTTACGATAAACCGAATTAGCGTGGTTCTGCAGCCACCGGGTATCTTGTAAACTGCAGCGAACACGAAAGCTGCACAAGTATTAATATTTACATACCACCCGGACACTCGGCATGATTGCCGTGTGCTGTGCTTGCTTGGGCTCTGTTCTTTCCAAGAAATGCCAGAGGGAATTATTTGAGCACTATCCCTGCCACCATTGCCCCTGTCAAATCTGGGCAGAGATAAGAGTCCGCCTCCTTGTACAGAATCCAAGGGCATTGCTGAAATGCCAGGGCTGTGAGGGAGGGGAAATGTTACTGTGCTCTGAGTCTGTGCAGTAAGGCAAAAGGTACAATGAACAGCAACAACTGGGACCTGCAACAAAATCTTGCCTGTGACAGAACACCACCATCCCTCTCCACATCTGAAAGTTGTCAAGCTCAGTCTGAGCAAGGGATGGGTGTTAAGTTGTGGGTGAACATAGCAGACGACACAGCGATTCTTCAAACAGCTCTTGTTTATTCACAGGCCAGAACAGAACTGAACTGAAGGGTTCAGCCAGCCTGCTTATATAGAGCTCCACTAGAATGCAACAGTAACCATTTTCTGTAACTATCCAATCACTGAACGTCACTTTCAATCCCTTATTTGCATATGTGGACCTGAGTGAAAAGTATCTACAGTATCCCCCTGCTGGCCCAGGGGGAGATCTTCAGTACATAACATTGACAATTCAGGCTTCTCTCACTTTCTCACATTATATGCAGGCGTCATTTTAAAGTCCTCATGAAAATCCATTAGCATTTTGGTGCAAATTTCTCCTAATTTGCACATTTTTGTATGCTACTGTCCCCAACACAAACATTTTTTTGCAAAGCCATTTCCCCTAATATACAGTACTAGAAGTTTTAATATTATATTTACTACATATCTCTGCAACCCACCACATGCATTTTTGCACACATTACTTGCCTGCAGAATTCAGAGAATTGTGAATTTCAGAGGACGGTTGTGTCTCAGTTTGGCGCATGCCCATTGGGTAAATTCCCCTTTAGATGCAAACTGAATCAAAATTCTCCCCCATTCCTAGATTGTTCCTTGAATGGAGGTCCAGCTGCTCTCATACTGGACTTCCCTGCAAAACCCCCAGCCTCAACACGTCCTCTGAATCTGCAGTTTTCCAAAAGAAGAACAAGCATGTCTCTTTTTCTTTGTCAAATGTTAAGAAGGTCTGCACTTCTAACTGTCTCGATGTTTAAAAGGGAAAGGTTTATCCCCAGGAAAATGCAAAGGGTTGCAGTGAGTGGAAGTCTCCTCTCTTCAGCTACTTTCACAACAGTAAAATATTTCTGTGGAAATTCTATAGTCGCATCTTGCAAGGCATTCTGGGTAAACACGGGTCACGGACAAATTATAAACACCGTGACCTTTGTGAGGGAATGGCTAGAAAAACTATGGGAGGGAGGCCTTTTATCAGGGGGCAGAGAGTTCACCACATCACACACTCTAAGCTTTTATATATACATTCCTAAAAGAGGTTTAGTGACGGCAGTCTTCCATTATAGGTACAGCCTGGGTACTCATCATGTGTTGAAGGTAAACACCCAGACCAGATATTTGACCACCAAAGCACTGCTTTTTTCATGCACTGAGTGGGTATTTCATTTCACACTTCATGCACAGCTTCCTCCTTTGATTCCAAAATGAGAGGAAAGTTGGTTTTGTTTTGTAAAGAGAAAACAGGTTTCACTTTGGATATCTTTTCCAAAGCATGTCTGTTAATGTGTGCCAACCTGCCCTGAAGGCATTTAGAGTGGTCTACTAAATTTCATCTTCACAACAACCCTATAAAGTAGGCGAGGCTGAGAGAGGACAACTTGCCCCAAAGCCCCAAATAATCTCCCTAGTCCAGAATACTGCCCACTGTCTCACCATAGACGTCTGTAGGCATTTGCTCATTTATGGCAGAGATACTCTTGCTGTTTTGGTGTTGCAGATTTTTTTTTTTGTTCAATTAACTAGATTTATATACTGCTTTATTTTTATTTTTAAACTAATATTGGCTTGCATGAAACAATAAAAAAGATTAATTAAAATACTGATAAAATCAAATTGAAGAAACAAGTAGATACAATAAAATATAAAATATAAACTCAAGAGTTTTAAAAGCAAATACTCATCATGAAATTACATGTCCGAGTCGGCTTGCCTAAGCAAAAAGGGCTTTAGCAGGTGTTGAAAAGGGTAGAATTATTACTATACAGCCTTCAGATATTTGCTAATCCACCACCTGTATCATTTCCCCTAGGTATCCTTACACTGGGTGACACACAGCCATATACAGTGGTACCTCATGTTACATGCGCTTCAGGTTACATACGCTTCAGGTTACAGACTCCGCTAACCCAGAAATATTACCTCAGGTTAAGAACTTTGCTTCAGGATGAGAACAGAAATCGTGCAGCGGCAGCAGGAGGCCCCATTAGCGAAAGTGGTGCTTCAGGTTAAGAACAGTTTCAGGTTAAGAACGGACCTCCGGAACGAATTAAGTTCTTAACCTGAGGTACCACTGTACAGTATATCCATGGCAGGCTTCTCCACACGAATTAGGATGCCTGAACACATGGTACAGTCTCTGTGCATAAATTTGGATTTGCACAGGCTTCACCTTTGGAGAAAAGACGGCAGCAGTTTATCATTGTCACTTATGCATGCATCATCACAAATTAATCTCTCCTCCCTATTGCTGCCTTGTTACAGAATGCTTCTAGTGAGAAAACTGCAGGAAGAATAGAGTGGACCAGGGACCCCACTGGGTGATATAAATGGCCTAACAACCATCCCTGTGGTTGACAGAGTCAGCCAAGAATCCCAGATGGTCTCAGCTTAGAACTCAGCTATGAGAAGGTGAGCAATAGATGTTCACGAAGACTTGAAAGTCATCGAAGAACCCAATCAAACTTGTTGATGTGCATGTCTGTGTTTGGGAGGGATTTCTCGTCTTTCGGTTAAGATAACCTTTCTAGACCTGAGGTGTCTAATTCCAGTGGTTTAGTCAAGTTTCTTATTTCCTAATTATGGTTAATCGCATTCGGTCTGTAGGTCAATTTATGCACCTTAGTGTGCTTTCGACAGAGATTTGCTCTGTTTGTAATATGCTGAACTAAGGCGATTGATCCAAATAATCCCAGATGTTGGGATGCGAAGAATAAAATAGCATCTGCAATGGGGCTATATTCTTTTGGTTTTTCCCAAGACAAAACGGTGAGAGCAATTGCTTTTAAATGTGTGAAATTTTGATGCTCCTTTGAAACATTTGTCAGGCAAGTCAGAACCGGTGATTTCCCTTGAAAATACAAATCAGATATCAAGACTTCGAAATAAAAATAGACTTCATGCTGTCTGCTTCTCCTTTTTGTTAGTTATTTCAAAGTGTCAACATTACCTATCAAGCTTTGAAATGAACACCCTCCTAGGATAAATGGCTGAAGTTAACACCTCTGTAGGCACTGGTGATGTCTGCTTTAGATCCCTGAACTACCGAATGGATTGCTTTAAAGGTTGGAGGTTATCTTCCCATGCAACAGAGCAAATCGCTCTCTTTCTTCAAAGAAGTTCTGCTTTCTGTGGTGAAAAATGTTGGGAGGGAAGCCCCCGTTGGGCACCTTTTTCAATTGTTTAGCTTGAACATAACAGGTTGCAGCACTCAGCTCGATAATCTGTGATGGAATTAGACATTTGCTTCTTTGCTGCAAACAGGCATTGCTATTAGGAGCGTCTCCACCCCCATCGTTCAGCCCAGACCAGCACCGAGGGCCTTCTGGCGGTTCCCTCACTGCAGGAAGTGAGGTTGCAGGGAACCAGACAGAGGGCCTTCTCGGTAGTGGCGCCCGCCCTGTAGGACACCTTCCCTTCAGATGTGAAGGAAATAAGCAGCTATCTTCTTTTTAAAAGACATCTGAAGGCAGCCCTGTTTAGGAAAGTTTTTAATATTTAATGCTGTATTGTTTCTAACACTTGATTGGAAGCCGCCCAGAGTGGCTGGGGAAACTCAGCCAGATGGGTAGGGTATAAATAATAAATTGTTGCTATTATTATTATTATTATTATTATTATTATTATTAGACAACATGCAATGTAAAGACCATCATGTCCCACAGAGTTATAGCGCTATGGTTCACTTTCCTCTTGAACCGGGGTTCTCTCCTTTTTTTTAGTGGTTGTCTAAAGCAAGATTCAAAGCAAATTTGGAGGCTCCCCCTCAGGGCAGTGAGTTACAGAAACTCTGAGGGCTAAAACAAGAGTTTTGACAATACTTGGTAGATTTCTCAGTGAAGTTTTGTCACCCATAAAACAACAATACCATCAAGAATAGAGAGGCACCCGCTTCAGGCAATTGATTTGGGGTGTCAGGAAAAGGCAGCAAATTGGTAATACTTTATTGTATATGTATCTTTTCTGCAAAGGAGGGGGAGAAGTCCTTTTTGGACCTGGGGAACTGTGCAACTTGACTTGTGGAGGGGTGCACAGCACCATTTGCTGGGTCTCAGGCCAGGCCAGCAAATACATATATGAAACCTGCCTGCTTCTCTGTCCCACCCACTTCACTTCAGTCATCTGTCCCTCTATCTCTTTCTTTCTCTCTCCAGTAGGAATTGGAGGGAAAGTTGATTCCGTTTGCATTAAAAGGCAAATCTAGCTAATTTGCATGTTCTGAAACAACATGCAAACTGAAACACATTCATCCTCTGAAATTCATACTTCTCTGAATTTTGCAATGCAGTTCTGCAGCCAAGCAATGTGTACACCAATGCATAGAAATACAAAGTAGTAAAAATAACGTATTATATTGGGGGGAGTTGCGTTGCCTAAATGGAAACGCTGCCATACAACAATGGGTATATGAGGATACATGTGCCCTAAAACTTCCATGGGGACTATTTTTTAAGCAAACTGTTCTGCAAATGTGGAGAACTGCAGTTAAGAAACTGAAAGAAACCAAAATATTTATTGTGTTAATGTTGTGTTGTGTATTGTTTATATAATGTATTGTATTGTTTTTTTCTTTCTTTTTTCTTTCCTTTTTTCTTTTTTGTAAGGTTTAAAAGCAATAAATATTATTTTATAAAAAAAGAAACCAAAATATTTGCCCACCCCTGCTCCTCTGTGCCATTTCTGACTCCTGCAACCAGCAGGAGTGAATCACGTGTCAATTCCCAGCCCCCACCTCACACCTCTAAAAAGTAAGCAAATTTCCCTGTCCTTTCCCCGCTCATCAGAAAATATATCTCATCTCTCAGAGCTGACAGGTATCTGTCAGAAGTACCAAGATTTGTGGAGCCAAGGGACTCTGAATGCCTAGTTTTCATCCGCCCAATACCACTTAAAGCACCTAGAATTCACAGAAAAATAAACAGGGAAATGAGTAGGAGCAAGTAGCTATGGAATAGGCAGGGATGAGGCAGGAATGATACTATTTACAAAAAAATAAAATAAATAAAAGCAATCTGCCAGAAGGAAACTGCACCGAGTAATAGGGCTTACTCCCAGGTAAGTATAGGATTGTAGTCTAATTTGTGGTTTCTAGCTTACTCTTAGAACCAGACTAGAAATTCAGCTAAGCCCAGGAGCCCAGGTCTCCAAGGAGCGTCTGACAGAGGCAGTGGTGCAGTATGGAGGAGTTTGGAGGAGCGAGTTGCATGGAGAAGTGCTTAATCCATGTACCACCCGCTGCATTCCTCCAGTGTTCCCTCTCCAGCCATCCCCCCCCCCTCAGCTGCAGTTCCCATGTGTGTTTCCTGTGTGGGTGGGAAAAGCAGCTGGGGTAAGTTGCATGGGAAAAGCAATGGATATGAGAATGCCTCTGCTTCCTTGCCTCTGCTTCTCTATTCTAAGTCACCAGGGTTCTGCACAGCCCTCTCCTATCTAGATGGTCACCCCGGACTGAACCAGGTGATACCCAACCTGGATCCAGCCCAGATCAGTTTGCGTTGGGTGGGTATAATGTTTAGTGCACTGGAAGAAGCAAAGATCACCAGTGTCGAAGCAAGGATACTTCAACATCAGCATCGTTGGACTGGCCATGTTTGTAGATGCCTGATGATCATCTTCCAAAGCAACTACAGTGGTACTTCGGGTTAAGTACTTAATTCGTTCTGCATGTCCATTCTTCCCCTGAAACGGTTCTTAACCTGAAGCACCACTTTAGCTAATGGGGCCTCCTGCTGCCACCGCACCGCTGGAGCACTATTTCTGTTCTCATCTTGAAGCAAAGTTCTTAACCTGAGGTACTATTTCTGGGTTAGCAGAGTCTGTAACCTGAAGTGTATGTAACCCGAGGTAATCTACTCCAAACATAAAAACGGTAAGCGTAATGCTGATGGTCAACAAAGACTCTCTTAAAAATGTAGTATAAACACTGACAACTGGGAAACACTGGCCTGCGAGCGCTCCAATTAGAGAACACCCTTTACCAAAGGTGTCATGGGTTTTGGAGACGCTTGAACTCAGGACGAAAGGGAGAAACGCGCTAAGAGGAAGGTACATTTGGCAAACGCTCACCATGATCAACTCTCACCTGGAAACCTATGTCCCCACTGTGGAAGGACGTGTGGATCCAGAATTGGCCTCCACACAGGGGCGAATGAAGGCGTCGTGACACCTGGGGTGGCAAACCGCTATGTACAGCGCATGTGCGAAGTCGCTACATACAGTGCATGTGCTGTATGTAGCGCCACAGCACATGTGGCATACATAGTGGTTTGCCGCCGCTGCCGCTCCAGCCATGAATGGAGGATCCTCCACATGAGGCTGCGTGATGGCTGCTCAAGATGCCGTGAGCCCCCACGGGGTGCCTTATTGTCACCCCCCCAGACATGGCAACTAGGGCGCCCCGCCCCCCATTGCAATGGCACTGCTTCCACAGTCACTTACGGACTCACTGTTAAAACCATGTTCATGGAAGACAATCTTACTTGGCTACGAGTGATCTCCAAAGACGAAGAAGAATGCTTAATAAAGGTTTTAAAGCCCTAATTAAACATATAGGTGGGAGGGGCCAGGGAAGAAGGAAGCGCTACATCTCTTTCCATATCTCTTGACCTCACTGCAAGCAGGAGGCTTGAGTCCTTCTGAGTGCAATTTGTAATGTGCAATTTCAAGAAACACACACACAAATGCACACAGTATTGCTGGATCATATGAAAAAAGTAAAACTACATTAGGGCTATACCTTTACAAAGCACGCTAAGATATCACAAAACAACGTGCAAGCCTTTGAGTACTCCAGCATTCTTCTTCATACTAGGTGGTAAACAGTGCAGAGACAGAACATCTTGGTTTAATACAAACCCAGTGCAGGCTCAAGGTGTCCCACAGCAGCCAAGATTTTCTCCTCACACGTGCTTTCTTTGCCCTCTAGCCCAGGGGTCAGCAAACTTTTTCAGCAGGGGCTGGTCCACTGTCCCTCAGACCTTGTGGGGGGCCAGACTATATTTTGAAAAAAAGAAGAAGAATGAATTCCTATGCCCCACAAATAACCCAGAGATGCATTTTAAATAAAAGGACACATTCTACTCATGTAAAAACACGCTGATTCCTGGACTGTCTGCGGGCCGGATTGAGAAGATGATGGGGCCAGATCCGGCCCCTGGGCCTTAGTTTGCCTACCCATGCTCTAGCCTGATGAAGAGTTCTAGGGAACTCAACAACTTTCACACTACTTTGTGGTATTTTGGTGGACCTAATAATACCTACCAATATATTGCCCTAATGTGTTTTGTTGTTGTTTTTTATTTCAAGGGGGTGGATGTTTAGACTGAGCTAAATGGGAACCTCAAGAAAAGGCTGCCTTATATTTTTATAGTGATGGTGGTTGCATTTTGATATTGCTCATTTATTGCATTTTGCTATTACTATTTGTTTTTTTCATGCGGGATAATGTTTTGTTATGGGGCAGCACAGAGATGAAACATAAAAATATTATCACCAATAAAACACATGCATAGAAAAACACCCAAATTATTTCTGTTTGGAGACAAACTGACCTATCTTATATTTTGGAAGCACCTTCGATCATTGCTGCCAGAGAGAGACAGCCATTTGCTTGGTGAGCTCACCCCCATCCACAGTGTAAGCTAGAAAAGGCTTTGCAGTGACCCACAACAGCCTTTTCCAGATGGCATCTTGTACCCGCTGGAGGGACTTCTCATTAAATGGCTGATTGGGTGCTAGCTGGTGTGCTGGGGAAGGGGAAGCTGTTTTTTTATTGCTGGCTGGAGATCAAGGGCTTTTTTGAATATTGCAGTGTCTATTTAGGAAGCGTATTTGTTTACACAGCCCTTGACAGCTGTGGTGTTAACAGGAGGGCAGCTCTCACTTAAAGGCACAGGATGAAGCAGACTTTGTGGGACTGCTTGTTCCCTATCAGTCTTCTGTGCCTCTGTGATATGCGGGAATGAAGGACGTACCTTTAAAAAAATGAGATGCAAAGGTATTGCGAGACTTTGAGGATTCCGGGTTTTAGGAAACAGTGCAGAAATCCATTCAAAACAATATAGAATCACAGAGTCGAACCTTAACGATGGTACAGTTACGGAAGGGTGAGAAATTTTGTTCACTTTGCAGTTAAAGGCAAGCTTAACCAAATTCACATTTCCTGAAACAGTATACAAATGTTGTACAGTATATTGCAATGCAGCCACCTTTTGAAATTCTCTGGGTTTTGCAATGCAGGTAGTCATCCAGGTAATATGTACGAAGTTGCTATAGTAGGGTAAACTCAAATGAAGTGAAAAAGCATACATTCGTAAGCATAACATACAAAATGCATTATATTAGGGAATTTGGCTTGCAAAAATATTCACAGTGGGCAATACTGCACGCGCGCGCGCACACACACACACAGCTTTTTCCCGAGGAGATGCAGGGGTACGCATACCCCTAAACATTTTTTGAATCTTTGTATTTTGTCCATTTACTGTATTTATTTTTCCCAATTTGAACTACAAAATGGTGATTTTTATATATATATATATATATATATATATATATATATATATATATATAATATTTTATTAAGTTTTACAAAGGATAAAAATAAACAAACCAACAAAAATCAACAAATATCACAAAAGAAACAAAGGAAAAAACACATAAAAAAGCAAATTTAGCATAAAAAAGAAAAAAAAACTCTCAAATTTGTAACCTTCAAAACCTTATTTCCCTTACTTCCACCCGCCTCCCTTTCTTGTATTCCACTTAAAAATTAATTCAGCAAGATCATTCGTATTCATTTTCATCCTTTATCCCTCCCTTTGTACTCTTATTATCTTAAAAAATTGCAAACTGATATGGAAATATGAATTGGTATTGCAGCACTTTATTATTATTATTATTATTATTATTATTATTATTATTATTATTATTATTATTATTATTATTATTCCAATTTATATACCACCCTTTATCCAAAGATCTTATGGCGGTGTGCAGCATAAGAAACAAATTACAAAACATCAGTGCAAAAAACATAAAAAACATAGTAAAAAGCATACCGGCAGAGTAAAATAATCATCATAAAAACAGTCCTCTCCCCCACACTTTCGCAAATGTATGGTTTGAATGTGGCCCTGGTCTTCGCAGATCACATCCGTCCATGGCTGACCCGTTTCCCACACCCTCTTCAAGTGCTTTTGCCTGGCTGAAATATATTCTGGAACCGCAATAATGCCTCTTTTCTTACCTGGTTGGAGACCACTTACTTTTGTATTGCTGGAATATTGCTTAATGTGCAAGGGTAAGGATCACATCCCTGCTCTGCCCACTGTTTGCCACTGAATGTGTCACCCAATTCTCCAAACGATGAAAGACTCTGGGGGTACCTGCACTTTACCCAAGGTTTGGTTTCCTTGGAATGAAGATCAGTGGAGACTGTGATGTCTTTATGATATATTGCTTTATGTACACATGTAGACAACCTGACATAGCATTCCAATAAATATTGCTTCTCTATTAGATTTCCAGAGAGGCCCAAAGCCCAGCA
Source organism: Podarcis gaigeae (assembly GCF_964106915.1). Classification (NCBI taxonomy): domain Eukaryota; kingdom Metazoa; phylum Chordata; class Lepidosauria; order Squamata; family Lacertidae; genus Podarcis; species Podarcis gaigeae. The sequence continues at coordinate 47,150,529 of NC_139687.1, read as the reverse complement.
CAGGACAAGACATGTTTCTGTGTCCTCCAGCATTCAGCTTCGACCTTTCACACACACAACAATCCTGGCTATTGTTTTTTCTACAAACCAACCAGATGAGGGGTGGGAGAAATGCTCACCCATTTATTCTATGGCACAGAACAACTTCTTTGGATATTCTCAATTGTGGTACTTAACTAGCCAGTCAAAGCCATTACTTTGACAAACAAAGTGGCCTGCCAGGCTTCCTCTACCCTCACAATCCCTGGTTTTGGAAGGGTCCCAGGGTGTCATTCAGACAGACCTCCCCAAACTCATAACACTATCACAAAGTTTTTATTATTAAACGCTGTACAGTGGTACCTTGGATTAAGTATTTAATTTGTTCTGGAGGTCCGTTCCTAACCTGAAACTGTTCTTAACCTGAAGCACCACTTTAGCTAATGGGGCCTCCTGCTGCTGCCACGCCACTGCTCATCCTGAAGCAAAGTTCTTAACCTGAGGTACTATTTCTGGGTTAGCGGAGTCTGTAACCTCAAGCGTCTGTAACCTGAAGTGTATGTAACCCGAGGTACCACTGTAGTCACCTTTCTACAGGAAATCTGTCCACAAGGTGAGTTTAGAAATAACATAAAAATGCTTCCACATGGTAAAAACCATGACTGTAAAATGAGTGAAAAGATTAAAACATTAAGGTAAAGGTAAAGGGAACCCTGACCATTAGGTCCAGTCGTGACCGACTCTGGGGTTGCGGCGTTCATCTCGCTTTATTGGCCGAGGGAGCTGGCGTACAGCTTCCGGGTCATGTGGCCAGCATGACTAAGCCACTTCTGGCGAACCAGAGCAGCACACGAAAACGCCGTTTACCTTCGCGCCGGAGCGGTACCTATTTATCTACTTGCACTTTTGACGTGCTTTCAAACTGCTAGGCTGGCAGGAGCAGGGACCGAGCAATGGGAGCTCACCCCGTCGCTGGGATTCGAACCGCTGACCTTCTGATCGGCAAGTCCTAGGGTCTGTGGTTTAACCCACAGCACCACCTGCATCCCATTAAAACAATAAAGGCAAGCAAATAGGAAATTTCTCCTAGGCTCAGGAGGGCTGGCTGCTAAGCAAGTGTGTGAAAGCGTGCAGTCTCTCTGGGATTCAAGAAACTTATTTTTTAATCTTATGACTGTTATAATTGGGGGGGGGGGAGCCTGCAACTAGAACCCACATCCAATTTCTGCTGCCTTTCCCCTCCTGCTCCTGACAACCTTGAACAAGAGCAGAACATATAGCAGAAGAAGCTTTTCCTGGCATGGAAGAAAAAATGGCGGGAAACATTTTGCTTGTTATTTGTGTGCAGGAGTCTGCTAAGGCTGCAAGAGCAGGGCGAGTTGAAACCCTGTGAATTTTTTCATCGCGGGTGTCAGCCCCTTTAGGGTTTTCCAGAGTCCCAAAGGAATTCTTCCACTCAAAAACTGATAGTTTTCCCCCCTCGTCAACCTCCTGCCCTTCTCTTTAAGGAAGTTACAGATCAGACCGAATGTTTGTGCAACAGCAGACAAAGAGCACATGCCTGCATTAAGAAACCTTTTGGGGAATGATTTATATCCTAGACACATTACACAGCGACCCACAAAAATCACTGATATATTACTGCAAGACTGGAGGCAAATGGAGCATTTTGGAATGATCTGCCAAATGATTTATACTTGAGGCCCAAAGGAGGTCAGAGCCTGACAGGTTCATTTGATATAATCCAAGAGCAGCTGATTGTGAGTTATTATTAATTAATTATTATTACTAACAATAATTTTTCCTTTTAAAACAACATTTCTTTAATTTAGACCTGTTGTTTTCCATCTTTTCCCCATCGGAGACCCTTTTCCACACAAACTCAACTGCTGAGAAACCCTGCGATATCTGCCGTAGAAGCCACAGGGCAGAGGATTCTGGGTGACTACTACTACTACTAATTTATTTATTTATACCCCACCCATCTGGCTGGGCTTCCCCAGCCTCTCTGGGTGGCTTCCAACAAAATATTAAAATACAGTAATGCATCAAACATTAAAAGTGTCCCTAAACAGGGCTGCCTTCAGATGTCTTCTAAAAGTCTGATAGCTGTTGTTCTCTTTGACATCTGGTGGGAGGGCGTTCCACAGGGCGGGTGCCACTACCGAGAAGGCCCTCTGCCTGGTTCCCTGTAACTTGGCTTCTTGCAGTGAGGGAATCGGCAGAAGGCCCCCGGCGCTGAACGATGGGATTGGAGACTCTCCTTCAGATATATTCTGAGGTCCATATTTTGTTCCTCCGGAGTATTGCTAGAATCTTCTCACCCTCACCATCACCTTCTGCAAACTAAGGGTCAAACTATACATTGTGTTTAATATGTAGCCTTGGACCACAGCTTATCGGGGAGTTTTGATCCTCCTCAAATCTCGCACCACATGTAGGAATGGGGGAGAAATTCATTTGCATGCCACTGGGTCAAGTTTAAGATCTTGCAATTGGCATAGAAAGCCCTGAACAACTTGGGACCTCACTACCTTGGTACCAGGTCTTGCTCTGTATACCCTGCTTACTTCAGTCCTAAGGAGAGACATACTTAGTGGTGCTGTGTGCTGTGTGCTCTTGAGGTGCCTCTTATGTCCACTAAACCCCAGACTTTTAGGGAGGCTGTGTTTGCCCTTTGGAATGCACTCCAGTGAACACCAGACAGGCACCTACAGTACTGGCATTCAGGTACCTGCTCAAAGCTCATCTATTCACCCAGGCTTTCCTGAGGTGTGCTACAGCTATGCTGATGTATTAATTTCATCTATTGATTTGTCATGCATTTTGTATATGCTTTAGATGTGGAAGGTTATTGTTGATTTTGCGCTGTTCACCGCCATGGTATTTTTTTCCTAATGTTGGCAGTACAGACTCCCCCTCTTTCTGCAAATTAATAAAAAATATATGTCCAAGCAGAGCAAAGAAAGCCCTTAACGCACATAATTCACGCTATCCTGAAACAGATGGGGAAGGCAATTCATTCCCTTCATCTGGAAGCGTTTGGGAGAGTTTTAGCTCATGTAAAGCTTTTCCACAAATGCTGCTGTTTCTTGGGACTGCCACAAATCAGTTTGTGACAAACTGTGCACTGTGTCCTTGGCAGGAGGTGGGGAAATGACTTGTGTGACTCATTTAAAAGTGCTTGTAAAAAGATTTAAAACAAAACAAAAACCTGTTTAAGAAAAGTGTTGTCTAGGTCTCTTTTAGCACCTCTTCATTGCTATGTAAACTGGCAGAACGGCTAGACACAAACCCTAGACATAAGCTATCATGGCAGCAAAAATATGTTTTGCCTAAAGTATCTAGGTCAAATCAAATCAAGCCTGGAGCGTTATTTTGGGTGTGTTCTGTGACATGTTACTGAAACAATAATAGTGATTTTATGGTGGATTTATTTTGTCTATTTGTTGTTCTCTATTGTTTCCCTAATGCTACCATATTATTTCTGCCTGGAGGTGCTATAGCATAACAAAAGTGGATTGGGGGGGAACCCCACTTGCCCCCCAAATTTATGGAATTTCAGTAGGAAGTTACAGGGCACACTCTGACTGGCAATGAAGCAGCTTGACCACTTCAAAACCTTTGAAGGCACAAAGACTTTTGAAAGAGGGATCGTGTTTGACCACTTTGAAATCATCATAAGCACACATAATCAAGAATGCATAATTTTTAAATTATTTTAAATTTTCTACTGGGGCCCAGGGTAGTACAGAGCCAGTGGAGACAGAGTATTTAGACAGATTTCTAACATTTCTTTTGCAGTACAGTACCTGTTGCATTCTAGAATTATGTCTTTTTTCATTCATATACCACAATATCACACTAACTTTTCAATGCCGGAAATGAACTGTATGCTGGGATAAAAAAAAAAGGGTAAAGGACGCCTGACAGTTAAGTCCAGTCATAGACGACTCTGGGGTTGCAGCGCTCATCTCGCTTTACAGGCCGTGGAAGCTGGCGTTTGTCCGCAGACAGTTTTTCCGGGTCATGTGGCCAGCATGACTAAGCCACTTCTGGCGCAACGGAACACCGAAACCAGAGCGGCGCATGGAAACACCGTTTACCTTCATGCCAGAGCAGTACCTATTTATCTATTTGCACTTATATCTTTATTTTGGCATGCTTTCTAACTGCTAGGTTGGCAGGAGCAGGGACTGAGCAACAGGAGCTCACCCTGTTGCGGGGATTCAAACCGCCGACCTTCTGATGACAAGCCCAAGAGGCTCAGTGGTTTAGACCACAGCGCCACCCATGTCCCTACATATGCTGGGATACCTCCTCCTATTTTGTCAATGTGAAATTCCTGCGATTTTCTGAGTTAGGGATAATATAAACATATTTTGTTCTGGAAACAACATGGAAATGAGTGCAAACCTTCTGATTCCACTGGATTTCCAGAAGTGGCTCTTATGTCATGGGGAAGATCACATAAAACACGAAAATGAACATCTAAGGAAATTTGAAGATGGAGTAAAGTGTATCTGAATGCAGCCATGGTCTATCTACACTGCAATGCTATCAATGAATAAGTGTGTGAGTGCATATTGGAATGTGCATCAGCTATCTTAAATATAATTTAGTTTGGATTGTGGCTGAATCGGGCTGTGAAGGGCAGGAATTTTTAAAAATTGCATTATTTGCATAAAGATCTCTTTAAAAATCTGATGCGAAAGCCACAAAGACCTTGCAGGATCAGCTGCCTGAAATGTTAAAATACCTGCATACAGTGAGAGATTTATTCATAGAAAACTGAATGCTTGTTAGATAGGTGCTATGGCTTCTGCACCAACTCTTTGACCACTTGACAATGAATAACAATAATAATAATAAAATCGCATCCCTCAAAGCAAACACAATGCAAGCATGTAAAACACTGCGGGGTGAATTTTACTACCTCAAATGAACATGAAGCTGGGGGGGGTGGATTCCTGATGTGGGAAGCAGAAGATCTCAACTGCCTGAGATGGAGATTACAAGCAAATATAAATACATGGACTTGCACACATGGTAAGTACACATCTAGACTGACTCGTGTAGGGTTGATGTGAGGATAAAATGAAATAAGGACATAATGTAACCTTCCTGGAGCACTTGGAATAGGAGAAGAAAGTGCTCTGAATAAATTATTTCATAGCTACAGCATGCATGCACATAACACACTTATTTTTGGCTTATACTAGTAGGCCTTCTAGTTATTCCTATGAAACCTATGCAGTACCTATTTGCGTGTTGAGTCCCACAATGCCACCGACCAAAAAATTCACACTTCACACATGATTTTTTGTTTAAGGTTTTTGGCATAATTTTGGCCACAACTTTATTAAAATACAAAAAATGTGAGTGGTTGCTTAGGCATTGGTTATGACTATCTGTCCTTGCCCTCAGGGACAGAGCTGGCCTTCCGGACACCAGCGGAAGCCAGCTGGCCTTCCGGACACCAGCGGAAGCCAGCATGGGAAACAAGTATTGGGTGAGAAATGAGGCTGGGAATCAGACCAACACTTCTCACCCTCATGTTCCGGTGGGGCTTGCACGGCCCAAGTCCGACTCCGGGGACAAGGACGAAAAGAATGGCAAGCCCCTGGATTCCTTTAACGGAATACCCTTCGCATCATTTGGAGGGATAGGCACTTACCCCTCCAAGCACCAATTTAACCAATGCCTAACCGCCAACCTTACAAGTTGTGACGATTTGCTACGCAGTAGGCAAAAACCAAATGGCATCAGCCAATCAGCCAGATGGCAAAATTCCTACCAGGCCCCCGCACCAAGGCGAACGACCCCATGACAGGCATAGCAAGGTCAAGCGATATGAAAAAACCACCCTATAAAAGGGAGGGAGGGCGGGTGATCCGGTGCAAAAATGGCCAAGAGGACGTCCTACGTCTGGCCCCTGTATTTAAAGACTCTGACCCCTCCTCCAAATTGGCAACAATCAAAACTCCCCAGCAACCCAAAGTTAACCACTTAAAGGCTTGGGTTCCTCACCAAATTTGCCTAGTCACTGCAGGGTGGCCTGTTTCCCCAACCGCAACACGTGCTCTCTGTTATGGAGAACACGCCTTGCCAATCATGAATACTGATTGCTGGCATTTACTAGATTCAATCCCTTGCCTTTCTGACTGTTTCTCTTTGGCTGGCTCAATGATGCCTGTGTTAGGCTGGAATCCTATATGTAAAGTGGGACTGTGGACTTTCTGAGTAGAAACACACAGCATGGCTTGTTAAAGTGTTTTCTTCAGGTGCGGTAGCATTTTAATTTCAAACGTGCTAGCATCTACGCTTGATTTAAAAGTGGATTTCACAATGCTGTTTGACATGACACAAATCTGGAAATTTGAAACAAATGATTACGTGATAATCCAAAACCACACGTGTCTAACACCTAAATATCTCATTATGTTATTATTTTTTTAAAGGGTGAGCTGTGTCCAGAATATGCCCCTTTCAAAGAGATATTTCAGTCCCAGCTCCTCCAAGGCCACAGAAGAAGGCCTTATATCAATTAAATATAGCCTCTGGAGATTGATTCTCCACTAGAACCATAGGTGCCAGCTCCAGGTGGCTGAGTGCAGGATCCTACCATAACATTGTTTTGTGCACCCAAGGAGATGCTTAGGTCAGATTTCATGCTTGGGCCGACTATATAATAAAACTTTGGCTGACAGCTGGGTTTCTTGGATATGATTAAAACAAGGCAACTCCTAGGAAAGCCATTTTTTGCAGCTTCCTTTAAACTTTTCTAATGTTTGTTAGGTTCCATATTCAAGAAACTATCCAAGCACCTGCTTAATTGCTCCTGGCGTCATCTGGATGTGTATTTTAAGTGCTTTTCTGAACCAAGGCCTAAGAAGCTTTCAGCACCAGCAAGTTCGAATTCTGTTGTCACAAGTTTGCTTAATTACTTTGGCAAATCAAGAAATGTGTCCAAATCTCTTTTCAGCATTCTTTATTCAGCCTCCCCCACAGCTGATTCCTCTTAAACTAGAAGGAGCCTCAGATGTGCCTAAAATATATGCGGGTATTCTTGAGATTCTCCTGCCAAGATTGAGCCATAAATAGTTTTTCTTTGACCAACTAAATCTTACAGACAGGACAAAAAGGAAGATGGGCATTTGCCAGAGATGGTCATATAATGAACTCTCTGATGTCATCTTTTACAAAATAAATTAAGTTGCTCAACTTTTATGGATTGTCAAGCCCAGTATAATGCTTAAGGCTAGTTTCCACCTCTTTGTCACTTGCTACTTTAATATCAAGTGATGACTCACTCACATTTGGTGAATGAATGGTCCCACATGAGTAGTCACAACTGACACACAAAAAAGAGGAAATACATCATAAAAAGGACACTGATTTGCATAAAATTTTCAATGCTGTTGAACATTTAGAAATCATTACTGTGATTTAAATGGATACATGCCCTGACTCTTACCCCAAGACATGCAAGCAGAGGCTCTTAATTGTAAATAAGAAAGAGATTTTTTCCCCCAGGCAAATATATTTAACGGGCTCAGCAGCAGATGCAAACCTTAGGAGTGGTGATTGAGGATTTCAAGAGCAGGGCAAGAGGTTCAGAACCGGGTGGAAGCAATGAAGATGTCCCAACAGGTTTCCCAGCTCCAGTGAGACCCTCTGTCCCACAGGAAGGGGAGAGCCAGCATCCCTGCTCCCCTTTCCAAAGTGACTGGAAGGGAGAGGTCCCCTCCCCATCTTCAATCCAGACATCCATCATCCTCCTTCGCCTTCTCCTGCTTTGGAGCCCCTGTTGAGAGCTAGTGTGGTGTATGTCAGGAGTTCAACCTACACTCGAGTAGGACTCTGGCAGACTGGCATGTTCCCTCCCTCCTAGTCAATTGTTCGGGAGCTTCATAAGCGTTCTTCAGCCCGAACATCACAGCGACCGATGCCAACCAACACCGGCACACTTAGAGATCTTCAGAGTCTTCACTGCTTTTCATAACAGACCTCAGCAACTCAGCATTTTGGCTAATCTACTTTATTTACATATAAACACACACAGAGCACTGCAACATGGCTCCCTCTCTCTCTAGCATCAGACAGCAAAGAGAAAAAGAACAAAGGACAATAGTAACATAAACACAGTAACATAAACATCCTGTCTCCGTCACGTCCCAGTCTGTGGAGTCAAAACATACACCGTCATGTGATAGACAAAAATCCCATGACTCCAATCATGGATCAGATTGCTGGACTAGACCAGGGTTCAAATCCCCACTCAAGCCACAAAGCCCACTTGGGTGACCTTGGGCCAGTCACACTCTCTCAGCCTGACCAACCTCACAGGGTTGTTGTCAGGATAAAAATGGAGGGGGGGGAGTGTGTACTACCTTAGACTCCTTAGAGAAAAGGCAGGGTGTGACTGTAAGAAGTAAATAAATAAACAGTAAGCTAATTGTGTGTGGGGTGTTTTTTTTTGGGGGGGGGACTGTTGGGTCACAGGTGTGGCACCAAGGATTAGCCCTGCCCGTGTGTTGCAACCCTGAATCAAAAATGGGGGAAAGTGGAAGAAATACTGCTGGGGGGGAGGCTGACAAAAGAAAAAATGATCACCAAAAATCAGGCAGGGGAACTACTACCAACAGTGGTTGCTTCTGCTGAATTTCCTAGATTCCCCTCTCCCCAATCAGAGAGCCAGTGTGGTGTAGTGGTTAAGAGCAGTAGCCTCTGAATCTGGTGAACCGGGTTCGCTTCCCCGCTCCTCCACATGCAGCTGCTGGGTGACCTTGGGCCAGTCACACTTCTTTGAAGTCTCTCAGCCCCACTCACCTCACAGAGTGTTTGTTGTGGGGGAGGAAGGGAAAGGAGAATGTTAGCCGCTTTGAGACTCCTTAGGGTAGTGATAAAGCGGGATATCAAATCCAAACTCCAAACTCCTCCCCATGCCACAGCCCACCTCATACAGCAAGGCCCACCAACCCTCTGGGGATCCTTTTGGGAGAGGCTGTGGGGACTCCCAATAGATGAGGGAATGGGAAATTCAGTTCCAATTTGCCCCGTGACACATTTCCCTGGATCCATCCCATTTAAAATATACATTAAGTAGTAGCAATTGTAAAGTTAGTTTCAGCAGCAGGAATAAATCACGGCCCTTTCCTAACTGAGATCTCTTCCACTCATTCATCCTTGTTGATTTCTCCCCTTAGGAAGGGGTGGTGGGAATACTTAGTACTTTCTAAAACAAACTTGCGCAGTGGGTGAGAGGAAGCTGTCGTTTAAACCTCTAATTTATAGGCAGGCAACACCTCCCCTAAATATTAGCTGGATTTTGCATCTGAACATGTGCAATCTATTAAAAGAGAAGATTCAGAGACCTTGGCCTGCGTATTCTTCTCACATGGACAGGAAATGGAAAGAAGAATTTTCTACATACTCTATTGGTTATAATACTTTTATTAGATTCCAAGATAAATGTATATATATAATCGATGGTGCCTGCTTCATCCCATGAAGGGGCTATTGTAAGTCATGCAATTCTTATAAAACAGTCAGTGAAGGGAGCAGACTTGAGGCACAAATGGTTTTATTGGAAGAGGATTGTTTTTTTAAAAAAAGAATTTGTACTTTTTGTATTTACTTTCGTCTGTACAGTATCTTGTACACGTCTTCGGTGGCTTATAAGAGTGGTTTATAAATTAACGGTGGTTTATAAATTAATGGTGTAGAGTGGTTTATAAATTAACGAAATAAATAAATAATACTCGGCTTTCCTGCATCAGAGAAGGCGTCGGTTCTTAATGTATACAAAAGTCCCAGCGTGAAGAACAACAATTTCAATAAAACAACAATATCAGTATCCACAAAATCAGAAAAACACAAATATAAAAACAGTTTCATGAGTCTATCAGCTGAATACCACTGGGATCTTCTGAAAACCTGCATAAAAACGCCATTAAAATGCCAACTAAATTTCGAGGGGCAAGGTGTTCCAAAGCCACATCTAGAGCCTGTTCTGCTACATGTGTTGGGTCACTGAGAAGTTGAGAAGGCCCTATGGTTGTCATGTCAAGCATGCTATTAAGCATGTGTTTTTGCCCTTTTCTGTAGTGTGAAGTATATTGGTTGATAGACATGCAAATAGATATGAGGTAAGAATGGGTGTCAGGGAGGAAGGGGACATTGAATTTACCATATATACCGCCCTATACCCAGGGGTCTCGGGGCGGCTCACAGAATAAAATCAAGACATAAAATCACCAAACACCCAACAAAAATAAAACAACAACCCAATAGCCCCCCCCCCCAGGTGAAAGGGTTCAGGTTTTCCAAATATGGGCTATCACCTCTCCACCCTTTTCAGCTTTCTGGTGGTATTTCTCCCACCCGCAATGGATGAGAAGTTAAAGAATACAGTAGACGGACAGGTCAACTGGCTAAGGCCCATGCTGCATGAAAGACCTTATTCCCTCATATGAACCTGCCCAGGTTTTGAGATCTTCAGGGAAGACCCTTCTCTTGCTCCCACGCCCCTCACAAACATGTTTGGTGGAGACATAGGAGAAGACCTTCTTGGTAGCTGCTTCCAGACTTTGGGACTCCTTCCTGAGAGAAGCTAGACTGGCTTGCTCCTAGTCATTCCACTGGTAGGGGAAGACTTTCTTGTTCCAACAGGCTTTGGGGTGCCATGCTTTTTTTTTTATTTGTTTGATTTTGATGGGGATAGATAGATAGATAGATAGATAGATAGATAGATGATAGATAGATAGATGATAGATAGATGATAGATAGATAGATGATAGATAGATAGATAGATGATAGATAGATAGATAGATAGATAGATAGATAGATAGATATAGATAGATAGATAGATAGATAGATAGATAGATAGATAGATAGATAGATAGATACTGTAGATGATAGATAGTTTTAATTCTATCAATATTTAAGTGGGTTTTTTTTAATGATTTCCCCTTTATGTCTTTAGTTGTTCTTATTTTTATCTGTAAGCCACCTTCAGTACCTGTAAAGCAAAATGTGGGGTCTAAAACAACAACAACATTAACAACAACAACTTGCATAGGTTTAGAATGTTAATCCAGACCTAAGTGGGCATGAACTGTCAAAATGTAAACCTGTTTGAGATATATTCCATTTACCAGGTTTCCAGACTTTGTTATAGTAAGCATTCTCAAAGCAAAAAAACAACCATTCTTAAGTTACACGATCTAAGATACACTTTATTTTTATCCCACTAGAAAAGAATAGAGGAATGTGCTGAAGATTCAGTTCAATTGGCTCACATTCAATTGGCTCTGAATATTCGAATCTTGACTCGCAACCCTACTGTTTCTGTGACACTGGTCGTTCCCAAACTTAGCAACACCTACTTAGCAATTTCCCCTTTCCCTTTCTCTTCTCATAGCATTTCTGGGCAAGGTTCTTGAGAGGGTAGCTGCCAACTAGATCTAGCTACTTTTGGAAGAGACAGATTTTCTAGATCCCTTTCGATCAGAATTCAGGTGTGGTTTGGGTACAGAAACTGTCTTGGTCACCCTGTACAATGACTTGTGTTGGGAAGAAGACAGAGGGGGTACGACTCAGTTGATGCTCACTGATCTCTTGGCAGCTTTCAGTACCATTGACTATGGTACCCTTTTGGGGAAAAAACTGTTTGAATTGGGTACGAGAGACACTGCATTGTGGTAGTTCCATTCTTACTTAGATGACCAATTCCATAAGGTGGTTGGAAATCTTGTCACACTGTTGGAGAAAATGTTTAAGGAACATCTTTTGTTTCAATCCTAATGAACCAATAAATTCCAATACACTTATAATTACCAGTTTGGTCCAGAGTCTGTATTTCAGTCCCATCATGTACCCCAGAGTTTGGTACTGAGTATCCTTTCTTCCAGACTTAATGTGTAACATTAAACATTTTTTCAAATCAACATCACATCTGGACATCATTGCTAATAATTTGGTAACTTCCAGAAATCCTTTTGTTGCATTGTTCTCTTGGAATGGTTGTTAACATTTTTGTTTTATGTCTCCTAACAGCTAAATGTTCTTGGTTATTTTATTAATGATTGAATTTTAAATTCAAATTTGTAATATTTTTACTTTCTTATTGAAAGGAATGGAAGAGTAATGTGATTCACTTTAATGGACTGTGACCGTACAATTTCCCCACAGCTTCCTTGTGTAAAGGGAACACATTGAAGGGAAATACCAATGACTACCTCTTTCTACATGAGCTTACCCAGACTCTGAGATCATCCTCTGAGGCCCTTCTTCGTGTGCCTCCTCCATGAGAGGTCCAGAGTATGGCCACACGAGAACGGGCCTTTTCTGCAGTGGCTCCCTGTTTGTCCCCAGGTAAGTTCGACTGGCACCTTCATTATACACCTTTAGGCTAAAACGGTCCTCTTTAACCAGGCCTTTGGCTGATTGACATTAGATACCCTTTTATATATGCTGCGGAAGGGAGGGGGAGGGTGTTTTGGATGTCTTTGTCTTTGTTTTTATTATGAATTTTGTATTTTTCATATTGTAGTTTTATGTTGTGAACAGCCCTGAGATCTACTGGTATAAGGTGTTATACGAATTGTAATCATCATCATCATCATCATCAGGGCTGTCTTAAGTATATGCGTCGCCGAGGTACGAAGATCCACCCGATGGCCCCCCCCGGTTGCCCAGTCCCAGGCGCGCAGGAGGGCGGAGCCAGCTGGCCACCTCAGCGTCTCGCTGGCTCAGTCGCCCCCAAACTCACAGCAGCAGAAGAGCCCGTCGCGGCACTCTGACTGATGGACAAGTTCTTCCCCGGACTCAACTCTCGGGCCCTGGACTCTCGGCCTGGCACCCCTGAGAGCCCGGCGTCCAGGTGCCCTGCACCCCTAGCGCCTATGGGTAAGACGGCCCTCATCATCATCATCATCCTTACTTTTGTGAAGTAGGCTAGTTTCTACTCACTTACAAGCCTCTCTCTGTTCTCCATCCAAGGCAAGGGACATCATTAGAGTTTGAGGACACATTCCAGCTGTTTCAAAGGGGCTTGAATACTGGTGCTTATATGTCACAGTGCTTAAGTAGGCAAGCATAGATCCTGCATTGCTATGAGTGATTTCCCGGGATAAAATATTTAAAAAGCATTTAACACTATCCCTGAAAGAGGGCATTGCAGCTGAGCAATGCGTTCCAGGAAATAAAACATCAAAATGATTCTGATATTTGTTTTGTTAGGTTTGCCTTCGCTTTTGACCTTTAAAGGGACACTGCTGCCACCCTCTGGGTGGGCGGAGGAGAAAACCTCAAAACCATAATTTCCCCTCAGATCTTCTTTTTTTGTGTTCCCCCACAAATGAATTGCAGGCAAGTTAGAGGGGATGTGAACTGAAACGACCCCCAGACACATTTGATTTTCATTAGGCTAAAAAGCTGTCAGCGGTTGTTATTAAAAGTGAAACGGTTTTGCTGTGGAAAACCTAAGAGTTGTTTACTTCTCCTTCGTTCGATAGGGTTCCCAGCTTTTAAAAGGCAAAATTTCTCATATCTGGGTATGGGCTGAGTCACAGAAAACTCTCCCTATTTTATTTCTTTATTTTTATGCCTTACAAATCCCTTGTTATTAAGCAATGCCATTTCACTGACATATAACAGGTGGAGCCAAAGCAACAGGCAGGACATTATGAAGCAGAAGGATGAGATCAAACTCTGAATCATGTACCCTTGATCAAGAATCCAATGAAAATAGTTTTAAATAAGAAATTTAAATAGAAATACCTCAGTAACATATAATAGATAAACCTGGAAAAACACTGTAGCTGGATAAATAAACAACTTATAAAAACTGTACAAAACGTTGATCTTCAAAGCATTTTGACTTTGAAGTCTTCTTCAGTGTTCCTAATAGCATGTACAGTGGTACCTCGGGTTACATACGCTTCAGGTTACAGACTCCGCTAACCCAGAAATAGTGCTTCAGGTTAAGAACTTTGCTTCAGGATGAGAACAGAAATCGTGGTCCAGCGGCGCGGCAGCAGGAGGCCCCATTAGCTAAAGTGGTGCTTCAGGTTAAGAACAGTTTCAGGTTAAGTATGGACCTCCAGAACGAATTAAGTACTTAACCCGAGGTACCACTGTATATTTATTTGTCCACTGTTTAGCACAAATATCAAATGGCTATTAAAAAGGGAGTGGGCAACTAAGAAATAAGATAAGTGAGAAAAATATGTGAAGTAACATTACCAGTCATGGCTAACAATAATGCTATCTGTCTATAAAGCACCTTGTACACATATATTCTTCAGAATAAATGCTCAAACAATTGTGGTTACAATAGGAGCCTCCAAAGATTGTCCAAAATTAGACCAAATGCTTACCTAACTGTTCATTATTATTTTTGTTCCTATTTATTAAATTTGTATACCACCAGCCATAGATCTCAGGGTGGTTCACAACATAAAAACACAAGATAAAAGCACAAAATACATAATAAAAACAATAAAAGAAAACACAAACCAATAACCCCTGCCTGGTTTATAATGTCATTTTGCTGTCTACGGACAAGTGACTCTTTGAGCTAATTTTGGATAATCTTTAGATGTTCCTGTTGGCAGTAGGGAAATCGAAAAGAAGATTAGAAGAAAAGAAAAACGAAAGATTCACTTATTTTTGAATTGTCCCCTGAATTCTTGCCTGAGCTTTGTGTTCCATTATTTATAATTTCTAGCCGTTGCTTGGCTTTGGCACGATGTTTTTTAACAACCACCCATTCATTTCCCTAAAAACCACACATTCAGCCTGAAACTGTCCAACTCAACTCATTTTCTGGTTTATACCTAGCTCTCAAATCCATTGAATAAAATCTGTCCCGCAGGGTTTTTAAAGGAAGCTCACTGATTGCCTCTACTTTTCACTGACAGTGAGTCATATATTAAATGTCCTCAGAGACGAGAGGAACACGTGCAGAACTGTTGCTTTTCGAGGTCCTAGAAGTCTGGTCAGGAATGCGATGAAACCAAACCTTGTAATTTCCTTGAATGAATTCAGAGCGATAGAGCAGTAACATTAAGTATTTCAGAGGATTACTGGATTTTGGATCCTCTGCATGTGAGTTCTTAAATGGTTTCCTCACACATTTGTGGAATCTCCCCCAGCCATGCTATGTTCAAAGAGTGTACAGTATACCTGTGTAGACAACAGCTGAGCTGTACAACAGAACAAGTGAAACACACTTTTACACAAACACTTGGGTGTGTGTAGAGACAGCTTGAACTTAAGCTGTGTGTAACATTTTCACACCCTCCGTATCTCTCCAAAAGCGATTCTATTATTTTTCCTCAGGCTGGTTTTCCCTCAGGATATCCCTACCACCTACACAAAGTATGATAATTAATGGGTATTATTATTGTTGTTGTTGTTGTTGTGAGAAAGCAGAACCCTCTGAACAGTGACCAGATGAGGAACCACCTGGGAACCACATGTCTGCTGAATTGGATTCCATGATGGAAGAAAGCAGGATATAAATGTAAGAAAATAAATAGCACAATGCAGTGCAATGCAATTATTGCTTAGCAATCTTTTACCCAACGGAGATCAAAAGGAAGCTTAATTTATTTGAAAGTCATTGCTGGAAGTCTAATCCCCAAAGAATGGATCATAATTATTATTTTTTTGTGGGTGTGTCTGATTATATCACTCTGGCATTGAATACAGAGATGGGTTAACAAACTGTTACCGTAATTATGTGCTTCCATTAAATCCAGCAGGAATCTTTACAGTTTCTCATTTTCCCACTCTTAAGTTCCCTGCATTCCCACATCACTTTGTGATAGGCTGGAAAATTGCATTGCAAAATCTGGAAAAGTACAAAATTTGTTTCACATATTTTTTCCAGAAAGTGTGAATTAGGTAGATTTGCCTTTAAATGCAAACTGAATCAAATTTATCCCCCCGTCCCTATAAAGCAATGCCTATATTTGCCTTATAACAACTGATAAACACAGAGGATGATCTAGCGGGCTGATGAAGTGCATGACAAATTAGACGCGGCTCACACTTTAAAGTTGAATAGCGCCATTGACATCAAGGAGACTTTTCTGGAAGAGTTTGAGACTTGTAGCCCACAGCCATTTTCAGAAAGCTCTAAGGCTCTGAGACCACCTTCAGGAAGCTCTTTGTAATACGAAACTCTTTGTTCCATGCAAAGCTTTGGCTTCCCAAGAGCATCTCTCCAGCGGAAGTTCAGTATTGTCAGGTGGTGTGAAAGGACATTCCACAGTCCAGTGATCTGCATCTGTTCTTACACAGCATTTCATTTGGGTATTAATATTTGCTGAACAAAGGGCAATATATTTTACCTTTTTTAAAAAAATAATAATCATCATTTTTAAACCCGTCCATGTAAAGGAAGAGGTTTTTCTGAGTCTGGGGTGATGGATTTATTTAATTAACAGAGGCTGAACACACTTACTAGCGAGTAAGCCCCTCTGAACTCAGAGTTGTGTTGCATATTTCATCTGCTTTTCATCTAGTTTTTAGCAAACCTTTATTGAATATTGTTCTTTCTGTTTTTTATTGTTTTTAAGTTAACTGCTAATATATATTTACTTTATTGAGTGGTGTGTTTTAATTAATTAATTAATGTGCATAGGATTCTGCTGTCAGAAAACTTGGTCTGGAAATGCTTTATATAAATGATAAATTTAGCAAAATGACAGATGTCTTTAATTCAGTTTTTGAATCTCACAGGTCTTCTAAAAGAAAGAGTATAGAAATACCTCCGTATTTTCAGAGGTTACTGAACATGGTTGAGGGACCTAAGGATACATGTGACCTATTCATTTTTAAAGGGTAGTATCCAATTGGTGTCACCCTGTTGATGGAATAAATCCATCAGTAGGACATGTGTGTGTGTGTGTGTGTGTGTGTGTGTGTGTGTAGCATCTTTCAGTAATTCTTCCTCTCAACCTTTAAATCCCTTTTCTGTCCCAAAAATCTTCTCTGGAAGATCCCCCTAACCCTCTAGAGTAGATTTAGAAGGGCTGGGGGTGGCATGGGGGGAGAGGGTACAGTGGAGGGGATCCCTGAAAAGTGCCTTCTCCCCAGTTCTGTTGCCAAATGCCTTCTGCTGGCAGTATACTGTTTTTGTGGAAAACATAGTTTTCGCAAGTTTTACATCAACAGTTTGGGTGGGTCAAGGGCCTTTCTGTTGTCTCTGCATGAGGTGGCATTGAGCTACAGCCCAATTCGCTCCCTTCTCTTCTGTTTCAAGTTGTTGCTCTCCCCTCTGATGAACACTGGGCTTTGATTCCTAGACTCACAACACAATGAGCCACATTGTTGCTTCAAAGCAAACTTGCGGGTCAATTCAATGAACACTGCTGGGGTGGAGGGTGAGGGGAGCTCTCTCTCTGTGTGTGTTTGAGTGTGTGTGTTTAGGGGGTAGGAAACTCCTTCACAGAGAAGCCCTTACAGAGCTGAGACGACTGAGTCACCAGCGAACCCACACAAACAACTTGAGTTTGCAAAAGTCCCATTGACTATGGTGGGATTACTCCACGGGTTGAGAGGACAGAAGCTATAATGAGTCAGGAAGTAAACACAGGACTGGTGTCTCAGAAGAGTAGGGCTGCTATATTTATCCTCCGTCTCATGATTTGCAAGACTGTATTATTATTTTTATTAGTGCTGCCCACTGTTTTGCACTACGGCACACAACCAGAGGACAAGAAACTTGATTCAGCCATTGTGTGCAGAGCCTATTTTTAACATCTTTAGTACTAGACCCGCATGGGTCAGGCGGAGAGGAGGAGGACTCAGTCAGCAGAAGAAGTTGCTGATGGCATGCAAATACTGCTGATGCTTGCCCTGGAATTTATTTAATTTATTAAATGTTCCTCCTACCCTTCCTTCCAAAGGAGTCCAGGCCAGCAAACCATCAAACGATGCCATTAAATATTCCGTATAGTTAAAGCCATGGTTTTCCCAGTAGTGATGTATGGAAGTGAGAGCTGGACCATAAAGAAGGCTGATCGCTGAAGAATTGATGCTTTTGAATTATGGTGCTGGAGGAGACTCTTGAGAGTCCCATGGACTGCAAGAAGATCAAACCTATCCATTCTGAAGGAAATCAGCCCTGAGTGCTCACTGGAAGGACAGATCCTGAAGCTGAGGCTCCAATACTTTGGCCACCTCATGAGAAGAGAAGACTCCCTGGAAAAGACCCTGATGCTGGGAAAGATGGAGGGCACAAGGAGAAGGGGACGACAGAGGACGAGATGGTTGGACAGTGTTCTCGAAACTACCAGCATGAGTCTGGCCAAACTGCGGGAGGCGGTGGAGGACAGGAATGCCTGACGTACTCTGGTCCATGGGGTCATGAAGAGTCGGACACGACTAAATGACTAAACAACAACAACAACAAATATTTCAGCAGTGGTGAATGAGGAAAGCAAGCAAGCAAATCAGTTCTTGAATTCATAGGTGTGCTTTAGGAAGTCCCCCCCCCAAAAAAAACCCCCTAGCATTTTTGAAAAACACATTTGTGAAGATATACAGGCGTTATTGAGGACCAAACACATTTACTAGGAAGCACAGTTTGGTCAATGGCCCTCATTCTGTTAATGGCAGCTCTGAATATAGGGAGTTGTATACAAACAGACTAGAAATGGCCCTATCGGAATAGGTCACTGGGGCAGCACTGAAATGAACCCACCCTTTTAGCTTTTAAACAATCAATAGAAAGTCATTACTGGCTTTGGGCAGCGCTCTGCGGGTTTCCCACTGGTGACTGTAGCCAACAGAGTATTTCAGCTCACAACGCATTGTTCCATCCCTGGTGTGTGCCCTGGTGTCTGCCACAAACATGACACCTCCAGCTAATGTACATTTCCTCTGAGATAATGTGGGAGATCTCCTCATTGCCCTCTCCCAAGCAAAATCTATATTTATAATGCATAGTATCAAATTTAGACACAACTGCAAGAATTGAAGCAGCCGTCCTACACAATATTTTAATTCTTGTCCGATGTTAGCGCACGAGTTTAAGCAAAACAAGACCCTTCTGTCGGATTCCCCCCCCCCTTCTCTGCCCCCATTCCTGGGGCAAAATATAATGCTCAACTAGTGTTCTCTTTGCCTGGGGATTGTTTTTGTGGAATCAGGATAAAATGTGGTGCTCAGTTGCTAAACTAATGGAGAACTAAGTAGAGAAAACCATTAGTTGCTGTGTGCAATATAGATTTGCTGGGACTTTCGTAGAAGAGTCATTTAGCATGACGCATGCTGACTGCGAGTGGGATTAAGGCTTCTCCTGGCATTCCTTTGTAAATACCAGCCCACGTTCTTGCAGCCAGACTCATGCGCTGATGACTGGAGCATCTGTAACGAGACAAAGGATTTCCATGCCCCAAAACACTTTCATTCACTTTCAGAAACTAATGACAGGCATTTCTGGGAATGGACTCACAATTTCTGACTCAATTATGGAAGAAATTAGATTATAAGGTAGGCTGTCCTTCAAGGAGAGGATTGAACGGTGCCATTGTTGTTAAGCGTTCAGAGACAGACTGTCAACAACCCCATCCGTGACCCAGGAGACTTCCATGGAGTCGTGTGCTCCATCTTAGCACTGTTGTGAACCGCAAGCCCAAAGTTTCACAACCAGTTAGGTCCTGCATTTCTCTGATTGACAACATAAGTCTTAATCTTGGATGGGAAAACCCAGCCATTTCCCATGAAGACTGGATACGTTTACAGAGATTCTGGCAAGTTGCTTCTTGTCATCAGAGGATGGTAGCTCAAGAACCACCCCTGACCATATGAACCTACCTGGACCATGAGATAATATTTCGAGGCCCTTCACATGAGAGCTCCAGAGGGTGACAACATGAGAACAGGGACATGGGGAATGCTCTTCCTGGGAAGGTTCGACTGCCACTTTCATTACACACCTTTAGGTGTCCGGCGAAAACATTCCTGTTTATCCAGACCTTTGGCTGATATACTCCCAATGCGCTTTTAAATGTGCTGTGGAAGGGGGGTTATTGGTTTGTTTCTGTTCCTATTTTATTATGAATTTTGTGCTTTTATATTATCATTTAGGAAAGTTTTTAATGTTTGATGTTTTATTCTGTTTAATATTCTGTTGGGAGCCGCCCAGAGTAGCTGGGGAAACCCAGCCAGATGGGTGGGGTATAAATAATAATAATAATAATAATAATAATAATAATAATAATAATAATAATGTTGTTCCCTGAGATCTTGGGATATAGGGCAGCATGCAAATTTGATAAATAAAATAAATAATAATAGGGGTTGAATATGGCCAGCAGACCTATTGCCACCATGGACAGCCCTATCCTCCATGAATTTATCTAATTATTATTTTATTATTTATTCCCTAAATCTGGACAGATTTGTTGAGCTTTTTCTTTTTCTTTTCTTTTTTGAGGGGAACACGTTTGGTTTTCCCAGACATTATGCCGAATTTGCTCAGACGTGTCTGGGAAAACCCAAACACATGGCAACCCTAATTTATTGAATTTATATACTGCTTTATACCCGCAGTTCACAGAATGATCCTCTTTTAAAGTCATCCAAGTTGGTGGCTGTCACTGCCTTTTGTGGGAGTGAATTCCATAGTGTAACTATGTGCTGTGTGAACAAGTCTTTTGTTTGTCCTGAACCTTCCAGCATTCATCTTCATTGGATGCCTGCTTGTTGGCTTCCTTGATAGTACATCTGTTTGGCCACTATGGAAAATAGGATGCTGGATTAGAGAATATTTTGTCTGATCCAACAGGGCTGTTCTTCTCTTCTAAGCTATGTTGAGAAAAAGTTCGCCAGAACAGTTTGAGCATATAACACCAATCCTGGCACAATTGCACTGGCTGCCGATTAGTTTCTTCTTTTCTTATCTCTGTGGCTGCGATCTCCTGGGTGACGTGGATGTTAGAATTCCTGCTCCATGATTGCAGTCATAGGATTGTTGTCTATCACATGACGGTGTATGTTTTGACTCCACAGAGTGGGAAGTGACGGAGAGAGGATGTTTGTGTTACTGTGTTCCGTGAAGTGGGACTATTGTCCTTTGTTCTTTCTCTTTGCTGCTTGATGCTAGCGAGAGAGAGGGAGCCATGTTGCAGTGCTCCGTGTGTGTTTATATGTAAATAAAGTAGATTAGCCAAAATGCTGAGTTGCTGAGGTCTGTTACGCAAGCTGCGAAGACTCTGCGGATCCCTAAGTGTTGGCATCAGTCGCTGTGATGTTCGGGCAGAAGAAAGCTTTTGAAGCTCCCTAACGATTGACCAGGACGGAGGGAACGTGCCAGTCGGGCATGTGTCTCTGCCAGGGTCCTACTCGAGAATAGGACAAGCTCCTGACAACGGACACTGTTAGGCAGTTGAATGTGCAGGCATACTCCATTTCCCTCCCACCCCCTCCACATGGCCCCAGGCACTGGCGACCCATGCTGTGCCACTGGCTGAAGATCAGATTAGCCCACGGTTACCAAATTAGTCCATGGCTAAGTTAGGATTAGGGACGCAGGTGGCGCTGTGGGTTAAAGCCTCAGCGCCTAGGACTTGCCGATCGAAAGGTTGGCGGTTCGAATCCCTGCGGCGGGGTGCGCTCCCGCTGCTCGGTCCCAGCGCCTGCCAACCTAGCAGTTCAAAAGCACCTCCGGGTGCAAGTAGATAAATAGGGACCGCTTACCAGCGGGAAGGTAAACGGCGTTTCCGTGTGCGGCTCTGGCTCGCCAGAACAGCGATGTCACGCTGGCCACGTGACCCGGAAGTGTCTCCGGACAGTGCTGGCCCCTGGCCTCTTGAGTGAGATGGGCGCACAACCCCAGAGTCTGGCAAGACTGGCCCGTACGGGCAGGGGTACCTTTACCTTTACCTTAAGTTAGGATTCATAACTCTTCTAACTGGATTCCAGCGCACATCAGTTAATAAATATGTCATGCAATGTTTTGACAGTAACCCTGTGGAAACTTGTCTCCAAAGCCTTTCTCTAAAGCAGTGGTGGGAAACATGTGGTCTTCTAGATAGTCAGCATCTCTGAACATTTGCCATGCAGTTGAGTCCAATAAGATCTAGAAGGCCACAAGGTTCCTCACCCCATCTTCAAAGAAAGCTCCCACGGGAGCAAGCCAATTCCAGTATTTGGAGATGTGTATTAAGCTACAGTTCACTGTGTCAGACCATTTGTCCCAGGTACTTATTGACAGAGACTCTTCAGGCTCTCAGCAGAATTCGTTTGCCGTGCTGCTATACAAGAACCTTTCAACTGGAGATTGAACTTAGCGCTTTCTGCATGCGAAACAAATGCTCTAAAATGGAATTATGTCTCTCCATGATATATTTTGCTTTTACTTTCATTGCCTCGTGATGTGTACGCATATGACACCGTATTAATTATAACACTATCTTGGAAATGCAGAGATACTTCAAAGCAAATTGAGGTATTGCCAGGAACATAACGATTTTGTACTTGAGACCAGTGTCATTTAGCAACTCTTGCTTAATTCAAGACAACAACTGGCTCCAAACTCAGTAGATAAAGGAATTTCCATACGTGTGTGTCTTGTGTGCGTTTTCCAAACATTCAAAAAGCAACATTTTGCACATGGAAAAATGCAATTAGGAAAACAGGAAGCTGCCTTGTTCTGTGCCAGATCATTGGTTCATCCAGTTTAGTCATGTCTGTGCTAACTGGTAGAAGCTCTCCAGCGTTTCAGACTGGAAAGTTTCCCAGATGTAGGGCACTGGACCTCAAGAACTTCTGTATGCAAAGCAGATGCTTAAGCTACAGCCCTTTTTGCTGAAGATGGTGCACATGCAATGGTATGAGTGTCACTCGTGTATATCAGATATGAAGAGACTACAGAAGAAATTTGCTGCTGCATCAAGCGAAGGATCTATCTCATCCAGATGAGTCTGGGATATTTAAAAGCAGGAGATAAAGACAACTACGCTCCCTGTTTTTTGCTAACATTAGACATTCAGATACATAGTGCTCCTGTTCTCATTCCTTTCTGATTTATTTTGTTCAAATCTTTGAAGCTGAAGTCTCACCCCATACCAGAGAACTCAGCAAAGTATACAGCCAGCTGCCTATTGTCTAGTGACTAGCTGCTTCCTCTGCAGGTGACAATTTGTGCAGGCTTGCTCCAAACCATGTTATACCTGCTTTGAGAGGTGAGTTGTTGTTGTTTAGTTGTTTAGTTATGTCCGACTCTTCGTGACCCCGTGGACCAGAGCACGCCAGGCACTCCTATCTTCCACTGCCTCCCGCAGTTTGGTCAAACTCATGCTGGTAGCTTCGAGAACACTGTCCAACCATCTCATCCTCTGTCGTCCCCTTCTCCTTGTGCCCTCCATCTTTCCCAACATCAGGGTCTTTTCCAGGGAGTCTTCTCTTCTCATGAGGTGGCCAAAGTATTAGAGTCTCAGCTTCAGGTTCTGTCCTTCCAGTGAGCACTCAGGGCTGATTTCCCTCAGAATAGATAGGTTTGATCTTCTTGCAGTCCATGGGACTCTCAAGAGTCTCCTTCAGCACCATAATTCAAAAGCATCAATTCTTCAGCGATCAGCCTTCTTTATGGTCCAGCTCTCACTTCCATACACCACTACTGGGAAAACCATAGCTTTAAGTATATGGACCTTTGTTGACAAGGTGATATCTCTGCCTTTTTTAAAAATGTATGAGTAGTCATACATCAATGTAACCAATAAACAAGGCTGAAATCTTACAGCCTCTTACCTAAGAGCCTTGCTGTACTCTGTGGGATTTATTTCTGAGAAGGCATGTCATGTATGGCACTGCACGGTAAAACTACATGCTATACCACAGGTAAGCAGTAAGAACATAAGAAGAGCCTGTTGGATCAGGCCAAATAGCATTTAAAACTAAAAGTATCTTAAACAAATTATTCCAAATTAAAATGTGCTGCAACGTTCATGATAAAACGCATTTGCGATGCAGCTGTTTAGAATTGTCAGAAAGCATACCTGGTGCGCAGTGTGTCCTTTTTGATTTTCATTGTGTTTTTATATGTTGTGTTTTAAATTCAGTTTAGAAAACAATTTATAATAGCAATTAAATGCAGCAAAATGAAAAGAGTACAAAAATGAAACTAGTCCATCATGTTGTTGTTGTTGTTGTTGTTGTTGTTGTTGTTGTTGTTGTTTCATACCCCGTCTTTTTCCCTGATGGGACTCAAGGTGACCTACAGAGAAAAACAAGAATTGCCAAAAAGATAGAAAAAACAATAATTAAAAACTAATTAAACATGAATAGAATTAAAGCTATATACATATATAAAATCTTTTTAAAACATACAAATAATTACAATAAAAGCACAATGGGGCCCTTTAATTAAAAGTAGCCAGTTCCCGAAAGCCTGTTGGAACACGAATGTAGAGCTGTACGTAAGTCGAAGTTCCATTGTAATGCAAAATGGATCAATCCATTCCAGACTTTTCAAAACAACCCCTAAGACAGCAATTTAACATGCATTTTACTATCTAACGAGACCATTGATCCATAAAATGAAAGCAAGAAACAATGTACTACAGCCACACCATCAATCTATCAGTAGCTGGACTGGGTTCCACACAGTCACAAAAACAAAACGAAGAAGCCACAAAAAGAAAAAAGCAAAATAAATAGCAAAAACAGACAGACCTCAGCGTAACACTCAAAATGGAAGTGTGGCACTCAAATTGGAAGCGTAACACTCAAAACGGAGGATGTTCGGCTTCTGAAAAAAAGTTCGCAAACCGGAACACTTACTTCCGGGTTTGCAGTGTTTGGGTTCCAAGTTGTTTGAGTACCAAGGCATTTGAGAACCAAAGTATCACTGTACACCACATCTACTTTAAGGGCAGCCAACAGTAAATTGGGAACACCTTATGGAATTTTTTACGTCCCCCCAACCCTGTCCTGAATGCTACCATCCCCTTGTACCATATTTTAAACGGCATATGAAATGCCTTTGTTTCAAAAGAGAGTTTGCCACCCAGGGCTGTTGCTTTTTGACATTGTGGGGCAGCCCCCCCCTTTTTGTTTACTTTTAGAGATGGAGAGGGAGGTGTTTGGCTGATATGTGGTCAGTCTTAAATATGTTTTATTGAGATGCTGCTGCTTTAAATTGTAAGGGTTATTTTTACTGTCTTCTTTGCATTTGCACTGACCTTTGTGAGCTGCTGCAGGGAGGGACTCTTTTTTTTAAAAAAAAAGTCTACACAGAAATAAACTCTAATTAAAACTATAACATGATAGGCACTCCCCTGTCCGAAACTCTCCTGAGCCCATGAAACTAGTTGGGTAGTTCTTTGGCTCTAGGCCAGATCCTTACGCCACCATATTAGGATGATGTGATACGTGCCTTTATTGCTGATTAAAAATAAGTGTTCCGTAAGCGAAAACAAAGCTGAAAACTGTGGAGCTTCCTAGCAAGTGCCTAATTAGCTCCTCTGTGAACTATGAGAGGTTTACACGAGTTAAGGAGGAAATATTCCGGATTAGTGAGGTTTTCTTTTGTGTTTTGCGAGGATCATGGTTTGTGTTCTCTAAGGGTGTCACCCATATCAAAACGTGGTTATATGTACCCACCTGCCCTTGTGTCACCATTTTGACCCACCGGACCCCCCCCCCCATTCCCCTACCATCTCTAGAGAGGCTGGGAGAGTGTTTCGGATCGCTGGCCTGCAATGTGATTCATCCTGGGATAAGCTAAAGTCAGATGCAAGGGGATATCGTCCCGCCGCTGAGAGCTATGTTATCATGGTCTATGCCTATAATGCTATCCCTTACAACCATCTCCATTTGATCTGGACATCCGGATTTTGTAACCTCATTTTATAACTGTTCCTCTGTCCCTAATTCCATCCTGTAGAGTTCTGAGGACATGTAACAAGAAGCCACTCAGCTACTTTCCCCTCGCTGCTTTGGGGCAGTGTCACCTGCTGTTTTGGCATCACCACCCAGGCATGCGCTGCCGCACTCCCCGCTGGAATGTCAGCTCGGCGTTTGAGATTCACACCCGCGCTCGGAGTGCAGGGAGGGTTGGCTTCTGGAGCCAGGGCTGGTGTTTGGGAGCACATAAAAGCCCCGGAGTCCCCTCGCTCTTTGGCAGGACTTCAAGGGCTCTCTCAACGAAGAGGATCTTGACAGCATACTTGTAAACTCCACAGGCCCCAGGGGGGCTCAAACGCCACGATATTTATGCTAGGCGGTTGGGATCGTCCAAATGCTTGGCCTGTTATGCAGACATAGGTCTCCTGGTAAGAACCAGCATTTCTGACACCTGTTAATTGGCATTTAAAAGCATAAAGACTGTCAGAAGTCAATAAGGGGAAACGGAGCACAGCGACATTTGTTCTTCCTCTACAAAACAAAGGGGGAGGGGAAAAAATATTGTTTCAAAACTCTTTGCATAAGTGAGGGACCTGTCATAACAAACTGGAGAAAATAGGGTTCCCAATATCTTTTCTGCCAGGGTCAGAAATAAAAAAACCTGTATAGGCTGCAATCATCCTACACCCATTTAACTGGAAGCTAGCCCCATTGAGAGCAACCGGACTTCTTTGTGGATAGATATGTATAAGGTTTCTTTCTCATTGGGCATGTAATTGTTCACTTTGATAGTAAACAGATGGTGTGAAAGTACTTCCATATGGACAAAATGGTTAATCTATTAAAGGTGGGTTCTGTATGTTTGTCTTAAAAAAAAAATATTAATTTTCTTCACAAGCATTCTGTGAACTAACCTAGTGTTTGCCTCATTTGACAGAAGTGGACTGAGTCTGGGAGACAGTGGACTGATCACAGACACACATGGGTGAACTGGACTTTGAATTCCAAGGCCAAATGAACAAGAGGCTGTGCCCATTTAGAGGGGCTCTTTTGCACTCAAGAACAAAAACTGCCCTTCTCCTAATGATGCATTACAACAAGGCCATAGCTGGCGAGCGACAGGGATGCAAAACCCAATAAGCCAGTCATCAATAGGGTGATCAGATGAGGAAAGGACTGAGGTACAGCCCCTCTTCAGCACCCTGGGTGCCAACAGGGTGGCCAGGTGGGAAAAGGACAGGGCACAAGTTCAACATCTGGCACCTTCAGTGAAAAGGATCAGGTGATGAGAAAGGCCTGGAGACCTAATGCCAGCCACAGTGATCAGTACTGTATAAAGTAGCAGTATCAGTATAAAGCAGTATCAGTATAAAGCAGTATCAGTATAAAGCAGTATCAGTATAAAGTAGCTTCATCTGATGGTCCCAGGATGTATTCTGAACCTTGTGTGTGTTTTGTGCAAGACATGGCCACCACCTTCTTTTTAAAAATATGATTTTCTATGTTATCATCCTCCATGTCCCCCACTTCCTTTTATTTTTTATTTTTGCTGCAGCATTTTAGGTTTTCTGATTTGCAATGCATTGTTTAATCTACTGTGGTGGTGGGTTAAAAACAGCCTGTCCACATACCATTTTCAAGGGCTGTTCACCACCATTAAATAAAATTCACATACCTTAATACCAGTGAATAACAAAAACAATGTTTCCTTTTGCTTTTAATACCCAGTGCTGGATGCAGGACTTGATGTGAGCCAGAGTGAGGTTCCCATGGTTTGGAAGATATAAAGCAATAATAATAATAATAATAATAATAATAATGAAGAAGAAGAAGAAGAAGATAATAGGAATCACTGTGTCCGTAGGCAAAGCACATTTTCACCACCTCTGAGAAACCATTCAGAAGGAAGAACTTTTCGCATAGTCAAACTATGGTATTCACGACCACAATATGTGGTGCTAAAGGGAATGCATGAATAAGATAATGAGGTTGTACATGCAAACCCTGCCAACATTCCTACTACTACTATTGTTCTTCTTCACCCTTTATCCTACAGTCCCCAGACAGGTTACAACAATTATAACCCAATGCTAATATCAATGTTAACAGACTTACAACCACAGAAATAAGGTAGATTTAGGGCTTTTCTTCTGGCAGTACTCAATGGTACACAGTACCGGCACCTTCCCCCCGTTCCCCCCAAATCTTGCGGCAGTGGACAAGGCCCGGAGCTTTTGGTGTGTGTGGAAAGAGGGGAAAAGAAGAAAACTGGGACACAGGCGTGGATGTAGCCTGGCTGCTGTGAGGGGACGGGACAGGGCGTCTGTCTGTCTGTCTGGTTTGTCAGGCAGTGGACATTTTTTTTGGAGGGGGAGTGTCCTTCTACGTGCCTTCTGTAAACAGGGCAGCAGAAGGCAAATCACCACGAACCTGGTGAGTATGGGTATATTTTTTTCTAGAAAAAAGTTACATGCTAAAAAATCACATCATGGCTGGGTATTTAATGTGAGGTCAAGGTGACACAAACCAGACATGGGACACTGAGAGCAAGGGCAGCACACATGTGCCCATATCCCCTACATGTGTCTCTCTCCCCCCCCCCCCACAGCCCTCATGGTTTGCCTGAGGGCCCGGAGAGAGCTAGAGTTGGTTTTAGGTAAAGGTAAAGGGACCCCTGACCATTAGGTCCAGTCGTGGCCGACTCTGGGGTTGTGGCATTCATCTCGCTTTATTGGCCGAGGAAGCTGGCGTAAAGCTTCCGGGTCATGTGGCCAGCATGACTAAGCCGCTTCTGGCGAACCAGAGCAGTGCACGGAAATGCCGTTTACCTTCCCGCTGGAGTGGTACCTATTTATCTACTTGCACTTTGACGTGCTTTCGAACTGCTAGGTTTGCAGGAGCAGGGACCGAGCAACGGGTCACCTTTATTGACCGAGCAACACCCCATTGCAGGGATTCGAACCACTGACCTTCTGATCGGCAAGTCCTAGGCTCTGTGGTTTAACCCACAATGCCACCCGCGTCCCCCATGGATGGTTTTAAAAGGGGATTCAATGGCTACCCATGGCCAGGGTCAAAGGTTAGCATGGGTGGATCTGTTGAGAGGTCAGAAATGGTGCAGGGTAAAAGGATTCACCTCAGGCCACCAATACTGACTCTCTGACGCCTTTTATTTTAATGTGTGCATTTTAAAGCTCACACTATCCAATTCTATACAAGCAGTTGGTGTTAAATTTTGGCCCTGTATTTTGGCAGGGCAATTTGTACTCGGGCTTTGCGCAGCTAGGCCTGACTTTGTTTTTGTTTTGTTTTTTGCCCTGCCCATGGGTTTGCTCCACGCTGCACCAGTGGAAGCCTATCTGCAGCTGAAGTTTTGTTTCTGCAGAAAGGAGGGAGGTGGGGTTACCCATGTCCTCCTGGCCGTAGATTGGGTGAGCTGCTGATGCTGTAAGTGGAGGACAAGCCGTGGGGCTGGCCTTCAAGTAAAGGCATGTTAGTCTCTGGGCCTCCTTGAGTTACAGCTTGCTGAACAACAGAGGCTGAATAGGTCTGCAAGAAAGTCAGGTAAGCTTATGGGTCTAGCAGGCTGTTAACCTGACTATTTGGATGGAACAATGTGAGAATTCTTAAGGGATGGGTTATTAAAAAAACAAAACCCACAGCAATTCTACATAAGTGGGGAAGTGAAGATTGATTTCACAAACTGGAAGTTGAGAGAGAGCAGATGTGGAGTAGAGCAGAGCAGCTTGCGGGGGGGGGGGGGGGAGAAGATTGGGATGTTGGCTGGTAGGTGACTAGGAATGGTGGGACTAACAAAGCAGAAACCATTCAGCAAAGCAACCTGTTTTCAGTCGCATCGTGAGGTGATGGTGGTGGGAAGGAAAAGATGGACACGATTGGTATCTGTATGGCACAAGGTAACTTGCTAAAATGTTGACCCCAACAAGGGGTGCGGAACAGAGAAATACATTTGGCTAGTATTGTATTGAAGGGAATCTTTCTCAAGCCTTAGTTTAGGACCATTGACTTTCACATCTCCTATTGCTGTTGCCCCTCCCTGTTTTCTATCACCTGGGTGTTAAGGTTCCCCATTCACCAGCATGCTGTGAACTATGAGACCATTTTAAACCGAGGCAGACCACAAGCACATCAACTGCACCTGGATACGATTCTCCCGGGTCTCAGGAAGAGGCCTTTCACATCTCCCTGAGATTCGGTGGCCAGCAAAGCTGATCAGTATGCAGGTCAGGGGCTTTACTTCTCAGTTCTGGCCCCTCCTTAAGTTCTTGTGAAGTCCCACGGGCACCGAGTGTGTGTTTACCTCTATCTAAAAGCTAGCAGGTGGCGACCAAGTTAAAATACACTTTGTGGTATAATGTAGCATGCAAAGTTAGTGTTTCCCTATCCCTTGGGGAGTTAGGGAGGAAAAGGGGAAAAGGACAAAATGGACATTTAAAGGAGTAGAAAACAAGCAGGAAAAAAAGACAACCTGAGCAACCCTTTTTGGCTTAAGTGGAATAGGCTAAATAATTCTCCAAACTGCATCGACAGTCCAGGTTGACAAAGAAATCATTGCAACTTCAGTTGTCAGAATCAACTGTTGGAATGAGCCGTGCATTTGGCCTCTCGTAAGAGATCCTGTTTCAGGCTGTGTGCAAACTTTGGAAAGCTTTCCCGCCCTGGTTTCCCATCGGCTCAAATTTTCTGGGTACGCAAAAGACTAAATATATTCTTTTGAAATGAAAGCTAGGAATTTGGAGCATGGATTTGGAACCGTCGTTCTGCAGCTAGGATAAAAACCCCAACATCTGAATGTATGTACCACCAGCACTCCTCCTCATACTACTACTACCACTACTACAATGACACTTAACCTCACTTAGGAAAAATCAACCCAGATTCATTGAACTGATGCGCCTCTCACTACTGTGGAATTGCACTCTCGAAAAACCTGTTTGAGTGACAACGAGATGCAGAGCCTAAGTATAGTTGGGCCTCAAGCCATCTTCTCAGTCATCTAATCTCATAAAATGCATCCAAAGTATGTCTTACTATGAAAACCATCTTGTAACTTTGATCACTGAAAAACAGCTACGTGGAAGTCCCCGAGACTCCTGAAATAAATCTACCCTGTCCCAGATTTTTTCTGGCTCAGTAGGAGCATGAAACCTTTGAACAGGGTGAGTGCTATTTCTTAAAGTTACACCTGCAAACACAGTCCTATCCCAGTTATGTCCGCTCAGCAATATTGAGACTGTATTTGTATACTGCTTTCCTTTACTTCTGAAAACAAGATGCTTCACTCAAATTCAAATTCAAATTTATTTACGGCTATTAGCCCATAAAATATGTACAAACATAAAAGCACAGAAGCATAAAAAACCAATACATCTAACAACAGTATGTTCTCGTTTTAAACTAAAGCTAAGGCTAAAATCCTAAGCATATATAATTGGAAGACGTTTGCACTGTACTCTCAACTATTAAGTTATAAATTTGCATTTATACCCCACTTCTCCAAGGAACTCAAGCGGCAAGCATTTGTTTTTCTCTCCACTGCCCTCCAATAACACAAACTTTCCCCTCACAATAATCCTGTGAGGTGCATCCGACTGAGAGAGAAAACGATTGGCCCAGTGTTACTCTGTGAGCTCAATCCAATCCAAGGAAGAAATTAGAGGGCAAGTGCACTGCCTTCCGCACTTAACCAAGAACTGCAAGTAGACACGGCTTTTGTACTAATAATTGCAAACATTAGTAGAATCATTACTGTCCTGCTGGGTTTGAGCTATTAAACCTTGCGGACATGGTAATAACTGATTCTTCTTCTGTGTTGCACTGTTGAGTGACCTCCCTTATCAACCGACAGAAACCTCTGAGCTTTATAAGGCTAAAGCCACTCAATGCACCTTCTGAGAAAACGTATATAAGATTCCACGGTTGGGCTTTGATCCTGGCACACTTACCTGAGCCGAGTAAGTCCTATTAAACACACTGGGATTTACAGCTAAGTGTAGATATGGATAGGGTTACACCCAAAGTTAAGAGATTTTATGTATTTTAATTTATGTAGTTTTATTTGAGTGCATTAAAAATGGTTTTCATTAGGTTCATTAATAAGATTTCTGAAGCATTACAAGATTTGCCTGTTTCTGTTCCTCAAGGAAAGGTTCTCACCTTGATTTGAAATCACCTGTCAAATCTTGAGCAGTGGGCTGAAAGAGTACCTTCACTGCCTAAATAACTCCATGCAGATGTAGCATACAAAACCTGTGTCTTTGTCTCAGGAATCCTTCAACACTTGCGTGAGAGACTCTGTAAGTTCTGAAGGCTCAAACATGCATTATTCCTGATAGCTGTTTCCAAAGGGAATATACATTTCAGACCCGTTGTTGTTGTTTTATTAAAATTTGTATACTGCCCTCATCCGAAGATCCCAGGGTGGTTCACAAAAGAAAAATACAAAATGAGAATTCAAAATACCTTTGGGGGGAATTTTTGTAACTTGTAACTTTAAGTGCAATATAGGTATAGATATATCTAATCAACTAATTAGACAACTTCCAGCTTTAATGTGATTTACAAGACAGCACACACATGGCTTGTCAGAATACAAACAGGTTTTTCCCCTTTGTCTTGGTCTTAATTTTTGCTTGAACCTGTAAGCATAATAGACACATTTATTTCCAGCTGTTCCGTCACTGGTTGAACCAATGCTTATCATGTCATTGGATCAGTGACCATGAAAAGAACACACTCCTCATTCAGGGTTTAAGAATAGACAAGCAGGTGCAGGAGAGAACCACACAAACAACCAGAGCTTTGACTGCTCTTTTTCTTTCCAGCAATTTCCACTACCAAAGAGACTAGCCACCTTTGAAGAACATCCCTTATCTCTTCAACACAGCAAACCCAAGTGGCAAGTACAGTAAGCAAAGGTCCCAGTGCATTTCTGTCTGTTTGGAAGAGTTTAACTGCTTTCAGTGTGGATTCCTACAAAATACAGACGAGGCAATTTTGGGAGAGGCAATTTTTGATGGAGTCATGACAAGGAGAGAAAGAGAGAGGGGGACTTAACTACTGACTCCTCAGTCCCCACATTTGGAGGACTGTATACATTACAAGGGACGTGGGTGGTGCTGTGGGTTAAACCACAGAGCCTAGGACTTGCCGATCAGAAGGTTGGCGGCTTGAATCCCCGTGACGGGGTGAGCTCCTGTTGCTCAGTCCCTGTTCCTGCCAACCTAGCAGTTCGAAAGCACGTCAAAATGCAAGTAGATAAATAGGTACCGCTCCGGTGGGAAGGTAAACGGTGTTTCCATTCGCTGCTCTGGTTTGCCAGAAGCAGCTTAGTCATGCTGGCCACATGACCCGGAAGCTGTACACCAGCTCCCTCGGGCAATAAAGTGAGATGAGTGCCGCAACCCCAGAGTCGGTCACGACCTGGACCTAATGGTCAGGGATCCCTTTAGCTTTATACATCACAAACCAAGCATGTTAATTGTGTCCACACAATTAATGTTGTGCCTAGTTTGAACCCATCTCTCGGCTTTTAATCGTGACCTATCAATATTGGTATCTTGGGCCAGGTGGTGGATGGAGAAGACTTTGGTGGTCAGCGACCCAACTTGCACATAACCCCACAGCTAGCTATGAATGCTCCTGCCAACCTAACAGTTCAAAAGCATGCCCCAAAGTGCAAGTAGATAAACAGGTACCGCTCCGGTGGGAAGGTAAACGGCATTTCCGTGCGCTGCTCTGGTTTCGGTGCTCCGTTGCGCCTTAGTCATGCTGCCACATGACCCAGAAAAACTGTCTGCAGACAGTAAAGCGAGATGAGTGCCACAACCCTGTAAAGCGAGATGAGTGCCACAACCCCAGAGTCATCTGTGACTGGACTTAACTGTCAGGGGTCACCTTTACCTTTTTAAGTATGAATGGGGAGGTGCACAGGGTGGAAAATCATAGCCGCTTTGCTCCTCCCGTGAACCCGCTGCTGTCACACTACGCAGAATTAAGCCATGGTTTGGCTTGGCATTAGGTGCTAGCCCAGACTCATTGTCCCTCTTGCTCCTTACAAACCACGAGTGATAAGCCAAGAGCAGAGCTTGGCTACAGCTTATGGTTTGTTTTCTTGGAGCGAGACAAACCATGAGCCTAGGTTCACAAGTAATGCTAGCCCAAACAATGGCTTGGCTGTAACATGGCAGCGGCAGGACAAAAGAAAGGGCATGACAGTTCCATGGTGCTCAGTGAATAAGGAGTGCCCCTAGGCGGTGGCCAATGAAACCTCTGGCACATAATGGCTTAGCTAACTAATATATGGCAGCTGTTGAGTGCTTGTTTATCATATGTTTGATCCTTTCACCTGTTTCTGTGCCTTCCATGTGAAACCCACTGTGGGAACAAAAGCTGTGGTGCTGTGGGAAAGAATGGGCTTCTGAATCCACAGAGGCTTAAAACCATTCCCATGCGCTGCTCATGTTTACTGTGGATAATCAGTGCCCTCTAGTGAGCTGGAACAGCAAAGGCAGCATCACCTTTCAAGCGCTGTTGCTTGTTTTATCAAAGTGGCTTAGTGTCACATGGAGAAGGTTTGCAGTTCAGTGGTAGAGTATCTGCTTTGAATACAGCAGGTCTCTTTGCCCTTTGGGGAATGATAACAAGCTTAAGAAAATGTTCAAATGTTCCTTCCCTGAAAAACCTGAAGCCTTCCTGCTAGGAATTATGGGTAATGAAATCCCAAAAAAGTTCAGGAGAGTTTTTATGTATGTTACAGTCACTGCCAGAATCCTAATCGCAAAAGGCTGGAAGGGAGAGGATATCCCATCTAAATTAGACTGGCAAAATAAAGTAAGAGAGTACGCTGAACTGGTGAGATTATCAGCAAGGCAAAGAGACATTACTGATGAAAAATTTACCAGAGAGTGGGATATATACAGAGTCTACGTAAAAGAGCAATGTCAAAAGATCAATCCGTTGGCAGGTTTCTATTGAACTTTGATGTGTAAATAGAATAATTTTATAAAATAAAATGTATAGTAAGTTAAATAACATGGAGAAAGTAAAGTTTAAGTGTGCATTTAAGGAATTTTATTTGGGAACGCAAGGGGAAGACTGGAGGTCTTGTCAAATCTAATCACAAATGGATGTACAAAGCAAGTATTAGTTAAAGAATGAATAATTTTTTATTATTTCTCATTTTGCCTATAATATCTATGATACATTTCTGTTATAAAGTTTTAAACAAGAAAGTATTCAAAATGCGAAAAAAGAAAAAAAAATGCAGCAGATCTCAGGTTCAAAACCCGGTATTCCTGTGTTCCTAATGCCAATCCCGTCTCTGCCTGTGCCAGGGAAACCTGTGGCAGTTTGCAATTGCCTTTCATCCTCCACTGTTCCCCTCCCGATAATCCCAATAGCTTTATTATTATTATTATCATAATTATTACATACTATAATCGTTACATTTTGCAGTAGTCACAGAAATAAATTCAATTCAAGTTCTTAGGTGTTGTTGTTACAGATCATTTTTTATTCAAGGGAGGGGCAATACAGGGCCCTCCAGAGGTTGTTGGACTCCAACTTTCATCAGCTTTGACCATTGGTCATGCTGGCTGGGACGGATGGGAGCTGTCAGGTCTGCCCCATTTGGAAAGCAGCTCTACACACTCACTTTTGCACTTACTAATTCTCTGCACCATGCTTCTGCCAAGAAGAGAGTGTGCAAGGTGTGATCACACGCATTGTTCACAATCACCTTTCTATTTTTACTTGTGTTGATAATATACAGAATAAGCTGCATGTACGTTGTCACAAATTGCTTTCCATTCATGTCCTCCTGTCTTTCAGTTAACTCCACTTTGAGATTACTGTATCTCACTGGCCATTGCTTTCTGCCAAACCATACCGAAGAAAGCCAGGAGGGCTTTCTCTCAAACCGGGAGACAGCTTGAGTCTCAGCACTCCTGGTGTCAGATCATGCCCTGAGCCTTTGCTGTGTCCTGAATCCTGCCCGATCTTGAGGTTTGGGTGCTCTCTGCCCTGCGTTTCTCTGTTCCTCATCCGGTCCAAACTTACATCCCTGGCTCTTGGT
The DNA here is from genome assembly GCF_964106915.1 of Podarcis gaigeae. Classification (NCBI taxonomy): domain Eukaryota; kingdom Metazoa; phylum Chordata; class Lepidosauria; order Squamata; family Lacertidae; genus Podarcis; species Podarcis gaigeae. The sequence continues at coordinate 47,114,585 of NC_139687.1, read as the reverse complement.
CCAGCTATTCGGCTTATGTCCCCATGAGCCCCTGGCACGTACATATGTGCTTCCGCAGGATGACGATGGAGGGCGAAATTAATCAGCCTGATTTAGCCTATCATTAAGTTTCTCTGCTGTTTTTCTCTGCTGGCCCCTGTTTGAATCATCTTACTTGATGTACTCTGTGTCGTCCTGTGGAGATTTTCAGGTGCTTTCCCCTTAGGGAACCTTCCTCTGCGAAGGAACCCCCAGTACATTGTACTGATTCTGGGACATAGTTTAAGGTGTGTGCTCACTTTACATGAGGCAGCATTAAGCTAAAGAGTCGTACACATGCAAGGATTACCACTCTCACAACAGGACTTTCCTCATCCTGTACATGCCCTTTCCCATCCAAATATGCTCTAAAGGGTTTGCAGAAAACCCCAGAACAGATTTAGAGAGGGAGGGGAGAGAATGTTTTGTTTCGTAAAGATAATTCCTTGCCCTGACAGAACCAGCAACATAGAGTTAATGTTGAATGCAGGTTCTGGCGAGGCGTGCTTAGAGCCTCGCTTAGAGCCTCGCTTAGAGCCTCGCTTCTATGGAGACAGCCTCCATAGAAAACACCCAACATGCTTCTCTATTCCTACTTACTGCAGGGTAGGAACTTTTAGATTCTAAGCCTCTCAGAAGCCAAAGCCCTGGTTTTTTTTTTTCTACTTAGTAAAGTGCCATGCATGTTGATGGCCCCGTTCATCTGTAAGATCCTGTAGTCAGGCAGCTGCAGTCAGACAGCTTTGCAGAGATTCTCATCTGCTATTGCTGAGAAGCTCCCAAGGTACCCATGTTTCCTTGAACCACACTTGGGGAGCCCCTGTCATACAAGAAATCACATTTTAATTTTGTGTGATACTCCATTATCCTGTTATTGATTTTTCTGCAAGGAATGAACTTGCACGTTCTTGCTGCCTCATTCAAAATTGGTGGATTAGATGACTTGAGGTCTTATGATTCTCCAGGGCTTCCTCCCAATTACCTGTTTATTGAACATTCATCCTGGTTCCCCCCCCAAAAAAACTTACGCAGAGGTCATCCAATGTCTGCACTTTACTGAGCATTCATTTTGATTTGTTGGTGGGGATTCTACAGCAGTGAGCACTCACCCTGACTTGTTTGCCCATTGGTTATGCACCTTCCCATCAATCATCCATTTATTCCACACTTTTCAGTGAAATGAATTTTCCTCTCACTAACAACAAAAAGCCTGTGCCCCCGAAAAAAGTTGATAACTTGCACCCAGTCACTTTAATTTATTTTAATTGCACCAATCTAAATTTTCAGTATGCAACAGAATCTCTCCCATAAAATACTGACAGTCTGGAGGTGACCCAGGACTCAAAAGGGAACAGGATCCAATCAGTTTTGCATATATGCTACTAGCAGTCCTGAAGGACATGATTCATAACTTGAAATGAACATCCTTGAGACCTTTGTACCCACAGACTCATTTGTATTTAGCAATAGAAATGGTCAGATTGTAAATAAAACCTTAGAAGGTTGCGAAGAGAGGAGAAGGGTGTGTAGTTTAATTTCTCACTGCAAGATGGGACCTTTGACCACAGACTGAGCAGCGTGATCCAGAACACGGCCTTTGGAACTAAATGTGTATCAGTGCACATGCTGGAAGGCTGTGCTTCTCCAGATCTCTCATGCAAATAATCCACCTCTCATCCTACAGCAGAAGGTGAAAAAAAAATCTTTTTTAAAAGCCTAAGATTATTAGCTAATTTGTGTTGGGCAACGAGAGTCATGCCCAGTCCTAAATATGGCAGTAAGCCTGAACTTGAGCAGAACTTATCCATGTGTGCTAGTCCAAGCCAACTAGCATTATGTAGCTGTGGCTGTTTCTGAAGCCCTAAAGGCAGTAAGCACACATATACTGCAAAAGATAAGTGACATATAATGCAAGGCTAAATCTCAGTTTAATATACCAAGGTACGAATGAGCATTTTGCCTGTACACTAAGCCCCTTTGCTCCTTCATTCCTGGCACAAAACAAGTGAGCCAGGAAGTCTCTAATTAACCGTAGGTTCTCATTTTGTTGAAGCAATAAACAATGGTCTAACCAACTTCAAAATGTGGTTTAATATCCTGGCTACCCTGAAGCTAGAATAATAGTTTCTTGGTTTGGATGAAACAGGAAACCGTGGTTAATTAGAGGCTTCATGGTGTGATTGTTTGTGTTGCAAATGGGCTGCCTCTGCAGTCAAAAGTCTTGTTCATATCTCAGCATCTTAAGCAGAGATGCGATTGTCCGAACTGGGCCAATGACATCGCTTTAACTCAGGAAGTTCAAGATTATCCTCCCATGGCATTTAAGGAACCTAGGCAGGCATTCCTGATTCCAGTTGCCGCATACATGAGATACTTCCAGCAGCTGGCCCTCATACCTTTCTTAGGATCGGATTCAGCCTTCCTTGCATGGTGCACAGAATGAAAGTCCGGTCTAGGATTTAACTGTACCTGGTAGGGATCCAGTCTGCAAACAATAACGTCTGTGTGAAGCTCGGCCAGCCTTGCTGGACCTTGCTGAACACGGTCTTGGTTGCCATTTCTGCAAGCTGTTCACTCTGCACATTGCTCTGCAAATCCCTATCCCCGATCTCAGATTGCATCCCCTAAATAACATAGTTGGGGGTGGGGGCTGAGATCTAGTGGCATGTCCTGAATGCTGTTTTGCTAGAAGAAAGATGACTATCTTATCGGGTAAAGTTTCTTTTTCTCTCTGCATCCTACACTGGGCTGCTTTAAGTGCCTGGATAAATCACTCAGCCAAGCCATTAGTTCCTGGGTGGCAAGAAGACAGATATCATGTGCTTAGCTGTCAGTCTGGAGGTGAGAACATCGGACAACTGTGCGGGCAGGACATCCTCGGCTAAGGACCTTACACTGTGGAACTCACTTCCTCTGGCAGAAGATCAAAGGCAGATCTTTATCCCTCAGGGCATGGCACCGGGTTTATCTTTTGGGCCAAGTCTTTGAATTATTTTAATGTGTTGTTTATTGGTCGCTTGCAATATGTTGCAAGCCCAAAAAAGGTTTCAGATACATCTAACACATTGGGATTATAGCTGAGCCTGGGGTGGAGTTAGGATTTCGCTGAGATAATTTCTGAAAAGATTCCAAGAATGTTAGAAATTGGCCGGGGCGGGCGGGGTGTTTGGTGCATTAGAATGAGCGGTTATTTCATACCGATTTTGGAGGGGAGGGGGCGGAAGGAAGGCGGAGAGTGGAGGAACGTGCTAAAGTAAATACGGTGGGACCTCAGGCACCGGCTGCGTAGACACAAGTAGTTTCTTCTTCAAAGTGTACAGTCTTCTATGCTCATTAACTCATTTTTTCTGTTCTTACTGGGAAATCACCCAAGAAACACTAATAGCATGCTGAACATTGTGACTTGATGCTATGTGGTTCTGAATCCTGTGCACAGGGCCAACCGCCTGTCCACATTGTTGTTTCACTACACTCCTCAAAGCGTATTATGGGCTAGTACCCCACCATGACAGCATCTTAAAAAGCAGAGACATCAGCTTGCCAACAAAGGTCCGTATAGTTAAAGCTATGGTTTTCGCAGTAGTGATGTATGGAAGTGAGAGCTGGACCATAAAGAAGGCTGACCGCCAAAGGATTGATGCTTTAATTATGGTGCTGGAGGAGACTCTTGAGAGTCCCATGGACTGCAAGAAGATCAAACCTCTCCATTCTTAAGGAAATCAGCCCTGAGTGCTCAGTGGAAGGACAGATCCTGAAGCTGAGGCTCCAATACTTTGGCCACCTCATGAAAAGAGAAGACTCCATGGAAAAGACCCTGATGTTGGGAAAGATGGAGGGCACAAGGAGAAGGGGACGACAGAGGATGAGATGGTTGGATAGTGTTCTCGAAGCTACCAGCATGAGTTTGACCAAGCTGCGGGAGGCAGTGGAAGACAGGAGTGCCTGGCGTGCTCTGGTCCATGGGGTCATGAAGAGTTGGACACAACTAAACGATTAAACAACAATGACCGCTCCCCGCTTAAAACGAGGGGCGCCCTTTGCGTGGACGCGTGCAGCCCCTAGACCTGGAGCGGCTCCAACAGCATAGGCTAGGCTTTGCCTTCCCTCAGGTGGGATACCTGGAGGTCTCCGCCTACCTCAGTCAGTTGTCCAATCCCACCTGGGGGAAGAGTTGCCAAGGAGACCAGGCCAGGTAGGGGAGGGATTACCTGCCCACACAAAGGAGGGAGGATCTTACCTGGGAATTCACACTTGGCTCCAGAGCTTCTCCCACCCTACCCACCCTCAGTCAATGTCTTATGTTGCAGGTATCAGGCCTTGGGCGGAATCCTTTTGTCCATCTTCCTCTTTGCGGCGGCGATACCAGGGTTCCCTGTTAAAGGGGTTTCTGAAGGGAGGCTTTGACCGTACGCCGGAAGGTCGTCATTGCTCTCCCCTGCGGCGGCGTTACGGGGGCGGCTATCTCTGCTTGAACATATGTTCTCCAGAGCCGGCCCATCCCCCCCCCACACTGGATAACCCTGATGCTCCCTAGGTCCCCGGCTGGGGACTGGGGAGGGAGAACGCCCAATGCCTGAGCCAAGGTCTACCCACATTTGAAATTTAATAAAGTTGTGGCCAATTTAATCCCATAGCACGTTGTCTTGAGTCGTTATTCCACATGACGGGGGGACCGCGCAGGATCTGGGGACTCTGCCTGTCCACGCAACATCCCACCATGGCTGAGTACTGTGCATGCTTTGCACCTCCAGATGTTGACTAGGTCTAATGGGATGTAGAGTCCAACCACGCCCGGGGAGCCATAGTCTAGCCACCCCTGCCATATGGTGTCTGCATTCATTGCAGGGGCAAAGAAAATTGGACTTTGTTGGCCACGTGGAACAATCCCACAGTCTCCTCATTGCATATCCACACTTTGGCCTTGCTGACATTAAGCCATGTTTGAAGATGCTTCCATGATCATGTGTTTCTTTGCTTAGAGAAGAGAGAAGGGGACTGCCAGCACATTAAAGCATCCTGACACATAGAAGGTGTTGCATATGCAGGCTCCTACTGCTTGTTTAAATCCGTCTTGTTAGCTGCTAAAAAGACGGGGCTATTGGGCTATAAAGGCAACTGCTTGCAAATGACTGCTGACTGTCATTGAAAAGCTGGGTCCTTTGCTGTAAAGTAGTGAGGAAAAAGATGAGACTGTAGCTAATCCTTGAGACTTGTTTCTCCATTAATCTGCATTTTTTATTTATTTTAAAATTCCACATTTTAATGCTTTTTTTCTAAACACTCACCCTCAAAAATACACATCCCTAAATGCATTTTCCACCAATATATTCACAGTCACAAGTTTTTAAGGCTTACAGTTCAATTTTCTTATTCTTTAAATTATTAAATGGAGTTCTTATTTCCTTGGGTACACATTTTACGGCTATTTAATTAATATATTGATTGTTAAATTCCACTCTGATCATTTCTATCGGTTTTGTAAAGAGTATGCAGAAATTCTGGTTTTAGTATGCTGGCTGTTTGGCCGTAATAATAAACATTTATTCACTTTGAATTTATTTCATCTTGAAATCCATATTTTTGGAATATTGTAAGCAAACGTACAGACAATAAAAAATGTGCACCAATTAATTACGTAAATGACAATGAATAGCTAAGTATAATATAGTATCACACACACACACACACACACACACACACACACACACTGTATTTTTCCATGTATAAGACTATATTTTCCCCAAATTTTTAAAGTTTAAAATTGGGGGGTGTCTTATACACAGAATGTTTACAATATTTATTTCTTAATTTGGGGCTAAAAAAATAGGGGTTTTCTTATACATGGGGGCGTCTTAGACAAAGAAAAATACAATATATGTATATATATCTATATATATAGTATATAGTATAGTATATAGAATATATAGTATATTCAGTTTATATATAGTCTATATATAGTATACTATGTGGTTGTTGTTGTTGTTTAGTTGTTTAGTCGTGTCCGACTCTTCGTGACCCCATGGACCAGAGCACGCCAGGCACTCCTGTCTTCCACTGCCTCCCGCAGTTTGGTCAAACTCATGCTGGTAGCTTTGAGAACACTGTCCAACCATCTCGTCCTCTGTCGTCCCCTTCTCCTTGTGCCCTCCATCTTTCCCAACATCAGGGTCTTTTCCAGGGAGTCTTCTCTTCTCATGAGGTGGCCAAAGTATTGGAGTCTCAGCTTCACAATCTGTCCTTCCAGTGAGCACTCAGGGCTGATTTCCTTCAGAATGGAGAGGTTTGATCTTCTTGCAGTCCATGGGACACTCAAGAGTCTCCTCCAGCACCAGAATTCAAAAGCATCAATTCTTCGGCGACCAGCCTTCTTTATGGTCCAGCTCTCACTTCCATACATCACTGCTGGGAAAACTATATATGTTTGTAGAATGGCTCTTCCCTTATTCTCTCTCTCTCTCTCAACACACACACACACACACACACACACACACACTTACTTTTTTAAAAAATAAATTTTTATTGATTTTCCAACACAAATTGAAAACAAAACAACACACAATACATAAACAAACAAAACATATAAACATGTATAATTTCAAAACCTCTTTTTCATAAACCTTGCTTCCCAGACGTCCCCTTACCTCCCCTTTTCTGCATCCCTGTTTTAAAATTCCTTCAACAACCCCTCGCTTCAATTAACTAATTACTCATTTTCTTTTTTATCTTCTTCTCTTACTTAATAAATTACAGCTGTAATTCTATATTTTCCTTTCCCTTGACATTTTAGCACTCATTAATTTTACAACAGTTCTTGAGATATACTTTAAATTTCTTCCAATCTTCTTCCACCGTCTCTTTTTCTTGGTCACGGATTCTGCCAGTCATCTCCGCCAGTCCCATGTAGTCAATCACCTTTGTCTGCCATTCTTCCAGCGTGGGTAATTCTTGTGTCTTCCAATACTTTGCTAGAAGGATCCTTGCTGCTGTGGTAGCATACATAAAAAACGTCCTGTCCTTCCTTGACACCAATTAGCCGACCATGCCCAGGAAAAATGCCTCTGGTTTCTTATGAAAAGTACATTTAAGTACCTTCTTAATTTCATTATAAATCATTTCCCAGAAGACCTTAATCCTCGGGCAAGTCCACCAAAGGTGATAGAAGGTACCTTCAGTCGCATTACATTTCCAGCATTTATTATTGGGCAGATGATAGATTTTTGCAAGCTTGACTGGGGTCATGTACCACCTATAAATCATTTTCATAATATTTTCTCTTAAGGCATTACATGCCGTAAATTTTATACCGGTGGTCCATAACTGTTCCCAGTCAGCAAACATAATGTCATAACCAATGTCTTGTGCCCACTTAATCATAGCTGATTTAACTGTCTCATCTAGTGTATTCCACTTCAACAGCAGGTTATACATTCTTGACAAATTCTTAGTATTGGGTTCTAACAGTTCTGTTTCTAATTTTGATCTCTCCATCTGGAAGCCAATTTTCCTGTCTTGTTTAAACACCTCCATTATTTGATGGTAGTGAAGCCAATCTCGTACTTTAGACTTCATTTTCTCATAACTCTGTAATTTAATTTTTCCACTCTCTTGCTCTAAAATTTCACAATATTTTGGCCATTTAGATTCCATATTAAGTTTTTTCACCTCCTTAGCTTCCATTTTGACAGCCACCTAGGGGTTTTGTTTTCCAACAAGTCCTTATATCGAATCCAAACATTGTATAGTGCTTTCCTAACAATATGGTTTTTGAATCCTTTATGAGTTTTTACCTTGTCATACCATATATATGCATGCCAACCAAATCTGTTATCAAACCCTTCCAAATCCAAAATGTCTGTATTCTCAAGAAGTAGCCAGTCTTTCAACCAACAGAAAGCTGCCGATTCATAGTACAGTCTTAAGTCCGGCAGGGCAAACCCCCCTCTGTCTTTTGCATAGGTTAATATCTTAAATTTTATTCTGGGCTTTTTGCCCTGCCAGACAAATTTAGATATATCTTTCTGCCACTTCCTGAAACAGTCCATTCTGTCCACAACCTGTAATGTCTGAAACAAAAATATCATTCTAGGCAGTACATTCATCTTAATAACAGCAATTCGACCTAACAAGGAAAGTCTCAAATTTGACCATATTTCTAGATCTTTCTTTACTTCTGTCCAACATTTATCATAATTGTCTTTAAATAAGATCACATTCTTAGATGTCATGTTAATCCCCAAATATTTCACTTTCTTTGCCACCATTAATCCAGTTTCACTTTGAAACCTCTCTTTTTCAACATTTGTTAAATTTTTCTCCAAAACTTTGGTTTGTTGCTAATTCAACTTAAATCCTGCTACCTGACCAAAAACTTGAATTAGTTCTAAAACTCTTTTCGTACTAGTGTCTGGCTGTTGTAAAGTTAATACTAAGTCATCTGCAAAGGCCCTCAGTTTATATTGTTTGGCTCCGACCTGAATTCCTTTAACCAGCTGGTCCCCCCTGATCATATTTAACAAAACCTCCAAGACAGATATAAAAAGTAGTGGGGATATTGGGCACCCCTGACGTGTCCCTTTTTCTATAGAGAGTTCTTCAGTAACCACGTTATTTACAATTAACTTTGCTTTTTGTTCCGAGTATATTGCACCTATACCGTTTTCAAAACCTTGGCCTACCCCCATCCCATGGAGATTCTTCTTCATAAAACTCCAAGAAATATTATCAAAAGCTTTCTCCGCATCCACGAATATTAATACGGCCTTCGTGTTGATATTAACTTCTAACAATTCCATAATTCCACTTCCATCTATATTTCTCTTACAGTGGTACCTCAGGTTATGAACTTAATTCATTCCAGAGGTCTCTTCTTAACCCGAAGCCGTTCTTAACTTGAGGTGCGCTTTCGCTAACGGGGCCTCTTGCTACTGCTGTGCCACTTGCGTGCAATTTCCGTTCTCATTCTGGGGCAAAGTTCTCAACCCAAGGTACTACTTCCAGGTTAGTGGACTTTGTAACCCGAAGTGTTTGTAACCTGAAGCGTTTGTAACCCGAGGTACCACTGTAATGTAGTTCTAAACAGGAGGTCAATATTGCAAATGGCTCTAGGGCTACATTTCCATTTATTTATTAAATCTATCAGATTTTCCTTGGAAAGGGAAAACCTGGATAGATGGGGCAAAATGTGGGCTGGCATTGTGTGGATGTGGCAAAACACACACACAAAGCCCCCACACCTGTGCATGCGTGAGGAGCATCCATGCCACAACTGACATCCTTCGGGAAGCACCTTTAGTAGCCAATCCTGCAGCTGATATTTTTTCATTTCTGTCCACTAGATGTCAGACAAAGGCAGCAGATCTCTGCCATTCCCTTGCTTAGACTCTCCTTTCATTCATTAGGTCTGTTGATGAATCTTTAAAAAAACAAAAACATTTTTTATTAAGTTTTGCAATTTTATATTCATCACAATAGCATTATATCAAGAAAACTACAATTCCCAATCTCCCCCACCCCCTCACGACTTCCCTTAACTTCCTCTTCTGGTTCTTTTCACAATAACTTCTACTGCCTGGTGTTTGTTTGTGTGTGTGTGTATATAAATATCATAATTATCTTCACATTGACTCTTACACTTTACTTAAATTCATATTATTACATCTTAATCTCTATGTTTGTTTTGTTAATTCTAAGTGTTTACTCAAACCCTGCTAGTGAGTCCACTTCTTTACAATGCTTCTGTAAGTACAGCATAAATGGTTCCCAGTCTTTTAAAAAATCTATATTGTCCTTATCTTTTTTTAAAAAAAGATTTTTATTGATACAGCAAGAAAAAAGAAAAAAACCACAAATAACAAATTACACACAAGAATAACCATAGACACATAATTTTCTTAGCAAACAATAAAACATATACTGGTCTTAACACTAAAGACCCAACCTCCCATCTATTCCATATTTCAATTTAATATTACTTATTGCCAATACACACTTTTATCATAAACATTCTTAATATATCTAATTTCTTATATCTACCTTGCAAATATTACTGAAGGTTCCTCGAATGCTGCAACAGAATTTATATTGTCCTTATCTCTAAGTTTTCCAGTTGACTTTGCCATTTCAGCATACTCCATCAGTTTTTCTTGCCGTTCTTCTTTAGTTGGTATCTTGCAATTTTTCCATTTTTGTGCTAGTAATATCCTAGCCACTGTTGTAGCATACATTAATAATTTCTTCTGCTCTTTTAGCAAGTGTTGACCTGTAATGCCTAACAAAAACGCACAAAAGTTACCTTAAGCATTCTTTTAATTTCATTATAAATCATTTCCCTTTTTTATTATATTTTACCATTCCACCACATATGAAAAAGTGCCTTCTTTTTCTTTACACTTCCAACACTTATTGGAGCCTGTTTTGTACATTTCTTGCCATTTTTACAGGCGTCATATACCATCGATACATCATTTTCATATAATTCTCTTTCAACAATATACAGTCAGTAAATTTTAGATTCACTTACCAAAATTTTCCCCAGTCTTCCATTAGTATGTTATGTCCTAAGTCTTGTGCCAGGCCTGTTGATAAGTCTTGCCCAGTGCGATGAACACGAGTTTCCATCCATCTATATGTAGGCACAACAAACCTGGCATGAAAAAGATGGCAAGGCCTTTGAATCTGCTTTTGCAACAGATGTGGTAGAGTTTATGAACAACTTTGACGAAGGAGAAGAAGCCCCTCCCAATTCTACAATGGCAGAGAGTGGTGTCTATAATAATCAATTCACATGCACAGCAAACGAGTTATTGGTCTTTTTTTTTGTAGGAACTTGCTAGATATAGTTTTGCACCAAATCACTCTTGTCCTTGTGATTTAAATAAAACATTGCGTTTTTTACTGAAATGATGGTGATTAGGGGGAAGCTCTGTCAATAGCAATTAACACCTGTGTTCGAAATCGCTTCTTCCTGGTGTGGATTTCGGTTCGTGTTCTTAGCATTTCCATTGACAGAGCTTTCTTCCATTGATAGACTAAACCATCTTAACAAGCCATCTTGCAGTACAATCTTAACCAGCTGTACTCAGAAGTAAGTCCTATTGAATTAAATGGTGCTTACTCCTAGGATTCCAGCCCCTGTTACCTGCTTCTGAATAGTAGTGCAGTAGAGTGAGTATGGATTCTATGCATTACATGGTTTTATGGTAATTTGCTTGACTTTGCTTATTCCAAAATGTAGTAAGCCAGTCTTGTTCAGGCTTCTGAGTGTCTATAACCCTGCACTTCTGTCCTGAAGTCCTGCCTCGATGGCACCACTGTCTCTGAATATCAGATGCGAAGGAGACCTAGCAGGGGTCTCGTGAGCTTGAATAGGCACCTAGTTGAATGCTGCTCTGATTCATCAAGTTATTTTGTTTGCTTGCCGTAAGTTAGAATAGGTGCTGTAAGAAAGCCGTTTTTTGAGAGATGCAACTGCAGCCAGTAACCTTTGACAGATAAACTTCGATATAACCCCGTTGGCATTTTCCAGCCAAAGATGAGGATTTCAGTTTTCCATTGCAGCTATAGGTGTTTCATCAGGCATATCGATAATTATATAATTACATGTTTTTCTCTGTACTCACTGAGCTGCAAATTGTGACAAAATGTCAGCTTGCTCTATGCCGCATAGCTGGCACTTACAGTAATTGGAACTATCTTGGCTGTGGTGTTGTGGGACAGCCATTTTATGTGTTGGTATTTTTCAGTATTTTCACTTTTTCAGTTCATAGATTTAGTTTAATAAATTTCATTCTCTCTCTCTGGTCTCTTCTCCCACACACACAGAAGATGGACTGTAGGTAGTGTAGTGCTTTGCAAAAGATTCTGGATTCAAACTGAACATCTATATGGAGGATTGGAAAATGTTCTGGTCTGAAACATTGAAGAATTGCTGGCCAACAACACAGGCCTAGGTTTTCCCAAACTTGAGTGCTGACAAAGATTATTGCCCCTGAGGTAGGGATTTCTGGTTCATAAAATCTGTCAGACAACTGTAAAATATTATAGGCATTTGAAAATTTATCTCTCTCTTGTTTTATTCTTGTATTCTGTGCCTCTCTCCATTTTTATTTCCTTTTCCTTTTGAACTGCAGCTCCCATCCTCTCTGACCATTGGCCATGCTGGCTAGTGCTGATGGGAGATTGAGTTCAAGAACATGTGGGTGGCCACAGATTTCCCACCCCTTTTGGACCAATTGCCATTTTCTAGGTTCAAAGTCATGTTGTTGTTGTTTAGTCATTTAGTCGTGTCCGACTCTTCGTGACCCCATGGACCAGAGCACGCCAGGCACTCCTGTCTTCCACTGCCTCCTGCAGTTTGGTGAAACCCATGCTGGTAGCTTCGAGAACACTGTCCAACCATCTTGTCCTCTGTCGTCGACTTCTCCTTGTGCCCTCAATCTTTCCCAACATCAGGGTCTTTTCCAAGGAGTCTTCTCTTCTCATGAGGTGGCCAAAGTATTGGAGCCTCAGCTTCAGGATCTGTCCCTCCAGTGAGCACTCAGGGCTGATTTCCTTAAGAATGGAGAGGTTTGATCTTCTTGCAGTCCATGGGACTCTCAAGAGTCTCCTCCAGCACCATAATTCAAAAGCATCAATTCTTCGGCGATCAGCCTTTATGCAAAAGTCATTACACCTATAAATACCAGCTGCTGTGCGAAAGCTGCTGCCTTTATGTCCTGCTTGTGGTCTTTCCAAAAGCATCCATTTCACCTTTATCAGAAGTAGGAGCTGTGGGCTAGACGTGCAAGAATCTGATCAGGCAGGGATCAGCTTATCACTTTTCCAAAAGTAAGAAAAGTATAATCTTTATTGGTTTTCAACAAAATAAAACGTAACAACTTTAATAACAACCCCACAGAGTATTTGAACATTTCCTATACAGCTTTATTAACTTTTCTACCCCCCCCCCGAACTGTAGCACCAAAGATTTGCCAGAAGCATCGTCCAATGTTGAGATATCAAATCAATAATAATGTTTCCAAAAGGATTTCTGTATGCTCAGAGGCCATACAGAAATCTGGATCCCCTTTATTATTAAATTCAGAGAATGGAAACCATGTCTTTATAAAGTCATCTTTTTGTTGATGTTTTTTGTGGTGCATATTAACGTCTCAAATACAACTATTTTCCAAACCCACACAGCACCTTCATTGATCGTAGGGCCCAGCTGAGACGCCCAGTGTTGTGAAATTGTAATTCTTGCTGTCAGCAGAAGGAACCTCACTACCTCCCTAGTTCTTGTGGTTTTATTAAGTTGCTCCCTGGTAGCTATTTGCATGAACTTTGACGTCCTTGAGCTCAGTCACAAGCTTTCTCACTCGATAGTTAAAGCTGGCCATCTGCCTTTGTCATTTTATCTTTTTCACTTCCATCACAGAACGCATCCTTGCTTATTTGCACTTGACTTGTTTATTTGCAATAAAGCCTGCTGGTTTTCTAATTTTAACACGGCTTGCTTTACATGTTGGTAGGCCGAGCTTCTTCTGCTGTTGATGAGATCTATGCATGATTAATACTGAATGTGATGCTACGTTTGTCCTCAATTCTTGGAGCAGATTTAAATTTTGCTGAGGTTTACTTCAAATGGGAAAGCGCCAAGTTTGCGGAACTCCAATATGTATTGGGAAATATATTCATAACTGGCACCCTCAGTCGGATCACTCTGTTTTTTGATCTCGCTGGGCTTTGAAGTTTTTCATTCCTTTTACACTGGCAAATCTCACTCTCTGTCCACAAAAATGAAATGCTATTATCACTGCATGGTTGATCTGCTGTAAGACAAACGAGCCTTATTTTCTTTGCTGCAGATGTCACGTTGATTTGAGAACATTACCTGCTCATTAAAACTACTGGTTTAATTGCAAACTTGATATTGTTCAGAAATTAACAAAATTAATCAACACACACTTGGAAACCAAGGTCTTAAGCATCACTAGTGCATAACCCATGATTAGCATGCAGTTCGAAAATAGAATTGGCTCCATTTTAATAGGTTAGCTGCAGGCAAAATACTATGTTTGAGCAATCATCTGCAGACGGACCGTTTTGGAAAATGGCAGCTGTTGCCAAATGAAGTCCACTGCAATTTGGTCCTATTTTGACCAGCGTAACAAACATGACATTTCACCCAAAACGAGCATTTTCCCATAAGCTTAGCTATATGGCACTCCTGTTTTGCAGCCACTAGAGTTGAAAGCATATTTCGACAGTAAGGATCCTTCCATAATGTCACTATTTTTGGTTGGGATTCAATCACATACCAGCAATTTCCGATTGCACAATTTGGAGCTTTTGTCGAGCAAATATGCTTCCCCTACCCACAGGAATATTTTTTATTTTTTTTGTATTAAGGAAATCCCCTGGAAAGTATGGGAATACGCTTGCTTGATGCAACATAGCTTCCCTGCACATGAATCAAAATGAATGCTCAATAAATATCCAGCATTGCTTAACATCCCATTAATCTTTGTGCAAACAAATCAGGGTGAATACTCAATAAGCAGGTTATGTTATACTCAATAAGCAGGTTATCTTTTTAACATCTATATGAAGCCGCTGGGAGAGATCATCAGGGGGTTTGGGCTGGGTGTTCATCAGTATGCGGATGATACCCAGCTCTACCTCTCTTTTAAATCAGAACCAGTGAGGGCAGTGAAGGTCCTGTGTGAGTGTCTGGAGGCGGTTGGAGGATGGATGGCGGCTAACAGATTGAGGTTGAATCCTGACAAGACAGAAGTACTGTTTCTGGGGGACAGGAGGCGGGCAGGTGTGGAGGATTCCCTGGTCCTGAATGGGGTAACTGTGCCCCTGAAGGACCAGGTGCACCAGGCGCAGGTCAATTCTGTGTCAAGGGCAGCTGTCTACCAGCTCCATCTGGTACGTAGGCTGAGACCCTATCTGCCCGCGGACTGTCTCACCAAAGTGGTGCATGCTCTAGTTATCTCCCGCTTGGACTACTGCAATGCGCTCTACGTGGGGCTACCTTTGAAGGTGACTCGGAAACTACAACTAATTCAGAATGCAGCAGCTAGACTGGTGACTGGGGGCAGCCGCCGAGACCATATAACACCGGTCTTGAAAGACCTACATTGGCTCCCAGTACGTTTCAGAGCACAATTCAAAGTGCTGGTGCTGACCTTTAAAGCCCTAAACGGCCTCGGTCCAGTATACCTGAATGAGCGTCTCCACCCTCATCGTTCTGCCTGGACGCTGCGGTCCAGCGCCGAGGGCCTTCTGGTGGTTCCCTCATTGCGAGAAGCAAAGCTACAGGGAACCAGGCAGAGGGCCTTCTCGGTAGTGGCGCCCTCCCTGTGGAATGCCCTTCCAGCAGATGTCAAAGCGATAAACAACTACCTGACATTCAGAAGACATCTTAAGGCAGCCCTGTTCAGGGAAGTTTTTAATGTGTGATATTTTAGTGTATTTTTGGTTTCTATGGAAGCCGCCCAGAGTGGCTGGGGAAGCCCAGCCAGATGGGCGGGGTACAAATACTAAATTATTATTATTATTATTATTATTATTATTATTATTATTATTATTATTATCTGTGACCCCTAAAAACTCAACCTGCTCAGACTGTAGGCTTTCTGCATAGGTCCTATTAGCAGGTACAAATATTTTAATATTAAAAAGCTTTCCCTGGCTATTAGTTGTACTTGCTGACCTGCAGAAATGCTGCTTTTAGTTGGCTTTGGGATTCTGTCTCCCTTTTTACTGTGCCAATTCAGTTGTGTTTAGTCAATGAACATATTTTAATATTTTTATTTTCTGCTTGTCCATGAGCATACTGTATGTGTGTTTTTGCCATCTTCATGTATATCCTGACTGGATCTCATTCGGCCCAGGTACAGAAGTTTATTTGGGAGGGCTGGGTTTCAAAACATTTGCATCTGGTGATCTGCTGCCTGTACACATAATCTTCTCCATTTCATGACTAGTAAGCTGATGAAGGATATCCTTATCTTCTTCTCATGTGTGGTTATAAATTACTTTTTGTCAGGATTTTTTCCCTTTGTTTTGAAATTTACACATTTTCCAATCAAGCGATTCTCAAGCCTGCTTACAAGTGATAGGTCATAAAACAGAATCTGCAAAACTCATTCATACGCACAAAACACTCAGCAGCCATTAGTCTCTTGATTGATGGATGGTCTGGGTGTCCTTCCCACCTCTCTCTGGTCCTTGAATTCTCTGGTCCTTGAGCAACTGGAGGTTGTAGTGAGCATCTTTCTGGCAAGCCTGAGGGAACCAATTTTCTTGGAACTGCTCCTTCTCTGGCCAACCAATTCCCCTTGCCATGGCATTCATTTTGGGAGAAGCAGACCACGTTCTA
The DNA here is from genome assembly GCF_964106915.1 of Podarcis gaigeae. NCBI lineage: Eukaryota > Metazoa > Chordata > Lepidosauria > Squamata > Lacertidae > Podarcis > Podarcis gaigeae. The sequence goes on along the minus strand of NC_139687.1, from coordinate 47,098,198 downwards.
GTGGGGGGGGGGGACCAGACTTCTGAGGCAAAATGGGCAGAGCAATAAATGCAAATGTTAACTTTGTACAGTAGGCTAGTTTCTGTCAGGAGTAGGACCCTGGCAGAGACACATACCCGACTGGCATGTTCTCTCCCTCCTGGTCGATCATTCAGGAGCTTCAAAAGCTTTCTTCTGCCCGAACATCACAGCGACCGATGCCAACAGACATTGGCACACTTAGGGATCCTCAGAGTCTTTGCAGCTTGTGTAACAGACCTCAGCAACTCAGCATTTTGGCTAATCTACTTTATTTACATATAAACATACACGGAGCACTGCAACATGGCTCCCTCTCTCTCTAGCATCAGACAGCAAAGAGAATGAACAAAGAACAAAGGACAATAGTCCCACTTGAGCCAGTGTGGTGTAGTGGTTAGGAGCGGTGTACTCATAATCTGGTGAACCGGGTTCACGTCTCCACTCCTCCACATGCAGCTGCTGGGTGACCTTGGGCTAGTCACACTTCTCAGAAGTCTCTCAGTCCCACTCACCTCACAGAGTGTTTGTTGTGGGGGAGGAAGGGAAAGGAGAATGTTAGCTGCTTTGAGACTCCTTGGGGTAGTGATAAAGCGGGATATCACATCCAAACTCCTCCTCTTCACGGAACACAGTAACACAAAAATCCTGTTTCCGTCACTTCCCACTTTGTGGAGTCAAAACATACACCGTCATGTGATACACAACAATCCTATGACTGCAACCACGGAGCAGGAATTCTAACAGTTTCTACACATGCTCAGACGTCCGTTTCTTTTCTCCATTGCGACAAGACACCAAAGTTCAAGAATTCATTTGAACCAGGCAAAAACACCCAATGAGGGCGTGAAGCTGCATCAGTTAGGGGTGTGTCTTGGGGAAAGTCCTAAAGGGTGGACAGAGAGATCTTCAGCCCCCAAGTTTATTGTACCCTGGAGGCTGCATAGCTGGCTGATTGGGAGGAACCCCCCAAAATCCTGTCTCCTAGGAGGAGGGGATCTGTTGCAGGATTTTGTAGCACTGCTACTTAAGAAAGGCACATTTGGAAGCTAGTTTATATACTCTGCACTTCAGGGGTAGCAAAATAATGTTGAGGGCATGAAGTACAAATATGTGTGCAGTCGCTCTGCATTGTTACAATGTGAGGTGCTCAATACTACATAGAAAGTTAGCTGAATGTTATTGTCTAGCCAGATGGAACCCTTTGGAATAAAGAAAATAATAAAACGAGGAAAACTGTGGCAGGGGGACAATTACACCACAATATCTTGTATCTCTGGTGGAGAGAAGCTTTGCAATGTATAATGTACATCAATTGCTGCAGGATTCTACCAACCTGTAATCACTACAGATGATTATCTTGGCTGCAATATTGCATATTAGAGGGATGGTTGGCAGTATATATGTTGCTTTCCTCCGACTGCTGCATCCTTTTAATTTCCCTTTCCTTTTATTTATCTATGCTTAAATCGTTGTCCCTCTTTGTGCGCTGAAAAGCCCATTGAGATTTGGTTCGCAGGGAAAACGCTAGAAGAAATAAACGTTTTTATCAAATAAAAAAAAAGTGTTGTTTTTAAATGTTAGACATATTGCCCATTGATTTGATTTTTATTGCTCTCCAAACTCACAAGCCACTTTAATAGCAAATTCTTATATCCTTAACACCAAATAAACAAGAAAGGAATGAATAATATATTTTATTTATGTTGCTTTACACAAGTTCATTCTGAGCCCACCGGGCACTGATTTAATTTTCATTGCGCTGTGTTGCTAGCAGTTATACATCTATAATCTCCCACGCAGTGAGATGCTTGTATTGATGCTGGTTCCCTGTCTGCCCCACAGTTCCGCACTCCCATCATATTCACAGATGTTGATCTGAGTTCACCCTGACAATAAACTTCTGAAACAATGCCATATTATACACCCATCACTGTATTTTCACCCGCAGCTCTTGAAATACCTACACATAAATGTGGGAATGGAGTGGAGAGGCTGTCCACAGGCCCCCTCAGCTTGTGTGTATATGAGAGGGAATAAATGCCCTGTTGTTTGGCTCCAGCACCTGATCGCCAGAAGCGAGACCTGCATTAAAATAAAAAGTTGCAGCGCAGAGTTTCTCAGCAGTCCAGCCACTCAATTCCACAGCCACTGAGCATTCTCGGTTCTTATTGGGCTGCTTTTGTTTGGGATTCCTCTCTCTGGTTGAGGAAGAGCCTTGGCTTATTGGCAGAACATCTGCTTTGCATGAGGAGAATGTCAGGAGTTCAGCTTACACTCGAGTAGGACCCTGGCAGAGACACATGCCCGACTGGCATGTTCCCTCCCTCCTGGTTGATCGTTCGGGAGCCTCATAAGCTTTCTTCAGCCCGAACATCACAGCGACCGATGCCAACCGACACCGGCACACTTAGGGATCTGCAGAGTTTGTGCAACTTGTGTGACAGACCACAGCAACTCAGCATTTTGGCTAATCTACTTTATTTACATATAAACAGACACGGAGCTCTGCAACATGGCTCCCTCTCTCTCTAGCATCAGACAGCAAAGAGAAAAAGAACAAAGGACAATAGTCCCACTTCACAGAACACAGTAACACAAACATCCTGTCTCCGTCACTTCCCACTCTGTGGAGTCAAAACATATACCATCATGTGATAGACAACAATCCCATGACTGCAATCATGGAGCAGGAATTCTAACAGAGCATTCCTGGTTCAACCACTGGCATCTCCAGGTAAGGCAGAGAGGAACCCTGGGCTGAAATGCCAGGGAGCCAGTCAGCCAGTGTAGACCGTGCTGAGACTAATGGATCAAGAGCTTTGTTATAAGGCAGCTTCCTATGCTCCTGTGTGATTTTTGTTTCTAAAGCCTTGTACTTCAGCAATCCCAGACAGCTGACAGTGTTGAGGGGTGGATGGAATAGAATTGGCTGTATCTTTGAACAGGAGCTCTCTGTAGCACAATGCATGGTTCAGATCCCACTTCTGACTTCCACCCCACCAACACGACAGCTATCGTGGTTTTAGCTGGCTTTTCTACATGGCATCCCATTTGGAGCGGAAGTTGAGTGACAATTTTGTACTTAAGGCAATGGCTCAGTTACTCCCCACCTCCCTTGCTCCCCGTAGCCTTTTATCATATTTTCGGACAAGTTTCAGAGAAGCTGCTGCTGTAAAAGGTTTCGTTTCAAATGCCTGCCGCTGATCAGCATAGCTGAGGGGGCTACAATTTATGAGGAGAGCTAATTGCCTTTCACACTGTGCGGGGATGATGTTAATTTAGGAGATGCTGCTGAGACAAAAAGCTGGCTGATCAAGGAGTGAAACTGATCGAGATACTTTAGATCCATACGGTTGGGATTTTAGTCTATCACTGGGAAGTTTAAAGTTCATCTTTGATAACATTCCCTCTCAGTCACAAGCTGTAGAATAATTATTTTTTTTAAAAAAAGAAAATTAAACTAAACTCGCCATATGATTGCATTATTTAAGCAAGTTAGTTTCTACATATAAGTCCATTCAGATTTTTGCTTGCATATTTTGCCCCCGTGTGAAACTCCCTTTTGGAGAACAAAGTCAACTTTTGAATGACTGTTAGGACTGAAGCTGAATTTTGCAGTGAGTGGTTCTAGAAAGCTACTCATCTCAGCCTATTGATGGGGTGTTGTTCTGCTGGCTCCAACATCCCACATTTCCTCCTCCAATCATACCCTGCCCCTGTTTGAGACAAAAACATCTGTCTCAGCCTCTTATATTTCAGTGCAGTCCTAGCCCAAATGAAGCCAATGAATCCCATTAATTTTAATGGACCAGAATGGTATCCTGGCTGCATCTCCTTTTTCCAGTTTCTGCCGTGTTCTTTTGGGAGTCACCAAGGTGGTGTTTGTGGGTGCCAAAATGCCTGCCAGGGCCTCCAATGACAGCTGTGAAAGGGTCTCAGTAAAAAAATCCACTCACAGTCTACAATACATAAGATAATGTTTGCTTTTCCTGCTCAGTTTTTGTTTGCACTGGCTCAGCCTATCCTACATTCAACACACACAGAAACTTAAACATGCCAAATTTCATTCGATGTCAGGATTGGACACCCACCTTCCCCTCCATTTTGAACTGAGGAGAGATGCAAAGAACTTCTGTGAGCAAGTGTGGTGTGGGAGGGGCTATCATTCATTTGGGGACCCTTTTGTGTTCTGCATGCTGCCATGGTAGGCCATTTTTTGACTGATGCCCACGGCACATTCTTAAAATCCCAGATGTTCCCAGCTTGCTCCAAAAGGTCAGCGACCCTCTATCTTGATATTATCTCTGTTCTTGATGGGTTGCTATCATTGTTGCCTGTCATTGTGGGCACCCGGATCAGGGCTTTTTTCTGTGGTGGCACGCCAGTAGTAGAACACCTTTCATTTGGAGGCACAGATTAACCAGGCTGGGATAGCTGGGATAGCAGGCTTCTTGGTTTTTGAATGTCTGATGTAGATTTTTTCAATTTCGTTGTTTTGTATGGGACAATGACAATGCCACTACCGAACTTCAGGAGGGGGGGGGTTTGCGGGCTCACGACCCCGCCCACACTCTTGCGGGGCTGGCACCAGCCTCACGGGATACAGGGATTCCCTCAATTTGCATCCCCCGCAGAGCCAGCCAATGGGCCGGCGGCAGGGGCGGGCCGTCCAGAGGCCACTTAAGGTCGGGGCAGCCCGGGGCTTGCCCCTTTTCTCCTTTGCAGCAGGTGCGGTTTGGATCGCTCCCTTGCGCCGCTGCTATCTTTGTCGCTTTGCTGCTTTGATACTTCCTTGCTCTTTTTACCTCGTGGCTTCAGCTGCTTCTTCCTTCCTTTAGCCGGTGGTTGCTTCGTGTGCTCCCACCCGCGGATAACTCCGTAGGGCGGTTGAGGCTCGCGCAGCTAATTTTTCGCCATTCGGAGTATCCCGAGCCTCAGAACCGCTGCCGCTTTGCCTTCGTATGTCCCCGGGAGCCACACTTGCCTGGTCTTAACAGCTGAGCCGGCCGTGCTCCGCCGAAGACGGCTTGGAAGGATCGACGATCGTGAGCTGCTGCAGCACTCACAGGAGGTTTTTACTCGGCGGGAGCGGGGGATTATCGGGGGGAGCCCTGGGGGAGTGAGTGGGTCGCTGAGCTTTAGACGCCGGCTTGTGCTTTTGCCACCCTTTGTTGTTGCCCTTCTGCGCCCCCACCCTTTTCTCTGTTTTCCACCCATCGCTCAGATTGGAGATTGGTTCTCCATCGCTTGACTTGGCATAAGATCTACTTAGGCGCCTTGTGCATCCTCAGCGGCATTTTAAAAACTCAGGCGTTCTGGTTACCTTGACAATGACCTGGCCGGCCGCCATTTTGGATATACCACGTGGTGACAGCGGCGGCCATTTTAAGTGAGGCATATCTAGTCAGTGGGGGCACAGAGTTCAGCGCTTCCCTTTAAAAACCTTTCCACCCTCAGATACCTTCCCTGGGGAGTTTCCGTGTGATTTACAGTGGATTGTTGCTACTTTTCCTTGGTTTTCCGCTTGCAGTTTTAATAGCCTTATTTTCCTCGGAATAAGTTATCAGACCATTGGTACCAGATCGCGCTTCTGAGAGCTTAATAGATATCCACTGCTTTTACCGACATTTGCAGACAGCAATCAGCCGCACCTGGAGTTTTTCCTTTTCCTTTTATTCTCTTACATCAGTGACTTTTGAGTTTGTTATGTCTTTATTGCCCTAGCCAGCCTCTACGCATTGCCAGCTTACTTCCTAAGCAATTGAGGATATTGCTGTAGCTTGTGTAAACGTTTTAAAATTAAGTTTGAATATTTGCTGATAAATAAAACTATAGATAAGGAGATATTGTAAAGAAACATAAATAAATAATATAATTAATAGTTGAATATATTAAAATAAATAAATAAAATAAAATAAAATAAAATATTATAAGAATAAAAATAAGAAAATAAATAACACATAATAATAATAATAAAATGTAAATAAAATTCTAATACAATATTAGGGGTCACGCACATACACCTACATCTAGTTATAGATTTATAGATACTTAAAGTAAAGCTAAGAAATAAACAGGTCACCGACAGTTAATTATCAACGGGGCTTACTTAAACCGCTTGATAGTCGGTGATACGCATAAGCTGTCCCGCGCTCCCATGCCGATTTTTGCTTTAGCATGGAAGGCAACGGCAACCCCCAAGCATCACAGCCTGGTAACGCCCTGGTGCCAACGGGGCCTTGCAACCCTCAGGCACTGGCACAACTTTTTTCCGCGCTGCAATCTTTTTACGCACAGTGCAGGTCACCTATTACTCCCTCACCGAACATAGTGGAAGTCTCCCAGGACTGTATACCTGATACCCCTCCCAGCCAGCAGGGACAGGCAGGTCCCTCCACAAGTGCAGCTACCACGGGCCAGCAGGCCACCAACAGGCCTCGGACACGCCTCCAGACTGCGCGTGCGCAGAAATCTAGGTTGGGTGCTCAGAAGGGTAAGGTGACCGCTCAGAAACCTAGGGCTAATACGCAGAAGGCCAAGCCGTCGGCGGCCCCCCCTGCAGTGCCACGACAAGAGGTAATTGATGTTCCTAGTGTTTTTAGGACAACCCAGCACAGCAGAGTTCTGATGGGTCAACGTCGGACGAGGAGCTGTCCCCTCAATAGGCAGCCCCGGCCGCCATTGACCCAGCCCCGCGGGACGGCAGCTCGCGTAACGAGAAGCAGAAGGTGAAGAAGAAGCATCGGTCAAAGAAGAGCAGGAGGAGGGACACATCAGACTCTGAGGAAGAGACAGGTACTTCTTCTGAAGGGGATAGCGATGCACCAATGGAGACTTATTGGGGGGAAGGGGAGGACACAGGAGCTCCCCTGTGGGTGCACGAAAGGAGGGCCAATTCACACCGAAAAACCTTCAATGGCACCCTTGACTGGAAAGACGGAGCTTTAGTCGAGGACGTTAAAGTCTCAACTAACTCTGCCACCGACTTTATCTTAGGGAACCACCTCACTAAGAGGAAGAGGAATAAGATATTGAATGGTGACTTCATAGATATGTTTTTGTTGCTACCCCCAGCTCAAATTAAGGGAAAAGGGGAGAAAAGGAGATACTACGGTAAGAAAAGATACAGGACCCCCCAGGTAGAGCGAACTTTTGAGAACTGGCTTAACGGCTACCAGGTTTTCATGGCGGTATTGTCGGGGTGTTATCCTAAACGGGGCATGCACCTAGCATCGTACCTGGCGCATGTCAGGAGGGCGCGGGAGCTGGCGGGAGATGAGGCTGCCATCTCGTATGATGAGGACTTTCGGAGGAATGCCTCGCTGCTGTCTTCAACGCGCTGGGACCAAAGGGACAATAACTGCTGGATGGAACATGTGGGGCCCAACATCGAAAAGAAAACCCATAATCAGCCGAAATCTGGTAAGGTGGAGGCTAAACGCCGGAGACAGTGCTGGGATTTCAATAAGGGTGCCTGTCAACGCGTCGCTTGTAAGTACTTGCACGAATGTGATAAGTGCTTAGGCAGCCACCCTGCCATCAACTGCTACAAAGGGAAGCAACAGCCCTTTCGAGGAGGCAGGGGTCACCTCAACCAGGGAAACCGGGGTGCCCCCGCTGGATCTTCAGGTCCCGCCCAAGGGCAGGCTGGGACTCGATACTAACTTACCCCTCGGCCTAGCGTACTCTCTGATAAAGTTGCAACCCCTGAGAGCACTGTTGAATCTTTACCCAAATAGGCAAGCTGCCCGTCTGCTAGGCGAAGGGTTTTCCCAGGGGTTTAGGATCCTGGTTGTTTTCACCCCCAATGCAGGTTGCCCCCCAAATCAGAAATCAGTTCTAGAGAGACCCGACATCGCCTTAAAAAAGATCCAGAAAGAGATTGCTGCCGAGAGGGTTGCCAGCCCCTTCTCAACACCTCCTATCGATGAGCTGCATATTTCACCGCTTGGTATTGTCCCGAAGAAGGCCCCTGGGGAATTTCGAATGATTCATAACCTTTCTTACCCCAAAGGAGCCTCAGTTAATGACGCCATTCCCCAAGAAATGTGCACGGTGAAGTATGCATCTTTCGATCAAGCTGTGAAGTTGGTTCGGAGATTTGGTAAGGGCGCCTTTATGGCAAAATGCGACATTGAGTCTGCATTTTGCCTCCTCCCAGTTCACCCAGAGGACTATCGTTGGCTTGGTTTTAAATTCCAGGGCGCTTATTTCATCGATAAGGCGATGCCTATGGGGTGCTCAATTGCCTGCGCCACCTTTGAGGCTTTCAGCACCTTCCTGGAATGGGCCCTGAAATTTAAAACTGGCGCTGAAGGCGTGGGGCATTACTTGGATGATTTTATTTTGGTGGCGAGTAACGCGGATGATTGCAAGACCCTGCTTCAGGCCTTCGGGGCCTTAGCCAAGGAGCTTGGGGTACCTTTAGCAAACGAGAAGACGGAGGGCCCGGTCACTACCATGACTTACCTGGGTATCGAACTCGACACGCTTGCCCAAACTTCGCGCCTACCGGCAGAGAAGTTGGTCGCCCTAAGAGAGCTTATTGGGCAGATGCTGCCTTTAAAGAAGGTCACCCTGAGGCAAATTCAATCCCTCCTGGGTCACCTTAACTTCGCCTGCCGTGTGGTTTCCCCTGGTCGCCCCTTTCGCGGCCGGCTAGCAAAGCTGTCCACGGGTCTACGGTCTCCGCATCATAGGGTACGCCTCTCTAAGGCGGTAAAGTCAGACCTACAGGTTTGGTTGCAATTCTTAGATGGTTTTAACGGCATATCATTGTGGCAGGATAGCTTGGCTCTGCAGTCGGATTTCCAGGTACATTCGGACGCAGCCGGGTCTTTGGGTTTCGGTGTTTATTTCAGGGGACAGTGGTGTGCTCAGCGATGGCCTCCGGCTTGGCAGGGGAAACCAATACTACGCGATTTGACATTCCTGGAATTCTTCCCCATTGTAGTTGCAATCCACATCTGGGCTGACCAGTTTAAGGACCATAGGGTGTGTTTCTGGGCGGACAACCAAGCGGCAGTTTCGGTTATGAATAAGCAGTCCTCACATTCCCCTAGAGTAGCATCGCTACTGCGGTATTTTGTCCTTTCATGCCTGCGTCTAAATCTCCACGCCTCTGCCAAGTTTGTGCCAGGTATAGATAACAACATTGCGGATGCTCTATCTCGTTTCCAGATGGAACGCTTTCGCTCATTGGCGCCGGATGCGCAGCAGCAGCCGCAACCGTTTCTGGAGCACCTATGGAGTATTGGCAACGAGAAGCAATAAAGGGAGTATTGTCAGCCGTGGCACCTTCAACCCTAAGATCATACAATAAGGCGTGGTTAGATTTTACATCTTTTCACAGGAAAAAGGAGCGATTTAAGCCAGGCAGGCCACCCTCCAAGTCTGAGGTCATCGAGTATATGGTCCACCTCCGCGATCTAGGCCGGGCCCCCAAAACCCTTAATATCCATTCAGCAGCGATATCCTTCTTCTCAAAAGCCCTGTTCTCCGTTGATCCCTGCGCACATTTTGTGGTGCGGAAAATGCTGGAGGGCTGGCGCAGGTCCAGGCCTCATGGCCCAGACAGTAGAAGGCCCATAACATTTGATATTCTCATGCGAATCCGCAGGAAGCTCAGGGCAATCTGTTGGTCCAGATATGAAGCCAGGTTATTCTCCGCAGCATTTTCCTTCTCATTCTTTGGCACCTTGCGCATAGGCGAGGTGGTCTGCGAAGACCGCCCGGCTGGGATGAATAGGGGACTATTGTTGGAGGATGTAACGGTTACCAGCTCGCACGTGATATTAAAAATCCGTAGCTCCAAGACTGATCAGCTCGGCAGGGGGGACTTGATTCGCCTCCAGGCAACTCAGAAGGCTGGCCCCTGCCCGGTAAAGGATGCCAGTAAATATCTGTGCGTGAGACCAAAATCAAGTGGCCCCTTTTTCTTACATTCCAACGGTTCCCTCCTCTCAAAACATCAGTTCACGAGGGTCATGCGCAAAGCAATCGCGGCCATTGGTCTCCCACAGGAGGAGTACGCCACGCACTCCTATCGCATTGGGGCAGCTACCACCGCGGTCCATATGGGTTTGCCAGCCGAAAGAATAATGGACATGGGGCGGTGGAAGTCCAACGCATACAAGGGTTACATCCGGAAGCCTCTTTAATTTCCCCTCAGTTTTCTCCCCTACCCCCCCTCCGCGAATTCCTCCTGACCTGGCTCTCTTATTCTCTCATTCCAGGTTCCAGTGTGGTGCGACTGTGGATTATCGGCCACAGCATCGTACATTGGGCAAAACGGCGTGCTGAGTTCAGGGGCTGGGGCTCTGACCTCCTACTACCTAGCAATGTCAAAGTGTCATGGATTACTAGGCGGGGTATGCGTTGGGAAGAATTTTTCCCGGCGGTAACCGGAAGAATTGCAGCCGAAGGCTCACCCGACGCCTTGGTCATCCAACTGGGCGAGAACGACCTGGTTTATAGAAAAGGGGTGGACTTATTGTGGAACATTATAAAAGACCTGGAGGCGTTGAGGGCCTCCCATGAAAACATTACGATAATTTGGTCATCCTTGCTGGAAAGGCGATGTTTGCGGGACGCGGAGAACCCCGCGGCTGTGGATAGAGCCAGGAGGATTGTGGAGCGCTCAGTGGTGCGTAGAGTGGCCGCGTTGGGTGGGCGGGTCATAAAGCACCCAAGCATCCAGTATAGCAGGGAAACACTCTATCGCTGGGATGGCGTGCATCTTTCTGATGCTGGTAATGATATCTGGTTGGCAGACATTTCTCAAGGAGTTAGGGATTGGTTACAGGTCTGAGGGTATTGGCGGCGAGCCGGCTATTACGGCTCGGGTGGCGGTAGGCATTGGCCGGGGTATTGTCATGCAAATGAGATCGGGGGGGAGGAACGCCATCACCTCCCCCAAGGCTTGAAGGGTAGTTCGTTAAAGGACTCCGAGGGGTGTCGCCTCGTCTGAAACCTACGGAGGCTAGGGCCTAAAGCGCCCCCCGAGCGGTAACCCCTCGGGGAGCGCCTAGGGATATGCATCTCGGGTGACTCCCCCTGTTGGTGCTTAACCCTTCCCGGTTAGACCGGATAGTCTGTTAGGGCCAATGCCTAAGCCAATACCTCTCTTACCTGTAATCAATAAAGTTGTGGCCATTTTCGCCCATTAACCATAACACTTGTGTCCAGTGTCTTTATTTATTCACCTGTGGAGGGGGAGGGAATAGCCACGCAATAAAGATTATCGTATAATATTGTATCGTAGATGACCGTGTTACTGATGGGCATCCATCACATGACTCACTTATTTCCTCAATTCTTTGGAGGTTTATTATTGTTATTATTATTATTATTTGCTGATTGTTAGCATACCTTAACAAATGTGTTATTCCCACCTGCATTTTATTAGATATTAGTAATATGGAAGCTGTTTTAGACAGCCAATGAGTGTACCAATCAACAGTTCTACTATACATTATATTCTCCAGCGAAAGAGGTTTTTTTTGCAAAACAATGACTCCTCTCTCCACTCCAAGCATGTACAGATGCAGAATACAATGTGGGATTGTGTTGAAGGGATGCTTAATAGTGCTGTTCTATGTATTTCATCAGCTATATGTGGAAAAGGAGGAGGGGAATGAACTATGAAATTTATACCAAGAACAAGACACGTTTCTCAAATTCAGAAGCTGTTATTAAATAGGGATCAGGGTGCAAAATCCTATTTTATTCAAGGAAATGAGCTCTTGTTGGAGGGAAATAATGCAGAAAATACAGCACTATTGTTCAAAATAAGAGTTACTAAGATGAACATATGGGAATAGCTAGCCAGCTCCTTAACTCTTTAATGGGTAGGCCTTCCATAAGCCATGCAATGTGATATTGTGGTGTGTTCAGACCTGCCTTTCTGTAATCTGCTAAAATAAAGCATATGAGATCTCTCATTTGCTGCACTTCTCAGCTTTAATTTAAAGAAATATCTTTTTATTCTCTCAAGAACCCTGTGCATTTTTTTCTTGCTTTTACATTGAGCCGTAGACTTTTACTCTGTTTTTATTGAGATATGATGAGATTACCAAACCCAGTCAAGCCCTGTTCAGGAGGATAGGAGGCTGTTCCTATAATGTTCATCTGTCTAGGGTACCGATGGAGAACCTGTGACCTTCCGGCATCCTGACTGGGACTGAGGAGAGTTGAGAGACCAACAACATCTGGAAGGCTATGGGTTCTTCATCCCTGGTGTAGTGTCATGTTTCCTACTCTGGGTGCAAGAGGGACTGGATTCAAATCCTGAGCGTGCTCACGTGCCCTGTGGAAAAGAGAGTCAAATCAGAGTATACAGCACTGTTCTTGATGTGCTTCAGAATCCGTGATATGGAGAAAGTGGGGAAAGCTGTGGGTGAAGTCAAGTATTGCTGCACATCCAGTGTCATGCTGCTCCTTCATGGTTATTTTTTAAAATATATTTTTATTTAATTATCCAAAAACAGGTACATATGTATTTGTAACAATAAATAAATAAATAAAAATTTCAAAATAATAGAAAGAAAAAGGGCGATCAATGGCTACCCTTCTCCAAGAAACAATACAGTGCTACCTCGGGTTAAGTATTTAATTCGTTCTAGAGGTCCGTTCTTAACCAGAAACTGTTCTTAACCTGAAGCACCACTTTAGCTAATGGGGCCTCCTGCTGCTGCCGCACCGCCGGAGCACGATTTCTGTTCTCATCCTGAAGCAAAGTTCTTAACCTGAAGCACTATTTCTGGCTTAGCAGAGTCTGTAACCTGAAGTGTATGTAACCTGAAGCGTATGTAACCTGAGGTACCACTGTATGCTGTTGCCATAAACTTTTATTCTATTCATCATCAATCATAGAATCACAGAATTGTAGAGTTGGAAGGGACCCTGTGAGTCATCTAGTCTAACCCCCTGAAATGCAGGAGTCTCAGCGAAAGCATCCATGACAGATGGCCATCCAACCTCTGCTTAAAAATTTGTCACCACTTGTCCTGAACTGGCAGGATGACAGGGAGGAGGAAGAGGAACCCAGCGAGAGGATTAGCCATGACTGGGACACACTGGGGTAAGCAGAGAGGATGGGGAAGGAAGTACAGGATGACAGAGAATGGCGATGGGATCAGTGCACAGGAACCAGAGCAGCAGGGCCCAGAGCCAGGGGATCCCTGAGCCCACAAACACGACAGGCTCAGAGGCATAGGGGAGGAGTGCTCTAGAAGGCTGAGGCAGGTAAGGACCCACAGCCAAGCTCATTAGCAGGCCAGGTGGGGCTCGCTAGCTCTGTGAAATATACTTGGAGTCGAGAGTGGATTTCATGCTCTTTATTCAGCTCATAGTGGTGAGGAGGGATGGAAGTTCCCCCATGATGTCTGCTTTATATACATTATTTACACAATGGGCCCCACATGATTGGCTAATTCTGGGATTTTCCTGTAGGCCAATCAGGTTGCGGATTCACTTCTACCTGGAGCTGGATTGGGTGGCTTGTGTGGACCAATCAGACTGCTGCATTCTGGATCCTACTGTTCTAGGAGACCAATCAGACTGCTGCATTCTGAGTTCTATTGTTCTAGGACCAACCAGACTGCTGCATTCTGAATTCTATTGTTCTAGGACCAACCAGACTGCTGCATTCTGAATCCTATTGTTCTAGGACCAATCAGACTGCTGCATTTTGGATCCTATTCAACTCAGTACATAACACTCTGGGAGGTGGACTGTGATTCTTCAGCTAGAGTAGGCTTGGAACAGGTGAGGGTCATATACCTCATCAAGCCCAGATGCTGCAATCAGCATGCAAAGTATAAAGGAAAGCAGAGCTGAGCTGAGGTGCCTGCTCAACTGCCCATGTCAATGGACCTTGGCTTGGTTGCTCCTGGACCTTTCTGGGACTGTGTTTGGTGTTTGACTCTCGGCTGTATCCTGACTGCTAGACTTCAGACTTGGGCTACTTGGATTGACACTGGACTGTGTTTCCTGACCCTTGGACCTTGCAATTTGCTTGGGCGGATTGACCCCTGGTTTTTGAACTTTGGTCTTGGCATACACGCTTGCTGCCAGGTAGGCCGGGGGTTCAGGACATTGCTGCTCGTTGGCAGATATCAGGTGATCTAAATACTGGCAGATCTTGCTGGGAGAGTCTCTCGTGCCCTCCTTGGAGATACTGCGGGTTGAACTTGGGTCCTTCTACCTGCAAAGGAAGTTGCCACCGAGCTGCAGCCGTTTCCTGACACAACATGCCATGCTCTAGTTTCTTCCATCTCTGGTGTGGCAGCAGCAGGAGAAGGGGAGCAGTGGGAACTTTTAAGCACAGCTCTTGCCACTTCAAGCTGCATCAAACCACGGTTAGTTCTAAACAATGGTTTCGTTTACTGGAGTGAGACATCACCTAAAAACTGTAGCCGCTTGTAGTCAGGCAGAGATTGAGCGTAATGAGGCACTAGGTTAAGCTTCATTTGCAAATCATCTTCCCATGGCAACTGCAAAGCAGTCCAATTGCCAGTGTCCAGCACCATTAAGACTGTATACATCTGTGACACTTGACCTCTGGTATTGTGGCCATAAGAAGTAATCATATGTTCAGAAGCAGTTGGACTTCAAGCATCTTGCTTCTTAATAACTTACTTGGCTATAAAGGAGCCCACTTGCTGAAGCTGCAGCCAGCTGCCCTCTGTCCCTCCAGGATTTATTATTTCATCATTTGTGTTGCATTGTTGAGTTTCTGCTGGGGAGGAAACATTATAAAGGGTAGGCTATTACCATCCATGATACGATGCAAGCAGCTACTACAGCACCTTGCTGGTACCATAGCATCAGACTGATCGTGTTTCTAACTGCAATGTCTTTCAGACCTACACCAACTCCCAGTACGTTTCCGAGCACAATTCAAAGTGTTGGTGCTTACCTTTAAAGCCCTAAACGGCCTTGGTCCAGTATACCTGAAGGAGCGTCTCCACTCCCATCATTCTGCCTGGACACTGAGGTCCTGTGCCGAGAGCTTTCTGGCAGTTCCCTCACTGTGAGAAGCCAAGTTACAGGGAACCAGGCAGAGGGCCTTCTCGGTAGTGGCACCCGCCCTGTGGAACGCCCTCCCACCAGATGTCAAAGAGAAAAACAACTACCAGACTTTTAGAAGACATCTGAAGGCAGCCCTGTTTAGGGAAGCTTTTAATGCTTAATAGGTTATTGTATTTTAGTGTTCTGTTGGAAGTCTCCCAGAGTGGCTGGGGTATAAATAAATTATTATTATTATTAATTATTATTATTATTATTAGTCCTATAAGTTCCTACCTAAAAATTACTGATATTGCTGCACCACTTAGCCACCCACAGCTCTCTGGTCTTTCACAGTCCATAAGTGCAGATCCTATCTTTTCTTCCTCATTCCGTATTTCAGATTTGCTGGGGAATCTGGTATATCAGATGCATCTCAGTAACAATAAAGGAAATACAGGGGAAGGAATGTGGCTCAGTGGGAGAGCATCTGCTTTGCATGCAGAAGGTCTCAGGTTCGATCCCCAGTAATGACCCCTGCTTGAAACCCCGGAGAGCTGCTGCCAGTCAGTGTCGACAAAATTCTGACCTAGATTGATCAATGGCTTGTCTCAGTACAAAGCAGCTTTGAGAGAGGGAGAGGAGATGATTGTTGTATGTGCATCCTCCCTAAAGCAGAAAAAAGGGGTTTCTTACACAGAGAAGCAAAGGAGTGGGGTTGCGAGACAGTAAACAATTACTATTATAACTTGATTTGGCAGTATGTACCACTGAGAAGTTATGACCCTCAGTGACCCCCTTATGGGAAAATGAGAGTGATTTGTTTGTTTGCTTGCTTATGTTCCTTACAAGGGCTCCTGCAGTGGAGTGCAACATTGCTAACATTAAAAGAATAGAAAACAATTTAAAACCATAGATTAAATGCCTATAGCATAATCAACCGAACCAGCATGTTTTAAATCAAACAGCAACAACAAACCGCCAGGAAACTCTGTAGCTCCCTAACAAGGTCTGACTCTAAATCTAGGAGCTGGGAGGCGTGAGGGTTCAAATCCCCACTCAGCCATAAAGCACACTGGCAGACCTTGAGCCAATCACAGCCTTCCCCAAAGGTGTTACAATGCTACAATAAAAATAAAAATAACTGACTGAAATTTGTAAGACATTCAGCCATGCTTACTTCTCTGGGAGTGAGTTTCAAAGGGAGGCTTCTTGGTGTACCACATAGGTTTCTAGTTTAAAGTTCAGATCTCTACTATTCCACAAAAGTTGGCAGTTTGTCTGTTTTTGTTTTTTTTAAAGTTGTTATAAAAATTCACCTGCATTTTAGTGAACATCTCTCCAGGTATACTTTTTTAAAAAAGCAATTTTTCCTAATATATTTTTTTTCTATTATATTTTCACTAAAATGCCCATTGTGAGGCTGGGACAAGGGATAAGATCTACGTTTGATAGATGGCTTTGTATTTTTTTTTTTTATTCCCTTCCACTTTCTCTCTTCATTTATTTCCTATTTTCTTTCTTTTTATTTAGATTAGTTTGGTTTTTATTGTACGTCAAAAAGTTTCAATGAAAACATTATTATTATTTTTTTAAAAAAGTCCAAATGCTTGTGCACACGCCTGGGAAAAATAAGGCCTCAATCGTAAACAGATTTTTAAAGGAATGATTCCCATTGAACTTGGTGCGAATGACTTCTCAGTTTTAAGATGCGTCAGAATATTGTGTACTTCTCTAGGTTAAAAGCCAATGAAGATTTAGGCTGCTGACACAAAGGGGAAAGGGAAAGAACGCCCCACCCTAACAATGACCCTCCGGAAAAGGTAAGCAAGCAAGACACTCTTTTATGTTGCATTTTCGGCTGCGCACGGTGTGTTGGCCATTTCCAGTCTCCAGCAGGGAAGTGTGTTAGAACTCCCTCTGGCTTAACCTCCCGATGATCATATATCTGCACTGACTCTGACCTTCCACAAATCCCCTTGGGATGAAAGGGGATTAATTCTCCCTGCTAACTTCAGTCTCCGAGGCAGTTGCTCGAACGCTAGTGAGCTGTACGAGATGAGGGGCTCCACTCTGACACCAGATATCAGTTCTCATCTGTTCTGACACCAGATCACTCTGTATATTTGAAATAGCTTTGGGGGATATGACCCCAGCTTATGTGGTTTAGCAATCTGTCTCTGTGAATAATGGATTTCTTTGAAATTATAGCCCTTTAAAAGAAATTAATTGAATGTGCTTTAAGGAAGTTTGGGTGCTTGTGCGGTTTGCGTGTGCGTTTGAAATCCTGCTGTGCAAGGTTGGGAAAAGTCACTGTGCGAAGACTACATCGCTCAGTTAATTTTCCCCTACCTGCCTGGGAGCACCTTTATTTATCTTTGAACGTAGGAATACTGGTATACCTGATCCAATGAGAAATGGGTTACACAAGTGCACATCAGTTCTGTTCCAAAATGTAAATATCAGCTCACAATAGCCTAACAGGAAACCAGAATGACTGGTGACAGTATTCACCAGGGTTAGAATAAAGAATATGGGGACATTAGCAGAACTGCAATCTGACGCTCATTTCTCTACACACTGCACTTGGAAATGTGGCTAGATAACTATTCTCCTATGCAGGTGGCGCTGTGGAATAAACCACAGAGCCTAGGACTTGCCGATCAGAAGGTCAGCGGTTCGAATCCCCGCAACGGGGTGAGCTCCTGTTGCTCGGTCCCAGCTCCTGCCAACATAGCAGTTCGAAAGCATGTCAAAGTGCAAGTAGATAAATAGGTACCCCTCCGGCAGGAAGGTAAATGGTGTTTCCATGCGCTGCTCTGGTTCGCCAGAAGTGGCTTAGTCATGCTGGCCACATGACCCGGAAGCTGTACGCCAGCTCCCTCGGCCAATAAAGTGAGATGAGCGCCGCAACCCCAGAGTCAGTCACGACTGGACCTAATGGTCAGGGGTTCCTTTACCTTTACCTATTCTTGCCTCTTAAGTGCTGCCTTCAATCCAGGGGCGGAGCAAGGTGGGGGTGGATCGCCCCGGGTGGTGTCATCTCCGAGGGGGGGGGGGTGACATTCAGTGTGCCAATCCATCTGGGGAGGGGGGGAGCTGCGGTGTTCCCCCCCTTCCCCCTTTATTTTGACAGCCTTGTGCTCCAAGTTGCTGGAGGACCAACTACCAACTTTGGCCAACCCTCCCCAACAACTCCTGGCAACAACTCCTGGCAAGATCACAGGCCGTCTTTTTATACTGTGAGTAGATTGCAGTCTCTTGGGAGTCCAACTAGATTACAGCGTGTAGGGGGGGGGGTGACAAGAAATTTTCCACACCAGGTACCACCTGACCTTACTACACCACTGCTTCAATCCCGCCTCACTTGAGTGGCAATGAAATGGGTTGTTTCTTATTCCACTTTATGAATCCCATTCCCCCCACCACAAACACACTTTTGTTCCTGTTTTGGCTGCTCTTTTTCTCTCTCCCTTGCCCTCATTTGCCTGAAGGTTGTTTTTGGTAATGAATTTTTTTTTGGAAAGAGTTTTATCACAGTTTATCATTTGCAGCGATCACTTTTATTAGTTATGCTATAATGTACCGTGCGCATATTGAGCTCTCTATAAAACCTCAAGGTCCTAAAATTGTTGTTGTTAACAGAGAAGCAAACCAACACACACAGTGTACAAGACCCTGAAAGTGAGAAGGAGTTTATATACGTTATATGACAACAATACTTACGGCGTAGTCCTGCAGCACAGCCTGCAAATCTATTCCTTAGAGAGCACGAGGGAGGTGTATAATATGTGTGCTCATTTATGTTTTAGTGTTTTCAACAACAGGAAGGCCAAATCGAATCCCAGAATGTTTGTTATTGAGTGGGCCCCTGCAAGAGAACAAGACCGTTTTAAGCATTTCTTCCTACCCCTCTAAAGTTTATTGCCCATCCAAACAAGAAGTTGCAACTCTGTCCATATGTTAGGTCTGTGAAGGGGTAAAAGTAAAGGGTAAAGGGACCCCTGACCATTAGGTCCAGTCGTGACCGACTCTGGGGTTGCGGCGCTCGTCTCGCTTTACTGATCGAGGGAGCTGGCGTACAGCTTCCGGGTCATGTGGCCAGCATGACTAAGCTGCTTCTGGCGAACCAGAGCAGTGCACGGAAACGCCATTTACGTTCCCGCCAGAGCGGTACCTATTTATCTACTTGCACTTTGATATGCTTTCGAACTGCTAGGTTGGCAGGAGCAGGGACCAAGCAACGGGAGCTCACCCCGTTGCGGGGTTTCGAACCGCCAACCTTCTGATCGGTAAGTCCTAGGCTCTGTGGTTTAACCCACAGCGCCACCCTTGGCCCATCCAAACAAGAAGTTGCAACTCTGTCCATATGTTAGGTCTGTGAAGGGGTAACATCCAAGTAAAGGGGCTTCAGGTCTCCACCTTGATGATGCCTGGCTTCCCACGGCCCACCCCCTGCAAACCCACACTTTAGCATGGATCTCTGGGTTGAGAAACCCTATGCTGCCAGGATCTGAGGAATGCCTATGTTGCTGTTCTACCTCCACTTTCCACCTGTTAAGTATAATTAACTGGCACTGAAATGGAAAATGCTTGTATGTATGTTGCTTTGGTGGGTGCACAGTTCATTAATGCACAAGCAGCATCACCGCAATGGTACCTTTAATAGTTTATAGACGAGGGGCAGAAGCATGGGAAGGGGCTACAGCTCAATGGCAGAGCACCTCCTTTGCATTCAGAAGGTCCCAGGTTCAGTCCTTGACATCTCCTCTTAAAATACAGGTGATGGGAATGACATCTTCCTCAAACTCTGGAGAGCCACTGCTAATCAGAGAAGATAATGCTGGTCTAGATGGATTAATAGTCTGATTCAGCATTACAGGGCAATTTCCTACGTTCCATCTCCCTGTATTTTACAATCCGCAGAGCTTTTCCCGTGTCCTTCAGAAATCAATAGTTTCACTAGTAAGTTCACTCTGCAAAACAGCACTCCTTGCATCTCAACAGCATCAAAATGTGTTGCCCTGAGTGATTGATTATTAGAAACGTGGCTGCATTTGTCAATGCAAAATTCTGCCAGTGGAAACTTGCACCTTGCGAGAGGTAGTATGGCGCACACTTTACTTTCTCCCTCTGAGAATGGACAATTGGTTACAAAAATACACCAGGACATTTTTAACATATGCCCAGCCCCACCATGAACTGTACAAAGACAAAAAAATTGAGATCATGTCATCTCCTTTATGTTTAATTATAGGTGCCTTCAAGTAACCGTTGTACACCTGTGACATACCACTGTGGGTCCTCTCCATCTTAGCACTGGGAGCAACTCCTGTCCAAGATTAATTTGCCCTCTCCGAAACATAAAATGAATACTGTAGAGTTAATTCCGCCTGTCCCTGGAACTCGATAAAGCCTCCAAGAAGCTTTTGAAATATCATAAAACTGAAAAAGGACCTTTTTTTATTTATAAAAAAGTAGTTTTTCATGTTTGCCTCAAAAGAGTAATAATGCCTTTTTAAAAAGAAATAGTTGGTTGCAAGATCTAATCAATACACCATTAAGTTACTGACAGAACTGAGATAAGATTACATGGTGAAGAAATTGTGAAACCTTTTACTTTTCCCATTTTCAGAAAGGAGAACCTAGGAAAGCATTTACTTTTTTTGCAAAAACTTCATATCAGCAACCCAAGGTAATCTCGCTTCTTTACTCGCATCAGAAGAGTCCATCTGGGGTTCAGGTGGCGCAAAAGGACAAGGATTGTAATAGTTTCAGTATATCTGATTTCCCCAACCTGGTGCCCTCCAGATAATTTGGACCACAACTCCCATCCACCCCACTGGCCACTGCTATTTGGGATTCATAAAATCATTTTTTTTGAGCTTCCCAACTGGCTACGAATTGGTAGTTTCAATAAATAAAAGCCAGTTTCAGCCAGTTTACAGTTAATTCAAATATTTTAGCAGAGTATTTTGTTTGTTTTCATTTATATCCAACCTTTCCCCCCACCCTGAAACCAAAGGCTAGTTCCCTGGTGGTCACCCATCGTGACACTGACCAGATGCAGACCTGCTTAGCTTTAACTTAGTGATGTTTGCATGTGCCTTCACACCCAATTGTGGGATGTTTTATGCGTTAGTTCCTTGGCATAACAGAATGAGATGAAGATTTCATTGGGTAAACTAATACTCAAAATGCTAGAAAGAAAACCTTCTGCTTTCAGATGCATACACCTTCAGTTGTGGGCCTGGAAAATAGGAAAGGAGAGATTTAATTGGCCACTGTGGGTGGGTATTGGCAGAATGTGGCTCTTTTTTCAGAAGAAGAGAAAGGCAAACCCACCTTACCCCTGCTGCTCCCCAAAATTCTGCTGTGGCTTTTTGCAATCTCACCCACAAAGAGGAGCAGAAAGATTACTCAGGAGCATCTCAACTGAGGTTGCCTACAGAGGAACAGGTCTGCTGGGAAAACATGCATATGCAATGTTCCCGTGGTGTAGGGACGGGGTGTGAAATTTGAATGTGTCCACGTTTAAAGTCAAACCTACCCAGTGCTTTTTTTCTGGGGGTACGCATGCCCCCAAAACATTTTGTGAATCTTTGTACTTTTGTCCATTTACTGTACAGTGGTACCTCTGGTTACGTACTTAATTCATTCCGGAGGTCCGTTCTTAACCTGAAACTGTTCTTAACCTGAAGAACCACTTTAGCTAATGGAGCCTCCTGCTGCTGCGATTTCTGTTCTCATCCTGAAGCAAAGTTCTTAACCCGAGGTAATATTTCTGGGTTAGGGGAGTCTGTAACCTGAAGCGTATGTAACCTGAAGCGTATGTAACCCGAGGTACCACTGTATTAATTTTTCCCAATTTGAAGTATAAAATGGTGATTTTCTTGAGTCAAAATGAGAGTACTCCTAAACTTTTTTTTTTTAGAAAGCACTGTACCTATCTAAATCAGTTTCTGAAGCAATATAAGAACCAAAACACAACTGTCTTTCAAAATTTGCATTTCTCTGAATTTTGTAATGCATTCTCACCTCCCCCAAGTAATATGTTAAAAAAATGCATATGCTAGGGTAAAGTGTGCATAAAAATGCATATGGTATTGAATA
Organism: Podarcis gaigeae; assembly: GCF_964106915.1. Classification (NCBI taxonomy): domain Eukaryota; kingdom Metazoa; phylum Chordata; class Lepidosauria; order Squamata; family Lacertidae; genus Podarcis; species Podarcis gaigeae. The sequence continues at coordinate 47,076,055 of NC_139687.1, read as the reverse complement.
TGACATACAAAAATTCATTATACAAGGGAAAATTGCTTTGCAAAAAGTTGTATATTAGATTAAAGTGCATACAAAAAATGTGCATGTTAGAAATTCGCACTAAAATGATGATGAATGTTCAAGAGGACCTTTGGGGGGACAGGGAACAGGACATATCTCAGGAAAATACGTGCAGCATTTGCATGGGCTATGATTATGAATGTAAGAAGGCTGTGATTTCTGTTCTGGCTGATAGTTGTCACCAACGTTTCCATTCTGCTGCAGTTTGGCTTCCTCCCAAAGCCCCATTATTTGCCTTGCTGCCTACTGTGATATCATTAATTACATAATTCCACACCATTCATTTCATTGCAAAGGAGATTTCAGAAAAAATGGGGGAGGGGAGTCAATACTTGCGTATAAGTCACACATTATTATTATTAAGAAACCAACAGCTAATACAGATCATGTTTGCACAACTGACTTCTGTTATTGACTGCCAATCAACAAGCAAACTACAGCTTGTTTCTGCTCCTAAGTCCATTTAGAATGGAGTTTTCTGTTATCCCAAGCTGTGATATTTGTCTTACAAATTGCCTGGCCTTTTTAGAGGAATTGGGTTTCAGGGCCCTCCAACTTTTTTTTTACAACCTGCAACCATCACAATATAAACTCCAGCACTACTGCGTCTACAGACTGCCCTACGGTTATAGTTTTAAGAAAAATGTATTTCCAAATTTCATAGCTGCCAAGGTAACATGAATACAGGGCATTTGGTAATTTACGGGGGAGGATTGGCACTAAGAAACTGTGCCTAACCCTTCTCCATCCACTAGCAATGGTAGGTGATTAGCAGCCATGATGGGTGATGAACAGATGACTGACAGAGGCTATCAGACATGTTAAGTCTTGTGGCAGAAATAGAATACAACTGGTATAAAACCTTCAGGTCATGCTGTGATGTAGGCTGTACAACGATGGGAACAATCTTCTGAACTGAATTTGCTGTCAACTCTTAGAGCAACGGAGACAGGAACTCTTGCTGGTACACTAGCCCAGTGTTTCCCAACCTTGTGCCTCCAGATGTTTTTGGCCTACAACTCCCATCATCCCTAGCTAGCAAGACCAGTGGTCAGGGATGATGGGAGTTGTAGGCCAAAAACATCTGGAGGCACAAGGTTGGGAAACACTGCACTAGCCTATTTCTTCAGTTGGAAGAGGGCCAGGAAGAGAATGGAAAGAGAGGAAAGAGGGTTGCCCCTTGTCGTCTGTTCAGGATGGGGCAACAGAGAAGAAGAAGAAGAAGAAGAAGAAGAAGAAGAAGAGGAGGAGGAGGAGTTTGGATTTGATATCCCGCCTTTCACTCCCCTTCAGGAGTCTCAAAGCAGCCAACAATCTCCTTTCCCTTCCTCCCCCACAACAAACACTCTGTGAGGTGACTGGGGCTGAGAGACTTCAAAGAAGTGTGACTGGCCCAAGGTCACCCAGCAGCTGCATGTGGAGGAGCGGAGACGCGAACCCGGTTCCCCAGATTACGAGACTACTGCTCTTAACCACTACACCACACTGGCTCTTTCACCAAGCATTCTGGACGTAAGGGACTCCTTCCACAGAGACATTTATTTCGGCTTTGCTTAGTGTGAACTCTGGGAAATGGAAATTGGTTTCCAAAGCAAGAAAAGTAAATAACAAAGTTAAAGGTAAAGGGACCCCTGACCGTTAGGTCCAGTTGTGGACGATTCTGGGGTTGTGGCGCTCATCTCGCTTTATTGGCCGAGGGAGCCGGCGTACAGCTTCCGGGTCATGTGGCCAGCATGACTAAGCCACTTCTGGCGAACCAGAGCAGTGTACGGAAACACCGTTTACCTTCCCGCTGGAGCAGTACCTATTTATCTACTTGCACTCTGGTGTGCTTTCGAACTGCTAGGTTGGCAAGAGCAGGGACCAAGCAACGGCAGCTCACCCGTCACGGGGATTCGAACTGCCAACCTTCTGATCGGCAAGCCCTAGGCTCTGTGGTTTAGACCACAGCGCCAACCGCGTCCCTAAGCTAAACTCATCTAAAAAAATAAAAACAAAAACCCAAACCCTCAACAACAAACACTTTGTCAGTTCTTTACAGGTTTCCAAATGCAGCTCGAGAAGAAGAAATAACAGACAGAAGCTTGCTTTTTGAGTCACATATCTGAGATACCATGCTGTGCTTTGGATGAAACTAATTTGAAGCTTATTGAACCTTCCTTTTTTCATTGCTGTTGGCATATCCAAGTTCAGGTCCTACAGACACAATATTCTGCATCTACCTCATTCTTTGATTTTATTTCTTGCCTTTCCTGGTCCCAGAGGTAAATAATGGACTTGTACCAGCAGAGTTAAAAATAAATAAATAAAGACAACCTTTTAATGTATGACAGTAGAACTCTAAAGCTTCTCAAGAGACTTACTATTATTAGGGACCTTAAGTTCTGCAAAGACCTCAATTGCATCTTTTGCTTTCTGCTGAGAGCATTCTCCTACCCCCACCCCATTCTCACATTACACTGGTGATGTAGGAAATGCTGCATTGCTGATCCTTTACCATTTGGGTAACATTAGGTGTCCTGGGACACAGGGGAGGGCCTATTTTGCTGCATCTCCCTACACCAACATCTCTCCTCCAGGTTAATGTTGGCATGGGATGGATCTGCAGCTTAGGTTCTACTTACAGAGCCTGGCAGAGCAAGGATCAGCCCTGCCACTGTAACTTGAGCCCAGTTTGTGTTGTCCTGTCTGTATACCAAGCAACAGCAGCAAGGGAAGGCAGGAAGGTCTTATCTGTGATAGCTCCTGAGCTTGTCTAAGGAAACCTGGGTGTTCTGCAGAAGCACTAAAAGGTTGCTCAGTTTGGCCAAGCATTTAGTTGCAGGAGATTGGCAAGTGATTCCTTTTGATGTAGTGTATTAGAATCTTAGAAATTTATGAAGCTGCTTTCTGCTGAATCAGACCACAGGTCCATCTAGTTCAGTAGTCTGCTCTGGCTGGCAGTAGTTCTCCAGGGTTTCAGGCAACCCTACCTGGAAAAGCCACGGATTGAACCTCAGATCTTGCACATGAAAGGCTATGCTCTTAACACTAAGCTACAGTCCTTCCAATGAAACATATTATAATGTTTTCTCTCTTTATACAATGTTCTGGTCTTCTATTATTTTTAAGTTGTTACATGCCCTGAACCTTTGAGTTGATTTTTTTTTTTTAAAAAAAAACTAAAACTAAAGTGTGTGCAGCGGAAATATTATTGCAGAGAGGTGGAGCAACTTGGTATTACTGCAGATTTCTGGAATCAAGTAATTTGTACGACTCCTTTGTTCTGTCTCTTTGCCCGAGCCCTCTGCAGGGGTGACGGAGGGTGGCTGACATTGCAGGTTTCCCTGTATTAGTCACATTGACGTAATCTTCACCATCCTGAGTCCAAGGTTTGTGACAACTCAATGAAAGATGTTCATGCAATGTGCAAGTACACACATACATTGTATTAACACAGACCATAATAGAAGATGGGGATATGGAATAGGGAGAAGCAGTTAATGAGCCTTCAACCAAACCTCTGGGTTGTGTGTGTGTCCACCACTCCACTCTACTGTATGCTAAAGTTGTTGCCTGCTAGGGATGTAGACTGTGTCCTGGAGAATGCTGGACTTCCTCAGTAAGTAACGTTAGGGCAGGACTCAGGCTGATGTCCAGAGCCCCACTTAGCAGGAGAGCTTTCTGGCTCACAACGTTATGAGGAAGTGAAGAAATACATGACCATCTGCCCTGCCTCCCCACACAGCTAGTAAGACCATTATCAGCAGACCCTAAAATCACTTAGCTCCACCACTGCACGTGATAGGCAACAGTGGAAGCCAACAAGCCTAGCCAGGGCCAGCCTAAAGCATTTTGGCACCTGAGGCAAACCACTAAATGGCAACTGCTGGGAAAGAAGATCTACATCAGGAGCAAGGAGACAGCAGCACCTCCCATTTGCCAAGAGGCCACTGTAGAAACGGCATTGGGGCAGCTGTCAAAGAACAGCAGGCAGTGTATTTGTGGGATGCCAGATCTGCTGCCCCTGTGGATCTTGCCACCTGAGACGGTTGCCTCACCTTGCCTCATGGGTGGACTGGCCCTGGGCCTAGCTTACAGTCTGCGTAAACTTTGTGGGATGTGAAACAAGAGAGCAGTCAAGTACAACATTTCTAGAGTGAACATGTTTACACATGGGGAGGAATGTTTGTCCAGCCAGCAGGTAAACTTCCTGTTTCCTTCTGGGCTGGGACAGACTTCCTCTGCATGTGACTAGAGGTGGGCATGGTCTCACCTGTGCAGGTAACGACAAAAGCACAGGGCAGGGCAGCCATCTCTCTCTCTTTGACTACATGAATAGAAGAAGCAACATCTGCTTCCAGCCAAGAGAGGACAAAGGGACTGTCTTCTTATGAGATAGTTTCCAGGTTTATGTTACTTTTCTAAGCTAAGTCTGCCTTCTGGGATCTGATTATGAACAGAATGTGAGTAAACTCTTTTTATACTTTTATAGAAGACTGTGTTGTGTCTTATCTTTTATGAGGGAATAAAGGGAAAATACCAGAACAGTTATTATAGAGGCTTTAGTGAGCCTGAGCAAACACTGCCGTTGCAAACTTAAAATAAAGGGGAATGTTTTACTCTGCTGAAATTGGGAAACTTGTTAACACAAGTTGGAAAGGCTATAATCAAACAATATATCCTCTCCTGCATCCCTGAACATTCCCACAAACTTTGTGTGTGATCTCAGGCCTTTTTTGTGGGAATGTTCATCTAATAGTTTTCTTTACTCTCAGTGCTTTAGTGCAATGAATAGCGTAAGATAAACTCCACCTGTGTTTATAGCACTGACTCAGATGGTTCTTTCACGGAGCTCATTCCCAAGATAGAGTTGTGCCTGTTTTTCCATCCATCACAAAATGAAATTTCTTGTAAGCCTGCTGGACACACTGCTATTCCTTTTAAGCCACAGGCTGCCCACTTAGCCACCCACAGGATAAGACTTCCTGATTTTGCCGGACTGTTTTCAACTAAATATCCTGTTGTGTGGGATTAAAAGCAAGCCCTTCCAGAGCAAACAGTTTCCAAAACGTTGAGGGATAAAACCAGGTGTACAGCGCTGAAATAAAGCAATTAATATGCAGCCAGATAACAGCTCGAGCATTTTTGTTTTTTTTTAAAAAAATTGCTTTATGAAAAAAAAATTATTGAACTCTGCAGAATGAAATGGAAATTAGGGGGTTTGGTAATTGGTATCACTCCTCCCCCAAATATACAGCTCTGGCATCTTTCTTTTCTTTTTAAATATATTTTTGCTGTTTGCTTCTACAAATGCTGGTATTTTAATTGGCACTGTGGAAACGCACTGACTTTTGGAATGGCACTAGCATTTCCTGTGCAATGATTATTGCAGGCCTAATGTAGCCAGACAGAAGGTCGTGCATGCATCAACTTCAGAGGCTGAGAGTCAGGTCTGTGAGGCAGGGAGCCTATACCAGTAAGGCTTGGAGATGCCTATTAACATACATTTTGAGCTACTGTTTTGCTGTGACTCGGTGGCAGAACACATGCTCTGAATGCAGGAGGTTCCAGGTTCAATCCCTAGCATATTCAGGGAGCACCAGGAAAGGTTTCTGCCTGAAACCCTGCCAGTCAGTGCTGACTAATGCTGTGATTTTTTTCGCCCTGCATTCCCCGCCATTCCTTCTCCCATCAATTACCGTATTTTTGCTCTGCAAGACTCACTTTTTCCCTCCTAAAAATTAAGGGGAAATGTGTGTGCGTCTTATGGAGCGAATGCAGGCTGCGCAGCTGTCCCAGAAGCTAGAACAGCAAGAGGGATTGCTGCTTTCACTGCACAGCGATCCCTCTTGCTGTTCTGGCTTCTGAGATTCAGAATATTTTTTTCTTGTTTCCTCCTCCAAAAACTAGGTGCGTCTTGTGGTCTGGTGCGTCTTATAGAGCGAAAAATACGGTAATAAGGAAATAAATCACATTCAAAAATTATCAAAGAGGGGATCCTCACAGGTGGGGAACAGGGTTTTTGTCATATTTCTGCTGCTTTTGGGGGTGCTTGTGGCTGTCCTTTCTCTCATTCTACAGACATCTCATCAGGCCTGTGGCTCAGTGATAGAGCGTCCATCTTGCAGGCCTAAGGTGCCAGGTTCAGTCCTAGGATGGAAATGTCGCTTGCCTTAAATCTCTCGCCTGAAACTGACCCTTGCCCGCTATAGCCTGCAAGATGGGACTAGCATTTTAACCATAAATTGATTTACCTGCTTTTGTATTTCATTTTAGCCTGAATCAGTTTTGTGTACCAAAATGTCTGTCCTACAGTTTAATCTGCTTTTGGAGGTTCCACTCTAAATATGATGTGTAGGGTAGCTTAATGTTTTCCCCATCAATTGTTTATGCAGTAATTTTCTTTATGACGACAACAAAAAGGGGAAACTTTTAAAAAGTTGTGATTAAGGAGCTGTGGTGGAGATGGGTTAGTGACATCACAGGTAGCAGCCAACAGGTACCTGCTTCAACAGTTTCCCCCCAAGCTGTTGGAAACAGGCCAAATCAGGTTTGTTTCTTAGTTTTTGCATTCAGCTTGGAGCAGGAAAATATATATCCATTTGCAGAGCAGTAAAATGATCACCCCATTTACAGCTATATATCTTAAAAGTGAGAGGGGAAGACGGTTAGCTGTTTACTTTGTGGGAAGGGAATAGCAGGAGACTTCCGCTCCGACACAGCTTTCTGTGCAGTGCAATCACTTCTGCGCTTGCATCTGGCTGCCAGCTGGATTCCCTGCTGGAGCAATGCTGTGAAGATTCCCTAGGAGCCTTGCAAAGTGGCTCTGTGTGCAGCCACCTAGGGAATTGGTGCTTTTCAAAAACCGGGAGTGTATTCCCACAGGAACCTCAGCAGTAAAATATTTCACCTCTTGTACCGTTTGAAAATCACCACTACGGTAGCGATCAGATGGCTGCTGTCCATTTCAGCATTTTGCCTACATGCTGAGATGAAAGGCAGCTTTTGTCCTATTGTCAGTGTTGACTGGTGTCCACAGGACCTGGTAGAGCCTGCTAGACTGTAATGGTGTGTTTTTGGCCAATGAGGTCATGGACTGTGTTCAGGCTGTTCAGTCCTGTCCCCTGTCTCCTCCCCCCCCCCCAATCCTTCCTTGCAAAGATACTGTGGACACTCAATTTTTACTGGCTTGCAGGCGTGTTTTTAGGAGTTGGTTTGGAGGCCCAGACCCTAGCTCTTTCGTACCAGACCCCAGATCTCTTGCTCCTCATTTCCTCTTCAAACTTATTTTTACAGCACAGCTTAGAACAATGCACTTGACTATTCCCCATCTCCGTTCCTTTCTGCTACATACATCTGAAATTTGAGGATTTGCTAGCGCAACTGATGGCATAATTCCACTGGTAGCTTACATTAATTAGCAGAAGGTTAGGGACTGAAAATCCAAAGGTCTTGTTTTCTTGAACATCACTTTTGAGGGATGTCAATTTACAAGCATGAGATGTAAAGGTATTATATGAGGATAATGCATCCTCTTAAGGCATTGGATTGAGGTAAGCTTCCTCCTTAAAGGGACATCCCCCTACTAATGTTTTAGTCCGCACAAACAGCAGATGAGGTGGTTGCTGATCTGACGGACCACTTCAGAAGGCCCTTGGGAGATCATATTATTGAATTCTGCTCTCATTGTGCTGTCTAAGGGGGATGAACAAATGGCACCTGCTACCTCAAGTCACAATCCATATCTATTCTGTATCTATCCTGTTTTTTCCCATACTGTATTTTGATGTCTCTCCCTGCCCTGCCCCCCAGAAACCAGCTTCAAACTGTACTGAAGAACAATCCACCTGTGTTTTAAGCTGGTAATGTGTACACAACCATAGTCAATGGGTCTGCTCTGATGAGTTAAAGCTTAATTGAATACCACTCCTGGTTCCCTATGGATTCAGGTTACCTTCCCCCATTCCTATTCTCCAGCTTGTCGTTGTTGTCCTCCTTGCTGCTAATCTGTATGGAAGTTACTATATTCGTCTGAGTGGCCAAAGTGGATTCAGCTTCCATCTGGAAAGATTAAACCTTGTTTATCTGCTTAACTCAGTATCCGCTAGGACACTTAACAACTCAATTCCCTAACCATATTTACTTGGGCATCAGCCCCATTCATTTCAATGGGACTTATTTGCAAGTATTTGAGCTTACGGTTGCAACCCTAGCCTTCTGTCACTCATATCCCTGTGCCAAAAGTTAGTAGAATCTCAAATCCAAGATAAACTCAGTGGTAAAAATTCGCTATTAAAAATCCCAGTGGGTTCAGGTCTAGAGCAGAGGTGAGGAACTTCTGGGTCATGGGCTAGATGCAACCCTTGGAGGATTCACACCTGACCCACAGGACCTCTCCTGCTTTACCCTGTTCCTCATCCTCAGCATCAGTTTCTTCTCATTCAGCCGGAAAACAACAAATTACAGGTTCCTGGAAAGGATTGGAGAAACAGAAGAACGCTTGATACAACTTAAAAAGTGTAATCCCTTCCTCTCCCATGTGAAGTGATATAGCCTACTCTACTACCACAAGACTCTACCATGTTCTTCAGCTGCAAGCTCAGAACAGGCTTCAAATTAAACCCAGGAGAGATGGGAGCTGATTGTGCATTCTCTATTTTGCAGGAAGCATTTTAGATCAGATCTTCTGCAGAGAAGGTGGGGGAGGGCGGTGGAACCCAGAGTATGTTACGGATTGAGTGGCAGGTTCACAATTCTAATAATGCCCTTTGGGAAGTGATCTGAGTTTTTCTGGAGTGGCATTGCAGAGCTTCTTGGCAGGAAAAAAAATTAGGTAATTTCATTTCAAACAGTGAGGGGCTAATACTTCCACAACTAGTAAGTGTCCCTTATTGTGTGGGGAAGTTTCTAATGCACAATCCGGCTCATTGTCCGCAAGATTTAGAGTACAATCCTATACATGTCTACTTACAAGTAGGTCCCACTGAGTTCAACAGGGCATATTCCCATATAAATGGGTAATGGACTGCAACCTTGAAAGTGCTATAATTTCAGCTTGTTTAATTCAGCACAATATTTTTCACTTAGGAAGTTTATTTTGTGTTGCCTGCAGCGTGAATACTTTATTATTATTTTATTTAAGGCTTGCTTCTGCTTTCTGTCCCATGCTTGCATTTATGCAGAAACAGTGCAAGAGAAACTCAAAAACATGTTTTAATATCATGTGTGATGTAGAAAATGCCTACAATTCCCCCTAGGGGGTAGACTATTATGAAAGCCTCTCTGAGAAGTTTGGTTTGGCTCTGGGAGACTGGTTTTAAAAAGCCAGGCGCATAAATCCACTTCTGCCACTGGATTCCACAAGCAGCCTTGGGCAAGTCTCATTACCTTTCTGAGTTGCGAGCTGGAAAGAGAGACTAAAAAAATATATTCTGAAGGTAAATGTCATATGGTCCTAAAAATCATTAGCCACCTTTGTTTTGTTTATTTTCCTAAGGGGGGGGGGTGTACATATTTAAATAAAAATAATGAATTAAACTAGCCCCATGGGCGTAGCCAAGGGGGGCAGGGAGGGGCAGCTCTTCCCCAATCAATAAAAATACGTATCAAACTGAGGTTCTGGCCCCCCTAACAAAAAGCCTGCCCCCCCCCACAAAAAGCCTGGCTACGCCCATGAATAACCCTTTGAAACTGGAATGTTTCAAATGAAGGGGGGGCATTAATTTGACAATTGTTCTATGGGGAAACTGGCGAGCCGAATCCCCAGTTGGAGGAGCGGAGGAGAAATCTAAGGGAACGTTTGAGGAGAGGCAGCGTGTTTTTGGAGAAGGGGCTACGGAAAGTGGGGGGCTCGGGGAAAGAGCCGGGTGTGGTGGTGAAAAGGGCAGCCAACGGCTCTGCTCTTACTGCGAGAGGGAACCGGTCGTTTTGCGCGGTGAGCGTTTGGAGATGCGCGCTCCGCCGCGGCGCGCAGTGAGCGACGGTTCATCTTCCGCAGGGGGGCGTCGCTGGATCGCTCCTCAGGGGGAAGTGGGCGTCTTGTTGGATCCATCCTCTCAGAGACGATCCCGGGGGCGGAGTGGGGCGCAAGTGTGTGTGGAGAGGCAGTTAAGAGGCGCCTCATCCATTCGTTATAGTCGCTGTGCGCCCTCGCATTACTGGGGATTCTTCTAATCCCATCAAAGGGCAGGTCTCCGCCCTGTTGCGTGCGTAAAAACCGTGCTGCTTGCTCCGTGCCAGACCCACTTAAACCCGTCTGGCTTCCACAGACGCCGGACTCGCGACTGGTAGTCCTCGCCCCCGCTTGCAACCCAGCACAAAGCTCCTCCCCGATTGCCAGAATCTCTAGGATCTTTTGGAGCGTCGTTACCACGGATTGCAAAGCCAGCCCTTCAGCGCGCTCTGCTCAACTTGCTCAAACTTTGCTTAAAATAATCATCATTCCCCCACACATCGCAGCCGGTGTGTTTTGTTGGAAACAGGCCAATCCGATTTGAGACAAAATGGATTTACACTGCCGGTCTCGCTGCAGCTTCCGCCGCCTGCTTTGGGTCTTGCTGGCTTGTTGCATCGGACCCTTAACCGCAAACAGAAGAAACATCCCAAGGAGGCAAGGTAAGAAAGAAAGAAAGAAAGAGAGAGAAAGAGAGAGAGAGAGAGAGAGAGAGAGAGAGAGAGGCGCCAAACTCTCGCCGACTCTAGTGCCCTCTCTAGTTGCTGAGTCCCTGGGCATCTTTTGGGAAGATCAAAAAAGTGCGAAGGAATCGCAGGCACGCGCCCGCTTGCCCGGCTACCTGGTGCGCATAGGTGGTGGGTGGACGGGGAAAAGTTAAAAATAAAAACGAATTAAAAATAAAGGGCTCCCCCGCCCTGCCAAGTAACGCGCGCGCTCTTAAGAGACGCACTTAAGCTCCTTCGATCCCGTATCCTCGCACACCTACTCGCTACCAGCAGCTCCTGCTGCGTAAATCTCCCCGGTCGGGGAAGCCACTGTTTTGGGTTTCGTTTTCATTTTAGCCCCCCGAAGAACGGCTGAGAGTTCAGACAGAGTCCATGTGATCTCAATTACTAGGCATTGGCGAGGGAAGAGAGCAAAGGGTGGGGTGGGGGGGGGTTCCATGCCTTTAAAAGAACCATTATTTAATCCATATTGTCAAAACAGCTTCTCCATTTCCTGTTGGGAAAAGAACAATCGGACGAGTCATCTCTTTCTCCCCACCCACCCCACAAATTCCACCCCCCTGGTTTATTACGCGTAAAACAAATGAAAAAGGAGCCGAGGCAAATTGCAGGAAAGAACATCCATTTGTTTTAGGTCATTCCCCCCCCCCCCCCAAAAAAAAAAATTAAATTCCTGAGTTCATTAGCGGCTCCCGGGGGAAGAGTATGTTTATGGTTTTAACTAAAATTCATTAAAAAGAAAAGACATTAGCAGATGTGTCTTATGGTATTAATGATCTATGCGAACACTGGGAAAATATGCTGCTGGTTCAGAGTTTACATCAAGCTTTGAGACAGACTAGTCAGGCTTACTCCAATGTGATGTTTTACTAGAAGGAAAAGTTGAAGGGATTTGTAATCTTCCTGTCCTCTGTCTGCCAGTGGTGCTCTTTTGCCTTTTAAAAAACAACAGCTGAGTCTTTGTAAGGCAGAAATTCAACCAGGTAAGTTTCTCTCCATCAACACCCCTCTTGTGGAAAAAGTTGAACCTGTTGGATTTCTGCCTGACATCAGTTGCTAAAGGAGCAGAAACCCCGCTCTGGTCCATTTTACTCCAGCTGATTTCTTTCTAGTTAACAAGTACTGCTTTAAAAGTAAGTGGCTTTTTCGTCAAAAGTTATTTGTCATTTTCTCCTTTAATTGGAAGCGAGAATGCTCTGGGTGTTAGAAGCATTAGTACCTGGCTGATTAATATTTTAGTGGTTCATGATACTCCATTTAAAAATTAACTTTTTTCTCCTGCCCTCTCATTAAAGACAGGCTCATTATACCACTTGCTTTTCCTGTTAACTTGTTTCCATGCTAAACGGAGTCTGTGTAACACAAGCTCTTGGGAGAGATGCCCCTTATTCTGTTTCATTCATTTCAAAAGTGATAGCTGATGTGAATGCCTGCCTGCCTAGTATTAGGTTCTCTGTCATCTTATTGTACAAAATGTCAGTGTGTTAATTGGATAGGGCTTCTGTACTCGCCTTCCGTACAATCAGTGTTTCCTTTTGCAGATAGCAACAGAAAGTCTGGGATGATTAGGCAAATAGAAATATTAACGGAAATAGTAGGACTTCAGAAATGTAGATTGTTCCACTAGGAAGTAAGGAATCTCATAGACGTTGCCTAGCCCAACTCTTTAGAGTTATGCCTATGTAGAGCAATGCTCTACATAGAGGTTTTAGGTTCAACCCCTGAAATCTCCAGGTAGGTCTAGGAACCCAGCATGGAGAGCTACTGCCAGTCACTGAAAACCCTTTTGGACCTGGCATTGCCAAACCAACCCCATGGTTCAACTTCGACAGGTGTGTGGGGCAACCTTCCTGCCCATCACCTGGTGCCATTCTTGTTCTGTCAGCTGGGTTTTCCCATCCACCTGTGTGTGTGACTTGTGTAACGCACCCCAAGCACACAATAGCCAGCTAGTTGCCAGGTGCTTGGGAACCACAGCACAAGGGGCTTTGCCAGCCCTAGAGAAGCCGCAAATTTTAAGGTCACACAACTAATCCAGCAGGGTTAACTGTCCGGCAGTTGATGGGTGGTTACCTCAGTGCTGCTTTTTGCAGGGATGGGCTGTGCAGTCAAATTTCCCATGGCAAAATCAGTTGCTCAGCCTATCAGATGTGATTTCAGATGTAGGGCAGATGGGCATGGTTTGGAGTAAACAGCTTTGTGGGCCAAATCGTGCAGTGCCAAATTTGGTCCATGAGCCAGATATTCTGCACCCTAGGTGTACACCATGGCTAGCCAACCTAGTGCCTTGTAGATGTTGTTGGCCAACTCTCCCTTCATCCCTCACCATTGGCATGGGAGCTGTACTTTTGTTGAACAACATCTGGAGCCCAGCCATATTGTGCTGGATGGACCAGTAGTCTGACTTAAACTATACCTGGGAAATGTTGAGCTCAGATGAGCTCACAAAGCAGTCTTGTGTATGGCACCAGTATATGATTATTGATGATGCACCTGTTACTTATTCAAACAGCATCTCCACTTTGGACTCAGATGTGGAGGATTGGGACATCCGTGCTTATAGACCTCCCCCATATGAGGGAGGACCCTAACGGGGTCAGGAGCTCAATGCATTTGTCTTGCCGTGCAGATAGACACCCTTCTCACATGTGCAAAATTGATGGGGTGTTTATTTGGCCATTAGGTACATCGATGGGTGATTGAGATGCAGGTGGCGCTGTGGGTTAAACTACAGAGCCTAGGACTTGCTGATCAGAAGGTTGGCGGTTCGAATCCCCATGATGGGGTGAGCTCCCATTGCTCGGTCCCTGCTCCTGCCAACCTAGCAGTTCGAAAGCATGTCAAAGTGCAAGTAGATAAATAGGTACCGCTCTGGCGGGAAGGTAAACGGTGTTTCCGTGCACTGCTCTGGTTCACCAGAAGCAACTTGGTCATGCTGGCCACATGACCCGGAAGCTGTACGCCGGCTCCCTCGGCCAATAAAGCAAGATGAGCGCCACAATCCCAGAGTCAGCCACAACTGGACCTAATGGTCAGGGGCCCCTTTACCTTTACCTTACATTGTTGGGTACAAAGTTAAGCTGCATGACCTTCATGCATCCTTTAAACACCTGAGGGATCATCTGAAATCCCTTCATTATGGACAGGAATTCTACCACTTGGTCCATTGCTTACCTGTTCTTATATATAAGAACTCTTTCCTGTTATGCAACTTAAAAGCATGCTATGTTGCAACTTGAGATTCACACATTCTTGCTTTTCCATTAGCTTCTTTCAGTAAATAGAATGCAAATTCTCCGTTTTCTTTATGGAGACATTTGAAAACTACTCGTTTGGATATTTTGTAAGCAGCTGCGAAGGGAGGGACACATAATAACTTCTGCACATTTGTTAAGTGATTCAGTACCCCTCTTTCAAAAAATTGTGGTTGGCCTCTGCTGCATTCATGGAGTTGGACTTATCAATGACCCTTGGGGTCCCTTCCAGCACTACAGTTCTGTGATTCTATGGAGCCAAACTCTTGTTTGGGGAAGGGGGGGGTCATACTTAACCAAGGATAGCTCAGTTGGTAGAGCATGAGGCTCTGGATCTCAGGGTCATAGGTTCAAGCCCTACGTTGGGCAGAAGATTCCTGTGTTGGACTATAGATAACCCTTGTGGTCCCTTTCAACACTACAATTCTATGATTCAGTGGTAGAGCACATGTTTTGCATGCAGAAGGTCCTATGCTCAATCTTGAGTATCTCCTGTTAAAAGGATCAAGTAGCCAATGATGAGAAAGTCCTCTTCCTGAGACCCTGGAAGGCTGTTTAACTAATGGTCTGACTCAGTACAGTGGTACCTCCGGTTGCGCATGGGATCCGTTTCGGAGCTCCGGTCGGATCCCGAGGAATTCGCAACTGGAGGTGCCTGTTGTGTGCATGCACACAGTGCCGTAAAGCACTTCTGCACATGCGCGTGGGACAAAACTTGGAAAATGACTGCTCCCCGCTTAAAACGGGGGGCGCCCTTTGCGTGGACGCGTGCAGCCCCTAGATCTAGAGTGGCTCCAACAGCATAGGCTTGGCTTGCCTTCCCTCAGGTGGGATACCTGGAGGTCTCCGCCTACCTCAGTCAGTTGTCCAATCCCACCTGGGGGAAGAGTTGCCAAGGAGACCAGGCCAGGTAGGGGAGGGATTACCTGCCCACACAAAGGAGGGAGGATCTTACCTGGGAATTCTCACTTGGCTCCAGAGCTTCTCCCACCCTACCCACCCTCAGTCAATGTCTTATTTTGCAGGTTAATTTTTCCTCACAGGTTTTGCAGGTTAACTTTTCTTCACAGGTATGCGGGTGCTGCTACGTTAAGGTCGCTGTTAAAGGGCCGGAAAGGAATTTCCCTGCATTGGCAGGTTTCGCCTTTCCCGTAGCAAAACGTCACAACTTTGGCGGTATCAGGCCTTGGGCGGAATCCTTTTGTCCATCTTCCTCTGCGGCGGCGATACCAGGGTTCCCCGATAAAGGGGTTTTTCTGAAGGGAGGCTTTGACCATACGCCAAAAGGTCGTCATTGCTCTCCCCTGCGGCGTCGTCGTCACGGGGGCAGCTATCTCTGCTTGAACATATGTTCTCCAGAGCCGGCCCATCCCCCCCCCACTGGATAACCCTGATGCTCCTTAGGTCCCCGGCTGGGGGCCGGGGAGGGAGAACGCCCAATGCCTGAGCCAAGGTCTACCCACATTTGAAATTTAATAAAGTTGTGGCTAATTTAATCCCATAGCATGTTGTCTTGAGTCATTATTCCACATGACGGGGGGACCGCACGGGATCTGGGGACTCCGCCTGTCCACGCAAATACTTCTGGGTTTGCTGCGTGCGTAACCCGAAGGATACACAACCAGAGGTGTGCATATCCAGAGGTAAAGATAACGTAAAGGGACCCCTGACCATTAGGTCCAGTCGTGGCCGACTCTGGGGTTGCAGCGCTCATCTCGCTTTACTGGCCAAGGGAGCCAGCGTACAGCTTCCAGGTCATGTGGCCAGCATAACTCATCCGCTTCTGGCGAACCAGAGCAGTGCACGGAAACGCTGTTTACGTTCCCACCGGAGCAGTACCTATTTATCTACTTGCACTTTGGCGTGCTTTCGAACTGCTAGGTTGGCAGGAGCAGGGACTGAGCAACGGGAGCTCACCCCATTGTGGGGATTCGAACCGCCGACCTTCCGGCAAGTCCTAGGCTCTGTGGTTTAACCCACAGCGCCACCCATGTCCCTGTATCCAGAGGTACCACTGTATAATGCTTTCCTTACTGTATGGGCTCACATTACAGCCTACGAGGCTTCTAGGTTTTTGCGTCTAGTCCAAACTTTACTGCAATTTCCCTAGAGACCATCAGTTAGCACATCCCGTCATGCAGCTGCAATATTAGTATTATTGCTGGTGAAACGCCCACCAGATAACATAAGGCAAGTTTATGTTTTAAAGCTGGAGAATGTCTCTTGACTAACAAG
The DNA here is from genome assembly GCF_964106915.1 of Podarcis gaigeae. NCBI lineage: Eukaryota > Metazoa > Chordata > Lepidosauria > Squamata > Lacertidae > Podarcis > Podarcis gaigeae. The sequence continues at coordinate 47,059,844 of NC_139687.1, read as the reverse complement.
TAGACTTTGCTGTTTGTGCAAAACCTTGGACAATTAATAAGCCTACACACTTAGTCAGTACTGTACTGACTAATCAGTACTGTACTTATCTACCCTGATTGTTGCCCATTTCCGAAGGACTATGTTCAATCTTAGCCATTTGATTACAGGCCTGTTCAGTGGGACAGTCATTTCCCCCCACTTTTTTAAAGAGTTAACTGTTTTGGGTGTTAGACATGCAAATAGGTACCGTGGTACCTTGGTTTACAACCATAATCTGTTCCGGAGGTCCGTTTGTAAACCAAAACAGGTTGTAACCCAAGGCACGCTTTCGCCAATTTTTTTTTGTTTGTAATCCAAAACAAAAAAATAAAAAAATGGCTTGTAGTCCAAAAAAAGGTTGCAAACTGGGACACACACTTCTGGGTTTGACGTGTTTGTAATCCAAAACGTGTGCAAACCAAGACGTATGCAAACCAAGGTACTACTGTACTGAGAAGAGGACCAAAATTGGGATAATGGCTGTTGGTGCCCTGATGGTTGCCCTAAATCAGCTACTTGCGGCAATGCTTTCTTATGAGGTTCCTAAAAAGTGCGTAGGGTTTCAAATGACTCATGTGTTGACAAATAGGGAGAGGATTCATGCTTGCTGACCATGCTCCTGCTGGCTGCTTGTTTGACAGAAGTGTGAAGGCGCCATATGCGCTTCTCCACCTGAGCAGAACCTTGGACCACTTAAGCCCTTTCTTGTTCTTACTGTTTCACAGCTGGTCTTCAGTAGCATGCTGGATTTGCAATCCATTTAGGAAGACTGAGGGGGACCACTTGCATGGGCTTATTCAGAAGTGCTTAATTTCTTTTCTTTTTAAGTGCTTGGCTTGGAAGTCAGGTCGTACCTCCTGATCCCAGACGTGTGCAGTCTAGCAACAGCCACCTATTGGGATGGAAGAAAGTGTACATTTGTATATATTCAGAAACATTTTATTTTGCCTTCTGCTTCACACAAATAATGTCTTTTTGAACCCAAGTTCCACGGGACTGAGCTGTGTTGATCTCCGGCACAAATCAAGCCCCGCTTTTAAGCCTCAATACTTGCACATAACACACACATAATCATATTGATCATCTGAGGGTCCAGACTGGATGACATGATGTGTACACTCTGGTTTAAGTGGCCTGTGCTTTGGGGACTGCAGGATTGAACCCTGGAGCATCTGGGATGCTAAACAATGAGGATTTTTATGTCCATGTACAGCAGCTCCTTTAAAGCATAAAGATGGGGCTTTCATGGACGGCCAGTTTTTGTAAACTTCGTTGGGGCTCTTGAAAGAGACTCTTAAGGATACATAAAAGGCCTTCAGAATCTAATGCTACTTTTGATCTGTAGCAGAATCCCTACTGACGTCAGTGAGTCTTTTGCATAGGGATCAAGGGCACGGGGTTTGGTCCTTGATGTTGAAATAGTAGAGAGCCAGATTAAAATGATCTTTGCACTCGGAATGAATAGATTTGGAGGCAAAATGCAGGCTCTGATGAAACATCTGAGGGGGATGCTCACTGCATTAGGTCACTGCCAATTTGGGGCCCCACTGCACTGGGCACATCTTTGCAAGCTCAAGTTGAATGCATGAGAGCTGCATAAGAGCACAGTGGATTAAAGAAATATATACATTAGTTAGTTAGGAAGTATAGGGAAGTTAAAAAAACACGTTTTATTGTGTTTTTATATATGTTGGAAGCCGCCCAGAGTGTATGGGGGAACCGCCCAGTCAGATGGGTCTCTATTTTTACAAATAATAAGATGATGACGATGAACATTTAAAGCTTTCCTTCATGCAGGGATGTCACAGGCTCAGTACAGTGGTACCTCGGGTTACATACGCTTCAGGTTACAGACTCCGCTAACCCAGAAATAGTACCTCGGGTTAAGAACTTTGCTTCAGGGTGAGAACAGAAATTGCGCGGCATGGCATCAGCGGGAGGCCCCATTAGCTAAAGTGGTGTCTCAGGTTAAGAACAGTTTCAGGTTAAGAACGGACCTCCAGAACGAATTAAGTTCTGTACACACAAACTGTGGCTTAGTGTGATTGCGCAAGCTCTTATATGAGAGATTGAGGCTGCTTCACTCATCCAGTTCTTCTGCTGTGCTGCTGTGAGATAAGCCGTGGCTTAGCATGTTGTCTGAACCCAGCCTCCTGTTTCCTCTAGACAGACCATGAATCCAGGTTTGGATGTCATGCTAACCCAAACCGTGGCTTAGTTTATAGCAGCAGCAGGACTAGAAGGGGAGTAAAGTGGCTTCTATCTCCTTTTCCGTGAGCCCACATACTCACATGTTCATGCTAAGCCTTGGTCCCCCCCCCTTTATACATACATGCTTCCTTCCAGCTGAGGTTACATTTCACACAGAGGAAATGTAACCTCAAAGGTTACATTTAGTCCACAAAGGTAGATGTTGCAATAAATTGGTTTGCCTTTAAGGTGCTGCAAGATGATTATTTTTCTGATACACCATCCCTCTGAAATTTAAAAATTATGGCATTCCGGTCAGTGTGCTGTTTGCTTGTGACTTCTGCTAGTTTAAAATCCTAGGCTCTGTGAAGTGAGCCAAAAGTATTACTCGATCAGTCAGTGTAATTAACTGGGTCATTTGTTAATTTGCAGGATAAAATATGCATTTCAGTCGGATTCTATTTGGGGATTCCTCTGTTGTGAACAGGTGCTGGGATAACCTATATTCATCTTCCTGAATCGAGTGAAGGGATAGAGTGAGCCATGTTCAAATCAACGATACTATGAATTGAAAGATTGTATCTTAATGTCTTTAGGATGATTTTCTACATAGTAAGCATTTTGTTTGGGATATTAAGAGAAACTTTGTGGATTTTTAAAAAAATATACTTGACTTTCCTTGAAATAGTTTAATTTTTACTTGGAATAACTAAATGGTTGATTAAAAAGAAGACAGTTAATCAGTCAGTCATCAGTAGCTGTGATAGCATTGCAATGAGAAAGGAAAGACTCACCTGTTGCATGAAAACAGCATTTTTTTTAATAGGCTTGATGTAACCCAGTGATTAGTTTGTGCAAATTCTACACAAGAACTCTGCAGAAAAGACAGCAATCTCCTGTAATATAGTACTATCACACATTATGCTTTTATACATAAGCCTGAAACTTTAATATGAAAAAGTGTGAATTAAACAAACACATATTTGCAAACAGGCGTATTAAACAGGAGAGCTAGGATTGATGGCAGCTCATTGTTGATACACAGCCTTGTACTTTTCCTCTTATCTTCAATGCACCAGAGGATTAGATCAAAACTTCTACTTCCACTTTTAAATAAGCCACAGTTCCTTGTGATGTGTGAACTCAGAGAACTGTGTTTTGCTTAAATTATGAGTGCCAAAAAGCCAAGGGTTTAAGCCGCAGCAAACCATAGCTCTCTAAGTTGTGAAACCACAGTTTAGTTAAAAACCAGAGGTGGATTCTTCCAGTGCTCTTGTTTGGTGCATCAAAGAGGTGAGAGAAACCATGGGATCTCATAAACATCTAAACTGTGGCAACATGTAAAATGGCCCCAAGTTAACTTGAAATGCTGGTGCAAGGACTTAAGGGTTCGGGTGCAGGGAAGTTTTATTGGTAAAGGTAAAAAGGTAAAGGAGCCCTGGATGGTTAAGTCCACCCATAGGCAACTATGGGGTTGTGGTGCTCATCTCGCTTTCAGGCCGAGGGAGCTGGCGTTTGTCCACAGACTTCTTTCCGGGTTATGTGGCCAGCATGACTAAACTGCTTCTGGGGCAGAGGAACACCATGACAGAAACCAGAGCATATGGAAACGCTGTTTACCTCCCCGCCAGAGCAGTACCTATTTATGCCCTAGCATGCTTTCGAACTGTTAAGTTGGCAGCAGCTGGGACAGAGCAATGGGAGCTCACTCTGTCACGGGGATTCAAACTGCCAACCTTCTGATCGGTAAGCCCAAGAGGCTCGTGGTTTAGACTACAGCGCCACCCACACCATGAATTGTATAACCAGGCAAGGATCCATGCAAGGAGATTGGAGTTAGGGTATTAATGATGCAGAGGAACAACACACTCCTAATTGCTGGAGAGCAAAGTTGCTCCATTATGCATTGTCTGTGAGTTTCTCATAGTTGAGTTTCTATAGTTCTCATAGTCAAAACAAAAAAAATTCCTTCCAGTAGCACCTTAAAGACCAACTAAGTCAGTTCTTGGTATGAGCTTTCGTGTGCATGCACACTTCTTCAGATACTCACTATAGTTCTCATAGTGAGTTTATCATAGTTGGCGATTGCTGAATGCCCCAGAGGGGTCCTTGGTCTGATGTTGAAATGCATGGTTTCTGAATTAGAAGTTTCTTCTTCAACCCAGCCACAATGCTTTGCAAAATGTGTACACCTTTTTCAGAGGTCTCAGAATGGGATTAGCTCCATAATGACAGGTCCTTCTCAGTTGTTTTCCCAACACCCTCCTCTCCTCCCAACTGCCACACACCTTGCCCAATGTGAGGTTGGAAAGAGCTGCTACTTACAGTGGTACCTCGGGCTACAGACGCTTCAGGTACCACTGTAAGACGCTTACAGACGCTTCAGGTTACAGACTCCGCTAACCCAGAAATAGTACCTTGGGTTAAGAACTTTGCTTCATGATGAGAACAGAAATTGTGTGGCAGCGGCGCAGTGGCAGTGGGAGGCCCCATTAGCTAAAGTGGTACCTCTGGTTAAGAACAGTTTCAGGTTAAGAATGGACCTCCAGAACAAATTAAGTTCGTAACCCGAGGTACTACTGTATTCTTTTTTTCTGACACCTCACAGACTGCACCAAGGAAAATAATGGCAGGTAAAATTGCTTATCGCAAGCTTGAGTAGTCACTCTGAATTCCAATTCTGTGAGATTACTCCAGAGTAAGAGGTTTACAGATTGACAGTTCTATTGCAGTGGAAGTTTGTATTAGTTGAGCTCATCATAATTTGTCTTATCCAGAGTACCAAGCCTTATTCCCAGTCTGGTAAATTTGGCCTATTTTGCTCATTAGGGCATAACTTGCATGCAAAGTTCAGGTCCTTTAAAAAAAATGTTTTGGTCAAACAATAGTGTAAAGGGAGAAACAAAATTATAAGCTGAGTCATATTGTTGGTCATTTGCTGTTGTGCAAACAGCACAGTTGGAGGCATAATACTTAAGAGCAGGCTGAGCTTAAAGCTTTTATTGGACAGATGGCTAATTTTACTGGCCTGACCTCAAGGTTCTAGCTCTGTGATCCCTGGTTAGCTCAATAGATGCCAGTAAATACTAGGATAATTGAGATGGACAGTGTTTGTGAATTAAATGGCCATCAGCTGCAGATACAGGCAGGAAAATAAAAGGACAAATGAGAAACTGCTTTTAACGTTTCTCTAGCTTCTGATATATTAAAAATATACTTCTTTGGGGAGGAGGGGAAAGGCCCAAATTTGAGCATTGTCCACTAAAAAAAGATATGTTAGCTGATTGATGCCAAAGTGTTGCTGTAAGTCAGAGAGATGGTTTGGGGCTGTTACGCAGGCTTGCCTACGGCCACCTGTCAGTTTAAGATGCCCCTGTATCTCTTTTCCCCCTCCATCCTATCTTAGCAGAGAAGTCATTTTACTGTCAATCACAAGAATGAATCCCATCTGGCAGGGAGGTTGAGGAATCCAATGGTAGTTAACACTATGTTAACCCATCTCCCAACTTCCCAAAGGTGTCAGACCATCAAAACTGCTGCATTACACATGAGGAGACCAGTACCCTGTTTGTAAGTCACTGAAATTCATAGAATCATACAGTTGAAAGGGACTCCATGGGACAACTAGCCCAGGCCTTTTGCAATGCAGGAATTCTGACCATAGCTGTCCCTGTGTGGGGCTGGAACCACTAACCTTCTGGTTAGATGCACTGACGCACTGCACCACAGTAGGATTAAACTGAATGTCTGTGTTTTAAAGTACCATTCTGGTTTTACATTCCTCCTGCCTTTTCTATTCTAAATAATCTTCACACCAAGGGATACTGCCAGACGCATGTGCCTAGATAGTCACGATTCCTGCTATGTCATGGGCATATGAGTGGGGTTGGGCAGAGAAAATCCAGCCACCTTGGGCTCTGGAGAAAGGTAAGCTGGATGCTCTCTCTGTTTCCCCTTTTAAGATTCCTGGAAAGTTCTCCTGTCCAGGGACAGAGGGAACTTAAAAGGGAGTGGCAACCTACTTGAAAGCACACAACTGGTCTATGCAGACTGGCTGTCATGGAAATAAATGAGGAGAAAAGGTCTTCCCCACCCTGCCACCACTAGAAGATGGACATACAGTGTGATCTGACCTAGGGCAGCATCCTTGGGGTGGTCTGATATACAAGAGAAGGAGCTTGTGTTGACATGGACTTATCTGCCCATCTGCTTTATCTATTGATCATGAATGGGCCACAAAAAGGATGTCTGGAAAAGCATTTCCAGACGTCCTTTTTGTGGCCCATTCATGATGATTTGTGCTCGCAGGGCTGTCAGGGCTGTCAGACGCAATCCCAGTGTCAACACTGTGGGTTATATTCAACTAAGTCATAAGAACATAAGAAGACCCTATAAGAAGACCCTACTGGATCAGGCCAGTTACCCACTTAGTCCAACGTCCTGCTCTCACAGTGGCCATCCAGATGTCTGTGGGAACTCCTGCAAGCTGCCATGAGTGCGATAACACTCACCTCTGATTCCCAGCAATGTTGGCTCTGACAGTGGATACAGAACATAGCTGTCATGGTTAGTAGCCATTGACAGTCTTGTCCACCATGAATTTGTCCAATCCTCTTAAAATCATCCAGGTCGCTGGCCATCCTTGGTTTAACTGTGTTTCAGCCCTACTCAAAGTAGACCCATTGAAACTAATGGACTAAAGTTAGGCTCTACTCTGAGCAGTGTTCACATTGGATGCAACCCTGTTTGTGCCTACAGATGTTTGGGGAGCAGTCATTTCCAATTAGTGTGTGTCCCATAACATCCTGCTGGAATCCCATAACTTTTCCTACTAGAAATGTTCTGCTTTCATTGCACTGTAGTCCCTCTGGACAACCATAACATGACAGCCCTGGGGAAGCATTGCAGCACAAACTAAAGCGGAATAAATCCACCACTATGGCACTATTCTTGTGTCAAAAACACGTAGCAGAAGACACTAGTCTGGAGGAGCCCATAAAGCAGCAGCTTATAAAAGATTCCTGCCTTGGGAGGGGTTGGACTAGATAACCCTCATGGTCTCTTCCAACTGTACAGTTGTATGGTTTTGCTATCCATTTCTCTTCATGCCAGCTTCAATCCAAATTTAGGAAAACCTGAAATTTAAACTGGTGATGTGTACAGAGCCAAAGTGTGCGTGTGTTCCTTCTTTGCAGAGGTTTGCTTCATTGCATACTCTGTATATAATACCACAGCACTTATCTACTGGAGCCATTATCCCTTAAGACACCTGTTTTCTCCTATTTGTCTTTAATTTTGTTTCTGCTTTGTTTACCTTCTTGGCTCCGCTTCCAGTGAAGTCCTTATGAGTGGCAGAAAAACATTTAGAAGACTCTTTGCAGATGGGGGCTGCAACCTGCCCTCGTCTCCCCCACTTGCAGCTCAATTTAGGGAAGGCTAAACCCCAGGAGAGAAACTGCAGCCGTGTGCAATTTAAATCCCACCTACACTATTCCAAAGGCTATTGGAATTGTGGGGTTTTCTGAGAAGGCTTCGATTGAGTCCCTGCTGTGAAATATCGTTTTCAATAAGCTGAGTACAGAGATCGTTCAGGTAGCTACGCAGCTCTGTTTCAGTCCTGCTGTTTATCATATGTTGAATGGTTAAAAAAAATGAAAGGCACCGATCATTTACCTGGAGGAGAGGGAGCCCCAGAAAACAGGGGGAAACAGCAACAAGTGAAGAGGTAGTACCTAATTCTGAAAAATAATAATTGTTGAATGTAAATTGCCCAATGCATTTTATTTCTTCCTCACAAATAACAAATAGGAAGGCGAAAGAGATGTTGAAATGAGTGCAGGTAATTGCTTTAGGGTGGTTTTTTTCTTTTTGCATTAGTTTTTAAATCTGCATGTTATTTGTGAGCCTCAGTTTGAGATTCTGCATCTACATTCTTTTAAACAACAACAACAACAAAAATCTCATGTACAGAGACATCAAAAAGAAGTGGGCGGACAACAGACAAGACAGCAAGGACTGTTTCTTCCATGGTTTGCTCTTTTAATACTGATAGACAAAGTGAGTTAATGCAGGAATTGCATCTGGAAAAGGTCAAATTGAGAGTGGCAATAAAACTAGTCCCTTTTCAGTAATGAGATTTGACCTTGAAAGGGCTTGATGGAGTAAAAGGAGTAGCCAAGCTCACCTTGTAGTTTTTTCTCGCTCCCCCCTCCCCCCATAGGTTCTTCTGCTCAGAATCTTGCTGGCGTACACAGATCAATTTTGTAACCCCCAAGAAACAAGCGACTGAGAGAGAAATCTATTTCTGAAGGTGGGGGGAGGGGGGAAATCAGCTGTAAAAATAAATGCCACAAATGCAGCTTGCTAAAATTAAACTCCAAGATCAAAAACCCTTGTGGGTCCGATTCGAAACCTCTTGATGACTGCTGGACTCATTCTGAACATTTATTTATAGTCATATTTGAAATGCATTATGGATGAGGAAAAAGGAAGTCAAGCACAATTTTAAAAAGGGCAAAATGAAACTGTAGCTGTCAGGAATCTGGCTATATCAATAAGTGAAATAGACTTAAGTTCCCCAAAGACTTGAATATTTCTATCCTTATTTCCACCGTGTTTCTATATAATTGCCAGTGGTGTTCATTGCTTAATATTCATGCTGTTCCTTCACTTTAGCTTTGCGCTCGGCTGCCGTTTTGCGCATTCTTTCCAAATCTCATTGGATGGTTTGTTGAAGTAGTTGAAAAACACAGCATTCACCATGTGTAATAATAATCACAATAATCATAATAATGAGGCTTAATAGTGCTGTAATTGTGTGCAGGCAGTGAGAGAACAGTTCCCTTAGGGTAACTTAAACTGTACACTGTTCACTCTCTAGCTCATTGCAGTTTCCTCCATAACAAAATATTCTAATGTAAAAACCACAACAGGGCAAGGTAAAGAAAATGCAAACCATATTAAGGCACTCAAGAGCAACTGCGTATTAGAGATAATGGACACACAGCAAAGCCTCAAAATTAACTTCCAAGCTTCTCAGGAATGAATCCCCGTGGCTAAGAAGGAATTGCAACACGCCAAGGGAGAATGCTCGCACTCCAGATATGCCCTGATTGTATGTTCACCCCTTTATTTGGGGTGACCGGTACCCAAATCAACAAGTAGGTTTGTCTGTGCAGGTACAGTGTGATTCCATGGGGCTGTTTTAGCCCCTGTGCAACTTAACTGTTGCTCCTATCAACACACAGTAGTTGCTCCTTTCTAGTGATGCTTGAGGAATTCAAGTTCTGTGAATTTCATCGTGAATTGACCTGATATGCACTTCCCAGACTGGTAGGCAGATTGTAAGATACCAATCCTTCAGATCTCACTTTTTTCTGAATTCTTGTGTTTTAAAAACGTGCAATTCAGGACAAACCATGTTTAGAAATGTGTGCATTGGTATTTAAATGTGCATTTTCTGATATTTAAGTATGATTTTTTAATGCAGATTTCTTTGGGGTTTCTTTTTTATAATCACAGTTAAACGGGACAGAACAGGTTTAGGAATGAACACTTGTGAAATTGACAGGGCCTGGAAATAGATGGATGAGTCAGTGTCTACTCCTTACTGCAGCTCCATAGGCTAGTTCTCCCCTCTTGTGGGAGTGCGGGTGGTGCTGTGGTCTAAACCACCGAGCCTCTTGGGCTTGCCGATCGGAAGGTCAGTTCTTTGAATCCCCGCAATGGAGTGAGCTCCCGTTGCTCTGTCCCAGCTCCTGCCAACCTAGCAGTTCGAAAGCATGCCAGTGCAAAAACAACAACTCAACAAAAAGCTCAACAACTTTGGTCAATACAATGGGTAGATCACTGCCAGGTTTTTTTTTCCCCAGTGGGAGTAGTTTTCCCAGTAGTGGTGTATGGAAGTGAGAGCTGGACCATAAAGAAGGCTGATCGCCGAAGAATTGATTCTTTTGAATTATGGTGCTGGAGGAGACTCTTGAGAGTCCCATGGACTGCAAAAAGATCAAACCTATCCATTCTGAAGGAAATCAGCCCTGAGTGCTCACTGGAAGGACAGATCCTGAAGCTGAGGCTCCTGTACTTTGGCCACCTCATGAGAAGAGAAGACTCCCTGGAAAAGACCCTGATGTTGGGAAAGATGGAGGGCACAAGGAGACGACAGAGGGGACGACAGAGGACGAGATGGTTGGATAGTGTTCTCGAAGCTACCAGCATGAGTTTGACCAAGCTGCGGGAGGCAGTGGAAGACAGGAGTGCCTGCCGTGCTCTGGTCCACGAAGAGTCGGACACGACTAAATGACTAAACAACAACAGCAGATCACAGTCTCTTGGAAGTTGGACATCCCTGCTATACTGTATCACTTCATACTACAGGTGAAGGGAGGATGATATGATTTCATGCTCCTCCACATAAAAACGCCTCACACACACACAAAAAGCAGCTAGGACAAGGGTTATAGCCCTTTTGTCCACCTGGCACCCCAGTATTCTATGGCCAATGATTTGCTTTAATGGGGAAGTCTTCCAGTTTAATGGGAGAATGGCTCCGCCACCTGCAATTCAAAGCTGTGCTACCAAAGAGCAGTAGACGTAGGTCAGGCCGCAGGAGGAGACTTTTAGCAAACTTTGCCGACACACTCAAGTCACAGCTTCTTCTCTTAAAAATTACATTCGCTTTCTATTCCTTAGGTTTGTAAGTTTCCACTGGCTGTCCTCCTAGTTGACATCTTGAGAGATCTTGAGTAGCAGAGCTGGGAAAGGCCTCTATGCCTGATTCCCCAGAGAGAGAATAAGTTTCACAATGTGCTGCCAATTAGGGCTGACAGCCGTGTCCTAGCTGGAGTCTTGGTCTAACTTTGCTTATGTCACAAATGGCCTTTGTTCCAAAGGGAGTGGGTGACGGGTGGAAGCCACAACGTTCGGACAGTAAAGCAGCACCCAGTAATACTTCATAGTTAGAACTGTTCTCCGTTCTCAGATGAGTGGCAGGAAATTATGTGGTGAGTGTGAAAAAATGCCACATCGGAGGTGGGCGAGAAAATGGCCTCTGCTGCAGAAATGCTCAAGAACATCTTCTAGTGACTGATGTTTGCTTGGGAGTGTCGCTCCTTTGTGTCAGCTCAGACTTTGGGGCTGAGGCGAACGCCTGTTAAAAAACAAACAAGACCGACAAATGTCATTCCAGCATTGACTTTGGCATTCAGGTCTGATCCTTTTGGAGTTCTACAACTTACTCTAGTGAGGTTGCAGATTGGTTCTTGGTGCTATATTTGTTTATTCTGCATGCTGACTTTGCTTCCTATCATGTCAATGTTAGAATTCCTGCTCCATGATTGCAGAGTGAGAAGTGACGGAGACAGGAAGTTTGTGTTACTGTGTTCCGTGAAGTTGGACTATTGTCCTTTGTTCATTCTCTTTGCTGTCTGATGCTAGAGAGAGAGGGAGCCATGTTGCAGTGCTCCGTGTCTGTTTATATGTAAATAGATTAGCCAAAATGCTGACTTGCTGAGGTCTGTTATGCAAGTTGCGAAGACTCTGCAGATCCCTAAGTGTGCTGATGTCTGTTGGCATTGGTCGCTGTGATGTTTGGGTTGAAGAAAGCTTTTGAAGCTCCCGAACGATCGACCAGGAGGGAGAGAACATGCCAGTCGGGCATGTCTCTGCCAGGGTCTTACTCAAGAGTAGGACGAGCTCCCAACAGTCACATGCATGCTACTTATCTGTATACAGTTTGTGGAAAAATATTTGTTCTTTGTTTTTTATATATAATTTTCACTTACAATTTTTTCACGTTTACACTCACCTGAGGTGAAACAGGAATGTGCGCCCCCCACCGTGCCCCCCTGCAGCCTGAAATTGGTGAGAGGAGGGCATTCCAGTGGAAGCGGCAGGGCAGGTGGGGCTCCGCCTAAGGTAGCAACTTAACCCCACCTCATGGGCACACACAAAGAAACACACACACACACCTCTGCCTCTAGGCAAGCAAGAATAATGACCAGAGTTCATGGAAATATCCCATCCAGATAAAAACACTCAAAGAGGATGCCAACCAGGTGTGTGACTTGGGGAGAGCCCTGAGGTTCATGTAGAGAAGCCTGGGTGAGTTGCGCTTGGTTCCTGAGCCTGAGGTTCCCATCTCAGATTCAGAGGAAGATGGAGAGAAAAGCCCATAAACTTGATAGCCAATGTCAACGTGTGAGGAACTTAATAAGAACATTTATGAAATGTCTTAACAGGTTCATCCATAACCCAAGATAGCCGATTTCTGTATTTACTCATGGGTAGTTCTGAGCTTCAGTCAGTGTTCATGAAGTCGTTTCACAGCGCAAGCTCCCTCCCTCGTAGGAAGTCGGGCTTTGTAATAAAATCAGCACCTCTAGCAGTGAGGACTGTGGGGCTGTGGAGTTTTGGCACAGCAGGCAGCATTTTCCAAAAAGAGATGTAACATTTTTAAAGCGTGGACTTTCTATATCTCTCATCTTTTTTTAAAAAAAGTAATTTTCTTTTCATATAGTGAAACCGTGGGCAATATATTTTATGACAACTTAATTAGAGTTTGGCTGAGCCTCTGAGACTAGATGAAATTGCTTTGTAGGCCAGATTTGGCCTTTGGACTGCAAATTAACCATCCCTAGTGTAAAGATTTATTATTATTATTATATAGGAAATTACTGAAATCTATTATTTAGCACTTCAGTATATAATATGGCATGCTTTACATCCCTTTTCTCAGGCTGCAATGCTATGTCCACCTATCCAGGAATAGGCACCATTAAACTCAATAGGGCTTTGTTGTTGTTTAGTCGTTTAGTCGTGTCCGATTCTTCGTGACCCCCTGGACCAGAGCACGCCAGGCACTCTTGTCTTCCACTGCCTCCTGCAGTTTGGTCAGACTCATGTTTGTAGCTTCGAGAACACTGTCCAACCATCACGTCCTCTGTCGTCTCCTTCTTGTGCCCTCCATCTTTCCCAACATCAGGGTCTTTTTCAGGGAGCCTTCTCTTCTCATGAGGTGGCCAAAGTATTGGAGCCTCAGCTTCAGGATCTGTCCTTCCAGTGAGCACCCAGGGCTGATTTCCTTAAGAATGGATAGGTTTGATCTTCTTGCGGTCCATGGGACTCTCAAGAGTCTCCTCCAGCACCATAATTCAAAAGCATCAATTCTTCGGCGATCAGCCTTTTTTATGGTCCAGCTTTCACTTCCATACATCGCTACTGGGAAAACCATAGCTTTTACTATACGGACCTTTGTTGGCAAGGTGATGTCTCTGCTTTTTAAGATGCTGTCTAGGTTTGTCATTACCTTTCTCCCAAGAATCGGGCATCTTTTAATTTAGAGGCTGCTGTCACCATCTGCAGGGATCATGGAGCCCAAGAAAGTAAAATCTCTCCCTACCTCCATTTCTTCCCCTTCTATTTGCCAGGAGGTGATGGGACCAGTGGCCATGATCTTTGTTTTTTTGATGTTGAGCTTCAGACCATATTTTGCGCTCTCCTCTTTCACCCTCATTAAAAGGTTCTTTAATTCCTCCTCACTTTCTGCCATCAAGGTTGTGTCATCTGCATATCTGAAGTTGTTGATATTTCTTCCCCCAATCTTAATTCCTGCTAGGGATTCATTCAGCCTAGCCTTTCGTATGATGAATTCTGCATGTAAGTGGTAGAAATCTGCAGAAGGTTGCATGTTCAATTCCTGGCACCTCTCAGGGAGGGCTGAGAATGTTCCCTGTCTGATAACCCAGAGAACGACTGCTTGCCAATGTAGGCAGCACTGAACTAGACAGATCTGTTTAAGACAGCTTTCTAGGTTGCTTGTGACTGCACTACAAGTATCTTTCTTTGTTTAAGGTTAGGAGTCTAATTCACCAACAGTTAAATCATATCAGTTGTTTGCTGATTGGCTATTTGGAAATATTTGATCATGGTCAAATTTTTGATGGAACTAAGACAGGGCTTGCAAGCGATGCAAGTCTGTTTTGTTACTATTAGAAACGCATGGATTACACTTGTTGGCTACTTTTCTAATTTAGAAATGTACGATGCTGAAGGAAATAGCAGCAGAAAAGCCTGGGATTTGTAAACTACTCTACCTCCTTATTCAGGTTGGGAAACAGTTTTCGTTTTACAGTGGTACCTCGGGTTAAGTACTTAATTCGTTCCGGAGGTCCATTCTTTACCTGAAATTGTTCTTAACCTGAAGCAGCACTTTAGCTAATGGGGCCTCCTGCTGCTGCCGTGCCGCCGGAGCACAATTTCTGTTCTTAACCCGAGGTACTATTTCTGGATTAGTGGAGTCTGTAACCTGAAGCGTATGTAACCCGAGGTACCACTGTATTTTCATTTCGCTTTTAATTTGCATACCACCTTTCTATATTACTAGACACAAGGCGATTTACAAGCTGAAAAAACAACGAAGATCACACACCTCATAGCAATCTGATGCAATACAAAAAAAGGTCATAGTAAAAACATTACTTTGAAATAAACAACTTACATCAAATAAAGTATTATTCAATAATTCATTAGAATAAAACAGTACACAATAAAATTAAATATCAGGAAATAATTAAACAACTTCACTCTCAGCAGTTACAATAAATAATTACGAAACTATAATCAACAAAAACAGCAGCAAGTCGCAAAGCATAAATACCACAATGCATACAAAACCATGTCGAAGGATCAGATTGAGAAACAAAGACACACACATTTATCAAAACAGGAAATTACAGGTGGCTCATTAGCAAATGACTGGGCAGAGCTTTTCAAACTTTTCCTGTTGGTGGTACACTTTTTAGACCTGTATCATTTCACAGCACAGTAATTTAGTTTTACTAGCAAACCAGAGGTTAAACTAACCCCTTTCCAGCCCCGGGAGGAATGCAGGGAGTGGTCACACAACACACCTACACACTGCCGACACACTAACGTGTTGTGATACACAGTTTGGAAAGCTCTGCTCTAGTGAGTAAAGGAGTAAGAAGACACCAATTTCCTTTCTGCCTGGCATTTGTTGCATGCAGTGCTGTTTCCATTTTGCTGCAGTTTGGCTTCTTCTGACAAAAACTTCATTATTCACCCTGCTTTCCACGATGGCGAAATTTTACATAATTGATTGCACAGTTAATTTTGTTGTCATTACATTATTGCACACTATTCATTTTAATGCGAAGGAAAGGCAGTGCAAATTGGTAATAATAATAATAATCAGTCACATATTGTTATGTATTGCTTGCAGACTGAAAACAGCAGCAGCGATTACTGATCCTATTTGCTAGATTAGTTTCCATTCTGAACATGAGAGGAACAAGCAAATGCTGGCAATTTGCACAGCTGTTTGCATCAGAATTCCCCAGCACTGCTATTAGTGATCATCCCCTATTATTATTATTATTATTATTATTATTATTATTTGCAAAGGGGTTGAGACTAGAAGGAAGGACAATGTAGCACCAGAGCCTTTTAAACCTAGAACTGATTCCATGGTGGTCTGGTTCCAGTTTGCAATGGGTATGTTCGAATTTTAATTGCAAAGCATTGCATTTGAGGTGAGAGACTGCATCTTCCGTTAGGACTGCTTCGTATATGCGATTAATCACTTGATGTTGCAGTAGCCAAGGCAAGAACAGTCATGTGCGAACCAGTCCTAAGAAGCCAGGTCACTCTTTTACCACCAAAGCAGCTCCTTAGCTGCTGCTTCCTCTGTTGAGCTCCCTGTAGCTGCACTCATGTGTAAAAGGGTTTACAGAACTGGAGGCACTGAATGAAGAAATACATTTTCTGTGATGAATTCATTTCAGTAAAATACTGCTCCGTGGAGCCCTGTATCGCTACTTGCCATGCCTGTGAAGAACTGTTTCTGTCAGCTGGTAATCTTATCTGAGCCCTTTCAGAAACTGGGAGCTTAAAAGATGCATGCACACCACAGACGCCAATGTTATTATTGCCAGAGGCAACTCTTTCTAGATTTGAAAATCCAGTACCAGCTAAGTCAGATATGTACCTCAGAAACATGGTTTACCATGGTCTCCCCAACTCTTCCCATAAAACAGTTTAAGAGATTAACCTTTCTGAGGAGCAAGGGGCAGTTAAAGGGATAGACATTGGTGTTGTTCCTCTCCTCCATTTTTTTTAAGCAGTGCCCTGTGGTGGCTAGAGGGTTAAATTTGGCTTTGGGACTGAATTCAAATCCCTCTCCAACCACAAAGCTTGTTTGTTGACCTTGGACAGAGAGGATTGCCAATGCAACACCTATGGGTGCCCGGGTGCCCACCGCTACTTCCTATGGCACACACAAAAGAGTTTAGCAAATACCCCCTCAGAAATTCACAATGCATGACAGACGGTTGGCTCTTCCTGTTTCTTTCCTGCTTGCACTGGTTTGGCGTCTCTTACACTGAAATCAGACCTGCTTCCATATGCCCACATTAAATCTAGCAGAGGGTGGCTGACTATTTGAGTCCAGAGCATTGATATATACAGTGGTACTTCGGGTTAAGTACTTAATTTGTTCTGGAGGTCCGTTCTTAACCTGAAACTGTTCTTAACCTGAAGCACCACTTTAGCTAATGGGGCCTCCTGCTGCCACCGCGCCGCCGGAGCACAATTTCTGTTCTCATCCTGAAGCAAAGTTCTTAACCTGAAGCACTGTTTCTGAGTTAGTGGAGTCTGTAACCTGAAGCGTATGTAACCTGAAGCGTATGTAACCCGAGGTACCACTGTATATAAAATTGAGCCCATTACATCTTGGGGGCGGGGGCAGGCAGTTTACCTGTGAGAGCACCTTACCCCATATATGCCCACTTGACCACTTTGATCTGCAAAACTGGCACTGTTACAGGTGCCACATAATACCCCATCCATCTTTGTAAGAAATCACTTGTTTAGTGGGGCAGCAACTACACTTTGGAACTCCCTTGCCTACAGACATCCTGCTAAAAACCTGTTTCCGTCTACCCAGTCTAAGTCTACCCAGACATGTGGAGAGTGTTTTTTGTTTATTGCTGATCTTAATCTTTTGTATGTTCTAAATAGTTGTTTTTAACTGTTTTTACCCGCAATTTTATTGCCTCGCTCATTTGTAAACTGCTTGGAGGGTTGTTGCTTTTTTGTTTGTTTTTACAGTCAAGCAGTGTACTCATGTACTCATGAAATGAGTACATAAATAATTTCGCTAGGTGCCAGGATTGGAGATGCCAACCGACACATCTTTGTTCTGAACAGAGAAGGGACACAAGGAGCTTCTCTCTGCCTTCCCAACCTATCCAAGTGATGGCATGGCTAGTGGAGAGGTGCCCTCACAATTTTTCAGTCCTCTCTCTCTCTCGCTGCTTCTTTAGGTGCAGTAGTAGTAGTAGTAGTAGTAGTAATGATGATAGTAAAATTTACTACTACTGGGGTTTCCCCAGCCACTCTGGGTGGCTTCCAACAAAATATTAAAAATACAATAAAACATCAGACATTAAAAACTTCCCTAAACAGGGCTGCCTTCAGATGTCTTCTAAAAGTCAGATAGTTTATTTTCTTGACATCTGATGGGAGGGCATTCCACAGGGTGGGTGCCACTACCAAAAAGGTCTTGTGTCTGGTTCCCTGCAACCTCACTTCTCACAGTGAGGGAACTGACAGAAGGCCCTCGGAACTGGACCTCAGTGTCCGGGCTGAACGATGGGGGTGGAGACGCTCCTTCAGGTATACTGGTAGGCTTCTTGTGTTACGCCACACACCCAAAGCAGCCATTTTGTATCATGGACCATCGGTCTGACTTGGCATAAGGTACCTTCCTAATGACTTGGCATAAGGGGACACGGGTGGTGCTGTGGGTTAAACCACAGAGCCTAGGACTTGCAGATCAGAAGGTGGGCAGTTCAATTCCCTACAACGGGGTGAGCTCCCGTTGCTCAGTCCTTGCTCCTGCCAACCTAGCAGTTCGAAAGCACGTCAAAGTGCAAGTAGATAAATAGGTACCGCTCCAGCGGGAAGGTAAACAGTGTTTCCGTGTGCTGCTCTGGTTCGCCAGAAGCAGCTTAGTCATGCTGGCCACATGACCCGGAAGCTGTACACTGGCTCCCTTGGCCAATAAAGCGAGATGAGCGCCGCAACCCCAGAGTCGGCCACGACTTGACCCTAATGGTCGGGGGTCCCTTTACCTTTACCTTCCTATATTCCTGCTGGTACAACAAAGCTCAGCTTATCATAAAGGTGGAAAGGACCATGAGGGTCATTTAGTCCAGCCCCCTGCAATGCAGGAATCTTTTGCCCAACGTGAGGCTTGAACCCACAACTTTGAGATCTAGAGCTCTACCAATTGAGCTAGCCAAAAAACAACAAAACACCTAGACAAACTTGTGGAAACTGCAAACTTTACATATCTCATGAAGATACACAACTTCTGAAATGAGTTTCAAGTTTTAATTATACCCTATGCTGTTTGAACAAGAAAAATAGGCACTTAAAATTGCTAGCACCTGTTTGTGTGAAATCTCCTGCTACATAATGTGCATTAGGAACATTAGGGAATTCTGTAGATTGGTGAATATTTTCTCAAAATAGAAGAGGCACTGCGAGTGTACACAGTGTGTTGTTTTCAAATTCACAAGACGATGGCATGCCAAAAACATTAGTCTAAGTATCTTTTGGTAAAAAAACAGAGCTAGCTTCAACCTCCCAAAACACATTGGAGATGTTCTTAGAACTTACACAGCTAAATATGATCATTAACTGGAAAAGGTTACAAGTATAGCAGAACTCTGAACTTTACTTGTGCAACTAGAGATAATTTCAAGCCATGGAGTTTAGATATTTGAAGAGATTCTCTGTTGCTGGTTGACTGACCAAACCCAAAGAGACCCACTAACCCAAACTCACTCATGGTTCCTCATCATCCTAGAAAATATGAAAAGTGAGGTGCCGCAGGGTTCTGTCTGGGTCTTGTTGTTCAACATCTTTATAAATGACTTGGATAAAGATATTAAGGAGATGCTCATCCAATTTGCAGATGACACCAAACCGGGAGGGGTAGCTAATGTCACTGTAGACAGAGTTAGGATTCAAGATGACCTTAACAGGTTGGAGAACTGGACCACAGCTAATGAAATAAATTTCAATAGGGGAAAATGTCACATTCTACTCTTAGGCAGGAAGAACCAGCTGCACAAATCAAAGATGGGGGACACCTGACTTGGCAGTAGTACATGTGAAAATGATCTGGGGGCTTAGTAGACCACAAGCTTTGCATGAGTCCACTGTGTAATGCAGCAGCAAAAAAAAAGCTAATGCTATTCTAGGCTGCACCATCAGAAGTATAGTATTCAGATCAAGAAAAGTCACAATACTGCTCTATTCTGTCTTGGTCAGACCACACTTGAAGTACTGTGTCCAGGTTCTGGGTGCCACAATTTAAGAAGGATATTGACAAGCTGGAAAGTGTGTAGAGGAGGGCTACCAAAATGGTGAAGGGTCTGGAAGCCAGACATTATGAGGAACGGTTGAGGGAGTTGGGTATGTTTAGCTTGGACAAGAGGATACCAAGAAGTGATATGATAGCCATCTTCAAATACCTAAAGGGATGTCACATGGAAGATGGAGCAAGCTTGTTAGATCCTGCTCCAAACCAATGGATTCAAGTTACAAGAAAGGAGATTCCATCTGAACATCAGGTAGAACTTTATGACAGTAATTGCTGTTTGACAGTGGAATGGTCTCCCATGGGAGGTTGTGGACTCTACTTCATTGAAGGTTTTCAAGCAGAGGTTGGATGGCCATCTGTCATGGATGCTTTAGTTGAGATTCCTGCATTGCAGGGGGTTGGACTTGATGCTCTTTGGGGTTGCTTCCAACTCTGTGATTCTTGGAATTTGAAGGTTTGATGCAGCTTCATTCATTGAATCATTGATGCAGCATTCAATCTTCCTACCTCAACCATGAAAACTAGTCACTGTCTGGATTTAACATGGAGATTGCCCAGCCTTGCGACATTTCAAGTCTTCCATTAAACAGGCTTTCAAATTACAACAATATGATTAAAGGGGATGGCAGTCATGTAAAAGGTTAAAGCATGTACTGCCTGTTTTCAAATTGCTCATTTCCTAGCTAAGAATGGAATTATGCAATCATGTTTTTTAAGTTGGTCTATTACAGCTGTCTGGCTGCCATCAACATACTTTGCAGCAGCAGTGTCTGAAAAATCTTTGGGATTTTCTTCTTACTCATTACAGCTGAGCTGTGGTCATTCAAAGACACGCAGGAGAAAAGAACATTTCACATCCCCTGCTCCATTTTGGATTTCTGGACCTTTATTTCTGCCCCACCCCACTATTTTGCCTTGGAATCTCCATCTTTGTTTCTTTAACCCAGCTGGATGTGTTTTTACTTTTACATTTTATTGAAATGCTTTCGTCTCCTCTCCATCTCCCTTCCCTCTTTACTTCTATTTTCTACTGTTATTGTTGAAAACTGCTGTGCTGCAGCAGAAGGGTGAGGTGGAAGTTTAACAAGCACAATAAATAAACAAATAAACTGCTGTAGCTGTTCATAGTTTATGGAAGCCACTTTCTGCACAGATCAAGCAGATTCCATGGAGACACGTTGTACTAAACTTACCCATTGGCAGAAGTGTTGTAATACTGGTATACTAGGTCCAGTCGTGACCGACTCTGGGGTTGCGGCACTCATCTCGCTTTATTGGCCAAGACAGCCAGCGTACAGCTTCCGGGTCATGTGGCTAGCATGACTAAGCCGCTTCTGGCGAATCAGAGCAGTGCACAGAAACACCGTTTACCTTCCCGCCAGAACAGTACCTATTTATCTACTTGCACTTTGACATGCCTTCAAACTGCTAGGTTGGCAGGAGCAGGGACCAAACAATGGGAGCTCACCCCGTCGCAGGGATTCGAACCACTGACCTTCTGGTTGTCAAGTCCTAGGCTCTGTGGTTTAACCCACAGCGCCACCCGTGTCCCGCTATACACACCTCATTAATCAAGAATATTCTTGAGAATATTCTCCAAAAGATTATTCTCAGGAATTTAACATCACTACCCATGGGGAGTCTCAAGGGCCAGACAGAGAAGCATGGGGAATCACATTTGTCTTTGGAGTGTGAGGTTTCCAACCTCTAAATTGAAGGACCCCCCCCCCCCCGGCCCCATTGGCCTGTGAACAAATTTGGGAAAGTTTGATAAAGCTCGTACTACATTGGTAGCTCAGATTAAGAACTTAATTCGTTCTGGAGGTCCATTCTTAACCTGAAACTGTTCTTAACCTGAAGCACCACTTTAGCTAATGGGGCCTCCTGCTGCTGCCATGCTACTGGAACACGATTTCTGTTCTCATCCTGAAGCAAAGTTCTTAACCTGAGGTACTATTTCTGGGTTAGAGGAGTCTGTAGCGTCTGTAACCTGAAGCATATGTAACCTGAGGTACCACTGTACATTTGGGACAGGCACAGCAATCATGTTTCTCCTTGATCCCCTGCTGCAACTCACTTCCATCCCTCTAAGCTCCCTCCCCACAAATTCTCCCATAGCAGTAAACAATCAGATAAATTATTTAAAAGTCCCAAATGTCATCTCTCTGCTTGCTTTCCCTCCCCGTCTCCGAACATCTTGTTGCTGATCAATACCGGTGAGTATTTGTATGGTGTTAAGTTTTGTGTTTAGCTGAAGATCAAATGTTTGTGGAAATGACAAGAGCAAACCTGATGGAAGCCTCATCTCACGTTTTCCAAAGTGACCTTTAAGATAACTTCATTTCACCTGGCATTTTTGTTAGAATTGGTTGAAAAGCCCTCTCTTCGCAGCTTTCCACCTCTGTCACAACAGATAAGGTCGGCAATATCATTAGCTTGCAGAAAATAAAAGTGGTGTTTGTGTACCTATAAAGACCTTTTGCCAAGAAAATTGATATCTAAGAGGTCTCTATAGAATGTGCTTTTGGTTCCGAGATCATATTCTTTGATCACTTTTAAGTCCTTTTAAAGAAATGTAAGCCTTTTATTTTGGTTTCAGTTCCTATTAAATATAAACCTCCCATTCTATGGATTAATATTGAAATATTTAAAGAACAGAGAAGAGTAGCCTTGACTCTTTAGTTACTTGGTCTCCATATATCAAGATGCTCATGCTCTAAGATCAGCATATGAGGTGATGGTCAATGTGAGGAAGGTCGGGTAATAGGGCCTTTTCAGTGGTGGCTCCTTGCATGTGGAATTCTCCCTGAGGTGCATCTGGCTCCACCTCTTTATAGTTTTAGGCAGCTATGCTCCTGGAAGGCATTTGAAGGCAAAGAGACCTGACTGCCCCTGCTGTTCTTAATAATTGTTCTTTACTGACATGTTATATGTTTTTAAGGATTGTGAGTTTTCTATAATCTGTATTCCTGCTGTAAACTGCCCTTATGCAAATGGCAGAATATATATTATGTAATTACATAAAAATCGTAAATGAGGGGTGGGAAATCTCAGGGCTTGGGACCAAAGGTGGCCCTCCAAACTTCTTTATCTGGCCCTCAGGACTCACCCCAGGCACCTACTCTCACTGCTCTTGGGATGATAAAGTTTTTGGCCCAGTATACCTGAAGGAGTGTCTCCACCCCCATTGTTCAGCCCGGACACTGAGGTCCAGCTCCGAGGGCCTTCTGGCGGATCCCTCCCTGCAGGAAGTGAAGCTACAGGGAACCAGGCAGAGGGCCTTCTCGGTGGTGGCGCCCGCCCTGTGGAATGCCCTCCCATCACATGTCAAGGAAATAAACTACTGTATCTGACTTTTAGAAGACATCTGAAGGCAGCCCTGTTAAGAGATGTTGTTAATGTTTGATCTTTTATTGTGTTTTTAATATCCTGTTGGAAGCCGCCCAGAATGGCTGGGGAGGCCTGGCCGGATGGGTGGGGTATAAGTAATAAATTATTATTATTATTCCCACCTCAGTAGTTAACAGTAACATGTTGGCCTGAGACCAATTTTGCTGCTCCAGACATTCTGGTTGCACATTCTAGATCACTTGCAAACTTGCAGAGGCTATACTTGACAAGGTGCTGCACCCCTTTTCCTCCCATGAAAAACAGTGGTTTTTCTTCTTTAGTCTCATGCTGTATGTTTGGCTCTCTGAAAATATTGCCATCCAAGTTTCTTCCATTGCTTTTGCCAGTCTATGCTTGTCCCGTGCAAAAAATTAAAAATAAAATCCCCACCCTCTACTACAGCCACCAGTCCCACTGCGTATGAGCGACTTCCGTGATCTGTGTGCTCCTGTGCTGATTTTCATAAAAGGAACAATGAAGTTTTTTGTTTTTGTTTTAAAAAGACACTCATAAAATATACAGGAGGAAACCACTAACGTAACCAAAAAAATGTGCAAGTTCCGTAACAGAAATAATAATGTGCTAGGAAGTAGGGGAAATAGTTCAGGATATACTGAAGTACTGGAGTAGCTGTATGAGTGGCTGGGGCAAGCCAGCCAGATGGGCAAGGAATAAATAATAAAAATACTATTATCATTTATAGGAGGTTAGAACATCCAACCAGAGCCACACATGAAGTCTTGCAATATGTCAACAGGTTAAGTGTTTGTTTGCATATGCTATATCAGGATACTAGCTTACGGCGAAATTGTCACTATGCAATTACCAGGTGAAGACTTTGAATTTGTTTTTCATAAACAAAGCTAACATCTGCCAGCCCTGCCCAATATTTGCAGTTGACATCTATTCATTGTTCCTAATGTACTGATGCAATAGAAGATTTCCCACCCAAAAAATTACGCACTGGAAATTTTTCCACTTTACATCACTGGGGAGGGCTACTGTTGGTTGCTGTATTATTAAACTTGATGGGACAATGGTCTTAATTGGTATAAGGCAGCTTCCTCTGTCTTGGAACATTAGCTTCCAGTATTTTAACTTGGTATTAAAGGTAAAGGTAAAGGGACCCCTGACCATTAGGTCCAGTCGTGGCCGACTCTGGGGTTGCGGCACTCATCTCGCTTTATTGGCCGAGGGAACCAGCGTACAGCTTCCGGGTCATGTGGCCAGCATGACTAAGCCACTTCTGGCAAACCAGAGCAGCTCACGGAAATGGCGTTTACCTTCCTGCCGGAGCAGTACCTATTTATCTACTTGCACTTTGATGTGCTTTCGATTTTCACCCACCAAATGCACAAGGACGTTTCTCCTAACCCTGCCATGCTGTTCCTATGCTGTTGAAAGAAGAGGCTGTTGATAGTACTGTTGTAAATAGCACCATCTGTATTTTCAGATTGGTCCAAGAGAAATAAATTTTAAAATAAAGTATGTAAAACATGCCTATACCTGTGACCTACTAGTCACCTGTGGCGAGTAAGAATTGTGCCCTAGCAATCAGGCAGAGAACTGTTTGTGTATCGGAAAACAGCTATCAAATAATGGGGATTAGTTTGAGGTCTGATCAATTTACTTCATTGCTGAAGTTATTTTGATGAGAACTGTACATGTGCTGGATAGATTCCCTGCCTTAATTTTTTAAAAAATTATTAGCTGCTAAAATTGGACTAATCCGGCACAGAAGTAATTCCAGCAATCGTGGAGGGGCCAAAATGGTCAAATTGAGAGATGAGGTTTACCAAAGAAGCAGATCTAATCTCTTGCTGAACCGAGAGAACATTGGACTCATTCATTTTATTCCAGAAGCACACATTGGATTGGATACCTGTCCCCTGATCCCACTTGTTCTGTGAAGGGAAGTCGGTGTACACACACATCTGTGCAGGGGTGGAAAGTCTGAATAGAGCCTGCACAGGTAGGCTAAGCTCCTGCAATCGACCTGAAAGGTGAGGGTGGAACACCCATTAAAAAGCCACCCAGTTTTACTCCAAGGATTTCGGATGCTATATGCATGCTATATACCATGCATAGGTCTATGGTGGCACCTCCGGATGCTGCACCCCCCTGCAATCCCTACACAGATCTGGCTGACACAAGCCACAAAACCACAGCTCGCCCCTATACACGAAGCCAAGCCAAAGCACAACTAAGTGCAATACAGCCATCTTCTCAGGAAAACTCTTCACAAAGTTCAAGAGGTCAAGACACAAAGACTTTAGCAACTAATCCACACCTAATGACCCACCTAAGTGGTACTCAGGATATCACTCAAGAAATCACTCAAGGTATCTCTCAAGTAATTAAGGAACAAAAGAAGAAAAGGCACACTAGCCTGGGAACTTCCTCTCTGCCCAGAACATTGGAGGCTAGACACCACACCCCCTCTACAGTATTTATAGGAACTCAAACATTGAGATCCCGCTCTGTTCCAGTAACAAGAAGCCGAAAGCACCAGCCTGAAGATGACGAGTGAGACCTCGTCGAAACGTCGCCTAGACACCCCAACTTTTACACGGGAAGACACCCGAGGACACCAAAACCTGCATATATATATATATATATATATATATATATATATATATATATAGTGCTCTCTCTATATATGTATACACACACAATAATAATTTTATTAATAATAATTGATATACAGCTTAATACCATGTCTTAGTTCCTAAGCAGTGTACAATATGGATAGAGCACACATCATAAAAGCAGTTCTAATGAACTGTAACATCATAAAAAGATTCCCGTGTGATGGGCAGGATCATCCAATCCAACCTATGATTATATAAAGATCGGAATCTCTCTTGATAATATAAATCTTTTTGATTGATTTTTTTTAAAGAATTAGTATCTATTCTCCTTTTACTCGCCTAATATAAACATGTGTGTTGACTAGCAATGGGTTTAATGGGCTACTAATGTTTGAGCATTTTATTTCCAAGACAGGAAAATAAATAAATGTGCAGGTAGATGGAACTTGTGATATGAACAGCTTTAAGCTTTCTTCTAGCCGGAAAATAACTGGACAAGCTCTACTGATTCTTTACTAGCTGAGGATGTGTGTGTGTGTCTCCCTCACCCCCAATATTCATTCTTTCTTTGATGATCTTGCCAAGGATAACCAGCAATTAACCAGGAAGGTCTGTTAGCTTCAGCAACAAAGAGGTCCTATGATAAAAATCATAAAAGATCCATGGCAATGATGAAATGAACACCCATGGCAAACCTTCCAGACCGAAAAAAAGCTGAAGAGTATCTTGAAACACTGGGCAAGCTGCTCTTATAATTGCAGTTGATGTGCATCAGGGATAGCCAACCTGGCACCCTCCAGATGTTAAGATTACAGCTCCCAAAGCCACTGACAATTGGCTAATTTGGCAGCGGCTCATGGGGTCTGGAGTTCAACAAAATCTGAAGGGCACCATGTTGGTTAAGCCTGATGTACAGGGTAGAGTGGCTACATTCTGGAAACATGATGGGATATGTGGATGTCTGAGTTTGAACTATCTATCTCTCTCCCCAGGGATTTGTAGCTCTGTTAGAGTTGTAGCTCTGTGAAAGGAATAGGAGCCTCCTAACATCTCTCAGTAAGGGACACGGGTGGTGCTGTGGGTTAAACCACAGAGCCTAGGACTTGCTGATCAAAAGGTAGGCAGTTCGAATCCCCGCCACGGGGTGAGCTCCCGTTGCTCGGTCCCTGCTCCTGCCAACCTAGCAGTTCAAAAGCATGTCAAAGTGCAAGTAGATAAATAGGTACCGCTCCGGCAGGAAGGTAAACGGTGTTTCCATGCGCTGCTCTGGTTCGCCAGAAGCAGCTTAGTCATGCTGGCCACATGACCCAGAAGCTGTACGCCAGCTCCCTCAGCCAGTAAAGCGAGATGAGCGCCGCAACCCCAGAGTCTGCCACGACTGGACCTAATGGTCAGGGGTCCCTTTACCTTTACCTAATATCTCTCAGTATCCTTGACAAACTGCAGCTTGGAGGAAGCTGTGGCTGTTTAAAGTGGTATCACAGGGCTTTAAATGTATGGTGTGAACATGGTCTTTGCCTGTGTACAGATTACCGGCTTGAAACGCAGCAAGGTTGCTTTTCCACGCAGCATTTCAAGTTGAATTTGCTTGTCACTGTGTGCATCAGAGTGGTATTCAGTGCAGCCTGAATAAGGATATCATGCTCAAGTTGGATTGGACTGCATCAAAACACAGCATTTCGCCAGAGACTACAGGATATCTCTGTGTCCCTGGGTAACTCCATGTGTTCACAGATTCAAAAACAAACAGTGGGAGCGGAGGACTGGTGCCACAGTAACTGGTAATGTGTACACAGCTTTAGGATTACTAGGAAAGTGGCAACTCTGCACCATATGGTTCTAAAACGAGAGCTGAGCATTTTAGAATTCTAAAGTTAGCAGAATAACTCAAATATGGCTCGGGGATATGGCTCGGGGATATTCGGTTCATATGATCACTTTGCATCCACTGTGAGATAATTATTACTCAATCAAATCTCAAAGCTTCATGTAAAGCTGAATAGATATCACAGCAAGTCCGTTATGTCTTCAGGCTTTTGTGCGTAAGAAAAGGTAATACATATCTACCCACTGAGTGAGTCCAATATGGTCCTTGGGCAGGGACGATTATTAAATATAGGGGCCAGATTGAGACTACCAGCCCAGCTCTCCAAGACGCATGGTTCTGCTCTCCTTGTCTTTTTCCATTGACACGTCTCACATGGTGGTTTGGGGTGTGCACGAAAATAAAGCCCAGTTCAGGGTGTTGTCTACTGCACCTCTTGGGTAAGCTGTTAAAATCTGAAACTTCCAGTGTAAAGAAGCAGCACCACTGTATAAGTCTAGGGACACAGGAAGCAGCCTTATGCTGAGTCTCAGACTATTGGTCCATCTAGTTCAGTATTGT
Source organism: Podarcis gaigeae (assembly GCF_964106915.1). Lineage (NCBI taxonomy): Eukaryota > Metazoa > Chordata > Lepidosauria > Squamata > Lacertidae > Podarcis > Podarcis gaigeae. The sequence continues at coordinate 47,031,856 of NC_139687.1, read as the reverse complement.
CTACATGGAGTGGCAAGGTCTCTCTGGAGTTTAAGATAGGACATTCCCAGCCCCTTCCTGGAGAAGCTTTGGACCCTTTGGACCTGGGACTTTCTACATGCCGAGCAGATGGTCTACCACCAAGCTTTGACCTAGTTTGAAAGCTGCTGCTCTACCCCTGAGCTACAGTCCAGTCTATCCCCTTCATTTTAATGTTCCTCCAAGGTAGGTTTAAGGATGCAGTCTGCCATATCTGCAGCTCCACAGCTTGCAACACGAAGGATGGAGTGGGGTGGTTCTTAGAATCATAGAATCATAAAGTTGGAAGAGACCACAAGGGCCATCGAGTCCAACCCCCTGCCAAGCAGGAAACACCATCAGAGCACTCCTGACATGGTTGTCAAGCCTCTGCTTAAAGACCTCCAAAGAAGGAGACTCCACCACACTCCTTGGCAGCAAATTGGGTTGGGTTGTTGTTGGTTTTTTTGGCTACAGTAGCTCTCTGACTAAGGGACATGGGTGGCTCTGTGGGTTAAACCACAGAGCCTAGGACTTGCTGATCAGAAGATCGGCGGTTCAAATCCCTGCGACGGAGTGAGCTCCCATTGCTCGGTCCCAGCTCCTGCCAACCTAACAGTTCGAAAGCACATCAAAGTGCAAGTAGATAAATAGGTACCACTCTGGTGGGAAGGTAAACGGTGTTTCCATGCGCTGCTCTGGTTCACCGGAAGCGGCTTAGTCATGCTGGCCACATGACCTGGAAGCTGTACACCAGCTCCCTCAGGCCAATAAAGTGAGATGAGTGCCGCAACCCCAGAGTCGGTCATGACTGGACCTAATGGTCAGGGGTCCCTTTACCTTTACCTAGCTCTCTGACTGGTGCAACAACAGGCCTAGATCAGGCTCCTTGCTGACACTTGCCAGAACCCTCTCACAACCCCCCAAATGCCCCGTTTGGGTGGTTTACACTAGCTTTCACCCATCCACAGTTTGGGCAGGTGCATCAAGGAGTTGCAGGGTGGCAAAGACCTTACACTGGCACAGCAGGGCAAGGCTGGTTGGAGCAGTATTGCCACCTTGTTGAAATGCCCCCCAGTCCAGCAGTTCTGGGGTCTGGGTTGCTCTGTTCGCATCTTTAAAAAAAAGTTTCAGGAGGGCTTTCCTAAAAATAGAGGAGATTCAGCTGTTTCCCCCCCACATGCACATTTTGTCCTCAGTATACAAACAATATTTTTATATCCTGCAGCGTCTTGTACTTTGCCATTTCTTTGACACAGATAGGCTGGGGCCGCCTCTGGATATAACCCTGGATTCGCTCAACTGCACGGCATTTAGTATACAATGGAGAATGCCTCGGCAGCATGCAAGTTCCATCACCGGGTATACTGTGAGTACCTTTCTATTTTGGCTATGCAAGGAGGTATTCCTGTGCCCAGTAGCCCCAGGGCCGGATTTAGGTTTGGTGTGGCCCTAAGCTACTGAAGGTAATGGGGCCCTTTCTATGTCCAGTTGTCCTTTGTCAACAACAAATTGTCGCTGTTTTCGGTGTTGAATATATGCTATATGGTAATTTATGGACTTAATAAATATCTGGGACGCAGGTGGCGCTGTGGGTTAAAGCCTCAGCGCCTAGGACTTGCCGATCGAAAGGTCAGCGGTTCGAATCCCTGCGGCGGGGTGCGCTCCCGCTGCTCGGTCCCAGCGCCTGCCAACCTAGCAGTTCGAAAGCACCTCCGGGTGCAAGTAGATAAATAGGGACCGCTTACCAGCGGGAAGGTAAACGGCGTTTCCGTGTGCGGCTCTGGCTCGCCAGAGCAGCGATGTCACGCTGGCCACGTGACCCGGAAGTGTCTCTGGACAGCGCTGGCCCCTGGCCTCTTAAGTGAGATGGGCGCACAACCCCAGAGTCTGTCAAGACTGGCCCGTACGGGCAGGGGTACCTTTACCTTTACCTTTACCTTTAATAAATATCTAAAGCCATTTACACATAACAAAATAGGAGCCTACACAACACAAAACAGTGTTGCTGCATGTAGGTTTTATTTTATTTGTTCTTTATCTTATATTTTGGAAATGTAGATTCAGTTTTTTGCTCTTTAAATTTTTGGGGGACCCCTAAGAGAGTGGGGCCCTAAGCTATAGCTTGTTTAGCTTATACTTAAATGCAGCACTGAGTGTTTCAATAGCTCGTGGTGTCATGTTTATGTGAATTCAAAATTCTAAGTACCAGTGATACACATTCAGGGAGGAATTCGGCGTCATGCTCTTGTGATCGTTCTTTTGGCACAAGTTGCATATACCTTGAACCCTGAGCTTGTTGTGGATGTGCAGCCAGCTTTTTTTAGCTGAATGAGCCCAGGAGCAACCCCTTCTTCTCTTTCCAGTAAAAGCTGGCTGTGCCAAGTTCTGATTGGCTGGACCTCATGACCAATCAGAATACCTCTTCTGTGCAGACTGCAGATTGGCTGGCTCTCAGAGGAATCACAAAACTGCTTTCCTCACCAGAGCAATGTTTCCAGTTTGGCCAGTGATCAAGGACAGTAGGAATTGTATTCCAACAACATCTGGAAGGCTGCAGGCTCTCCACCCCTAATTTAAACTATTAAAGGAAAAAGAGTCCTGTTCCTTGCAGAATTTGGTACTCCAACTGAAGAACTGACTCTGTGCATACTTTTAAATAATTATGATATCATGGGCACAATGTTATTCCTAAAGCGCTCTCCAATAAATAAGAAACAAGACAAACCCTGCCCTCCAGGCTTGCAATAAACATAGGGAAAGGATACACAGGAAAGGTCATGCAAGATTTTGTGTAGGGCTGCCACCTCCAGTTCTGCCTAAAGATCCTGTCACTTTAAAATCTGTAGCGCTAAGAAAAAAGCCCAGCAGGTCTGAGTTTCTTTGCTGCTGTATATGCAGCCGAAGTCTTTGGTGGTCCAGCTGTCCAAACTCTCCTGGGCATGTTTAAGCTGGGTTGGATTTCAAGCAGATGGGATGTAGCACACAGCAGGCAGCATTAATCTGAAAATCTAAGGGCAGGGGAATCCAAAACTACCATACGCTTTGCCTTTCAAAGGATTATGGTGCAGTAGTCTAGTAAAGGGTGTGAGAACCCTGATCTTGTTTTGTTAAGTATGGTTTGGTTTCCTGTTCACTTTCTTATTTTATCTGTCTAATAGTTCTTACAGAGCCAGGCAACCACACTCCTCAGTATCTTTAGGCTTAGGTATCCCCCTTTCCCCTCTGACCCTTTCAAAACTAGCACGTTCCCTATATTTTGATGAAATGAGAGAGTTAACTCTTCCCTCTCCCAACTGCAAGTTTTCCTCCGGAAAGGGCCCTCCAGGATCACAATTTGGCTTGAAAAAATGTTGCTGTGATATAAACCCAAATCAGTGTTGTTGTTTTTAAGAAAAACGGTGTTGGAGCTCACCATGAACGTCTCGCCTCCTCTCTTAGAATCTGGCAACCTAAAAGCAACACACTCCTCCACTCCTTTTACGCCAAGAAGAGTATCCCACCACAATTGGACACATGTGTGTGTGTGTAGGGGTACTCCTCCTGTCAGAGCCAATAAAAGGCTCCTTTCAAGCCTACTTGCCTTGGGGGGTAAAAGCTGAGTTGAATGTCGATATTGCTTATACTTGCAATGCTTCATTTCACTGTCATTCTTACTAGTTTACCTAACCTAACCAATGTATTTTAAAGGTCTATTACACTGAGTTCAAGGCAGATAAACCAATTAAACAGCAGTCCCATGATGTGCCTCTTAGCCTGGACATGCTCAGTATGGTGAGTATTTGATATTAAGCATATGTGGTTCTTGTAGGTCAGTTTATCTGATCAATTGAATTTTATCAACACATGGGCTCTGCTTAGATCAATAAAGTCTGGAGCAATGTATCTCAAACTTGGGTCCCCAGCAGTTGCTGGACTACAACACCCATCATCCCAAGCCAGGGAGGGATGATGGAAGTTGTAGTCCAAAACATCTGGAACAACGCCATTTTGTTCCTGTAGACTTGAGTATCATGGCTAAATGACAGCTTTCCATTTGTTCTGGAAGGTCAGCCCATGGCCCGGCTCACCCATCACATTAAACTATAGTTTAAAATAAACTGTGCAGCATGCTGGTGCATTCTTTTGAAAGGTTCCTGCTCCTCCACTCCTGCTGCTACCGCTCCACAAGGAAACAAACCAATGTTTGGCTCTGCTGCAATATCAAAAACTTCTGAAGGAAGAGAGGGGAACCTGCCCCGTTGTATATCGGGGGGGGGGGGGGCTGTGTGGAGAGGGTCTCCTTCTTTAAATTCCTGGGAGTTTACCTTAGTGAGGACCTCACTTGGAAAATCTACATAACTCAGGTGGTCAGAAAGGCCCAACAGAGACTCCATTTCCTCAGGGTCTTGCAAAAGAATAATGTTAAACAACTGATAAACTCCTTTTATCGGTCTGCAATAGAAAGTGTCCTTTCATATTGTATAACAGTGTGGTATGCTGGCCTGACAGCCATGGACAGAAAGTCTCTACAGAGGGTGGTGAATACAGCACATGATACCATGGGGCAGGAGATATAGAAGTATAATCAGCTGTACCAACAGGCTAAAAAACTGCTTCTATCCGTGGGCTGTTAGGCTGTTGAACGAAAAATAACAGCAAAATTGACTTGCGAGGTGGTGTGTTGTTTGATAAGACATTGAGGGTTTGGGGGGGGGGAGCTCGTTTAATTTCATTGTACACAGGTTGTACAATGACAATAAAGGTATTATTATTTATTATTATTATTATTATTATTATTATTATTATTATTATTATTATTATTATTATTATTATTATGTCCTGGTTTGTTTCTCTCCACACAAACCAAGAGTAGTGACCAAGGTTTCTTCTTGGCTTAGTACTCTTGCTTTTTTCAGGGAAATGAAATCACAAGCCCAGGTATGTCACAGCAAGAGAGATGTCTCCGTGACACTATTCAGCATGGCTGCGTAGAGAACTTTTAAACAGCATACACAAGCACTCCACTTCTTCACTTAAACCATGGTTTAATGTGCCAGGGAAAGTGTGTTCATTTGCCACTCTAGCCTGTTTCTGTCTCTGTGACAGTGCCTGCAAAGTTAGGGTGACCAAGTGCAAAACAGGGTGCCTGCATCTTTTAACAGATGTGCAAAACAGCATATTCTAGCTCGCATGACAAGCAATACTTGCTGAATTTCCCTTATTGTGCACAACTCTCAAAGGTATTGGTGTCTTGTCCTTTTTTTGCAGCTGAACACCCCGTTCAAGGTCAAGTTGCCATCTGCATCTACTCCACTCTTATGACATCAGTTGTTGCATAATATGCAAAAATCCAATGGGTTTCTCTCTCTGCATCCCTCTCTGTTTTGGGAGAATGTTTTGCACCTATTACATCTCTCGGTGCCATGCAACTGTTAAAAAGCCCCAGCAGACTTGACATTACTAGACCTAATTGTGTGTTCAGAACCAACGTCTGACTTTACTATTATTTTCCAATTTTTTTCTATTTTCACACACACACACACACACACACACACACACACACACACACACTGTATAGTTTCAGAAATTGTAATCTGGGGAACATGGCTTTCTAAATTAAAAACAGGTGGTAGCCTTGTTACAAATTGACTTTAAGTATGGCATTTTAATTAAGGAGACATCTGCATGTGTGTGGAAAAATATACGAGTAAGTGAACAGCTCTGTTGGTCCTTCCCAGTGAACTGTGCCATGTGGGACCGATCAGAGCTCTTCCGTGCACAAAAGTCTTTCTAGGGTGTGCTCAGGCCCGTTTTTATGCAGCAGGAATGGAAAAGTAAGTGGGTGAACAAAAGCAAACTATGAACTGCAATCCTGCTTGCTTTGTGTGCTAACAGGACTTGATCCTTGTGGGTGGAATTTTAAAATAGCAGACACCGATGCTCCTGTTTGCTAGTGTATAATTCATGGCTTATAAGTTTATTATTTGAAGAGAAATTCTCACACCCCTAAAAGTAGTGAGGCCTTTAAAAGAGGATTAGACAAATGTATTCAGGGTAAGTTTGTATTCTGCCTCAGCTGTCAGAGGCAGTATATATCCCTGAATAACAGTTGCTGAGAACCACAAGTGAGAAGAAGAAGAAGAGGAGTTTGGATTTGATATCCCGCTTTATCACTACCCGAAGGAGTCTCAAAGTGGCTAACAAAATCTCCTTTCCCTTCCTCGCCCACAACGAACACTCTGTGAGCTGAGTGAGGCTGAGAGACTTCAGAGAAGTGTGACTAGCCCAAGGTCACCCAGCAGCTGCATGTGGAGGAGCGGGGAAGCGAACCCAGTTCACCAGATTACGAGTCTACCTCTCTTAACCACTACACCAGTTGTGCTGTTGCAGTTAGGTACAGTGGTGCCTCGCAAGACGAAATTAATTCGTTCCGCAAGTTTTTTCTTCTTGCGAGTGTTTCGTCTTGCGAAGCACGGTTTCCCATAGGAATGCATTGAAAATCAATCAATGCATTCCTATGGAAACTGCCTTCAGACCAGGTCCGGGGACAGTCTGTCCCCCGACCTCTTCTGAAGGCTGGGGGGGGGGACAAGGGCTTTTCTTCCCACCCCCAGCATTTTAAAAAACCCCAGGACAGCGGAGGACTTCTCCGCTGTCCGGGGCGATCTTAAAATGCTGGCGGGCGGCAGCGAAGCCTTTGCTGCCGCCCGCCAGCATTTTAAAAAAACCCCCGGGACATCTTCTGAAGGCCGGCGGGGGGCAAAAGTCTTTGCCCCCCCCTGCCTGCTTTCCTGGGAGAGTGGAGAAACACAGCGTGTTTCTCCGCTATCCCGGACGGCTTTTGAAGGCAGGCGGGGGGGAGCAAAGACTTTCGCCCCCCGCCAGCCTTCAGAAGAGGTCCTGGACCTCTTCTGAAGGCCGGCGGGGGGCAAAAGACTTTGCTCCCCCCGGCTGCCTTCAAAAGCCGTCTGGGATAGCGGGAAGCGCTTCCCTGCTATCCCGGACTGCTTTTAAAATGCTGGCGGTGGGGAGCAAAGCCTTTCGGCCCCCGCTGGCCTTCCTGGACCTCTTCTGAAAGCCGAAGGGGGGGGGAAGGCTTTGCTCCCCACCACCAGCATTTAAAAGAGGTCCCCGGAGATTTCCCTATGGGCTTTCTTCTTGCGAAGCAAGCCCATAAGGAAATTCGTCTTGCGAAGCAACTCGCAAACGGAAAACCCTTTCGTCTTGCGGGTTTTCCGTCTTGCGAGGCATTCGTCTTGCGGGGCACCGCAGTATTGTTTTGGGGCTTCCCATAGGCATCTGGCTGGCCACACTGAGAACAGGATTCCGGGGTAGATGCCTTATTCTTAGAGACACCAAGCCTTCCGTGAGCATATGTTGCAAAATGGCAAGTGATGGAAATACCCCAGGGAAGACCAGGGCCCAAATTTCTGCATTTCCGCCTCTTGGCACCTTCTTTTCTTTGCATTGTGTTTTCTTGTGTCTTTTTCGGCATCCTTGCTCCCTTCTCAGGGTCCCACTTCAGAAGGAAAGGGGGTTTGCTTCACTCTTTTCTGCTGCCTCCTCTTGTTCTGACCTAGGGTTGCCAGCTGGTTGGCTCCTGTGTATTTGCTATGCAGAAATCAGTGGCTGACACTTCAGTGGCGTGGAGTTAAATATTGCCACTTGCCTGGGAGTTTGATTCAGCTCACATTTAAAAGTGAGCTTATCTAATATTCACTTTCAGGAACCATTCGTGAGCCATCCTTCAGTGTTCATTCTTTTCTTACTTTTGAGATACAGTTCTCCAGCCAAGTAATGTGTACAAAAACACAATTTCTAGGGTAAGTGTAAATGTATATATTTTTTGAAAATAGCATATAACATGTATTACATTAGGGAATATTGCTTTGCAAAAACATGCGTATTGCAGCCAATATGTTTAATCCGATATGTTTATTTAATTATGGCACTTCATTAAGAAGTTATTTTTCTTTTCCTTCTACCAGGGTCAAATGGATGGGCAAGCCATTTTTGTAAGTATTATATTTCCGGAGATTATTTTTTTGCATTTCTGGGCAAAGTGGCCAATTTCCACTTACCTTTTCCAAACCCTGGCACAGCATTCATACCCAGTATTCTCCATTCTGGTAAATGACTAGATAGAAATGCCTCTGTTGTTCTTCCTTCTTCCTCCCTCAAGAGAGATGGATGGTTGTTGCTGGTGGAAAAAACAAGGGATCTCAGTAGCCAGAACATGTGTGCCTGAGAGCTTGGACTCTGGAGTCCAAATCCCGACTTTAGTAGAGAAAGCCATTTTCTTTTCTCCTCACCCCTCATTGACCTGGGGGTGAAAATGAAGAAGCCATGGCAAGGTCTTCATGTGAATCTTTCTGACAAATGCAAAGAGAGAGAGTTAAAAGAAGGGGGATGGAGAGAAGAACACAATGAGATTTGGCCGACAAATCATTAGTTTTCTGCACCTGGAAATAGAATTTCAAGCTGTTCTGAAGTTTTCTGTAATTTTCCATGTACTGTGAGTAAGATTTTAGGTATCTGCAAACAAGAGGGGCAGGGAAGGAAGAGCACTGACAAAGTTTGCAGAAATGATTCTGATGTGTCATAACTGAATTTTCCAAGTGCTCTTACTTCAAGTCATTTTGGCCGTCAATATGCATCCATTAGACTAGTCCTTTACTGTGATTTACCACTGACAGAGACTGGGACACAGGGACTCTCCCTGGCAAGTAGGGGCAGTCACCTCAGATTTAACAGTGCTGAGCTCTGTTATCCAAAGGACAGACTAAAACATACAACTTGGGTTCTGTTTGGTAAAAATGTCAGCACATCTGTTTCCATTGTGTCCTTGTGGGCGTCAGTGAGGTTAGAATTTCTCTTCGCACTGCTGTGGGTTTAAAATTAAACTGGATCGTGCACTTAGTTGCCTTTGATGCTGTAGGAGGATGTGGCGTAACTTTGCTTTTGACAGCAAACCTCTGTCAGCGGCAAATTTACTTCCAGCACAGACGTCGGAACTGTGCTGAGAGATGGGTGTAGGTCAAACAGATACGACTCCCTCAGGAGAATTTTTCAGGGGAAATGCTTGACCTTACTTGTAGTCGTTTACACGCTCAAAAAGAAAAGAAAAGGCACACTCTAATTGGAACCCAGAACTGGATGAAGTGCTGATCATGGGATTGCTACCAACAACACCAGACCTGTATTGAGTTTCTCTTTCCTTCCTTAACCTAGTATCCCGCTGATGTTTTGGATTACAACTCTCATCATTCCTGGCTGGGGCTTATGGGAGTCGTAGTTGAAAACAGCAAGAAGGTGCCAGATTTGGGAAGGTTGCACTAGCCATGACATAGTTAAGGAAATGATAATAATTTATTATTTATACCCCACCCATCTGGCTGGGTTTCCCCAGCCACTCTGGGCGGCTCCCAACAGAGTATTAAAAACACAATAAAAGATCAGACATTAAAAACTTCCCTAAACAGGGCTGTCTTCAGGTGTCTTCTGAAAGCCCGGTAGTTGTTTATTTCCTTGATGGGAGGGCGTTCACAAGGTGGGCACCACTACTGAGAAGGCCCTCTGCCTGAAATCTAGGATGTGACCTCATCATACACATTTTGGCACTCTGGTCCATATTTTTGGCTGCTGCTTGCATTGGGAAACTCACAATGTGATGATATCATGTCTTGCATTTCCTCTACTACCCATTATGGGGAGAAGGCGAGGACCTAAAGGACTTGGGGATGGTGATCCAAAGGACTGCCTTCTTCCACATGAGCCTTCTTGAACTTTGCAATGGATATTTAAGTCCTACTTCCAGGCTCACTGCCATTTGAGAGAGGCCTTCTTGGTTGTGGCCCTTTACATTTTGGAATACCCTCTCCTGAGAAGCTGAGATTTTTTAAAAAAGCTTTGCCCAGACATTTCCTCAAGTCAGATAGTTACAATTTTTATTGCTGTTTTAGCCTGGGTTTATTCTTGGTTGGTGCTGCTCCTGTACTTTAATGTTGTTTTATAGTGGAAGACTTCTTATTGGATAGTTTTGTTCTTTTAAGTGTGGAAGTTTTAGTTGCTTAGTGTTATTCTTTTAACTGTGTGCTGCCTTGGTTGCTGAAGGGTGGCTTAAACATCCCCTTAATAAGAAAATGAACAAATTCAGCCTGAAGTTGCCATTTCTAGCAGAAAGAGGATTTGTCTGACTCTGCTGGACCACACAAGATTTTCAAACAGTTATTTGTATTTTTTAAAAATACATATATACATATATATATTTCTCCCCAATTTATATTTCAAACAGGAAGTTGTCATTGGAGATTTGAAGCCGGGCACTTTCCACCGTGTAAGTGTAGGAGCTTACGGCTGGGCAGGAAAAGGCAGACCCAGCATGCCCAGAAATGTAACAACTTTATCGCAAGGTAAAAGCTGTGCAAATAGCTTGCTATTATGGATGCCGGTTGGGGCAGAGATAATCCCAGGCATTGTGTTTTGCTGGCAGGCGAATGCATGCTGACAACGAGAGGGTATAGCGTGCAAATTGTGGATGGGGATGGAGGGGATGAAGATTTCAGAAGTACTGCTGGTGAGAGGGCAAGATGTAGATGTATTGGCAAAACAGCCAGGAGTGCTATTAAAGATTTAAAAGGAGAAATGCAGCCTGATGTGGTTTCTTGGAACCTTCGTAAACTTCCTTGAAATGTCTCCACAAGGACATCGAAGCATTTGCTTTGCTTCATACAGTTTCTGGTCTGCAAGGCTGCCTCCTTGTCACAGCCAGGCACTTCGTTGACCTGGAGATGCCAGGAGTTGGATCTGGGACCTTTGGAATGAAAAAAATGTGCTCTATCACTGTCCTGTGGCACTAACTACAGCCACTAGGTGTAGGGGAAAGAAAGTGGGTTGTAGGTATTGGAAGTAATAGTGAACTATGGAAGCCAACAAAAGATTCTGATGAGATGTCCAGTTCCTTTAAAAATATAGTTGTATAGATGCGTTTGCCACAGCAAGAAGTACTTTCTGGGATTCTCCAAAGTGACCGATGACATCCATATGGTATGATTGGCAGACACATGCTCTTCTTCTGTTTTAGATAAATGCATGCCTCCAGATCCACCATATCAGCCTCAAGTGCTGGTCGTTTCTGACTCAGAAGTTGCTCTGTCATGGAAACCAGGACCCAGTGAAGGAAGTTCCCCAATTCAGTACTACACAGTGGAATTCATAAGGTGATTTTGCTTACAGGATTCACATTTGCGTACACTCTTGACTCACACGGGTTCAAATCTATTTCAGACTGGTATCCTTATTCTAGGTGGAAGTTGGTTCTCATTTATTCATTCATTCAAATGGCTGGGTCCCAAAGAAAGCTCCTTCCCTTCTTATGTCCTTTTGATGCTTTTCATGTGCTCCTCTTTGGACAGCGAGAACATACAGAGGACATAATCAGAGTCCTGCTGGATCAGACCAAAGGCTCATCTAGTCCAGCCTTCTGGACTGACCAGCCAGGGGCCTATGGTAAGCCTGCAAGCAAGACCAGAGGCATATTGCCTCTGATAATGGAGGTAATTTATAGCTATCAGGTCCAGCAGCCATTTCTGTTGCTCTCTACAACTCCTTTTCCTCTGGAGACTCCTGGAAAACTCAGCATCCTTCCAAAGCTTTGCAAAACCATGTTATTTCTCCCATCTTTCAGTGGCTGTGAGTTTAAGGATATATAACTCCATGTTCTAGTTGTTTGAAATAGATGTTTCATATTATTGCATTCACCTGTGAGCATCAGCAAGCTCACCTGTTTAGATGTCATGCTGGAAATGAGCAGGAAGTGGAGTCACGACCCTTGGCTGCCAAATCTTCTGAGGTCTCAGTTGTCCTTGGCAACCTTATGCCAGGCAGGCGAGTGGGAACTTAGAAAAGAGGGAATGGGTACATTTTGTTAAGTTCAATATACAGATGATTGCCTTGACACCTTGTTTATGCAAGTCGCTTAAGCAGGTGTGGTGCCATTTGGTGAACACAGATGGACAACAGCTGTGCTTTTCATGAATGTGATTTATTTTGTGTATTGTTAACCACCTTCAGGATAGCCATTTTATGTTTGTTTGCAAATCGTTGTCTGGGTCACGGTCATCTTGCATTTCCAGGAAAATGTGAAATGCTCAAAGCCATCATAATAACGTTTTGCTTAGAAATGTGACTTTCGCATTTCATTACATGATTTACCTGAATGCATATGGTGCTAAATACTAGTCAAGGCAGCTTGCCTTCTGCAAGACATATATTTGTGGTCACTGCTAGAGATGTTTCTTCTCCTGTTGTGATGATTGTTAAAGGTGTAATGGCCATTTGCTATGAAAAGTAAAAATCTGTTGGACCGATTCTTGAAGGTGTTTGGTAGAAAGGCACTCCTACGCACTTTCATTATATCTTCCATGAGACTATCTTGTTTCTGACTCATGTTCCTGGCTGCCACTGCAGATCACCTCCCAGTCTGAGCATCAATCAGCTATGTGAAACAGGGAACTCCCCCACATATACACCTGCATCCCATTGTATATCTATATTGTCTTGTTCCCTATCAAAGTGCTGGCTGTTATTGTGCATTTGACTATTAGATGCAAAAATATCCAAGGTTCAGACTTACATAGTAATTAGGTTATCTTGGACAAATTTCAGCTTTCTATCCATTTTAGAAATGTCCTAACCATTTTGCTATATCCATGAGCCATTCATGTTGAATATATCTATTTATATATCTCTCTATGTATTTCATTCTTGGTTTATTTGTGTAAGACAGTTGCCATCTTAAAGCAAGTTAAATATTCTCCATTTGAATTAAGATATTTTGTTCTGACTTGTTTTTATTTTTTTAAAAATTATGTTTATTATGTGTACCACCCAGAACGCTAGTAAATCACTTCTAAATGCTTGTCCCCGTTGTGTTCATAAGAGGAGCTTTGGTGCTTTTGCGCAGTTTTCTCTGCTATCAATTCAGATATATTCAAGTCAGCTTAAGACATTTTACTTCTGCGAGTGACTTTATCTAATTGGTTTCCAAATTCTCCCTGTGTGTATGTAACCCCATTCTGAAACTTGTGTTTTCCCATGACCCAAGACTGCATCTTGATTTGGAAGCCAAGAAACTGTAAATTAAACGTGTTGCACTGACATTGTTCTCTTGTGCAACTCATGGCTTTTGGTGGTCTGTAGGGATTAGACTGGATTTCATGTGGATCCTGTATCTTTGACCCCCCAAATTGTTACCCTGCCATCCAGAAATTCATTGTGTGCTGTAGCATTAAATCAGTTGTCCTGAAACCTCCCTGTTAAAAACACAATGCACATAATGGCTGAGACAAAGAGACAGTTAAGTAGCCATAGAATGGGATATGGACAGGATGTTGGGAGATGAAGGGTTGTGTGTGGGCTGTGTGGGTGGATGTGTGGGTGTGAGAGAGAGGTTCTGAAATGTTCTCTATTAGAATAAGGTCTGGAAACATTTGCATCTTCTGAAGTTTCATGTTCATTCTGAGGTACATATGAAACTCCTAAGCATGCAAGTGCTTCATGTCCATTGATAAGGATCTGTTTGCATATGCTCCCTATGTAGAGCTGCATGATTTGTAATTTATTTTTATTTCACAAGATTTATATACAGCTTGGTTGTAATGTAGACACAGGTTTGAGGATCGGGACATTTGCAGGGAAACCAAAATGCTTGTTTACAAAGCTATTGTACTTACTGTACGCTTGTGATACACGAACCACTTCTAAACGCCATCTCCAGCTCCTCGAAAGATTCCATCAATGGTGTCTCCGAAAAAATTTACACATCGCTTGGGAAGACAGGCGAACTAATGCCAGTGTACTGGAAGAAGCAAAGATCACCAGTGTCGAAGTAATGATTCTTCAACATCAACTTCGTTGGACTGGTCATGATGTGTGGATACCTGACTATTGTCTTCCAAAGCTACTACTCTATTCCGAACTTAAAAATGGAAAGTGTAATGCTGGTGGTCAACAAAAGAGGTTTAAGGACTCTCTCAATGCAAAAAAAGAAAAGAAAAGGAGCATACTGGGAAACACTGGCCTGCGAGCGCTCCAATTGGAGAACAGCCTTTACTAAAGGTGTCATGGGCTTTGAAGACGCTTGAACTCAGGACGAAAAGGAGAAACACTTGGCAAACCCTCACCGTGATTAACTCCCACCCAGAAACCTATGACTCCACTGTGGAAGGACGTGTGGATCCAGAATTGGCCTCCACAGTCACTTACGGACTCACTTTTAAAACCATGTTTATGGAAGACAATTTTACCCAGCTACGAGTGATCGCCTACGAAGACGTAGTAGACACATGTGCATTCATGACTATGATAGCATATGTGCTTTTTAGCTACATATGAATTTTAGATTTCTTTTATGTGTAGTGCAATACATGTCTACTGAAGCAACTCCTGCTGAACTTAATTGGACTTCTAGGTTTAGAACTGTACCCTAGTAAAGCAGCAGAGACAGGATATCATAATTAGGCTTTGGAAGTCTGGGATCACACCCTGTAAAGCCATGATTTTTTCCACTTTTGGTCTTTGTTCAGAAAATACTATACCCTACTGACTGGGAAGACAAATAAGACGAGGGCTAAAGTGTACATATGTACTCTAAGCTATCTGAAGATTGATGAAAACGAAAGGAAACTGTACAAGATGAGATGGATGCTGACAGAGTTAGCACAATTTCCATCTTCCTTGCCCAGCTTTGGAGAAACAGGTCTAATAAAATATGGGAATGTGTAATTTGTAACATTCTGTGAATTACACCATAGGCAGAGTATTTTTCATAGTTGTGAATTCACCGTTACTGGCATTCAACTAATTACTAGGATTCATAGAAGTGCAAGAACAGAGCCCTCCCCAAACTGAGCTTGTTGGTTCAGCTAAATGTAAGCCCTGCATTATGGACTTGAGAATTATATATATCAGATTGCTAGCAGATGTTTTTAAAGGGAAATTATTCTCCCACATTTCCAAAAGGAAGAAGAATGAAGTCTAAACATTGCACTTTTGCATCAGGGGAAAAAAAAAAGAACCTCTTTCTAAATTTTCAGTTGGACATTAATCAGAAGGAATGGTTGTAAAGGGAAAAAGCAGATGGTACGTGTAAGATAAAATGGTAGGAGATAAAATTCTCCTCCCAGATACACCTGCAGTGCCTGGTATGTTGTAGTTCATATATTTGTACTTGGCGCTTCAACACTGTTACAGAATTTCTATCAAGGCCATTTGAGAGCCGAAATTGTTCCTCAAAGCCTTCTGGATGATTTGTTCAGTGTGGCGTCTTAAGATGCTATATTATAGTATTTTGGCCTTAAAGCTTTATAGGCTGTTTGGTGCATATATATATATATAGAGAGAGAGAGAGATCAAACAGCAGCTTAAAATGAAGCTGCATGCACACATTTTATTCTAGAATCAAAGTAAACCACATACAGTGGTACTTTGGCTTACGAACTTAATCCGTTCCGGAATTCTGTTCTTACATCAAAGCATTCTTAAACCAAGGCATGCTTTCGCATAGCAGCGGGGGACTCAATTTAAAAATGGAACACGCTCAACAGGAAGCGGAACATGTTCTGCTTCCAAGGCAAAGTTTACAAACCAAAACACCTACTGCCAGGTTTGCAGCGTTCTTAATCCAAGTTGTTCATAAACTAAGCTGTTCTTAAACCAAGGTGGCCCTGTACTTGTATTTTCTATGTGGTCCACAGACAATCTAGATCAACTGCATGGTTTTTGCCCCCGAAAAGCACCTTATGAGAAACTGGCTTCGTTCCGGAAGCAAAAGCTGAAGGGAGATTAATTTGCATTACTCCACAGTGTGGCCATTTGAGAACAGATGAAAAGGGATATAGGTGTTCCCGGCAATGGGAGTTGTATCCACAGCAGCCCAATGACATGGGTGGCCATATACCAAGATTGCCATCACCGCCTCCTCTTCCGTGCAGCTGGGGCATGTGCAAGGAGAAATAGGCATGAATAACCTAATCAAGGGGAGAGTGTTCAAACATGTATCAAGTAACCAGGTTCACCCTTGTGGACAGCTGGATCTAAATTGGAATCAGAAGAAGAAGAAGAGTTTGGATTTGATATCCCGCTTTATCACTACCCAAAGGAGTCTCAAAGCGGCTAACATTCTCCTTTCCCTTCCTCCCCCACAACAAACACTCTGTGAGGTGAGTGGGGCTGAGAGACTTCAGAGAAGTGTGACTGGCCCAAGGTTACCCAGCAGCTGCATGTGGAGGAGCGGGGAATCGAACCTGGTTCACCAGATTACGAGTCTACCGCTCTTAACCACTACACCACACTGGCTCTCAGCACATTGAGGATAAATGTGAATGATTCTGGATTGAGAAAAACTACATTTTTGTGCCCCCAACGGTTTAGTGTGTAAATGACCACAGATTGCCTTCCATTATCTGTTTCGTTCCTGTCCCATGAGCAGTTGGCATTGTATGTAGAATGCCATTTTAAGAAGAAGCTGTATTAAAGAGTGGGGGAAAACCATCCACCTATAAAAACGAAGACTGCTGTTAAACAAAGAAAAGTGAACAGATGCTCTTAATTAGTAGAAATGGTGGAGGCCCTCAGTTTGCATAAAAAATAAGTGTTCAGGTAGGTGCACATCATTAGGCCATCTTTTTCTTCTTAGCATTGGGGAAGCAACATGTCTGGAGAACATTTATTTTCTTAGAACCGCCACAGAGGTTTAAGACAAGACAATATTTTAGAGATGAGTCATCCTTCCTTGGGCTGTTGTGTAGAGGTTTTTCCTTTGGTCTCCTGTGACCAGAGAATTTGGTTTCTCCAGTTCACAGAGTACTGACCAAGCTGAAACAGAACAGTTCCAAATTAGGTCCACCCTTCTTGCTCAACTGAAGTGACCCTCGAGGAGTGATACTGGCCGATAAAAGAATTTTGGCAGCCCTTGCTAGGCTCCAAATAAATAAGGAATACACAGCCTGCCTGCCTTGGACTGTTGTATTCATTAGAATATTGCCAGAGTTGTTTGCAACTAGTTCTGCATATAAACAATAGTAGATCTGAACCTTGGAGGTTATTTCCTGCCATAAATATTACAAGGAAATGGGGTGGACAGCAGCTTTATTTTCCCTTTAGATGTCATTTCAGTCCTTGTTATTTTCAAGCACTTCAACTGGAAAGACTTCAGTGGGATGATGTGGGGTGCTCTCCTGTTTGCCTCCCTGCCCCATAAAAGTGTGGGAGATGCCCCATAGAAGACAGTATAGCCCCTCCAGCATTGTAGCTGGGTTCCTGACATGCCAGTCCTCCTTCATTTCTCCCATTAACATCTCCCAGCCGCTGCTGCTTTTTTGAATAAAATTTTATTAAAGGTTTTCCATGATACAATAAAAGAAAAGGAACCAATCTAAATGAAAACAAAAGCAAGGAGAGAAAGAGAAAATAAGCCACCAAAGGAAAATAAAAATATTCAAATCAAAAAGGAAAGTGAAGATGAGAAGAAAAACAAAAAGGGACTTCCAGTTTTCCATCTGTTTGTTACATAAAAGAAATGATTCAAAATATTCACTCTAGAACAGGGGTTGGCAAGGTTTACCTTGCTTGGGCCGGTTCACTCCTGCAAAGATCGCTCTGTGGGCTGGATCGTGTCTGTGCGGATGCGATTTCCGGCATTGCGGAAGCAAGTCCCCGCTCCGTGCTGCGCCAGTTTAGCGCAGCGCGCAGGGACTCCCTGAGTGGGCGGCTCAGTTCGGGGGTGGCTTGTGGGCCATTTAAATGACCCCCATGGGCTGCAGGTTGCTGACCCCTGCTCTAGTATGACACCGAGTTGATCTACTTTCTGTTAGGCAATATTTTCCCAGCCTTCAACCTAATTTGATTGATTTATTTTCCTTTCTGAACTAAAAGTCCAAGAGGGCTTCTCTAATTATTATTAACAAATGTCAGCAGTAATTTTCTCTAATCAATCAACTTTGTCTCCAATAACTTCAATCATTCCTCCAAGTCTTTCCATCTTTGTCTCTCTACTGTGATCCTATATTAAAATAATGTTCCACCGTTCTTTACTTAGTATGTATTCATTAGTTCACACCCAGTTCTGTATGTTCCATTCCCATTTCTAATTACACAGTTTCCCTTTGTGGTTTCTCTTCTGTTTCTTCCTGGGAATATCCCACATACTGTAGCCTGGTTGGCATTGTCCCATGGCAGGGCCTTCTTAGTGATGGCTCCCCATTAGTGGCATGCCCTCCTTGGCAAGGTGTGTGCACCCCTCTTTTGCACACTATTGACATTCAGGAGAAAGTTAAAAGCATTCCTGTTCATCCAGGCATGTGATGGATGAAAGAGACTCTCCCTGGCAACCTCGGCATTTTTAGTTCTAAGGTTATGTGACTGTGAGCTGCACAACTTTGCAATGGCATCCCTTGGAGGTTGTTCTTAATCTTTTTGCCTCCATGGTAGGAATTTGTTCATTTTTAGAGTTCCCTTATTTTGACATTTCTCATTGAAATGAAGGGTCTGGGAGTTGAGAGAGGTCCCTCTCCTCTTTACAGAGCAGCTGGAGGCTGTTTCCAAGTCCCAAAGACCCTAATCTCCATGCTAGCTATCCTCCTTTCTTTGAGAAGAACAGACATTCACTGGCAAGTACAACATTTCTGTTCTGGTAGGCAGAATGGATCAAAGTATATTTCTGTAGGTACAGTCATAGCTAAATCAATACTGTACACGCCTGTATCATAAGTCACAGCAGATCATTTTTACATTTTGAACCTGGGTACAAAAAATATCCAATGATGTTTGATTTCAGTATTTCATATTTGGCATAGGTGGTATGCAGTATTTTACCATCATATTTGGTAGCTTATAGGAAATGTTCACTGTCTGGGTTTTTTCCTTTTTTGACATGGAATTGTTTGTGGGATTTAATGTGTGGTGTTTACTTAATATCAGAACATCCAGTAGACACCAGTACATTTACAGCAGTCAAATTTCATAGCTGCAATTCCAGTTAGAATGACAAGTTCCGTAAATCTCTGAACATTTGCAAATGTTTGGCTTCAGCTGATTCAACTTGGCCGATTTGAATTACACCTTGTGTCTTCTTTGCTCATCCTAATCAGACCTGATCTCGACGCCAATTGGACAGTAATTAGTGAGCAGATCCAAATGGACTCCATGGTTCTGAAGGGTCTCACTCTGAACAACAAGTACCAGTTTGCAGTCCGAGCGGCAAATTCATATGGATCCAGCCTGCCTAGTGCTCCCAGTGACGCTATCAGAATGTTCAGTGAGTAGAATATCCTTCTTTGATTGTTTGGCATTTAAAATATTCACGGTGGCCAAGAACTCTCTTTAGCCACTGATGGTATTTTTTAAACACTCCCTTCTTCCCTGTTCCTTTGCTCCCTGAATCTGGCCTCGCCGACTACCTGGAGGTTGGCAGCTTCCAGATTTCTGTAAAAGTCAAGCCATGGGTGCAATTAAAGGAAGCCCCAGGCTAAAAAACAGCCTCGTGCTGCTCCCTTGCAACCACAGAATTCTCATTTTTTTGTGTTATAGCAGCTACATACGGAATTGATAAGCAAGCATCTTAGGGAGAAGAAACACAGACAGCCCTGTTATTCACTTTCTCCTGCAGTTCTTTAAAACGGAATTGTATATATTGCGTGCACAATTTAAAAATGACTACAGAAAAAGACCAAAGTAAATCTGTAATGCTGCGATAGAAGGTTGGAGTTGCTTGTACAACTTAGAGCACTGACTGAGGGGCGGGTAATGGGATGAGCCAGTTTGCGTCTGTTTTTGGATCAGATGTTGTGGAGTGAACATTGGACTTTTTTATTGTTGTTGTTGTGTGTGCGCGTGTGTGAGGGTTGTCGTCTCTTCAGCCTTTGGCTATCCTGCCTGCATGCCTTGAATTTTGAAAACCCCCGCACTCTTTGAGGATGCAAGAGCAGAAATAAAAGCTATGTGAAGTATAGCTAAGGTAAAGGTAAAGGGACCTCTGACCATTAGGTCCAGTCGTGGCCGACTCTGGGGTTGCGGTGCTCATCTCGCTTTATTGGCTGAGGGAGCCGGCGTACAGCTTCCGGGTCATGTGGCCAGCATGACTAAGCCACTTCTGGCGAACCAGAGCAGTGCATGGAATCGCCGTTTACCTTCCTGCCAGGGTGGTACCTATTTATCTACCTGCACTTTGACGTGCTTTTGAACTGCTAGGTTGGCAGGAGCAGGGACTGAGCAACGGGAGCTCACCCCGTCGTGGGGATTCGAACCACCAACCTTCTGATCAGCAAGTCCTCGGCTCTGTGGTTTAACCCACAGCGCCACCCGCATCCCTGAACCAGCAGTCCATTCTTGTACAGCTTACCCCGGGTCCCCCTGATGACTCTATTCTGGTTGTTTCCCTACCCCACTTCACGTCACTGGCTGCCTTTGTTTGGTGTAAGGAAAGTCGACTGAAGTGCATGGCCAGCCTTATCATTGGACAAAGGGACCCAGGCTCTTCAAGTGGCAGATTCTGCAGGCAGGGAGAAGGGTTGGAGAACAGAACAGTGTGTGTCATGTGGCTCACCCTGTGCACCGTTAGCTGGTATGCAGTGAAAGATGCTGTCCCATCACCTGTGTAGGACGTGAGGTCACATCTGCTTCCCGTCCGGCTTCCGAAACGTTCAAAAACTGAGTTGTGGCTTGCCATTGGTTGTAAGAGCTTCTTGCACTCAGCGGAAGCAGTGTTGCACGTTCAGGTTCCGAAAAACGTTCGAAAACAGAAGCATTTACTTCCAGGTTTTCGGCGTTCGAGAACTGAAATGTACGACAAAAGAGGTGTTTGCAAACCGAGATTCCACTGTACATTTAAAGCACTCTTATACCACTTTGACAGTCATGGAGAAACCTGGGGACTGCAGTTTGTTGAGGGTGCTGAGAATAACAGATCTGTGAGGTCATCACTCTTTGGGGGAAGCCATGGCTGTTAAAGTGGTGTCAGAGTGCTTTAAATGGTTTACAGATATGGAACCAGGGGAGCCGCCATCTTGTCCTTCATTGCAGGCAGGAAATAGCTAGGGCCAGCCCTGACGTAATGGCATCAAAACACAGAGAAGTTCATGGAGGAGTGGGGAGTTTTGACGGGGGTGCCATTTCTTGTTGAGTTCCATCCTCTGTGTGGACAAAATGAAAACTGGCCGCAGGTTCAGAATGAAGCTGAGCAGAAGGATTCATTAAAAAAACATGGTGGGTTTGGGAAGGAGAGCTGTATTCTGAATTATCAGACTTGCAATGTTAAACCTCAATTCTGTTGGGTTGGGTTTTGTTAGCAGTGCTATTTTTTAATCGAAGCTTTCTTTTCATGCCAGCCTCTTTCATCTCCTGTGGTCTTGGCCTTCGTTCCTTGGTCCCAGTGGGACAGCTTAGTTGCAAGTTGTGCAGAATCTTTAGAATTATGGTACTTGTTGAAGTTTCTTGGGTTTAAATTTAACTTCCGAACAGAATGTTTATGGAAACCTCTTCCAGGTACAATCTGCTCTATGGAATTTGTAGTCTGGAGTTCCTCACGGAAGGTCATCAGTCTTTGTTGCTGGACACATGCTCTTCCCACATCCTGTTTATCTTTAGACATAAATTTTCCAAATCCTTCTATATCCAAAGATAGATGTCTTTTCCTCTGCTGTTTTGGGTATTATTGGCTCCTCTTAACACAGAAGCTCAGTTATAGCTTATCACAATAACAATAATAATGCTGTATAACAACAATAATATTGATATGTATGATATATAAAAAGCCACTTTTTGTTAGGTGCTCGTATAGTGGCGGCCCATGAACTAGAGCAGGCATCCCCAAACTCAGCCCTCCAGATGTTTTGGGACTACAATTCCGACCATCCCAGACTACTGGTCCTGTTAGCTAGGGATGATGGGAGTTGTAGTTCCCAAACATCTGGAGGGCCAAGTTTCAGGGTGCCTGAACTAGAGGGAACCTGCCAGATCTCTCCCATAAATCTGCAATCTGGGCCCAGAGCTATCTTGAACCATGCAATCTGACTATGCAAGAAGCTGCCTGAATATCTAGATTGCTTTGTTGTGTGTGTGGTGGGGGAGAGAATGGAGTGTTGTGGTGTCCTTCACAGGACCACAACCTCTGAGTGTTCTCAGTTCCCTCCCATGTTAAGAAACAGGGTTTGTAGCCACTCTTGGTCTCTGCTCTTGGATCTAAGCCCCAATGATTCATCATGGAGGAAGATTGAGGACAACCTATCGTTCCCTGTCCTTTTCTAAAAGCCAACTAACAATTATTACAATCTTATTTTTCCAGTATTTTTTTTTTTTTGCTCCTCCTCTTGCACCCAGGCTGTTTCTCTTTGTCTGGCCCTTCCTCAGCTTCTTCTGTTGCTTATGAAGCAGGATCAGCCCCAGGCATTCCTCTGCTTCTCTAGACTCACATTCTTTCATCACACCTGAGCTTAATTTTAGGCAGCTGCTGTCAGTGGGGAGCCAAAATGCACTGGCATCTCTTGGACGTATCACAGGCATATTTATTCATATATTTATTTCTTCTGTTAGGTATTTATTATTGTCTCCCCAGTTGGGATTCAGGGTGGCTTCCAACATTTAAAAATAGTATTCGCAAACACAAAGTAATGAAAGCAAACTAGCTCAGAACAATAGCTAAAATACACCAAAACCTGCAATTACAATACTTTTTTTTGCCCTGACAGCAGCTCAGTGATGAACACTGTCTGCTCCTTAGTTTTCAAAGACATGAACAGGATAGGGAAAGGATAGAAAAAAGGGAGTCAGTCCTATTTCTCCTGGGAAAGAATTCCATAATATGAAAGCAGCCCTGTTCTCAACTGAGGATCCTAGCATCCAGGCAGGTGTGAACAGGGAGAGGCAATCTCTCAGGTAGCCTGGGCCCAAGTGTTTGAGTGTGTCTTGTGTGTATGTGTTTTGCTACTTTGGATATGCAGCCTTCTGACCATTTTACCCTTGCTTGTGTAACTTAAGAGATAAGCCACTTGGGGCTATGGAGAAACAGGTTTTATTCTCAAAGGCTGGAATCACAAAGTTACTGTGTACCGGAGGGGCATTTAACACATTCTGAGTCATATCTCCATGTTCATCCATACATTTACTTTCTAGAGAGAGGCATAGTTGCCATTCACTCCTATAGGGAACAGTAACAAGTAGCTCATGGAAACTTGAATATAAGGAAGGAAGAAGCTGCCTTCTGTCGCTGATTCTAGATAGCTTGGCCTTCAGGGACTATGTGTGTTTGTGCAACATATCTCTGTCCATTGCATTTGCCCAGAGGTCTTTGCAGTGTACAAGCCCCTAGCCTCTGCTTTTGTTTTGGTAGGGTAAGCAGTATTTGGCAGTGGTTGTTTGGTTTTTTGACATTTAAGTTAATCATTACCGGATAGCTCAGTTGGTTAGAGCATGGTGCTGATAATGCCAAGGTTGCAGGATTGATCCCCATATGGGACAGCTGCATTGCAGTGAGTTGGACTAGCTGGTCACTTCCAACCCCTTCCAACAATTCCAACAATTCTGTGATTCTATGTCCTCTGAGCAGTTCACAGAGAAAGCAAAGCAGGACATCTGGCTTCTCCCCCCCCCCCCCCGTCAAGGCCAGTAAATTACCCATCAACTGGAGTAGAAGAGACTGGTCTTTCTGCTTAAAGGTAAAGGGACCCCTGACCATTAGGTCCAATCGCGGACGACTCTGGGGTTGCGGCACTCATCTCACTTTATTGGGCGAGGGAGCCAGCGTACAGCTTCCGGGTCATGTGGCCAGCATGACTAAGCCGCTTCTGGTGATCCAGAGCAGCGCACGGAACCACAGTTTATCTTCCCTCCAGAGTGGTACCTATTTATCTACTTGCGTACTTTCGAACTGCCAACTTGGCAGGAGCAGGAACCGAGCAACAGGAGCTCACCCCTTCGCGGGGATTCGAATCGCCGACCTTCTGATCAGCAAGCCCTAGGCTCAGTGGTTTAACCCACAGCGCCACCCGCGTCCCAGTCTTTCTGCTTAGTTTTAGCTATTAAGCAAAGCTACCTTGTACAGACTTAAAACACAATGATTTCCCAGACGTAAGTGGTGTAAGCCTGTGACATTGGCCTCTTCATGAAAAGGCATTGTAAACTGTTGATCAATACTCAGTTGCCACCTAATTAGCATCAGCAGGAGGTTTTTCCAGCTCCCTATTTATTTTAACAGGGTTGATTTGCTATAACCTAATCCTTGATTATTTGGAGAGAGGCTTCCTTTCTCAATGTCTCCCCTGCAGGGCTTTCAATTAATTACGGGCGCAGGATTACAAGGATGGTAGGACATCTTAAGTTGGTGTCGGGTCATTGCAAGATCAAGACTTTGTAAATGAAATACTGCATGCTCTTAACAGCTGTCGCCCACTTTTTTTGGATTTCTGGAATCGCCATTACTTTAACAGTTAACCGATCAGTTGCCCATTATGATCTAGTGAGCTCTTCCATCAGTTGCATAAAACTTCATCTCATTCTCGCTCCAGGAATAATAGTAGAGCCTTTTACAAATATCCCTGCTTTCTTACAGAGACAGTGCTATTTTATGGCACTGTTGCGTTGCATGACATGATCCGACAGAGGAAATGAGAGAACACAAAGAGCTGAAAACACTACGGGGGGTTAGATAGCTTCATCTTCATGTGTGAAGACAACAAAATAGGAGGAGACTGTAAAAACACATGGCCATGACACTTACCAGCTGCATCATTGCTTGCCTTAAAAAAAAATCTCTTCAGCTCACAACATAAAGAGTTGATGTATTCTTTGCAGCTGAAACTTTTTCTGCAGGCTTGGAGAAGTAAGATGAAAACTATTTCTGACTGTGGGCCCATGTTTTCCAACTTACATTGGTCTAAAACAGTATTATTATCATCATTATAATAAAACTGAGTACAGTGGTACCTCTGGTTACAAACTTAATTCGTTCCGGAGCTCCGTTTGTGGTTGTTGTTTTTTAATGTACCACTTTTCTTAAATGTAATTGAAAGCCCACAAGTAAAAACACAACTGAAAATATAACAGTACTATAAAGGATCAAAAGGTGGCTAAAGAGATAAAAGTTGTAAAAAGCAGAATTAATGCAGCCATATGTAAGAGAGAGAAATGTTAACATCTAGAAATGCTTTGTGCACAGGTACCTGGCTATCAAAAAAATGAATGAAATGAATAAATTTCCTGTTCCTGAAAAAAATCATCAGGATTTTGACTTGCGGAAAGAAATGAGACATTTTAGGCTGTTCTAATGCTCTATCAATATCCAAAAGTGAAATATTCCCCTGTGAGCTAAGGCTGTCTTGCCGGACTCTACCCTCACTTGATGTTCTCTTCAAGGAGCAAAGGCCTGATATTTAAGGACATTTGAGTAGAAATTAGGCAGCCTTCAGCAGAGCTGTAGCTACTGGGGGGGACGGGGACGCTAGCTGGGTTGTTTGAAACCTCCAGAGGCTGCCAGCCTGTTTGTGTGTGTATATGCAAATGCAAGGGTGTGTGTGTGTGTGTGTGTGTGTGTGTGTCAAACTGGGTCTTTGACCCGGTTGAAATAAAGCCTAGTTTCACCCTGTCTTCAGGACCCTTTAACCACATTGTTCTATTTTACGTATACCATGTGACTGACACAACATGTCTATGTGGCTATACCAACTTTATCTTCACAGACCTGGAAGAGTTAGGGAGTGGAAGCTACGGTCGTTACATTACAGAATCTGGACTTGGAGACGACGAAGGAGCTGACCTCGATGATTCAGACTACGATATTTACATTGACGAGGTAAAGCTAAAAGTGCCACTCTGGTGTTTAGGTCCCTCAAAGTATTTTTGGGAGAGGTTACAGTGTTTAAGTCTGAAAAATAAAGGGTAAAAATGGATAAGCTCATGCACATTCCGATGACGTAATACGCCTTTCTCTGTATGTTGGGGGTGAGGAACCTTTTTTGTCCTGAGGTCCGCATTCTCCCAAGGGACAACCTTCTGTGTGCCACATGCCACTGGTGAGCGTGGCCAGAGGCAAAAGTGGGTGGGTCAAAGATTCTTATCTTTGTTTGTCGGTTGCTGCATGCTGGCCATGCAAAAGCCAGAGGTTTTTAACACACACATAACGGCCTCCATTCTCCATCCAGGCAACAAAATGCATTACAGGGGTACTTCGGGTTACATACACTTCAGGTTACAGACTCTGCTAACCCAGAAATAGTACCTCGGGTTAAGAACTTTACTTCAGGATGAGAACAGAAATCATGCTCCAGCGGCGTGGCTAAAGTGGTGCTTCAGGTTAAGAATGGACCTCTGGAATGAATTAAGTACTTAACCCGAGGTACCACTGTATTACAACGCAGAGGCACATTCCTTCCATGCAAAAGCACTTGAGAAGGGTGCTGTTCAGGGCTGTTAAGGGATGGGGCAGCAGTTCCAAGAGACAGATAAGAGAGACGTATTTGTCTCCTGGCCTGAGTTTTCCCACCCCACTCTATGTTTTCATTTGCTTTGGTCTCACTGACTCCTTTTGCCTTCCTCATGTGATCACATGAAGCCATAACCTTTTTCAGAAAACAATGTGTGTTCACTGGATGTGTGGAGGAGAGCCTGTTTGAGTGCAGCAGTACTGTGAAGAGCCTACTCTGTACATGCAGTTGGGGAGCCTGCTTTTTGCAGGACATGAAGATCCTTGTCTGACCATGGATCTTTGTCACAAAATGTAGAGAAAGGGGGAAGTCTGAGGAAGACGCATGGAGGATCCAGTATATAGGATCTGGAGTGGCCCAATTAGTTCTGGTGAAAATTGAGGGGAAACATTTTTAAAACTGGAATAGTGAAGTCTTAGCCTTGCAAGCGAATGCGGAAAACAAAGAGGAAAGCATTTTTAAAGATAATAAAAGCCTCTATAACTGTATCTAGCCAAAACTATTCATGGGACCAGTCTTCTGGCTCAAAACAGCAGGCTCAAAATAAAAGAGAGAGAAAGGAAAGCCAGGAACAGCTTCAAAAACTGGAGGTGAACCATGCTCAAAGCAAGACATCACTTCTTCTTGCAAAGAGAAGGCAAACAGCCAAGGTGAGCTCTAGGAATCCCCAGCACAAACAGAAACCTGCCAGCAAAATCGGAATGAAGCAATAATAAGTGGAAGAAGGGAGCTCAAATGCTGAAGGGTTTTGATTCCCCCCAACACATCCAAATGTTATACTGGTTTGCTTCATCTTGCCCCTTCTTTTTCTCACAGAAGTTCAGTTTTTCTCTGTTAGATTCAGGGGGAAGACACCTGCAGAAACAGTTTTCCACTATTTTGGGATATCAGTATTCTTGAAGTTAATCAGGGTATATGAAGACTCATGAAACTGGCTGAGAACCGCTAGCCATAATTCTTGTATCTTCTTCACACGGGTAAATGATCTCAGCTCAACTAAGGCTGGGCCAGACTTTCTCCTTCCCACGCTCTAGAAAGGCCACCCCAGTGCAGCCAGCCATACAACTTTTGGCTCATGATCTCAGTTTGACTAAATCCTGGCCAGCTTTTCTGCTTCTGATGTATCAATGGGGCAGCAGATGCAATTCTACCCTTAAAGGTAAAGGTAAAGGGACCCCTGACCATTAGGTCCAGTCGTGGCCGACTCTGGGGTTGCGGCTCTCATTTCACTTTACTGGCCGAGGGAGTCGGCGTACAGCTTCCGGATCATGTGGCCAGCATGACTAAGCCGCTTCTGGCGAACCAGAGCAGCGCACAGAAACGCTGTTTACCTTCCCGCCGGAGTGGTACCTATTTATCTACTTGCACTTTGACGTGCTTTCGAACTGCTAGGTTCGCAGAAGCAGGGACTGAGCAACGGGAGCTCACCCCATCATGGGGATTCAAACTGCCGACCTTCTGATCAGCAAGCCCTGGGCTCTGTGGTTTAGACCACAGTGCCACCCGCATCCCAATTCTGCCCTTAAACTTGCTTAAACAAGGGTTCATGAGCAAACACTGCTCCCATTCCACTCCATGGCTCTCTAGGGCTCTTGACTTCATCTTGCATGCAAACAACAACAACAAGGTTTTTCAAAAGGATCCTTCCAGTCCGAATGACTGGGCATTAAAATGGTTAATGTGGTTCTGTGTCGGTCAGTGCAAAGTGATGTGCTCTGGGGCAAAATATTTAAATTTGACATGTAAACAAATGAGGTCACAACTGGGCTTGACAAACCAGGAACAAGATGGAGTTGTGGTGGATAGCTCAGTGAAATCATTGTCTGTTTTGGAGAGACCCCTTTGGCGCTTCCCCTGATCCCTCTCTGTTTATATCAACTGGAATCATTTCGTGTTTTTTGCCTGCTGTACGGCAGCTATGGTGGTGGGGAAACAACAGGTTTCATGCCAGGTATCATTAGACAAGAGATCAAAATAAAGATGCCAGTATCACAAGGCCTGTGCACAAGTCTACGGCATGACCACACTTGGAATCCTGTGTATCATTTTTGTTTGTTGCGTCTCAAAAAGGATATTGTAGAGCCAGGACAAGTGCAGAAAAGGGATACTAAAGAAATCAAGTCTCTGGAGGAACTTCCCCTACAAGGAAAGGTTATGACATTTGGAGTTATTTAGTTTAGAAGAAGATGAGTGAGGAAGGAAATTATAATGCTGTATAAAATTATGCACGGTTTGTAGAAAGTGGATATAGAGGGGTAGGAGAGCTGGGGGGGGGGATCACATTTGCCAGCCAATACACACTTTTGGTTTCAGATAGTACATGGGTAGACAAGTCTAAAAAGCCTGGGGGACAAATTTTCCTGGCCCTCTAGTGGCTATGGTGGCTCATTTACCAGAAGTAATTGTATTTAGTATACATTACTCTGGTAGTGAAGGGACGCGGGTGGCGCTGTGGGTTAAACCACAGAACCTAGGACTTGCTGATCAGAAGGTTGGCAGTTCGAAAGCACATCAAAGTGCAAGTAGATAAATAGGTACCGCTCTGGTGGGAAGGTAAACGGTATTTCCGTGCACTGCTCTGGTTCGCCAGAAGCTGCTTAGTCATGCTGGCCACATGACCCAGAAGCTGTACGCCGGCTCCCTCGGCCAGTAAAGTGAGATGAGCGCCACAACCCGAGTCGGCCACAACTGGACCTAATGGTCAGGGGTCCCTTTACCTTTACCTTACTCTGAAAGTATATACAGTGGTACCTTGGTTTTCAAGTGTCTTGGAAGCCAAACATTTTGGTTTTCAAACGCCAAAAATCCAGAAGTAAATGCTTCCATTTTTGAACGCACCTAGGAAGCTTTCTCTGTGTGTTTTTCGATTTTCTCAATTGAACTTGCCTCCAGTCCTTGGGTTTTTGAACGTTTCAGAAGTCGAGAGGTCTTCCAGAACGGATTACGTTCGAGAACCGAGGTACCACTGTACTTGATTCTGACCAAACTAAACCAAAATCAGCAGTTAATTATGCTAAACTTACTTTTACCTTTCTGTCTTTCATCAGCTGAAACCACTTCCTGCTATCAAAGGTGGCAACAGGAAGTTTTTGGTTGAAACCAAGCTCACGCAGGAGTCTAACGCAAGGCTTCTTTCTAGACTGCTTTCATCAACTTCCTCTCCTATTAGTTCCCCTACAACAACTACTCTGCCGCCACGTACCACCACAGCAACCAGCATTACTGCCAAAGCCACCAGGTGGAATAATGGGGCTTCGGTGGTGCGGCAGTCTGACCTGTCCTGCGATGAAACCATCTGCTCTACCGACAGCTTCTGTGTCAATGATTACGAACGAAGTGGTTCTCGTTGCCACTGCAACCTTGGCAAAGGAGGAGAAAGTTGCTCAGAAGGTTAGTTTACATTGGTATTTGTGGTGTATGCTCTTCAAGTTGTTTTTACCCGGGGAGATTTGCAAAAGAGCATCCTGTATGTTTGGTTTAGCAGTAGTGAACATACAGGGAAAAGTTGGAAAAGGCTTATGGGCAGGTGGTAGGCTATAGAAAAATCTATGGAGAGAGCACACATTTACTATCTTGGGCATTAGCTGGTGTGGGTTCTTCAAAACCTAAGGCTGTGAAAGGCTAAAGGAAAGGCAGAGCCAGACTGTCAGATGTGGCTGAGAAAGAAAATTTCAATAGCAAATGCCTTTTCTAGTTCTTAAATGTATCTATTTTATTTGGAGGTGAATTGCTAAGCAATATGTTCTTATTGTTGTCTTCCAGATGTTAGTATTCAGTATCCTCAGTTCTTTGGCTACTCATACATGACCTTTGAACCTCTGAAAAATTCCTACCAGACATTCCAAATTACTCTCGAATTTCGGGTAAGTGTGTATGACCTTGAATCCACAAAGCCCTTTTAAATAATGGGTTACATTTTGACTCCTGGGAAGAATAGTCAACTGGAAAGTTTTGCAAAGCACCCCTTCTCCTGAAGCAGCAAGGTTTTAAAGAATGAAATATAGGAGAGCTGTGGAACAGTGGCTTGGCGCTCCTCGTGCTTCTTGAGAAAGAAAGAAATTCTGAAGCTCACTGGAGAAATTGTATCAAACTAGAACCGGTAGAATATTGTGCTGGAAGCCATTTGAGGCCAAGTTAGGATTCTCTCAAGGAGACTCAAAACGTGACTGGGCTGGGGTGTGATGATGCAATTGCTATGATGATGATGGTGATGATTTAATCAGCTTCTTACTTGCCCTTTACCATGGGGTCTCAGGACAGGTTACAACAATATTAAAATACTGTACTAAAAACAGTTAAAGCCTATTGCCATAAAAATAACAAGCGTGAGTTCTCAAATATTTATCACAAGCATCAAATGTCAGGGGTAAAGAGGTGAGTTCAGAATCTGACAAAAACTACTTAATGAAAGGGCCAGGTGTATCTCTGTGGAGAGGGAGTTCCTCTCCGAGGCCACCATCCCTGAACATCTGAAGGCAGTGAAACAACCAAGATGGCCCCTTCTGTGGAATGTGACACCTGAGCAGGGTTTGTAGGGATAGAGATGCACTGCCAGAGATTTCAGTTTGTTTACGATTTTTTTTATAATCTTTTTTATTTGCAAAAATATAAACAACATAAAACAGTTCAGAATCCAAATATCGAGATTACTCTGAATCTCCTGATTTCCCCCCTCCATCCCTTCCATGGGTCCGTTTGATTCTATTTTCAGCTGCATATCAGTACTTCTCAATGTTTTCATCTTCCTAGGTTATCTATACGTTCTGTTAGATTACAATTGTATTTAAAATCCTGCTAATGTTTTGGCCAGCTTACAATGATTTTGTATATATGTTACAGTGGTATCTCGGGTTACATACGCTTCAGGTTACATACGCTTCAGGTTACAGACTCTGCTAACCCAGAAATAGTACCTCAGGTTACGAACTTTGCTTCAGGATGAGAATAGAAATCGGGCTCCAGCGGCGCAGCAGCAGCGGGAGGCCCCTTTAGCTTAAGTGGTGCTTCAGGTTAAGTACAGTTTCAGGTTAAGAACGGACCTCCGGAATGAATTAAGTACTTAACCCGAGGTACCACTGTACAAGCATTTCCCATTCTTTTTAAAATTTCTTGCCTGGAGCAGCTTCCCAGTTAATTTTGCCATTTTGGCATCGTCCATCAACTTGATTTGCCATTCTTCTCTGGTCGGGGCTGCCTCTTCCTTCCATCTAGTTGTTTAAGACTTTAAAAACTTCGATGTGAGCACCTTGAATTGTGCCTGAACAACCTCCTCAGATCAGGGGGGTGCTGGCAATGCTGATTCCACTTGTGCTTGGACTTCCAGAGCGGGGGCGGGGGAGTGTGTTGCCTGAGACTGTTTCTTTGGTCATATCTCGTCCTAATACGTCCTCCAAATCTCCAGACTTCTTGTCTTGAAGATGGGGAATCAGACCCCCCCCCCACCTGTGTATAAACGTTGAAATCAGTCACAGGTCCCATATATTAGAAACAGTGTTTTAACTTACATATCTGACCAATCACACTGCTGCTTTATTGCTATGGCCCTAGAAACACGTGTTTGTTTGTTTGTGTGTGTGTGTGTGTGTGTGTGTGTGTGTACTGATTGAATTATATTTTAAGGGTGTTACTGTTTTTCCCCCTTTTGTTTTCAGCATTTTTTGGAATCATACTGGTCCGTTACCATATTATTGAATCTTTATGCTTGTATTTTCTCCAGCGCTTTAACTGGACATCATTCAGAAAGGTGGCTTTTAAACATTTAAATAAATAGAGTAACATATAATAGGCTAGTTACAGATAGGTAGCCGTGTTGGTCTGCCATAGTCAAAACAAAAAAAATTCCTTCCAGTAGCACCTTAAAGACCAACTAAGTCAGTTCTTGGTATGAGCTTTCGTGTGCATGCACACTTCTTCAGATACACTGAAACAGAAGTTTCCAGACCCTTCTATATAGTGAGAAGGAGGCTAGTAAGAAAAGCAGGGCTAAGGAAGCATAATATTAATAACATATAATAGGCTAGTAAGAAAAGCAGGGCTAAGGAAGCATAAGGGCACAAGCCATCCATGTTGAAGGTCTTCCGTTCAAGAGCTTTTGAGGGGCAGTAACTGACCCTTTGAGCTTTAGCAGTTATAGGCAGGAGCACAGTTAACACAGAGACACTGCTTTAGCAGCTGTTAAGATTAACCTTTTCACACGTCATTTTACTCCCGATTTTGTCAGATTATTATTATTTGCCCAAAAGACAGATCATTTATTTGAAGCAGCTTTGGTATTGCTGGTTTTTCTTAAATAGAATATTGAACAGTTATGAATGTAACTTTGCATCTTATTTGCATTCAAGGGGAGTTAATGGAAGCAAAACTGAGCTCCCGGTGCAAATCTGAGATGTGCATCTCTGTACATCCCTTGTATAAAGAATGCGCTCCTTTGTTTGGAGAGCATTCCGAGATATCATAGCAACCATCAGTCCGGTTTTGCTTGGTCCACTACCCATGAGACTCAAACCTGAGTCACCTTAGCTTTGATAGTCTGGTGAGAAGCAAGAAATGGCAGACCCATTCCTTTCAAAACAAAATCACTCCCCATCTCTCATACTTTTTGTATTTTAGGGCATGTATTTTAGGGTCCTGTGTCTTAGCTATTTTTGTTTTTATCTGTAAGCCACCTTGAGTTCCATCAAGGAAAACAGTCGAGATATATATATATAAATATGGAATATAATAATAACAATAACTCCAGCAGAGAGTTGCAATTGTTGTAGCATCAGAAGGGTTCCTGGGACATGTTTCTTTGGTCATGTGACCGAGCTATCACTATGCTGTGGTGGCTAGAAGGACTGACTGGGCTTGTGACCAAGCTCAAATCCTTTCTCAGCTGTGGAATTCCCTTTGATGTTGCCTAACCTACCCTTGCCAACAAAGGTCCGTATAGTTAAAGCTGTGGTTTTCCCAGTAGTGATGTATGGAAGTGAGAGCTGGACCATAAAGAAGGCTGATCGCCAAAGAATTGATGCTTTTGAATTATGGTGCTGGAGGAGACTCTTGAGAGTCCCATGGACTGCAAGAAGATCAAACGCATCCATTCTTAAGGAAATTAGCCCTGAGTGCTCACTGGAAGGGCAGATCGTGAAGCTGAGGCTCCAATACTTTGGCCACCTCATGAGAAAAGAAGACTCCCTGGAAAAGACCCTGATGTTGGGAAAGATGGAGGGCACAAGGAGAAGAGGACGACAGAGGACGAGATGGCTGGAGAGTGCTATTGAAGCGACCAGCATGAGTTTGACCAAATTGCGGGAGGCAGTGGAAGACAGGAATGCCTGGTGTGCTCTGGTCCATGGGGTCACAAAGAGTCGGACACGACTAAACAACTAAACAATAACAACACAACAACAAACCTACCTCAAGTGGCAGTTACTAGGATCAAAACAGGGTGCTGTGTGCACTGATCTGAGCAATTTAGAAGAGTTTTGGAATAAACAACAAATGAATAGAACAACTTGGGCTGACCTCATTTATATTTTTGTGTGCTTCTGTATTCCCAGGCTGAAGCGGAAGATGGTTTGCTTCTGTACTGTGGAGAGAATGAACATGGGCGTGGGGACTTCATGTCTGTGGCAGTCATCAGACGAAGCATTCAGTTCAGGTAAGAACTACAGAACGATGCCAGTGGAACTTTGGAGGCTTGGCTCCATGTCTGTAATACAAACATTGTCATATCCTTAGTGAAGCTTTGAAGAGAGCTCCTCAGGTGATGCCTTGGCCAAGCTTCTATTTAACTACTCTCCTGGCTGCCCCTGGTTGGGTACACATTGCCTGAAGGCAACCAAGCAGAGATGTTTTTAATAACTGAGAGGGAGGAAGAGAAAACAGGCTCCTGCTCCCTTTTCAGACTGGAGTGCCACAAATGAGTTGCAATTGGCGTGGGCGATATTGCTGATGTTGCCTGTTTTGAGCATATACAGCTAGATTCTTTTCAGGAGGACATCTCTGTGAATGAGATATGTTGCAAGGATAAGGGCGCAGGCAGTGATCTCTTAGAAACCTACTTATTTTCTTTTAATCACACCCAAGTGATGGATGCCAAGCAAAGGGGGAAAGAGCACATTTCACACATGTGTGTCTTTGTGTTGGCTGGCTGCTGAGGCATCCTTGTCAGTCAGCTCCACCAGCAGCTTGAGTTTCATATAAAGAAAGCCAGTATTATTAATACAGGCCTACCTCTCACCAGGGAGCCAGGAGAATTCCCAAGATAAATTATTGTGATAGCAGTAAGTCAGATTCTAATCCTGTGCATCTCCAAAACCATTTTTGAAATGTGTTGGTTTCTTGTTTATATATGTGATATATTTTCCTGTCTGTAGCCAGAGGATGTGAAAAGCTCAAACTCATCTCTGTGGGGAAAGGAAAGAGATTAAAGAAAACTCTCTCTCTTTCTCCTTCTCCCTCTCCCTTTTTGTCCATAATAAAAGAAGGTTAGATATAAGCGTCCAGTGAACAGCCTTGGAGTACGAGAGAAGATTGCATCATCAAAGCTAAATAGGTGTGGACCTGGCTACTAATCTGGATGGGAGACCACTTAGTGTGTTGTTTTAAATTAAAATATATGCTTAGTTGTTATAAAGAGATAAATGTGATCTCATACACTGCTTTTGAATGTTAAAAAGAAGTGGAGTGCAGTCTTGAGGGAAGATCCTTTAGAGCGAGTTAAGTTTGGTCATTTCCTGAGAGGTTGTCCTGTTGTCCTGTTG
The DNA here is from genome assembly GCF_964106915.1 of Podarcis gaigeae. Lineage (NCBI taxonomy): Eukaryota > Metazoa > Chordata > Lepidosauria > Squamata > Lacertidae > Podarcis > Podarcis gaigeae. The sequence goes on along the minus strand of NC_139687.1, from coordinate 46,996,659 downwards.
TCAGGTTCAACTGTGGTACTGGAATTGCAGTAATTACAAGCGAGAACAAAGTGAAGCTGGGTAATTGGCACAGTGTGACTGTGTTCAGAGATGGACTGGATGGATGGCTTAGGCTGGATAATAACCGTCCAGTTTCTGGTAAATCCCAGGTGAGTCATATACCGTTTATGAAAGGGAATGCTCTTTTTAAAGTGTTTTGGCAGTGGGAAGGTGCTGGAGTGCCAGGGAGTCCCCAGAGCCAGGAATGGCCAACTCACCCCTTATTCTGGGAGCCAGAGCAGCCCAATGTAGTTGTGTCTTGTGACTCTTCCGGGGATATTTGGAGAGTCCTTAGTGGTCTCCGTCCCCGATCTTCCCACATGTCACTACGTACACCTGTTGCTTCACTTTTACCTCTAGGATTCAATCACTCTAAAATATCCCAATATCAATAGCTGCCCCCACCTACCGAATTGAAGAGTCTGTCAAATATTATAAATGGTGAAATGTATGCAAAGTACCACCTTATAAGTCTGCTGGCTTCCAATGTCTAAATCGGCCGACGACCCTAGAATGTTAAAAAGACTGTTTGCAGTAACTTTGCTGGATATTTGAGATGTTAATGTAGGGGGTGAGATAAGCCTAATTTGAATTTGTTTAACAAAAAATAATTAATGGTTTATTAAGCAACTGCAGAGAATTGCCATCAGGGAGCTAAACTGTCAAAACCTGTTTGGTTCAAGCTTCGAATGCCTCTCCTAGCTGATATTATAGTCAGCCTATTTCATTTAATTCTATTTTATTTTTCACTTCACTTCACTTTATTTTTACTTCACTTCACTTCACATTACATGGCTATGAAGAATCCATAGCAAAAGGCTCAGGGGTTGGATGTGTGGCTCTCCAGCTGCTGTTGGACTTTAACCTCCATCCACGCCAGCCGCCATGTGCAATGGTCAGGGCTAGTGGAAGTTGCAGTCCAGCAACATCTGCAGCCTACAGGCTCCCCACCTGTGCGTTAGCTGAAGCAGGGATCAAAGCCCTTCTCTTTAGCTTCCTGGCAGAAGAGGCAGTGTGTCATCTGGAGAGCACACCTTCTCCTCACCCCAAATGAAAACATTTTAACACACTACATTGTATACGTATAGGGTCTTGCTTCCAGAACTAATGCAGTGTATTGGACCTGCATGTTTCTTTTCCTTAGAAACAAAACCTCGAGCCATTAAAACTATATCTGGATTACAATTTCCTTGGGGCATCTGAGAACCAGGTAAAACTGCTTGGAAGGTTTTCTGTGGTTTGCCATCTCTGCCCCGGATGTGTGACTAGTAAATCGCCTCCCTTCCTCAAATCCTGGAGGTGGGCATGTTTTGAAGCTGTTTCTTATCGCAAGGCACTGAATTCTCTAGTTATGATGTTGCCCAAGGCATGGACTGAAGGCACATGATGCAGCATAATTGCTAAAGCTAAAGAAGTCTGAGTCTGGTCAGGCTAAGAACATAAGACAAGCTCTGCTGGATCAGACCAAAGGCCCATCTGGCCAGCATTCTGTACTCGGAGTGGCCAACGAGAGACACATGGGAAGCACACAACTGGGGTCAGAGCACTACCCCACTCTCCTGCTCATGATCACCACCCAGTAAGTGGTATTCACTATCACAGACAGGGCCAGCCCTATCGTTGGACAGAGTGATGCAGCTGTGGCACATAGTGATGGAGGAAGAGCGGACAGGAGAGTGTGAGCCATGCAGCCACCTAAGCTTAGCCCCCTGCTCTCAGGTGTAACTCTTGTCTCCAGTTTTGAAATAAGAGCTATTCTGGCCAATTTCTGCACATGGAATGGGGAGTTTCCATCTTGGTTTCTACCTTAACGTCTTGGGCCAGCCCTGGACAGAAAAGTGAGATCTCTAAAAGCTCTAAATAAATTAACAGGTCTAATTATCCTCCTTCAGCCAAATTTCCTATCAGTGTTTCCACCCCACTTTCTAGGGTCAATACAGCAAAATTACTTTCCGGACTCCCTTCTATCTTGGAGGTGCTCCTACTGCCTACTGGCTAGTGAGGTCTGCAGGCATCAATCGTGGCTTTCAAGGCTGTGTCCAGGCACTCACAATCAATGGGAAGATCATGGACATGCGGCCCTGGCCTCTGGGGAAAGCTCTTAGTGGGGCAGATGTCGGTAAGTGTGATCTTATTCTCATCCTTGTCCATGAGAGAGAGAAATGGGTTGCTTCCTTCTATATAGAAAAGCTAACCATCTCTGTCCAGTCATGGTTTAAGTTTAACCTTGCCCTGCCTTAGAGCTACATTTTGTTTGCTTTCGTAAATTTTAAAATGGGCACAACAGGAAGCTTTGACAACAGAGCCTTGACAAAATGGGAGCTTTCTTAGAAAGGGGGCTGGCTGTTGCAGGTAACTAATAATATTTTTATTTTATTTTATTTTTCTAAGTGCACAAGCTAAAATAAGACGTGAAAAAACCAAAAATCCTATAGACATTTCATGATTGTTATTGCAGCTTAAACCTAACCTAATATTGCATTTGTAAAAATGAATTCTAAATACCATTTAATTTGTCTATGGCGAGTCTACGTTTGTACGCAATTTGTTCGTGTGTTGCAAAGTTGTACATATCTTCTATCCGTTTGTTGAAGGGAGCTGCATTTTTATTTTTCCAGTTCATCAATACCTGTCTTTTTGCTGTAGTAAGGGCTCAGAAAGTCCCTTTGTTAGGTCATATGTGTTGGATATATAATTCAAATAACAAATAATCTTGACTGAGATGCACACGACATCCCAAACTCACTTGCTCTCAGGTTCCTTGTGTCCAGTCTGACTTGTACCCCACTCCATGGTAAACCTTACTAGCCTAGACTCCTGCTGACATTTGCTAGGACCTCTTGTGGGCTCTGGCCTGGAAAAGAATAGAGAGCCTGTTTCAAGTCCTTGGTGATCCACAAGTTCCTGTACATGCTGCTCAGGCCTGGTCTGCCCATGAGGCAGGCTGAAGCATCTCCCTCAGGATGCAGAATCCCATGGGCTGGTGCCCCCACAGGCACCCTGCCCTGACACCACTGGGATCACGTGATCCCATCTTCCCTTTTCTCCTCAGCCTGCAGAATGGAATGGGACAACCTTGGTGCTTCTAGTCAGGCCGAATGTCTCTCGCCTTAACCTGTCTCATGAAACCTGACCTGAGCCATTGGGTCGAGGCAACCAAGAAATATAAATTAACAAAAGCCTCACATTGCTCACCTGACTGAAAGGTTTGCCCAAGTGACTGCACCTTGTTAGTGGTAGAAATGGCTGTAAATCCTGGTTTCAAGTCTAATGTTTCTTGGGTAACAAGCTCAACCTTCTCCACCCCCTTCTGTATTTTTACAGCTGGTATCAAAAGAGGCCACTGGCCTGCGTCAGACATAATAGCGGCTGCTGCACTACCTTCTGGATAAAAACACCAGAGATCTATGAGATACAAAAATAAAGCTAATAGATTGGCCTGGAAAGCAGGCAGTGAAGAAAACAAGGTCTTGGAGAAGCTGTTCATTTGTGGTTGGCTGTGGTGGTCTTTGCTTTCGTGTGTGAGTGGGGTGGGTGGGTGTTTTGGATCAGGTTAGCCATATTGATTTGTATGCTGTTGGTGGATTATTGTCATTGTCTTGTTGGGCTGTGTATGTGATAAAGGGGAGCCATACTGGGGTAAAGGCGTCTTCTTCTGTTTGTCCCAGTGTCAGATTCAGTTTATTGGTTAATTTTTCTAGTAGGGCTGTTTCCCATTCTATTTGGTATCATTGGTCCGTACTTACTCCTGACAGGTCTCTCCAGTGTCTGGTTATGGTGTTTCTGGCTGCTGAAAGTAGGTGGGTTATGAGTTCTGTGTGGTGTAAATGGGCATTGTTGTCTTGGAAGATGTTTAGTAGGGCTGAATGTCTCTTTTAAAAGATGCTGAGCACCAGTGGTGGCCTCACCTCCTTCACAGCCAGCCATAGCTGCCAAAGGCAATGGCATGCTCCTCAGTCATGTGGCCTTCACTGAGCTATCAATGGCTACTAGTCATGATGGCTATCCTCTGCCTCCCTGGTTGGAATACCAGTTGCTGGAAGCCACAAGAGGAGAGAGGGCTCTTGTGTTTGAGGGTTTCCCATGGGCATCTGGTTGGCCATTGTGCGAACAGGATGCTGGACTAGATGGGCCATTTGCCCAATCCAGCAGACCCCTCTATTGAGCTGCTGGTGCTGGATGCACTGTTGTGTGAAAGACGGGCACTGCCACCAAACTCCTTTGTCAGGTTCAGCATATGCCACAGCAGTATTTGCAGCAACCTCCATCTCTCACTCCAGTGCTGCAGAAGCTGTTCCATTGCGGATAAGGGCAGTTTCCTAATCCGTTTCCCCAACCCCATTTTCCCTGGGAGACACCGTTATACGTAGGGCTTGCCTCTGAGGACAATTCAGAAACTTCAGCTAGTGCAGAATTCAGCGGCCAGGTTGCTCACCGGAACAAGGCGGTTTGGGCATATTACACTGATCCTGGTCCGACTGTGCTGGCTACCAATTAGTTTCCGGGCCCAATTCAAAGTGCTGGTTTTGACCTATAAAGCCTTAAATGGCTCAGGACCGCAATACCTCAAGGCCTGCCTCTTTCCATGTGAACTGACCCGGACCTTGAGATCATCTTCTGAGGCCCTCCTTCGTGTACCTCCTCCTCGAGAGGTATATATCACATTGACCCCTGGGAGGACCTCCATATTGGCAGCCAAAGCACTGCACTGGAGTGTCATCAGGTGGGAGCCTAGCTAGGGAGATGAGGTGTGGCCTACAGAGACCTCCATGGTCCAGAATCTGAGGCCTGGCAGTCCAGATTTGGACTATGGTCCCAAAGTTCCCCAGTCACAGGCTAGCTGAGGGGTGGCCAACATAGCACGCTCGAGATGATGTTGACCTCCAGCTCCCATCAGCCCAGCCAGCGTGCTCAGTGTTCAGGGATTATGGGGATTGTAGCATCAAGAAGGTTGGCCAGCCCTGGGCTAGATGGGCCAAAAGTCTTGATTCATTTGGTGCATATCAGACCCTCACAGCCCAAAGATCCTCACAAGATCTCTCTTTGCCATCACTATTAATTAGAAATAACCTGGTGTATCTTCTAGGGCCAGATCTGATCCTCCCAGGGGAATGCACTTGCCCTCCATTTGCCAATCTCAAAAATTCTTGCAGAAGGAGTCAAGGGCTTTTGCTATGGGTCTTTGGAAGTGGGGCTGAAGCCAGTGACCCATTCACATCCTTCCCATTGGCCCTCCCATATAAATAGTTTTATTTAGTTTTTTTCTCCAGTGTACTTGGAGTTCAGGGAGGGGGTATTCTTAGGCTGGATACTTAAGGTAAAATGGTAAGATCTGAGAAACCCACCTCTTCAAAGCGACAGTTTTCTTAGATTTGGAAGAATTTCATTCTTTATAGAAAGCACATAGGGCTGCGAAGGTTGTCTTTCAAAATTCAGACAGCCGTTCAGTTTAGCTTCTTGCAGTATTCATTAAATTAAGAATGAGATTGTATACAGCTCATGTTTTGCATTGTCCAAGAAGTCCTGAATGCCCCGGTTTGAAGATTAAAGTGATAATGTTGATTTGAGTGAACAGATGGGGAGAGAAGAGTGATCAATTGATGGCATGTCTCTCGAAAAGGTCTTTGATTGGATTAATGGGCTTTTATTCGTAAACCTTGATAACTCAATTCAGTCCCCTCAACGCTTCCTTTTCAGCAAGTTGTCAAGGCTGTCTTTCAGTCTTTAGAATTTCTTGCTAGTGGCATTTCTATCAACTCATTCATCAGTCTTTAGGGAAGAGATGAGTTGGGATTTTATTAGCATAGAAGTCAAGACAGGTTGGTTGACAGCCTCTGCACACTTACCTGGGATGAAGCCACACTGGAACTCAGTGGAGCTTACTTCTGAGGAGACAGGCCTGGGGTTTAACTGTCAAGTCCTTCATTGTTGCCTGAAATGGGTGGGGATCCTGTGGATTATCGGCACGGACAGTTTTTTAATAGAGCCCCAGACTGTATTTTGGGGATAGTCAAATTCTCTGGCAATGTTAACAGCTGCAGATAGACCTTGAAGCCAAACTCATGGGCTTCTCAGCCCAAGGAGCCTCCAAATGAACACTCAGAGAGCAGCAGTGGATGGGCCTGTGACAAACAGCCCCACATGGCTGCAAGAAGAAGAAGAAAGTGTTTGGATTTGATATCCCACTTTATCACTACCCGAAGGAGTCTCAAAGTGGCTAACACTCTCCTTTCCCTTCCTCCCGCCCAACAAACACTCTGCGAGGTGAGTGGGGCTGAGAGACTTCAAAAAAGTGTGACTAGCCCAAGGTCACCCAGCAGCTGCATGTGGAGGAGCAGTTCACCAGATTACGAGTCTACCACTCTTAACCACTACACCACACTGGCTCTCAAGACCTCATGCTGGGTGCCTCGGGTCCAAGACCACATCAGGGCCCACAAAGTGTTTTGTCAGTTGTTACAAAATTCTTCCTTCCTTCTTTTAAATATAGTATAGTTAGAGTGGCCAGCTAAGCGTCTAGAGAGGCTCTTATTTTATTTTATTTTATTTTATTTTAAATAATATATTCTTAGGCTCTTCTGCAATGGAATAGTGTTTATTCCCAAGTAAATGCATTCAGCACAAGGGAGGAGGAAGCAAACTCTGCACGATGGTGGAAATCCGGATTGACAAACTTTATTGATTGATTGTCTCTGATATGACAGGAATGTGGGAGCAATTAAAAAGCATGGGATGTTGGAGCAGGTGGGAGAAGAGAGGTGTTAATTGTGTGCTGTCTTAAGACACAGCTTTCTGACATTATGCAGTGAGGACCTTTCAGTGCCACAGCAAAGAGAGAGAGAGAGAGAGAGCCTTCACTGCTGCCCATGCCAACCCTTGGATGCCCAGTGACTGTGTTGGTTCCTGGAAGGGTGGGCTGGGTGACCAGGCCAGATGGAGAACCTGCTTCATTTTGCCTATAAAGCTCTGCAGGGACTGTGGTGCAGCTCATTCTGCTCACTGTCTGGAGGTATCACACTATGGCATCCTCCTAAGCTTAGCAGCCTGGTACTGCTTCATCCTATAGAGTTGCAGTGATTTCCAACTCATGCCTGGACTTCATGTGTGGGGTGGGAGTCTCCTGAACCACATGCCAGGATTCATGTAGGCCCCAAAGGGCTCTGTTGCCCTGGCAAGGTCCCAAAGTCCTATGGGAACCATCTGAGGAGACATCGCCAAGACTGCTTGTCCTTCCTGCTTTTGGGGAGAGAGGCACTGCAAAAATCCTTCTTCCTATCCTGAGAGAAGCTCTTCTTCTTCTTCAAAGGTTAAATTGCAGACCCTGCCTCTTGAGAGTTTTGAGAAATCCAGGCAGTGGCTTAGCTTTAAAGTTACTAGCAATTCCCATAGGTGACAAGCCCCAATCCACTTGTGATATAATTATGGAAATTCCTTGGGGGGGGGTGGAAACCTTTTCATTGCCAAGAACAGAGTTGCTTCTCTAAGGAATTCAGCCTTGCTTCAGGTTTGTGATCGATCCTGGAAATCAGTTAGGGGAGAGCTTGAGCTCTATTGTTGCTGCCACATGTGTGCAAAAGGAATTCAAAAGGGAATTCAAGTCTAGTCCTTATAGTTGCCAGAGCTGGGGCTTAACTCCTGTGGTGGAGAAGCAAACTCTCTCTGTATTTTATTTCTCCCATTTTTTATGTTCCCATTCAAGCTATGTCCGTGGGTCGTCTATAGCTGGACATAGGCTTCTAATAGATTTTGAGAGCCAGTGTGGCGTGATGGTTAGAGTGTTGCACTAGGAGCTGGGGGAGCAGGGTTCGAATTCCCACTCAGCCATGAAGCTCACTGGGTGACCTTGGGCCAGTCACCATCTCTTAGCCTAACCTATCTCACAGGGTTGTTGTGAGGATGAAATGGGGAGCAGGAGAACCTAGGAGAGCCTAGGAAGATAAAGGTGACATAATACTATTAATAATAATAATGCCAAGGCAGGTTTGTATAGATGCAGGCAGTTCGCTGTGGGTTAAACCACAGATCCTAGGACTTGCCGATCAGAAGGTTGGCGGTTCAAATCCCCACGATGGGGTGAGCTCCCATTGCTCGGTCCCTGCTCCTGCCAAACTAGCAGTTCGAAAACATGAAGTGCAAGTAGATAAATAGGTACCGCTCCAGCAGGAAGGTAAACGGCATTTCCGTGCTCTCGCCAGAAGCGGCTTAGTCATGCAGGCCACATGACCCGGAAGCTGTATGCCAGCTTCCTTGGCCAATAAAGCAAGATGAGCGCCGCAACCATGGAGTCGGCCATGACTGGACCTAATGGTCAGGGGTCCCTTTACCTTTCCCTTTATCATTGAGATACTGGCAAGTCTTAAGATGCAAGCTGCACATGACAAGTGTGGTCCATGATTAAATTGCCTGATAACTTCTACATTCACTAAAAGCAGCCATGACTGTTCCACGAACTATTTGGTCTGGGGCCATGGTGCAAGGCAGATTGTTGCATGACTGACAGATTCCCATGACAAAAGTAACTTCCCCCGCACAGATAACTGTGGGTCAGGGAGAAGGATTCTAGCCTAGACCTGTGCCAAGTTAAGGCTAACTTGAGCTGTTGTGGCACCAAGTCTGGTTGTTAAAGATGTAACATACTCCTCCTAGTGTCTCTAGTACTAACTAATAGACATACTTTACTGCAGCTAAATACTTCGTGATGCTAATTATTCTTTTGGAATTGAAATAATGCAGATTTGCGGCAATGGATTTGAACTATACCTATGTTTTTTCAAGTGATAACAGGAGTTTGGGCCTCTCCCTTCAATTGGCTTGATAGGGAGGTTAGATATCGTCTGAACCCATGCATTCAGTCATGTTACAGTGACTCTTGGAATATGCCACTTCCAAGCTATTCTGGTGGTGCCTTTCAAGATTTTCATTTAAGCAGCCTAAATATAGAGACTTAAAAATGAATGGGCTGTAGAAATGCTGCTGTTCTGTTTGTGCAGATTTCTGCTTGCACAACAGATACTCTCCTTCCTGACCTCTCCCCTGTAGCCCCCAGCACACCCTCAAAATCTGCCCCAGAGCACTGAGGGACTCTCTGGAGCAGATTTTCAGGGCACGCAGGGAGAAGAGAGGAAGGAGAAATCTTGTTGTGCAAGCAGAACTCCACTCATGACCCAGTGGTCAACTGGGTGAGCATAAATTGCAGCAGACTATTGTTGGACTAAGGGACGTGGGTGGCGCTGTGAGTTAAACCACAGAGCCTAGGGCTTGCCGATCAGAAGGTTGGTGGTTTGAATCCCCACGATGGGGTGAGCTCCCGTTGCTAGGTCCCTGCTCCTGCCAACCTAGCAGTTCGAAAGCACGTCAAAGTGCAAGTAGATAAATAGGTACCGCTCCGGTGGAAAGGTAAACGGCGTTTCCGTGCACTGCTCTGGTTTGCCAGAAGCGGCTTAGTCATGCTGGCCACATGACCCAGAAGCTGTACACTGGCTCCCTCGGCCAGTAAAGCAAGATGAGCACCGCAACCCCAGAGTCGGCCACGACTAGACCTAATGGACAGGGGTCCCTTTACCTTTTATTGTTGGACTTGTGTTCCTCCTTGACTATGAAGCTCCTTGTGTGGCTTTGTGCCAGTCACTCTCTGCAGCTGTCATTCAACTTTTCACCTTCTCAAGTGTTTTAGGGGAATTATTTGGTTATTACGTTTTAATTCCTACCTCTTAAAACCCCTTTGAGGCATTATTTATCACAAGGAAACAAATTGCTTACCGTATTCATATTTCTTTTGCTAGGATGTTTATCTGTGGATCTGTGTCTTCTTTAACTCAGCTCTCTACTGTGCTGTGGGGAAGAACAGTGTAAATTACTACCGCATATTTTTTTTTTTAAAAAGAGAAACACCTTAACTGCACATTTCACAAGATGATGTGTGCTGAAATATTTAAATGCTCCTCAGAAGTATCTTTGAGGCATTCTCATCTGTCAGTCTTCTGACACTTTCTGTGCTGTTACCTCCAGCCATCTTCCTGTGAGATGGCAAGATGATAGAGATGTTGATTATAAAAGCCCGTATGTTGACAATATGGATTACCTGCCACTCAGATGGAACTGTTAACAGTGTAGCAGCAGCTAATAAGCTTAGACCCTGCTGCTTAACACCTCCAGCTCTTACTACAGCTTCCCTCAAATGCAAAAGGAACAAAACAGCACTTAAGATAATTGAGGTTAAACAACAGCGAGAGAGAGAGAGAGAGAGAGAGAGAGAGAGAGAGAGAGAGAGATGGTACTTGCGATGTAAACAGTCTGGCTGTGTGTGGCGATTTGAGCAACCTGTCCAAGAAAAAAAAACAACTAATGAAAAGTGGGAGACACCCACCAGTCTGTTTGGCAAGTGATCACTTCTGGAAAGTCAATGCAATTAGTTTCTGTTGCTGCCATTTTGTAAAGCCTCAGTGGCCTGCAGCTCAGCCACTTAATCCGGTGCTTAGACTTAACGCGTTGCCTGGGAAAAGATGCATTTACGTGGCAGATCTGGCGCAGATCTCTGTGTGCGTAAGTGATCGAAAACAAGTAGCTCAGTTAACCCATCCTTTGGGTACCTTGAATGACAAATCAGTGTGTGTGTTGTTTTCTCCTTTTAGGTGAATGCAGCAGTGGAATTTGCGACGAGGCTTCCTGCATAAACGGTGGCACTTGCACAGCGAGCAAGGCGGACAGGTACATCTGCCTGTGCCCGCTTGGATTTAAAGGGCGCCACTGCGAAGAAGGTGAGAGGAGGACTTGCTGTGGATCTCTGCAGTTGGATGCCAGCATTTGGTGTGCTTTATGGCAGTGGTGTCTTAAGCGATGCCTCCAGATGTTGTTGGACTACAAATCCCATCACCCACCTCCGTTGACCCTTTATGCTTTGGGTGATCATAGTTGGAGTTCAACAAAGTCTGGAGGTCTTTTCACTGGCTACCCCCTGTTACTACTGGCTGTGTCTGCACCCAGTTTAATCAGGAACTGTTTGACTGACTTGCACAACTAACATCCCATAGTTTTTTGGCTACACACTGGTTTAATGCTGCTTTGTACCTCACCACTGTAGTTTGCTTGCAATTTAGAATATCTTACATTATTTCTGCTTTCTGAAGTCCTGCTTTCTTTCCTCTTCCTGCCTTCTCCTTTGTTACTCAAGTGTGGAATGCTACACACACAAACTTCCCTACATTCATGGCATCCCTGTCCAAAACAACGTCATACGCGAGTGATCATACTGACCTGGTAGTTTTCTATTGTTTCCAGGCCTAAGCAAGTGATTTCTCTGCTACATTTTCACATCATTCAGTTCTGTATCAATTGGGGGAATGTTCATAAATGCCTGTTTATATCCCTTTGCCTCCCAGTTACGATTGAAATGGAGCTTGCTTCACTTGTGGTTAAGAAAAAAAAATCTACGGAAACCATACTGACCATAAATGGGTAAGGTGGAGTACCTGATGTCCGTGTGGACAAACCCCGGTTTCCTACATAATGGATAGCAAAGTGCTATAAGTGACATGGCCTTCTCTAGCCTGCTGCCTTTGAGATATTTTGGACTACAGCTCCCATCAACCCTGACATGCTGTCTGATACTGATTGGAATTGTAAACATCTGGAGGACCCTAGGTTGTGGAAAGCTAGACTACACAGATGTGTGCTATTAAAAATTATTATTAGTTGTATAATAAACCATCTCATTTGTAGGTTTCTGAAACAGCTTTGGGCTGTTTTGTAAGTTCTTTATCACTATTTGTGATAGTGTTTCAACTTTATATGTGGTATGGTTTCTAGTATTGCTTTCTACAATGAAGTTTGAAGTTGAAGTAGACTTTGTTTTCTTGAGGGATTTTAAGTAATGTGTTTGCTTGCCCTGGTCTTTCAGCTTTCATTCTCATCATACCTCAGTTCAACGAGACTTTGAAATCCTTTGCCACCATCCCCTGGCCTTTGGAACCACAGAACTACCTTTCCTTCATGGAGTTTGAGGTCACCTTTCGTCCCAATTCGGCCGATGGTGCCCTTTTGTACAGCTTTGACACAGGCAGCAAAGACTTCCTGTCCATTTGCATGGCAGACGGCTATGTGGAGTTCAGGTTTGACTGCGGTTCAGGAACTGCTGTAATCAGGTAAATGCAATTTACCAATTATTTCTATAATTAATTAGCCATAATTTTTTTTTTGCTGTAAAAAGTATCTGTAATTCTATACTAAAAATAAAAATACGATGGGTGGAATCCAAAGTAGTGCATGCCCCCGAAATTTTTTCTTTGGGTTACCACAACCCTTTGTAGCAAATTTGGGGAGGAGAGGGGCACAGTTCCCATTGCACAAATGGAAATACATGTGCTGATGGGATGGGCTAGACGAATACCTCCCCTGGAATGCAAGTTGTCCACCAATGTCATAAACTGTGGTTATTTTCATGGGAAGAAGCTTCCCCTGGTCTCATGTGCTCCTTCCTCTTCCAGCACAGCAATGATAAGTACCGTGTTTTTTGCTCTATAAGATGCACTTTCCTCCTCCTAAAAAGCAAGGGGAAATGTGTGCGTGTCTTATGGAGCGAATGCAGGCGGGAGGCTCTGCTCAGTGCTCCCTTTAAAGAGCTGTGTGGAGTGTGGGGGCTTTTCCCGAGGAGGGAGAGGGCTGCCTTGGGGGAGCCTTAGCCGCGTACAGCCTCTCGCGGGCAGGGGATGAAGGCTCCCCTTGCCCGGAAGAGGCTGTGCCGGCCAAGCAAGAAGCCACGAGATCAGTAGAACTTTGTGCACCTGAGTAATTGGGGCGTGGGGATTGCCTTGTTTCCTTCATGAGAAACCAGATAAACCATGGATATTCATGGCATTCCCCAAAGCATCCAGTTTATTGCGAAGTGGCCTGCCCCTATTCCTTACTGCTTCCTTTGTGCTAGCAAATATGAAATTATTAAGTGTTCATAACCTGAATTTTCAGCACACACAAACAACCACTAGTGCACTTGACAGAGGTCCATATGACTCTTCAACTCGTAGAACTTCCTACAGAACATTCTATCTAGTCATTATGTAACCACTGGGTAATACTATGGAAGACCCACGTTTTCTTATTTTTCTCTTCCCTCCTTGTTTCTTTTTGTTTTGTATCATAACTGCTAGTCTTTATTTCGAACTGTAAACTGCCTTGTCAGAAAGGCAGTATATAAATTTTTAAAAATGCAAATCGCCGTAGTGTCATGGTGTGCACAAGTTTTCAACATGTTTCGCACCACCTGAGCCTTTTAACTTGAAGATGTTGAGGACTGAACACGGGATCTTTTGCATACAAAGCATGGTGTGTGGTCCTCACCCCCGTCTTAGCTATGGCCTTGGATAATTGTAACACTAATTGCTGAAAGCGGGAGGCTTTCCGTGACAGAGATCTGTGCAGGAAAGAGGACATAATGTGCATATTGCTCATTATTAAGTAGTCAGTCCCATCTGGCTTTTTAATTACATATTGATCTGAGGTGATTATTACCCTATTATGTATCGATTTATCTTGGGTAATTAAAGCCTAATTGTTATTAAACGTAGACCATGAGTGGATAGGCTGGATGACATTGGCAGATGATGATTATTACTTTTTCCCCCAAGAAAAAGAGATGGCGGGAGGATTATTTAGTAAAATGTTTTTCTAGCATTTCCGAGTAGATATTTACTTGAAGAAATGTTAAGAGCTCATCAGTGACAAGGTGTAAAATGTGACATGCATTTGAAATCCAAATTTGTGCGCTGTTAAAATTGACATGACATTTCAGCATCTTCCGTAAGTCTTTACTGAAAGTAACATGTCTGGCGGGAATTTAATTTGCATCTATCCGTTATATATCAGCTGTTTTTCTGTTTTCTCAGATTAGTGACAATTTGTAAAGATTACTGCGGTGCTTTTCAAATTTTTCCTTTGGGATGCATGGAAACGCAGTTGCGAATTACGATTCTTTCTCGTGGTCTCTCTTCATAATTAGGCTTATGGTTACAATGGTGCACCCTCAGAGAACGCCTGATGTATGAGAAACATTGCTTGAAATTTAACTGTAACAGGTTGTGTAAAACATACAGCACGATTCATACACTCCTGCAGATCTCCATGGAATGTTCTTGGATCTTTCAATTTATTCTGCTTCCAGCCTACTTGTTGCCAGTCCTCAGCTGGTTCTTCCATGACTCACATAATTTTTCCCATCTACCCTGCTCTCTGGGCCGACCCACCCATGAGGCAAGGTGAGGTGACTGCCTACTCCCTTTGCCCCTCTCCTCCCCAAATTTGCTACAAAGGGTTGTAGGCAGTAGGGAGTAGGCAGTCACCTCACCTGCCTACTCCTTTCTATGGCTTTTATACATGTGTTACCTTCACAAAGAGATTTTTTAGTATTATTAACATTTCTATCCTTCCCTTCCCCCCAAAGGAACCTGGAAGGGCCAGCAGCAAAACAATAAAAACAACCTTTAAAAACCATTAAATGTAAAGGTAAAGGGACCCCTGATCATTAGGTCCAGTAGCGGAAACTCTGGGGTTGCGGTGCTCATCTCGCTTTATTGGCCGAGGGAGCCGGCGTACAGCTTCCGGGTCATGTGGCCAGCATGACTAAGCCGCTTCTGGCGAATCAGAGCAGCGCACAAAAACGCCGTTTACCTTCCCGCCAGAGCAGTACCTATTTATCTACTTGCACTTGATGTGCTTTCGAACGGCTATGTTGGTAGAGCAGGGACCGAGCAACGGGAGCTCACCCCGTCACGGGGATTCAAACCGCTGACTTTCTGATCTGCAAGTCCTAGGCTCTGTGGTTTAACCCACAGCGCCACCCGCGGCCAGCAGCAAAACAATAAAAAAACTTTAAAAAACCATTAGGAACATCTAAATACACTTGAAAATATTAAGAGCATCTAAATTATTAAGCATAATTACATACTTTTGGTTTATTCTATACTGATTTGGTGAGTGAGTTGTACAGTAGCTTAGATCTCCTTAGAAGTCATGGCTTTGGTGTAAAATGCTAGTCATTGCATCTGCTGCTCACTCACTACAGTTGGCATGCTAAACATCTGAGCACCTGAACTTTGGAGAATGACAGTGTCTGCAAGGCAAACTACCTTCATAGCCCTCTAGATTCTAGAGATGCACCGAGCTGGGATAGGAACTTATTCTAAAGCTGGCTTGGCGAACTGGGAGCCCATGAGCCACATTTGGTGCATGAAGCATTTTCAGCTGGGTCCCAATTGCAACACCAAGTTTTAATTGTGGTGTGGTAAAGAGTTTACCTGCAATTTCACAGCAAATTTATTTTAAGAAGTTAAAAGCAAAATGTATACTCCACATGTTAGCATTGACTTCTCTCTTGGTGATGATGGAAAGGGCACCATAACTGTGAAATGTGTCTCATGGGCTAACTATTATAGAGGCTTAGCATCTGTGAAGTAGCAAAATACATTTCTGGCACCTAAATCAGGTAAAGTCTTTGTAATCCTACTTTTGCTAAGTACCGCCAGGAGAGAAACTACAGGCAACTCTCAGCTTACATGGGGGCACACTCTGGATATAGCATGTAAAGCCAAATTTGTGTATACTCAAAACATTTTGGGTTCAATAGCGGGTGGGATTGCCAAAGACTTTTCCCCTGGATGCCCACCTCCTTTCCTGCTCTATGGGTGTCAGGTATCCATGGGGTCAAGGTAGGCTGGTGGTTGCAGCACCATGGATAGCTCCACAGCTTGGAGATGAGCTGAAACCTTATGGGTCTCTCCCTCCAGTCCACCTTTCCTAAGCTCCACCCCTTGGCCTGAGGAAGGGTTCTTAAAGGACTGACCCACTGGCCTGAATATGTGTTCTTCATCTTTCTGTGGGCTTCTTCCTGGTGCACTCCTTGTGCCATTGGGTAGGCATAATAGGTTAGGAAGCACTTGGTTTCATTGCTGGCTCAGAGTCAGGAGACAGCATCTGTGAGGATTGTCTCAGGCTCTGGACCACCAGTCTCAGATTGTATGGGCTTGGCCAGTTCCTCCTCCCCCAATTCCAAGCTTTCCATGGAAGAGTGTAACTGATTCAAATCTAGGACCCACGTACCTATGGGACCGCCTCTCCTGGTATGCCCCATGGAGGACCTTAAGGTCCACAAATGACAACATTTTGGAGGTCCCAAGTCGCAAGGTGGTTAGATTGGTCTCAACTAGGGCCAGCGCCTTTTCAGTACTGGCCCCGACTTGGTGGAACGCTCTGTCACAAGAGACTAGGGCCCTGCAGGACTTGACATCTTTCCGCAGGGCCTGCAAGACAGAGCTTTTCCGCCTGGCCTTTGGTTTGGACTCAGTCTGACCCTTATGTCCCCGCCCCCCTTAAGGTTTTCATCTATGGGCTACATTTTAAATTGCATTTTAACCTGTATTTTAATTTGGTTTTTTTCCTATTATGTTTTTACTGTAATTTTACTGCTGTTAGCCGCCCTGAGCCCAGGGAGGGCAGGGTGTATGTGTGTGTGTGTGTGTGTGTGTGTGTGTGTGTGTAATTAAATGTAGGAAGATACAAACATATTTGGGCCTCTGGCCTATTTGTTCCATTTCCTTTTTTAAATAGGAGTGAAGAACCCATCAGTTTGAACCAGTGGCATGAGCTCAAAGTGTCTCGCACTGCAAAAAATGGCATATTGCAGGTTGATCAGCAAAGGCCAGTTGAAGGAATGGCAGAGGTAACAAAAAAGCTTTATTTATATATTTATATATACATGGAATGGCTTGGTTTTAAATATTGGGTTTATTTGGGTTTTGGATGTTTGGTTTACTTATTTTCTGGTTCACTGTCCAAAAATAAAATAAGTGGTTGAACAGAAATTCAGCTATGTTGTAGCAAAACAAAGCCAGTGGCACTGTCTTTGTAGATATAAAATACTTGGGAGGTATAAAAAATATTTGGGAACATAACCTAAAGCAATCTGACCCCCTGATTAATTCTGATGCATTTTTTTTCCTGATAGGGAGCTTTCACACAGATTAAGTGCAACCCTGACATATTCATTGGTGGAGTACCAAGTTATGACAGTGTAAAGAAAAACTCTGGCGTCCTGAAACCTTTCTCTGGGAGTATTCAAAAGGCATGTGTGTGTTTGTCTGTATTTATATAATCTGTCCTTCCTGCAAAGAATTCAGACCTGTCTTTCAGAGAAGGGGTAGAGCATTCCTCAGTTGTCTCCCATCCACAGGGACTCAGCTAGCCCAAGACTGGATTAACTTCAGAGATGGACCGATAAGAGGTGCCTTCAGATCTTTCTGTTCTATCTGCACTCTCTGTGTGCAAATGCATTCTGGCTGTTGCTCAAGCTGCCTCAGAACATTTATTTTTGGCGCTTGAAATTCTAGCACCCTAACAGAGCAACCCAAAGCCGTTTGAGGCTGAGCTGAGCTTGAACGGAGCTGAAATTTCCCTCCACTTACCTCTGCTGGTTGAACGACTGCTGGCAGTCAATGGCAGGAGGGAAGCCCACTAGCAGCACTCCCAGAGAGCCAGTGTGGTGTAGTGGTTAAGAGCGATAGACTTGTAATCTGGGGAACCGGGTTCGCGTCTCTGCTCCTCCACATGCAGCTGCTGGGTGACCTTGGGCTAGTCATACTTCTCTGAAGTTTCTCAGCCCCACTCACCTCACAGAGTGTTTGTTGTGAGGGAGGAAGGGAAAGGAGAATGTTAGCCGCTTTGAGACTCCTTAGGGTAGTGATAAAGCGGGATATCAAATCCAAACTCTTCTTCGTCTTCTCTCCCACTGACTGGGGCCAGCAGAAAGCCCTGAAACAGGCTGTTTGGAAGGAAGGCCTGAGCTGAGCAGCTACTGGATTCCATGTGTCAGCACTGAACCTGATTCAGATATAAGCTAGCACAGGGATAAGGCCCAGTCATTCCACCCCTGCCTTCCACCGTGACTTCCATGAGCAGCCAAGGTCTAGGTGAGGCAGTGGCTAAGCCTCTCTGGAAAGCCCCATTGTGGAGTGGAGGATTGGACTGCACCTGAAAGTATCTTCTCGATACATTCTTTTAGGACTCAGAAAAACAAGTGAACTAATGATGGTGGCAGGTTTTATCAGGTTTTAGGTTTCTTTCGCTTTTTCCAAAGTGCATGGAGATAATCCGTATGAAGTGGCTGCAATATTCTGTTTGATTGCAAGTGCTTCTTGAAATGGGGAGTTAAGCACTTGCTTTATATGAAATTCTGAGCTGCCCGTAGGAGCTAAGCTACTTGGAGCACTCCCTTGGGCTTGTAAATTGCCAAATGCTTGATCATCTGGAAGCTTTAGAAAATAGTGAGAGGTTATGTGATTGTTGTTTTTCCTTTCAGGCCATCAGATATTGTGATCTCCATACAGTTGAGTGGCATAGCTGCTTTAGGAGGACAAGTATCCCACATAAGAGCAGTCTCTTTTGCATACACCCAATAATAGGTCCATTTCTTTTCTTTTCTTTTCCTTTCTTTCTTTCTTTCCTTTCTTTCTTTCTTATCTATCCTTCCTTCCTTCCTTCCCTCCTTCTTTCGCAGATTTTAATCCCCCCATCAACACTCACATTTACAGTTCACAGAGTTTTCCCTAAAGTGCACATTTTGTACAGTCTTTCCCTCAAGTATTCATTTTTGTATGCATTTTCCCTAAAATAAAGTTTTGTGTGAAAGTTTTAAACTAGAATTTGCATTGCTAAATGTGGAGAAGTGTGTCATCTGATTGAAAGCTGTGTTCCAATCCAGGTATAAGTCAGGGAGTGGAGAATTGGGTCAGTTCACTTTAAAACATAGACTGAACAAATTTCTCCTTCCTCCTTAGTATAAAGCTAACTCAGGAGGAATTCTCCTCTTTTAAGGTGAAATTGGTTTCCGCCAAGAAACTTCTTTTATATCTCAGATTTGGCTCAGAGCAGAGCCATAAAATGTGCTCTAAAGTTCAGGCACAGTGTTAATAAATCTGACTCAACTTTTTTTTTTTTTTAAATAGAGGTTAAATAGTTTTGAGCTACATGGCTCAAAAGAACTCATCCTACTTCCCTTTGAGGATAAACAACGGAATCCTCTGGAAGGCTGTTCTCAGAAAACATAATGTTGAAAATAAACAGATGTTAAAGTGATCTCTTCATATAAAATTTACCTCATCCAATTTTGGTCTTTTTAAAAAATAAGAAAACACTTTTAGCTTATGATACTGAGTAATAAACTAAAGTATTGAAAAAACTCTTCAACTTCTAACCTTGTCTCTTACATAAAGATCATTCTGAATGACCGGACCATAGATGTGAGGCAGGATTTCGCATCTGGAGTCAACCTGGAGAATACTGTCCATTCCTGTGTGAATTCCCCCTGTGCCAATGGGGGCACCTGTGTGCCCAAAAAAGATGGCTATGAATGTGATTGCCCATTGGGCTTTGATGGGCAGCACTGCCAGAAAGGTAAAGCTTTTATTTTGTGTTGGAACTGCAAAATCTCCTTGATTGTAGAGAGTAGTCTTGCTCAGATAATGAACTTGCAGCAGCAAAGCCGACAGGGGAATGTCAGTACAAGGTGATTGTTTCTTGGTTATTTGTGATTATTTCTTGGCTATTATTGCTGTAATTATTTCTTGGTTATTTGCTCTCATAAATGCGCTCATCTGTAGCAAAGAGAGGAGGCACAGTTGGCACTAATAACAATTGAAAGACACAGTTTGCTTCTTTCTTTATTATCTTACATCCCAACTTTCCTAAACAGCCCAGGTGGTGTATATGGTTCTTCTCCCTCACAACAGCCCTGTGAGGTAGGTTAAGGTAAGAGGCAGCACCTGGCCTAAGGTCACACATTGAGTTTTATGACTGAGTCAAAAGTTGAATCTTGTTCTCCCAGGCTGATGCTCTAACCGCACACAATTCATTCTTGAACTCTTTAAACTGGTTTCCATCACCACATTCTGTAGTAATGCGTTTAAAAATTCCGTTATCTTGTTTGTGATCAAGTATCTTCTTTTATCACTCATTTGCCCACAGTTAGATGAATGGGGTTGACCACAATTTCTAATACTAAGAGAGAGGAAGAAACATTTTCACTACGCCATTATTTTATAAAGCTCTGTGATTTGCCATGCCCCTTCCTGGTGGTGCGCCAGGGCTGACCTGAGAAGCCTTCTTTCTTCTTTCATACATAATAATCATCATAATCATTATTATTTATACCCCGCCCATCTGGCTGGGTTTCCCCAGCCACTCTGGGCGGCTTCCAACAAAAGATTAAAAATGCATTAAAACATCAGTCATTAAAAGCTTCCCTAAACAGGGATGCCTTCAGATGTCTTCTAAATGTCATATAGTTGTTTATTTTTTTTACATCTGATGGGAGGGCGTTCCACAGGGTGGGCGCCACTACCGAGAAGGCCTTCTGCCTGGTTCCCTGCAACTTCGCTTCTTGCAGTGAGGCCAGAAGGCCCTCCGAGCTGGACCTCAGTCTCCTGGCTGAACAGTGGGGGGTGGAGACGCTCCTTCAGGTATACTGGGCGAAGGCCGTATAGGGCTTTTAAGGTCAGCACCAACACTTTGAATTGTGCTGGAAACGTACTGGGAGCCAATGTAGGTCTTTCAAGACCGGTATTATATGGTCTCGGCGGCTGCCCCCAGTCACCAGTCTAGCTGCCGCGTTCTGGATTAGTTGTAGTTTCTGGGTCACCTTCAAAGGTAGCCCCATGTAGAGCACATTGCAGTAGTCCAAGTGGGAGATAACCAGAGCATACACTACTCTTGGAAGAAAGTCTGTTGGCAGGTAGGGTCTCAGCCTTTTAAAAGGTTTCTATCCTCTGTCCTCTCAGATCATGTTGGACTCCAACTCCCATCAGCCCCAGCCAGGATAGCCAACAGTCAGGGATGATGTGAGATGTAGTCCAGCAATATTTGGTGGACATGAGCTACATTTCCATTATACCACACTAATTCCCTGACTTGCTCTCTTCTGCAATGATAGTGGTAGCAGTGAGTTGTGTTGAGGTTTGAGTACAAGCGAAGCGATCATAAAATGACTTGAACACATGCTTAACTTAATAACAAACTAACTGATTCAGCATCCCAGTTTGCATTGTGTGAACTGGCCTTTTGGGGAGGAAATTGCTGTTAACAAAGATTAAATACAAATCCTGAACACAAGATTCCAGTGTTGAAGGATTTGTTTGTTTGTTTGTTTGCTGCTGCTGTTAGGTTTTTTGTTTTCGTTTGTTGCATCCACAGAACTTGCATTTTGCCATTGGGGTTACAGTGCCATCCACACCACCAGAATTTTTTGGTTTCTTTTCTGGGACTTGTGCCCATCAAAACCAGAGTTTCGCAACTTAACAACAACAAAAAGACACATGTGATTTCTGCACTTCAGGGGGTTGGACTAGATGACCCTTGCAAGATAGCCCTTTGACACTTGATAATTACAAATCGCCATGATTAAATGGTTACAGCTCCCTATATACACTAGTGAAGTGCCTGCACTCTTTCATAGCAGTTTGGAGTCTAAAAAGCTTCTATTGCTAGAATTAAAAATCTCTGTTGCATCACACAAGAGACAAGAAGCTCCATCTTGTCTTATTGAGTGGGACTTAGCTCATGCCCTTAAGCAAGGGGATTTATAGGCCTTGTAACTTTATCCTCATTTGTGTTAACCGCCGGTGCTGCAATGCAGCCTCTAATCCTCGGCTACACTTTGGCTCCCTTGTAATTTGACAGCAAGAACAAATCCTCCCTCAGTCACACACCAGAGACCACCAAAGAATTCTTTGTTGTTGTTCCTCTGTACTCAGAGGAGCTAAGAACTGAGATACTTCAATCCAGTGGGTTTCTTAAACCGGCAGAAATTCTCAGTGACTTAAATCGCATGCAGATTTATTCCACTAGGTGGTAGCATCCTTCTTCCATATCTGCCTGGCTCCGCTGAACAGGAGCAGGAAAATATGTTGCTCTCCAAGTGGCGTCTGAGTTTAGGGGCACCCGCAAGCGTGAGTTTACTGTGGACTTCGTTCTCATGCATGCAAGTTTTTCACAATGTTCATGTGACATTGTTCTTATCCAAGTAGGCTGTACTATGGCACTTTGGCCACAGGCCTCACAGTGCAGTGCCAAACCCAGAGATCACCAGGTGATGAGGTCAGTGGCTAACAGGTCTCATGCTGGCACCTGGGCTGGCTTCTCCTTCCGCTGATGCTGCCCCATACAGCATCTTTTAACTGCAAAAAAATGGTGCTTATTCTTCAGTAATGTGTTTAGCATCAGAGCAGAAGAAACCAAGGTCCGCTAGTTTCCTGCAGGTAGGTCTGACGTAGTAAATAATAATAATAATAATAATTCCAGTAGCATGCACACAAAAGCTCATACCAATAACAAACTTAGTTGGTCTCTTAAGGTGCTACTGGAAGGAATTTTTTTTATTTTCCTGCAGTCACAAGAAGCACTTAACTGAATGCTGCTTTTTAAAACTTGAGCCGGACCCACCCCCTTTTGTCAACTTACTCTGATAGCTAATGCCAGGTTCAATAATTACAAAAGCAAAAAAAATGCTGAGATTTTGCATAGTTAAAGCTGGGTGCTCCTTTTCAAAGATGGGGAGAGGGGTTATTTTGCTGCTGAAAAGTAAAATCTGAATGTTCCTTCCGTTTTATGCTGCTGCACTGCAGAATGTGGAAATTACTGCTTGAACAGTAAGTAGCAACTGTCAGACATGTTCTGTAACTGTGAGTGTATGATCTGTGTGTGTTCCTACCTCCATCAAGCTAATGGTGTGATTTAGGCTGCTTTTTGCAAATGTCTGTAGATAACGGCATAATCCGTAGTCATTTCCTGGATTGTACTGCAATGCTACAGCACTATTACGAGGACATAAAGTAGTCTCCTTCCTTGCAGACTGTGACTAGTGAGAATTGCCTCCAGGTCAATATGAGTATATGTGACACCAAGTGGTTTTATAAACATTGATGGAAGTGGTGATTTTGTGGGGTTACTTGCATGGCTGATTTAAAACAAGAACTACAACAACAAGATTTTGAGAGAGAAGAAGAGAGAGACAGCTAGTTCAACAACCAACCAGAAACCCATTGGATTGCATTGCACACATGGGAAATCTTTTAATTTACAAAGGGTGGAAGAAAGTGTGAAACTATGTGTCTCCTATTTCCCAAATTTCATTCCTGCCATTTTCTTCCCAAAGAATTCAAATCATGTGGGGGCAGAAGGAAGAGTCCCTAATTTGTGTTTCAGAGCCTAGTTGCAGCATTTTAAGTGGATAGAATTGGTCTTTGGCAGAATGGGGAGCTCACTAATTTCTAAAAACATCCTGCCATAATTAATTTTAAAGTCCTCTTTGTTTTAGAAGGAGAGTTTTAAAAGAATGTATCAATTTCTCCATTGAAATCAATGGAATGTGCCTGTTGATTCAAGACCAAGCCTCACTGCATTCAATGCAACTTTGTAGTCCAGCAAGTATGTTTATGAGAGCGGCCCTCAGAATGCATTATGTTTGGCTGGACTGTGCTCAGACAGAATGAAAGTTTCCTATTCTGTTCTGCTGAATAGTTCTCTTGTATCCATACCACGATAAGTTGATTGAGAAATAGTATCTGAGATGTGTTTTGAGCTGTGTTTTGCCTCTTGGTCCTAAACCAAGCTTCAGATAATTTCCTGCCTTCATTTCCTTGTCCATATAATCTGTGACAGAGATGGGCAAGCTGTATCTCTCTACAACTCCCTTCATCCTTGACCACTGGTCATATTACCTGAAGCTGACTGGAGTTGGAGATGAATACCACTAGTTCTGCAACAGAGGCATCTTTGTGCTGCATTGGGCTGAACGGAATTATGGGGTTTATATCTAAGGAGGGTGGAATCCTCCATCCTTAGCTCACATTCTTGCTAGTAAGGTAAAGGTAAAGGGACCCCTGACCATTAGGTCCAGTTGTGTCCGACTCTGGGGTTGTGGCGCTCATCTCACTTTACTGGCCGAGGGAGCCGGCGTACAGCTTCTGGGTCATGTGGCCAGCATGACTAAGCCGCTTCTGGCAAACCAGAGCAGCGCACGGAAATGGCGTTTACCTTCCCGCCAGAGCGGTACCTATTTATCTACTTGCACTTGATGTGCTTTCGAACTGCTAGGTTGGCAGGAGCTGGGACTGAGCAACGGGAGCTCACCCCGTCACGGATTCAAACCGCCGACCTTCTGATCGGCAAGTCCTAGGCTCTGTGGTTTAACCCACAGCGCCACCTGCGTCCCTGGTATTTTTGCTAGTAAACACCATTAAATTCAGTGGTATGTGGTTCCAAGAATTATGATGTTCATAATTACATAACTGCAGCAGGATCGAATCCAGCAGGAGCAAGGTAGACAAACCTAAGGGTTTGTCTCTATGTTATGCTCACTGACCCAGCTCATATGTAGTGCTAAGGCAAAGCATGGAAGTTGGAGCATGTGGATGCTCACAGTCAAAATTAGCGCCTGAGTCACTCTTCCTTCAGTCAACCTGCTGCCAATCTACTACCTATAGCTAAGCCATGGTTTGGATTAGCATTACATCTGAACCCAGGCTTGTGTTTTGGAGAGAAACAAACCATGAACCCAGGTTTGTACATAATGCTAATCCAAACCACGTCTTAGCTGCAGGTATCACAGCAGCTGATTGACTGTGGGCAGTGTCAGGCAGCTGCAATTTTTACTGTGAGTGCCTTTGCATTTACATTTTCATTTAGCCATGATTTGGTCTTGGGTTACTTGCAATCTGGATTGCTGTGTAGAAGCCCCTGAGTCCAGTCCCCACACAGTCTGAAATAGATGGCTCAGGTTATAGGGTTTGTCTTTGAGACACACCTAATTTTCACTGGATTGCACCCAAGACATTCATTTGCAGGAACTAGCAGGGTGATGCTGGGAAATCCTGGTGAGGAATCAAATCAATGTATAAGAGAAACCACTTGGGTGCTTCCCCATGCCTGCCCATGCCAGACCATAGTCTCACATAGTTTGGCATGCTTAAAGCCTTTCATTTCAGTGGGTTTATATGTGCTGAATGTATTGCTGGACAGTTTGAGGGGAAGGGAAGCATAGGGTGCCTTTAGTGAAAGGCACACCTAGGAAGGTTGGAATGTGCTTGGCCCAGAGTGCTGCTCTAGATGTAGAAAAGGGCTGGCTCCATACAGCCCAGGCCTTCCTGTGAAGCCTGCAAAGAGTGATGCACAGCACTGCTTGTGTCGTGGGTTGCATTGCATTGTGAGCGGCAGGGTGCAAGACTTGGGTTCCTGCTTCAGCCACACTGGACATTTTCCCTAATTTCATTTGCAGATGAAACAGCCATTTGCCTACCAGGTATTTTTTCATATTTTGTTACCGTGCCTTTTCTCCCCTGCTTTTCCTCCTTAGCTATTCAGGGAAAGACAGTATTTGCTGTCAAGAGAAAACCAGGAGCTGCTGCGGCAACAGGCAAAAGCAAAAATCAGTGACCACTGAGGGCCAAAACCATACATGATGCAGGATTTCAATTATGGGTCTCCTGTATATTTTTGGGATTTTTTTTTCCAAAAAAAAATATACAAGTGTAGGGGTGGGTTCCAAATTGGGCCTCATCTGCACTATAGATTTGAAGCAGTATCATCCCACTGTAAACATCCATGGCCTCCCTCAAAGAATCCTGGGAACTGTAGATTGTAAGGGGTGCTGAGAGCAGTTAGGAGACCTCCTGTTCCTCTCACAGAACTACAAGTCTCAGAATAGGTTAACAGCCAATCCCTTTTATCAGGGAACTCTCAGAATTCTAGCTCCATAAGGGAAATCAGGGCCTCCTAACAATGGTGTCAAGGATTGAAACTGTGTCCAGGATGTGTGCTTTGCTGCTGAGCTACACAGGCACAGCTTCTGGGTCTGTCTTCTGCTCCCACCACCCAGGGGGGCTATCAGCAGCTCTGTGGGCATAAGGGAGGGGGTTGGAGAGGTTTCAATTGGACAAATAGCATGGGGGTAAAGGTAAAAGGACACCTCACCATTAAGTCCAGTCACGGACGACTCTGGGGTTGTGGGACTTATCTCGCTTTACTGGCCGAGGGAGCCAGCGTTTGTCCGCAGACAGCTTCCGGGTCATGTGGCCAGCATGACTAAGCCGCTTCTGGCGAACCAGAGCAGCACACGGAAACACTGTTTACTTTCCCACCACAGTGGTACCTATTTATCTACTTGCACTTTGACACGCTTTCGAACTGCTAGGTGGGCAGGAGCAGGGACCGAGCAAAGGGAGCTCACCCCATCGCGGGGATTTGAACCGCTGACCTTCTGATCGCAAGCCCTAGGCTCAGTGGTTTAGACCACAGTGCCACTCGTAACTGAGCCTTGCTCAAAGGGCACTATAAGAAATGTATAGGAAATGCTCGCCATGAATTGTGTTAGCTGTCTCGTTGAGAAGCCAGAGGTAAAAAACCAACGGCTCATTCTCAGTATATTGCTAATGATAGTCAGCCTTGATAGATTGAGGTTGACAAACCCCAATGAGCCATGATAAATACCTGTCTCACTTCAGAGGAAGATTGCATTGGTACTGCATGTTGTTGTACTTTCTTCTTTAATGCTGTTGAAGGGAACGTTTTTATATGCAAATCCTGCCACCTTAACGTTGGGTTTTCTTCATTTCCCAGCTGTTATGGAAGCCATCGAAATACCACAGTTCATCGGCCGCAGCTACCTCACCTATGATAGCCCAGATATTCTTAAAAGGTAAAAAAAGTTAACGGTGGGATAGCACTTATTTATAGAGATTTGATCTGAGGAACCCTTTGTGTGGGTATCTGGTTGTAGAAAGAAAGTAGTGTCACTTTGTGACATGCAGACACATGGCAGATGCTAAAATGGGATTACAAATGGTCATAATGAACAAAAATGAAATAATACATGAATAAAATAAGGATGTGGAGGATACAGAACATGCCTTAGGGGATCAGACCAAGATCCATCTAGTACAGCTTTCCTCAGCCTGGTTGCCCTCCAGACACTGTTGGACTACAACTCCCATCAGCCCCTGGCAGCATGGCCAATGACTGTGTAATTTTACCCCACCAACCTGATTTGGGAAGATAGCAGAAGTAAGAACACTGCTGCTACCTACAGCTACATTCCTGTACTTTGGTCAGCCAGTAGTTAATATGGTCCCTTTATGTTAGTTGTTTTCCTTTATATTGGTGTTTAAGAGAATCTTATCTGAGGCGGGCTTACCTAATTGTTCTGTGCCACTTAAAATGTGAATTTCTATTGCATTTTTGTGGTGTTTTTAAACATTGCAAACCACTTAGAGACATCTTTGAAGTTTGAAGCAGTATATAATTGCCCAAACAAACCTCATAAATAAATAGATGGTGACAAGAGCTGTACCCAGTCAGACGGGCGAGGTACAAATAATAAATTTAGTATTATTAAAAATCCAAATATTTGGCACTTTTCAAATCAAGTGGTACTTCGTTGTCCTGGAAGCTAAACTGATAAATGTGGATTTATAGGGAGAGTAGATTCAGCTAGAATTGTAGCAAGAGTTAGAGTTGGTATGTTCAACTATGTGTGGGAGGGGGAGATTATTGATCACAGAGCTTCAGAGGTGCATTATTTTCACTGCACCATCCAGATGTTGTTTTGTACAATGTGCCTCTCCCCTAAACAGAGTAGCGGGATCAAGAACAAATGTCTTCATGAGGTTTAAGACTACCCTGATGGATGGCCTCTTGCTGTGGAGGGGAGACAGCCCCATGAGACCAAACAGTGACTTCATCTCCCTAGGTCTTCAAGATGGTGCCTTGGTCTTCAGGTAAGCTGCCTGCATTCCCACCCCTACCCCTTGCTTCAGCAGGGGACTTCTGACTAGGAATGGGATATAAATTTGGTCCAGTTTGCAGACCTCTCTGAATTTTGCAATGCAGTTCTCCAGCCAACAATATTCACTAAAAAGCATACATTGCAGGAAAGCGTGTATAAAAATGAATGCATCAGTGAAAATTACGTACAAAAATGGATTATACTGGAAGAAATTGCTCATGAAAATATGTACAGTTGGCAAAAACTGCCTATGAAAATTTGCTTCTTGGGACTAAAATGTTGCAGAAATGTGGGGAACTGAATCTGAGATTAGAACGATGAGAAACAGAGAGAACTAAAACATCTCTACTTCTGACTCAAGCATACTTGCAGCTCTGCTACTTATCAGACGGCTCCATTTACTTCAATAGAGAGGAGGAGCTCAATGTGCATAAATTCATTTGCATATATTGAAGCAAATGAGAGCAAGTGTCTTGTGAGGACACTTTGCTTAAAGAAGGCTTATCTTCACCAGATCAGAGGGCATTTAGCATTTGAATAGACCTGGACATTTAAGATTTGGTTGCTCACTTCCTGCAGTGAGAGAAACCAAGGATGCGATTGGAACACAAGGTTAGGAAAGTGAGCAGACCCCGTTTCTCCCTGGGTACAATCTTAGGGGAAGATAATTTGTGAACGGGAGCACAAAAAGAAGAATGATTACTTTAAATAGGACAAGAATATACAATTTTGTTTAGTCCCATGGGAAAGCGGAGGTGAGATCTACCTCGCTCTTTGGGTTTTCTCTTTAATCCACTCACTGCCTCCATAATGTAGTGGAGCATTTCCCGACTTGTTATTCTCAAAAGCAAATGTTCCGTCTGCCAAAAATGAAATGTAAACCCAGGGAATGATAGACAAAAAAACTAGCTGTTTGTCGTCTGGGGATTACTCCCCTGTACTTCAGTGCCTCGGGAAGTTTTCAAATGTACTTCTTCTTCCTCCCCCACCTCCCGGTCAAATTACGAGTTTGTCAAAGAGCCTGCTGTTTCTTTTTGTTA
Organism: Podarcis gaigeae; assembly: GCF_964106915.1. Lineage (NCBI taxonomy): Eukaryota > Metazoa > Chordata > Lepidosauria > Squamata > Lacertidae > Podarcis > Podarcis gaigeae. The sequence continues at coordinate 46,967,766 of NC_139687.1, read as the reverse complement.
CTTTCCTTTATTCAGATTAAGTAACCACAGAGCATTTTGAGAAAGCAGTTGTCACTCCCCGTATGATTGTACATGGATACGATGCAGCAAAGTGCTATTTTCACAGTGCAGTAGAACACACCTCAGGCAACATACAGAGACATCTTATGAGCAGTTGGTATTCCGAATGAGGGTAATTATATTCAGATAGTGTTAAGCTACCCAACAAATGGGACGTGGGTGGTGCTGTGGGTTAAACCACAGAGCCTAAGACTTGCCAATCAGAAGATCGGCGGTTTGAATCCCCACGATGGGGTGAGCTCCCATTGCTCAGTCCCTGCTCCTGCCAACCTAGCAGTTCGAAAGCACATCAAAGTGCAAGTAGATAAATAGGTACCGCTCTGGCGGGAAGGTAAACGGCGTTTCCGTGCACTGCTCTGGTTCGCCAGAAGCGGCTTAGTCATGCTGGCCACATGACCCAGAAGCTGTATGCCGGCTCCCTCGGCCAATAAAGCAAGACTGACCTCAGAGTCGGTCACGACTGGACCTAATGGTCAAGGGTACCTTTACCTTTATCCAACAAAAGCTTCTTCACAACAAACCATCCACAACACCTTTTTGAAATCTGCCTGATGTTTGCTTCCATTTGGGCAATCGCAATTTGCCCTTCTCACTTTTATCGAGAACTCTTTTGCCCAAAACATTCACACAGTATCCCTTTCTTAAACCCCCACAGTTAGCTTCCAGCACAAACCCTGTGCCCTTACCCTTTATTACCCTTCGGCGTCCTTGTCTGCCCCCTCTCCCCATCCCCCATTATATATGGATGGGCTGTAGCTCAGTTCTAGAGCAGGTATTTTATGCAGAAAGTCCTGGGTTTAACCCCCAACATCTCCAGTTAGAGCAAGGAGAGTCACTTTACAACTCTCAGAATGGGTTAACAGTCAGTCCCTTTTACAACTCCCAACGGCCAGGAGTCAAGGATGATGGGAGCTGTATTACAACATCATCTGGAAGGCGCCATGTTGGCTACCCCAAACTTTTTGTCCAGCTACACTTGACTAATAAAAATGATTCAGGTGAATCATGATTGTGAACTCTCCAGAACATGATGAACTTCTCTCCTTTGGTTTCAGCTATAATCTGGGCAGCGGCATTGCTACCATAACAGTGAATGGCTCCTTCAATGATGGCAGGTGGCATAGAGTAAAGGCAGTTCGGTAAGTTGATTGTTGTTATCAACGTCCTATGTGGTGCTTTGAGGAATATTGGCAAGAAGTCAGGTTCCTTTTCTAAGGGATGGTAATCTAAATGTTGCGTAAATACAAGGAAGGGATGCGAGGGACAAGGAAGGCACAAGCTGAAAACAACTAAATACAACTCTTAACAGTTGGTAGAGCATGAGACTCTTAAACTCAGGGTTGTGGGTTAGAGTTTCACCATCTGAAACGAGCCACAGGAGAACAAGTCACAGCATCTTTTCACTGCCACATGCAGGCTCATTGAGGGGACTCTGCAACTCATTGACTCAAGAACTTTTTGCTGCAGGAGGCATTTGGAAGTGAGACCAATCAAGTCGGGTTCCAGCATAAAATTGATGCTGTGATTGTTTTTGTTTTGTTCCTCTATGCTGGCTCTGAAGACTCGCTTAATGTTTTTTGTTTATTGCTCATTTTTATTACAGTTGGAAAATATCAATTTTATTATTGTATGGGTTTTTATCTACTTTTTGTTAATTGCCTTGAGTGCCTGTAAAACAGAAGGCAGGATATTAAACCTTCTAAATGAATAAGTCAATCTGGCATCATATTGACTGGGGCATGTGAACCAAGTGACTATGCCAAAGCCTTTGCAGAAAAATGGGGTTTGAGCGGAAAGTTGCCAGGGTGGCCAGGTTTCTTGAGAGAGCATCTTATCCCCTATATATGCTCAGTAGGTCACTAAATTCTACCAGAGAGTTTCTCCTTCAAACCCTCCCCCCCAAATCAGAAGCCTGCTACACTGTCACTCAGAGCTGCCCATTCTGTGGAAGAAAAATTCTGTTGAGATGCAACAGGCACCCACAATCTCTACTTTCCAGAGCCAACTGAAGTCATTTTTGTTTCCACAAGCTTTTCCAGCTGGACACCTTAGATGTCCATTTTGTATTGCTTTAAAAGCTATCTTCAGTTGTTGTTTTTAATACTGAATTACTTTTCGATATTTTTATGGCATTTCTGTAAGTTGCCTAGAGACATGAGACAATTCATAAATTTAACAGCAGCAGCAGCAACAAAAACACGAACAAACAAATAATATGAAGCCCATGAATGTTTAGATTAGAATCCAAGCTGGAGAATCCACATTTTACCCATCCATTTCTCAGACACCCCAACTCTCACCCAGCCTCCCACAATCTCCAACCCCACCAGCCATTCCATATTAAAGACCACCAGGTATTGGAATGATCAGCTTCTGTTTAGGCTGTGTACACACCATACATTGAAAGCCTATTATTCCCCCCCCCCAAATAATCCCGGGAACTGTTGTTTGTTAATGATACTGGAAATAGTAGCTCTGTGAGGGGTAAACCACAGTTCTGAGGATCATTGTGGGGAAATGATGTGCTTTCAAGGTGCTTTAAATCTAGGGGGCTAGATTCAACTAACTGGTCCTGTTTGTGGAAGCCCAATGCAAGGACTTCTGCTAGCACAACAGGGCTTTCCCCCCACATGCCCAGTGGTCAGAATAACCCCCAGAAGAAGAGTTCATGGGTGGAAGAGAGGAAGAATGCTTGCACCGATGGGAGTGTTTGTAACAGTGTGACATGGAATTCCTCCCTTGGAGTGTATATTAACATGGCGCAGCTGCACAACTCATATGATACTACTTACCCATGTTACGATAGTAACAATGTGAAAATGTGCATGTATTTAAGGGATGGGCAGTCCGGGAAAGTAACGGTGGATGACTATGGTGCTAGAACTGGCAAATCACCAGGAATGATGAGACAGTTGAATATCAATGGGGACCTCTTCGTTGGTAAGTTCCTCCTAAATTCTGTTACCTACCTTTCTTAAGAGTTGTAGAGAGGCTGGTTCAATACAGTTGTTTACTGTAGGATGAATAGTGCTTATGCATGCAGTTGTTGTTTTTCAGTGTCCACACAGCACTGTTGGGGTCAACATGCGAGTCTGCACTGTATTCCCTGCCCCCCCAAAATTAATATGGATTTTTACTTTCTGGGGGAAATTTAATTACAGTGGAACCTCAGTTGTCAAACGCTTCAGAAGTCAAACATTTTGGCTTTCGACCGCCGACAACCCAGAAGTGAATGCTTCCGTTTCTCCATTTTTTTCAATGGATTTTGCCGACCAGCAATCGCACCTCAGTTGTCGAATGGTCTTCCGGAATGGATTACGTTCGACAACTGAGTTTCCACTGTATTTATCTACCTAACAAAAACAACCTGTGGCCAATGTCCTATTTACAATGATTGGTTGGCCACCATGGGCAAGAGATGCAAGACAAGGTAGGCCTTTGCAGAAGGGCTACCCTTAGGTTATTGTGAGCTGCTGAGAGGACTTTTTAAGGGCCCTTAAAAGAAGCATGTGAACCTTTTTAAATAAGCACATCCTTACTTACTTAGTTTCTCCGTTTCTCTCTGGCAGGTGGAATGAAAGAGATAGCTCTGCATACAAACAGACAGTATATGAGGGGCTTGGTGGGTTGCATTTCCCACTTCACGCTTTCTACGGATTACCATATTTCACTGGTTGAAGATGCGGCTGATGGGAAGAACATCAACACTTGCGGGGCAAAGTAACAGGTGGGAAATATTCAGCGGGAAGAGCCTTTCACCACTGTTCTTGCACACGGAGGACTTGCCTTCTGAGCGAGGCCTGGAAGCAAGAAACAACCTGAAGCAAAAATCATAGAAGGGGACTATTTGCCACTCTCCTTTCCTTTGGATAACATGCTCTCTCTGTCAGTGCAGGAGCACAGTGCAGGAGCGCCACCCTTTAAACTGCAAATAGTTGTAGAGTCCCGTGCAGCAGAGCACCTATGCTGTTGTCTATGGCCGCTCCCTACCCATTAACGTGCATCCTCCGCAGCAGGGCTGCCTTCAAGCCCACTTGCCTTCGCAGTAGCCTCCTCACGCAGTGAGCAAAAGCTGGGCAGGTTGGGTAGCAACATGCCCCATTTTGCTGGCAAGTGGAGCTTTTGGCTCTTGTGGCTGGGAACAAGAGCTCTGCTGCATTGCAGAGAGAGAAAGATTGGAAGCCTCCATCTTGGTTCCTGCTGTGCCCCTAGGCCCTTCCCTGTAGTAAGAATGTGCAGAATTAAGAGGGTGAAAATGGTAGCAGCGCTTGTTGCGACCACCTCATCGTTTCAGCCACAGAATGTCTACTAGCATCCATGGCTGGAGAATAGTATAGTCTGCTTTCTTGTGCTTTGAAGAACAGATCCGCCTCCCTCTGAATATGCCGTCGCACAGCACGTTGTATCAACCACTATTCTAGTCTCATTCATAGGCTGGGCCCAGGAGAGACAAACAGCAGATCACAGCATCAGAATTGTACTGCTCATCTTCAGGCTGCAGACAGAAAGGCTTTGTTTGCTTGAATCCCCAGAATCTCTGCACCTAGAAAACTAGCGTGGTAAGGATTATAGCTTTCCATCTGCAGGGACTTTTTTTTTTAACATAGAAAGAATGATCATTTATGCAATATCCTGCTGACATGTTACAATCCAGTAAGAGATTTAACCATGCAATACGCTGGTTTTGTACACAAAAGGCTATTGCTTTACTCCCATTTTCTCTCTGCCTGGGGAACAGCACCAGAGCAGGGAGTTCCCTTAGGTCTTTAAGCCTGGTGCCCTGCTACAAATCTGCTAACAGAGAAGGGATGGTATTCGGCATTGGTGTTGACGCTCACATGGACTGTGTTGCTGGCCAACAGTGACGGTTCTGCATCAGTCCAGCTTAACAAACAAGCAAAAAGAGGGTGAGAGAGGATGTAATGAGTTACAGACCATACCCTTGGCTCACACAGTGTGTCTTTATGACCTACGGGTCAGTTCTGAAATTGTGGTAACTTATGCAGCCTTAATGGCACAGCAACTGTATCATCCGCACCACTGAGTGGCATATTTTGAAAGTGCTGTATTTATGCATTCCTTTATCCTATTCCAGCCTCAAAATCAGTTGCATGTATTTGCAGCTCCAGTCTACCCAGTGTAAATACTCACAAGAAGTTATACTCTATTCCAGAGTTCTGTTTCCCAAAGAGAATCCTCCTTACTATTTTGAAAACTCTACTTTTTTATTACATGCAATTGCGGCGGGGGGGGGGGGGGACCGGGACCCAACAACCACATTTTATAGCAGTAATTTTGCACCTGTATTTTTATATAGCAGAGGCAGCGGCAGTGATTGGCTAGTTTTGTAAAAGGATTAGGTGTCTCACACAGAGTTTAGCATGCTGCAGATCTTTCCCTAAAGGAATAAGGAGTGCTAAGATTCTTACGTTTGGGGTGGGCAAGGATGGTTTGCTTGTGCTTATTCTACAGTTTTAGTGGGAAATATTTGTGAAATGTAACTGGTTTTACAATCATTTTTGTTTTTGTAAATTTAGACTGCTGAAAATGTACATTAATGAAGCTTTTCTGGCTTGAAGTATTGAAAAGATGTTAAAAGTTCTGTTCTACTATGATATTTGGCCATCGAGTATCATTTATTTTTTTTAAAATTGAGCACCGTAAGCTTAGGTAGAAGTTAAGATTTATGGGGTAACCTCAGAAGGTGCCTGTAATGCGTCATGAATTCATAGTACAAGGGAAAAAAAGGACACGGTCTAAACCACTGAGTCTTTTGGGCTTGCTGATCAGGTTGGTGGTTCGAATCCATGCAATGGTGGTGAGCTCCCGTTGCTCTGTCCCAGCTCCTGCCAACCTAGTAATTCAAAAGCATGCCAGTGCAAGTAGATAAATTGGTACCTCTGTGGCGGGAAAGTAAAAGGCGTTCCCGTGTGTTCTGGCACTTGTCACAAAGTCCCGTTGTGCCAAAAGCAGTTTAGTCATGCTGGCTACATGACCCAGAAAGCAGTCTGTGGACAAATGCTGACTTCCTTGGCCCAGAAAGCGAGATGAGCGCCACAACCCCATGATCACCTTAGACTGGACTTAACTGTCCAGGGGTCATTTACCTTTTTACCTTAGTAAAGAAAGTGAACAATGTCAGGATAAGAGTTTAGATACACATAGCGCAAAGTCATGGTGTCTAAAACAGACCATCGTTTATCACAAACTTGCTGCTTGTATGAATTGAGAAGACTATGTGCAAAAAATGGAATAAAAACAGGTTTGCAAGGGGAAAGTAGTACAAACTTCTGAAGAGTAAGAAAATACACATTTATTTAACTCCATGACAGTATTCTGCCAAATTCTTAATACATGCATATTACAGGCATAAGCAGTACATTGCCATTTATGTTCATGCTAAAGTCAGTATATCAATACTATATCACTTAAACTTTGCCACTCCCTCCTCCCCAGTTGTGTTCCACAATATTATCCTCCACTAAAGTTGCCTACTTGGGAAATTTCACCAAGGCTAAATATTTAGCTGCTAAATTACTGTTTCTATCATTTGGATGTTTAGGGGATGAAACATTGCCCTTTCCCAGGCTTGCTTTGCACAAATAAGATGTTCATTACTACAAAGTCCCCCTAACTCCAAGGAGGTTTATTGGCTTTGGGACTGATGCACTTTTATCACAGGATGGCTGGGTTTTCACTCAGGCACTTCAAATTTTGCAGCTTTCCCAAAGTAAGCACGCCCTCCTTTCACTGGTGCGCAATGTTTCTAAATTCCAAGGGCACTGTGTGAGATTGAAAGTAGTCTCAAAAAGACATCCCCGAGATTTAAATATGCACAACATAAGTACATTCATTTGCATACATCACATAGGTTTGCTTAAGAGACACAACAATACCTGAGCTGTTTTGGCTTCAAATCACCAAATTCAGCAATCCAAAGTACAAAGATAGGAAGCAAGGCTAAGTTAGGGCAAACTGGTTGCATAGGAATTAAAACACAGGCAATGGTTCAGTCTTCCAGTCAGTTCAATATTATAATGCTCATTTAATATTTTAAAAAGTATTGAGATTAGCTTCACATCTATTACACATTATCCATTTAATATGCTATGTACACTTTTAATAAAAACCATCATAATGTACTGAACTATAAAAACACAGCATATATCATACAAGTAACGGCTTTACTTACAAAGTCCCTCCCCCTAACCCCATTTATGCTCCCACCCAACACAACTCCCCATCCTTACTTCCTTCGAGTCTATGCTTCATCTCACTGCAGGAGATTTCACATTCACAATGAAGGCCTAAAGGAGACCACACAGCCACGTGGAAAGTTCTCTCCGCCCCCTACTATATATACACAGAGGGGACAATTCACAAACCAGCCACAGCGGTGTGGTTTTGTCAAAATCGGTGCAAGTCAGTGGTTTGCAAGCATCCTACCCATTAAGAAACACATTCCACGCCAACAGGTCTGCTGAGCAATCCCGCTGAGCCTCTCAGAGGATCTTACAGCACATTTTAATGCATGGATGTGCACTTGGACCATCCAGTGCACAGCACCTGTTTGGCATTGCCCCATGTGAACTAAGAGTGCCCCCTAAAATAACAAAACAACTCTGCATATGCACATCACCTGTAAGATCAGCAGTGGATCTTCAGATAAGATGGGCTGCCACTGCTGATCTTTGAACTGTGGTTTGAACACCACTGCTCCCTCTTCAGACAGTTCTTTTCCAGGTCCCCTCATCTTAACTTGCAGCCCAGCTAACCCACAGCCACAATCTATAAACAGCAAGTGTGGGGTCTTCTCAGTGTACAGCACAACTGAAATTCGTGCATACAGCCTAAGGCCTTTCCCTCCTTTAAATCTGGGGTTTAAAGGGGGGAAGGACCGAGACAACACTGGGATAGGGAGGACAGGTGGGTGCAACATCTTGCTCTGGTTGGGCCAGACCCCTAGATCACGAGGAGCCCATTAACCTTTAGTGGCTTGAAGCGCTAGAGGCACATTCCTGCTGAAGCCTCTTAAGTACAGTTGCACAAGCCCTACTGAAATAAATGGAGGCTGCCGAGCAGAGTCCTTTAGGGGAAAATCAAATATTTCAAGCAGGGCTTTTCCAAAACAGCAGGCAGCCCAAACTCCTGCCCATTTCCCTTCCATACGAGAAAAAGCTTTTCAGAGACAAGTCACAACGGATCTTTGGGTGTTCCTCTACAGTAGCTTCCACATACTTTTGTTTTGCACTTCAGCAGTCGTGCTGAATTACAGGAAGCATTCTAGAGCAGCAAGACATAAGCGCCTTTCCCCTTCAGATGCTCCCTCCTAGCCAGCAAATACCTAGTTGTCTGCCCTGGAAATTGACGGCTTGTGATCGTCGCCCACAGTGCCCCATGCTACTGACAGGCAGGGGATAGCTAGCAGCTTTTTGACATCAGGCATCAGAAACACTCTAATCCCTTCCCAACTGCTTTGGGCAGTGTACTCTAAAAGACAATAATGGGCACCCAAATGGAGATATAAATACACACTGGTGGTGTCCCTGCTGCTTCGCCTGACAAGAGCCGCACTTTGCAAGCATTTTAGGGAAGAATCCACCTGCCCCCTCCTCTTGCATAGTCACCACTGGATGGAATTGCCACGCAGCAAAATTATTATTCACATAAAGGGAAGAAAGTGATTCAGAGGGTGAAAAGAAACCACTCCTACGTTTTCAGCATTATAGCTTACTCTTATCTGCTAAATCAGGTTTCCTCAACCTGATGCCCTCCTGAAGGCCTTGCATACAACTCCCATTAACCACTAGGGCTGATGGTAGTTGTTGTGGTGCAAAGCAGCTGGAAAGCAACAGGTTGAGGAAGCCGGCAATAAATCATGTTTATGAGGTATATTGTATGCAAAAGTTCTTAAAAAAAAAAAGTACATCCTAAAACACTTCAAAAGTGCCATCTCTCTCTCACACATCTCTCTCTCACACACATACAACACACACACACACACACACACACACACACACACACACACAGAAGGATTCACAGTCCCTTTCCTCCCATTCAGTCAGCACAAAACAACCAATATGACTTAAATGCCATGTTGCCCTTCAAAAATTCTGCTCTTAAAAACTAAATTACCCAAAAAAAGTATTAAAAACATATGGCTCAAATTAAAAGCAAAAGGAAGGAACCCTCCAGAAAAAAATGAACATTATATACTAAACAGCACAAAATGGTTTAAAATGTTAAAACAAAAAGAGTGATTGGACTCTTTAATTTCCCCCACCTTCTGAAATAGGTGCCATACCTCTGCCTCAGAAATACTTCTCAGAACTGCTCTAGAAAAGTTTTAGTTGAACCTATATGAAACATACTCCAGACGCTAGAAGACCACTCAAGCTAATCTTTCACTTTTAAGGGCAGAAAGCACAAGATAATTAAGGCCTCAGCCTTCACATGAACACAGAAGCAGACTTCCTAACCTACAGATGCCTATTGTAGCACCACAGGAGGTAGGGGGCCTTGTTGGGATTGTGGCAGGGAGAGGAAGTGTTATCCTTCCCTTTCCCAACCGCTTATTCTTAGACAGCTCAGGTTTCCCCCAGGGCTGCTTGTTACATAACAAACTTCATGCACATTAATGGCTGGCATTCACATGACGTGTCACATCTAGTTGAGAGCACTATCAGGGTGCAGCATGGGGAAAGGATGTGAGTGAGCAAGGGCAATGCTGCTTGTTTGCCCTAGTGGCAACGCCACATAATAAGCACATCCAATTGGCTATGTAGTGTCTAAACCCTGATAGGCTAGCCTGTATGTAGCATCTCACCATTCCAGCTTGCTAGCTAAACCCTAATAGACTGGAATGGCATCGTGAGGGGAAACCAAAATGGTACTGGAGAAGCAGCAGAATGGGAAAAGCGTAGCTTTGCAGATGAAAGCTCAGTGCAAAATTCAGGGACGGCGATTTAAAAAAAGAAAGAAAACACCACATGCGTTATTTACCCAACAATATGTTGTTCCAAAAAGTTTTGGTTCAGTTTGTGGTTTTGCAGTTACTACATGTTTCAGGGCATTTTTCTCATGTGTTTCTGCATTTCAAGATCTCTGATATGCTGCAATGGACTACTTCTTGATATGAGGCAATTACAAAATTGAGGGTGGGACAGGATGATGGAGGGGGAATACTACCATGATATTCAGTTGGAAAGAAGTCACTCCTATCCGCTTAACGGACCAAAACAAATCCACATGGTAATCTCACACTGGTGGATAACAGGCTGCCATTGCACCACATGTTTTACCACAGAAATGCAGCAAATGTGTGGTCAAAATTCTCTTGTAACACTTTGCAGGATGATACAAACAACCTCATACAAGACATATTGTTTTACCACATGCCAGGGATCAGAAGAAACCAAATCTAATTCCTGAGGGGAAAGCCTTGAAAAAGCAGCTTAAGAAAATAATAGGCACTCTGCTAATTAAAAAAAAAACACCCATCAGCGCCACACACACCCCTGTCTAGATTTTAAGGAATGTTTGGTGTCATGACTAGCCAACGTTACGGCCTATTTACAGTCCTTGAAAATATGGTAAACAAGACTACTGCGTTTAGCACCTGAGGGACGAGCACTATTGCCATGTTGGGGGGGGGGGAGGGATAGTGATTAATACTAGAAACACCCTTGTGTTTTTTTGTGTATGTGTCGGGGGGGGGGGGGGAGTTACCAAAAGTAATAAAGGAAGACTCCTCCATATTGAAAGGCACTCTACAAATGTGACTTCCTTCTGACAACAGTGAATCAAACCTATAAAGCGCCTCCACCAAATTTTGCACTTAAAATGGACATTTGAAATATAATAGGCCTGAATTATTTCAAATTAGCTGGAAAACTCAGGACCATTCCATGAAAAATCCCCATCACAGTCGAGCTAACATGTAGGCTTCAGTAGCTCAGAGTAGGCCTATTACATTGGTCCCTTGACTCGATTTCTAGAGAATTTGCTACATACAAAGTGTTCAACAGGCAGTTGCCAATGAGGGCATCTGAAATAAGTTTATATACCACAAACGTATATTATTCTATGTGTATGTAAATGCCACTTCCATAAGTAGTGTGTAATTATAGACTTGCATGAGCAAGAAATATACTGTAAATGCAAGGATCTGATTTAGCTTTGCTTTAAGGCTGCAACCCAGGGGGGGAAATATGTTGTGGTTTTAAAGAAGAGCTTCAATGTGCAAATTCCAGAATATATGTATACAAAACGAGACATCCTCTCCACTTGTTTTCTGGGCAAATATTTGCAAATGGAAACTCCATTTGCATGGAAACATAACCATGCATGAAAAAAATTGTATTCATGCATGAAATGTATTGCATGGAAATGTATTCATTGCAATACACATGCAAATGTATTCACAGGTGGCCACTCCCCCATGAGTAACAGTTTCCCACAGATATGATGGATGGAAAACTGTTCTCAAGTTTGCCCTGATTATGATTTCGGTGCTCAAACAGGGGAAGAGCTTTGGAAGACTAAAGCTAAAGACTCAAGACCCAGGATGGTAAATCTGCCTCTGCAAAAATGGTGCCTTCACCCTGCACTTCAGGTTGCAGGAGGGCGATGACATGACTGGATGATCCTCAACAAAGAAACCAAAAAAAATGCCCCACAGAAAATAAAAAAAATTGCATGTCAGGGAGGCGGATTCCTGCCTAGCATGACTACTTGAGGTCAAGATGATTTTATATTTAAAAAACATTGCTTAAAAAGCTGGAAGCTTCACACATTTATCTATTCCTGACTGAAATTTTAAAATCAGTGTTACACTTTTGTTTTTGCACCCCTGAGTCATCTATTGCAAATTGGTTTATACAGTAGGTACAGGAACTCGCGTCCAGGCTTGTCAAACTCAGCCACCCCACAGATCAGCTGTCGCCATGGCTGATCAGCTGTTTGAAGACGGAGCTCTTCCACACAAACCGGTTTAAGTCCCATAGAAATCAAAGGGAATGCTGTGCCTGAAGCAGTGCTTCTACAGAGCAGGTTGAGGAACGGAGCCTTCAAACCGTCAGCAACTGCAAAATGGTAGTGTTTGGGTACTGTAGTGTTTGGTTGCTCAGAATCATAGAAAAACGGATTAAAAAAAGAAAAAATATATACCTTTGATGAAGCAGCAAGGCCTGATCCTGCACATACCTGACATGCGTCAATGCCTTTAAAAGCCTAACGATCCAAGTGCGTGATATTTGTAATAATTTCTCCCTGCTATTCAAAATGGAAAACCAGAAGAAGAAAAAAACAGTCGCAAAAGGAGAGCGCTATGCTCTATTGACAAGGCAGATTTGAGGAGGGGACTGCCCCTCCCCCAACAGATACAGACCTCCTGCTCCTCTTTGCTTTCATAAAGGGTTACCTCAGAGCACCTGTTCCCCCATTGGGGCACAATAAATTAGCATCTCTGTCGCCCGAAACGAATATTGCCACTTCCACTGTTAACTTAAAACAAGGCCAGCGTTCAATTTCAGCAAATGACATTATAAACCCTCCAGTATAGTGTCTCCAAGGCCGATAAGCAATTTCTGCAGCAATTTCTGCTTTCCAGAGAAACTTGTTACCACCACCTGAAGGCTGCTAAGCATTTGGTTTGTTGTGAAAGAAGTTAGCAAAGGACCAGCCTGTGTTGGTGGCTTTGGGGGAGTCTTCGTCCTCTTTGGGTGGGATCAAAAACTGCCGAGAATTAATGGAACAAGGGCTCCCAAAGGAGGTGTTTTCATTGTTGCTCCCAGTGGATGCAGGAGAATCTGGGCAGTCTGTATTCCAGGAGGAAGTATTCACTTGAGGTCTGTAGCCTGCAGCCTTGTCCAAGTCCTCTTCGACGGATGAAGAGTCCTCCATTTTTATCAAGCTATTCACCGGCAGCTGCATTTGAGGTTTATAGCCTGCTGCTGCCACACAGTCAACTTCTGGTTCTTCCTTCAGTTTCACTGGAGCTGGGTACATAGTCTGGATGTCAATGTAGACAACTTGGGAAGACCCCGCCAATTCATCGTTTGGTGGGTTAGAAATCTCCTCCTCGATGATTGGCGGGCAGTAGGAGACGACAATGTGGCTCTCCGTGTCAGAGTCAGCGCCATCTTCTGGAAGCTCTTCTGCTACGGGTGATGTAATGGCTGTATCTTCAATCTTCAGGCAAGGGGACTGTGTTTCAACCACTTCAATATTGTTGGGGGTACAGGGATTCATCTCCAGGGTTTTGGAGTTGGGGTTTCCCTATAAATCGGAAAACAAAGCAAAGAACGTTTAGCATTTGCAAGTTTAAAGGAAGTGGATTCTTCTGGGTTAGGGAGGAAAATGCACAGAACCTAATTTTGAAAACTTTCTATTTCGTTATTCAAATAACCTGTTCGTATACAGATTGTTCCTATGAATATTTCTAATTCATAGCCATCAGCATTAAGAACATAAGCAGAGCTTGCTGGATCAGGGCAATGGCTGATTCAATCCAGGATCCTGGCCGACCAGTGCGAACCAGTCCCCTCCCTGCCTGCCCCTGATTTCAGTCTTGCACAAAAGCTAACTAAATACTGTGAATCTCACATCACCAATTACTAGCCCTATTCCTTTCTCTCCAAAGGTTGATGGCAGGTAACAAAAACAAAAATAAAAAATGCTGCTAAATACTCTTAAAAGAACAAGAAAGTAAGGTACTTTTAACGTAACCCATGCCGTCATAAACTCTGCCAAGTCCTACTCCCTAAAAACAAGCTGCCTGGGCTGTAAATCAAAGGAGTTGCTTCACAATATCTCATAAAAATGAAAGAGACCTTAAAAACAATACAACTTTCTCCAACAACCACTGCCTTTCTATATTTCACACAGGGCAGCCCTTGGGCTGGGAGAATCTGGATCCAAACCAGGGATGGGTGAAATCTATTTTGGTTTCAGTTTAGAATTTCACCAGCCTTCAATTCAGTTTCCCACATTTCTGCACCAGTCTGGGGTTCTTTAAGTCCTCATGAAAATTCATCCAACATTTGGGTGAGAATATCCAGTAACTCTTTGTTAGAACTGGACCCATCTTTTCCAGGTGGGGATGGACTCCCTCAAAAGCTGGTGGACTCTCCTTCCTTGGAGGTTTTTAAGCAGAGGTTGGATGACCAATGGTCATAGATGCTTTAGCTGAGATTCCTGCATCGCAGGGAGCTGGGACTAGATGACTCTCGGGTTCCCTTCCAACTCAACAATTCTATTGATCTATGTGCTAAACATCTAATCAGTCAATGTTAAAATGTGTAAGGTTACCTCTGGATCCTTCGGGAACTCTAAAGCTTTGCAGTTTTCTGGGTTTGGAATGTCCGGATAGAAGGTTTCTTTAATCCTTTGGAAAGAGTAACACAGATATTAATGTCAGGAATCACCGACAAGCTGCTGGGGGAAGGGATGCTTTTCAGCTTGAGGGCCACATTCCCACAGGGTAAACATTCTGGGGGCCGTATGTTAGTGTGGGGCTGGGGCATGGAAGCAAAAAGGGGAAGAGTCGGGGCACCTGCCTTTTGTACAACAGACTATATTCTAATCTTGCTGAAATCAGAGATTCACACACACACAAACTGCACAAATCGAGGCAAGCAAGAGGAATCATCATTATCAGAGCACAGCCAGTCAAGAACATGGAGGTCCGCATTTGCTGCACAAGCCAGAGGTTTTACAGCCCTGTTCTACAGTATTGTGTGGGTCATATTCAAGCAGTGTCTTGGCATTTTTATGCTGTAGCATCCAACACCACATTTCAAAAGGAAATAGAAAAAAATCCAGCATATAATTTAGTTACACGTAAGGAATTTCCTCTGCTCCCACAAATATAGGCTTCAATATGTGTTGAGAGCCACACATCCCCTTACATTTTCCTAATTTACTTCAGAGTAGGATGTGGATTCTGCACCCTTCTCTATAGACCATGTCCCTCAATTGCCCTTTTGCCTCAATCATTATTATTATTTTTCCCTCTTGTCCTCCACCCCTGGTGTAGCAGTTTAGCATTAAGGGCTAACAGATCACAGGGCCGTTTTCAGTGTTTACAGACTAATATTCCACTTATTAAAAAAATAACCTTTAATTTGAAACTCACTCCCCAAAAATTTGAGGTTTATTAAGAGTGTGGAACAGACAGCATCACCCAAACAAAAAAGCAGAACTACTGCCTATCCTTGTTTGACAAGAAAATAAAGTTTGCTGAATACCAAATATTAATTATTATTGTTGTTATTGTTATTTTAACACATTACCCACACTTCGCTCTAAGGGCCCAAGGCAGGTCACAAGCCATTTAGAATTACAACATTAAAAACAGATACAAAGCTTACAATTAAAAAGACGTGATCACAAAAAATAAAGTTACCATTCTCTCTTCCTGTAGCAAAGGATGCTGGTCACCACTCCCAACACAATAACAATAATTACTGGGACAAGGATGGCAATGATTAATCCCACAGCTGAAAAATTAAGAGAGAGAAAAGCTAATACAATCAACTAACAGTCCTGCTGCACCTGAAATAATTTTTAAAAAATATATACAGCAGAAGCTTTCATGGACTGCACTTAGGGTGGAGGGGACTAGCAAAGCAGAAATAATTCAAGTAACTAGCAGTGGTTCTTAGTGACCCAGGATCAAGTTACAGACTTCCGATGGTGGGTGTCTTGTAATATAGTAAAGCAGGCTTCCAGGAAATGGCTGGTCTCCCATTAGACATTGCTTATTGGAAATAGAAGAGATTGATGGGAAGCTGCACAATTTTGCTCCTGCTGCCTGTGCACTAAAAAACAAACAAACCCACATTGAACTACTGCATTATTCTCAAGGCTCAGCCCCACATCCATTTGCCCTGCCGATTTTCCCCTGGAAAACCCATGGCATAGAGCTGAATCAAAACAAACAGCCACTGGGTTTCCCACGGATTGCTGTTTGTTCTGATTTAGCACCAAAGAGCAGATTTTCCAGGGGAATGTTGGCAGGGGAAAGGTAAAATTGCTCAGACCTTTACCTTGAAAGCATGGGAGAAGCAGAAGTGTAGGCGACCCCGGAGTCAGGGTTGCAAGACCTTTGCTATTACCAGTTTCTTTTAAACATGTTTGCCTTTGTCCAAGCACCTGTCATTCTATCCTGAATTGCAAACTTATTGTGCATGTGATGGTGATTTTTTGTACACCACCTTAAAAACCCTCAAGAACCTCCTGTTCTGCAGAATTTTGGCTTAATCTTCACCCCATATGCTGCAGCCAATCATATGCACACCCACCCTCCCTCACGGACCATAAACTCAGTAAGATCCATGGGGCAGGAACCCACCTAACATTTGCTTCTGAAATCCTGCAAAGTGTTATCTACACCAATGGTGCCTGAACACCACCGCCGATAATCTTTGAGGGTTATTCAGAAATTTGAGAGGTGTTCATTATGCATTACGCCATTATCCGGCGAGAATTAAATATGCCACCCCAAAACTATGCCACTCCCCCGCAAAAAGATCCCCAACAAAATACACCCTCCTTCACCCCAAAAAACTTACAATTCTCCTTTGTAACAACAGACAAGCTGCTTGGTGGACCAATTCCACCAGCTGTGTAGGCTCTTAAGTTCAGGTGGTAGTTTGTTTTCCCTTGAAGGCTTGATATTTTTAAGGTGTTTTGCTTTAAGTCAGTAATATTCATGTAGGTCTCTGAGTGGCCTGGTGTTAGGGGGGAAAGAAAAGAATAAGGGTTGGGGGGAGAATTTTAAGAAAAGCACCAGTTATCACAGGGCAGATTCATACATGCTGTTTTGTAAAATGAACTTTCAAAGGGGAAGGGAGTAAATGCATATAGATTAAAAGGCAATCCAGTCCTATCACCTCACATATATATTTATTCAAATACTACTATCTTGTCCCTTTCCCCAATATTCCATTCTATTCCCCCCCCCCTTAAAAACCCCAAACTCCACATTCCATGGCCACTCACTGAGCATGCTCAGACTTCATTAGGCTGCTTTGGGTATTCCTCCTGCCACAAACAAAGCCCTTTCCTGCACTCCTCTTGCTGCAAGCTGTATGGTTTAAAGCCAAATTTACTCTACCCTATATTCAGAGGATAGATACCCCTTCTTGTAAAAGGGCAGCGAGACAAAGCCCCATTGTTGTGTTAGGCAACCATAATTGACTTTGAGGATAGATTGGCAAAGACCACTGACTGTGGCTGTGCATTTTAGTACTTGAATGTTTCCCCCTAGAAAATTCTAAGTAAATAAATAAGAATAAGAACAATAAGAATAAATTTTATTTATACCCCGGCCAAAGCCGGGCTCAGGGTGGCTAACACCAGTAAAATTACGATGGAAACTTAATGGGGGGGGGCAAGTTAAAATACAGGTTAAAATGCAATTTAAAATGCAGCCTCATTTTAAAAGTAGCCCATAAATCAAAACCGTAAGGGGAGGGAAGACATAAGGGTCAGACTGAGTCCAAACCAAAGGCCAGGCAGAACAGCTCTGTCTTGCAGGCCCTGCGGAAAGATGTCAAGTCCCGCAGGGCCCTAGTCTCTTGTGACAGAGTGTTCCACCAAGTCGGGCCCAGTACTGAAAAGGCCCCGGCCCTAGTTGAGACCAATCTAACTACCTTGCGACCTGGGACCTCCAAGGTGTTGTCATTTGTGGACCTTAAGGTCCTCCGCAGGGCATACCAGGAAAGGTGGTCTTTTAGGTACACATGGGCATACCAGGAGAGGTGGTCCTAGACCGCATGTTAAATAGTTAGTTGGATGCTGCTCTGCATCCAGATTTAGGAGGAGTTCAGAGCACTTCTACCAATGGAAAGTGACAGAGGGACTATATCCTAACAGGAAAATACCCTCCCCCCCAAAAAAAGAACCCATCACCAGACACTTCCTGTGCAAAATAGGTTGACCTTGAAATGTGCTGTCAAGCTGCTGTTATCTAGCTCTGTGGGGAATGATTCCTCCCAGCTGTATTTTCCAAAACAGAAATAAGTTTATTTCCCATAAGACACCCAGTCACAAAGCAGCTATCAAGGGCAGGGCTAAAAGAATCCCAAAGGTGGTTCTTTCTTGTTCCCACGCTCATCCTGTTCTACAGGAGCTGGGATGGTTGTGGTTGCTTTTCTGTGCTTGCACACCAGAGATGCTTCATTTATCGCATTGGTAGGAATAATTGGGGACGATCATCGATCAAGTATTCAGGGCATCAGCAACACACTCCCAATTGAGTTGTCTTTTCAAGTGGTGTTGGCCATTGTGTGGCTAGAGGCCCATAGAAAACTCAAAAATCTGAATGCTGGAAGATTCAGGGCAGACAAAAGAGAGCACTTCTTCACATAGTACATTCTTTAAAAAAAATGCAACCTGCTCTCGCAAAAGGTAGTGATGGTGACCAACCAATGCAGTGTGGTTTTAAAAGAGGATTTGGCAAATTAATGGAGAATATAGCTTTCAGTAAAAAGGGACGCAGGTGGCGCTGTGGGTTAAACCAAAGAGCCTAGGACTTGCTAATCAGAAGGTCGGTGGTTCGAATCCCCGTGACGGGGTGAGCTCCTGTTGCTCAGTCCCTGCTCCTGCCAACCTAGCAGTTCAAAAGCACGTCAAAGTGGAAGTAGATAAATAGGTACCGTTCTGGCGGGTGTTTCCGTGCGCTGCTCTGGTTTGCCAGAAGTGGCTTAGTCATGCTGGCCACATGACCAGGAAGCTGTACGCCGGTTCCCTCGGCCAATAAAGCGAGATGAGCGCCGCAACCCCAGAGTCAGCCATGACTGGACCTAATGGTCAGGGGTCCCTTTACCTTTACCTTTACCTTTATAGCTTTCAGTGGATCCTAGCCCTAATGGCTATGTTTGAACCCTCCTCCCCACACCAAGTTCCAGTGTCACATTTTGGTCAGCAATGTGTTAAAGACGGCTGAGCCAAGAAAGTGACTTTCCCAGTAACATAAAATGACTTAAAGTGTGAAGGTCAAAGATCAGTACTGTGCACATCCTTTCAAGGTCTCTGTGATATTTTGTCAGTTGGTGGGGGAGGGGGCATGTTGCCGAGAGCAAAACTGTGCTTTCAACAAGTATTCCTGGAAAGATGCAATTAAGCTGTCCTGAGGTCCCTTTAAATATTATTCCCGTTGCAAGGCTGCTACTGAGCTTTGCAGGCAGACAAGATTATCAGTGAGTGGGAAGTTTGGGGGGGGTGGCTGTTTCCGGGCAGAATGAGACCAGAGAGCAAGTTCTGGGGGAAAATGACAGTGAGACCAGCAGGTTTTATTTTCTATTAAGCCTGTAGTTGAGTGCAACATACCACAACAAGCTAGGATTAAGACAAGAAAGAAGTTTCGGGTGTAATGGCAAACCTGGGTTAACACAAGAAAATATTTACTAGCTAATGTCACACCATAGCATCAGAGCATGGTTTGTTGCCCCCAAACAAACCATAGCTAGTTGGCCAGGGCAGGTTCAGATGTATATAACCAACCAAACCATGGCTTAGTGTTGGGTCTGAACTCCCAACAGGAATACAGATTTATTGGTGTTTTGATCGCACTCTCTTCCCTCTGCCAAATTATTTTTATATTTAAAAACTTTGCTTTTTGTTTGTGAGTGCCATATTATAATCACATTAGAGATTGGTCAGAGCATGGGGAGCTAACTTATATCAGGTCAGAGTGTTGATCCATTAAGCTAGTCCAGCATTATGTACTTTCTAGGGTCTCAGGCAAAAGTCTTTCATTTTATCTACTACTTGATCTTCTGACCTGATATACACTGTATCCCTAAGCTACAGGATGCATTCAAAAACTGGTGATTTATAGCCACCTGAACTAGAACACAAAGACCAGAGTACAAGTTACATTCAGCAGGGTTATGCTGCCAAAAGCAGACATACCCTGCTGAACGCTTATAACTTTATCGTATTGAGCACCATCATCATGTTTGGATTTGGTAGTGCAAGTGGCATGGCAACTAAGATAATAAATGTGACAGCACTGCCTCTCACGATAAAGCACTCACAAACCTTGCATTGGGGCTAAAATCACAGAATTGTTGAGTTGGAAGGGATCCTGAGGATCATCTAGTCCAACCAAATCTTGACTAGATCATATAAGACAGATAGCCATCCAATCTCTGCTTAAAAACTCGAAGGAACAAGAGTCTACTGCCTCCTGAGGGAGACTATTCCACTCTCTTCCTGTCAAATAGCTCTTCCTGTCAGAAAGTTCTTCCTCAGAATCTCCTTTCTTGTAACTTGAACCATGAAAAGGTTTATTGATAGCCGAGCTATTAACCTGCCCCCCCTTTTTTGCATTTTTCTGCCTCCTTCATTCATTCATTTTTGCCAATGAATGCCACCCAACTTCGCTGCCTTGCCTGAAATGAGATTTCTAACAAAGCACATTTGGCCAGTGGTGAGAGACAGTCAAAAACGCATCATTTACCTGGCTCAAAAGCTTTCGGCTTTGTGGTGCTTTCGTCGCCTTTCCCAAAGTGTAGCAGATAACCTTTTAAAAAGCCCCGGCAGTCTTCGACAGACATGTTCTCCCATCTTATGATGATGGAATCTGAGGTGGCACGCTCCACTTTGAAAACTGGCGCAGCGCTAGGTTCTAGATGGAAAGGAAGGAGGAAGGGAAAACATTTTTTTTAACAAACCCGAGATAGGTGTGTTTTGACAAAAAGTTATGTGACATGCAAACATTACTGTAGAGGCTTTGTTGAACCTAGGGGTCTACAACCTCTATGTCTGGGACTGGCTGGATGACATTGAGTGGTGTTGAGACCCTGGCCCAAGAACTCCCACCCACCCACCCAAGGGATGGTACAGAGGAAGATGACTCCGACCCAGGACACTGGTGGTGGGACACTGAGGACCAGTCTGCAGAAAGAACAAACTGGGATGTTACAGACCAGTATAAAGCAAGCAGCACATAAGCAGCACACAAAACACTACCAAACCATTCTACATTCTAAATCTTATATTAATAATCCCAAAATTGAGAGAGCTATGTACAAGATCTACTACTGAAGCCACAAACAGAAAACTCATTCAAATTGTATCCAAAAGGAAGATTCAGTCTTTAAAGTTCCTTTAGCCAGACTCCTGTAGACATCAACAAAGGTAAGTCTGATCAAACGAAGTGTCAGTGATGTTGCGCTCAAGGGTTAGATATCAATGTGGGTAAGTTTGATCAAACGAAGTGTTGGCGATGTTACGCACAAGAGTTAGACAGGGTGTCGGCGTTTGTCACCTGTTTCACCCATGAAGAGTCTCGGGCGTCTTCAGTAAATTCTCTCTCATGGTTTTGATATATTTAGAAACATTCAACTTCATATGCTAAGTTCTTTCTTGGCTTAAGCATTTATTCATTTACTAAGCAAAATTTACTGTGTTTGGATGAGATGTGACAGAAGCAGGAGGTTTGAGTGAACACAGGGGGTCAGAAGAAGAAACCCGTTCCAGGCTAGGTGTCAAGGGTCGTGCTGCTTCAGTTGCCCAACAGCTGGGGAGTCCTCCTTCAGCTAGCTCTCCACCTCCACTGACACTCAGATCACGGAGAGCCTTGCATGCTGCTGAGCAACAAGCCAGACAGGCCCAGAGGGGGATTCCTTCATCTTGCCACAGTTTATGTCTGCTTGGGAGGAGGAGTCAGAGAGAGAGAGAGACTACTGGAAAGGAAAGGATGGGCCAGATGCCAGTCCCAGCAACATCTTCAACTAGGGCAGATTAGCCTAGGTGAACTCAGTTGTGTTTTTACTTTTGCGAAGAAAAACCGATTCCATTTTTGTGTCTGGAGTCCTTTTCCTGACCTGAGGATGAGCCTGCATTCCTGACAGCCCCTTGACCGTCTTCCCTCATCACTGGCCATCCAGGCTGGGGCTGACGAGAGCTGTAGTCCAACTCCTGGAGGCCATCACACTGGCTACCCTGACGTAAATGCAAGACTGCTAGATCAAACTACAGGCCCATGTTATCTGGCATCTTGTTCTCCCAGTGGCTAACCAGATGCCAATGGGAAGCCTGAAAGTAGGACCTGGGATGCAACAGCACTCTTCCTACTTGTGCTCTAGACAGGAAGATATGCCAGGGAACCATCTTCAGCAGGAGAATCTATCATGTAAGTAACAAAGGGAACAGGAATGCAATCCAGAAACAACTGACGTGGTAATGCACACCCAAGGTTGTTTCAGACACAGTTGAACCCTGCACATTTTAGGGGGAAATGTTGATAGAACTGCATATATTGGAGAAAAATGCATATTATTAGGGAAATTTGACTACAAAAATGTGAATAGTAGTTAAAACGGATTACAGAAAGGAGCTGATTAACAGAAATGTGTACAGATTTTCGTTAAGTTTGTATAATGTAAATTGTTGCAGAAATGTGGAACGTTGCAGAAATGTAAGATGTGTGTGTGGGGAGGAATTAGAAATGGAGAGAGACTGATATTGACAGTTGCAATCCTGCTGGTGCAACTCACCTTAGGATATATTTACACAATTGACTAACTCACCTTGTTGGTCTTGATCCAAAACTAGGCTATGAACCTTCCTAAGATAATTGGCAAAGATAATGTACTTTCAGTCTGTCCCTATTTCCCTCTTTTCTTTTGGTTCAATAAGCCCTAGAAGTATTAACACATTTTCTCTTGCATCTGAATAACCTTTAGCAAAATTAAAGGCACTTACGCAGCTCTTGTGTGTAGCCATTTATATACTTCAGTAGCTGATATCCATTGTCTTTGCAGCCATGGACAGAAAATCTGTATCTGATTCCTGGCTGAAAGAGATCTGTGGGACAAAATAATCATTAAATATCTTATTTTACAGTACACTACATTCTGAGAAGAAATAGAGAAATTCAATCCTTTACAAGAAGGGAGTTGCTCCTTTATGGCTACATCTGGCCACAATTCAACTGTTAAAACCATGAAAAGAATTGCTTCTTCCTGTAAGACCTATTGCAGTCGTTAAGAGTCGTCAACAGGCTCATCACAGCTATCTGCCAATCACCCATTCCCACCAGCCTTCTGAGTAATACCCCTCCCCACCTTCTCACTGTATAGAAGGGTCTGGAAACTTCTGTTTCAGTGTATCTGAAGAAGTGTGCATGCACACGAAAGCTCATACCAAGAACTGACTTAGTTGGTCTTTAAGGTGCTACTGGAAGGAATTTTGTTTTGTTTTGACTATGGCAGACCAACACGGCTACCTATCTGTAACCTGAAAATAATGTGTCTCAGTTTCCCCAAATCAAATCTGAGAGTTCCTTCTTGTATTATTTATATTATCAGGCACTAGCAAGTAAATTATAATTTATTTGCAACAACCCTACTACGGCTTTAATGTTTTGATACATTGCAAAATGTATCCGTTTCTCAATAAAGTGATTTTCCACCAAGGGATTCAAAGGTAAATCCCAACCCATCATATTATTCATTCTATCACGATTCATGCTCCCAAAGATTCCAACCTTGGGGCAGTTGTAATAAATATGATCAATATCCACTTCTATGCAACAAGCCTTTAAGTGACTCCAATATTTCCTGGCTGGCCAGCTCTACCCAATGTGTCATTTATTTAATGCCTGGGTATCCATCACCATCATAATACCAATTTCACTCACCTAAAGCCTAAGAAGCAAGCCTCAGGTGAATGGATGGCAGCATGATGATAAAACGCTTATTTACAAACTGACCTTGACCTTCAGATACAGGCTCTTAAGATCTCCACCAACAACACACTAAAGTTCAGAAGCAGCTCTAAAGACACACAGACCATTTGCAAATGCAAAGCCAAACCACAGTTTTTAGAATTACATGCATGAGACTTGCACACCCCCAACCTCAGCCTCCATAGCAGTCACAAGGAGAGT
Source organism: Podarcis gaigeae (assembly GCF_964106915.1). Taxonomy (NCBI): domain Eukaryota; kingdom Metazoa; phylum Chordata; class Lepidosauria; order Squamata; family Lacertidae; genus Podarcis; species Podarcis gaigeae. The sequence continues at coordinate 46,943,801 of NC_139687.1, read as the reverse complement.
GGCAGCTTTGACTTCTGCATTCAAGTTCCACAGAATTGCCTGTGATATTTAAACAAACCAGAGTCCCCCCCCCCCCAAGTTTGAACTATGATTAGATTGATCCTGGATTGCTTGAGTTTAAACCAACCAGAGATGCCAAGCTTTGAACAAGGTGTGGCAGGCCCTGTTCTGTGGAACTGCTTGCCTCCAGAAGTTTGGCAGGAATAATCTCTAATCATTTCTACATCTCTTCTAAAAACTGTACTGCTCAGACAGGGCTTTCAAACCTAATATGCTTTTGCCAACCAGATTCTACAGATACATCTGGCATTTTTAATTTCTTTTTACCGTGTTTCTTTGATTGCATACCATATGCTGATATTTTTACATGAAAGCATGGTTTATCAATATTTTACATAAATAAGCAAATTTTAAAGAAAAGAAATAAAGGAGTTTATTCCTTGCAGCCAAGGAATAAACTCCATTTGGAGAACAAAAGTGCTCTCCTGAGACAAATGTGGATAAGTACCCAAACTTTACAAGCGAGCTACCATTAAAAGGGTAATTTCTATCTCAACATAGGAATACATAAAACAGAAAATCATGGAGGGGGGTGGTCAGGAAGAAGCTCTAGCTACGGCAGTTTGAAATGCAAACTCTCCTGCTCAAAAACAGCAGAGTCCCAAACACATGCCCTGTCCATCGCTGTCAACTTACAGATTTGAAAATAAGGGACCAGCAGCCTCAAAAATAAGGGATCAGCAGCCAAAATAAGGGATTTTCCGGGCACAGGTATGTTCAACTTCTGAGCCACTCCAAGCCAAAGGCAGAAAGCCCAGCCAGCAGCCAAACAAAGCCTCAAGCAGTGGTTCCCACAGCGCAGCAACCCGGCAAAGGGGATGCAGCAAGGAAAACCACCGTCACCTCTCTGCTGGGAAGCGCTGAGAAAAGGTGAGACCCCAGGCAATGTGGCCGATTTGATTGGCACAAGGTATGCAAGCTCCACCCCCCAGTCGTTCTTAGACTCCTTATTGGGTGAGCAATGCAGCCAAGCAACACAGTTGGAGCCTCCCTCCTCCCTGGCCGGCAGGAAGGGAAGGAGAAGAGCTGCTTCCTTTGAAACCCAGGAAATATAAGGGACAGCAGTGGGACACGGCGCTGGGATAAGGGAGTTTCCCACCAAATAAGGGACGGTTGACAGCTATGGTAAAAAGGTAAAGGTACCCCTGCCCGTACGGGCCAGTCTTGACAGACTCTGGGGTTGTGCGCCCATCTCACTCAAGAGGCCAGGGGCCAGCGCTGTCCGGAGACACGTCCGGGTCACGTGGCCAGCGTGACATCGCTGCTCTGGCGAGCCAGAGCTGCACACGGAAACGCCGTTTACCTTCCCGCCAGTAAGCGGTCCCTATTTATCTACTTGCACCCGGGGGTGCTTTCGAACTGCTAGGTTGGCAGGCACTGGGACTGAGCAACGGGAGCGCACCCCGCAGCGGGGATTCGAACCACCGACCTTTCGATCGGCAAGCCCTAGGCGCTGAGGCTTTAACCCACAGCGCCACCCGCGTCCCCCCTTGACAGCTATGGCCCTGTCCCTAAATCATGGTGATTCTCACTTTCACATGCAAGCACAGCTCTTTGCAGAAACAAATGTTAAGCAGTTATTTCCTACCAGATTTGATCACAGCATCTGACACGCCTGATGGAAACGTTTCCCAACTCACAGCAGCACTGGGCTCAGGCCCCTGACGCCACCTCACGGTATAGCCACAGGTGACGTTGGGGTCAAGCTCCCAAGCGACGTAAACACCATCTCCTTTGGCAACTCCGATCTCTGTTGGGGCATCGCCTGCAACATTGATAATGTCAAAGGTTAGTCCCTGGGGCCTTCTTAATGCATTTCATAATGCCTTCCCAATTTCCCCCCATTTGTTCAAAGACACGTGCAATAAAACTACACATATAAAAATGCAAAAGAACCTAATTGGTCTAACTGTTCTCGTTAAAGAGAAACAAATCCAAACAATGCTTATTTCGGGTCCTCCCAACTTCATTCATCCTTCCTCATAAAGATTATTTATTTCCTTCTCCCAGTTAACCCATTATTATTATTATTATTATTATTATTATTATTATTATTATTATTATTATTTGTACCCTGCCCATCTTGATTGGGTTGCCCCAGCCACTCTGGGCAGCTTCCAACAAATATAAAGCATAATAAAACTATACAGGGCTGCCCTTCAAATGTCTGCTAAAAGTTGTATAGTTATTTATCTCCTTGGCAACTAATGGGAGGCTGTTCCACAGGCTGGGTGCCACTACCAAGGAGTCCCTTTTGTCTTTTTAGACAACCACAGAAGGAAAGCTGGACACATCTGGCAGTAACAGGAGGTGCAGCATCCATGCCCTCTTGAAGGCCACCAGAATTTGAGAGACCAGCGCCTGGGATCACTGTAATCTCAGTCTAAGCTTTGCTGTTCAGTTTGGAGCAGCTCCAGAAATCTTGGTCAACGGGCTGATTGACTTGACCAGGAGCCTCAGTTTTGCATGCCAGCACATCTTAGAAAGAATTAAGCTTTTTCTTTCCTCACAAAATATCTAATAAAATCTTATTGGAATATCGTATTGATCTTTGAGTGACAGTGTAAGAGAGTGTGAGAGAGATAACCAAGACACTGTTTTTGAGTCTTAAGAGCACACATAATACACTAGACTGGTAATACATGTCTATCTAAAATCTGCTTACATTGGAGGACCTGCTGATAATTGGATTAAGTTCTGTGAGAAGTTCAATGGGATACAGCAGCTTAAAATTAGATTCTCCAAATCAGCATGACAAATCAGCCTGGATGAACTGGGCTGTGGCTCTCACAATATAAGTGCATGAAACAGAAATCAGGTCCAACGAAATCAATAGATCTTCCATGAAAAACACCTCCGGGTTACATTAACTGTATAATTACATTTTCTCCCCATATGGCTTGGGCTAGTAGTGAACGACTGCCAAGTCACGAGCTCCTGAACTTGGAACAGTATCAAGTACCAAATATAGAACTGAGCTGGCTTGCTACAGAGAAAAGGGGGGGGGGGAGCAGAGGAGAAATACTGCTGAGTGAGAAATGCAATGCATAAACGTTTTACTTTGGCGACAAGCTGCCTATTGCAGGTGCACAATTCCAGGTGGAAGCTACGAAATCTCCCAAGGAGAGAAACTCCCAAAATGTATAGAATGAGGAGGAGGAAACACGTCTCAAGCAAACAATTTCACCTTCCTCATAATAATGGCCTACGATTGGAATGTTGGCATCTGCAACCCGCTGCAATATCAGAGGGTGATGAATGTAAGAGCCTGAACTGAACTGATTTCTGCGGCCTGGATCCCTGGCTTTCCTTACACAGGTGTGCCAGAACTAACATCAACTGGCAGATCAACCTAAAGCCGTATGTCTCCTATGTGTATCTCAACTTGTCCTACTATTTTGACTGAGATGATATGCCCCTGGATAACTTTGCCAAACACTTCCTATTTGGCAATGTATCAGGAGGTTTTTAATGTTTGATGTTTGGTTATGTTTTTACAGTGGTATCTCGGGTTAAGTACTTAATTCGTTCCGGAGGTCCATACTTAACCTGAAACTGTTCTTAACCTGAAGCACCACTTTAGCTAATGGGGCCTCCTGCTGCTGCTGCGCCGCTGGAGCACCATTTCTGTTCTCATCCTGAAGCAAAGTTCTTAACCTGAAGCACTATTTCTGGGTTAGCAGAGTCTGTAACCTGAAGCGTATGTAACCCGAGGACCACTGTATATGCGTTGGAAGTCGCTCAGAGGGCTGAGGCAACCCATTCAGATGGGTAGGGTATAAATATTAATAAATAATAATAATAATAATAATAATAATAATAATAATAATAATAAGTAGTAGTAGTACACTTTTTTCTGTCTTGAATCTTCCAACAATCAGCTTCATTTTATGCCCACGAGTGTTATGAGGGAGAAAAACTGTTCTCTAGTCACTTTCTACATGCCATACATAATTTTATAAACCTCTATCATGCCACCTTTTTCTTGACTGTTCTCTAAACTAAGAAATCCCAAATGCTGTATTTTTTCCCCCTCAGAGCGGGTTGCTCCACCCCCTCCTGCCCTGATAATTTTGGCTGCCCTTTTCTGAACCTTTTTCAACTCTACAATATCCTTTTCCAAGGTGAGGAACACACAAATACACTATTATCTCTTCCAGGCATCCAAAGCATTTGCAGAATGTAACGGAGCCCAGGCTGAAAGGACCTGCTTATTATTCCTCGTGCTGCTTTCCGGATGAGTCACCCTCCATGACTACGATCTGTGACTCACAATGCCTCAGAACTGAGTTGTGCTGCGGGTAACGCAAAGCAAGGCATCCAGTCATTCAAAAAGTTCTTTTCTAAGAAGAGTCTGAGTAGGCGTAAGAACTGCCAGCTGCTCTCTTCAGTCAGAGCCACAGAAGTGCATGACCTGGAGCAGCCTACAAGTCTGTATTACTCACCAAGAGTGCTTACATAACTCCATAAAAGTTGCATCAACTTGTTCAGCCAATGAGCATGAACAACAAAAAAAGTAACCCTGAAATCTTGAACAGCATGAAGACTGTGTATCTTGGATCATATTCAGTTATACCAGCAAGTCCAAACCTTTTCACCCCTACCCTAGAACCAATAAACAAATACAACTAAGGCCCCACCTGCACCATAAATTTAAAGCAGTATTATACCACTTTAAACAGCCATGGCTTTTCCCAAAGACTCCTGGGAACTGTAGTTCAAGAGCGCTGAAAGTTGTTTGGAGACTACAATTTCCCTCATGAAGCTGCAAATTTCAGAACTGACTGTTAAAAACCACTCTGGGAATTGTAGTTCTGGAAAGGGACTGGGGGGAGCTCCCAGCAGCGCAGCATCCTTAAACTACAGTTCCCAGGCTTCTTCATTGCTTTAAATGTATAGTTCAGATGGGGCCTAAGGGTGTACGTATAAATTTCAACCACATATTCTCCGGCGTATTACCCCATCCCAATTGGCGGCTTCCAACACATATTAAAGCACAATAAAAAGATGAAACAGTAGCAGTTTGATCCGATACAAAAAGTCACAATAACTTTAAAACAATTTATATCAAACAAAGCATCATTCAACAATCCATCAGAACCTAACAGTATACAGTGGTACCTCAGGTTAAGTTCTTAATTCGTTCTGGAGGTCCATTCTTAACCTGAAACTGTTCTTAACCTGAAGCACCACTTTAGTTAATGGGGCCTCCTGCTGCTGCCGTGCCACCGGAGCACGATTTCTGTTCTCATCCTGAAGCAAAGTTCTTAACCTGAGGTAATATTTCTGGGTTAGCGGAGTCTGTAGCCTGAAGCGTATGTAACCTGAAGTGTATGTAACCCGAGGTACCACTGTATTAGGAGATAGGTACACAAAGTACACACATTTCATGCATTCCCCCCCCCCAAAAAAAATGGGGCATACAGATAGAAACCACAATTGACAAAGAGTTTTATTTCATACTTACTGACTGGAATATCTGCACTGTTTATCTGAGAAGGAGGAGAGTGGCCAGCCTCGTTTTTCGCCACCACCGAGAATGCACAATCATTTTCCCCAAGCTTTATTGAGATGTTGCTGGCAGGTGCAGAAACCGACCTGTTGTAAGTGGACCCCTCTGGTAGGGACCAAGACACTTCGTAAGCCTCTATCAACCCATTTGTGTCAGAAACGGGTAGTGGCTGTTGTAAAAAGAAAGAGAGAGATAGCAGGTTCAAGGGAAATAGAAAAGGAAGTATGCAAGAAAAGCGTGCTGTCACAAAGCCACTTTCAGAAAGGTATTTAAAACAGCCCTATAAGCTGGGCCTCGTTGCAGTTTACCCACTGACTGCTGGGCAACCCATTTATATATTTCTAGTAAACCGGCCATCAAAGAAAGGCTCTTAGGAAGCTGCCTCCTACAGAGCCAGACCATTGGTCCATCCATCTCAGTTTTGTCTGCACTGACTGGCAGAAGCTTTCCAGGGTTTCAGACAGGAGGCATGTCCTGGAGATGTCAGAGATTGAATCTGGACTTCCTGCATGGAAAGCAGATAATCTAACACTGATCTACGACCCTTCTCCAAATACAATAGCAAGGAGACACGACCAAGAGGGCATTTATCCTGAGAGAGAGAGTTTGGATTTGATATCCCGCTTTATCACTACCCTAAGGAGTCTCAAAGCGGCTAACATTCTCCTTTCCCTTCCTCCCTCACAACAAACACTCTGTGAGGTGAGTGGGGCTGAGAGACTTCAGAGAAGTGTGACTGGCCCAAGGTCACCCAGCAGCTGCATGTGGAGGAGCGGGGAATCGAACCCGTTTCACCAGATTACGAGTCTACCGCTCTTAACCACTACACCACACTGGTTCTCCTGAGTCCTACGGCTGGCTCCCAGGCAGTATGCTCAGACATTTGCTAGGGATGGAAGCAATATAAGGTGCTGCTATTTTCATGTGCTATATGGAAGGCAAGAGCAGGTAATTTCCAAACTTGGTCACTCTATCTCCTACAGGTTAAGAGAATGCCTTGCTTAACTTTTCCCCACAGGGCGAGTTGGCATTAACTGATATGGGAGTAGCTAAAAGGGGCACACTTAGAAATGCCGCCACAAGTGGCAACCACAAACTTGCCAAAGCTTGAGAATCAAGTCTGCCCATTTTGCCTGCATAGTCTCTCTCAGGAGACGCTTTCTTGGTCATGCAAAAGTGTGGCAGATCGTTGGGCGAGAGGGAGTAAAACTTTGTTTTGCACATAATCTGTCAAATCCAATGAAAGTGGAAGTACTGCAGCAGCGTGTGTGGCCTGCGGACCTCAAAATGCTGGACACATACTGTTGGGCTCCAAATCCCCAGAAGCCCCAGCCAGAAGGGCCAAGGTTAAAGGATGATGGGAGCTGTAGTCTAAGACCTGCAAGGTCACCCAACCAGAAGTGAGGCAGAAGGCAAAACGCTCCAGTCAATGCTGTGATTGGAACTGTGTACATGAGTAAGTGTGCTGTATTGGGGTGGGGGATGGCCTTCCAGCATGGCCAACAGACAGGGATCATGGGATTTGTAGTCCCCAACAGGATCTAGAAGGCCACAGGTTCCCCACTTCTGGGCTAAATAAATACACAGAAAAGGGGCAAGCAAGACGTTTGGTCCTGAACTAAATTATTATCCAAAGCTGTCAGACAGTTCACAAAACAAGAGTAGAATAAAGCTGCTCTTGAGGAAGACATCCCACCACTTTCCCAAAGGTATGCATTATCACAAGATGATGCTTCCCCCTCAGGGATCACCACCACCAACACTATATTTGTGTGTCCACACACAAAAGACCTAGGCTCAAAGCAACAATTCAACTCAAAAATCAACAACTGTGAGAATTATTTCATAACACCAGCAATAATAAAAACAGCAGCATATAACAATTGCAAGAGCATACAGATAACAAAATTTCAGTACTATAAATGTAGCAATAATGATACCATAACTTTCCATCTTACCACGTGGATTGTGGGTTGTTGTTTTTTACAAAACCATTTTTCGTGTGACTGGGAGGAGAAAGTTCACCTTATGGCCAATACTGCACTGCAAAATGAGTTGTGTGAATTGGCTCAGAAGGAGCAAAGTTTGCAAGCAACAAGCAGTATTGTCTGGGAGCCAGTAATTTAAGGACAAATTAAAAGCAACAGCAGCCGAACACATACCTTCCAAAAGAGGTTTACAGTCTCACCATCAAGACTTCTCTCTCTCCATAGATCTAGACTTCTCGTTGGAGCTGGAAGAGGAGAGTTTCGATTATACTCAAGAAAATATTCGTTGCTATCAGCTGACATATACAGAATTGCCAAATTGTAACAATGACCAAGAGAGACAGCTGCTTAAGAAGAAGACTCACAATTTCCAGCACTCTTACATTGAAGAAACATCTCAAACAGCTGATACTTCTTTATCCCAAAACCTATCCAAGCCTGCACAATGTCTTATCAACTTTTGTAATTATTATGAAGTGCAGAGTGGGGTTTTTTTCATCATGGCAAAAAAACCTCTCCTCCCCTCCTCAACCAAACTGGAAAAAAGAGTTATTGCTATATATTTTTAAAAGTTTTTTTTAAAACAATGTTAGGTTATGAAGAAAAGGGGGAAGAGGGGGAGGGGGGAATTATGAGTGGGGTGGGGTTGCAATGCTTCTTTTCTTCTCCTTAGTGTATGTGTGGGGTTTTGTGTCAGCATCACTTGTGTGGGTTCTCTTTACTATTCACTTGTAATTCTTTGGTGGTGAGAGAGATGTGGGTGGCCTAGCTCTAGGGTGTGGTTGGTTATCTTTGATTGGCTTAAGTCATGGGTAGGCAAACCAAGGCCCGGGGGCCGGAGCCGGCCCAATCACCTTTTAAATCCAGCCCACGAACAGTCCGGGAATTAGTGTGTTTTTACATGAGTAGAATGTGTGCTTTTATTTAAAATGCATCTTTTACATATGTAGAATGTGTGCTTTTATTTAAAATGCATCTCTGGGTTATTTGTGGGGCATGGGAATTTTATTTATTTATTTATTTATTTATGGTTCATTTATTTCATTTTTTTTTTCAAAATATAGTCTGGCCCCCAACAAGGTCTGAGGGACAGTGTTGAAAAAGTTTGCTGACCCCTGGCTTAAACAAAATTTGCTTTTGTGTGTGAGTGGAGTGTGTGCGCGTTTTTGGATCAGGTTAGCCATATTGATTTGAATGCTATTGGTGGGTCCTCGTTGTCATGTTGGGCTATGTATGTGATAAAGGGGAACCATACCGGGGTGAAGGCGCCTTCTTCTATTTGTCCCCGTGTCAGTTTATTGGTTAGTTTTTCTAATAAGGATGTTTCCCATACTATATTTGATACCATTGGTCCATGCTAACTCCTGACAGATCTCTCTAGTGTCTGGCTATGATGCTTCTGGCTGCTGAGAGTAGCTGGGTTATGAGCTCCTTATGATGTGAGTGGGCATTATTACCTTGGAAGATGTTTAGTAGGGCCATCTTCCCTTAGTTCTGGGGTGACTTCTAATACTTTGCTTAGTTATTTTGCATATTTCTTGTATGACTGATGTTCAGAAGAGTTGGATTTTAGGACATTCCCACCACATGTGGAGGTATGTATGTTCCTATGGAGGTGCATCCTCTCCACCATTTTGGTGAGGTTCCTGGGCATATTAGCATTAGTTTACATAGTGTTAGGTACCACCTGTTAGTGAGTTTCAGAGTGTGTTCTTTTCTTTTCGCTGATATGGATTTAAAGGGAGGTTTAGACCACATTCTGGTCTATTGGGTGGGGTTAATCTCATAGCCTATTGTCATCCTCCCATTGTTTTTTTGATTACGTTGAGGGGTAATTTTGCAGTAGTATTTTGTATATTGTGGATACCATCTCTTTGCCGTATCCCTTTGCTGTTAGGAGGTTTTCGAAGGTTGTCAAGGGCCTAGTTGCTGCTGATTTTACTATTGGGTTGTTTTTTAAGAGGGCATGTAATTGGTGGTGTGTTAGCCAGGACATTTGGGTGTCCCATAGTTTGTCTTGTGTTGATATGGGTTTGTAATTTTTTGTAGAAGTCTGCTAGGCAGTATAAGCCTTTGGCTTGCCAGGTTTTATCTGGATGTTTTGTGCTGCATGGTGAAATAGTGGGTGGTGTGCTAGGGGAAATAGTGAAGATGGGGTTGGGGACAGTTTACCTACTTCTCTCCATGCTTTAAGCATGGTCTGTGTGACGTGTTGTGGGGATTTTCCTTAGTTTGTTTGGGAGAAATGGATATACAGAGGTGCGGGTATTTTCAATTGTGTCTCTCGCCAGGTGTACCCATTTTTTCATCTCGTCTTCTAGGATATACGGGATTATGTGGCGTACTTGGTTGGTGATGTAGGATGCTTTTATGTTGGGGATTCCCCATCCTCCTGCTGAAGAGGGGAGGTGCAGGTATTTGGGGCTTATTCTCAGTTTTTTGTGTGAAAAGATAAATGAGTGTCATTTTTATTGCCAATTGTGAAGTTGGGCTGGGAGAATCCAAATTGGGAGGGTGGTCATTTTGAGCATGGCTATTGTGTCAGAGAGTGAAGCTGTGGTGCTGTCCCATTTCCTCAAGTCTTTGTTGATTTGTCGTTGTAGTTGTGGAGGGTTGTAGGGGTTGTAGTTGTGGAGGTATAATTTGTTGGTTATTTGTACCCCTAGGTATATGAACATGGTGCAGCAAAGTTTTATCTTGGTGATGTTGGTGAATTCTTTTTGGGTATGAAGGAGGGTGTTGAAGCACATAGCCTCAGATTTTGCAAAATTTACCTGTAAGCCCAAGCACATTGCAAACATGTTGAGTTCTCTGATTAGGGAGGCTGCTGTGTTTATGGGGTCTGGTGTTGTGACCATTAGGTCATCTGCAAAGAGCCCTAATTTATAGGTTCTGCCTTTTATTTCCACTCCCTTGTCTGTGGCTGCTCAGATTCAGATTGCTAGAGGTTCCAGAGCCAGGATGAATAGGAAGGGAGACAGTGGGCATCCTTGTTTTGTGCCTCTTTGGATTGCTATGGCATTAGAGTCTATACTGTAAGTCCTGCATTTTGCTGAGACTCAGGATTATATTTGTTTGTGGGTTTTTAAGTAGTTGGGACCAAATTTCATGTTAGTACTGCTAATAAGTATTTCCACTCTAAGCAATCAAAAGCTTTGAGGCTGTCTAGGGACATAATTGTCAGTGGGAGCTTAGTTGCCTTGCTGTGTTCTATCAGATTCAGTAGTTTCCTGATGGGGTCTGTTATATTGTGACCAGGGACAAAGTGAGTCTGGTCTGGGGCTATAAACCAGTGTAGGAAATTTTTTAGGCAGTTGGCCAAGATTAATATGAATATATTATAGTCTTGGTTTATTAATGAGATTGGGCAGTATGATTCTACTTTGAGGCTGTCTTTGAGTGGTTTTGGGATGGAGTCTATCTTTGAGGAGATCCAGGTTTTAGGAATGGGGGCCCCTTTTATGATGTCATTGAACAGGCGGGTCATGTAGGGCATCAGAGGTTCTTTGAATTTCTTATAGAATTCTGCTGTAAAGCAGTCTGGGTCTGGGGCTTTGTGTGGCTTCAGGTTTTTGAGGATCGTATCTATTTCCTCCGGGGTGATAGGACTGTCCATGAATTCCTGTTCCTCATCAGTTAAGGTTGGCATGGTCAGTCCTGCTAGGAATTTTCTGATTTCTTCCTTGGGTGGGTTATGGGAGGTGTGTAGGTTGGAGTGAAATTCTGAGGGGCAGAATGTTAAGTTGCCGTCTTTTTTGGTGATGCAATATATTCTTGTTTTGAGTGTTTTTCTTGTTTTTTCCTATATATGTTTGCTAACAGTTTGGAGTTTTTCCCTCCATACTTGTAGAAGCGTTGTTTTGAGTATAGAATGTTGATCATTGTTTTGTTGATTTCTAGGGAGTCTAGTTCCCTACTTTTCTGTTCTATAGGTTTAAGGAGTTTTTTTAGCTCCTGTTTGTAGCATGATGAGAGGGCCATGATGTCTTGTTCTATTTTGCTAATTTTTGAGGTGGTTTGTTTTTTAAGGATTGTTTTCTCTTTTATGCAAGCTCCTCTGGTGACCACTTTCATTGCATCCCATAGCGGGGGGGGGGGGTTGTTATATTGTCGATATCATTTTCTTTGAAGTAGTTTGAGAGTTTTTGTGAGACTCTCTCCAATTTGTTTATTTGTGGTTAGAATGGGACTGAAGGACCATGATGGGGTGGTTTGTGTTTCTTCTCCTATTTTAAGGTTTACCTTCTACTGGGGCATGATCTGTGATTTTAATGCTACCTATGTTTGTTGATTCAACCAAGGGTATCAAACCTTGTGTGAGCAGAATGCCATCTAATCTGGACACCGTGTCATGGCGCCCGGTCAGGCTGGTGTCTCCCGGGTTTTCTTCACCCCAAATGTCATAGAGACCCCTGTTTGTTTTTTAGCAACTTGTAAGAGTCCCTAATTGCTTGAGGTTTCCTTTGGAGGAAGGTTGCCCATGGGGTTGTAGGGTGGGTGTAGAAAAAAAGTGTTATGATGAACTCAAAGGCTTGCCCACTGCTTTGTAACATTTTAATTGGTTCCGGTAAGTTTATTACGCAACTATTAGTTTTGTAATTCTTAGAATGGAGCTATGGTTTCAATCTCAGAATTTTATAAGCTATAAAATTTACAAAAAAAGAAGGAAAAATGAAGCTCTGAGGGCAGATATTTGTAATCTGAAAATTCACACTTGTATATTCCGGGGGTGTTTTCATTAAGGAATAGATTTTGAACGGTCTTCCTAAAGCTTCTTGCTCACTTTTCCTGACTCATTAAGAGGACTGATGAAGCCTATACTTCAGAATGTTCCATTACTCCAGGGATCCAGATGTTGTTGGACTCCAGCTCTCTCCATCCCTGATGGGACATGTCACTTCTGCAACATCTGGAGGGCCGTGGATTCTCCCATTATACAATAAACTTACGGGCTTGCAGGGTTGTGTGCCGCGTTTTCTCGACCCAGTCGCTCCACTTCCAGAAGAGGGGTGGAGCAGCTGAGCAGCGAACTTTGAAAGTGTATGTTGTGTAGGGACGCAACTTGCTCACGGAGGTTGTGTAAAAGGAGTTTTCTGCACCATCCAGCAGCACATTCAGGGTCTTATTCATCTTAAACAAACAAATGAAATTTCTTTATGACAAAAAGTACTGGGCTGCTATAAATCACTATTACTATTACTGCTACAAATAATAATAATAATAATAATAATAATAATTTTTATTTATACCCCGCCCTCCCCAGCCAAGGCCGGGCTCAGAGCGGCTAACAAGCAATAATAAAAACAAGTTGAATGAATACAACTTAAAAACAAGATTAAAACACAACAATTAAAATATTGAAACATTAAAATATTAAAATGCAGCCTCGTCACAGGAGGAGAAAGGAAAAAGAAAGAAGAAAGAGGGGGAGGGAATTAAATTGGTTCCAAGCCAAAGGCCAGATGGAACAACTGTGTCTTACAGGCCCTGCGGAAAGAAATCAGATCCTGCAGGGCCCTGGTCTCATGAGGCAGAGCATTCCACCAGGCCAGTGTTGAAAAGGCCCTGGCTCTGGTTGAAGCTAATCTAACTTCCTTAGGGCCCGGGACCACTAGGGTGTTGCTATTTATGGACCTTGAGGCAGTTATCATTTCTATACATCGTGCTTCAGATTGAACAAAAAAGGGGAGGGAGGTTGCAGCAAGACGAGTTAAGAATAGATTCTGGACCCATGAAGCTTATTGGCTTATTTCTTATATAATGCAGCAATGTGGTAAACTGTCTTCCCTCTAGCGTTCAATCCCACAATTGTGGGCTTTCTGCAAATGATGAATGCTATTACATGGGCATGGATCCTACACGGGTCTTTCCCAGCCAATAGGTACCCAGCGGTAAGAGGCAACACTGGAACAGGCTGGCCTCTACGTTTTGATTGATTTTAGACTTTCTACTTTATCTCACATTTCACATTGCTGCAGACTGCTTTGACTTGTGTTAGGCTGCGAAGCAGCTTATAAATTTGTAAAAACAACAACAAAACCCCACAACCCAGTTATTATATAATGCCATTGATGTACAAGGCAAACCAGAAAACACCTACCTGTTTCTCCCTGCAAATAACTTCAACCTGACACTGCAGCTTGATTTGCTTAAAATTGCCATCCAAGTGCCATGACAAAGTGACATTAGTTGGGCTTTCATTCCTCACAGTGAACCGAGAAGGTGGTCTTGGATGAACTGGTGAAAAAAGGAGATGCAAAGTGTTAAAAACAAATCCTTGTTTTTATTTATTTCATGCCAAACATGCGCTAGGTGCAGTACGGAAAGGTGGGCTAAAGGAGGGCCAGTGTGGTGTAGTGGTCTAGAGTTTTGGATGAGGACTTGGGACACTAGGGTTCAAATCAGGGTGGATAAAAACGAATGATTAAAAAAAAAAGTAAAACAAATCAGATTTTTTTTATTTTAAACGGATTTTTTTGATTTAAATTGGATTTTTTAAAATCAAATGCTTTTGGAGGAAAAAAAATCTAAAGATAATTTTCTGTTTAAGTTGCATTATAGTCCAAAGGCTATACATCAGGAAATAAGGATTTGTTTGAGTTTTACATGTGTTTAACCACATCAGTCAACAAACATGAATGCATATGCTATAATGTTATTGTTTTGGTTAAATAGTTTAAATTGTTATTAAGGAAATGATTGTTTTATCCTTCCAATAAAGCACAGCAGAAAAACAGTGAACCTGTTAAACCTCACAAAAATTCCATAATTATTGATCTATGTATTTCTAATAGTATAACCAAATCAGTAATTTTTGATATACAGTAACTGTAAAAACTACTCTAAAAATTTATTATTCCAAAAATGAAACCTTCATCTGGTTGTCAACATTAAGATTATATTAGCAAGAATGAGTCTTTCTATAAAAAATGATTTAAATCAAGTCTTACTGACTAGTGATTTAAATCAAATCCATCCTTGTTCAAATACCCATCGAGTCATGAAAGTTGCTGGTTGACCTTGAGTCATTCAGTCTCTCAGCCCAGCCTAATGCACAGGGTTATTGTTGCAATGATAAAACAGGGAACGGGAGAATCACATAAGCCACTTGGTGCAGTATCGCTTGCCTGACTTCTCTCTGCCTTAGCCACCGCTGGACACCAGGACACAGAAGGATAGCAGCAAGGGAGCAATGAGGTCAGCAGGATGCAAACATCCTGGCAGCAACATCAGATAGGTTCTGCTGGTGTGTTTGCCCTGCACTCACCTTGCTCCTCTCCATTCCAGTATTCAGAAGTATGCTCCCAAGGGCAGAACAACCTAACACCGAGTAAAAAATGATCCACAGAAAACATCTGGCTTGGAGTTGGGAGTGTGGCGGAAGGGAGCCACCAATTGCCTGGCCAATATAAAGGTATATAAGGACATAATTTGTGGGACAGGACACTGCTGCCACCAGTGGGTGGGTGCCATTATAGTGAAATGACATTTTGTGATGAGGTCATTTCACTAATGGCATCTACCAACAGAATTTCACCTCTGACGGTGCCTGAAATGCCCTGATTTTCTGGTCTGCAAATTAGGCTGCCCAATTAGAAGGGCCATTTCAAGGCAGCCTTAGAGAATATATGAATAAGGTAAAAGGTAAAGGACCCCTGGACAGTTAAGTCCAGTCATAGGAGACTATGGGGTTGCGGTGCTCATCTTGTTTCCAGGCCAAGGGAGCTGGCATTTGTCCACAGACAGTTTTCTGGGTCGTGTGGCCAGCTACTGGCACACAGAGGACCATGACAAACAGAAACGCCGTTCCCCTTCTCACCACAGTGGTGCCTATTTATCTACTTGCACTGGTGTGCTTTTGAACTGCTAGGTTGGCAGGAGCTGGGACAGAGCAATGGGAGCTCACCCCGTTACGGGGATTTGAACTGCCGACCTTCTGATTGGCAAGCCCAAGAGGCTCAGTAGTTTGGACCATAGCGCCACCTGCATCCTGAATATATGAATAGGATGCCCCTATAATGATCAGATTAAATCCAGCGGTTAAAACAAACAGTTAAAATAAGCTTTAGTTCTGACTGAGACAGAGAAGAACTACATAATGAACGTTGAATACGTACATGGGATATCTCTGGGTTTTTGTAAAATGATCATTATAGGGTTGCGCACGGATTACTGAATGGGAACTTCTAAAATACAGTAAGCCCAAGAAACAGATTCTTACCTTTACGATGTATATCAAATAAGAGGGAGGTTGCTGACCGACCAAGTGGATTGAAAGCTTGGACTGTGAAATTATAGACTGTCTGGTTGTTCAGAACTTGAATCGTATAGTTATATTCTACGTTGGATTTTATATGGAAAAGTGTAACATTAATCCCAGATGCACTGCAAATTTAAAATTTAAAGGGGGGAAAAGATCAAGATCCAAGCAATACCTTTGATAAAAAGTTAATTCAAAGCCTTTTGTTATTTGCTGAAGATGTATATAGGTAGATTACGTCAGATCAGCTTTAAGAAAATTGGGGAACGTTCATGAAAAGATGTTGAATTTAAGTGTGAAAGAACCTAGAAGTCCTGGGTTCCTCTCAACTAAACCCCCAATTGTAGAAAGTACATCTTTACTTTCATTTTTAAGGATGCAGAGTAATTATCTTGGCTCAGCTAATGTACTCACAAAATATTGTTAATATTTACTTCCTCTTCATTTTTCCTTTCCTCCATTCTTACTAAGTAAACCCAAATTAAAAACTTAGCTGAGCCCCAGGGACTATCAATGGGCCTTGTTAGCAGTGGCTAGATTTTGACTACTAAAGGTTTCGTAGAATTCTTCCCAGCATTGCCAAGAGGGCCTTATCTTTTAAACTATTTTTGACACAACAATTTTGTTGTTGTTTATATTGTCCTAAGTGCTGTTACCGCACAGCAAAGTTTGACTGACTAGATGTCATCAGGGCATACTTCTGTTCTCTGATGGGGTAGGATCACTCAAGTGAACAAGGCCAGGAAAAAGCAGCAGCTGGGATTGGGGTGGAGAGGTCAACACAGCCAGAAAAGCAGCAGCTATAGGAACATATGAAGCTGCCTTATGCACACCTAAGAAGAGGTGACTTAATGTGCCTCATAGAGGCCAACTCCCAGGGGCTTTGCCCCCCTCAATGAAATATTTGAGGGGGCCGTGGCCCCTCATAGTTGATGGAAGCTGCCTTTCAAATGATTATGCAGGGTAGGGTTACTTGGGCTGCCCCTGATGTGCCTTATTTAGATATGGGAAGACGTTCCTTCATTCCCATAGCATTAGTTCAGAAAAGTAAGTAAATAAAATAAATAAATAAAATAATTTATTACTTATACCCCACCCATCTGGCCAGCTTCCAACAGAATTTTAAAAACATCATAGAATATCAAACATTAACAACTTCCCTAAACAGGGCTGCCTTCAGATGCCTTCTAAAAGTCAGTTGTTTATTTCCTTGACATCTGACAGGAGGGCGTTCCACAGGGCAGGTGCCACTACCGAGAAGGCCCTCTGCCTGGTTCCCTGTAACCTCACTTCCCACAGGGAGGGAACTGCCAGAAGGCCCTTGGAGGTGGACCTCGGTGTCCAGGCTGAACAATGGGGGTGGAGGTACACTGGGCCAAGGCCATTTAGGGCTTTAAAGATCAGCACCAACACTTTGAATTGTGCTCGGAAACATACTGGGAACCAGGGTAGGTCTTTCAGGACCAGTGTTATATGGTCTCGGTGGCCACTTCCATATCTCTATTCATTACTTTGAATATCCACTTTGTGGTGGGAGATGGGGAATGGTGGTAGCCAGAATCTAACCCCCATGGGCAATTCTTATTCCAAGGAGGGGAGGGTGTGTGTGTTTTTGAGAGAGCTGCTGTGTTGGTTTGTGAGGATGACTGTTTGAATAGCCATCTGCAAGGAAAACTTGGACCAGAGGGCATACATCTTCTCCTCTGTGGAGGATGCTTGGGTTAACTGGGTCTCCCTTTGGGGTGGCCACTGGTTCCAACCAATCAGTTCTCCTGTGATTCCCTCCTTAAGTCTTCTCATGACGACAACTTCATCTGAGCTACAGAAGAATTCAGGGGCCTCTCATGCTCGACTCTCCTCTAAGGTGAGCATTACTAACTCCTTGAGATTTATTTCTGATCCTGAGCTTAGCAAAAAAGAATCAGCACGAATAATTTCCACCCACCATAGTTCAGATATGTGGAACATATAGCACTATGAACTGTGCAAGCAAACTCTACTGCTGGGATTTTAGATTTCTTGTTTTTAGACAAGCCCCATTCTGTAGACTTAAAAAGCAGTTTAAAACAAATAGCACTTTTTATCCATAAAAGGGTATCTCACAAGACATGTCTGCAAACTGTACCATGTTTAAGGAGACCGTTAACATTCACCTTTCAGAAAATCTGTAATATGTTCCTCTTTTGGGGCCGAATAACCAAGTGGACCTTCCACGTTTCCAAGAGCAGGTTATTTTTTTCAAGTCCCTGGTTTCGCAACTAAAATTCCGAGGAACATCGGGAGGGTCTATAAGGAAAGAAGAAAGGAGGGGTGTGTGTTAGCAGTTAAAATATACATGCACACACTTGCTGAACCCTTTTCAACATTCATCTTCAGAAGTTAGTGTTTAAGTCAGAAGGTCTCTTCTGTGATATCACAGAAATCTGAAATTTGCTTATTTATTTATATACTACTATTCACAAAAGAAATGAGAGCAGTTTACAAGTGCACATAAAATCATGCAATAAAAAACATATGAAGAAATCAGAATCAGCTAGCTATCATGGAAATATGTAATAGTAATAGTAATAATAATAATAATAATTTATACCCCACCCATCTGGCTGGGTTGCCCCAGCCACTCTGGGCGGCTTCCAACACACATAAAAACATATTAAAATGTCCTGATACAGGGCTGCCTTCAGATGCCTTCTAAAATTTCTGTAGTTCTTTGAAGCAGAAAGATTTTCATTGGGCGTTTAAAAGTTGAAACAGAAGACACTTGCTGAATCTCTATTGGCAAAGCATTCCAGAAAATAACAACTCTAAAGGCCCCGTCTCTTGTTTTTGTTAAACTTGAGCCTCGCTAGCTCAGGGAATGGCTCACAATGCTCTTGCAGATGATCTCAATGATCAAGCTGGAATATCAGGATTCAGGCGGTTCCTGAAGTACCTATGACCAAGGTTGTTTAGAGCTTTGTAGAATAAAACAAGGCCCTTGGAACCTGGCTCAGTAGCAGATGGGCAGCCAGT
This sequence comes from Podarcis gaigeae, assembly GCF_964106915.1. Taxonomy (NCBI): domain Eukaryota; kingdom Metazoa; phylum Chordata; class Lepidosauria; order Squamata; family Lacertidae; genus Podarcis; species Podarcis gaigeae. The sequence continues at coordinate 46,924,969 of NC_139687.1, read as the reverse complement.
GTGAATGTTTTAGCAATGGCGTCCAATGTTGCCAACCACATGCCCACACTGGCAATATGGCCGCTGCACTCTGCACCCACTGGAGCTTCTAAACCAAGCCAAGGGCAGCACATTACAGTAATCTAGTCTCAAGGTTGCCAGAGCATGGACTAGAGTAGCTAGTCTATCCCCATCTAAGCTGGGGAACCAGAAAATGCTGGTAAAAAGGAACTGCTAGCCACATGGGACACTTGGGCCTCTAGTCACACAGATATAGGTGAAACTCAAAAAATTAGAATATGGTGGGAAAGTTCCTTTATTTCACTAATTCAACTTCAATGGGGAAACTAATATATGAGATAGACTCATGTCATGCAAAGCGAGATATGTCAAGCCTAGATTTGTTATCATTGTGATGATCATGGCGTACAGCTGATGAAAGCCCCAAATTAACAATCTCAGAAAATTATAATATTCAATGAAATCAGCAAAACAAGGATTGCAAATTGAGCAAGATTGGACCTCTGAGATGTAGAAGCACATCTCGCTCTGCATGTCATGAGTCAATCTCATATATTAGTTTCACCATTCAAGTTGAATTCCTGAAACCAATGAACCTTCCCACGATATTCTAATTTTTCAAGTTTCACCTGTATATCCAGGAGGATCCCCAAGTTATCCACAAGCTCCTTCAGAGGGAGTGAAACCCAATCCAGAACAGCTAAGCTTGCTCATCTCCCAGACACAAGAACCACCCACCCAAAGAGTCTCCAGGATTCATGCAATTTATTGGGCCTTCTCCAATTCAACCACCAATCCAGAGCTTTCACAGCCTCTCCCGATTCAGACGTTACTTGCAGCTATCACTAGAGAAGCGACCATTCCGAAGGTTTATATACTTACAGCCAGCAAAGAGAACGCTTCCTTCATATTTACTCCCATCCAGTCGACAAACTACATTTTTGCCAGAACCCCCAGGTATGGCGTTTTGGACGTGGCCTGACACGCTCCAGTTGGAGAGTCGAGTGTAATTCAAGACCCGAATGTCATATGTCAGGTAGTCCAGGTGTTCTCCGTCCTTCCACACACAACAGAACGTCATATTGGAACCTACTGGCACCACTCTGTCTTCAGGAAACACTGCTCTGTAAGAGCCCGTATCATTCCCTAAAAACAGAAAGGAACAGGGATGACCACATCCTCTAGGTAATTTAAGTTCAGTTCAGTTCAGCAGCAGCAGCAGAGTGACATTTGTAGCCACAATCTCTCAGGAATTGTTCTGAGGTAAGCAGCAGGGACGAGAAGAAAGTATGGCAAAAGACAGAGGAAGGAATTGTTTCCAATCAGCAGTTTTCAAACAACTGCATTCTTTGTCCTCGTTTTCTCTACAGATTGTGTGTTTGAGGAGTCATTTCATTTCATCTCAGGAAAAGGGAATGGGTCCTTTGTCAATCAATACAGTAGCAAAAATATGGAGCGCCCCCCCCCCCCCAGCAAGATGTTCCGAAATACCCGGTCAGGCAAACACTCTCAAATCTGCAAGAAGAGGTCACCAGCCCTCGCCTCAGGGATGCTTGAGGGTTTTCACAGAATCATAGAAACATAACAACTTATTTTGCAGCACCCTTCATTCATTCAACACACCAATCATCCTGTGCATCGGGATCGGGACTCACAATTTTTGTTCCCATTTTGAGCATCTTACCAGGAATATTTGCGAGCTGGCTCCATTCACTCCACTTCTTGTCCCCAGGATATGTGTCCTCGTGGAAAAAACAGCGGATCTTGACATAGTGTGTGGTGCACTGAAAATCCAGGTCGGATTTCCAGCTCCACCGGAGGAGGCTGTCCTCACGAGTTAAGCTGGAGTGATAGGTCTCCTAAAGATGTAAAAGAAATGTCACTGTGTGCCTGTGTGTATAGAAAACCTGCACATTTCAGCTTCCTATTGTTATTTTCAGATTAGGTTTAAGATTCTGGCTAATAAGCTGCAGATATTTACTTACTTACTTATTTATTTAAACAATGTATATACTCAGTTTAATTACAATAACTTCTAATGAAACTGAATTGAGCATGAATCTGACATGCTGTTTGGTGTGTTTCTCCACCCATATAAAGTAGGTTAGGCTGACAGGCCACAATTGTTCCAAGATCACCTAGTGAGTTTCGTGTGTGTGTGTGTGTGTGTGTGTGTGTGTGTGTATGTATGTATGGAGAGAGAGAGAGAGAGAGAGAGAGAGAGAGAGAGAGAGATTTGAATCCAGATCTTCCTAGCCCATATCTGACATTAACCACAATCTCTACATATACAAAGAATGAATTCAAGCAATACAATTGGCACTTCACTTTTTGGAAAGCATTGGAATATAAAGTTGAGAAAAAGAGATAGGCCATCAGACACAAACAAACACACACACACACACACACACACAGAGAGAGAGAGAGAGAGAGAGAGAGAGAGATGGACCACTTACTAGTGCAATTTCTTCCATGGGATCTTTACGCAGGATCTGAATTTGCCAAGTAGCTTCCATCTCCATTGGAAAGGCTGAGCCGCCATCGTACCACTCCAGAGTCAATATGTCAGTTAAGAAGTTGGCAGTCAGGTTGTGAATCACTGGGGTGGGAGGGACAAAGGCTGTGTGGGGAAGAGAAAGGGACAGGAACCCAATTCAGAACTAATTTAGTGTCAATAACAGTCGCAAGAACACCACATAATTCCTGCTTCTCCTCCCCAATCTGAGTTTTTAAAAAATTATTTACATGAAACCTTTGTGTTTATTCATAAGGTTGGATGCCCTCAGCTGTTTTTTTACCATAAGGAGAGTTCCACTTATTGTCCAGTGTGGAAAAACATGAATTCCCCCCGAAACTGTTTTTTTTTTTTTTTAAGGTTTCCCCAATATGTATTTTTTCACAGTGTGCCTGACCCTTTACATGAGCCAGCTTGATGCAACTCTCAGAAGGAATGTATCAGCTGATGAGAGCAACTGAGGATATACTTTAAAAGGGGGGGGGGAACCATGCACCAGGTGGATCTTCTGGTATAAAAATAAAGTAGATCTCACTAGTCTGAAGTTGGCCCATCCCTGCCCTACAGTAAATTTCCTATTAAAAAGGGGGCACAATCCAGGAGAAGTTTGAAGGACAGCTAAGTTCCACAGATTCCAACAGAAGGGAATTAAGCACATGGTTGGCGACTATGGAATTTGCAAGTGCTCAGCTTTGTCCAGACTGCACTCAAAGAACACAATAGCCTCTTTCAGCTTAGATCTGCTATAAGTACCTCAAGGCAGGCAGCAGCGTCCAAGCCATGCTCTTATATAGCAAGACCCTGAAAAACCTGTACTGTTGAACATTACAGCATTGTCAAACATTACTGTTTCAAAAGCTAGAGAGAGCAGTGGCGAAGAGAGAGTGCTTTATGCTCACACAATATTGGGCTACTTCCAAACATATAATTAGAGGCCAAATTATTATGAAAGATGAGGTGCTTTTGTGGAAGATTACTGCCTGGCTGAATTCCAAGACAGAAAATCGCTTCTAGTTAATCCCACAACCTCAGCATTCTCAACATGGAGAACTCTCCCTTTCAATTTTTAAACAGAAATTGCAGTATGGTTTTATGAGGGACAAAGCCCCAAAGCGGACTATACTTCTGGGGATATGATGATTACATACAAACACATTCACACACTTTGTGCTACGCATTGAAATCTGAGACCATCAAATTTTAAAACTCCAACATATAACTTTTTATGCAACACCCTAGGTCCTGAGTGACAGAAAGAGACTGAGAAAAGGCATGGTTGCACACTAATTTTGTATTTATTTATCAGATATGTATACCTGCCCATCAATAAACATTCCCTGGGTTGTAACTTAACAAGCTTTGTAGCTTACAAGCAAAATATTACATCCACATCATTAAAAACCAATCAGAAGAAGGTTTTCTGCCACCTGTGTCAGAAACAGCATAAAATAATTGTACAGTCTGGATGAATAAAAAGGTTGTCAGCTGGTGCCAAAAATATCACCTATCTGGGGAGGCTGTTCCAAAGCTGAGGTGCCACCACCAATGAGGCCCTCTGCTTGTTAGCCACCCTGCTTCACTTCACATGTGTATGAGTTAGAAGACCAGGAATAGCCACCTTCCATGTGGATAGAGAGGTCCAAACTGAGTATAATGTCTACAGTTCATGGGACCCTAACCCATGCAACTATCTCAAATGTGGCTGTTACGTTTTTATATAGGCTCATGCCTGGTCCACACATCACAGTGAGCCAAAATATGGCTCTCACAGCTATAACATTATTCATCATATTAACTAGGCCTGATAGAAATTGGGAGTCTAACAACCTATGTATGGCCATAGATCCCCTATCCAAACACTAGGCCTTTAGGTGAAATATAGCCTCTACCTCATTGGTTGACCTACAGGGTGTATTGTAGATATTCTGTTTAAAGGAAATATGGTTTAAAGGAAACTTCAGTGCTCTAACTTATTATAGGAGCTTGGAGCAAAGAGGAAGGATGAAAAGGCTCTGTGAGCTACTCAAAGGCTTGGATGTATCTTGACTTAATGATGAACTGAGATGTCATCAGCTGAGCCAGCTTGTTAACACTGTAGAAGAAAGGCCAGACTTTGTATAAAGACAGCGTAAGCTTACCAATATCCTTATCAGTCAGCTCAAATGTGTTTTCGGCTATCACTTTTCCAGACTGACTCACGGTGGATATCTTTATTTGATTAGAGGCAAATGAGATCAGTTTATCAATCTGCGCTGTTTTCTCCTTTGTTGTTAAGCAGGAAGTCCTGGAGGGGTGGGGGAAATTAACATGAAATTAGTCATGTCACAACTCAGGTAGGGACAGGCTGCAATCAAGCATTTTAAAAACATTCATGGAAGACCAGCAAAATCAACAACAGAGTAGTCTGCAGAGCGCCATCCTCCCTCTCTTGGTATCTCCATATCAAAGCCTGCCAAAATAATAAAATAAAATAGTCATACCTCAGGATAAATATGCTTCAGGTTGAATGTGTTCAGGTTGCGCTCCGTGGCGCTTTAAAAATGACGTCACACGCATGCGCGGAAGTGGTGAAACGCAACCCATGCATGTGCTGTCAGGTCTTACGTTATGTTCAGGATGCGAACGGGGCTCCGGAACGGATCCCGTTCATATCCTGAGGTACCACTGTAAAATAAAATATATTATTCATACCCCACCCATCTGGGTGGCTCCCAACAAGAAGATTAAACAGAATAAAACATCAAACATGTTGCGACAATTTATAATTCAGAATTGAAACTTACTGTGTATGAGCAAACACCTTCGCTACCCAAATTATGCACTTAGCGGTGTTAAAGCGAAATTTAAAATGTTTATGTGTGTTGTTGTAAATGTATGAACAAAGCAGAAATTGCATTTACGCGGCAAAATGTTCCAGCTGTCTCCTTCATTTGTTTTGCTTTTAAATCAGAGCAGCTAACGAGGGAAGAAGCCACAGAAAATTTTGCCACCAGAATAAAATCTGTTTATTTCATCAGGGTGATTAACCGAATCCCAAAAGAGATCCAGGGAAAACTCGTGCAAAATGCTGGGTGTGTGCACATGTGAGTATTAGGACCCCTTGATCCCAAGTTATTCTCCCCCCCCACCCGTCATTGCTATCCCCATACTAATATCTGGGGATGGGAGCCATAGTTCAGGGTGCACAGCAAGGGATGGGCAAATCTATCTCAGTCTTTACTGCCTTGCTTCCACTTGTGGATGTCTTGAAGTGAGCCTTGCAGCCTTCTCATGCAGATTTTTTAAGGATAACTCCAGAGAAGTCCTTAAAAAATCTGCGGGGGGGGGGGGGGGGCGACTGTTAAGTTGTGGGTGAACATATCAGATGACACAGCGATTCTTCAAAGAGCTCTTGTTTATTCACAAGCCAGAACAGAACTGAACTGAAGGGTTCAGTCAGCCTGCTTATATAGAGCTCCAGTACGTTACTGTAACAACTTTCTATTTTTTTTTTTATTAGAAAATTTTTATTTGCAAAGAAATCACATATCATAATAAAAACATATACATATATATGCTTACAAGAAAGAAGTAAAAGAAAAAAGAGAAAAGGAAAAAGATTACAAGAGAAAAAATAAAAGAGAAAATGACGAGCAAAAAGAAAAACGATAAAACAGACTTCCGTCCAACTCGGTCTTGGATTACATATCCTTAGGTGATCTTTGCAGTAGAACTAACATTAGTTTTATACATCGGAGGTATTAATTATCATCTGCTGTTATGTTAGTAATTCCCATATTGGTCTCAACATAAATTAAAAATTTACTCCATTCATCTTTAAGTTTCATTGTATTATTTTGCCTTATTTTCTGTGTTAGTCTCGCTAACAACTGTAACAACTTTCTAAAACTATCCAATCACTGAACGTCACTTTCGATCCCTTATTTGCATAACTATCTACAGTATCCCCCTGCTGGCCCAGGGTGAGAACTTCAGTACATAACAGCGACACACTAAAAAACATATTGGTCTCAACATAAATTAAAAATTTACTCCATTCATCTTTAAGTTTCATTGCATTATTTTGCCTTATTTTCTGTGTTAGTCTCGCTAACAACTGTAACAACTTTCTAAAACTATCCAATCACTGAACGTCACTTTCGATCCCTTATTTGCATAACTATCTACAGTATCCCCCTGCTGGCCCAGGGTGAGAACTTCAGTACATAACAGCGACACACTAAAAAACATATTGGTCTCAACATAAATTAAAAATTTACTCCATTCATCTTTAAGTTTCATTGTATTATTTTGCCTTATTTTCTGTGTTAGTCTCACTAACAACTGTAACAACTTTCTAAAACTATCCAATCACTGAACGTCACTTTCGATCCCTTATTTGCATAACTATCTACAGTATCCCCCTGCTGGCCCAGGGTGAGAACTTCAGTACGTAACAGCGACACACTAAAAAACAAAACAAATTGAGGTATATGTACAGCACATTGTTCTCTTTCACTTGCTTGAACACTGCAGCCCAGACACACAATGTAAAAAAACATTTTTAAAATATGTGGAAAAAAGCAAAGGAAGCCATTTCACAGTTTCTTATGTAATTTTACATACAAAGGGCCTATTGTGGGTAGAAAATGTTGTAGTGCTGAAACATATCCTTTTTTTTTTTGTACTGCTGAGCCTTTTTTAAAAGACATACAATTGCCCTTCATATACGTTCAGTTACAGAGGAAGCTTCCTACACATTTTCCCCCCCTTTCTCTACACTATTTTTAAAAGCATTTAAACCAAAACCTCCAGGTGCTGTACTTTTGAGCTGCTCTTCAAGCAGTTTTACAGTGTTCCAGGAAGAAAAAAGAGCGAGCAATCCCTCAGTAAACATTTCACCTTGTTCAGCTTGTAAATGTTGCACTCGAAAAGTCCTCAGAAAGGGTTTATAGATCCTTTGGACTGAATTGCACACCCTTCCCATGGACTGGTTTGATAGCGTGAATAAAAATAATTGATTTTAAAACAAAGTTTTTAAAAATTGTTTATTTAAATTGACTTTTTTGGTTTAAATTGGATTTTTAAAATAAAATGCTTTTGAGGAAAAATCTTCCTAAAGATAGTTTTCTATTTAAGTTACATTATAGTCCAAAGGAAATAAGGATTTGTTTTAAGTTTTTAATGTGTGCTAAAACTCAGTCTAAGGTTTTTTTTTTAATTAAAAAATGTTTAACCACATCAATTAGCAAACATGGATACATATGCTATGATGTTATTGTTTTAGTTAAATAAATGGTTTAAATTGTTATTAAGGAAATGATATTTTTCTCCTTCCAGCAGAAAGTACAGCAGAAAAGTTGTCCAAATATAAACAATTAACCTCACAATAATTTCATAATTATCTGTCTATGTATTTCCAATAGTATAACCAAATCAGTAGTTTTGATATAACTGTAAAAGCTACTCGGAAAATTTATTATCCAAAAATGAAACCTTCATCTGGTTGTAAATATTAAGATTATACCAGCAATAATAAGTCTTTCTTTGAAAAAATTATTTAAATCAAGTCTTACTGACTAGTGATTTAAATCAATTTGATTTAAATCAAATCCACCCTGTTTGATAGGACAAATGAGATGGGGTTTGCAGCAGACTCTGGCCTAGACTTTTCTTGTCATATCTAGATAAGAGCCCATACATGTGCATGTAAGAAAGTCCCAGATTCACTCCTCAACACGGGCTGCATATAGCCATTCAGCTCCTTGGCTCTCTTTTAGTTGTTTATGGCTGGGGTCCCAAAACGTTCTGAGAATGGCTTACAAAAGATGGCGACAATAAAGTCATATTAAAATGTAGGAATGGAAATAACTTGGTGTCCATATGATGCCAGCAGTACTAAGTATTCCCTATACTTCACACCAAGGTTTCTCTTCTGCTGCTGTGATTGCTCTTCACCGCCATTTCCACCTGCTCAGTGTCATACAGTGGAACGAGTAGCATGAGATTTAATCGGAACCAAGCCCTTATCTAACAAAGTCGGGCTGCTTGGCAACTGTGCTGTGGCTTGTTTGCTAAACACACTTGACCTTGCACTTGACTTGTCTCGACTTGGCCAGTTGGTTGATAATGCAGAGGTATCCTCAGATTGCGTTACTGCTGTCGCTTGGGTGAGTTTAGCCAGTGGATGGGGATGAAAGTTCTGGGAAGGGCCAAATGGATCTGTTCCAATGATCTTTATCTTTGGAAGTTTGCAGTGTTGTTTTTCTAGAAAAAGAGGTGCCAGAACTCACCATGAACACCTCCCTCGTTCTTAGAATGGCAATGGTGCTCACCTGAGAGATGCCAGAACGGGGGGGGGGGGGGGAGCCCTGGATGTTTGTTCTTCCTGGTTGGCACTTGGCCGGTTCTGAGTATGTTTCCCATGAGAAGGAATGGTTAAAACAGGTATGGGGAAACCCTAGCTTATAGGTCAGACTTGAACTGGCAGGCTATTCCTCACAAGCCATGCCCACCTGTTCCACAACTAACATTGTCTGCAGTAAGTCAAGGTAGCACTTCTTTTCCATATGTTGCCGATGGGGAGGTTGAGGCGTAAGCCATCTCCAGGGTTCATGACAGAGATGAGATTCAAGTTGTGGATCTATAGTTCAGCTCTTCTCTACTCCATCTTAGGAACACTGGAAGCTGCCTTATATTGAGTCAGACCATTGGGTTCATCTAGCTCAGGACTGTCTACACTGACTGGCAGCAGCCCTCCAAAATATCAGGCAAGAGTCTCTTCCAGGCCTACCTGGAGATTCTGGGGATTGAACCTGAGACCTTCTGCTCACAAGGCAGATGTTCCTCTACTGAGCTATGGCTCTTCCACCCTCCAGCTTACTAAACAATGACTACAAATTCCACCCAGGAACATAGCTTATAGGGCATCATGCCCAAGAAGGAAAGGAAATCAGTGTTACCTGCCACTGTGACAGAAAGAATACTCCACTCCATGACTAGTTGTGGAGGCAGTTGTCCATGTGCAGATAACGGTTTTGAAGTCATGCGTAATACATGTCAAGTTCTGAGGCGTGTGTGACGGATCTGGAATTACAACACAAATGAGGTTGAACATGAATGTTACTGAACAGTAACGTTATTATTTTTCCCTATGGATGATTGAAAATTAATGAAACAACAGCAGAAATCCATGCTCTGAAATAAAAATCAAACTCAATCCGACATTCCTGTTTCCAAACACATCTTTCAACAGGAGGAAATGAAGGACAGTCTGAAACTTTAAAAAACACTTGCAGCTGATTAGCAGTCTAGCCAGGATGCTCAAATATTCCAAACACATTTGAAGCATATTTACACCATGGACAAGCTGCTTGGATAGTCATTCCCTGTCCTCAGGGAACCCTGCGAGTTGCAACTGTGAGGGGGTGCTAGTGATCCCTAAGCGATAATACTCAGCCCACTTGCCATATTCCTTTAGCTTCCAGGATTCTTTGGGGAAAGCTGTAATAAAAAACAATTATTGAACAAGTAAACACAGTTCTAATTATTTTAGTGTCTAAAGTCATGGTGCTTTAAAAGAATTTGACTTGGGGGGAAATGGCCACACAAGTACAGAATTATTCCATGCAGGATTGGGCAATATATGGGTCCCACCCAAATTTCCAGCAACAGCTGTGACTGGCTGTGTTCCAGGCCTGGCTTCCTAACACCCTGTGTCACTGCCATTTACTGAGAAGGAGAGGGGCAAGCCAGTGGGGAACTTGGTGCAGTGCAGGTGCAGAGCCTGAGCCAATCCAACCCTCCAGGTACTACGTCAACACCATGCCAAACTCCATTTCCCCTCCCCTTTTCGGTAACTGGCAGCAACATGCACCACTGGGAAGCCTGGGAAGCAACACAGCCCAAACCATTCCTGCTGCTAAATTCAAGTGGATGGGAGGTTGGGGGGGCTGGGGAAATAGGTGGCAAAAAAGGGGGGAAGGGGGTTCCCCAATGTAACAAAGCACCCCTGAGAAGATACCTCTGTTTTGGCCTGGAGAAGAGAATAGAAGAGACTCCATCACATTCCTAGCCAGCTGATTTGTAACACCTGGTAGGCCCAGGCGATTGTCTCCTTCCAGTGTAAATCTCTGATCATCCTCCCTTATGTGTAAATTTGAAGTAAACAAAAGAACACTGGACTTCTTCTAGAGGTGTTAAGGCATGGTATGAGAACCCTAAATAGCACTCTTTACTTTTTCTCCTCGTAATTACTAAGCAAGTAGTTTCAGTGAGCATGAGGCTCCCATCAGAAGAGTTCGAGAGACAGGTGGATTTCTTTCCCCCTTACTCACCTAGAAAGATGCATTTTTAAAAGCCATAGTTCAGCTGGTGAAAACATGGGGCTGACAATGCCATGGTTGCAGGTTCAATCCCCGTAAGGGACAGCTACATATTCCTGCATTGCAGTGGGTTGGACTAGATCAGCGGTTCTCAACCTGTGGGTCCCCAGATGTGGCTCCCATTACCCCTAGCTAGCAAGGCCAGAGCTCATGGATGATGGGAGTTGTAGTCCAACATCATCTGGGAACCCACAGGTTGAAAACTGCTGGACTAGATGATCCCCAGGGTCCCTTCCAACTCCACAATTTCAATTTAGACAAACTGTTGCTGACTGGCACCATTTTAAACCTTTAATGTCCATCCACTGCCAGGACAGCAAGCTTCTTGAGCATTTAAGGTGGCACTTTTCTCCTTAGAAAAGCTTTGGGCTCCTTTAAAGAGGCCTTACTTTCCCCCTCACATGAACATTTCTTGTGGAGTCCCACCTCAATCTATCTCTTCCATCCTTTGCTTTCTTTCACTCTGTCCCTGAACGGATCTCCATTCTACCACCAACAGTTCCGTAAGACTTCCAAATGTGTCCCCGGGGCTACAAAGGGTTGGAAGTTGCTGTTTGGACTCTAAATACCAACCAACACTGGTAGCTAATAGGGGAGGGTGGGGAACCATGTTGCTATATTGTAGCAGAAGCCGCAAACCACCAAGCCACAAACCACAACCAAAAAGTAGAATAAAATACAGGAAGTATTTTACTATTTGCTTTATGTGTAATCTCATCTGTGTGCGCCAAAGTTCCTTTAAGTTTATCTAGAACTGAAACTTTCTTCAATTAAAGGAACCAATTGACTATTTGTACCTTGTTTAAGAAAAAGTACAGTGGTTAATTGAGCAGCTCTCAGCTCCCATTCTACATACAGCCCAACCCAAATTAGTTCAGTATGGTTTTAATTGTTTTTAGAGTTTGTAGAAATGGTTTTGTTTCTAGAATTTGTTTGTGTCTGTATATAGAGATAGATATCATTTTAAGATTCTTGCTGCACACCAGCAAGATGTCCTTGGGCTTTGATGGCCTCGGGCTTTGAAGTGGTTTTAAATTTGCAAAATAAAACAGAAATAAAATGCATGCCACTATAGCGAGGAAGGCTTGTGACCTGCTGTCAATCTGCTGTCTAAATTCTGACTTTGATTGCGTACACTCCACCAGCTTAAAACATAGCTGGGTATGGCATGATAAAAGTCTGTGATTTCATCAGGACAAGTTATTTGTTGTTTACTATTGTAATAATTGTTTTCTCAGAATTTATCTGCTGTACCATGAACAAAAATAACATTATAATTAATAAATAAATAAAACATAGCTGGGCTGTTCTTTTTCTCCATTGGGATTGCATCTGATTTAGGGAGGAAACTCATCAAAACACAGTATTCCATATGGATTGTGGCTGACACTGTGCGCCCAAAGTTTCCCGAACCAGAAATCAAAGCACACTGGATGCAAAGTAAACAGGAGCATATTCACAGCCAATCAATGGACCCTTGGCTCTTCCTCCATAAATATCGTTATTTATATTTAAGCCAGAACTGGACCAGTTAACCCTTCAAATATAGGATGCCTTCACATAGAGAATTGCCTTCTGTAAACTAGGCCACATGGAGACTTCTGACATGAAGCCAGGAAAACCATTTTGTTCAGTTTTGTTTAAGAGCTAAAAAAAGAGTGTCCTTTATACCCATGAGGACAGCTGCCTGATCTTTTCAATATGTTGCTACAGAATGCATTCACCAAGCATCTCAACCCAGGGAAACGGCTGGACAGGAATGTGGTTTGGCTTCTTGCGTCTTGTAAAATGCCTCATTCCTTTTAAACACAGCTAGAAGCTTGACTATAATCCAAGTGGTCAATCTTCAGCTGCACTGAATAAAGTTTCATGGTTTGAGGGGGGGGGGGCAGGCTGGGAGTAAAACAACTGAGGATGTACTGAAAGTTCACCTCGCTCCCCACGTAACTCAAAGGCTCCCACCTTGCAGCTTTTAGTTTTTTTAGTACTACAAAAAAGAAATAAGATAAAAAAACACTGTAGTACAGTGGTACGTCAGGTTAAGAACTTAATTCGTTCCGGAGGTCTGTTCTTAACCTGAAACTGTTCTTAACCTGAGGTACCACTTTAACTAATGGGGCCACTGCCACACGATTTCTGTTCTCATCCTGAAGCAAAGTTCTTAACCTGAGGTACTATTTCTGGGTTAGCGGAGTCTGTAACCTGAAGTGTATGTAACCTGAAGCGTCTGTAACCCAAGGTACCACTGTAGTTGGTTTCCTTTTTCTTGTTTTCTAATGTTGATTATATTTTTAATTCATTACCCAGGTTTTCTTCATCTTCTATTGTACTTACTTATGTTGCCTAAATCTATAAACTAGCCAGGCCAGTGGTTTTCAACCAGTGTGCCATGGCACCCTGGGGTGCCTTGAATGAGGGTCTGGGGTGCTGTGGACAACACTGTCCCTCTTTCTTTCCTTCCCTCACTCATCTGATGCCCTCTTGCATCTCTGCCCCTCAGAGGCTTGCACAGCTGTTTGTTGCAGCAGCCCTGGCTACATACTCCACAGGTGAATGGTGCCTCTGGCCAGGGGTTGCTGGTTGCCAAGAGCTGAGGCGGCCTCAGAGTAAGCAAGCAAGCGGGTGAGGGAGCCCAGCCAGCCTGCAGCCCTTGCTGTTGGGAATGACCAGACAAGTCCATGGGGACTTGTCGGTCTCCTGTGGGGCAGTGTGAGGAGACACCTTTCTTTGGTGCAGGCAGAGCAGCTCAGAGACTCAGAGACCCAAGCAGAGTGGAGAGGAGAGGAGACTGAGGAAACACTCCACAAGGGAGGGTGTTTGAAAAAGGGTGAGAGGCTGCCAGCTCTGCAGGCAAGGAGTGACATAACTGGGCTCCCGAGCCCCACAGGGGTGCTGCAGAAAGAAGGTAGAGTGGTACCTCAGGTTAAGTACTTAATTCGTTCCGGAGGTACATACTTAACCTGAAACTGTTCTTAACCTGAAGCACCACTTTAGCTAATGGAGCCTCCTGCTGCTACCGCGCTGCCGGAGCCCGATTTCTGTTCTGATCCTGAAGCAAAGTTCTTAACCTGAAGCACTATTTCTGGGTTAGTGGAGTCTATAACCTGAAGTGTATGTAACCTGAGGTACCACTGTAATTGGTCAAGGGGGCCGTGGACTCAATAAGGTTGAAAACCTCTGAGCTAAGCAGTATCTCCAAGCTCAGAAGGAGCCAAGGCAGTCTTAAGCATATCCGGCAGTGTGGTGCAAAGCTCCCCCACGTTTCCCAGAGTTTTTTAGGGAGGACGGCGCTGCTGGTGGGGCTAGAGGAGGCAGGCAGCGGCTGGAGGGTGGCTCCTCTGATGGGGAAGAGGCGGAGGCTGGATGCGATGCCTCCCAGCTCAGCTGGTCGCTTTGCACTCTACGTGGGGCTACCTTTGAAGGTGACCTGGAAACTACAACTAATCCAGAATGCGGCAGCTAGACTGGTGACTGGGAGCGGCCGCCGAGACCATATAACACCGGTCTTGAAAGACCTACATTGGCTCCCAGTACGTTTCCGAGCACAATTCAAAGTGTTGGTGCTGACCTTTAAAGCCCTAAACGGCCTCGGTCCAGTATATCTGAAGGAGCGTCTCCTCCCCCATTGTTCTGCCCGGACACTGAGGTCCAGCGCCGAGGGCCTTCTGGCGGTTCCCTCACTGCGAGAGGCCATGTTACAGGGAACCAGGCAGAGGGCCTTCTTGGTAGTGGCGCCCACCCTGTGGAACACCCTCCCATCAGATGTCAAAGCGATAAACATCTACCTGACATTCAGAAGACATCTGAAGGCAGCCCTGTTCAGGGAAGTTTTTAATATGTGACATTTTAGTGTATCTTTTATCTTTGTTGGAAGCCGCCCAGAGTGGCTGGGGAAACCCAACCAGATGGGCGGGGTACAAATAATAAATTATTATTATTATTATTATTTGTGCCATGGTGGGCACGGCAGATGAAGGCGCTGCTTTGGTGCAGCATGGCAGAGGCGGGCGAGGGCAGTGAGCTGATGCCAGGAGGCGCTGCGTCCAGCCTCTGTCTCTTCCCTGGCGCCCTCCAAAACTTGGTGCACTGGCGCCCCGCACCACTAGGCTCTGTGGGTAAGAAGCCCCTGGAAGGAGCACATCTCCAGACTTTGGATGCTGGAGAAATAGGGGAGGTTAGGGCTGGGCAATATCAGCTCTTCAACATTGCGATGTATCACCAACTAAACATCTCACAGGACAGCATATGCAAATGTTTTACATAAAAGAAAAACATGCATATCCCCCAAAATGAAGGCTTTTCTTCGTCTCTGAAAAAGTCTTCAGAGCTCAAAAGCAAGCTGGCAAGAGAAGCAAAGCATTACCTCTAATCTACAACTGACCACATTAGGTTTTAAAAATAATCCAAGGCACCACCATGAGTCACTACCAATTACATGGCTTCCCCACAATGACTTCTGATGTGCGCCGTGCACTCCAAGTAAGGTAGTGAACTCTATTGAACTCCTTTTCCTCCTGGCATTCAGATGCTGTTGGTGCCATGAGGGGCACAGCAACCTTGGCAGCTGCCGTCCACTAAACCAGAAACACAGAACATGCACGCATGCCCAAAAATCATTCAAGACGGAACTGGGCTTTCTGTAAGGTAAACTACACAAGCCACATGAGAAACCACAGGAGGGGAGGGTGATCTTGTGCTTGAATCATGCTTGCTGGTTTGCCACAAGTATCTGGTCTGCTAGGATGCTGTCTTAGGTGGGCCATTAGCCCAATACTGCAGGCTTTTCAAGAAGAAGAAGAGGAGGAGGAGGAGGAGGAGGAGGAGGAGGAGGAGTTTGGATTTGATATCCCACCTTTCACTCCCCTTCAGGAGTCTCAAAGCGGCTAACATTCTCCTTTCCCTTCCTCCCCCACAACAAACACTCTGAGGTGAGTGAGGCTGAGAGACTTCAGAGAAGTGTGACTAGCCCAAGGTCACCCAGCAGCTGCATGTGGAGGAGCGGAGATGCGAACCCAGTTCCCCAGATTATGAGTCTACCGCTCTTAACCACTACACCACACTGGCTCTCAGCAAATTTAAAGGTAAATATAAAGGGACCGTAAGGTCCAGTCGTGTACGACTCTGGGGTTGTGGCGCTCATCTCGCTTTATTGGCCAAGGGAGCCAGCGTACAACTTCCAGGCCATGTGGCCAGCATGACTAAGCTGCTTCTGGCAAACCAGAGCAGCGCACGGAAACACCGGTTACCTTCCCGTCAGAGTGGTGCCTATTTATCTACTTGCACTTTGACGTGCTTTCGAATTGCTAGGTTGGCAGGAGCAGGGACTGAGCAAAAAGGAGCTCACCCCATCGCGGGGATTCGAAACACCAACCTTCTGATCAGCAAGCTCTAAGGCTCTGTGGTTTAGACCATAGCGCCTCCCGCATGGTCTTAAGCAGATTTAGGGGATGGCAGATTTCATCTGAGGAGCTGCTGACGTGGCTGCCCCATTTAGTGGGGGAAGAGGAGATAAGGTGGTAGAGAGAAACCAACATGTCAGGGGAGCCATGTACCTTTTTAGCTTTCTGTACTTCATCTACATTTCATTATAAGGTTATTGCAAATCTGCACTTTTTAAAAAATCTGGGCAAAGTATATCCAAAACATCTACATCCAAAAAAGATTACATGGAACTTGAAAATTAAGTGGCTTTACATTGATTTTCTTATGCATTTATTTATTCAACTGGTGATACAGATCAAAAAGCTATCAAGACTATACTGAATCTCTGCCCACTTAAAAGACTCTCAACCACCTTTCCTACAACTCCCATTAAATTCCTGGCTCGTAGCAGTATCCACCCTCTTTCAATATCATCTTTATAGTCTTTTTTTTCTTTTTAAAGATAGCCTTTATAGTCTTATGGCCTAGAACCTTGACTTTTGAAAACAAGGAAAGCCAAGATTCATTTAAAACTGCAAACCCTACATTGCAATGTATGTACAAAATGTAATGAGAAAGGGAGAGATATCAGATTATACCAACCTGTTTCCTGACACTGGGCCAATTGGTTCAGGACACACAAGTGCACTACTGCCAATAGACAGCAGGGAATTTGGTTAATCCACATTCTTCTACAATTCACTATGGAGATGGAGAATCAGTCACTTCAAGCAGCAAAGATCATCCTCTTTCACACAGACAGGCTCTAAAAATTGATAAGAGAGAGAATGAATTGTAGATATTCAGGCAACGTCACTAGTTTATATACTTGAAATATACACAATGCCAACGGATTGCACAATGCCTGTACAATTCTGGACAGCAGCCTGTGGGGAGAAAAATGTTTAAAAGTAGGTATTGGAGCCTATTTCTGGCTGGAAGCCGCCTCATAGGGAGAAACAACTTTAGACAAAATCTGTTCCTTATTGTCCGCTCAGGAATTGTTTCTGCAGAAGCAGCAAGGCAAATTAGTACCAATTTAGCGCAGGACGATGTTGTGCCAGGGTTATGGAGGTAATTTTTTTTTTTAAGTGTTTTCATTTTAATCTTCTGTGATGCCTGATGGTTTGATGCCAAAAAAAAAAAAAAAAGCTGAACTGAACAGAAATCACCTGGCATTACCGGAAGAAGTTTCCCATTATAAAGCGAAAGCCAAAGTGGGCATAGATCTGGTTACCAGACAGAAATAAATAATAATAAATAAATTTATATTTATACCCCACCCTTCCGGGTTCAAAAACTGGGCTCAGGGTGGCTGCTAACAAATTTAAAACACTTAATTGTAAAAGCAGCATAAAATACAGTTTAGAAACATGAATAACAATAAAATTCAAAATTCAGCAATCAATTTAGGGGAAATAAGCATTAGATAATCCCCAGGGCTAGCTGGCTGAATTGGTCCTACTTGGGCCAGCGAGGAGGCCAGGGGAGAATTAGCTGTGGGGTCTCAGAGCGGGTAATCTTCATAAAAGGGGAGGGGGAGGGAAGAAAAGGGAAATAAAAGAATATAAATAAAAGAAAAGCTGCTAAATTGGTTCAAACAGTTAGCGTTCGTATTGAAAAGGCATGACCCTGAAGGAGTCCATTTATTAGAATGGGGAAGCTGGGAACCACAGGGAGGCAGAGCGCTCCTGTGCTGGGGGGTCCTGCTTGCAGGTACCTGGTTGACCGCTGTGAGAAGTGGATGCTGGAACAAATGGGCCCATTGGCCCATACAGAATCATAGCATCACAAAATTGTAGAATGGGAGGGTCATCAAGGCCAACCTGCTGCAATGCAGGAATCTCAGCTAAAGCATCCATGCCAGATGGCCATCTGCTTAAAATCCTCCAACACACCCACACAGAGGGAAAGCTGCATTATTACAGACCAAGGCATAGGTCTGTAAGCCTGGCCCTGTCTACTCTGACTAGTTTCCTCTTTCCAGATTCTCGAATGGGATCTTTTCCAAGACTTCTTCCCACGGAGCCTCTGGCCTGATTCAGATGAGGCAAGATACTCACAAGTATTGTGTGCTCTCCCCGCCTCTTTTTCTCCCCACATCACCCCTCCCCACCCACACCCACACCCACCCTGTACCCCTGTACAACAATTAACCCAGGAAAATTGTCACACAACCATCCAAACTAGAAACTGGCATTGGCAAGATCAGAACAAGTCAGGATTTTAAAACAAGTTCAAACTGTCTAAGCCAGGCAGGCATCTCACAGAAGAGACCAGGGACTTTCCTCCAGTGTAGGAAGATGTCTTCTACGGATTGAGACAACTGGTTTATCTGTATCCTAGGGCTAGTCTAGTCTAACTAGCAGCACCGTAAGGAAAGACAACAGAAGTAAAAGCATTCACTACAAGCATTGGTTGCAGTGGAGTGGCAGCTGGCTACATCGTAGTTGCTCCACCGTGTTCATTCTATTTTACAGTCATACCTTGGATCTCAAATGCCTTGGTTCCTAAACAAATCAGCTCCCTAACGATCGAAACCCAGAAGAGACTGTTCCAGTTTTCAAATGTTCTTTTGGAAGCCGAATGTCTGATGGGGCTTCCTTGGCTTCCGATTGGCTTTAGGGCCCTGGGGGACTTGACATCTTTCTGCAGGGCCTGCAAGACAGAGCTGTTCCACCAGGCCTTTGGCCAGGGCACAGTCTGGCTCCCTCCTTTGGCAATCTTCACAGAACTTTAGCCTAATGGTTGCCATCAATCTGAGTTGAATTAATTTTATAATGAAATGATTTTAGAATGTTGTACTGTTTTATTGTTGTTGGCCACCCTGAGCCCGGCTTCGGCTGGGGAGGGCGGGATATAAATAAAATTTATTATTATTATTATTTAGGGAGTTCCTGCATCCAATCAGAAGCTGTACTTTGGTTTCCAACCATTTTGGAAGTTGAACGGACTCTGTTCGACTTCCAAAGTATGACTGTATTTTCATTTGAACTGAACAACACTTCTAAACCAGCATTGAAAGAGAGCTAGAGCAAGTCAGCCTTTTGACATATTCAAACACCTCGCCAGGCTGTGCCCCTTTTCACAAACACCAAACATAGGGACATGTCTTATTCAAAGCCAGGTCCGGCGAGCTCAGTATTTGTCAACACAGGCTGGTACCATCTTTCCAGAGTTCCAGGCTGGAAGCCTCTCCCAGTGTTTTCTGGAGATTCCAAGGATTAAATCTGGGACATTCTGCATGCAAGCTTCACCACTGAGCTACACCCTTCCCCAGAGACACAACAGTTGGAAGGGGGCAGGAAGAAACCTAGCACAGGACTGTGGCAGCTCCCTGGACCCATGTGGGAACAGGCAATTTCACCAGACAAATTCTTCATGATCCTCCTATTAACACCAACGGGCAGGAAGGAAAACAGACAGCATAATTCTGAGGGAAGAAGGGTAAACATCTGTTCCAGCCACCCCACTGCCACAGTCTAAATTCTCCCATGCTCTTGGTTTTAAAAAAGAAAACTAAATGCATCAAGAGATCCAATCCAGTACTTTCCATATCACATCTGTTTTGACCATCCTTTCTAAGACTGCACTACAGTGAATTATAAAATTTAATGCGCAGGGTATATATTTACACCATTGCCAGCAAAGCAAGTGCACTGTGGTTGGGTCTTCTGGGCCAAAGCATTTCTTTGCAATTAGTTGAATCAGTCTTTGGCTTCAAAGAGAGTCATCTGAGCAGAGGAATGAACATTATGCTATTTTTAAAAAGAACCACAGCTTCATAAAATTCAATTATTTGGCAGCACCTCCCATTTGACCACATTCATTTTAACCCAAATGTCCCCTGCAAGTTTTCCAAAAGCAAAAAAAAAAACAACTCTGGACCTCCTGTTGCTCCTCATAAGACAACAAGAGTCTTTCTAAAGGCTAGAAAAAGGCTGGGGAATGTTTTGTCTTGCAGAGGAACAAAATTGGTTATCAATATTTTTTTACAAAGACTGCAGAAGGAAGCAGAAAGCAGCATTCAGCTCTGCAATTATATATTGCAAGAATGCAACACTCGGACCCATTTTTATATCAACTTTAGAAAGTTCAGATAAATTTCACTCTTGTTCAAAGTCCATTGGGTACCATCAGCATGAACACATAGCAGTGCCCTGTTCAAAACAAGATGCCTAAGGCCAGATGCATGTTTGACATGATCTGGAATTCTCCCTAAATGATGAAGAACTAGGGCTGTGTACACCCAATACATTTAAAGCACTTTTGAAGCAAATCCTTTTCCTCAAGGAATTCTGGGCACTGGGGTTTAACATCATATCATGCTTCCTCTACATAATGTTAGTTCTTGCAATAGGAAGCAGCTCTCCAACCTATAAAGCAGAGATTTCCACCCACCCTTCTACCTGGATAAATTGGGCATAGAGAAACTGGAACCACCTGCATTTTTTTCAACACATGAAGCTGCTATAGCAAGTCAAACCACTGGACCATGTAGCCTAGAGTAGTATTGTTCCAGCTGAGGGTTGACCTTCCAGTTCTTGGGACCAAAAAGCCCTTCCCAGTCCCCAAATTCAAAACTGTTAATGGGAGATGCTGGGGCCTGGACTTTGGACATTTTGCGAAACATGTACTCCACCTGTAAGCTACACCAAGCACTGGCCAGCTGCAGCCCTGAAAACAGAGTCAACAAACACACCACATTGTAAAAGACATCGTTCAAGCTGGATGCAATGCACACGCTCTTAGCTTACCTTAAGGCAGATCACACAATACATTCAAAGCACCAAGAATGCAGCTTAAATAGTAACGGGTTCCCCCAAAGAATTCTGGGAGTTGCAGCTTGTTAAGTGTGTTGAGAGTTGTTAGGAAACCCTTCGTCCTCTTAATCAGCTACATCTGCCAGAGTTCCCCCCTGAATAACTTATTTGGGGGAAGCCATGGTGGTTTAAAGTGGTATCGTAGTGCTTTAAATGTAAGGTGCGCATGTGGAGTTAGAAGGGAAAATGCTAAGTTGCCACAGGGTGGTGATTATGTGGCTACCTCCTCAGCAGAGGAAGCAGCCTCTCCTAATTCACTGTAAATCAGCCAGAATGGGATGCAGTTGTGATGGAGGAAGAAGGTGCAAGCAAGGAGGAAAGAACCTTCTGTAAAAGGAGGGTATGAGTAGTTTCAGACTCAGATACCTTCTTGAGGAAAAAACTATGGATACATACCCCCCCCCCTCACTCACACACGTAGCACAACTGATCTGTTATCAGAAATGGATAGATGCCAATAATATTTTCAGAAGCCAGGATGAAACTTAAAGGCACCCATCACATGGGGTTTTCCAGATCTGTTTCCTGAGTCTTTTGGCTGTGGAACTGATTTGGGAAGGCAGAGCTTGAGCAAGCTGTAAACCTGGATGGCGTGGGCACTTCAAAAGTTACATCACGTCGTTTGTATTTTTTTTATATCTAATGGCTCCTGCCAAGCCAGATAGTACTAACAGTACATAGCTACAATACATGATACTTCAAGCGGGACATTTTTCTGTTTGCTGAAGCACAGACAAGATGAGGCAAGAGTGAAATAACTCATCAGGTGCGTGCTGTCACTCAATGCAGCAGGTAGGCTTTGAATATATGCTTTTGAATATATATTTGGCCTCAGCACAGCGTGTCTGAACAAGAGCAGTTAGAAAGAGAAATTCAGCAAACCGATAATGAACTTGTGTTGCTATTTACTTGCTTTTTTAAAGTGCTTGCCTACACAGAACCTTAGCACTGGATACAGGGAGCCTGCTTTTTAGCTTGACAGTGATGTGACAAATGCAGGCTTGATTACAAGCGAGGCAATGCAATTAGC
This sequence comes from Podarcis gaigeae, assembly GCF_964106915.1. Taxonomy (NCBI): domain Eukaryota; kingdom Metazoa; phylum Chordata; class Lepidosauria; order Squamata; family Lacertidae; genus Podarcis; species Podarcis gaigeae. The sequence goes on along the minus strand of NC_139687.1, from coordinate 46,902,817 downwards.
AGTCATAGAAACATGAGAAAGTGCTTTATAATGAGTCAGACCATTGGTCTGACAGAGTGCTCTCCCAGGCCTACCTGGCAATGCCAGGGAATGGTTCAGACCTCTTCTCCCTGCAAAGCAAGATCATCTGCCATTGAGTTACTAGGCTTTGTGGTCTTGGGACAGTGGGTGGAAAAGACAACTGTGTAATTTTGCCTCCAACTCACAGATGGTTTATACCCCTCAGGCCAAGATTGGCTAAATTTCTATGGTCCAAGTTTGCAACTATGGGGGGGGGTTGCATGTTGCTGAGGGGGGGAGGTAGAGGGTGCAAGGCCATGAGTGGGACCAAATGGGCAGGACTATCCCATAATCACCCACACTGTTCCCACATGGTGAGCAAGGCTGAGACCTGCATCCTCACTGTTGCACTTGTCTAGGCAAGTGGTTGAAGGCTATCAATACTGTCAACGTGGCTACAGCCAAGGCCTGGTCTTTACCTCTTTTGGCTCATATCTTTCTTCCCATTCTTTCTCTCTTCTTGTTACATGGGAGCTAAACCATCACCATTAGGATGATGCGCACCACTGCTGTTTGACAACCACAGCTGGAATTCAAACAACCATTTGCAAACCTTGGTTTCACGTGCAGTTTAGTGCCAACCATGGTTAGTGAAAATGGTGGTGCCCAACCGTTGCAACAACACTTTAGTAGGGGAACCGTTGCATGACAGCACATGTGAACCCATGAGGCCACTGGGAGCTCCCATTTCCTTAAGCATTCTTCAGCCACCAAAAAACATTACATATTTACTGGGCTCTTGCGTCTAGTTGAGAGGGAGAGCTGCAAAAAGCCCGATTCTCTAAACTGTTGGAAACCCAGCTCAGTACAGTTTCTGAGATTTCAGGTGACATGGCTCCTCAGCTTTCCTCATGGACTCAGGAGGCATGATGTGGTAGTTAAGTTGAACAAGAGCTGGCAAGTTTAGGGTTCAAATCCTAAATAGCTATGAAGCTCATTGAGTGATCGTTCTCCAACTGAGACTACCTCAGATGGTTACTGCAAGAAAATGGGAGAGACATGCCCAAGGAGTCCTGCTTTGTGGGGAGGGCAGGATAACAACCACACAACTGCTATCTATTTTCACTGCTATAAGGCAGAGGAGTTTGGTTTTCTTTAAAGAATCCCTGCACACACCCACACCCAAAAAACCCCAGCCTCTCTTTTTCATAATTCAGCCCACACTTACAACCTTTACCGAGGACTTGGAAAAACAGATAAATAAAATATGTAAGCTGTAATGAGCATATGGCACTGCTATCAGCACAATACTACCGGTCAACTCAACACCGACCAGCACTACATTTATCACAACGGTTCCTGCGCAAAAACAGCCCATGACTGAACACACAGAGCAGTTTCCCACTCAGCTCTGACTCACAAAAGCTGTTGAAGGCTAGCAAGAGACAGATGTGTAAACTATAGAGGAAATGGATAATGAGCAGCCAGGGCCACCAACATACACACAGTGCAAGATAGAGAGAAAGATCGATGATGGATTGTAATGGGTGGCCAGTCCATCCTAGTGCCTCACTTTGGTCCTGGCTCAGAAATAAGCCAAATAAAGTTACTGCCAAGACATACCAGAGAATATTTCAGCTTATTTCTAAGCCAAAGTCACACACTCAAAAAAGCTAGGCCTACTTAACCCCTTCCTCTCTTCCCTCTAAGCATCACTTACTGCCCCCGTGGAGTGGCAGCAACACTCCAACCACAGGGGAAAGGGAGATCTCTCCAACACACCTCTATGGTTTCTGGTAAATTGTGCCGTAGTGTGGCATGACAAAAGGCTGTGGTTGCCTTGAGAAATGTCTTACTTTATTGTTTTTATTCATTTGTATCGTCTTTTGTATTATATGTTATGTATATTTGTCTATGTGAAAATAAATAAAGATTTTCTAAAAAAGAGAGAGAGAGAGAGATAAATGTCATTTCCCTCAAAGAGCTGCTGACATTCCACTAGATCTTGGGAAAACCATGTTTCCTCAAGGCTACTGGACACCTTTCATCCTGGACCCAGAGAGGGGATACAGAGGAAACTCTTCCTCTCCACACCACTGGGATATTGTTTTTTTGCCACCTCCAGGCTGGCCAGCAAGTGGAGTTATAGGGGGGCAGAATTTGGGGCTGGGGGTTCAACTTGGGGTAAGCCAGGAATTCTTCTCTGGCTCAGGTTTAAAATCCAATCTGAAAAATTCAAGGCTTGAAATACTACCTCTCAAGCTTATTTTATTGGAGTCCTGGGTTAATGAGTTTTCCCTGACATCTCTCATTTCTGCCAAGCCTTTTAAAAAACTGTGCTGAGTTGAATAAGAAGGTTTACATTTTTGTTGTATCCGCGTTATCTGTTTGGGATTACTAAAAGCAGTACATTCCACAGGCGGATAATTAGGGAGTCGCATACAATAATATTTATCTAAGACTGTGTTGGAAGCAGAGCATTTCTGAGGGAACAGGGCAAATTCACAAGGGAGGAGAGCTCAGACCGAGTGCACATTGTCAAAACAAAAAAAAATCCTTCCAGTAGCACCTTAAAGACCAACTAAGTCAGTTCTTGGTATGAGCTTTCGTGTGCATGCACACTTCTTCAGATACACTGTGCATGCACACGAAAGCTCATACCAAGAACAGACTTAGTTGGTCTTTAAGGTGCTACTGGAAGGAATTTTTTGTTTTGTTTTGACTATGGCAGACCAACACGGCTACCTATCTGTAACGAGTGCACATTGTTACGGAAGGGGGGGGCATGTCTTCTTCACTACAATTTATTTGCTCAATTTCTCTAGGATTCCATCACCCCTCCCCTGTCCTCCCTAATTCCTCAAGTAAGGTGTCAAGACCCTAATCCTGTCAAATCACTCTGCCAAACTTTTCCTCCGGGCAATGCCAGGTGACAGACTATGCATACACTCAGGAACCGCTTATCTGCGCATATCTCCAGCTCTGCATATTCCCCCCTCCCTCCTCCTTATGTTAATCCGGTGTAACCCAACCTCTCCTTAATGTATTCATGATGTAATCTGTGTAACCCAACCTTTCCTTAATGTATTCATGATGTAACTGGGATGTATTTTGCACTGTATTCTGGGACATGGAGGGAGTTTCAAAAGTTCATGTCACCCCTTTCTCGCTGTTCAATCTCATCTTGAACCTGTTGCGCAATAAACCTTGGATCTCCGCATTTTGCTCCTATCCGGCTGAGCTCATTTTCTTCCGCAGGGACCCGCGGACACTTAGTCCGACGAGCTGGGTGGCAGTGTAGCCCCGCACCCAGATTTTAGCCGTAACAACATAAACGTCTCCCCTGCAGAGATTTCTCCCCCTCTCAGCAAACCTGCTGCCTGACCCATAATCAGAACCTGCCCTCCAAGTGTGCCAGAATGAGTCAGAACACTTATAGGGGACCCCCAGGAGAGAAAGCTGGTGTGCGTCCATCTTTAAAATTACATGCTTGGAAAAATCACCCTCTTCCTTCCCTTTCCCAAGCAGTTCAGCTCAGGGCTGCCAAGTCGATCCCACTTGCAAAAAACGTGTGTCAGGAAGCCACGACCCATCGCAGGGAACTACTGCAGCCTTCCCCGGAATAGAAAAAGATAGACTTGAGGCTGAAATGAGGGGTGGTCAGGGAAAGGGTTGGGGGCCATAAAGATTTGCTTGCTGAGAATTCCTCAGTCCGATTCCTGGATACACCACAGATATGACCAGGGGAAACGTTTCTCCAATCAGCATGGCACAGAGTCAGACCACTGGTATCTAGCTCAGTACAGTGATACCTCGGGTTAAGTACTTAATTCATTCAGGAGGTCCGTTCTTAACCTGAAACTGTTCTTAACCTGAAGCACCACTTTAGCTAATGAGGCCTCCTCCTGCTGCGCCGCCAGAGCACGATTTCTTTTCTCATCCTGAAGCAAAGTTCTTAACCCGAGGTACTATTTCTGGGTTAGCGGAGTCTGTAACCCGAAGCATATGTAACCTGAAGCATATGTAACCCGAGGTACCACTGTATTGCCTACAGCAGTGTTCCTTTAACCTGGGTCCCCAGCTGTTGTTGGACTACAACTCCCATCATCCCTGGCCACTGGTCCTGCTAGCTAGGGATGATGGGAGTTGTAGTCCAACAACATGAAGACTGCTGATCCATAAACACACCCATTTGTCCAACCTGAGCAAGTTCTGAAAAGAAACAGCTCAGTGATAAAATGTATCCATGCTCCCATATTCCTGTAAGAGTTTTGCAATTGTTTTTGAAATGTTTCTGGATTTGTTTCATTTTGTGATTGCAAAAGCCAGAACTAAGGGTCGCCATTTCTCACATTCCTGAAAGGATCTGAGCTGGCACCCGATATAGTTAAAGGAAAAATAGGTGCTAAGATCAGAGATGCTATCAAGCCCTTTCAGAAAAGTCTCCCATACGAAAGAGGATAATATAGAATTGCATGCAGGCGTATGTATCGAGTAGACATTGTTTCAGCAGGAAAAGGAAGGCACTCAAGAGATACAAGTATCATATTACACATCCTGTTACTATTGCCAGCATAAAAAGCTTCCAAAATTTTCCCCTAATTAGAAGTCCACGCCAGAAGTAGCGCACATTTCTGGGAAACTAAAGCAAATTGCCAATTTGGCTGACAGCAACAATAACGATACAGAAATAGAAGAGGAACTTGTTTTCTTAAGAGCAAACTGTGCTGACCTACAGCTTTCAGCCCCTGACTTCCATCACATCAAACTTGGTTTTGTGCTCTAAGCTGTCAGGACAATGCCTTCCCTCTTATCTTTTATAATTAAGAGATTGTGCTACTTCAAAACAAGTCCCCTGGGTAAAAAAAAAAAGGAAAAGGCAATTCTACTTTACCACCTACATTTTCCTCCTTTTTTTCTGCAACATAGTTTAGTCATTTGAGACAGAATAAAAGTTAGTCAATCAAAAAAAACTGAAATAGAAATAAGTGCTCCACTGGCAACAGAGGTCCACTAATGTACTGACTCTCAAAGAGACTCATTGAAAGAGGTTTTAAAAGAAGCTTTGCGTGTGCATGAAAGCACAATGAAAGTACAATGTGATCATGCTCATCACGTATCATCTAGTTTGGTCTTAAGGCTAAAAAGAATCAGGGCCAAGCCCCTGTTTAGTCACGCAACTTACTGAGCAACCTTGAGCCAATTATTGACTGCATTCGGACAATCATCTCTCTGCTCTATAAGCCAAGATATATGTGTGAGCCTTTTTGCACACACACAAAAGTCTCTTTATAGTACAAGCAATCAAACCAGAGAGATGCTAATCATAGTTTCTCTAGCCAGGAAACCATGGTTTGTTTCAGACTTTCTGGGGGGACCAAAAAGGCAGAGATATGATGATCTGAACCAGAATACTCTCCCATATCACCCCCAATAATACACTTTGCAGTGGTGCTAAAAGAGCAAGACCACGTACGATGCTGTCAGCTACTTGGAGGAAGGAGAGAGAGAGAGAGAGAGAGAGAGAGAGAGAGAGAGAGAGAGATTGGTAACTTATTTAACAGGACAAGCTAATATTCCAGAACTTATTTAACAGGGTAAACTATCAGGCCCCATGAAAAAAGTGTGTGAATTTGGCTTGTTCTGTTACCATACTACAAGCCAGACATAAGTCAAAGTGGCATACCACTTACCTGTCGTCACAACAACAACCATTTATTACCAACCATGCAGTAAAAGAATCCAAGGGCACATTTTTGGAATGAACTGGCATTCACACAACTTGAGGCCACCGAAGCAGACTTGGCCAAAGCCATTCGCTTATGACACAAACTCCAAAACATAGCCAGGACAATAAAGCAGCCCAAGTTAAGCAACCGTTTAATATTTTACCCAGCATTTTCTCGCTTTCCTGATTTCCCCCCTTTCCTTCCCCAGTGTTTCCTGTGAGTTAAGATAAACTAATCTGTCACGGGCTTGTCTCTGACAGAGGATCGATAACAGCTAATTATAGCCATGATAAGACAATCTGCCTCAGGTCCCCAGGGAAGGGTGAATGACATGCAAACACACAGTTGCTAAGACCAGATGTGGAGGGAGGCAGGGGAATGAGAGCAGATGGCCCTAAACCTAGCACCTGGCTTACATCAATAAGACACCCATGATAGCAGGGCAATAGTGGGCTCTTCTTGTTTTATCTTTAAAACCAAATGGGTCAGACAAATGAAAGGATTTGGCAGGACAAGGATTTGGCAACCTGGGAGCCTTTTGTGTGTAGCCCAAGGACACATTGCACAGCCCTGTGGTCTTCTTTCCTCAGACTCCTCAATGGACAGGGCATGCCAGGCAATTTCTCTCCTCTAAAGATTACAAGTGGGACACGGGTGGCGCTGTGGGTTGTTTCCATGTTTCCACAATGTGTTTCAACCATTTATTAAACTTCTGAGTTTTCCGGGAAAACAGGATTGAGCAGCTCACATTCAAAATCCCTGTGCGTCTCCCATCCAAGCACTGATGAGCTTTCAACAATGCTAAGCAGAGTTAGAACTTATGAAAACAATATTGTCATTCCAGTCACTCTTCTCCCACTTAGTCCAATTTAGATTAACTTCTTCAACAGTTTTCCAAAGATTAAGGGAAAGGAAAAAAAGAAGAAGAGAGAAATAAAGAGTGTATTCTATTCAAACATGCAGATTATAAAAGAAAAGGCCATTCCCAAGCTTGGCTAGCCTAAATAGATACGAGCCAAGCATGGAGAGTATGTTTTACAGTCAATAAATACTACATCTTTTTACAACTGCAAAACTGTTAGAACATGTTCCATCTACACTGCAGTAAACTAGAGGAGATTCAGATTTGATCAAAATATTGTTCTCATAAAGTAACTGCAAAGTTATCTCCTCCAAGGAGGTACATATATTTTCAAAACATGTCAAGATCAGCTTGATAAGAATCTCACGTGTATCCACTGTCTTTTTCATCATCTTTTTGAATGATGGGACTTTCCTGATTGTTTTGTTGATTTAAAACATTTTTATCCCAACTTTTCTGCCTCAATGTGGAAGCAGCAAAAGGCAGCTCAAAAAGATTTAATCAAAGATACAAAAATTACAAACTAACTCACAAGATTAATCAAATATACAAAATTTACAAACTTTAAGAGATGTAGGAGAATACAATAAAATAAAACCAAAATACAAAAAGAGATCAAGGCAAGACACCAGCTAACGGAATTGGATCATTCCACCAGCAAAAAGCCTGGTGGAACAAAAAGACTTAAAATTTGTCCAGAACATCAACAGGGAAGGAACCAAAAGGGTGGTTGCTATCTACAGATAAAGAGTAAGAGAAAAAATGTACAGGGTTGGAAGTGAACTAGAACTTACATCTACAGCAAGAGGAGTCCTTTCCATTAGTTGCTTCCAACCACCTGCGTGGACAAAAAGCCATCCTAGCATAAAATGATGAGTGCCCACAAAAATAGTTTGAAGGCTGGCTGTTAGAGGTGTGTCAGGTAAGAACTAAATAGGCCACTTCTCTTCCTCTGAAATTAATAAATGAACTGCGAAAAGAGAAGCTATTGAAAACTAAAAAGGAGCTATTATTCAACTTCAGGCAAGAACTGGAAGTTCACAATTTTTATTACTGCTAGGTGAAGCAGATGGGGAAAGGGGAAAGCGTAGAATAATAGAAAACAATAAAGCTGAATAAGAGAATACTTCCATAAATCAATCAACAATGAGGTGCTTATGCCCAGTTCAGGACTTCCTCAAACATCTCTTGAACTCTAGTCTCCTTCTGAATTTACTCTACTCCCTGGGCTTCCCAGCCACTGCCTCTTTTACAGACAAAAATTTAGAATTATTGTGCATTGTGTACAATACATAGATATATCAGATTGGGGAACATTCAATCTCCTATCAGTAATTTATTTTCTTTTCTTTTTTGTAGTGCATATTTTTTGCTGTTGTTCTGTTTTGGTTTTTTTACATGAGTATTATTTCTTTTCTTCCTTTCTCTGTGCATTTGCAATTATGTACTTTTTAATCTTTCAATAAAGCATGTATGCAAAAACACGTACACACACACACACACACACACACACACACTTCTGGAGGGCCTCAGACTCCTGAGGCCTGAAATTAAAGTAAGGGTGTGTTTTCTTGGACACTAACCCAACTCTCAAGCTTTAGAAGAGAAGTAGGACAGGGTATCTAAGCCTGGCTCCTGAAACCAACCAGAAATGGAGTCATGAGAGGGAGGAGCTACTGCAGCCAGAAATTCCAGAACACTCCCTGCTTTTCCCCAGCTTCCAGGTTTAGCAGCACAGTACTATCATAACATTGGGACGCGGGTGGCACTGTGGGTTAAACCACAGAGCCTAGGACTTGCCGATCAGAAGGTCGGCGGTTCAAATCCCCGTGACGGGGTGAGCTCCCATTGCTCAGTCCCTGCTCCTGCAAACCTAACAGTTTGAAAGCATGAAGTGCAAGTAGATAAATAGGTACCGCTCCGGCGGGAAGGTAAATGGCGTTTCCGTGTGCTGCTCTGGTTCACCAGAAGCAGCTTAGTCATGCTGGCCACATGACCTGGAAGCTGTACGCCGGCTCCCTTGGCCAATAAAGCGAGATGAGCGCCACAATCCCAGAGTCAGCCACGACTGGACCTAATGTTCAGAGGTCCCTTTACCTTTACCTTTTACTATCATAATAATGCATTATATTTCATGTCATCCACTTCAGGCGAAAGCCTTGGGGAATGATGTATAGTAAGCGATGGAACAATCAAAGCATTCAACAAAAAGTCTGTAAGAAAGCTACGCTGGCTCCACTTCAGTTCTGGCACAACCTTATAAAACTAAAAAGAAGAGGAAATTAAGAACAATAATGAGAAAGTGCTTTATACTGAGCCAAGTCTTTGGTCCTTCTTAACGGAAGCTCCAGAGTTCTAGACAGGGTTCCAGACAACCCTACCTGGAGATGACAGAGATTGAACCCGATAACTCCTGCATGCAATGTGCATGCTCAACCACCAAGCTACATCCTTAAACCATCAGTTTAAGGAGAGGATAAAATATACCGTATTTTTCGCCCTATAGGATGCACTTTTCCCCCTCCAAAAATGAAGGGGAAATGTGTGTGCGTCCTATGGGGCGAATGCAGGGGGGAGGCAGGCAGGAAAAGCTCCCAAAAGCCGCACACAAGCTCCACGCGGCTCTTGCGGCTTTTCCTCAGGAGGGACAAGGGACTGACGGGGCCAGTCAGTCCCTTCTCCCTCCTCGTAGAAAAGCCCACAGGAGCCACGTGCTCCTTAAAGGGTGCGCGGCTCCTGTGGGCTTTTGCTGGAAGGGTAACGCGCGGCTATGCCAGCAGCCTCTTCTGTTCCTCCTCCAGCTTCGCTTGAAGGGTGCTGCACAGTTCTCCCTCTCCGCGCAGCGCCTCTCCTTCGCAGGAGAGGTGTTGCGCAGAGAGGGAGAACTGCACAGCGCCCCTTCAGCCACCCGCCTGCCTGGAAGCTGGAGGAGGAACAGAAGGGTCTTCCTCTGCCTCCTGAAGCCTGGGGCGAGCTGAGCTCAGCACACCCCAGGCTTCGAGCTTTGTGGTGGGAGCCCAGTGCGACTTTGCACTGTATAAATTGTGTATAAATTGTGTGTTGTATGGAGGATGTGAAAGAGGTTTTCTCCCTGTTTTAGACTAACGGGGAACTAGTGAAGCTGAACGTTGGGAGATTCAGAAGAAACAAAAGGAAGTTCTTCTTCAATGATAAAAGACCCTTCTCTGCATGTCACCACCAAAGGGTGGTGATGAGAATCAGAGTTGGAAGGGACCACATGAACCATCTCGTGCTACCCCCTGCAATGCAGGGTTGTTTTTTTTGCCAAGGTGGGGCTCAAACCCACAACCCTGTAATTAAGAGTCTCATGAGCTGTCCCACAGAATGGGCTTTCTCTGTAGTAGCTCCTAATTTATGGAATACTCTACCCAAAGAGGCCCATGTCTTGCCATCATTTCAGAGCCAAGCAAAGGCGTTTTTGTTTTCCTGGACATTTGGGCAGCACTAATGATACAGTGTACTGCTAAATCTGTTTTTATTATGTTTCATGAAATATTATTTTGGGGTTTTGGTTTTTTTACTTGTATTGTAAATTGTTTCAGGACTTTCTTTTTTTTACTGCAAAGTGACATGTACATTTAATAAACTATGTTAAACTATGGAATTCACTGCCACAAGATACAATCACCAGTTTAAAGACAGCTTTAAAAAGAGGAGTGTGGCAAATTCAAGGAGAATGAGGCACGATGGCTCCAAGAATTTCTGAATACCAGTTTACTGTGGATCACGAACAAGAGTGCTATTGCCCTGTTTGTCGCTTCCTATGGCATCTGGTTGACCATGATGGGATCCAGTAGGGCTGTTCCTCTGTTACTAAAAGGTAAAGGTACCCCTGCCCGTACGGGCCAGTCTTGACAGACTCTGGGGTTGTGCGCCCATCTCACTCAAGAGGCCAGGGGCCAGCGCTGTCTGGAGACACTTCCGGGTCACGTGGCCAGCGTGACATCGCTGCTCTGGCGAGCCAGAGCCGCACACGGAAACGCCGTTTACCTTCCCGCTGGTAAGCGGTCCCTATTTATCTACTTGCACCCGGGGGTGCTTTCGAACTGCTAGGTTGGCAGGCGCTGGGACCGAGCAGCGGGAGCGCACCCCGCCGCAGGGATTCGAACCGCCGACCTTTCGATCGGCAAGTCCTAGGCGCTGAGGCTTTAACCCACAGCGCCACCTGCGTCCCCTTCCTCTGTTACTAACATAAATCAATAGCCATAAAAGCATGACGGTAAAGAAACACAATTGATTTTGTCTAACTTAAACTCCACTCCTTCAAAACATGACAGCAGGTAAGCATAACTTTCAAGCTCTGGGAAGAAACTGAAAAAAAAAATCCAACAATATATTAAGCCAGCAGCGATTTACCAGAAAGCATAGACCTATGCTTTCAGGAATCGTAGAATATCAAGAAATCAATTTAAATTACTCTTAATGGCTCTCGTTTCTACTAATAAAACTCTAAAAACCATTTTCAGCTAGAAGGATATTCCATGACCACAATGCCCCGTACACAATAAATTACTTAGAATTTAACGCATGCACAAGTTGGGAGTTATCTGTACTCTGTACACTGACCATGCCAAGATGCCTTAAAAGTAAGGGACCGGCATATTTTTTGAAGTAGACGTATTCCAAATTGGTATTAAAGTCAGCAAGTGCCCATCAAATTGACCCTATACTACATCTGCTTAAGCTAAGAATCTCATCTGCCACACGTTCCTGTATGACTGTTGTTCTGTAAGTACGCATTTGTGCTGTTTTCCACTGGTTTACCCAGTTACCCCTACTGGTGCAGAATCTGCAGCTGACCAGTGGTTACTTGGTGTTAAGGGCTCGGCTATGTGTTCTGTAGAACCAGGTAAAAAGTAAATGACCCCTGGACAGTTAAGTCTAGTCAAAGGCAACTATGGGGTTACGGCACTCATCTCGCTTTAAGACTGAGAGAGCCAGCATTTGTCCACAGACAACTTTCTGGGTCATGTGACCAGCATGACTAAACTGCTTCTGGTGCAATGGAACACTGTGACAGAAACCAGAGTGCACGGAAATGCCGTTTACCTTCCTGCCACAACAGTACCTATTTATCTACTTGCACTGGTGTGCTTTCGAACTGCTAGGTTGGCAGGAGCTGGGACAAAGGAAGCTCACTCCATTGCGGGGATTCGAACCGCCGACCTTCCAATCAGCAAGCCCAAGAGGCTCAGTGGTTTAGGCCACAGTAGTCATGCTGGCCACATGACCCGGAAAGCTGGCTCTGGACAAACGCCAGCTCCCACGGCCTGAAAGCAAGATGAGTGCCGCAACCCCATAGTGCCTTTGACTGGACTTAACGGTCCATGGGTCCTTTACCTTTACCTCTGTAGAACCTCTTTCCTGGGACCACACCACTTTAGAATACAGGCTGAGCATCAGAATGGATGCGCTTGCACACACACAAACTAGAACATCAAGCAAGGCATTATGTAGCTTACTCATAGCCTCCATAGGCTGCTTTTCAAAGTTTAAGAACTTCTGGTTTGTTTTTATATTAAATACCCCACTGTATACAATTTAACCATGCCATCTGTCCATTGAAATAATGAAGAAATATAATCTGAGGAGAGTGTTGCTATGAGAGGCAGCAAATGGTGATATGAACACCAGGTTAGCGCACTAGGGAAAGGCTCCTAAAACAGAACTAAACCAACAAGGGAGGCTACAGAGGCTGTGAAAGCTCATTTTCTGGAGGTTTCCAAATAAACAACATTATCTGTTACACATATTTAGTAAGGGAGAAATTTCAAGTGTAAAAAATGATTTTTATTTAACAAAATGCATGCACCAGTTACTAAAAGAAAAAAGACCTCTACCCATTTTTCATCAGTCTAAAATATTCATTTAAAATATTGATAAATAAACCATAACAGTATTTTTTTTAAATGCTTATAAGCCTGTGTGGTGTAGTGGTTAGAGTGTTGGACTAGGCCCTGGGAGACTGGGGTTCAAATCCCCACTGGGTGACCTTTGGGTCGGCTACTCACTCCCAGCCTAACCTACCTCACAGGGTTGTTGGGAGGATAAAACAGGGAGGAGGAGAACTATGCATGCCTCCTCAAGCTCCTCAGAGGAATGGCGGGATATAAATACAAATGATACCTACTAGAATCATGTGTTATCACCCCATGGTTTCAATTTATCTCCTTCATGGAAGCAAGTCAAGCTTCTGAACATATTCCAGTAAAATACAGACTCATACATCACACACCCCCGCCTGTGATTTGCTTTCATAAACCTTACACATCCAAATTCTCTCTCAACAGTTAGTGAGATTTCCTTTGGTTTTTTTTTTTTTGCTCTTAACTCCCCCATGAGTTCAGCTATAATAGACTGTGAAATGCAATTAGTGAGTTTCCTTTTCCTTTTCCATCCAAATTAATGGCAGCATTGCATTGTGCCCTATTCCTCCTCTTCATTGCCAGCATTTACCATATTTTTTGCTCTATAACTCACTTTTTCCCTCCTAAAAAGTAAGGGGAAGTGTGTGTGCGTCTTATGGAGTGAATGCAGGATGCGCAGCTATCCCAGAAGCCAGAACAGCAAGAGGGATTGTTGTTTTCACTGCGCAGTGATCCCTCTTGCTGTTCTGGCTTCTGAGATTCAGAATATATATATTTTTTTCTCCTCCAAAAACTAGGTGCGTCTTGTGGTCTGGTACGTCTTATAGAGCGAAAAATACGGTAACTTTACTTCGTGTGTGTGTGTGTGTGTGTGTGTACACATAAACGTTTTCAGCAAGCATTAATTGGAAATACCGGTACTTTCAGTATAGAATTAAAAAACATACAGAATCATATTTGGGGTGAATACAAATGCAATACTTAGAAAGAGACACACACATCCCCCCACATGCAAAGACAGGCTCTGAAGGATTGAGCAGATGAGACCAACAGTGTGTGATGGCCTGGGACTCGGGCTCGGACTCAGAACCAGAGGGGTCTCAGTCTGAACCAGATCCTTTACCTCAGGCATCATCTGGGGCCTGATCCTGAAGAGTGCCAGTCTGCACAGGTGCCCCTGCAGCAAACACCAGCTGGGCCGAGTCAGGGGCCTGAGCCTTCCCTGGCTCCAGATGTGGGGATTACCTCGTTGCCTTCAGCTGGGCCATCACTTACAGCTGCTCCACTACCGGTTGGGTCAGGGGAGGCTGAGGCGGCCACTGGGTCTAATAACCCACTGACATCTGCCAAGCTGCTGAGACTAAGGTTTGAGAGAATGAGAGACCTGAGTACTCGCAGGAGGAGTGCTCACCTGTGGGCGAAACAGGAAGGTGAGTCACTGGGGGATCAGGACCAGCCACTACCATGACGAAAAGGCTGTCGGACCCCGCCCCAGGTTGCGGGAGCAACATTGCTGTATGCCAGATCCTGCCTGAGATCCTGTACCCGTCCTTGCCTGGTTTCCTGCCTCGCATCCCGCCTTGGCCCCATCAGACTGACTCCTAGCGGAACCTTCAGATTCTGGACCAGACCTGGACCATGTTTCCCCGGGGCCAGCACACAGGGAGTCCAATGGTCTAGAAGGCGGTGACTGCATGTGTTGTGGAGGGAAGTGAGGGGCAAATGGGGCTCATCTACCTGGGAAGGTAGCCTATCTAGAAGAAGGAAAACTCTGGTCCTAAACCTCTGCTGCCTTGTGTTGTAAACAAAAATTGCCCTTTTCCCTTATGGGGTATCCAAGAGCCCATATAGAGTCCTTACATAGGTTCCCTATTGGTAGGAGAAAATAACAGAGGCCAACCAGAGAATCCTGAGAAGCAAAGCAGCTAGTAAGCTTGATCTTTATTGATCTGTTGCAACAGGGTGCTCGCCTCACCCGCAGGAGAGCGGAGGAACCCAGAAAAATGGCGTGCAAGGCCTTATAAAGACTTTTGAAATTGCCACCCATACATCACAGAAGGGGTGTAACCTAAGATCACTCCCTGGATACATCACACCTACATCACAGAAAAGGTGGTCTATAACAGAAATATGAATATTGTTTTTCTCCTGTTGTTGTTTATCTCCTGTCTGTCAGGTTACTTGATTGGATTGCCTGGTGAGCCTAGCCATTCTTTTGTAGTGATAAATACTGGGCCAGGTCACAGGCTCACACCCTATTCATATCTTAAATATGTCCTTAAGACAGGATTTGTGAGGAAAGAGACAATGGGGAGGTTTCCCACTTTGACCTTGCAGAGAAAACATTTGGTCAGTTGAGGAATCAAAATGGTTCCAGGTTGGCCTTCCTATGCTGATCCATGTACGTGCTTGGTTGGTCCACCTATGAACATTGCCATATATATAAGACCTCAAAATTCCTATCACACTTGCAGGACATTTTTTTTTGGGGGGGGGGGAGCTAAGGAGTAAACCCACACAAGTCCAGAGTGGAGTCCCTAAGATGGTTGAATGGCACCTCATACACCTCCTTCCAACATCTCCTGCAGCCAAGCTGGTGCCAAACATATGGCTGTGCTTTCCTTTCGACCACATCCATGCCCAGGCTTGTGCCCTGAGGAGGTCACTTTGGTGATGCTAATACAGTGGTTTGACTTCACCAATGGAAGTGGGTGCACTCCATTGTCTCTTGAGACAGACAGGTGCCAATAACTTCAAAGAGAAGAACCAACGGGCTCATTCCCCAACACCACAATTTGAATGACAGAGGAGGCTGCCTTAAGACAGCCTCAGATCCATGGGTTGATCTAGCTCAGTATTGTCTATTGCACTGACAGGCAGCAGCCCTCCAGAGTTTCAGACAGGAATTTCTCCCAGCCGTACCTGGAGACACCGGGGTTTCGAACTTGGGACTTTCTGCATGCAAGGCAGAGCTTCTACCACTGCACTATGGCCCTTCCCCCCAAAACTGGCATTCTAGCAAATCCAATGATAATCAACTAACCTACCTCACACTGAGCTGTTGTGTGGATTAAATGGAAAGGGGGATGGGGAGAGAACCATGTGTGCTACCTTGAGCCCTTGGACAAAAAGGCAGGATACAAATGCAATAAATAAATATACGCCCATCTATCCCGCTCCTCCATGCATCAGATGGGAAGGCTAGCCTACCTTCTTTTCTTTTAAAGAAAAAATAGTTTGGATGTGTGTTGAACAATCTTAAGCGATCCACCTGTAACTTACTGAAGAAAACCAGGAAAAAGTTACACAACAGCTTGCATTTTCCAGAGCTTGACCCTGCAGGTAGTGTGGTATATTTGTACCAAATTAGAGGGCAATGAGTCCACAGAAGCAGCACTGGCCAGCAAGTGTTGCTATGTAAGTTTCCTCATTGATGAAAAGATCTGTGGGCTGTGACATGGCAAAAACATGGACCCTAAGGCGGGATTTAACTACAAACCACTTGATCGGCTAGGATTCCTGTTTGCCAGGCTTTGCCATTAATAGCACTAGGTGGCAATATTTTGACATCTCAGGTACACGTTAACTAAACTGATACTTGAAAACTTTAACCCCCTGAAGTGTTTTGGCACAACCTTCTCTTTGCTGACTAGCTGCCGTGCAAGGTGAATTCAACCTTGGATCACACCAAGTCTAACAGGATTAAAGAGTTTGTTTCCATAGCATGAAGGAATTAATTTAATTATTTTCTTCTTTGAAGCTGAATTTCATGTGGCGATTTTGCAAAAAGGAAAAAGGTGAAATAAAGCAGGAATGTAACAGCAAGCTGAAAAAGAATGCAGGTTAACAAATGTAGTCTGGACAAACCTAAGACTTTGAGTTGCTTCCAAATAAATCAGGACTTTTCCACTGATTTCAGTGAGTCTGCTCACTGACTAAGTTAGGTATAACCGTTCATTATTACCTCCACATTTCAGAAGGCAGTACTATGCTATTACTTTTATTCTAGCCAGTAATACACTAAAAGACTTCATTTATTTCTTCTCTGTTGAAATAGCCAGGAAATCAGTGTGAAATCAGTGTGAAATATTATTTCACATATGGGACAACCAAACAAAAAGTGATATACCAGCTTTGTATCATTGGCGATTTAAAAATAAAACAAGGGTAACTGGTCAAATCTAACTACTCGGGAAAATGTTTAAAATTGATGCAAGTCTGAACTGTTATAATCAACTTCAAAACAGGATTAAGAACATTACTGTCCAGTTGACTATAAACCTGATGCCAGTGGCCATATTTCAAGATGTAGTGAATGATACAAATATGGAGATAAAAGGGCAACAGTGGTAAAAAGGAACAGTCCTTCTGATGAAACCTCATTAGGTTCCCTAATAATTATTCCAATTATGAAAATATTTGACTATTTTAGAACATGCCGCCATTTATTTGAAAGGTTTTCCCTCTGAAATCTATCCTAAGGGTGTGTGTACACCAACTGTTTTTCTCAAAATACATATATAGTGCATTGCAGAGGCTGTTGGTGTAATCACAATCTTAGACCTGGTGGCAAGAAATGTCTGCATTCACATAATCCAAAATCCCATCTTAGCAAACTGGGATATGCACAAACTGTGTGCACAAATGCAGGCCTCCACATGAGTGGCAATAGAAAAACTAGGAAGCCATAACTGGCCATAGTTCTTCATTTGCATGTAACAGAAAACCATGGTTAACAGCTTCAAAATAAGCCAGGATGCAGAAGCCACCGACCACCCTAATAGTTTATTTTTTATTTAAGCAGACTGCTCGCAGTGATGGCAAATCTAAAATAGGCCTAATTTTGGGAAATAATAAGGCACGGTATCAAGAAATGCATCAATAGTATACAAAGCCATCTCACTGCTTCTAAATAACTTTTGCAAGACAGAGTCATTCAATACCCAAAGCGTTCCTTTGCAACCTCTGCACGAGTCAGAAGAAAAGTTAAGAACTACCACTAGTTTGTTGGCCCATCAGAAAAAGTTTCAAAAGTAACAGTCAAATTCTATCATGTTGTTAATGCTTTTCAAAGTTTGCTTACCTTTCTGACCTTTTTTGTGGGCTCTAACAAATCCATTACCTTGTTACTTATTATTCAAAGTTGACATTCTGGGAGGATACATCAGTCTAAGGCTTGATTAAAATCTTTACCATAGAAAGAAAGAAAGAAACCAAGATGCAACAGTGGATACAGTCCAAAATGTATCTCACAAGTCTGAATCTGTAGGCGATCGATACCATGTAATACTAACACTTTAGATGTCATACAAAACTTTCAGGACATCAAGGCTGAATACACAAACAAGAAAACTTACAAGTTCTATGTATACGTACCTAGAAGAAAGTCACGTTGAACTCACAGCAGCTTAGTTCCAGATTAAACGTATAAAAAGGACCCAAGGAAGCTGCACAGATCAGAATATATTCACCAGCATTAGGTGCAAATTCAGTACATGTCACCAAGGTACACAAAGTCCAGTTACATGGATCAGCACCTTCAACTGACCGTTTGTGTGCCTTATTCCAAGCCAGATATGCAGGGACGGAAAAATGAGAGCGCTATGTCCATTAAGACAGACGCTTTACAAAATACACTGCACGGTTCAGTAAGATTAACATCGTTGGCTCGGTTGCCTTTTGAGCATCGGCCGGATTGAAAGCTTTGCTACAGAAGAAGAAGAAAAACGCTGTCCTTCATGGGAGGAGCGGTGCTTTCATAATCGGCAGAGCCACATTGCTACAGCAACCCTGTACTCCATGTACCCAAAAATTCTAGGCTGCAAAAATAACAAAGCACTGGAGGCCAAGGGAAAATATTCCCAGGCTCTCAAAATACTACAGTGCTCATTACATGCTACTCTGTATTTTTCGTAGCTTAGAGTTGCCTGCAGACCTCAGAAGGGTGGCTAAGCTTCTTTTCACCATGATTACCATGACCATTCTTAAAATGTATGTACTGTATTATATATAAATATATATGGTATGCACAAATCCATTTTTGGCTTTATACCAACTTTAAAAATAATTCTTCTGAGTTTGCTGCATAGAATGCAGCTCATTTTAACAACCACTGCCTATAGGATTGGGCACCTCCTCCAAAACAAATGGTTCTCTCTGAACCAGCAATGAGCATTTCCCTAATTTCTGCCCCCCAGTAACCAACACCAGTGATCTTTCAACTCCATATTTAAGAAGGATCACCAAGGTTAATGAGGCCCACGTGTACACTGTCAAAAACAGCACTCCTGGCTGTGAAAATTTAAGAAAGCTGAAGCACTGTGCTATAAAGTGTTGAACATATGGATAGCCATGAAGCAAATAAACACAGCTCCTTCTGAACTGGCTTTTTGGGGTGCGGTGGAGAGACTTAACTCACCTTGCTGGGACTTATTTCTGAGTAGACATGACTATGATTGCACTGGAATTCTCTTGAAATTAAGAGGACAGAGTTGTTGCAGTCCTACAACATCCTCTCCACAGCCGGGAAAATGGAAGGGCAACACACATACCCTAGTCCTGTGTTATTTACCATCTCACACATTTTGGAATCATTAACTAGTCGCCTTTGTCAGGCCTGCAGTATTATTGCAAACTGAGGAAGAAATGCTTTTCTGGACTCTTACCAGCAGGCAGAGTACGATAAGTCATTCTCAGTTTTTTGCCTTAAAAGTTTGGAGAAGGAACGGAGAACCTGTGCCCCCACTCTGATGTTGTTAGGACTCTCAAACCCTCTGGGTCAGAAACGATGGCAGCTGGAGTCCAGCAGCATTCAGGTTCCCCACTCATGGTCTAGAGCAGGCTTCCTCAAACTCGGCCCTCCAGATGTTTTTGGCCTTCAACTCCCATGATCCCTAGCTAGCAGGACCAGTGGTCAGGGATGATGGGAACTGTAGTCTCAAACTATCTGGAGGGCTGAGGTTGAGGAAGTCTCTTCAGAGTACAGAGTACAGTCAGAGTACAGACTGACTGGTTAGGCAATGCAAAACCCCACATCCCACCTCCAGCGTTCTTTTCTTTTTTCTAAGAATTAAAACAAAAAACTCTTATTTAGATCAGTATAAGAGAGAGGAAGAAAACAGAGAGCTGCTTTAAGAGAAAGAAAGCATGTCTAAGGAAGACCTAGTAACTTACAAAACCTCTTTAGCCAACAAAGCAGCATGAGTCACCCTAGGCAAGTTCTATAAAGCATTGATGGAAGATACTGAGAACATTGAAAGCTTAATCCTTTTATCTCAGAGGGTCAGGAAATGACCATGTGTGAAGGAGATCCACCAATCAGGGGAAGCCAGCTCTACTTGGAATCTCTGACCACTAGCATTTGCCAACAGCCCAATCAGGTGGGACACGAGGTGCAAATGGTGCCAACTTCCTCTTGATGTGTGTGTGGGGCGGGGCGAGACATCTCCGATGAGGAAGGAGGAGATGCTTTGAGCATAACATGCACTCAGCATGGAGCACCAATAGGAACTCAAAGGTTCTCTGAAAAGGACAGAAATTGTGGGTGGGTGCTGCCTTTTTGTTACTGGACCTCATTCATTACAAAAAGCAATTGCAGGATAAGCAGATGTTCAAAGCACACATTTGATGGCTGGGTTCACTCTGAGCCACTTTATCTTTATGGCCTTACACTGTGCACAGATTAGCAACTTCCAAGAATAGGTCCTCAACCTTGCCAGATTCTTACTACCTCCAGAAC
The DNA here is from genome assembly GCF_964106915.1 of Podarcis gaigeae. Classification (NCBI taxonomy): domain Eukaryota; kingdom Metazoa; phylum Chordata; class Lepidosauria; order Squamata; family Lacertidae; genus Podarcis; species Podarcis gaigeae. Next base: position 46,882,600 of record NC_139687.1, on the reverse strand, counting down.
TGTCAGATAAGAAAAGAAAAAGAACACTTTCAAATAGCACAGGATGAGGAACTTATGGCCCGCAAGATGTTGATGGCTGTGCTGGCTGAGGCAGTTGGGAGTTGTAGTTCATCTGAAAGGGGGTGGGCAAAGGTTAGGTAACTACTCACTCATTATTGGCCACCAGCTTGGGAAAGGGGGAGTACTGCTGTCTTATCTAAGTCCTCCTAAATATGGAGCTGAAACAGACTCAAATTTTCATGAACACACTATCTGGACTTAGACAAATCCCTTTCTCTCAACCCACTTCTCTGCAGTATGGAGATAAAATTACTACTGACCTGTCTTACAGGGCTATTGCAAGGATTACAAATGATACAAAGTTAAGTGCTTTGAACACTTGCAAGAGCTGCTACATAAAAGCCGAGGCCAATTCTCATCACCGAAAGTTGTCGTGAAACTATCATATTTTTTTCTATGTGTTTATGGATTTCATGCTAGGGCCACACACACACCCCCAAAAAAATTGCCCCTCTTTGTTTTTGCAGCAACATTTTTCCCCCAATCAAAATGAGAAAGGGGAGAGAAATTTCAGAAAATTTTGAAGACTGTCTTACCTTAGTTTTAATTTTTCAAGACAATGTGCAAAAATGGGGGGCAGGCAAGTGTGTGTGTGTGTGTGTGTGTGTGTGAGAGAGAGAGAGAGAGAGAGAGAGAGAGAGAGAGAGAGAGAGAGTGCACTCATGTACACACACTTTGTAAACTTTAAAAAGCCTTACAAACTTTAAAAGCATTGCCCCCTCCTACTTTCTCTAAAAACTCCTGAAATTCTCCTAACATTCTCCTGCACCCCTCAGTCTTTGGGGTGCTCTTTTCACCTGTCCTCCTGCTAATTTCTAAATAGGCTGATATTTCTGGTCCAGCTCGGTCTCTCATTATCAGCCCAGCTTCAATTCCTTCCATCAGATATCTGCCTGCTTCAAGAGTTTGATTTGTTTAGACAAGCAGTTAAGCCTTTCCTATTCAAGAAGACATTTGGCCTTTCCTAAAGGCTGGAGTGTTTCTCTGGTTTTTGGAATTTCCCTGCAAATGTTTGCTTTTAGATCACATTGTTTCCTTTAAAATCTTAATTTTCTTGAAGGGTTACATTTTACATTAGTTTCCAATCATTTTGCCCTTTGAGAATCAGTATAAACAGAAAAGAGAGTTTTATACATTTCTAAACAAAAACAATAAAGACCAACAAATGGAGTCTAGTAGCTCATCTGATGCAAAAGAAAACAGCAACATACAATCCAGTTGGACAAATAGTAGGTAATTTGCGCAATTCTCGTAAGTTTTTTTTTTAATAAAAAATCTAAACAAATTATTCCACCATTCATTTTTACAGTACAATACAAGTGGCAATTTGAACGAATGAAAACGAAACAAATTCATTCTTAACCGCTTTGCACGGCAGGCATTGTTTTGCGTTTTAGAAATAGGCTAGAATGCTATGTACAGTTCACAGAAAGGTCATGTAGAGGGTGGAGAGGAAAAAGAAGAGATACGTGAAACTGACAGAACCGAGATCTCTATTTTAGTTTAGGTCGGGGTGACCAAACTTCGAGGGCCCATTGGCCCTTCTGCAAACAAGAGAAACTGCTGTAGGCACTGCACACAAACCACATCCTACAGTAGATGGCTTTTTTCAAGCCTAATTTCAGCATGGGGGGCACTTTAGGCACCACAAAATGCCACTTCAAGCCCTATGTCATTAAATGCCCTTCACTTTGCCATACACAGAACGGCAACCATCAGTTGCTTCACACATTTTGCGCAGGCGTTTTCTGACCATAAGATCATTCAAGACCCTGTTTTGCGTGTCAGAATCCCCCAAATTCTTATTCTATATGCTTTTAACATTGCTGTCTTATTAGTTTTAGGCTGCATTTTTAACTACATTGTGTGTGTTTTTTAAATACAGTACACTGTCATGTGGTTTATATAAATGCTTTTAATTAAATAAAATTTGATTTATTTACATAATTAAAGCCACCATGTTGACAACCCCTGGTTTAGACAGCTGTTAGGCTGCATTTGTGCCCTATAAAATTGCGACCTCTGGTCCAACCCATCTGAGATTTAGGAAGTCTGATGTTCAGGGGTGAACCTGATTGGACTGAACATACCAGAGTTAACTGCAGCAGAAGGAGGGCCAAATCTTTCACTGAAATCAACAAGAAAACAAAGTGATATTTGCACTCCCTCATTAATTCCCATAAAACCACATAAAATAGTGGTGCTGGCTGCCACACAGTTCACCGAATATACTTCTTTAAGATTTATACCAGAAGATTAGAAAATGGCCATAGTAGTGAAGTGACTGAACATACATTTTGCATGCAGAAGATTCTAATCAGCAAGGGCTAGGAAGACTTGCCCAAGACCCCAATCAATATAGACATGTACTGAGCTAGGTGGACCAATAATCTGCCTAAAGCAGAGTCCTCTGTTCCTCAGATTCAAGTATACACATGGTTAGAAAACAGACTCGGCTTGTGCTGCAACCATTATATGTGCTGCATGTCATTAACATTTCTACTGCAGCAGTCTCCACTGCGAAGTATCATTGACTTTGGTTCACAGAGGTCTGCCTAATGTGCAGACATATGGTATTAAAAATGTCTGGAGGAATGCATCATGACAGACAAAGGTGACGAAGAACTTCATAAATTCAAAGGAGAAAACATTCAATCTGCATATGCTCTTGGAAAAAATATGCTCCCTAAACACCAGCATTTCTGTTGCATCCATTGCTTTTACCAGTGCACTGGAGTTTTCAGTTACATGTTTAAGAAGCTGAGAAAAATGACTAAACTTTGATTCCATCATCGTACATTTTTATAAACAGTCTCATTGCTACATCCACGTCAGCCCAACCCAAACAGTGTTTCTCTCCAGACACAGAGGCAACTGAACCAGAAAGGGAATGAGGCAACATGGCAAGTTGAGGAAGATGATCACAATTAAGACCCTTGCAACTAGACAACTAGAATGTTGCATCTCCCTGAGAAAGTCAGAGAATCAGAGAATTGTAGATATGGAAGGGACAACAGGGGGTGGGGAGTTATTCAGTTCAACTCCCTGCAATGCAGGAATTTTCTGCACAATTTCATATGGGAGGGAATGTTCAATACGGAATAGGGACACAAATAAAGTTTTATTCCTTTTCCTCTTTTCTCCCGTACAAGAGGCATTTAATTTCCGAAGTTAATTTCTGCTGTTGCAAGGTAACAATATCAGGCTTCTGACCCTGTTTGGTTGCTTACATTGCCAAGGATGAAAATACAGATTTCTATTTAATCAAGAGGTTTTCTTTTCCTGCAGTAACTGAGAGAAGTATACATACTGGGACCCAAGGTCACCCAAAGAGGCTCAAGGCACAGAAAAAAAACTGAATCCAATCCATACCTAACATTCTATCCATTTCAACAGCACAGCAAGCTTCCCTGGAAAAAGTACTAAGCTCCTAGGCAAATTTCAGCACTATATTTAGAGAGCCACGGCTTAATGCAGGGACAAAACCAGCATCCAAACCGATACACAGCCAGAATCATGTTTCACTTGTTTGCATAGAAACATCTCCAGTCACTATACAGTTACACCATTTTATAACGTTCCTTTCTTTCTCTCTTTTTTCTACAGTCCAGACACGGAGCATCCCAGAACCAAAGAATCAACACAGGGTTCAAAGAGAACAAGAACAATTGCATTTTGGGCACAATTCTAAGTGCTAGCTTTCACCTCCAAAGCTCTAAGGCTGTGGCCCTCCAGATGTTACAGGTGAACTACAACTCCCCATCATCCCTTACCATTGGTCAAACACGTTGGGAATGATGAGAGCTGGAGGCCAGAGGTTCCCCATCCCCGCCTTCAATTTGCTGAGTTTTCTCAGGAATCATCTAATCCTGCATGAATCAGCCTGGAAACTCCACTCAGCTTCTGGAAGTCCTTCTTCCAGCTGCAGAACTGGCATGAATGGATGCTTTAGTTGAGTTGCTGCTACAATTTACTTTAAACAGATATTAACAACCAAGGCTATTTTCATAAGACAGATCTCATTGTCTACATTTCCTTCCTCCTAAATTCAAATCTAATACACATTTGTTGGCCAAAAGTGCATACGGTTTCAAAGCCCTTCACTTCTTCAATACCCTACTCTGAATTCTAAACATTCAATACAAGTTCTTATGGGTTTTCTGTTCAATTTTGTCACAGGTGAGAGGAAAGGCGGGGGAACCTTCCAGAAATTCAAAACACCTCTGCAGTTCCATGGCAATTGCTCACACCTCTACACTAGTATTTTGAGCCAAATAAACCTTGTTGTATTTATCTAAGCAAGACGTAAACAGGAAAAAAAGAAAAGGCGGCATGAGTAATCGTTCTGAATTTCATCTGCAATCAAAACATAGCCATAAATATTTCAACTTAAGGTGTCTTCTGTATTCAGAGAGGGAGAAACTCCCCACAGTAAGCCCACACAGATCATGAAACGACCACACGACCAGCTAAATCATTTCCACTTTCAACAGCCTCTTCCCACATGCAAACCTCAATTTGGTTTCATATTTGCTTATTACATGCATACATATCCTGCCTTTCACCCATACAACGCAGGCAGCAAAGAGACCCAAACATGCTCTGATTCAGCAAACCTGTTGCATCATGTACAAGAAAGAAGATTCTACCTAAACATTAGGAAGAACTTCCTGACAGTAAGAGCTGTTCGACAGTGGAATTTGCTGCCAAGGAGTGTGGTGGAGTCTCCTTCTTTGGAGGTCTTTAAGCAGAGGCTTGACAACCATATGTCAGGAGTGCTCTGATGGTGTTTCCTGCTTGGCAGGGGGTTGGACTCGATGGCCCTTGTGGTCTCTTCCAACTCTATGATTCTATAATTCTATGATTCTATGTAGCTTCAGGTATGTGTTAGTACAACGGATAAGGGCTGATCAACATAAACTCAATCCAGACAAGGTGGGATATTCCTGTTGCTGGGTGGTTCATCTCACAAAACGAATTTCCCTATGGGCTTGCTTTGCAAGACGAAATGTCTTGCGAGTTCCTGCGGGTTTTTCCCCCTTTCCCCCCTTTTCCTAAGCTGCTAAGCCGCTTATCAGCTGATCCGCTAAAAGCCGCTAAACCGCTAATAGCGCTAATCCGCTAAGCTGTCAATGAGCTTGCTTCGCAAGACGAAAAAACCGCTAGATGAAGAGACTCGTGGAACGGATTAATTTCATCTTGCGAGGCACCACTGTACATAGCAAACCCTTCTAACCTCTGTGCATTGCCATAATGCTGTTCCCTGCTTTGTTTTTAAAGCCTTTCAACTGCCACTCCTGATATTGTGTATTTAATGTTGCTTAATGTTCTTGTTTTAAAATGGCAACTGGACCAAATTGTCCTGGGAATGCATTGAAAGGTAAAGTACAAATGAAATGAAGTGCAAATATAAAACTTATGCTGGCGAGACTAAACGTTCGGTTCTCCCTTCATGAACATTATTTACATATGCTCAATGGGCACAGTATGCTTTTTTTTTTTACAGTCCGATCCTACACATGCTTACTTTAAGAGTAAGCCCATTTGAGGGGCAGGATCCCAGAATTTCCCTACAAACTTTATTCCTGCGTAGTGCCATTAAAAAAAATAATTCTCCATCCATTAACTGTATTAAAAATTAGCAAAAACGAGAGAAACTTTTCACAAAGTACTCAGTGGCGGGGTGCAGGGGTTTGATGCAAAGTAATATCTTTTGATGGAGCTTGCAAGTCTCATTTCTTTCATTCAACAAGCCATCTCTCCAGTGGTCTAAATTCTGCTGGCTTCTCAGGGGCCCAGCGCTTCCTGAAAAGTTCACGAAGTCCCAGGCTGGGCTTTCCTGTAGGTGTGGGAACGTGGGGGAGCTACATTTCATGTACTTGGCAGCCAGCTGTTGCTGCTTTTAAGTTAAGACTTTATTCAAAAAGAAACCACTATGGAAAAGGTATATAAAACAACTTGCTTTAAATAGAAAATCAGCTCATCCGCTGCTCTCAGGCACTCTGTACCAAATGTACAGGCACTCTGTACCAACTTCCTCAAGGTTTCCAGGCTTCAGTTAAAGCCCAGGGGAAGAATCCCATGGGGCTTTATCAGGTAAGAATTCTGCAGCCTTCCCAGGGGACCATGCTTCCTGAAAGGCACATTAACTCCGAAGCTAGGGAGGTTATGGAGCACCGGAAAAGCCTTTTCTAGAAAGAAAACATGCACCACCTGCAGCCCTCTCACAATAGAAGGTCTGCTCAAGACTGTACACACAGTATGCAAAGTTCAAAACTGCCCTGAGAAGGCAGTTTGGCAAATCTGCCAAATTCTCATTCCCCCACTTTTAAGTTCAGTTCTCTGCAGTTCCGTTAACCATTTTCATTTTTTTGTTTGTTTAGGTCCTCATGGAAATCCACCAGCATTTTAGTGTCCTTTGCTATTAACGGATGGGTGAACTTTGCTCGATATACCCATTTCCACAGAGCAAATCAAATGCATGTTTGCAATTTCATTTAATATCTGCATTTTTACACCCATTACTCAGCTGGGGAGCTGCACTGCAGAATTCAGAAAAGTGTTGATTTTCGAAGAAGGCCTTTTGGTTTCAGTTCGCCTATTGTTTTGAAAAGTGAGAATTAGGTTGGTTTGCCTTTAAATGCAAAGTGAATTGAATTCCCTGCCCCAAATCTCTAGAAAAAACCAACACCTCTTTTGCAGGGGTGGAATTGGGGTGACTTTTGGGGGCAGAGGGCTTAACTGCCTTTTTCTCTTACCTGAAACCCTTCCTGGGCAATTAAAACAAACTGGTTCGAAGTGGCCAAAAATTGCTTTCAAGCAACTCTGTTGGAGCCAGATACTCCTGGCAATGACCTTGGATTACTTTCACTGGATGTTCTGCCAATACCACCTCCAGATGATCTCTCCAGAGAGGAAAAGGAATAGCTCTGAGTCACTCTTTGCCCTCTCACTCTCTCCAATGTATCACAGGCCATCTGCAATCCGCAACCATGATAACTCAAACAAAATCCAATATTCCCAAAGGCTTAACTTGGGAAAGATAGGGGGGAAAGATGGGGGGAAACCAGGCAAGGGTCTTCAGCAGCCTTTTCCAACTTTGGGTCCCCATATTTTTTTGGACTACAACTTTCATCAACCCTAGCTAGCAGCAACGGTGGAGGGTTGCTGGGTCCCCAGTTGTCGTCGGACTACAACTCCTATCATATCCAAACTAGCAGGTTAGGGATTGATGGGAGTTGTAGTCCAACAATATCTGGGGACCCAAGGTTGTTAAAGGCTGGTCTACAGGTATAGACAAGAAAGAACACAAATATCTTTCTCTGCGTTCGCTGCCATTACATTGAAAACAATTAATCAGAACCGAAACCAACATACTATACTCGCAAACTGAAGTGCTGATTTACTCTCCCACGGTCCTAAACGCTTTTTGAATAAATATAAATTTAAAAGCAACTCTCAGTGGGATCGAGGGTGCTTAGGGAACCGCCGATTGGCGGATCCCGGAATTCAAACGGAGAAATCGATTATCCAGCTGCGGCTGCCAATTCTCGACCGCGTCTCTGAGCAGCGTCTCGACCTTTAGGAGAGCCCAGCTTAGACCGGGTCGTCTCTCCGGCTTCCCCTCCAAAGGCTTTGATCCAGCAGCCGGGGTGGGCGGAAAATGGGAATCGGTTTCCCTTCAGGGAAAATAATCACAGCTGGGGGCGGGGAAAGGGGGGGGGAGAAGTCGCTGTTAAGAAAAAAGGGGCAAAAAGAGGCAAAAAGAACTTTGGGAATAGCGTCCCAAATAGGGAGAGATGTTGGGGGTGCAATTAAAGAGAGAGATGTGGGGAGAGGGGAGTGTCAAGCTGCGTCTCTAAGCATTCCTCCCGTCCCAGAAGTGGAATTCGAATCAATAGAAGTCGCTGCCCAATAATTTCGGACCAAAGTGTCCTTCCCCACGAACGCAGGTCTCACCAAGCTTCCCTGGACGCAAATCCCATAGGAGTCCTGGGTACTTACCCCCGAGTAAGCCGCTTCAAGACCGAAAGCCGTACCAGCGCCGGCGAGACCGGGATCGCCCTGCCATTCCCACGGCTTTCCAAGCCCGACACCCGCTTTGAAACACACCCGCCCACCCCAAAGAACTCCCTCGGTTGCGCCCCTCACCTTCTCACGCCGCCTCTCCTCCGCCCCGCCGGCGCGCTTCTCCATAACCCGCGGTGCCAGGCGTGCTGGGCCGGGCCGGCCCCACCTCCGCTGGGCTCGGCTCCTGCGCAGCCCCAACAGGAAGCCGGAGACTGGCGGGGAGGCAGCGGGAGCAGCCCGGCGCCCTCCGAGCGGGATGGGCGCGCGGGGACCGAGGAGACGGTATGTGCGCTTTGGCGCCGGGCCTCGTGCGCCCCGGAGCTGGGGAGCCTTTTTGGAGAGGTGGCGACGCGCGGATGGGTCCGAGCTAGAGGCTCCGAGGCCTGGCAGGCGGCGAGCGCAGTTCAGAAGAGCAGCAGCAGCAGCCTATGGAAAAGGTTCGGCTTGTGGCTCCAGCGGCGGGAGGAGGAGCTGGAGAGGGACAAGCAACAAGCGCCTTCTGTGCGGCTGCCTGCGAGCTGCCAAGTGTCGCGCTGCCCCTGGCCGCCCCTTGATCCCAGTGGTGGGGCCTTCAGGGGCAGGACTTGGAGGGCAGGACCAGTCCAGGGGTCCGCTCAGCAGAAGGGGCAGCAGGACCCCCAAACTCAACTGGGCACATTTTGAAGTACAACTAAATTCTTCCCCACCCCCGCTGTCAGACCAAGCAGTGCAAAGTCTAAAATTACCACTTAAGCTGCGCCGCTGTGGGATAACGCCACAGGGCTAACTAATCCCGTATTTCATATCGGATCATCTTTTTCCGCCGGAGCGCCCACGTGTCTGGATACCTAGGCACGGGCGGCAAGAAAAGCTGCGTTCTTATCATGAGTTGTATCGGGAGTAAGACTCCTTGCATCTCTTTTCCGAGTAAAACAAAAAAACCACTTGTGATCATAGTGCACGTTTGTGTGAAAAGCACATGATCCCTTACAGTGAACTGGAAACATCATACAGTACCTTCCACGTTCAGGGGGTGCCCTGCAGTTAAATAGGCAAATTAGATAGGTCTCTGCCCTCAAGGAGTCTACAGACTAAAATAAGGGACAAAGGAGGAATCAATGTGCTGAAATGCTTTTACGTGTACAGTGGTACCTCGGGTTAAGTACTTAATTCGTTCCGGAGGTCCGTTCTTAACCTGAAACTGTTCTTCACCTGAAGCAGTATTTCTGGGTTAGCGGAGTCTGTAACCTGAAGCGTATGTAACCTGAAGCGTATGTAACCCAAGGTACCACTGTACTTAAAAAGTTTCACTGCAACTTTCCAGAGCAGTTACGTTCAATGGGTCTTACTCCCAGTTACAGTAACTGTGCATAGGACTGCAGGTGTAAGCTCTGCTGAATTAAATGGGTGTTACAAGCAAGCATGGAGATTGCTCCCCCAGCTTTATCCCCTCACACTTTTGTCCCATGTTATCTAACTATTTTGTGGCATTTTGGTGGTCCGAATAAAGGTACTGCTTGACTGTGGATTTTCTCCCTTCTGGACTGGCATGCCTTCTTTTGCATTTGTACATTTTCTTCATTTAGGGGGGAAGTAGATAATCACAACAGGGACGCAGGTTGTGCTGTGGGTTAAACCACAGAGCCTAGGACTTGCCGATCAGAAGGTCAGCGGTTCGAATCCCCATGATGGGGTAAGCTCCCATTGTTTGGTCCCTGCTCCTGCCAACCTAGCAGTTCGAAAGCACGTCAAAGTGCAAGTAGATAAATAGGTACCACTTCAGCGGGAAGGTAAACGGCGTTTCCGTGCGCTGCTCTGGTTTGCCAGAAGTGGCTTAGTCATGCTGGCCACATGACCCGGAAGTTGTACGCCGGCTCCCTCGGCCAATAAAGCAAGATGAGTGCCGCAACCCCAGAGTTGGCCATGACTGGACCTAATGGTCAGGGGTCCCTTTACCTTTAGATAATCACAACACAGATCCACAGTTGGAACTTGGAGAAACTTCTTGCTCCATGCTGAAATCTCTTGGCCTGGTTACTTAGAAGTAAGCTCCACCGAGTTCAATGGGACTTAATCCTGGGTATGTGGGTGTGACCACCAGTGGAGAGGTGGTGTTGCAACGTAGCTGAACAGCAGAATATGGGAGGTATTTAGTTCAAAGGAGTTAACCAGGAACTCCATAGGCAAATTCCTGACAAGTGATTCTTCTCCCAGGCTTCACACTGCAAATATGGGGGATGATCATGAGAGTGGCCTGCCTTGCAGGGTTGTTGTAAATATTGCTGGGATAAGGTGCATCAAGCATGGGAAGGGTTGTAGCTCATTAGCTTACCACAAGCATTGCATGTCACAGATTTGCAGGTTCGGTTCCCAAAGCAGTCTAACACAAAACACCTGGACAGTCACTGCCAGCCAGTGTCATGTAACACCGAGTGAGATGGACCCATGGTCTGACTTGATGAAAGTGCAGGAGAGTAAGGGATACAGCTCAGTGGTAGGGCACATGCCCTGTATGCAGAAGGTAAGGGAAAGGGAAAGGGAACCCTGACCCTTAGGTCCAGTTGTGACCGACTCTGGGGTTGCAGTGCTCATCTCGCTTTACTGGCCGAGGGAGCCGGTGTACAGCTTCCGGGACATGTGGCCAGCATGACTAAGCCACTTCTGGCAAACCAGAGCAGCACAGGGAAACGCCGTTTACCTTCCCGCTGAAGTGGTACCTATTTATCTACTTGCACTTTGACGTGCTTTCGAACTGCTAGGTTGGCAGGAGCAGGGACCGAGCAATGGGAGCTCACCCCGTCATGGGGATTCGAACCACCAACCTTCTGATCGGCAAGTCCTAGGCTCTGTGGTTTAACCCACAGCGACACCTGCATGCAGAAGGTACCTGGTTCAATTTCTGGCATCTCCCGACAGGGCTGGGAAAGTCTTCTGTCTCTGAGAAACCCTAGAAAATCATTGCCGATGTTAGATGGATCAATGTCTAAGGCCGCCTCCAGGCTGCCGCTGTTTTGTGGGAATGATTCAATCACATATCAAAACTGTAGGTTGGGGGCAATTAAAATATATTACAGCTCTGCGTCGTCCAAGCACATGACCACTTTTTTTAATACTTTCTGTGGTTTGGGAAAGCAACGGAGAGAGCATTGAAAAGTGGGATGAATGAATGACTAATGCATAGAGGAGCAAATACTGCCCCCTCCGCAGACCAGGGTGGCTGCTCATTGTCATCCAAGAGCCCCATAAAGAAATCAGAAGAAATGCTCAATAAAGATTGGGTGTAATCTAAGCTCCACATAAATCTTGTGCAAGCAAATCAGGATGTATTCTCAATAAATACCGTAGCTCATCCGGAGGGGCCCCTAAGCAGCTTCCTATATTCCTGTTAGGAATATTTGAAATGTGCTATTTACATTATGTTGGAATCCCTAATATTTTTTTTTAAAAAAAGAAATGTGCTGTTTAAATGTGCTCTGTGTTTTTCTTAGAGCTGAAATGTTCAGTCAGTCAGTCAGTTAGCTTAATCAATTAAAGTAAGAGTAAGCTCTGTTGAACACAGTAGGGTTTACTTCCCAGTAAATATGCACAGGAGAGCACTGTTGGTCATGGGGGGGAAATGCCCTGGTTAATCAGGCAGTGGATTTTTTAAAAATAAGAAATATAATTTTAATACATGACCTAATCAAAACTGCACGTGGTGGGACCCATCTTATAGCCTGCAATGGCACATGTTTGCATTAGCTAAGAACAATAGAAATATTTTTGAGAAATAAGATTTTAACCAGGTGAAATTTTATAGATTCAATCCATTAAACCTCTTATGATGAATTGATTAAAATGTATTTACTCGGTTGCAGCCCTTTCTTCTTATTTTTGAACTTTCATAGGTGGAAGAAAATTAAACAGGACCTGAAACTTTAAAATCAAATCCCCACGCAACTGATCACTGGGGGACCATGAGCCAGCTACTATCTATCACTCAGTTTACCTAATCTGCCTCACAGGGTCGTTTTTAAAGATAAAAATGGAGAAGGGTGTGGGGAGAACCATATATGTTGCCTTGAGCTCCTTGGAAGATAGGTGGGATAGAATTGTAATAAGTACAATAAAACCCTCAGACTGTGACTGAATTAGCCAAGGGTAAATAGATTTGCCCTCTGATAGAAGTGTCCCTTCTCAGTGTATCAGAAGTCTGGTTTGCAACACACATTGCTGCGATAATGGTATTAATGGGCTTCTGTTGCTGAAACAAGAACGGGCAAATAAAAGAGTTTCTTCTTATCCCTTACGTCCTGCTCCTCCTGATCTGCAACAAATAAGCTCTCCCTTTATTCTCCCCTTTGCATCCTCTCTTATCGTCCAACCTCTCCCATCACAACTGCCGCACTTCCTGCCAAGATGATGTACTGTCGATGTTAGAAGAAAAGAGCCAAAATAATATATTTACTGTTTATTACATTGATATTCCACCTTTTCCTCCAATAAGCTCAATGTGGCATTGCATGGCTCTCCTCTCCTGATTTTATCATCTCAACAACCCTCTGAAGTAGGTTATGCTGGGAGAGAATCACTGACCTAAAGTCATCCACTCATGTGGACTCATGGCTGAGTGGGGATTTGAACCCTGGTCTCCTTGCATCAGAGTCCAACACTCTAACCATTACACCACACTGGCTCTCGAAGAAAGACAGACATGCTGGGCTGCTGCTGCTGCAGAACAAAGCGATACGTGGGGCTACCTTTGAAGGTGACCCAGAAACTACAACTAATCCAGAATGCAGCAGCTAGACTGGTGACTGGAGGCGGCCGCCGAGACCACATAACACCGGTCTTGAAAGACCAACATTGGCTCCCAGTACGTTTGTGAGCACAATTCAAAATGTTGGTGCTGACCTTTAAAGCCCTAAATAGCCTTGGTCCAGTATACTTGAAGGAGTGTCTCCACCCCCATTGTTCTGCCCGGACGCTGAGGTCCAGCTCTGAGGGCCTTCTGGTGGTTCCCTCATTGCAAGAAGCAAAGCTGCAGGGAACCAGGCAGAAGGCCTTCTCAGTGGTGGTGCCCGCCCTGTGGAATGCCCTCCCATCAGATGTCAAAGAGATAAACAACTACCTGACATTTAGAAGACATCTAAAGGCAGTCCTATAATGTGACTATTTTATTTTATTTTTAAACCTGAACTGTGGTTAATCAAAAAATGGAAAGAAAAGCCCAGGGTGAAGGAGGGGAGCTTGCCTAGGTTCATTCCCAAATTGAGCCACCGTGACATCCAAAGAAAGCAGTGAGATCAAAGCATTAAAATGGGTTAAAGACCAGTGTTAAGGGTGGGTCCTCCTGGGCCAGAAAAAAACGTATGGACGGAGCCTGTCCTGCTGGAGCCTGTCCTCACAGTGGCTATAACCAGACTCTCGTGAGAATGGTGAAAGCAGGACTTGAGCTCAACAGCACTCTCCCCCACGTGCGATTCCCAGAAACTGGCAGTCAGAGGCATACTTCCTTAGATAGTGGAGGCAGAACATAGCTAGTAGCCTTCAAGAGCCTCCATGATTTTGTCTAATCCACTTTTAAGGCCACCCAAATCAATACTTATTGCTGGCTGAAGATTGGTTGCTCTGCTACATGTGGTCCTCCACATATGCCTGGACTACAACTCCCATCATTGCAAACCACTGGCCATGCTAGCTTAAGGTTACCAGATTTTTTTCAAAGAATCCAGGGGCACTTTTTTTTTTGAAAAGAGAAAAAAAGTTATTTTTAAAAATATATTAAGAAGTAATATCTTCTCTTCTGTGGTCTCCTCTGTCGCGTGGCCTTCCTCTGGGCCCCAGCCTGCTCTCTTGGAGCGCTAGCTTCCATGGAGTAGGCTCGGGTTGGACCTGGGCTCAACCATGTGTCCTTGCCCTCCCAGTGCTCTCCCACCTCTCTTCCTCAGTGGCAGCAGTGTAGCAAGATCGGGGCTCCCCTCTTTTTTCTCCTTCCTCTTTCTTTCTCTTCCTTCTCCTTCTCCTCTCTTCCTTGCGTCAGTTCCAGGGTTTTCCTGGAGTGCCGCTGGGCGGGTGGCCGGGCGTTCTCACTCCCAGCTTGATTTGGGTCACGGGGTGTGTATGTGTGTCAGCGGTTCCCCCAGTTGATGCGCTGGGCGTCCCCAGTTCCCCCTTGGCAGTGGCGGCAGCAGTGACAGTCTCAGCAGCCCAGAGCCAGCCTGGTAGCGCAGTTGGCTCTGGCTGGCTTCAGGAGCTGCTCGCTGCCATGGAGCCCGCCATTTTGCCCCCCGGAAGTCCCCATATGATGTGTCTTGTGCCATTGAACCAATCATGCAACATTCATTCCCTACTAACAAATCTACAACACTTAGAATATAAATCCGGGGACATTAAATGAAATCCGGGGACATTCCGAGGACGGATTTTGTCCGGGGACAGATTTGTAAATCTGGGGACTGTCCCCGGGAAACGGGGACATCTGGTAACCATATGCTAGCTGGGGCTGATGGGAGTCCCCAATGACATCTGGATGGTCTGAACTCTGCTGTGGTAAGTCAGAGGAACCTTCTCCGTTGTACAGTCATTTCAAAGGAAAGCAAGAAACACAGGGTATTTGGCATTGTGAGAATTCCTCAGAGACATTTTGTCCTGGCTTTTAAAGGCATGTGGATTTCAAGATTTATTTAAAGAGGGGAAGGGGGGGAGAAGCGGATGCCTTCACAGAGTGTGGGACTCCTCACCTCCCCCCCAGTAAGTAATTGTTTCCCATTTCCGCAATTTTTACTTGGTACCTCCTTTCCGCGCGATAACGAAGGATATGGGAAGCCAATTCTTCAGCAACACCCCTGTCACAAGCTCACTTCTGTGTTTCCTGTTAGCGTTTTCAAGACACAAAGGGCCTGGTTTGCTCAAAAGTCTTTCTGCCCAAGACCCAGATAAATGACTAGGAGATGCAAAACCACACGGATATTTTCATTTCCATAGGGCTTTCACAGGAGAAAGTTCTGGTAGAATGTCATTGGGCTGGGGGTGGGAGTCATAAAACGGTTAAACCTGGAACATCTTGAGCTGGTCAAGAACCCTTTTTCAAAATCTTAATCTTCCTAAAAAAAAAAATGGAGCTGCAGGGTGTTTTTTGGAACAAAATCTATGGCCTTGTTTTTTCTCAGTTCTTGCCTGTACTTTTGCTTTTTGCAAAAAGAAGAGCTGCAATCAAATTAAGGAGAGCAATGGCCTTATGTGACTTCATTTCTCCTGGGTGCTCTAGTTGAAATTCCGGGGGTTGGACTAGATGACCCTTGAGGTTCCTTCCAGCTCTACAGTTCTATGATTCTATGAATCTGTGTTGGAAAGGGGCAGGGAAATAGTAAATTTAGGAGGGGAGCCACTGGCAGGCACTGTGCCAAAGGCCCTCTCAGGAGATTTGTAAAATCCTATAGCCCCTGGAACATCGTCCCAACTACTTTAGAACTGTCTCCTTTATAAGAATTGCCGTCTGATCCCTGGAAAGGCAAAAGCAGTGGCTCGAGTTTCCTCAAATTCTTTTTCACTTTAATATTTTATCATCCATTTAAATGTTAAAACTCAAGCATCCGTTTTCAACCTTAAACGTTTCCCAATGACTGGCAGTAACGAAAGAAGATGCACGAGTGATATTGAAAACGTATATTCCGGAGTCTACATCTGAACAGCTCTGCAAGTAACAAAAATTGCCAAAGTTATATTCTAATACAATTAGGGCATCCCACACAGAAGAAAAATGTATGGTGACGAAATCCTGGCAATGAGACATTAAAATGAATTCTTCACAATGTTATCGGTGGTTGAAGGACAATTTGAAGCCAGACTTACGATTCTGGAGGTTTACAGCTCAGCAAATCCTGTGCTGGACGGACTGCATGTGTTGTGTTTCATTCACAAGGAAACAGCTTTTGCCCAAGGGGGTGCAGAAGTATTGGAAACAACAAGGGTTGTCAAGCTGGGCCCAGAAGGAACCTCTGCAAGATTGCTCTTACCTCCAGGGGATTCTAGCACTGAAGTGAACATTTTTTAAAGGACCGGGAACAAATTGTACATCAGATGTCACCTTATTCTGCCAAAGATTGTGATATGATTGCCCAGTGCGATTAAAAGGAACATTCCAGTTCCCTGCCCCCCCCCCCCATAATTTCCTTCCTTACTAAGTAAAACAATTTCCTTTGGAAATAAATGTGCATGTTCAAGGAAACGGCAACAGGCTCCTTAATTAGAAACCAGGCAGAGTTGGGGGAGCAGAGAAGCACTTCTCTTGAAGTTTTATTTTATTATATATTTTTAAATAAAATTACTTATTTGGTTTTTCAAATTAGAATTTTACAATCACATATCCAACCTACAACACAGAAACAAGATTCCCAAGAATCTCCTGGACTTCCCTCCTCATATTATTAATCACTTCCTCCTGCATCTTTTATAATAATCCAAATCTTTTACATCTCAATTATATCCAAAATTCAGCATTAAACTACAAGCATTATTCCAATCCTACTCACAATTTTAACTGCTTACAATGGTTTTTAAGGTAATTTATAAATTTTCCCCATTCCTTGTTAAAATTTTGGTCTTCCTGATTTCTGATTCTTCCGGTCATTTTTGCCATTTTGGCATAATCCGCCAACTTAATCTGCCATTCTTCTCTGGTAGGGACTTTGTCTTCTTTCCATCTCTGGGCCAACAACATCTGCTGAAGTTTTATTTTTATGTGCTTTTTTATTCATATTTAGCCCACCCAGTTTCAAGATCTCAGAGGGATTGTTTCTTCCCCACCCCCTCTTTATGTGGTGACCGTGCAAGCTGCTCTTTGCAGAGGCGGATTTATAGCAGCACAGCCTAGGGATCGTTGTAGGGCATTGCAACTATGACGTAGTGCAGGGATGTCTAACCGGTTGATCATCATCTACCTGTCAATCGTGGGGTGTCTCTGGTTGATCCTGGTCGATCGCAGGACCCTGATCAATCACCCCCCCCAAAAAAAGCTCCACAACTCTAGCTGATCCTCCCCCCAAAGAGCTTAGAAACTTTGATGAAGTTTCTCCCCCAAAAGCTCAGTAACTCCAATGGATAGATCACTGCCAGACTTTTTATAGTGGGAGTAGATCGCAATCTCTTGGAATTTAGACATAGTGAATTGAGCAGAACTAAAAGAGGGCAGGGCTCCAAATTTGGGCAATGCTGAAATTTAAAGACCAAAGTCCACCCCACTCTTTGCCTGATGTTCTCAAAATGAATCACAGTAGCAATAAACGCTAGGAATACGTTCCAAGCCTGATGTTTACAGTACAACAGAAAAAGGTGCCTGACATTTCTCTTACTTGCCTGTTTGCATCCAGCCTCCCCCATTATTTCTACAGGCAGGGGCATCGCATAGGGGTAATAGGGTGCCGTGGCCCCAGGCACACCATTTTTGAGGGGGCCTGGCTGAAAAGCTTAAAGCCTACATGGGAGATGGATTGAAGAAAAGGAAATATGAATTGGCCCCACCCATCACAGCTAGGAGCTGGGTGGAGTTATAGTTCTAAAGAAAAGCGTAGACTCGTACACACTGGCCAGCTTCTGTTTTGACATGATATGTTTGTTTTGGGCTTCTCAGAAGTTTGTAAAGGCAAGAAGTGGGCAGGGGGAGTGCTGACCCGCAACGGTGCCCAACTGAGAGGTGCCAGAACTGCGCTGCAGTATGCTCTGGCTGAAAACAGCACTGCATAGTAGAGACTTAAACCCAGGTCCTCCTCAGCCTATTTTGAGCATCAACTCTTGTACATTGGTACCTCGGATTAAGTACTTAATTCGTTCCGGAGGTCAGTTCTTAACCTGAAACTGTTCTTAACCTGAAGCACCACTTTAGCTAATGGGGCCTCCTGCTGCCACCGTGCCGCTGGAGCACGATTTCTGTTCTTATCCTGAAGCAAAGTTCTTAATCTGAAGCACTATTTCTGGGTTATAGGAGTCTGTAACATGAAGCATATGTAACCTGAGGTACCACTGTAATAAGTTACTTCAACCGGGTGTGAGGGTGGGGGATAGACAGAAAGGCAACTTGTTCTTCATCCTCACTTGTTCATTCCCTTTTAGTAACTATTCATTGGTAGAGTAGATTTCTTCCAGGCTTTTACTTACCATACTTCCTGCTTCTTCTCCAAATTTAGTTAATGCAAGTCAGTTAAAGCATGAGTCAACATGCGCCGGTCTTAACTTCTTGGCTCTACCTCGGCCCCATGTAAAACCTGTACTTAGAATGGCCTTTTTCGATATGAGTAATAAATCTAAAATTTTCCTTATCCTTTCAGTCATCAGCCTTGCCAAACTATTTCTTTCTGCATACCACTGCGATACATTTACCAAACTCCAACACATCCAAGTCTTACATATTAACTTGTTTATTAATTTATTCATGCAATCAAATTTACATCCCAAGTGTTGGTGCTGACCTTTAAAGCCCTAAACGGCCTCGGTCCAGTATACCTGAAGGAGCGTCTCCACCCCCATCATTCTGCCCGGATGTTGAGGTCCAGCGCTGAGGGCCTTCTGGCGGTTCCCTCATTGCGAGAAGCAAAGTTACAGGGAACCAGGCAGAGGGCCTTCTTGGTAGTGGCGCCTACCCTGTGGAACGCCCTTCCAGCAGATGTCAAAGCGATAAACAACTACCTGACATTCAGAAGACATCTTAAGGCAGCCCTGTTCAGGGAAGTTTTTAACGTGTGATATTTTACTGTATTTTTGGTTTTTATGGAAGCCGCCCAGAATGGCTGGGGAGGCCCAGCCAGATGGGCGGGGTATAAATAATAAATTATTATTATTATTATTATTATTATTATTATTATTATTATTATCCCATCTTTCCATCCGAAGACACCCAGAGTGGCTTAAAATATGAAATCCATTAAGAATAACACATTGGAGCTGCAATCCTATATACACTTGCCTGGGAGTAAGTCCCATTACCCAGTTGGCAGGTATTGCTTCTGAGCAGACATGTGTAAGATTGCACTGTTAGCATGCAACCAGACTCATGCTTACCTAGGAGTAGTAGGAGTAATAATAATAATAATAATAATAATAATAATATATTATTTATACCCTGCTCATCTGGCTGGGCTTCCCCAGCCACTGAATACTAAAACACAATACAGCATTAAACATTAAAAACTTCCCTAAACAGGGCTGCCTTCAGATGTCTTTTAAAATAAGATAGTTGCTTATTACCTTGACATCTGGTGGGAGGGCACAGTGGCGTAGCGTGGGTTGTCAGCACCCGGGGCAAGGCAAGTAATTTGCACCCCCTAACCCGTGGATTTGCGCCCCCTAACCCTAACCCCCAGATGTTGCGCCCGGTGCGGCCGGCCCCCCTGCACCCCTCACACTACGCCACTGGGAGGGCATTCCATAGGGCAGGCGCCACTAACAAGAAGGCCCTCTGCCTGGTTCCCTGTAACCTCACTTCTCACAGTGAGGGAACCGCCAGAAGGCCCTCTGTGCTGGACCTTACTTCTGAGAAAACATGCATGGGATTGTGGCATTGGTTTATTAAAGAAAGCTAAAAACTGAGACAAAACAGGCTTTACAGTTTAATGACCCACATTGTTACTATTCTCTCAGTTCTAGAACTGCAGACTTTCAGATGAATCTCATTTGTGATTGCTAAAAATCAACACAGTGTTATTTTTCAAGGTGAAAAAGGTTAAAACATGTTCTCTCTTGTGTGAGAAAGCTAGGCACCTCCCATTTCAACAATTCAAGGATGTCATAGTCATAATATACTTTTCCCCACCCGGTGATCACTCATGTATGGCTGTCAAAGTAGCAGTCTCCTTGCTCAAATGCTGAAGAATGCAAGATTCCAGTCCTTCCCATGGAGTCCTCTTGATTTATCTTCTTCATTTCAGGCCTTCACCTTTCCATTGCTTGACAGCTCTGCCTCTCCCACCAGCTTATCTGTTCTTGCATTGTCTCCAGCATTTTCTGCATGTTTGCCAGCAACTCACAGCACCACTTTCCTCACCACTTTCCCAACTGCATGGCATGTCCAATGTGGTTGGCTGACATCCATGCACTTAATTATTTCCCAGAGGAATGGCTTGGAACCGAAAGCACTTGGATGGGATCACTCCTTATGAACTGAAATGGGAAGCTGTGGTTTTCTGCTGAAGAAAGTACAGTGGTACCTCTGGTTACATACGCTTCAGGTTACAGACTCTGCTAACCCAGAAATAGTACTTCAGGTTAAGAACTTTGCTTCAGGATGAGAACAGAAATCGTGCTGTGATGGCACGGTGGCAGCAGGAGGCCCCATTAGCTAAAGTGGTTCCTCAGGTTAAGAACAATATCAGGTTAAGAATGGACCTCTGGAACAAATTAAGTACTTAATCCGAGGTACCACTGTATTTCCATTTGCTTCTCCAAGTACAATCATACATTGGATTCCGAATGCCTTGGTACTCTGACGTTTCGGCTCCTGAATGCCACAAACCTGGAAGTGAGTGTTCCGGTTTGTGGACGTTCTTTGGAACCCAAACGTTCAACGGGAAGCCACTCTTTGGTTTCCAAACTTTTGGAAGTTGAACAGACTTCCAGAACGGATTCCATTTGACTTCCAAGGTACGACTGTAGGGGGTTTATCCTCCTCCTCCACAGTACACAAGTGAGCACAAACAGCTGGGCTATACACTCATACAGTTATTCACATGTAATGTTCAATGAGTATACTAACTGTGTACACAATTGTTGAGTGCCATGGACTGGCTGGAATGGTGGGAGGCACCAGCTGGGGAAACCCCAAGGGATGAAGGCTCAGAGCCTGGGGATTGGTGGTGGGACAACGATGGCTGGTCAGAGGGAGAAGAGAGAGCACAATGGGAGGAGTTGTTGTTAGAAGCTGAAGGGGCAAGAGGGTTTGGTGAGTAGGAAGAGGCTGGGGTAGTGATCAATTCTGGCTGAGAGGCAGAAGAGGAGGTTGGAGAAGAGGGGGGGCAAGAGGCAGAGATGAGGCAGGCTGCTGAAGATGAGGTAGGGAGTCCTCGCCTCCTGTTGTGACAAGTTCCCTTTCCCCCTGGTCTCCCAGGACCCAAAGAGGCATGAAGAGGCTGGAGCAGAGACAGATGTGCCGTCAGTGTCTCAGATTGCCTAGGAGAAACTCAGGAGAGGAGGAAGCTTAGACAGCTATGGGAAGGCAAGACCTATCAGGAAGAGTTGCTGTGCTCACTAGGCCTGGCACTACTGAGCAGCCTGTTTCTTCTAATAAAGAGTTAATTTCACTTACTCCATGTGATTTATTGCTGACCCACTCCCGACATTGAGCTACACAAATCAACAAGTATATACACTTCCACACAATCACTTGTGTGTGTGTAGAGACAGCTTGTTCAACAGAATATGTGAACAAGTCTAAGGATAATAGAGGGTGGGAGGGACTAATAAGGATTTTCAAGGTCTGGGACCAGCAGAAACACAGCTTTCATTCTTCAAAACCCCATTGTGCAAAAAGATAAATGGAACTGAAATTAGAGAGCTTTACTTTAGAAAAAAGGCAATTGCGTTCTTTCCCACCCTGAGTCATTGCCAGTCCTTCTTGCCATCTTCCCCATCTCTTTATTGCAATTCAGATAGATCCTAAAAGCCAATTAGTTTGTTTTAAAGATGATGCTTCAACATCTGGTCCTGGAAACACAGTTAATTTGTGTAATCTGACACAAACCAAGAGCATACAGACGATGCATTAGCAATTAACACTCAGTTTAGGCAGTCATTAGCTCTGCTATCAATGGCTCATTTTACATTTAATATCATTTACTAGATCAGCAGAATGCTGCCTTCTCTTGAGGAAATATGGAGCCATTTATTTCAGCACAACTTTTACATCCGGCAGGAAACTGAGAAAGTCAGACCTAAAGAGAATAAATGGACTCTGAAGATGAAATGAAATAATAATAATAATAATAATAATAATAATAATAATAATAATAATAATACCCACCATGTTCTCTTGACCGTAATTTGTTTTAACTGATTTTAATATTGCATTTTTTAAATTACTGTAACCTGCTCTGAGACCTCATGGTGAAGGCTGGCTAAGAAATACAACAACAGAAATGTGTAAATGCTGAAAAGTACATACTATATGTAGAGCTGAGCAAAAAGATATACCTTCATTTCTCACAAGCCTTTTAAGTGGACATCTTCATCGCTGTATCTGTCTTGGATTTGTAAAACCCACCCCCCTATAACATTGCTTTTATATACGGAATTGTTTTTGCAAAATATTGTTGTGTGGGGATGAAGTTCTCCCAACAAATTTTCTCAGAAAAGTCTTTTGAAAATATACTCCTTTTATATAAAATGTGTAATTTTATAGAACCCTCCCACTCCTGGAGGCATGAATCTGGATTACCACTTTCAGACGTGTGGTGACAGTGAATACTGTAACCAATCATACCAGCCAAAAATATATATGCTAATATGAGTGTGGGCACCCTCTTTCCTGATGATAGAGGGAATAATAATAAAGGCATACCAGTTTGCCAAAAAGGTGGCTTTTGTTTCCATTCCCATTCTTATTTTATTGGTTAGATTATCTGTTAATGCTAGTCACCAGACCTTTTTTTGTACCATGAAATCAGTGTAGCACCCTAGGCAACTTTGCACCAATATCTGGTCATCACGAGTCTTGCTGCTCAGAACAATTGTCCAATAAGGTTTTCATTCTGCAGATCCATATTATCTCCCAAATAAAGGTTGAGTAAGGCCAACTCTGACAGGGGACGCAGGTGGCGCTGTGGGTTAAAGCCTCAGCACCTAGGACTTGCCGATCGAAAGGTCGGCGGTTCGAATCCCTGCGGCGGGGTGCGCTCCCGCTGCTCGGTCCCAGCGCCTGCCAACCTAGCAGTTCGAAAGCACCTCCGGGTGCAAGTAGATAAATAGGGACCGCTTACCAGCGGGAAGGTAAACGGCATTTCCGTGTGCGGTTCTGGCTCGCCAGATGCAGCTTTGTCACGCTGGCCACGTGACCCGGAAGTGTCTCCGGACAGTGCTGACCCCTGGCCTCTAAGTGAGATGGGCGCACAACCCCAGAGTCTGTCAAGACTGGCCCGTACGGGCAGGGGTACCTTTACCTTTTTAAGGCCAACTCTGGATAACATTTCCCCCTGCTATTGCTTTGATTTCTCTGAACCCCTCCTCCCAAAATGTGCTTCCCTTTGTACAGGTCCACCACAGGAGTCTCTTGAGACATTTGAGAAATTTGGGCTCAACCTGAATTTCATGTTGAATGAAACCCCGTTGTCAGTGTGCAGACCAGCAAACTTTGCGGCTGTACTTGGGAAGTAGCTCTGTGCCCCCAGATCTACAGTGTCTGCTACATCCTGTAGCCTTTCACAATTAGCACAACCCCTGATTTAAACAGATAAGATAGTTTTGTGCTTGAAACTGTGTTAATAATTGGAGGCATCTCAGATATTCTCTGGGTAATTTTTAACTTGCACAATTGCTAAGTATGCAGGTGATAAACCCACATCTCCGGTCTTACTTAACATAATGGTAGGACAGTTTCTAGATAACATAGAACCATTTCTCCATTAAACAAGCAACTTTTTGTTGGTTTAGAAGCCATTTTATTGGGAAAGAGAAAAAAATCCCAGTTAGACCTGCTCATGAACATTTGCCATTGTTGCACTACAGAAGCAGTTTCCACACAACATTGTGCAACCCATGTGTGCAGTTTTGGCACATAGAGTCCTGTATCAGTATGGGCTGATTTAAAGATGAATGAATCTGTAATTTTGCACTCTCTCTCTCTCTCGCCCTCCCTCCCTCCCTCCCTCCCTCCCTCCCTCCCTCTCTCTCATCCTAAGTTCAGTTTGCCCCATTTTGGTATGTTGTTGTTGTTGTTTAGTCGTTTAGTCGTGTCCGACTTTTCCTGACCCCATGAACCAGAGCATGCCAGGCACTCCTGTCTTCCACTGCCTCCCGCAGTTTAGTCAAACTCATGCTGGTAGCTTCGAGAACACTGTCCAACCATCTCGTCCTCTGTCGTCCCCTTCTCCTTGTGCCCTCCATCTTTCCCAACATCAGGGTCCTTTCCAGGGAGTCTTCTCTTCTCATGAGGTGGCCAAAGTATTGGAGCCTCAGCTTCAGGATCTGTCCTTCCAGTGAGCACTCAGGGCTGATTTCCTTAAGAATGGATAGGTTTGATCTTCTTGCAGTCCATGGGACTCTCAAGACTCTACTCCAGCACCAAAATTCAAAAGAATCAATTCTTTGGCGATCAGCCTTCTTTATGGTCCAGCTCTCACTTCCATACATCACTACTGGGAAAACCATAGCTTTAAGTATACGGACCTTTGTTGGCAAGGTGATGTCTCTACTTTTTAAGATGCTGTATACGTTTTGGTATACGTTGGCTATTTTTTATTTTGGAAATCTGCACAGAAAGTCATCTGCAATTCTGCCCACTTCTCCCAATGCACAAATTAATTTCTCCTCCATCCCTAATTGTTTTGTTTTGAACTGTAAGTTGATTTTGGGTAAGTGATACATTAATTCAATAAATCACTCTCATCATGCCAATTGGATTTGGGGAGAAATGCTGAATTGCTTCGTTGTTGCTTCCCTGTGTGTGCGGTTTTTGGTAAGGACAGAGATATCTTGTTAAAAATTCCTTTTCTAATGGCAGTGTTGGATTGGTGCCACAACAACCCACGCCTCCTTGCAGTCAGTTGCAGCTATGTGTAAGTGTCCTGGTAAGCTTACCAGTGGAAACGGATATCTGGATCCTAGGTGGGGAGATTTCAGCCTCCCCCAAGAGTGTTTGTTTTTGTTCAAAGCATAACGGTCCTATCTGCAAATTAAAACATACCAGCAATCTGAGAAATGGCACAGTGTGCATTTCATTGTGTTTTAGTACGCATAAGCATGCATGTATGGCCTCATCTGCCCTGTCCAAAAACCCCAAACAGTGTTATACCACTTTAAACAACCATGGCTTCCCCAGAAGAACCCTTGGAACTGTTAGCTCAGGGTAAGGAGAGCCAGTGTGGTGTAGTGGCTAGGAGCGGTAGTCTCGTAATCTGGGGAACCGGGTTCGCGTCTCCGCTCCTCCACATGCAGTTGCTGGGTGACCTTGGGCTAGTCACACTTCTTTGAAGTCTCTCAGCCCCACTCACCTGACAGAGTGTTTGTTGTGGGGGAGGAAGGGAAAGGAGAATGTTAGCCGCTTTGAGACTCCTTCGGGTAGTGATAAAGTGGGATATCAAATCTAAACTCTTCTTCTTCTTCTTCTTCTTCTTCTTAGAAGAACCCTATTCTCTTCACAGAGCTACAATTCCCAGGGTGCTTTAACAATCAATCCCTCTTCCCAGGGAACTCTGGGAAATGTAGCTGCTTTGTATTATCATTCAGCCCGGCACTGAGATCCACCACCAAGGGCCTTCTGGCAGTTCCCTCATTGCAAGAATGAGGTTACAGGGAACCAGACAGACGGCCTTCTCGGTAGTGGCGCCTGCCCTGTGAAACGCCCTCCCTTCAGATGTGAAGGAAATAAGCAGCTATCTTCTCTTTAAAAGACATCTGAAGGCAGCCCTGTTTAGGGAAGTTTTTAATACTTGATGCTGTATTGTTTTTAACACTTGATTGGAAGCTGCCCAGAGTGGCTGGGGAAACTCAGCCAGATGGGCGGGGTATAAATAATAAATTATTATTATTATTATTATTATTATTATTATTATTACTACTACTACTACTTAAGATAACAACTGGATACCCATAATCCATTGACTCTAGGTGGCATTCACTGCAGCACTAAGGAGATTGTTCTTTCAACGCACGTATTTCTGCTTGCTCAGTGGAAACATTTACCCTCTCCTCCCCATGAATGCTGTCGTGTGGTTTTCCCCAACCCTTCAGAGCAGACTGGGGGTGGGGTCAGATGAGGTGAGGGGGGAAAGCCCCATTGTGCTAGCAGGCAGGAGTGCCAACTTGGCTCTGCGACCGTGGGTGCTTAGGGCTGTGAGTGCCATGCTGCGTGTATGACCCTGGCACTGAAATTAGTGGACGCCCAGCCCCTTCATGGGGAATTTTGTGGGTGCTCAGGCCCCAGGGAGTTGTCACCAATGCTAGCAGGAGTCCTGGCATTGGCTTCCACTAGCAGAATGGCTTAGTTGAATCCAGCACATTTTCAAGGTACAATCCACTTTTAAAACCTTGCTGGATTTCGCTGGACCAGTTTAGCATGTGCTTAAATGTTCCTCCTAAATGGGACCTTAAATGTTTTTAGCATTGATTGGGGCCATGCCCGCCCCGTACAAAACTGTATCATTTATTTTTTCCAATCAATAAGAATTAGATCAACAAACTGATTCTTATCTATGTCATCTGCAGTTGTATAAAATATTAACAAGAGTCCATATCAACAAACCATAAGAGCTTTTACAGGAAAACAGCAAGTTGGCATTAAAAACATGTTCTGGCAGACAGGACCCTCAATGAAGTGTAAACAATAAATGACTTTTATAAGTAGCTTCTTCCCCTACATTGATTGTCTGACTAGTTCTGTTGGTTCCCTTTGATTTTTTATTTTTTATTTTTGCTTATTTGTGTGATACGAGAATATGCATCTCGAATTTTGCAACGCATTTACTGTCATTGGGGGAGGAAAACCACCCTGGCAAATTGTTGGTATATATCCACAAAGGGGATAGAATAACTTGTCCTGTTTTCAGATTTGGCTGCCACTGAAAGTCTCCCCTCACCCCCATCACAACATAAGACTGTGTCAAAGGTAGGAATGGGCAACCTCCAATTTTCCATTAGAAATACCATCCGGACAAGACTTTGATGCAGGGGAGATGGCACCTGAAATGCCAAACAGAAACCTGCCCCATCTGGAGATGTGCCTGGATGTAGGCAAGGAATCACTGGGAGTCAAGGCCTCCTCAGGAGTAAGATCCTCCTCTTGAGGGCAAAGAGTCAAGTGAGGTCATGGTCCCAGCAGCTCCAGCTCAAGAGCCCCAGTGCTAGCCTGGAAAAAGCTGCTTGGACCAGATATGTGTACTGTTATATAAAAAAAACACTGCTCCTTTTCCTTTATAGAGTCCTTAAGTTGGTTCCCTATCAGTAGGAGAAAATAAGAGGCCAACCAGATAATATTGAGAAGCAAAGCAGCTAGTAAGCCTGGTCTTTATTAAACTGTTGCAACAGGGTCCTAACTCACCATATGCAGGAGGCAGAAGGAACCCCAAACAACAGTGCACAAGCCCCTTATATAGACTTTTGAAATTGCCCACTCTGTAGCTCAACCCCCCCCCCAAAAAAAACCCATCATACATACATCACAGAAGGGGGCAATCTACAGCAGAAATCCTGTTTGCAAGGATATCTGTTAATGGTCACTGATTGCTTTACCTGGGCAGCCTGGCCATTCTTTGGTGATGGTAAATACTTCTTGAATCCAGGTCACAGGCTCACCCTATTCATACACAAAATTGCCCTTGAGACAGGTGAGCAAAAGACAATGGAGAGGCTTCCCCATTTCCTTCCTCCTTGCAGAGAAATATTTGAGGTCAGTTTGGGAGAGACAAAATGGCTTCAGGATTGCTCTCCTGTACTATTTCAGACACATGGTATATATGCTTAAGTATGTGTTTGCCTTGTACATTTATGAACATTTATTTTATATTAGGGACCTTAGAATTCTTATTACAGTGTGTGTGGTGTTTTGTTGAATACAAGTGGCCAGGTCTAAAATTTGACACGGGAAACAACAGACAAAGTGAAGAGTTAAATGGGGAAGGGGTCAGCTCGGAAGCAGCATTTAGTTTTATTTTCAATTACATGTACTTAGGCTCAGGCATGTGTCTTGAACTCAATACATGGCCATGTAGAAAGCTAAGAAATTGCACTGTTATATGCACATTTCATTGCTGCTCATTGGACCTGCTCCCATAGAAGCCTGAACTTTCAAAACCAGTGAAAAATTAAAGGTTTGAGCACTAACATTAAGATTCCTGGGTAGACACTGCTCATACTTTGTGGCTGCCTTGATGGGCCACTGACTCACCAGGAGATGTTTTTAATTTCCAGAAATACAGTTTTTAAGCTGCCACTTCATGTTTACATTTCTCATTTCACAGCACAGAGCGACGCTGAGATGGGCAGCAGATGGCTTGAGCTCTGTCCTTATGGAATAGCTGTATGCAGCGGTCTTTCGACCCAGCTTCTGGAATGGATCACAAACCCTACATTTCATGTATCACAGTTCCTGGCCAAATCAGGACCCACAGAGCCTCAATTTACAGCTAAGCATACATTACAGTTGGGGTGAGGAACTTGGGGCTCTCCGGATGTGGTTGGACTCCAGTTCCCATCAGCCAGTGGTCAGGGAAGATGGGAGTTGTAGTCTAGTACATCAGAAGAGCCACAGGTCCCCATCTCTGCTTTCCAGCTGAGCTTGTTGACCTGGACATGCACAAAAAACCTCTCCACCTGGAATGCAGAGCTGTCAAAATGTAGCAGGATCAGACCATGTTGGGCTGCCTAGTCCTGCCCGTGATTATCCTGCTGTTTTTAGAGGTAAATAAAATGGCACCCCACAAGCCTCTTCCATGGGTCAGGGTCTTTCCTAAACAATGTGAGTCTGGGGCACAGGGGCTGAAGGGAAAGAAGGGGACAAGAAAGTTTCCTACAATGAACTTCCTTTAAGTTAACCTATTTCAGGATCCAAGCCAATGTACTTAAAGTAACCCTTCACTCCATAAGGCTTCCTTTCACACGGTTAATGCTGACTAAGTTGGAGTCTTCAGACAGGTCATCTGAGAAATAAACAAGACCAATTATTTGGCATCTGTTACGTAGGCCTCCTTCATGGTCTTTGGGAATTTTTGCTAGAAATTCCAAGCTGGAAACTATGATATCAGCTTCTCTGGACAACAGAGTGCACCTCAGAGAGAGTTTCTTGAAGTTTCATATTGGTAAAAGGATGCATGCAAACCCAGGTACACTGCCTTAATTAGCTCCAGCCAGGCAAACCTTTGCACTTCAAATCTAGAGCAAATAATGGCAAGATGTAAGGTTGTTCAAGGTGAGGGGCAAAGTTTAGTCATTGTGGTCAGGTTTATCCATGTTTAGCAGTGGGGCAAGGGCAAGTCTGAGTGAGCCCTTTATTGAATGCCACTCCAAGCGTCTAGTCCTTATGGAATTAAGATTGAAAGGGACCTGGTGAACTATCAGAAACCAGAAGGGGCACATTCCCAGCAGACAGTGGATCGAGCTTCTGTGCCTTGTATGATTTTGGCTACAGTCTAGCCAGTGAGTTGAAGCAGTCTTGATCCACGGTTGCATTTATGCTATTACCTATAGGTACTTCATGGGGTTTGGTTCACAAAGTTTATTTAACAGCTGACTGAATGTGAAGTTTTGCTCAATCTGTTTTATTCCTTTAAATGGAAATAAACTATGTGGCAGAATTTAGGAGATAAATACTCCCCACCTCCTAATTTCTATACACTCAGATCTGTGTTTGAATATGAGTATGCATGTAATGCAACAATAATCCTACAAATTTTCTTTTTGGGGTCTGGTACGTAGGTATTATGATTAGAGCTATGAGAGGGACAGTGCATGGATGAAGAGCCTTTTAGCACTGCTGGGTGAAACCAAATGTCACCCTCCAATATAAATCAGGCCCCTTGTCTACATGATAACTGGAATTAGAGACCTCCTTTTTTCCTGCGGTTTCAGTGTTTGTTTACCAACGCAAATTACAGTTGCTCAGATCGTGCTCTTACAAGAAGCTGTCGTGCGCTTTGTAATGTGAATCTTGCAGAAAATATGCAGCACATGTTTGGCTAATGTTCCTGTCTGGCTTTTGTCATGCTGTGCGAGAAGGGAATTCAATACTGGAACTTTAGGGCAAAGACAACTGTGACATTTTTAGAGCAGCTGAGGACACTTTGAAAGCAACCTTGGTGTGCTCAGATCAAACACAACTTTCCTTTCCCAAGCTGAGCTCTGGAACAAAAGCAAGCTCGGAGCAGAAGCTGGCTGTGCGTGGTACATATTGACTGCCCCACTGTGATGCCGAAAGCAATAGTGAACCAGGAATGCTGGGAGTGGGTGATATGGGGAAGCGTAGCCGGAGCAATGACATCATAAACTGGAGTACCAGGATGATTCCGGGTCACACACACACCACCTTGATCTGGCAAGTGAATGAAGTGATAACAAGGCCTTCAAGTTTTGCTATTTACTATTAGCATGGAGGAAATCAGAGAAAGAGGAAGACAAAAAAGCATTTACCATATTTTTTGTTCCATAAGATGCACCTGACCACAAGATGCACCTAGTTTTTAGAGGAGGAAAGGGGGAAAGCCCCATTTTTGGGGGGATCAGCTCACAGTTATGCAGCTTCTTTTGCAAAGGGGAAAAGCCCTGGTTTTTTGAGGATTAGCTCAAAGTTGTGCAGCTGCTTTTGCAAAGGGGGAAAGCCCTATTTTTTTGAGGATCAGTTCACAGTTGTGCAGCTTCTTTTGCAAAGGGGAAAAGCTCCTTTTTTGAGGATCAGCTCAAAGTTGTTGAGCTTAATTTGCAAAGGGAAAAAAATCCTGTTTTTATGGGGTTCAACTCACTGTTCTGCAGCTTCTTTAGGAAAGGAAAGGGAGCCATTTCTACAATTTCCAGACAGATAATCTAATCAGCTGTCACATGTCACTGGGGAAAGAAACAGTCTCCGTCTGCAGAACATCCAACAATGGAGGCCTGGGCAAGGGGGCGGGGCCAGAAAGGGAGCCAGCAATCAACCACACATTCGCTCCATAAGACGCACAGACATTTCCCCTTACTTTTTAAGTAGAAAAAGTGTGTCTTATTGAGCAAAAAATACGGTATTTTCTTTGGTGGGTTATTACTTCCTGTTAGCAATTTAAATGCTTGCATTTCTTGCATGTCTAATTAAAAGTTAAAGGTTCAAGTTAACCAGGCTGAAGATCTTTTGTTAAGACTCGATGTATTTAGTAAATTGAACTTACGCTGTCAGAAATTAGTCCTACTGAGCCCCATGTAGCTATGCAGAGGATTTCGGTTGTGCCCACAAAACATGGCTGATCGAGGATGTGAAACCAGCACACTTCAGATATGTGCTATCCATTGCATTACCCTTTGCCAGCTCACTATTCTTTGACTTTGTATTACTGCTTCCCTTGATGGGATCTATAGCCATATAAACTGGATCAACACAGCTGCTTGCATTTTTTGATCCTTCTCAGGGATGTGGCTATGAGGGCTGTCAGGATGAGCTCATGCATTTTAAATTTGACCACTGCAGCACACTCCTCCTTTTTATACTGTTTCGCCCCCTTAAAACAAAAGTATCCTGAAGGGAGCTGCAAGGTGGCTAAGCTGGCATGTGATACCTTGGTGTGTAGGGAATAAATTCAATTTTCTTTGCATTTTGGCGAGAAGCAGTCTAATTAGCACTTCTTAAATCAATACGAGAACCAAAGCGCTATTACCCTGTGAAATTTGTACTTGTCTGAATTTTGCAATGCATTTCTCCAACCGAACAATGCATACATTTGAGGAAAGCGTGCATAAATGTGAATGCATTCTTTCTTTCTTTTCAAAAAAACCAGACAAATGTGCTAAATGTTAGGGGAAATTGCTTGCATTTCCACTAAAATGCTGGTGAATTTTCATGAGGATTTAAAACCAAGCAACCAACCCCAAATTACTGTGGAAGTGTGGAGAACTGAATTTAAGATTAGAAAAATGAGAAACTGTGATTGACGGATTTGACCGTCCCCGCTGGTAAATATGCCAGCCATGCATTAGTGATTTATTCATCACCCCCACTTTCACCTTAAGCTCACAGGGCAGGTTGCAGCATTAAAACACAATGTTGAAAAGAGTTCAGTTTTTAGCGGGCCCTAAAAATGTACACCGCAAGGGTCAAAATCCAGGTTAAAGAGTTGTGTCTTCAACATTCTTTGGAAGCTGTACAATGAAGGTGCTT
Source organism: Podarcis gaigeae (assembly GCF_964106915.1). NCBI lineage: Eukaryota > Metazoa > Chordata > Lepidosauria > Squamata > Lacertidae > Podarcis > Podarcis gaigeae. Next base: position 46,850,481 of record NC_139687.1, on the reverse strand, counting down.
GGCACATCTCTGTGGAGAGGGAGTTCCAATTTAATAAAGCCTGGAGGATTCTGGGTTTTCTCAGGTCCTCTCTGTACTCTCTGTTGTCATATTAATTTTGTCTTCTTCACCTTTAGTTAACCTAGTCTATTCATTTACCATTTACCTTCTGTTCTAGCAATTACTTTTTAACTGGGTGTATGTGTGTGTCATACTTCGAACTGAGGAAAAGGGGAAGGGGCCAGCGATGTTAGTTCTATCCACTGGATGGAACCAGTTCTAACCAGGATGGAGTCAAAGTACTTTATACCCCCTTCCTTTCTGGTGTGAGCAAAAACTGACCCTCTCTGGTAAAGCTCTCCCCTTGTGGACTGCAGCCACCTCACGCCAAAACTCAGGACAAGGGGACTTTATCTGGCCCTCCTCTCATGCTAAGAGAACCATAGGCATATAAGAAGCTACCTTCTACCAGGAAAAGCTATCAATGGCTGTTAGCAATGATGTCTACTGTTTGTATACAGTGGTCTGTGTTTGCCTGAGCTTGAGTCTGGACTAAGGAGTCTGAGCCCCTGTGTTCTGATTCGATACATGATATCCAATCACAGAACAGTTCAGGATTTGGGCCTCTGCCATTGGCCCCTGAACTCTTGAGTTACGATTTGCAGCTTGGAAGTTTAGATAGCCAAGAACTCAGTGTCATTTGACCCTAAGGCCATGTGAAATAGCTAAAATCTTTGGCCTCAAGGGCTATGTGGATGCCAGATCTAAAACCCCTTGAGTCTTAACTGGACCACCCAGCTTCCAGTCACTTGACTTTAATTCTTGTGCATTACTTACATATGTACCAAACTGACAGTACTCCTAAGAATAAACTTACAGAGCAATTCTATATGTATTTCCTCAGAATCCGTCCCACTGAGTTCACTGGGACTCACTCCCAGCTAATAATACTAGGGATCATTGGGAAAGAAATTGAAAATGAAACTGTCGACGTCCTAATGCCATTGTGATTGCCTGGGATTCGGACTCGGAGGCTGAACCTGAGAGATCCCCGCCTGCACAGGAGTCCCCGCCTCCAGAACCAGCTGAGCCATGGCTGGGGCCTGAGCCTGAAGGGTCCTCACCTGTGCTGGATCCTCAGGTGCAGGCACCAGCTGAGTCTGCTCTGGCCCCTGAGGTGATGGAGGACCCATTGCCTGTAGGTGCTCCACTCTGAGCCCCATCAGGGGAAGCTGAGGTTGCCTCTGGATCCGGTAGCCTTCCAGCCTCTCCTGAGCTGCAGAAGCTCAGGGCAGACAGGCGAAGGGAACTAAGTTCCCGCAGGAGGAGTGCTCGCTTCCAGGCCAGGAGAGGGGAGCCACCTGAGGATCGGGGCTGCCCTATGCCTCGGGGCATATAAGAGCCAGTCAGCCCCAGTCCCAGGTTGCGGGAGCAACATTGTTGGTAGCCTCTACCTGCCTGCACCCTGTCCTGCTCTTCTGCCAGAGTTCCTGACCCCACCCAACTCCCTGCCTTGGACCCCGCTTCAACTTTGACAGGCAGCCTCCATACCGCACCCTCGACCTTGGTCTGGACTCGGACCTCGCTGCATGGTTAACCCTCAGGACCAGCACAGCTATTCTACAAACCTGCTGTGCGAATGCATTTGAAGTACTGTGTGCAGTTCTGGTTGCCACACCTCAAAAACAATATTGTAGAGTGGGGAAGGGTTCAGAAAGGGGCCACCTAAATGATTGAGGGGATAGAGCGATCCTTTTTTTAAAAAAAGTTGCAGCATTTGGGACTATTTAGAGAAAAGGTGAGTAAAAGGTGACATGATTTATAGCATTTATAGCATAATGCATGGCATGGAGAAAGAGGAAAGAGAAATTCCTAGGTGTCAAAAAAAGACTATCTATGTATGCTACTACTGCAATCCATGTTTTATTAGCCCAAAAATGGAAAACAAGTGAGGTCCCAAGCAAAGAAGAATGGCAACTTTAACTGATGTAATATGTGCAGCTTGCAGACTTAACATATAGAATAAGAGAACAAGAAGAACGTATGTTTAAAGAAGACTGGAAAATGTTTACTGAATATATGGGTGAAAATTGTGTTTATTTAAAAACACTGGTAGCATTAAGATAAAATCAACGGTGTAAATAAGTTTTGATGGATGTAACAATGGATTACTGAATGGTTTAGTTCATGTAAAATATGCAGGGATGTATGGTATGCAAAAGGAACGCGGGTGGCGCTGTGGGTTAAACCACAGAGCCTAGGACTTGCTGATCAGAAGGTTGGCGGTTCGAATCACCGCAACGGGGTGAGCTCCTGTTGCTCGGTCCCTGCTCCTGCCAACCTAGCAGTTCGAAACCATGTCAAAGTGCAATTAGATAAACAGGTACAGCTCCGGCAGGAAGGTAAACGACATTTCCGTGAGCTGCTCTGGTTCGCCAGAAGCGGCTTAGTCATGCAGGCCACATGACCCGGAAGCTGTACCCTGGCTTCCTCAGCCAATAAAGTGAGATGAGCGCCGCAAACCCAGAGTTGGCCACAACTGGACCTAATGGTCAGGGGTCCCTTTACCTTTACCTTTATGGTATTCAAAATGAACCATGGAAAGAGAAGAAGGGAAGTCATTGATTTAAGGTTGTTTAAATGAATGTTTTGAAATGTAAATTAGAACATTTAATTATTATTTTTTATAAAAAATATAAAAAGTTTTCATCCCTCTGGAACTAGCGGACATCCAGGGAAGCTGAATTCTGGAACATTTAGGACAGATAAAATAAAGTACGCAGCGCATGGTCAAATTATGGAACTAGGGGCAGATCTACACTCACGGTTTTTAATGTTATTTTACAAGTATGCCCTGTGTCATTGTAAAACCCTATATCTAATTTTGTTCTAATAACGCTAAACAGGTCAGTGTAGATCCAGCCTTGCTCCCCCAGGAGGCAGTGAAGGCCATCAACTTCGATGGCTTTAAAAGAGGATTAGACAAATTCATGGTGGGTAAAGGTATCAATGGCTACTAGGTATGCTAGCTCAGAGGCTTCCGAATTCCAGAAGGGGAGAGTGGGCTTGTGCCCAGGTCCTGCTGGCTGGTTTGCCAAAAGTATCTGGTTGGCCACTGTGAGAACAGGTTGCTGGACTAGATGATTCTGTAAACTCATCTTGGATTCTTAATGTGGCATTGAGCTCACAGTTTTTACTGAACTATAACGCACATCAGCTGAAGAAAGAAATGCAAAGAAATGCGACCATTAAAAGGGCTTGGAAAGGCATGCTTGACTTAACCATACATTTGCGTGTCGAGACCCTGCAGCCACCCCCTCATTGGAAATAACTCACACAAATGGTTGTCACCAATGGAAGCGAAAGCTCAGAAAAAGCTCAATATGGAGGCCAAATGGCCAAAATATTGGGAAATCTTGGAACAAGAAGGAGATAGACTGAAATTGCAGAGTTATGAGAAACTAAAAAACAAAGTGCGAGATTGGCTTCATTATTATAAGATAATGGAGGCATATAATTTGGATAAGAAAATTGGCTTCCAGGTGGAAAAATCAAAATTAGAAACAGAGTTGTTAGAACCCAAAACTAAGATTTTGTCAAAGATGTATAATTTGCTGCTGAAATGGAATACTCAGGATGAAACGGTGAAATCTGCTTTGATTAAATGGGCACAAGATGTTGGACATAACATTATGTTTGCTGACTGGGAACAGTTGTGGACCACAGGTATGAAATTTACGGCATGTAATGCCTTAAGAGAGAATATTATGAAAATGATTTACAGGTGGTACATGACCCCAGTCAAGCTAGCAAAAATCTATCATTTGCCCGATAATAAATGTTGGAAATGTAAAGAAACTGAAGGTACATTCTTTTACCTTTGGTGGACGTGCCCAAAGATTAAGGCTTTCTGGGAAATGATCTATAATGAAATGAAAAAGGTATTTAAATATACCTTCCTGAAGAAACCAGAGGCCTTTCTCCTGGGCATGGTCGGCCAATTGGTGCCAAAGAAGGACAGAACTTTTTTTATGTATGCAACAACAGCAGCAAGAATACTCATCGCGAAGTATTGGAAGAGACAAGATCTACCCACTCTGGAAGAATGGCAGACGAAGGTGATAGACTATATGGGACTGGAAGAAATGACCGGCAGAATCCGAGACCAGGGGAAAGAGCTGGCGGAAGAAGATTGGAAGAAGTTTAAAGATTATCTTCAGAAATATTGCAAAATTAAGGAATGCTAGAATGATGCTGGATAGAAATTAAGCAGTTTCCAGCTGTAATGTTTTAAGATATATGAAAAATTAAGATTTTGAAATAAGCAAAATTAATGGTGAGAACTAATAATTTGCTGAGTTAATAATTGGAACTGGAATATAAGAAAGGGAGGTATGAGGAGGTCTGGAAAACAAGTTAAAAGAAAACAAGTAAATGGAAATTTTATGTGTTTTTATTGTTTCTGTTTTTGTATTTTTTTTGTATTTTGTACTTTTGTTGTTTTTTCTTTTTGTTTTTTTAATGTATTTCTTTTGAAAAAGTTTAATAAATATTTATTAAAAAAAAGGAAATAACTCACACAAGGACACAGATATTAGGTTTATGTTATTGGGCAAATTTTGGCCACAATTTTATTGAAATTACAGAATGTGAGGGGTATTGGCTTAGGCATTGATTGGACCTGACTATATCTGACTCCTGCCCATTGTGCAGGAAGTCCAGTAAGGGTAAGTAGGGGGAGCCCTGTCGATGCGAACCAACTCAAGTTCCCCCTGGTGTTCCCGTCAGGGTCGTGTCAAGGCCTTAGCCCCTCAGCCAGGCTTCAGACTAGATCAACAACCCTGGATTCCTTTAACGAAATACCCTTAAGCATGGAGGGGCAGGTGATGGCCACACCTCCCCTCCCCCACACAAGGTCAAACAATGCCTAACCGCAACCCTAACAAAGTTGTGATGATTGCTACGAGGTAGGCGAAAACCAAGTGGCCAGTGCCAATTTGCCAAGTGGAAAAATTCCTACCAGGCCCCTTGGACAACCAAGGCGACCAACCAAAGTCCATAGCAAGGTCATAGCCTAACCTGCAAAATAGGGAGGGAGGGTGGGTGATTGAGGAAGAGAGCCAAAGAGGAAGTCCCCCGCCCCCGGTGGGAAGTGGGTGGCCATGCGGTCCACTGCAACTCCTCCCCACTGGGAAGTGGTGTGGATTTCCAGAGCTTGGGATTTGCAAGTGTTGGGTGCACTGAATCAACAAGCCAAACATTCACAAGCTACAGGGGGACAGTGAAATACCAGCAGCTTATTGCTATGCGTTCAGGTGGACACAGCAATAGCCCAATCAAGCCTTCAGATCCTGGCAGGAAGCAAGAGAGAGGAGGAAAGAGAAGAAAGGATGGAGATCTTGGCGAAGCCAGAAATAAAGAAGCTCTTGGATGGAGCAAGGGCTTTATCTGCAAAATTCTCAGGTTGCAAGAAACAGCATGATTAAAAAAGAGAGAGCAAAGTGTAACTGGGTCAATGGCAAGAACCTTATGCAACTCGAGTAAACAGGATTAGCTATTATGAGATTATCACTTCACTCTGGGTGCAAAAGTAAAACAGGAAAACGGAAGCAGCGGAGATCATGCTCGAATTTCTGGCATCCCGGCAGTTTGAAGCAACCAAACTTTACATATGTAGCACCTCTGGTTGTTTATTTTCCCTGTCCAGATTCAGAGGAGAAAAATGAACCCCCAGACTGTGCTAAATCAGAGCACCCAAACTCCTATCGCTTTCCTCTACCCCTACTCAGATTTCTTCTCTCTCTATCCAACAAGCTTTCTCCGAAGCAGGTCATACAGGGGAACAAATAATACAGCTGTAGTTGAACATAAGAGGTGTTTTATTGACCTTCTGATTACAATCTTGACACAGGAATTAATCTGCAAGAATGACTGCGCAGTCAAATCCTTGTGGGCTGCCAGGGTGTCTCAATTATGTGAAAGCACAAAAAGTTGCAAAATGTTTCAAGAATCTCAGCTTTCTTTCTTTCTTTAAAAAACCTGCTTCACAGTCCTTACAGCTGTGAAAATATGCTTGGCAGTGTTTAATCAATGCGTTGTGCATTCTCTGGTGCCAGAAGCATTGCTAAACAATATTTATGGCTCGTGAGAAGCTGCTTTATACCACATTGGACCATGAGTCTTTCTAGTTCAGTGATGTCTAACACTGGCTGGCAGCTGCAGGGTTTCAGGCAGAAATACCTCTGTGTGGAGTTGCCAGAGTTTTGAAACTGGTGCCTGTTGCATGCAACACATGTGCTCTACTAATACAGTCCTTCTCCAGAATCACTCTTTGCACCTCTGTCTGTCTAGTTAGCAAGCAAAATAAAATAGCCAAAACACTAAAAATGCAGAATGAATTATGTGAAATAAGTCTAGTCCTGACGATTTGCTTAATTTACATAAATACATGTTGCATTTTATATGCAGACTATAAAATTCAACTTGGGCAGTTTGTAGATTATATTTATATTTTATTTTTTAAATACTACATACATTTTTATTAATTTTAACATGTCATTTCCAACAGTCATTTAACATAATTTCATATCTTATACAATATTTTAGACTTCCGTCAACAACTGCTGAAGATTTTCCATTATTTATCACTTATTCTGCATTTCTTAATTTCTCTATTACTTTTAATTATCATTAACTAATAGTTCTCTTCATAGTCTTCCTTCCAATATTTCACCTAATCCTCCTTACAGAACTTCTTGCAGTCCTACTAGCATGATCTGTTTATTACAATTGCTTTTCAAATAGTTCAAATATTTACTCCAGTCTTCTAAGAATCTCTGGTCCCGCAGGTTTCGAATCCTTCCTGTTAATTTATCTAATTCTGCATAGTCCATTAATTTCATTTGCCACTCTTCTTTCATTGGTAATTCTTCTTGCTTCCATTTTTGTGCCAATAGTATTCTTGCTGCCGTTATTGCATATAAAAACAATTTACAGTCCTGTCTGTTAATGTTCTCCCCTACAATGCCAAGTAAAAATGCTTCTGGTTTTTTAATAAATGTATATTTCAACATCTTTTTCATCTCATTATATATCATTTCCCAGAAGTTTTTCACTTTCTTACATTCCCACCACATGTGATAAAACGTTAGTTTGTGGATTATATTTATATCTCATCCCTTCCCAAAGGATCTCAGAGCAGGGTGCATAGACGTTCCAACACAGACACACATGCTTTTCCATGTGAGGAAGGTTGAGCTCAGAGAAAACGATAGGTTTAAAGTCACCAATTGAGCTTCCGGCCTGAGGGAGCCGGCATTTGTCCACAGGCAGCTTTCTGGGTCATGTGGCCAGCATGACTAAACAGCTTCTGGAGCACCGGGACACCGTGATGGAAACCAGAGCGCACAGAAACAGTGTTAACAACAACAACAACATATTATTATTTATACCCCGCCCATCTGGCTGGGTTTCCCCAGCCACTCTGGGCAGCTTCCAACAAAACACTAAAATACAATAACCTATAAAACATTAAAAGCTTCCCTAAACAGGGCTGCCTTCAGATGTCTTCTAAAAGTTTGGTAGTTATTTCCCTCTTTGACATCTGGTGGGAGGGTGTTCCACAGGGCGGGTGCCACTACTGAGAAAGCCATCTGCCTGGTTCCCTGGTTCTCGCAGCAAGGGAACCACCAGAAGGCCCTCAGTGCTGGACCTCAGTGTCCAGGCAGAACGATGGAGGTGGTACCTATTATCTACTTGCATTGGCATGCTTTCGAATGGCTAGGTTGCAGGAGCTGGGACAGAGCAATGGGAGCTCACCCCATCATGGGGATTCGAACCACCAACCTTCTGATTAGCAAGCCCAAGAGGCTCAGTGGCTTAGACCACAGCGCCACCCACATCCTAGAGAGCAGAAGGAAGTAGTCACTCTGGTGGAACTCCACTTTTCAGTAGTGGACAGCAAAAAATAAAGATGTATATATTTCAGGAGTAACTTTCTGACAGTAAGAGCTGTTTGACAGTGGAATGGTCTCCCTTGGGAATTTGTGAACTCTCCTTCCTTGGAGCTTTTTAAGCAAAGGTTGGATGGTCATCTGTCATGGATGCTTTAGCTGAGATTCCTGCATTGCAGGGGGATGATGACCCTCAGGGTCCCTTCCAACTCTTCAGTTCTATGATTCATACACGCACACGTTTAACAGAAGTGGTTAAGAGCAGTTGACTCATAATCTGGTGAATCGGGTTCGATTCCCTGCTCCTCCACATGCAGCTGCTGGGTGACCTTGGTCACACTTCTCTAAAGTCTCTCAGCCTCACTCACCTCAAAGAGTGTTTGTTGAGGGGGAGGAAGGGAAAGGAGATTGTTAGCCGCTTTGAGACTACTTAAGGAAAGTGAAAGGTGGGATATCAAATCCAAATCCAAACTCCTCATGATAAAGGTTTATGAAAACCTTTATGTGATTTTCATAAAATATCATGCCAAACAACGTAACTTATTCTGACTGCAGAATTTGAAGTTCCTTGGTGCAAGACTTGGGTGGTATGGTTTTGCAAGGTACATGCAGCCCTGTGCAATAAAGGACATACCACTTAATCACTACGACCTAAAATATTATGCTTGTGCAACCCATAAAATTTATTCTGATTGCAGGATTTCTTGGTGCAATATTTGAGTGGCATGGTTTGCAAGGTACACAGAGGTCTATGCCAATAAAGCTGATGAGCGGAAGTCAGAATTAGGCAGGCTGTGCACATGGACGGAGTGGGCATGATAATGAGCACGGTGTGATCCAGGCACCTCCACCCACTACACCACTTTGCACCTGCCAGCTGCTCATTTTTACCAGCTGCTGAACCTGTTCCCACGGGGCTCTGATTACTTATTTGTGCCTGAGGCTGTGCACTTCAGGCAGTCCAATTACAGAGCACTAAGTGTACACCATTGTCTTTGCACGCTTTCATCAGGCCTGGCTTCTCAGCTGATCCTGAACATTGTGTTTCTTATCAGTCCAACTGCAAATTAGAACAGAGGGAATGGGCTGGCACACACACAAACAAACACACACACACACACACACACACACCTGCCCTGCAACTTAATGCATAAGAAAGCTCTCCACCATAATCTCATGGGAAGTTGCTTATTTGGTTAGAGTGGAAGTTTCCTGAAGGACACCCAGAAGAAATTCGCTGAAATAATTTCACTTACCTTGCAACCTCATATGCACTTACCTGGGAGTAAGCACCACTGAACATTAGGGATGGGCGGGGGGAGGGGGAAATTCAGTTTGGTCTGCATTTTAATGTGATTTCCTAGACCACACTTTCTGGGCAAACAAAAACGAAGCAAGCAAAAAAATTTCATTCGATATCCACATTTTGCTGAATCTCCAACCAAAATGCATATATGGCAGGGGCACATATGAAAATGCCTTAAAGTTACCCTTAGGAAAGCAATGAAAGCAAGAAATGAAAGTTAAATACTGAAAGGGATGGTTGAGCCAGTTGACTCCCCTTCTACAATCACGGTGGTCCTCCCCTGCACTTCAGACAAGTAGGAATCCACAACCAGTGAATGGAGGGGAGTGTTGATTTATTCGTATTTAAATATTATCTTACCTAATTCACACATTCTGAAACAATACCCAAAGCAAAGCACAGCTGCTGTTTGAAATCCGCACTTCTCTGAATTTTGCAATGCAGTTCTCCAGCCAAGTAATGTGTACAAAAATGTGCTTTACTGGGGCAAAGTTTGCCTATGGATGCATATGCTAATGAAAACAACATACCAAAAATGCAGGACATTAAAGGAAATTGCTTCACAAAGCAAAGTGTTTATTAGACCAAATTGCATGCAAAAATGTCTACACTGGGAGAGGGTTGCACTGGGAGAGGTTTTCAAGAAGACTGCAGACTGGTGTGGAAATGTGGGGAACCGAAGACTGGAAAAATAAGAAACCGAGATAAACCCAAAAGGACAGATTTGCCTATCCCTACCCACAACGAAATGCAGCTTGGTTTAATAAGAGACGCTGTCCTTTTAAGGGTTGGCCACTTAAGGGAAGAGCACTTCAGAAGCTTGCTCTTACTGCTTTGCTTGGCCTCTGCTTGTTCTCCTCCTACTGGCATCCCTTTTTGTCTCCAGCTCAGAAGAGAGCAGAAATGTTGCATGTGTTTTGAAGAGGCCCTGTGCTTCCCAAGCTGCAGAGAGGTGAAAGTTTGGATATTATAACTAATGCAATGTTGTATATTATGTTTTATATGCTCTGTAAGCTGCCCAGAGTGGCTAGGGGAACCCAGCCAGATGGGCAGGATATAAATAATAAAATGATGATGGTGGTGATAATGCAATGTCTATGTGTTTTCTCTCTCTCTTCAAATGCTTGCAGATGGGTCATCAAGATGCAGGCCACTGATGTGTACAGCATGTATTGCACAACTGAAAACAGAGAATGTGCTTGTAAGTAATGACCCTATAGTCTCAAGATGATTTTGTGAGTCCCACACTCTGGTCAACTACCCAGTGTGGAAGAATCTCAGCTGTAGGCTGTATCCATTTACCCTTCAACAGCCTATTCTCCCTTGATTTAAATGTTCAAAGGCTAAGTGTTCAGTTGGTTAAGCAAGATACACTATCAAAGGCAACACACTGTAGGATATTTGTCCTTGATGGCATGGCCAACAGTTCAAAATATATGTTGATGTCAACAGTGTGTGAAATGACAGGTTGTGAGCACTGTATGTAGCCAGTGTATCTATGCATAGCTTTACATACATGGGTGATGAGAGACAGTGTGCTTTCACTCACTCAGAACTTCTGGAGACACTAGTAGCTTGCGCTCATCACCAAAAGTCTATCAGACAGGCAAAATGGGGTGGGTGATTTACAACTGACAGGTGTCAAAAACCCAAGACTGTCCTTGGTTACAGCATGCTGGTGCAACCCTCTTGTTTGTCAGTATCTCTGTTTTGGTTAGAATCAGGAGGAAGTGATGTCAAAGCACAAGCCTTTGAATCGTTGACGTTATAAGAGACCCAGGAAACTGTTATCAATGCAGGAAATTAGTGAAGGAAACCACCCTGACAGTAGAGAGATTGTGATGTCACTTTAGTTCAATGGAGTGTGATTTCCAGGTGAGGTAAGGACTGATGCCCAGCCAAAGTCTGCTTTTGGACCTTGCTTGGTCAAACATCTGGGAACTACGGCCTAATGCTTCTTCCTCCAATCTGGTGTCTTCATGATGTTTTGAACTATAGCTCCCATCCTCCCTAACCAATGGCCAAATGGAGGGCACCAAATTGGGGAAGGCTGGACTGGATGAATCCCAATCCAGAATTAAGGTTGCCGGAAGAAATATCAACAACAACAGATATGCAGATGACACAACCTTAATGGCAGAAAGTGGTCCGAAGCTCAACATCAAAAAAAACCAAGATCATGGCCACTGGTCCCATCACCTCCTGGCAAATAGAAGGGGAAGAAATGGAGGCAGTGAGAGATTTTACTTTCTTGGGTTCCATGATCACTGTTGATGGTGACAGCAGCCACAAAATTAAAAGATGCCTGCTTCTTGGGAGAAAAGCAATGACAAACCTAGACAGCATCTTAAAAAGCAGAGACATCACCTTGCCGACAAAGGTCCACATAGTTAATGCTATGGTTTTCCCAGTAGTGATGTATGGAAGTGAGAGCTGGACCATAAAGAAGGCTGATCGCCAAAGAATTGATGCTTTTGAATTATGGTGCTGGAGGAGACTCTTGAGAGTCCCATATACTGCAAGAAGATCAAACCGATCCATTCTGAAGGAAATCAGCCCTGAGTAATCACTGGAAGGACAAATCCTGAAGCTGAGGCTCCAATAATTTGGCCACCTCATGAGAAGAGAAGACTCCCTGGAAAAGACCCTGACGTTGGGAAAGACGGAGGGCACAAGGAGAAGGGGACGACAGAGGACGAGATGGTTGGACAGTGTTCTCGAAGCTACCAGCATGAGTTTGACCTAACTGCGAGAGGCAGTGGAAGACAGGAGTGCCTGGCGTGCTCTGGTCCATGGGGTCACGAAGAGTTGGACATGACTAAACAACAACAAGGCCTTCAAACTGGGGAAGGGCCATAGGTCAGTGGTTGAGCATCTGCTTCTTTGCTGAAGGATCAATTACTGGCACCTCCAGGTAGGACTGGGAACATCCCCCACCTGAAATCCTGGAGAGCCTCTGCCAATCAGTGTAGATGATACTGAGCTAGATGGACCAATGGTCTGACTCAGTATAAAACAGCTTCCTGTGCTCCATCACGTTTTTTCACCCTTGTTATTAACTAAGTGCATTTCATGCCTTAGTGTGTTTTTAACTTTAGTGCCATTGACTTCTTAAAAAAAATGGCTAAAGGAGTCAGTTTCAAAACAGCTCACTCACATCCCCAGGCAGGAGCTGGAGAAAAGCCAAAGGAAAGCTTAACGCTATGACTTTGCACACTAAATACAGCTGAGGATTTAGCAACCCTCCACAACCATTCCAGTTCATCTAGCTACACACTGTTCCCTAAGCCAATGCAAAGATGATACCATCACAAAGATTATATAACTGGGATATCAAGATACAGGATGAGAAAAGGGCTAAATCCTGCCTTCTGCTGTACAGGGCAGAAATTGAATTCAGTTCGCATTTAAAGGTAAACTTACCTAATGGTTTCCTCTATTTTCCCTCCCCACTGCTTTTATGGCACTATTTCACAATAGAAAAATGAAATGAAATCAATTTTAATGAGAGGAAGCTATTCATTGAATCCCTCTCCCTCTGTAGGAACAGAAACTGACACAAGGGCTATTGGCTATTGCAGCAGCAAGCAAGAGGCTGTTTATCAATGGGAAGCAATAAAACAGGTAAGAACGAGAAAGAATCCATGTCATTAATTCACAATAGCCCTTAACGGTCTCAATAGTGCAGCCCACATTGGGCAGCCTTTGTGCTGCCATTTTCTTACTTAAACATACGCACAAACACAAATTCGGTCTGAAAAAGCACAAGAAAAGAACCTAGAAACCTGAATTGCAACAATCTGATGATGTAATCTGGATAAAGTAATCTTACATGAAGTAAGTGAGCAAAGGCAGTTCCAAAGAGGAAAAGGTATAGGGGTGTTGGTGAAAGGAACCACAGGGCTTTGCAAACAATTTAAGATTGTGCATCTAGCCCAAACTATGTGGGTCCTACCCTGAGGAAGTCCTGTCACCTGCCCTAATAAGCACTTATCTGGATCCTAAAATCCAAAGCCCAGCATAAGGTCCATTGGCCAAGATTTTGCTTGCTTCCATAAATACAGAGAAAGGACCAGATCCCCAATGAGCCTTGAGCACTTCCAATCAGGAAGAAGCAAATGGAAGGTGAGAACACAGCTAATCCGTGCTTGCAAAGTTCTAAGCACCTTGCTCAGTGAGTTATTTGTCCCGAAACAGTGTGGTATAGTGGTTAGAGTGTCAGCCTAGATCCTGGGAGACCAGGGTTCAAATCTCCACACTCAGTCACAATGCTTGCTGGGTAACTTTGGGCTGGTCACTCTCTCTCAGTCTCAGGGTTGTTGTGAGGATAAATGGATGTGAGGGAGAATGATATGTGCCATATTTAGCTCGATGGAGGATGTGTGAGATATACAGATAATAAATGAATAAAATGACCAAAATATAAATTGCACATTATGGTTCTGATTCCTAGGGGTTCTGTGCTCTCTCGGTCTCCAGAAAAGTCCTCTGTCTCCTTCCTATGATGCCCATAGACATTGTGGCACCAACAAGGGACTCTCCTGTGGTATTTCCCATTGCTAGTTAAGTATTTATACAATCAAAACAAGTGTTAACCTCCTGTGTGTGTGTGTTTTTTAAAAGAAAAACAGGCAAAATTAGTAGTTGATTATTATAGGTTTGTTAGAATCCAGCATAACAAAATAACATTATAGCCGAGAACGTCACAATACCTGGAAAATCAGTCCATTTATAACTTGAGCTATTAATTCCTTTCATTCTTTTGGAAACAGCCATCAATATTTATTTATTGCCACAAGGCATGGTCATAAACCACAATCCAGGTTTGTTTGAGTAACCTTGATTTTGATGTTCTAAAATAGAAGCAAATTTCAAATAGCACTCAGGGTGGTACATGACTCTCCTAATCGACTTGCATAACCTCTAATATTAATCAGGTCCAGCTAGAAATGATTCTTCTTCTCCCAGGTTAAGGGAATCGGTGGCAGAATCATGAGCAAGCCGATTTCATAAAATCCAGCACTAGGCAAGAATTATGCTCTCCCCTTAGAGTTGCTAATCAAACAACATTTGATTTCCCCAGCTTATAAATCTGATATGGGGAGCCTATCGCCCTGTACTGCTGGAGCAGAACTCGCAACATCCCCAACCATTGGCTGACTAGGCCTGATGGGAGCTGGATGCAGTACAGAAAAGCCAGCAAAATGCAGATTCTGGTTGGGAATTCTGTAACAAAGGAGATAATCCCTTACATTTCCTTCTGCCTCTGAGGAGACCCTCTCTTTCCATCACGCCTCCAAGCTGACCAGGCATGCATGGCCTATAGCTTCTGCTTACAGTCATGTTAGCTAAGAATACCAACTTTTATTTTACTGTAACTTAGATCTACTTTTTTCTTCACACTCCCTTGCAGCATTTGCTGCCTGCATTGAAATGTAAGTAAACCTGGGGTGGCAGCAGTAGGGGGTAATGCATTCCTTGGAGGCCTGATTTGCTGTGCCTATGGATCCTGCTACCTGATGTGGTAGCCTCATCTTGTCTCATGGGTGAGCTGGCCCTGACGGCAGCTATTGACCCCTCATTGCCTCAATTTTTTATTGTATATTGTTGTTGTAAATTCTGTTGAAATCCTGTTAGGTGTTTCTGTGTATCTACGGACACTCAAGTGGATTAGAACACCAAACACTGTGTTTCCAAAATGCAGAATTCTTAACAGATCATGCGAAAGCCTACCTGTTTGTGCAGGGGCCTCTTCATTACAGGTGACCATGCTGAATCAGGGATGTCTGTAAGGATAACCAGGCAGCAGGACTCACACCAGATGCAGGACCAGAACTGCTGCCCCAGAATCACTCAGGTAATGTGAATGGTGCCTACATTGTAGGAAAATCTGGATTTAAAAGATTTTTCAGAACTGTGTAGACCTTAAGAGACATCCTTTCATCTGGGAAGAAGTGGAGGAATAGGCAGACTCATCCATCCCACTCCATCTAGACAAGTCAGAGGAATCATCAGAGTTCAAGGATCCCTTTCAGCTTGGAAAAAACACACTCTCAAGGAGGATATGGAGCTAGCGGGTGTGGCCTGGGAGAGCCCCCAGGGTTCTTATCTATAGAATCAACTCATTAAATGCAATGTGTGCAGTTACTATCTCCCCAGTACCGTGGAAGCTGCAGATCAGTTAACTTCAGATTAATCAGATTAATGCTCAGGTATAAAGCACAATGTATTATTACACTCTCTGTCACTGTAGCAAGCGCATGGAAAGAGAAAGGACCTGTCTCCACCCCTTGCTAACACCTGGTGAGTGGTAGGAGCATTAATAAATCTAAATACTCTGGCACATGGAGGAAAGCCATCACACATTGCGAAACACAACAATACAAAAGGGTATATTCCCAACCTTAGAATCAACTCCATGATCAGCAGCTGGTATCCTGAGGCAGCTGTTAGGAATCACAGCCAATGGCGAGGCCTCTTGGGGCCTCTGGTTTGAACTTGAAAAGGTTGCTCCTTAATGTGCATGTGTGCGCGCTCTACAGCTGACTCTAAGGCAAACATTCCAGCTTCACACAAACAGATAAGAGCTGGCAACCTGCTCCAGATTGTGGCTTTTGCATGTTCAATTCTGTCAATGGTAAAAGCTAGTAGTAGCTGTTATTTCTGATGTGAGCTCCAATGTGGGGATTTTGTGTATGTGTGTGTATCTTTTCTGGTCCTTAGCTAACCCTAAACCTGCAGCATAATGGCCATGGCTCAGCAGTAGAGCATATGCTCTGCATGCGAAAGGTCCCGGATTTAATCCCTAGTATCTTTAGGTAAGGGATGCAGGTGGCGCTGTGGGTTAAACCACAGAGCCTAGGACTTGCCGATCAGAAGGTCAGCGGTTCAAATCCCTGCGACAGGGTGAGCTCCCATTGCTCGGTCCCTGCTCCTGACAACCTAACAGTTCAAAAACACATCAAAGTGCAAGTAGATAAATAGGTACCGCTCCGGCGGGAAGGTTAACGGCGTTTCCGTGCGCTGCTCTGGTTCGCCAGAAGTGGCTTAGTCATGCTGGCCACATGACCCGGCGAGATGAGCGCTGCAACCCCAGAGTCGGCCACGACTGGACCTAATGGTCAGAGGTCCTTTTACCTTTTTCTCTAGGTAGTGCTGGAAAGCACTCCTGCCTGGAGCTCTGGAGAGGTGCTGCCAATTAGTGCAGACAATACTAAGCCTGATGGACCCAATAGACATGTTTTTACAGCTTCATATCCCATTTCTAGTGCTTCAGGGCAGTGGTACAAACATTCCTCCTCACTTGTATGCACACTGCACAAAGAACCCCTAGTTATCAGGTGCAACAGTTCTGACCTAACTTCCCTGTGATATGTACGCTTTATATGTGCATAGGATATGTTTCATAGGAAAACACTCCACTAAATCATTTCCCGCTGCTCTGGAGACTGTAACAATATGAACTGGGAACAGTTTTACCATTTTCTGAAACTTTTTATTTTTATTTTTGCAAATGCTCCGTGCGGGTGTAGATGCCCCAGGCTGTGTCTATATTTATTACAACTTTTTGTTTCCACCTTGGTAGCAGGTGGCAAAAGAGGAGGGTGTCAAAATGAGCGAGAGCCCGGGCATTTAAAACGCAAGAGTAATAGGTTCGGTATAATAGGTGACAATCACCAATTAAACCTGCCTGGCCAGGGACTCTTGATCTCCCCTTTATCAACCTGTCATGGGTGCTTATTATGGAGGTGAAAGAGCCTTGGGCTTGAAAGGGGAGTCGAAACACAGGCTGGAGCTTTGGGATTCTGTAAAAAGACTTATCTCTGAAAGCTGACAAAGAGCAGATGTGGGCGGGTTGTCATAGTGAGAAAGCCCCTAGTCAGAAAGTGTGCCCGGAGGTGCCTAACCGTATACTGTAGAAACAAAGGACTGTGTAGGGAAAAATAAAAGGAAGATAATGGAACCAAACGTTTTTGTTATGGGTGGGGCGGGTGCATTAATCGCTATTTGATTTTCAGCTAAATATAAGCAGAGTCTTACTGGATCAGACTAAAAGCCCATTGAGTTCAGGGTTGTATTATTATTATTATTATTATTATTATTATTATTATTATTATTATTATTATTATTAATGCACTGTGGCTTGCTGTTGGCTTGCCATTGTTTTATTGATTGTAGTTTAGAAATTATTTATTGTAATTGTTAAGAGTGGATTTCTGATTAATTTTTATGTGCTGATAATATTATTCTATACGATTCTAATGATTGTTGAATGTTACTTTATTTGATGTAGGTTGCTTATTTTAAAGTTATGTTTTATTATCACATTTTTGTATTGCATTAGATTGTTATAAGGTGTAGCTTCTTTGTTTCTTCAGCTTGTAAACCGCCTTGGGTATTGTAAGACAGAAAGACGGTATACAATTTAAAAGTGATGATGATTATGATGTTCTCATAGTGGCCAACCAGAGACCGCTTGGAAGCCTGTAAGCAGCTCATGAATGCAACAGCCCCCTCTTGGTCATAATTAGGGGTGTCTGAGAATCCCAACAGAAAGAGAAGCAAAAATGTTCACTTCTTTGCCCCCTGTTCAGAACACAAATCCCGCAAGTACAATTGGTATTTACTGCTGCTGCTATTTCAGGTTATAAACAGTAAGCAATGGATGATTCCCCCCCCCTTATTTATATGACATTTGCTTTGCTCAGAAATGAATGGTGTGTAATGAATTGCATAACGATACGCACAATATTGTGCCACAGTGGACAGTGAGACAAATACCGGTAATGCAATGAACTGCAGCAAAGCAGAAATCCCATTGCATGTGATGAGCGCAAGTTGGAAGAGAAAGTGATGTCATCAAGGTCCTCAGAAACTGTCATTTAGAGGCATACTACCTCTCATTTCAGGGACGCAGGTGGCGCTGTGGATTAAACCACAGAGCCTAGGACTTGCCGATCAGAAGGTCGGCGGTTTGAATCCCCATGCCGGGGTGAGCTCCCGTTGTTCGGTCCCTACTCCTGCCAACTTAGCAGTTCGAAAGCACGTCAAAGTGCAAGTAGATAAATAGGCGGGAAGGTAAACGATGTTTCCGTGTGCTGCTCTGGTTCACCAGAAGCGGCTTAGTCATGCTGGCCACATGACCTGGAAGCTGTACGCCATCTCCCTTGGCCAATAAAGCGAGATGAGCGCCGCAACCCCAGAGTCAGTCACGACTGGACCTAATGGTCAGGGGTCCCTTTACCTTTACCTCTCATTTTGGAGGTAGTATAGCCAGCATGACTAGATAAGACTAAATGCTGCACTGGTATTTTGTATTCCTTTTGTGCCACTGAAGAACACTGATTAATCAAAACATGTCTGGTTACAGTTACTGGCTTTGGAAATAATTTGGTTCATGCAACTGCACATGACATTTCATTGTAATTTATTTATATATCTGCATGTATCCAGTTTGTCAATATCATTGCATATGGAGATGAATCCATTAGCCATTGGACTATGCTATTGGGTTTTTTAAAGTTATCATTTTTAAGTTGTTTTATGTATGTAATAGATTTCAGTGGCAGTCAGCTATGTTTTACCCAGAGTACACCTATGAAAATTCACAAACCTAAGTTAGTCACATTCATTAGTTTCCGTTCTGAGCAAGACTTCACTGAACACCACTCTCTAAATGTATTTTGTTTTGTTTTTGTTTTTTTGTATCCATGTGATTCCATCTTCCACCAGTGCTTTTTTCAGGGGGTGCTTGTTGTTAAAAAGTATAGCACTTCATGGTGAATACCGGCACCTCTTTTTTTGTTGTTGTTTTGTTAAAAAGTGTGACACTTACTGTAACAACTTCATGGTAAGTACTGGTACCTATTTTTCAAGGGGGAAAAGCCTTGTCTTTGACACATTGTTATTAGCAACTATTTCTCAATTTAGGGTTGTTGTTTGGCTGTTTTATTTGTCATTCACATGTGTGATCTCCCTCCCCGTCCTTGTTACTGTTTTTTCCATTTTCTGGCACTGTGCAACGCTCCCTAAAAGCAAGCCAATGCCTTCTGCCATATGAAACTTGGCACTTGAAAGTCAGCTCTGCAACTTGGCCAATTAATCACAAATGAGAACATTTCATTTGTTGTTGTTTGTCAGTTTGGGATGGCCACTGGAGCACGGGGTATATATTTGAAAAGTTCAGGTTTTTTAAAAGCTCTCTCATTTCCATCCATCTTCTCCCTCTTGAAAACTTTTGCAACTGCCCAAGTATTGTAAAATACGTTGGGTATATTATAGATCTATATTTGCATTTCTATATAGAGAGATATCTGTGCCAAATGAGAGCTGACAATTTCCCTTTAAGAAGGGTCATGCTGAATAAACAGAAAATGTTTAGACAGCTAAATCAAGGAATTATACATGTTTTCATTTGAAGACAGAAGCCAAGTTCTTGCTTACTACTTGATGGTAGTAGATCTGTCCGTTGTATAACCCCTTCAAAGGGCAAAGGGCAAGAGGATGATAAGGTCTTTGGAAGAATGGACCAGTATTCTTCAATGAAAATAGGGACACTGTATTGCATAATACTAATAAGAACAACAACAATAATTGTTATGTTCTGAGTTGAATGGGATCCTAAAACTTAGAGGGGAGGGGTGTTATGTACTGAGTTGAATAGGATCCAAAATGCAGCAGTCTGATTGGTCCTAGAACAATAGGATTCAGAATGCAGCAGTCTGATTAGTCCACAGGAGCCACCCAATCCAGCTCCAGGTTGAAGTGAATCCGCAACCTGATTGGCCTACAGGAGAATCCCGGAATTAGCCAATCACGTGGGGCTCATTGTGTAAATAATGTATATAAAGCATTCCTCCTCACCACTATGAGCTGAATAAAGAGCATGAAATCCACTCTCGACTCCGAGTATATTTCAATAATAATTTTATTATTTATACCCCCACCCATCTGACTGGGTTGCCCCAGCCATTCTGAGCAGCTTCCTGCATATCTAAAAACACAATAAAACATTAAACATTTAAAAACTTCCCTATAAAGAGCTGCCTTCAGATTTCTTCTAAAGGTTGTCTCCTTATCTCCTTAGCTTGGGGGTTGCATAACTCCATACCCTCCAACATTTCTCCGATGAAAATAGAGACGTCCTCAGGAAAAGTGGGATATTCTGGGATCAATTCAGAAATTGAGATGGCTTCTGAAAATCTGGGGCCTTCTCTGGAAAATAGGGACACGTGGAGGGTCTGTGACTATATGCTGGTACACTGGGGTTCACTGTGTGTTTGCCTATACCCAAAAGTGCTACTGGCTTCCATATACGTCCGTCTCCAGGCCTTTCCAAAGCCACTGCTAAAATTCTCATTCTCTGCAGTTGGACTGAAGCCAGCTTCTCAAGAATGATGCTTATTTACTTGCTTGTAGTTGAGAGCTCTACAAGGACCCCAAGTGCCACATTCCACAGCCTGCAGTTAATAATCCTTTCATGGGGATTCATTAGAACGGCACTCCACTGAGCCTGTTGGATCTCGCGGACTTGTTGGTTTTCTTTCCGATGACTTTTTTTTAAAGAGGTATCTTTAACTTCAGACATATTTCTGTTAACTGTTTGCAAGCACAGAGGTGAAATGTGAATGGATAAACCTCATTGTGAAACTTCATAGTTGGTATTTGACAACATGGGTGATGTGTGATTCCTTTGGTAGTTGTTAATGCTTAGTCTGATTGTGCGATAGGAATTTTGAGGTCTTAGATATATGGCAATGTTCATAAGTGTACCAACCAAGCACGTACATAGATCAGCACAGGAAGACTGACCTGGAACCATTTTGATTCCTAAACTGAGCAAATGTTTTCTCTGCAAGGTCAAAGTGGGAAACCTCCACATTGTCTCTTTCCTCACAAATCCTGTCTTAAGGGCACATTTAAGATATGAAAAGGGTGTGAGCCTGTGACATGGCCCAGGAACTAAGTATTTATCATTACAAAAGACTGGCCAGGCTCCCCAGGCAATCCAATCAACTAACCTGCCAGACAGGAATTAAACAACACAGGAGAAAAAAAACATTCAAATTTCTGTTTTAGATGGCCTTTTCTGTGATGTAGGTATGATGTACCTGAGGGGTGGTCTTAGGTTACACCCCTTCTGTGATGTATGTATGATGTTTCTGGGGTGGCCTTGATCTACACGGTGGCAATTTCAAAAGTCTTTATAAGGCCTTGTGCGCCATTTTTCTGGGTTCCTCCTCCTTTCCTGCAGATGAGGGGAGCACCCTGTTGCAACAGATCAATAAAGATCAGGCTTACTAGTTGCTTTGCTTCTCAATATTTTCTGGTTGGCCTCTGTTATTTTCTCCTACCAATAGGGAACCTATGTAAGGACTCTATATGGGCTCTTGGATACCCTATAAGGGAAAAGGGCAATTTTTGTTTACAACAATAGACCTGTGATGATGCACTCATAGAATCATTGAACTGTAGAAGTGGAAGGGACCACAAGGGTCGTGGTCCAACCCCCTACAATGCAGGAATCTGTTGCCCAACGTGGAGCTTGAACCCAAAACCCTGAGATTAAGAATCTTCCATGCTGTCCTGACCGAACTAACCCTTGGAAATCACATAGATAAAACCCATCCTTTGATCCTGATGTCACAATCATAAACACATGGAAAGCTGCCTTATTCTGAATCAGACTAATGGTCCATCTAATTCAGTATTGTCTTCACCAGGGATGGCTAACCTATTGGCCTCCAGATGATGTTGGAACCTGATAAAATCTCCTATCAGTCCTGGCCATCATAGGAAATGCTGTAGTTTGTAGTCCATCATCATCTAGAGGCCCACAGGTGAGCCATGTTGGTCCACACGGGCAGGTAGCTGCTCTCCAGGGTTTGAGACAGGTGATGCTTGCATGTTGCTAGTCTTCCTTGCCTTGCCTCTTCTTCCCAACTCATCACAGGTAGCAACATCATTAGGGAACGCCCCTGAAAGAAGGAGCAGGCAGAGAAGCAGCCAACATAGCCAACACATTTCGGCAAGCATCAAAAATGTGTCTAGTTGTTCTATTAAATGTCGCAGCATTGAGTTGAGTGGGCAAAAAGTGGCTGGAGTGGTGAGCACATGGTAACAAAGTGATGGGTATAGTGTGAGTTTGTGTGTCTTATGCCCTGCATCCCGGTAGCTTAGCCTGCTGCCCTCAGGTATAACAGAGGATGGTCTCCTGTTGCTAGTGTTGAAGCTTCAAGTGCTGCGCATTGATATTTGAGGTAAGGGGGTGGGGAGAGAGGGAGAGAGTCTTGCCCATTGCCAAAATGTCTTGAGCTGGTTTTGCACATTGAAACAGTCAAAATAAAACTGGAGTTGTTATTTGGAATGTTGACATGCCTGACACACACAAATCTTGCCAATGTGCCAGCACAAAATCTTAAGGTGGCTACTTTCTCTGCCAACTCCCACATTTGGCTATTTTCATACAACATTAAATCAGTGCCAAATTATCCTGTTTATACCCTAATAAGGACTTTGAAGGGAGGGCAAACAAGCACCCCATGGGAAAGTGCTGGTATTTTAAACAATATCAGTGCCTCCCCCCAGCAAACCGCCTGCTTTTGGAGCACCTCCAAGGCACCTTCTTGGCATTCAGCAGCAAAACCTGGGCACCACCTTTGCTGGCTGGCTATAGTCCAGCTTTCCAAACCGTTCTTCCCTACTGAAGAACAATCTTTAACTATTTGTGAAAACAGAATATAGCAAGCAGAAGAGCATAGAAGTTGCATGACTGAGTTCTACGAGTGTTCTTGCAACTTGGTGACATTGATGGAATTAAACTGTGGAACTTGCTAGCACAAGATGTAGTGATGTAGAGAGATATCTGTGCCAAATGAGAGGTGACAATTTCCCTTTAAGAAGGGTCATGCTGAATAAACAGAAAATGTTTGGAGAGCTCAATTAAGGAATTATACATGTTTTCATTTGAAGACAGAGGCCAAGTTCTTCCTTATTTGATGGTAGATCTGTCTGTTGTATAACCCATTCAAAGGGCAAAGGGCAGGGGGATGATGAGGTTCTTGGAAGAATGGACCATTGAAATGAAAATAGGGACACTGTATTCCACAACAACAACAACAACAACAACAACAACTTTATACCCTCCAACATTTCTTTGATGAAAATAGGCACCTCCTAAGGACACGGGTGGCACTGTGGTCTAAACCACACAGCCTAGGCCATGCCGATCAGAAGGTTGGCGGGTCGAATCCCTGCGATAGGGTAAGCTCCCGTTGTTTGGTCCCAGCTCCTGCCCACCTAGCAGTTCGAAAGCACATCAGTGCAAGTAGATAAATAGGTACTGCTCCGATAGGAAGGTAAATGGCGTTTCTGTGCGCTGCTCTGGTTTGCCAGAAGTGGCTTAGTCATGCTGGCCACATGACCTGGAATCTGTCTGCAGACAAACGCTGGCTCCCTCAGCCTATAGAGTGCAACCCCATAGTCGTCCGCAACTGGACCTAATGGCCAGGGGTACCTTTGCCTTTACCTTTAAGGAAAAGCAGGATATTCTGGGATCAAATAAAAAACCAGGATGGCTTCTGCAAATCTGGGACTTTCCCTGGGAAAAAGGGATGTGTGGAGGGTCTGAGTTTGGCAGTTATTTGCTGGGAATGGTTTAGACATGCTGTGGAGCCTTTCACTGTAGCACACAGAAATTAAGTGCATGAAAGGTTTCCTACCCAGCATAGGCAAAACTTTGCTTGCTAAATGTTTGTGTTGGGCAGATATCAAAGGCAGCCCTAAAAACAATGGTTATCTGGAATGCTACGATTGTGTAAAGGGATTTGCATTAGCAGAAAACAATTCACATGTCTCCTCAAGAGTAAGGGCTGTTTTTAAGTTAATAACTAACTATGAAAGAATTGGCTTTGTGTTTAGCTGTTAATTTTTAATTAATCTGTTTTCCTTTTTCTCTCCAAGTTCTCTTCCGGCACTTTGGCTAATTATTAATAGACTTGGAAATTGTATTCTAGCCCTTAGGTGAATTCAGAGTCCTAACAAGAGGTAGCCTCATTGAATTTTGGGGTACACACTTACTGCTTCCTCCCCTTTGGTATCTTAGCTCACTATTGCTGCTTTTGTGCATGATTTATTATTTTATCTGCTGCATTCTATTAGTTTTATTATTGGAGAACTTCATTGTGAACTGCTCTGGGAGTTGTTTTGCTGAAGTGTGGTACACAAATAAACGAACCAATTTCCAGACTTGAGACAACTTGCTATAATGGTAGTAGAAATCAAAGTTTTTGGGAGCACATGCAAAGAAGGAAGTAGTTCTGTGGGATGCTAGCAGAGAACTTAGACAGCAGCCATGTTGTTGTATGGCTCTTCGGCATAATAAAAAATAATTTCACTTGTAACAGAAATGACATCTTGTTAAGTAAGGTTTGTTCTAGCCTTTAGTGGTTTGAAGTAGCAAATATTACAGACCCCATCTGTGACAATAATATATAGTTAGTTATCACATTTACCGTATTTTTTGCTCTATAAGACTCATTTTTTCCCTTCTAAAAAGTAAGGGGAAATGTGTGTGCGTCTTATGGAGCGAATGCAGGCTGCGCAGCTATCACAGAAGCCAGAACAGCAAGAGGGATTGCTGCTTTCACTGCTTTTCACTGATTCAGAATATTTTTTTTCTTGTTTTCCTCCTCCAAAAACTAGGTGCGTCTTGTGGTCTGGTGCGTCTTATAAAGCAAAAAATACTGTATATTCCAGTTTTTCTGCCAAGGAGCTCAAGTTGGCATACATGGTTCTCTACCTTCCCATTTTATCCTCACAACAACCCTGTGAGGTAGGTTAGGCTGAGAGACCGTGAGTAGCCCAAGGTCACCCTGTGAGGTTCATGGCTGAGAAAGGATTCAAACTCTGGTCTCCCAGATCCTAGTCCAACAGTCTAATCACTACACTACCTTTAGGGATAGCAACATAGCTGAGTGGTATACCACATGTTTTAAATTCAGGAGGCCACACATTCATTCCCTGATATCTCTTAAAAGATCTCAGCTAGGAGGTCTTAGAAACACCTCTGGCCCAGATGCTGGACAGATGTAGCTACCCCTCCCAGTTTGGTGTAATCTGCAAATTTGATGAGCATCCCCTCGATTCTTTTATCCAAGTCAATTATAAAACATTGAACAACAACAAGTTCAGGACAGAACCCTGAGGCACTCCACTTGTCACTTTTTTCTGGGAAGCATTAATGAGTGCTCTTTGGGTTCAATCAGTCAACCAGCTACAAATCCACCTAACAGTTACCTCATCCAGCCCAGATTTTACCAGCCTCTCCATTTTTACTCCTCTCTTTGGCTGAAAAATCAGGCCTATTCCATCACCTCTGCCAGAAGGCATTGGGCCTCCCCCAACGGTAATCTACTGGCATCCATTCCATCAGGCTACCATCCCACCTAGTCACTGTAAAACTGTAAGGCATGGGGCCTGACCTTGCTTTCTTTCCTCCTCCTCCCTCCCAATCCTTTTTTCCTTGTATGCCATGTCTTTTAGATGGTATCTCAGGGCAAGTCTTACGACTAATGACTTTTATAGGTTGCTATGGGAGCCTTTTCAGCCAAAGAAAGGAGTAAAAATGCTTTAAATGAATCTATCCGCAGTGTCACTGGGGAAGAGCATGGAGCAGATGAACGGAGTATGGAAAACAAGCCCTGTGAGGGAAGATTGAAGCATGTTTAGCCTGAGGAAAGAAGAATGGAGTGGGTGAGCATGACAGCAGTCTTCACATACCTGAAGAGGATGAAGACTTAGGCTGTGTACATACCATACATTTAAAACAAATGGCTTCTCCCAAAGAATATTGAGAGCTGTCATGCCAGACAAATCTCATCTTTCTTTCTTTCTTTCTTTTTGTTAAAGTCACAAGTTTGGTGGATCAGGGGAATGCTGTCGACATAGTGTATCTTGATTTCAGTCAGGCTTTTGAACAAAGAACCTCCCCCCCCCCCGGATATTCTCTGTGCTCTGTAGCCCAATGGAATGCCTGCCATTAGGTGCTTTGGCATGTTATTAATTAATGGCATATTGACTTCACTAAATTGACTGCTCTGCCTCTGTGGTCAGAGACAGGCCGAACTGCTTCTGAATACCAGTTGTTGGAAATGGCGGGAGAGGAGGGTGCTCCCGAGTTCAGATTCTGCTTGCAGGTTTTCCAAAGGCATCAGGTTGACCATTTTGAGAACAAGACTAGATGGGCTACTGGCTCTTATGCTCCTACGTCTGCAGTGATATGCGCTGTGGGTTCAACCACTGAGCCTAGGGCTTGCTGATCAGAAGGTCAGCGGTTCGAATCCCTGCGACGGGGTGAGCTCCCATTGCTCGGTCCCTGCTCCTGCCAACCTAGCAGTTCGAAAGCACATGAAAGTGCAAGTAGATAAATAGGTACCGCTCCGGTGGGAAGGTAAATGGTGTTTCTGTGTGCTGCTCTGGTTCGCCAGAAGCAGCTTAGTCATGCTGACCACATGACCCGGAAGCTGTACGCTGGCTCCATCGGCCAGTAAAGCGAGATGAGCGCCACAACCCCAGAGTCGGCCACAACTGGACCTAATGGTCAGGGGTCCCTTTACCTTTACCTTACTGGCTGGTTTTGCTATCCATTTTATGCTTTTATGTCCGTATGCAACTTTATTGCTTTTACATTTTCGCTGATTCGAAGTGTTTCTGTTGCGGTGTGCATTTGACCTGCCGCTCACCTTTTAAACTAAGGCATACAGCTCTACACCTAAGCAAATATTATACTTGTATTTGCAGAAGCAAACCCTGAGCAAACTCAAGATGCACATGCCTGGATCTGAATATTCAACCTCCGGTGAACTCAATTTCCTTAATGGCTGAATGATAACTTGGAAATCAGAAGATAAAAAAGACAGGGCTTTGGAAAAGAAAAAAGAAAAAAGGACGTAACAAAAACTCATTTTTTATTATCTTAGCAACAAAATCATGAACAGATTGCAAACTGGATGTAAAAAGAACTTTAATCTCTAAAAGGAGTTTTTTTGTTTTTTTTTTAAAAAAGGCTATTTTTTTTCTGACACAAGAACACCGATAGCGTCTCTTCTTGTACCTAAACCTTAATTGAACAATTTCATTCATCCTGAATACTTACATAAATATATATATATATATACAGTATATTGGTTGCAGTCCAGGTTGGAAGAAACCAGGCACAGATAATCCCTTTGATTTCAATGGGCTTAAGCGTGCTCAGTTCTGCATTGGATCATGGCCACCATTCCCAACTGCACTTTTCCGGCTGCGCTGTGCCAGAATCTCGTTCCTGGCTTTGTTTTTGAAGGGAAGCTGCTGTTCATCAGCATGCCAGCTTGGCTGTGTCTCATGTTTTGGAACAGAGAGCTGCACAGTTAACTGGGAGCACATAATTTCAAGGGCACTCTTTTTTTCAGGAAAGTGGATCTGTAAAAAAAGATGTCTTTTATTCCCACTTACTGTGACTTAATAAAAAAACCCCACCCCAAGCCATATTGCTATTTTTCTTAGTTTCGAACACAGAAAGAGTCCTGCTTCGTCAGATCAAATTGAGCCTTCTCTTCTCATGATGGTCAAGCATATGCCTCTTGGAAACCCAAGAGCAATAGCATTGAGGATTGCCAGCTTTCTTACTTGCCTTGCTACTCTGCCTGATTTCCCCCCTGAGAAGCTCAGGAGTACCTAGGTAGTCCTACCACTTCTCCTCACAGTACTCTTGGGAGGTAGCTCAGATGGAGAAATAGCAAATGGCCCAAGATCACTGGATAAACTCTATGGCTGAGCAATGGGTTGTACCCACATCTCTCTATTCTGAGCCCACAATTCCAGCCCAGGGAAAGGAACTTGTTTCAGTCCTCAACTAGAGCCAGGGCTTTTCCGGCTGTGGCTCTGATCTGGTGGAATGCTCTGCCACAAGAGACTAGGGCCCTGCGGGACTTGACATCTTTCCGCAGGGCCTACAAGACAGAGCTGTTCCGCCAAGCCTTTGGCCAGGGCACAGCCTGACTCCCTCCTTTGGCAATCTACCCAATGGTTGCCATCAATTTGATTTGAAGTAATTTTTTAATGGAATGATTTTGAAATGTTCTCTTGTTTTATTGTTGTTAGCCGCCCTGAGCCCGGCTTTGGCTGGGGAGGGTGGGATATAAATAAAAAACTATTATTATTATTATTATAATTATTATTATTATTATTATTAGTCCAAGGGCCAATTCCTTTCTGGCCAACCTTTGGAGGTCCATGTGCCAGTGGCAGAGCAGGTGGAGCCAGAAGCAAAAGCAGACAGGGCAACAAACGTAGATTTTACCATTGTACAATGTGTACAACAGACATCTCTCTCTATCCTCCATCCAAACAAGAGGCATTATCAGAGTTCAAGAACACAAGCCAGCCAGGCAAAAACATTGTGTATGTGTGGAAAGCGGAGCCAGTGAGGGCGTGGCCTAGGAAGAGTTCAAAGGGCCACACAGAAATGCCCAGAGGCCATATTTGACCTCCATGCCCAAAGTTTCCCACCCTGGATCTAACACAACACTGGATATGGTATTTGGTGACAATGTTAATCTTATTCAGAGAAGACCCGTTGATCTCAGAGGTTCAGCTCTGTGACTAAGGCTAAATATCAGTTTGAAGGTAAAGGTGAAGGACCCGGCGTTTGTCCACAGACAGTTTTCTGGGTCATGTGGCCAGCATGACTAAACTGCTGCTGGTGCACAGAGGACCATGACGAGTGCCAGAGCGCACAGAAACGCTGTTTACCTTCCCACCACAGTGGTGCCTATTTATCTACTTGCGCTGGTGTGCTTTCAAACTTCTAGGTTGGCAGGAGCTGGGACAGAGCAACAGGAGTTCACCCAGTCATGGGGATTGATCGGCAAGCCCAAGAGGCTCGGTGGTTTCCAGTGTTTCCCAACTTTGTGCCTCCAGCTGTTTTTGGACTACAATTCCCATCATCCCTTGCCACTGGTCTTGCTAGTCAGGGATGATGGGAGTTGTAGTTCAAAAACAGCTGGAGGCACAAGGTTGGGAAACACTGGTTTAGGCCACAGTGCCACCCACAGTTTAACTGCAGCCTGGCACATATATACTTTCAGGTCAGACACAGGTAGCCCCCTGACAGTTCCTGAAGCTTCCCTGTTTTTCCATCCCATCAGAGTTCTTTCCCTCCTTATTTGTGCTGGCCTTGAAAATCCTCCTCCCCTCTTCTCTTTCTGTCCCATATGTGGAAGCTGACTACATGTGTGCTTTGGTGCTCAAGCAAATCTCCATCTGATGTAGGTAGGACTTGTGGGTGTTGGGGGAGTGTGGCATCCCCACAAAGCACAGAGAGCATTGTGTGAAACCTCATCCCCTAGCAGCACACCAGCTATTAAAGAGGCTGCCCAATGATGATGATGTTGGTAAATTTATTAGCCACCCCTCAGCAAGTCCCAAGGCTGGCTACAACAATGTAAGATTCAGAATTAAGAGGGGCTTACAGTCACAGGAATAGGGTGCACACTCAAAGCATGCATCTCAGGTGTCAAAGGCCAGGGCAAATAGGTGTGTTTGCCGAATACACTGAAAGCTGTATCATGAAGAAGCCAGACAGAATAATACAGCAGCTGGGAATATAACTTTCACCTCTGTGATTTCTACCACCCATTCTGCTGTGCCCTATTCCATGGCCACCCTGAAGCTTTTTTTCACTTGGACAATCCATTCCACATCATCAAGAGATAACAACTTTTATTTCTTTTATTATTATTTGGGGAGGGTGTGGGTGTGTCATGCCCTGCTGATGATCTTTGCACAGGGCTTTGCTGACGCTCACAGACCTTGAAATCAATCTGGTTTTGCTTGATCAACCAAGTCCTAAATGGAGAAGATACTTTTTAAGTCCTCCATGCCACAAATATGCTGGTGACCACTCAGAGAGGTGAAGACCAAAGGCTGTCCTTTGAAATGGAGTGGGCTGAAAACCAGCTATGCAGCAGTCCTGTGATGGGTTCTCTGTGCCTTTTGAAAACAATGGGATTTAAGGATTTTAACTCGCTTGGCTAGAATTGAGAGAGGTTTATCAGAGGTGATTGCAACTCTGGACAAAACTATATCACGGGGCAATGGAGAAGAACTGATGTAAAGAAAGACACCGTTGGGGCTTGGATTGTGTCCCCCTCTCCCTGAAAAAAGTTTTCCAGAGCTCAACACCAATTCGAGAGCTGCCACATAACTCTCAAAAGGCACCAGAGAGACTCTAGGGGTGAAGCTGAGGAGGCTGCTGTTGCTTTCTCGCCACTGTATTCCAGTGTCACCACAGCAGATACAAAAGGGGTGTGGCATTGAGGGAGTCAGGTGATGGCAGAGACCAATGGTGATTTGTGTAGTCTTGTACAGCTGCAAACTCTGGCCCACCTCTTCAGTTTGAGCAACTTGTTCTTCAGACTTTGGCTGGGCTATCCACTTAGATGTGGCATTTAGCCATCGTGAACCTGGGCAGTGTTTTTAGATTGACCTTGAAGTTCTGCTAATATTATAAATTGTAAAGCTTAGGTGTCATGGCAGAAAGGTGGCTTACAAAAGCAACCAACCAAGCAACCAACAAATAATAGCAGTTGTTTCCAGATGACCTGTTTTTCGATCATTCATACTGATCTGCAGGGCCGGATTTAGGTTTGATGAGGCCCTAAGCTATTGAAGGTAATGGGGCCTTTTATATGTCCAGCTGTCCTTTGTCAACAACAAATTGTCACTGTTTTTTGTGTTGAATATATGCTATATGGTAATTTATGGACCTAATAAATATCTAAAGCCATTTACACATAACAAAATAGGAGCCTACACAACACAAAACACTGTTGCTGTATGTAAGTTTTATTTTATTTGTTTTTTATCTTATATTTGGAGATGTACATCCAGGTTTTTTTTCCTTTAAATTTTTTGGGGGCCCCCAAGAGAGGTGGGGCGCTAAGCTATAGCTTGTTTAGCTTATATGTAAATCTGGCACTGCTGATCTGTCTGCAGAAAGATAAGACAATTCTGTCTATTTTTTAAGCGTCCATACCAATTTGTTTCCAGGGCAGGTAGGTGACACTGAATGAAGCATTATCACCCACTTCATATGGGAAGTGGCAGCCCTTAAAGATACCATACAATGGCTTTGGATTTGATTTGTGACCCACTTAAGAGATGGAGGAGAAATTCAATTCATTTTGCATTTAAAGGTAAGCCCTACTTAATGCTTACTTTACAAACAACATGTGAACTGAAACAGAGCCAGCATTTGAATTTGGCACTCCTCCAAATCTTGCAATGTAGCTCTTCAACTGCCTGCAAAAACACTGCATCTATAAAAGCATATATTAATGAAGATAACAAACATCATTATATATGGGGAAATTGCTTTGCAAGAATGTGCGTATTAGATAAAATTGCATACCAAAAATGAGTCTTATTAGGAGAAATTTGCACTAAAAGGCTGGTGAATTTTGAGAAAGACTTTAAAAATTAAATAAAATTGCAAACTGATATGGAAATAAGATTATAAAAATGGGAAACAGAGAGAAACCAAAAACTAACAATTTTCCCCTTCCTTGGAAACTCTTTAAGACCATCAGGTCTAACAATATGGAACAGAGAAGCAAGCAAGCTGGGATAGCTCAGTTGGCAGAGCATGAGGCTCTCACTGTCAAGGTCATGGGTTTGAGCCCCACATTGGGCAAAAGATTTCTGCATTGCAGGGGGTCGGACTAGATGACCCTTTTGGTTCCCCCAACTCTACAATTCTATGATACTCCAGGAATGTTGGTTTAATTTGTACACTGCCATATTTCTACACTTACGCAGCCGGTAGTTAGAAGGCTTTACCTGGAGGACTGTGGTTTTCTCTGTTGAGTTCCACATGGCTTATATCTAATCTGTTTTTCTACTTTTTTATGTTTGCATTTTAAATAGCTGACTCCTTATACAGAGCCATTAGTCATTGGTGACATTGGCTTACCCACATTCTAGTGTGTCAGGGTTATGACAATGATCTTCACCGAGACGTTAATCAGCACAGTGGCAGTGTAAAGAAAACAGAGGATAAGTCGTTGAGGCATTGGCACAGACATAAACAGCCAAGCTGTCTGGTAAAAACCTCATGTACTATGTTTGCTGAAAGAAAAGAGGTCAAGCTCACTGGAACTCACTGGAACTCAATTCTGGCACTTCTTGGGAGAACAAGGGAGGTGTTCAGTTCATGGGGAGTTTGAGCTTAATTTCTCAGGTGAATTGTGCTTGAGGAAAGGTATCTGTGAGCATCCTGGCTCAGGCTAGGGTATGCATTTCCACGGCCATCAACTTCAAGGTCAGCAGCAGGAATCTGGTTCAGTTCCAATTAATCTAACTGATTATTTCATTTAGTTGCAGCTCTAATCTCAAGGAATGTAAATTCGAACCTGTTAAGCATTTTTGCTTAGGCTGCACAATTTATTTCACTTCAGAATACCGTAGAAGACCCCTCTAGACTGGTGTTTTATTGCAGGTATATTCTGCAACATGTCCTTAACATGATAATATTGCATTGGTGATGGATTTATTCTACTTTCTTAGTTTTCTGTGATGCTTCCTTTATGCTGCCACATGTTTGCTGTCCAGAGGGACTACAGCACAACAAAAGCCGGAGAAATAAA
Organism: Podarcis gaigeae; assembly: GCF_964106915.1. Lineage (NCBI taxonomy): Eukaryota > Metazoa > Chordata > Lepidosauria > Squamata > Lacertidae > Podarcis > Podarcis gaigeae. Next base: position 46,817,557 of record NC_139687.1, on the reverse strand, counting down.
AGCCTGAACATTGGTGGTATAGAAAATTATGGGATTTCAGCATGAAGCTATGGGATAGGCATGACCAAAAACTTTAGCAGGTGCACAAAGTATTGAAAGTGGGCTTGTGTGTGACTGCCCCAATAGCATTAAGGGTGCAAATCATCATGAATGTGCAATAAAAGGGATGTCTACAGGTGCTACAGGGACACGGGTGGCACTGTGGGTTAAACCAGAGAGCCTAGAACTTGCCGATCAGAAGGTTGGTGGTTCGAATCCCCGCAACGGGGTGAGCTCCGGTTGCTCAGTCCCAGCTCCTGCCAACCTAGCAGTTCGAAAGCACATTGAAGTGCAAGTAGATAAATAGGTACTGCTCTGGCGGGAAGGTAAACGGCGTTTCCGTGCACTGCTCCGGTTCGCCAGAAGCGGCTTAGTCATGCTGGCCACATGACCCGGAAGCTGTATGCCGGCTCCCTCAGCCAATAAAGCGAGATGAGCGCCGCAACCCCAGAGTCGGCCACGACTGGACCTAATGGTCAGGGGTCCCTTTACCTTTACAGGTGCTAAAGATGGCAGGGAGCTATCCGAACACTGAAACTCTGTGTTTCAGTGAGAGCCAGTGTGGTGTAGTGGTTAAGAGCGGTAGTCTCGTAATCTGGGGAACCAGGTTCGCATCTCCGCTCCTCCACATGCAGCTGCTGGGTGACCTTGGGCCAGTCACACTTCTTTGAAGTCTCTCAGCCCCACTCACCTCACAGAGTGTTTGTTGTGGGGGAAGAAGGGAAAGGAGAATGTTAGCTACTTTGAGACTCCTGAAGGGGAGTGAAAGGCAGGATATCAAATCCAAACTCTTCTCTATAACCCTCTTGGGAACTTGAATTTTAACACACCCACCCACCCCCACACACCGCTCTCATAGACAAATATCCTTTGCAGCAAATTTAGATCCCTGGAACAATGAGAGGAAAGCAGGACGCTCTCAGGTACTCTCCACTAAGTACCAAGGGAGGGATTCGAAAGCTGAATCATATGGAAATACTCAGGTTCACTGTCGTCTGGAATCCCCCCTCACCTCTGTTTATGTTGCATCTGCTGTGCAATTGGCTGACAGGCTGACTACTTAATTGTCTACTTTGTTATTGTTGGAATTAGTGCTGTGCCAAAATCTGTCATCCAGTTTCTCGGTAGGTTTCATCCTCAGTCTAAGACTCTTCCATTTTTCTGCCTCCTTCTTTGATGAATTTCTTTATAATTTCAGTGTGTGTGTGATTTCCTTTCATTTCATTTCTGAACTTAATCATAGCGAGGTGGCCATGGGTGGGGTTTCTTTCCCTGGAAATGTTTTTCCAGCTCTCTGTCCTGGTTCTGGGTCTCTCTCTCTCTCTCTCTCTCTCTCTCTCTCTCTCTCTCTCTCTCTGACATCATAGGGGCAGAACTGAACCCCCACCGCACATCTTAACGAACCAGAGCTACAGCATTCTTTTGTCATTTCTTGCCCTGCTTAAGAACCTTCTTTATTATCTCTTTAAAAAAAAAAGAGCCACCATTCCCTGAAAATTGCAAGAACCATGTCCCTTTTTAAAAGGAGGAAATGGAAATGAGCTTCTTGTGAACTGGCCCTAGCAGTGATCTCATTAATTTGCCTCCCCTCCTCCAAAGAAGCAGGAGGTCACGCGAGCAACAGCCGCCTTTAAAGGGTAATAACTTCTGGAACGTGAAATATGGGAAGTGCAGAATTGTTACTGGAAAGAGCAGTGAGACCTATTCCCATCGGTCACTGCTTCAGTGTGTGACATGCAAAATGTGTTTTTTATTTATTTAAAAAAGTACCTAGTATAATAGATGCATGTATGGCTATTTCTCAGGCGTTTATTTAAAAAAACTCTCAAGAATTTAGGGGTTTTCTTCTTCTTTAAAAAAATCTATTTCCAGGAAAACTTAGAAGAATCTGGCCAGAACATGATCCGAACATTTGCCGTTGTTTCTCTGCTTCAGCGCAGCTTGGGGAGGAGTGATGGGTTGAAGGAGATCTTAACCTCTGACTCTGCTTTCTCCATGGAATTCCCCCCTCCTGGCTTTTACTCTACTGGCCTTCTGTAACAGTTCCAAAGCTTGCCTTTATCATGCATCTGAAATCTGGATTGGGTGGGTTGGGAGCTACTGGAAGATGGGTATTTGCAAGGAGAAAGTGGCAGATTTCTGAGCATGACTTTCCTTTAAGCGTGTGTATCCCAAGAGATAGGATGCAGGTGGTGCTGTGGGTTAAACCACAGAGCCTAGGGCTTGCCGATCAGAAGGTCGGTGGTTCGAATCCCCATGACGGAGTGAGCTCCCGTTGCTTGGTCCCTGCTCTTGCCAACCTAGCAGTTTGAAAGCAAGTACAAGTAGATAAATAGGTACTGCTCCAGCGGGAAGGTAAACGGTGTTTCTGTGTGCTGCTCTGGTTTGCCAGAGGTGGCTTAGTCATGCTGGCCACATGACCCGGAGGCTGTACGCCGGCTCCCTCAGCCAATAAAGCGAGATGAGCGCTGCAACCCCAGAGTCGGTCACGACTGGACCTAATGGTCAGGGGTCCCTTTACCTTTACTATCCCAAGAGATAAACAACTATACGATTTTTAGAAGACACCTGAAGGCAGTCCCGTATTGGGAGGTTTTTAATGTTTGGTTTATTGTGTTTTAATATTTTGGTGGAAGCATATAAATAATAAAATTATCATCAGCATCATTTTTTCTGCAGGGGTTGATCTCGACAGTTTAATGTTCTGGGTGTTGAGTTTTGCACATTCATGGATGCTACACAGTGGAGACAACTACACTTTGTATCCAGTGCTAGTCTAACACAGAGTAGACCCATTTAAATTAATGCATCTAAGTTAGTCATGTTGGTTAATCTTAATGCATTTATTTCTTTAAAAAAGTAAAACGTATCTTAATGGTTCTACCCTTAGTAGAACTAGCCCTGATTTCTTTCTTTCTTTCTTTCTTTCTTTCTTTCTTTCTTTCTTTCTTTCTTTCTTTCTTTCTTTCTTTCTTAACAGTTATAAATTGCCATTATGATTTTGCCTAAGCTGGCACACAATTAAAGTGCATAAGGCCAGTTTGCCCTTTTCTCTTCACATATATGTGATGGTTTTTCTTACCAAGTGTAATTATTTTGTTTGTCTCCTTTGCATTTTATTTTAAATAAAAAAAGATTTTGAAGACGTGCTTCCAACTATTCCAGAAGAAGTAGCTTTTTATGACATGAAAGCATTAGGATGTCTCCAAGGTACTGCAAATAAAATAATTTATGGTAAATGAAATTACTGCTGCTGGGAAAAAGACTTTCCTAATGTCAGTGTGTAGTGGGGGAAACCAAAGCAAGTCGGCTGATGAGGATGTGATTATGGGTCAAACACACAGAAATGTGTGTGAAGAATGCCAGGCCAAGGAATGGGGAATATTTGCTGAAACAAGAGTGCTCTGTGTTGAGACATCGGTCTCTTTATTGGAGGTTGGTAAAAGGTCTTGAGCGGGACGCAGGTGGCGCTGTGGGTTAAAGCCTCAGCACCTAGGACTTGCCGATCGAAAGGTCGGCAGTTCGAATCCCTGCGGTGGGGTGCGCTCCCGCTGCTCGGTCCCAGCGCCTGCCAACCTAGCAGTTCGAAAGCACCTCCGGGTGCAAGTAGATAAATAGGGACCGCTTACCAGCGGGAAGGTAAACGGCGTTTCCGTGTGCGGTTCTGGCTCGCCAGAGCAGAGATGTCACGCTGGCCACGTGACCCGGAAGTGTCTCCGGACAGCGCTGGCCCCTGGCCTCTTGAGTGAGATGGGCGCACAACCCCAGAGTCTGTCAAGACTGGCCCGTACGGGCAGGGCTACCTTTACCTTTACCTTAAAAGGTCTTGGAATGTGTCTTTTCAGTTCACCACTGGGCTGTCCCATTTTTTAATGGCACATTGCTCAAAGTTGCTATGAATGCGTAAAGCGTATAAGTCACCGAAAGAATATTACAGGGGTAATGTCCATCACTCCTAGACGTACTACCTGTTCCTTATCAGTGAACCTTATTTATTTGTGAGATGGACTCTAAGGGAAGGAGGAAGAAACTTGGGTGATCTTTCAGCTAAATTATACTCAGAGCAGACACACTGAAATCAATGGATCTACTTGATGACTTGCATTGGCTACTACCCCTTAAATTTAATACGCTATAGGGACGGCAGATTCTAATAACTCACTGACAATGTTCTGAAGCATGCAATATAATCTTCTGACACATGCATTGTTGTCTTGCGGCAGCCTCCCTCAACTGCTGCTTTGGACTACAGCTCCCATCAGCCCTATCTGCATAGAACTTAATCTAAGTCCCTACTAGCACCAAAACATGGGACGAGGGTGGCACTGTGGGTTAAACCACAGAGCCTAGGACTTGCCGATCAGAAGGTCGGCGGTTCGCATCCCCGCGATGGGGTGAGCTCCCGTTGCTCGGTCCCTGCTCCTGCCAACCTAACAGTTCGAAAGCACATCAAAGTGCAAGTAGATAAATAGGTACCGCTCCGGTGGGAAGGTAAACGGCATTTCTGTGCACTGCTCTGGTTCGCCAGAAGCAGCTTAGTCATGCCAGCCACATGACCCGGAAGCTGAACGCCGGCCCCCTCGGCCAATAAAGCGAGATGAGCGCCACAACCCCAGTCGGTCATGACTGGACCTAATGGTCAGGGGTCCCTTTACCTTTACCTAGCACCAAAGCAATATGTGCAGAATAACCAAAAGGGAGATTAGAATGCAGAAAGATAATAGTCTTGTTCAGGCATGCATAAAGAAAGGGGCGACTGAGAATATGTGGGCTAGCCCCACCTCTAGATGCCAGCATGTATGCTGACCATGGGCTCCTTCCCCTGAGGAACCAAATGCCCCCCACTGAACACCACAGTTCAGCAGTACATGGAACACACTAGAAGGGAGGTTATGGAATGGAGTGCCCATTCAAATGCCAGAGGGTTGGTGTTTGAAGGCCCTAAAGTTCTCTATAAATTGGTGGAGCCTGCAAGTGGTAGCTGGGAGAAAGAGGCTTAAAGGTTTTATTTATTTATTTATTTTACGTCATAAAATTTATATGCTGCTTCACCACACCAAACAAGAAATTAAAATGATCAATAAACACCGTTATAAACAAGTTTATCCTGCAAACTCTAACCTCACTGTTCTTGCAAACATGTTTTACTACTGAACTGTCATCTCTCCCCAATAAGCAACAGATAACAATGATTTTCATCATGACATTCTTGCTCACTTTCCTGAGGCATCTGGCTTTTCATAGTGGAAAGTTGGTTGGTGAGTAAGACACAACTTTCCTCTCTTCTGGGAAGCCATTTCTCAACATTCATATTCCAAGAGTTGTCCCTATCGGTGCAAAAGGCCATCTTGAGATTGGCCTTTAAAGAGGATGATTGGGAGTGCATCCAGTACCCAAATTTGCACACAGTGTATGGGGGAGCCTGTTATTCTGTGTAATATAAATATTTGTAGAATTATACTTAGGTAATTATCCATGCATAGAGGGAAGATGTTTATGCATGCTGAAGCAAAGTTTGCTAGCAGAGGCTGAGATTTCACCGCTCCCAAGGGGACTTCATAGGAATGGAGATTTTCTTCTAACCTCTGGCCCGCTCGCCCTGACATACGACTTTAATTTTCAAGGGACATTGGTACTGGTAAGCAATCCATCATCCTCAGTAAATGTGGGTGTGACAGTTGAAAATGCTAGCCTTCTTAAAGCCATGGAACAAGACATCTCGGATCCAGCCCACAGGAACCACAAGCCTTGGAGAAAGTTTCACACAGGAACCTGCAGTGGGAAGATAGCTCCTGGGTCACTGCTCTCTCTAAATATCTTGAAACAGAGCTCTTTGGAACGATAGTCTAGACTAAAGGACAGCATTGGCAGAAGATCAAACATGTGGCTTCGCTTCATGTCCCTGTTTAATGAAGTGAGTTCACAAAGGGCTTTCTCTCGCCCCCCTATTCTCCATCTCGCAATCTCATGACATTCTGTTTACCAGCTGCTATTTTCTTGTACCCATTCTCGATCAATAATTGCCTGTTTGATCTTTCACACTATTTGAGCAATGGCTTAAAAAAAATATATATGTTAGCGTGAGTTCTGAAGATGCTAATTGCCATGTCCCAGTTGCTTCTCCTAAGTCTTTAAAAGTGAAATGTGGGCTGTAGATTAAACTGGCTTAATGGTATATGAATGTGAATGTGCACAGACACACACTGCAAAATGCTAGGACTCTGCTTTCCCCACATTCAATATTCAGATGTCATTCACCTTTCCAGGTGTTGGACCATCATCTGGAGGTAGCAATGGCCTGGATGAAGAGACTGAGACTGGATATTGAGAAGATGGAGGTGCTGAGGGTAAATGGAGCCGTGTCCAGGAACTGAGCGGGGCGGTACTCCCCTAAAGGAACAAATAGAAAACTTGGCGGTATTCATGGATCCAATGTTGTTACTTGAGGCCCCTTCACAGCTGATTAGCCAGCTGTGATGCTTCCTGTTCACAGTAATCAGTACTCTAGTACCGTATTGGCCTGAATATAAGCCTCACTTTCCTCCCAAATTCCTACTGTGAAAAGTTAAAGTGTGGCTTATATCTGCCACCTTACAGCCAGGAGTGCAGGGCAAACAGCGCCAGGACAGTGGCAAAGTGGCCCCTGCCCCATGCGCAGTCCCCCAGAGCTGTGAGGAATGGAGTGGCTTATATTCAGGTATTTTTTCTTTTTTTCTTCCCCCCCCCTCCAATTTTAAGGGTGCTCCTTATATCCGGGTGCAGCTTATATTCGGGCCAATACGGTAACTGCCCTGTTAGACTGCTACATTACCGTACTGCAGCTTGTGCAGAATGTAGCCACCAGACTGTTGTCTGATGCCTCACTGTAGAAACATGCAACATAAATTCTTCAGAAGCAGCACTGGCTGTGTATTTGCTACTAGACATAACCCAAGGTACATTAGTGTAAGCCCTGAACAACTATCTATCAATTATTTATAAAGTAGTTATAAATGTAGACAGTGAATCTGAGTAACCTCTGACCAGAAATTATATATATACAGTATGTCTTAACAATTTTGTCAATCACATCGCACTACACCTTCTGTAAAATAATCACGCTTCGTCTCCAAATAAGTGAGATTTGTTACCATGACACTCCTTCTGGCAACCTATTCAAGGCTTCCATTCCCCCAAGAGGTAAAGGAATTCTAAATTTCCAGTCTAAATTTACTCATTTCCTGTTTATGTGCATTTGCCCTCATGCCAACAATTGTCCTTTAATATAAGAAGGTTTTTTTCTCACTCCACTCGATGTTTCTACCATAGCTCTATTTACGGAGACTGTGAGTGTCCACCTTTGGCTTACATTTTGCCAGACTAAACAATATTAAGTCTCCTCTTTTTATTCCGTCTGGACACTTTAAATGGTTCTCTGTGAGCCAGTTCCAGTTTGCCATCACCTTCCTGAAAATGGTTGACCACAGTTGTACACCCTGTCCCAATGTGGTCTTCCTGGTGTCTTTTACAAAACTTTCATTGTTTACACTCCCTCTGCTTGGGCTGTTGTTCTTAATTCTCCACATATCATATGTCAAAATGTGCCATATTTGGTCTATATGAGGGGTAGCTAACCTCGTGCCCTTCAGATATTGAAATATCTTCAGCTCCAGCCAGCATAGCAAATGGTCAGGAATGAGGGAGATGTAGTTTAGTTCCATGCTGGCTATTCCTGGTCTATATATTCTAGAACTGAGGTAAATAAATGGCTGAAATTAGAATTCCAGCATATGGTGGGGTGTGGGCAAAAAGTCAGGACTCAAAACAGGGGGCCATTTGGGGATGAATTCACCACACACTATTTGTGTGTGTGTTACCATTTAAAAATGGCAATGGCTTTGTCTTTGCTGCTGCTGCAGGCAGCATTCCCTTCTCAGAGGCCCAATCACCATTTTCTTTCCTCACAAACCCTAGTAGACACAGCACAATTCCAGGCTATTAGGATAATCACCACTGGTGGCTACCATTCAAGACTAACACGTTGGTATTGTGTTAAAGAGCTTTGATAAGCAAGCATGTACTTCATTGGAAAGTGAGGAGGAATTAAAGAACCTTTTACTGAGGATGAAAGAGGAGAGCGCAAAATATGGTTTGAAGCTCAACTTCACAAAAAACGAAGATCATGGCCACTGGGCCCATCACCTCCTGGCAAATAGAAGGGGAAGAAATTGAGGCAGTGAGTGACTTTACTTTCTTGGGCTCCATGATCACTACAGATGGTGGCAGCAGTCACGAAATTAATAGACGCCTGCTTCTTGGGAGAAAAGCAATGACAAATCTAGACAGCATCCTAAAAAGCAGAGACTTCACCTTGCCAACAAAGGTCCATATAGTTAAAGCTATGGTTTTCCCAGTAGTGATGTATGGAAGTGAGAGCTGGACCATAAAGAAGGCTGATCGCCAAAGAATAGATGCTTTTGAATTCTGGTGCTGGAGGAGACTCTTGAGAGTCCCATGGACTGCAAGAAGATCAAACCTCTCCATTCTGAAGGAAATCAGCCCTGAGTGCTGACTGGAAGGACAGACCGTGAAGCTGAGGCTCCAATACCTTGGCCACCTCATGAGAAGAGAAGACTCCCTGGAGAAGACCCTGATGTTGGGAAAGAGAACAAGGAGAAGGGGACAACCGAGGACGAGATGGTTGGACAGTGTTCTCAAAGCTACCAGCATGAGTTTGACCAAACTGCGGGAGGCAGTGGAAGACAGGAGTGCCTGGCGTGCTCTGGTCCATGGGGTCGCGAGGAGTCAGACACGACTAAAAGACTAAACAACAACTTCATTAGATGTATGAATCTCATGTGCAAGCCTTTAAGCAGCCCACATTTGTTATGAAGATTTTCTGCAACCTTCTCTACGTACAACAAATTCATTTTCAAGTTCCAATCATTTTGCAGCTTCTGTGGGAGTTACATTCTGGAGATTGTGCATAAACCTGACATCACATGTAGTCAGAACAAATCTGGATTCACCCTGCATGAGCATCCCTACATTTCCGAAGCCAGCACACCAAAAAGACCTTGCCCCCAATCATAGGAGCCAACTCCTAGGGGCTGAGGTCTTTTTACCCCACCCCCCTTTTTAGCCCGCCCCCAGTAGATTGGCATTGGCATTCAAATGGTGTGTGCACGCCTTGTCTTGTGACTGATTATGCAGAGCATAATCTATTTTATTCAAGTTGGCCCCCCTGCCCCCAATGCAAGGCTGACAGCTTTTAAGCTCTCCACCTTGCTTACCAGGCTTTGAGAGGGTCTTGAGAAATCTTGGAGAGCTCCACAAGGTCTTGCAAGAGCTTCCCAGAGCCCTAGAGTCTCTCAAAACCCAATAAGCAATATGGAGAGCTTGAAAGCTCTCACCACAAAGAGCTTTGAAGCTCTCCGCCTTGTGTGTGTTTAATGTGTGTGGTTGTAGCTGCACGTAATGTTGCGATCGTCAAGTTAATTGCATGCGAGTTGCAAGTCGACTGTCTTTACAAGGTGAGCATCCCCAGCTTGATTTGGAATGAGCCTCACTCAACTTCTCAAACTGATAGGATCTCAGTTGTCTCCTTTAATCTCAGTCTCATTCCTAGCTAAACCTTTCCACACCCTCCCACAACACTGCCTTTTACCTATCTGCTGCCAGCAACACCTCCCAGCAGGGCATGTGTAGGATTTGCAAGATTACAAAAGATTCACAGAGACCGGATTAAAAGGAACAACCTTTGCTTGGCACTGTGCAGCTAACAACTGTATACAAAACTGAAACTGGTCAGATCTCCTTCGTTTCCTTCCCTTGCTAGTCTGACCCATAACTGATTCCCCCCATACAACCATTTCTAAATCACTTTAGTTTCTGCTCACATTACAAGGCATCTCTTGAGCTCCAAGAAATGATATATATATCCATGGAAGATACAGTTTCATGGTTCCTAATATCTATATATGCAAGGGATGCAAAAAAAACAATATCAAATGATTTCTAGTGTGTCTGCTAGGGATATCAGGAATAGTGGAAGCTACCTTTTCCAAGGTTCCTGGAGCTCAGGATAGTTGAAATAGTTGAAATAGTTTCTAGTGCCTAAGAGAAGCTTCAGTAGGAATCTTCTTCATCATCATCTCCACTACTATTTGGGTACAGAACAGTAGATGTGGGGAAAGTTCACAGTGAGGTGGGCCCATTGCTACCTGGGACCTAAACGATCCCCCAAATCCTTAAGGAGCAAACCCTTGAATTTGCCTTTCCAAAATCCACCCCTCCCCCTCCCTGACATATAACAGATGATTCATCATCTCCAACTGAAGTCAGGCATATTGCTGAAGTAAATTTATTATTCATCAATTACCAAAAAGAAAGAAGCAACTATTTACATGCCTTCTTTTGATCTATCATGTGCAATTTAGTCTTCCGCTGCCAACAGCCTGTGTATGATAAATGGGTCCTTTTACTTAGTATTAACAAGTCTCAATTATGTTTACACGATACAATTTGTCATGAGGCCATAAATGGTAAAGCTAGACTTAAGACTGATATTATTTGAGAAGCACGCCAGGCAGTTTCCCCACCACCACGTAATTCCACTTCAGTACAGCTCCTTCTGACCAGTCCACTCACACTTTCTCCACGCACGTAACAATTCCTACATTAATTCCTCTATCCTGACTTTGAACTAAACATGTCCCTTGCGACACCTCAGCTGCATACAGAAGGCGTTTCCCCTCTCTGCCATTTTCTTTTTCTTTTATCACATTGTGGAGAATTCAGGACAGAGGCCTAAGAAAGGGAACAAACATGTGGCTAGGCCTGCAGCCCTCCATTTGTTGCTGGGTTGGCCAACAGTCAGGGATGTTGGGAGTTGTCCAGTGGTACCTGCAGGGCCACAGGTTGGCCAATAGAGTGGACTTACATTGCTGCAGGCCAGTGAAGTCATTCCATATCTAGGTGACAGGTCTCACATTGCTTTGTCGGTGTATTTTTATTATATTTTAGTATTTTTATTTTATTAGACTTATTTACCACCCTTCATCATATGATCTCAGGGCGGCTCACAGAATAGTGTAATGCGAATAATGGATTAAATTGCACAGTGCTTGGTCTCATGCCTTGAGGAGCACAACCATCACATCTGGATGTTCTGAGAGAAAGGTGCCAGGTACACTGTGTTGCCATAGCAACACCAGCGAGATCGAGTGTATGACTTGCTGAGTCATTCACCCTTCCATGTAGAGATGGGCACAATGATCTCTAGGACATCTCTTCCATTAAGTCCTGCTGCAAATCCTGATGCTATCTGACTCTGAATCTGTCAGAGTCAGGGGAAGAGGCTGTAGGTTTCATTCAGCGGCATTAGCTAGCATGGTGATAGTCTTAGTGGATCTGTACCTATGTATAGCAGATAGCATTTAGCTTTCTCTCTTGTCTGGAGACAATTAAAACTTTGTTACTTTGAACCGTGTGGGAGAAGAGTTTTACCCTTAACCAGGGACTCTGGAAGAAGCTGTCTTCTGGGAGCAGGAAACCTCTGAAAACTCTGCTGGGGCTCTGCTTACCCTGGTGATACATCACACCGGCTTCCACAAGTCACCAACATCCCCGTCCAAATATCTGAATTTAGGCCCCATCTACACTGCCCCTTTTAGTTTTGCAACAGCCCTCTGCCATAGACTAGGTTAAGTTAATAACAGATACACAAAGAAGCTCTTGTCAATAAATTGTGATTACAGTGGGTTAAGAACAGAGGTCCGTTCTTAACCTGAAACTGTTCTTAACCTGAGGTACCACTTTAGCTAATGGGGCCTCCCGCTGCCGCCACACTGCCGCCACATAATTTCTGTTCTCATCCTGAAGCACAGTTCTTAACCCAAGGTACTATTTCTGGGTTAGTGGAGTCTGTAACCTGAAGTGTATATAACCTGAGGTACCACTGTATACTGCTCCAGCCTCCTCCTCTTTCATTACACTAGAACTCATATGGAAATCCAACAAAGTTGAACATTGGAAGATTCAAGATAGACAAAAGAAAATACTTTTAATGCTGTGCATTAGCTATGGAGCTTGCTCTCACAGTTGGCCAGCAACTTGGATGGTTTTAAAAGAGGATGAGACAAATTGATGGAGGGCAAGGCTATAAATGGCTACTAGCCATGAATGGCTATGTTCTGTATCTACTGTTGGAGACAGGATGCTATTGCCCTTATGTCCCGCTAACAGGCTTCCCACAGGCCAGTGTGGTTGGCCAGTGTGAGAACAGGATTTTGGACCAGACGGGCTACTCGCCTCATCTAGCAGAATTCTCTTCAGTTCTTACCAACGGGTTGTCTGGGAAAACACTGAATAGCTGGCCTGCTCCCACGTTAAACCTCTCTTGGCAACTCAGTAACTTACCCAAGCACTTTTGCTGGTTAAGCTGTATTTAGTTGAGGTTCTCCATGACAGGAAATGACAGTGCCCTTGCTTTTAAGATTATACTGTTTTGTACTTAAGATTATACCCTGCCATTTCGAGTTATAATTTAATTTGCATTAGGGTTCACGCCCTCCTTTTTAGGTTATGTTTAACCGTAAACTTCTAAGACAAGGTTGGCTCTGACTCTTGTCTTTTCTTTTAAAAAACAAAACAATCAGAAGGCTCCCTTTTTTTCTAAATTAGGCTACTGAGATTAACACAGCTGCTGGTGGTAGTGAGAATTAGGGAGTGTGTTTTTGTGTAAGTGAAAACAAATTCCTGGGCTCACCTTACACTCAAAATCACCCTGTTAGCTAATTCTCCACAATCAATTTCAACATCTTGCAATTTTCACAATGAAAATAGAGAAGCTTTCTGTACAAAGAAAAGGAGACAAAAATTAAAACGAACATAGAAATGCTCCATAAGGTTGAATATTGTCCTGCTAATTGTCATTCCAGAGCATTATAAAAGTGAACATTTTTTCCACAAACTTATTCAAGTTTCCGACACTGGCCCTTTTTTAATATGTTAATTGGATCATTATTACTGTGGTCCAAAGCCTGCCAAATCTGGAGTGCTGTTCTTTTTCCAGCTTCTGGCAATGAAGATCAAATGTGCTATTGTTTAGCAAATGTGCTATTGTTTCTAGATCTACACCTTAATATTCTTTGTTTCAGGTAGCATTAAACTCATTGTATCTTTGGTTCTGAAGGCCCCTCTCCTGATCTATGGACATATCTGTGAGGCATAATGCAGTGTTAGTTTTCACACAGTACCTTCAGTGCTGGCTCCAGGGCAAAGGGTCTCCATTGGGCTTACAAGCCCCCTCCTCAGGGACTTCCTGGGTGGTCCAGTGGACAGTGGACAGACTGGGAGGAACGCCAGCAGGACTTGCAAAGGTAGACTTGCGGCTGGTATCTTCTGTCCCCCACAATGCAGTGCTGTGTATACGACTGTATCAAATACCCACAAGATTAAAGGGTAGGCAACGTACTGATTTTCTAAGTCAGGATGAAAGGACAACAAAAAGGAAGTAACCGTGGCAAGTTCTATTTATAAAAAAGGCAAGCAGATAAACAGAAACCATCTTCTGAAGACTATGACAGCTAGCAGGGTATAGTCTGTAGTCACTGGGTGTCAACCCCTTGCTGAAGCTAAGCAGGTCTGGGTCTGGTTAGGGATAAAGTCGCAAACAACAGCCATACCACAGAGGTTTATCAGACAACATTTCAGAGTTGTCTGTGTTCCACCTGGATATTGGTGGTCATTCTATGACCGGAATTTCAGCCTTTGCTTCCCTGCACAGGCTATCCATATAAAAATAATAAGCTGACCTCATAATATCATACATCTGAGGAAATAGGTTCTAGTCTATGAAAGGTATATGCCACTATACATTTAAAGCAGCTTCAAAGCAGTTTAAACAGCCATGGTGTCTCCCTGGGAAGTAGTTTCTTAAGGGTGATGAGAGCTGCTAGGAAGACCCTATTTCCCTTAATAGAGCTACAATTCTCAGAACAGTTTAAATGTCAGTCCTTCTTCCCAGGGACCTCTGGAAACTGTAGCTTTGTGGGGCAGGAATACCAGGAACTTGTAACAACTTTGGCACCCTTAAAAACAAAGCCATGACTTCATTAAATGTATACTACAGGCAGTGCCCTAGTTGCAAACTGACTAATATGTTCTTAAGCGGAACCTTGGATTTCAGTAAGGATTAATCAACTTTCTTTTTGCTTGAGCAGAGCAAAGCTAATAGCTAGAGAACCATTTTTCCACTTGTGTACAGCTTGAATGTTGACTCCATATAGTCCCAAACATCATTTTAGACTCTTTGTAATAATCAAATATTATTATTATTTCCCCTCATACTTTTCTTGGCAGCCATCTTCTTTCTATTTTTAAACATATCCCCCTTTAAAACATTTTGATATCTGTTGAGTTCAATCAGGGCACACAGTATGGTTCAATACCTTTTGACCTTGTTGTTTTCTCAGCTTTACCTTTTTCCTTATGGCTTTGAAGCTGAGAGTTCCTCTAGGGTCCTCTCTCTGTGTGTGTTTTTTAGGTACACAGAAAATGAGTTTATACGTTGTACATTTTGTCTCTTCTTTCATCTTTTCCTCTTTATCGGTCACTTCCCTTTTAAAACTGGCCTTTGGCAAACCAGATTTCCCTTGATATCACACAGTTGTATGTGTGTACCTTCAAGACAGTGCCTTTCAAGAGAACTTGTAAAACAACAACAACACACACACCACACACACCTATTAAGCAACATATAATCATTTCTTTCTTTCTGAAGAATCCAAAGTGACATGAAGAATTTCTTCCCTTCTTTTCATATTTCTTCAGGAGAGCTAGTGCTCTTATTCTTCCAACATTTGTCAGGTGAGAGAAGAATGCTGAAACTGATAAGTACATTCCACATGCCTTTGTGAAACGATTTCATAAAATTTTCTTATTTATTTATTTTTTAAAAAATATTTCTATGACTGCTAAATCATAAAAATATATATCAAAGTGGTTTACAAGATTTAGAAAGATTAAAAACCACACAATAGCAAAGCGTTCAAAAGTTTAAAACAATTCAAAAGCTGAAAAGTTAAACACAAACATCAATAAACCACTGTTGGAAGAATGAGCTCTTCATCGCCTGCATAGGCCTGGCAGAATAGAAAAGTTTCCAGCATTTAAAAGTTGGCACAGAAGGCAGTACGATTAGTAGTAGAACAACAGTAGAACAGATCAGCAGTAGAACAGATGTTTTGCATGCAAAGAGTTCAAAGGTCAGCCCTTGGCATCTATGGACAGGGCTGGCCCAAGGCATTTTGCTGCCTGAAGCAAACACAAAAATGGTGAAATCCCTGTGGGAATTGTAGTTTGTTAGGAGTGCTGTGCTAATAATAATAATAATAATAATAATAATAATAATAATAATTTATATCCTTCCCTCCCCAGCCGAAGCTGGGCTCAGAGCGGCTAACAACAGTAAAATGATACAACATTCTAAAATCAGTTCATTATAAAATCAGTTCAAATCAAATTAATGGCATTCTATTCTATTGGGCTAGAGTTCTGTGAGGATTGCCAAAGGAGGGGGTCAGGCTGTGCCCTGGCCAAAGGCGTGGTGGAACAGCTCCGTCTTGCAGGCCTTGCGGAAAGATGTCAAGTCCCGCAGGGCCCTAGTCTCTTGTGACAGAGCATTCCACCAGATCAGAGCCACAGCTGAAAAAGCCCTGGCTCTGTTTGAGGCCAGCCTAACCTCTCTGTGGCCCGGGATCTCCAAGATGTTTTTGCTTGAAGACCGTAAGGTCCTCCGTGGAACATACCAGGAGAGTCGGTCCCATAGGTATGAGGGTCCTAGGCCATATAGGGCTTTAAAGGTTAAAACCAGCACCTTAAACCTGATCCTGTACTCCACTGGGAGCCAGTGCAGCTGGTATAGCACTGGGTGAATGTGATCCCGCAGCGAGGATCCAGTAAGGAGTCTCACCGCGGCATTCTGCACCCGCTGGAGTTTCTGGGTCAGTCTCAAGGGCAGCCCCACGTAGAGCCAGTTACAATAATCCAGTCTGGAGGTGACCGTCGTGTGGATCACAGTGGCTAGGTCAGGGCGAGAGAGGTAAGGAGCCAACTGCTTAGCTTGGCGGAGGTGTTAATGCATGGATAGGCAATATCAGATTCAGGAACCAAATGCAGCCCTCAAGGGACACAGACCACCCTGTCTCCAGTCCTCCTTTGTACCCTCCTTGAGTGCCTTTGACTGAAATATGTCTTTGGGTGGTCTGAGACCTCAGGGAACTGTTGCCACTCTTGGTAGATAGTATCAGGTTGGAAGGATTGATGATCTGACTGAGTAAAAAGCAGCTATTCTTGCATTGTAACATTCCCCTCTATCTATTCCCCCACCCGATCAAGGAAACAATTTGACACAATATGGTTTCCTTTCCTGACTTTCATAAATACTTTTCTTGAGAGTTCATGACCTCCCACTACCCACAGTGGGTTTTGGAGGGCCATATCAAACAGGAACTGGCGTTCCGATTCATGTACTCATGGCAGGGTGCAGCCAAAGTTATGGATGGCTTAAAGGGGAAGGATGAGATGATGGCATGAGTTGCGAGTGCAACTGTGTCAAGTCACTCAGACTGATTTTATTCACACTTAGGAATATAGGGACCTGCCTTGTATTGACCCAGGCCATTTGTCCATTTAGCTCAGCCTTGTCTAAACTGACCAGCAGGTTTCACTCAGAGATTTCTCCCAGATGCACTTGAAGATGCTGAGGATTGAACCTTTTCTATGCTCTACCGCTGAGCCATGACCCTTTCCTTAAGGCTGGCAGCTTCTGCCAATGAGGCCTCTATTTCAAATCTGCAAGTCTCTGACATGTGCCTTGGGTTGTGCATTCTGGAAAATGCACTGTTTTTCCTAACATTGAAAATAATGTCAGAAAATAGCCATGTAACTCCTGAAACACCACTTGGAGGATGTTTGGGGTGGCAGGAAAGCTGATGTAGGGTACCTGAGATTTGTGAACCACACAACGAGCCCGGTTTGTCCAAACCAAGTTTTATTGGGCAAGTAGTTTTACAGCTCTTGCCAGCCAAGACATTTTGCTAACTGAGGCAAAGGATGTTTCCCGCTTGCAAAGGCACTAACCACTCTGGCAGCTGAATTATATTCCAACACTTGAGAAAGGCCAGCTTGTTCCACCAAATCTGAAATCTAGGTGACACAGGACAGGTCATGTGACATGGACAGTTCAACAGAGGTGAATGGGCTGGGAAGCTTAAGAACAACTGGGACAAAGGGTTTCTCCTCTGTTGCCTCCTTCATCCCCCCACCAAGCACCTGCCACCTCAGCTGGCTGCCTCACTCTTCCTAATGCAGCAGTAGGAACATGTGGTCCTTCAGATGTTGTTGGACTCCAGTTCCCATCAGCCCCAGCCATCATAGCCTGTGGTCAGGGATGGTGGAAGTTTTAGTCTAGCAACCTACAGAGCACCACAGGTTCCCCATCCCTGCCCTGTTTTGCACTAAATCATGCAGCAGGCAGTGGTGGAAGCCAACCAAAAACCTCCTTCAAGTTCATCCTGAATAAGCAACAGGCTCTTCTTGTGGTGATAGGAAAGGGACTTGATTTCCTGGTTCCAGTCAACCAGTCTGGAAAAAAGCAAAAACACCCAGCTGCTGCTTTTCTAAATAACTTATAATTAGACTGCAAACTGTAGTCATTTGTTAGGTCCGGATTCAACAGATATGATTCATAGGGTTGTAGGGTTGTTCACAAAAGCAAAACAAACAAGGCAGGATGAAACCAGCATGACTGACAAAATACGTGGAGACTAGCCAATCCGCATTTAGCTTGTGCACATTCACACTTAGCGTCTCCAGCTTAGTCAACTGGAAGCCAAAAACTCCTTCATGGTACAGCAAGCAGCTCCAGTCCCACAAGCAGGGTGCATCATGGCTAGAAACTTGATGTGATGTGCCACAAGAGGAAGAGGGGACTCCCATCCTTCCAGGAGCAAGATTGCTGCCAGCCTAACCTGAGCCCATTGAAGGCTCCAGAGGCACATGGAGAGAAAAACTAGAGCGAGAGAGAAAGACTAGATCACATACATGCTGCATTCTCTACTTGCCTGCTTAATTGGTTTAAAATGGGTGCTTTGTGGTGCTAACAAGTTTCTTAATGTGCCCCTACGCCCAAAAAGGTTGGGAACCCCAGATGCAGTTTTCAGCTTTTGGTTTTCGTCTTTTTTTTCTCAACCTAGGGGAGAGGGAGTTTCCTAACAGAGTTAGGCATCCTCAGAGCCCCACACCTACCTCTTGACTTCAGAGGAAACATGGCGAGTCCCTAATCCCTGAGCAAGAGGCCTGAGCATTCTGCTCAGTGTGATGTAGTGGTTAAGAGCGGTGGACTCGTAATCTGGTGAACCGGGTTCGCTTCCCCGCTCCTCCACATGCAGCTGCTGGGTGACCTTGGGCTAGTCACACTTCTTTGAAGTCTCTCAGCCGCACTCACCTCACAGAGTGTTTGTTGTGGGGGAGGAAGAAGGGAAAGGAGAATGTTAGCCGCTTTGAGACTCCTAGGGTAGTGATAAAGTGGGATATCAAATCCAAACACTTCTTCATCAACACATACCTTGTTTACTGGCACTTTCCCCCACTCCCTGAAAACCTCCCACCCCAGGACTCCTCCAATTAGTTCCTCCTGCCTTTCTGGCTTGCCACCCGGTAATTAGACGCAGGCAACTCACAGCTCAGAGTGGCTTTTGCTTGGCTAGTTCCTTTCCTGTTTTGCTCCTCGTTGTGGGAGGAGCTTCCAAGTGCCAGCCTTTCTAACAGAATTTCAACTCACCTGTTGGCTGCCCCAGCTCTTTATGTTGCTGCAGGGGAGACCAGAATGCTACCTGCTTCTATAACTCATCACTTCCAGCCTGACCATGTTTAGTTCTGGCCAGGCTGGTCACAAGATGATGCAATGGCAGGCACCAGCTGGTACCACCTGGTAGTTTTATAATTGTCTTACAATTCTTTTACATTATTATATTAGCTGTTGGTGGAGTTGGTGGGTGTGCAAAACAGAAAAATATAAATATTTTAAATGAATGAACAAATGCATGCATGCATTCTTGTTTGTGATGTGTTAAAACCAAAAGTATTTTAAATGAATAAATGCATTCTTCTCTGGCATCTGCTTGAGGTTCACCTTACTTTTTCACTTTTTTTGGTGTTGACCCTCTCCCTTTTTTTACTGTCTCTGAATGTGAGCTACTAGTATATGTTGCATGAAACTGATATTCTAAAGCACTGAAGCTACCTATCTGTAAGAGGCCTTCTAATATTGAGGGTGAAGGGAAGTTCCCTTTAGCTTCACAGTTCATTCCAAAATAGAATTTGTTATATTTAATTTGTAATAGTCCTGAAACAAGTTTGCTATTTCACTGGGAGTCAGCCCTAATTTATTTCATATGCTTCAATGTTGTTTGCACTCATGCCCCGCTAACAGGCTTCCCATAGGCACCTGTCTTCTTGGCTGCTGCAAGAACAGTCTAGGTGGGGCTGTGGTTTGATCTAGCAAGACTCTTCTTATGCTATTACGTTTAATAATTAGATCCTGAAAAGGGATTGTAGCATTTAAGGAAAGTGAACCAGATAAGTACACCATAATGCTTTTCAACCATGAGAATTAATGGATTGGGAAAGAAATGGACAGGTATCGGCTGCTGAAAGCCCATTTAAGTTGGACCAAACAGGCCATGGTCAGATCCAGCAAAGCACTTTGTATATGGAGTCTGAGGTTCAATGTTCCTTTTGCTCTCAGCAGGAGCCATCTGAAGGAGGCCCATATAATTTCTGAGTTATCAGGTTGTCACAGATTCTTCATTTGAAAAGGTCAGAACAGCTTACGTATGATTTCCAGATAAGCCCCCTCGTCCCTGCCCACTACCCCTTTCTTCTGCAGAGGAAAGCTTGCCATGCTAAGCTTTCAACATATAGCAAGGGACTATGGTGTTGGAGGAGACTCTTGAGAATCCCATGGACTGCAAGAAGATCAAACCTCTCCATTCTTAAGGAAATTCAGCCCTGAGTGCTCACTGGAAGGACAGATCCTGAAGCTGAGGCTCCAATACTTTGGCCACCTCATGAGAAGAGAAGACTCTTCCTGGAAAAGACCCTGATGTTGGGAAAGATGGAGGGCACAAGGAGAAGGGGACAAGAGAGGACGAGATGGTTGGACAGTGTTCTCGAAGCTACCAGCATGAGTTTGACCAAACTGCGGGAGGCAGTGGAAGACAGGAGTGCCTGGCATGCTCTGGTCCATGGGGTCATGAAGAGTCGGACACGACTAAATGACTAAACAACAACATGAGACTCTGGGCTGGAAGCTGAAGAATCTTGGGGGCACAGGTGGTCATTTCATCACTCCTTTCTGTTGAAGGTCGTGACCCAGTGAGAGAGAGGAAAATAATGGAGGTAATCCACTGGCTGTGCAGGTGGTACCATCAGGAATTGGACACAGTACTCCAGGTGTGGTCTGACCAAGGCAGAATAGAGTGGTCCCATAACTTCCCTTAGGACACTATACTTCTGTTGATGTAGCCTAGAATAGCATTAGCTTTATTTGCTGCTGCATCACACTGTTGACTCATGTTAAGCTTGTGGTCCACCAAGACCCCTAGATCCTTTTCACTTCTACTGCTAGTAAGCCATGTGCCCCATCCCCACCCCATCTATGTGAATATGTTGCTGCATATGTAGGGTCCCTCCTCATGCTTGCCAAACACAAGGGTGTGTGGTCACAGGGGCTAGCAGGTAGAGCCTCGTTCCCTCTCTCAGTGCATAAACTGTGTTCTTTGAACACTGCTAAGGAGAAAAAGGCTTGGTCAGTGCACAAAATGACACAGAGAGACCTAAAGACTTCATAAGGAATCTGGGAATGTGGAAAGGAGTGGACATTAGTATATAGCATATAGTTGCAGTGGATAATAAAGGAGCAGTCCTATGCCAAACATACATTCTGCCCACAGAATTCCTCCTCCAAAAACACCACTGAAATCCTAGTTCCTCTCTGTCAAGAACATCTGGGTTTGGGCTCTTGTTATTTACATGTTTGCCAGCCTTGCACTCTTATTTAAAACAAAAAAACAATTTCTCCCCGTCCAAAACATTTCTCATTCCAACTTCTCTCCCCGCCCTCCCCTGTTAAAAATCCTGTCTGGATTAATATCTGTGTGTGTTCTGAAAATATCCAGAAATCTTTGGGGGGTCGTATGTTATTTGTTCTTAAAGACTTCGGTTTGCAACAGACACTTTAACCTCTTGCAGTTTGCAGGAGTACGGTACGGAATATGCATGTGAAGGTTGGCACTTTTAATACTGTTGAATGTTGGTGGAACGCCCATTTCATGGGAATCACAAAACCTTAATTGCTCCATCATGTTGCTGGATGGGAAGAGTCTATGGAAATTTACAGGAACGCGAACGGGACCAGTGACTGGAGAGGTTTAATGCATTGACTTACTGCGCCATCTAGCAGGAACTCAACAGACTTTTTCCCCTCCACGGGCCCTTGACCAGATAACTCTGAACAAATCTGTGTGGTCTTGGCAGCAGCATCACAGCACGAGTATGTGAGTGCACTAAAGACTAAAGGCATGAAAATGATTCTCCTTGAGAGATACAAAGCAGATCTCTTTTTGATGGGGACAAATACGGCAAAACATGCATGCACAAGCACCAGCACCTCTTTTTCAACTAAAGCTTTTTTCAGCCAAGTCTGTACCACTTCAGATGCTGGGAGTATTATAACCATCATGGCTAGTAGTATTGACAATCACATTCCCTGTGAATTTCTCTGGTGCTTTTTTAACGCTTACGAAACCAGTTGCTGGGATCACAAGTGGGAGAGTGAGCAGGAGATGCTATTGTGTTCCTGTCCAGCTCTATAGGCTTCCTAGAGGATTGGGGTGGCGATAGAATGCTGGACTAGATGGGCCTGAGGTCTAATCTAGGATTAACTCCCACTGAACTTGAAACAATTGAACTCACAAGATATGGCAATGGCTATATGATTACATTGCTTTACAATGAGAGTGGACAAATTCATGGAGGAAAGGTTTACTGGATATGTTTAGCTGAGACATCCATGCTCAGAGGTCATGTACTTCAGAATAACAAATTCAGGGGAAGAAACAATGAGTGGAGGCTCTTCTTTTTAAGCCCTGTTTCTGGACTTCCTGGAGGTATCCAGTTAGCCACTGTTGAGTAGAGGATGCTGGAGCAAACAAAGAGACCTTGGTTTCATCCAGCAGGAGTCATATTAGGTTCTCTGCTATTCTAGAATGCAACATCTGCTTAATATCCATGCTGTAATATGGGGTTGGACTTCAGCCTTGTTGGATCATCGTTGTTGTTGTTGTTGTTGTTTACTAAAACACCAAAATCTACCAACCTGAGCTCGCCTCAAGAGTCATAACAGGGTGCACTCTGAGCACATTCTGAGCCCAGGGATTTATTTCCAAAACTGAACAGAGTCCTTTTGCACAAAAATCCTGGTTAACTTTCTTCATTTCAGCAGCATGATTTTGGTGGGGAAAGTCATTTGATTATTAAGCAATTGGCAGCCAGAAATGCTGGAAACAGGGTAGCTAACATGGCATCCTGCAGATGTAAAAGGTAAAGGGAACCCTGACCATTTGGTCCAGTCATGACTGACTCTGGGGTTGCAGCACTCATCTCGCTTTATTGGCCGAGGGAGCTGGCAGACAGCTTCCGGGTCATGTGGCCAGCATGACTAAGCCGCTTCTGGCGAACCAGAGCAGCGCACGGAAACGGCGTTTACCTTCCCGCTGGAGCGGTACCTATTTATCTACTTGCACTTGGACGTGCTTTCGAACTGCTAGGTTGGCAGGAGCAGGGACCGAGCAACGGGAGCTCACCCCGTCGTGGGGATTCGAACCGCTGACCTTCTGATCAGCAAGACCTAGGCTCTGTGGTTTAACCCACAGTGCCACCCGCGTCCCGTCCTGCAGATGTAGTTGGATTATAACAACTGGAGGGCACGGCATTGGCTATCCTTCCCCAAGCTGATCATACCATAAATCATCCAAAGATTTTCCAGCAGATCCCAATCTACTTTCTGCCCTCCCCTGCATTAATACACAGTAGAGAAGTGACAATCTGTAAAACATTTGAAAGAGGACTGGGGAGATCTAACAACAGCAACAATTTTTCCTCCCCTGGATGTCTGAGTCAACTCAGGTGGTAAAACAAGACTCTTAAAAATGACATCACTGTGTCAGTTTCACCCTCTCTTCCTAGGGACATACCCTGTCTTATGACATTATCCTGTTATGTGTTTTCCTGCCCATATTCTACTCGTAGTGTTTGGTTCTGCCCCTCCTCAATGGGTCAGGAGAAGAGCTCTCCACCACTGTAAGTGTTTAAAGTGCTCCTGATACATTTATCCACTTAAACATTCATTTGGAGCCAGAAACACAATCTGTTATTGTTTTTTTAAGGAGAAGAAACTGTTCCCAGAAGCAGAAAGGAGTTAGCTTCAGGATATAGTGCTTAAACGTTTTCGGTATGTTGCTATGGTCCCTATTGTGTTGTTGTATTGTTATGAAATTATTCTTGTGGTGGTTGATCTGGTGATGTATTCCTGTTTTCTTCGCTGTAAGCCACTTTTGAGCACGATCCTTTTTGTGGAAACGCAGCATACAAAGTAGACGCTGTAGACAAGGGAAGCCTTACCCCATATGCTCTTGCTGCCCACTCTAAGGTCACAGGTACAATATGTCATATATGTGTGTATGCTCTCTGGGTGACCTTGGGCCAGTCACCATCTCTTAGCCTAACCAGAATTACAAGGTTGTTGTGAGGATAAGAGCCTCCTTGGAAGCTAAAAGTAGTACATAAATGTAATAAATAAACCACACACACGTGTTTGTGTGTATATAGGTATATGTATATAGATATATGAATGTAAGGTAGTAAAAATATACCCAACTTTTAGAAAACATCTGAAGGAAGCCCTGTATGGGAAGTTTTATTGTTTGATGTTTTATTACGTTTTTATATGTGCTGGAAGCCACCCAGAGTGGCTGGGGCAACCCAGCCAGAGGGGCGGGCTAATAATAATAATAATAATAATAATAATAATAATAATAATAATAATAATGTTGTTGTTGCTGCTGCTGCTGCTGTTGCTGCTGTTGTTAAGTTTATTTATATTGCACGTGTGAATGTGCCCAAACCAGACGTAGTTCTTGGGTGTCCCGTGCAATTTCTTGTTGGAAAAGCCGGCGGACGCCTTGGGGCGCAAAACAGGAGCGCGGCGCCCAGGCTTCGTTGCTGAAGGTGCCACATTCCTCCATATTCGGTATACGAGGGAACAGAAAAAATCTCCCCAAACCCCACAGCAGCGGCGGCGAGCGAGGCTTTCGCAAGAGCGCAGAGTGCCAGACGCCGGTCAGCTTCCGTGGAAAAGACGTGCTTTCCCCCCAACTCGAGAATGACTGATTCACGCCGGGAAGGGCGGAGAAGGTCGGCCAGGCTGCTGCCGCCGCCGAGCGAAAGCGAACTCGGCGCAACTTCCCTCGCGATGCCGCTCTTTGCCTTAAAAGTACCCGAAAGCGAACTCTCTCGGCCGGCACCACAAAAACACCAGCTGCTCCCTAACTTTGGTCAGGTCGCGCCGTCCCGGTCGCTGTGCCACTTTCCTGATGGGAATTCTCTCCCCCCCCCCCATCCCAGTTAAAGGTTGGGGACGGGGGTGGGGCGCTGACTCACCACGGTTGGGATTCCCACACCCTTTTCTCCCCGCGCCCTCCAAAGTTCCCCCGTGCGCATTGGAAGGGAGCGACACGCGTTGGCGGCAGCAGCGAGATCTCCTGGTTCCCCCATCTCTTCTCGACCCTCTAGCGGGGGCCCCACGGGCGACGTGAGTATCCCCACCTCCATTGCTGGGCTTCGCGCTCTTCGTTTCTTTCCCCCTAACCCGGAGTCTTGAAAACAAGAGCGTGTCTCTCTCCTTCCCTCCCTCTCCCTCTCTCTCTCCCTGCCTGGTGATGCTCGTGAGCCCGGAGGGACAAAAATCGATCGGGTCGTAGTTCTGAATGGTCACACAGCGTCAGGTTTATAGCTCAGCGCAGGTTATAGCGACGACCAACCAACATGGACAGCTTGGGGGGAAAGGATTAGACAAACTGTTGCTTGGACTAGATTTTGGATTCACCCAGCAGGGCAGTTCTGTTGTCATGACCTTACTGTATGCTTTCAACCTTACTGTATGCTTGTGAAACATGGACCACTTCTAAACGCCATCTCCAACTCCTCGAAAGATTCCATCAATGGTGTCTCCGAAATTTTTTATACATGACTTGGGAAGACAAGCGAACTAATACCAGTGTACTGGAAGAAGCAAAGATCACCAGTATTGAAGCAATGATTCTTCAACATCAACTTCGTTGGACTGGTCATGTTGTGTGGATACCTGATGATCGTCTTCCAAAGCAACTACTCTATTCTGAACTTAAAAATGGAAAGCGTAATGCTGGTGGTCAACAGAAGAGGTTTAAAGACTGTCTCAAGGCAAATCTAAAAGTAGTATAAAGGTAAAGGTACCCTTGACCATTAGGTCCAGTCGTGACCGACTCTGGGGTTGTGAGCTCATCTCACTCTATAGGCCGAGGGAGCTAGCGTTTGTCCGCAGACAGCTTCTGGGTCATGTGGCCAGCATGACATAAACACCAACAATTGGGAAACACTGGCCTGTAAGCACTCCAATTGGAGAACAGCCTTACCAAAGGTGTCATGGGCTTTAAAGACACTCGGACTCAGGAGGCAAGGGAGAAACATGCTAAGAGGAAGGCACACTTGGCAAATCCACACCGTGATCAACTCCTGCCTGGAAACCAATGTCCCCACTATGGAAGGACGTGTGGATCCAGAATTGGCCTCCACAGTAACTTACAGACTCATTGTTAAAACCATGTTTATGGAAGACAATCTTACTCGGCTACGAGTGATCACCCCAAAAAGAAGATGACAACTTGAATACAATATTTTTGGGGGAGGTAAGCCCCACTCTGCATAAGCAATCACATGACCTGGTTTACATATACCATTTGAATGGGAATTCCCCTCAACTTAAGGGGCATCCCCTCAAATATTTTATTGGGGGGCTGAAGAGATCTCTGCCTCCAGGAGTTAGCTTCTATGATGAAGGCGGCGATTTTGGCTTGCCCTCTGCTCTTTAAAGCCTTGAAGGCAGGTAGCTAACAGGTGGGAGCCTTCCTTTTTTATAATATTTTTTATTAATTTTAACATACAAATTATAAAATGTACCACAAAGCTTATCACTTATACAATCTTTTTGGACTACCATCAGCACCTTTGATGATCCACCGTTTTAACCACTTCTTATGCATTTCTTAACTTTATATTGCCTTTACATCTCTTAACAAATCATCCTCCCCCTTATCCATTTTTTTTCAGTACTTCTAATAATACTCCTCACAAAACTTCTTGCAACCCTACAAACGTCGTCTGTTCTGCACCATTACTTTTCAAATAATGCCGCAGCGAGACTCCTTACGGGGTCTTCGCTTAGAGATCACATTCATCCGGTGCTATATAAGCTGCACTGGCTCCCAGTGGAGTACAGGATCAGGTTTAAGGTGCTGGTTTTAACCTTCAAAGCCCTATACGGCCTAGGGCCCTCGTACCTACGGGACCGCCTCTCCTGGTATGCCCCACAGAGGAACTTACGGTCTTCAAATAAAAACACCTTGAAGGTCCCAAGCCACAGAGAGGTTAGGCTGGCCTCAACTAGAGCCAGGGCTTTTTCAGCTGCGGCTCCAATCTGGTGGAACGCTCTGTCACAAGAGACAAGGGCCCTGCAGGACTTGACATCTTTCCGCAGGGCCTGCAAGACAGAGCTGTTCCACCTGGCCTTTGGTCAGGGCGCAGCCTGACTCCCTCCTTTGGCAATCTTTACAAGACTTTAGTTTATGGTTGCCATTAATTTTGATTTTAATTCATTTTTATAATGTTTTATAATGTTGTACTGTTTTAGTGTTGTTAGCCGCCCTGAGCCCGGCTTCGGCTGGGGAGGGCGGGATATAAATAAAATTTTTTATTATTATTATTATTATTAAATAGTCCGTAAATTTACTCCAGTCTTCCGTGAATTTCTGATCTTGCCGGTTTCGAATCCTTCCTGTTAGTTTATCTAATTCTGCATAGTCCATTAACAGGTGGGAGCCTTCCTAAGTCTTGTGCTGAGAGAAAGTTGTCGCTGTTGCAGCAGGTTGTGTTATACTGAGTCCGGCCGTTGGTCTGTGGCGTGTCAGTGGCCATATGTTTACTGGAAGAGCACAGAAGGCTTCTCGTGGTCCTGAGCCTCACTTCACAGAACAAGTGGAATTGGTGGGAGTTGGCTACACATTCCTCCTGCAGTGCCAGTCAAAGCTTCCCTGCCCCAGCACAGCAGCAGCTTTATTATTATTATTATTATTATTATTATTATTATTATTATTATTATTAAAATTCAGGGGTCTAGGGTCCGATCATGTACTTCCTATGCCACATGACATGACTTAAATATCCCAGAAGCCTCTGCTTCCAAACCTAGAATCACCACTGCACAAAATAGATCTGATTCAGCAGGGATCTTCTGCGTGAAGAGTGGGGACTCCCATTCTGCTAGATGGCGTTTGTAACCTACAGCTGAATTGCGATTTCTCAGAAGAGATTTGTCTGAGGCTTTGCCGATAATGCTCTGTTGATTTGGTTTTCTGCTGTCATGCAAAAGCTAACAGTTCCACAGAAGATTCTGGGAATGGTCCCTGCCTCTTCGTGTGTGCATTCGCTGCAGTTCAACGTCCGACCACAACCCTCAACAAAATGGACTAGATCCAGCTAAGCTTTACTGGAGAGGAGACCCGTTGACCTTTTCTACCTTGGCTGTCGGAGGCGGTACGCCTCTGAATACCAGTTGCAAGGAGTCACAAGTGGGGAAGAGGTCTTTTTGGCAAGGAGATTATATGATGTTTGTCAAGCAATTGGCACCCCATGCTTTCCAGTTCATTTTCTCGTCATTTTCCTTGTTGCAAAAAGACTGATTTTGAGGGGAAGTGGGTTTGTGTTGCAAGAGCACCAAATCAACTTTAATTATGCAACCCGAATTTGCTGTTGCTGCTGTTTTATATACACCACCCTTTATCCAAAGATCACAGGACATTTCACAGTATAAAAACACAAAATGCATTACATAATAACAAGAGATGCACACACAAAACAATATTCCCCCAAGGCACATTTAAAAGGACATAGATTGCTTAATCAGCCCAGGGCCTGGGTGAATGTTTTTGCTGGTGCCTAAAGATACGTTTTGAAGGTGTCAGGCAGGCTAGCCTCACTGAGAGAATTCCACAAACAGCATGACTGAATGCTATCCAAAAATAGTGGATCATCCCTGACTGCAGACTGACTGATGGAAGATGAAGTTCCAACAATATGAGGAGCCACAGGTTCCTATCCTGAACTAGGGACACCAAATTTAAAAACTTGCATTCAAGAAGCCTTTTGGTCCTATTCCCTTCTCCAAATCTTTCCATGTTATGTCAGTTATGATGCTCTCTGGATGACTGGGAGCCATTTTGGTCTTCCTCAGATTGCCTACCTCACAAGGTTGTTGTGAGGATCAAACAAGGGTAGAGAAAGGCCATGGGCTCCTTGAAGAAAGGAAGGTGTAATGGTGTACTGTATTTTTTGGCGTATAAGACTACTTTTTAACCCAGGAAAATCTTCTCAAGAGTCGGGGGTCGTCTTATACGCCGGCTACAGCAGTAGCTCCTGCAGCAACTCCCCAACAAAGGACAAAACGACAGCAAATTAAATCAGAGGACACCAAGCTCTCTAGATGAAGCAGAAATACGCTTGAAAATTGGCCCCAGAAGCCCCCCCCCCCAATCACCAGCAACAGAACGACCCTAACCGCTCCCGGTTTTATTTGGTGTGCGTTGGAAGAGGGGTAGTCTTATACGGCAAGTATATCCCAAACTCTATATTTTAACTGGAAAAGTTGGGGGTCATCTTATACGCCCAGTCGTCTTATACGCCGGGAAATACGGTAATAAATAAATTTCACAACTTTTTCCACGACTGTCCGATTAGAGCAAAACAAGTGATTAGTTTCATTGTAGTAGTGCACAATTGAAGGCTTACAAATGCACCTGGGCATTAATGTAGTGGTTATGTTCTGAAGCCATACATATTTGTAGTCTGGGTCAAATTAGCTCAGTGATAGAGCACTTGCTCTACATGCCAAAGGTTGCAAGTTCAATCCCATACATCTCCAGGTAGTGGATTAACAGAAAATTCCAGTCTGTGTCTGAAGCTCTAGAGACTCACTACCAGCCACCATAGGCTAGGAGGCCCTTTCTGGGCCTGGAAACACATTTGGAAATCTAAGAAACCACTGTGGTGTACCCCAAAATATCCACTTCACAAAGGGACAAGTGGTGATTGCTCAGATCTCTCCCCCAATTAAACAACAAAGGAAAACACCTATGCACCACACACAAAACAAATTAAGACAGAAAAAAAGCAGGGAGTCCCACCCAAAACAAGGTAACCCCTTTCAGCCAAAACACTCTATCCTTATTAAAATAAATAAATAAAATTCAGAGGACTTTTGGGCAGGTGCCAAGAAGGACATCTGAAAGCACCATAGTGACCACACTGTAGATAAGAGCGGTGGTTTGACTCGGTATAAGGGACCTCCCTATGTTACATCACTCGGATCAAAGGAAGTACTGTGAAAAGGAAAAACACATGCAAATAATCGATGGGCACTTTTGTTTGTGAAACGTCACGTCTTCTTCCTCAGCAACTGCTTTCCTTTGCTGGGCTCTCGCTGGCCCATTTACACACTCCTTTGGCACCGTGCATACAATTTTCACGATAACAATAACTTGCAAGAACAACAAGAAAACATGAAGGATTTTTTTTTTTTAAAAAAACCCCACACTTTTTACCCTGAATAGGAAGGAAAAGAAGAATGGAAAAACAGGAAACTCAAAGCACGTTATGACCAGATAAGACAAAAAGATCATTTGAGAGAGTTACGCAAGACCGCTGCACAGAGAAAACCACGGGGACGAGGTATGTTGCCTTTTTGGTTTTTAATGTGCTTCTTTTCATTGTTTCAAGCAATGTTTTACTTTTTGCAGTAAGGCCCTCACAGCAGGAGGGCGTGTTAGCTGTCTTTCCATCCCATTTCCTTGACCTAAAGCCAGGGGTGAGCAGAAAGTAGATCTGAATCTCCTGGCAGGTCTCTGAGTTGTTTACTTTAGATGGGGGAAGGATTTCTACCTCCCAGCAGCAAAAAAAATGACTCCTCTTCCCCTCTTGAATTAAGTTTGGGATATCCTAGCATGATCTAAATGGGAAGGTGGGGAATATACTTGTGCCCCCAGTGGTCTTTTTCTCTACCACTCCCTATCCTGTGGGGGTAATAGCATGCTTGGGGAGGGAGACTTGGGTCAGAATAACTGTTTGGGGAGAAGGGGCACCACGCTGATCAAAACGGGGTCCCGCAGTTTAAGGGGCACCACCCTGATCAAAACGGGGTCCCGCAGTTTTTTTGGGGGGGGGGGGAGTTTGGGAGATCTGATCCCCTGCTTCACATCTGCATTGGACCTTGAGCTGTCCCTTTGTATTCCTGCGTTTATCTGATTGACTACTAAATCATCCTTGCTTTCCCTCTGCCACGCACCTGCTTTCTATTAAACAGCAACCTGATAACGTACAGAAATGCAGTATTAGCATACATTTTCCCCGGCACGGGGATAAAATTGAAGGGAGAAGCCTTACCTCCTTGATTCCCAGATGTTTTCCCTTCTTCGAAATGGACAGTGGGGAGCCCAGGGGAAAAATATTTGCAGCTCTATCAGTCACAGCTCAGAGAAAGAAAGAAAGAAAGAAAGAAGGGAAGGGAAGGGGAGGGGAGGGGAGGGGAGGGGAGGGGAGGGAGGGAGGGAGGGAGGGAGGGAGGAAGGAAGGAAGGAAGGAAGGAAGGAAGGAAGGAAGGAAGGAAGGAAGGAAGGAAAAGGTTCCATTTTACAGCCTAATCCCATGCTGGGTAGGATCCCTGGCTTCTCTTAACTGTACAATCTGAAGGATGGTTGGGAAATATCTTTCCCTAGAGAACCACTGCGAGTGCAGACATCTGCAGGCTACTTGGACTGATGCCCTAACTTCATAAACTGTTCAGAACCATCTCCCAATTTGCTCTTTTTTTGTTGTTTTTACTGAAGAGCAGCCTAAGCAGCCAGTTTGAGCAAGGGAATGATGGTGGGGAAGGAACTGCTCAGGGCCCAAGCATGAGGGAGGGGAAGGACACAGTTTAGTGGGTCTCAGAGATCTAACGGACCTGACCCAGGCTGTAACCACATAATCATGAGGTAAAACAGCGCTCATGTGAAGTTCATGAGGCAGAAATGGTGGTTATCTTTTAGCCTCTCCTAAAGACTTATCTTTTTTTCTGCCGGCGTGTCCTGACTCATGAGATTTTACCACATCTTTGTTTTGCTGATATTTTATTGGTATCTTTCTGTATCATTTCTGATAAAATGCTGTCTTCATATAATCTCCTGATTGATTCTGTATATTAGGCAGTGTGCAAAAATAAGGCATGCTCAGTGATATGTCTAGAAACCTATTTCCCCTTCTCTGTGCACCTATGGTCCTGATTTGCTAGAGTCAATAAGAAGTTCTGTTAGAGATGAACAAGAGAAAAAATTGTGCTTCCCTATATGAAATGAGGGTGTCGATCCTTGGGATAGTTTGGGGCAGTGCTGCCGGTAGAATTCAATTAGTTCTATTTGTATGGGCTATGGATTTGTGTCCATCCATCCTCACCCTGACTTTTCAGTGTGTGGGTGTGTAAATATATATATATATATATATATATATATATATATATATATATATGCTTTCGTAGATTTTCACGGGTACAGGAATGCAGGTTTTGGTGTCCTCGGGTGTCTTCCCGTGTAAAAGTTGGGGTGTCTAGGCGACGTTTCGACGAGGTCTCACTCGTCATCTTCAGGCTGGTGCTTTCGGCTTCTTGTTACTGAAATATATAATATTTTTATTGAGATTTTCCAATATATTTTAATATAATCAATACTAAATAAAAAAACCCCACATTTTATATTTTCTATATCCCCCCCCTGACTTCCCCCAATTTCCCTTTCTGGTTTATCACACATTCATTTCTTCTGCCTATAATTATATTTAACTTGTACATTGAAATTAAACTTATACCTTATTAACATTTTCTTAACATTTTACCCTCATATTTGTAAAGAAGAGGAAGGTACCTTTTTCATATGTGGTGGAATTGTGAAATAATTAGAATATTACTGGGATATGATTTATAATGAAATGAAAAAAATGTTCAGGATAACTTTTGTTAAAAGACCAGAAGCATTTTTATTAGGTACTTTAGTTCAAGATCTACCAAAAGACAAGAAGAAATTATTTATGTATGTGACAACAGTGGCCAGAATCTTATTAGCTCAAAGATGGAAAAGTGAAGAAATACCAACGAAAGAACAATGGCAAGAAAAGTTGATGGAATATGCTGAAATGGCGAAGTTAACTGAGAGACTCAAAAATAAGGACATTAATGACTTTAAGAAAGATTAGGAACCTTTCATGATGTATATACAGAAACAGTGTACTGAAATGATGTCACTTGCAGGATTTGACTAAGACACTTACAATTGACAAATATAAATAGAAAAAAAACAAATATGAGGGCTCAATTTGACCTTTCTGATCCAACTGTCTTATTGACGTATGAAATTATAGATATATTTAATAATAAAAGAGCTGAAAATAAGGAAGAACCACCCCTGTCCTTAGTTGTCAAAACAAGGGTCTGTTTTAGAGCTGGCTTGCTTGCTTCTTATCCCTGGAAAATTCAACTCTGCTAGCTTCTTGCATTCTAGGAGGAAAGGGTAAGAGGTTTCTCATCTCTGATAATCAGTGGCGTAGCGTGGGTTGTCAGCACCCAGGGCAAGGCAAGTAATTTGTGCCCCCTAACCCGTGGATTTTAGCACTCGAGTGCGAGCGCGCCCCCCCCAGATGTTGCGGCCGGCCCTCCTGCACCCCCCCACGCTACGCCACTGGGGCTGGGGGCGAGCGAAGGAGCCAAGGACCCCCCCTTAAGGCTCAGCAGGAATTTATTAATTTTATTATTTGCAGAGCCCCCGCAACCCGAGGCAGCAGAAGCCCTCTCCCCTCGGGCGCCTCCCCGCCCCCTCCTCTCCTTGGGCTGTAGGTGGAGTCCGCGCTCCGAGGCGCTCCAGATCTGGGCTTGGCAAGCGCCTCTCCTCCCCCCAGCCGGGTCCGGGGGCTTCCAGCCGCGCTCCGTCCTCGCCCCTCCCCCCCCGCGGCTGAGACTTGCGCTGAGAGCCGGAGCCAGCGGCGCCCCCTTCCGCCGGGAGATCCTCGCCCGCCGGCTTCCTCTTGGAGGGTTTTGGGGAGCGCAGGGCGCGGCGAGGCCCCTCTGAGCTCTCCTCCCTCCCCGTCGGCAGAAGCAGCCACCGCCTGTGGCTGGGCCGAGGGGATGGCGTCGGCGTCAGGGTGCGGAGGCTGCCCGTGCCCGGCCAGGCGTCGGTGGTGGCGTCGGCGCTGCTGCAGCGGCTGCTCCTCCTGCGAGCAGTGAGTGGAGCGCGGCGGCGGGGAGCCCTGCGGAGGAAGGAACTTGTCCCTTCCCTCTGGACTCGCGCCCCCCCCAGATGTTGCGCCCGGTGCGGCCGGCACCCCTGGCACCCCCCACGCTACGCCACTGCTGATAATACATCTACTAAAAATCTTGCAAACTTCCTGGGACCTTCTGTTTGTTTTACTTCTTTCATGTGACCATTCAGATGTTGCAAAAGTTGTAAACCTGCGGCCACAACTTGGTGCAAGAACCTGGCAGAGCTGTGTGGAGATGATAGACTTGCCAGATGTTTGCCGCTTGCTGAGACTGGGATTTGCAGCACCTCTTGGGTGTGGGTTTCTCCAGATCTGCTGGATCTGTGTACCGTTCCCCTAACTGGTAAACAGTAAGAGGTAGTTCTTCAGTAAAGAGCCTTCTGGCCCTAGGCTGACTCCACCCACTTAGGTTGGCCCTGAATCCCTCTGGGCATTCAGGGATATAAAAGGTTCTTTGTTTTGGCTCAGCCATATTTGAGCAGCATGGCTTCTATGCATTCTGGGGTGCTCCTGCATCTTTCGTCCTGACTCTTTGATTAGTCTATTGCTCCCGATTCCTGCTGAGTCTCACTGCTTGCAGTTCCTGGCTCATCCTACTGTGCTGCCCACAGTTCAGCTGTAGCTTTCACCAGACATGCTTACTCAATTTACCCACTGGTTCACACTTTCAACTTGGTGACTGCCAGTCTGATGGAATTCAACATCCTGGTAAGGCTTAGAATTAATTTTGCATAAGTAGAAGAAACTGTGTTGATTAGGCTTGTACTTGGGGATGCAAAGCAATGTAGCCTTAGAAAGAGTGTGCATGAATGTGTGTGTGTGTGTGTGTGTGTGTGTTATGGGATGATGATGACGATTGTTAAAAATATTACTCTAAACTTCTCTTTGCTGTATACAAATACAACAAAGTTAATTTTTTTATGTTAAAGCTTTTATATTATAAATCATATTTCAAATTCCCCTATACCCATTTGTGATCTCAGTTTATTTTTTACTACTTCCGTCTTGTTGTGTTGTTATAATTTAATCATTGTTCAATTGATTCTTGTATTATTTCCTTGCTTACCCCTGTACGTTTTACGCGTTATCTATTAATGTTCCAGTTCCGGAACCATATCTTTTCATATATTCCTTCACTCCCTCCCACTCTTTAATTATTCTCTGATTTTGAATGGGCTCTAATAGTTGCCGTCAATTTTGCCATTTCCACAAACTCACAGACTTTACTTTGCCATTCTAACAATGATGGTAGTTTCTCCCCCTTCCAGTTCTTTGCGATCAGTATTCTGGCCGCTGCTGTTGCATAATGGAATACATTTTTCTTATCTCTGGGAATGTCATTTGATATTAGGCCTAACAAAAAAAACCTCTGGCTTTTTGGCAAACAAAATCTTGAATAATTTTTTCAGCTCCTCATATACCTCTTTCCTAAATTTCCTTACAATTTTACATCCCAACCATGTGTGATAAAAAGTTCCCACCTCCCTCTTACATCTCCAGCATAAGTTTGACTGCTTTTTGTAAAACTTAGCCAATTTTTTCCGGAGTGAGGTACCAGCTGTAAAACATTTTCAACTTATTCTCTTTTATCGTATAACAGGCTGTGAAATTGATATGCACCTTCCACAACCTTTCCCAATTTTCCAATTGGACTGTATGACCAAAATCCTTTGCTCACTTTATCATTACTTCTTTGGTTATTTCATCCTCCAATTCCCACTCTAACAGCAAGTTATACATTTTAGAGATGGTCTTTTTTTTTTAGGTTGTATTAATTCACTTTGCAATTTTGACACTTTTTCTTCAAAGCCTTTCTTTTTATCCTGATTAAATCTATGAACTACTTGGTGGTATTGCAACCAGCTATTGCAGTATCTGCTAATCTCCTCATAGGGTTTTAATCTTATCTCACCCTCTTCTTCCATTAGTAGTTGTTGATACGTGGGCCATACTGTTTCTGTGTTCCTTTTTTTCACTGCTATAACCTCCATGGGTGAAATCCACCGCAGTATCTTTGGTTATGGGATGATTATTTGGGATTACTTCTGGGCAAAAATGGCTGGGTGGGTCATATGACCACATTAACTTAGACTCCCACCCAGATGTTCTGATTCACACAACCCCTGGTTGTGCATTGGTAACGGGCATTGCTAGGGAATCAAAGGGACATGTGATACATACCCATGACTAGGGCCGGCCCAATACATTTTGGCACCTGAGGCAAATCCACAAAATGGTGCCCCTGCATACACCAGCGAAGAAGGGGTGAGTGGCAATCTACCGCAGGAAAAGAAAGATCTACATTGGGAACAAGGGAGTGAGTGAAGATCTACATAGGGGACAGGGGTTGTGGTCAAATCAGCCTTAAAGGTAAAGGGACCCGTGACCATTAGGTCCAGTCGTGGCCGACTCTGGGGTTGCGGGACTCATCTCGCTTTACTGGCCAAGGGGGCCGGCGTATAGCTTCCGGGTCATGTGGCCAGCATGACTAAGCCGCTTCTGGCAAACCAAAGCAGCGTGTGGAAACGCTGTTTACCTTCCTACTGGAGCGGTACCTATTTAT
The DNA here is from genome assembly GCF_964106915.1 of Podarcis gaigeae. NCBI lineage: Eukaryota > Metazoa > Chordata > Lepidosauria > Squamata > Lacertidae > Podarcis > Podarcis gaigeae. The sequence goes on along the minus strand of NC_139687.1, from coordinate 46,781,202 downwards.
CTACTTGCACTTTGACGTGCTTTCGAACTGCTAGGTTGGCAGGAGCAGAGACCAAGCAACAGGAGCTCACCCCATCACGGGGATTCGAACCGCCGACCTTCTGATCGGCAAGTCCTAGGCTCTGTGGTTTAACCCACAGCGCCACCCATGTCCCTTACAAATCAGCCTTACCCAACAGAAGGCTAGCGCGGGTTCTGGTACACATTTGTATGTGCTAACTTATATTTATAGATGCCTCTGGGCAAATTAAGCTGGTTCGTTGGCTGGACTTTCATCAGCATCGTGCTTTTCATTGTACTCAGCTGTAAGCAAAGTTTTTAAAAGAGGATGGAAAGGTGCATTGGGGCTTGGGGTTAGCATAAAAGACCTGGGGACTTGGCCCTAATAATGCCCTTGACCAGTAAAATAGACAGAGGCTGACTGTGTACTAATCAAACATGTAGCTGTCTGGTTTTGTAACCCTGCTACATCCCATTTCTTTATAATGCATGGTTTCGTTTTATTGCCACATTTATTGCAACATTTATCGCATTATTGCAAATCAGTGCAGGGGCATAGTAATAAAGGAAGCTGCTTAACTGTTGCAACATCTGTGGAAACATCAAAGTGCTGTAAATATAGAGAGCTATGGTATGCACTGAAAAAATAGTGAATACGTTTGCCAACCTAGCAGTTGAAAAGCATGTAAAAGTGCAAGTAGATAAATAGGTACCACTCTGGTGGGAAGGTAAACGGCGTTTCCATGGGCTGCTCTGGTTCGCCAGAAGCGGCTTAGTCATGCTGGCCACATGACCCGGAAGCTGTACGCCGGCTCCCTTGGCCAATAAAGCGAGATGAGAGCCGCAACCCCAGAGTTGGTCACGACTGGACCTAATGGTCAGGGGTCCCTTTACCTTTATGTTTGCAACTATCACATTCCATCTTAGCTCCCAAGAGCTCAGGGTGCTGCATGCTGGCTTCTCCTAGTTTCAAAAACCTGTTGGGTGGGCTTGAGAGAGAGTGAGCACTATGCAGTGGTACCTCAGGTTACATACGCTTCAGGTTACACACTCTGCTAAGCCAGAAATAGTGCTTCAGGTTAAGAACTTTGCTTCAGGATGAGAACAGAAATCGTGCAGTGGCAGCGCAACATCAGCGGGAGCCTCCATTAACTAAAGTGGTGCTTCAGGTTAAGAACAGTTTCAGGTTAAGTACGGACTTCCAGAACGAATTAAGTACTTAACCCGAGGTACCACTGTACATCACACCTGAGTAGTAATTTGAAATCAAGTCTCCCTGGTCCTGGTTCTCAAGTCTAGCTCAGAAGTGGGAAAATTGTGGCCCTCTTGACATTTCTGAACTACAACTCACATCATACCTGACCATTGACCATGCTATTTGGGAGTCCAACTACAACTGGAGGGTGACAGGTTCCCCACCAATGCTCTAGCCACTCTACCATACTATACCCTACCATAACATTTTGAATCCATAATCCTGGACACCATCTTCACATTTTTTATTGTGAGAGCACAGGGACCATTTCAGTTGCCATGACCTTGCGTGATCTCTCACAGTGGTTCCCCCACTCCCCAAAAAGTTCCAGGCATGGTGCCCCAAAACACATGTTTTGGGGTTACCGTGTGAGATCACAGACCCCAAGAAAGCACTTTTCCCATGGTGTGTGTGTGTGTGTGTGATCACACTGCAAAATCATGTGAGATTACAGCAACCCAAATGGCCCCTGTTCTTTCACGATAAAAAATGAGATGTCCCAATTTTTCTGGGATGCTTGCCGGGTATTCCGTACTGTCTTATCATTTCCAGTACAGGCTGATGTTGGCGGATATTTCATTAACTTCCATCAGCACGACCAATTCAGAAGATGGGATGCTGTATCTTAATGTTGAACTTTACTTTGCTGGCTGACCATTCTAATTTGCATCCAGTGGGTGATTTATATGCATGTGCTATTTGACACATCTGGCACTGAAACAATTAACAAATAGATTTGGCTGCTCCTTCCTTGTCCTTACTGGAATCTATCACACAGCAGCCCATTAAACATTGAAATCTAGTGGAGCTCCAACATAATCTGCTATGCATTAAGTGCACGCATATGGGTTCTGTGGTTTACTTTTGTCTGAAGGGAAACAAAACATTCCAGAACAAAAGCTCTGTATGGGCATAGCATCTTTCTTTCTGGATAGAAACCTTCCTTCCTCCACATTCTCTATGATGACTGATTTTTAGAAAAAGTATTTGGTTAGCTTTTAGAACGCTTGACATTCATTAGACATTCATAAAAACAAGAACAGTCACAGCAAAAACATTGAAAATTAATTTGGGGTTGTTGAATGTGATTCCAAACAGAGGATTTACCCAAAAGAAATGTCTTGGTTGTTTCTTTCAGGTATAAGCAATGGAGCGTTTGGCGCTTCAGATGGTAGTTCTCTATGTAGTATTGCATTCTGGCCTGTTTGAAAACCAAGGTATGTATACGAATGCTTGTTTTCTTGAAAAGAAATAGTACATATATAGCAAGGCAACAATGTGTGTTTAAGTGTGTGTACCAACTGGGATTGGTGATTTCCTGCTTTTAAAAAGAAAACTGATAGTACTTACTTACGAGTATGTACCACAGTACAGTGGTACCTCAGTTTAAGAACAGTCCAGTTTAAGAACGATTCAGTTTACAAACTTTGCAAAACCCAAAATAGTGTCCTGGTTTGAGAACTTTACCTCGATCTAAGAAGGGAAGCCGATTGGTGGAAGGGCACCGGTGGCGGGAGGCCTCATTAGGGAAAGTGCCCCTCAGTTTAAGAATGGTTTCAGTTTAAGAACAGACTTCTGGAATGGATTAAGTTCGTAAACTGAGGTACTGTACCACTGTATTCAATGGAGCACACTTCTGAGTAGACAAGTAAATAATTGCACTGCAAAGCATATTTTCAGGCCAAATGGGTACATTTTCTAGGTGCCCTTAAGTGCAGGGATTTTTAGTTATTTTACACAAAGCAGAAGTACCAAGTTACAGGGAGGGGGAGGTGTGGATTTTGGAAAGGCAAATTCAAGGGTTTGCTCCTTAAGGCTTTGGGGGATCGTTTAGGTCCCAGGTAGCAATGGGCCCACCTTACTGTGAGCTTTCCCCACATCTACTGTTCTGTACCCAAATACAGTGGTACCTCAGGTTAAGTACTTAATTCGTTCCGGAGGTCCGTTCTTAACCTGAAACTGTTCTTAACCTGAAGCACCACTTTAGCTAATGGGGCTTCCCACTGCTGCTGTGCCGCTGGAGCACAATTTCTGTTCTCATCCTGAAGCAAAGTTCTTAACCCAAGGTACTATTTCTGAGTTAGTAGAGTCTGTAACCTAAAGGGTATGTAACCTGAAGTGTATGTAAACCGAGGTACCACTGTATATGCTACGCCACAGTTGATGGAACTGTTATTGGGTAAATGTTACCCTAATGACTGTTCAACAGAGCCTGAAGTGTCAGTGAGTCTTTTCTTTTCTCCCTTAGATCATAATCTGTTTCAACCTAGAAACCTTGAGATTTCCATGAACACTCGTCTTCAGCAGCTATCAGTGAAATGGGATGTTGGTGATGATTCTGAAGCATACTACTCCGAAACAGAATTTGTTTTTAATATCCAAGTCAATCGAACTGAAGAGAAGATTATTGACTTCCCAACTTTTCGTGAAATTCCCAGACGCTGGCCTCTCCAGGTATAGGTGGGAAAGGCCTAGAACTTTTGCCCATCAGTGTAGTTAATACTGAGCTAGATGGATCAATCGTCTGCCTCAGTTTTAGATGGCTTCCTATGTTCCTATGAAAACCAGATAAGCCACATACGTATGTGTTCTCTTCGATGCCTGTTATTCAAAATACACTTACCAGGCTGCATTAGAAAAAGCAAAACGTTTGAATATAGGCTGGGGAAAGTTATTGTTCTATGTTGAGTTGAAACCCAGGATTCTTAATGGCTGCCACAATACTTAGCCAGTTCCTTAAACTGCTGTAAATACCCAGAATTATAAGTGCAAAAGGGCTGAATCATAGAATTAAATACAGTAGCACCTTGGCTTACGTTAGGGTAACCTAAACTTCGGGTTGCGAAAGCGGCAAACCCGGAAGTGTTTCACCACACGTGCATGCTCAGAAGCGGTTTACTGTCACGCGCACATGCGCAGAAGCGGTCTACTGCTTCTCCTCCGGTTGCGAAAACCTCAGGTTCCGGCCAGACCTCCGGAACAGTTCCTATTCGCAATCAGAGGTACCACTGTAGTATCTTTTCTCTAGTCTTATTTTCTGGGATATGAAGGCATATTTATGAAAGAATTGCCTTCCTCATTTGCTCTTGAGGAACAACAAAGCTTTCACATTCAGGCAATGGCTGATTAATGCGTGTCCAAAAGACGTGCGATCACCCACATGCGCGTTGCACTGAACCCAGAAGTGACCCAAAAATGTCAATCAACACAGCATGAAAAGGGTGTAATGGGGGGAGGGGTGTCATGGGGCAGGGAGCACTTCCACAAGCAGGGCTCAGGAACAGAACCCCCATGCAAAATTGCTAGCAGCTGTGTACATTTTTTTAAACAAACAAACAAAACCCAGGTCTGTAGGGCATTGTCAATTTCTCCTTGGGTTTTGTTAGCACAGAATCAAGCATGGGCTGTAAATTTTGTGAATAAAGTTGTTTAAAATAATCAAAATAATTCAGTATTTAAGCTAATGGTTAGTCCTTTTAAAAGTAGACCCAGTGTTCAATAGGTAAAGGTAAAGGGATCCCAGACCAATAGGTCCAGTCGTTACCGACTCTGGGGTTGCGGCGCTCATCTCGCTTTATTGGCCAAGGGAGCCGGCGTACAGCTTCCGGGTCATGTGGCCAGCATGACTAAGCTGCTTCTGGAGAACCAGAGCAGCCCACGGAAATGCCGTTTACCTTCCCGCCGGAGTGGTACCTATTTATCTACTTGCACTTTGACCTGCTTTCGAATAGTCCAGCAATAAATGAAATGCTGAGGTGTCAAGCAAATCTAGTGGATTTTGTTACAGAAATTTAAGGTACCGTATATTGAATACACTTAACACACACTTCAAGCTATCATTTAATCTGACAAAGTAGAAAGTAGTATCTGCCTAACCTATCTAACTGAAAACAAGTGGAACATAAGAGATAAGTTTTGTGTGTGTGTGACTAGATCTTTGACCGAGTTGCTAAACCGAGCTGATATTAGTGGAGGTAGCTTTCAACGTATTGGTCTTACGCAAGTTTTATTGAATATCCAAAATTAGCGACTGCCTCAACTTGTATGTGAACATTGCCAAATCCCAGGCACATTTTGCAAAAGTCAGAAAACTGAAAAGGCACCACTGGTGTATGTTGACAGTCACCATGCATTCACTTGGAAGTCTGGAAACGATTCAGGCTTATTCATTTAATTTGCGATCCAGTGTTATCTTTCACCAAAAGTGGCTAACCAAGAAAACCAAGGAAGCTCACTGAGTGACCTTGGGCCAGTCACTGCCTCTCAGCCTAATCTACCTCACAGGGTTGTTGTGGGAATTAACTGAGGAGGGAGGAGAACCATGTAAGACACACTGAGCTCCATGGAGGCCAAAGGTGGGATATAAATTCAACAAACAAATAAATAAATTAGAAAGACTTCCTGGATTGTTGTAGGGAGGTCTGTTGAATAGTGTGGTCTGTGTCACATGGGGCTTCAGTGAGAGAGGGAGAAATTGCCTGGAATTGAGTGGAGGAATCTTAAGCCAATGTTTAAGTTCAGTAGACACCTCCTCTCCCGGCACTGCAACCTCATGCAACACAGCCAAAAATGTTGCGGTAGGTCTCCCTGATCTCTTGGAGGGATGAGGCGCAGTGGCTTCTGCACATAGCTGTCAACTGTCCCTTATTTGTCAGGAAACTCCCTTATCCCAGCACTGTGTCCCACTGCTGTCCCAGATTGATGATATCCCGTAAATTTCCCGGGTTTCAAAGGAAGCAGCTCCTCTCCCTCCCTCCCTGCTGGCCAGAGAGGAGGGAGGCTCCAACTGTGTTGCTTGGCTGTGTTGCTCACCCAATAAGGAGTCTAAGAACGATTGGGGGTGGAGCTTGCATGCCTTCTGCCGATCAAATCGGCCGCGTTGCCTGGGGACTCGCCTTTGCTCAGTGCTTCCCAGCGGAGAGGTGACGGTGGTTTTCCTTGCTGCATCCCCTTTGCCGTGTTTTGCTGTGGGAACCACCACTTGAGGCTTCACTTGGCTGCTGGCTGGGCTTTTTGCCTTTGGCTCAGAGGGGCTCAGAAGTTGAACATACCTGTGTTCGGAAAATCCCTTATTTTGGCTTCTGATCCCTTATTTTCGAGGCTGCTGGTCCTTTATTTTCAAATCTGTAAGTTGACAGCTATGCTTCTGCAGAGGAGGAGGAGGAAGAATACAGAATAATGAAAGATCTGTTGTTTAAGCTTGAGTTCTGCTCATGCAACATTGGAAACAGCCCTTATACAGATGCCTGCACATTTCATAAGCTAAAGAGTATAATCTATAGAATTCTAGAGTTGGAAGGGACCATGAAGATCATCTAGTCCATGGTGGTCCAACTCGTGGTCCAAGGGCCACACGCAGCCCTCAGTGTCCTTTTGGGCAGCTCTTGGCAACATTTGATGTTCCCCCACAGGTAGATGAGGCACTGGGTTTGGGGGAGGCGATGTGAGGGTTCTGACAGAGTCCTAGAGTGCTCCACCGTCTTAGTTAGTGCTTGGTTAGTGCTTTCCCAGCTTTGGGAAGGAGGTGGGAGGACTCTAGGACAATGCCAGAGCCTTGCACCTCCTTCTCAATCTCTTTGGGAAGGCAGCGCAAGGGCTGGGGGCTGGAGTGGGCTTTAAATATTGGCCTTGCTGCCTCCCCTGTTGTGCAATGATGTATTGTCCTGCCTGTGGGTTCTGTGTCAAAGTACTCTTTTCAGACGCATTTGGTCTGAAAGGTTGGACTGGCCTGATCTAGTCCAACCCCCTGCAATGCTAGAATCTTGCACCCAACATGGGGCTCGAACCCACAACCATGAGATTAACAGTCTCATGCTCTACTGATAGAGTTGTCCCTAATTATTCAACTAAGATATATATTGCCTCACTGTTTTCCTTTTCAATTGCCTGCTTTTTAGGAGAATTATACGACCACTGTCAGTAAATCAAATAGACATCTGCAATGGAACTGGACCTCTGAAATACCCTTGGAGTGTGTGGCTCATGCAGTAAGGATCAGAAGCATGGTGAGGTTTTCTGAAGTTTGGAGCGACTGGAGCCCATGGAAGATAGCAGATGGTGAGCAAACATTGTCACCTTTAAGTATGAAAGAGCAAAATGCCCATTGGGGGGGACTGTATTATCACTGTTGAATGCAAGGACAGAGAGCCTATAGCCTGGCAGATAGCAAGGACATTTTTGTAAGCAGTTGCTCCAAATATAAGGCATGCTTATTTACACATTTACACAAATGTTTCGTTGGAGAGGGACGCGGGTGGCGCTGTGGGTGAAACCCCTGAGCCTAGGACTTGCTGATCAGAAGGTCGGCGGTTTGAATCCCCACGACAGAGTGAGCTCCCGTTGCTCAGTCCCAGCTCCTGCCAACCCAGCAGTTCGAAAGCACGTCAAAGTGCAAGTAGATAAATAGGTACCGCTCTGGCGGGAAGGTAAACGCCGTTTCCTTGCGCTGCTCTGGTTCGCCAGAAGCGGCTTAGTCATGCTGGCCACATGACCCGGAAGCTGTATGCCAGCTCCCTCGGCCAGTAAAGTGAGATGAGTGCCGCAACCCCAGAGTCAGTCATAACTGGACCTAATGGTCAGGGGTTCCTTTACCTTTACCTTTTTGTTGGAGAACAGCATTACAGAATCCGAGGAAGCGTGAATTTTGAAAGATTTTGGAAGAATTTTGAAAAAATTTTGTGCTTCATTTTTCATGTCCTTTTGGGAAGTGTTGATGTGTTCGATTTGCATTAAGAGCAAATAGTTGGGTCTTTAGTGTTAAGACCAATAGATGTTTTATTGTTTGCCAAGAAAATTATGCGTCTATGGTTATTTTTGTAATTTGTGTGTAATTCGGTATTTGTGGTTTTTTGTGTGTGTGTGTGTTTTCTTGTTTTTTCTTGTTGTATAAATAATTTTTTTTTAAAAAAAAGAGCAAATAGAACCTATCTTATCTGCTTGCTCCCTTCCTTGCTTGCTTGATGATTTAATTTCTATACTGCTCAGTATACTGAAAATATCTCTAAGCGGTGTACAGAAAACCGAAGCAACAACAGACAGCTTAAATGTAAAAATTACATACAGTTGCATGTAAAAATGTTACATTAGTACAAAGTTACACACAAACACACACATATATATAATCCATATCAATTCATTTTCCTTCTGACACTGCTTCCATCCCTAATTAGAGTCATTCCAAAATGTAGCTTTGGAATGAAAATACTCTATTTTTATAGAAACAGCAAAACCTTAATGGCTCACAAATGCTGCCTCATCATTCTGTGTTCCCCTTTAAATTGAACAAAGATTTCGTTACCACATGCACTTTCTATTCATGGGATCAGTGGGTGTTTCCTCACAAAATACTTATAAAAATAATTAGGTAGCAGGAAATACAGGAAATTGCAGTCAGCTCAACTTATGCCAACTTTCACTCTTCTTTCAAATCCATCATCAAAAACCTCATTTTCCATGACGCCTTTGACCCAACTCCCTAATTCCAAAACAGCATGCCTAAGTTAGTATAACAAAAATGCATATATATTATTCCTCTGCTTTCGTTTGCCTCCACATCCCTCCACTGCCTCCGCAATGCTAACGATAAAGTGGGAAAACCCCCTGAGGCTTAGACTTAACCTATTGTGTACTGTAGAGTACCAAGGCATTTGCTAAATAACTATAGTGCACATGGCAACATTTTATTGCCTTTATGTTTATTTATTTTTCCATTTATGAGTTGCTTTGCATAAGATCTCTCAAAGCAATCTAAGAATGAAAACATCAACAACAAAAACAACCATTGCAGAAATTTTATATATAAAACTATTAAAGCCATTACGTTGTTGGCATCTGTCTGTCTAGAGAAAGAATGGAATGCACAACTTGAGGTGAAATGAAACTGAATGTGACCTCCCCATGTGCAAGCCTAGAATCATAGAATCATAGAGTTGGAAGAGACCACAAGGGCCATGGAGTCCAACCCCCTGCCAAGCAGGAAGCACCATCAGAGCACTCCTGACATATGGTTGTCAAGCCTCAGGTATATGAGGCAGTGAGCATAGAGGTCCCGGGTTGCCTAGATAATGACCCCCCTCTCAGCCTCGCTGATGTGGTCCAAAATAAAGCAGAGCAATACATTTGGCACCAGCTTGGCTGCAGGAGTTGCCAGAAGGAGGTGTACAAGGCACCATTCAACCAACTTAGGGACTCCACTCCCGATTTGTGTAGGAGAGGTCACTTTGATGCTGCTAATGCAAGCAAAACAATGCAGGAGGCAGCAGTTATGAGTTTCTTGTCCCTGCAGCCACAGCAGGCGCCGTGATTCCCCAGTGGTTTTACTTCACCCCCAGAGGCACACTCCATTGTCTCCTGAGACAGACGGATGCCAATAACAACATGGGAGCAATCTCTTCTCCCCAACCCCCCAAAAGATATCAAGGAAACTTCTGAGACAACTTTGAGATGAAAATACAACTTCCAGATGGTTTGTTGTTTGGTTTCTTACCACAAAAAGCTCAGAGCCATGTAGAACTTTTAGGACTGTCCTATGTCCTTAACAGTGTGAGCTTTCATAGAAAGAAGCCTTTGAGGTGGTGATGAAGTCCCTCAAACAAATGTACAGTGAGTTCTAGTTACAATGAATGAAACGTAATCCTATAATACTTCTTCAGAAGTAAGCCTCATTGTGTCTGTTGTGTTTATTCTCTGGTAGGAATTGTTGCCCTGGAAACTATTTTTTTTTTATTTTTAAATTAAAACTCTTAATTTACGGAGTGGGGCTTGAATGCTTCAAAGGGTGCCTGTTTCATTGTCACAATTATATGTACAAGCAAATCTCTCCCCCCCCCCCTTCTTTGTTCAGGGCTGGATGTCGTAAACATTCGCTGGCATTTCTTATGGCCAGAGGGCAATAAGTTCGTTGAAATGGGTTCTGACGTCAAGTATTGCTGCATTGGGGCGGAAAATAAGAGTGTACCGAAATTTTATTTTGGTGATAAGCAGATGAACGTTGGACTGCAACGAAGAGTATTAGTTACTTTGAAAAATGTTACCCGTTCCAAGAGACTTGGCTACACTATCCAGTGTGATTCCGAAAGTGCATCTCTCTTTGTGACCAGTAAGCAGAAAATATTTGGTGTTTCCATTGAGGGAGGGGATTGTGTCCATCTGAGCAGCTTTTTGTACTTACTGGCCAGGTTCATGAAGTTTTGTAACAGGAATATCTGAAGAGGAGCTCATGTCCTGAAGCAGGAGTGAGGAACCTTCTTTCCTCCTGACCAGAGCTTCTCTTTATCCTCTGAGCAAGAGGCCTTATCACAGTTCAAGGGCACCTTCTATCTGATAAGAGAACTTGAGGAGGACCACTGGTGTGCCTGGCTTGAGGAGAGTCCTGTGGGCTAGATGAAGACCAGGGGGAGAGACATTTGATGTTCCTCACCCTCTTTCCAAAGGACTGCCTCCTCCTGTTCTGCACACACCCCAAGATATGGATGGGTGCTAGGTTAAGTTGGGAAGAATGAGAGAGTTGTTTATGTGGTCACACCTCAGTTTGTGCCCCATGTCTTGTTAAGTTCCTACATCTGGTGATGAGTTTTGTTCACATGTGCTTTTTAATTCCCCATGTTTTTTGGGCCTGGATTGGGTGTTTTAATAATTTGCCATGCAGTTTCCAGCTTTAAAAAGACTGCTGATGAGTGTTCTGTTCTTTGGACATTATCAGCCACCTTGAGTGAAAGTTTGCAAAGTAGAAAGCTTTGATATAAATTATCCTAATAAATGAATATCCAGAAAGTCACCATGACCGGCTCTATCAAAGGTGGTAAAAATATCAGATCAGATTGATTGGATCTGCAAAATTGGTAGTCAGTTGATGGTGTGCTCACAGCTGACCCTAAGAGTAATTGTTTTCAAAGGTGGTTGAAAGAATGAAATGAAAGATGAAAACATTATAACCCAGTCTTGTTTCAACAGACCAGCCTGATAAACCCAAAGACTTAGCTTGCAAAACAGAAGACATGATTAACTTAGAGTGTACCTGGCTCCCTGGTGCTAAAAATACAGATGCTGAGTTGCTATGTCCAGCAAGCTTCACCTTGTCTGATGGGTAAGTGTTCTGAAACCCTAATCCTGACAGGAGAGATCCTTAGGAAGTGACAACAGTTATGCCAGCCATCATAGTATACCTTTTTTTGAGGAAATGAGTTGTTGACGAAATGAATTACAGGGACAGAAAGTGTCCTGGAAGATGACCAGAGGGTTGGATCAAATGGATTATTTGCACACAGGACTTAGGTAGAGGAAACACTTTACCTTTGTGCCCTAGGGGTGAAGGGGCCAATAATAATAATAATAATAATAATAATAATAATAATAATAATAATAATAATAATAAACTTTTATTTATATCCCACCCTCCCCGGCCGAAGTCAGGCTCAGGGTGGCTAACATCAAATATATAACATTAGTATAAAATCAAACAATAATTAAATTACCTCTTAAAAACAGGTCAAAATCAAAGTAAAGTCTAATTAGATGGCTTTCAGCAGGGTTAGGATTGGGAACAGTAAGTGCTGATCAGTAAGTGCTATAGCCCTCCAGATGATGTTAAGATACTATTCCCATCATCCCTGAGAGCCCTGACTATTGGTCACGCTGGAAACCTAGTTAGTGCTAACTAGGAATTTGTTGTGGAGGTGGTAGGGTGTGTCATTTTAGGGGGTGAAACTTAATTTTTGCAAACTTCTTAAGTGAGGGGACTTTAAAATATGTTTTTGAGTGTGAGGAATTCAACTCTGCTATTCTTTTTGTGATTGGACAACATTTAGCTTGGTAAGTCTACGTTTGAAGAAGAAGCACATAAACTGCTTTTGAAAAACCAAAGAATTTTAATTTTACCTTCTGAAAATGTCAAGTAATGCTTAATAATAATAATAATAATAATAATAATAATAATAATTGTCAGGGGCTCAGGAGCAGAGGCACAGGAGGGGGAGGAAATGGAGAGCGAGGGGGAGGAATCCGAGGGGAGCGTAGGAGATGACAGTGGCCCGAGGGATTCCATGAGCCTCTCCAGCGAATCGGAAGATTCACAGAAGGGGGCGCCAGTGGCCAGGGGTAGGGGGTTCCCAAGGGGAACACCCCAGGAGCAAGGGGGGAGCAGGGACTCCCAGAGCAGTAGTTGGAAATCGGGGCCAGCTTCCCCACCAGAGCAGAGTGGGGGGGAAGAGTCCCAAGTATCGGGGCCAGTGCATTCCCCACCAGGAAGAGAAGACGAGGCAGAGCTGACCACGCCTCCATCGGAGAGTCGGACAACGGAGGGGAGGTCAGATCCGGCCAGTATCCCGGAAGAGGGAAGCAGTGACAGAAGTAGTGTAACGGTTAGGAGAAAGGTCACTGGGTTGGCGCGAGAGGCAAGTTCAAATGTACAGGAGTGCGGGACAGCAGAGGATGAGGATTGGGAACCGGGTCCTAAAGCCCGGCGGAGGCAGGGGGAGGAGCTAAGCGACTCAGCGTCGGAAGAGTCCAGAAAGGGCAATGCCCCAACGGGCAGGAGGACCCAGAGGAGGAGAGAGCAGCGGAAAAGGTGGAGCAGGGCTAGGATCTTAAACTGGTGTCAAAGGGGAGGAGACTCAGACGGGACTTCGCCCATCTAGGGTTTAAGACGTAGGGCTGCACGCTGGGGCTTTGAAATGGAAACTGAACTTCAATAAAGACTTTTGTACATTACGACAGCCTAGTGTTGGTCCTCTGTGAGCTGGGACCTAGAGGCAGCTCTGATAATAATAATAATAATAATAATAATAATAATAATAATAATAAAACTGCAAGTACTTGGCAATCATTTTTAATGATTTCTATGCATTTTTACACACATTTTACTTACCAAGCAAAACTAAATTATATTAATTCAACTAAAATATATATTGAAATCTCAAGTAAAGTTACAACATTTTAGCTCCCCTCATTTTTGGAATTTGAAAGTTGAAAAATTCAACATGCCCTACTGGGGGTGGTGTGGGTGGTGGGTGGGAGGAATGTATGCATTTTTTTAAACCTTGATTTCCACTCTTATTATGGTCCAAATATTCCATTTCTGATGGAAGAACAATAAACTCTCTTTTCTTCCCCTCCGAAACCTCAATCACCATGTCTTGAAAGTTCTTCCAATGAAACGTATTGCAGCTCGACCTCTTCCCAACCCTGTTCATTCAAGATTGGCAAGCAAACCATATACAATTTAATACTGACATCCAGAAATTGCATTGGAGAGAAACTTACCAATCTTACTGTTGATGTAGCCCACAGAGGTAAGAGCTTATTTTCTCTATCGGTGTTACACTTTACCTACTACCACCATCTGAAAATAAAGAATAGGCTCCTGCATGTTGCAGCTGGGGCAAAACATTAAACAAAAATTTAAGCTACACTTTGACATCCCCAAGTGGGTAAAACAAACTCTTAGGTGATCCAGTTCCTTTGCACAAAGAGAATTCTGGGCAAGCTTGAAATTCCAGATTGGTAAATCTCAGTAAATATCTCCCTTTTACACTGCTCTGTTTGCTCCCAAGTGATAAGAGGATGATACTCCTTACTGCTACCAATGGAAGCAGAAGAACTAGGAACACAGAAAGCTGCCTTCTGCTGAGCACCAAGTCCATCTAGTTCAATATTGTCTATCCTGAAGAGCATTGGCTCCCCAGGGTTTCAGAAGGGCTACTTGGAGATGCTGGAATCTCCTGCATGCAGAGCAAGTGCTCTACCAGTGAGATAAGGCCAAACTAAATGCTTGTGTTAATTTTAACCCATGAGATGGGGGTGCTTGCAATGCACTGCGTTGCCCCCTTGGTATTTCCCAGTTTCAGTATGTGATAAAGATCCAGCTCCAAATTTCCTGCTGCTCTTTCCTTACAGGTTGGCTGCTATGAGAACAGGATTCTGGACTAGATGTGCCATTGGCCTGATACACAACTTAATTGCCTCCAGAACTTAAACGGGGTGCAAAACAAGAACAATATGGAATTCCCCCCCCCAGTTGCCTGTAGGGTGAACTACATTTAGCTGCTGAATGAATAAAATAATAATAGTCAAAGCATATCATTTATATTAACAATGAATGTTGACATGACCTTCAGAAGGATCTATACCAGGTTATCGGTGGGGTGGGGTTTTGTTGTTGTTGTTGTAAGGGATGGTCCACCCAATATTATGCAAGGGAGATTAGCCGCAGATAGGGATACTGAAAGCACCAGTTCCCCCCAGGCTTGATTTGGACTGAGACTGGCACTCATGGACAAAAATAGCAACTAAATGCTCTGATCAATGCACCTATCTCCTGCTCGCTCCCTCACCTTAGTTTTCCTGCTCTCTCTCATTTCTCCCTTCTCCCTCTTTGGTACTGCTATAGCTGTGAACCCAATGCCAGGGATGTTGGGAAACACAGCAGGACTTCTGGGAAACTTGGCTCAGTGCCCTGTTGGCATTTGAGATGAGCGAGGGAGACCTTATTTTCTTCCCTTGTCCCACCTTTTTAGCAAAAGCAGGTTGGTGCTGGGAGAGAGGGGAAATTAGTTGACTTTTTACTTTTCTTGAATTAAAAATTGTGCTGGAGAAGAAGTACGTGTGTGGCATGTTTGTGTGTTGCAATGTTCAGCTTGGATTTGGGGCAAGCATTTTGAGCTGCCAGAGTTTATAACTGGGCCTTTTTCATTTCAACGATTTGTATACTGCACCATATTTCAAAGAAATATTGGAGCATCTTACAACATTGTACAAATATCACAAGTAGATAACACAAAAAAGCTGTTGTGACAGCACAGAACAATTTGATAAGCTATCCTTCTGAAAACAGTAACATAAAACTAAAACAATTAACATATAGGGACTATAATGACTACTAGCAGAACCAAAATACAACTGAGACAAGCAGACCTACCCACCAAGTATCTACTAGCATATATTTATTTATACGGTGCTTTTTTCTGGGGGGACACATAGCCCTAAACATTTTGTGAGTCTCAGTTTGGCTTCATTGAGGGGCAGTATTTCAATGTGAGTAGGAAAATGAGAGTAACCCTAAAAATTTTTTTAAGAAAAAGGCACTGTATTTATAAATAGCAGCAGTAGCACTCTCACTTCCTCTTATCTGAATTTATGTTCCAAGACAGATTACAAACTGCAGCAGAGGCATCTCCAGTTTTTATCATGGTATTCTATGAAACTATCCTGAAATAATTCAGAGTTATTATTGCACATTTTTTTACTGTCCAAATTCACTGAATTGCTCTTTCAGAAGTGTACATTTTTCTTTCTCCCTTTCAAACTAGTTCATCCTGCAGCCCCCTACAAACTCCGTGCAGCTTATACAAACGCTACTGCCATCCAGTTACAATGGCAGATAAATGAAATAAGCGAAGCCCTCTTGCTGTTATGTGAAATTCATGGTGCTTCTCGTGATGGGGAACAGGTAAGAAGCAAACATGATTAGCACAAAGAAATGTGTGTTGGTCTTTTTCAGATTCATAACATTTGTGGCTTTCCTGTTAATTGCTCAACCTATAGTGATGGCGGAGAGCTTAGAAAACACTAGACGCAATCTTTTGCATGATTGTTTTAAGAAGTATGGAAACTAGTGCTAAAGGAAAAGCTTACTTACAAAATGTACACTTTTTAAAAAAGGTTCAGAGGCATACAAATTTTATGAAACCTGGTGTTGTTTTATTGTACATGGTTGTAAAAAAAGAAAATAACTTAAGTCCCCTGTCCACACATAAGCAGCTGTGGTTGGGAAAGCAATAATTTGTAACACTGTATTGGTCAAGGTCCTACTCCCATCCATTTTACAGACTTGTTTTGGTTTTCTTTCTTTATATTTGTTATGCTTTAAAGTTAACATTAACAGTGTTATGGTTCTTGCTGTATTCTGTGTGAAAATTCAGTAAATGCAATGGTTTTTTTAAAAAAAGAATAGCCAGATTAGTCTGCAAAAGCAAAGTATTTTTTTTTAATGTGGCACAAAACTTTCAGCTCCTGAAGGGATCCCTGTGTGTCAAGATGTGGCATATAGTGCATTCCTGCGAATGCTTACAAAGGAAAACACTTGTTCCCAAGTTTTTGGGACGCCATGTTTATGGCTTACAGCAAATGAGTTATTCTGCCACTTCTCCCCTGAACCAACAGGGGAGATTTCGCTTCTTTTCTTTAAGATATAAAGCAGTATAGAAACAAAATAAAATCACAGCATTGTAGAGTTGGAAGGAACACCAAGCGTCATCTAATCAGTGCAGGAATCTCAACTAAAGCACCCATGAATAGCCCATGAAATTTGATTTGCTGTCACTTCCCTTGAAACAAACCACAACCTGATGCCTAGCTATGTTATTGTCTTCCTGGTTGTTTGTTTCTCCTGAACTAGCCACAGTGGTCCTGCATTCACACAACAAGCCATGGGGGGTGGGGGGTGGGTTGCTTGTGTTAGGGAAGGAATGAAGTGGGAGTCATCTGCTTGTTCATTGTAAGCCGTAAACTGTGCCTTACTGTGATCGGTGGTGTGACGGATGCCCATTGTGACCAGTAGGACAGAAATAGGTGGAGCCACAGTCAATGTCAAGCAAAGCCAACTAATTCTAGTTCTGTTCCCATCCTCCTCCCAACTTAGTTCCACAATGGCAATGCTGAGCCTAAGGAAGAAGAAGCTGATAGCCAAGACTGGGTGCAAAAAAAGAAGTCAGGCAGGTGTGGGCTGCCTGAGGACAGAGTGAGGTTGGTGGAGCAGTGCCTCATTTGCCCCAGTGGACCAGCCAATGCTGATTATGATGTGTGAATGAGACTACTATATTGAGCTGGGCTGGCTTCCATGTAATCATGGATGTGTTTATAGCATTCATTGTTAAAGCTGTGAGCACAAAAAGTTGGTGCTTTCAACCAAAGCAAATAAGCACGCATCGTAACAAGTCTTCTATACCTTTAAAGACCCTGTGAAATATATAGATTGAACACCAACAGCACAGCCATGTTCTAAACGAAGGTCCCACCCATAGCCAGGTCTAGCTTAGGACTCCTTGCTGACCAGTGTTGGAGTGTGTGGTCTAACACGAAAGTCCTGGTTGAAACTTGATTCCTTTTGATATAGCCCAGCTCTGCATCTTATTAGTTTCTAATGTGGATGGATGTATTGCATAACACGTTATTTTAAATGCAACAAAGGGTTTTTAACAATAGAAAGCTGTAAGTAAAGGGTAAAGGGACCCTTGACCATTAGGTCCAGTCATGAACGACTCTGGGGTTGCGGCGCTCATCTCGCTTTATTGGCAGAGGGAGCCGGCGTACAGCTTCCGGGTCATAATGTAGCACCCTGCTTGTGGTTAACGCTTAGCTGGAATGAAATATTCAACGCAGCAATAGAGAAATTAAAATAATAATTTATTTGTCAGACAAATAAATGAGAGGCTCAGTGGTATATGGTTACCAAGCTCTGGCCTGCCTCTTGCCATCCTGGCCAGCACTTATATTCCCTTAATCCAGCCCCCTTTGCTCCTCCTGTGGCTGCCTCTGTCCAATCAGCCTGGTTGAAATTCCTATTGGCTGTTTGGTAGAACCAATCACAAAAGATACACCCACAAAAGATACACCCACTTCCTTGCCCTTATAAGGGAGACAAAGAGCTATATATAAATGACAAATAAGTAATAATATATCTTACATGGAATCTTAATTACCAGCTCACCTCTTGCCCTCCTTGCCCTATTGCCTTCTAAAACAAATGTTTAATCTTACATTTTTATGTTCAACAGATGTCAAGGATCTTGAGTTTCACATCAATATTGAAAGATTTCCTTCATTTGAAAGTTTCTAAACAAATGCCTGACAACCATATATATCAAGAGTGCTTGGATGGCGTCTTCTGTCTAGCAGGGGGGCTAGGCTGGTGGCTGACTTAATTTCAGGATAAATACAACTCTTACAACCATATGAAATAAGAATCTAGCATTCCTTAAATCCTTTGCATAATTACATTTAAGCCAATATATTTAAGCTAATATATTTCATTCACTTATCATAGGTAGCCTTTTAAAAGAATAAAGCCTTTGTAAAGTAAAAAGGAACTCAGTAAAAAACAGCTTTTAAAAAGAAGCCTCTTCAGTTTACACCTCCCCCCTTTCCCCCTCCTTTCCCAGCCAGCTAGATGCTTCTCCCATTAGCTCTTCCCAACAGTTTTAGAAAATTTCCCAAAAATGCTCTCTTTTCTTCTAGCCAAGCCAGTTGCCTTTTTCACTGCTCTTGGCCTTTCAACCTTAGAAAGAAGATCTGGCTCATTTTACTGGGAGGCACATTGGTATTATTTTACTATTTACCCTTGCCTTTAATTGTGTTTTCTCAGCCTTGGGGCAGCATATGTAATTCTCCCTTTTTTATGACTTTGAGAATTGTTTTTCTGCTATAAATCAGTGGGGCCCCCTTGTCTTAGGAGAAAAACCTCTTGCCAAGGTTCTTTCTGCCTGGCATGAAACATTTGAAAATCTAAGCCCATTTAATTTAGGAACCTGATCAAGATATAAGCCAATATAAGTCTTGATTAAAAATGCAGTCTATATTCAGATGCCACATTCCCCCCTTTCAAGCTCAAGGACCTTCATCCCAAATGTCCTTGATAGCTTGACCTTCATCATATTCCTGAGGTAAAGCTCTGTATAGGGCCATGATATGAGGTAGAGTTTCATTTGAAACCATCTTGCTAATTGTACTTCTAAAACATGAAATGATACATGGCATCATACATAAAACCATTACCACTACTGTCAAGAAAAACAAGCAAGACAATAGTATCCCTTTGAGTCCTGTGACATTAGGTAACCAATTGGTGAGCCATCCCATATCCCATCCTTCCCATGTTTGTACTGGGACATGTGCTATATTCTCCATCTTTGTGGCCAACACACGGATTGCCTCACCATTATCTGAAATGTTAAAGCAACAGGCATTCCCTGTCAAGTTCAAGACTCCACATAGGCCTCCCTGCCTGGCAAGTACATAATCCATTCCCATTTTCAGCTGCAAAATGGCGGCTCTACTTTCATCCAACTGTTGTGCAATAAGTCTCAAACTCTGGGCCGTTGCATTGGTTACAAGTTCCACTACTGCTTGCAATCGAATTATTCTGTTTAGATTATAAATAGGATCCCGTGCCCCTTGTATGAGCTCACCAGGATTCCAGGAGGCAGGATCATAATAGGCTATAATGCGCTCTGGCGGCCAATCATCAGTACCGCTCCAACTTTGGGTACTTCCTCCTGCTATATGAGAAATATCAGCATTCCTTCGTGTTCGCCTGGCCGAACTAGTGGGCATAATCCACATTGGTGGTAATACCCAACCCAAGAAACAAGTCCCACTCCATTTGGAAGGGAGCTTTTTGTATGCCCATTCTCCACATATCCACCACAACCATCGGGTCTGAGGTTTTTGGTACGTGGAGTACAGAAGGCGAAATACCAAAAGAGGTAGAGAGTTCACAGTGCAGTATGTTAGATTGCCTTTTTCTGTCACAGTTATGTTCCACACCACTTTCCATGCGTGAATAAAAGGAGGTGCACAGGGCAAGGTATTCCGAGTTCGATAGGTAGTACCGTGTGCCCAGGTATGACTATTCTTAATATAATCCCAAGTATAGTGACAATGAGAAGAGCCTATCATGGGAGAATCAGCTGCATCTGATGATTTATGTACACAGAATTCCCCTTGTACAGGTATAACTCGTAATGGTTTAGTTGAGTTCCATCCGGGGAAATTCTGTATTTCTGTTTGGTGTGGCATTTCGCTTACCATACCAATGGCATCTAATGGTATCGGTAATAAGGGCATACCTCCCTCTGAATCATCTGGCCCAAGAGAGCAAACAAGGCAATTGGTCCTATTTGCAACATTGGCTACCATTTCAGCTAAGCCTACCCACATATTGTGGTCATGGCTGAATCCATATTTAGCCAATTTGGTCAGATTCAAGGACCCTTCCCCTTCCCAAGGGATCAGGATTAATAATAAAATCATGTTGATGTCTAGTATATGCATTCCTTCCACAAAAGATTACCTTATTGTGATAGCAAATAATTATTAGCCCCAATATAATTCCCCCAGTGACAGAAATGGGGTACCACCAAGACCAAAACATATATCCCGAGGATCCCCAATGAGTAATATCTCTGATAATTGTTCCACAAGGGGGCAGTCAATCAATTGTATTAGAGAATCTTTCCGTTCACAGTCGCTGGTTCAGACGCTCCTCAAGCTTCAGGCGTGCGCAGGTCAGCCAGCTTCCAGGTTGTGGCTGCAGCAGGCCGGTCGTCAAATGTTGCCCGTGACCTAGCCCGTTCCCGGTAGGGCTAGATACAGGGGTTTTTGGAGAGAGTTAGTTTTAAAGGATTAGAGGGGTCACCTTTGCACGTCCAACTGCCTTCGGACTTCTTCAAACGAGAGTGATGAATCCAGGGGGTCACCTCAGCTACCTTCACCGCTGTTGGAGTAGAGAGCAAGACGGTGTAAGGTCCACGCCACTTTGGTGCAAGTGGATCACGTTTCCACTCTTTCACCCATATGCTATCGCCAGCCTGGAACTGATGAATCGGCTCGGCAATGCTGCACGGCGTGCGTTCGAGGGCCCACCTGTTAAGAGAAACAAAAACACGGGAGAGAGATTGCACTTGTCCCTGTGTCACATGATCTCCTATTTGTTTAAGGTCAGCTGGAATATCCTGAACAAAGGAGGGCGGTCTCCCATACAGGAGCTCAAAAGGTGACAACTTAAGTCTTTTTGTGGGTGCACACCGAACACGAAACAGTGTTATGGGTAACACATCTACCCATCCCAATCCCGTTTCCTGGGTTAATTTTGCCAATTGGGTTTTCAGAGTCCGATTCATTCTTTCAGTTTTCCCTGAACTCTGAGGCCTATATGCTGCATGCAGTCTCCATTTTACTTGTAGGACTCGACATACATCTTGTACTACTTGATCAATGAACGCTGGCCCATTATCACTTCCAATGCATCTAGGTAATCCAAACCTTGGGATCAATTCAGTGAGGAGTCTCTTAGTTACCTCTCGTGCCTTTTCAGTTCGGGTGGGAAAAGCTTCAACCCATCCGGTAAGAGTATCTACAAACACAAGGAGATACTTGAATCCCTTAGAAGGGACCAGCTCTGTGAAGTCCACAATTAGACTTTCCATGGGGACATATCCCACATGTTGAATTCCAGGAGGTTGTACTGGTCCCTGCCTGGGATTGTTTTTAGCACAAAGAACACATTTCTGTGAAATGCAAGTTGCTAATTGTGATAGATTAATAATATACAACTTCCGACTGAGACTCTCTCTGGTTGCAGTACCGCCAAGGTGAGTAGATTCATGATAATTTCTTACAATTGTGCCTGCTAGATGATGAGGTACATAAATCCTATTGTCCGGCAGGATCATCCAACCGTCCTTCATAACCGCTCCTTCCTGTTCAGCCCACTTCCTCTCTTCTGGGGTATAGTGAGGTTTAACTTCTTCTGGAACTACCTCTGGTATGAGGGCTGCTATAAATCCTCCCACAGGCTTTTGGGCTGCCTCTCGGGCTGCTTTGTCAGCAGCATGATTTCCTCTGGTTATTGGATCCCTTCCTCGTCCATGACCTTTGCAGTGCATTACAGCAATCTGTTCTGGAGCCCATACTGCTTCTAACAGGATTTCTACTTCAGGTCCATATTTCAAGGCCTTCCCGTGGGCTCCTATTAGACCTCTTTCTTTCCATAGAGCTCCATGTGCATGCAGGGTTAAGAAGGCATATTTAGAATCAGTATAGATGTTTGCCTTACATCCAGCTGCCAATTGCAGAGCTCTAGTTAAGCCTATAAGTTCAGCCTTTTGTGCTGATGTGCCAGCAGGCAAAGCTTCAGCTTCCACAACTTCCTCATTGGTGACCACAGCATATCCTGCTCGTCTGGCACCTTCATGAAGGTAACTGCTACCATCCGTATAATATACAACATCTGGATTTTTCAATGGTTCATCTTTCAGATCAGGTCTACTGGAATAAACTTCATGCATTACTTGGAGACAATCATGTGATTCCTCATCATCTACCTCTGGTAGGGGCAGCAAAGTCGCTGGATTGAGCATATTCACTACTCGTAGATGAATCCTGGGATTTTCACACAATAGGCCTTGGTATCTAGCCATCCTTGGGTTCGTTAGCCAATAACTACCCTTATATTCCATGAGTGTCAGAACAGCATGAGGTACATTCACATACATCGTCTGGCCGAAGGTAAATTTATCAGCTTCTTTGACAAGGCTTGCAGTGGCCGCTACTGCCCTTAGGCATGGAGGCCATCCTTTTGCTACTGAGTCCAATTGTTTAGACAAATAAGCTACTGGGCGGTTCCAACTTCCTAATCTCTGGGTCAGGACTGCAGCTGCAATCCCATTCTGTTCATGTACATACAGCTGAAAGGGTTTTTCCGAATTAGGCAATCCAAGGGCTGGGGCCTCCATAAGTCGTTGTTTGATAACTAAAAAGGCTTGTTTCTGCTCAGGTCCCCATACGAATGGGTCCTTTTCTGCACCTCGAGTGCTTTCATGTAAGGGCTTGGCCAGACTGCTGAAATCAGGTATCCATAGTCTACAAAACCCTGCTGTTCCCAGGAATCCTCTAAGTTGTTTTCTTGTGGTAGGTTCCTTGATAAGGCAAATAGCTTCTTTCCTCTCTGGTCTCAATGCTCGTTGTTGGTGTGAGATGTCAAAGCCCAAATATTTGACCTTTTCTAAACATAACTGTGCCTTTTTCTGGGAAACTCGGTAGCCAGCTTCCCAGAGCAAGTGGAGCAGTTCCTCTGTCCCTTCTTTACAGGTATTAAAATCCTTTGCCGCTAGTATAAGATCATCTACATATTGCAGAACCACCTTTTCTCCCGGTATTGAGGGGTAACTTGTTAGATCCCTCGCCAAGGCAGTGCCAAATAAAGTTGGGGAATTTTTAAATCCCTGGGGCAATCTTGTCCAGGTTAGCTGGCCTTTTGTTCCTGTCAAAGGGTCTTCCCACTGGAAGGCAAATATAGGTTGGCTCTGTGGTGCCAGCCGGCAACAGAAGAATGCATCTTTCAAGTCCAATACAGTAAAAAATGTTGCTTCTGGTGGGATCAAACTCAACAAGGTATATGGGTTTGGTACATTTGGGTGCAAGGTCTCGATAGCCTGGTTTACGAGCCTCAAGTCCTGCACTGGCCTGTATTCATCTGTCCCAGGTTTTCGAACAGGCAAAAGGGGTGTGTTCCATTCTGATTGGCAAGGCTTAAGCAGACCATATTTTAATAGGCGGTCCAAATGTTTCTGGATGCCCTCTGCTGCTCGCCGGGGTAAGGGATATTGCTTTACAGATACGGGGGTAGCCATAGGTTTTAGGGTTACTACAATTGGAGCTATATTCTTAGCCATTCCTGGTGGGCTATTTTCGGCCCATACTCCTGGTGGCACCTGTAGAGTTCGGAGGAGCTTGTTTAATTCTGTATCCAATGTGGGTTGGACTTGCAGGGCTGACATTAGGCGCCATGATTGTTCCTTGGGTACTGAGAGGGTAATTATTCCTGCTGCTTTTGATGGCAGTTTCATTTCTGGACCTCGAGGAGTGAAGGTGATTTGGGCCTGCAATTTGGACAGCATATCTCTGCCTAAGAGAGGTATTGGACACTCAGGTATATACAAAAACTGATGGGTTAAACGATGTCCCCCAATCTGGCATTCCAAAGGTTGGAGGAAAGACCTCTTAGCTGACTGTCCAGTGGCACTTTTAATGACTACACTTTTGGATGCCTTTTTCTGCAATAGTTCTGGGAGTACTGAGTATTCAGCCCCAGTATCAATCATAAAGTCTATTAAATGGCTCCCTAATTGAATCGTGACCGTGGGCTCCTGGAAGCCTAACTTTATGGAGTCCGGTCGTTCCTAGTCTTGAGTAAAATCCTCTTCTGCCAGTCCAATGAAATTGTCTCTATTCTGTCCTTGTCCTGGTCTCTGATATCTTCCATTTCGGATCATTCCCCGTCCCCGTCCCTGGTTTCTTGGGCCGGAGCCTGGGCCTGGGCCTGGGCCTGGGCCTGGGCCTGGGCGTACTTCTTCCAACCTCAGGGGTTCAGGACACTCCCGCTTCCAGTGACCCTCCTTCTTGCAATTTGCACATTGATTCCTTCCCAGTGGTGGATTCCTTCCTCGCCCTCTCCCTCCATTTAAGGGGCGGTGGTCTTGCTTCACTGCTGTGGCTAGCATTACCATCTTTTCCTTCTGCCACTTCTTCTTCTCTTGCTTCTCAGCCTCATCCCTATTCCGATAAACTCGGCGTGCAATGGCCATAATTTGGCTCATCAGCATCCCTTCCCATCCTTCTGATTTCTGAATTTTCTTACGAATATCAGAAGCGCACTGGGCCACAAATGTAGCAGTAATCATTCTGCTGTTTTCAGGGGCTTCAGGGTCAAAAGGAGTCCATATACGATAGGCTTCTTGCAGCCTCTCTAAAAAGTCTCCTGGACTCTCATTTGGTTTCTGTTCTACTTCTGAGACTTTAGACATATTAGTGGGCTTCTGGCATGCCCTGCGGATACCTTGCACAAGTGTCTGGCGGTAGGTGGTAAGTCTGGCCAGATGAATTCCATTGTTTGGATCCCAATTAGGATCTTCCAAGGGAAAGTTATCTTGGAGATGACGGTCAATATTAAAAATATTTCCCACTCTGGCCTGCTCACGCAAATATATCTGTGCCTTTTCAATTATGTCTCTCCTTTCCTCAGTGGTGAAAAGAGTATTTAGGAGCTGGCGACAATCTGTCCAAGTAGGGCTATGAGTATTTACTATTGAAGTCACCAAGTCCATCATAGCCTGAGGTTTTTCTGCAAAAGATGGGGTGTGTGTTTTCCAATTCATCAAATCTGTAGTTGTGAATGGAATATATTGCAGGGTCGAAGTTCGAGGTGGCCGTGGTCCGGGTTGCCCGTTAACCAGCGCAGGCTCCTCAAGTGCATCAAATACTCTTCTAAGAGGGGCTACTACGTGACCTTTCTCTTCGCTTTGCTCTAGGGGCCTCAAATCATAGGGGATGGTATTTGTCCCAAGGCGTTCTTTTAGCAGCTTTATACGCCTGGCTGTATTGCTTGCTGACCGATCAAGGTCTCCCTGTAACTTCTGTAATAATTCTCTGGGACTTGGATGTACAGGGGTTTGGGGTGGGCAATCAGTTGTTCCACTAAAGGAGACTGTAGATGCAGGTCTATTAGGAGTCACAGGTGGAATAACCACTTCTGCTTGGGCTTTATTATAGGACTTCAATGCCTCCTGAAGATATTTATCATAATCTATCAAGGAATCAAGCTCTGTGACTCCACTCCCATTATTCATTCCACTTTCTTGCCTTGGGGTTACAACTGGCGGAGTGTTTGAATTAAGCTCCCTTCGATGTGGAGCATAGGGTGGAGGTGGAAGCACCTCTTCCTCTGGTCCCTCAAAAATGGGTTTGAGTTTATTTGGCAAGATTCCTTTCCTAGCTTCAGCTTTTACAGCCAATAATTTGCATCGTTTGACTTTGCATTCCCTTATCCATGGAGGATTTTTATTTAATGTGCTCAGCCAGGAATCTATATATGGAAATTGTTCTGGGCACCCTCCAGTTTCTTTGGCGATATTAGACCAAAGTTTGCTTACTAAATTTATATCAAAAGTTCCCTGAGATGGCCATTCAGTATTTTGTTTCGGCCATTCTAGTTCACATAACGTTCTCAAGCGCTCTGGCGTCATTTTGACTCCATATGCCCCTGAGAAGGCTTTCTTAAAATTATTTAACATACACTCAAGAGGTGTATTTTCCCCCTTTGAACCCCCAACTCCCATTGTATGGCCCTGTGAAGTATCCACTCAGTCACTCCACACTCAGGTCAGCTACAGATTGCTCTGTACTTTCTCACACATACAATGCGCTAGATACTTCACCACACTCTACCTCCCAATTTTCCCTTTTCCTCCACCAGACCAACATCTGATGTACCCAACCACCTAGCGTACTCAGTTTCCCCTTACTGAGACGCAGAAGTTTGATCAAGACTTCTCTTCCTCCCAATTAATTGGAGGGCCAAAAATCCCTTTGTGCACTTACCCTTGGTTGGTTCCCTGTTTCCCCCGGTCCGTCGCCGCCAATGAGCAGGGTATCAGACAGACGAGTCTTCTGCGTTCCCCCTGGAAAAATTTACCAGTGCGCGCTGGGTAAGCAGTGGTCCTCTCTCTTGTACCCTGCCCAGTAGGGCGAAGGGGCTGCGTTCCAGCAGACCACTTATCCGAGTCACAGTGGCACCATAAAATGTAGCACCCTGCTTGTGGTTAACGCTTAGCTGGAATGAAATATTCAACGCAGCAATAGAGAAATTAAAATAATAATTTATTTGTCAGACAAATAAATGAGAGGCTCAGTGGTATATGGTTACCAAGCTCTGGCCTGCCTCTTGCCATCCTGGCCAGCACTTATATTCCCTTAATCCAGCCCCCTTTGCTCCTCCTGTGGCTGCCTCTGTCCAATCAGCCTGGTTGAAATTCCTATTGGCTGTTTGGTAGAACCAATCACAAAAGATACACCCACAAAAGATACACCCACTTCCTTGCCCTTATAAGGGAGACAAAGAGCTATATATAAATGACAAATAAGTAATAATATATCTTACATGGAATCTTAATTACCAGCTCACCTCTTGCCCTCCTTGCCCTATTGCCTTCTAAAACAAATGTTTAATCTTACATTTTTATGTTCAACAGATGTCAAGGATCTTGAGTTTCACATCAATATTGAAAGATTTCCTTCATTTGAAAGTTTCTAAACAAATGCCTGACAACCATATATATCAAGAGTGCTTGGATGGCGTCTTCTGTCTAGCAGGGGGGCTAGGCTGGTGGCTGACTTAATTTCAGGATAAATACAACTCTTACAACCATATGAAATAAGAATCTAGCATTCCTTAAATCCTTTGCATAATTACATTTAAGCCAATATATTTAAGCTAATATATTTCATTCACTTATCATAGGTAGCCTTTTAAAAGAATAAAGCCTTTGTAAAGTAAAAAGGAACTCAGTAAAAAACAGCTTTTAAAAAGAAGCCTCTTCAGTTTACACCTCCCCCCTTTCCCCCTCCTTTCCCAGCCAGCTAGATGCTTCTCCCATTAGCTCTTCCCAACAGTTTTAGAAAATTTCCCAAAAATGCTCTCTTTTCTTCTAGCCAAGCCAGTTGCCTTTTTCACTGCTCTTGGCCTTTCAACCTTAGAAAGAAGATCTGGCTCATTTTACTGGGAGGCACATTGGTATTATTTTACTATTTACCCTTGCCTTTAATTGTGTTTTCTCAGCCTTGGGGCAGCATATGTAATTCTCCCTTTTTTATGACTTTGAGAATTGTTTTTCTGCTATAAATCAGTGGGGCCCCCTTGTCTTAGGAGAAAAACCTCTTGCCAAGGTTCTTTCTGCCTGGCATGAAACATTTGAAAATCTAAGCCCATTTAATTTAGGAACCTGATCAAGATATAAGCCAATATAAGTCTTGATTAAAAATGCAGTCTATATTCAGATGCCACAATGTGGCCAGCATGACTAACCCGCTTCTGGCAAACCAAAGCAGCACACTGAAACGCCGTTTACCTTCCCGCCAGACCGGTACCTATTTATCTACTTGCACTTTGACGTGCTTTTGAACTGTTATGTTGGCAGGAGCAGGGACCAAGCAACGGGAGCTCACCTCATCACGG
Organism: Podarcis gaigeae; assembly: GCF_964106915.1. NCBI lineage: Eukaryota > Metazoa > Chordata > Lepidosauria > Squamata > Lacertidae > Podarcis > Podarcis gaigeae. The sequence goes on along the minus strand of NC_139687.1, from coordinate 46,753,166 downwards.
GGATTCAAACCGATGACCTTCTGATCAACAAGTCCTAGGCTCTGTGGTTTAGTTTGACCCTAAACATGTTTAATGTTCATGTTTTGCAGAAAAACGTTACAGTGCAGTACAGTAAAGATTCACATCCCCAAATTATCCTAGATGGGTTGCAGCCGTCTACAAACTACACGTTAAAAGTACGCTGTGGTGCAGCTAGACATTTTTGGAACTGGAGCGAATGGAGCGAAAGTAAAACTATCCCAACAAATGAAGCTGGTAAGGATTTCATGTTGTGGGGAAGAGATTTGGGGTGACCAGGTTTATAATCCTCTACTGCAGGATGCTGTTTGCCCATTTTCCAAAAATTGTGGGGAAATGGTCAAAAGGGAGCTTTTTCACTTTTTGAATGTGCAGAATGAAAAATGGCAAAAGAATAAAAAATGTATGCAGTAGATGACCCACTCCTCCCCAATCTCCTCCCCCTCCCCTTCTTCCTATGATGGGCATTGGGAAGAAGATACAGTAAATTTATTTAGTCTTCTACAGACCCACTTGTGTGGGTTAACTAACAAAGGAAAATAATGGCTGGTACCTGTTTTAAAACCATGGGGACTTGCACATAAAGAGCTGTAGTAGCAGAGCTTAAATCCTATCGTTAGACAGATTAAAGAAGCATAGGAACAGGTCATTTAACCTTCTTTTAATAATGTGTTCCGCTGCATAAAGCTGTTTTGCAGTGAAACAAACCACACACTGAAGTAAGTTTAAAACATACTTATAGTCATGCATTGCCTTAAGCAGCAGCAATAAGCAAATGCAGGCATGAACATTATTATTGGGTAGAAATATGTAGTGGAGAGAGAGAGAGAGAGAGAGAGAGAGAGAGAGAGAGAGAGAGAGAGAGAGAGAACAGGAAACAAGCCTTACTTCCTCCCTTCCAGGAGAAGAGGGGATGTGACATCACTGAGCCTACTCTAGCAATTTAGAACTCTGTGATCCTTAATTCCTTCACATACTAACTAACATTGTTAGATTTGACTGCAAATCTTCCACATGGACCTCATAATGCAGCAGTGGCAGCAAGGATTTTTCTCTCCCTCTTCCTCCACTGGGACATCTAGAGTACTTGTAATAGTTCCCAGGTCCCAAGTCCATTGTTATAAGGTGTGTGTCTGAACCGCACTCAAGTTTATTCCTGCACACACTACCAAGATCTTGGTTTAGGATCTTTTGTTGGAGCTAGTGACAAAGAAGCCTTGTTCAGCTGTTTTCCCCACCTGAGTTTTACAATATGAGCTCCATTCCACAGTGTATAACTCTGTTTTATGTGCTTTGGTTTACAGCTCCATCAGGGCAACTGGATATTTGGAGAGACACCCACTCATCTTTGGAGAACTGTAGCATAACGATATTTTGGAAAGTAAGTATTTCTGGTCATGCAGCCAGTGATGAGAGATTTCACCCCTTCCACTGCTAATAACTAAAAACTGCAAGGCTTAGACTATTTTTTTAGATAAAGTACTTCACATATACATTATGCATTACAAATCATTGTTCCGTTACTGTTTGATTGTGTGAGGCTCCCTGGGAAATTACTAGTATATTTTTTAAGGAGTTTGTTTCAGAGGAACCTTTGATCCTGACAAAATGTAGCTCCCTAACAAAAGGAAAGGATAGGTAAGCTTGGCCAGGAGGCTTCACCCGTCTAAGTAAATCTTCTTGCCCCCTTAGTGCTGTCCATATATCCAGAATTCCACAATGGGAGCTTAGGTACCATCTCATTGGGGAGAGACAATAGTTTGGTAGGGACCATTCTTTGCATGTGGAAGGTCCCAGGTTTTGTTGTTGTTTTTGTTCAGTCTTTTAGTCGTGTCTGACACTTCGTGACCCCATGGACCAGAGCATGCCAGGCACTTCTGTCTTCCACTGCCTCCTGCAGTTTGGTCAAACTCATGCTGGTAGCTTCGAGAACACTGTCCAACCATCTCGTCCACTGTCGTCCCCTTCTCCTTGTGCCCTCCATCTTTCCCAACATCAGGGTCTTTTCCAGGGAGTCTTCTCTTCTCATGAGGTGGCCAAAGTATTGGAGTCTCAGCTTCAGGATCTGTCCTTCCAGTGAGCACTCAGGGCTGATTTCCTTAAGAATGGAGAGGTTTGTTCTTCTTGCAGTCCATGGAACTCTCAAGAGTCTCCTCCAGCACCATAATTCAAAAGCATCAATTCTTGATACTTCCCAGGTTTAATCCCCTGCCATTTCCAGTTAAAAGGATCCAGCAGCAGGGAATGAGAAAATTGTCTGCCTACAGTCCTCAAAAACCAATGCTGGTCCTGGGATAGTTGGATAAATAAGTTGACTCAGGCTGTGTACACTTGACCAGCTTGCAAGGCTTCGATGTCATTACTTTTCTTAATTTGGATTGAATCTGGTTTAGCAGGGAAGCACATCAAAACATTAGGAACAATTCCCTTTAAAATCTTATGCCCTTTTAAAATGTGGGGGGTTTTGGGGGGTGGAAGAATTATTGGGTTGTTGTTTTTATTTTAATTATATATTTTGTGATTTTATATTTTGATTTTATTCTGTGAACCACCCTGAGACCTCCAGGTATAGGGCGGTATATAAATTCAATAAATAATAATAAAAATAACAGCAGGATCGTTATAATAAGATCAATACAGATTCTGGTTCCAATCCAGCAATGGGAACACAATGGGTGCAAAGTTACACAAGTGTGGGTACACAGCCTTGGAATTTTCTCCAACTTGAGCTGTTGGTTTCAAAGAACAGGATGGAACCATGTTCCCTGATAATGGGCAGGGGTTTTATATGGGTGTTTTTTTCCCCTTTCCAAAATAAAAAGACTCAAAAGCCATTATGCAAGAGTCGTTCCAGAATCTGCCTGCCTAGTTGACTCACTGGTCTTGTCGCTTCACCCTGAATGCTGCTGTCAACTGGCAGCTTCTGATTTCTCAAGACAAAAATACCAAAAGAAAAACTGACATTTCGTATAAAGGATAGTCTACAAAAGTAACTTGGTCCCATCGTAGAAAAGGACATTGTTTTGTTTTCCTCCCAACAGGCATCACCAGACTTCCATGCTCATGGAAGAATTGTAAAATATGAGATATTGTGGGATAAGTTAGAGGAACCTACTGAAACACATCGCAGTGACATAAGCCCCACATTGAATAATTGCACCATTTCCCTTGGTAACTCATCTTACAAAATCAGCGTCTCAGCAAGGAACTCTGTGGACGCATCTCATCCTGCTGTGATTGTCATCTCGGCAGCTGAAGATGATGGTTTGTACAGCTAAACCTGTTCCAGTATGTGTTTCTTCCTTTTGTCCCAATGAGATAATGTTATGCCTACCAGATCTGAGAAATGTATGAGAACCCCTGTACACCTAGAACTCCACCTTCTTTAATTTTCCTTTGGGGAACTGTTATGACTGTGCAAATACAAACATTGGGCTTCTGGCTGTCTTGGAGTTCACTCAGAAGTGGGGTTCCTAATCCTGTGCATTAAAATACTAAATTGTGTGGTTTTTCTCCTGCCACCACATCCCAAGGAGATGGGTAACACTTCCTTGCTAAAAAAATCAATTTTGTATTATTTCTCTTACACGTACACATGGGGTTGTAACAGATTTAGTGACTGGTTATGTGTGAGCCAAGCTGTGGTTTACAGAGATGTTAAATGAACCCAGCTTCCTCTTCACCTCATTCACTCCCTCTCATCTCTTATCCTGAGTGGTTGAGAGGAAGAGTTTGAGAGGTCTTGTTTCCAAAGCACATAACATCCACAACCTGCTGTGTTGTCTGGAACCAAAACTGCACTCAGTGTCAATTGTGGTTAAATTTGAAGAAGCTATCTTCAGAAAAAAAGTATCAAGTAGGTTTGCTTTAAACCAAGAGTCAGCAACATTTTTCTGATGGGGGCCACATTTCCTTTGAGGGCAATCTGTGCTGTAATCACAAGTGAATAAGAGTGCCCCCCTACTTTCTTTCTGCTGCCCCCTTCTCTTTGCTACTCCTTTCTTCTTATTTTTTCACTTCCTAGTCAAATGCAGGAATTGGGCCAAAGCCTTAGGGCCATAGATTGTTCACCTGTGTTTTGACCTAACCATTGCTAATGTTAACCACGGTTTCTCTGGACAACATGATAAACCATGGTTAAAAGGAAGCAGCAGTGAAAGCTGTAGAAATTTGGCTCCTGGCCACACAAGAGTAGGAGAAAGGGATGAGCCCGTGATTCAATGCAGCTCATTCACATGCTAAGTTTGACATTCAGATGTGGTCATTATCTCATTAGATTGTCTAACCTGATGCAGCAAAATACTTGCTATTGCAGCTTTTGGCTCTCCATGTTGTGATATGCGCCTTGCTTCCTTGAGTTTTCCAGGGACAACACTACAAAGTTCAGTGTCCTTTGGATGAGATAGCACTCAAAGCTCTTAACTAATGCTACAATATACTGCTTTTCAGGAAACATGAATTGCAGCATGGAAGACACACAGAATAACACAGAACATGGCATTTATATTGCTTGGCAGTCTCAAAGCAGGTTTGATGGCTACGTCGTGGACTGGTGCAACAACCCAAAGTCCCATCTTTGTGACTTTCAGTGGAAGAAGTTTGGCCCCAATGACTCCAGTGCTCTCATTACACATGGTAGGAACAGCAAACCATTGTCATTGAATGACTAATTCTTGAGCTGAAGAGGAATTGAAACTTCTTATAACTTTGCTGCTCAAGAGCACAGCGACAGTTCAGCTACAGCTGCTCTTGGAAGAAAGTGATTATCTGGATCCATTTCATTCTTGATCTTACTTGGGGACAGAATTGGCCTTGCCTGGTTAGATGGATGACTTTCTCCAGGAGAAAGATGGGGGTACAGTGATGAAGCTGCCAATTTTTATCAATAACTCAGTGATGTGTATGTATACACACATACACCAACCATTGACTGCAGTATTCCCTTGGATTTTCCCCATAGGTGGGGGGCAGATGGCTTGATAGGGATGGTTCCAGAGAGTAGCATTTGCCTTCTGGCTGTTTAACTACAGGGTGTCTCAGTGCATCATATTCTCCCCAATGCTATTTAACATCTGCTATGGGAGTGGTCATAAGGTCTGGAGTAAAGTGTATTTTTCTGTAACATCTGAGTCAGGAGCATGTCCTGAACTGTTTCCTAGATGCAATAATAGGCTGGATGAGGGCTAGCTAACTGAACACCGAGAAGACAGAGATCTTAAAGGTTGGTGGTTCCCAGGTCCAAGAATTCAAATGTGCTGGATGAGGAGCAGATACATCGTTTGGGACAGGGCTTTTTTTCCAGCCAGAACTTGCCAGAACTCTATTCCAGCACCTCTCAGGTGGGTGCCATTGCCATTCTAAGAGAACAAGGGAGGTGTTCATGGTGAATTTTGGTACCTCTTTTCCTAGAGAAATAGCACTGGTTTGGGAGCAAATCCATCATTATTAGTGACCTGTGTGGCTTGTAGATCCTTAAAAACTAAGAGTAATGCATGTGTACTTTGATGAACCACTCAGTACTCCAGTTTCATATTTTACACTAGCTGTAGCTTCTGAACTAAGTGAAAGGGAAACCCCATACAGAGTGCATTAAGGTAAAGGTAAAGGTACCCCTGCCCGTACGGGCCAGTCTTGACAGACTCTGGGGTTGTGCGCCCATCTCACTCAAGAGGCCAGGGGCCAGCGCTGTCCGGAGACACTTCCGGGTCACGTGGCCAGTGTGACATCGCTGCTCTGGCGAGCCAGAGCCGCACACGGAAACGCCGTTTACCTTCCCGCTGGTAAGCGGTCCCTATTTATCTACTTGCACCCGGAGGTGCTTTCGAACTGCTAGGTTGGCAGGCGCTGGGACCGAGCAGTGGGAGCGCACCCCGCCGCAGGGATTCGAACCGCCGACCTTTCAATCGGCAAGTCCTAGGCACTGAGGCTTTAACCCACAGCGCCACCTGCGTCCCTACAGAGTGCATTACAGTAAACTAAATGTGAGGTTTTTGATCCCTGGATCACCACGGGAGAAGCTATCCCTGTCCAGGAATGGGTGCAGCTGTTGTTTCATCCATATATCTGCATAAATTGTTTTATTCTTTTTTAAGAGTATCAAAATATGGTTTAATTGTTCTTAGGGTTTGCTGAAATAATTTGATTGGTTCCAGAAGTTCTGTTTTTGTGTGTGTTTTGATTTTGTCTTGCACGCTGCACTTTGATGGCTTGATGCTATGACACGGTGCATACATTTATTGAATAATAGTGAGACTGGATGTATCTTTATGTATATGAATGGGGGAATGTGAGAGACAGCTGAAGGGAGAATGGATACAAATTCCTCACGTGCAAAAACACATTCAGTTTCAACTCATTCCTATTCATTCATTCATTAAATATCACATCCTTCAGTTGATAGCTTGCTCTGTTCAGTAAATGCAATTTGACTTCAATCCCTAATTAGAGATACTTACCTGAAATGTATTATGTTCTAGATGCTTTTGAATCTCATGTGAGATACACTTTCCGGGTGTATGGGACTATAGATGATAGAGCCCATTTACTGGAAAAGAAGACTAAATATCTTAACGAATCAGGTAAGCCAGTGGTGATGTTTGACTACATTGAAAATGATGTGCTGAACAAGTCTTCTGAAAACTAGTTCTAGAGCAGTGGTTCCCAGTAAGTACTGTGGACCCCCTGTTTTTTTTTCAGAAGTCAAGCAGTGGACATGTTCCAATGCACATGGTGAGTTGTATCAACACTGCTTGCTGCACAGAAGATAGACATATCTGTCAGGTTTTTGTGTGGAGAATCCTGCTATTTGGCAAACAATGCCCCTGGTGTTATAACCAGAAAAGCTGCGGCTATGTCCAAAGTGTGCCCATGGCAACATAGTTAGTAGGAGGCCACAGTCTCTGTAATTATTATAACAGGAGGCAAAGTCCAAAGGAGTTGGGTCACTCAGTAGAATGCTTAAGCATGTGCTGAATCACATACTAATGAGTTTTTCTGAGAGTGTTTGTGGAAGCATCTTCTGTAGCTGGTTGTAGCCCATGCAAGTGCATGATTCAGTGCATTTATTTATTGCCTTTGTTGTTGTTGTTAGTCATTTAGTCATGTCCAACTCTTCATGACTCCATGGACCAGAGCATGCCAGGCACCCCTGTCCTCCACCGCCTCCCGCAGCTTGGTCAAACTCATGCTGGTAGCCTTGAGAACACGGTCCAACCACCTTGTCCTCTGTTGTCCCCTTCTGCTTGTGCCCTCCATCTTTCCCAACATCAGGATCTTTTCCATGGAGTCTTCTCTTCTCATGAGGTGGCCAAAGTATTGGAGCCTCAGCTTCATGATTTGTCCTTCCAGTGAGCACTCAGGGCTGAATTCCTTAGGAATGGATAGGTTGGATCTTCTTGCAGACCATGGGACTCTCAAGAGTCTCCCCCAGCACCAGAATTCAAAAGCATCAATTCTTCGGCGATCAGCCTTCTTTATGGTCCAGCTCTCACTTCCATACATCACTACTGGGAAAACCATGACTTTAACTATACGGACCTTTGTTGACATGGTGATGTCTCTGCTTTTTAGGATGCTGTCTAGATTGCCTTTATTTATTGCCTTTATACCCTGCATTTTCCCCATTGAACTCAAGTTAGTATGCAAGAGGCTATGAAGTGGCCTCCAGTCTATGTGCTACCCGCTCCCCCAAAAAACCCTGTTTAGTTTCAGCCAGGTTGCTGCATGGTGTGCCTTCAGACCACTGTATGGTGCTGATGTTGTAAAACAACAGAGCTTCTTAGCAGAAAGAAACTTGAAAAACAGGGTCTAGGTGAAATCCTGATATTTGACCCTAAGTTTGGTTGTTGTTTTTTAGAGTGTGTATGTCTTGGGAAACAGGGGTGAGATGACTATTCTGCACAGTTCTAAAGATAGTGAGGACTTCTGAGAAAGAGTTGGCTCAATATCCTTGTTTCCTTTTAAATTGGTGATGGTCTCAAAATGCAAACTCAGAAATGGAAATCTGACCATGGAGCCAAGGTCAAAGATTAGCAGTCCAAGAAGCACATAACCATTTTATCAACCTCCTTTCTTCCAGACCCAGCTCATGAACCTGATAATGTGAAACCACACACAGTGACTTCCCATTCATTTACCCTAACTTGGGAATTTGATCATCTCAATGAAACCCACCCAGGTTTTATCAGAGGTTACTATGTTTACGTGAAAAAGGAACATGGAAACTGCACATTACTTCCAGGTAATTGGTTCAACACCCAGAACGTCTTGTATTCAGGCAACATACCCATGTTTAAAACGCTCTGTACCAAGTAGCTACTTCCCCATCATCATGTGTGGCCTCCCTCTGTGTCCACACATACAAGACCAACACGTTGAGAGGACTTCATGTATCCCAGCTGATTGCTCAGGGTGCCAGATCACATAGAAGGCTTTGTGTCAGTGTTCAAAACTCTTGTTGTTCTAGGCACATTTTGCGACAGGGAATTTCATTAGTACAAGCAGATTCTGAGCTCTGGGCGCAATACTGCGCCAAAGATTTCAGATTTAAACTGCAGAGTGGAAGGAAAGGAGGACCTTTTTCTGCCTCCCCACTTCCAACTACTCTCTGAAGACTGAAAAAGAGAGCCTCTTAAGAATATTAGGGGGGTTGGCAGGGGAAGGACTAGACCATGTGAAAAATGAACATAATATTTTAGCTGCAGTTCATTAATTTTCAGCTTCGTATTCTTGTTATAAAAAAGCACACCTAGACAGTCCGTTGCTGCGCCCATAAGGTGCCATTTAGCTCCTAGCTTTCATATCTCAGTTTCTAACACTGCTTTGTGTGCACAGTTGTACACACCTCCCTCCATGACAGCAGTGTTGCTAACACTTTTCTGGACAGTGGAGGGTCACAGTGAGTCCGGGGCTGCACACATGCGCTGACAGGAGTGTGAGATTAGCTCCCCTGGTCTGCCCATGTTGTGGCCTGATCCTGCATTTCTTTGACCTCACACCATTCAGGTAAACACCACTGTCAGGTGGGGGCAGTTTCACAGCGCTACCCTACTGCCATGCTCCCCCTTCTGCAAATGTTTACACCACATGCTCAGCTGCCAGGGTGGGGTTTACTTGGTGAATCAGGGGGGTACTCTGTGCAGTCCTACTCACACATTTTTACACATGAGTATGATGCTCAAATAGGGTGCAGCACACAATTACTACGTCAAATGTCATTTAGGAATTAGTAGAAGCGGGAAAAATGTGCTTGTGTTATTGTTTTTCTAGAACCAAGAGATCTACCACCTGGCCCAGGTACAAAATTGTGTCTTGTTTCAGGGGTGGGGTGTGCATGGGCTTAGAACAAACAGGGCACCTCTGATCATAGAGTCTCTTACAGTCCTGATTTCATCCGCCTCCCTGATCAGTCTAATTTGGGGAGGGTGGAAGTCTTTTCGCTGTTGTTGCTGTTAAACCATTGGGAGTTCAAAAAACTTACTTATTTACTGCAAACAATCTGGAGTTCTATCTCTGGATGCCAATCTACTTTCTATTTGCCCCTGAGTTGGCATGTACCATATTTTTCGCCCTATAGGATGCACTTTTCCCCCTCCAAAAATGAAGGGGAAATGTGTGTGCATCCTATGGGGCGAATGCAGGCTTCGCAGACCTCTCCGCAAGCAGCGGGAGCGCTCCAGCTGCTTGCAGAGAGTTCCCTGCATGCTGAAGCCCACGCGCGCTGAGCTCAGCACGTCCAGGCTTCGCGGACCTCTCCGCAAGCAGTGGGAGTGTTCCTGCTGCTTGTGGAGAGTTGCCTGCATGCTGAAGCCCACGCGCGCTGAGCTCAGCACGTCCAGGCTTCACGGACCTCTCCGCAAGCAGCGGGAGCGCTCCCGCTGCTTGTGGAGAGTTGCCTGGATGCTGAAGCCCGCGAACGCTGAGCTCAGCGCGTCCAGGCTTCACTGACCTCTCCGCAAGCAGCAGGGGCCTGGGGTCGGGGGAAGCTCAGGCCTGGGGGGAAAAATAATTTCCCCCCCTTTATTTCCCCCCCCCCAAAAAAAACTAGGTGCGCCTTATGGGACGGTGCGTCCTATAGGGCAAAAAATACTGTATTTTTCTTCTACTGAGCTCTGTATTATGGATGCTTTTTATGGTTTCATACAGTGTCAGTATGACATGTGTGAAAGGGCTACCTCCATTATAAATGATGCTGCAAGGCCAGATCCAGGTGACTGGTAGCTGAATAGGTGGCCCAACATCAGCAAAAAGCATTTTGATTTTCTTTCAGATTTCTATCATATGCACACACAAATCTACATTTGTGTGGCCCTATATTATGGAGATGATGAGCTTGTAGCCACCCAGCTCCCATCCTGCAAGACCATTGGCTAGGTTTACTGGGGCTGATGTGAACTGGAGTCTGAAATACACAGGCTCCTCATTTCTTCTATATTGGGTGGCTACAAGAGCTTGAATGAAGAAAGGAGCTTGTTTACCTGCCATTGCCTTTGTTTTTGAATGCAGACCATCCAGTGCATTGCATCTATACCATTGGAGATCCAAATCTTAAGACTTTTACAGTGAGGAACTTGGAGCCCAGCACACATTACGAGGTTGGAGTGAAAGCTTACAGTGTCGGCTCACAAGCTCTCCCTAAGAACCTCAGACAAGTATTGACACTCTCTGATGATGGTAAGTCTTAATAGTCAATTTATTAAAGCAGGGGTAACTAATGCAATGGCTTCCAGATGTTGTTCCCTGATCATTGGGCACATTGGCTGGAGGACTAAATGTTACTTGCATATTTTAACAAGGCATTTATGTGTATGGTAATTGTGAACAAGCTCGTACTTTTATAAATTCTGTCATTTTAAATCAGCTGCTGTGTTTTGACAATGTGTCTTATATTGAGTCACAGCGGGAGACAAGTTTGATGTGTCATGAACCCTGCCCTGATATGGAAGACTGATTTGTCTGCACTGGTGCCCTCAATATTTCACCTTTAAGAAACTCCCTCCATCTTGGACTCCCTTCTCTTTGAATGTTTCTAACCATGGTATCTCTCCCAGTAGTTCCTTAAACTTTTTGAAATCAGCCATCTTAAAGTCTATTGCGTGTCAATTCCACATCTGGCATGCATATTACACAACTACCCTTCCCATTTCCCTTGAATTTTATCTGGCTCTATTTCCCCCCCCCCCCCCCGGTACTGAAAACCAATCTAAAATAACATTGGGTGATCTGGGCATCTGTTCCTAATACTGTTTATTTTTTTCTTCAACAGAAAATGGGTGGCTGCCGAATCTTCTGCCACTTGTGATTGTACCATCAGTGCTCCTACTTGCTGTGTGCATCTGGAAAAGTGAATGGTGAGTTTAGCACAATTCATTAAATTAATATTTTATATGTGAGGAGGGACCCTGGTCCAGTCAGGGTCTCTCCTCATGTGTAGGGGTGCCCCACACGTACAGTTCTTTCCAGTGAAGGTCCTGTGGCTCTGTAGCCCCCATGGCCCCCTCTGCATTTTCATTCAAAGTGTAGAGGCGGTTGGTAGTGTATGTGCTCTCCCTTCTATCATACCATCTCTCTAAAAGATGATTATAATACTGCTGGTGCAGTGCCCTTCAGATAAGAATGACCCAGTTGTGAGTGGATCAGTAAGTGGGATAACAATGAAGTTAAAAACATAACACAGGTGCTTATGTACATCAAACCGCTACTGCCTCGCTTTCTTAAGTGATCCTTTCACCCTTTATGCATCATTCTCTTTTCTGGGTTTCCCACTGACCCCATTTGGGGTGTTGTATCTTGAAATGAATATTTATTTGCATCAGCCATCGGCCATAGCAACAAAACAGCAGTGCAATATACAAAGAACAGAAATAAAGTTGATTATATAAAACACACTTTAGGGTCCTGAATCAGTCAAATAGTGGACCTTATTTCAATTGCCCCAGCTATATTCAATTGCCCTCTTGCAACCTTTGCTGTCATCTGCTCCTCCTGATCTGCCAGGAGAAAGGACACTGTGGCAGTGGCTGGGTCACCCGGAATGAACAATAAAAGAGGGGTGATAACCTCATTCCTCAAGTCTTTATACAGAGTGCAAGCCAGAAGGCAGCACCAAATCAGTGGCCCATCTCCACAGGGACATAAGCGTTTTTCATGTGGAATCTGTAGGAATCGTCCCTCAAGTTCAGCCGAGGGCAATGCATTCAATCTTGCGAGGGTATCTTGAAATAATGTGTGGTGAATGGGACTTCTACCTGCTTGTGCAGCCCTTCTGCTCTTCCCTTCGTGGTGTGAATAAACAAACAAACAAACAAACAAACCTAGAAGCTTCTGATTAACCATGGTTTCTTGTTTCAACCAAACTGGAAAACTAATTGCCAGCTTGTGTACAAGCCAAGGTTGGAGCCGGCTTGAGTTCCTGGTTTTTTTTAAAGCTGGTGTCAGAGACTGGTTGGCTGCAGAGGAATGGGGGGTGGGGGAGGAACCAGCTGGGGAGCCACTAAGGGAAGATGGCACAGAGCCTGGACAGCTGCAAACCATAGTTCCCTGGTTTAGATGAAATGAGAAATGATGGTTAATTAGAGGCTACCTGGTTAAACTGATTTTATAATGAATTGATTTTAGAATGCTGTATTATTTTACTGTTGTTAGCCGCTCTGAGCCTGGCTTCGGCTGGGGAGGGCGGGATATAAATAAATTTTATTATTATTATTATTATTATTATTATTATTATTATTAAACTGTGGCTGAAGCAAAGGGGTTATGTACATGCACAAAGGCTTTTCATATCTTGTCTTATTAAGTTATGAGATGATCATTGGCTGTAAACATATATATATGCATGCTTTAGAACAGTGGTCATGGCCCAGTAGTGTAAGAATGAACTGTTCCTGTAACCCTAACAGGGTAAGTCTTAAGTGCTGCTTCAAGGCTTGATGCCAGCTGTGGTGCAGCAGCAGTTAATTTCTGACTGGCACATGGGTGATGTTGGGCCAGCAATGGGGAGAGGGAGAACCACATTCACCACCTTGAGCTCTTTGGAGGAAAGGTGGGGCAATAACAAAACAAACTTGCTTAGGCTGCCCCTGATAAGCCAGGTAACTTCAGTTACCTACTCTGAGCAGAGCAAGGAGGCTAGTGCACAGTGTACCTCGGCAGGTACATTTCTAACTTTGTGGCCAAACACGCCAATTGCATTTGACCGTTTCAGCTGATTCTCAGAAGACCACTGTGGATTTAGTTCTTTGACACGACAAATAACTTTATCACTGCTGTGTTTTAAGCAACAAAGTAAGTAACCTTTCTTTTCTTATTTTCCCCTCCCTTGCTTTTCTAGTGTGGAGAATTCATTGAAAATCCCTCATCCTGATGCAGCTCTTTTAAAGGTAAGATAAAGTCACTATCAAAATCTGATAGTAGAGGACTCTATAAACAGTGAGGCTGGCACAACTACGTTTAGGTGTGCAATGTGACTCTCTGCCCATCGTGCCCCTAAATCTGTTCCGGGGTTTCCCCCCAAACCCCCAGAGCAGATTTAGAGCAGGGAGTTACATTGCACAGCTAAAAGTCATTGTGTTGGTGTTACCCTTCAGTTGGCTATAAGCCCTAAGCTGGTCATGCTTTTGTTTAATTGAATTTTAAAAACAATAATAATATTTTATTCTTTTTTCCATACAGAAAGTTACATTTGTTACTCAACAATTATATTCCAGTTCAACAAAACTAGGGACTTCCCCCTCACCCAACATCAATGTTGGGTTTCTAACCCAAATTACATACAATTCCATTTTAAGAAACACTTCAAACTCCACTGTGGTCTTTAACGTATGGGAAATTACTTTTTATATAGACTAGAAAAGGTTTTTCAGTCTTCTTTAAAACATTCTAAAATCATACCTTTTGACAGTGCCATCAATTTTGCCATCTCTGCATATTCCAAGATTTTCATCAACCATTCTTCCTTAATGGAAATCCAATGAGAGTTAAGTCATGTTAAGTCCCACTGATATCACATCCAGCTGGACTCAACCATGCCTAACTGTTCCGAGTGTGTTGGGCAATAGTGTGTGGGGCTCTAGAAACAAATATGCTAGCCCAGTGTTCCTTTTGCCCTACATACTTCCCTGAACTCTGATTTTCCAGGGTTCTAAAATGCACAAGAGGGACACGGGTGGTGCTGTGGGTTAAACCAGAGAGCCTAGGTCTTGCCAATCAGAAGGTCGGTGGTTCGAATCCCCGTGACGGGGTGAGCTCCCGTTGCTCGGTCCCAGCTCCTGCCAACCTAGCAGTTCAAAAGCACATCAAAGTGCAAGTAGATAAATAGGTACCGCTCCAGCAGGAAGGTAAACAGCGTTTCCATGCGCTGCTCTGGTTCGCCAGAAGCGGCTTAGTCATGCTGGCCACATGACCCGGAAGCTGTACGCCGGCTCCCTTGGCCAATAAAGCGAGATGAGCGCCGCAACCCCAGAATCGGCCACGACTGGACCTAATGGTCAGGGGTCCCTTTACCTTAAAATGCACAAGGAACCTTCTTGACTTCAGGAAGCGGCCTGAGCAAATTGCTCTCCGTGAGTTGGAATGTAATGAGAATGTAGGGGAAACAAAATGTTTTAAATTCACACTCATCTACCACAGAAATGGAAGGAGTGGCTGGAGAACACTTTAGTCTGGATCCAGCCCATTCTTTTTTAGGAAGTGCTCTTTATCTTCAGCTTTATGAGTCTGGTTTTAATTTTCTTGCTTTCTGTAGATTCCACAGGTGAAGTCCGGACCCATGGAAATAAGCGAGACCCCTCCCAGCAAATTACAGCTGATAGGAACGTGTCCAGGTCCTGTCAGCAAGCAGCCTCCACTTCCAATTTTTGTGGAAAATTGGAGCTACTTTAAACTACAAGGTTGCGAGACTCTACCGTCACAAAAGGCAGCAAGCCAGAAACCCAACTTACCTTTGACATCTTACCAGCCGCTCGAGCGCTTTGGTTTTGGAAGCACTGCCATCAGCCACCCACCAGGAATGAGTCAAGGCGATTTAGACTTTCTCTCTCAAACAGAAGTGCCTCTAAGTGTGGGTTCTGTTGAATCCAGCCAGCCACTGGTTTACAAACCCCAGCTGCCCCAAGAATCCAAAGCAAACACACCTGGATCCGATGAAGAAATGGTGTGTTTAACTGCTATACACTGTTGAGCTCTGTACAGGAGCTGTTTCTAGATCAATATCCTAGTCACTGAAGGTGGATGTGGTTCAGTCCTGCTGGCCACATGACCCGGAAAGCTGCCTGTGGACAAACGCTGGCTCCCTTGGCCTGAAAGCGAGAGGAGCACCGCAACCCCATAGTCGCCTTTGACTGGACTTAACCGTCCGGGGGTCCTTTACCTTTTGTGGAAACAAACAGAGGTGGTGATCCTTACAAACATTCCTCCTCATAGTGCAAATGGGGACAGCACATCTCGTTGGAAGAATTTGCAAAGTGCTCTTTCTTCTGCTTTCGGCTTGGTTCACACATTTAGGCCACAAACTTACGGTGCAGCAGAGAGAGATTTGGTGGCGGTTACTCTGATGCACCCATGCCCCTGCCGGCTCCTTTTGGTCAGTGTGGAAAGAAGCAACTTTTTCTTCATTTTCTCTTCCATTCCACCCTTAATTCCTACTGAGCACAAAGGCAGGGAAATTAAGCATAAAGGTAAAGGTACCCCTGCCCGTACGGGCCAGTCTTGACAGACTCTGGGGTTGTGCGCCCATCTCACTTAAGAGGCCAGGGGCCAGCGCTGTCTGGAGACACTTCCGGGTCACGTGGCCAGCGTGACATCGCTGCTCTGGCGAGCCAGAGCCGCACACGGAAACGCCGTTTACCTTCCCGCTGGTAAGTGGTCCCTATTTATCTACTTGCACCCGGAGGTGCTTTCGAACTGCTAGGTTGGCAGGCGCTGGGACCGAGCAGCGGGAGCGCACCCCGCCGCAGGGATTCGAACCGCCGACCTTTCGATCGGCAAGTCCTAGGCGCTGAGGCTTTAACCCACAGCGCCACCTGCGTCCCACGCATTCCCATGGTATGGCTTAATTTTCAATCTGGTATGGCTTCGGTGCTGATCCAGTTAGGGGAATGGGGAAGTTTTGGATCCTATGGATTCCAGGGCACTCTGTGTCAAGTCATCACGTGGAGCTGGCTTGAGATTGTGGCTTTTTCTAAAGCTGCTGTCAAGGACTGGCTGAAGGCAGAGGAATGGTGGGAGAAACCAGCTGGAGAGCCACTAAGGGAAGGTGGATCGTATGCTCATCCCCTCCTCCCTCCCAGTCCCTTTTCCTTTTGTGTTGTGTCTTTTACACAGAGAGAAGAGAATCCCTTTGCACTGATATTTGTATGCCAGTTTGGGAGTCTTTTGGGGGGGGGGTGGAAGAGCAGGGTAAAAATAAAATAATATTTTAAAAGGTGTACCATTCTTAGGTCAGGATTTGCCTAATGAACCCCATCAGGCCTTCTGCTTACGCAAGAGGGCTTTCCCCTGTGCTCCCCCTGTATTGGCTGGGGGGGGGGGTGTGTTGTGAGACGGCCCTAGAACATGCAATGGAGGAGAGAAGGGGGCTTGTTCCATCTGGTAAACTGACATGCTTGCAGAGACAGAACATTCAACATAGCGCAAGCTTGAATTCCACAAAAAGCATGCACGTTTCTAAGGAGTTCAGCTGGAAATGCTTGCAACTTTTCAACAAGGCTGGTCCAGTCATACTGTATGTTTCCCAATTAAATTCAGTCCAGAACCAAGTTGCGCCTTTCTTTGCATTTAAATAATACCATTTGGCATTTCTTTAAATGTTGACTGAGATCGCGGACCGTTCTACTAAGAGCCTGCAGGTCTTCAAATGCTTTCCACTTGAGTTGCTTTTGAAACTCTTTGAGAACTCCTCAATAGTTTCAAAAGCACTTTTCCATGTGTTGCAAGAAAATGCCCATAAAATTCAAGAGCGAAGTGACACTGAGTGGGCAATCTTTTGGTTCCTGAGGAGTCTAATAGGTAAAGGTAAAGGGACCCCTGACCATTAGGTCCAGTCGTGGCCGACTCTGGGTTTGCGACACTCATCTCGCTTTATTGGCCAAGGGAGCCGGCGTACAGCTTCCGGGTCATGTGGCCAGCATGACTAAGCCGCTTCTGGAGAACCAGAGCAGTGCATGGAAACACCGTTTACCTTCCCACCAGAGTGGTACCTATTTATCTACTTGCACTTTGGTGTGCTTTCGAACTGCTAGGTTGGCAGGAGCAGGGACCGAGCAACGGGAGCTCACCCCATCGTGGGGATTCAAACCGCTGACCTTCTGATTGGCAAGTCCTAGGCTCTGTGGTTTAACCCACAGCACCACCCTAGGCTCACATAAGTAAGTAAGTAAGTAAGTAAGTAAGTAAGTAAGTAAGTAAGTAAGTAAGTTTTATTTGTATCCCTCCCTCCCTGGCTGAAACTTGGCTCAGGGTGGCTGACATCAAATCTATAACTGTGGTAGAAAATCAAGCAATAATTAAATTGCCTCCTAAAAAACAAGTCAGGGTCATATTAAAATCTAATTAGATGGCTTTCCGCAGGATTAGGGTTGGGAACAGTAAATGCTCATCTAATTGGCCTCTCTCACCAGCTACTTGTCTTGCCCAAGTCATAGCCTCTCCAGGATGCTTTTGGTTTTGAAAGGAAGAAAACAAAAATGCCTGCCCTTCCAGCTGTTGGAATGCTGCTCTCATTAGCCCCAGCCAGCCTGGGGACCAATGGTGTGGGATGATGGGAGTTGCAATAATAATAATAATAATAATAATAATAATAATAATAATTTATATCCCGCCCATCTGGTTGGGTTTCCCCAGCCACTCTGGGCGGCTTCCAAAAAAACATTAAAATACTGCAATACATCAAACACTAAAAGCTTCCTTAAACAGGGCTGCCTTCAGATGTCTTCTAAAAGTCTGGTAGTTGTTCTCTTTGACATCTGGTGGGAGGGCGTTCCACAGGGAGGGCGCCACTACCAAGAAGGCCCTCTGCCTGGTTCCCTGTAACTTGGCTTCTCGCAGTGAGGGAACCGCCAGAAGGCCCTCGGTGCTGGACCTCAGTGTCCGGGTAGAATGATGGGGGTGGAGACGCTCCTTCAGATATACAGGGCCGAAGCTGTTTAGGGCTTTAAAGGTCAGCACCAACACTTTGAATTGTGCTCAGAAACGTACTGGGAGCCAATGTAGGTCTTTCAAGACCGGTGTTATATGGTCTTGACGGCCGCTCCCAGTCACCAGTCTAGCTGCTGGATTAGTTGTAGTTTCCGGGTCACCTTCAAAGGTAGCCCCACGTAGAGCGCATTGCAGTAGTCCAAGCGGGAGATAACTAGAGCAGGCACCACTCTGGCGAGGCAGTCCGCAGGCAGATAGGGTTTTAGCCTGTGTACCAGATGGAGCTGGTAAACAGCTGCCCTGGACACGGATTTGACCTGTGCCTCCATGGACAGCTGTGAGTCCAGAATGACTCCCAGGCTGCGCACCTGGTCCTTCAGGGGCACAGTTAACCCAAACCTTGCTATACACTCCACAGATTCACTTATCTGTACAGTCGACTTCCTTGCTTTTTTGTGTGCTTTGTGGGTCAACACCAGCCATTTTTGAACAGAAACCAAGGGGAAAGAGAGAGTGTGGGGACCAAGATCAGACAAATCATAAGGAAAAGTTGGACCTATCAGTGAGCACAAGAGGTCTGACAAACCTGCTATTTCCTTTGGCTGTAGTGAGTTCAGGAAGAAACCATGGAGAGGGAAGGGGGAGAGATCAACCAAATCCTGCATTAGAATATGAACACTCACCTAATGAACCATTCATTGGAAATGCATTGTGCTTATAAAGCAGGAGCTGTGAATATCTTCAGTTTCCTAATTCATTATCCCAGCTACAGCTGAAGTGGTCGTGGCTCAGGGGTAGTAGAGCATCTGGACCAATGTTCAACACTTGGCAACTCCAGATAGGGGGAGGCCCTTGTCTGAGATCCCGAGCGACTGCTGCCTGCCAGTGTGGGCAACACTGAACTAGATGGACCACTGGGTCTGACTCCCAGGTAAGTCAGTTGCGTAGTATTAGGTTACAATGCCACCTAGTGGGCAAAAGGAAAACTCCAGGTCAGTTTTAAAATGAAACTAAAAATGAAGGGTGAAGGGAGAAAGCCACAGCGAATAAAAGGTCAAAAGAGAAGACAAATGCTAAACATCAACAACTCTACTTGGTTGTTCAATGAAA
The DNA here is from genome assembly GCF_964106915.1 of Podarcis gaigeae. Lineage (NCBI taxonomy): Eukaryota > Metazoa > Chordata > Lepidosauria > Squamata > Lacertidae > Podarcis > Podarcis gaigeae. The sequence continues at coordinate 46,733,909 of NC_139687.1, read as the reverse complement.
TTAGAATTTCAAGGGGAGCAGGGACACAGACAGGACCTGGGACCCTCCACCACTTTCCTCCACGCATTGGCAGACAAACATCTGAATAGGGCTAATGTCTCAATTCAGTGGCAAACCTGAGTTGCAAAAACGAAAGGGATATTTGCTTAAATTTGCAGTAAGGCTTGGTACCCAGCAGCACCAAACGGTGCAAAGGGGCTCGGAAATGGTGAAACATCAGGCGTTTTACTTTAAGAGAGCAATTTCAAAGTCCATTTTATTAACAATGCATCCCTTTGATAAGATAATGCTTCAGGAGGCTATTAATGTTCATAGATGTGAACTGTACACACTGTACAAAACAAAACAAAACAAAAATCCAAAAAAGGAAAAAGAAACAAAAAAGAGATCAAAAATCCAGATGGGCAGATCCAATTGGGGACAAAGCCTCTTCAAAATTATACACAGCTCAATGAAATATTCATACAGAAAATATATAAATACTTTTTCTTTCTTTCTATGTTACAGGTATACAATATAAATCAGATTTCAATGTCCATTCAGTGACCTACAAACAATATAACTTCCAAATATGTAGCAGCTTGTCAACTAAAAAAAAATAAGAGGAAATATGACTATATGGGGTGGAGACAATGAGCTTTGAAGTTTTTCTCACACTCCTCAGAATGATTAATTTACATAATCTCTAACATCACACATAGTTTGGGTTACTGGCAGCCACTAGTGAAGCACATCTCCCCGCCCCCCACCCACAAATTACACCTACAAAATACTGCCCCTCCCCCTCAAAACTTCTTGCGTTTTGTGCTAATCTAACCTATGCAGTGGCAGAATGGCAAGTGCTCTCGCTCTTCTTCTTTTTTTTGGCATAAATTACATTTTTTCAAATTAAATAGTGTCTATTTTATACAAGCAGGTCAAGCAAAAAAAGTGCAATTTCTGCATGCTGTGGCGTCGCTATCCAACTATTTTACAAAAGAAAAAATCCAAATAAAAACCACATTCTTGACTGAATTAAAAAATGATAATTACATAGCAAATCTGGATGTTGGCGCTGAGAAGTCTAAAAAAAAACAAAACAAAAAACAAAGACAGGGCTATTGCCATTTCTAGAAAAGGGAAATTTCTAGTAGGGATTCTACTATGTTCCCATCACCACTAGCCAGCATTTAATAGTGAGGTACATTTAACTGGAAAACACATGCCCATCTGCACTGTCACATTTTTCTGCACAGGAGGGCAAGCAGAAGGGTACGCTAACAAGGATTGTTACAGAAGGCAATCTCAAAATAAAGAGTTTTTTTTCTCCTATTAAAAGCAAAAAAGAAAAAGGGAAAAAAAAGGATCAATATGTTTAAGGCAATATTCAGCCAGAGTTAAGCCCTAAATTTAGAAGTGCCTCTCTTTGGGTCGGACCCCATGCCCTCCGAAACTTACATTCACTTCACAACTGGGGCATCAGCTTTGCAAAATCTTTATATAGAAAGTGCTGCCAGAAATGCAAGTAGCTGAGCTGCCACCAAAGTGCTTCCAGAATCTTATTTCTTCCTTATACTGCTGTTCGAAGAGTTACTGAAAGACATTCTCTGTCGCCTGGCAAGTATTCTAGAATGTGTCGGAGAAAGCAAACTTCTGAACGCGTCGACCCATTTTCTAGAATACTGAAAATATTCTAAAGGAATGAAAACTGATGGTGCCTAATTAGCAGCAGCCTACATGGTGGATATAATGAACAAGGTCTTTTTAGGACTGTATGGGCCCTGTGACACACATCTGACAATATGACTTGGATCTTTTGTGGACTGAGTTCAAAGATCTGAGCTTGCCTGCCTTCCCTTTGCCCCTTCAAAAAATATGTTCCTGGGAGTTGGAGGGACCTTTGGGACTAGAAGGGGGAGCCACTGGCAAATGGAGAGGGAGCTGGCAGAAATCACCCTGCTTATGTGAGCAGAGGACCAACTCGGAATCCAAGCCTATATTGCAAGGGGCTAACACTTCTTTGTCTGATGATCAGACCTCTTAAAGACATAGAGAATTAATAACAGCTAAAGGTTTTCTATGCCTATCATACAATCAGGCTGCTGCCATATGTATTAATGGAGGTGCTGAACTTGAGGTACACAGATCTAACAGTCTGTGTCACAGCCAATATCTAATCCTTAACTTATCTGTCGTGGGGAAAACAGAACTCCTAAAGAGTTATATTTGGAATGAACTGATCAAAAGCAGAAAAAGGATGTCAATTCAAAGTGTTCTCTCAAATGCAGCTTTTTGGAATACTACATGCTCCCCTTTCCCTCTAAAAGACCTGGAGAACTTTGGGATCCTTGTTTAAAATCCCTTCCGTCCAACTTTTACTGCAGTAAGTAGGGCAGGACAGTGTGTGTGCATGAGAGTGAGATAGATGCATCTAAACAAGTCCCCCATGCACTGTAAGGGTCCATTCGGAAGCACTTAGAATCTTCTTTGTGACGTACCTCGCAAGGTCGGAAGGGGGATCTTTAGCACACGGGTTTCTAGAGGGATTGGATGCACTGATCTCTCAGAAGTCACTGAGCCATGCCCACAGTTCCCATCTCTCTGCAAAAGCAACAGTGGGACATAGTGTGGGGGCATGGTCCGCACCACCCACATAATTCAAACTGTGATGCTGGGAGTTTCCCCAAGTGCCATCGTATTTTCCTTTTCTGGGGACTTTTCTGCCATCGTATTTTCCTTTTCCTATGGTTTGGCTTGGTGCCCAATTCCTGTTCAGGAGCACCTAAGGCTACCCTGTAGTATTCGTGATCCTCCAAGCCAAGTGCAACCGACCAGGTATATACAGCCGCCCTCTGATTTTTCTGTATCTCTGAGACTCATGAGGTTGTCAAACAGCCGGCAGTTCACAATGCAGGGCTTTTGCATTTGGCTTGATGCACTAAAGGTCGTCCAAGTCCACAACCGAATGAGATGCTACTGTGACTGGCCAAGGAGTACTCAATTCAAAACACAGCTTTTCAATGAAAACCCATTGTGTTACCCTCCAGAATATATTCTGCCACATCAAATTAATTGACAAATTAAAGTAAACGCAAGGTATCATATATGAAACACTCAGTACTGACATTATTACATCCTCAACACTTACGGAAATATGTTTTCTTTCCTTAAATTTATTTGAAAAATTCACTTGATGTTACTTTGCAGTTTTCTTGGTGATGGTCGGGATGGAAGTCAGAGTTCTTTGAACTTAAAGGTAGGGGTGAATTTTCTGGGTGTAGATGCTGCAATCCAAGTTTACTGTTTCATTTTCCCTATTCGTTTTTCATGTCCCTTCTTTAAGAGCTGGGTTGGAAAGCCTAACCATCTGAACAATTCATTTTGTTAAATATAGATTTATTTTTTTTAAAAAAGCCTCAGCTACCTTTTGTCTTGGAAGCAGAAATGTAAACTAGAGTTCATGAATTAACTCCAGCTGGAGTCGGCAATCTATAGGTCTTAATTACTCTATCCTAACTGAGGTAGTGTTCACTACTACTGTATTACATCAGGGGTTTTTTTTTTTGTCCTGTTTTAACTGTGAGTACTACATGACTCCTTTGGGGTTTATACCACTATTTGGTCTACTGTAGCTAGCATTTTGGTTTTGCAAAGGAGTTGTATTTAAGCCCAAACGATATATCTGTAAATAGTGGCGGATAAGATTAATGGATTCCATGCGGTTAATAGGTAGACATTAATTCAGCTGAAACCCCCCACCCAAAACTCCAAAGAGCTTTGATGGAAATGGGAAAAAAAACTGAGGGAACTAATTTTGCTGGGAACCCTCCATTTACATAGGCCTAAAAGGGTTCTACCAATTAAATTATAGTGAAGGCCACATGACCCGATGAAAGCAGTTTTAACAAGTAATACTATAGGAAGGGGGAAATGGCCAACTCCTAGAAGGAACCTCCACTGCCACACCAAACATTCCTCTACAACTCAAGGAAAATAAGACGTCTGGTTAAAGGGTGGGGAGGTAACAACTGCTTCTACAGGCCCTCTGCTCCTTCCTGTCACCTTCCAGTTAACAAGTTCCAAAGGCAACAAATGGGGGGAAAGTAACTTCAAAAACCTGGTAACGTATTCTTATTCCCACCACCAGCCTCCCCCCCACTGCCATCATCGTATGTGAAAGAAGGTCTCAAAACCTCTACAAGCCCCGCAACCCCATCCAGTGTCCCATTCCTTGAAACCAAAGTCATCATCAAGTCAGAAGAGGTGAAAATGAGCACGCCACCAAGACAACGCCTGTTCCTTTAAAATTACTTGTTCCCCAATGGCAGGTTAGAATGGCAGTGTAGACAATGCAAGGAAAACACGGAAGCTGGAGTTGAACACTGAGCTCATCGAGCCAGGAGAAAGAGGCTTTGGCAAAATTAAGCCATAGTGCGATGGGGAAGATGCTCTCAGAGGAGTCACCGTGGTGAATGTGGGAGGAGGAGAAAAAAGAAGCGGATTCAGGTGCTGTGTATCCAAAACTTCCAGAGGTCAAGAACTGCTCGTTCTTCCATCTGCCCTGTACAGGAAGGGCAAGGAGCTTAAGTGAAAGAAGGTCTCACGAGGAACTGCAAAAAGGAGCTTGACAAAAAGATTTCGGCTGTAAGCACTTGCCAGTCTCCTACTAAGGAAAGCAGAACTCTTAGAGGTGGTTTGGCCTTTTAACGTTTGCCGTCTTCCCTGTGTTGTGGAGCAAAACCATTTTTTTTGGAATGGCAGTGGAGGTAACCTAACCAAGATTGGATTGCGTAATGAAAAATTCAAATATTCTTAACGTTCTATAACGTGGAACAAAATCCTACCACAAAAAGAATTAGTGAACTGATTAAGCTGCAGTAAGAAATATGCAAAACTGAGCTAATTACACCTTGATAAGCAAATCTTTGAATTTGTTTAATTGGGGGGGGGGGGATGGATGGACATAATATGATTGCCAGTACAGTCCCGCTGTACTATTTTCATACACAAGAAATTACAGAGTAACCTCAATCCACTACAGTCAGCCTTTTGTAATGAAAGTGGTTGGGCATTTGTATGTACAGGTTTGCATATATCAAGTTATTTGATTCGGGGAGGGGGGGGGTCTTTCGGTCTGGGGACAAGATGCATGCGTTTCAAGTCTGCACTTCTAGAAATTTAGGAATCGCACTAAGGGTGTGGGGAGAACTGACCTATATATTGTCACCATCATATCATCTGTGCAAAGGATCTGTGAAAGAACAATGGATTAAAGCAAAGGAGTGTTCATTTCTGCATTGCACCTTTAAGGCTTTTCACTACCATTACCGGTATTATCTTGCAATTAACCTTTCACATGTATAATCAAAGCTAAGTGGTAAGGAGAAAAATTAAAGACATGGAATGTGGTGTGTGGTTTTTTCTTTCTTGCCTCTTTCCTGATCAAAAGCAGCAATGGGTAGATATTTCCTAGTTTTTCTTGATAAAGTATGCACCCTTATTTGATGGAAGTCATGCTTGTTAAAAGGTTTACATTTAGACAATTTACATACTAGATGAGCATTAATGTAGAAAACCCGACCGAACAACATGCATTATTATATGTACAGGGAAATTCTGATCCCAGGGGTCTGAGAAGTGATTTGTTCTTTTTTTAAAAAAATCAAACTGTAGTGAAGTTCCTTAACTGGTTCAGTTAACACATTATCACATGTAACTGCAACAAACCTAGACCGACTGCTAACACAAATAAGGATTTTTGCTGTTGTAACAATAAAATAACTTAAGACTACCCCACGTTACTAAGGATTCTCTTCCTCTTTCAGAGATCAGAAATTCTCCAAGTAGTGTTTCACAAAGATTAGGAAAAATATCACAGAAAGCCATCATTAATCCCCTGACGTCCACAGTCCGAGCAGCTCCATTGGTGACAATGGAGATAGAGCCTTAGATGCTCCGAGATCCAGGGTTTAAAAGGCATCACTCTCTGTCCTGAACGGAAGTAAAAAAAACCAACCATGTACAACACGTCCCTGCACGCTGGCTGTCCTCTATTATTACAATGCTGCGTTTCAAAATAAGTGAAATGAAAACCTGTGCAAGTGTTCAGTGCTTCGTTCTCCTTGCATATCTTGGTAATTGCTACTTTCATTGTTTTAACAATTCCCATAGGGCTCAGATGGATGGATGGGAAAGCAGGTTTCACGGAGGAGAGGTTCTGTTACTTGTACCCAGAATGCTTCTCTTCTCTTCGCCCAGTCAATTAAATGTTATTATCTGAGGCTACCGACGACTTCATATTTAACCACACCACAAAAAGCAAGGGGTCAGGATTCAGCCGATGGGTTAGCTGTTTGCTGATTTGTTGCTAGTACGGCTTCTGCTTCTTCGTGCATCTGGAAGTAACGAGATAGAATGTTAGTAAATTAGCTTAAAAGACAAAAGTCGTATTAGAAGCCTATCAAGAATTAGCTAGATTTCACTTCAACTCACTTGTAAAAACTGGACATCTTGAAAGAGCTCTTGTATGAACCTTCGGGATGGTAATCGAAATGTGCAGTGAGCGAGCAAGTAGGACACTTCAGAGTAAAGGCATATGTCATCGAATGCTTGGGGAAACTTCTCTTTAATTCTAATCAGAAAGAAAAAGAAACCAATTCATGCACCATGATTTGACTTGCTCCATTAAGACCTAATACCATAAACCTTTAGGGAAGGAAGCTGAGGCAGCTATCTGATATTCCACGCAAATTGATGAAGTCAAATCTCAGGACCTAACAATCTGAATTCAAGTGAAAGAGGAACAAAAATACAGACTGAAAAAGCAAATATGGAACTGAAAAGGCTTAAACGAGTCTAATCCGAACCTCAAAGGGCATATGCTCACAATCACTGCAGCATGTGATGGATGCAGGGAAATAGTTTTGCCAAGATGGTCATATCCCCATTACCAGATGTTGGATTCAACTGCTGCAAATGCTAACCTGACACTGTTGTGTCAAAAGCAGATCTGATATGAACTGAACACGCCCACAACAATCTTACCACAGACAATGCATGAACTTGATATCTCACACTTGGGTGGCTATACAGCTACTGAAGGCATGATGGGTAAGTAATTTTATTAACTCTAGAACCAAGTTCAGCAACCACCTTTGCTAAGAGATTGGCTGATGGGTCACGGTTTCCATGCCATCTCTCAAAGGAAGGCTTTGCCACAATTGTCAAGGCCTACAAACCCATCTACGATTCTAGACTGGCAAATGGGATAGTCTCCACCCCAATCAGCATGAATGATTTCTAACATATTCTCATTGTGTCCTCTTTGGTAAGAGCTGATGATGCCAGGAGCTCACCCACATCCTTTCTCCCCACTCTTCCCAACTCCAAAGGATTAGTGAGGAGCCTGAGGAGGCCACATCTGTCAGTTTGCATTTCTTAGTGCAGAAAGTATTGATCTGATGTGTAGAGATCTTTCCTGTTCTAATTAATTCAAGAGGGTTCTGGAAGCTTCTCTGTGTGAAAGAAACAAGCAGAAGGTTCCTGATGTTTGGGTTATTCCTTCAGAGAGGCTGAGTACAGCTGGCTTAATCTGGTCCTGTTATCTCTTTCAGTCAAGGTCATGATGACTATAATAGTAAGGCCAGAAGGAGTCTGGGATTCACTTTCTCTATCTCTCTTCCTTCTGGTGTGGTGTTCTGTACATAGTATGCTTAGTGTTAAAGTTTAGACTTATTATAAGTTATTGTAAGTTTAAGTTAAGTCTGCTGGAACTGGATTTCTTATGGATAGTGCCAATCCTGAAGGTATTGGATTTGTGACCATTTATGCTCATTTGCCTTCAGTAGCAGTAAAGCTACAATTGCCTCTGGTCTATTTTTTGGGAATCCTGCAACATGTTTAAATTTTTACTCTGCTAACTATCTTCTTCTTCTCTGGCGATCACTCGTAGCTGAGTAAGATTGTCTTCCATAAACACGGTTTTACAATCCATAAGTGACTGTGGAGGCCAATTCTGGATCCACATGTCCTTCCACAGTGGGGACATTGGTTTCCGGGCGGGAGTTGATCACGGTGTGAATTTGCCAAGTGTGCCCCTTCCTCTTAGCATGTTTTTCCCTTGCATCCTGAGTTTGAGTGTCTTCAAAGCCCATGACACCTTTGGTAAAGGCTGTTGGAATTAGCTCAGGATCAATACTGAGTAGAATTCCATGACAACAGACTATTTGCAGAAAGCTAAAATTGTAGTGAGAAGAGAGTGCTACTTACGTCAAGAGACCTGTTTCATGTCCTTTAGTTCCTACTGAACTGCTCAAGTTGATCACTAATCGCAAGACTTCCTTTCTCAGTAGTATGCGGCATACAGGGGTATCATCTGGGATTGACTTTACACCTTGAGGGGGAAGGACATTTTTCAGAATCAAAATCACAGGCAGTTGCATGCGTATTCACTGAGAAGTGCCACACATGCATTACAATGCCACCCATTAGGCCAAGGACTCGTTCAGATGTTATTCCCTTGCCTCAACACTACATATGGAGTCAACGTCTAGGGGCAAGAAGAAACAAACACAAATCCTCCTGGTCTGGACCTTCATTTCTACATGCAATAAAGGAGATAGGGGAAAACAGAGGACAACATGAAGGAATTGTGTCCGCCCAAAACACCATGCACAGAGGTGTAGGGTGTGAGCACATGTTGGGGAAGGTGGAAAAATGCTGGCTGAATGGCCCTTAAGAGAACACACATCACCTTCAACTACTTGGCAGTTGTAATGTTAGGAAAAACCTAATAAAGGTTGCAGTCCTAAGTTGAGTTAGAGGAAGAGCATGTTCATGCAATACCGACATGCAAAATGTTCAGAATCAGGCTGCAAGTGCCTTGAAGAAAATATCTGACTTCTTACCAGAGGTAGGAAAACAGTCACACGTTGTTATACTTATGACAAAACCACTTACCTATCACAATATCCGTACTCTTGGTGCTACTGGTTGAGCCATGAGATACAGCATCGCTGCATCCCGAAATCCCAGAAAACTTTGAGGAATGGGGGACCACAACCAAGTGATTGTGCATGGGCTTTCCACACCAGTCAGAAGAAGGATTGTCTGAAAATTCTGAAAAAAACATATGGAGTGGTTTACAAAGAAGAAAAATACATAGCTTCATTTCAGCTGAGATAATTTAATGTAATATAAATTATAATTGTCGAACCATAGCCATGTTAACTCCCGCAGAATATGACACTCTACATTAAATCTCAGTGTAGGTTTCTGGGTCTCAGGACTATGAAACATTCTGGAAAGTTATTTCATGATGCATGAGAAGCCCAAAACAGGTCTCCAAGCCTCCATATCCTTGTGTGTGAATAGGAGCAATGGCTAGACTTCTGACCGAAAGAGGCCCAGCTGTACTAACCAGTGTGACTATATGAAGAATTCACTTTGTTTTGCTGGTAGCCCAAAATGTGCGTGCAGACACAATAAAGGCAATTCTCTTCCGTGTGCTCTTGGAGCCCCGTGTCTTCCATACTTTCAAGGAACTGAGAAGCATCCGAGCGGCTAGTGTTCATTATCTCTGTAAGACTGATCTGCTGCCGAAGCATCTGGAAGGGACTCTTCACCATCTCAGAAGAACCACTCGGCACACCTGGAGAGGCTTCCAATTAAACGACAGAAAAAGAAATATAAATAATAAGTGTGGCAGAAGACCAGCTTTTGCCATTCAACCCTGTGTCTGACTTTTTGGGAATTATTTTGTTCTACAGAATTAGTCAGCGCTGCAAAAAAATAAATTGGCACTGACAAAATTCCAAAAGGTACCCCACAGGCTCAAAAAAAATGTGAAGACTCCACTGTAGAACAAAAGAGTGTGGAAAGGAAAAGGTACCTCCAGCATCTTGGGGAAAGACTTTAGCGCCTCGTTCGTCAAGTGAAGGCATGGTCTTCTTCTGGAAATAAGGAGTTTCCTTTACCTGAAGTATTTGAAGTGAAAAATTATACGGATGAGTTTTTAGAAAAGTAAACAAGCCCTCTATTTTTGGTAAATAGCCATTCATTCAAGCATTTAATTTGAGTGCTAATTCACTACTCAGAGCAGCCTACATTAGAAAAAATCCATTTTCATAAAACATAGAAAAATGTAAAACCCAATCATAAACACATTATCTGCCTTACAAAGGGAGGTCTCTTTATTAAGTGGGCAGGGTGATCTGGGAGAGAACAGTCCCAAAACTACCTGGACCTAAGTCATTTATAGGGCTTTAATGATAATGACTAACACTTTGATTTGGAAATAAATGGATAACCAGTAAATATTTGGATTTAGGCTTCAAATAAGGGTTTAAAAAAATCGTGCTCGAGTTGATCAAGTAAGTTAAGCAAATTACTCCATGCTAATCCCTTCTCTGAGTAAGTGTAGCTTACAGAGGACATATTCATTAGAACAGGGGTGGCCAACTCCCAAGAGACTGCGATCTACTCACAGAGCTACAAACAGGCAGTGATCTACCCCCTTTTTTGGGAGTTCAGGTCAAAGTTGTTGAGCTTTTTTAGGGAGGAGAAAAGCCCAATTTTGGGGGTGCAGATCTTTCTTTAGGGGAGCCAAAGTTGTTGAACTTCTTTGGGGGGAGCCAGTGATCTACCAGTGATTTACCACAGACGTCCAGTGATCTACTGGTACTTCACGATCTACCTGTTGGACATGCCCGCATTAGAACAATGAATCTAAGATGCCAAATTATCTCACGTGAACATGAACTGATTTCACATGGGGGAATCTGTCATCTCAGATTCATTATTCTGTTGTTGTTTTTCATGAAAATTTAGACACACACAGTGTACATACCTGAAATATTTCATTGATATCAACGGGGAGAGCAAGCCCAATGTAATCATCTGAACTTCCGTAAGTAGCATTAGACACCATGGAACGAACAGAAGAAGAACGCTGCAGTGTGTTTTGGTTAATAGGGCTTAATAAATCCTCTTTATCTAAAGATGATGCATAACTTAAAGCTCTCATGAACCTGTAACAGCATCAAGGGAACCAAAGTCAGTATAACCTGAAAATCACAACTGCTAACAGACAGCATTTTTAAAGTACGGCTAGTTTGGATGATTATACAGTTTACCTTCTTATATATTATCTGTTTATTAATAATTGAAAGACATACTGTGAGAGCAACACATATACTGTTATGAATGGCTTTCCCAGCAGAAACTATTTCTAAGAGGTAAATTTGTGATCAGTTCCAGACTGGCATCATCTGTATTTTCTACTCTCATTCAGAAACTAACTTTGAAAATAGTTCAGATAATCTTTCCATTACTCTGAACCAACCCCCCCCCCCACCTGATTATTAAAATTATTATTTTAGAGTGAACTGCTTTGAGCAGGAGGGTTGGTTTTTCAATGCAACTGAGATTGTGTGATAGGATTCAGCAGCCCTTCCTGAATTGAGACTGTGAATCAGTTGGTAGAGCATGAGACTCTTAATGTTAGGGTTGTGGGTTTGAGCCCCGCACTGGGAGTTTTTACGATAGGATCCAACAGCCCTCCCCCAATTGGAAGGAGGCCCCGAGTTTCTTAATTTCCCTAAAGCCTAGTTGATCAGAGTGCTAGGAATGCCCCAGGAATTCACTGGAATTCACTGCCTGAAGTGGAAGGCCATGATTGATTGAAAAAAGGAATTCTCATGCAGCTGGAGCTTTCTCTGAAGTTGAAACTGAACGGCAGGCGGTGGAAGCTATGGAAAACATATCAAAGGAAGTGTTGGCTGTAAATGCAGCTCTCCTCTGCGTACATTTAAACTTGTTTGGGTCACACCCAAAATTCCTGGCTACCGTATTTTTTGCTCCATAAGATGTACTTTTTCCCTCCTAAAAAGTAAGGGGAAATGTGTGTGCGTCTTATGGAGCGAATGAAGGGGGTAGCAGGCAGGAAAAAACCCCAAGAGCCACACACAAGCTCCGCGGGGCTCTTGCAGGCTTTTCCCCAGGAGGGAGAAGGGACTGACGCGGCCAGTCAGTCCCTTCTCCCTCCTCGAAGAAAAGCCCCCAGGAGCCGTGCACTCCTTAAAGGGTGCACGGCTCCTGTGGACTTTTGCGGGAGGTGGGGGAACTGCCATAGCAGCGCGTAGCCTCTCCTGGCCGGAGAGGCTGTGCGCGGCTAAAGAAGCCAAGACAGCCAGCAGGATCCATCCCACTCGCTGTATTGCCTTCTTTGCTCTTTGGGGCTGGGAGGGACCCAGGCTTCCCCCAGCAGCCCCAAAAAGCTCTGGGAGAAGTGGATTTTTCCCCCTTGATTTCCCCCTCTAAAAACTAGGTAGGTGCGCCTAATGGTCCGGTGCACCTTAGGAAGCGAAAAATACAGCAATTCTTCTCTTCTTGAAGAGCTGGAATCGTGAGAACATTACTTAGCTATGCCATGAAGAAAACTTGAGGGAGGAAGAAGTGCTTACCTGTTTGGTGTCAGTCGAGAGTCTAGACTACCAGACTTCATAGTAATAGTGTCTGTGAAGAGCACATCCTTTGCTGGAGACGCCAGAGCTTCCGAATGGGACAAAGAGGGGTGCATCCTTTGCTGCTGCAAGCGTTTGAGTGTTGCATACCCAAAGGCATCTCGCGAACTGGTGTAGCTGAAGTTATAGTCAGCCAGGCTTTTTATTGTGGCGAGCGAAGGAGCTTTAAGTGACTGTGCTCTCCGAGGAAGGGTGTGCGAGGACCCTGGTGGTACCAGGGAGACAGAATTTGATTTTGAGAGGGGGAGGTGGTTAGGCTGTGGGGTTGAGCACTGGATTGTTTTAACTGTCTTGGTACTCACCACAGTACTTAAACTCCCACTGTCCGTGTCTACATTTGTAGTGTCCACGCCCACAGTCTCCCGCGAAGGGCTCGAACTCATTGAACTTATGCCACTCGTGGTGGTATCTGTATTGAAACTCAAGCTCCGGCTTTTGAAATGAGTCTGCGTAGAAACCTCTCCTATCAGTCTTTCCCGGCTGGCATTTTCCCGGTGGTTTTCGTGGCCGAGGCTTTTGGGAAGCTTGAGGTCATTTTCGCCTATACTTGGAGTGCTATCTGCATCTTCGCTGTGTCTGCTCCCGACAAACGACGTCTCTAGTTTCAGAGTGTGGATTTTAGGCACCCGGAACATAGGGGTGAAGTCCTCGCCTCGTGCAAAATCCATGCTGCTGGAAGGCTCAGTTACTGTACGATTTCGCCTCAGACCCATCTTGCTCTCTGAAGAAGAGAGTTTGCCACCTTTCGGATCGCTGCTACTCCTGTGTTTTTTATTAGGTAAGGTTAGAGAATTTAAAATGCGGTTCTTCACAAGCCTGCTTGAAGTGAAGAAGGGGAAGGGATTGCGATCCTTATCTTTCAAGGGTCCCGATCGGTCGTAGAAATTCTGTTCTGCATCTTCAGATATATCTAGGAAAAACGTGCTGGTAGAGGTGCTGCCAACCCTGTCATCTTCCAAAATAAACATACCTGAAATTTAAATAAAAGCTTGCATTGTTAAAATATTTTTGGTCTATGAATATTTGGTAACTAAAACTAGCTCTGAAAAGTCTATGAAAGCCAACTGCATGTACATTTCTGAATTGTAATGGCTGAAGGCTATTTTAGATAGGGGGAATGTGCTTAGTATCCTTTTATGTGCCACTAAACGTTGTATGTAAGATCAGCAGAACCTGTCCTTTTTTAAAAAAGAAATAAAACAATGGTACTCAACACTTAGTCACTTCTTGAGCAATTAAAATTTTCATATTAGTGCTCTTAGTTTCTCCTTTTAATATGAATTTAGGGGTCTTAAGGAGCCAAACTATGCTTTGGAAATGTAATTCATACTGTAGTTGAGGGGTCAGTGTTTGTTCACATCAACTCCCACCTGTCCTAGTCAACATCGGCAACAATGATGGGAGTTGCGGTCCAGCAACAGCCGCAGGCTAAAATCAATTCTAAAATGAATGTGACTCTCTTATATCAAGACTTTATCTAGTTGGTGATAGTATTTACTCTCCACACCTGACTTTTCTGATTAGCTCCAATATATCCCGAGCCTGCTCTTTAAATATAATGTGATACTCAAAACACCCTAATAGATATTTTGACGTTTCCCATTTCCATCTTAAATCAGAGTTTCTAACTTTCAAGGAAGAATTTTCTCATGTCCAGTCTTTATCTTCACTTTTATACTATCACCCTAGAGAAGAAATGGATCTAATTCTATGCTAAGGAAATCAGTGTTTTATTTTTTTCATTTACACCAGATAAAAGCATGATCTAAAATGATTGGAAGCTGAAACTAAAAAAAGATTTTATAGAATCTCCAAGGGGGCTTTACCCAGTGATGTCTCTCTGTTGACGGAAGGCACTTAGACCCAGCAGAGGCTTCTGCCAGCAGGATACAGAGGGTGATGCTTTTGCCAATTCTCCTTCCCCCAGCAGCTGCAATCTGCCCCAAAGGTTGGGGGACTGTACAGTATAGCAGGGAGGGGAGTAAGTGGAAATTCCCTCCTTTCACTGATGAAAGCCTTCAGCTGAATCAAAGTGCCTCTGATCAGCAAAGTGACATTCTGGACACCCTATAGCCCAACCATTTCTGAATTTAGCAAAGGATACCCAACCACGTTCTATAAACCTCGTCTTTATCCATTAAGCACACAGTGGACGCTTGGGTTGCGAACGTGATCCGTGTGGGATGCATGTTCGCAACCCGCGTCTGCACACGCGTGGGTTGGGATTCGGTGCTTCTGCACATGCGCAAAGCGCGATTTAGCGCTTCTGTGCATGTGCGACTGCCGAAACTCGGAAGTAACCCGTTCTGGTACTTCCGGGTTTCAGCGGTCCACATCCTAAAAAAACGCAATCTGGAGTGGCTGTAACCCGAGGTATACAGAATATACAGAATACCTTCAGATTAGAAAGTTAATGCCTTCTCAAAATGGATAGGCAAAAGGAGATTCCAACTGAACATCAGGAAGAACTTTCTAACAGCAAGAGCTATTCAAGAGTGGAACAGACTCTCTCATAAGGTTGAGGACTCTCCTTCCTTGGAGCTTTTTTAAGCAGAGGTTGGATGGCCATCTATCATGGATGCTTTAGTTGAGATTCCTTCACTGCAGGTGGTTGGACTAGATGACCCCTGAGGTGCCTTCCAGCTCTACGATTCTATTGATTTCACTGGCCAGACCCATGATCTGTTTTTTCCCCAAAGGGAATTTACTAGCTGTGCTGGCACTGCTGTGCATACTTACTTGACGGTGCAGATTCACTTTCACTGTTGTGCCTTGAACTGGTAGATTCAGAGTTCAAACTGAGCGTGCTGGGAATAGAGGAGAGTTCGTTGCAGAGTTGCTCCATGTCATCGGGGACGACTGGCCAAGGCTGCCTACGACTGTGTCTCACTGCATCCCAGTTGTGATGCTTCAGAATGTCACAACCTTGTTTTGTTTTGGATATCAGGCCAAGCACATAGACACACGTCCTATGTTTATAAAACAGAAATCCAGTTCAAACAAATATGTATTTTACATTCAGGCCACCAAAACAATTCTCCAGCTTCTTTTCCCTCCCCTCAGGAAATGTTACTTGTGCTGTCAATATACATGTGAAATGAAAAATACAATTCCTTTGTGTAAGTTGGCCTACAACTCTGAGGTGTAATCTTGTACATGTCTACTCAGAAATAAGTCTCACTTAGTTCAAGGAGGCTTATTCCTAGATAAGGTTGCAGCCTTATTCTCTAAGGGGATAGGCATGTAACAGATATAAGTGTTATTTCATTCCCTACATGCCTATATTACTTAAAATTATCACTCAATACAGTAGGAGACATTCAGTTTTCTTCCCATCTTCTGTGTGTGCTCCACAAATCATGACTACAAAACACCCACACCCCACACCCACAAATAAGGCTGCAAAACTAATGTCACACAGAAAATCTATTAACATAATAGTAAGTAGCAACTTGCTCTTTTAATAGTAAGTCACCTGATTTTTTTAAAAATAAAAAGGGTGTTGTGCCTTTCTTCATCTTAAAATTATATACCGTTTCTAAAGAATGAAGCAGCAGATGGCATAGAATCATTTTAAAGACTTCAGGGCAAAATAAAAATCCTATAAACCCTTTAAAAGTCAATTTCAAACCATGTTATACCTACCCTCTAATAGATAGGACTTCACAATGCTGGGCAAGTGCCAATATATCAGGGATGACATTTTCTTCTTGAAGCAAATTCAGACCCCAGTTTGAAGATCCAATATTACCCTGTAATGTAAATAATTTGTGATCAAATTTGCTATTGGCTGATATTGCTGATACTATGTCATATAACAAAGGAGTATTGGTTAGAACTTGATGAACAAACTTTAGATATTTTGTATACAGTATAAGCTATAAATTTCTTTATACCTACAGCCGAGTCTCTTTCACCCCAATTCAAGCCTTTAAAAAAAATATTTAATAGAACCTTGTTACAGTCTACCTACTTTCCCAACTTCACAGAAATGACTTTAAATCTTTTATATTCCCCTCTCTCTCTCTCTCTCTCTCTCTCTCTCTCTCTCTCTCTCTCTCACACACACACACACACACACACAAATATGATTGTTAATTTGGCTAGAAATATAGGGTTGGGTTGATATGCTCCCTTCCACATTGCAGAGTCTTTTGTCTTTAGATGCAATGCCCTCATGTACCTCACCTTCTACAATTTGAGAACTCTTTTGCATTAAAAGGAAAAAGACTAGTGGCTTCAAACACTGAAAATTGATTATCAAATCCTGAATGCCCTACTATTAGTAGTCAAGACAAATCTATATTATTCAGGGAAATAACGTGTATTAAGTGCTTAGTAATTATTTGCTGTATCTGTGGACATTTACAGTGGTACCTCGGGTTAAGAACTTACCGTATTTTCCGGCATATAAGACAACTGGGCATATAAGACGACCCCCAAGTTTTCCAGTTAAAATATAGAGTTTGGGATATACTCGCCATATAAGACTACCCTTCTTCCAACGCACACCAAATAAAAAATTAAAAAACCAGTCTCCAGTCTGGCTCGGAAATCCGCTCCACTTCCCAGTGGCCAGGGTGGGTGGGGCGCGTTGCCGGGTCCATTTGAACAGAGGAGCGAGCTGGAGGGCTTCCTCTTTGGCTCGCTTCCTCAATCGCTGGATGTCGCTGAACTTCACTCAGTTATTGCTTTTGTCGGACCTGCTGAAGCATTTTGGGGTGATTTTTTACTGCTTTTGTTGAGCCGCTCTCGTGGAATTTGCTTGCGACGTGGAACAGCTGACAGGCGCCGTTTCAAACCAGCGTGGCTGGAAAAAAGCCTTTATCAGACACCCCGAACCAATTGGCAGTGGGTGAGACCATTGCTGTGCGTGGGGAGCAGGGCATTTGAGAGGAGTGTTGCCTCAACTGCCGCTCTCACTTTACAACTTTGCTGCCCTCGTAGCGAAAAAGCTTCCGGGTTTCTCTGTTCCCGGCCACCTCCCCCTCTCAGCTCCCCCTGTCCGAACTGCTCCCTTTGTCATTGCCCTCGCGGCTTGATAATCGGCTTCCCTCCCCCTCCCAGCCGTTTTCTACCTTCGCTTGCCCCTTCGGCTGTGCTGCGCTTAATGCTGTTGTTGGTTCCCTGCCATTGGTGTGAGCCTTTCCTTTTCTTTTACTGCGGGGGCTGCTTGGGCTGAGGCAGCGGCCACGTGTCTAGTTGCTGAGGCAATGTGAGGCCGCCATTTTGGACCACGTGGTCTACTACTGGGAGCAGTTAGGGTCATTCTGTTGCTGGTGATTGGGGGGGGGCTTCTGGGGCCAATTTTCAAGTGTATTTCTGCTTCATCTAGAGAGCTTAGTGTCCTTTGATTTAATCTGCTTTTGTTTTGCCCTTTGGTGGGGAGTTGCTGCAGGAGCTGCTGCTGTAGCCGGCGTATAAGACGACCCCCAACTTTTGAGAAGATTTTCCTGGATTAAAAAGTAGTCTTATACTCCAGAAAATACAGTAATTCGTTCTTGAGGCCCGTTCTTAACCTGAAACTGTTCTTAACCCGAGGTACCACTTTAGCTAATGGGGCCTCCCGCTGCCACCACATGATTTCTGTTCTTAATCCGATGTACTATTTCTGGTTTAGCGGAGTCTGAAACCTGAAGTTTCTGTAACCTGAGGTACCACTGTAATTTGCAACATCCAAAAATCAAAAACAGATATTTGGGGGAACCATTATTGTTATTTTGGTTGCAGAAATGCAGAAAACACCATGGTGGATTTTTATTTTTTTACTAACCAGAGCCCAGAGAGCTGCCTTCAGCTGCTTAATCCCTTCCCATTTATCCAGCATGGGGGAACGAACAGTGTAACTCAGGTCAGGAACAATACTCTAAAGAATAAAAAGATCAATCACAAAGTAGCTTCAATGTGAAGCTTAACATTCTTCAAATCTGCTGAATTGCTTTTCAAACTTACATAAATGCTAATAGCAAAATACAAATAGGTTTAGTTATTTTTTTAAATACAATTTTTTTTGAAAACTAATGTTTCAAAAACCACCAACCATTTAAACAAGAGCACCAATGGTAAAACTAAAGGCAGAAATACAGAACAACACTAACAGCTCTGGTCATTAAATAAGGCTCTCTTTTTTTTCATTTTAAGAAGAAATATTTAAAAACACAAACATGTAATTCAAATTCTATAAAAATAAGCCAGTATTCTTTTCTTCTTTCAGTTCAAAATTGAGAAGACACAACTCAGAATTGGATCACATAAGCTAAGAACAGCAGTATCTTGCACATTTCAGAACCAATCAGCTAGTCCTTAGCTATAGCATCTCAGAATGAAGAAAGGGAGAAGAAAAAGCAAATCCAAGTTGTGTGCTGTAAAGTGCATTCCCTTCCAGCTGGAAACATTTCATGGAAAGTAGGTGCCAAAAGTTTCTGATCTCTCAGCACAGCTGATATTGTGGCCCTGCCTCCTTATGGAATGGCTGCAGCTAGGTGACAGTTGGTAGAGGAAGATACCACCACCTACCAGTGTTTGACACCCTACCCCAGAAGTCAATATTCATAGTATAAAAATGTAGAAAGACTAAAAGGCAATAGGATCCTCAGGCAGACCAAAGCAGTTCCACTGCAGAAGGGCCCCTTTCATGATTCTGTGGGTCAATTCCCGTGGGATTACCAAAAAAGTACTTGGGGCAGCATCTAAGTCCACTTGCCCAACAAACCTCCCCCCCTTGCCCTCCACCAATCTGCTTTAGAAGGTTCATAGATCACAGAATTGTAGAGTTGGAAGGGAACATGAGGTTCATCTAGTCCAACCGCCTACAATGCAGGAATCTTTTGCCCAATGTAGGACTTGAAGCCATGACCTTGGGGGAACCCCTAGCATAAATTTTGGGGGTGTACAGGGAGGGGGACTCCCTGCGGCACAAGTGAAAATCCTTGTTCTAGCAGGACATTTTACTCAGTGCTACCTTGGCTACAACTCTTGCTTTCTGTTCTGCAAGCAAAGTCTACACATCTCACTCACTATTTCAATCCATGAAAAAGAGTCTTCTATGTGCTCCAGCTAAGTGAGAAAATTTAATCCCTGGCCAAAGCAAGCTTATTTTATAGAACATAGATGCATGCATGACATGGGAATTCCTCTTCTGTAGTCTAAATAGAAAAAAAAACCAAGCCAAATTTCAGAATGAGGTTGTATATGCCACACAACCCTGAACCAGTAACAACCAAACAAATTGGGGGGGGGGCGCAATTCCAAGAAGGCTGCAATGTATTTAATGTTACCTTGATTTTGAATCAGGTATATTAAATTTCCTCACCTGAGCTTCCAACAAATGGCAGCCTGTTTTGTGGTGTACCAGTTGTCCATAGAGGTGAACCGGCAGATAGACATGTGGCCGCTGTAATCTGCCAGAAAGAAAAATGGTCTGTTTGCATAGTAAACAATAGAAAGTGTCCTTTCATACTGCATCATGGTGTGGTACGCTGGTTTGACATCAACCGATAGGAAGTGCCTACAGAGGGTGGTGAATACAGCACAAGATATTATGGGCTGTCCCGTGAATCCGCTGGATGAAATAGCGGAAGAACGTTGCCTCAGGAGAGTGAGAAAAATTCTCAGGGATGATTCACACCCTGAGCGGCACTTTCTTGATCTCCTGCCCTTGGGCAGAAGATATAGAAGCATGATTAGTCGCACCAACAGGGGAAAGAACAGCTTCTATCCGTGGGCTGTTAGGCTGCTGAATGAAAAGATAACAACAGGGCAACTGACTTTTGGGTTTGGTGGGTGTGCGTCAGTAAACAAGGGGAATTAAGACTAAGAGAGCTGAGTGGGGGGGGGGGGGCTCGTGTAATCTCACTGTATACAAGTTGTACAAGTGACAATAAAGTATTTCAATTTTTACTCCTTATGGCTATTTCAAAAACCAGTCATACAGTCATTTCATATGTAGCAATTGCTTTAGCAAACCAATCAAGATCGTTTGCAACTTAGCTTACCTTTGGTTGCTCCGGCGAACATAATTATCGCCATCAACAGGTTTGCGGTATGTGGTAAGTGCTTCATTGAGTTGCTCTTCTATCAAATCAACATACTTTAAGTTGTACTCCTAAGATGATGGGATACAGAGCTCATGAGAGAGAGAGAAATCTTCAGCAGATTTTTGTATTCATAATACTGTACTATGCGACACTGTGATCCAAATGAGAAAAACCTCCTTATTTTCATAATTCCAAGGGAACCACTGCAGGTTTTTGAAGTCAAACGTTTGATTAAAAGGTGAAAGCTATTTTGGAATGAAAATATTTATTTACATGCCTGGTGGCTTGGCTACATAGAACAGGGCCTTTAGTGTTGTGGCACCAGTTCTCTGGAATTCCCTTCCTCCTTCAACTGTGGGCTTTTGGTATATACAAAAAACCATTTTTCTTCACCTGATCTTTACTAGTTTTGTATTATCGTTAATTTGTCCATTAATAGCATTTTGAATATGTTTGAAGTTTTACTATGCTTTTATATGTTTTGTTGTTTTATGATCTTGGATATTCTGATGTTTAGCTGTCTAAACACACTGCAATAAATAAATTAATTCATGATGCAAAGCCTTTTGTTCTAGAATAATGGGCAAGACTGGGAAATGGCTGAAACCCTATTATCCCTAGAACATTCTCTGTCTCTCATTTTTACAGAATAACCTGTCTGATATAAATGGGATTTTTTTCCCCCTAACTTGTGAATTTCCTCTCCATAGCAATTCTGTACAGTTCTCTTCCATGATGGAGCAGATCGCTATCCCACTTAGTAAGTGAATACATTCAAGTGTCATTTCATATGTTGCCAAAGGATTTATTCTCCTCTTGAAATTTTGGCCAAATAGCCTTTTTCAAAAAAGCTGAAATTAAATGTTATGTTGAATCATTTCCAGCAGCCACATTTTCTAACCAAAGGGAGCTCTGAGTGAGAGCAAACTGGTGTGGGCATTTCTCTTCTGGGCAAAGATTAGCCTTTCCTCCCTGCTGCTTTTTCTTTGTATATCTGTCCCGTGTCCTTTTCCTCTAAAGCATCGCAAGTGCTTATCTTCAAATATACACCTGGAATCCTCCTTCCTGCAACTTCTTAACTTAAACTCCCTGGGAGCTGTTTCCTCCTAGATACAGAGCTGTATAAAGTACAGTTTGAACAAAAGTTATCCAAAGAGAATCTAATTCCAGTGGGAAAATCAGTTCTGGATCCGGCCTGTAAGCCTAACTTTTCAGTTCTCATATGCCAGTAGTTTATACATAATGGGCCCAACCAAAGCAGGACTGTCAGATGCAATGAAGCTGAGCACTATGCCTAAATTCAGGAACCCTTAAAAACCCGTCAGGTCCACAGACCTGAGAGCAATGCAAGTGGCTTTATCTCACCTTCTGAATGAAGAAACACAACTGGACCATGACTGGATGGAGCTAGCACATTCATTCTAAGGAAGTCTAAAGGGCTGGCTTTAGCCAAGCAAAGTCTCAGCATAACAAGTTATGAATTTCACAGAGAGATCTGGATTTGTTTAAAAGTACCTTCTGCCATTTCTCCATTTGTTTTGTCACATAGCCTCGTTCGTTTAGATAGGAAAACCCTTTTGGGATTGACAGGAACCTGAAAAAGTACCATCATATACCATTTATAAACATGTTCACCGATTAGGAAAATGCAAGTTAATTTGGTTTGTTCTCATATGAAGTAACATATTTTAGTGTTTACCTTAAGAGCAGAAGCAAGCCCTTGTCTCCAAGATGAGACAACGCTGGTTTCATCTGAATAAGAGCATGAAGATTTGCCTAAAAGAGAGAGCCAGGGAGTGGGAGGGCAGTTATGTCTCAGGAAATCAGTTTGGTTACACTGGCACTCACATCAATAAGGAATTAGCAGGAAATTTCAATATATACAATAATGGGGAGGCCTCCCCATCCCTGGTGCTTGCCCCGCTTGGGTGGGAGCCAGTGCTGGGCTGGGGGATCCTTTAACTGCTCGGAGGGGAGCAGCAACCGCACACTCTTCAGCTGAGCAGTTAAAAGATGCAGAGGGAGGAACAAGCAATACCCACAGGAGGAAGTCGCTAGCAGAGGGACTCAGGAGCAGTGGCAGTTTCACCAGTGATATACTGCTGAATGAAGCCGACATCACAGACAGGTCCTGGATGATATATCGCCCAGGCCTAAGACCATTGCATGAGAAGTATGACGTGCTTCTCAATAAACTGATACACAACAGTATTCATTCACGGTAACTTTAAGAATGGACGGCAGGATTCTCACCTTGTCTTCACATGCCTCATCGAGGATATCAAGTGCTTCAGAAGAAATGGCTTTGTTCTTGTCATGGAGCTGGGTGACCAGTAACTCGATTCCCCAGTTGCTGAAGAACTCTACGTTGGCTCTCAGCAGTACTCGTAAGTGTTTTGTGGCATATAGCCTACAGCTCTATGAAGCAAGTAAACAAGCAAATCAACGGCAAGGGAAATACAGTAGAGAAAAGTAGATTTTGCACACAGAAAGCCAGATCCATGCTCTCTCCAAGCACTCAGCTTGAATATACACAATGTGGGAAGTGGTCAGGGGTATACACACAAGCACACCAACATCAATGAGAGTGCAGGTTCCACTTAAAATTTTCTCATAGCGGAAGAGTCTGAAGGAGGCTTTTAAGCATGTTCAGACCTTACCATTTAACACAAGAAGGCCAAGGTGGTGTGGCTGCACCTATACCTCTCCCTACTTTTAGCTCACATACATTGATGCAGAACACCTAGAGCCATTCATTTAACAAGCCATCAAAATTAAATGCAAATGATATACTGCCTTGAGATTATACTGAGGCTGAGAGAAAGCGACTGATCCAAAAGTCACAAGCTCAGGGCTGAGATCAAAAACGTATTTACACCTAGGTCTCCCTAGGCCAACGTTCTATCCGTAACACCACCCTGTGAAAACATCTATTTAAATATAATCCTCAGAATGTAGCCATTTAGAGGAGTTGTCACTTACATCTGTAGATGCCGTTAGGATTTTGGAAAGAATGACTCTTGCTAATCCATCTCTGCTGTAGTCCAAACTAGAAACAGTCAATTTGAGTAAGTGATCCTGGTTCTTCAAGGAGCAAAGATTAAGAAGACTGGAAAAAGATGGAAACATTTAATTGTAAATCTGTATGAGATTTGGACTAACTTTTAAAGTCCCTCCATTTTTCCTTCTTTGGTTGCCTTTCTCTGTTATCAAATTTTAAACTAAGTTCTTCAGGCCAGGAATATTTCTTCCCCCTGCTAAAAAAGGTAAATGTAAAGGACCCTTGACAGTTAAGTCCAGGCGCAGATGACTCTGGGGTTGTGGCGCTCATCTCGCTTTACAGGCCGAGGGAGCCAGCATTTGTCTGCAGACAGTTTTTCCAGGTCATGTGGCCAGCATGACTAAGCCGCTTCTGCCGCAACGGAGCACCAAAACCAGAGGAGTGCACGGGAATGTCATTTACCTTCCCACTGGAGGGTTACCTATTTATCTACTTGCACTTTTTGGTCGTGCTTTCGAACTGCTAGGTTGACAGGAGCTGGGACTGAGGAATGGGAGCTCACCCCATAGCAGGGATTCGAACCGCTGACCTTCTGATCGGCAAGCCCAAGAGGCTCAGTGGTTTAGACCACAGCACCACCTGCGTCCCCCTGCGAAGTTACCCTAAAATCCCATGTAGTCAAATAGGATATAAATTATTTCTATTGAATGGAAGCTGGAGAGTTTTCTCCAGCTTTCAACATTGAAAGCTTTCTTTTTCCTGAAAAATGATAGCATGCTTGGTCTATAGATTAGTTAAAAACTTTATAAACAAATACAAACTTGGGAAAATGTTCTGCATATTATCTTTTTAAAATGTACTGTCACTTTCATAAAATCTAATTGCACACTTTTGAATCTAGTACTGTTCTTAATAATGTAGATGAAATATAGATGGTTTGGATGAGCTCATTCAACTTTTAACAGTATACGCAACCTAGTTCCTTTGGGAACCTATTTATCTTTTTTCTTTTCTTTTTACAAGAAATGTAAAAATTAGGGTCAATTAACCATGTCTAGTTATACAGAAATTTAAAGAACAGTGAAAGAATTCATTTTAAAACTTCCAGGATCTGAGCAGTTCAAAATATTCTTATAACTGAAGATAATGCTTACCACTGAAACACGTTACACTTTTCAAGCATTTTCACTCCGTGGGGTTGGCAGGAGAGCGTACCAAAAAACAAGAAGTAGTGCTGACTAAGAGTGTTAAGTAACCCATTGTTCTGGAGGCTGCGTTCTGGTTTCAGTCCAGAAGAAGAATTGAGCCAGTGTACAATATCTTTCACTAACTCTTCGAGGTAACCATGTCCATCCTGCTTCAAAGAGAAAGGAAAAAACTTCAGTTCCTTTGGCAGCATTTCCCTGCCTCATTGAAAAAAAGACACCCATTTACATTTCTTTGGGCACAAGAGAAAGAAAGACACCATCAAACTGAAAAGCACCCAATAAATTAAAACCAGAAGAAAACCCTTCATTGTGAAAACGCTGCAACTTTGAAATGTGGGGAGAATCTGCTGTGATACTGCCCTCAGATGATCTTGTCACGAGCTGAAAAGTCAATTCCTGTGGGGATTATAGCTGTCAGAAGAGTAAATAAGCCTCAGGCAGTCCCAGGTTTTGTGAGCGCTTAACAGTGGCAGGTGACGAGTGAAGCAGCTCAAGAACAGGTTTTTACAAAAGTGAACATAACACCTTCTGGTCCTTTCCCTCTTCCACCAGCTTCTGAATTTTGTCAAACAAAAACAAAATAAGAAAATAGACTAGGACGAACACCTTTAAATTGTTACCCCTTATGTGTCACAGAGAATTAGGAATGCAAGGCATTAGGCTACAGAAAGTTGAGATAATTTTAAGTCTGTATCTACCTTTTGTTGCACCTGCCTTCCTTCCTTCTTTCCTTCCTGTCTTCCTTCCTGAGGGGCAAAAGGGCATGTTGATTTGACCTCTGTATCATCCCCTCCCAGTATCCTGAAGCCTATCAGGCCAGCGTGTAAATTTCATAGGCAAAACTCTACAAATATGAAAGCTAGATTTTTCACTAAGTGGTCTTCATCTACAATTAACTAATTATGCTTCCTAGAGTCCATGCTGCTTTGGTTTGTAGACAAAGGAATGTAGAGGAGACATTGATTCCTGAATCCACTACTGCCTCTTATAATAGATCTCTTACAGTGCATAAGCGATGAATCAGGAATTAATATTCCAGCTAGGGCAAGTCTCAGGATCTATAACCACCATTTTTCTTTGTTTATTTAATGGGCTGCAATTTTATCCTCTATGCTTTGTTTCCAGAGGTGTTGTTCAGCTGATAAGGCTTCCTTCAGTGAAATGAAGAGGGATGCAATTTTTGGCGATTACCTCTCCAACCTGTAGCACCACTCATAAATCTGCTCCAGAGAACCGGGAGACCCTTCAGAGCAGATTTAGGGGGCACAGGGATCTGCAGGTGGAAAAGGAATTGTTGGAAATTGCTTCCCCTGCTACTCTGCTAATGTTAAGCCTGACCATCAGCTGAACGACACTGTTGGATATACTTGTGTGTTCTGAATAATAAACTTAAGGCACCAAAAGCACCTGTTCATCCTCTAGAGTAGGCATGTCCAACACCCAAGAGACTGCAATCTACCCCCACTATAAAAAACTGGCAGTGATCTACCTATTGGATTGACCAAAGTTGTTGAGCTTTTTTTGGGGGGGGAGGGACTGGAGATCGACCGGTTCGACATGCCTGCTCTAGAGTTTAGGCAGCGAGGATAGGCAGAGTTTGGGAGCTGGCTGAGAAGTGACTTGGTAACCAGCTAGATCTCTCCTCCCATAAAACTGAGAGATCTACTGCTCTGTTAACTGAGTTGGTCAAAGTTAGCGATTCACCGGCCAATCAGGATGAGGGTAACTAGACACCCATTGAATACGGCTTATCTAGTGATGCCCTGCGGTGAAAGGTTAAGGAGCAGGGTAAAGACTATGAAGGACTCCAGGGATATCAAGCCATTTTTATTTTATTAATGAACTGCTACAGTTTAGGGCTCTTACTAATGTGTTACATTCCCCCAACTTTATATATCAATGGGATAAGCCATACATTTTTATAAACTCCATTCTTCTTCTAAGATTTTGACCAGCAAATACTCATATTTCCCAGCCTGAATTAAATGTTCCAATTGCACTTCCTTTAGACCTGGCAAACGTGGTCTAATGAATCTTCTAATATTTTTTAGAATATGCAATAAAGGTAATAACTCGCCAAAAGGTAATGCCAACAATACAAGAAGCTGCTAGTAGTTACTTAGAGCTAAACAAAATGAATCTTACCTCTTCAGATTCAAGGAGATACTCAGTTAACTGGCAACCTACAACTGTGAGCTGTTTGGCCTTTGCGTAATCCAGATCCAGGTTGGCATACAATTTGCTGCTGGGCTTGTAAAAATACATCAGTCGCCGTATAAATCTAACATTAAACAGACATATGAGGTGCTGAAAAGTTTGTTGCAAGCTTCAGGCAAATGTGTATACCACACTGTTTCATCTACGAGATGGCGAAGAGGCTTTATGTTTTCAAATGTTAGCACCTGTACTTAAATGCAAATGCTATTATAGGGTCATAGTGAAGTCAATACATTCTCTTCCCATACTAGCCTGCCTGCTCCCTGCTGCTAGCTTATGTATTGCTTGTGATTGTACTGGTTTACTGATGGGAGAGCAGATTAGTTTCCTAATACAAAAAAGCCCAAGCAATATGCATTTATTAATTTATTTGTTCATTCTATTTGCACGCTACCATTTAACTAAGTTCTATGTGCAATATATGGAAACGTTAAAAATATATAGCTACAATTCAAAACTTTACACAAAAAAACTTTAAAAGCAATTATAAAAATTCCAGTAACCAAATCTAAAATCAGCTCATGGACAGAAGCTAAAACCAATATAAAACTAGTAACTGGGAAACTTGGTCCAAAGATGTAATGCACCAGAGAGATGTAGCAAGTACAATTTTTTAAAACCTATGAAAAAAAGAAGGGTCTTGACCTGGTGCTTAAAAGAAAAAAAACTGGTGTCAGGGAAGCAACTCTTGCTGAGGCAGTCAATAAATAGGGTGCCATCAGGAGAAAGGTCATATTCTTTGTAACCATCCATCTTACTCAATTAGGCAGGGGAAACTCGAGATCGGCATCCCTGTCCTTTTTCCCCAAGAGAGTTAATTCAATTCAGTGAATTGCCTTTTCTAATTCATAACACACAAAAGGCCAGGTTATTCAAAACTGTAACTGGGGAAAAGACAGAAATGCAAGCACCTTTTCAGGAAATGTGTCACATTTCTTAGCAAGTGATGGTAAAAAACATAAAGCAAATAATGAGTGAGTTCACCTTTGAAAAAACACACACAGCAAATAGAAGCCAGTGTGATGTAGTGGTTAGAGTGTCGGACTAAGACCTAGGAGACTGAGGGTCCTAGTCTTAAGTACAGTTGTACCTTGGATCTCAAATGCCTTGGCTCCAGAACAAATTGGCCCCCGAACAATCGAAACCCGGAAGTGAGTGTTCCGGTTTTCAAACTTTCTTTTGGAACCCGAACATCCGACACGGGTTCTGCGGCTTCCTGCAGCCAATCAGAAGCCACGCTTTGGTTTCTGAAACGTTTCGGAAGCTGAACAGACTTCCAGAATGGATTGTGTTCGACTTCCAAGATACGACTGTACAGACAATGTGCCCCACAATTTACAAGTGTCAAGAACACCCAGAAAGAGTTGTAGGAGGAAAAGCAAGCTGCCAAGGCAGAATGGAACTGCCCTCCATTAGTAAATATGAATACCTGTTCCACTGTTCATCTTTGTTGAACTTTACGCTGATATTTGGCCACTGCAAAATAGATAGAGAGTTTTGTAAGACCATTTCCTTTCATTTCAATTTAATCCTCAGACATTAATTAGGGAGCCATTTAACGGCTTACCTTTAGTATGGTCCCTATCAGATTCCAATTCCACTCAAGATTCTCTTTGTGATGAAGAACTTGGCTGTCTCTTAGATTAATTAACAGTGCTTCATCAGTATCCTTGAAGAGCAGAAGGAAGAAGAGAAATCAAAGTTCAAACTGCTGCAACACTTGCATCGACATTAGAAAGTAATATACAAGTTTGCAGATTATTAAAATATATTGAACTGTAGACAAACCACCACCAAAATGTATGCCCACATTTTCTCTCTCTCTGCACTCAGAAGCCATGTCAGATTTCTAGTGCAACAGTTTCCCCACCCTATCCCCCCATGAAAGGTTTTCATTTAAACTCTCAATTCCTAGCAACTCTTATTTTGGAAATTCAGCTTAAATCAATAAAGATTATTTGCTGTTTACAAAAAAAGGGGGGGAATCACAGACATTGTAGTAAAATAGCTACCTTTAGAATAAAGATGTCTTTCTGCACACGATACTGATCCCTTCGCTGATGTGTTGACATGGCTTTCTGAACAATGTGATCTAGATGAAGGCTATAAGGTTTCGGTCCTCGTTTCTTCATTTCATGAAAGCGTTTTAGACAATTTAGTGCAGCGCTGGCCCGTCTACCAAGGGGGAAAGTTGACAGTCAAAATTTTCTATAAGATTACTGCCTTTAGTAAGGATCCGAAAGGATGTGAAATATAGTCAAACTGCATTTCCCAGGGATCTTTGCACTAGAAGATGGCTTCAAAGTCTAACAATGGCCTGAACAACACAGCCCCCCACTTTGCACCTGCCTGTCACAGCTACAGGAAGAATGGTGGGGAGGCATCCAGGAGCCAGTATGCTCCTGGGTGCATGACCAAGCCTCAACCTTGGACAGAGATGACCTTTTACAGAAACTAATCTGAGGCAGATATAAACTGAGCCTAAATTTGTTCCTTTTAGGAGTGCTCCCAATTTTAAATTAGGACAGGAAAACATTCCATTTGACTACTTAAACGGTTACTGTAAAAGTTTATCACAGGCATTCTGGAGCAAACCACAACTCATTCATTAAAGCGTAATCACTCCATTTCTTGGTTCGTGATCACAGGCTTTAAAAAGAGGGAAAATTTAGAATTTGAACCTGACTAGAGATAACTTAGACCCATGAAAACCACTGAGAGGTTTGCTACTGATCTGAGCAAGATGCAACCTTTATTTCAACGGGGGAAAACAGTTGAAATCAGATTATTAACTGGATTAAATAGTGATTACACTCTGAACATTCTGTTACATACAGATTTGGGATTCCACCCCCACACCCCAAGGTATATGATAAAATGAGCTTTCTCGTGCGATTTGTATTTTACAAGACGTTACCTGATACTTGTCAGAATAACTATTCATTCAATTGTTCTTTATACAATTGTTCCAAATCAGTTATAATTTGATACAGATTGATTAGGCCACGGTTTAAAGTGATTTTATGTAACCATGTCAGATGGCAGTAGTTCTTTTTTGTATTGTTGAAGAAAAGGTTTTTTTAAAAATGGGGTCAACTGGGGAAACATTTAAATCAATTACATGAACACTGCAATAGATTCCTAATAGGTATTTTCTCAGTACATATATTCAAATGGGAAAAACTTATAAAGATGTAAATGAGTGGTAAAGATGATTAAAAACACCAGATTAAATAGTCTTGAATATATCAAAATCTCCCTTACACTATGAATCACAATTCTTCCTCTCTCTCTATATATATATATTTAAAAGGAAATAAAGATACCAAAGGGCTTACAAATTTACTGAACCAGTGCTGCTGGCATAATCACTCATTGCATGAATGGTTTTTGTGTAGGGTGTCCAATAAATTTTGTGAATGGCTTGTAATTTTGGCGGGTACAGGACGTTGCTTCACAGAACATATTATAAACTGTACTGAGTTTCTGAGGACTTGCACATAAAGTCCAAACAGAAATATTAACACACTTGAAAACAAATGAAAACTTCAGAACAAGAAAACTAGAAAGCCGTGCTTATTGTTTTCATTTTAAACAAGCACAATCTGTCTTAATCAAGAGCTGTTTTGGCAAGACAAATATTCAGGTTTTACAGGAAGCAAAATCCCTGAGTAAATTTGTCAGCTAGTAATTTTGGGTAAAATCCTAATTTGGACATCAATGGTAGAGCTCCTCTAGTGATACAGGCATTGCAGCCTGAATTCCTGAATTCTTCAGATACCTGCTAACTGTTGATTTTTCTGGGATGTTTGCTTGTTTGTTTCCAAGCCTAGGTCAACACACTTGGTAAGGAAGACCATGGGTCGAATCCAAAACTGCCCCTACACAAGGAATGGACTTGCTCTTTTGCAACAAAACTTCCCCTTCCTCTCCTTTTCAGCAACCTATATGTCCCCTCAAATGTGCTCCGCGACAGAAGTCTGTGCATGTAACACTGGGCACAAATCACTGGCCCAGAGAGCACGTCATGCAAAGCTAAACCATGGCTTAGCGCAAATGAACAAATGTGCAGGATCCCAAAGTGTAGATTATGGCTGCAGTGCTCCTCTCAACCTAAGCATTACATCCAAATGTGGGCTTGTGGACTGTCTCCCCTGTACCACAAGCAGTAAACCACGGACAAACCCTGGGGTTGTATCCAACTAACTTTTACGTAGACCCACTGAAATGAATGGACCTAAACTGACCATGCCATTATTTTCAATGCACCTACTTTGAATTAATTTAATACTACCCCTGATTATAGCTTGTGGTTCATCTGGAGCACCAAACCATGGCTTAGTCCCATGGCTTAGCCCTGGGTAGCATAGAAGCAGCAAACTGGGGGAGGAGGTCAGTGGCTACAATCTTCACTCCAGGAACCTAAATGGCTTGGCTTTGCATTACATGTAAACTAGGTCAGTGAGATTAATTATCTGTAATACAGAAAACACAGGGTGAAGAAAAATTCTTAATTTCCCCACTTTATGGAAGGTGGACTTTATGTACATACAATGTACATATTAGATAGCTTAGTTTATTAGCCAAAAGAAGAAGAGAAACTTGTGTCCTTGTTTTCATGGCTTTTGTTTCTTCCTGCTCTTCATCCTGTTTCTGCTGGGGGTTTTTTATTATCTTGAAAGCCTTTCAGACATGGTACCCATTGATAAATGTTTTTACTATCATGCCCACTGCTCTGTATTCTTTGGATAATATGGCTTTTAATTTCAAATATATAAAATCACTAAAGCCACCCATTTAGAAAACCGGAAGAAGTGCAGCTATACTGAATTGGATATGCCAATTTAGGGTAACTTCAGCAGGTTACTAAAATGTATGCTTACTGTCTCTTCTCCTTTGCGATGTCAAAAGAAGCTGCCATGTTCATTAGAGTTGGTAAGCAGTGTAAGTGATGGCTATGACAATGAGGAAGAATGGTGTTTGCCTGAAAGAGAGAAGAAACATCACAGATTTTCATTTTCAGATACAGCCCAGGTCCCACCCAATGAATACCTATTTAACTTGAATGGTATACAAACAGAACTCTGCCAAAAGAAAATCGCTTTTCCTTTCTCTTTCCACTTCAGATACAATTAAGCTAATACAGATTTTTTTTTAAGTAAATACTGAATTTGACATAAATTAAAAAACTTTAAAAATTGTCCAGTAGCACCTTAGAGACCAACTAAGTTTGTTCCAAACAACTGAATTTGACAACTGCAGAAAAAGCATTTGCTAACTGCTTGTATATGTTGCAGGCTTAGACAAGATTTCTAACAATTCTCTTGGAAAACCCACTTCCTTGAGATATTATCAGTTAGCAAACCGCATTAAAGGAGCCAACAAGCAGTGGATTCATGCATCTAATGAAGTTGAATGTAAGCTATTTATTATAGCTTATGCTATAAAAAATATTAATCTTTAGAGTCTTGTTTTTGCTGCAAAAAACTAACTCAGCTGCTTTTCTGGAGAATGACTTTTATAGCTGGGGCTCTTAATTCTAAAAGTACAAAATTAACAACCTGCAGAAATAATGAATGATGAACATGGAGCTTGTAAACCAATATGAGAGCTGACTGTGTTCTCTTGAGCTAGCATTAAATAGCCATCCAGGGATGGCCAGTAATGCACTGAAGAAAGTGAGGATCCATCAGTGAACTAGCCAAGTTTCCATAGCTGAGACAAGTCTACAGGAAACTTGACTGGGCAGGAGCCATGCTTACACAGTCCCTAGTCCTTCTGGTAGTTCTCAGCAAGGCAGAAGGGTTTTGAATCATAGCAGCAGGAAGGAAGTGAAAGATCCAGCTGCACAAATTTAAGATGGGGAACACCTGGATTGCTAGTAGTACTTGTGAAAAGGATCTAGGGGCTTTAGTAGACTACAAGCTTCACACGGGTCAACGGTGTGATGCAGCAGCAAAAGAAGCTAATGTTATTCTAGGCTGCAACAACAGAAGTATAGTGTTCCAATCAAGAAAAGTCACAGAACCACTCTATTCTGCCTTGGTCGGATCACAGCTGGAGTACTGTGTCCAGTTCTAGGCAACACAAGGAGGATATTGACAAGCTGAAATGTGTGCAGAGGAGAGCAACCAAGATGATCAAGGGTCTGAAAACCAAGCCTTAAGAGGAACAGTGGAGGGAGTTGGGTATGTTTAGCCTGTTAAAGAGGAGACTCAGAGGAGATATGATAGCCATCTTCAAATATCTAAAGGGCTGTCACATGGAGGATAGAGCAGGTTTTTTTTCTCCTGCTCTGGAGGATAGGACCCAAACCAATGGATTCAAGTTAAAAGAAAGGAGATGAAATAATTTTCTCACAGTAAGAACTTGTTGACAGTGGAACAGACTCCCATGATAAGCAGTGGACTCTCCTTCATTGGAGGTTTTTAAGCAAAGGTTGGGTGACCATCTGTCATGTATGATCTAGTTGATATTCCTGCATTTAAGGGGGTGGACTAGATGACCCTCGGGGTACCTTCCAACTCTACAATTCTACGATCCTATGACCTTTTTATGACCTACTGCATCTTTTACTGGGGCAAGGACACACTTTCAGGGAACCAGAGTATTCTTTGATTTGGTAACTATACCTTCTTCCTTACGTAAAATATTGCTTTTAAAATTATTTTGTTTTCTTCCATCCTTGGAAGATTCCCAAAGTAAAGAATTTAACAATCAGTACATGAAATAAAGTCTTCCTTACCATATGCAAAAGTTCCCCAAGTAAGATTGTTGCTCTGACGGATACATGGTCATCGCTGCTTGTGATTACTTCAACTAGACCCTGGAGTAAGTAAGAAGTGAAACTCTATTGTAACCATCTCACTGTTCTGCTTTGCCCAGAACCTATTACAACAGAGTTAATTAATTGTCATTTAAATGAAAGTCTGAACGTACTTCTAAGAGTCCATTTCTAATGAAAGCAGAGAGAACCAGCGCCAAGTAGTTGTCCATGAGGTCAGGCCTAGATAAATGTGCAAAAGAACATAGAGATCAGCTTCATGTTCTCTTTCATATTATCTAAGTGAAGCAGGCAGAAATGGCATTAATGCTTTTGATAACAAAATACCTTGATCTGGCTCGGTGAGGTAATATAACTTTAGCTTCTGCAGCTACAAAACCATCAGAAAGTCTCCAACTATCTTGAAACCTGCTTGGATCTACAAGAAAGCCATCGAGTGAAAATTCTGAGTTTAATTAACAAGAGCAATGGAGTATGTCAGTACCATAATCCCTAGTCACCTTTCATTTTGATTTGGTATTATTATTTCGCTCTCCTTGTCTCCTGCTTGTTCCTCTTGATTTCTATGCTAGCATGTGTGCTTTAAATACACATAAGCTACAATTTAGTTAATCCCATAATAAATGGTATCAGGTTTAAATTACAGTAGGCACTAATAGTCTCACATTTATCTCAGAAAGACATACAAGTCAGTGACATATGAAAGTACACAAGGTGGATCTATTCTAAAGGCAAGTAAAATGTACTTTTCCCACACCTTAATAAAACTTTACATGTTTCAGGTTTCAGAACCAGAGAGTTGGAAGGAACCTGAAAGGTTCTCTGTTAATGCAACATCCCTGATGAGAGACCATGTATATGAGGGATGATGTGGATTTCTTATATCCCTTCTAGCCCTGCCCCCTTTCCATTTTTCCCCCTTTAATTTTACCACGCGTGAAACGCTGAATGCACACAAGTTGCAGGCTTACTGTATAGGAACCACCTTATAACAGCCATTCTTGTAAATGCAAGAAAACTGAAGCAGTATGTTTATGTACGCAAGTCATGTTGAAACCTTTGTATTTATGTTTAACAAATTAGTTTCATTACACCACATGCCTCATTCTTGGCTATATTAGGGGTAAGTATTCAGATAAATAGCATCTGTGGTGGCAGCAGGAATAAAGGGGGTCTAGTGAAATACCCAGAAAAAGCCCAGCTCTTAGCAGTACATCTTCATAAGAGTGGAAAGGTGGTGCAGGGAAGTGTGGGGACTGCCTGAGCATATCAGAGCAAAAATGGGGACAGAGGCATGACACATTCAGCCTTGTTGCAAAACAAAATCTTAGCATCTGTCTGCACCACTGCCCCTTGCCACCTCTTATTTAACTCCATTATACTATTGTTTATGCTCTTATTTTTCTCTGCTGTTTGCACCATCTGCACTTCATATGTTCAAGGGCACACTGCAGGAATCATTAATGGAGAGGGGGGGGGGAGGGATGCCATGAAGGCCAAGCAGCAGATGAATTAATCAGCAAGCACTTCAAGCTGCTGCTTGGCTTTATGGCATCCCTTTTTCCCTCGTTTGCCAGCTACCGCCGAATTGTTCATGTGTACACATGACCTGCAGATGCACAAAAAGCAACAACAGAACAGTCACAATGTAAAAGAAGCCTGTTGGTGTCGAGGAGATAGCCAGGCTGATAAAGCATACTTGCAGGGAGAAATCATGAGGAACCTTGCAAGGAAGTTAAACCCTCTTTAACTTTTAATTTTCTGATAACTAAACCTGGAAGTGGAATCTTCATCGATAGAGGGAGTCCACAATATGCTATGAATGACATCTATATGAAGCTGTCAGTAGAAGATCTGGAGCACAGGGTCATCAATATGCTGATGACACACAGCTCTACTTCTCCACAACACCTGCATCAGCAGTAGTTGTTTAAGCCCAGAACCAGTGCCTGAATGCAATTGTGGACTGGCTGAGGAACAATAAACTGGGTGGGAGACATGGGAAGATGGAGGCTCAGTGAGTAGGATTGCTCCGTAAGATAGGTCAACTGCCTGTTCTGAATGGAGGTGTAGTCCCTCTGAAGGAGCAGGTACCCAGCCTGGGAGTATTCCTGGATACACCTTTATCATTAGACATCCAAGTGATATCTGTGTTTACAAGTGTCTTTTATAAGCTTTATCTGGCATTCCAGCTACGACTGTATATGGATTAGGATAGGCAGGCCTATGCAGTGACAAACTTGAAGCTGGATTACTGCAATAGGCTCTATGTGGGGCTGCTCGTGGGTCTGGTCCAGAAGCACCAGAAAGTGAGGAAAGCAGCAGCT
Organism: Podarcis gaigeae; assembly: GCF_964106915.1. Lineage (NCBI taxonomy): Eukaryota > Metazoa > Chordata > Lepidosauria > Squamata > Lacertidae > Podarcis > Podarcis gaigeae. The sequence continues at coordinate 46,697,836 of NC_139687.1, read as the reverse complement.
AGACTGTTGGTGGGGGCAGCTCTCTGACAGCATGCAGCACCTCTGCTAAAACCTGTAGCATATGGCAGCCTGTGCAACTGTTTAAAATTGTGTTGAGTGAACAACCTGGATCCCAGATACCTGAGCACATATAACCCAGCCCCAGCACTGAGATCATCTGGATTAGCACTGCCTTTTATCTGGAAGAGCACGGTGGTGTTTCAGAAGCCACTCAGGCTTCAACTATAAGTTAAGCATTTAGTGTTGCCAGACCCGTGCTGAGAAAGGGTATTCCATCAGAGATTTGACAAAAATCCTTGTTGCTAAGTGGCAGACATATTTCTGCTGTTTAGACGGAGAAGAAGCTTCTGGTTACTGCAATTCTAAAGTAAGGTACCCATGACTAAGTCCTGCAATGAGCTGCAGGGCTCAAGTACGCAGAAGCCATTACAGGAATGGACTTGATAAGCTTTCCCAATGAATGAAGAGTAACACGCAAGTTCAATACTAACCTACACTGAGAAGTGCTTCTATAAATTCTTCTGTCACGATAGGAAGAGGAAGGCGAAATATATCATAAAGAACTTCAAGCAGTCCTCGCTATAAACATAAAAAGGAACAGAATTTTAAAAACCAGTAGAAATTTAATGAATTTGCACTGGGGTGTGAGGGGTGACTTTGGCTGATACCATTTCCCCCTGCAGCTGTCCACTCCTCTTCCCATAGTGGCTCAGGAGGGCACAGAAGGAATAAGCAAAATAATCTTCCATAACATGAGTTGCATTCAACAGCTTGTCAAAAATAATTTAACATTACAGACACATCCTAAGCTTCTGCCTTTTGGAAGCATAACCATAATTAAATAACATTGCTCATTCATACAGTTTTAGTATTTAATATATTGTAGTGAGTAATAAGGCTTATTGCAAGTCACAGATGCCTAGTGAACACATTACAAATAATATGAGATGACTAAGGGGTATATATAGATTCACTCTTTACACTTCCAGCTGTTATCCCAACAGTATAAAAAACCCTCAACTGGTTTTGTTTGTTAACTGTCTTGCTCTAGAACCTATCTCGTGCTCTCATTTCATGATTATTTGGGTCAGATGATGCCACTTCAGAGAGATCTGACCCATAGTCAGCTGTCACTCTCCTTGTGTCAGAGACCCTACCCTCTCTGCTCCAACACTGTAGCTTCAGGCAGCCAAGAAGGATTAATCCCGACTCTCCTGCCCTAATTTCCAAGCGACTGTCTTCCTCAACTTACAGCTCCCCAACTCTGCTCATTCTTGAGAGAGGTTCTGTAGCCTCTGAGGACTGCACTGGAACATCAGTAGCTTTGTGACACTTCCAGCCACAGTTACTTCCACCCATGCCATGGAGTCAGAGGGCCAATGTGTGCACAACCGCCAATAATGCAGATATATACACACAGAGCAATTTCTGAGAAAACAGAATTTGTACATCTGTCTACACGAAAAGAGCAAGCATACAAGCCCTCGGAATCCATCTTGTAGAAGTCAAACACATACCCTTATTTCCATATTAGGTATACACAGCACTCCAATGAGAGACTGGATCCCGGAATTTCCAGGCTTGCATAAACTAATAATGCCTAAAAACAAAATAAAATGCATAATTACATGATGGCAAACTCATGTGCAAACACCCAGTGGGAAACTTCTGCCACAGGCTGAACAACGGACAGTTGGTCTAAAAATAACACAGCATAAACTTCACAGGATTTCTAGGACCATGAACAAATTGTGTTTCTTTTATCATGGAATCATCATCATAATACAGCTCAAAGAGAGCAACAGTTTGCTTTGCCAGGAAGCAACAAAATAAAAGAAAATAATAATCTTGCCCATAGTGATGCTACCGAAAAATGGGAATCATACTAGATAATTATTGAAACTTAAGAATCCTGCAGGTTCAAATAAGGAACTTCTCTACTCAAACACCCTGTTCTCAAGAGTGCAGCCAGACGATAGCTTCCAAGCAGGACAATGGTTAATTCCCAGCCCCTGGTATTCAGGGGTTCACTGCCTCTGAACACAGAAACAACATTTGGATATCATGGCTAATAGTTGTTGATAGACCTAGAACTTCCATGAATGCACCTAACTCTTTTCCAAAGCCACCTAAGATAATGGTCACAACCACATCTTATGGCAATGAACTGCACAGCCGTGAGGTGAAGTACTTTATAAACCTCCACCACATCTCCCTTTGTTTTTGTCTTTTTGCCAACAACAAAGCTTTAGCCTCCCATCAGAACTTCTAAAGAAGTTATCTTCTGTGTTCAGACAATTTCAGAGTTATGTTTGTCAGGAACGAGAGGCTTTTTAAAAGGCTACCTCTGGGTTGTGGAATTCTCTCCCTAGAATTCATCTCACCCCCTCCCTTGATGGCTTCGTGTTGCTGCAAAAACCTTCCCGTTAATGCTCTTGCAACAATTTATTTTGTTCTTATTTCATCAGCTACTTTGTCATGTTTTAGTTCTGAAAGATCGACAAGACAGCACCGATTCTGATACTTGTTCTTCCTCAGCAGTATTTTTTCTTCCGTATAGTTTTAGTAATTCTAGCTCCTCCTGAATCTTTTTTAAAAGTCGCAATACACTGACTGCCTTTCAATCCAGTGATAAGAAGGCCAATTTCAGCAGCAAGTTGCATATACTGTCTGCTTCCCCAAATACTGGCTCATGCAGTAAAACAGATGAAAACCCTTTTCCAAACTCTACAGCCTTCTGGGATTACCAATGCAGGTGACTTTTCCATCGTGGTGCCCTATCTATGAAATGTTCTCTTTGAGGAGGCTTGTCTAGTGTCTGCATGGCCTTTTCAATCCCCCCCCCCCCCGGATATCTATTTTCATAGGCCTTTTAAATGTTAGCTGAAGTGGTTTTATTGTATCGGCTGTGTTTGTTACTTTTTCTCCCAATTCAGTATTGGTTGATTCAACTTTGCAGTTGCAGCTGTTTTATTTTAAAGTTGACCTAAATATATTTATTTCACTGCAAGCTGCCATGATAACTTAATTGACCAGATAATTCATTCATTTTTAATTTGCCAATCAGTCCTCAAACTTCACCTCTTGTTGCATCTACTTGAAATGGTTATTCGGAACAATTACAGACACCCTCCACAAATGTGGTCCCCGAAAAGCAGATCTCCCAATATTGTAAATCACCCATTTTCACGCGAGGTACACATACACCTTCAGTAACATGTACCTTTTTTCCACACTCCAATTATGCCATCATTATAAAGGTTGAACCAAGTTCTTACCTGCCCACGATCGAAATGCTGCAACAATTCCCATTTTACTAGCAGACAGCCGTGCTTCTCGGTCCTCCCTGCCATAAAAAACAGTACTGAGAATAAATATCCACGTTAAACTGAGTTGTGTTTATGAAACACTCAAATTGATATCTCTGATTTGTGACAATTTTTAAATTTTAAATTGTTAAATGTTAAGAATACAATATGGTATGGTATGGTGAAATTACAATATGAAAATTATGGGTTTCTCCCCCCCCCCCCCATTTTCTCTTTCATTGTCAAAATGAAAATTGCCATGCATGGGACAGATGGCTTAATGGTACATGGAGTGCTCAATATTGGAGGGGCAGGGAGTAGCATCACTCATGAAAGTGTGCCCTCAAAAGTCAGAGAATGGCTTGCAAAAGCCCTCGTCCAGGATAGAAAGTTCAAGTACTTGAATATCAGTGTTATAAAGTAACAGCTAATGGAGACTTACTTCTGCTGTCCTTCTGCAGTATCTGGATTGTGCCTGTAGTGAAAGTCTGTGTAGGGCGCTAATATCCGCTGCAGTAAGGAAACAAAAGTTTGGAGTCATTCTCATTATCACCATAACATCTTTATTATTATCCACCGTTTAAATACTATCTATTCCAACATAAGTAGTTATTTCTTAAGTGATATAGAAAATAAAATTTGCTTCTGACGTTAACAAAGATATATCCAGCAAAATTATCTATGAAGCAGAGTAAAGTGAAGACATCCAATTAGAACAACCTATTATTCCTTACCTTTGAAAAAGAATATATGCAGCATCTTTTTGCATGTTTTCAACTTTTACTTGTTGACAGACCTGGCAGAAAGTACTAAAACTCAAGGGCTTATTTTTAAGGGTGTGTTTAAAAAGAAAATATGGATAATACAGATTACTGGATTGAGGCAACAACCCAAAGCATGTCTGCTCAGTAAGTCCTACTGAATTCAGTGGAGCTTAATCCCAGTTTGGAATCTTTCCGCAGGGCCTGCAAGACAGAGCTGTTCCACCAGGCCTTTGGTCAGGGCGCAGCCTGACCCCCTCCTTTGGCAATCTGCACAGAATTTTGCTTGATGGTTGCCATTAATTTGATCTTAATTTGATTTTAATTAATTTTATAATGAATGTTTTTAGAATGTTGGACTATTTTGATTGTTGTTAGCCGCCCTGAGCCCAGCTTCGGCTGGGGAGGGCGGGATATAAATAAAAATTATTATTATTATTATTATTATTATTATTATTATTATTATTATTAACCAGTGTTGATACACTAAGACTGTATAAGAAAAGGAAGTTCCTACCTCTAATTCTACATCTGCACGCACATACTGTCGAGTCTTTGGATGATTGAGAAGATGCAAGACGGTCGTTATGAGAGCTTCATTTATACGGCTTAACTGGCAGTCAATCACATTTTTCAAAATGGTACTTAGACCACCTCGAAGTGCAACTACTTCTGGATTCTGAATTGCTGAAAGAAGAGAAAGATATTAACTGATCCAATTAACCGTATTTCTCATCTAATCTTATTTCTATGTTTATGTTAAGCTTCATATCAATAAAATGTTAAAGTTTCAGCTTAAAACCTTTTTTGTTTAAAGTCAAAATATATTGTAAATTCCTTTTCTTGGATACTCGGGGGGGGATCATTAATTACTTATTCACCAATTAATGCCAAAATAGGCTTCTAATCCATTTATAAAAGATACAAAACCAATTGTACATCATTATTAAAATTCAAAATAATTAAAAATGCACCATACTTAAAGCACACAATAAAACAAACCCATTAAAACACTGAAATATAAATGTCCACAATTAAAATATGCAACAAAACTATAATACTTTTCAACTTTCTTACCTAGTTCACAGATAATTGCAATACATGCCCGAACCATCCTGTCCCTCTCCTGAAGGCCGTCGTTTCCAACAGCTATCAAGGAATTGGTAACCGAACTAGGAAATAATGAAGCATTCACAGTGATCATCTGCAAAGAAATGCAAAAAAAAAATGGAGAGATGGGTTTGTCACTGCAACATTACAGCAGGATTACTGAACAACACTAATGGTTCTGCTATATGTTTGTATCAAACTCTTTCTCCCACCTGCACATTTGGGCTCAGTATTCTGCTCTTTTGCTTCCACATTCTTTTTAAATAGTTTCTTTGACAAACACATAAAGATGGCTATGTACTGTAAAAGGTTAGAAGCCATACTAAGATAAAGGATCTACTGCACGACCATGCAGATTTCTCTTCAGGGCCTTCTGGTTCAATTAAACTAGGGAGTAGCAGATATGCACTCAAGAAGCTGTTTCTAATGCAAGGCTAAATGGTGTTTACCACGAATGGCCCCTTCTTTCCTGAAGTATTTACAGCAGATAAATTGTGGGGCAAAGCTGGAAACGAAACAGCAGCGCAGGGCTCATGCATTTTCTTAGAAAAGCAAATAATTCCAGCGTCTCCATACCTCTATGCAGCCATTGTATTTGGGAAGGATCATGCAGATCCATACTGCCTCCGCATGGCATCTGCACAATGGATGTCATGTTTGCATCAGGGCCTCCACACATACAGCACAATGTGCAAAAGCCTAATCCATGTAATTTATACATCAAGATTGCACCCATTAGACCTACATGTGTGGCCTCCTATGCAACCCCGTTCAAGTGCATGAATGTCAGGCATCAGCAGGCGCACCAGAAGCGAGTCAGGGCAGGCATGATTCCCCACCACATTGTGTTTCTCCCCCTTAAATACAACATCGGCATAGGTCTCAGGACCCTACAATACTTTTCAAAAGTAATGTGGGAAGTCCCCCAAAAGAAAAACAAGAACCTTTTGGAGGAAGCTGGAGTAGAATATACATTACAAAAATAACTGTCTGAAAAGAGGAAGAGGCTGAGCACTGTATACTCCAATCACTGTTTTCCCACCTTTCTAAATTAGAGAAAAGTTATTATAAGACAGGCATAGGCAAACTCAGCCCTCCAGATGTTTTGGGACTACAACTCCCATCATCCATAGCTAATAGGACCAGTGGTCAGGGATGATGGGAATTGTAGTTTCAAAACACCTGGAGGGCTGAGTTTGCCTATGCCTGTTGTAAGACATGTATATTGGCTTTGCTCTAGCAAAGAAATTTCCAGTTACTATGGAAAATGTTGGAACAGCTACTCTGATGCAATGGACTATGTGACCCTTTATATAGTCTACTTATAGGAACTCATCAAATTTCTTCCTTTCCTACTTAAGACAGGATGGGAGAGAGGAATCTGCTTTATTTGCAAGTTGCCTTTCAACAATGAAAGATTTACAATATTTTTGAGAAACTCTTGCTTTGTAAATCATCATCTGATACCAGGTAACAGGAAGCTCCTTCAGACTAGACTTCAAAGGAAAAGCTACACCCTTCTCCCACCAACAAGATAAATTTTCATTTAATTAATTTGTATTTTGTACCATTACACTAGAAACAGAGTAGCAATCTCTTTCACAAATACAAGAACTTATGTTCTTGCATTGAAGGCACGAACAAACTTATGCTCGTCATGGGTGGCAGGAAAGTACAAACAAGTGACCACTTATTGTAGCTTGGGTTCTTTTACTAACAAATTTTGTCTGTATCACACAATTGAAAAAGGAAGATTGCTTATTAGTTTGTTGGAATGCTAAAACTATAGTAGAAATAAAATCCCATCTTATGAAATACTTTAAAGTGATTTGGCTTATTGCTTCAAATTTACAATTTAATATCTACTGATAAAATACCTGTTAGTAGCTCAATACATAACTGCAGTGACTGAGTGTGAAAAGGAAATCAAACTTACAGAAGTAGTTTTGAATGTACCATATTTTTTGCTCTATAAGACTCACTTTTTCCCTCCTAAAAAGTAAGGGGAAATGTGTGTGCGTCTTATGGAGCGAACGCAGGCTGTGCAGCTATCCCAGAAGCCAGAACAGCAAGAGGGATTGCTGCTTTCACTGTGCAGCGATCCCTCTTGCTGTTCTGGCTTCTGAGATTCAGAATATTTTTTTTATTGTTTTTCTCCTCCAAAAACTAGGTGCGTCTTATGGTCTGGTGTGTCTTATAGAGTGAAAAATACAGTGATTATTTTCCTCAAATGGCTTGGTCTGAGGGCTCCTGATCTCCTTACCTGTATGGGAGAGCATACAGGGCTATACAACAGTGGGAAGAAAAGACAATAAACTGCCCTACTCACAGGCAGTCTTCATGGAACTTATGGATACTAACTAGCTGTTGCATTTGTACACTCTGTTTCTATTTTTACAACTCTATTTGCAACACAGTTGCAATACTCCAGCCATTTCACACATTATAGCAACACGGTGTTTCCAACACTGCTTCTTCCACAGTCATACAGAATTTGGTTTTGGGTTATTCAGCAGAAAATTGCACTATGCTATTGTTTCCAAACATACCTTCCTGACTAAACGAAGTGCTTGTGTCCTTTCTACTTCATTACTCTGCTGTATATCAATGCACCTAAAAGCACAAAAATGAGGAGGAAATACTTTAATTAGGAAAAGGCAAAAGATTTATACGATCTGAAGAGAAACCAGAGTATCAGAAGGATTTGCTGAAACCAACAAATTAAAATAGAATGCAAAAAGGGAGGCGAGAGGAAGTCAAAGGAACAAGTTAATGAAAGGACATTTTGGAAAGTATAATTTTATGTGCTGTTTTCTCCCCCCCCCTTTTTTTCTTATACGTTTGATTGTGCATCTTTTTTACTTGTTTTGTAATTTTTCTTTTTTGTATTTGTGTAGTGTGTAGTGGTTTTTGTTGTTATTGTTATTGTTGAGTTCAATGTCAAAATTACAATAAATATAATTTTTTTAAAAAAAATACTTTAATTAGGGTTCAAGGTGGCAGAATGTAGCGCATTTTAAAACAGCAGTGCATTTCCCAGATATATTCGTTTTTTACTTTTGAACATATAGCGGCAAGGTTCAAGTTCTTGAGATGACTGGTGCAAAACAGTCCAGACAGCCACTTGCACCAAAGCCCCTCAATTTACAATTCTGTGCAACCAGCTAAACCCAATGCAACAATATATTTGAGGCAATCTTTCAATAAAACCAGGCTATGCAATCAATATTTAGAGATTAGTCGTGTTTCTCCCATTTCCAATTTCAAAATAAGTTTATTTTGAAAAGTTGTGCATTTGGGATTGTACCCAGCAGGGTCACTCAGCTAGTGTTGAGGCTTCTATCAACGAACAGGGAGTAAAATAATTTTCAGTGGTTCTGTCTTCACCTTAAAGCCCCTTGCCCCTCCTAAAACTGTTCCAGAGAGCTGGGGAGCCCTTCCAGAGCAATGCAGGGAGACACAGGAGGCTGCAGGGTGGGCGGGGAACTGCTAAATATTTCTTCTCTCCTCATTTCATCAAAGAAAGCCTGACCATCAGCTGAGTGACGCTGCTGCATACAACCCTTATTGTTTCACGTCACTCAAAGCAGGCATCTATTAAATGTAACAGGTTGCGATCTGCTCAAACGAAAAGGTTGAACTGGTGATTCATTATCCAAATCAGGAAAAAGATTTCAAATACAGTATCAAATTATTATTACCTGGCTATCAAGTAATCCACTTTTAATTTTAACACCTTCTGCAGAATACTGGAGTCTCGGATAAGGTATCGAAGGGCTCGCAGCCCTGCCGCTCGCACCTCTTTTGCTTCATTCAGTAAAGCTAATCGCAAACTACGATGGAAATGATAAGAAAATCACTCAGGCTTTAAATAATTAAGTGTGTCCCTTTTGCTAAAAACAGACTCCCTCTTCCTTTCTGCGAGGCAGGAACAGATCCATGCTTAACTACGCAGGTATTCATGTTAGACATTTTAACACCCAAGATGTAAGCAAAACTCTCCACTGCTTCGCATTTTCTTCTCCTTGCTGAAAACAATATTAATAATGAAAGTAAGTTAAGACTGCCTGTTTCCATGAAGAGCATGTCCTCATTTTAAATAATTACACAATTGTGAACACCAAGTTTTCAACAGCTTAGTAATAAGTAATTTGGTTTCCACTTCAAAGCTGGCCGGACGCTCCCACCAATGCCAATTTGTAAAATCCAACCAACAGTGGAGAGAATATTAAACAATACTTACCATCTCAGCCTGTGATGTCATTATTTGGGCTAGGGTGTGTGGAATGTGTGTGGCCCAATACTTCCTGTTCTGAAGCTTCTTTGGTTAAAAAAAAATCAGTGCTAAAGAGCTTATGCGTCTCAAAAGCTCAGCTGGATGGTCCCGCTTGCACAAACAGAGGCCAATTGTTCACCACTTTCAGGGTTAGGGAAGCTATTCTGATCACACTGCTTAATGACAGACTGTTTTTGCTTACCTCTGTAGCTATTTCAGGGAATTATCTGCCTTAGGCCCTTTGACTGTGGAATCCATTCTTTCTACGGCTGGCACACATTAACTGGATTTTTAGTTGAGAAGTTCAAAGACAGATAATAGCTCTAGCAATCTGTTAATGTAATGATTCTTTAATACCAATAATTAGATAGGAGGTGCTAGTTTCTCTTCTCTGGATTCATTTGCACTTTTTAAAAATTATAATTAAAGGTAGGGTAGGAACTGGATCCAGTCCACTAGCCACTTCCCTACCTAAAGTAGAAATTAAATAATTGCTAAAATATTAGGAATTATCGCAAGAATTATCACAAGCTGCTGCAATGTCACATCTTGTTTTAAATATCAGATTACACTTCAAGTCTACAACCCCCCCCCCCCCAAAATAAAAATAATTCTGCACTCAGACTTGAAGTAGTGATTGGTAACAGGAAGTTGATCACACAGAAGTGATCCATAACCTTTTGGGTGGTTTCATTGCCCATGAAAGTAATATATCACTATATTTGTTTACAATACAGTCATATCTTGGTTCTTGAATGGCATCCATTCCGGAAGTCCATTTGTCTTTCAAAAACCAAGGTGTGGCTTCTAATTGGCTGCAGGAGCTTCCTGCACTCAATCGGAAGCTGCGTCGGATGTTTGGCTTCCCAAAAAAGTTCGCAAACTAGAACACTTACTTCCAGGTTTGCAGTGTTCGGGAGCCAAAACATTTGAGTCACAAGGCGTTCGAGAACCAAGGTACAACTGTATACCACTTAACTGCTATAGACAACAAGTGCTAAATTCTCACTGATTTTAATGGAGCAGAGTTATTCTGTACAAGTTCTACTGAATTTAGCAGTAAATGAGATGTGGACTGCTGCCCATGCTAATAGTAAAATAAATAATATTTTCTGATACACAAACTTAACAGAGAACAACATAGTATTGTGAATATCAAGATTCTTCACTGGGTAAGAGATTTTTACAGACATTTTCCCCTACCACTACAAAAAAACACCTTTCATATTTGTGCTTATAAAATATTAAGCATATTACTTTAACACAATTTCAATGCAATAGTTTTAAGAAATCCTGCAGGTCTTTAGCTAACGTTGTAAAATCAGACTTTTCAGTTGATAAATTGCTCACAGATTTTCTACGCGATGGACTCAATAGAAAACCTGGCAAACAGCAGCCTGTCTGTGCCATCTGAGACAAGCTACCAGGCTCACACTAAGCATTTCTACAGGTCATCCCTATGACCAAAGACTGCATAGAAAAAATGCTACTGGGTAGAAGTTAAGGGACAAGAAATGACAAAAGGGGCACAGAGCCTAGACTAGTACCTCCTTCCTCCAACACAAGTACTGATCATGGCTGAGATGTTTCTGGTCTTCAGCTTCTAATGCATTATCAGAATCAAGAACTCTGCAATAGATAGAGCACCTGCCACATACTCAGAACAATCTGTATCATGACCTCAACACATTGGCATCCAACATGCTGTTTAGCTTACAACTGAAACAACAGTCACAGAAACACTAGCTTATCATTCATGAATGGTCTAAATAATGCTCCAATATAAAAAGAGAGAGACTTACCATATGATGATGTTTTCATAAGTAAAACCTAGCTTTTCTTCAGTATGACCAGCATTACAAAGAAGCTGCAAATAAAAAATGTGTATGTCAACTGGCCGGGTAAGGAGTTTTGTAACAGGTCAAACAAACTTTTCTCCATAGCTACTCAAAACTCTCCCTGGCTTTCTAGTCTTATAACCAAACTAAGCAATTATTTTCAAGGTATTGCTGAAAGAGAAAGATGTGTTATGATCTTATTGCATTTTAGCAAACCTTTATTTTTATTTTTTTAAAAAAAGCAAGTACTTTAAATAAACTATGCTGATAATTCAAATGACTGAAATTAGTTTCATGACAATAGTTTCACATCTTTGTCCAATCTATTTCTACAGCACTATTCATTCTGAAGTGCATGGAGCCAACCTCTGCCACTCTCGACATTTGCAAAAGTGCAAATTCACTGCTGCCGCGTTAGTTTATACATCTATAAATACAGGCTGCCAAGAGGATAAAGATTGCTTTATATGATTCAGCTGTTAAAAACACAGATAAGCAGGTCACCTTCTAACAGAAAGGTTTCCAGGTAAGTGGCAGAATATCTTAAAGGGATAGAAACTAGAAAAGTGAAATTCAAGTGAAAAGCATTTTTTCAGCTCTGCAAAAAAAACGGGTTGGGTTATACACCACTAAACAAACTTTAACTTGCAAGTACTCTTTAAGAAAACATTTTTTCATGGGGTGCCAGAATGTGTCATCGTACTATAAACACTTGGAAAAGGGGAAGTGGGATGTTGTTTTACAACAGTGGGTGGCAGCGGGGGGGGGGGGCGGCTTCTTCAGCCTGAGGGTTGAATTCTAGAGTGCCAATGGTGGGCAGGTCAGAGGGGGAAACGTGGGCAGAATAACAGATGTTACGTCTTACCTTTCTATGGTAATCTACATTCCTGCCACATAAAAGTCAGAGGTTTCTACAGACACCCCTCCATCAAGGCAAGCCAGAGGCATTATCACAGTTCAATGACACATTCCTGCCAGGGAAATGCACTCCTTGAAGGTGAGGCATCTGGCAAGGGGATGGGCATAAGACTGAGGAGAATCCCAAGGGTCAAACAGAGGCCAGGAATGCCACCTTCCACTCCCAAGCATGAGGTTCCCCATCTCTATAGTTTACAACCAGTAAATAACCAAAAAGGCAGTATGGTATCTTAAAAACCTATATGGTGAACTCAGTTACTTATTGACAATACTTAGCATGTACAACGCATTCTGAGTAGTTGTTGGAAATACCAAAAATATTACCTTTAGTGTAGAGATACAGTGGTACCTCGGGTTAAGTACTTAATTCGTTCCGGAGGTCTGTACTTAACCTGAAACAGTTCTTAACCTGAAGCACCACTTTAGCTAATGGGGCCTCCTGCTGCTGCCGCGCCGCCGGAGCACGATTTCTGTTCTTATCCTGAAGCAAAGTTCTTAATCTGAAGCACTATCTCTGGGTTAGCGGAGTGTGTAACCTGAAGCGTATATAACCTGAAGCGTATGTAACCTGAGGTACCACTGTATATTTTTTTCTATTTTATTACATTTATATTCTACCTTTATATTCCAGTGAGCTCATGGTAGTGCATATGCTTCTCCCTCTCCCCATTTCATCCTCACAACAACCCTAGGAGGTAGATGAGGCTCAGAGATGGTGACTGGCCCTAGGTCACCCAGTGAGCTTCAGGGCTGAGTGGGGATCCGAACCCTGCTCTCCCAAGTGCTAGTCCAACACTCTACCATTTCGCCACACTAATATTGAAGCTACATATTTTAAGTGTGAAAATTTCCAGGATAGCACCTAGCCATGGTTCAAGCTACAGGGCTGAGTCATCACATAAACAGTGGCTTACAGTTAGAACTATCAGGCGTCACTGCTGCTGCCACAGTGAAAGAAAAAGGAGAAAAGTTATCATTCCTTCCAACTGCACAGTTCCTGATCCCCTGCCAAACAGCAGAATAGCAAAACAGGGCCACCCACAGACAAGGTAACAGGTTTCTTAAAGGACTCAGCATGTGCACAGATTATTATTATTATTTTGCAAATAAAAAATTAAAACACAGCCACAAAGAAACTGAAAAAACCTTCCTGATGAAGGTAGTTTGTTGTGGTTTCCTTTTTCTGACAACGGGCATTTTTTGAGGAAAACAACTCTGCTTTTAATGTAAATTGCCTGGCCATCCATAACTAGAATACAATAAACAATGAGGAATTAATGTATCCCCACCAGCACAAAAGTACACGAAATGACTCCCCCAAACTGCATGAAGAATTAGGGAAGCTCCCCATCTCCTCATGACCCTTCATAGCATGGAAATGACCTCCAGCTTTCTGCCATTACGTCCATTTCCCCCCATCCTGTGATCATTTTGGGAGAAAGGGACCAAACACTTTTTAATTTTAACTTTAGGTACTCAACTGCTTGCTAGGTATGTTGTCAAAATGAGCTAAAGCAATTCTACAAATATTATTTAAGTTCTGTTGGTCAGCAGTCAGCTATGCCTGTTACTTGATCCAGTGAAATCATGACAAGTGAGAGACACAAGTGTGTGACACTCACATGGTTTAGCGATCATATCACTAGTTCCCTCTGTCTTTCCCCTAAATAGAAGATTTAGTTATTGGGATATATGTCAAACCACTGCATCACACAGAAACTCTAAAAAGCTGGTGGCCTGCATTTAGTGAAAGTGTCTGAGGAGATTACTGTTTAAAAGGATAAAACTTCAAACTTTTCCCTTTCCACTATTTAAACGTAATTTCCAAAAATGCAGCTAGCACAATTACACTTGAGTGCCAAACTTCAATATTTCTGGTCCTAATGTGGTGCACATTACTTTATTTAATTCCATTTATGAATCTCTTCCCATGAAACATCTCAAAGCATTAACAAGGCATATACAATACAGTCGTACCTTGGAAATCGAATGGAATCCGTTCTGGAAGTCCATTTGACTTCCAAAACATTCGGAAACCAAAGCGTGGCTTCTGATTGGCTGCAGGAAGCTCCTGCAGCCAATCGGAAGCCGCAGAAGCCCCGTTGGACATTCGGCTTCCAAAAATAGTTCGTAAACCGGAACACTAACTTCCAGATTTTGATCGTTTGGGAGCCAAGGTGTTTGAGATCCAAGGTACGATCATATATATATGTAACTCAAATTCAGTGCAGGTACAGACTAGAATTAAAATGTCCACTTAAAAGGTTTGATGGAAAAGAAAGGACTTTGACAGGTAAAACAACAAAACAGACCTCAAAGCAGTTTACAACCAATGAAATAAAATAGATATCAATGGCAGTTCATTTATACAATCTCTCTATCCAAAATAGTATTCCTAAGATCATGTACTTCTGATGTACTGTACATATTTTTCAATATGCTTTTCTTTTGGTTCTTTTGTTACACGTCTTTCCATACACGTCTTTCCCTATTTCCATCCATATCCAAAATGACGAATACTTTTTCTGTCAAAGATACTTCAACCATTTCTTTCACTGCATAGAAGTCTACTCAACTAAATTGTAATCAGAGCAGACCCTCTGAAATTTAAAAAGATAGGCCCATGACTTTCAATGGACCTTGTCAGAGTAAAATGTAGCTGAATACCACCCACTGCATTAAAGTTCTGGCTCAAGTTCCTGTAGCAGAAAGCTTGTGATGACCAAGTAAGTAATATTCAGCAAAACATTAATGAACGGATACAGTGATTTTTTAATCACTTTCCCTTCATCACTTTTATCATCCCATCGCTACATCATTCACTCACAAGTTTTCCAACTGAATCAATTGATTTGGCATGATACAAAAAAAAAAAAAAACCAAAACACACATGCTTTAACTATTATAAAAATTCTTACCTTAGTAAAGTTATTCAAGTGGCCTAGCTTTCTCATATTTGAAACCCCTTGCAATTTGGCCACATTTTGGAGAATCTCTCTCAGGTTATCAGAAGGGTCTACAAGAGAGAGAAAAGTATTGGTAGGCACAGATTAGAGAAGCAACTACTATACTACCTATCCTGTCTTTCTTTAATCAATTTCTGCTTCTAAGGAAGTTGTAAACATTTTGATAGCAGCAGGCTAATAGTTTAAAGACCAGGAGGGAAGCGAAGGCTAATTGAGATTTCTCTCTCAAAAAATACAGGTCTGTTTCCTGCCCCAAATGAGGACGTACCCAAACCTAATTTGCATAAAGTGTCTGGATCCTACCCAAAGGGTGAATTCCAGCTAGAGCTCTCCAAAGCTGGAAGACCCACCATTTGGGCATTTACTAGCAATGTAATTGTAAGTAACAAACATGGACTACCCAATATGTTAAACAGGCTTCACTACTGAAAGTGTCAAATGAAGCTTTTTTTCAATTTGGTTGAAAATTTCATGAAGCAGCCTAAGGTTCTGCTGAAGATTATACCTACTTAGTGAAGAATGCTGGGGTCTATTTTCTAACATATCTCAACATGCACCTTTGTGAATGTTTGGCGCCAGTTTTGGATTAGGGAGTTTATCCAACTTTAGGGGAGCTATTCTTTGTTTTGAGTTTACACAGTGTTTTTTGCATGAAAGGGGTCAATTACTATGAAGCAGCAGGTATTTTAGTTAAAGTATTCAGGGTGATATCCAACCTTTGTCATACTCAGCTCAGACTCATTAAAATCAACGGACTTGTGTCAACTGGTTTTAGTAGTTATGCCTAAAGTTGGATATCACCCTTCAGGAAGTGTTGTAGCAAAGGCCATCAAATGCCACTACTGTAGTTGAAATTTCTTCAACAGCATACCAGAATATGGTGGTGGAGGAAATCATACTGTGGAGAAGGAATAGATTGTCACATATCCCATTTGAGAAGCTCAGGATTACCAGGGGGACCATTCTAGAGAACATTTCATCCCGTTTCAAGATCAAGTAGTACAAACCACAAGCACAAGATTAAAGAGAATAGTGTTGGCATATAAGTACCACTAACAGTTTGTTATAACCTTTAATTTCAAGGGCATATAATAGATGGGAACAAACTGCTTCCCTATAATTTAGCATTGCTGAAAATGTAATTTGACTGATTCCTATTCCTTTGTTTTGCGCTTTCAGCATAATATTGGTGACAGCTACCCTAGCTTTCAAAGCTTTGAGCTGTACAAGTGATTTCGTATTGCATCTCAAGTACCAAATCATAGTGTCTCAAAGATTTCTCTAGAATGTTTGATTTCATGAATTAAAAAAACAAGATACTTCCTCAATAAGGTTCCTGAAAAGAAAAGAAAAGAAAAGAAAAAACATTCTAACGTGGTCAAATGAGAATGTCAAGCAAAAACTAAGGATGTTCTCCTTCTCTGGGTAAGTAATAAACACTCTTGACACAAAAATCACTGGGGAGAAACCTTTCAAAGTGTATGTGGCATGTTATGGTGAGGTCTGGCATATCTCAGTAATGAAATCTGCCCCCACAGCTTTTGCAGAAAAAGAAAAAAAAAGAAAAACCAATCACAGCAAATTCATATCCCACCATGAGCACATCCTGGAGAAAAACAAATTCCTGAAGAGATGGGGCAAATCAAATTCGTACGAGAATGTTAATGCTTGTATGTTACTCCCTTTCATTATCAAAGGCTCATAACTAGAAAGGACAGAGCACATACTTTCCACACAGAAGGCCCCAAGACTGTTATTTCCAGTCAAAAGGGTCAAGCATATGGAAAGACTTTATCCGAAGACCCTAGAGAACCACTTGCCAAGGAGAACTGTTGTGGCATCTGAGAGCTGATGGGCAGGTAATATGGCTATTTATCACTTCTTTAGGAATAATCATTAGCTGATGGGACTTGGAGTCCAAAAAACTCAGAAGGTCCCTACCACTGCCCTAAACCACAGTTAAGTGTAGACTAACCACAGTTTTTCAGGTAGCAATTATGTCCTAAACAGCAGTTAGTTGAAAAAGGAAGTGAAAACTACTAATCTCATCCTCATGATTGCAGCAGGATGGAGATTGGAGCTCTTAAACCTGAGGTCAGGGAAGATGGGAGCTGTAGTCCAACAACATCTGGGGACTCAAGGCTAAGAAAGGCTGTTCCAATGATATCCTCTATACACATTTTTTAAAATAACCAAGGCACTATGCATGCTTTTCAGTTACATTTTGTAACAAGTGCAGAACTTGTGGTTGTTGAAGCCATTTTCTCATAAACTAGAACTATTAAAGATATTAAATACAAATATATTTGTATTTATTAAAAAAGCTTTCACATGCAGAATAAACTTTTTTATTTTGCTGCAGTAGTACAACCTCCCCAGATTCCTATCAGCACTATCACTATTTTTCCATCCCACAATGCCCTTTTCTTCTTTCATTAATAAATTCCAATTATAGGTTGCTACTCTCTTGTATTCCAACATCTTCCAGACAGTGGTACAGTGCATGTGTGTAACATGTATCAATATGTATATGATGATGTATACAGAAGAGAAAGAATGCGTATATTTGATTTTTAAAGCCTGTTATGAAATGGACCTGGATTCCTGGTTTCAGTTTGTGCTGAGCCAGGACTGGCCACTTCAACACACTTATGTGAGCAAATACTCCTGTGATTAATCATGGTCTACAGCTGTAAACTGCTATTCACTCTTCCTTGTAATTCACATCCTGCTTTTTAAAATATATAATCTATTTCAGATTGCAAAGAATCCTGAAACACGCACTGGTTGTATTTCAAAAGTTACACAAAAAGGAATGCAGTTATATTTTCAAAATTTTCTCCACAAGGTTTGAAAATCCAGAATCTTGCAACAGCAACCAAAGTAAGAGTTACACAGTATTAAATATTTGTATGCCTGCTTAATCTCATTATCAGTCCTGCTATGCCACAAAAGTTACACAACTTATAAGAAAACCAGAACAGGGCATTTATACTGTGTGAAAGCATTAAAGGTTGAGAAGTGGTGAGAAAAGGAGCTTGAAAAATATTTGGTATTGAGCAAAACCACTACTGTATCAATTAGGGAAACCACCATTGAATTTTAAATAAGCTTTCAAGTTAAATATGCCTACATTTTAAAGAAAGGTGAAGCTGTATAAAATCAAGTTGGGAGTCAGAGTAGCACTTACAGTGGTGCCTCGCAAGATGAAATTAATTCATTCCGCAAGTCTTTTCGTCTTGCGAGTTTTTCGTTTTGCGAGTTTTTCGTCTTGCGAAGCACGGTTTCCCATAGGAATGCATTAAAAATCAATTAATGCGTTCCTATGGAAACCGCCTTCAGACCAGGTCCGGGGACAGTCTGTCCCCCGACCTCTTCTGAAGGCCGGCGGGGAGCGAAAGTCTTTGCTCCCCCCCCCCCCGCCTGCCTTCCCGGGACAGCGGAGACTTCTCCGCTGTCCCAGGGCGATCTTAAAATGCTGGCGGGCGGCAGCAAAGGCTTCGCTGCCGTCCCCCAGCATTTTAAAAGCCCCCGGGACAGCGGAGAATTCCTCCGCTGTCCCGGGGCGATTTTAAAATGCTCCCGGACGGCTTTTGAAGGCAGGCGGGGGGGAGCAAAGACTTTTGCCCCCCGCCCGCCTTCAGAAGAGGTCCTGGACCTTCAAAAGCCCTCCGGGACAGCGGAGAAACGCGCTGCGTTTCTCCGCTCTCCCGGGAAGGCAGGCAGGGGGGAGCAAAGACTTTTGCCCCCCGCCCGCCTTCAGAAGAGGTCCAGGACCTCTTCTGAAGGCGGGCGGGGGGCAAAAGTCTTTGCTCCCCCCCGCCTGCCTTCAAAAGCCGTCTGGGAGGATTTTGCTCCCCCCCCCCCGCCTGCCTTCAAAAGCCATCTGGGATAGCGGGAAGCGCTTCCCTGCTATCCCAGACTGCTTTTAAAATGCTGGCGGTGGGGAGCAAAGCCTTTCGGCCCCCGCCGGCCTTCCTGGACCTCTTCTGAAGGCCACGGGGGGGGGGGAAAGGCTTTGCTCCCCACCGCTAGCATTTAAAAGAGGTCCCCGGAGATTTCCCTATGGGCTTTCTTCTTGCGAAGCAAGCCCATAGGGAAATTCGTTTTGCGAAGCGCCTCCAAAACGGAAAACCCTTTCGTCTAGTGGGTTTTTCGTCTTTCGAGGCGTTCATCTTGCGGGGCACCACTGTATCTGCAAACTCCTTCTGGTGGAATTCTAAATTACTTGGACATTTATGCTGAAATTCATATAAGTAGCACGTATCTAGTAATTAACAATGGATGTTTATAAATAATAAGTCTATACAGTGGTACCTCGGGAGGTCCATTCTTAACCCGAAACTGCTCTTAACCTGAAGCACCACTTTAGCTAATCGGGCTTCCTGCTGCCGCTGCGCCGCCGGAGCCCAATTTCTGTTCTTATCCTGAAGCAAAGTTCTTAACCTGAAGCATATGTAACCCAAGGTACCACTGTATTCCATTTATTATTTTACATCATTAATTTGGTTAAGTATGGAATTCAAGCTTCTAACATCTAAGAGAAAGAGTGGCGGGTCTTGGAGATGCTAACCAATTGCTAGAGGGGGTGTAGACTCCTTTCAAACTTCTCAAACTACTCTGGTGTGTATACTGAGGGCATGTGAACAGAATTGGTGTTGCCTCTTCCAACAGACAACTCCCTCACAAAATAGGCAATTGCACACTTACCAGCTTAGCTATTAAGTGTTGTACCCCAATGGCGTAGATATTTAGGGCATGCAATGGAGCCAAAAGTTCTAAGCCAGAGGTGGAGAAACATATCTAGCTCTTCTGGGAAGTCTTTCAGATACTTGGGCCTAAATAGCTTAGGTCTTTAAACACTGTGAGAATCATGAACTGGGCCCAGAAACAAGCTGGCAACCAGTGCAGGTATTTTAAAATGGAGGTTATAAGAATTCAAATTAGAACCCTGGCCAGTGATCTGGCTGCTGCACTTTGGACCAGTTGAAGTTTTCCAATAGTCCTCAAGGGTAGTCCCACGTAGATCACATGGCAATAGACCAGTCTGGAAGTTACCAGAATGTGGAATACAATGGCCAAGGCATCTCTCTTCAAAATAAGCCACAGCTGGCGAACCAGCCAAAGCTAGAAATAAACACTGCTAGGTACCAAGCCTCCTTGAGCCTCCAGTGACAGCTTTGGATCCAAGAAAACCCTAAAACTACAGACCTGCTCCTTCCTCCCAGTGCAAACACAGCCAGAACATGAAGTCTTCCCACTTCCTAGACTCAATAACTCAGAACACATCTCAGGATTCAGCTTCAATTTACTGGTCCACATCCAACTCGTGTGTGTGTGCATGTATTCCATTGTAACACATTACATTCAAAGATTACTCTTTGAGCAGAGTAGTCAACTTGGAATAGAACTTTGGTTCAAATACCAAATCAGACATAATATTACCTTTTACCCACATAGCTTACCTCAGAGGACTGTTGTACAGATGAAATTAGACTACCCCAATGAGCTTTTCATAGGAAGGACTGTCTACAAATATGAAGATTATTTTCTTAGCATTTTAGCATTTAAATTCTCTGCCCTCAACAAGAGTAATCTTCATATCAATGTTTAAAAATGTGAACTGTATAATGGAAAACACTTATTTTCAAATGCTGGCCAAAGACCCAGCAAAGCTGACATGTTGTTTGCTTCAGGTGAAAGGAGTAGAAAAGAATGGGAAAGGGGGATAATATGTCTTCTCTAATAAAGAATTTGAGAACCAATGCTACTAAATATGAAACTGAGATCAATAACACTTGAAATAGTCTCAGATATTCAAAATTATATCACTATAGTCATCAGTTCACATATTCTGGCTTGCTGAGAACATTCTCCAGGTTTCCCAACATGCACACAGGATTCCAGAGGGTAGCGGACCACATAAAGTAAGATACACATCCCTATTCACCCCAGTTTTCTGTGAGGCACAAAGAACTGGAAGGAAGAGAGATATTTCAGTCTGTTGTCAGAAAGAGATTCCAAGACTCTGAAGGCAACCACATTTGTAGAATCTTTCCCACAGTTCCTTTGGATTTTTGTTTCTAACAGGATATTTCACAACATAAAACAATAGTTCATTTGCAACACAGCATACTCTTAATGTAATCCATCATGAAAGTTCTGAACTTTGAGAGGCTTAAGAGGCATTCAACCCACACTGCAACTAACAGGATTTTAACCTATGATGCCAGACTGTATATATTCATGATTATATTTGGACAAGGTACCTACTAATGTTCAGATGTGACAGATATCCAAGTGATCAAATTTATATACACAAATTGTGAAATCCTACATATTTCAGTATCAATCATCCATGTTCACATCAAGGATGTTGCTTGATAAATTCAACAAAACAAAAATATGATCTAGTGTTAACCATAAACCAAACTAAACCAATCCAAGAAGTTAAATTAAAAAGTATACAATAACGTGTGATTTAATAAACTAAATTAATGGTGGGGGACCTGTGGCACTCCATATCTGTAACCATCCCTAACAGCTGGCCATGCGGGCTGGAGCTGATGAGAGTTGGGAGTCCAACAACATCTCAAGGGCCACAGATTTCCTACTTTTGAAATAAGTATCCATACCTAATAAAAATTTTTGGATTCTATAATATCCTGCATGTAGAGATTTATTTTTAAATTGTACAATTTCCCACTAATGACATTTTGAGGTTGAAATGTGTTGAAACCTTTGGTATCTCTTTATATATATATTACCAGGTTCATCTATGTTATTTATCATCTGTTGTATACAAATAGGTATTTTGGTTCAGTATGTTTGTCTAATTAAAAAACATGTTATTTCAGCATTGATACAATTATCCATTTAAACTGTGATGTTTTTTGCTTAAGAGCAGGGATCCTCAATTCTTCTAAAAACTGTTTAAGCTTTTAGGATGTTGAATAAAAATGGGTAGTTTGGAGCTTGCTTACACATTCAGTATTCAGAGGTGGTTATCCCAAACTTTCAGCTCCTTTCCCCTTGACCAGGCATAGGCAAACTCGGCCCTCCAGTTGTTTTGGGACTACAATTCCCATCATCCCTGATCACTGGTCCTGTTAGCTAGGGATGATGGGAGTTGCAGACCCAAAACAGTTGGAGGGCCGAGTTTGCCTATGCCTGCCCTTGACTATTTCTCAGTCATTCAAAAGTTATTGTGTTTCTTTCAAGCAGGGCTGGAAAACGTTTGATCCACCAAGACAATTGTAGCCCACCAGTCAGGCATGTCAGCTGACCAGGGGCTCAATAAACACTGATTGCTTGGGGACTTGGGAGACCACACTGCATTGGTCATGACTTGCATTCAGCTATGCGCGTCAAAGTTATGCAGGAAATTGGAGGTGACTTTTCACATGGCATGCAATAGTAGAAAGAAAATGTGTAAGTAACTTGCATCCTCTTTCCTGTTTTGGAGTCTCATCTAGAGAAGTTACTGAAAGGGGAGCCCACCCCGAATAAAGTCAATAAATGACTCCAGAATAAAGATGTTTTTTCTCCTTTTGAGCAACAAAACCATAGAAGCACAGCAAAAGGCTCAGGTCACTTTTCCACAGCGTGAGTGTCGTAACTCAGTTCTATCCATCTACGAGAGCTACAAGTTGGCTATTGTTTACATGGATTACTTATCCAGAGATTAAGGAGAAGAGACAAGCCAAAAGCTTTTCATCCTGCCACGTGCCACTGAATCATTTTTAGCTTACTTCAACCTCTCATCCACCTCTTGAAAGTAAAAACAGATCAGAGGTTGGGAATGAGTTTAGGGGGCTGTTATCCAAGGATCACTGAGCTGACTGTATAAACACAGGTAGTAGCAGAGATCACTTTCAAATATCAAGGGACAACATTAATGCTAACTAGCCATAGGTTGGCTTTAGAAATGGTATAGCATCACAAGATCCTTAATAAATTCATCTATTTCCCAGGGGATGCATATTCAGGTTAATCTTCTCAAATGAGTTTGAAGAAATAGACAAGATAACAGAAATATGTGAATTTCTACAATTCTATATCACATACAGTTAAACTGATGTACCTATCTGTTTGTGGCAAGAGGAGATCTAACATAATATGGGAGCAAACAGGCCTGCATGGGCACAAGCAAAACAAAAAGCCATTGATAAAAAAAGGAATTCTTAGTGTCCCCGGAACTGGCAACTACAACATGCTGATGCCATGGGCTGAATTTCCTAATGCAACAAACCAAAGTAACACAAAAACAATATTGAAGTGAAAGCTCAAAGACTGCCCTAGATGCTACTTGCATCTTAGGACCTTCATAAATAAATATGTAAATATGTATTTTCCCAGTAATGTAGAAAATGGGCACACAGTAACCAGCATAGCACAAAACAGTGTTGTTGTTTTTTTAAAAAATATGCTTATTGGGCAAACACCAAACTGCAATGTAAGAACAAGCTTTTTAAAAACAATCTTCTTTTGAATTTCAACACTGAATTTTAACTCTTACAATTCTTCAACACCTATTTTCCAATTCACTCTAGTGCTAATTCAGATATTACCACAGCAGTACTGTACTCCAGTCTCACATTATTCTAGTTACATTCAAATAGAGAAAACACATGAATCAAATGAATAGTGTGGTATCTTCCTACTGGGGGACTTCTGGCCTCCAGTGGGCCTTGAATATGACACTGAAACATTATAGATTTCAAAATGTGCTTTCGGCCTGATGTTTACCACACACTATTTTCTCAGTTATTTCAATGCTACCTTATTTTCATGTGGAAAAGCACCAATTACATACTTCTATAAGTACCATACCCAGTCTACTTATATATGGTGTCATATATTTCTATTTTGCAGTACAAATTATCTGGAATCCATAACATGCAGCACTCTTAATACTTCCGAATATATCTACTCACTGTTTCATCAAAAACATAAACTTTATATTTTAACATATTTTTGTTAAAATGCAGCAATGAAAAGTTTGTTGGTATTTGTTTTCTCTTTACACAGTACACTAACAGTTAATATATGCAGCATATTATGCTACACCTCTGTACAGTTATATTCTGTATATGCCTGTAATTGAAGTAAAAAAAAAAACCCTATGAGAAATATACAAAGCATCCAAATTGTTTTTCAAAAATTTCACTGTGATAAGAATTCTAACTGCCACCTTGTCTTAAGATCTATATCCAAGTATAATAGAAGTCAGCTTGCCTATAGGGACAGGCAGTCATGAGTTCAGCCCTAAGTATCTACAAACTCTGGCTAGTGGTGGACTATTTCCAAGCAGATCACTGACAACACAGAATCAATTTGCAAGCAGAATGTAGGAGAGAACCGGATTTGGAAAGACCACTGGAATTTACATACTGCTGGCTACATCAATGCCCAAGCACTGAAAAGCTCAAACGCTGCTAACAGCCCCATCTGCAGCCAGCAGACGGGAAATAATGAACCTGCAGCACAGCAAGCTGTACAAAACAAGTCTAGGGGGTGGAGAGAGCAACATACCTGCCAATAATCCATCAGCTGCTTGTTGTTTTCCTGACCCCCCCCCTTCCCCCATGTGTCAGGAAACAGCTCACCAGAGTGAGACTTCGCCATCTCCCCTTGTGACTTAAGATTTCTCTTCTTCCCATAACACATGAAGGGTGGGATTCCTGTGCTTGCCCGGTGGGCCCTATGGTTTCCCAAAGCCAACTACTTGCTTTTCAGTATTTCCTCAAATTCTCTTTTCCACTCTCACGATTTGAACACAAAGTCAAATTATTTCTGCTAACAGAAACAGAACACCTCTCCTCCTCCTGGACAAAGTGTTAAAAAACGAGGGTGAAAGCGAGAAACACAGGGAGTTGCTATCTCACAGTCACTCTCACCCTCTCTAGTTAGAAAGAGAAGTGCAGCACTTAAGCCTGTAATACACATTTTTTAAAAAGAGGAAAGCCCCATTTCAAGGAGGAAGAATCGGAGGAGCATGGAAGGGACCCTGACAGTCTTCAAGACCAACCTGGCATAAGATGCTCCACAACCATGCTTCAGCTAGCAGCCTATCATCCTGTTTATTACTATTATCTTAAATGAAAACAAGATCTAATAATGTAGCCCTTGCAGCCCATGCTTGCCAGGAAGACCCACAGAACAGAAAGGGGTTTCATTCCCAATCTAACACCCCCACCTGAGCTCCATGGGGCTTAATCCCGTAAATAAATGTGCATTGCCTTGGGCATGGGAGGAATGTTCGCATCCTGGAGCAAGTATTCTCCCGGCTCCCTCCTGCTGGGGACCGGCTGTTGGAAGACATATCTCCCCCCCCCCCCTTAGCTCAGGGGGCCCCCACCCTGATGTCAGGAAAGGACTCCCCTCTCCCCGCTGAGCCCCAGACTCCATTCGCTCCCATTCTGAAAACACCCCCCCAGAATGTGGAGTTTGTGGGGGGCGGGATGGTGGCAGGCGCTGGCCACCAGGGTGCCCACCCCGTTCCCCCCGTTGCCGCTCCATTACCTCGGCTGAGATCGAGGGGGACGTTTTCCTCGCCGCTGTCGTTCCGGCCTGGGCAGTGGGGAAGAGGGGGAGAAAAGAAAACGAGATTCGGTCATTGATGGGAGGAGGAGAGAAGAGGCTGAGCCCGGCGGCCGGAGGGAGCGGGATGCTGAGACCGGGGAGGGGGAGGCAGGAGCCGGGCACCGACCCACCCGCCGCCGCCCCCGAAGCGCAGGCCGAACCCCACCCCCCCACCCCCCGGGGGTTCCTCCTCACCTCGAATGCGGAGGTGCCTCAGCGAGCGGGCGCGGAGACTCACCGCCATGTTTACGGCCCCGCAGTCACAACACCGGAAACCTCGCCCGATCTCGCGAGAGAGCGGAGGAAGCCGCCTCGCTCGGCTTGCCTAGTTACTGCCCGCGCGCGGGAGGCCGGGCCCGTCCGCCCTCCCTCACGAGTAGTCAGCAGCCGCGCGCTCTCGCTCGAGGAATAGGGAGCCGTGGGAAGGGAAGGGCGGGCGGCACACTCCCGGTGACAGGCAGCCCGTGAGGCCGTTGTTGAGGCCCTGGGGTGGGGTGCCGCCGCCGCCGCCTTTGTATTCTCCTCGGGGCAGGCGGCTGTGCCCCCTCGGCTTGCTCCTTGTGGGAACCTATTTGCTGCGAGATTCCAATTGATCCTGGCGCTTCCCCATCACAGACTCCCGTTTCCTTTGGGGAATGAGGCGCAGCGGAGACTGTGGTGTCTTTTGGATGCCTGGTTTATTTACACCAGGGTTTCCCAAAGTTGGGGCTCCTGCTTTTTTGTGGGGACTACAATTCCCATCATTCCTGACGACTGCTTCTGCTGGCTAGGGATGATGGGAATTGTAGTCCCAAAACAGCTGGAGAAACAACTTTGGGAAACACTGATTTACACAACCCAGGCTGCGATGGAGGGGTTCACAGCATCAACGCAGAAGCGGCTTTTTCGCCCCGATAGCTGCAGTCTTGGATTCAAACAGAAATCAAACGTTGCTCCCAAACTGTTGGTCTGACTTTTCCTACAGTTTGCTGCTTTCCTTCTAGGTCACATCACTGCAACATAACCTTGAACCCTGGCTTTGCAGGCCCTCCAGGTGTCCCTATTTTCCAGGGACAATCCTGCATTTACAGAACCTGTCCTGGTTTCTGATTTGATCCCGGAATGTTCCAATTTCCTTAGGATGCCACTGTTTTCATCAGATAAATATTGGAGGGTATGGTAGGATGTCCCTATTTTCATCTCAGAAATGTTGTTGGGTATGACCTTACCCTTCTAACTACTAACCCCTTTTCTTTTTTCGCTTAATGACCCAGGCGATCACCCTGACATGGGAAGCTTGCCTGGCTTCTATTTTAACAATCACTAGTTCCAGGGGTTAGAAGGTTCTCACATACAGCCTACTTCCTCCCCCAACAAAACTCATATTAAATGTCTGCTCTTGTTAGTTGTTTATGAACTGCCCTCTAAACATGTCTAAACATCACTTTATGTTTTTAACTGTAAGCCACCTTGAGTCCCTGTCAGGGGAAAGGGCGGGGTATAAATAAATTAATAATTTCTTGAGGCTATTTGCGGCTGTACGTTAAAAGCAGCTTTATAAATGGTGCTGGGAAATGGTTTAAAAGCGATACACAATGAACCCCTAGGGCAGAGCTGTTTGGTACAAAAATGAACACCTAAAACCCACTTGAGAAAGCTCATCAAGACAAAAGGGAGGAAGAATCCCTTCCAGTTGTTTCAGGAAAGTACAGGTTGTGGGCATGTCGTATCCCCTACAAAGAATGCTCTTCCACCGTCCCACTGTACACTTGGCATCCAAAAACAGGCAGAGCCGCACATTTTTATCCAGGAACAAAAATGTTGGATTTAATACTATACTTCTGTTAAACATTGTTTTGCTTCTGCTAAGCCACCCAGGGAATATTTCTGGGCGGCTATGTCAAATTAAGGAATGACGCAAATAAATTTCACCATGGCAGAAATGATAAAAGGAAAACAACAGCTCTTTGCTGTGAAAGGCCTTTACAAAAAATATTCAAGTGGGTGTGGTGCCTCTAATGCCTTCCCTGTGTCGGTTTCCCAGTGGCTTTAGGGCAGTGTGGGGTATGGCCTGGGGAGAGCTCTGAGGGCCAGAAAGAGAAATGTCAAGGGCCACATTTTGCCCCTGGATTCCACATCCCTGCTGTAAACAGACGCTGGTGATTGGCTGCGGACAGTGACTTCATGGTGAGGGAATAACACTCCGCTGCATCTCTGTATTTTGTGCTATTTGTTCAAAGAGATGATTCCTACAACAGGCTTGAAGATCTAAATGGCCACTGCCCAACATATATGCAGGAATTATATGCATATGACCCTCTCTCAGCCAAAGGATAAGTGAGTCAGAGGCGTAGGACGGTCAGGTGGTACACGGTGCGGAAAATTTCTTGTCACCCTCCCCTCCACATTGATTTTAAATTTTTTTGCCTGCAAAAATGGTTTTACGTTATTTCATATTTTCTTAGAAAGGAATGTGGATTCTGAGCCTCTGATAACAAGCAGGCAACTATGGACAGATACTTAATCTACAGGATGATTGTGCTTTGGCTTGTGTTATTTTATATATATTTATCATTTATTTATTTTAAAAACCTGCAAAGGGGTTTACCAAAACAAAAAAACACCACAGCAGTAAAAATCAAGAAAAAGTAACAATCCTACTTTAAAACATACAAAAGCTAAAATATTGAGATTAAAATTACTTCAACTTCCTAAGCATCTAGGTATGCTTGCATAAAGAAGAATGCTTTTAGCAGGTGCCTGAAAAGAGTCTAGCAAAGGCACATGCTTTGTTGAAATTTCAGCCTTCACGACATAGGAAAACAGCCAAGTAAACAGCTATTTTCGTGGAGGGTCAAGATATTAACTGATATGCATGAAATTTCATATGTAGCTATATAATCCCTAGTGCAGTAAGATATGACCCTTGGAGCAGGCATTTTATGAACCACCCTAAAGGTAAAGGTAAAGGACCCCTGACCGTTAAGTCGTCGTGGACGACTCTGGGGTTGCAGCGCTCATCTCGCTTTATTGGCCGAGGGAGCCAGCGTACAGCTTCCGGGTCATGTGGTGAACCAGAGCAGCGCATGGAAATGCTGTTTACCTTCCTGCCAGAGCAGTACCTATTTATCTATTTACACTTTGACGTGCTTTCGAACTGCTAGGTGGGCAGGAGCAGGGGCCAAGCAATGGGAGCTCACCCCATCACAGGGATTCGAACCACCGACCTTCTGATCGGCAAGCCCTAGGCTCTGTGGTTTAGACCACAGCACCACCCACATCCCTATGAACCGCCCTAGTAGGGCAATAATTGTTCCTTGATAATTTGTCACCCCTCCTCCATGATGGCACCTGGGGCAAACCAGCCCCCCCGCCCCCCTTTCCTATACCCCTGAAGTGAGTAGAGGTTTTTTTTTAATCCCCCTGCGGGAGTATCCACACTGGTAGTCTCTGGCTTCTTTGAACGTGTTCTCAAGGCACCACAGTCTTAAGGGGACATTCATAAAATATGGATTAAATACTGGATCCATGCCACCTGCAGGGGACCCATGACTAGGAGTGCAAGTAACAACCTGCGCACAGCATTGCATCTTAAGTCATTATCATACATGACAAATGGTTAGTCTGCTTTTAAAAGCATTTTAAATTTACATTTTAAAGGCTGTGTGAAGTGTAATGTGCCCTATGTGCTGTGCAAATAGCATTTTAAAAACCCCAGATGAAAAGCACTAAATTCAATTCACAACTTTTAACAAATAGTGTGTGCAGTTTCACACTTTATGGGGTGTGTGGTTTTACTCTGAAAAGTCACTGGTTTTTCTTTGAAAAAATGACTATCTGCTTCCTGTTGACACTCAGAATAATTGTGCCTGACTACAGTATTGAAACTGTTTTTCTACTTTCCAACACAGAGATTTAAGGCAGCTAAAATGCTTTTTTCTCCCCCCAAGAGCTGGAAGTTGTTGGAAAAATATATCTCTGCTTATTCCACTTTTGCCTCTAGTAAAAATGTTCCAAGGGTTTTAATATTGTTTCAGAAACTTGCAAAAATCTGTTTGGCCAGAGTGATACATTTCCATACTGATGTTACTTAAAAGGGGGAATTCCCCACCCCTATCCCACTTCCCATGGAGAAAGCCTAATGCCTAGTTGTCCTTTACCACTGTTTTGATAGCTGTATCTGTCAATGAATGAAAACTCATATCTGTCCCATAGGTCAGATGTGTTGGCGGTCTTTTTGTTTCTTTAAACCACATGCAAGCTTAGCCAATTCACCATTTGCTTGTTGCATTTGCAAAACTCAACAGGGGGTGGGGAGGAGACTTACCACTGTGGGCTTGCGATGTCACAAACCAAGCAGTGCAATGCATAGCCAGCTTCTGCCCCAAACTCACATGACACTTGTCTGCAAATTGGACTCTGGGGAGAACTGCAGTGAATGCACTTCCACAGCAGCTTTGCTAAGTGTTTGCATGTTTAGACATGGTGTACAAAGTTGGACAAAGGAAATAAGTGGATCCAGCAATTTTTTTTCTTAAGAAAAAAATGTTTAGGGGTACTCTCATTTTGACTGAACACCATTTTATAGTTCAAATCGGGGGAAATAAATACAATAAATGGACAAAAGTACAAAGATTCACAAAATGTTTAAGGGTATGCATCCCCCTGCATCCCCCCAGAAAAAAAAAGCACTGTGTGGATCCCTCATGGAAAGTTAAGTCTTTCTCCAAACCCACACAAGAAGGAGCCACTACAAAATAATGGAAAAGTTTAGTTTAAGATCATTAGTTTAGTCTTAACTTGCTTGGACCTTTCTCATTTCAGAAATATTGTTTTGATGCATATGTGAATTTAACTGATAAATTAATATACAGCTTGTATAAATAATCAACTAACATTTCTTTAATCCCTAATCAGGTAACAGGTCTAATTTTCAAGCTTTCGCAAAATCCATCTGGACTTCTCAACATCACCAAACATTATTGGCTGAAACATATACCTGACCCATTTGATGCCACTGGTGCAGTTTGTGTAAACACATTTGTTTGCTTGTTTGTTTCATAACATTTATACACTGCTTGATTGTAAGAAACCTCAAAGTGGTTTGCAAAAAGGCACAGAAATCAACAAGAAAATCAAGGGGGGGGGGAATCATAGGCGTACTTTAAAACATACAGAAGTTAAAATACTAAAACATTAAAATTACCTCAACTTTCTAAGCATCTGCGTAGGCTTGCCTAAACAAAAATGTTTTTAGCAGATCCCAAAAAGAGTACAGTGAAGGTGACTGCTTGACCTCAATAGGCAGTCAGTTCCAAAGTTCAGGTGGTGCCACCCTAAATGATTTGAGTTCTTACAAATGATTTTGTTTCAGCAAGACTTGTTCGTCTACATCCTATCTTTAATGATGCATCCCACTGGGTTTCCTGGAGCAATGCTAAGATAACTGATCTGTAATTTCCCAGATACCCTCTAGATCTCTTTTTTAAAAAATGTTGTTACACTTTCCAGGTCTCAAGTATGGAGACTGATCTTAAGGAAAAAAAACATACATGTTTTCTATTAGATCAGGAAAAATAATTGGGTTAAAAACTCTCCGCTGGATGCAATCTAGACCTGTTGATTTGTCCATTTTTATTTTATCAACAAGACCTAGTCCTAGAACTTTGTCTCTTCCCACCACTATTTGCCTGCTTCTCAGACTCGCTTCCCATGGAAGTTAGTTCAGACACGGAGATCTGCCTTGTATCTTCCACTTTGGAAAAAAGATGGAAAGAATTCATTCACACAGAGCATAGTTAAACCATGCAGTTTGCTTCTGCTAGATGACCATTCTCTTGGATGGCTTGACAAAAGGATTGGAGCAATTCATGGAGGATAAGTATAGGTAAAGGTAAAGGTACCCCTGCCCGTACGGGCCAGTCGTGTCCAACTCTAGGGTTGTGCGCTCATCTCACTCTAGAGGCCGGGAGCCAGCGCTGTCCGCAGACACTTCCGGGTCACGTGGCCAGCGTGATGAAGCTGCTCCGGCGAAACAGCACCAGAGCAGCACACGGAAACGCCGTTTACCTTCCCGCTATAAAGCGGTACCTATTTATCTACTTAGTAGGGACGCAGGTGGCGCTGTGGGTTAAAGCCTCAGTGCCTAGGACTTGCCGATTGAAAGGTCGGCGGTTCGAATCCCTGCGGCGGGGTGCGCTCCCGCTGCTCAGTCCCAGCGCCTGCCAACCTAGCAGTTCGAAAGCACCTCCGGGTGCAAGTAGATAAATAGGGACCGCTTACCAGCGGGAAGGTAAACGGCGTTTCCGTGTGCAGCTCTGGCTCGCCAGATGCAGTTTTGTCACGCTGGCCACGTGACCCGGAAGTGTCTCCGGACAGCGCTGGCCCCTGGCCTCTTGAGTGAGATGGGCGCACAACCCCAGAGTCTGTCAAGACTGGCCCGTATGGGCAGGGGTACCTTTACCTTTACCTATTTATCTACTTGCACTTAGGGGTGCTTTCGAACTGCTAGGTGGGCAGGAGCTGGGACCGAAAGACAGGAGCTCACCCTGCCGCGGGGATTCGAACCGCCGACCATGCGATCGGCAAGTCCTAGGCGCTGAGGTTTTACCCACAGCGCCACCCGCGTCCCCTGGAGGATAAGTATATCTGTGGCTAATTTCTACTGCCATAGCTTCTGAATGCCAATTGCTGGGTACTGCAAGTGGAGAGAATGCTTTTGAGGGTCCTGTTTTGTGGCTTCCTATAAGTATCTGGATGGCTACAGGATGTTGGACTAGATTTGCCTTTGGCCCAATTCAGGAGGACCCTTCTCGTGTTTTTTAACTTCCTCATCTTTCCTTATCACATTCAACAGCACCTCTAGGACAGAAAGCCACTCCCGATCTTAGGGGGGGGGTTGCGGGCTCACGACCCCGCCCACAATCTCGCGGGGCTAACAAGGCCCCGCGGGAACTAGATCTCATTATTATTCAGTGGCAGCGTCACTATCCAATGGGACGGCTTCAGGGGTGGGCCTTCCTGAGGGCACTTAAGGTCAGGCTAGCCTGGGCTCGCCCCTTTTCCCCTTCGCAGCAGCCGCGGTTTCCCACCCACCCTCCCTTTAGGCGTGCATTCTGGACTTTGCTATGGGCTTCGGCTGGTCGCCGCAAGGGGCCTGGTAGGAGTTTTTCCATTTGGCTAAATTGGCTGGTTTTGAAGCCACTTGGTTTTTTTGCCTACCTCGTAGCAAAACGTCACAACTCCTTGGTTTTGGCGGTTAGGCATTGGCCGGGGTATTGTTATGCAAATGAGGTCGGGGGTGGGAGGATCGCCATCGCCTCCCCCAATTCTTGAAGGGTGGTTCGTTAAAGGATTCCGAGGAGCGTCGCCTTGTCCGAAACCTACAGAGGCTAGGGCCTAAAGCGCGCTCCCGAGCGGTAACCCCTCGGGGAGCGCCTAGGGATGTGGATCTCGGGGGCTCCCCCTGTTGGTGTTAACCCTTCCCGGTTAGAACCAGATAGTCTGTTAGGGCCAATGCCTAAGGCCAATACCGCTCTTACCTGTAATCAATAAAGTTGTGGCCATTTTCGCCCATTAACCTAAATTCTGTTGTCCGTGTCTTTATTTAACCATCTGTGGAATGGGGGCGGGTATTGCCACGCAAATAAAAAGCAGGGGGGAAAGTGGGCAACCTTGCCTGGTTCCCTTCTCAATCCTAGTTTCTTCTGAGACCACATTGTTAATTATAAGTTTTGCTTTCTGCTCAAAGTAAATTGCATGAATACCATTAAAAAAAATTTGACCGACCCCCATATTACACAAGTTCTGTTTCATAAAACTGCAAGAAACATTATCAAAGGCTTTCTCTGCATCAATAAACATTAACATTACTGATGTTCTTATTAATCTATTACAGTGTCGTTAGGCTGTTTGTTGACTGGCTTTCATTTAAAATCCTTTCCAACCTTGCAACGTACGAAAATACAGTGGCCAGGAAATTGCAGGAGCCAGAAAGCTCAGTGACATTAGCTGGTTTCACAGAGGGCGGGACCCTGTTGCATTCCCAGTGATGTTGCTGAAAATGCAATGGGATCTTCATCATTATGAGCTCACAATTGGGCTTGGAAATAACTCTGCTCTTTTTCAACTGTTTGGAAAAACCCACAGAGTTAAACCAAACCCCATTCCAAATCGAAGGAGAGATGACTTGGCCTGGTTCTTGCATCCTGGTGCACTTGCAGTCGGATGAGTATTAAAAACGTCCATAGCTAATGTAACAGGACTGGGCCCAATGAAACTGGGCCATTGAGGGATGCAGCCCGGGGAGAGGGTGAATGTGACCTGGGGAGGAACGTGAGTGGTGCGCAGAGGTAGGCTGCATTTGTCCCTCGGGGTCCGAGGTTCCCCTCCCCTGTGCTAAGGGCGCAGCTCTCCCTTGTGTGGGTGCGAATGCTCCAGGCACCACCTTCAACTGTGCTCTGTCCAGGGTTCTGACAGGCTATGCCTGGACTAAGTATGGCTCTGCTGCTGTCACCTTCCCCTTGTGAGCCTCAAGCTGCGATGGAACAAGACAGCAATATCACTCCACATTCCCGGCCATGTTTCCATTCCAAATAGTCCTTTCCTTTAGCGGGCAAGCCAGCCATACTTATTGAACTTCTGTCTTCTACTTTTTCTTCTTCAGGATGGCTTTGCCAGATATTCCAGAAGTATTGACAAATACAGTGGTACCTCGGGTTACATACGCTTCAAGTTACATACGATTCAGCTTACAGACTCAGCTAACTCAGAAATAGTGCTTCAGGTTAAGAACTTTGCTTCAGGATGAGAACAGAAATTGTGCTCCAGTGGCGCGGCGGCAGCAGGAGGCCCCATTAGCTAAAGTGGTGCTTCAGGTTAAGAACAGACCTCCGGAACAAATTAAGTACTTAACCCGAGGTACCACTGTATGGCTAAACTATTGGAAGGGTTTTACTGTTCGACCCACTCTGCGGCTGTTTTGTTTTTAGCTATCTCTGTTTATTGTGATGTGGGGTTTTTCTTTTCTGTGTCATAATTTTAATTGTGCAGCTTGTTGATATTATGTGTAGTGCCGCACCCTAGCATCTGTGCAGAAGGAGGACGGGTTAGAAATACGTTTCATAATCAAAACAAACAAATAAGATGCCTTAACTATGGGTGAGCTTGGAGTGAAGAAATGCACAAGGAGAATGCTGCAGTTTAGAAAAGCCATAAAATCTTTAATGTTTCCCAAAGCATGAGAAAATGTAAAACAAAATATGTAGAGAATAAAAACAGAAGGTTAATATATATTAGCATAACAAGATGCTACTATAATTAAGTGATGGGTGCCAAGGCTGGAATCTCAGAACGCAGCATAAAATAAAGGATTGAAAACGACATAAATTACATTCATGATTGTTCAATGAAAACACTCCACAGAAGTTTTGTTTTGTACCAAGCACAATAAGTTAATTTTAGAAAATATATTCCTTGGTTATCTGTGAGGGTGGCACATTTCCTCTGTCACTCTGAGTCAGCAAGGAACTTCAGCGCATGTATCTCTACACTGAAAAATTGCATGCAGTTGTGTTCCGTGTGTGTTTGCATGTTGTGTGGTTTCTCATCTGACCCAGACGCCAGTTCTGAACAGGTATTCCCAGTCCCATGAAAGGCAAAACGGTTTATCAGCTGTCGGTAGGGAAGCTGTGGGCTAAATACATGATGCCTACTCCCCCCCTGTTCCCTTCTCTCCTGATCAGCATTAGTGCTAATTATGGCACTCACTTATGCATATGGATGCAAACGCACCCCTATCATCTTGCAACCTTTACTACTAAAAACCTGTAATTTCCGTTGTGCAGACTTTGACGTTCATTGTCACTCATAGTAGTGTGGTCTTTGTCTGCTGAACAAGTATTGCTGCATGAGGAACCATTTGCGCCCAGTCTTTTCTGTCAACTAGCAAAGCCACAGGCATGTTTTGATATGAGACTAATCTCTTATGATGGAGACTGAACTGTGTATGAAGTGTTTTCTCACATATTCTGCAGCACGACTGATATAAACAGTTCAAATAAACAATACAGTGCCCAGGTCCTTCCTCCATCCCACCCACCCCGCAAAGTGCATTAGAAGTTGAAAAAGCCCATGGTCCATCTCAAAGTGTTCATTTTTTGGGGAAGGAGAGGTAGATCAAAGCAAGTAAGAGGACGTGGGGCCATGCAGACCTTCACAGAGGAATATTTGCATATTCTCCAACAATATTTAGCAGAACAGCCCCTACTTCTCCACTACCTGTCTGCTCTTGTGGGAGGAGGTGAAAAAAACTGTCTCTATTTTGTCCTTATTTTGCCTTTTGGAGAGATATTGGGGATGTGTTTTAAGATTTGTATCAGTTTGAACTGCATTAAAATTCTTCAGGCTTTAGTCCCTATCTCTAGAGCCTAGAATGTCGGAGCATTTTATGTGTGTGATGCAAATTAATATGCATGCATGGAAAAAGCCATCACGCTGCTTTGTTTCATGCGACAAGACAGCTAGCAAGGCAAGAGTGGGTGGGGGTTAAATGCACTCGAAGAGAACTTGTTGCAAGATTGTTCAGTTCTTGTTACAAACCAAATTATCATGGGCAGTGTCAGGGAACTGCCATCGGAGCTAGAGGCGGAGGCAAGGCTCCAAAGCGATGCTGGAGAAGGGCCCAGCAGGGAGAGAGGCAGCTCATCGGCTGGGGAAGGAAATCAGCGTAACACCAGGGATAAAGGGGGGCAGATGGGGGAATCGGCGAGGGGGCTCCAGGACTCCTCGCCGGAGACCAGCGGGGAGAGCATGGGTCCTCCGCTGCCCACACCCACCCTGCGCAGAAGACTTCCGCGCAGGGAGAGTAGGCGGAGACTTGGCGTCAAAGAACTTCTTTGCTGGAAGAGGTTCAAGAAACGCCCACTGACGGATTCTGCTAGCGACTGAAACAGCCACGAAGTGAAGGGCTGTCCAGCCAGGAAAGGTTTAACCAGGCAACCTAGCCAGGAGTGGCGGCAACTTACGCACAAGCAACCCCTATAACCATTACAGGCAGGATAGCTTAGCTGGTACAGCGTGAGACTCTTAATCTCAGGATTGTGGGTTCAAGCCTCATGTTGGGCGATAGGTTCCTGGATTGCAAGGGGTTGGACTAGATGGAACTCGTGGTCCCTTCCAACACTACAAGTCTATGATTCTATGGACAGTTTCCTAATGCAGCCCGCTTCTAAAGACAGAACTTACTGTATTTTTCCGTGTATAACACGCCCTGTGTATAAGACTCAAAAAGACTATTTTGGGGGCCTCAAAATTAAGAAAATGGGGGAAGATTGTCCAGAGCTGTTGAGCTTCTTTTTTGGGGGGGATTGCTGAGAATCACTCACCTGTCTGAACAATGCTTCCTATCACATGCAACACAAAAGTCACCAAATGTCACCAAACGCTCGCCGGTGACAGCCGCCTATCGCCCACCCAATTGCCACTGCAACAGCAAATAAAAAAAAGCCATTTCCACAGCCACCAATCACTCGCACTACCACCGTTGACAATCTTCGGCTTGTGGCACCAAACAATCACTCATCCCCCCTCAGCACTACCCGTGTATAAGACAAGCCCAATTTTTAAACATTGTTGTTGGTTAGTCGTTTAGTCTTGTCTGACTCTTCCTGACCCCATGGACCAGAGCATGCCAGGCACTCCTGTCTTCCACTGCCTCCCGCAGCTTGGTCAAACTCATGTTAGTAGCTTCGAGAACACT
Organism: Podarcis gaigeae; assembly: GCF_964106915.1. Taxonomy (NCBI): domain Eukaryota; kingdom Metazoa; phylum Chordata; class Lepidosauria; order Squamata; family Lacertidae; genus Podarcis; species Podarcis gaigeae. The sequence goes on along the minus strand of NC_139687.1, from coordinate 46,660,338 downwards.
GTCCAACCATCTCGTCCTCTGTAGTCTCCTTCTCCTTGTGCCCTCAATCTTTCCCAGCATCAGGGTCTTTTCCAGGGAGTCTTTTCTTCTCATGAGGTGGCCAAAGTATTGGAGCCTCAGCTTCACGATCTGTCCTTCCAGTAAGCGCTCAGGGCTGATTTCCTTCAGAATGCATAGGTTTGATCTTTTTGCAGTCCATGGGACTCTCAAGAGTCTCCTCCAGCACCATAATTCAAAAGCATCAATTCTTTGGCGATTAGCCTTTTTTATGGTCCAGCTCTCAATTCCACACATCCCTACTGGGAAAACCATAGTTTTAACTATACGGACCTTTGTTGGCAAGGTAATGTCTCTGCTTTTTAAGATGCTGTCTAGGTTTGCCATCGCTTTTCTCCTAAGAAACAGGTGTCTTTTAATTTTGTGACCGCTGTCATCAGCTGCAGGGACATTACTTTCAAGTAAAAACATCCTTGTCTTATACACGGAAAAGTACGGTACTGGTGAGCAAATGAACACAATGTATAAGTGATAGAGAAGAGCTGTAATAGGCCCAGGATGCTTCAGGTGTGAGAACAGGGTATAGCAAGTACACAGAAGTGTGACTAATTTCATCTGTGAAATGTTTTAGAAGTGTATGCTTTGAGGAAACAAACAAAATAAGTTTGCAAAATGAGAACTGGGTGGTTGCCTGAATAATTTAATATTCACCATGCTGGTGGAAGAGGGAAGTGGTTTGGAGATTTGCTTTCTCAACCTGATCAAGGAAAATAGTCCCACCAACATTGCAATGCCTTCATTATGAGACCTGCTTTACAGTTCAGAAGCTGGCGAGATAGCCTAACCAAATCTTTGTACCTATGCAGACAACAACCAATGTGAGGAATACATTTCACTCTTGCATCAACCACTTGGTGATTCAGAGTAGATGAAGCTCAGGCTGAAGGGAAATCCACAGCTAATCGTTGTCATATATGCAACCTGGGGGGAGGGGGAAATGTAAATGTAAATACAGTATGAAAAATGCCTACCCTTGTTATAAAAATAACACAACCAAAATAAAATACTTCTGTTTACTCAATCCCAAATCATTACAATTCTTTTGGACATGTGTAACGTACCCTCATCAGCGATATCATCATATATTTCTTCATCACTGTAAGTTTAGAAAGAAAAAAGGAAATGGTTTAGTCACTTTCACATATACTAGGAACAGAGGAAGCTGCCTTATAGAAAAGCATGGCCCATTTGACCATATTTCATGGAGACTGGACCATTTGACCACGGTCCATTCTCTTGTTGTTCCATGGCTGAGCCTTGAGAAAATCTAAGCTTACCTGAATTGAAGCTCAGGTAAGCAAAGCCTCTCTTTTCTGGCTTTTCTGTGCATCTGATAAGATCCTACGCAATGGGTAAGATCATATTTTCAAAAGGCACAGCCATGGAACAATGAGGAAAGCTCTAGGATCCAGGGGGAAATTAATTGGTACACAAAAGAATCAAAATGCAGGTCAAGTGGAAGTGTGGATAAATAATAATAATAATAATAATAATATTTGCACCCCGCCCATCTGTCTGGGTTGCCCTAGCCACTCTGGGCAACTTCCAGCATGTATAAAAACATAGTTAAACATTAAACCTCAAAAAGGATGAACCCTTAGAATCAGATCCCACTGCAACTCAACTTACCATATTTTTCTGTGTATAACATGCCCCTGTGTATAACATGACAACTATTTTGGAGGACGCAAATTTATAAAAATGGGGGAAGATAACTCCTGTGTATAAGACAACCCCCATTTTTTAACATTATTTTAGAGTAAAAAACCTAGTCATATACACGGAAAAGTACGGTATATATTAAAAAGGTATTAATTTGTTTTAGAAACCATTTAAATGTTTTTAAGATAAAGAAGAAGAAGAAGAAGAAGAAGAAGAAGAAGAAGAAATTGGGCAACAGGTCAACAGGTGCAGGGCAAGACATACTGAATATTGAAATGTAGAATTGGAAGGGACCACAAGGCCCAAGCCTCCTCAATGCAGGAATCTTTCGCCCAACGTGGGGCTCAAACCCACAACCTTGAGATTAAGAGCCTCATGCTCTACCAACTGAGCTATTGCATTGAATATGCTGTTCATTTCAATACAGGATAAATTCTGAGTGGATTTTACCCAATATATTATGCCAATAAACAATGAAAGTGGTGATTAACACTATCCCTATTTTAAAAAAAAATCAACAGGAAAAACACCTGGCTTTCAATTCTGATAATTTCTTTTGTTTCTGTGAAATTTTCCAGAAGAACAACTTAGCAATATTCTATGGGAATGTCTTCATTTACATAGTGTTGCCGGGGTGTGTGTGTGTACCTTGTTTGGGAAGCAAAACTGTTTCACTAGCTTTGACAATACTGTATTATAAAAAGTTTCAAGATGAAAACATTGCACTTACTCATCCACTATGCAACTTCTCCGGACATAACCATCTGTAAAATCAAATTATAGGTACATAGTTATCATCAGCTGAAGCTGGTATCACTCTTCTGAGCTGAAAGAAAACCACGAGGCAGGAAGGTGAAAACGATAATGCAGAAAGGACATGTGCCATCTAGGATTTTACCCCTACCCTGTGAAATGTGTTGTCATTTAGCTGGAACTGACACCCTGCTATCTGAAAGGAAGATCGTAGGTGCATATTATAGGAGGTATAAAGCACTGGTTTGTGAAATAAAAATTGGCGAATACCTCACCACCACCCATTCAGAAGCTTGTTTCTATATTTTACCATCGTTGTCCAGAGATCACGCAAAGGGCTGTTCTCAGTGATGGCTGCTGCCATCGGGACTGATAGGGTGGAAGGCAGAAGAGAAGAAGAGAGTTTGGATTTGATATCCCGCCTTTCACTCCCTTTAAGGAGTCTCAAAGCGGCTAACATTCTCCTTTCCCTTCCTCCCCCACAACAAACACTCTGTGAGGTGAGTGGGGCTGAGAGACTTTAAGGAAGTGTGACTGGCCCAAGGTCACCCAGCAGCTGCATGTGGAGGAGCGGAGACGCGAACCCGGTTACCCAGGATTACGAGACTACCGCTCTTAACCACTACACCACACTGGCTCTCTGATAGGGTGGAAGGCAGGGAGGCCAACAGTAGGTGGCGCTAATGACAGGCATAGCCACCCAGGCAAGAGGCAAGCAGACCAAGGTTGGTGGGGCAGCAACCTGATGGACTAGCCTCCGCTGCATTTCGTAACTGACAACTCACAATTCTACATGCAAACAGCCTAAAGCCCCGGATGCAGCCCTTCAAAGTGAAAAAGTGATGCTGCGCAACGATTCTCATTGCAAAAAGGAACAGAAGATGTTCCTCCATCCCCACAGCAATGCATTGCACTTTCTTTGACCTCTTTCTTTTGATGGTTTTGCAAACTTGGAAAGGAAAATGCACATTCAGTGCAGATAAGTGTACTGAAGACTCATGCATCTGTCTGCCAGAGCAAAAACTGTCTAGAACAGGACAAGTTTGAATGGATGCGACAGGCATTTTTAGAAATGTACATCAAGGGTATTCTATACCATCACCTACTGAGCTTGGAAATATTTCAACTTGCTGTCATAAACCTTAATAAACGCTGAGTAATTTTTTTAAAAAACCCTTCTCCTTCCCAATCTTTGGTTGCTCTGCAGGCTGCGTTCTCGTCATCCACAGCACTAGAATGATTTTTAAAAACAGGGGATAGGATTCTGTGCCCTGCAGCAAGGCTGCTTTCTCCTGCATGGAAGTGAGAATCAGCAATTGCACTGCTGTCACTGCTGTGGTACAAAAATAAAATCTGTCTGTCATGTTCCTACTGTGCTAAGGGCCTTGGCAGAATTCCATGGCCCGTTTCCTTCAGAACTTTCAGAGTGACTTTTCAAAGGACTATGCTTGCCTTGCACATTGCAGCCTTTGTGACTCAGTTTCCCATCTGGAAAAATAGGAAGAATGAATGATACTGTACTTTCTTTCCTCCACAGCAGCAGTTGAAAGCAGCAAGGCAAACATTCTGAACCTGATAATGGAACTCCCTCGGTGGCCTTTGAAACCTGAGTTCCTGTCATTCATTTCAAGACAGGAAGACTTCCCCTTAAAGGAGGGACAATACCACAACTTCAGGACAACTCCCTTGGGGAAATGAGCTCATAACGAATGTATTCTAGTCCCCTTTCCGGTCTTGCATCAAGATAATCTTTGCCATTAGCAAGCCTTTCAGAGCAAATCATCGATTTTTAGTGTCAAGGCCGCACAAAATATATAAATCAAATTGTGTTGTTTAGAGAGGATGTCTTTCTTGAGTGTGAGCTGGCAAGTCCCTGAAAGACAACCCATGTTAGTTTGTTTTTTTGTGTGAAGTGGTTATTGCAATATTGTCACTACCCAAAGAACCAAAAGCCACTGGGATCATAGAATCATAGAGTTGGAAGAGACCACAAGGGCCATCGAGTCCAACCCCCTGCCAAGCAGGAAACACCATCAGAGCACTTCTGACATATGGTTGTCAAGCCTCTGCTTAAAGACCTCCAAAGAAGGAGACTCCACCACACTCCTTGGCAGCAAATTCCACTGTCAAACAGCTCTTACTGTCAGGAAGTTCTTCCTAATGTTTAGGTGGAATCTTCTTTCTTGTAGTTTGGATCCATTGCTCCGTGTCCGCTTCTCTGGAGCAGCAGAAAACAACCTTTCTCCCTCCTCTATGTGACATCCTTTTATATATTTGAACATGGCTATCATATCACCCCTTAACCTCCTCTTCTCCAGGCTAAACATGCCCAGCTCCCTTAGCCGTTCTAACACACTGCAGTTCCTAGGACTGGGGGGGAGGAGGAATTTGCTTTATGTACACAGCTTAACTTGTCCAGTTTTCTTTCCTCCTTCCAAATTAAGGCCCTGGGTCTTCCCAATGCGATGAAGTGATGTGGGGAGAGGGTGTCTCCTTCCATCCCTGCAATGGTCCACCTCCCCAACTCTGCTATTAGCCTCAGGATTTGGCAACTTCTCTCCCACAGCTTATAAACTGCTTCCGTTTGTGTGGAATATTTCACCGGGGAAAGAGCTGTGATAAAAGGTTAAATCTCCTGGGAACGTACAGTCATATGTGGTGGGATTGTTCGTTAGTTAATGAATTTTGGAAACAGATTGGTATAGAAATATCGGGAATTGTGGAAAGGAACGTGGAAATAACTAAATTAATGGTTCTTATTACCCTGAGTAGTACCACGTTAAAAACTAAAGAGGAATGCAAATGGGTAAAATTGATGGTAACTGCAGCCAGACAGGTTATAGTGAGTAACTGGAAAAATGCAGAAGAGCTAGGGGTGAACCAATGGAGGAAAAAACTGAATAATATTATAATTTTAGAATACCTAACTGTGAAGCTACATAGAATGAAAGGGTTTAAGGTCAGTGAGAAAGAGGAGGATTGGTTTGAGAAGATATTGAATTATTTGAGAAGGTGTGAACAATTTGAGGCAATTAAAATGTTAAAAGTTAAATAAAACATGGGGAAGGAGGAGTGTTAAGATATATAGAAGTGTACATATGGTTGATTTGAATATGTTATTATTGAATGTTATTGAATATGTGTATTATTGAATATTGTATACCCAATGTATCAGCTGCCTGGGGGGGGGGTGTTCACTGTTTGTGTTTTGGTGGTTGGTAAAAAATAAAATATTTTTTAAAAAAGGTTAAACCTCCTTCTCTGGGTGTTGTTGTCCAAATCCTGATTGCCTCATGCCTATTAGTTAGAAGGAGAAGCTCACATTAAATGCAAGTGCACATTTAACATGAGGTTTAGTTTGGCCCAAGCAAAGCACATGTTATGTACTGAGTTGAATAGGATCCAAAATGCAGCAGTCTGATTGGTCCTAGAACAATAGGATTCAGAATGCAGCAGTCCGATTGGTCCTAGAACAATGCAGCAGTATGATTGGTCTGCAGGAGCCACCCAATCCAGCTCCAGGTGGAAGTGAATCCGCAACCTGATTGGCCTACAGGAGAATCCCGGAATTAGCCAATCATGTGCGGCTCATTGTGTAACTAATGTATATAAAGCAGATATTTTGGGGAAACTTTCATTCATCACTACTATGAGCTGAATAAAGACCATGAAATCCACACTCGACTCTGAGTATATTTCAGCACAGCTGCTCCCAAGGCATTTTGCTACCCAAGAGGAAGGAACAAAATGGCGACCTCCCTCGGAATTTCATGGACAGAAGCTGGGTCTTACTTCGACACACAGGTAACAGGACAACATCCTTGGTTACATTTGGGTGCAGCGGGCTTGGAGGGGATTTTAGGAGTCACAGGGCAGGCCACATGTTGCACACCCAGCTCTGCCCTCCATCACGTCCCTGCTGTTCTCCATCTCCCAGTATCTGTGGCCTGAGCCACTGTATCTTAGCCACTACACACTGCCTAACAATAGGGCCGGGCAAAAAAGCTGGAAATTGCAACCTTATTTCCTAGCTATTTTCCTGGCTGAGCGATGGCTCAGGGATTGGTTATGGTTATCATTACTATTTTTTAAAAGATTTCAAATGCTGTATTTTACCCTGAGCCTCTGGGAAAGGGTGGGATACGAAACCAGAAATAATCACGAACCCCCTCAGCTGCTGACAATTTCCGTGGAAGCTGACAAGGCAGATGTTCAGGCCTTGTGAGAGAGGGTGGAGTTTGCTCAGTTGTTCTGAAGATAGCCAAGCCACATCATCTGTCATTAGTTTCACTATCAAAAAAAAAAATGCGAAGAATGTCTGGTTGTGGGGGGGGGGGATTTTAAATAGTTTTCTGCTCTCGTATGGCTGCTCTGCTTTGAGGGGAACGAAAAGAAGGGCAAAATCCAATAGCAGCACCTCATATTTTAAATATATATAAATTCTTAAAAATCTAGGTTACAGCAATTATGAGAACTGCCACAGTTTCATTATACACATTTGGACATAAATGTGGGGTTTGTGCATTGCGGGAAGAGAGTCTCAATAATTTGCATGGAAATTGAACGTGCCTGAATATATATATTCTTGGATATATAGAAAAATAAAGGAAATTTGCCTTTATTTTATAATCTGCATTAGAGGAATCTTTGCCCAGGAAGACACTGGGAGGAACTCCTTATCCTTCTTCACAAAATATCCTGTTGTTGGCAGAAGCGACCGGACATCCTTTGTGAGTCCTCAGGGGAATGCTACCTCTTCCCCCTTTCTAAGACATTTGTAGGCAGATAAAGTGAAAGGTCAGAAGCCCCACTCCACATTCCTGTCATTCCACAACCCATACTCTCACTGAGGAGAGGGGGGAGAGAGAAGAAGAGGTCTTGTGAGCTGTTTATTGATTATTCATTCAGACATGTTTGCACAAGGTTTGCTGGAAAGTTAGAAAACGTTAGGTATTTATTGATAACTCATTCTTATTTATGTGCCTTATACCACTTCCAACAGTTGTGGCTTCTATCAAAGGATCCTGGGAAACATAGTTTAAGGCACCTGAGAACTGTAGGATTTTTTGGGGTGTGGGGGCATGACGGTTAAAGGGGTATAAATAAGCTTTAAATGTATAGTGCGGGTGCAACTTGTGTTGCATCAAGCAAATGCTATCCAACACTTTCCACTGCAACAGATTAGCACTTTAATTTGGCATTTAATGACACTGGTAAAGGTAAAGGGACCCCTGACCATTAGGTCCAGTCGTGGACCACTCTGGGGTTGTGGCGCTCATCTTGCTTTATTGGCCAAGAGAGCTGTCGTACAGCTTCCGGGTCATGTGGCCAGCATGACTAAGCCGCTTCTGGTGAACCAGAGCAGTGCATGGAAACGCCGTTTACCTTCCCGCCAGAGTGGTACCTATTTATCTACTTGCACTTTGATGTGCTTTCGAACTGCTAGGTTGGCAGGAGCAGGGACCAAGAAACGGAAGCTCACCCCGTCGCGGGGATTCAAACTGCCGACCTTTTGATCGGCAAGTCCTAGGCTCTGTGGTTTAACCCACAGTGCTACCCGCATCCCTACATTGGACATTGACATTGGAGACCAAGCCTATTCTCTGCTCTTAGTGACCCCATCCACTGAGAGTTAAGTATAAGCCTTTATCTGTAGTCCTGCTCCTTCTCACCTGCACACAGCATCACTCATACGGTCATTTCTTAGACACACTGAAACCTGACAAAATGTTGGAACCTGGCTTTTCTATGCACAAAGATGCTGGCAAACTGTCTTTATTGATAGTTCTGGATGTGATCTAGCCAGCAACACAACTACTATTGCTAACACAACGATCAGATCAGAGCCATATTAAGGCTGGTTGCAGCCCTCTAGAATCCAATGGTTTTCCAGCCTTGCAGCCCAGAAATAATCTCTAATTAGAGAAAGCTTATATTTGTCTCTTCTTGCTTACTCCCTCAACTATGATGCACATGCATGATATATTAATTGTGCAGTTATTTATGCACCCACTGAAACTATTAGCAGGTCACTTAGGCAACATGGTTTCAGTCAAGGTGGACTGAGTAAAATCAACAGCACTAAAGTGCATTAAACAGTATTTTGTGGCTTTAATTTCAGAAGCTAGTGTTTTATTTAATTCTACAGTGAATTACTTGAAACTGCTTTCAAAGGCTTGCCCTAGATAGAAGAAAATATGCAGGATTTTTGCAAGGATATATTAAAAAATAATAGGGGAAATTAGGGTTCTGTTAGCAGTTGCTCAGAGTAAGTTCTATGACTAATCTGAACATGATTTGGGGCAATCGCTTGTAATGTTTATCTAGATCCCAGTGTTCTGGGACACATAAAGAGCCCCTGCACCTTGCTATCTGTGTACCATAAAGCAGGTTGTCCTTATGTTTTGGTACTTACATTTCCCCTCTTCGTTCCTACACAGGACTTTAGTATCATCCACATTCTTTATAACCTCAACCGAATCTCCTGGTTTCACTTGTAAGTCTTTTGAACCTCTCTTCTTAGCAGATGGTGCTCGGGATATGGTTGTAGTATACAGAACTCGGATATCACCTTCATACTGTGAAAATCAAAATAAAATTTGATTGCACACAAAAAGAAGCATTACGCGCAAAGTTAAAACCACACTTTCTTCTTACAAACAAGAAGAGTTTGGATTTGATATCCCGCTTTATCACTACCTGAAGGAGTCTCAAAGCGGCTAACATTCTCCTTTCCCTTCCTCCCCCACAACAAACACTCTGTGAGGTGAGTGGGGCTGAGAGACTTCAAAGAAGTGTGACTGGCCCAAGGTCACCCAGCAGCTGCATGTGGAGGAGCAGAGGCGCAAACCCTGTTCACCAGATTACGAGTCTACCGCTCTTAACCACTACACCACATTGGCTCCCACAAGACACGCTCAAGCTATGTTTTAAATCTCAAGGATACTGAGCTCATTGGCATTGTTGTTGTAGGTGAGCCAGAACAAAACCCAGTGGGCTGGCATGGAGTCTATAGAAATCTGATGCTCAAAGGACAGAGCTGGGAAAGAAGACAACCTGGATGCCTTTAAGAGAGGATTCCATGGTTGTTAATGCCCTTATGCCTGGTAGGAAGCGAAAGAATATGACTTCTGTCCTCATTCACAAAGCAGGCCTGTCCCATCGTTGGGTCATAATGCTCTTAAAAGTGCAAGTGTTTAACAGTCACAAAATAGCAAGGGGTTTGCCACATATTAAATAGCATGTGGAACAGCTGGGGGAGGGGAGTACAGAAAAGGGCAACCGAAATGAACATGGAGATGGAGCAACACCTCGAGGTTTAGGACTGTTTAGCTTAGAAAAATGGCAAAGGGGTGGAAAGTTATGCATGGTGCCAAGAAAGTGCATGGAGATAAGTTTCCCCATTTGTCTCATCGTAATAGAACTCAGGGCCATCAAAGGAAGCCGAATGGTGAAGAGATTCAGGACAGGCAAAAGGAAATACTACTTCACACAGTGCATAGTTAAGCTATGGAAACTCACTACCAAAACAGGTAGGGATGACGACCAACTTAGCTGGTTTTAGACAGGGATTAGACAAATTTATGGTGGATAAGGCTAGCAACACCCATGAATCATGATGGTTATGTACTGCCTCCAGGACCAGAGCAGACACTCCAAACATCCTCATTTTCCAGGGACTTCTCTGATTTAGAGAAACTGTCCTGGTTTCTGATTTGATACTGGAATGTCCCACTTTTCCTTAGGATGTTCCTATTTTCACTGGAGAAATGTTGGAGGGTATGGAGTTATCCAACCCAGTCTGAAGGCAATCCTGTACAGGGAAGTTTTCTTTAAGGTTTAATGCTTTATTGTGCTTTTATATATGTTGAAAGCTGACTTTTAGAAGACATCTGAAGGCAGCCCTGTTTAGGGAAGTTTTTTAATGTTTGAAGATTTAATCTTAGTGTTCTGTTGGGAGCTGCCCAGAGTGGCTGGGTGTGGCATTTGCCCTCCTAGGTGACATCATGCTGGGTCCTAAGGAAAGGGTTAAATGAGTGTGGAGTGATAGGCAAGTGGGAACCCAAGGGGAGGAGTTAGAGTTAGAGTTAGTGTTGTTAAGGAGTCAGTCAGGTGTTAGAGGAGAAATAAAGAAGAAGTCTGTGGGTTGGGATAGTTTGATGTGAGAGAATCTGTTAAGAGGAGTCAGATTGACAGTTGGAATAATCAGTTAGAAGTTATTAGGAAGGTATAGGCTGGTAAGGCAACTAAGATTAAGAAACTGACAAGAAAAATTATCGGAAACCATAAACTTGTTAATCCTTATAAAATAAACTTGTTTATTTGGTTTAATGTTAACAACTGTCTGGACTCCGTGTGTACCCGAGAGAAATGGGTTGGTGGCAGCGGGGAAGCAATTACAGTGGTGGCACAGGGATCAATAGACCGTCAAACGTCCAGGGACCCTGTGTGATCGCCACACTGGGGAAACCCAGTAAGATGTGTGGCGTATAAATATTAACATTATCATTGTGGATGGGACGTCCCTATTTTCATCAGAGAAATGTTGGAGGTTATGCCAGAGGTGTTTTGTCTCTGGGATAGCAGTTCCTGGGAGAGGGTTATTGCCCACTCACCCAGCTTGTGGAATCCCCTAGTTGGCTACTGTGGAAAGAGGAGGCTAAATCCAGTGAGGGTCTTCAATTGACCCCACAATACAGTCCCACATGCATTGGATTTTACACAGCTATGCCCATTTTAGGTCCACAAGTGGTCACCCAGTGAAAAGGTATGGCCTACAGGAATGCAAGGCCTACAGTTACGGATACTGTACTTGGTTTTGTTCACAGGAGGGTGCTACATGAATGACATGCAACCATCTAAACAGTACGGTTTGCACTTCCTCTGGATCCAGCCCTCAAATGCTCTCCTGAGACAACCAATAACTTCCCCTCGTAGTCATAATGAGCTTCATTGATAGTATTTAGAATGGGGAAGTGCACCACTTTCACACATTTCCCCCCAGGGGAAGTGAAGATAAATGCTCATTCTCTCAAACAGATTTTCATAAAAGCTTTCTTGTCATTGTGCAACATTTTAAATTAAAAATCTAGTCCACAAGGAAGTAAAACACACTGAGTTTGACGGGGTGCACACTGAATATTTATGGCCATAACCTAATGGCAGAAGCTCAACCTTTTTAAATTCAGAAAACCTCCTCATTTGGCGTTGCTTTTGTTTTCGTTGGATTTATTATACTAGCAGGTCCCAAAGCGGGTTACAGCAGTTTAAAATCCAGAATTTAAAAGAGTTAAAAATCCAGAATTTAAAGTCAGGATAAATGCTATATAAACAGGTCATCTGGATGACGCCTTGGTTTTGTTGTTGTTTACTTTTTGTTGTTTACATACACCTCCGTATACACCGCCCAGGCTTGCACCCCGGGGAGGTCACTTCGGTCCAGTTTGACTTCACCCCCAGAGGCGCAATTCCCTTGTCTATCAAGACAGGCAGCTGCCAAATTAATTTTAGGCAGGTGAGCTAAAACTTAGAATTTTTATTATTTTTTATTTGGTAAACCTCATTAAGGCTTGTAATGTGATTTGTGGCTTTGGCAATTTCACAAAATTGGACATGTTTCTCATTTTGATTGGTGTTTTATGCTGTTTTAGTGTTTCGCATAGTTTTATTGCTCTGGTTTATGCCATTAGCTCCGCTGCCTTAAGAAACAATTTTACGAAAACAAGGTCTTACTTTAAACTTCTTTCGGAACTCTTTCTCTTCTTTCTCCATCTTCTTGAGTTTCTGCGAATCACGGTCATCTGATCTGGCTCTCGCAATGCTCAGGGACTTCGCTATGCTAAAGCGTGAGGTTGCAAAACAGAAGGAGAAGAAGAAGAAAAATCAAGATCGCCAATATAAAGATTAGGTACGTTTTTATTTTACTGGTTGTCAATTAAAGCCTAGCCAAAGGACAAGCTAATTAATTAAATAATTAATTAGCCTTTTGTTAATGACATGGTTAGGTTTTTTGAAAAAAAAAATTATGCACCAAATGTGGCGGAGGATTTCATCAAGAATGCAGTATGCATGGAACAGATATTTGAATTTTCCCTCCCCTTCAAGGCAATTAGTATTACGGGCCAGGAACATTCACTGACCCAACAGAAGGCGATTTTCTAATGATAAATCACAGCGAAGTGGCAGAGGGCATGTTTTACCAAGATCGCAGTTTAATAATAATAATGAATTTTATTTTTTCCCTGACCGGAGCCAGGCTCAGTGCAGCTAAGATCATATAAACAACACAGTATACATAAAAACAGGCATCTATTAATTAAAATACATCTTAAAATTAATTCAGACAAATTAAAATCTGGACAAATGGCAGTTATCAGGTTAAGATTGAGAGCGGTTAATACTTTGTATTGTTTATTTATTTGTTTCATAAAATTTGTTTATTTGTTTGTTTATTTCATAAAATTTACATGCTGCTTGATTGTAAGGGGGGGGGGGGAGAACCTCAGTGTGCTTTCCAAAAAACTACAAGACAATAAAATCATCACTAAAAATCCACAATTACAATTTAAAGCGTACAAAAAAAGGTAAAATCACAATAGGATAAACTAAAGCAAATTAAACTTTCTAAGCGTCAGGGGTTGCAGAGTTGCAAAGAGAAGTTTCAATCTCCTCTCTTCATCCTAGGCTGTGTCTAGTATTTTAAGTTCTAGAACATGGGTAGGCAAACTAAGGTCTGGGGGCCGGATCCAGCCCAATCGCCTTCTAAATCCGGCCCGCAGACAGTCTGGGAATCAACGTATTTTTACATGAGTAGAATGTGTCCTTTTATTTAAAATGCGTCTCTGGGTGATTTGTGGGGCCTGCCTGGTGTTTTTACATGAGTAGAAGGTGTGCTTTCATTTAAAATGCATCTCTGGGTTATTTGTGGGGCATAGGAATTGGTTCATTTTTTTCCTTTTCAAAATATATTCTCAGGGACAGTGGACCAGCCCCCTGGTGAAAAAGTTTGCTGACCCGTTCTAGAAACCCGCACCATAGCTGTGAAGCCTGTCACTTATAACACGTGTCATGAAGCCCTTGAGTAACAGCAAACAGATCAGCGTCTACCCATCCCTCAGTAGGCCATTGCACACATCCTTGTTTTATACGTTTACTCACCTAAGTTCTTTTGGCGGGGGAGGGAAGTCAGTTGGCTCTACATCATCATAGACATCACTGTCTCCAGAATCTGAAATCAGAAAGCAGTGGGTTGTTTGTTTGTTTTTTAAAAAATGAAAAATAATATATAATCATTGCAACTCAGGCCCCAAATATTGTTGTTGTTTAGTCGTTTCATGACCCCATGGACCAGAGCATGCCAGGCACTCCTGTCTTCCACTGCCTCCCGCAGTTTGGTCAAACTCATGCTGGTAGCTTCGAGAACACTATCCAACCATCTCGTCCTCTGTCGTCCCCTTCTCCTTGTGCCCTCCATCTTTCCCAACATCAGGGTCTTTTCCAGGGAGTCTTCTCTTCTCACGAGGTGGCCAAAGTACTGGAGCCTCAGCTGCAGGATCTGTCCTTCCAGTGAGCACTCAGGGCTGATTTCCTTCAGAATACATAGGTTTGATCTTCTTGCAGTCCATGGGACTCTCAAGAGTCTCCTTCAGCACCATAATTCAAAAGCATCAATACTTTTGCGATCAGCCTCCTTTATGGTCCAGCTGGTAAGCCCCAAATATATAAACCACCAAATAAAACTTCCTTCCCTACATAGCCTCTCAGGATCTGGATTAGAATAGGAGAGCCTCTTGATTTGTCTTCCACCCTCAGACGGATGGCTCCCAAAGCATTTTTTTGCAGCAGCCCCTAAGTTGTGGAACTCCTATTCATCACAGAGGTGCATCTGGCCAACTTCATTAGAGTGGTACCTTGGGTTACATACATTTCAGGTTACATACGCTTCAGGTTACAGACCCCGCTAACCCAGAAATAGTGCTTCAGGTTAAGAACTTTGCTTCAGGATGAGAACACAAATTGTGCTCTGGTGGCGCAGTGGCAGCAGGAGGCCCCATTAGCTAAAGTGGTGCTTCAGATTAAGAACAGTTTCAGGTTAAGAACGGACCTCCAGAACGAATTAAGTACTTAACCCGAGGTACCACTGTATACAGTTTTTGGCGAACGTTAAAGACTCACCTCTTTACCCTGTCCTTTGATACCTGCGATGAATATGTTTAAGGCCGCCCTATTTTTGTGAGTGTATTTTTTATTCTAAGTTTTTTTAACTCTTTCAAGCAGTTTTTTAAATGGTTGTAATCCGCCCTAGGACTTTAGGATGAAAGGCATTAACAACAACATTAATAATAATGTTGCCTATATAATGCATTTGTGTATGTCATCTCCCTCAATATATGCATTTTTTTCATACTTTACCTCGGAAATTGCATTTTTCATTACTTGGGTGCAAAAATGCATTGCAAAGCTCAGGAGAATGCAGATTTCAAAGATGGCCGTAGTTCAGTTTACATATTGTTTTGGAAAGTACACTTTGGGTAGGTTTGTCTTCAAATGCAAACTGGATCAAATGTTTCCTGCATCCTTAGCAGCTAAACCAAGGTTTGACTTGTTTTGTCATCCAAACATAGGATCATGGTTCATGATCCTAATCCTAATCTTCGCGTTTGTTCTATATTCTGGTTTACCACAACATGTGTGAAACAGGCCTTTGTGTAGAAGGAAGCTTCTGTTTGAGGATTATAGGAACTCAAACACAGTTTAATAATTGCTTCATGTTTTTGATCTTATTACTTACCCTTTCCTATTTGCTTTGCTGAAGAAGTCCTGCTAGAAACAAACAAATAATAACTTTTATTAAGCACTGCAATCAGATGATCAGTTCCTATCCCAGGATATAAATGATTATGGGATATGGCTGTGTACATCATGACAAAAGGAAGAATTGTTGAGGCCACTTTATCTTGGATAACAAAAGGAAAGGGGGTGTGGGTGTGCTTTCCTTCACATATTCAACTGCAACTAATTTGTTGTCCCTTAAATATGTGAAATTATAAACTGTTCGTCCTGGGTAAGACTGGATCACATCAACAAAATTGCCGGCAATGGAACAGAAGTTGGGCCATGACCTAGTTTTTCAGACATAGCTTCAGCCGAAGACATTTAGGTCCCTGAGGTAGAATCCTGAGAAATCCCCACTTTCCATTGCTGATCATGCGTCATGCTCTACCAGAAAGTTTCTTTCTGCAGATCCCACTGAAATAAATAGGAGACGCACAAAGCCAACAGATTTTGTTCCATGGGCCAGATCTGCCTACTTCCAACTCTGCCACCCCTAATGCCACCTGAGTTGGCCATCTTAACTCGCCTCATGGTGAAGCTGTTTCTGCAAAAAGGTACCTATGACTTAAGCTAAGAGGTATTCAAGGACAGAGCATGGCCCAATTTTGAAAAGGGATGTGGTGGTTTCATAGCTTTGGTTATTTGCCGTGTGGTACGATTATGTGGCTGGTTAGGCTGCTGTGAGAAGCTGTTAGTAGCGCATGATCAACACGTATATTAGCTATTAGTTTTAGTGAACCGGTTATTTTTCTTTCTTTCACAGCAGTCTCTTACGAGGAACCTCCATTATCTTCTGTCACATTGATTTTAGTTGCTGCCTCTCGTATACTTCTCTTGGGGAAATCTTTTCCCTTCAACAGATTCTTCAAAAGCCCACGGGGCCAGGAATCACTCTTATCTTCACCATGTGGCACAGACCTTTGGAGTATGCACGCAATTATCACATTGCAGATTGAAACACGATATTTGAAATGACTTTGGGTTGGGGCATTGGATTCACATCAGCAGCAACAACAACAGCCCAAAAAATTAAAAAGGACCTTCAAGTCCATTCATACTTGCATTCTTTAGGACAGCCTTTGCCAATCGGGTGCCCTCTGACTGGTTTGGACTACAAATCCCATCAGTCCCAGCCAGTATGCCAGTGCTGGCTGGGACTGATGGGGAGTGTAGTCCCAAATGTCCAGAAAACACCAGGATGGCAAAGATGTTCTTTAGGAGAACATCTCAGGGCACCACCACCACAGCACACACAACCACACCAGTATTTGCTGCAACAAACGTATTGTTATAAATTTAAATGCTAAGCCCCCTAAATCCTAGATACTGATAAAGGCTAGGATTTTGATTGTTTGGGATATGGAGGGAGAAAACAAGCTGCAGAGGAATTCCTGAGCTAGCTTATGCAGAACAACCTGACTGAGCTGGGGCCATCAAAGAACAATAGAGGTCCATTTGCAATACAAGAGAACTCCTTCCCCCTGCCTTGAGGTGTGAAGGATACAGGGATTTGAAAGGTTGCCAGGAAACTGTACGCTTGAGGTGACAGGAAAAGGGAGTCTGGGAGCAAGGGCTGATGGGAGGAGGAAGGAGGGTGGTTGGCTATGGGGTACAAGCACTGTTGTGGGGTACAACCCCCTCTTGAAAGGAAAATGCTGTAAGATCTGGAATTCCTCCTTGCAGACTGAAGGTGTAAATAAAGGTAAGGTAAAGGGACCCCTGACCATTAGGTCCAGTCGTGGCTGACTCTGGGGTTGCGGCACTCATCTCGCTTTATTGGCCGAGGGAGCCGGCGTACAGCTTCCAGGTCATGTGGCCAGCATGACTAAGTCGCTTCTGGCAAATCAGAGCAGCGCACGGAAACACTGTTTACCCTCCCGCCGGAGTGGTACCTATTTATCTACTTGCTCTTTGACATGCTTTCGAACTGCTAGGTTGGGAGGAGCAGGGACCGAGCAATGGGAGCTCACCCCGTCGCGGGGATTCGAACCACCAACCTTCTGATCGGCAAGTCCTAGGCTCTGTGGTTTAAAACGCAACACACCCTTCCCCTTCCGAAGGTGTAAATAGGCGAATAAATAATATTTATTAAAGCTACGACTGTCTCCACCGTGTCTCAATTCTCCAAAGGGCCACAGACCCTGGGTGAGTGCATGGAACCCCATGGGCTCTTTGTCACCACTCAGCAGAGAGAGGGGGAGGCACCCGAATTTTGCAACAGCATGAAGTGTGAGCCTCATACAAACACAGCTGGACCAAGTTCTTAGTACATGGACCTCCCGATCTGTCCTGTGGCTCTAATATGTGATCCCAGGATCAGAGCAATTCACCAGCATCAGTGTGGATTTCTATGGAGGGCGAATATATAATGAATGGATAACTAGGGTCTAAAGAATCGGATGTGCCGTTGTTTTGATGCCACACAAACATCTGTCCATGCTTCAGACTCTGGTTTACAGGCTTCTACTTGAGAATTAAAGAAGTTGAAAAAGGCTATGCCTTAATAGAATCCATGTGAAGGAGATGAAAACAGTAAAGACTCATTAAAACAACACCCAAAGCAATTAATTCCATGGTAAAAACATTATCTCCACACCCTTCTAAGACACACTCCTTACCCAGCTGATACCATTTTATCATGCATTAATCGAGGGCTAATATTTTTATCATGAGATAATCTTTTAAACAAGAACTAAACAAGATTTCTCCATCTGCTTTTCATTATTTTGTTGGCTTTTAATGCTTACCTTGTTTGTGCATCATCATCACCCTCAATCCCATCATAAACGTCATCAGAGGGAGGAGGAGGAGGGAATCCTGTTTAAAAATTTTTAAAAGGCAAAAGCAGGGCAGTATTATCACTACTACTTCGATTATTATTCTTTCAGTTTATGTCGCCTAATGCAAACTGTCTCTAGGCTACTTACCTCCAAAATGCACATAAAGTAAAATAAAACATTAATACTGAAATTATCAATAATCATAGCTGTCAACTTTTCCCTTTTCTTGCGAGGAATCCTATTCGGAATAAGGGAATTTCCCTTAAAAAAAGGGAAACGCTGACAGCTATGTCAATAATAATAACAACAACCCTCAACGGTATGTACTGCTTCTACTGAAAAAAACCAGGAGATATTGTTTGCACTATTTCAATTACAGCTTCCTTAATCTCTGAGAATTGACCATGCTGGTTGGTGCTGATGGGATTTGGAGTCCAACAACCTCTGGAGAGCATGGCTTTCCCATTCTTGCTTTATCAGGAGGACAAGCCTTTCTGGATCATCTTGGTGCTGATGAGGGACCAGGGATGGAGGGGAAGATTCTCAAAAAGTTGTATCTTTGATTTGCTAATATTGAAAGTGGCATTGACCTTGGTGCTTACAGGATTGGTTTAGAAATGAATATTGAAGGAGGAAGTATGAAGGCTTGGGGACTGTTATTTTTCTTTGACTATATATGGCTTGTCTGCTGATTGCTGGTAGATATCACAAACCCTGGTCATACCCCAAATGATACCTTGGGAAGTAGCTAAAAGATGGGCCCCATGACCCACAAACCTCAAAATTTGGATAGATAAGAACAGCAGAACTTACCTCCTGCAGTACTTTGACTTCCACTTTGGCCATGAGAAAACAAGAGGAGGGGAAATGGTTGAAGTCAAAGGAGAAGACAGTGCAATAAATAATGCAGT
Source organism: Podarcis gaigeae (assembly GCF_964106915.1). Lineage (NCBI taxonomy): Eukaryota > Metazoa > Chordata > Lepidosauria > Squamata > Lacertidae > Podarcis > Podarcis gaigeae. The sequence goes on along the minus strand of NC_139687.1, from coordinate 46,641,341 downwards.
TCTTAACATACTTGCTTGGGAGTAAGCCATTGAACATGGTGGGACTTACAGCCAAAGAACACACATACATATAGGAATGCACTGAAAAGTCCATGTTTTCCCCCCACACCCAAATGTCTCCAATATTCTATAACCCACATAAAGCCAGGTAATTGCCTAGAAAATGGCAAATGTGATTCAAACTGGTAATCCGTGAATGAATGAATGAATGAATGAGGTAACACTTGCTTTGCTGGATCAGGCCTGTTGTCAGGGGCAGCCAATATGGTGTCCTCCAGCTCTTGCTGGGACTCGCACCATCCTTTCCAGTTAGCTATGCGGACTGGGGCTGATGGGAGTTGTAGTCCAGAAATATTTCGAGGACTGAACTTAACTGTTCAGGGTTCCTTTCCCTGTACTACCTTGCCCTGCAGACCACTACTAATCTAAAAATAATGTAACCATAACTTGGTTTTTAAAAATTACAATAAATGTCCACCTTACTAATGCTAAACAACCATTTCCTCATCACTTCCTGTTCTGATGAAGGGTGGGCTAGATTGCACTGCAAGCCACACTAGAACTGGACACAGGTGTGGCCATCCCTTTTGGCATACCTGCTGACGCTATCCTGTTCCCCGACATCATCATACACTTCCTGGTCACTGTCTGGTTGCCTCACTTGAATGTTGACAGAAGGCCGTGGCTTTCGCTTTAACGAATCATAGTCAATTTCCACCATGGTTGTTTTAATGTAGCCATCTAGAAAGCAAAAGCCCAACACATTTCATGACTAAGATGCAGCTGTTTTCTTTTAAACTTTGTAACAAGACATCATAAGGGCTGCATTAAAACAACAACAACAACACACACACCCCCTTTAAAAACCACTGTGCAATATAGAATGGTGTTCATTGCATGGTGTGCAATTTTTTAAAATCAAATTGCCATTCGTTTCTTTGTTGTGCAGGTTTCAAGTATTTTAACGAATATACTGATACGTCTTCAAGGGCCAAGAATTGTAGACTAGCGACATTTCAAATACTCCAAATGGTGAGTGAACCCAAATTTTCTGATCAGAATAAATCACTCTGATTAAACATATTAAAATAAGTTCACTTAAATTTGCATAATTTATACCTACAGGAGCCTCTTGACCTTCCAAGCCACTTCCCCTCTGGATTGTCAGTGATGCGGATGATTTCAATTTTATCTCCTTGCTTGAACGTCAGGTCATTCTTCCCTCCTTTGAAGTCTGTGCAAGCTCGGGCCTGGTGAATGACTTCAATGGGGCCCACGAGCTACACAGAAGTAGGATAAGAAATGGGTGTAAATCAGCATTACACATATGGTCAGGATTAATACTGTACAAGAAAAAGAGGGGGGGAGAGAGAAACAGGCATGGACAAACCACAACTGACAAATTGGAGTCGGGACCTAGGGGGGAGGGACCTTTTTCAGCCTGAGGGTTGCATTTCCTCACTGCCAACATTCTGGTTCCCATGTATCCGTGGTGGGCAGGACCAGAATCAAATAGTGGTTATGGCCAGAGACACAATGTGATTCTTATACACAATTCTAGATTTGATTCCAGATGCACAGAAGTCAGAGGTGTGTACAGGCAAGCAAGAGGCATTATCACAATTGCGTCTACTTGAGGGCACAAAGAAGTGTCAGTCAGGGAAACAACATGTATCCTGAGCAGATTTGAGTCTTGATGCTAAGTAGAGAGGACTGGAGATCCACATTCAACCTCTGCTATTCCCCATCACTGTTTCAGACATTTTTGCAATGGAATTATAAAGACACTAAGGACTCAGTGGGACCCAGGTGGTGCTGTGGTCTAAACCACAGAGCCTAGGGCTTGCCAATCAGAAGGTTGGCGGTTCCAATCCCTGTGACGGGGTGAGCTCCCGTTGCTCGGTCCCTGCTCCTGCCCACCTAGCAGTTCGAAAGCACATCAAAGTGCAAGTAGATAAATAGGTACCACTCCGGCGGGAAGGTAAACGGCATTTCTGTGCACTGCTCTGGTTCGCTTAGTCATGCTGGCCACATGACCTGGAAGCTGTACGCCGGCTCCCTCAGCCAATAAAGTGAGATGAGCACCGCAACCCCAGAGTTGTCTGCGACTGGACCTAATGGTCAGGGGTCCCTTTACCTTTAAGGACTCAGTATTTGATTCTTTAAAATTAAAGATTGGCAATTGTCTATTATTTTTAATGCATAGCATTATCCTCTTGTTACACAAGTCTGCAAAAACAACCTTGGCTGGAAAACGGAAGTGTTCCTCATTGATCATTAATGAGAAATGGTATGAAAGATATCTGAAATCAACTTGCAATGGAGAAGGGAACACATCAGATCAATGCTATGGCAAGTTCTACTTAGGGGTTTTGTACTATGAGTTCTACTAATTGAATTGGTGATGCCAATATTTCCCATGTAAGACCTCTTTAAGAAGCTACAGAACTTATATGCATCTGAATTAATTTTCTGAGAATTGTCTAACCAGTCATTGATAATTTGCTTGTAGCTAATTGTTAAGCTTTCAATACACATTTGATTGTTATAGACACAGAACTTAAAATAAACAGCAGTCAAAGCATAGCTCCTAGACACACTTGCTTATTAAGACGAGGGGATGTGGGTGTTGCTGTGGTCTAAACCACTGAGTCTCTTGGGCTTGCAGATCAGAAGGTAGGTGGTTCAAATCCACACAACGGGGTGAGCTCTTGTTGCTCTGTCCCAGCTCCTGCCTACCTAGCAATTCAAAAGCATGCCAGGGCAAGGAGAAAAATAGGTACCGCTGTGACGGGAAGATAAACGGCATTTCTGTGCGCTCTGGTTTCCGTCACGGTGTTCAGTTGCACCAGAAGCAGTTTAGTCATGCTGGCCACATAACCCGGAAAGCTGTCTGTGGACAAACGCCGGCTCCCTTGGACTGAAAGTGAGATGAGTGCCGCAACCCCATAGTCACCTTTGAAGGGACTTAACCATCCCAGGGTCCTTTACCTTTACCTTTTATCAATTAAGACTACTGTTGACGTCAATGAGCTTTACATCTGAGCAGAACTGCAAAGTATCAGGGTGTGTGAGTGCCTTCACAGGCACCAGTTACAACTTGTTTGCCACTGAAGTGGGTTGCAATTCAGGATTGCTAGTTCCAACTACATGCTTTAAATTTCTTGACATGAATGCTCAGCTCCAAATCCTTCATTCAGATGTTTCCGAGCACAATTCAAAGTGTTGGTGCTGACCTTTAAAGCCCTAAACGGCCTTGGTCCAGTATACGTGAAGGAGCGTCTCCACCCCCATCATTCAGCCGGGACACTGAGGTCCAGCGCTGAGGGCCTCCTGGCGGTTCCCTCACTGCAAGAAGCCAAGTTACAGGGAACCAGGCAGAGGGCCTTCTCGGTGGTGGCGCCCGCCCTGTGGAAGGCCTGCCCATCAGATGTCAAAGAGAACAACAATTACCAGACTTTTAGAAGATATCTGAAGGCAGCCCTGTTTAGCGAAGCTTTTAATGTTTGATGGATTACTGTATTTTAATATTTTGTTGGAAGCCGCCCCGAGTGGCTGGGGAATCCCCGCCAGATGGGTGGGGTATAAACAATAAATAATAATAATAATAATAATAATAATTATTATTATTATTATTATTATTATTATTATTTAAGGTTTGCACTCAAATAAAATAGCAAAAGGGTCAAATAGATAGGGATGGGCAAATCTGTTTATTTTTTCTAATATTAAATTCAGTTTTCCACATTTCTATATCAGTTTGCAATTATTATTATTATAGTCCCATGGAAGTTCACCAGCATTTTAGTACAAATTTATCCTAATGCTCACCTTTTTGTATGTAATTTTGCCCTAATGTATGCATTTTTGCAAAGTAATTTTCCCTAATAAAATGCATTTTTAATGTTCATTTCACTAGTGCATGGATTTATATGCACTCTTTACTATAGTATATAGATTTTTTTCACACATTAGTCTCCTGGAGAATTACACTGCAAGATTTAGAGAAGTGCAAATTTTGAAGGGAGGCTGTCTGTTTGCTTGCTGTTTCAGGAAGTGCAAATTAAATAGGTTCACCTGTAAATTTATCCCCCATCTCTACAAACTGAGTATCTTTAACAATGCTAAAGGATAATGCATTTGTTTTCATTAAAGTTTTTTTAAAAAATAAATTGCTAGTTTAAGCCTTACTTTGAACTTCTTCCTGATGTCCTGCTCTTTTTTCTCTTTCTCCTTTTGTTCTTTCTCAGATTTCTTCCTTTCTTCCTTCTCCTTTTTCCTTTCATCCTCTCTAGATGTAGGTCTGTGAAATAAAAAGTGATTGATACTTAACTCAAGAAACGGCAGAGGACAAACATCTGGGCCTCTTTCACTTCTCTTGAAAGATGACCATATCAGGAGCCATGTGCTCAATGGTTGCTGTTGGGTTGGATCTTAGCTTAGCTGTCCACAAATGGAAGAGCTCCTTCCATGTGCAGAAGGCCTTTGACCCAACCTTTAGAGCCTGCTGGAATCATAGAATGGTAGAGTTGGAAGGGACGGTGAGGGTCACCTAGTCCACCAGCCCCTCTGCAATGCAGGAATCTTTTGCCCAGCATAGGAAGATCAATTTTTGCTGGTGCCCTCCTACACCGTTCCAGAGTGCCCACAAACCCTTAGGAGAAGTGTTTTAGAAGCTACAAGGAAGATAAAGCCAAAGCCACTTTTCCTCTTCCCTCTTCTGCTGCTGGAAGCAAAGTCTGGATCCAAGCCAATACCTTCTCAACCTAGCCCAGATGTTGCAGGACAGACGCTTCCATCATCCCTGATTGACGATATTGGCTGATGGGAACTGTGGTCAAAACCTCTGATGGACAACATGTTGGCTAGCCCTGCCCTGGCCTAGAAAATGATAAAGTTGCAAATTCAGGTTTTGGCTCTTTTGTCCACGGTTTTGCAATGGTGTCTGCCATTTACTCTCAGGTCCTCTTACTCTGTTTGTTTTGTCTCTCTATCACTTCAGTTGTGGGATCCCAAGAATCAGAGAACCGCCATATCTGGAGAGCTGCATATTTCTTACCTCATTTCGTTTATATCTTCATATGTCTCCCCTTCACTGTTGAGACTCTACAAAGAAAAAAGCGACAAGAAATGAATGAGAAAGGGGAAATTATAACGTAGTTCAAGTGCCACAATTTCTTTTTAAGACTAGTACTAGGACAGCAAATTGTATGTGGCATTTCGTTATTTCAAATCCAATTTGTTGTATGAAATAAGGTCTTCTTTAGAGCTTGACCATTTAGCTATTTAAGAATATCAAATATTGCCCAGACCGTAGCCATTTCCAGGTGTTCATTCTGGGTATAATGAACACATGAATGTCACTGAGTTGCATCTACTGCCACAACAACTTCTCACTCACCCTGAGCCATTCATTGTAGTCCTTTACAATCTCCTTTCAGCTAAGCCCTTCCAGAGACTACAAACAGAGCAAGGCCATCAAGCACTCTTTGTAGACTGGGGTAGGGGTTAGGGAGAACCTGTGGCCCTCCAAATGTTGCTGGACTACAAGTCCCATCATCTCCGGCCACTGGCAATGCTGGCTGTGGCTGATGGGAGTTGCCGTCCAGTAACATCTGGAGAACTACAGGTTCCTCAACCCTGTGGAAGACCACAACACATGTTCTGCGGCCCTTGCTTGGCTTATGGGTCACAAGTTGTGTACCCAAATTAAGATGTGTTGATCCAGTGACAAATGAATGTTCCCACTGCTTATTACTATTAATGATCACTTCTTTGATTTTTAACCCACTGTGGTGTTTGCCCTCCTAGGTGGGTCATAAGGAAAGGGTTAAATGAGTGGGAACCCAAGGGGAGGAGTTAGAGTTAGAGTTGTGTTATTTGGAAGTTAGTTGGGAGTTGGAGAAGGAAGAGGGAGGATAAGTCTGTGGGTTGGTCTAGTTTTGATGTGAGAGTGAGTGAAACTGTTAGGAGTCAGATAGACAGATGGGATAATCAGTTAGAAGTTATTAGGAAGGTATAGGTCAGTAAAGAAACTAAGATTAAGAAACTGACAAGAAAAATTATCTGAAACCATAACCTTGTTAATGCTTATAAAATAAACTTATTTGATTTAATGTTAACATGGAGTGATTGGCAAGTGGGAACCCAAGGGGAGGAGTTAGAGTTAGAGTTAGTTAGAGTTAGAGTTAGAGTTAGAGTTAGAGTTAGAGTTAGAGTTAGAGTTAGAGTTACAGATAGGTAGCCATGTTGGTCTGCCATAGTCAAAACAAAAAAAATTCCTTCCAGTAGCACCTTAAAGACCAACTAAGTTAGTTCTTGGTATGAGCTTTCGTGTGCACGCACACTTCTTCAGATACACTGAAACAGAAGTTTCCAGACCCTTCTATATAGTGAGAAGGTGGGGAGGGGTATTACTCAGAAGGATGGTGGGAATGGGTGATTGGCAGATAGCTGTGATGAGCTTGTTGATGACTCTTAACGACTGCAATAGGTCTTACAGGAAAAAGCACGGGGTGAGAAGGTGAAAAATGGCTTTGTCATGTATAATGAGATAAGAATCCAATGTCTTTGTTCAGACCAGGTATCTCCATGGTTTTAAGTTTGGTGATAAGTTGCAATTCAGCAGCTTCTCTTTCCAGTCTATTTCTTCTCTTTCCAGTCTATTTCTTCTCTTTCCAGTATATTTCTTCTCTTTCCAGTCTATTTCTGAAATTCCATAGACTGGAAAGAGAAGCTGCTGAATTGCAACTTATCACCAAACTTAAAACCATGGAGATACCTGGTCTGAACAAAGACATTGGATTCTTATCTCATTATACATGACAAAGCCATTTTTCACCTTCTCACCCCTTGCTTTTTCCTGTAAGACCTATTGCAGTCGTTAAGAGTCGTCAACAGGCTCATCACAGCTATCTGCCAATCACCCATTCCCACCACCCTTCTAATACCCCTCCCCACCTTCTCACTATATAGAAGGGTCTGGAAAATTCTGTTTCAGTGTATCTGAAGAAGTGTGCATGCACACGAAAGCTTTATACCAAGAACTAACTTAGTTGGTCTTTAAGGTGCTACTGGAAGGAATTTTTTTTAGTTAGAGTTAGAGTTAGAGTTAGAGTTAGAGTTAGAGTTAGAGTTAGAGTTAGAGTTAGAGTTAGAGTTAGTGTTGTTAAGGAGTCAGTCAGGTGTTAGAGGAGAGAGAAGGAGGATAAGTCTGTGGGTTGGGATAGTTTGATGTGAGAGAATCTGTTAAGAGGAGTCAGATAGACAGATAGGATAATCAGTTAGAAGTTATTAGGAAGGTATAGGTCAGTAAAGAAACTAAGATTAAGACACTGACAAGAAAAATTACCTGAAACCATAACCTTGTTAATGCTTATAAAATAAACTTGCTTATTTGATTTAATGTTAACAACAGTCTGGACTCCGTGTGTACCCGAGAGAAATGGGTTGGTGGCAGCGGGAAAGCAATCACAGTGGTGGCACAGGGATCAATAGACCATCAAACGTCCAGGGACCCTGTGTGATTGCCACACCCACCTTCGACATCAAGGTCCCAGGGCATGAAACATCCAAATAAAAATAATAATTAAATAATGCAAAACATTAAAATATTAAAACCCAATGCAGATATCCAAATGAAACAATCTCTCTCCCTTTCCCTCCTTTCCACAGACACACCGGTAACAGAACCTCCCACGGCACCCCACTGCATTCATGAAAGTGGGTGTTAATGAAAGAGACTTGTGCTCCATGTATATATGTTGTGAATGGTGATACTGACCTCATCTGCATCCCCATTTCCTGAAGAATCAAAAGGCAAACATTGATTGTTAATTTTCTGTTGCAGGGAAGATTTTGTATATAATATAATCATATCTGTATATAATAAGAGGGTAGAAAATCTATAGATTGCCCTCTAAACAAAACATGTTGGGCAAAGGATAGCGTTGCCTAGGACAAAGTTGGGTATTTTGACTTGTGAGAATTTTTGTCTAATTCAAATACAGATTATGCCATATATTTATAGTGCTCAGTATCTTTCCACATAAAACTAAATATATGGCATAATCTATATTTGATCAAAACTGAAATGAAATTGTAGCAGATAAATATACTTTGTGCCAGCTGCTTATCTGCTATAGCACAGGCTTCCTCAGCCTTGGCCCTCCAGATGTTTTGAGACTACAATTCCCATCATCCCTGATCACTGGTCCTGCTAGCTAGGGATCATGGGAGTTGTAGGCCAAAAACATCTGGAGGGCCGAGGTTGAGGAAGCCTGTGCTATAGTATGCACCTCAAGCACCACAACTTGATTTTAATCCCCCCCTTCTGACTACATACTGAAAACCAACTATATATTATGTTATGTATTACCTGCTATAAATACATGACATAAGGTTTATATATAGATGATATACCATTATAAATTATACTCTGTATAAATACTATTTGTTTAACTTTCTCAATATCTGTATTTTATCAATACATTTATATCACTTAGACTGCTATTTTTTTTTTATTATTATTATTATTATTATTATTATTATTATTATTATTATTATTATTAGACTTTAACAGCTATGGCTTCTTGCAAGGAATTCTAGGTATTGTAGTTGGGCAAGGTGCATGAATATTCAGGATTTTCTGTTGGGAGATCCCCAGCTCTTCCTCACAGAAATACAGTGTTATTAGGGTTACCTGGGAGGAAGGAGTAATGATATAGGTTTATAGGACATCCTGATTCATAAGGCCATATTGCAGCAGCCATCACCGTCATCCTATATAGCAGCAGTGGGAAAACCAGGCCCATCTTGTGGCATTTGGGCCATAAGGTCATTTAGGTCAGTTATGCCCACCTTCACTGCACCTCATGTCATATATGACTGCCAATCAGTGGTGCCAGCAAAGCCCTGTGCCAATGTCTGTGTACTAGAGTTTGCCAGCCCCAACAACCAGCTGTTTGTTGGCACTTTGTGGGCTGTGGCTTTGTTCACATGGTTTAATTTCATGCCATGCAGGCAAAATTGGGTCACCTGACATCACCAGGGGATTGACAGGTGGGTGGGGGCTGAGGGAGATAAGTTATCCTTATATAGCCAAAATGGCACCATCCACACACAAACAGGAGGTATTGGCCAAGAACCCCTAGGTTCTCAGAAGTACTAGGGGAAAAGCCTCTCCCAAAAACCAGTCTGATAAGGACTGAGCATGGATGGAGGGCATGAAATAAGAATGGGCTGCCTGTAAGGGGGAGGTGGTAATGGAAAACAGTGGAAGGGAAATGGAGTATAGTGGAAATGGGGGTGGCTGGCACCCGAACAGGAGCACTCCACATTCTAATGCTTTCTTGCAATTCCCACTTACAATTTTTCTAATGCCCGTCTTAACAAAAATGGATTAGCCTTACCTCCGAACTCAACATCATCATAGCTTTCTTCATTGTCCCTATGGAAAGAAAAAGGTGAACAGGTTGAAAGAGAAAAAAGATGCAGCTGCAATTCCTGTAACACTCTTTTGACTGAAAGCCAACCCATCAGGGAAGGTTTATGAAGCCTATGGGCCAGATTCAGCTGGTTCAGTTGACAGAAGCTGGGACAAGAACACCCTCTAATGAAATTAGGTTTCCCCATTCCTCCATGCAATGAATTCTGCTCCATATTGATCCAGAGCAGACCCCAACATATTGTTAGCAAGTAAAAACATAAAACATGATGCAGGATTCCCAATAATAACTTCATTCAGCAATTAACTTCATTCAGCAGATTGTTTTTTTTTTTTTGTTTTTTTGTTTTACTACTGAAGGCAAATGAGTTTTACAGTCACTATCCAACATCTTCAGGATTGGTACAGTCCACAAGAAATCCAGTTTGTGAATGTTTTTCAGAAGCCGAACATCCAACACGGCTTCCACTTGGGTGCAGGAAACTCCTGCAGCCAATTGGAAGCTATGCCTTGGTTTTTGAACAGTTTTGGGAGTTGAATCGGTTTCTGGAAAAGATTACGTTTGAGAACCAAGGTGCCACTGTACTGACCACCACACCAGAAGGAGGAACAGAAAGTGAAACCCAGGCTCCTTCTGGCCTATTCTGGCTTCCATTTCTCTTCTGGGACAAAGTTGGCTAGCCAGAACACCTACTTCCAGTTTTGCGGAGTGCGTTGCCCGAATCCTTCATTAACAGGACTGTTCTTAGATCGCGGTACCACTGTAGTTGTTTACTTCCTTGACATCTGATGGGAGGGCATTCCACAGGGCAGGCGCCACTACCGAGAAGGCCCTCTGCTTGGTTCCCTGTAACCTCACTTCTCGCAGGGAGGGAACCGCCGGAAGGTCCTTGGTGCTGGACTTCATATACTGTCCATATCCATTGAGGCCATTCAGCAACATGCAATCCTGCTCTTCCATGCATCCAGACAGCTTCATATAGCAAGGCATATGTGAGTGACTGCATGTGTGTAAGTATATAATAAGAGCCTGGTGGATCAGGCCAAAGGTCCACCAAGTCTAGCATCTTGTTCCACAGTGGCCAACCAGATGACAGTGGGAAGCCTACAAGTGCAATAGCATTCTCCCCAGTTGTGCTCCCCTGCAGTCAAAATGTGTGAGAGTCCTTGGCTGTGAGTCCAGGAAGATTCGCTCCCTGTCTTGCAGACTTGGCATGGTATGGCGTGGTCCGGACTGACTCCAGCTACAAAAGCTGAAATTGCTGAAAAGATTCTTAGGCTGGATAACCAATTATGGGTTTTTTTTGGGGGGGGAGGGGGTTGTTGCTGTTATTTATATTATATTATTTATATTATATTTTTGTATCTTTATTTAAGATCTTATCATAATTTATGCAGAAATTGTCCGTTTGGTTGTGTATTTCTTTATGTTTTATTTATGGTTTATGACTACTTTTGTTATGTTTGCATAACAAAAGATGTTTGCAATTATGCATTTTTCCATGTTGTAAGTCGCCTTGAGCATGGTTTGAACTATGGAAAGACAGCAAGCAAATAAAATGATGTATGTGTCTATGAGAGAAGCTTTTCATGCGTTTTCAGAAATGTTCTGCAACGTCATCGCAGCCCTTCCTTTTTCTAATTTGCTATTGCAAAGTAAAAATCACCTGATCAGCAGCTATATATCACAGGACTTGCTTGCCATAAAGTATGCACATCTGCATTCTCAAGTAGCTACCATTTCAGATCTCGCATGCGTGAAGCAGGCATGAGGATTATTGATAAAAAGCCAGGTACTAGATTGTGTCTCTCTCAGTCTCTCTCTCTCCCTTCAAATGCCTTCTCAAAACTCATATTTCCTGGCCGGATGTTTTGCTGCGATTGGAGAAAACTTTGGCCTCATAGACTTATCTTTGACCCTTACAGTGGTACCTCAGGTTACATACGCTTCAGGTTACAGACTCCGCTCACCCAGAAATAGTGCTTCAGGTTAAGAACTTTGCTTCAGGATGAGAACAAGAATCGGGCTCCGGCGGCACGGCAGCTAAAGTGTGCTTCAGGTTAAGAACAGTATCAGGTTAAGTATGGACCTCTGGAAAGAATTAAGTACTTAACCCGAGGTACCACTGTACTTAGAATACCGACTGAGAACATCTCGCCCTAGGGCCAAACTAGACAAAAATGGTGCCCACCTTTATTTGATCATGTGTTTCTTCTAGAATCACATATTCACATATAAAGGAGAGGGGGTTGTGGTTCTTATTTTAACCAAAGGGAGACCTGCAATAAAATGTTGCAGTTTGAAGTGCTCTGGGCTGATTTTTAAAGGTTTTTGCCTCCTAGTGTTCCCCCTCCCTAACCCTTTTCACTTCTGCAAACCTTGGCATTATGCTGATCATGCTGATCTTTCCCTTTTGTTTTCCAGTAGCCATGTTTTGGCTACAAAGCCATCATTACTCTGCACCTGACTCCATTCTTAGTATATTAACACAAAATGTGATGTCAACGAGGGGGCAGAACACTTTCTCCTTCCTCTGTGCACTGTCCTCACTTGCCCAGTGAATTTATTTTTCTCCTGGCCTTGCTCACTGCCAGTAAATTCAGGTGACAAACTATGGGGAGATAAGGCAGAGAAATGTTTAGCTTTACATTTTCATGTGGGGGGAAAAAGACACACACACCCATCTTTGGCATGAATAGGGGGGCTGCTTAAGCATCACTATAGAAGAGGGGAAAGAGGGTGATCATTTGCATAAAAATCACTTATGCCCATTTAAAAAAAATATATAGTCACAAATACATTAGCTGGCTGAGGATAATGGGAGTTGTAGTCCAAGAACACCTGGGGTCTCGAGGTGGATGGTTAAAGAAATGTGGTGGCTACTGCTACATTATGTCTAGTTTGGCTTTTGCATGGCCTCTAGGGTTCAAGGATATGCTGTTTACCTTACTGCCACAGTGATACCTATTTATCTACTTGCACTGGTGTGCTTTCAAACTGCTAGGTTGACAGGAGCTGGGACACAGCAATGGGAGCTCACCCCCTCACGGGGATTCGAACTGCCGACCTTCTGATCGGCAAGCCCAAGAGCGCCATCCATGTCCCTTGACTGTGTCAAGGATAGCAACCTCATCACAAAGCAGCGAAAGAAAACAAGGGGCATGATGAGGGCCATAGACAAGGTAGTTCAGGATGACTGTATGGGGAAGACACTTTGATAGATGTGAGATCAGAAGCTCCCTCGTTCCCTGTGAAATGAGAGCAGAATGTAACACACGCACACACACACACCCTGATTTCACATTCATTTACACAGAGACATACCTGGGCTTGATGTTTCGTGGGGGAAGAACTGGAGCTTGTGCTGATGGATGGGAAGCTGATGGAGGAGGCGGTGGAGGCAGCTGTGTGGCGGTATGCAGGGTCGAAACAGGCAGTGGAAGTACAGGGGGTAAACCTGCTGCATTGGGTTTGCTGGAGCCTGCAAGGGAAGAAAAAGTTATACAGTGGTACCTTGGGTTACAGACACTTCAGGTTACAGACTCCACTAACCCAGAAATAGTACCTCAGGTTAAGAACTTTGCTTCAGGATGAGAACAAAAATCATGCTCCGGCGGCACGGCAGCAGCGGGTGGCTCCATAAGCTAAAGTGGTGCTTCAGGTTAAGAACGGACCTCTGGAACGAATTAAGTACTTAAGCCGAGGTACCACTATGCAGTGGTACCTCGGGTTACAGATGCTTCAGGTTACAGACTCCACTAACCCAGAAACAGTACCTCAGGTTAAGAACTTTGTTTCAGGATGAGAACAGAAATCGTGCAGAGGCAACGGGTGGCCCCATTAGCTAAAGTGGTACCTCAGGTTAAGAACAGTTTCATGTTAAGAGCAGACCTCCGGAACGAATTAAGTTCTTAACCCGAATTAACATTGTAATATTTAAGGGGGAAATCACAGGGAGCTCCATTTTTAAACACAGGAGGAACCTAGCATTGCAATTTGCATGAAGGATAGATAGGGAAGGTTGAATCTATCCATTTCAGTTTCTCCCGCTTTCTCTTTTTCTTCCAGTTGTCTACTCATTCCCACAGCGATTTGCAGTTTGATTTTAAAACAACAGCAGCTTACCATGGGAAATTTAGTAGGTGCATGTTTGACATTGGTGTTTCTTAAAAAATAAAAAAGTTCCCAAATTGCTTAATTGTAACAACATCCACTTCCTACTGCATCTGCAGAAGTTTCCTTTTTCTTGCATGCTACAGACGCTTGTATTTTGTTGCCATCTTGCTAGATGTAAGTCTTTCAGTGCTGGTAACTGGGATCTGTTGTGCCTCTTATATATAAGTGTGAGCGTGTGCCATAGAAAGAGCAATGATTTGGATCTCCCTGCATTTTTATTTTTTACTTTAATGCAGTTGTAGGGAACTTTGAATAGAGCAAAGCGTGTTTTCCCTCATGGAGAGCACGTGTTGTGGTGGGGGCTGACAAGACACCTCACTGTTGCTGGGCAAAAGATTTTGGCCATCTTTAAGCAGGGGTGGGCTGTTACTGGGGAGATTTATATGTTGCCATTTATTGATTGACAGCCCTGATGGACTATATGGAACTGGCGGAAATGACTGGCAGAATCCGAGACCAGGGAGAAGAGTCGGTGGAAGAAGACTGGAAGAAATTTAAAGACTACTTACAGAAATATTGTAAAATTAAAGAATGTTAGAATGTTGTTGGAATGAAATTAAGTGGTTTTTAGCAGTAATGCTAAGGAGCATGTGAAAATGGATCGTTAATAGGCGAGAAAGTAAAGTTATAATATATTAAGATAAAGGATTAAGATAAAAATGAAGAGGGAAAGGATTTGCTGAATTAACCAATTGAACTGGAATACAAAAAAGGGAGGTGTGGGGAGGTCAGGGAAATAAGCAAATGAAGGATAAACTATAGAAAGATGGATTTATTTTTTAATTGTTTTTATTTTTTCTGTATTTTGTATTTTCTTTTTGCTTGCCTCTTTTTCCTATTTTTTTCTTATTTTTGTAACCTTTTTTGAAATCTCAATAAATATCATTTTAAAAAAAATTGATTGACAGCCCTGTTTGTTAAATACACTGCACGCAGTGACAAGCTTCCTCTTTCGCTGCGTGCTTCGGATCACCCGCCCTCCCTCCCTAATGTTAGGCTGTTTGCATGACCTGTCATGGGGTCGTCTGCTTTGGGGCAGGGGCCTGGTAGGAATTTTGTCCATTTGGCTGATTGGCTGGGGCCATTTGGTTTTTGCCTGCTGCATAGCAAATCGTCACAACTCGTAAGGTTGTGGTTAGGCATTGGTTTGGGAATTGGTTGGTGGAGGGGTATGGATTTGGCTGTGCCTGCCCCTCCAAAATGCTGCTGCTGCTGCAAGGGTTTTCCGTTAAAGGAACCCAGGGGCTCGCCATGCTTTTGTCCGAACCCCCTGGCAAGGGGCTAGGGCCACACAAGAGCCCCTGGGAGCATTTGGGGAGAGGTGAGGGCATGGTTCCCAGTCTCGTCTCTCTCCCCAGGTGACTTTCCCTTTCTGACTTCACGGTGGGTGCGAATGTCAGAGCCTTCCCCGTGCGGGATCAGTTAGTCGCTACCAATGCCTAAGCAACCACTCACATTGCTGTATTTTTAATAAAGTTGTGGACAAAATTATGCCCAAAACCTTAAACAAATATCAAGTGTCATTGTGTTCTTATTTGGGGTGTTTTGGGGACCTCGACACACAATGACGTTCAACCTTTCCCTGTTCTTTTTCAGCTTGATCCCATAAGCTGTTGTCAGACCTGCTGTCTGGGATGGAGCACGGCAAAGACTATATCAAGACTTTTACAGTATCAATGTAAAATGAAAAGCAATCAAATCGTACATCAAGGAGGAAATGCCAAGGGACAGAGATAAGCTTTCCTTAAAACTGGACGAAAAGGAGACAGCTGAGTATTTAAAGTGCCAAAGATCCATACATAAGGGGTTTAGTAAGTGAGATTAGTACTGTATTTTTTGCCCTATAGGACGCACTTTTCCCCCTCCAAAATGAAGGGAAAATGTGTGTGCGTCGTATGGGGCGAATGCAGGCTTTCGCTGAAGCCTGGAGAGCGAGAGGGGTCGGTGTGCACTGACCCCTCTCACTCTCCAGGCTTCACGGATCTCTCCGCCAGCAGTGGGAGCGCTCCCGCTGCTAGCGGAGAGTTGCCTGCATGCCGAAGCCTGCGCGCGCTGAGCTCAGCGCGTCCAGGCTTCGCGGACCTCTCAGCAAGCAGCGGGAGCCAGCACTGGGCTCCCACGGCTTGCAGAGAGCTGCCTGTTTGGGGGCTGGGGTCGGGGGAAGCTCGGGCGGGCCTCCCCCGCCCCAGCCCCGCGCCTGGGGGGGAAATAATTTTTTCCCCTTTATTTCCCCCCCAAAAAACTAGGTGCGCCTTATGGGACGGTGCGTCCTATAGGGCGTAAAATACGGTATTTAATGTGTGGTAAGACTAAGGTGGAGAGCTGAGAGAAAGCAATAGAGATACATAAGAGACAGGGGCAAGACAAACAGTAAAGTTAAAACAAGTTCAAACTTAATACATGACAACAGAAGAAGCAAGGGAAGAGCAGTCGTCTCACACAATTAAAACACAAAATCCACCCTCTTCCCTCATCTTTTATTTAAATATATTTACCTGCAAAATTAATGTGCATACAAAGTTAACTCCAATCAATTAATAACCACATTTTAAAAACAAATTCTTACAAATAGTTAATGAAAATTATTTAAATACAGGAAGACTTAGTTCTAGCAATTTTTTTTTTAAAAAAAGAAAAATAGCAACCCAGCAACATATATACGCTACACATGTAGAAATACACTTATAAATAGATATTTAAATTATTCATAATTGCATGTATATGTTGCTTTTTTTTCTTAACTCAAAAGTGACTTATACAGCACATGCAATAAAAGCAGCACAAAACTGTTATAATGGTGAAAACAAAAGTGTGGCTATGCATCTTTCATGGTGATGGATGTTTAAAAATAATTATAGTGCCCATTCCCCCCCCCCCTTCCTGGGGCGAATAGCATCCAGGAACACACCTTTTGGTAAAGTGAATTTGTATGTTTCCCCCTCAATAGACAAAAAGAACAATCTTTAAGAAATATTATAGAAAGCAATTCAACAGCAAGCCTAGCAAGTTATGCAATAAGTGTCCGAAAAAAGTAAAAATAAAATAAAACTAAGAACAAGAAGTTGAAAGTGAAAGTTTAGGGAGGAACACAACAAGTTCCGTGCATTTAATTTGAGATAATGATGCAGCATAAAATAATAGGAAGTTTAAAGTAATAGTTAGCATAAGGAGTAGCTTGCATTTATACAGCATTCAACAGGTGATCCTGATTATGGAGGTGCAATGATGGGGGAATGTTAAACTGGCCAGCTTTCTACTTGCCATTCAGCTATCGCAGGCACAGGAGCTCTGTCCTGGTCTCAGTTCTAATATTGTGGTCACCTAGACTGCTGTAAGTCCGAAGCAGTAAAATGGGGGTTCACAAATTTGGAAAAGGCAGATGGTTGATCCTTCTGGAACTGCACCAGTTCAGAACATAGATGGGGGATGGCATTATTTAAATGTTTCCACACATCCAAAATCCCCTGTAGCAACCTTCCCTAAAATTCTTTCTGATGTGCTAGTTTACTTTTGTTTTCAACATGAAGGAAGCTTTCTACATGAGAAAGCTTTGAGACTTTCCTGTTTTAATTCCAAAAAGGGACAGGTTCAGAAAGGCTGTACAGTGGTACCTCGGGTTACATATGCTTCAGGTTACATCCGCTTCAGGTTACGGACTCCGCTAACCCAGAAATAGTATCTCGGGTTAAGAACTTTACCTCAGGATGAGAACAGAAATCGCACGGTGGCAGCGTGGCAGCAGTGGGAGGCCCTATTAGCTAAAGTGGTGCTTCAGGTTAAGAACAGTTTCAGGTTAAGTACGGACCTCCAGAACGAATTAAGTACATAACCAGAGGTACCACTGTATACTGATTTCCCCTCTGCCCCCACCCTGCTGACCCTTAGGATGAATGAACATAACTGGACTTTTCAACCCCATATCTACCTCTAGCCTTCCTGCTGGTGGTCTAGGCTATATATTACACGCAGAGGCATACATGGGCATCCACAAGAGCGGGAGAGGGACAATTGCACCCTCCACCCCCACATGGACCAGAAGCCCCATTTTTCAGAGTTTTTTTGCGTTCGTAGAACTTGAGATATGAGACAAAATGTATGCACACTATTCTTCTCCATTTTTTGGTGAGAAACTAGGCTGTGTCCCCCACCTTTCACTGTTCTACTTAGCCTCTCTCCACCTGGAAAAAAAAATATCATTGAATGTATATAACTTTTCCTCAAAACTGCTTTCTAATCAGGAAAAGCAATATCCAGAGTGATGATTTGGCATCAGAAAGTCAGAGGGGGTGTTGGCATAAAGTGAGCAGGTGCTTAACCTTTTCTCTTGTTACTCTTCCATCCTTCCAAATCGCCATGTCTTAGCAGGGTCTCCTCCCTCACGAAGTTCCCAGTGCAGGCGAACACACATTAAGAAGGGAATTTCACAAGGTGAGAGAGTCCCTAGGGGCAGTTTGGAGTGGGAAAGGGCAAATGGGGAAAGGGTAACACATTCCTCTCCCAATTAGCTCTGTGGATGCCGTTTTCCCTGTTTAAAAAGTGCAATCAGGGTAGAATTGCACCGATCTCTTTTACTACAATTCAAGCAGTATATGCATTTTGGTAAATAAATGAAATAAACATCTAGCATGGCCCAGTCAAAAGCTCCAGGTAATCAACAGAGTGAGAGAATCAGTGACAATGAAACATTCCCTACTACGTAATAAAACACAATTGAGTACAAGATGTATTGGGGAAATATTTTTACATGGCTCATTATTATTATTATGCCCCCCAGGCATAGAGGAGCTTTTATCCCACCTTGCATAAAACCAACAGCAAACAGGGGGTGAATAACTCACTTTCTTCGGTGTATTTCCTGAATTTTTCAAGGTTCACCGTTGGAGGTCTGCTGGGTTTCTGCGGGGCCAGACCTAATTTGACTGGTGGAGGGATTGTCTTCCGTCTCGGCAAATTCTTGTCCTTCTCTTCTTTTTCAGAGTTACTATCCCAAGGTCCTGTCGTGGTCGCCCTGGGCAGACCAGTGAATTTAGGTGCTCCAGAAGTTGACCCAGAATCCTCTTGAGAGACTTTGAAAATATTCTTGGCCACACTTGGCCTTGCTTCTTCGTTGCCCGGCTGCTCATAAGATTTTGGGAGGGCCGGAGACAGGCTGCTCTTGTCAGCGACGTGTCTCAAGGCTACACCAGGGAAAGGGCTGGCTGTGGAATCCACCCCATTGTCTCTCTTTCCTTCGGCATCCTTGGCCATTAGAAATGAGTTGGGTTTGGGTTTGAGGCCTAGTGGGCTTGGAGAAGTCGGATTCAAGGAGGGGTATTTCTTGGGAGCCTCTTCATTGGGGATAGGATGTAGACCTGGTTTCTTCCCAAGGGCTGGCTTCAGAAAAGGAGGTTTGGGGTCATTCTCCTGCGAGGCCGCGATTATTTTTTCTTTAAATCCAGCCGCCATTTGAGACACAGGCTTTGTCTCGTTTCCTTGAGGTTCAGGTTTAAAATTCGACCTGGGTAGCCCCGGCGGCCTGAGTTCATTTTTTGGTGCTGTGGAACCAGGCAATCTGTTGTCAGGAGGCTTTGGGAACAATGGCTTGGATTCAGCTTTCAGTCCGTCGGTAGGTTTGGGACCCAAAGGCCTAGGAAATCCAGGTTTTTCATTCGTTTCCCTGTTAGCTGCCTGTGCCAGGGCAGCAACCTTGCTGGCCACTGCATTGCTCTTCAAATGGGGTGGCTTTGGGTCTTTGTCCGATGTGTCAGGAACAGAAGGTTTGCTGCCCAAAGGTGGTTTAAAAGATGGAGATTTGTGGATGTTGCTGGGTCTGGGAGGTGCAGCGGCATTTTCCAGGTGGTTAAATTTCTCAAATGCAGCCCTCGCCACCAAAGACGGCTGTCCTGCTGCTCTGCTTTGCCGGCTGTCAACCTCCCCGGCTGGGTTGTTGCTAAACTTGGCCATGATGGACTTCACATTCGTCTTGCCATCCTACAAATGCACAAAGAAGATTTAAAAAAAAATAAAGATGAAGAAGCCGAGTGAGAAGTTCTTTGCAGCAACGTTCGCATATACTGTACTTGGAAAGGGTTTCCTGGTCTGAGGCTTGTGAGGCTCCTGATTGGTTAGAGATATCTCAGCATTCAACTTCCTGTATGGCTAAAGACGTTCAACATTTTGCTACATACTCGTTGTGGTTAAAGTATTATTTCAAGGCGTTTACTGCAGACGAGCAGTTTTGCTGACTGGATCTGGCCTTGCTATGTCTGCTGAAATTTCTCCCTTCCCAACGTATTTGCGGAACAAAGAAGTGATATTATGACCTAAAATGTATGTAGCAAGTGATACTGCTAAACCCAGCAGTTCTGTCCTCTCATGGTGCATGTGTTGGTGGCATCCTTACAGCCTTGTGAGGTGAGTTCAAGCCTTCCTTACCTCACATTTCATTCTACCCACCAACATGAACCCTGCACACATGCTGACTGCAGCAGAGAGTTTTTGACTTTCTTAGGCTTGTAGGTTGTCGCAAGCTGTAAACTGGCACTGTGGACTGTAACATGAACCAGTCTAAGAAGCATGAAGTCAGAGGCTTGGCATAAAAGCCCTGTGGGGCAATGAATGTGCAGGTCAGCATGTGCCACACACTCATCCCGTTTTGAAACACGGACCTGTCGATTTTCAAGGCAGAGTGGTCCATGAAGCACTATAGAATGTGCCAACTGAAAAGTTATCAAATCAGGCTGACCTCATAAGGATGAGACATTAAGATCTGCGAGGTTTCTATTTATACCAGTCTAGAAATCATGTACATGTTGGAACATGACAATGAATCATGGGCTGTCAGGGGTTCAGAAGGAGAGACACAGGAGGGGGAGCAAATGGAGAGTGAGGAGGAGGAGTATGAGGGGGGCGCAGGCAGTGACAGTGGCCAGAGTTATTCCACAAGCCTCTCTAGCGAATCGGAGGACTCACAGAAGGGAGCACCGGTGGCCAGAGCGAGGGGGGCTCCAGGGGGGAAGCCCCAGGAGGAAGGGGCTAGCGGGGAGTCCCTGAGCAGCAGTTGGAAATCAGGACCAGCTTCTCCACCAGAGCGCAGTGGGGAGGGGGAGTCCCAGGAGTCGGGACCAGTGTCCTCACCACCAGAGGGAGGAGAGGAGTCAGGTTTGGCAACGCCCACATCAGGAAGCGGGGAAACGGTCAGAAGGAAAGTCACTGGCTGGGCGCGCGCGCCAAGTTCAAATGTACAGGAGTGCGGCACAGCGGGGAGCCCGGGAAGGGAGCCAGGTCCTAAAGCCCGCCGGAGGGAGGGGCAAGACTCAGGAGGTTCAGCGTCAGAGGAGTCCAGGAAGGAGGAAACCCCAGAGGGCAGAAGGACCCAGCGAAGGAAAGAACAGCGTAAGAGGTGGAGCCGGGCTAGAATCTTAAACTGGTGTGGGTGGAGCAGTGAGTCAGAGGGGACTTAGCCGGTCTAGCATCAAGACGTGGGTCTGCGCGCCCAGAGCTTGGAAATGGAAACTAAACTTTAATAAAGACTTTTGTATATAACATCCACCGGGCGTTGGTCCTCTGTGAGCTGGGACCTAGCGGCAGTCCTGACATGGGCGATTTACTTTTGCCACAACCATTCACTTATTTATGAGAAAGTAAACAGGAGTTTGCGAGGGGGAAAGAAATCATTTCACTACTCCTTTCATTTCTACTATTAAAAGTTTAAATCATTTAATTTATTCAACTAATTTTTTACTCATAGCATACCAATTGAAATTAATGAACATGGCTAGCTAAGGTCCATTAGTCTCAACAGGTCCACTCTGAAACCTAGCTGAATGCTGCCCTTCTTTATCACAATTGCGCTCATTTTATTATTATTTTGGAGCTAGTTCATTTATTTCCATAAATCCCATGCCACTGATAGGTGACCCAGGTAGGCTTCTGTTGCTTGTAACATTGGTGTTTTCTATCTGAACAGTCTCCTGTTCCTCAAAGGTATCAGAGCTCTGAAATTTCAGACAGACTGAGGAAATGGTACTGGATTTATAGGAAATTTTAAAGTGACAAGAAGAGGAGTTACCAGGTGGTGGGCAGATGGATGTCTGTCTGTAAGCAGCAGCAAAGTACAGTATGGCAGAGCAGAGGAACTGAGTAGCAGACCAAACCTGCTCTACCTGTATATCTGTGAGCGAAAAAAGCCTACATTACAAACATGCTGTTAACCTCAAGGACTCCCTCATCCGAAGGGAGGAACACTGAACTCAACAGTGCTGCAATTGGACCTCCTCAACACTAGGGGAAGTGGGGAGCATGCAACAATCTATAGCTATGGTGTTAAGGGGCATTCTTGTTGCATTTTCATTTCTCACCTTGGAAACTGCTGGCATCCCTCCAACCATCACCATCGTCATCACCACCATAACCAGCTCTGCCCTGCAACACTTTTACTGGCACTTTCTGACGCAATGTCTTTCCTACTTTAGGATTTTACATTACTTTCTGTTTTTATTTGCAGATTATGCCATCAGGTTTCCTGCATTGGAGAGGTGAGCATACCTGGATTGCACTGAGTGAGCGTCACCCTGGGAAAACCAACCTTCGTGATTATCTCCCTTGCCAGGTAAGTATAGCTATAGCTTTGTTTGCTAGATTATTATTCTGATTATAATTTTTTTTAAATTCCACTTTAAGTCCAAGGACTCAAGGTGGCATACATACTTATCCTTCTCCCTATTTTATCCTCACAGTGTTAGGCTGAGAGGCAGTGACTGGCAGTGAGCTTCATGGTTGAGTGAGGTCATAATCCGATACTCTAAGCACTGCACCACACTGGCTCTTGTTTGCAGTAAAAGTAGCAGCAGCAGCAGCAGCAAGTACAGTGTTACCTCTGGTTACATACTTAATTCGTTCCGGAGGTCCATTCTTAACCTGAAACTGTTCTTAACCTGAAGCACCACTTTAGCTAATGGGGCCTCCTGCTGCTGCCGCGCCACCGGAGCACGATTTCTGTTCTCATCCTGAAGCAAAGTTCTTAACCTGAAGCACTATTTCTCGGTTAGCGGAGTCTGTAACCTGAAGCGTATGTAACCCGAGGTACCACTGTACTGGGGGAGAATTCGGTTTGGTTTTACTTAATTCGCACTTCCCAAAGCAGTGCATGAACTGAAACACAGCCATCTTCAACATTTGCAGTTCTCTGAATTTTGCGATGCAGTTCTCCAACCAATCGAAATGCTTGCAAAAATGCATATATTTGGGGGAAAATACACACACAAATGCATGTATTAGTGAAAATAACATCAAATGCATTCTATTATGCAAAACTGCATACCCATATGCATATATTAAAATAAATGCATACTTAAATACTGGTGAGTTTTCATGAAAAAAGCTTTAAAAAAATGTCTCTGAACTGAGGCAGAGTGCTGAGCATGATATTTAAGTGGGAACAGAAGAAGGAACTGATATGTGAATTCATGTGCCTTCAGAAAGAAAGGCGAAGTCCATGTGATTTCTGGAACAAGAAAAGGCTGCAGTTCTTCATTTACAGTATTTAGGGCTTCATTTAGGGCTAGATCCTAGGATTATTTATTTATTTCATAATGTGTTGGTATTTTTAGAGCCACGAGTTAATTTTGAGCATTTCAGGGTGGTAGAGATATGTCCCCGCAGGACTGCTTAGCACACACACTGTTCCTGTTTAGCACACACACTGTTCCTGTTTAGCACACACACTGTTCCTGCAGTAGGGACAACCAAGGGAGGCCTGCAACAAAATGTTGCAGCATGGAATACTTCTGTTCAGGGTTCCTTGGAAGCAGAGTTTAGTAAAAGTATGATCCTCGAAGGCATTTAGCCTGTGCCCGTATCTCAGATGGGCTAAATCAATTCTGGCTGCTAGCAACGCAAGGCCCAACTCAGCTTTGAGGTGGGCAACTGGTGTCCCACAAGGAAAGCCCCAAAATTTGCCTCAGAAAATTATTTTGTAGAACCTCTAGTTCAGATTTGAAGCCAATTCCACATATCTCAGCCCCGTAGAGCATTTGGGCGATTTTTTAAGAAGCAAATATCTTAATAGCTGGGTTGATTAACTGTCTGCCCTTTGAATGGAAGAACCTATATAGTTGCCCAGTACTAGTGCCAGATATTAGCTTAACTGCTTCCAGATGGGGCTCAATAATAATAATAATAATAATAATAATAATAATAATAATAATAGATCTGCATGCTCTTCATTCTTTTTCCAGTTATGAGAAATTTTGTCATTTCTACCACTATGTACAGATATCTTCTGAGATGTTTCTTTCCTTCTCTACTTTGCATGCCTTGGCTTGCTTTACAGCTAAGACAACACACCATTGTCTTGCTACTGATAAACTTCAGTGCTGGGTTTTGCATGTGGTTTCATTATTTGGCTATGATGGCCTGAAAAGAGAAATAAGAGCTGTTTGCCTTTGGATAAAACTAAGGTCCTTTTCTCTCTGTGTGTATGATTCAGACAAATGGAATCAACAGATTACTAAAAAGCTACAGACCAAACACAAGACAGTTGGAGAGGAGTTCCCACATTCAGTTTCCAAATAAACCATTTCTTTGTAAAATAACCTAAGGACAAGATCATACAGAAGGGCACCCGCTTGGCAAAAGCTACCCTAGACCACTCCATTCTCCAAAGAATGCGAAGCTGTTGCAATACTTTCTGCCACCCTGAATCATTCTCTTTGTCCTTTACTAGTCAAGTTAAGGCTTTTCAAACACTGTTATTTCCCCTTCAAGCCCTACATCAGCTGACATGAAAGAGAGAGAATAAAGGGCAAGGAAAGAGGAAGAAACATTAGCCAACACTGCCGAACTTCTCTCTCTTTTCTCAACCTCTGTTTTACTGTCACAGAAGGAGAACATACAAAAATATTCAGTGTGTGCTAACAGTTAAGCAAGCCTTGCGGTTTCCTTGCCAGGAGGACTAGGGGTACATTTATTTACAAACCAGCTAAAGTTCTGGAGCTAACACTTGTAAAGGACTCTAAAGTGTGTGATTTGGGCCTCCAGCCTTCAAACTGGGATGTCCCAAGGCTATACATCCTCGTAGCTTTCAAGGACAATTGGATGAAGCTTGGCTGAAGCAAGTCTACTTTTGCCACCAGGTCTACTCACGAGACAATTCTTGGGGCACCTTGAGAGAAGGAAGAGGCAAGGAGTCCCAGACCAAAGAGCACAGTAACCATCAGCTCCTGGAGATGGCAGGAGAGAACTGTTGGGACAACCTTCTCCTCACCTTGCCTTGAACTTCTTGAGATGTTTCTGTTACTGACTACAACAAACTGTATGAATGGAAAAGAGCTTGGCAAATGATAGTTGCCATTTTCTCCCACATAGTAGGGGTCAAATTAAATGTGATATGTTTCTACAGCTCTGTATTTTTTATTTGCTGAGGAGTAACTGAAGGGCCTAAATCTAGATTAGGAGTGTGGTATAGCTTGACCCTAGGAGATACCCAACAGAAGAAGTTAAATTTTTATTAGCATTCATTGCCTAAACTTTCAAAAGGCTACACACTTAGGGACTGGCTTCCCCCTACCCACTTCCAGTCTCAAGCCCCCCTCCCTATTATGTGCTGCAACCAGGGCTAACCCTACTGTTAGGAAGGGGTGGGGAATCCATTTTAGCTCAAGGGCCACATTCTTTTCTGGCAACCTTCCAAGGGCCACATGCCAGTGGTGGGTGGGGTCAGAGACCAAAGTGAGGAGAGCAACAAATGTAAATCAGAGTTCAAGGAGGGTGTGAAGCAGGGCTGGCGAGTGATGTGGCCTGGGGGCAGGGCCGGCCCGTCCATGAGGCAAACGGAAGCAGCTACCTCAGGCAGCGGAATCCAAGGGGCACCCATCCCAAGGAGTGAAAAACGGCAGAATCTTTAGTTACTGTCCATATATAAAGGTGGTTTATATACATCCCAAGGGACGCGGGTGGCACTGTGGGTTAAACCACAGAGCCTAGGACTTGCCGATCAGAAGGTTGGCGGTTCAAATCCCTGCGATGGGGTGAGCTCCCGTTGTTTGGTCCCTGCTCCTCCCAACCTAGCAATTTGAGAGCACGCCAGGGCAAGTAGATAAATAGGTACCGCTCTGGCGGGAAGGTAAACGGCGTTTCCATGAGCTGCTCTGGTTCACCAGAAGCGGCTTAGTCATGCTGGCCACATGACCCGGAAGCTGTACGCCGGCTCCCTCAGCCAGTAAAGCGAGATGAGTGCCGCAACCCCAGAGTCGGCCACGATTGGACCTAACGGTCAGGGGTCCCTTTACGTTATATACATCCCACCTTTTCTCTAACATGCTAACTTTTTTTTTTAAGAAGGCATTCCCTGCACCACGAAGGTAAAACCCAGAACTATGATTTGTCTGAAAGAGCTTCCAGAAAATAGGACCTGTTGCTACAGGATAGGGATAGATGGATAGCAGGTACTAATGTAATGTGATCACTCTCTACTTTATCACCTTTAATTTAGCTGGATATCAAGATGTAAAAGAAATTGAGGAGAATAATACACAGCGGAACTTATGTAGGATTAACCAGTGTACATGAACTCTCCTCAGTCATGAATTACGTAACCAGGTGGCCTTAGGTAAGCGATGATGGCCTTCACCTCAGTTCTCCATCTGTAATCTCCAGAGGAAACAGAGCTGGCCTGCATTGCTGAACGGTTGTAATGATTCCTGAGATTATGCATGTGCATTATTTTGATCACTCAAGGGAAAAAGTGCTACACAGATATTAAGTATTATTACCTCCAGAGTCCTCTGCCTGACATGTTGTTAAGAAGCCCATTCATCCCAGAACAAGGCTGTACCTTCTATTCCATCTTAAATTTGCATATGTAAAATATCTGTGCAACACATTTGTGCAACACATTTGCCCATGGCCATGAATTCACACAGCTAATCTGCTTCCTGCTCTGAGCAAATGCAAAGTAGATTTAAACAAACTGCCTGAAGTATCACGTAAACCTCCAGTGGGGCACTTCTATATCACATAAGCATCATGGCTGAGTGGGAATTTGAACCCTGGTTTCACAAATCCTAGTCTGGCACTCTGAACCACTATGCCATACCGGTTTACAATGCAGAAGGTTGTGTGAAATGTTAGCCCTACTCAAGAGTACCCATTGAAATGAATGGACAGAACTGAAATTAGGTCCATTAGTTTCAAAAGGTCTGCTCTGAGTACAATTGAGTTGGATACAACCTATTGAGTTGAATGTTTTAGGAGTCTATTCTACCCAATGATGCAAACTGATTAATGTGCTGTGGTAGTGCCACCTGCTTGATCTTCCTATTGGTTTAAGTGTTATCTTTCAACTTTCAACCTCAGTAAATATTAACAAAAATGCCCCTTCCCATTAAAAAGGCATCTTTTCAAATGTGGTGACTCACAGGGATACATGGGTAATTTTGTCTCTGATTTCCTCTGTGATATGACCTCACCCTCACCTTTCAGGTTAAGGGACAAATCTACATATGGTTAAGAATCCTTAGCAGTTTAAATATCCCAAACTATGCACGTGTATTTTGAGAGAAAATACTTATGTATTAATTTATTTAACGAAATGTATGTGCCCATTGATTGTAAGAATAACTTCAAGTGGTTTACAAAAACAATCTAATTTTTTATTTTATTTTTAGAACAAGTACATATTTGAACACATATTTAAATATGCCTTCTGAAGTACCGCAAGCATTTAAATAGTATTTTAGAGAAAATATTCGTTTAAAGATGTATTTAAATATATGTATTAAATACATATTTAAATGCATATCTTTAGAGGAGTCTTGCTTTAAATGTCATAGATTAATGTGGAAAGGGATCAGAATTGAATTAATGGAGTTTTTAAAAAATGTGAAAGTAATTTTTCTTTTAAAGCAAAGTTGGTCAAAAATGTTTTCCAATACTCTTTCCCTGCCCATAAATAAATAAATGAATGAATGAATGAATGCAAAAAGAGCTCAGGGATCCCAGCAGCAGAGTGCAAAAGACACTCTCCTTTGACCTATAGAAAGCCTCACGTTTCAAAGTGCAATTTCGTCCTGAAAATTGCATGCATACGATTGCAAAATGCAAGAGCACTTTTTGCATATTTGTCAGGAACCCAAGACTACCTCTCTGCTGAAACGCTTTCCCTCCTGCTTTGATCTTCTTCTGAAGCAAGGTTTAAAAACTTGCAGAGGAAGATGTCTAAACTGCACACACTGCAGAATATCAAGGCCCCCTTTACCTCTTAATTGCTCCCTGCTGCGCAGCTGATAGGCAGGAGGGGGCTCTGAGAACCTGATGAAACCCAACTGCAGGTTGCAAATAACCTGGAAACAGGGGCTTTGCCACACCTGAGATCTCCCTGGCTGTTCTTATCTGATGCTATTTCACCGTAAAAGCAGGATTGCTGCTGAAGTTCAAGGGCCAGTAGAGATCAAATACAACAATTTTGGCAAGAAAGTCCTTATCATTATTTTTTTTTAAGTATTTCCCTACTTATCAAAGCTGGCTATTCTTGTGGATGAGGGAAGAGCATTCTCCCCTTCCTAGGGAAGGGGAGACATAAATTGCAGTTTGATTCCTTAAAAGAGATGTTCATGCATCTCCTACCTAATGTCCACAGGTGTACACACACCATATGTTTAAAGCACATTTCTAGCACGTTGGGAAGAAACATGGGAACTATGGTTCACCACTTGCAGAACTATAATTCTCAGCATCCTTTACAGTGCCCAGGGTTTGGAGGGAGGAGCTGGGAATGTGCTTTGAATGTATGGTGCATAAGCAGGCCACTTTGGCCATGAGCAAGATGCGTGCCCATGTTACAATCCTTCCTACAATATGCTGGTTCAATGGTTGGCCGTTGGCGGTTCTCTATAATGCTCTGCTAAGCACAGACTATGGGGGACACTGATAAGAGTCTCTCTCACACACTCAAGGACACACACACACAGAGGGAATCACTGCATGAAGTCACTGCATGAAGTTACGTCACTCTTTCGCAACTCCCAGAGTTAGGTGGAAGAGGTGTAGAGCTGATTAGGATCTTCAGGGAAGGTCTGAAGACCTCAGGTCCACCAACAATTTCTCGATCCAGTCAAAGCCTCAGCCCCAGAAAAGAACAATGTGTACATAAAACAGTACCGTACTGGAGACGGCTTTTATCTTACATTTACATTTGGTCTCATCGTACAAAAAGACAGGCTGATTAATCATTTTATCTGCAAACCCCTTACGTCTGCTCTGTCAAGGGAAATCACATAAAAACTATGCAGAGAAGTAATGCAATGTTAGTCACGCCATTTGCAACCAATTTTAAGGTATTTCTCTAATTGATATTCTTCAGTAACATATCACGTTTCTGAGAATTATACTTAGATCTCATCTTTCCTCCATGGATATCAAAGAGTTGTAAAGTGGTACATGGGATTACAGACGCTTCAGGTTACAGACGCTTCAGGTTACAGACTCCGCTAACCCAGAAATAGTACCTCGGTTGAGAACTTTGCTTCAGGATGAGAACAGAAATCGTGTGGCGGCGGTGTGGTGGTGGCACGGCAGCAGCGGGAGGCCCCATTAGCTAAAGTGGTACCTCAGGTTAAGAACAGTTTCAGGTTAAGAGCAGACCTCTGGAACAAATTAAGTTCTTAACCTGAGGTACCAGTGTAAGTTGTTTCTCCTCCACCCCCTAGAATTCAGGGGTGCCCAAACCTTTTCCAAAGAGAGCAAGATTTGATGAAGTGAACATGTGGGAGGGCTGACCAAAGTTGTTGTGATTTTACCCTAGGGCCATGGGGGCCGGATTAAATCAATGGGGGGCGGGGCGGGCGGAACCAGACTTTGGACATGCCTGCTCTAGATCATTTACCTCAGCATCAACCCTGGGAGGTGAGTTAGGCTGGAAGAGAGATCCTAGTCCACGATGACCCATACCCTCCAGCATTCCTCACAACTGACCCTCCTCGACCTCCCAGTTTTGTCGTCCCAACCCCTGCAGAGCGTTTCTTTCACCACTACACGGGCACACACACCTTCTACCAGCCTGAGAAAACCTCTTGATCCCAATTTTATTTTATTTAATTATTTGGTAGATTTGCAAAAAGAAAAGAAAAAACCATGCACACTAATAAGTTCATTTTAGAAAGGGGCAAGATTAGATGCAGACGCACAAAGCATTTTTTTAAATAAAAAAAATCTAGACTCCTTGTACTTTGCTCTGCTCCCTCTTTCTTCCCACCCAGACCCTGTCCTCTACCTGCACCTCGGGGCAAGTGCATCATATGAGGCCTCAGCAACCATAGCCTTTCCTCCTCCTCGCCTGCTCTCCAGCAGCTGCTACGAGATGCGCAAGGGAGGAGGCTGACAGTGGCAGTCATGGGGAGGCCAAGGAGAGGCAACAGGGTGCTCCCTCGCAGCTGCCACTGCCCAGGACATCTTCCGCCCTGAGCTCAGCAGCGGCAGCACTGGTGGGGGAAATAGGGACATTCCAGGATCGAATCAGAAGCTGGGAAGGCTCTTGTAATTCCGAGACTGGCCCTGGAAAATAGGGACAATTGGAGGATATGGATTGCCCCATGAGCTTCATGGTTAGGTAGGAATTTGAACCTGGAACTCCATACTCCTAGCCCAACACTAACCCATTGGTAGCCTACGTGGTGTCTTGCAGATGTTGTAGACCTTATCTCCCATCGTCCCTGACCATTGGCCATCCTGACTGGAGCTGATGGGAGTTCCAGTCCAGGACATCTGCAGGGCAAATTTACCGCCCCTCCTCCAACCACAACACAACTCAGTTTTATCTACAACTTGTGATCTATGGAGACGAGTGCAGCTCACCAGCTACGTAAGCATGGTGGACCACCAGGCTCTTGAGAAATGCATTTGTGCAGCCTGTCTCAAACTGCAGAAAGAAAAGGAAAGGCATTGTCACAGGAACATAGGAAACTGCCATGCAGTAACTCTGACCGTTGGTCCACCTAGTTCAGTATTTTCTACCCTGAACGGCGACAGCTCTCCAGGGTTTCAGAGACAGCAGCCTCTGTCCGCCCTGCCTATAGATACTGGACGCTGTAACTCAGACCTTTTGAATGAAAAACATGCACTCCGCCACTGGGCCATGGACCTTCTGCAGGTGAGGCACCAGGTTGTGGCTGACGGGCGGCATTTGGCTCAGTAGATCACAAGCTGTATGCAGCCTGATCGGCTGGTCTTGCTAAAAGAGTTTCTTAGAATGCTACACAGTTGCCCTTTCAAAGATATGAAACGAAAACGCATACATCAGCCACTCATGACCGCTGCTGCAAAACAGTCTTACAGCTGTCTTATCACTTTAGTTTTTAATAACTATTTCAGCGAAACCAATGAAAATTAGAAAAGTCTGCACTTACCATGACAACAAAGTTCTTTGTGGGATCACAAGCCTGCTGAAGAACGTAGTGTTAGAAGAGGAAATTTTTCTTTGTCCTTTTGCCTGGAACGGGTAACACTTTGAAAATAGGAAGTGGGCTTGTTTTTTTCTTTTCTAATCCAGCCTTCATAGGAAAAACCAAACAAGTGCAATCCTTAGTTTGCATATTTTGATCTGGCAACTAGCACGACTTGTAGCAGTAACCTGAAAATGCCCTGTAGTGCTGGAGGGGCAAAGGAACTGGGAAATAAATAAACAAACAAATACAGTGGTACCTCGGGTTACATACACTTCAGGTTACATACACTTCAGGTTACAGACTCCGCTAACCCAGAAATATTACCTCAGGTTGAGAACTTTGCTTCAGGATGAGAACAGAAATCGTGCTCCGGCAGCACGGCGGCAGAAGGAGACCCCATTAGCTAAAGTGGTGCTTCAGGTTAAGAACAGTTTCAGGTTAAGAACAGACCTCCAGAACAAATTAAGTTCTTAACCCGAAGTATCACTGTAATAATAATTATTTTATTTTATTTGTACCCTGTCCATCTGACTGGGTTGCCCCAGCCATGATGGGTGGGAGAATACACGAATAACTAGAAAATCTCTAGCACTATATTAATGCACATGTTTCCCTTTTTTTGTTTATTCTGTCTTGCTTTTCTAGGAGTTGCAACAGGATAGTTGATTTACCATATTTTCCCGTGTATAACAACCCCCCCTCGTGTATAAGACAACCCCTATTTTGGGGGACTCCAAATGCAGAAAACAGGGGGGAGATGGCCCAGAGTTGTTGAGCTTTTTTGGGGGGGATTACTGAAAATCATCTGCCACTCACCACCAGCAGCTGTCAATCACCAGCCCAATAGAGCAACTAATGAAGCAGAATGATGTGTGGACAGTCTGGCATTTGTGATTGCTCTCAGTTTCTCATTTTTCCAGGCTTACTGTAAGCTTGGTTCTCCACATTTCCACATCAATTTGCATTTGTTTTTTTTTAAAAAAATCTTATGAAAATTCATCCACATTTTAATGTGCATTTCTCCTAATATACACATTTGTCTTTGCCTAATACAGTGGTACCTTGTGTTACGTACCACCCCCTTTACGAATACTTCAGGTAATGCGCTCCGCCAACTCGGAAGTAGATGCCCCTTGTTGCGAACTTTGACCCGGGATGCGAGCGGAAGTCACGCTCTGGCAGCAGTAGGAGGCGTCATTAGCAAAAGCGCACCTCATGTTATGAGCAGTTTCCGGTTACGAACAGACCTCCGGAATGGATTAAGTATGTAACACGAGGTACCACTGTATATACTTTTCTGCAAAGCAATTTCCTATAGCATAATGCATCTTTTATGATATTTTCACTAATCTATGCACATCAGTATATGCAATTTTGTACACATTATTTGCACTGCAAAATCTGGAGAAGTGAAAATTTCGCATATTGTTTTGTAAAGTGAGAATCAGGTTGGTTTTCACTTAAATGTGAACTGACTCATTTCCCACCCCCACTCCCCATCCCTTGTATATGGGGAAGACAAGACATTATATTTATATGCAACAGTAACCACAAGGCTATCAGTTGTGAAAAATTGGAAAAGTGGTATTATACCAACAAAAATAGAGTGGCTTGCCAAATTATTGGAGTACTACAATATATCCAAAACAATGGGAGAAATTGGAAGGATCTCAAAAGAGAGGATAGACAGGGACTGGAAGGTGTTTAAACAATACTTGCAAAACCATATCGAAAAATCAGAACTCTTATTAGAATAAACAAGTTCCGTTTTAAATACTGAAATACTAAATAAGATGGATAACAATGTGTAATAGAAAAAGAAGCATGAAATTAGGTTAAAGGTGTGTGAAAGAAAGTAAAAGAAGTGGAAAGAAATTGCAATTGAGTAGATTGAGTAGATTGGAAGTCTAACACAAAGGGTGAGGGGTGGTGGATGGTGATGGGAAAAGGAATTATCTGTGGGATTGAGTGTAGGTATGTTTGAACATTTTAAGGATTGCATAAAATGTATGTTTGTATGCTTGTATATTTGCAATATGTGTGTATTAATGCTGAATTATTTTAACAATAAAAACTAAAAGAAAAGAAAAGAAAAGAAAAGAAAAGAAAAATTTGCATATTGTTTTGAAAAGTGGGAATCAGGTCAGTTCGCACTTAAATGTGAACTGACTCATTCCCCACCCCCACTCCCCATCCCTTGTATATGGTCCAGTATAAATTTACAATTAAGGTATGATTTGTCGAGACATGCTGCAGAGAACATCCACACACACACACACACACACACACACACACACACACACACACCACTTTTCCAATCTGGAGGATCCCGAAGACGTTTCTCTGCAAGCGCTCACTTGGAATAAAAGAGGTGCAAGAGAACTCCCTTTAGGCCAGATATCACAAGATTGTGAGATTTCTTTTGGAGGTTTTTCTTTCCTGGAAAAGCAGTCTTAAAATGCTTTCCCCCCGCAAAGTTATTTCCCACTTCAGTAGCATTTTGCTGTGTGGCGCAAACATCCCCTCTCCCTGCCAAGCTTACCGTGATTTGGATTTCACTTCATATTTAGTCAAGATCTCTGGACTTCAAAGTGGAAATGCATCATATTTTGCATTCAGTTCGGGGACTTCTAAGTGAGGTAAATCACGGCCTAACAGTTTGATTTGTATGCATGCGGGTAAATACTGCAGATTTATCAGACAGCTACAGAAACAGGTCTCTGTAGTGAGCCAGAGTCTGAATTCTGAGAGGAAAGCAGCAGCTGCTATTTTAGTTTAGTATCAAAGGGAAAAGTTTTAGAAAGAAACATAACCACCTGCGTTTGCAAGCAATTCCAGGAAGAACTGGTGGCTGAGTGACTGAGAAGGTTTTTGTATGCTGGTTCGTTTTAAGATGAACAGATAGAGGTAAAAAAAAATTATAATGCCCTAGATTCTCAAAGATCATCTATTTGAGGCGTCTTCTGTTGTGGGAGTGGGGAACTTTGGGCCCTTCAGTTGTTGCTGCGAGTTTTTCGTCTTGCGAAGCATGGTTTCCCATAGAAATGCATTGAAAATCAATCAATGCGTTCCTATGGAAACCACCTTCAGACCAGGTCCGGGGACAGTCTGTCCCCCGACCTCTTCTGAAGGCTGGGGGGAGGACAAAGGCTTTTCTTCCCACCCCCAGCATTTTAAAAAAACCCCGGGACAGCAGAGGACTTCTCCGCTGTCCCGGGGCGATTTAAAAGCCCCCGGGAAGGCAGGCAGGGGGGACAAAGACTTTTGCCCCCTGCCAGCCTTCAGAAGAGGTCCAGGACCTCTTCTGAAGGTGGGCGGGGGGCAAAAGTCTTTGCTCCCCCCCGCCTGCCTTCAAAAGCCGTCCGGGACAGCGGAGAAACGCACTGCGTTTCTCCGCTCTCCCGGGAAGGCAGGCAGGGGGGAGCAAAGACTTTTGCCCCCCACCTGCCTTCAGAAGAGGTCCAGGACCTCTTCTGAAGGCGGGCGGGGGGCAAAAGTCTTTGCTCCCCCCCGCCTGCCTTCAAAAGCCATCCGGGATAGCAGGAAGCGCTTCCCTGCTATCCCGGACTGCTTTTAAAATGCTGGCAGTGGGGAGCAAAGCCTTTCAGCCCCCGCCGGCCTTCCTGGACCTCTT
Organism: Podarcis gaigeae; assembly: GCF_964106915.1. Taxonomy (NCBI): domain Eukaryota; kingdom Metazoa; phylum Chordata; class Lepidosauria; order Squamata; family Lacertidae; genus Podarcis; species Podarcis gaigeae. The sequence continues at coordinate 46,606,665 of NC_139687.1, read as the reverse complement.
CTGAAGGCCGGAGGGGGGGAAAGGCTTTGCTCCCCACCGCCAGCATTTAAAAGAGGTCCCCGGAGATTTCCCTATGGGCTTTCTTCTTGCGAAGCAAGCCCATAGGGAAATTCGTCTTGCGAAGCAACTCGCAAACGGAAAACCCTTTCGTCTTGCGGGTTTTCCGTCTTGTGAGGCATTCGTCTTGCGGGGCACCACTGTACATTCAGTAGCTTATTTAAGGGACATCATCAATAAGGGACAGCAGCGGGACATGGCCCTGGGATAAGGGACTGTCCCGCCAAATAAGGGACGCTTGACAGCTATGCTGCTGTCCTGTCTGAATCTTCCATGTTGGTCAGGAAGATGGATAACTGACAAAGCAGGGAGGAACACACTTGCTGTGAACTGAACACACCCAGGAGCTCCTGCAAAGGTAATCTTGGGAGTAGGTGCTTTCTCCATCTGTTTGATACACACCTTGTAACAAAAGGGGCTTTCACTCCCATCTCTTCCCTGCAAGGTAAAGAGGCTGGGAGCCCCACACTTCCTCAATTAACAGACTTCATTAACAGACTTCCATCACCTCCCATTTAATTCCCTTGCTCCCCATCTGCTAGATGGCTAAGATGCATTGGTAGGCAAACTAAGGCCCGGGGGCCGGATCTAGCCCAATTGCCTTCTAAATGCAGACCATGTTTTGACATGAGTAGAATGTGTCCTTTTATTTAAAATGCATCTCCCTTATTTGTGGGGCCTGCCTGGTGCTTTTACATGAATAGAATGTGTGCTTTTATTTAAAATGCATCTCTGGGTTATTTGTGGGGCATAGGAATTTGTTCATATTTTTCCCCCAAAATGTAGTTCAGCCCCCACAAGGTTTGAGGGACAATGGACCGGGCCCCTGCTGAAAAAGTTTGCTGACTGTTATGTTCTGAAGTTCTCACCCTGGCCAGCAGGGGAATACTGTAGATAGTTATGCAAATAAGGGATCGAAAGTAATGTTCAATGATTGGATAGTTTTAGAAAATTGTTACAGCTACATTGTACTGGAGCTCTATATAAGCAGGCTGACTGAACTCTTCAGTTCAGTTCTGTCCTGGCCTGTGAATAAACAAGAGCTGTTTGAAGAATCGCTGTGTCGTCTGATATGTTCACTTACAACTTAACACTGACCCTTGGCTAAGAGCTTCAGATATTAAACTGAGGGTTGGGACATACTATTACCAAGCCCTCTGGTCTTGCTAGCAAAGGGACCAAAATCTGAACTTCCCGCTTACTTCCCCTTTAAGCTCGGGGCATGCAGAAGTGGTTATCCTTCCTTAGCAAAATACAGAGCCACCTTCAGAGTCTCTAGTTCAAGACTTCTTTGGGGGGTTTTCAAGACAGAGGAAGTAAAATAAACAAGAGGTTGCATTAAGATAAAAATAAAGTCTTTTCTAACTAGTCCATAGTATCCTGATGGAGGAATGGGTGGATCTGTTAATTTTGGTTTCTCCCAGCTTCCCACCCTAACCTTAAGTTAGTTCTCTACATTTCTACATCAGTCTGTGCATGTGTTGTTGTTTTTTAAGTGATCATGAAAATTTATAAGCATTTTGCTGAACCAGAGCTTCTTGTTGAAGGCAGCTCCCCTTTCTCCTCCCTCTTCCTCCCCAGACCACAAATGCATCTCAGATACCGGTACCTTCCCTTCTTTCTACAAGCTTCTGCTTTCCCAATTTAGCTGTTCTAACATCTCCCCAGCCCCATTTTTCAAGTGGGTTCTTACTAAGCTATGGGTTAGAAGATCTAGGTAGAGGGGCTCAAAACCTTGGAAGATGGCAAATCAGTTTTATTTCCAGGGCTTGACACACTTTCATTAGTCCCGTTTATTAATTAATCTACACTTTAAAAAAATGCACACAAATCTTTGCTCTCAAAAATATGCAGTTCTTAGATGCATTTCTAGATGCACACAGACTTTAAATGTATTCTGGTGTTTCTTTTGAGCCGAAGACTGGTGTCAAAACATTCAGAAAGTGTGACAGCTTAAGTCCAGACCCACATGTTAGTCTGGGAGGTTTGGATCAGATCATTTCTTATCAGAATTCACAAGATCACATTCCTCAAGTGTTCCTCACTCTCTCTTTGACACCTGCCGCGAGTGCACTATGGAGCAAAAATCTCACAATGCATTGCACAAAGTTTAACACTATGCACATCGCTGTGATGTATTTATTTATTGCCTGAAGGTTCTATGGGGGAATAGCTGGGGTAGCATCTTTCCACTGAGGAATGTGTGGTGACTCCGAAAGCTGGGAAAAGCTTATCTTATGGACAGGGTCTATGTTCCTTAAGCAATTGCTAGTCCTAGGGCAGGAAAAGATCTGCAACATATATATAATTAACACAGCTTTGCAGATAACACATTTTTCAAGGGCAGGTGGGAATGCCAAAGTCTTTTTTTTCTGGGTGCATGTTCCCCCCTTTCCACACACTCTTTTTTTTGGCCAAGTGTGTAAATCTGAATGTGCAGAAGTTAAATGTGTTACTAGTTACCTGTAATCGAATCAAATTAAATAAAGAGAGTTACTTTTTTTTAGTGCCAGCCCCCCGTTTATGGAGCACTGTTCCCACAGAATGTCACCTGATTTGACAAATTTCTTTGCCAAGCAAATACATTTTCATTTTTCCTGGCATTTGGACATTAACGTGATTTTGAAGCAATTTTGATTGTATCTGGTGGCTCAGATACTTAAAGCAGTGTTTAATACAAAGTGAGGCTGGGGGACCTGGGCTCCCTGACAGTTCTTAAGAAAGTATACGTGCAAACAAGTGTTATTTCTGAATTCTTCAAATAAATATTACATAGAACAAACAGGAGAGTAATAAAATCTCCGATATCCAGTTTGCTGTCCAAAACCTGCTCCTGAATACCCTAAGCTTGGATTGTAGATAACGTAGTACTGTATTTTTCGCTCCATAAGATACACTTTTTCCCTCCTAAAAAGATAGGGGAAATGTGTGTGCATCTTATGGAACAAATGCAGGCAGGAGGCAGGCGGGAAAAGCCCCCAAGAGCCACACACACGCCAGAGGCGTAGCGTGGGGGGTGCAGGGGGGTGGCCGCACCGGGTGCAACATCGGGGGGGGGCGCGCTCACACTCACAGCTCTCTCCCCTACTAAAACCCACGGGTTAGGGGGCGCAAATTACTTGCCTTGCCCCGGGTGCTGACAACCCACGCTACGCCACTGACACACGCTCCACGCGGCTCTTACAGGCTTTTCCCTGAGGAGGGAGCAGGGCAGCCCATCACTGATGGGCTGTCCTTCTCCCACCTCGTAGAAAAGCCCGCAAGAGCCGTGTGTTCTTTAGAGCCGTGCCTAGTGTGTGTGCGGCTCTTGGGGGGCTTTTCCCCGAGGAGGGAGAAGGGACTGACTGGCTGTGTCTGTATTTGGTGAACCAAACTGCAGCAAAAAGGAAGCAGCACTCATTGTGATGAATACATATCACAATGAAAATCACTGCCGTCTTACATCCCTTCTCACTATAAGGCAGCTGCCTATGTTTGCATTTGTGCACCATCTGTAAAAATTTGCAAATCAGGCAGATTTTTAAAAATCCTTAAGTCTTCTGTGGGATTCTCTTTTCCAATGGAAGCCATATTTGCCTAGCACCACCTCTGGAACTCTGGAGAGTTGGAAGCCGGCAACAAAACAAACAAAACCCTGTCAATGTTGTGTTTTTTTCATAGGCAGCCAACTTTTAATTTAAATTCTAACTCTGCAAAGTCATTCAACGCACTGACTCGTCCTAAGAGACCCACACCCTCACAAGTGTATTTGAAAAACAAAGTGCTACTTTGTTAAGAGAAAGAAAATGCCGGATTTTTAATCCCAGCTGGACAGTAATTCTGGCCACTAAGGCTTTTTTAAGGAAACAAAAGCCAAATAAAATAAGAAAGACATTCAACAAGCATGTCAGTGAGTGTGACTCATGTCCAACGTTTGATTTAGATGATGCTACAGTCTTCTTACAGAATGGTTGCTTCCCCACCCTACTCCCCCCTCCCCAGTTTGCCCAATGTCAGCATTGTTCAACTCAGCTGAACAATTCACAAACCCATTACTGTTAAATAACTTTGCAAATTTCAGTGGGATTTTTCAGGGACTTCATTGGTGGGAATGGTGTTTTAATGAGCCGCCGTCTGTATGGCACCAGGAAGTGGGCAGAAAACATCTTCCATGCTGGCAAAATGCCTGCCTAAACTTAGCGATGGGAAAAAACACAGAAGTTGGATAAAAACGAAGCAACTGAAAGTTGGCTTTTGCTATGTTAAAGCAGGGATAGTTAAGCTGTTGCCCTTCCAGAGGTTGCTGGACTCCAGCTCCCATCACCTGCAGTCACCATGGCCAATGGTCAAGGGTGATGGGAGTTGTGGTCCATCAACATCAAAAGAGCCACAGGTTCTCCGTTCCTCCCTGACCTAAAACTTCTCTCCTAAACATCCTCCACTGCAATTTCTCAGGCAGGCTGAGAGGTTCTTATTTCCTCTTCCTCCCAACAACGAACTATTTCAAAGGCCCAACTAGATAGCATCTTATATACCAATAGCAAATTTGTTCTTTGAGTGCCTGTCCTTATATGGCAAAAAAGGTGCTGCTCAGACAAGAGAGGGAGGCAACAGAAGGGTTGAAAGAACCCCAAAGTTTGCAGACGTTTGAGGAAGAAAACACTTCACTTGCAGGCACACTTGGTTGGGACACGAGGTAGGACTTCTCTACTGCAGCACTCAGGTTATAGGACTCCCTCTCTAAAGAGCAGGAGTGGGGAACAGGACCGGGAAAGCAATGTAGCCCTACAGAACACTCAGTCAGGCCCATGGAACTCTCCTGCTTTGTACCCCAGTGTTTTTGCCTTGCTGGAATGTGTCCTTGCACTCTGGTAATGTCTCTTGCTTGGGCTGATGGAGGATAGAAAGGGGTGTGCGAAAGAGCACCAAAAAGGTAAAACTGGCATTTATTGCTGCACTCGTTTTTGCTTCTGACCACTCTCACCACTAGTATGTGGCCCTCAAGAGGTGTCCAGGAAAGGAATGTGGCCCTCAATTTGGAAAAGCTTCCCTACCCCTACTAAGGAGGTTTGTCAGGCTTCCCTCCTTTTAAATGAGCTGTTCAGACTTCCACCTAGTATTTAGTCAGCAAAAAAGAATAGTAATAACAATTAAATCCATGGTCTCTCCTTGGTGATTATGCTTCGCTGTTTTATTCTGTTCTCAGTTTTATTGTATTTTCATTGGTTACTGTTGTATTACTTTTTTGCTTGGATGTGAGCTGTTTGAGGGCCCCCAAAAGTAGAATATAAATGATTTTACAAATGTATCAAAGCCCTGCACTGAGCAACTTGGAGAAAGGGTGGCACACAAATTTAATACAAAAGTGTCAGCAATAAATAATACAAATGTATTGTGCTGAGCCAGTCATCAGCTGAAATTTATTTTCAACTCTTTAAAGAAAGAAAGAAAGAAAGAAAGAAAGAAAGAAGGAAGAAAGGAAGGAAGGAAGGAAGGAAGGAAGGAAGGAAGGAAGGAAGGAAGGAAGGAAACAAATTAACACCAGGTTCCAAGATTTTCTGGCTTATCTTTCAAATCTGTTTGGCAGCTTGAACTTTGCTGTGGAGATCCAAGGGTCATTCCAGTTGTGTTGTGTTCCTATCAAACACCTGTGAAAAGACACACAGTCAGCTAGATCAACTAACCGGAGAATCTTCAGTGCAGGAGCGGCCGGTATAATGCACAGAGATCCCCTACGTTTGCAATGTCAAAGCAGGCTGGTGGCTTCCAGATAACTTGAGTTTGACACCATAGTCAAAATTCTACACATGTAAGTTGCTGCAAAGGTCACATCCACTCCACACATTTAAAATACATTCAGTGCACATTTTAAATACACGACTTTCCCCAAAGAACCCCGGGAACTGTAGCTTGGTACAGGTGCTGGGAATTACGGCTCCACAAAGTGAAATCTACAGTTTCCAGAATTTTGGGGAAACCATGTGTGTTGAATGTGCTTTAAATGTATGGTTTCGATGCAACCTATGTAGTCAATGGGCAAAACTTGTAAGGGCTCTTTGTGTGCAGAGTGGCTGGCTCCAAAAGGGGGTGCTGTTGGCTGCCATCCCTCCCTCCTGCATGTGGTATTTTATTTTTAAAAGCCTACATTACATGATATCAGGTAAGGGGCAGGTGGCTTGGCTGAAATGGCTTTGAGAGCCAAATGGGAACGCTTGGGAGGTTTCGCTAGAGGCAGGTTTAGGGCAGTGCTACCAGTTTCTCCGCAGTGACGTGGGTGGCGCTGTGGGTTAAACCACAGAGCCTAGGACTTGCTGATCAGAAGGTCAGCGGTTTGAATCCCTGCGATGGGGTGAGCTCCCGTTGCTCGGTCCCTGCAAGTAGATAAATAGGTACCGCTCCAGCAGGAAGGTAAATGGTGTTTCCGTGCGCTGCTCTGGTTCGCCAGAAGCGGCTTAGTCATGCTAGCCACATGACCCGGAAGCTGTACGTCGGCTCCCTCGGCCAATAGAGCGAGATGAGCGCCACAACCCCAGAGCCGGTCACGACTGGACCTAATGGTCGGGGTCCCTTTACCTCTACCTTTTACCAGTTTCTCCACACTGAGCACAGAGCTGAGGGCAGGGCATTGCAACTATGGCCTTTCATGGAACTCTGCTGAAATGTGAAAGACCCAAGTCTGCCCCTGGCTTCATGAGGGAGGCCTATGGGCTCAAGGTACCACACTCATGACCTAGAATGTAATTTGCGGTTGCCCTGTAATAACAAGAATAAAAATTCAACAGATGTTCTGTCAAGACAAGCATTTCTGCTTGCCCAGTGGAACAATCTCACCTCTCCTCTTGCATACTGATCTGGGGGATTTTCCTGCCCCACCCAAGTCGGACTTCTATTTATTACACCCACTGAGTAACTACAAACCTGCTTGGCGTCTTCTACACCATTATTTAATGTCAGCAGCGCAGTAGCCTGATTCCAAGTCAGCTCCTGCGCAGTCCTTGCCCCCATGAGCCTCAGGGTTATTACACTGCCTTCTCCGAGTGCGTTCTCCTTGCGCACACGCCGACCAGGTAGACCAGCAGCTCCAGCCCCCATCGGTGCCAGTCGGGACTGAATTAAAGATTGGAGTGGAAAATATTTTGAGTCTTAACATCAAAACAAAAAACAAACAAACTTGCATGGCAGTTACTTCGACATTGAAGTAACTGCCTTCGTGTCTGTAAGCCCAAATGGTCAGTCAGGGTGCAATTTGGGACAGGGGTGTTTCTTAGGCGGATAAGGGATCTCTGCTTCCACAGAACAGCTACAAAGCAATAGGACAGGGTGTCGTTTTAAGTGAAGGGCTGGGCAGGAGAGGAGTGCTGCACCCTTCCCACCTCACAACTTTCCCTCACAACTCCTCCCCCAGGGCACTTTTCTACGTGACACAATGGCCAGTGCCTCTGGAATCCCAACTTCTCCGCTATAATAATAATAATAATAATAATAATAATAATAATAATAATAATTTATTTATACCCTGCCCTTCCCGGTTCAAAAACCGGGCTCAGGCAGCTAACAATAAATTTAAAACACTTAATTGTAAAAGCAGCATAAAATACAGTATAAAAACATGGATAACAAATTCAAAATTCAGAAATCAATTTAGGGAAAATAAGCATTAGATAATCCCCAGAGCTAGCTGGCTGAATTGGTCCTACTTGGGCCAGCGAGGAGGCCAGGGGACCCTAGTCTCATGAGACAGAGCATTCCACCAGGTCGGAGCCATCACTGAAAAGGCCCTGGCCCTGGTGAAGGATAGTCTGGCTTCCTTAGGGCCCGGGACCTCTAAACTATGGTTGTTCATGGACCTTAAGGTCCTCTGCGGGGCATACAAGGAGAGGTGGTCCCGTAAATACGAGGGCCCTAAGCCTTGTGTCCCAACCCTGCTGCTTTCCACCAGTTTGGTAGAGTTTCTTGGTTCCAGGTTTAGAGATGTGAAGGCCCAGAGAATATCTTGAGGATATTGCTTTTCTGTGCAAAGGGGTTTTTGCAGGTGTATTAAACTATGCAATTCCACTACCCCGCATTTTAAGTGGCATTGTCCAGGAAAAATTCTATCACTGTTTGTATGAGCAGAAGCCTAGTACAGGGTTAGGTGGGATAATGGCTTTATCTTCGCAGCTCACTTGTCCTGAATAGAATACGGAAATGAACCCTCAATTCTTGATCTACTGCTGACCTGGTGAAAAAAACGCTGCGGGTATCTGGCAGGCTTCTCCCTTGAAGTAAGGGGTGCATCCGCATTCACACCTTCCGTTCAATAGCATGACAGTGCCACCATTTTGACAGGGCTGGCATTTGCAAACACTATATTCAGCAACGTAGTCCTCCACAGCTCTGTCGAGATTCTGCTTCTTTACGGTGGAGTTGGGTATCGTCACTGGTATGAGAGTAGAAATTGGGTACGGCTGCAAAGAAATGCAAATACCTTAATCCAACTTGTTACAGCAGTGGTACTCTTTGCACAAGCATGATCAAAGCTTCCCTGACATTTGTGATAGCCTCCTCTTAGCTACTCTGAGTTCTCTACCATGTGAGGAAAGGGTGTTCTCAGGTAAAACAGAGTCTCGGACAGCAAAGTCCAATTCCTTCACAATACCCTAGCACGGAAAGTACCTAAAATTCCTTAGCTCTTATATTCAAGTGAAAATTGTGCTTACCTTGGAAACATAACACGTGCCTATTCACTCGCCATGGTTCAGCAATAAGTAAAGGTCATACATTTTAATGTATTTTTAATCTTTGTTGGAAGTCGCCCAGACTGGCTGGGGAAACCCAGCCAGATGGGTGGGGTACAAATAATAAATTACTATTATTATTATTATTATTATTTCCACCTGCCTTGCCCCACCCTCTGGCCCTGGGTCTCCTTATAAGGAAGCTGTTCCTGGAGGAATAACTGTGAGGGGAGAGACTCCACCAGGCAAGGCCTCTTTCCACCTGCCTTGCCCCACCCTCCAATCTCTGCTTCTCATTTTGTATTATATTATGTTGTGCACTGTGGTTTGCTGTTGTTTTATTGATTGGAGTTTAGAAATTACTTATTGTAACTGTTGAGTGGATTTCTGTTTAATTTTGAAATGCTGATATTTAATATTATTCTATATTGTTTTAATGAATGCTGAATGTTATTTTATTTGCATATTGTATATTGTATTATGCATATTGTCTTATTTATATGATGTTAGCCGCTCTGAGCCTGGCTTTGGCTGGGGAGAGCGGGATACAAATAAATTTTATATTATTATTATTATTTCAAGGGAGCAGCATTTACAGCAGGGGTGACTGATATTTTGGCCTAAGGACCTTAGCCGCTCTTGGCCAACCGTCTGAAGATGCGCATGCCAGTGGTGCTTGTGGTCAAAAGCAGATGTTGCCACACACACACTCTTACATGTGCACCCAGCACATTGCACACAAACCAAGGCACTTGGTCACCAACTGCAGCAGAGTCAAGCTGAGGAGGAATGGCGTTTATTACTCCTCCCTGCTCATAAAATAATAGATCTGAGGAGAAGGGAAGGGCGATGCGCATCCTCACCAGGGATGAGCCATGTCTGCTCTCCCACATACCAATATGCGCATCAGTTTAGGAGGAAAACCCACTTACTTCGTATTGTATCACTGTGGGAGCATCAGGGAGCGTCACTGCCCACTGGACATAGTCTTCCACATCAACGACGCTGTGACCTCGCGACAGCTTTTCCTTCAGCCTAACCAGAACTTCAGCCTTCCCTCCATGAACGAGAGATATCACATTGTGGATAATTCCGTTGTTATCGGTGTTGTCCTCTGCAGAGGAAAGAAACAGGACAAGGATGAACGAAGGTCCCTCGGGATGTTGTCTCACCATCATTCTGACTTTCTTATGCAGACAAACATCTGGAAGGGCCCAGAACAGCAAACAAATCCCCCCCTTTTTGCCAAATTCATGACAACATATGTACTGTGGGACACTCAAATCTGTGCTACTGTGCAATCTCCTTTTTAAAATGTCTTTTAAAAAATGTATTTGATTAAATTTCCACAAATTTCACATTGTTTCACTACATTATAAATTTTTATTTGGTTTTATTGACTTGCCATCCCATTTTCCATGGTGTTGTTTTTTTCTATTCCCCTCCTTTGCTGCGCCCTTTCTTCCCTCTTTTATATCATAACCATAATGCAATAAATAGTTCAAATCCTGCTCGTGAATTCATCATATTATATTATTTCTTTAAATAATCCAAAAAAGGCTTCCATTGTTCCATAAAACAGTCATTGTTAGGTTCTCTTATTTTAGCTGTTAACTTTGCTGATTCAGCATAGTCCATCACTTTACTTACTCATCTTTTAAATTTCTTTTGGAATGGATGATGTAAAGATAAATGAGTGTTGAAAGTGCACCTCCTTGCTACAGGGCCACCTTTGCAACAGGGCCACATTTGCCACCACCACTGCCAGCTTGGACATGAAATTTTCAGAAGTGGGTGTCCCCAAATATATAGTCCCCTTTTTTGTGTATTTTGAACATAAATCTTTAAATATATAGATATATTTACTATTTCTAATCTTGCTACTTTTGCAGTCTTTCCCTTTGTCGCGATGCTTGACGTCAAATGTGCCAGCTGTTAAACCAAAATCTGTATTGTAACCCAGGCAAGCTTTTACGTCTTCGACGGTGACTCCTGCAAACAGAGTTAAAAAAGACATTCAATAAAAGATGGAAGGAGGGAAAGGCTCATTAACAAATTTCTTGAACCATGAAATTATATTCGGAAAGGCAATCAAGTTGTACCCATAAGAAAAAGCAGCAAAGACTTTTTAGTTTTCATTTATGGGTGATATCCAGTCATGTCATAATGACTAAAGGTAAAGGTAAAGGGACCCCTGACCATTAGGTCCAGTCGCGGCCGACTCTGGGGTTGCAGTGCTCATCTCGCTTTATTGGCCGAGGGAGCCGGCGTACAGCTTCCAGGTCATGTGGCCAGCATGACTAAGCCGCTTCTGGCGAACCAGAGCAGCGCAGGGAAACACCATTTACCTTCCCGCCGGGGCAGAGCAACAGGAGCTCACCCCATCATGGGGATTCGAACTGCCAACCTTCTGATTGGCAAGCCCTAGGCTCTGTGGTTTAACCCACAGTGCCACCCGCGTCCCTGTCATAATGACTAATGCCACATTTTTTGTTTTTCTCGCCTCCTGTCTTTATATTACATTAGTCACAATTTTGCAATTAAGGACTAGTCTAATATAAGAGTTTTCAGCTCTTGTGATGGAAATTCCAGCTTTGCTAATACATCAAAGGTAACACCAGCTGATTGGTTTGCTGGTTTCTCTACAAGAAGTGACATTGCTTTAGGCTGCACAAACAGACCAATAATCACTTATCAGTTTTGGATTATTCCTTTTGTGATAGTTTATTGCCATAGATATTGGTTATGTCAAAGTATGTTTGCTAGTTTGTTTGGTTTTTTTGTCCATAGTTCAGTATTATTATCAGATAGGGTAGCACCCAGCCTGAATTGGATTGGAGTATAGCCTCTGAAATTAATGAAACAGTTCCTACCTTCACTATTCATTGTTTGGTTGTCCAGTACATATAGTAGTTCATATTTCCCACCAACTGTTCCCTTCTGTGCAAAATGAGTTCCGTGCATTTCCAAAAATTTAAAATATTCTCCCTTGTCATATGCACTGGGCAGATATTTTACATCTTCAAGGAATGTGTCGGTCAGGCGGACGTCACGCCTTCGCATTTGAAAGGTTCCCAGTTCGATGTTTCCTTTCACGTGAAAAAATATTTGATGCTGTAATGCAGAACGATGGGGTTAACCTTCTGACATTGGGAAAACGAGAGGACCAGATGTTCTCCCATCTCTAGGGTGACAATGTGTCCGACATTATGGAGGGAAGTCTTCCGTTTGATGGCACCCTCCCTTTGGAAAGGATTTCAAGCACTATTGTTCCGCAAGTGGGTTAACTTGTTGGGGGCTTGACTCCTTGTCAAAATTAAAACCTGCAGTGCTCAATAAGGGTAGCATGTTAGAATGCTGCCCCAGAAGTCACATCTACCAACCATCCCTCTTCGACTTTCCTCTTTAAAGCAGAATGGTTGAAGCTTCTACTGCCTCCCCATATAAACTGACCTGGACCCTGCAATCACCATCTGAGGCCCTTCTTCATGTGCCTCCTCTGTGAGAGGTCCAGAGCACAGCAACACGAGAGCAGGCCTTTTCTGTGGTGGCTTCCCACTTGTGGAATGTTCTCCCCAGGGAGGCTCACCTGGTGCCTTCTTTACATATCTTTAGGTGCCAAGTGAAAACGTTCTTTTTTCCCCAGGCCTTTGGCCAATTAAATAAACTATGGTCCTTTAAACTATGCGTGTATGACATGGGTAGGCAAACTAAGGCCTGGGGGCCAGATCCAGCCCAATTGCCTTCTCAATCCAGCCCATGGACAGTCCAGGAATCACTGTGTTTTTACATGAGTACAATGTTTCCTTTTATTTAAAATGCATCTCTGGGTAATTCTCTGGGGCATAGGAATTCGTTCATTTTTTTCCTTCAAAATATAGTCCGGCCCCCCACAAGGTCTGAGGGACAGTTGACCAGACCCCTGCTGAAAAAATTTGCTGACCCCTGGTATGGGTTATTGTTTTCATTTCTTATTATGGTTTGTATTTTTATATTGTAAATCACCCTGTGATCTTTGGATGAAGGGTTTTATGGAAATTAAATATTGCCTGGTGAAGCTTCACCGGTGAATTCCCACCTGCTTTACAGTTATCAAAGGCCCAAAGTGGCAGGGAATTTGTTTTCATTAGACAATTTTGCTGAGGTTGATGGAAACCTCCACAGCTTTCACATTCCTCATTCAAGATTCATTGGTATATATACAAACATGCTTCTGGAAAGGGCTCCAAACATATTCCTAAGCATCAGGGTGGAAGGGACGGTCTTACACTCCCCAAAACAAAACTTAGTTTCAATGGACCCCCTCAACTAGGGGATTAGGAACCACATGGACTGACTAAAAAAACTCTGCATACATATCCAAGGAGGATGAAACAAAAATGAATGTGGAAACAGCTCACCCCTTGAAACCTTTTTGGGCCCCTCAAACTATTAGGGGAGATTAGCAGCCACACCATAGGTTGGAGGGACTTGGAACCTACTGAAATACTAACTTGAATAAAATATTGGGAGAGCCCAGGCAAGCCCTGTGCACATAATTGATCACAAGATGCAGTGCCTTTGAATGGCAGTGCCCATCAACTTTGGGGGTGCCCAGCCCCTTCAAATATTTTAATGGAGGAGCTTGAAGGTACCTCGGCTCCGAGGAGTTGTCTCCTATGAAACCTACTCTCTCTGATCGGGAGGAATGAGATAGTAAAGTAAATAGGTCACACAGTAACCTAAAACAAACTTTTTTTTTAAAAAAAAGAATATTAATTTTATATAAAAGTTTAATATAAAATCTGTATTAAAAAGTAGGACAAGGGGCAAGGCCACCAGTAACATTTTAATGGCAAAATGTAGGTACTATATTCTACCCAGCTCTGTTTCCTGGGACTTTTTAAGCTAGGGATAGATCTGTGGTCAGTTTCACATGTATCCCTTCAAAAAACCTGTTGATTTCATCTATATTTTGATTGTTTCATTGTGTCTCCTTTTTAAAGAAAGTCTGTTTTTTATTGCTTTTTAAATAAATATTTTATACTGTTAAGGAAAACACGCACAAACGTATCTTAAGCCATATACAGTGGTACCACAGTTTTCGAACGTCTCAGTTGACGAACATTTCGGTTTTCAAATGCCATAAACCTGGAAGTAAATGCTTCAGTTTTCGAACATGCCTCGGAAGTCGAACATGCCATGTGGCTTCCGCTGAGTGCAAGATCCTGTCGGTTATTGAGTTTTCAGTTTTCGAACATTTCAGAACTCGAACGGTCTTCCGGAATGGATTACATTCAAAAACTGAGGTACCACTGCACAAGTTTTGCTAAATAAATAAATAAAACACTCCTAACAGCTAATATCAAGTCCCCCAAATAACACAGAAGGGCTCTCCATTTTGGGTTTGTTTGTTTAGGATAGCTTACCTTTCCTTTAGAATCCTTTAAGAATGTATGTACAGTTTCATTGGAGGATGAATCTGTGTTCATGCTCAAACTGAAGCTGACGGATGTGGCATTTTCTACCTCTGTAGGCGTCAATTTGAGAGAAAAGCTAGAGTGAGCAGACCTATGCCTTTCGCTGAACATTTCCTTTACTGCCGACACCTGGTCCTCGTAGACTTCATTTCTAAATCTTTTGTCTCCTTTTGTCTTAGAAAGAGGAAAAAAAAATATAGCAGGCAATTTAGTAGGCAATATGCCTGGAATATATGCAGCCCAATGGAAGGAATGGTTTTCACTCTCTGTTATAACATTAGAAACTTAGAGCCAATAATTGAAAATGTATGGCAGGACAGAGAGAAAAGCGCATTAATTAAAATAAAGTGCATTCATTTGTTCATTTTGTCCCTACATTTCCTCTGAAAGTTCATTCTATCTCTATCTATCATCTATCTATATCTATATCTATCTATCTATCTATCTATCTATCTATCTATCTATCTATCTATTATCTATCTATCTATCTATTATCTATCTATCTATCTATCTAATCTATCATCTATCTATCATCATCTATCATCTATCTCTAATCTAACTATACCTATCTATCTATATTATTTCACACCAACTTTATTGCTTATTTGTTATTCTTATTAATTTATTAATAGCTTTCTAAACCACTCTCTCAAGGCAGTTTGCACATAGAATAGTTAAAAACAGTTTAAAGCACACTGAAAAGCCAAATACATTTAAAACGAGGCTTAAACCCTAACAAGTGGACACTTGTTGTAATGACCCATTTATCTGGCTGCAAAAGCAAATATAAGCAAAGGCCAGCACATTCCCAAAGTAAAAACAAAAACATAGAAGATCCAAAACAAAACAGGGGGGGAAGATGGGGCAGAGTGGGGGAGAACTGATAAATAAACAAATAAACAATTCCTGCCACCGACACGTTAAAAACATGAGTTATCAGTCTGTACGAGTTTTAACAAAATATTTAAAACTAAAATATATCTGTACAATCATGGGCATCCCCCCAGTGGTGGGAATAATATGTTGGTTGCCCTCAGATCAGCCATAACCCCCTAGATTCCAGCATCTGCAATACCTGAGATATAATACAAAATGTGCAGATGCTATTCTCAATTGTTTTGTGAGAAACTAGCCTCCTTCAGTGCTTTACCTTTTAGCCATAGCAATGACTGACGTCTAGCTCATTGGACCAAAAGAAGACGAGAGCGAAACACCCATTGTCTACAACGTTTTGATTCGCTTTTAAGCCTTTTGTGCTGCTTTTCTGTTCTGGAGAAGCCTCACAGAAAATAATACACCTATCCAGAGCTTTAGTATCCAGATCTTTTGTTCCCCTTCCTTCCCTCCCCTTTTTGTGAAGATTGCCCGCTCTGGGATCCCACAGCTGGTTCTCCCCTGGTCTCCTCACTGGCAAGTAGCACTAATTTAGCCAGCTAGCCCTGGTAACGTTTATTGGATGGATCTCCCCCCAAATTGATTTTTGATTTTATTGTTATTTACGCTTTATACCGTATTTTATGCTGTTTTTTTTGTAGCATCAATTAAGTGTTTTAAATTTGTTGTTAGCCGCCCTGAGCCCGGTTTTCTGAACCAGGAAGGGCGGGGTATAAATAAAAAAATATTATTATCATTATTAGTGTGGCAGTGATTGGAGATTAGGTATCAACTCAAAACACAAAAGAATTAATGATGTTTGGAGGTCTCATTTCATGTGAAAGCGACCCTTCAGAGTTTGTAAACCGTTTTGATACCATTGCAGAGTTGTGTGTGCAAGAGTGTGGTTATCACAGCCTTAAAAGGTAAAGGTAAAGGGACCCCTGACCATTAGGTCCAGTCGTGACCGACTCTGGGGTTGCGGCGCTCATCTCACTTTATTGGCCAAGGGAGCCAGCATACAGCTTCTGGGTCATGTGGACAGCATGACTAAGCCGCTTCTTAGACCAGTTCCGTGCACCAGAGCAGTGCACGGAAACGCTGTTTACCTTCCTGTCAGAGCGGTACCTATTTATCTATTGCACTTTGACGTGCTTTCGAACTGCTAGGTTGGCAGGAGCAGGGACCAAGCAATGGGAGCTCACCCCGTCGAGGTGATTCGAACTGCCACCCTTCTGATCAGCAAGTCCTAGGCTCTGTGGTTTAACCCACAGCACCACCTGCGTCCCTATCACAGCCTTAGAGCTCGGCAAATTTGTTCCCGCCCCCTGGGTGTGTTGCACAGCTCTTTCCCCCAGCTGTTCACATCAGCACAGCTCCATTAGTGTCAGATTCATTTCTGTTTGTGTATGCACCAGGAGGGTGGTTGACGGGGCAGGGATGTCTTTACCTTATGCAAAGGTGCTCACCCCTTTGTTTAAATTTCATTTCATTAAATGTACGTTTACCGCTTGATTATGGAAAACCTCAAAGCGGTTTACTAAAACAATAAAGCAGCAATATTATTGGTAAACAGCAACAACTTTTTTAAAAATAAAAACCTTGGCTGGAGACAAATTAGCATTGCCTGTAGGACTCCAGTCAGTGCGAAGCATCAGGCTGTAGCATTTTACAACAACGTACAGGAGGCGCATGCATTTTGGATAAAGCTACATGAGCGTGGAGTCAAATGCACACTCTCCACTTTGCACAAAGGGGCTTACATCATAATTGAGCACAGCAACATTCCATGGCTTGCGATAGTATATTCCAGTATTCCCATCGCGGACTCTGTCGCAGACTCCGTTGTAAAACTCATTGTAAAACGGGCTTTCCTTCGGTTCCATGCCCAGAATGTTGACACTGTAACAACATCGCACAACAAACTAGGGTCTTCCAGGATCTTGGTCACTTAAAACCTGCTATACCATTCAAATATACAGCTGCACCTTGGTTGACAAACGCCTTGCAACTTGAACGTTTTGACTCCCAAACGCCGCAAACCCAGAAGTGACTGCTCCAGTTTGTGAACGTTCTTTGGAACCCAAATGCCTGACGTGGCTTCCAATTGGCTTCAGGAGCTTCCTGCAGCCAATCGGAAGCCGTGCCTTGGTTTCTGAACGTTTTGGAAGTCGAACGGACTTCTGGAGTGAATTCCGTTCAACTTCTGAGGTACAGCTGTAATTCATCCTTATCACAACTGAGGGCAAGCTAGCTATCATAGGGAGTGCTGGGCACGTCACATGGCACACAGAGACCTGCCCTCTAACAGAGCAGAATGACCACGGAACTCATGAGGAACAGGCAAGGGACCTGCTGCCACTGCTCCTCATAAGCTAACACCAGAGGTAGGCATCTCAAATTGCCTAACGGTAGGGTCGGCCCTGCCAATAGATTTGCTACATCTCCCATCATTCTCCCAATAACTTCCCAGAACTTACCCACGACCAGCTGTTCTTCCAACCTCTGATACATCAATTATACGGTCACGACAGGGTGCACGAGGATTACCTTCGCAATTGTCTTCGTCGGAGAAGTCTCCACAATCGTCTTCCGTATTACACACCAACCTTTTTTTTATGCAGTGTCCTAAGTGTAGAATGAGGAACAGTATCTCTAGCTGTTAAACAGTTCTTATTGCTCTCAGTCTTTTGGCTTGAACCAAACCTAAGTTGGGTTTCCCCCCAGTGCCACTGGTGGATTTTTTGACCATAAAGGAAATGGAAACCTGCTTTACCCTTTCGACGTTTAAAAAATTGTCACTGTGAAAATGTAGACATTAAACAAATACAACCACACACACATACGTATAATTGTCCTTTGAGGATGAGGGGTGGTATAGATGATGATGATGACGACGACGACGACGACGACGATGATGATAAAAGACAATATCTTGATTAGGAGTGACAACCAAACCAGCAAAAATGTACAATACCAATTCAGGTAACTATGAGCTAATTTTCATGTTACTTGATTCCAGGGAAAAAACCAACTGTTTCTGGTAGTGAAGTGACAACATTTGGCGTAGTATACCAGCAAACAATTCTTTCCTGCTGTTTGCATGGGGGTGGGGATCATTTGGGGTGGATTTGCTAAAATTTGAAAAATCAATAAAAACATAGACTGTTGTGTGGCACCATGTCCTCTGGTGCGAATGAAAATTAGGGCAACATTGGCCAAAAAGCCACAATTACACAACATACTAGGGGT
The DNA here is from genome assembly GCF_964106915.1 of Podarcis gaigeae. Classification (NCBI taxonomy): domain Eukaryota; kingdom Metazoa; phylum Chordata; class Lepidosauria; order Squamata; family Lacertidae; genus Podarcis; species Podarcis gaigeae. Next base: position 46,588,328 of record NC_139687.1, on the reverse strand, counting down.
GAGAGGAATGTTAGAAAACAGAACAGAAGCGCTGGCATTATAATCAGGAAAATGAGCACAACATTTCCAGGTGAAATATGCACCAGGTGAATGCGTATGAGAAGGGACTTCCGTAAGAGTATTTCAGAGAGCTGCTAAATCATGACAAGATGGTGCCTTGCGTTAAGCAACTAACGATCTCCAATATAGATAGGTAGCTGTGTTGGTCTGCCATAGTCAAAACAAAAAAAATATGTATCTGAAGAAGTGTGCATGCACACGAAAGCTCATACCAAGAACTAACTTAGTTGGTCTTTAAGGTGCTACTGGAAGGAATTTTTTTTGTTTTGATCTCCAATATAATCCACCGTGGGAATCAGTTTCAAAGAACAATGCAAAGGAACTGCATACCATTTTCACACATGAAGTCATTGCCACAATCTGGTAGCTCTTCAGGGCAGGGGGTGTCTGGCTGGCAGAACTGTCTGTCTCCCAGAGCTTCAATACACGGCTTCCCTCCATATTGTCCAAATCTCACAACACTCCTCGAGCGATACTTTAGAAAAGAAAGGAAGAAGAATTACAGGTGCTCAAAAGGACTGGTGTGGCTATGCAGCCATAAAATGATGTACCTTCTTTGCACATGCCAAATAACTTTGATGGAAACTAAACGGGAGGTTGGGGGGGGGGGGAGAATAATGCACAAGATTAAAGGGAGGCCTACTCATCGCACTTCCACAATGGAGTCTCCATTCTTTTGTGCTTTGAGCTCCCAGACAATGAAAATGTTTTAGTTTTATGGTTGAAAAACGTAAAACAAAGAATAAAGCCTGCTACTTCTAAGGCACAAACAACAATTGGGGAGAGTGGTGGTAGATGCTTTTCTTATTTTAAAGCCATTTGTTGTGTACTGATCAAAAGGCATGCCTGGTTAGAAAATACCAATGACTACTTTCTCTACAATGTTAATACATCCAGGAATGCCTGAAGACATTTTGCTGCTTAAAGCAAAGGACAAGATGGAACCCTGCCCTCATATTCCACATTCAGAAGCCCACTACATTTCTGAGCACAATTCAAAGTGTTGGTGCTGACCAGTGGCGTAGCGTGGGGGGGTGCAGGGGGGGCCCGGCCACACCGGGCGCAACATCTGGTGGTTAGGGTTAGGGGGCGCAAATCCACGGGTTAGGGGGTGCAAATTACTTGCCTTGCCCCGGGTGCTGACAACCCACGCTACGCCACTGGTGCTGATCTTTACAGCCCTAAACGGCCGTGGCCCAGTATACCTGAAGGAGCGTCTCCACCCCTATGGTTTGATGTTTTATTGTTTTTTTAATATTCTGTTGGGAGCCACCCAGAGTGGCTGGGAAAACCCAGCCAGATGGGTAGAGTAATAAAAAATAAAATAATATAAAATAAATAAAATAAAATAAAATAAAAATTATTATTGTTACTAGACTAGGAGTTGAATTTTACTTCAACAGTGGCAAAGGGACAGTGTCCTTTGGCATACTTGAGGGCAGCAGACCAGCTCAAGGAGCACAAGGCAAACTTCCTACCACTACCTGTCACCCAGTATTTGCTGCCTCACCTCGCCTAACGGTAGGGCTGTAGGAACATCCAGTATGCAGACTGTTGTACACAGAAACCTTCTAAAAGTATAGTGCAGTGCACCAGTAGGTGGCACTCTTTGTGCTACAATCCTCCAAATATACGTTGACTACATTGCCAGATGATTTGAGGATAGGACTGAAACATCGGGTTTGGAAAAGGCACATGCCACACAGAGTCTAACCCCTGCGCTGAGGTAAAAATATCAACAGCCCTAATAATTTGTACCTTACTGTTGTTCTGATTCGGATTATGGATGGTGCCACTAAGTTCATTATCATCCAGTGGCTCTACAAAGTCAGAAAACAAAACAAGCTACCCCCTGTCCCGTCCCCCCAAAGTCATGAACATTTACTTTACTCTTTACTCTTGCAAAATGCTGATTTTTATGGACACAGAGGCAAAGGCAGAAAAATTTACAGCCTATCTTGCTATAGTGGGAAGCCTGCGACCATGAGGTGACTTGACTTGGTGCCTTCTCAGTTTGCACTCACCGCTGATGGAGAACTTTAAGGTCATTGCTCTCCTTTCTTATGATGCTTGTGTCTTTAAAACTAGACTGGGCAGTTGAAAATACAGGACTTTTTTATCATCCCAAGATGATAAAAGGTTTCCTTCCTGGGAAACCTTACAGTGGATCTTCCTTTCATGTTTGAACTGGAAGCCACTCCCACTAAATTCATTGGTGCTGATTACAATCTAAGCATATGCAGAACTGCAGTCTCATATACTGCCTTGATGCTGAAATTGGAAATCATTCAGATTCGCTAACTTCAGGCTCCAAAGAGTAATCAGAGCAAATTCTACATTTGCTGCGGGAAATTCAACACAGATTTTATTCAGGAGTTTGGAGTTACTGAGTCACTTCTGGGTTGAAGTATGTAGAGCCATCACCAATTAGGATAGACCACAATATAAAGCAAAGGAAAAACAAAAAAGCAAAGACATCGCCTTGCCAACAAAGGTCCTTATAGTTAAAGCCATGGTTTCCCCAGTAGTGATGTATGGAAGTGAGAGCTGGACCATAAAGAAGGCTGATCACCAAAGAATTGATGCTTTTGAATTATGGTGCTGGAGGAGACTCTTGAGAGTCCCATGGACTGCAAGAAGATCAAAAGCTGAGGCTCCAATACTTTGGCCACCTCATGAGAAGAGAAGACTCCCTGGAAAAGACCCTGATGTTGGGAAAGATGGAAGGCACAAGGAGAAGGGGACGACAGCGGACGAGTTGGTTGGGCAGTGTTCTCCAAGCTACCAACATGAGTTTGACCAAACTGTGGGAGGCAGTGGAAGACAGGAGTGCCTGGCATGCTCTGATCCATGGGGTCAGGAAGAGTCTGACACGACTAAATGACTAAACAACAACAAATGCCCAAACAGGCTGAGAGTTGGTGATTGGCCCATGGCTCCCCAATGAGCTTCATGACCGAGTGGGGTCAGATGGTTGGACAGTGTTCTCGAAGCTACCAGCATGAGTTTGACCAAACTGCGGGAGGCAGTGGAAGACAGGAGTGCCTGGCGTGCTCTGGTCCATGGGGTCACGAAGAGTCGGACATGACTAAACGACTAAACAACAACAACAACAATATAAACTGGAGCTCTACAAAGTGTGCCATTGCCAGAAGTCCGGACATTGATACTGAATCCCAGGGGCTGGAAATTGCAGGAGGGGAAATTGCTCTTGTGCTGGGGTGCTGCTTGGGGGTTTCCTGCAGGCATCTGAGTGGCCACTGTGAGAATAGGATGCCGGACTGGGTAAGCCACTGATCCTCAGGCTAATCTTACATTCTCATCTCTAAAACACGTTGTTGTTTCAAACAAAAGCCTCCTGAGCTATCAATCACAAACCCATGACTTACTCTTTCCTTTGCACATGCATTGCACGGTCCCCATTCGCTCCAGCGGCTCAGCAAGCAATCGATGGGCCTGACGTCCACTTCTCTTCGCTCTCTTAGTATAGAACAAGAAGATGCTTTTATGCAGTACTATTCAGTAAACTAAAAATCAGAAGCAATGTTATTGGGGAAGGGGGGAAAATAAGCCCCAAAAGAGAAGAGAAAAGGGACATATATTTGCATATGCTGATTTTTATGGACACAGAGGCAAAGGCAGAAAAATTTACAGCCTATCTTGCTATAGTGGGAAGCCTGCGACCATGAGGTGACTTGACTTGGTGCCTTCTCAGTTTGCACTCACCGCTGATGGAGAACTTTAAGGTCATTGCTCTCCTTTCTTATGATGCTTCTGTCTTCAAAACTAGACTGGGCAGTTGAAAATACAGGACTTTTTTATCATCCCAAGATGATAAAAGGTTTCCTTCCTGGGAAACCTTACAGTGGATCTTCCTTTCATGTTCGAACTGGAAGCCACTCCCACTAAATTCATTGGTGCTGATTACAATCTAAGCATATGCAGAACTGCAGTCTCATATACTACCTTGATGCTGAAATTGGAAATCATTCAGATTCGCTAACTTCAGGCTCCAAAGAGTAATCAGAGCAAATTCTACATTTGCTGTGGGAAATGCGACACAGGTTTATTTTATTTACGTATTCATTTTAAAGTCCACTTACCTTTTCCTCCCTGGTGAGACAAAGCTATTTGTTCCTAAGATGCACAGTGCCGCTATAAGAGGCAGTAAAGTTTTCATGGTGCTGCTGTCGACTGTGACACCAAAACCGTAGCACCCAAACGGGAAGCTTTTTGTCCTTTCCTTTTTGTTATTGATTAGCAGAAAAACAAACAAAAACCCCTGCCAAAAGGAGGCAGAGCCTGCTGCTGACTTTCGGGAAGCACCCTGGAGTTTGTTGACAGTGAAGAATTTGGAAAATCAGCTGGTCTGGGCATTCCCCAGGCAGAGAGAAGGGTAGAAGAGAAAGCCCAGGCACCTGCCCTTCCTCTCTCCAATTCCACGCATTACACAATAGGGTGGTAGCTCAGGGTCAGAGTGTGTGCTTTGCATACAGAGGGTCCTGGGTTCAGTTCCTGCCATCTCCAGGTAGGGCTGGGAATCCCCTGCATCCGAAAACCTGCAGACCCACTGCCTGTAAGTCAGCCTGGACAATTTGGAGCTGGGGGGAACTAATGGTTTGCCTTGATGTAAGGCAGAACCCTATGTTCTTATGCACAAGGTGGGGGGGGGAGAGAACAAAGCAGCACTGTTTTATTGTAAAAGCAAAGCACATCAGGAACCTCTGCAAGAATGCGGAAAAAAGAACACAGTAGGCACACCCAAAAACAAGTTAGACCACTTAACTGGAGCATTTCACAAGTCCCTAGTGCGGCACCAGGATTATCAGTTACCGTTAAGTGCTGACCACCTAAGACAAAACAAGGAGAGGGTCTTCTATGAGCCAGCCCAAAACCTTTTGCTAGTTATAGTGGGGTAATAAAGCTGGGGAGGAGGGCGGGAATCACACCTGGCAACCAATGCACCCCTTTGGTTTCAGACAGTACATGGGGACGCAGGTAGCGCTGTGGTCTAAACCACTGAGCCTCTTGGACTTGCCGATCAGAAGGTTGGCAGTTCAAATCCCCACAACGGCGTGAACGCCCATTGCTCTGTCCCAGCTCGCGCCAACCTAGCAGTTCGAAAGCATGCCAGTGCAAGTAGATAAATAGGTACCGCTGCGGCGGGAAGGTAAAAGGCGTTTCCGTGTGCTCTGGTTTCCGTCATGGTGTTCTGTTGCACCAGAAACGGTTTAGTCATGCTGGCCACATGACCCGGAAGCCTGTCTGTGGACAAACGCCAGCTCCCTCAGCCTGAAAGTGAGATGAGCACTGCAACCCCATAGTCGCCTTTGACTGGACTTAACCATCCAGGGGTCCTTTACCTTTAATACATGGGGAGAAGAGTCTAAAAAGCCGGGGATGCAAATTTTCACAGCCCTCTAGCTACCATGGAGGCTCACTTATCAGAAGTAATATATTTAACTCTGGAAGTGTATACTTGATTCTAACCAAAGTCAGTCTCCTAGAGAAAATACATACAGTATCAGGAGGTATAGTATGGTCAAAATTGAGCATACACTTCCAGAGTTACACAAATGCTGAAACCAGACATCAGAATGTGCCACGGTTAGTAGAATATTCACCACCCCCCAAAGAGGGTGGGCAGGTTAGATTGGTGGGGCTTGGAGCATCGCTGACCAGGATCCATGCAGTTGCTTGATTCAAGAGGGAGTTGTACGTGGCACAGAGGCCAATGAAAACACATTTGAGATGCTATAAATCAGGCTTCCTCAACCTCGGCCCTCCAGATGTTTTGAGACTACAATTCCCATCATCCCTGACCACTGGTCCGGCTAGCTAGGGATCATGGGAGTTGTAGTCCAAAAACATCTGGAGGGCCAAGTCTGAGGAAGCCTGCCATAAATCCACCACAGAGTATCAGTCAGCAGAGATTAGAGTGAGTTCAAGGCACTGCAAGATCTGGCTTCCCTTCTGAGCCACTGTGCCATACCTGCATACTTCTGCAGGAATAGTTCTGTACTAATCTTAAGATTAAGGGACGCGGGTGGCACTGTTCGTTAAACCACAGAGCGTAGGACTTGCCGATCAGAAGGTCGGCGGTTCGAATCCCCACGACGGGGTGAGCTCCCGTTGCTCGGTCCTTGCTCCTGCCAACCTAGCTGTTCAAAAGCATGTCAAAGTGCAAGTAGATAAATAGGTACCGCTCTGGCGGGAAGGTAAACGGCATTTCCAGAAGTGGCTTAGTCATGCTGGCCACATGACCTGGAAGCTGTACGCTGGCTCCCTCAGCCAATAAAGCGAGATGAGTGCCGCAACCCCAGAGTCGGTCACGACTGGACCTAATGGTCAGGGGTCCCTTTACCTTTTTAATCTTAAGCTTAACTTGATTGTACAGAAGGTTTGACAAAGTCCCTTTTAAATATGCCCTTGTTTGGAGTAAGATTGTTTACTTTTCAGAGATACAGAGGGACATTCAATTCTTCAGCAATCACGTCCAATCAAAAGAAAAATTAAACATTTACTAGCTGGTTGTTTATGGCACTTACTTCATCCTGAACTCGGTAGCTGGGGAAGCAACTTCGAACAATTTTTTTTGTAGCTTAGAGCGAAGCTTTTGGGGCCAAAAGGGAAGGTGAGGAGGGAATCCCCAGCAGTGCAGAGTACTCAGGAAACATGCTTCAAAAAGAGAACCTTGTGATTCCCACAGCAATATGGATGTCTAAGCCAAATATTAATTGTTGTACCACCAGCTATGTTGCAAGCCTTTACGCCAAGTTTGAGGCAGCAGTGAGAACCTAGCTGAGAGCCGTATTTTCAATAGCGGCATACTGCTGTTGTCAGTTAAGCCCGCATCCTGTGGACTGAATCCAATGTTCTTTGGACCCCAATAGCGGGGTAGGAGAGCTAAAAATAGTGCCAATATATTTCACATCTGGCAACTAATTCGCTCCTTTGGTTTCAGATAGCACATGGGGAGAGAAATCTAAAAAGCCCAGGACACAAATTTTCACAGCCCTCTAGCAGCTATGGTGACTCATTTACCAGAAGTAGTGTATTTAGTGTTAACTCTAGAAGTGTATATTCAATTCTGACCAAACTAGGCCTCCTATGTATATTTTGCTCTAGGAGGCTTAGCTCACTATCCCATCCATTCTTTAGCAACAGAGAGATGCAAGGAGCTTCCCCCATGAATGGCAGTGGCTGATGTAGGTGCACTCCCACCCCAACTGGGCAGGTGGCTAGTGGGGAGCACATACCAACCAAATGTCATGGAAAAACAGGACTTCCCCTTTTTCTCACAAGATCACAAAGGCCATTTTTGGTGCCACGCTCTTGCCCGAGAAAGTGCTTTTGGGGGGAGTGAGATCGCGGCGCAGGTTATGTGACTCACCCGGGAGCGCATCCCAGAAGATGCATGTCCCAAAGTGGGACGGCCATTTTGTGTTGTGGCATTTCACTATGGCAGCCATTTTATGACTGGCACCCACAATTTTTCAGAGTTCCAAATGTGCCCTGGTCCCAAAAAGTTGGCTTATGATTTGACACCCTGTACCCACTTAAGTTGCATACCAGCGCACTGAGGGAAGCAGTACTCTATCAATGTGGGTGTACATTCTAGGTGATTCAAGGACCCAGGGCTTTTATAAGCTTCTAGTTACAAATGCTTTTACACACCTGTTCAATGACTTAGGTTACCCAAGTAAAACTACTATCATATGAAAGCAAAGTGCCCTGCTTCTGGAAAACCACGTTAAAAGTTTTCACCAAACTCCTAGAGGAAGAGGCCGCTTTTGAAATGAAGTTACATTTAATTGTCAGAGTATTTGACTACTTTTTACAATGTAACACAATCCAAAAATTCCTACATTTCCAGTCAGAGACAAATACATATAAATTGATAGCTTTGTTTTGCATTACAGGAAAAGTGCAGTAGAATATGTACAGAGCAGATTGCATAACTCACCGGCAGAACAGGTCACTACAGACAAAGTGTTTACTAGAAAGCAGATCTCCCATTATGCATTTACCTAGCCATTTAAACATGGATACCATTTTCAAGTTTGTGCTGATAAACGCTGTAAAGGAGACACAATGCTCTTGCATCAGTTCTGCTCAGTTTGTTATTAAGCCCCTTGTTTTAATGCATTGTCACTCTGCATAGAGTTCTAGCTATACTAAACCTTGATTGCCATGATTGCAATTTTTGCTTGCTCCAAGTACAGTTGCTTTTCAATTTTTACAAGTGATAGTACATTCACAGGACCCACCCCCTTCTTTAAAGGACACCCATCTATTTCTGCATCCATCCTTTTTCAACCCTGGTTTGAAGAATCTTGCTAGAGGGTCAATAGTCAACACACTAGATGCATTTTTTTTTTAAAAAAATTACTTCCAAGGTGTTGCTTGTGTGTTTCTTGACTATGACAACAGCCAGCCTGCATGAACATTAAGAGTCAGTCATTACACTTTTGGAACCTCCCCATTACAAGTCAAAGATTGTATTGAATGATCTTCATAACAATTCAAACATGTTTTCACTTTGACATTGCTGGAGGCAGATAGGGTGTGAAAATGAGTTCTGTCCGGTTTTAAAGCTTGCAATTAAGGCTGGGAGACGTACAAGAGACCATTTTATGTTCTAGGTGACTCAGTGCTGCGAATTCATATCTTGTTTCTTTCCCCTTGTGTGGAGGTGAATATTAGTCTGTGCAGTTTCTCATCCTAGAAGGAAGTTCAATAAAAGCCCCATTGACAGCCAAGGTTCATCCAAGCCTTGACAAAATGTGAAGTTGGCTGAAGGCCTAGGAGACACCACAGTGTTCAGTTACTTAAATCCACTTGGGCTGAAGTTCGCCACCCAATTCCAGTTTGGTCTCTAGCAGATTCCTTCCTTGGCTTCCGATGGCTACAATCCAAGGATTCATTGCACCGTACTTCAATCCAAAAGTGGATGGCGAAGAATGAGGCAGATAATGCATGCAGAGTGAAGACAGTAACAGGGGAGGGTATCCAGTTATTCATCACATCCTTGCACCATGAGCAGTCCAGTTATTCCTCTGCTGGTTTGCACTCATTCCTGGGTCAAGAGAACGAGAGGGAGATGGTTAGCACCACTGGGCTGAGTCACATGAAACTTGCTCTCTTGGGGTTTGCTATGTGGAACTACTGAAAAGTAATGTGTTAAGAATGGGATGTGCAAATGGGAGTAGATATAGCAGCAGCAGCATGCAAAAAGTCAATCTTTACCATCACTTTATTTTTTGTTGGGGTGCTTTTGGATTATGTGGCTCAGAATATAGTAGTCCTGTAAATGGCTGCTATGAAGATAGCACTGAATGTTGTTGTAATTGTACCTGGTATGTAGGTAGCTACTTAAGCAGCTGGACTGGCTCCCAGTACGTTTCCGAGCACAATTCAAAGTGCTGATGCTGACCTTTAAAGCCCTAAATGGCCTCGGCTCAGTATACCTGAAGGAGCGTCTCCACCCCCATCGTTCTGCCAGGACACAAAGGTCCAGTGCCAAGGGCCTTCTGGCGGTTCCCTCACTGCGAGAAGTGAGGTTACGGGGAACCAGGCAGAGGGCCTTCTCGGTACTGGCACCCGCCCTGTGGAACGCCCTCTCACCAGATTTCAAGGAAATAAACAACTATCTGACTTTTAGAAGACATCTGAAGACAGCCCTGTTTAGGTACGTTTTTTGACGTTTGATGTTTTATCATGTTTTTAATATTCTGTTCCCCAGAGTGGCTGGGGAAACCCAGCCATATGGGCAGGGTATAAATAAATTATTTCTTCTTCTTCTTCTTCTTCTTCTTCTTCTTCTTCTTCTTCTTCTTCTTCTTCTTCTTCCTCCTCCTCCTCCTCCATTGGTCCAGATAGTGCAGTATATTCTACACAGTCTGGCAGCTGCCAGGAAGATTTCCAGGAAGGAATCTTTTCCAGGCCTACCTAAAGATGCTGGGGACTGAACCAAAGACCATTCACATGTGAAGCAGATCTTCTGAGCTAATAGCCATCTCCTTACTTAGCACCATATCCCTACTGAGCAATATTAAGGGCCAAAACTGGTGTCCATCCTGCTCTGGGCAAGGCTTACTCCCCACCAATGCGGTATGCATCTTTTGTGCTTCTTGATCCTTTACCAGCTGACCTGGCTTGCCTGCTACCACCATTTGTGGATGGCGTAACCTAAACCATAGCTCCATACTCCGATGACCTCACAGCTGGTTTTCTATAATGCTTTGGGACTGCCCCTTAGTGCAGGACTCAACCACTAGAATGTCCATTGGTACAGCCAGAGTTGTGACTTTGGTAGCCTGTTCACATCTGTGTGCAATGTAAGGAGCTCAAGGTCCCAACATTTATAAAGCCCTAAATGACACGACACCAAATTACTGAAGGAGCAGCTGTTCACACTAGCCTGCCTGTGTTTTAAGATCTTCTGGAGAATCCCTGCTCTGAGAACACTTTCTAGAAAACATCAGCTTCTGTTTCTTGCAACAGAAAAGGCCTTTACAAAGCAGTGTCTATTTGGCTCAGGTATTCTTGGAATTTTAGGTTTAGATTCTTTTTTGTTTGTTCTAGTCTTCCTTTAGTTGTTTTGGTTTTATTTTATTTTTTATTGTAGTAATTCACCATGTTTAAGTCTGCCAGCTTTAAGCTATCAATACATTGTGTGAATTACTATTTTTCATACTTTTCTACACTACTCCATAACTCTTGCTGAAGGGCAGCTTAATAGAATTTAGATAAAAAAGGTTGCTTTCATAAATAGCCAGGATGAGAACCACATTCTGGATAGACCCTGGTGTAAGGGTAAGGGGCTTTAAGCCTTTGCTTTTAATTGGGACCCCTGTAGCTGCTTTTGCAGGGGCAAGCTGTAATTTGTTCCAGTGTGAGAAACTCCCAGGCATGGGAGCCACAATCCAGATTGGCAGCATCTGGTGGAAGAGTGCTTATATAGCACCCCACACTTTGCAAAAAATGTATTTTGGACTACAACTCCCATCTGTGCTTCCCTGGGCTGATGGGAGTTATAGTCCAACACAACTGGAATGTAGGTAATAGGTTTGGGAAGGCTGCATTAGTGTAACTGTAGTTTGGCCCTTCAGCTCAAGCCAGTCGGAACAAGTTTTATTTATTAGTACATTAAGATCCCACCTTTCGTCCAAGGAGCTCAAGGTGGCATGCAGGCATCATCCCACTCTCCATTTTATCCTCACAGCAACCTTGTGAAGTAGGTCAGGTTAACAGATAGTGACTGGCCCAAGGTCACCCTGGAGATGACTTTACGGCTTGAGTGGTGGTTTGAATCCTGGTCTCCCAGATCCCAGCTCAACACTAAGCGCTAACCCACACTGACTCTCCACACAGTTGCCTCTTTTACCTCCGAGCCTGACCCCCGTTTTGCCTTTTTTTAAGATCGTGTCAGGTTCAGGATCAACAGCCACCCCTCTAAGAGACACTTACCTATCAAGCTTACGCAAACGGGTTTCCAAAAGGATCGCCAAATGGAGCAGAAGCCAGCTGGTGTGGCACGGCAGTCTAGAAAGGAGGAGACTGCTTTATTTATGCACAATTGGGAAGTCTTTTTGCAGGCAAGTTGCAAATACTTGAATACCCTATGCTTGCCAGTTGTGTTGAGTTGGCAAATATCTTGTTTGATCTGCAGGATCTAAGCTTCTCACATCCAGCAAGGTTGCAGCAGCTTGTTCAGAGGCAGTTCATGCTTCTTAAGTGAGAGTTGTGCTTGGGACATCAACCCCCATCACCAGCTGCAATATCTAGAGTACAGATCTCTTGCAGGTGACGGGCGATGCAAGCAACAGTTCCGTTCAAGGCACCTTCAGAAACTGGGTGTTGGGTATTGTGTTATTCTCTCTCTCTCTCTCTCTCTCTCTCTCTCTCTGTGTGTGTGTGTACACACACACACACACACACACACACACACACACACACACACACAGAGAGAGAGAGAGAGCCCACACCCTCCAAGGTGAAGGGCCTGTTGGGTATTGTGTTATTTTGTGTGTGTATACAGACAGAGAGAGATAGGGGAGGTGGAGGAGGAAAAAGAATGCACAGTGCTTCCAATATGACACCATATACTATGGTGGTTTGGTCTTACAGCAAAGTGTTGCTCATGCCACTGAATTATGCAAACATACAACCCCTGCCAATTATGTTGGTCAAGGATCAGTGCAGTCTGCAGGCTGTTGGCTAACAAGCACGTTGCTTGAGTATGCCTTCCATTCTAACCACGGGTCGAAGGGTGCTTGATTATTCTTACATCTACCCTCTTTTTTTAAAAAAAAATATATGCATGGAGCCTTCAATGAATAAGCCATAGCGGTTGCTGTTAATACACTGTTATCTGTACAGACTGCCAGCTTTAAGCTACACTATAAACACCTTTGATCATGCTGTCATGGTCGAATAGCAAGGGCCAAGACAGATAATTTTACAGTTATCCTGCCACCTGCACTTGGGTTAACTGGGGACAATGCCAGCTTTTGTTAGAAGGCAATAGGACCCCAGGGGTGCTTCAACTCTGGAGAAAGAAGTGGTCCATAATTTACAGCCAACAGAAGTACAGCCATGGATAGATAGAAGTGGAGTTTGCTCTGCCACTTACCGAGTTTAGCGATGGAACAGCGAAAGGGTCTGTCTTGAAAGGGTTTTCAAATAGGTCTTCAGCAGGCTTGGCAGTTGGCACATTGTTTGGCCTGAGAACAGGATTTGGTGGCACTGCAATGTAGAAGAGAATTATTTTTAAACCACCAGACACTGTAAGCCACCCATTTCACATAATACAGCAAACACAGCCACACTTGGCACCAAGTGCTGTGTTTTTCTGCTCAGGGCACACATTGCAGGTGTATCAGTGTACATCACTATTTAGTTTACACAGCCAATATGGCACCTGGGGACGGACGGACTGTGCCCACAGAGGCCTTCTCTGGGGCCTATAAAGTCCTCTTACCATCATCACCCTGAAATTAGTCACTGAAGCAAGCTTTCTACTTCAGTTGTGGTGTATCATGGCACCCACAATTGTTCCTCCAGTTTTCAAACATGCCCACAAGCCTAAAAAGAAGATGCTAACCATCTGCCCATCCCAGGTTAAAGCACACATCCACCTGCTCCAGAGACTACTTAAAAATATGCATCATGTCCACTAAAATACAGTGGAACCTTGGTTTTTGAGCACCTCAGAAGCCAAATGTTTGGAAGGCCGAATGCCGAAAATCCGGAAGTAAATGCTTCCGTTTTCGAACATGCCTTGGAAGCCAAACAGCTTCCGCTGCATGTTTTTCAATTTTCTCAATGGAAATTCCCAACAGCCCTTTGCACCTCGGTTGTCAGACGTTTCAGAAGTAGAACGGTCTTCCGGAACGGATTACGTTCGACAACAGAGGTTCCACTGTATGCATCTTCTGTGAGGGGGAGGAGAAAGGTCAGAACTTTAAGGTTCCCTCAAGGAATATAGCAGATTTACCACCAGTTTTTGTAGCCAGCCAGCTAGCTTCAAAGTCATCGTGGTCAGCCAACTCTTGAGGAACCCCCACTTTGTTACTGAAATAACTGGCAAAGGCTCCAGAAGCTTCCGACAGACCTTGTTGTTGCTGCTGCTCTGCCCTCCTCGCAGGCACGGCGGGCAGTTTCGCCAGCTGGAAGTCTTTGAACATGGCTTTTACATCCTTTAATTCCTTATCACCGAGTGGATCCAAAGCAGTGAAGGCGTCGCTTTCCTTCTTGGGCAACTCCTTCTGAGGTGCAGTTCTGGGAGGCAACTGAGGAGGGCTTCTAGCAGGCAACAGAGAGGGGCCCTGGGATGCGAGCGGAGGTGGGAATATGGTGGGCTGGAAAGGGTTGCCAGTGCTGGAGGGCTGGACCCATGCATTAGGAGGAGGACCCCGTACAGGCTGACCCCAGAGATCGGGAGCTGGAGCCTGGATCGGGGCTCCCAAGGACAATGGTGGCTGACTCCAGCTGGGAGCTTGTGGAGCAGCGTCAAAGCCAAGAGGCTGAGGGAAGCTTGCTGGCTGAACACCCAGAACAGATCCAGGAAAGGCTGAAGAAGGCTGGTTGAAGATTGCAGGTTGGGGACCCCAGGCTGGTGTTGGAGAAGCAGTTGTGGGAAGGCCACCTGAGGAGAAAAAGCCCACACATCGATTAAGTTATGCTGCTCTCTCATCAGGCAACTCCACAAACACCTTAGTTGGGAAAAAAAAAGTACGTTTCCAAGCACAATTCAAAGTGTTGGTGCTGACCTTTAAAGCCCTAAACAGCCTCGGCCCAGTATACCTGAAGGAGCATCTCCATCCCCATCGTTCAGCCCAGACACTGAGGTCCAGCTCTGAGGGCCTTCTGTTGGTTCTCTACCTGAGAGAAGTGAGGTTACAGGGAACCATGCAGAGGGCCTTCTCGGTGGTGGTGCCTAACCTGTGGAAGGCCCTCCCATCAGATGTCAAGTAAATAAACAACTACATGACTTTTATAAGACATCTGAAGGCAGCTCTGCTTTGTTGTTGGTTTAGCTGTGTCTGCCTCTTTGTGACCCCATGGACCAGAGCACGCCAGGCACTCCTGTCTTCCACTGCCTCCCGCAGCTTGGTCAAACTCATGTTCGTAGCTTCAAGAACACTATCCAAGCATCTCGTCCTCTGTTGTCCCCTTCTCCTTATGCCCTCCATCTTTCCCAACATCAGGGTCTTTTCCAGGGAGTCTTCTCTTCTCAAGAGGTGGCCAAAGTATTGGAGCCTCAGCTTCAGGATCTGAAGCTTAGGGAAGTTTAAAATGTTTGATGTTTTATTGTGTTTTTAATATTCTGTTTGGAGCCATCCAGAGTGTCTGGGATACCTGGCCAGATGGGCAGGGTATAAGTAATAAATTATTATTATTGTACATACCAGCACAAAGTTTATATCTATCTGTATTAAAGACACAAGAGCCCCGCTAGATCAGGGCATAGGCCTATCTAGGCCAGCATACTTCTCACAGTGGCCAATCAGATGGGAAACCTGCAAACCTGTTTGATGTATTACAGTATTTTAATATATTTTTTTGGAAGCCACCCAGAGTGGCTGGGGAAGCCCAGCCAGATGGGCGGGGTATAAATAAATTATTATTATTATTATTATTATTATTATTATTATTATTAGCGTCTGAGCAGCTACAGTGTTCTCCCCACTTGAAATTCCCAGAAAACTGTAGACATTAAATTGCTTGGCAATGCAGGTACACACAGATCCATCAACATGGCCTTCCAGATGTTGGGAGCACAACCCCACAACCCATTGGCCACACTGACTGGTGCTCATGGGACTTGTAGTCCGAGAACAGGATTCCCCATCCCTGCCTCAAGGAAAGAACAGACTTCACTAACCTAGTGCAGGCATGGGTGCTGCTACAGGAGCACTAGTGTTGAAGAGGTCTAGAGGATTGGTCTGTGCAGGTGGAGGCGGCAGTGCAGTTGTCAGAGTGCTTGTTGCAGGAGCAAAGATGCCTGAGCCAAACAGGTCACTACTGGCTGAACCCTGGAAATGTGTTGGTGGGGAAGACACATCAGGCATAATGGTTATATATGTACAGGAAGTTAAACATTGCCCAGGTTGCTCTTACAAGCACTACAACCCCACCAAACTGTCCTATAGGCTGAATGGCTGAAGAATCCTATAGCGTGCATCTAAGTTAAATCAATTATTATTAAAGGTGAGTGTGGGCTCCCATCTACAGCAGAGATGGAGAACCTGACGTTTTAGACTCCAGTACCCATCAGGCCCAGCCAGCATGGTCAACGGTCAGGGACAATGGGTTTTGTAGTCCAGCGACTTCTGGAGGGCAGCAAGTTACCCACCTTTGATCAACAATATTCTCTTGTCAATTCTGTATGGTAGCAACCAAGAAGGGCTGCAGCCAAATAGAGATATTTTATGCAAGGCTGATGCAATACCTTGACACCTTGTTACTGAACTACACCAATGATCTCCCCAAAACTACATTCAACACATGCATTAGGAGTTTAAGCATCTTACTTACCAGAGCTACAGAGACATGGCAGCATTAGGAGGAGAGAGGAAAGTTAGGATTAGAAAGAATGATTGATGTACACAGAAAGCCAAGCCACAGAGTGTAAGGTTTGCTATGGCTATGACCGACAGCTTATAAGAGGACCGAAGGCAAGCTAGTTCTCTGCCAGCAGAGGTTTTGTTGAGGAAGGGGGAGGGAAATCCCTTCACCTAGTCCAAGTAGGAAAACATGCATGTCACCACTCTGTGCATGCACCATTGTTCACCTTAACAGTCCTCCTTCCTCTTCCTGGCTTGGTGCTTTGGGGAGGTGGGCTAATCGTGATAGAGTCATGCGACATCAATTGGCCGTTGCTATCGGAGTCTAGCCGTAATCCATTTTGCACCGGTAATCCTTTGGAAGAGCTCTCCAGAAAGACATTTACTGGGGATGTGGCAGGGAAGCCGTTCTGTTGTCTCTCCGGCACCCCATTTGGAGTCCTCGCGGCTAGTTGGGCAGGCTTACTCTCAAGCAGCCACTGGCTGGCTGGCATTTCCTGCTTGCCAGTTCGGTTGGAGATCTGGTCAAACTCTTGCCCAAAGTAGTCTACATCCCCATTCATACCACTGCTCCCCATGGGGCTAGTCACAACACTTCCCATCTTCTGGCTGGGAGGCTTCAGAGAAGAATCGATTGGGGGCTGCGCCAATTGGTCGGGTTGCGTGAAAGGGTCATCCCTGAAAGGGTCGGGATTTGGGGTGGGGAAGAAGCTGAGATTTGCAGAGAAAGCATTGTCAGGCAAGAAAGGTGGCTGCAGCTTGGACAGTGGTAGGGGAGGCGCGATGTCATTCAAGAAAATATCCTCCTCTTTGAGAGAAGTCGGAGGGGCCTCAATTTCAGAATTTAAATCCACTAACAGGATCTCTTTATCCTCCTCCTATTAGGTTTGAGAGAGAAGACTGATTAGCAGAAGAGACACTGTAGACAATGTGCAAGAGAGTCTCATGTGCTTATTAAAAATCACAGAGCAAGCAGAATGGCAATGGACTCCAGCAATTCTTAAAATAAGAAACCTATGACCTACACACTCCCGTGCCCTCGCATTTGATAGGTAACCCTATAGTGAATTTTGTGCACTTATTGGACAATCAACCAGGAGATTTGAAGATCAGGAGCATCAATTTTGAAATTGTGGTAAAGGAAGAATGCTTACACAATGTTGAGTGGAGTCTGGTTCATTAGGGCAAATGGAAACCACTAACCTCAGTCTGCTCTTGGCCAATCCCCATGGGCCTACCTTTGTATTTAGGTTCAGCCCAGGGGGTAGCCCCAGATATCAACTTCCTCCTCCTCATGGATAGGACCCCAAAACCACAAGTACTTGCTCCCAAGAGCTGCAATCTTCCCAAAGGCATTTGACTAGGAAGCCTGAACATGGCGGAAATTGTGGGCACAGAAATCCAACCAGGATTCTCAGTGCGTCACTACTTCTAGTTTCCTTCTCAACCCTTGCTCGGAATATCATAGAGAAGCACATTGTACTTTTGCATACATTCCCTGTCCCAATGCATCCAGCTACATGTATGTAGGGATTTGAAAATACTGATTCACAGCTTTGATTCTGGTGGCAGTGTTCGAATCCCTGAATAGTGCATTTAGTATGGCTGAGCCAATCTCTAAAGCATATTCTCTTCCACTAAGCTAAGATAACATGTATGGTGCCCTCCAGATACTCCCCACCAGTTGCAGTGAGCATGGCCAATGGTCAGGGATGATGGGAGTTGAAGGTCACCATTTTAGGTACCCCTCTCCTAAGCCAATGCCATCTTGCCAACATGGCAATTCCTAATAGGTACAAACGGCCAATGGGCCTAATTTCAAGCACCTTACTCTTGGGGGTGGGACTGTGTTCACATTTCTATATGGAAAAGTTCAATCATATGGGTAGGTAGTCAACTGCTCATCTGAAACCACCCCTAAGCATCCAAGACAGGCCAGTTCTTAGAAGATTCCTCCTACCATCAAGTCATTTAAAAAGCTAGCAACAGTACAAAGCCAATTCTACTCACTGAGGGGCTGTTCAGGTCAGGTGGAGTAGACATGTCTCCAAACAGATCCATCTGCTCCACACCCTTTAAGAACAAAATGGTCAGAAAATTAAAATCTATCATACACCTCAGCCTGCAAGGTCATTTGAGTCTAACCAAGAGCATGCTTGGAAGCCTAAGTCTCTGTGGTCTACTTCTCTGTAGTTCAGTTTGCTCAGTCAATCAACTGGCTGCTCATCTGTGAAACCTCTCTTGAAACCTTGGGTGTGGTCTCAAAGCAGAAGAGGCCACTATTTT
Organism: Podarcis gaigeae; assembly: GCF_964106915.1. Classification (NCBI taxonomy): domain Eukaryota; kingdom Metazoa; phylum Chordata; class Lepidosauria; order Squamata; family Lacertidae; genus Podarcis; species Podarcis gaigeae. The sequence continues at coordinate 46,569,909 of NC_139687.1, read as the reverse complement.
GAAGTCAACCAGGGCTGGTCAGTGCCTGGGGGGGAGGGGGAGGCATGATACAGAAGAAAAAAGGAATCATATACCATCTTTATCTTGTCGGCTCGTTCAGTAGCTGTTTCATCACTGCCATTCTGGAACAAAGGAGATGGGGGGGGGGGGGAGAGAGAGAGAGAGAGAGTGAGTGAGTGTGTGTTTTGGTCTCAGATACTCAATAAGAATAAGCTTTCCCCATTTTCACACATTAAGCAGCAAATGTACTTAAAAGTCTAACAGGCAATTGCATTTGATTTTCAGGCCTAAAGACTTATTTGTTTATTACCTCAAAAGGTTTATTGGCCTCTTCGTTCTGAAAAAAAAGAAGAAGACATCACGCCATCAACATTTATAGAAAGCTTTGTATATTTGTCCATGTCTACTCTGATGGGTGGGACGCGGGTGGCGCTGTGGGTAAAACCTCAGTGCCTAGGACTTGCTGATCGTATGGTCCGCAGTTCGAATCCCCACGGCAGGGTGAGCTCCCATCTTTCAGTCCCAGCTCCTGCCCACCTAGCAGTTCGAAAGCACCCTTAAGTGCAAGTAGATAAATAGGTACCGCTTTATAGCGGGAAGGTAAACGGCGGTTCCGTGTGCTGCGCTGGTGCTGGCTCGCCAGAGCAGCTTCGTCACGCTGGCCACGTGACCCGGAAGTGTCTCCGGACAGCGCTGGCTCCCGACCTCTTAAGTGAGATGAGCGCACAACCCTAGAGTCAGACACGACTGGCCCGTACGGGCAGGGGTACCTTTACCTTTACCTTACTCTGATGGGCAGCAGTTGCCCAGACACTGTCCAAGGCCAATGTTTGCCCCATCACCTGCTACCTGAACTAGAGCATGCACAACTTATGGATGGGATCTGCTTAGTGCAAGGTATGTTCTACAGCTCTGTCTGCATGGGAAGGAGCAGACTGAGGAACCTCCAAGCTTCCTAGTCTGTCCTTTAACCTGTGCTCAATTTCCTTCAGGCTAGACTGATACTTTTAGGGTTGCTGACCTTGTTTCCTACTTCCTTTTCACACCCTCACCCTGGAACAGATCTTCCAACCCAAATAGATGAATTCATTTTCCTTTTTACCCCATTACCTTGTTGACTGATCTTTTGTACTTGAAGAGTGGACTTATCTGGGAGTAAGTAGTATTGCCAAGTTTAGACAGACTCCTTCCAGCTGTGTCAGATTTATCTTAGATCAACCAAGTTCATGGTTCAGTCACTGCCACTTTAGATCAATAGCAGGTTTCATTTATCTTAGGTATGGCTACTGAGCAGCATAAAAATCTGAAAACTTAACAAGAGGCAGCATTACCTTTCGCTTGTCACCCTCTTCTTTTTTCTTCATGTTATAGATTACTTGGAATAGATCCTTCAAATCTACTACTAGAGGTTCAGCCTAGAAGAGAGTAACAGGCAGTGAGTGAGTGAATGGACAGGACTTAGATTTCCACTTTGTGGCAGAATTCACAATTCAGCTCATTTCCAAATGGAGTGGAATAGAATTCAAGGAACAGAATTCAAGGCCTATACTAGTGGCATTTTCTCCCAGTGTTCCATTTCCCTGCTGTGATTAGAGTTCCCTAGATTTTACTTTCTTGGGCTCCATGATCACTGCAGGTGGTGACAGCAGTCACAAAATTAAAAGATGCCTTCTTCTTGGGAGAAAAGCAATGACAAACCTAGATAGCACCTTAAAAAGCAGAGACATCACCTTGCTGACAAAGATCCATATAGTTAAAGCTATGGTTCGCCCTGTAGTGATGTATGGCAATGAGAGCTGAACCATAAAGAAGGCTGATCACCAAAGAATTGATGCTTTTGAATTATGGTGCTGGAGGAGACTCTTGAGAGTCCCATGGAATGCAAGAAGATCAAATGCATCCATTCTGAAGGAAATCAGCCCTGAGTGCTCACTGGAAGGACAGATCCTGAAGCTGAGGCTCCAATACTTTGGCCACCTCATGAGAAGAGAAGACTCCCTGGAAAAGACCCTGATGTTGGGAAAGACACAAGGAGAAGGGGACGACAGAGGACGAGGTGGTTGGACACTGTTCTCGAAGCTACCAGCATGAGTCTGACCAAACTGCGGGAGGCAGTGGAAGACAGGAGTGCCTGGCGTGCTCTGGTCCATGGGGTCATGAATAGTCGGACACGACTAAATGACTAAACAACAACAAATGCCCAAACAGGCTAAGAGTTGGTGATTGGCCCATGGCTCCCCAATGAGCTTCATGACCGAGTGGGGATTTAAACCCTGGTCTCCCAGGTCTTAGTCCCTAACCACTACACCACACTGGTCTTGCTCAACATTTCTCCAATCCCTGCAACCTATTAGATATGTAGCAAATGCCAAGCCTCAGAGATAAGCAATTTAACAGTACATCTAAGCTTCCAAGTTGGTGGCCAAAACACTTGTGGCAACCGATTCCCCAGTTTTAAGCACCCTTGAAAATTTTGTCAATCCTGCAATTTAAGTAGAGAGCGACAGCTTCCATTTGCAATTTTGTACTGTGCAGCATTGAACATGCACCCAGAATGCTACTTTGAAGAGCAGCACATTGGCACCCCTGGTCCCACGATGTAAAGTTTTACCTGCTGTGCTGTTTTGATGGCGAAGAACTGGTGCTGCCCTTCTCCTCCACAAACGTAGCCAAAGGCACGGTTGTCAGTCACATCCCGGGCTATAAAGGATATTTTGTTGACTGGATGTTCATGCTCAATAACCTGGAATCAAAATGGATGACATGGTACCAGATTTTTAACTCTTGAAAATGTGTAAACCTTGCACTGGTAGTCTTGTAGGCCACTCTTTACTCAACCCAGAGGCAGAGCATCCCCCGGCAGGTGCCTATTCTTCTTCTGTTTGAAGATCTACAACAGAGATCACTACCCTTTTATGTCATTGGTCCCACTGAACTGCTCTTACACAAGTCAAGAATCCTCTACCCCAAGTCCAAAGTCAACCTTCCAAGCCCATGATTCTAGTCCTGTTCTATGGTGCAGCAGAGAGCACTGATATGAGAACAATTTGTTCATGTTTTAAATTTGACTTCCCCATAAAGATTGCTGCCAGTCCAGATCGCTTTTGTTTCAGCACTCCCCATTCAACCAAGTAGTCAGCATCAATAGAGCTCAAATATTTTAGGCTCTCTGTGTGAGGCGTGCAACTCTGGACAGTATCTGAAGTAAGTCATTGACACACACACAAACAAATACACTCCAGTAGGGATTGGAAGCTGCCTGTTTCTTACATAGCCTTTAGCCCAAGAAAAACAGAATGCCCCAATTAACATTTTCACTTGGTGTTCATCAGCCAGAATTTCCTAGATAGGGCTGAAATGACCTGTGAGATGAGTCAAGGTTTGCTAGAAAAGCTACAGCAGTCCCCACACTAGAGGTTTGGCACTAGAGCTTGGTCCATTATGCGATACTTCACCTGGATGGGTAATTAACTAAATGGATAACTTAACTGGCCTGGGCCAGTTTCTGCATTTCTTTGAAATGTTTCCAGTGGGAAAGCTGCTGTTTGATTCAGTGTGTTTTTAGAAATTTCTTCACCCCAACAAGTTTTAGGTTAGATTGGCACCCCTTTTTTTTTTTTTTTTTTGCTTAGAGAGAATGGACAGTTTCTACTAATGGATTCAAGCTTGACCTCCTCTGAACTTACCCCTGTCTTCTCATCTATGACTTTGATGCCAGCAAGAGAGATGTTCACCCATACTTTCTGTTTGTGCTGTCCTTGAGAACGGGCTGCTACCGCCATTCCCTACAATTGGAACAGCAAAGACACTTTGGTATTCAAGTCGTACTGTCAATATAAACTTATTGCAGCTTACGGCTATCACTTAGGGTAAGGGATGGAGAATCCATTTCCCTCCCAGATGTTTGACTCCAACTCTCCATTAGCCAACATGGCCACTGACCAGTGGATAATGCAATCTTCATTTCAGCATATCTGAATTTCCCTATATCTGAGTTATGAAAATGCCAAGTCGAATACCAGCTATATACTGCTCCCCAGTTCCCTCACATTTTAGGATTTACTGCATGATTGGGTCGGTGGGGGATTGTCTTGCAACTGTTGTCTTGCATTCCAGGTCAGTAAAACTTAGAAACTCAAAAGTGTTTGTTGACAAGCAGCCTCCAGGCATTACCACCACACCTAGAGGTTATTCAGAGGGTCATTCAGTACATGAAGACATCATGTGTGGCCTTCAGACAACACTGTGAGAGGACAATGTTATGAAAAGTCCTGTCTCGGAGGAATTTACCAGCACTGTTTCAATACATAAGCAAGAACTCATTTGTCTTAATGAAGTTGTTCTGCAGGAGGAAATGAACAAAATTCTGACATGAGGTGGTGACATTCCACCTAAGAAGCTAAATGGAACAAACCTGAGCCCCAAAACAGCATGCAAGTTCCATCTACAGCACAATGTTCTAGCAATGTTTCCACATAACCTGAAATTTTCGACTTTGCCACTTTATAGATATTGTTATCTAAATCGGCACTATAAGCAACCTGCAGGTATGTGCTTGGATCCATTCTCCACTAGTTTAAGATACCTGAGGAAAGGTTGTCATTGCTAAAATAACTTCTAGGAACTGCAGTTTTGCAAGGATGCCATTAGTAATCCCTAGCCCCCATGAAGCTACAGTCATCATCTGGCACCATAAAAAAATGAAGAAGCAGGAAATACGACAGACTCACCTTCAGCTTCATCATTGAATCCTGACTCATCTTGTCTCCCCTTGCTTCTGGGACATCATCAATACCAATCAATTTGGCCTTGTATCTTACACCATCACCTTGAAATCTGGCCAAGAGGAATTCTTCTGTCTTTTCCGGTCCTGAAAAACCAGTTTTATGGTCATGTGCTTTTGTTTGACCTGCACAGGCTATAAAAAAATCAGAACCTGCATCTCTGTTCATTCCTAACAATGCAATTTAATATAGTGGTATGTTTCACCATCAGCTATACCAACATTCAGTGTGTAGCCACCGTTTCATCCCCACACTGGCAGTGGAATGCTCTTGGGTAAGAGTAGGGTCACTCACAAACATTTTAGGTGTAAAGAGCCAGAGTTAGCGGCAGATTCCTTGCCCACTGTCTGCTTACTCACGGATCCATCTGTGACTTTGCAATCCAAGGCAAAGCCCCTAGGTGGCAGCCTTCTGCCAAACTCCTGCTTGTCAGCTTATTTCAACGCTCTGGTTTATGACTCCTTTTAAATCAAAAACCAGTTGGGCAGGTGGGAGTCTCCACGATTTTGTGTACTAACCCATCAAAAGGACTAATGATGGACAGGCTTTGTGAACGTAAGGTTGCAATGTTGAGAACTAATTGACTAAATTGCCTGTCATCGAGTATTTACCACAGCAAACTGCTGCTTGTTTTCAGCAACTCTTAATTATTGGCAACTCCTTAGGACAGGGTGCAGCAAACTTTTCCAGGAGGGGGTGGGTCCACTGTCCGTCAGACCTTGTGGGGGGCTGGACCCACCGCCTCCTGAAAGCACTCCCCTCCTGAAAGGCCTGCCCACCTATGCCACTCACGCTGCAGCCGCCGACACTGCCTAGTCTTCGGCGATGTTGGCGTCCTCTGTCTCAGCGGGGCACAGAGGCCATGCTGCTGGCCTGGGTGGCAGAGGCAGCCTCACGCCACTGCTGCTTCCTTCCCACTCAGCTGCTTCCTCCTGCTTGGCCGCCTCAGTGGGAAGGAAGGGGCGGCACCCTGAGGAGTCTGTGGCTTCTGATTGGCCTCTGTGCCATGCCTGTTTAGTGTGAGGACTGACTGCAAGGTTCGCGGGCAGGATTAACGAGCCCAGTGGGCCGTATCTGGCCCACGGACCTTAGTTTGCCAACCTCTGCCTTAGGAGCTGGAGAGCTGTCCTGCCTCCTGGCGCCACTCCTGCCTTACCTTTCTTCTTCTCCTTTTTGAAAGGCTGTGTTTTTGGTGGTGCCTGTTGCTGGGCAGGCGGACTGTTTCCACTAGTTGCTTCCACTTCGTTTGACATGGTGAGAGAGGCCAGTCTCAACTCCAGGAGCAAATGCGGCACTTGGTAACGTGACTGAAATCCAGCTAGCAGCGGACAGGCATACTACTCTGACCTTCAGGAGACAAAAATCGGGATTAAATTCAGTGTTGCCACTGTGTTGCATTGAAGAGTTACAAGGCATAATTTTCAAGAATAAAATGATACTTTATATCAGGACTATTTGTTTATTCAGCACAGCACTACAGAAGGCGGTCCTTATCTGTTACTTGAGCCTTTTGAACTGGAGTTGCACAGTGACTGAAACTGGACCTATTATATGCAAAACATATACATATATGCAACACATATACATAAATTAAAAATTGTTTTTTTTGCTTTTATATATTTTTTCTGAAAGCCACCCAGTCAGAAGGGCAACATATAATTTTTTTATTATTCTGTTCTCTGCCACTGAGCTTATGTTCCTTCAACAATAAGTTTAGGACGCTGTGAAGAATTACTCATGAAGACTTGATGTGATTCAGTTACAAAGATCCTGGCATGCTGTATAACAAACGCCTTCATTTTGCAGAATGATGGTTGCATCCACGATATGGGTACAAACCTGGGGAGCTTAGCAGGCCCCATTCAGAATTTACAGTAGTGGTAGAATTTAGATTAAGTGGGGACACCTGTTGAGGCTGGGAATGTGTGTACAATCTAGCCCCACCAATACGAAAGGACAAGGCACTTTAAGACCATCACACATGGACCAAGGACTCTTGCACACTCCCCGCCATCCTGCCGCTGGGTAAATAGAGGTTCTCAAATGTATTCCTTATGAAACACATCCACCAATCACTTCATTTGACTATAGATCACAGTCTGCAGCCGATATGCTGAAGGGAGATACTCCAGACATTCTGCTGCACAAACGAAGCATGTGCCTTTGCCTAGTATTAGCTTGCATAGGAATGAACGTGGGTAGAATCAGTGATGCTGGGCCTTCCATCTCCTGTTCGTTGCCATCTGTTAGCAGAATAACATCATGCTAACAGATTTGCTAGCAAGCAACTAACCTACCCAAGGCACAAACATTGCAAGCTATAATCCTGTCTTTCATTCACTTTTGAGACTCCGCTGGTTTTGAGGCGGGGGGGGGGGGCTTTCTCCAAGTGAATTGAAGACAGGGGTCTGTTGCAGAGGAGAGATCAAACAGCAGTAAACCAGTCACCAAGACACATGCTTCAAGTAGCTACTGAGGTTGCACATTCCTGCACATCGGGAACTCATTCTGGTTTGTGCAAGGGAGTTAATTAAGCTTCCCTAGGGCTCTTCAGAATGCTACCTTTAGCCATTAGTTTAGGGAAACTTTGTAAGTTATGGTACACAAATGCAGCAGATCCCAATTCCTTAGAAGTCATGGACGGGAAATAATATTACGCAGTCCTAGGATAGCTACACCATTTTAAAACATGGAATGGTCATCTGTACACTCCTTGAGAACTCTTATCCCCTAGCTACCACCCCCACTGTTTCTTACACTATGGGAGTGTTATTTGAATGTGGTAGGTGGGTTGGGCTTTCAGTGGTACAGCACCAGAAAGGCTCCACTAGTTCTACAGGCATTGATCAGCTGCAAGCCTTTGGACACCTACAGTTTTCAGGCCAGGAAGGTCACTACTAGCTATGCAATATCCATATGCACGAGACCCTGCCTTCATTCCTGTTGCAGGTATTTGGTGCAGCTTTGAAATGCCGGCTGGTGTTGGCAGAGTTGCTTTTGCTGAACTTGACCTCCTAGAAATTCTAGTTGAGGCTGTATTTCAAAGTATTTAGGGCATGGGATGCAGGCATCAAATGCTTGTGGTCTTGGGGTATGAGTTTACTTTTGAGTAGCCCTGCTTTGCAGACTTGAAGTTGCAATACAGCACTGCATCAGTGGACCAGTGAGTCACTGGTTCAGCCATTTGTGGAAGATGTTTCAACAGATAACATACAGCCTCAAACAATCCAAAGCCTTCACAAGACACTTCAAGCCCTGCACCTTAAGATTCAAGCGTTACGGAGAATATAATTCAGTGTTTTACTATGCAGTCTATTCTTACTACACAGCGCTGGGAATTGGATGCAAGGCAGGTACCCTATCAACATAGCTATACTGAGTAAGACACACAGTTGTTTTAAGCACCAGACAGCTGCATGCTCAGGTTAGGACAAGCAATGGCAGCAGCAGCGCCATCCACATGCTTTTGCACAGAGGTGTGTAGCAGATGTGGACCAATTCCAAGCCTAAGTGTGGGATTTGGAAGGGATTCTGAACTTGTCAGTATCTGCACAAGCCCCTCCTTGCTCCAGAATACCACAAAGGCTACACTTCCATCTGCCCCATAGTCTACTTCCCACAGCCCCCATTTTAATCTAGAAAAACAAGCCTATTCAATTTGTTTTAAATCTTCAAGATGCACTGCCAGTTTTATAATTAGGTATGTTACAGCATTTTATTATGTGTGCAATTTTTGTTGCGTGCCATGTGAATATTTTATATGAGGGAGCCACCTATAAATATTTGTAGAAACAAATAAAATTAAATGAACAGCTTCATTTATTTTTCTAGAGACCCGTTTTCTCTTCAAGATGGAATGCTTTCTTGCTTGCTCTTTGTTATCACTCAACTGAAGCAAGCGGAATGCTGACCAGGTTGTTTAGGGGTACAAAGGTTGCCGTTTCACAAAGTTAATATTTTAGTGATTGAGATTCCTTTGATACTCTTCAGCCAAGTAGACAGAGGCCAAGAAACACAGTTTCCCTCCTAGGTAGAGCTCTCAGGCTCCTTTAATTTCAGCTGAAGGAACTCATTGCACCAGCAGGCACCATGAGATTAGGGGGGAATGGTCAGAGGCCAGGCAGCCTGAAGATCTGTGTTGAGGTGGCACAAATATGGTCCATACCTTTGCACTCTTTTGCTTGGCCATGGCACCCAAGTCCCTCATCATCTTTGCAACTGAAATGTTGCAAGGATGTAAAACTACTACCTGTCTTAACACCTTTGTAAATACTACAATTGCCAAGGTGAGAGAGCCTGTTTTTGTTTTGTTTTTTAAGGTGTGGTGGTATGGAGTTCACAAAATGGGCTTAAATCCACTTGGGGTGTACCTTAACAGTGTTTTTTTTTAAATAATAATAACAATAAGCAATTCTGCTTTGTGCCATGTGTTAACAAGGCACAAGGCAGAGGTTCAAAAGGTGATTTGACATCATGTGACCACTCCTTAGAATGTAGCTGTACCTGAGCAAGTTCTCAATCCTGTTACTCTCCATTCTTCTATTAAGCACAAATTCTGATCTGTTGTCTCATGACCACATGCATGCCAACGGTTGTATGAGTCAAGGAAAGAACACAGATGTTATTCAACTGGTTGTTTCTACATTTGGAGGAATAGCAGGAGAAGGGCCCCCACAACTTTCTCTCCCCCCCCAACTGCTTCTCAGTTGGAGTAAACACTACTGGGAGAAGCAGCCAGAAGGCTGCCAGCTACTTTCAGTAGGTTGCAGGGGGGCATCACATGGGTCCATGGCCTAGAGCCATAACATGTTCTAGATCAGTGTCTTGTGACTGTTTTCTTCTCAAAACAGATGCAGCTATGTTAAGCGTGCTCATTTAAAACACTGTCATCCGTTTAGCAGTTTTAAACGACTATGGATGCCTAGGTGATAAACTACCCAAAGTCAGTGTTCTGTCTAGTTCTACCCAACATCTCCCTCAAGGTCCCAAAGGATCTCCTCTTTTGAAGGCATGCCCACCGGCATTTGAGCAAATGCTCATATGACTGGAGAAGTGAAGCAGAATAGAAGCAAGACTGATCTTCCAGGACAACATTTTGTAGATTCAGACTCCAAAGGTAGTCTTAAAGCCATGATTGCTAGGTCTGTCTGTTTTGCTTCCCCTTTCTTGGTACAATTACAACCAGCAGGCCTGCTCATGTCTGCAGCCTGCATGCTCGCAGCTCACCCAGCACACTGCAAGCCTGTCACACTTTTTGAAGAGGCACAAGACTTTTCGGGAATCCCCCAATAAATCCCAAGCACAAATTGCTTATGGGCTGCACCAGCATTGGAAAATAAAGCCATGCAAGATTTGCCTTGGCACTTCCTTTGGTGAGCAGATCAAGAAAACGCACCAGCGCCAACCAATAGCTGAGTGCCAAAGTATGTTTTTCCAGTTTTATCTGGGCAGGTCAGTCACCAGCTTTCAGGTAGTTTCTTGCCAGTTTCCAGATGCAAAACTATCCCGAGTCTAGGACAAGTAGGTTTCTATGTCCTAAGGAGCCTCTTTTGCCCGAGACACAGATGATCAATAGGTTTCAATACACTGGGATTTAGAGATGCAGTTATATACCAACCCCACATTTCTCAAAACCCTTTTGGAGAAAAGAGAGAAGCCTAATGTTCTTCCTAGGGAGGGGGAGAAATTCGATTCTGTTTGTATTTCAGTCTGCATTTGGAAAGGTGGACTTTCCCAGCTGACACTTCCCAAAGTGAAGCAATATGCAAAAAAGACACACAGCTGTCCTGCAAAATTTGCACTTCTGAATTTATCATTGCAAGTACACCAGTCAGCTAAAGGGAACAGACACATATGTACAGTATAAGCACTCCAATGTCTGGAAAAAACTGGATCCAGAAGGTGGCATTCCTGAAAGTGTTATTTATTCATTTTAGATGCATACCCCATATTTCAAACACTCAAAGAAGCTTAATACACAAGCACACAGAGGATCTTGCCAAATACAAAGTCAATCCATGAACCTGCCTATACCAATACTGTGGTATCCTGAGATACCAGAGGTTGAAATAGTGGCCTTTTCACATATGGAAAGCATGTGCTCTGCCACTGAGCCAGGAGATCCTTCACTGAAGAATGAGCAGCTGAACCTGACAGGACAAAGATGACTCACCTCACCTCCATTCTATACCACTTTGAGCAAGCTGTAACTGCAGGGGCTTGTTTGGCCCTTGAAAAGTCTGCACAAAGCTTAGTTTCCCACAGGGTTGTATTTGGAGTAGGGCTGAAGCACCACGTTGCAAAACCATGCCCAAAGAGCTGCAATTTTGTATGAAGCCTAGCCAAGTTGGATCTGCAGCAGAATAGCACATTCATGTGCCTTGACCTGCTAGGACACTTACAAATACAAATTCTGCTGAAAACTCAGCCTTGAGTCGGGCAAACCCCCTTTCACAGTGCACAGCAGGAAAATACAGCAAGCTGCCAGTGGCAGAGGAAGAGCAGTATCTTCCATTGCCAGTTCAGCCCCATTCCTCTGGAGTCCCCTTTGCCTCTCACCAATGCTGCACAAGTGACCACAGATGCCAGTACAAACATGGAAGGAATGGAACAAGAACAGTGAGTTGAAGAAAGGAAGCTTGGTGTGGGTCTGTAGTGAGTGCCAGGGATTAGACTGAGGTCTGTATTTGGCTTTAGGCTGGAGCTGGGGGTAGCTGATGAGATGCCCTCCAGATGCTGTGGACTACGACTCTGAGCACTGGCCAAACTGGCAGGGGTCAATGGAAGTTGTAGACTTCTGGAGAATGCCATGTTTGCTATTCCTGGGCCAGAGGCTCCACATAACTAGGCTGTATTAACCTTGCTACTGTTAGCAAAGCCACTTAAATAATGCAGGTGGTGTCCTGGGAGCCGGTGTGGTGTAGTGGATAAGAGTGGTAGTCTCGTAATCTGGTGAACTGGGATTGCGTCTCCGCTCCTCCACATGCAGCTGCTAGTGGGCTAGTCACACTTCTCTGAAGTCTCTCAGCCTCACTCACCTGACAGTGTGTTTGTTGTGGGGGAGGAAGGGAAAGGAGAATGTTGGCTGCTTTGAGACTCCTTCGGGTAGTGATAAAGCAGGATATCAAATCCAAACTCTTCTTCCAGAGAGAAAATAAATCCTGGTAACAATTGACTAAGCAAAGCCAGTGTATAAAGAGAGAAGACACGAACAGTGGGCAGAAACTGCCAAGAGGGCTATGCTGCTCTGGCTGCAAGTGCCCAACAATGCTAACCCCTGGCATCAGCCCATCATGCACACACAGCTTCTAGAAGAGCAGCCTTCTTTTTAGATGTACTGTGTCAATAACATGCCAGCTGATTAAGTGTCCTTTAACCAAGCAACAGCCCTATGAACCATCTGCCCACTGCCTTCATATCAGCACTTGTTGTTTACCATCACAAGTTATGTTAGACAGATGGGAAAATGTCTTATGCAAGTTACCATCATTGGTTTCCCCCAGCACAGGTGATCAAACCCAAGGCGTTTCACTGCTAAATGTGAAGGAGGGTGGTGGGTTGTCCATTTGGGCAAATGGGGCACTGCCCACCAACCTCAGCCAGCCCCCACCTGCCTTCTTTCCTACCCCAACCAGTCCAGGAGCTGGCCGTGACTTCCTCCTCCCAAGCCTCAATGTTGCCCTTGTAGAACGCTGTGTAGAGGAAAATGGGAGAAAAGAATCGTTGTGTCCGCCTCTGCTTACTGTTGGGCTCCTTTGTGTGGCTCTGCTTACTGTTGGGCTCCTTTGTGTTCTAATCAATGGATGCCAGCCACCACTGGTGAAGGACAAGATGTCCTTCCTCATTCTATGGATAGACTGGCAGTCCTTACCTTACCCTCAGCGATAGCAATGGAACAGCATCCTCCTCCAGTGCAAGCTAGGCCATATGCCACACAATTCTCCCTCAAAACCTTACCATAGCATCCCAGCTATCTTCTACCCAAGGACACTGCCTCACTGTGCCCAATTCCAGGCTTACAGCCTTATACTTGCAGAAAATTGTAAGGGTCTCAATAGAGTTGCCCTTATCCTAGGCCTCACTTGTAATTCATGAAGTACTACAGGGTAGGAGGTTTTAAGTTCCAAGAACCAAAAGCACTTTCAGAGACACATCTGCTTTCCATACATTTATCCAGAACAGGATCTTAAAAATCTTTTATATTACTACATTTAAAGCATTAGAGACTTTTAAAAAGGTAAGAGATTAAGTGTTGCTATTTTGGATACTCGTGGATGGCAAGAAATGTATCTGAGATACACAAGCTGGGTTTTTAAGTAACTACGTATTACCTAAAAGATGGCAAAGTAGCCGCAAGCAGGAGGGCAGTAAGCCACAATCTAAGGCAGTGGCTCTCAACCTGTGGGTCCCCAGATGTTGGACTACAACTCCCATCATCCCTGAGCTCTGGCCTTGCTTGCTAGGGGTGATGGGAGTTGTAGTTCAGCATCATCTGGGGACCCACAGGTTGAGAAAGACTGATCTAAGAAGTATGCTATCACCTTTTAAATAACCCATGCTATTCAGCTGGCTTTTACTTGGGACTTCCAAAGTTGACTTCATGGGTACACAATTTCATAGAATCATAGAATTGTAGTGTGAGGGTCATCTGGTCCAACCACTTGAAATGCATAGTTGACAGATGGCCATCCAACCTTTGCTTAAAAACCTCCAAGGAGAGTCCACCAACTTTGGAGGGAATTCGTTCCACTGTCAAACTGCTCTTACTGTCAGAAAGTTCTTCCTGGTGTTTAGTTGGAATCTCCTTCTTGCAATTTGAAGCCATTGGTTTGGGTCTTACCTTTCAGAGCAGGAGAAAACAAGCATGCTCCCTCTGCCATGTGACAGCCCTTGAGATATTTGAAGATGGTTATCACATCTCCCTCCTCTCAGTCTCCTCTTTTCCAAGCTAAACGTTCTCAATTCTCTCAACAGTTCCTCAGAAGTCTTGGTTTCCAGACCCTTCCAGACATGTTCCAACTTGTCAATATCCTTCTTAAATTGTGGTGCCCAGAACTGGACACAGTATTTCAGGCGTGGTCTGACCAGGCAGAATAGCATGGGACTATTAGCATTTTTTGCAGCTGTTGACTCATGTTAAGCTTGCACTCCACTAAGACCCCTAGATCCTTTTCATGTGTACTACAGGAAAGACCTCTAAAAACAAGTATTTTCTGGATCTGCTCTACCCCTACTTCCTGAGGCCAGTTAGACTTTCCCTTCATCAAGCAACAAGGGGAGACCTGCACTTTACTACCTATTAGAAAATAGGTTATTATTTGCCAACAACCAGGGGGAAACTACATTTCTCCTTTACCCATCCCCACATAGGGTCTGGCTTTCAGTATTAAGATAGATTCACTGTACTTTACAAAGGAACATTTTTTTCATCTGGCCTGCAATGTCCTGGAAACAGCAACTAAGGAGTGTGATCCGGAATAGAAAGGAATAACTGCACCTCCCACTAGAGATAACACTGACAGTTTTATCCTTTGCTCAGCCATGTGCATGAATTCAGTATTACTTGGTTGCATTCCACTTGAGTAGAATATAGCACTAGCAATTATGTCAAGTATTTGCAAAGACAGCATTATCTATTGTGCCTATTCTACTAAGTGTCATGGTATGCATAGGTCCAGGCAAGACAAAGAGAGGGGGAACAGTCATTCCTGAAGCTACCTATTTCAAGGGGAAGGGGGAGGCAAGTTGCAAAGCTGATGCTGAAGTCACAAGGCATTTCTTGTACACTATTCCTGAATGCCGATTAGCATACATCCTCTGAAAGAGTGGGGTCAAAGGATTCCCATTATTGGTGCATAGAGTAAGTTTAATATACAAGCTGCTTATTACTTTTTTTGGAGGGGGTGGGGAGCTTAAATGAAACCTTCCTCCAAATTCCGATCCAAAAATTGATTTAATTTTTAGTTAGTATATGCAATATTTAATACTGAAAAACATTTGTTCTGAGTGCTTTCAAGTGTTCAGAAACACTTTATAATCTAGTTATAGCCATCCTGTAAGGCAGCCTTGACTAACCTGCTGCTCACCACAAGTTGGTTGGGAATCCTATGAGTTGGAGGCATCAGGTTGGGAAAGGCTGCTGTAAGGCACACCTACCTTATTATCCCCTAAATTGCAGGTGGGGAGACTTAGGCCAAAAGAGAACAGCTTTCCTAAGTCTACTTAGCAAGTTCCCAGAAGAGGCAAGATATCAGCCACATTATTCTTGATTCATAGCTCAGGATGGTATCCAATCAAGTAATACCAGTAGACCCATTAGATCAGTGGACTTAAACATTCATTCATGAATAACTTAAGCTCATTTATTTCAATAGGTCTACTCCTATTGAGTATTGAGACGTGGGTGGCCCTGTGGGTTAAACCACAGAGCCTAGGACTTGCGGATCAGAACGTTGGCAGTTCGAATCCCCGCGACAGGGTGAGCTCCCGTTGTTCGGTCCCTGCTCCTGCCAAACTAGCAGTTTGAAAGCACGTCAAAGTGCAAGTAGATAAATAGGTACCACTCCCGTGGGAAGGTAAATGGCGTTTCCGTGCACTGCTCTGGTTTGCCAGAAGTGGCTTAGTCATGCTGGCCACATGACCCAGAAGCTGTACGCCAGCTCCCTCGGCCAATAAAGCGAGATGAGCGCCACAACCCCAGAGTCGGTCACGACTGGACCTAATGGTCAGGGGTCCCTTTACCTTTACTTTACTCCAAGTATGACTTAAGATATCATCTAAGGCAGTGTTTCCCAACCTTGTGCCTCCAGATGTTTTTGGCCTACAACTCCCATCATCCCTGACCACTGGTCTTGCTAGCTAGGGATGATGGGAGTTGTAGGCCAAAAACATCTGGAGGCACAAGGTTGGGAAACACTGATCTAAGGCAGTGCACTATACCAGAGCCTCTCTCAACCTTGGGTCCCCAGATGTTGGACTACAACTCCCATCATCCCTGACCACTGGTCCTGCTAGCTAGGGATGATGTGAATTGTAATGCAATGACATCTGAGGACCCAAGGTTGAGAAAGGCTGTTATACCAGCTTAGCTTTACTTTTAAGTGCTGTTTACTGCATTTTGTTTTTTGTAAGGCGCGTTAGAATACATGTATTCTTAAAAAGCACTATGTAACTGAATGACACTGTTTCCTCAAACAGCAGATGAGGTGATAAACCCGTGCGTGGGCAAGAGCTCAGTGACAAAGCATCTGCTTTGCATGTAGAAGCTCCCAGATTCAACCCCTGACATCTCCAAACAGGGCTGGGAGGGAAAACTATGAAATCCTGGAGAACTACTGCAAGTCAATATAGACAAGAATGGGCTAGATGAAACAATGGTTTGATTCTGTGCAAGGGCAGCTTCTTATGTTGAGAGCACCCCATGCTGTCCACATCTGTGGTACGGTGATTACACGGTGTCCACATAAAACCAGGATTATTCAGGTAACTTCTGCTGCCATCTTTGTTCTTTCTAGTAGTTAAAAGCCAAGACTGATCTAAAAAAGGTTTAGAAGGCACCTACCAAATTATGTCGAGTTTATCATTACCAAATGCAACCTCCTTGCAGCACATTTGGACTGCCACAAACTTCCTCATCCTATACCTAAAGTTAATGCAAGTGATTCTCTAGAAGCCGTGAGACTACAGCTAATGGGAATCCCCTGGGCAGAGGAAATTTTAGGTCTGTAGTGCACAGATACCATATGTTCCAAATGCTTATTTTCTGGTAACTGTTCCTATTTTTCAAGATGTTAAGCGTTTCTTGACTATTAATGTTCTACACAACAACATATGCACACACCAGGAATGCCATATTGCGGTGCATGCCTGTATGTATGTAAATAATAATAATAATAAATAATAATAATAATAATAATAATTACTTATACCCCGCCCATCTGGCTGGGCCTCCCCAGCCACTGTGGGCGGCTTCCAGCAGAATATTAAAAACAATAAAACATTAAACATTAAAAATTTCCCTAAACAGGTCCAGGGGCATAGCTAGCTGCTCTGACACCCAGAGCGGTGGGGGCAGGGTACCGCAGTGATTCATGCATGGGGGCACCACATGAGGGTGCCATGGCAATCTGCACATGGGGGTGCCACATGGGGGCACTGTGGTGATCCGCGCATGGGGGCACCACGGCAAGGCTCCCACGGAGTCCACCTGGCAGACGCAAGCCCCACACTGCTGTTTCAGGCAGCGGGGGTCCTGAGCCACCGTGTCACTCCCAGGAGAGACGTGTGCCTCAGGTGTGCTACAGGCCAGGCCTCGCAGTAAGTGCTGCTCCCCTCAGTGTGCCATTTTGTCACCCCCCTCAAGGATGACACCACCCCCCTACACTCCCCCTACACCCCTGAACAGGACTCCCTTCAGATGTCTCCTAAAAGTCAAATAGTTGTTTATTTCCTTGACATCTGGTGGGAGGGCATTCCACAGGGTGGGCTCCACCACCAAGAAGGCCCCATTACATGGGTTAGGTGTTTCCCAGCCACTCACTTCAACAGCCTATTTAAATCCAACAGCATGGTGCAGCTTCTCTGTTGGAGACAACCAGATCCACTGAAGTTAGGTTTATGGGTACATTTTGCAACACTCCTTGCTTCAGGAACCAGGGCAGGATGATCTAGGGCACAGTACAGGGATAAAGAACAGAGGGTGCAAAGGGCAGCTTTCAGCATTGCACTGTAATTGGGGCCTCAGCTGGACAATTTCAGACTCTGGATTTAATGGTCTTCCTGGGGGACCCCTCTGTAGAGGGCATTGCAAGCTACATCACAATATAATTATAAGTCAGCCCTGAAACTGATGCCCATTTTGTGGTCCTCCTGCTCATTGTGGGAGGGGCCCCGGTCATGGGTACTTGCCTATATTTGATCTGAAATATTGGCAGGGAAACATTGATGATGTACATGCTCAACAATGCTCCAGGTGGGCCATTATCTTTCTTTTTTGCACTAGAAAAGGCTGAATTAACACCCGGCTATATATTACATGCAGACCTGTACAACTAAACCCAGATGCTGCTGTTCTAGGTTGCTTCACACTTACCACACTGTTTAGTCATCCCATAGCACTTTCACAAAACTATACTTGGCAAGGTCTGTTGCAACTGGCACAGCTCTGGATTTTGCACTCAGTTCCAGCTGCCTGTAAAAAAGGTTTTTAACTTGAGGCCTAGAATCCCACCAAACGCAGAGGAAATTCTGATCACGCTACCATGAGAATGACTTGGGTGACTGGGAGTCATCTCTCATTGAAAGATGCCAATGGTTTAACAGTTTTAAGGCACTTCTGTGAACTGGCTCCCAGGTTGCTAGACACTAAGGCGGCTTAAGCACCCACACATTTAAAGCACATGGCGCCCCCCAAAGAATCCTGGAAATTTTACCTCTCACAGCACTACAATTCCCAGCACCCTTAGCAAACCAAACTTCCCAGATTTCTTTGGAGAAGTCATGTTCTTTAAGTGTAAGCTGTGTGCACAGCTTGAGTCAAGCATCCCAGTCAAAATCATGGGACAGACATTCTTGGAAGTACAGCTGCCTAGAGAGTCTTTTAGCAAGTAAAAAACTCCAGTGGAAGAGAGTCAAGTCATTTCATTAAAAAGGCTAAGCTGTTGTGACAGTGTTGGCTGCAAAAACCACCCTGACACCAAGAGATCTTTCCTCTGTTGTAAGAACACTAAGAACTAGCCAACCACTTAGATGAATCCCATTTGGGTCTCCTCCCACGTCCTGCTTTCACTTCCATGGGGTGATTATGCGGCTAGCGCTTCCTATCAAGTGTTCCACATTTTTAGCTGTCACAGCCAACAACATCAGTGACAGAGTAACACAAACCTTCTAGGTTATATATGGAGAAAGCTCAGCAATCAGGGAGTTCAACAGTATATAGCCATGTATTTCCCTTAATAAAATGGTCCCCCTGGAAAAAAATGTTTAGGGTTAAATGATTGAAGTAAAGTCAGTTTATAACACACAAGCTTAGAACTATAATATATATTTACAGCCTTAGGAAAGAGACCGGGAGACTAGCATATGTGCTCAGTCTGCTGTCCAGGTACTAACTGCTGCTGCTAAACTTCCAAGTTCCTTGCTATCCCTTCCAATGGCTCTTCATCTTTTAGATGTTGACCACAGCCCTTCAAACAGAGGATTCTCTCAAAAGGAGGACCTATGCCTGGGACTATTCTCCCTAGCCCTCAATAGCTGCAAGCCCAGCTATGGCAGGTTAATGGGGAAGAAACATAAGGATTATGCAGCAAGAGCCAGGGAATATACCCTGGGTGGTTTCCAGATTGGGGTGAGCAGCTATGTTTAGAACGCCATAATGAAGTTTGACCAAATTGGAGGATTTGCCTGTATTAATCCAGAAGGAATGCATCACTGGAATTCTGTTATGCCTTTGTCACATGGCCTGCTATGTCAGCGCCAGAAAGTTCTTGCTTTTGGCCTTGAATCAAATAATGCAAGGTCTATTCATTGCTGGCATGTGGGCCCCAGAATTATAACATTGTTGTGTGAACCAAATGCATTACAGAATTTGCAGATCTCAGGATGATCGTGGCAGTAGCCAATCAAGAGTATACAGTATTAGCAGCAGCCAAGCAACAGTGTATTAGCACCCCTGTAAGTTAACTGCTCTGCAACTGCAAGTGGAATTTGTAGGTACTGCGGTTAGCTTTCATTTCAACGATTATCCTGCCAAGCAAGAGGAACTGGCTGGACTTAGAAGCTGGCTTTAACATAACAGGATCTAACTGGTGCATTCTCTCGCACACAGTTCCTTACAAAGACCAGTGGCGTAGCGTGGGTTGTCAGCACCCGGGGCAAGGCAAGTAATTTGCGCCCCCTAACCCGTGGATTTTAGTAGGGGCAGAGAGCTGCGAGTGCGAGCACGCCCCCCAGATGTTGCACCTGGTGCGGCCGGGCCCCCTGCACCCCCCACGCTACCCCACTGGCAAAGACCACTTCTGTGGCCACCAGACAGCTTTACAGAACATCTGAGGTTATCAGCTGGTGCATCCTGGAGCATACAGCAAAACATACATGCCTTTCCTTCCAAGTCAGGGTAAGGAGCACCATCCTTTGACTGAGACCTATGCTTCAATAGCTCCCCCCATTTTATTACTCAGTTGCATTCTGAACCGCTGAGCAGGCAGTGATGGATAGTTGACTGCCAATGTTTTGTCCTTAGCTGGCCCTGTTACAAGGTTAGTAGTAAAGTTCTGAGAATTTCAAGTTTTCTGAAATATTTAAAGAGGAGCAGCACAAGGCCTACACAGCACACAATCTGCTACCTTCTCCCATCAAGTAACAATATTTCTGTAGAGCTTCTTGTCATTAATATGGGGCAGTTCAATACTTTCCGGGAAGTCGTCTCAGCCCAGCGCAAGTCTCTGTTCCTCCTCCCCACCCTTAATCCAAGCTGCCATCCCATCAAAACCCTCATTTCCAGTTAAGGCAACTTCTCAGAAGGATTAGGGGCATCATGCCACGTTACAGAGGTCCCCTTACTTCCATAAAATGAGATTTCTGCCAAAGGCAACTTCTGCCTCAGCCATCTGAAATAATTCCATTAGAACACTGCTGAGTGACATGCCCCACTTGGAACAAACAACCTCAAGCAAGGATTTTTCGAGAACATTTAATTAGGGGCTCTTTTCCTTCTCAGGGAGCACCAATCTAGCCAACCAGTCAGTGAATTCTACACCCCCCCCCCCCAGTGGCTAGGGTAATGAACATGCATACTACCAGGTTAAAAACCTCATGCTTTCGGAAGGTGTCTGTTGATTAATGCATATGCTTCCAACATCCACATATACATTTAGTAAGAGCTGGGGTGGTTTTTTTCCAAGAGAAGATTGGCCTGGTGATGAACTCTGCTTATCCCAGATGCACAGAGTGTGATAAGATAACTCATTAGGTTAAGCATTCCCATTTGACATTTCATCTTCTTGCTGTGGCCTAAGGAATGACTAGGCATTTCCCCGCCTTAAAGAATGCTGTGACTCCACAAGATCTCAGATGGCTCCTCAAAAGGTGCAGCTGATTAATAAAATGGCTTTGCTTTATCTGCCACAGAAATTTTAAGCCCACCCCTAAGCTTAAAGGGGTAATAAAAGTTCTGGATTTCAGTCAAGTTGGACTCCTAGATCAGAGGCTTGCTTGCAAGTTCTACAGTCCTGTTAAGACATAATGTTTATTAACCACAGTTAAGCATTACACCTGCAGAGAGAAAGGTCTAGGCATTCTCACTTTTTCTGCTTGCAAAGCAGATTTTTGTTTTTTTAAGCCTCCATGATAAGTGTTTGACCTATTTGCTATCTAAGAATGATACAGCAGAAAAGGAATAGGGATTGGAAGGGAGGAGGAAAAAAGCAAGTCGCAGTAGCTTTTCCTGAAATGCTTCTACCTCTGCAAACTCTACTTTCATTCAAACAAGCAGCTGTATAGCAAAAAAAAATAATAAAAAATTAAAAAATAGGCAGTCCAGCCAATTAGTTATACTAAAACTACTAGAAGTGGAACATGAAACCCTCCTTTCAGCCCATCTACACTTGATCCCATTAACAGAAGCCATGGCTTTTGGCTATTTGGTGATTAGCCTACCACACCTCTCCTCCTTACACCTGTGAATACAACTCACCTGCTCCTCATCTTCCATTAGTTCCTTTTCTGCAGAAACATGCATTTCTATTTTAGGGCAATAATTGTTTGGCAGCACCACCACCCTGTTTCAAACCAAGTGCTGGAAAGATGTCTACATGCCGATACTGATGGCATTCCATCAAGGGCTTTCTGGGGCCAACCATTTTATTTCTTTACAGCACATTGATCCTGCTCTTTAGTCAAAGGTCAAGCATATGACAATCCCTCTCCATGCTTACAAAAAGGGAAAGGGATTGGGAGGAAGGAAACCAACTCTGGCACTAGAAAGATTTCAAGGAGGAACTGCCAAAAGTCACTAGTCTATCAGCAAAGCAGATGGGGAAGTCTGGCAGATCCACCTTCTATAGCCTGACTGAATGACTGCTAATCGAGTTGAAGGAACTCAGTGAAGCAAATTGATATAAATAAGGGTTTTGAGGCTGCATGCTTCTAGAGTTGCCATGTTTTACTGGTCTTGTGCCTCAACAAGTCAGCCAAGGCTTTGGACATGAAAGGTGAGATTTCTTGGTATGGAACTAAGCTTGTATATGCTCTGCTGATCCTGGAGGCCAAGAAAGTGGCAAACCTTTCTTCATACACAAGACATGAACCTGTTGGCCACATTAATCCTATGTTCTTCAGATACTTTTCAATATCTCCCTCCCCGCAACCATAGTTGACAAGAATCAACCCCTTTCCCCTGAAACCATAATGGCTTCAAGTATTATTTCATTCAGCTTTCCAGAGTGCTGTAATTTTTTTAAAAAAAATTTTTGCTGTACATATTTTCTTGCCCTACAAATTCTCTTCCAGGTGCATGTGTATTAAATCCAATATTTTATCCTCTAGGAAATTATTTTTCCTACCACCTCTGGGAGAGGGAGAGAAGAAAGGCAACACAATCCCAGAACTCCAGAGGTTTAAAAATATTAACTTGCCTTTCCAAACCACCCTATACCAACGAACTCCTGGGATAAGCCCTTGGGTTAGCTGTTAAGTCACACACTAAACCACCCATTCAGCCAGGGTTTGGGGACTTATTACTTTCTATTGTCTCCCCACTTGCTTTTAAATGGACCACTGTTTCCACCTGGGTAAGGAAGAAGTTACAGGAGCATTTGACACCTGGGAAGGTGCCCTACTCTAGGGAAAGCTGCCACGTTTAGTACACAAGCCAGGGATCACAAAAACCATTACCCATGACATTTTCCAGGGCCCAGTTCAAGTCTAACCAATCAGCGAAGCACTGCAGATGCAAACAAGAGATAGCCAACATGGGACAACAGATGCACTCTAGCTCCACTCATCCCTGAATAGTGCTGTGCAGACTGGAGGATGCCCTTGTGCCAACTGAATAGCAATGTCTCAAGGGATGCTTCCTCCGACTTTCCGCGGCTTAATTGCTCCCTTATTTTATTCAGCTTGCTCAAACCAAGCTCTCCAGCACGACCATTTCAATGGCAAGATTTATTGTTTTGTATACATTTGCCTGCCTTGACCTAGCCCCTTTCCATTGCTTGTTTATTTTCCTAGGATTCTGCTCTCCCCGCACCCCTTCCTAAGAAATGCCGGGAGTCCTGGTCTCTTAAAGGGGTAGCTGTGGCAGGGACATTATCCTCAAACCGGATTGCTACATTTACACTACAGGCAAAACACCACATTTAGAACTGGCTACTTTGTCGCCCTCCCCACTCATTCCATTACTCCACCATACAATTGCGGCAAGATTAAACTCAAATAGTAGTAGTAGTAGTAGTAGTAGTAGTAGTAATAATAATAATAATAATAATAATAATAATAATAATAATAATAGCAGCTCCCAGCACTCTTGGCTGCAAGGTGATTTTTTTTTTTTTTAAAAAAAAGCAAGCTAAGGAAACACTGTAGTTATTTTACAGAAAGCAACCCAGCATTAGAGAGTGGAATGCAAATTCCCAATTCAAGAGGCCAAAATATAGCCATTGTTTCCTGCCTCCCAAGTCTGGCAAGGCCACCTGGAGACCTTTGGAGGCGCAGCTGCCTTGGGGACCGACCGAGACCCAGCGTGTGTGTAGGGTATGTTTTTTGCGCGTGTGCGTTTGCGTGTGCGTGTGAACCCTGTTCAGAACAGGCCCCCTCGAGCCGACAGCAGCCACCCCTCGGAGGCTCCCTGGCTGCGAGGCAGCTCGTCCGGTCGATCCCGAAGCTCCGCCGGTCTCGTCGTGCCTCCCTCTTGGAGTGGGGAAGGCAAAACGCGGACATGTCACTCGGACGCCTCCGAAAAGCCGCTGTCGTGGCTGCAAACAGACGCTGCAAAGCGGAGCCTCCCTGCCTGCCTCCCCTACCGAAAGCGCGTTCCTTACCAGCCTCAGCGCCGCGCCTCTCCCCACATGATCCCGCCACGGGAAGCCGGCAAGCGCCCTGACGCAGCGGCGGCTCCGCTTAAATATTGAGCCCCGCGCGAGCCTTCGGCGGCCTGAGCCACTCACAGCGAGAGAGATGGTTTTAATCAGCTGCTGGCAGCTGAGCACTGCCCAGGAATGCGCGCCGATGTTTTTGCTGCCTCGGCTCGGGCGACTCCCCCTCAACGTGTCTTGCGCTCCCAAACTTAACTCCTTCCGTCCCGGAGAGGAAGGAGATGGGGAGTGGGGGTGGGAAACAGTCCGGCGCCGCGCGCGCTGGAGGGGTCAGTGGTTAGAGGCAGTGCTGGATTTACGTATAAGCTAAACAAGCTATAGCTTAGGGCCCCACACTCTTGGGCCCCCCCAAAAAAAAATTAAAGGAAAAGAAACCCTTGATGTACATTTCCAACATATAATATAAAAAACAAATGAAATAAAACCTACAGTGTTTTGTGTTGTGTAGGCTCCTGTGATGTCAGTAATGGGCCCTGCCTGCTCCCTAAAATATCACTGGTTTGCTAATTTCTATATATAGGGTGCCTACATTCTGCATGGACTGGTTGCATGGCAACATGTGCAAATGGCTTTAGATATTAGGTCCATAAATTACCATATAGCATATATTCAACACACAAAGGACAGCTGGACATATAAAGGGCCCAATACCTCCAGTAGCTTAGGGCCTCATCAAACCTAAATCCGGTCCTGGCTGGAGGGGTCAGTGGTTAGAGCAAGCGGGGAGGGGGAGCTGGAGCTGGGGCTGAGGCTGGTGGGGGTAGAAGCGTTTGGCAGAGTTTAGGATCTGGACGTTATGAATGGGACAAATTCATAGGAGCCCACGGAACTGCCCAAACCAAGTCCCCAATGGTGCAGCAATAAAACTGCCAGCAGGTTTGCAAAGCTAAGCAGGGTCCATCCAGTTTGGTTTCAGATTGGATGGGTGGGGTGTGGGTTGAGAGTCTTGCATTGCACGGGGCTGGATTAGATGACCCCTCAAGGTCCCTTCAACTCTACATTTCTATGATTCTAAGTATTGCCCATCTGGCTCTGTATCATTTTCACTAACTGCCAGTGGCTCTGCAGGGTTTCAGGCAGAGGGCAGCCCTACCCAGATGCACCAGGGATTGAACCTGGGACATTCCACGTGCTCCACCGCGGAGCTATGGCCCCTCCCTAGTATGGCAGGCTTTCTGCCATTTCCTTGAAATCTAGAGGGAGGGTGGGGGGGCAGATGCATTTGAGAAGATGCAGGGGCAGAACTAGACTTTATTTCACCTGGGTCAAAGACCCAGTTTGACACCCTCCCCACGTGCATTTGCTCACACAAACAGGCTAGGAGCCTCAATGGTTTCAAAAAAACCTGGCTCTTTGAGATGCTCTGTTCAGGATCAGGGCCCCAATCACTTTGCTTTCTTTCCTTTGCACTCTTCAACCTAGCATCCTTCATTAAAGGTAAAGGGACTCCTGACCCCGGACGACTCTGGGGTTGCTGCACTCATCTCGCTTTATTGGCTGAGGGAGCCAGCGTACAGCTTCTGGGTCATGTGGCCAGCATGACTAAGCCGCTTCTGGAGAACCAGAGCAGCACACAGAAACGCCGTTTACCTTCCTGCCAGAGTGGTACCTATTTATCTACTTGCACTTTGATGTGCTTTCGAACTGCTAGGTTGGCAGGAGCAGGGACCAAGCAACAGGAGCTCACCCCATCGCGGGGATTTGAACCGCCAACCTTCTGATCAGCAAGTCTGCCACCTGTGTCCCTGCATCCTTCATTGTATTCCATAAAATTCAATGGGATTTAAAAGGGCCTGTAGATGAGTAACAGCTCGATCCTATTAATGGCTTCTCAAAGGAGTTCAGTGATTCTTGCTCCCATATAGGTGAGTGTAGGATTGTAGTCTAAAAGGCTTGAGGATTGTGGTCATAATGTTAAAAGTCATTCGTAGTTTGGGATATTTGGTGTGTGTGTGTGTGTGTGTGTGTGTTTGCGTGCAAGTGATTGCTAGGAGCCAACTCCTAGGGGCCAAGGTCCCTTCGCTCCCCATAAAACATTTGAGGGGACCAGCCCTCTACAAAGTTAATGGACATTGTCATTCAAATGGTGGGTGCAGCCAGGTCTTCTGATTGATTATGTGGGAGAGGGGCTTACCTGGGCCCTCCCAATAGTTTATTCAAGTTTGGCATCACCCACCTGTCAAAGTTGCCCCATGGGATCATTGGCAAGGGGGAGAGATAAAAGATCTGACACCAACTGTGCCTTTCCCATCCCTGCCTTACAAGGCTGTTTTTTCAGCTTGCTTCTGTTCCGTGCCTGTCATATGCTCAGTCATTGGTCCATTCCGTCCTGGTTTTTTGTGGATTTTTAAAGGTGGAAAATTTGCATTTAAATTGCATGCATTTTCTAACACACATCTAATTCCTCTTTGTGTGCATTTACTTGTTTTGAGGATTATTAGAAAATGCATGTAAAACACTCTGAATACTTAAAAGTGCCATACAAATGTTGTGTATCGTCATTATGGTGTGGTTTATTTATATTTTAACTCAAGGTTCCCAAAGCAGCGAACAACAATATACATTAATACAAATGAAATATATAATAAAAGTACAGTGTTTCAATTAATCAAATAAAAATAAAATAGCATCGGAATTCAACCGCGGATACAGATTGTGTAATAGGATTTGATTCGCACTAGGTTCTGTGCACTGGAAATTGCAAAAATGTCCATTCTTTCTTTGGTTCTATGGGGGAGGGAAGAAGTAATCAGAACCACCTTGCTGGCATTTTTTCCTACACACCCGGTTAAGTCAAACCCCCTCAAAATAGTGCCATGTGCATAGAGGTTTCAACTGTCTCAAGAGTGGTGGTGGTTGTTGTTGTTTAGTCGTTTGGTCATGTCCGACTCTTCGTGACCCCATGGACCAGAGCACTCTGCAACCCTTTGGGTGCTGCTGGACTCCAGTTCCCATCAATCCCAGCCAAAATAGCCAATGATTGGGGATGATGGGAGTTGAACTCCAGCAGTATCTTGTTGTCGTTCAGTCGTTTAGTCGTGTCCGACTCTTCATGACCCCATGGACCAGAACACGCCAGGCCCTCCAGTCTTCCACTGCCTCCCGCAGTTTGGTCAAACTCATGCTGGTAACTTCGAAAACACTATCCAACCATCTCGTCCTCTGTTGTCCCCTTCTCCTTGTGCCCTCCATCTTTCCCAACATCAGGGGCTTTCCCAGGGAGTATTCTCTTCTCATGAGGTGGCCAAAGTATTGGAACCTCAGCTTCATGATCTGTCCTTCCAGTGAGCACTCAGGGCTGATTTCCTTAAGAATGGATAGGTTTGATCTTCTTGCAGTCCATGGGACTCTCAAGAGTCTCCTCCAGCACCATAATTCAAAAGCATCAATTAGCTGTCTCATTACTATTACTACTACTACTACTGTTACTATAAGTGTTACATGTTCCCCACATCTCTGAGCAGTGGTCCGGGCAGGGATTAGTTTTCTTTGGATGAGAGAGCACTGTAGACTCATGGTGTCTTATTAACTAATCTACAGGTACAACACAAGTGGAGGCAACTGGCACTCCTTTGAGGCAGGAGATCCCCCAGAGAGGAACCTGGGCAGCTCTCCAAGACTGCACCCTCACTTCTGGCTAACTCCAATACCTGCAGTTGGAAACTTGGGTTCCCCCCCCTCTCTTTCTTTCATTGTGTCTAACTCTCTCTTCCAAACTGCAAACACCTTTTTCACACCTTGCCTCTGGACCTCCTCCTCCGCTGCAGGGATGCTGCCTCCTACAAACTCTTGATGGGTGTCTCATTCAAAAACACAGAGATTGCCAGCTATCAGGGCACAATTGCCTAACCAATTTATGCTCAATGATGCAACATTAATCAGCTTTTCTGGGCTATTATCCAGTAATCTTCCTAACAAAGCAGCCAAAACAATAGGTATAGGCTGATGTCCTCCAGAGCTGAGCCAGGGCTAAACAAGAAACTCTTGCTCTGCCCCCAGCACTAGAAATATATGTAGGCAGAGGTGGGGAATCTGCAACCCTTTGGGTGCTGCTGGACTCCAGTTCCCATCAATCCCAGCCAACATAGCCAATGATTGGGGATGATGGGAGTTGAACTCCAGCAGTATCTTGTTGTTGTTTAGTCGTTTAGTCGTGTCCGACTCTTCGTGACCCCATGGACCAGAGCACACCAGACACTCCTGTCTTCCACTGCCTCCTGCAGTTTGGTCAAACTCATGCTGGTAGCTTCGAGAACACTATCCAACCATCTCGTCCTCTGTCGTCCCCTTCTCCTCGTGCCCTCCATCTTTCCCAACATCAGGGTCTTTTCCAGGGAGTCTTCTCTTCCCATGAGTTGGCCAAAGTATTGGAGTCTCAGCTTTAGGATTTGTCCTTCCAGTGAGCACTCAGGGCTGATTTCCTTCAGAATGGATAGCTTTGATCTTCTTGCAGTCCATGGGACTCTCAAGAGTCTTCTCCAGCACCATAATTCAAAAGCATCAATTCTTCGGCGATCAGCCTCCTTTATGGTCCAGCTCTCACTTCCATACATCACTACTGGGAAAACCAGCAGTATCTAGAAGGCCACAAATCCCTCACTGCTTCTGAAAATGAAAGACATTCTACACATGCTCAGAGGCACTCCCATGAGCCATGAAACAGAAAGTTCTGATGCTAAGCCCTGGTCAGCCCCCACCCCAGATTCAGTATCCCTTATCCCAGTTATGAGGAAACTGTGACCCTCCAGATGTTGTTGGACAACAACCCCTCATCATCCTTGACCATTGGCCATGCTGGCTGGAGTGGATGAAAGTTGCAGCCCAACAACATCTGAAGGACCATAAACTCTCGAACCCCACCTTCCTTCTTTGCAAAGCAGCCTGTATCACTCTTTTCTCAGAATACTAGAACTTGGGTTCATCTGGTGATTGGGTTCATCCGGGACTGACAAAGAGGAAGTAGTCCTACACGCTGTGTGTAATCAGATTGTGAAATTTCCTGCCATGAGATCCGGTGGTGGACACCAACTTAGAAGGCTTTAAAGGACAAATGGGGGCTGCTAATCATGAAGTCTGTATGTTATCTCCAGGATTATGAGCAGCACCATTTTCATAGAATCATAGAACTGTAGAGTTGCATGGGACCCTGATTATCATCTCTAGTCCTATCCCCGCAGTGCAGGAATATGCAGCTGTTCCATATGGGGATCAAACCTGCAACCTTGGCATTGCTAGCACCACACTCTAACCAAATGAGCTATCCAGGCATAACACTATGATATGCCTGTATGATATCTATCATATATATATGCTGTCTCTATACAGTCTCTCCAGGGTTAGTAACAATATCATTCTCATAATGTGTGCCACTGTTTTGATCCAGCAGTGGGATAACTCCTTTGGAATGGTTTGGAGCTTTGAAACCCTTTTAGTTTTTAGTTTTTTTGGCTAAATATTAACAAGTCACCTCAGACTTAATCTTTTTCAGACTTGTAGAGCCACTGAATTCTGTCGGAATTAAACACTGATAGTTAAAGCTATGGTTTTCCCCGTAGTGATGTATGGAAATGAGAGCTGGACCATAAAGAAGGCTGATCACCGAAGAATTGATGCTTTTGAATTGTGGTGCTGGAGGAAACTCTTGAGAGTCCCATGGACTGCAAGAAGATCAAACCTATCCATTCGGAAGGAAATCAGCCCTGAGTGCTTTCTGGAAGGACAGATCCTGAAGCTGAGGCTGCAATATTTTGGCCTGGAAAAGACCCTGATGTTGGGAAAGATGGAGGGGGCAAGGAGAAGGGAATGACAGAGGACGAGATGGTTGGACAGTGTTCTTGAAGCTACCAACATGAATTTGACCAAACTGCAGGAGGCAGTGGAAGACAGAAGTGCCTGGCATGCTCTTGTCCATGGGGTCACGAAGAGTCGGACATGACTAAGCGACTAAACAACAACAACAATATGTTACAGGATTGTGCCCATCACCTGTTATGAAGAATATATGATACAGGTTTAGCATTATTCAGTGATATATGGCATGGGATACATGCACTTCAAAGATACATGTCTTTTAAGAGCATTTAAGGCAGATGCATTAAGATAATTATAGCAAATTGGGAGGATTAAAAAAGAAGATGAAGGCTTGTTTAATAAGTAATGAAAATGAGAACTACTGATTGAAGAAGAACAATTGTATATAAAATGGACAGAGACAATGCAAAAAGTTAAAGGCAACATAAAAAAGCCGGAAGAAGGAAGGAGGGAAGTCAGCTCGAGAGAGCAAGAATAAATGTGAAATATAATGTATGTGTATGTATAGTATGTAACTAAAAATTCAATAATGATCATCTAAAGAAAAGAAAAGAAAAGAAAATGAGAACTACTGTACCTGTAGCCTGTGGGAGGAGTTTTGGGGGGAGGGCAGTAAGCAATGGAGAATGCCACATCTCCTGGAATGAACCGAACTCAGAAACCTGAACTCAGGTGGGTCACCTTGGTTCATAGCAATGAAGTGGTAGGAGTATATCTGGTGAAATATTAAACCAACTGATAGGTCCACACTGCTAGAATTACTTTATAGATAAGAGGGACAGCAGTGACATGAGAAGACCGGGAGGTGATATGATAGCCATCTTCAACTATCCAAAGGGCTGTCAAATGAAAGATGGAGCCAACTTGTTTTCTCCTGCTCCAGAGGCTAGGACCCGAACCAGTGGCCTCAAGTTACAAGAAAGGAGACTTAACATCAGGAAGAATGTTCTGACGGTAAGAGCTGTTTGACCGTGGAATGGGCTCCTTCAGAAGGTGGTGGACTCTCCTTCCTTGGAGGTTTTTAAGCAGAGGTTGACTGGCCATCCATCATGGATGCTTTGGTTGAGATTCCAGCATTGCAAGGGGTTTGGACTAGATGACCCTCAGGGTCTCTTCCAACTCTACAATTGTATTATTCCAATAACTAGCAATCTGTGTGTTGTATGTGTGAGCTGCTCCATCTCTAAGCAGTGCTTATTCATTATGACAGACACAAATAATCCCACATATGGATGCGCTCTGCAGATGTCATAATGAATATGTGTATGGTGGTCCTCTCAGGGTAGGACTTTGGGGAAGAGGTGGAGGGGCCCACTCCACAACATGTACACCAGGGCTCCAAAACACAGCAGGACTGGCTTGCCATCAGACCATTAAGTACAGAGAAGAGCCCCACCACCAGACCCAAAATGTATTGGAACAGAGTAGCCAAGTCACATACAGGACGGTGGCAACATGAGAATGAGCCTTTTCTGTAGTGGCTCCCCATTGGCAGAATGCTCTCCCCAGGGAGGTTTGCCTGGCGCCTTCATTATATAGTTATAGGTTATATTATACAGGCAAATCTCCCTGGGGAGAGAACTCCATTAATCAGTCTTGGGCAGATTAATATTCTACGGCCTTTTAAAGGTGGGAAGAGGGGAGTTATTGTTTTGTTGGTTTGGTTTGATTATTTGCTTGTGTTTTATATTGTATTTTATTCTGTGAACCTCCCTGCTGAGATCTTTTGATTAAGGTCGTTGTAGTTGTAGTAGTAGTAGTAGTAGTAGTAGTAGTAGTAGTAGTAATAATAATAAATCCAAATCCAACCAAATAATTCTGGCCAAATCCAACCAAATAATTGTGGCAGAAAAGCCTTCAAGTGCCTCTCCCCTTTCCAGGCAGTAAAAAATGGACTTAATTAAATTGCCTTTGGGTTGTATCCAGCTAACATGTCCTGCCAGTGCAAGGATTTCCACTTCTGCAGTGAGACGACCTCACTTTTCTTTCCCCTGTAAAAAGGTAACAATGCAGAAACGGCCACCCTATATCCCTCCAATCTGTACATACAGAATGCTAAAGGCTGGGCTATGGTGCTTCAAACCATTTCCCTGGCTCAAATTAAGCCCCACCAGAGAGCCAGAAAAATCAGGCTATAAAAAGCAAGTGAGGGGAAAAAGAGGAAGTGATGCGAGTAAATCTGAAGAACAGGCAGACACTGCAATCCAGGATGTGAATGTATGCTGCGCCATCAAGTTGCAGATTATTTGGGGTGGTATGTTCCCCTTCCTGTGAAATCTGATGGCCGAATTACCCTAGCAGTCCCCCCCCCCACCCTGAAAGGGACCAGCATTGTTGCTGCAAATGCAAATTTCAATGCAACCTGAAAAACATTGCAGTGATTGGTTTTCACTGTCAACTTCACGAGGTTCTTATACTGCATGGTTAAAATAAAAACCTCAAATTGGTTTACAGGAAGAATAAAACAGTGAAAGGCAAACAGTTAAAAATAGCTATTTGAAACATTAAAAAAGTAATCAAAATAAATGATAAGCTGAAATCCAGATTAAAACACACGTCAATATTCTGCATGTGTCGGGACACATTTGCCTAAACTAAAATGTTTTTCTCAGGCATTGGAAAGAGTATAGGAAGGTGCCGCCCCAATGTCTATAACAGACTGCAAGTTCTTTGCTTCTTAATGTATTTATTTAATTACATTTAATTAAGTCATTATATGCTATAATGCAATTAATTATATTTAAGTGTCACCCTTTCCCCTAAAGGAGGTCAGATGTACAGCATAAAGTAACAGAATACAAATCAATTATGTTAATGCCTAAAATGCATAGAACGTCTGGGGAAACCTTTTCAGCCTTGGGGCCACATTCGCTTCTGCAAATCCTTCTGAGAGCCATATGCCAATGGTGGGCTGGGCCAGGAGCAACAAGGCCAGAGGGGCCTGAGATTCCTCATATCTCTCTCTCTCTCTCTCTCTCTCTCTCTCTCTCTCTCTCTCTCTCTCTCTCTCACACACACACACACACACACACACACACACACACACAGTTCAGGTCAGCCATGTTGGCAGTTTACTCAATTTTCCCAGTGTTTCCGTAATAATTGATTTCTACATTATTTTGGAATATGTTCTACATTATATTGGAACTTTCATATTTAGTGCTCATATCCATGTTATTTGACCCCCCAAAAAATCATTTGCAACCCCCTTTGCCAGGAAAATTGTGGGAGTGAAGGGACAGCATATGCTTCTTTCCTGCCATTTTCATGAGGGAATCATGGGGGACCAGAAGCGCCTATGTGGAGAAAAGGTGGGGGAGTAGCAAAGTTGTCCAATGAGGCTTGTTCTTGTGTCGCACCGTATTCAGGGGCAGAGGAAGGGGGTGGGGGTGGGCAGGCCGCCTCGGGTGTCACCACTGAGGGGGGTGTCAAAATGCCAGGTGGCACTTGCCGCAGGGCCTGAAGTGCGCCCGAGCCACGCATCTCTCCTGGGAGTGATGCGGTGGCTTGGGCACCCACAGGCTCCGCGCTGCCCCAAATGGTCTGCCTGCCGCCCCCCCCCCAGCTGTAGGGCGGCCGAGTAGGAGGAAGCAGGCAGACTCCTTGGAGGCCCCACGGAGCATCATGCCCCAGCTTGCCTTGCCCCACGGGCGTATCTACTGGTGTGGATAAAACTTAGCGTGGCATGCTGGTATATTGGTAAAGAAAGCCACAGTTCCATAATGTAACAAGTACTTCAGTGTGAAAGGAACATTAGAAAATGGAACAGAAGTGCTAGCATTGTAACTAGGAAAACAGACAATAATATTCTGCATGTCTGAATGCACCCCAGGGCCTCAATGGGAGCAACTTGCATGCCACCAGGAACATGTCCCAGAGTATTCAGGAATCCCTTAGATTCCATAATTTTTTAGGAGTGGGGCATCTTAATGCATCCTCTTGCTGTACAGGGAGATCAGTCACAATCAATCTAAACTTCACCAAGACATGATATATCAGTGACAACAGAGTGACATTGCCCCCACCTCCAACCCAACTGGTAGCAAAACTGAGAGTATGACTTGCATTGGACCATTGATGTACCGAGACAGTCACATGGTTGCTATGATAGGCATGAAGTCCTGATCTAAATCAGACAAGGTGGGCCTGGGGTTCTCCAACACCACACCTGAGACCATCTCTGTCATCTGAAGAAGTGTGCATGCACACGAAAGCTCATACCAAGAACTGACTTAGTTGGTCTTTAAGGTGCTACTGGAAGGAATTTTTTTGTTTTGACTATGGCAGACCAACACGGCTACCTATCTGTATCTGTCATCTCAGTCAGGGATGCTGCTGAGCAGCTGGGTAGGTAATACACCAACAAAATCCCCTTCTTGTCTTTCTGGCCAGGTAAAATTTTTCACTCCTCATCCCCAGGTGGTGAAGGACCTAGAATAACTGCAATGCTGTTGCTGTACAGAGTATCCAGGCAGCAAAGCTGGGTCAAATCTGGTCACCTCATCTCATCTACCCAAGTCTTGGTAGTACACACCAGATGATCTACATTATCTACAATCATAGCATGGATGAGGGTTGTTATTGTGAAATGACCAACAGCACGACCAGATAGGATTGTGCGTTAGCATGGTAGCTCAAGCCTGATTGGTTGAGGGATGGCCCATAGAAGGCAAGAACTTCCAGACCCTTATTGCCTCCTCTCCAGTGATGGCATGGTTGATCCCTTGTGGCAGACACCCTCCTGTCAATGGCCTGGCTAGTAGTGGCATCCCAGGAGTCATGATGCTGTCTCTTCACCCAATCATATCTCTTTTCAGACCCACAACGCATATAAATAAAAATAAAAATTTGAGGAGGGAACTTTGAGGTGTGAGGAGAACTAACCTGGCACTAGTTGCTGTTTCATTTTGTCTTTTTTTTTTACATTTCATTCTGCTGCTGCTATTATTATTCCAAAATAGTCATGTTTTTGAGCTGGAAGCTTTCCCGCACGGAGGACTCTTGTTGCCGACAAGTGCTTAAACGTAATCCTCTCCTGCCTTGCCCACCCATGTCTAATCTTCATTCAGAATGAAATCCCAATGAGCAGAATAATCGCCGGTTTAGACAGTATTAACATTCAGAAAGCAACAAAGAAAATTGCCAGTGGAGCCACTTGTCAGCTGCAAGTAAGATTGACGGGCTGGAAAAGTTAAATTTGCAGGAGTGAACCTTGGCAACCATCTAGCTCCTGCAATTACTATGCTTAAAAGTAACAAAAGAGGGGTTCAGATGAACCCCCTTCTGCATTAAGGCAGGGGCAGGGAACACTTTCAGTCTGAGGGCCACATTTCCTTTCAGCCAGCCTTCCAAGGGCCTCATGCCATTGATGGGCACAGCCAGAGGCAAAGAGTGGATGGAGCAATGAGCTCTTACCTTTGTGCATTAGTCTAGGTTCCAGTCACACACAATCCAGAGATTTCTACACCTGTACACACCTCCAGCGAGGTAAGCATGAGGTGTTATCACACTTCAAGGACACAGTGCAGCCAGGCAAAGGCACTGGAAGAGAGAACAGAGGAAGGGCAGTGAGGGAAGCAGTCTGGGAATATGGCGTGGCCATGGATAATTTTATGGGCCAGATAAAAAGGCTTCTGAGGGCCACATTTTACACCTGAGGCTGGGGTTTCCCATCTCTGCATTCTCTAAAGCAGCCTTTCTCAACCTGTGGCTCCCCAGATGTTGCTGAACTACAACTCCCATCACCCCTAGCTAGCAAGGCCAGAGCTCAGGGATGATGGGAGTTGTAGTCCAACAACATCTGGGGACCCACAGGTTGAGAACCGCTGCTCTAAAGGCTTGTGTCAGACATGCCAGGCCATACAGGATAGTCCCTCTCCTTCATTGCGCCTGCTGGTCACTGTACCTGCTAAAAATCTTAAAGACGCCCTTTGATGGGGAGAAGAAACAAGTCCCTTGACATTTCTGTACACCAGAGAATTTGAGACTTCTTTGGTAAACCACACTCTTGCCTTTCGCTGATGAATCATTTCACTGTTAGTCCATTCATCTTTTTTTTCTAGAATCAGGTGACATCAGCTAAGTTATTTTTTCCCAACACACGTCTGCATTTCCCCGCCTTCTTAATTATGGTTAACATAGAAGGAACTTCTACTGTTGGTCTGCCCATCTCAGTATTGTCTACACTGACTGGCAGCAACTCTCCAGGGTTCCAGGCAGGACTATTTCCGGCTCTGTCTGGAGATGGAAGCTGGGAGCTTCTGTGTGCAAAATAGGTCTTCTCCAACAAGGTCCACCCTGGCTTCCATTTTACAGAAGATCTTACAGCACTTCAGATAATGGTTAAAATTCAGATTAGGCGATGGGATTTGTGGCCTATGCCTGGTGGAAATGTGTCGAATGCTGATAACACTTCTTGTTTTTCTGGATGGAGGACAGAGAAGGGGGTTTAGAAACTTGCCTGCTGCACAAAGGCAAGATTTACATGCGCTGCCCCATCAGCATATGACCCTGGCCATGTGGCCCTTAGAAGGCTGCTCAGAACAAAATGTGGCCCTCTGCCTCAAAATGGTTCCCCAGCCTTTTTATGTGTTTTAGCCATTAACTGAATTCACTCCCCACCCCTGGCATAAAGGTATGTTTCTAAAAAGAGAGACAGGTTTTTGTCCAAATCCCATTGGGTTCCATTTAAAGGTAACGGTAAAGGACCCCTGACAGTTAAGTGCAGTCACGAACGACTCTGGGGTTGCAGTGCTCATCTCGCTTTACTGGCCAAGGGAGCCAGCGTTTGTCTGCAGACAGTTTTTCCAGGTCATGGGGCCACCATGACTAAGCTGCTTCTGGCAAAACCAGAGCAGCACACGAAAATGCCATTTACCTTCCCGCCGGAGTGGTACCTATTTATCTACTTGCACTTTGATGTGCTTTTGAACTGCTATGTTGGCAGGAGCTGGGACCCAGCAACGTGAGCTCACCCCATTGTGGGGATTCAAACCGTGACCTTCTGATCGGCAAGGCCTAGGCTCAGTGATTTAGACCACAGTGCCACCTGCATCCCTGGGTTCCATTTAGGGGTAGGGAAATGGTGCAAATTTTCATTGGACGGCTGTGTTTTGCTTTGTGTATTATTTCAGAAAGTGCAAATTGGGTTGGTTCACCTTTTAAATGTGATTGGAATTCAATTTCTCCCCCGTTCCATAGTTCCATTAGCTCCATAACACATCATTTTGCAAAGCTCCACACAAGACAGATGCACTCTTGGAGCAAGACACCCATTTTGTTCTGGACCTATCTGTAAAAAACAAAAGAAAACAAAAAGGAGTGTGCATTTGATAATTGCCATGTTAGGAATTTTGAGTTGCAGCGGCAGCAGGGTGGGGGGCAGAGGGGGATTACAAGGATTTGTTTCTCTTCCAAACTGTCTTTTGGAGGAATGTGCCTTTAAGGGTTACTATAGCAATGCTGGCTGCTATTGAAACTGTAAACATTAATGATGACTTGGAAGCTGACCCTGCAAAAACATTTCTCTCCTTTGGAGCAAGACTTGCAACAACACTGCCATAATATGCAACTCCTACTGTGAACACCAGGATTCAGAGGTTTTCTTTTCTTAAAAAAAGAAAGAAAGTGAAAGAAAATGGAATACCTTAATGCCTTGACATCCTAGATAGATAGTTCAATTCCAGCAACGGGAAAATAATACATTCTAATTTTATAAGAAACCAAAGTTCCTGCTTCAGCATATTTTGAGAATTCAGTATGTATTTTGGGAGTTTGCAAGGCTGCATTTAAAAAACACACACACACCATGTGCCTGCCAAGTTCCAAATCTCCCCCTTGTTCCTTTTCCCTTCTCTTTTGAAAACTTGAATGTCAAGACTCAAGTTAAGCCCGTGGCTGGAGCTGAATCCTTTATAGGCTGGATGTCAGGCAGAAGCTGTCGTTTCATTGTTTCTGGAGAGGGCAGAAACAAAGAGATTCTGGTGTAGTAGTGGGGAAGGAAGATTTACGGCAAGACCCAAGACTGCTCTTCAACATTGCTAGAACTGCCAGCTGGCTATGGCTTTGTTGGGCAGATTGCTAGCTATTAGAATCATAGAGTTGGAAACTACCCCAAGTCCAATCTAGTCCAACTCTCCTTCTGCAATGTAGGAATCTCAAATAAAGCATCCTTGAGAGATGGCCATCCCACCTTGTTTAACCTTCAGTGAAGGAGAGTCCACCACCTTCTGAGGAAGTCCATCCCACTGTCGAACAGCTGTTACTGTCAGAAAGTTATCCCTGACGTTTAGTTGGAATTTCCTTTCTCATAAAATGAAGCCATTGGTTTGGGTCTTACTTTTCGGAGCAGGAGAAAACAAGCTTGCTACATCTTCCATGGAACAGACCTTGAGATATTTGAAGATGGCTATCATATCTCCTTTCCAGGCTTACTCTGTGGTGGTTGATTGACATTTCATCCCTGTGAGAGAAATATTTAGGAAAAGGGTCGGGGACTGTTTGCAGCCTGAGGGCCGAATTCCCGCAGAGTCCCAAGGAGGCCTGGGCAGAGTCCCAAGGGGCCAGACCGAGAGAACTGGAGGGCCACATTGGCCACTGGGCCTGAGGTTTCCTATCCCTGACCCACAGGTCTAGAAGCAGGAATCTACCTAAGTCCTGCTCTTCTACTTAAAGCTGGGGGATAGTACCAAAATCTCTTAGGAGGCTCAAAGATCTTAGTAGCCACCCTCCAACCCACAACCTTCCACCTTGTTCTGCATTGATCTGCAGACCAGGATGCTCTTTAGCAAAGTGCATAACAGTATATAGTGTGTTAATGGTTTGCCATCCGTATCTTGATAATCCTGGGATTTGTGCCAAGTGGCTCTCTTGAATGAATGAACCTTTGAATTACTTCCAGAAGGGTAGACACAGATAATATTGACTGGAGGTTTTTTGGTGTTGGCATCTTTGTTTTTCCAAAACCATTTTCATCACAATGCAATTTCCATTAACGCTGCTGAATCATTACAATTGGAAGCCACCCAGACAAGGAGACGTCTTAAACGGAGAATTAAAAATTGAGTAGCTTACATCATCGGGTGCAGAACAACGCAAAGGCTCACATGAGAGTCTGGATGAATTCAATGAGGGAGGGGAAAAAAGCAGAGGGGTGGTGGAATGGGAGGACAATTGGTTCAGGAGCAGAAGGAGTTAAAGAAGAACCACACATCTGAAAATAGGGGAGTTCTGTTTACATACTGGCAAAAATCTGCTTCAGAATTGGAACCAGTGACTGAAAAGAAACTTCTAGGGAGGTGAAGTGAATGAATCACCCGTATTAGAGACCGGGACAAGTCAGAACCAACCTCGCTTCCCTCAAAATTGCATTAGTTGTTGTATTTAGGGTTTTTAATTTGGCCTTTCAGACTTAAGCTGTTAGCTACAAGCCATGATCTGGGCTTGATGCTGTTCTCCTGGGGTGAACTTTCCATTTGTATGCTAATGCATGTTTAATCAGAGCTCACTTAGTTGCACAAAGGAAGAGTTAATTGAAATTCTCCAAGGGGATTTAGAAACAAACAAGGTACAATCCTGCCTTAATAAAAACATAAATGATGGGCTAATTATATATTAATGGGGTTACAATTAAGACAGAAAAAGAGATAGCATCAATGAGAACTATTTTTCTTATACCACCCACCTTGTGTGTGTCCCCCCCAAAAAATTTGTTTTCAATATTAGGGTAACTATTGAAAATTGGGTCAAGTTCCAGAGGTGTTGAGAGTGAATCCCACAGTTAGCTTTCTAAGGATTGTCACACCAAGTTGTTCAGCAGTGGGTCTTCGGTTTGTGTTCTACACATGCCTATTGGCAAGTTATTATTTTGGCAGATTGCTTTCAAAGTGTTGGGTTAACCTCAGCCTTGCCCTCCTTCATTCATCAGGGAAGTGTCCACTTATTTATAATGAACTTAGAAACAATGATATTCAACCATTGTTAAGATCGCAGAAAAGAAGGTCATCTCTTGCAAAGACTTGTATTTTGCGGTCTGGTGTAGAGAAGTACATATCCTTCAGAATATCTAAATTTCTTTCTAAGGCTCTACATAAAACTTAAAGCAGGTATGGGAAAGGATTTATCATTTAAAGGTTAAGGAGTACAAATGTAAGTCACTATTACTACTACTATTATTTTCATGTGTATAAAAGCTGTTTGCTAAAACACAGCAAACTGACCGACTGTAATTATATTGTTGCATGCCACCCCAATCTCTGAGCAGTGAGAGATTCCAGGAGTTCCAGAGTTCTTGTTTCCTTCAGAATTAGGGGCAGCGGAGATTGTGGTTTATTTATGCATATATAAAACGTGAGCCTACAATGTAGACAGGGCCGTCTTTAGCATATGTGCTGCCGGGGTGCAAATATCGAATGATCATGTGTTGCTATACATTGTGAATTGCAAATGAATACAGAATCCAATTAAATGCATACAATGAAAGGGGACTTGCCCCCAACCAGCAGACAATGGCAATGAATTAGGTGTAAGAAGATCAAATACTTGGTAGCATACCTTACAATCTATCACGGTGGGACAGGTTGCAGAGAACGGTTGGTCTCTTCCCCCACCCCCATTTCTATACCGCTTTATATTTTTAAGAAAAATCTCAAAGCGGTTTACAGCATATTAAAACATCAATAAAACAATCCGGAATCAAACATTTCTGAAGAAAGACAAATATAAAATACAGTCAAAGCAACATAATTAACAAGAAACTAAAATATTATCTTAAAGGTTTCAAATACATATTTAACACAAACAAGTTAAAACAAAAAAATCTTAAATATTTCAAAAAAAAATGCTAAGTGAAGTCAAATATAAAATGCACATTTAAAACAGCATGATTAACAAGAGAATAAAATATTATCATAAGCATGACACAGTGGTTTGGCAGGCACGAAAAGATGGGGCAAAAGAAACCAATAATTAGGATTTATTGTCAGGCATAGTGATGTCCCTCTGGTCTCACCAGGTGCCTCTTTAGTAGGTCTGGGTGAGTCTGGGTCCCGCCCCCTAGGCCAGGTGGAAAGGGCCTTGCAGGAAGCAGCCTTTACAACTCACAGCTGGGCGATGGTTGGCTTGCCACTCAAGGATCTGGGCAATCAATATAATCCCATGCTGGTTTCTAAGTATCAGCATTTTAAATGCCTGATTCATGTTTATTTATTTGGTTGCATATTCTGTTCAGCCTACATCTGTGTGTGCAGGTGAAAAAGACCAGATATTGTTTGGTTCTGTGATAATATTGTCAAAGCAAATATGAGGACCAAGCTGGAATCCAAGCTAGTGGTAAAATATACCTTCCTCCAGAACAAGGATCTGGAACTTGTAGCCCTCTAGATGCTGTTGGACTCCAACTCCCATCAGCTCCAGCCAACAAAGCCAATGGCCAGGGATTATGGGAGTTGTAGTCCAACATCATTTTGAGGACCACAGGCTCCCCTTCCCTTCTCTAGAAGGATCGTCTTTGCGGATGGGCTATGGACCCTTGATGATGTGCTGGAGATGCTTTGGTTGAGAACTTTAATGATAAATGGCATTCTGTTACCTTCTCGACTGGACCTATAGCTGCCTGGTCTTATTGACCTAGTTCTTCACTTCCCCAGATAGTATGGTCATTCCAAGCACCACAGTCTTATTTATTGTAGTTTTAATACAGAAGATATTTCCAACTTTTTCATATTTTCTCTTTCTTCAAAGGCAACTGGACATGATGTTATCTCAACTTTAGTATCTCCCAAAAACAAAACCACTTCCAAACAGGGGGAACAAGATAAGTATCCAGCTGATCATCATTCCATAGTGTTTAACTAGAAGACAGATGTGTTGTTTGTTTGGATCAGATGTCTCAGTGTTTTGCGCTAATACCCTAAGGCTATTGCTTTATCTGAAAGTGCTCCTTTCCTGAAGCAGGAAAGCCAAGCACATCCTTTTGAAAGCACGGGCTGAGGTTTCTGCCATAAGCTTTCACTTTAAAATGAAAAAGAGCATCTAATAAAGGGCAAATAATTTCATGCCCGAGGTTCTGAGCCTTGCGTATAAAATAAAGCTGAGGATGTTAGGCCAACTTAACATATGGCTTATAACAGTAGAAGAACTTGCATGACCTGAACCTTGTTGTGTAGTGAAGCCAATAGCTAAGCCATTTCCCTTTAGATTAATGTAGGGGTAGGCAGAAGGTAGATCAGGATCTACTAGAACAAGGATAGCCAATTGGATGCTTTCCATTTGTTGTTGGACTATGACCCCCAACATCCTTAACCATTGTTTATGGTAGCTGTGGCTGATTGGAATCCTACAGTGGCTCAGGTCACCAAATTTGCTGCCCTTGTAACAGTAGATCCTTGGGTAATTTTCTGTAGATCGGTGAGGATTTTGGATTCCCACTTGTTTCACAGCAGCAACAAACTGACTTATTATCACCTAAATGAAGAAAGCTAACCAGGAGCAGGCTTTTGTGTAGAAGTTCTGTGAGCTCATTTCAGTTGGCATACTAAAATAAAATTATAGGCTCTGAATGTGCTAAAAGTTCTTTAATTCTAACAAATATTCCTTTGCACCTGGCTCTGTTTGGTGGATCTTAAGAGTACTGGTAAAAAGAACAAAGTACAGCTGACAAGTCACAAGTCACCTCTATTATTATGCCACAGCATTCCACAAGTAAATGAGTAAGACTTCGGGAATGGTCAGAGAAATGGAGTGATGTATTTACGCTTGCAGCCATTTGGTCCACCTATCACCTATAAGGCAAGGGTAGCCAATGTGAAGCCCTCTAGATGTTGTGGACTATAACTCACATCAGTCCCAGCCAGCATAGCCAATGATGACGAATTGTGGGACTTGTACTTCAAAATGTCTCAAGATCAGCATATTGTCAACACCTGACGTCAACAAATGATAACATCTGGGAACTGTCTGGATGCTTTTATAGGGAGTATGAGAAAACAAATATGGATCATATAAAGTTGCCAGGTTGCATATGTGTATATATGCATACAGATAAACAAATAGTATCAATTGATATTGGTTAGGATTAATCTAGCTAATCTAGTTCCATCAGCAGAAGCCTTGTTCAAGGACTTCTGCTTGCACAGCAGGGCTTTCCACCTTTTCCTCCCCCAAGTGCCCCCAAAATTGGCTCTGGAGAGTGTTGGGAGAACATTCTGAATAGTGCATTGGGGAAGAGAGTCGGGATTGCTCCATCTGGCAAGTTTGCTGATGGAGTGATTAGAAGCGTGTGACGTTGAATTCTTCCCATTGTGTTTTCATGACTCAGACTGTATTTCGTAATGAATTTTAATTGCTGCTAGCTTAGTATAACTGAAATGACTTGCTGCTTTATTTTCTTCATTTATTACTACATTGATATCTCACCCTTTCCCCAAAAAGCTACATATCTCTCTCCCCCCATCTCATCCTTACAACAAGCCTCCGCAGTAAGAGGATTGACTACCCCTAATCTATATGTTGTCCAATTCTGTTGCTTTAAGGGAGGTTTCCTCCTGCTGATTCCTGGAGCTCTGGAGGCTCTGAATTGCTGAAAACCCCAGTGAAAAGAGTGGGTTAGTGGTCCATGCCACAATGGCTGCTTTCTCTCCCTTGGAAATATTTTTAGCTAGATATTCTAAAATAATCTTATGGGATTGTTTTGTTATTGCATTCCAGTTCTAAATAGGAAGCAGATTCATGCGTTTTCCTGGAGTTGGCATCAAGGCAGAAACAAGGCAGTAATAATCAGAATGGCTTTGGAGACCACAGCGGAGCGGTTTACCGCCAACGCCATGATCAGCGAAAACTGGCACGCTGCCTCCTCCTTTCTGCCTTCAGTGATATTATGGAATTTAAAGACAACTGCCTCAGGGCAGCTGCAAAGAGTTACCAAGCATTTTCATGGAACTGAAAAATATTGTGCATTTGATCTAGAATGGATGGGGGGGGGGGAATCATGAAACAGGATCTCATCTTTTCTTAACCAAGTAAATCCTCAGCAGAGCCCAGCATTCAAAGTCACTGGGGACCAATGGTGAAGCTTTCCAATCACTCAATAAAGTTTT
The DNA here is from genome assembly GCF_964106915.1 of Podarcis gaigeae. NCBI lineage: Eukaryota > Metazoa > Chordata > Lepidosauria > Squamata > Lacertidae > Podarcis > Podarcis gaigeae. Next base: position 46,526,133 of record NC_139687.1, on the reverse strand, counting down.
CAGGAGCAGGTTTGGTATTTGGAAAGAGAGAGAGAGAGAGAGAGGAGGGAGGGAAGGAGTCTTCCCCTGTGTTTTGTCTCCTTAATGGAACAGATTAGCCGCATTTCCCCCTTTCCCCCCAAACATCTTCGTATTTCAAAGCAGTACGATCTGCTTGCCAGAAGCAAAGAAAATGGTTCAGTTTGTACTTTCGACAAAGGGAAAAAATTCCATTCAGATGAAGAACTTGTTCTTTCTCGATCCAAGCAGCGTAAGAGAGACTGTTTCTATACCCTTTTCCGGTTGTTGGATGAGGACTCATTTGTTGGGAATGAGGGCTTGCAAGCACTGCTGAACCCATCAGGAACAGAACTCACTTGGGAAACAGAATGAAGAGAAAAGCCATTCACAGCGATATAGAAAAGCTTAATTTAAACTAGTGACAAGAGAAACATGTTTCCTGGAGAAACATGTAATCGTCAACCTCCGTGCATGATCATTAATGACTTTCCCGTAAGAGAGCGAGCAAGTTATGGCATTCCAGACATGTCTGCAAATATTACCCCAGTCTATTTATTACTTGGTGGCCTGAAATCACATTATATGGACTTCTGAAGGTCAACAAGTTATAGAGACTTCCAGTCACTTGTTAACTATTTGCTTTTCATTCATCACTGCAGTAAAACAATAACTTCTGAGACTCGTCTGCATAAAGTCGTGACGTGCGGAGTTGATAGACCAGAAAGGTGCAGGCAGCAGGTTGCAAAATGCATGAGGGTGAATTGCAAAATCTAGCAGTGAATCCAGCCACACACCTTGAGCCGCAGTCAGCAAAAATCAGGTGGAAGGCTTTGCATTTTAGGCTGCTGCTGCTGAGGCATTGTGAATGGGAATGTTCTCCTTACCTAGGACAAGCATTTGGCCAAGTCCTTTCTGACATGCTATTTCTCTATGGCTGCATTTAGTAGTAGGGGGGTCTCATGGGAGCTCCTATCCTGGTGTAAAAAATGGTGCTCACCAACTGATCAGAGCCACTGGAGGCCTCCTGTGAGTTTCCATCCCCTGAAAATTGTGTGGCACTCTTGAAAATCACCAAAATGTCCCCCCTCCAATTTTTCAGCTAGTAAATGGGGTGACAGAACTGCAGAGACCATTAAAGGTAAAGGTAAAGGGAACCCTGACCATTAGGTTCAGTCGTGACCGACTCTGGGGTTGCACGCTCATCTCGCTCTATAGGCCGAGGGAGCCGGCACACAGCTTCCAGGTCATGTGGCCAGCATGACTAAGTCGCTTCTGGTGAACCAGAGCAGCACACGGAAACACCGTTTACCTTCCTGCTGGAGCGGTACCTATTTATCTACTTGTACATGATGTGCTTTCGAACTGCTAGGTTGGCAGGAGCAGGGACCGAGCTACGGGAGCTCACCCCGTCACGGGGATTCGAACTGCTGACCTTCTGATCGGCAAGTCCTAGGCTCTATGATTTAACCCACAGAGACCATTAGAGCTCAGTTAAATCCAGATTTTTGTTGTTGAACAAGCAGCCCTGTTATTCTTCCTCCCAACTGGTGTTAGTTTGAAACCATTTGGCACAATTCCCCTATGCCTCAAGCCCAAAGACATTCTACACTATCAATGCATTTTGATCCCAGGTATCACATGAAATGAATTGGTCACGAGACAGTGTGATGATGTCAGACTGCAGGACAACCATATCTCATGGTACATAATGATGTCATGCTATTACCATGAACATCATTAAACAGAGCCAGGGATTCCAACCAGAAACCACTTTAAAAATGGGAATGTACTACATTATGTCTTGATGGATTGCATGATGACATCAGAAGCTTAAGTGAAGGACTGCACAATTCAAATTGTCTGCAGAATGAATGGGAAGTGAAAGATGGTCACAGAGAACAAAGGCCCACAAGGGGGGACAACATAATGGGGAAAACAAAAAAAATGAGGTTTGAAAGACAGTAAGGGGGATTCAGTTTGTCCCTAATTGAATCCACTTGTTTTAATGCAATCTTGGGTTTGAATTCTTAAGTGCTGTCTGCCTAAGATAAATGAACTTGGCGTTGCTTCTTTGCTGTAGTGGAGATGATGAAGTCATTAATGCAGAATGTTGCTTTGGGACAGCTGCCTCCTGCTTTGAAAAAATAAACTTGTCAGCTTTGCTTCAAGATTCATATTCTATAAATGCCTCAGCTCTGGCTGATTGGAATTCACGTAGCAGCAGGAACCAACCTTTGACACCGTAATAATTTCAGTCCACCATATTTTCAGTTTCCAGCGCTCAAAGACTTCGGCGATGTTTTCTTTTAATCTCCTAGCAAATTACAGGACCAAATTCCTAAAGCAAAGAAGAGAATGAAAAGTTATACCTACTTTTATGGGTATTGGGTTGGATCCAGACTTAAGAACATAAAATCCAAGCATTCTGGACATGAATTTAAAATATTAATATCCTGACTTTTAATCTCCTGCCTAGTAACCTATATTTTGCTCCCAGGAGTACATAACCCCACATAATTCTCACCAATATGCATCACGACCACTGACTCACCCCCAGCCTTATCTACCAGACCCATCTAAATGTGACATGAGAATTGCAACCTTTGAAATAAGCAGGAAGGCTACCATGCAGTCTGCATGTATCTTTGCAGTTTTATATTGTAGAAATATCATTGGACGATGAGAAGCATATAAATTTAATTAATAAATAAATGTCCACCACAAATCCAGCTATCTACGTCCCTAATGATTGAATCAACTGCTACCAGGAGCCATTGCCAGGGTCCCTTCTAGGTGATCATTTGCCTTTTTCTTAGAGTGACTCCTTTTCCAAGACCTTCCTTCTCCGTGATTTTGTGGGAGTTGACACCCAACACCACCACCACCACATTCCTGGGGGACTCATCCACCAACCCGTCTGATTCTGTAAGATTCTTTAAGCCAGTTGTTGTTGTTTAGTCGTTTAGACTCTTTGTGACCCCATGGACCAGAGCACACCAGGCACTCCTGTCTTCCACTGCCTACCGCAGTTTGGTCAAACTCATGTTAGTAGCTTCGAAAACACTGTCCAACCATCTCGTCCTCTGTCGTCCCCTTCTCCTTGTGCCCTCCATCTTTTCCAGCATCAGGGTCATTTCCAGGGAGTCTTCTTTTCTCACGAGGTGGCCAAAGTATTGGAGCCTCAGCTTCAGGATCTGTCCTTCCAGTGAGCACTCAGGGCTGATTTCCTTAAATCAGATACCTTGGCATAAAGGAAGCAAATGTGTTCCCTGAAGGCCAGGAGCTTATTGCATCAAGCATACCTCCATGACTTCTGCTCAGCAGGAAGATATACCTGACACTCTGTAGAATATACTGGATAGCACACCCCCCCACACACAAACACATGTGCGGCGTTGGTGATCCTTCACCATTCATGTTTCAGTTCTTTCATGTATTTATTTCATAAAATTTATATACTGCTTAATTGCAGAAAAACCCCACAGAGTGATTTACAATAAAACGTATCACTAAAAAAGTTACAACCATAATTTTGCAGGCTCATTCCGTTTTTGCTGTGTAGCGGTGTTTTGTTTTGTTTTGTTGCTATTTTGGATGGCCCGATTCAGGGCATGCATCATGCGATATCATTCCCTTTCCTCCCAGCAAAGATGGTTCTTTAACTAGAACATGATTTATTTGTGTTGGGACCTGTCCAATCGTACTAAATTGAGCTGTAGTCCAAGAGACTTGGCTGCTCTGCCTCTTCCAACTTGGACTACCCTGCTTCCATTGTTCTTACAGTAAGGCAGCACAGTCATTTAAGGTTCTGAGCTGCTCTTTGCCAAATACCATTATCCTTTATTAGTAAGAGATAGGCTTTCCAGAGACTCCGAAATGCTCCACTTTCTCTTGCTATCACTTGCCATCTTGAGCACACGCTTGTCAAAGTTCTTTGCTCCTGATTCAGCAAAAGCCAGAAGCTGAACCGGTTGTGGGGGGAAGAAACCACCCTTAATTTACATTGGGCTATTTGTGTTTGCAGAGGTGGCCTTCAGGGAATGCATCCAAGTGATCTAGAGAAAACGTATTTCACAAAGAAAAAGGAAACAGCAGGAGCATCCTGTATTTCTCTGCTGTTCAGCAGGAGCTCCTGCCAACATCAACATCAACCACTCTCAGTTACATTTTCCCTTGTTTTTACATTGTGCGTTTGGGCTTACCGTCAGCAATTGATTGTTGTCTCACCATCCCACTTCGATGTTGATTATAGGCATTTGCAGAGGCACTCTCCAACAGCCCACAAAACAGGGACATTGTGTAATAACCTCACATACAGTTTGCTTGCTGAATTCAGTGGGCTTAATCCTTAGGCAAAGGTGCACAAGACTGCAGCATAAGGGCCAAGCTATATGCAACATGCAAGTGCAACCCTAAACCTTAGGAGACCCTAACCCCACTGGCCTGAGAGTAAGCCACATTGAAATCAACAGGACTTCCTTCTAAGTCAACATAGAAAGCTGCTGTATATTGAGGCAAGCCATTGGTCCATCTTGTTCTCTGTTGTCCATGTTGACTTGCAGTGGCTTTCCATGAATTCAGGCAGGGATGCCTCTCCCAGCCCTACCTGGAGATGCAAAGCAGATGATCTACCTCTGAACTATGGTCCGTTCCTTAATGAGTCACATTATTATTATTATTATTATTATTATTATTATTATTATTATTATTAATTTCATTTATGAATCACTTCCCATGAGGAATCCAGAACTCAATGGGCTAGTCTCCGGGTACACATACATTGGGTGGCAAGGTAAATCATGTTTAATTCTGCTCCTCCCCAATCATTTTATTTATTTCAAAATGCAGTCACTGAGGCTCCAGTCCACAGCAGAAGATCTGCATGAAGCAAAAGGGCTTCTTAACCTCTTCACTGCCTGATCTTTTTCTGCTAAAAATGCCTCCCCAAAATTTCTTCCTCACCCCATTTTCAGGACAACACCTCTTTCTCTACGTTGGAAATAGAAGCATTGGGAGCAGGGAGATTTAGCAGAAAAATCACTGGAGAAGCAGCTTTAAGAATGTTTCCCTCGCTACTTTTTTCTTTTTAATTACCCAAGGCATCCTGGGTAGGAATGGATTTATTTGCTGATTTTTCAGGTCTTGTCGAAGTTCCCGTCTTAAATTGAATTCTCCACATTTCTGCAGTGATCTGTGATTTTCTATATTAAAAAAAAATCATTATGAAAATTCACCAGCATTTCAGTTTGAATTTCTCCTAATAAACTCATTTCTGTATTCCGTTTTGACATATATAGACATTTTTGAAAGTAATTTCCTGTAATGTACTGCTTGTTTTCATATTGTTTTCATGAATGCATTGTTTTTATGCACACTTTCCCCTAATAGGTGCATTTTTGTTAACGTTTGTCCAGGAGCGAGTCAGCAATAAATCACACAGAGTAAGTGAAGTCAACTCTTTATTAGAAGAATCAGGATCTGCTCAGGAATGTCAGGCCTAATGAGCACAGCAACTCTTCTTTGGTAGGTATTGCCCCATGAGACAGTTATAGAGCCTGAAGGTGTGGACATTCAAGGGAATGTTTGGTCCAGGCAGTTGAAACTTCCTGTTCCTCCTGGCCTGGAGCATCCTTCCTTGCATGTGATTAGCAGGTGGGTGTGACCTTTCCAGACCTGGTAAAAGGCCAAGTCACGCTGCTACCTTCCTCTCTTTTCAACCTTCCTGTTTGCCCTGTCTGCTTCCCGCATCACCTGGACTGTACTGCTGGCTGCCACAGCAGTTCCCCAGGTTATCTCCCATATGGGGTAAACCTGTTTGTAAATAATAATAATAATAATAATAATAATAATAATAATAATAATAAATTATTTTATTTATATCCTGCCCTCCCCAGTCGAAGCCGGGCTCAGGGCGGCTAACAACAATAAAACACGTTTGTTACATGTTTGTAACTTTAAGCCTAAAGCCTTCAGGGATCACACTGTGCTCTGCCTGATCGCGAGTAAAACTACTTTTTGTTACTTATGAATAAGACTGTGGTGTCTTTATTCTTTTAGGAGGGATTCAAAGGGGGTCTTACCAGGAATATTAGAACATATCTCAGTCTGGACAAGCCAGTTTGAATTGCTTATTGTCTTAAGAAACTCACCTGAGTTTGCCACCACCTTTCTGCTGCGTAAGAAGGGGAATGCACTCTGCTAAGTGAAGAAACTTGCTAGTGCAAGTTAGGAAGGATATTAATATACAATATATCCTCTCCTGCCATCCTCAGCATTCACACACTTCCCACAGCTGCCTAAGTCTTCCCCTCTCCTGGGTCCAAGCAATCTGAGACTATGCCAGTGTGCATTTCACACTTCATACCTCTCCTGGTCCTGGGAGACCGGGGGGTGGGGAAGGGAGCTTGTTGCAGCAGAAGGGGGAGACGCTGCTTCTTCACTAACCTGACTCATCTCTGCTTCTTGGCCTCCCTCCTCTCCTGCTTCGGCTTCCACTTCTGATTCTGGACTTCTGTCTGCCACAGACTCTCCCTCCTAACTAAACCCTGTTACCTCTTCCATTTCCAACACAGCTTCTTTCCAGTCTACTGCCTCTTCTCCCTCTGACCGCTCATCGTAATCCCACTACCAATTTCTCGACTGTGAGCCTTCTTCCCATGGAGGTATCCCAGCTGGTGCCTTCCACCATTCTTCTGTATCCAACCAGTCCATGACAACTGGGTTGGCTTGAGAACTTATCTGCCAAATTCAGTGAAGTGTGATGCTTCGTTTTCACATTGTTTAGGGAAATGCAGATTAATATTTAAGATGTGAATAGAACCAAATGTTCTCCCCCATCCTTAGTCACCTCATAGCTCTACCCCTAAGCATCAGCCATCGATCTCTACATGTGTTTAAGAAAATTGTTACAAAGCCTTGCTTTGTTAGTTTTATGATCCTATAAATCGTTTTTTCTTTGACTTTTGCGAAATTGGGGATAGTCCCTCTTGATACATGACAGATGGAGTATTCCTTTCATCCCTGAAATAATTTTTATGGCACGTTATGTATAACTGGTAGCAACTCTCCTCTGCCACCCCCCTCGCAACATGACAAGCATGGCTTGTTATATTAAGGACATATTTTGAAGAATATTTCAAAAGAGCAAGGCTGGAATCTGATGTGGCAAGAGATGTTCATGACTTTGCTCTTGGACCCTGCTGCATTGCCTATGACTTTCATTCCAGGAAACCCTTCTTGAAGAACAAACAGAAGTTTTGTTCAAGTTGCATTTTTGGAAGGAGTAGGATGAGTAACGGAAGACAGTTACTCTTGCTCAATACAGAAAGTGGGAACTTCTTCAGAACAAAAATAATTGGGAAACATTTCACGCACTGGAAGGGGAACCTGCGTTCTTGAAGAGTGCTTTATATTTCATTTCCAGCTTGCTACCTTCCCATGTTCTCTGGGTTGCAACAACACATCATCAGTATCATAACAACTTATTCCTCCTTCTTCACCCTGAGGTCCCAATGTGGGCTTCAACAATCAAAACACAATGTTAAAACAGTTTCCAGCAACCTTCAACCACAGAAATAAGGTAGTCCTGAAAAGTGTCAAAAGCTAGAGTGAAGAGGCGTGTCTTCAGAATTTGCCAAAAGTTGTATAATGAAGCTGTGGGCAGGGAGTTTCCACAGCTTAGGGGCTTCCAAAAAAAGAAAGAAAGAAAGAAAGAAAGAAAGAAAGAAAGAAAGAAAGAAAGAAAGAAAAGCATTTTTCCTGGGTTATCACCTCCCAGAGCTTCTGAGGATGGTGGGACAACCAATAGGGCCTTCTCTGCTGAACTTATTACCCATGAGTGTTTGTAGGGAAGGAAGCAAAAATCACACCATCAAGGAAGTTAGGAGAACTTTGATCGACTCTCTTCAACAATGAAGATGCAACTAAGTCCAGTGCCCAGCCTGGGGTGATACAATATCATAACATGCCAGGCTCTTCTCTTCGGAAATCTGATTGAGGTGAAAACAGCTGAGGGAAGTTTCAGGAGGGAAAGCAGTAGGGAGAAGAAGGGTTAAGCACCCCTCCTCCACACTGCTTTGCTCCTGTGAACCAGCCCTTCCTAAATACTGTTTTGCAAAGGAGAAGCAGAAGCAGCACCCATTTCCAAAAACATATGAAAGTTGGGGGTATGGATTTGCTCTAATTCAAAGCAGCGAAAGCAGCGAAATTGGTTTTTATTGCAACTCAGTCAAATTCAGTGGAACTCAGCTCAGTTACAACAAATGTTTGATCACAACCATTCTATATACAGTGGTACCTCTGGTTGCGAACAGGATCCGTTCCGGAGAGCTGTTCGCAACATGAAAAGAACGCAACCCGCAGTGGCGCGTCTGTGCATGTGTGGGTTGCGATTCGTTGCTTCTGCGCATGCACGTGACATCATTTTGCGTGTCTGCGCATGTGCGAGCGGCGAAACTAGGAAGTAACCCTTTCTGGTACTTCTGGGTCGCCGTGGGACATAACCTGAAAGAATGTAACATGAAGCGGATGTAACATGAGGAATGACTGTAAATGGGTGTAGTCGATGGGAAGGTCAGCAGTCTTCACTGATAAGTACATAAGATGGGATCAAACCCATCTAGTCCAGCATCCTTTTCCTCACAGTGGGGCGAGGTCCAGGACCTGAGTCGAGGGTCGGCAGACAGTCCTCCACGGGTGAAGCAGTGTCCACAGCGAGGAGCCGGGCAAGGACAGGAACTCTGGGGGAACCGGACTGGGTGCTGGCCAAAACAGCTCTTCAATGACGTTGCTCCCACAACCTGGGACCCGTCTCTCCTGGCCTTAAGGCGAGCACTCCTCCTGGGAGAAACCAGTTCCCTCTGCCTCTCTGCCCTGAGCCTCTGCAGTTCAGGAGAGGCTGAAGGGTTACTGGACCCAGGGGAAGACTCACCTGTAGGCACTGAGTCCTCAACCACCTCCGGAGCCAGAGTGGATTCACCTGGTGCCTGCTCCTGAGGATCCGGTACAGGTGCAGGTGCTTCAGAATCAAGGCCCTGCCCCAGTTCAGCCGGCCCTGGAGGTGGGGACTCCTGTGCAGGCTGGGATTCCTCTGGTTCAGCCTCTGAATCGGATTCCCAGGCCATCACAACAATGCTCTTTCATATATGATATAAATTTGCTCCAGTCCTTTTGAAACAGTTCGTCGCACTGATTCCGGATCTTCCCCATCAGCTTTGCCAGTTCTACGTATTCCACCATCTTATTCTGCCATTCTTCCAATGTTGGAATTTCCTGCTGTTTCCATTTCTGAGCCGGAAGTATCCTTGCGGCCGTTGTGGCATACATAAACAAATTTACATTTTTTTTTTGGGGGGGGTATCCTCTCTAACTAAACCTAACAGAAATGCGTCTCGTATTTTGTTGAAATTATATTTAAAAACGGGTCAGGAATGCTTTCCAATGACAACGTGTCAGTCAGCTGCCGCTCTGGCTCTCCCATTATTTCCCATTATTTCCCAACTTTCCCCCTCATCTGCCTCTGAGCTGTAACCTCCCGCAAACCCCTGTTGTAAATCTATACTGTCTTCCTCTTCCTCTTCCCTGGAAGGGCCAGGTTGGGGAGGTGGTCTCCACCATTCCTCCTTAGCCTCTGCCCAGTCCCTGACATCTGCTGAAATTTCGTCTTCTACATAAGGAACCTTGACCTCTTTTGCACTCGACTGCCCTTATCTTAATACCACAAGTCCTGCCCCCTTCCTGGCTCCAGCCTACAAAGATTTGCAGGCAGTGAAAGGGGTAATGGTGATGAGGGACCGTATCAGAGAATGCCCATCTAATTTTATTCTATAAAACCAGGACACAAAACACAAGCATAAAATAGCTAAATCTGGACAGAAAATTCTGAATATTCAGAATACAAATCACTCACACAACCTGCTTATTTACCTATTGCTCATTTGAAAATTTGATAAATAAACAACCAATGAGCAGAGGATGCAATTTGAACCAGGCTATCAAGCAAGCAAGCAAGTCTAGTTTCACAGCAGGCTCAGGGAAGTACAATTTTGTTTCAAACCCCACCACAAAAGAAATTGCACCCCCCCTCTATTTACCAGTGATTATCTTATCAGGAGGGGCTTGCAGTCTGCAATAATACAGTAGTGTTTGTGTACCTTTTGCCCAGGTATTAGCAAGTTTTAACTGCAGTTTAGTCATTGGGTTACTAAGTTGTTCTAATGTTTAACATTTCAGACAGGAAATGAAGGTAGTTTTCCATTCCTTCTGCTATCCAGAAACCACCGGCAATCTCAAGAATCTTGTCAGGGATACTGGCAAGCAGCAAAAGGCTCTTTTTTATTCTTGTGTGGTCCTGCTTGTCGAGATCACCTCTGGGCCAAATGTGAAAGACTGGCTGGTTCTTTTCGGTGTTTGGAAGCGTAGAAGAAGAGTTGTTACCATTTCAGCTCCAGAGAATAACAGGAAACTTTTGAGGGGAGGCAGGGGAGTCGCTGAGGTAAAAACATGGGCCATGTCACACATTTGACACACACTGCTCTTGACGGGGCCATGCAAATAGCCTTGGCAATAATTGTTCCAGTTTTAGTTAAGATCCAGCCAAAGCAAGTCCTAAGGTCAGCTTTAAGCTGTTCTCCATTGTTAGAACTTTAGCTAAATTTATGTCGTTTTCCTGGGAGTTGTTCTTGTGACTTATTGTGGAAAAAGCATGGCATTGTTTCCGACACATGCATATCAGATTTGTTTTTGTATGATCAAACAGAGGAATGAATGAAACCTACATGCATCAAGTTGGAGCTGGAAAACCACAGAGCATTTTAACAATAAAAGAGAAAGAGTAAGCCTGAGAGAGGCAATTCAACAGGCCCAGGAAAGGCTCGTCGTATGGTCCTCATGGGACCATGCCACCTCACAGGAAGGAGAGCAAACTGGATGTCTGAATAGTGCCCTCATGACACAAACAACCTTGTATGTGGAAAGCTAGCACATTAGTGATTCTAAAACAACAACAACAACAACAACAATTTATTACTTATACCCTGCCCATCTGGCCGGGTCTTCCCAGCCACTCTGGGTGGCTTCCAACGGAATATTAAAAACACGATAAAGCATCAAACATTAAAAAGTTCCCTAAACAGGACTGCCTTCAGATGATTTCTAAAAGTCAGGTAGTTGTTTATTTCCTTGACATCTGGTAGGAGAGTGTTCCACAGGGTGGGCACCACCACCAAGAAAGTCCTCTGCCTGGTTCCCTGTAACCTCACTTCTCACAGTGAGGGAACCACCAGAAGGCCCTCAGCGCTGGACCTCAGTGTCTGGGATGAACGATAGGGGTGGAGATGCTCCTTTAGGTATACTGGGCTGAGGTCATTTAGGGCTTTAAAGGTCAGCACCAATACTTTGAATTGTGCTTGAAAACTTAGGTAAAGGTAAAGGTACCCCTGCCCGTACGGGCCAGTCTTGACAGACTCTGGGGTTGTGCGCCCATCTCACTCAAGAGGCCAGGGGCCAGCGCTGTCCGGAGACACTTCCGGGTCACGTGGCCAGCGTGACATCGCTGCTCTGGCGAGCCAGAGCCGCACACGGAAACGCCGTTTACCTTCCCGCTAGTAAGCGGTCCCTATTTATCTACTTGCACCCGCTGAAGTGGTACCTATTTATCTACTTGCACTTTGACATGCTTTCGAACTGCTAGGTTGGCAGGCGCTGGGACCGAACGACGGGAGCGCACCCCGCCGCAGGGATTCGAACCACCGACCTTTCGATCGGCAAGCCCTAGGCGCTGAGGCTTTTACCCACAGCGCCACCTGCGTCCCTGCTTGAAAACTTACTGGGCGCCAATCAAGATCTTTTAGGACCTGTGTATTATGGTTTCAGTGGCCACCCCCAGTCATCAGTCTAGCTGCTGCATTCTGGATTAGTCAGTGCTTTTTCTCTAAAAAAAATGTTTAGGGGTACTCTCATTTTCCTACTCACCTTCAAAGGTAGCCCCATGTAGAGCGCATTGCAGTAGTCCAAGCGAGAGATAACTAGAGCAGGCACCACTCTGGGAAGACAGACTGTGGGCAGGTAGGGTCTCAGCCTGCGTCCCAGATGGAACTGGTAGACAGCTGCCCTGGACACAGAATTGACCTGCACCTCCATGGACAGCTGTGAGTCCAAAATGACTCCCAGGCTGCGTACCTGGTGTGCCCCTGATGTGCTAATCCTTCACACACAGAGAGAGATTTGGGCCATAGGAAGCTGTCAGACACTTGGACCATCTAGCAGTGGCTCCCCAGGGTCAGGATACATTCACACCATGCATTTATAGCAGGGTAGTCCAATGCATGGTGTGAGGGCTGAATGTGGCCCTCGATGACTTTTTGGGTGACTTCTGCAATATTTGGCACACCTCCCCCTCTGAACTTGTGCTGCCTTCCCAAAGACAGGTAAGTAAGATGCTGGACTTTGAAAAGGAGGGCACTCTGACAGGAAACTATATCAGAAAAAGCATGTGGATTTTAAATGCAAAAGCACCGGACGTAGAGGCAGCATGTGCACTTAAAAGCCCATACATCCATTTTTGTACATTATTCCAGAAATGTGAGAATAAGAGGCAGAAGCATCCTGTGGTCCAAATCACCTTCACTTCCAAGCAACACCTGGGTCATTTTGTGTGAACTAGAGGAGCAAAATGTTGTATCATATCATCAAAATAAGCAATGGTTTTGCATGTGGCATGGCTGGTTTTCTGATTATATAAGCATGTTCTACGTTTTCCAACAGTAGTGGGGAAAGGGTGTGGGGTTTTAGTGACTCACCATTTGGATGGAGGCTGGACAGCTGTTGCAAGAAACAGTAAGAAAGACAGATTTTCGCTGTCTTGGTTACCCAGTCTATAAAAGTGGTAGTTTTTGCTTATTACAATTTAATCTGCGCCAATGGAGTTAAGCTGGACCCCCACTGCACTGCAGCAATTATGAATTCTGTCCAAGTTGCTTGACTAGAGTGCCAATTTTGAAGGAGCATTGAGATACATCAATGAATATCTCCAAAATAAGCAAAAAGGGGGGGGGCAAGGAGGTATGAGAGAGTGGAGGAGAGAATAGCCAAGCATATGGGCAGAACAACCAGTATCAAGCCAAACTTCATAAAATTCAGGCACTTACTTAGGGAGGATGCAGCACCAGGGATAGATTATGGAGAAAGGGGTGGCTCAAGAGTGAAGGGGGCTTTGAAGAAGGCAGTCTGGATTACCTGAAAACTGGTGTTCATGGAAGGAAGGAAGCCAGTGAAAGAACATGTGCTTGACATGAAGAAGGTCTCAGATTCAATTCCTGGCACCTACAGGAAGATCCCTTTCTGAAACCTAGGAGAGTGACAATCTGTCTGTCAACAGTGATGAACTAGAGAGTCAATGGCTCAGCAGTACCAGTGATGGGGAGATGGTGCCTAACACTCAAAGTGCCCAATGCTCCTTGAGGCAGCAGGACCTCAACAAACATGGAGCCTGGCACATTGCTCAGGAGGTGTCATTGGTCACAACCCATAGCATTTGGCAGGAACTGACAATCCACCAGGAGGTTTAATGGGCATCACCAAAAGAAAATGGCCGAGGAGACAGTGTAAACACCCGTGTCACTTCCCAAAAGCTGTGCGTTAGTCAAATCCTGTGCCAGGAGATCGTTGTTGCTTTGCTCAAGATAAGTGGCTAAGCCTTAGTGAAAGTAACACCATAAGGAATTGTGAGCTGGAGCCACCGAATGTGGTGAACTGGAGCTGAGCTGTGTCATAAGATAAACATCATCTCGTGGCCGCTGCATCCTTGCAAAGCCCATACATACACACCAGGACCAGCAAGCCAAGGCTTTCTAACTGGGTTTTGGAATCCTACAAGTACAGCTTTTCTTGGCTGGGGTATCCCCATGTGGTCAGGCTCCTTTCAGGCCACCCATGCTTTGGGAATGTTTTCCTAGAGTGCGGGCTTTCCTTGGCTTGCATCTCAATGGAATTAGGGTTTGGGCGGTTGCACCCTCTCGATACGCATACGTTGCTTTAGCATTCTCATGTCAGCAAGTCTTGACGGATGCATGCTTGGCCCTCAACATAGCCCAGTTTCCTTCAGTAGGAGGCAGGCAGAAAAAGAAAACCTGCTGTAGATGCAAAATTCCCTCCTGCTGCCCCCGCAAAAATGAGATCTATAATGCTGCTTAGCTGTTCCAGATACTGGTGCTAACCCAGAAGTGATGAATCACTGAGCCAGCGGAAGAGCATCTGCTGTACAACAGTCCTTCAGGAACCTTGCTTGCTGGTTTACCTCCAAGATCAGTTAGACTGGTGAACACTAGAAATGTGAGAAGCTCCTTTGGGGCAGACCCACTTTTACAGACTCCTCCACTGTTCCATTTATCAGTTCTGAACTTCTAAATAAGAACTGATTTGCTTCAAATTGCTCTTAGCTGAATTGTCTTTTGCTTAAGAACTTGACCTGGTTGTGGATGACGTGTGGCTATTTTACTGCTTTTTTTCAAAAAAACAACAACTGGGCTGGTTGTTTGGATAGGCGTTGAGATGTTTCTAAATTATGGCGTTCTATTTGCTATTGTGTGTTTTATTTGCTATTGTGCGTGAGAGACCTTTTTGCCTGGAAGGTAGCTTACAGTTTAACCAACAACCAAATACAGTGGTACCTCGGGTTAAGTACTTAATTCGTTCCGGAGGTCCGTTCTTAACCTGATACTGTTCTTAACCTGAAGCACCACTATAGCTAATGGGGCCTCCTGCTGCCGCCATGCCGCCGCCCCGCCCGATTTCTGTTCTCATCCTGAAGCAAAGTTCTTAACCCAAGGTACTATTTCTGAGTTAGCGGAGTCTGTAACCTAAAGCATCTGTAACCTGAAGCATCTGTAACCCGAGGTACCACTGTAAAGAAACTTTATCACACCATTGCGGCCTTCTGAGTTGGGGCCAGTCAGCATGTAAGAGAGCTCATCCACACTTCCACTTGTTCCAGTGGTTTGGACCTGAGACCTCCTTTATGCAAGGATGATGGTGAGTCCTCAGATTGTGAGGACTGTGAGCTCTGTGAGTCCTCAGATTGATATCAGCCTTTTTGCAGCTAGTTATGAATAACTGCTTATACACTAGCTCTCAAAATCTTTCTTTGCCTTTTCTATTTTTTTCTGTCTTCCACCTATTATTGCTGATTTAGCAGGGGGGTGGGTGGGGAAGAAGGAAGCCACCATTATTTACATTGCAGTTTTGACCAAGTCAACGCCCTGATAAACTAGATCCTGTCTGGTTTCACTTCCATGCTCTATGCATTGTCGTAAATAAAAGGGTCTCTAGAATGCCACATTTATCATTCCTGCTGATCCTTCTGCACAGACAGACATTTAAATGCAACCCAACCATTAATGCAAAGCCCAGAATCCAGTATTGAGTTAGGGACACTTAAGCTGAATCGGGGCGCCATCTCACCCTCAGGATTGTGGGCGCACGCCGCCACAACATGGACCTGCAACATCACACGCACACGCCTGCAAATAGTGCATGTGACGTCACACACGCGACGTCATGTCTTGTTTTTGGAGAGGGGCTTGCTCCTCTAAAAACATGGCACTTTGGACATGTGGCAGCACATGCACTACATGAAGGCATGTGTGTGTGACGTTGCACGTCCACAATGTCCTCCTTCTCCTGACTGCAACCAGCGAGGCACCCTTTTCCATGGGGAGGGTCTTGGGCTCCCCAAAAAGGGTGCCTAGCTGGCTGGCTGTGGAGGGTGGAGCTAAACTTTCTCTTGGAGGCAGCACCACAGAGGCTGGCTGCCTGCCTCTCTCTCTCTGGCTTTCCTCATTGTCTTTGTGGGTGCCTAGCCCCCACAATTATATTATTGTGGGTGCCCAAGCACCTGTGGGCCCCTGGAGTTGGCTCCTATGAGATGAATTACTTTAAATTCTTTAGACTTTAAAGCACCAGCCTATGCTTATTTGCTCAGATGTAAGTCTCACTGCATTCAGTGGGGCTTAAAGGTAAAGTGACCCCTGACCAACCGCACAGCTAACCCCTGCAGAAATCAGGGTTGAAATCACTCCCCATGGACTGATAGGAAGTAACTTTGAACCTGACTGCCAAATTTGGCCCACAAGAGGCCATAAGGGCTAGATCAGGTCCCCACCCCAGAACTAGAGAGGTCTCCTATTCCTGCTAGGTCATCAATGCCTCTTCCTCTGCCTGCAAAAATAAACATCTGTATCTTTGTAAAGAGGTAAATGTAAAGGAACCTCTGACCATTAGGTCCAGTCGTGGCCAACTCTGGGGTTGCGGCGCTCATCTCGCTTTATTGGCCGAGGGAGCCGGCCTACAGCTTCCAGGTCATGTGGCCAGCATGACTAAGCTGCTTCTGGCGAACCAGAGCAGCGCACGGAAACGCCGTTTACCTTCCCGCCGGAACGGTACCTATTTATCTACTGCCCAGCCCTGTGTTGGATTGTGACATGTGAGCAATTGTGCGTCCATCGAGGGATGGATGTAACATCTACAGGTGCCTACGAAGGCACTCAAAATAAGGTGGAATGCAATTTACTTTCAAAATGGTCCATATGGTCTATTTATGATCAAAAACAGTAAAGGTTTGGCATACCCCACATTTAGGGCAAATCATGTTCTCTGGCTGCATTCACAGGACTGTTTATTCTTAACTCCCACTAGACTCTGCTAGATTTCCAGGTGTGCTTTTTACATCATGTAAAAGATAACATAAAATGCAAATATAATCAGATTAGGAAATTTTGGAGAAAAATAAAAAAAAATGCACTGAGACCACATAACACTGGTCTTGAAAGATCTACATTGGCCCCCAGTATGTTTCCGAGCACAATTCAAAGTGTTGGTGCTGACCCTTAAAGCCCTAAACGGCCTCAGTCCAGTATACCTGAAGGAGCATCTCCACCCCCATCGTTCTGCCTGGACACTGAGATGCAGTGCTGAGGGCCTTCTGGTGGTTCCCTCGCTGTGAGAAGCCAAGTTACAGGGAACCAGGCAGAGGCCCTTCTCGGTAGTGGCGCCCACCCTGTGGAACGCCCTCCCACCAAATGTCAATGAGAAAAACAACTACCAGACTTTTAGAAGATATCTGAAGGCAGCCCTGTTTAGGGAAGCTTTTAATGTTTAATAGACTACTGTATTTTAATATTTTGTTGGAAGCTGCCCAGAATGGCTGGGGAAACCCAGCCAGATGAGCCAGGTATAAATAATAAATTATCATCATCATCATTATTATTATCAGTAGTAGCTGTAGTATTTTCAATGCCTATCAGGGCTTATCCTTTTGCTGCCAAGCTTTTCCTGAGAAACCCCATGGTGAATGTTTTTTGCGGATTGCTGTTTGTTCTGATTCAGAGGTGAAGAGCGGAGGAATCTCTGGAGAGAAGAAAGGAGCACTTC
This sequence comes from Podarcis gaigeae, assembly GCF_964106915.1. NCBI lineage: Eukaryota > Metazoa > Chordata > Lepidosauria > Squamata > Lacertidae > Podarcis > Podarcis gaigeae. The sequence continues at coordinate 46,508,709 of NC_139687.1, read as the reverse complement.
AACACAGAGCTTTAACATGTGGACCTTACTTGGAAAGCATAGAGGAAAGGTTAGTGTGGATAAGCCCTCTGTCTCTCCTTAAGCTGCTATTTATATTTTTCAAAATGTGCGTGTTCTATGCTATCGGTCCGCATGGAATCTTTCAGTTATGGAGAAAATAACACATCAATTAGAGGACAAGACATCCCAGACTCTTTAAAAAAAATAACATGACATGTGTTTATTTGCTACATGTCAGGAAGGACATTTTCAAAATGCCCTTCTGAGTACTACTGGCACATCCAACCAAATAGTTGGTTCACAGAATCATGGATTTTATTTACTCTGTTTTCTTGCTACAGCTGCCCAGTAGCTACCCAGAATCTCTGCAGATGAGGCCTATGAATCTATCTATCTATCTATCTATCTATCTATCTATCTATCTATCTATCTATCATCTATCTATCTATCTATCTATCTATCTATCTATCTATATCTATCTATCATCTATCTATATCTATCTATCTATCTATCTATCTATCTATCTATCTATCTATCTATCTATCATCTATCTATCTATATCTATCTATCATCTATCTATCTATCTATCATCTATCTATCATCTATCTATCTATCTATCTATCTATCTATCTATCTATCTATCATCTATCTATCTATCTATCTATCTATCTATCTATCTATCTATCATCATCTATCTATCTAATCTATCTATCTATCATCTATCTATTATCTATCACCTCCAAGAAAAAACAATAAATAACTTTCTTATTTGTTACTTGCACAAGAACTGTACACATGATTCTGTTTCTGTTTCATTTTGCCATTGTTATTCTATGCTGTGTTGTTGGAACCAATCAAATGTGTGCATTAATTTTATTTGCACAATTAAGGTCCCATCTACTGTAATTTGGCCCAACTTGGAGGCGATCTCTGCCGCCCTCTCTGGAATCTGCTGCTCACAGTGGACCATAGGCGCCGACTCCATGGGGCCTGAGGGGGCCCGAGCCCCCTCAAAAATTTGTTTGGGGGGGCAGAGCCCCCCCAATAATTTAAGAAAATTATTACCGTAAATTTCGCTCTATAACACACAGATTTTTTCTCCTAAAAAGTAAGGGGAAATGTCTGTGCGTGTTATTGAGCGAATGTGTGGTCCCTGGAGCTGACTCGCCGGAGCGCAGGGGCAAAAATAGGCAAAAATCAGGCAAAAATAAGGTCGGGCGGAGGGAAGGCGGAAGCTGCTGCTTTCCTGCATTCTGCCTCAGGGTCTTACTGCCCACCCGCTTCTGTTGCTGCGTTTGCTCAAACTCAACAAAGAGCAGGGAATCCCCTGCCCTCCTGGCAAGCAGAGGGTTAAGGAAAGGATTGAGTCCTTCCTTCTAATTCTTTCCTAGTCACACTGCGTGCAGGCTCCAGCCCACCACCTCCTCCTCTCCGTGCTTTAGGGATGCAGGTGGGAGAGAGAGAGAGAGAGGGCTGGCTTGGGGGGGGACTTTTGCCTTCCTTTCCTCCCCCCACCCCGTTAAACTCCTCCCCTGCATTCTTAGCCAGCTGCTTCTCCGCACACCCCTCTTGTGCTTCTTGTCCCTTCTGTCTTTTTCCTTCCCTCCCCATTTAAAACGTGGTGACAAAGCACGGATCCACATGGATCCTCAGGATTTTTGCATTGGGTCACCCCAAATTCACCATCAGATCACATAGCATGTCCATGGCTACATCTTGCACCAAAAAAATCACGCACCCACTGTTGCCTAGGGTCACAGTGGTGCAAAAACGTGGTTACAAAGCACGGATCCACATGGATCCTCAGGATCTTTGCATTGGGTCACCCCAAATTCACCATCAGATCACATAGCATGTCCATGGCTACATCTTGCACCAAAAAAATCATGCACCCACTGTTGCCTAGGGTCACAGTGGTGCAAAAACGTGGTTACAAAGCATGGATCCACATGGATCCTCACGATTTTTGCATTGGGCTACTCCAAACTCACTGTCAGATATTAAAAATCTTTATAAAATAGAGAATTAAATACATACAGAATGTTAAATTTTCAGTTTTGAAATATTAGTACTAGTTTAGTACTGTATTTCTATATTACTATAGTACTGTATTAGTTATTTTCAAATACTTAAATATTTTTAGGGTGTAAGACCCAATTAAAGCCCGTTATTTACATACAGTATTACAGTATTTACATACAGTATTAGGCATACTGTATTAACTTTATTAACTGTATTAAAGCATTAACTTTGAGATATTATATTTATTTAATGAACCCTCAGCCTTATTCAAAGTAAGCGTAATTAGCTATTTCACTTATTAATCAAAGTGCTATTACTGTGCGACAGCAATATTTTATGTTTTATTCTTTTAATGATAGTTTAGGATTTATTTAAATATCATTTCAGTCTTTTCAGAGCTATATATTCACTGCTCTGTAATAGTCTATAAGCATAATTGTTACTGTAAATTAAATTAGCTTTTTACGAAAATACCGTGCGTGTTTTTGTTTTGTTTCTTTTTTCAAAGCCAAAAAGTGTTTCAGGCTTGTCGAGTTTCCCGGAGTGTGGAGTTATAGAGAGTTGAGTTTAAAACGTGGTGACAAAGCACGGATCCACATGGAGTTGAGTTTTCGGGGTTCTAATGTTGATCATATGACTCTAAAATACTTTTAAAAAACTTTAAAACTCACTAATTTTCATCTAAAATTTAGAAAACTTCCCGGGGCAGGACCCCGGTATGGCCCCCCCCAATATTTTTTATAAGTCGGCGCCCCTGCAGTGGACCATTGCACATTGCTAGCCTTCCCCACTTTCTCTTCCTTTCCTCCCAACCCAGGACTCATTAAAATACAGCTTATGGCACACATTCAGTCCTACCCACCCACTCTAATGTTTGGCACTTAATAAGAACACAAGTATTGCCTTGCTTTTTTGGAGCAAAGGTTTGTTTTGCATGCTCTACCCAGTAATAACCTAGCCGGAAGCCACTACTCAGATTCAAAGACACATCGTAGTGGAGATAGTCACCAGCACTTTGTAGCCCCAAGCACACAGATTCCATTTATGGAAGATGTATTCTTAGGTATATAGACTAGGGGTGGAGAATTGGCTTTGATTCCACTTCTGCCTTTGACTCCACCCACTTTTGGAACTAACTCCACCCAGCCATCAGCTTAGCTCCTGGCTTACTTTGGTTTTCCAAAGTAAATAAAAAGAGATCACCATCTCTCCTACACACATAGGCTCTAACAACCAAAGAAAAACTTTCTGGGCTAACAGAGAGGAAGGAAGGAGCTACCACCCTTGAGAGGCTGGAAGAGTGGTGAAGGAGTAACTCCTTGGAGTAACAATTATTGTCCTCATAAACGGAGTTCTCATAAAATGGGTCATATCAAGGTTCACACTTCTGAAAGTCCAGCAAACCAATTCCTGGAACTATGACAACCGAATGAGGATGTCAGTGGAGAAGGACCATAAACAAGATTGGAGCGCATATAAAGACTATGTTCTGGATGAAGAGAACCAAGTGGAACACATCTTTGGGGGGATAACGATGGTGGTGTCCCATTCTGCCCACAGCAGCCCTCTCATTTATTCAGAGTGGTTATGGATATGGATGCCAGAGAATTCAGATGGAAATGAAAACAGGAGCAGAAATTGCCAATATTCACTTTCTATTCCTATGTCTGGAATAGAAATCAATCCAGCAAATACAACCAGTATTAACTGTTGTTGCTTTCAGTCCTCAAACAATATGTAACTGATTATCCCCCCCCCCCCCATTTCCATTGTACTTTCTTTGCATTGAAATGAATGGTGTGGAATAGCGTAATTAATTAATTTCATAAAATTCAACCACAGCAGACAACGAGATGAATAATGTTGTCAGAAGCTAAACTGCAGCAGAACGGAAGCTGCGTTGCATGCAATGAACATGGGGTGGAATGGAAAATGGTGCCTTCTTTCATCCCTAGTAGTGGAGGAGAGAGATGTAATGCAACTTGCCCACTTCCTTGGGGGCACGTCGCACTGAAATTGGTGGGACCTTCTTCTGAATGAATGTTTGTATGATCGGGTTTTAAGCATCCTGCATAGTTTGTAAAATGTGTAAAGCTTCTGCTGGTGCTCAGAGATATTTCTGTTTTGTTTATGCATGAAGCTTTTCTTTGTCTTAGTCACCAAGAGGCACCAAATCCAATTTGCCTCCTGGAGAAATGACCGGCGCTGCAAAGTAATGTTCACATTCCAGATCTGCTGTAGGGCAACACAATAGTTAAGAGTTCTCCCTCTCCCATCTCCCCCACCCACACACCAAACCTCTTGCTCTCTTTTTGGAGCTAGTTAATTCAACATTAGGTAGGTCACTCTGGCCCTGTTCCCAGAATTTAACAGTGGGGGCCTTGTGAAATGCTAAACGATGTGTATAACAGCATTCAGGCCCTCTGCGAGCCGATCCGTCAAAACATTTGCTGCTTTGAAAATGTGTTCTTAAAAAAAAAAGAAAAAAATAGGGCATATGGAACTTATTAGTATATTTGGTAAAGTTCAGGCAGCCCATCCCAAGAGAAGCTTTGCAAAGTTGGAGGGCACAGCCCTACCTTTTAGGAATGAGCATCTCCCCAAATGTGTTATTTTGCAACCTGGTACATGCGCGAAAGCAGCAAGGGTACATCACGACCATGGATGCTGGTCTCTTTCCAAGGATTTCTGTACAATGCTAAGAGTGAAAAGGGGGGAGGGAGGGAACCATGGTGTTTTTGTGGGTTTTTTAGTTACCACCCCACAACCCCTTCATTTTTCTCTTGGCTAATTGCACTGATCCCTGGCCCTTTGAGTGATGTAATGTAGTGAGAGGGCAAGACTCTCTGATTTCACTGCTTTGGATTCCTCCATCTCTGGGGACATTGGCAGGAAGGGTCAGCCTGTCTCCTTGGAGATGTGCAAGAGTGTTGCTACAGAAAAGGGAGACGAATGAGCTGCAGTTAACTGGCAGTTGCCAGCATCGTCTCGCTTACCCACATGGCCAGAGAGACAACACATGGCAAAGGCTTCTTTTATTTATCCCACAGATTAACCAACAATGTTGGATGTTTACATGGGGGGCAGAAAGGCACAACGAAATTGAACTGAGGGTGATGAGAGGCAAAAATGTTTACGGGGAGAATAGTTAAGTGCAAAGGAAAGCAGGAAGCTGCTTTTTTCTGAGCCAGATCATTGGTCCATCGAGCTCAGTATTGTCTACAATGAGTGGCAGCAAATCTTCAGGACTTCAGACAAGGGTCTCGCTCGAATGTAGTTTAAGCTTACCAGATTTCCCCACCCCCATGAATCCAGGGACACTTAATTAATGAGCAGACGCTTAGACTTTATTACATCGGAACAGACTAAAATGGCGCCTGCCGCTTGAGCAGGATTTTGGATCAGCGTGTGGTGATTTAAGGAGAGCCTTACAAAGTTCACACAGAAATATAACAATGTTTGGTTTAACTCGCCTGCGGAAACAACTCAGAGGTTATTAAGAAGAAAAATGATAACAAGAAGAATACTGGAAGATGGGGTTTGTGAACATCAAAAGCAGCAGAAATATGAGATGATTGGACCCTCACTGAATTCGAAACATGGGAACCCCCAACAAAATTTAAAATTTGGCAAAATATTCAGACTTTATAATATGTATTGGCATAATTTGGAATAATTAATGTGATATGATTGGATTGTTAAATGGAAAACCTAATAAAAATTATTATTTTTTTAAAAAAATGAATCCAGGGATACTTTTCAGCTACAGTAGGGATGATAGGATTTTGCCAGGGGACTGATTTGTAAATCCGGGGACTGTCCCTGGGAAACGGGGACGTCTGGTAACCTTAATGTAGCTGCAGTTGCGAATGAATGAACCTGAGGCCTTCTGAAAATCAGTGGATTGGAAGTAGGATACAGTTTTGGAGTTGTACCAGATGCTTTTTGTTGTTGTTGTTGTTAAGGTGAGAGAAAGATGCATTCATGTTTGAAATTTTTCTATAGGCAAATGAAAATCTGATAGGTGCATCTGATAGAGTTGGAAGGGATCCCAAAAATCATCTTGTCCAATCCCCTGCAATGCAGGAATCTCAACTAAAGCGTCCATGACAGATGGCCATCCAACCTTGGCTTTAAAACCTCCAAGGAAGGAGACTCCAGCATCTCCAGAGAGAGTCCGTTCCACTGCTGAGCAGCTCTTACTGTCAGAAAGGTCTTCCTGAGGTTTAGCCAGAATCTCCTTACTTGTAACTTAAATTCATTTGTTCAGGTCCTACTCTCTGGATCAGGAGAAAACAAGCCTGCTCCATCTTCCACGTGACAGCCCTTGATATGTATTTGAAAATGGCCATTATACTCCTTTCAGTCTCCTTTTAACCAAGCTAAACATATCCAACTACTTCAACCTACAGCTCGATTTCCACAACCTTGGTCATCTTGGTTGCCCTCCTCTGCACACGTTCTAGCTTGTCAGTATCCTTCTTAAAATGCGGCTCCCAGAACAGGACACAGTATTGTGTTTGAGAAGCTTCTCCCCTGACATATGATTTGTAACATTTCACAAATGCAAGGCGTTACTTGACGGCACGGTTCCGAAATGATACCAATGCACATGTGAACAGGAACAGAGTCCCATGGAGTTGGGCAAATCCCTGACTCTCAGCCTAATCCATGGGTAGGTAACCTAAGGCCCGGGGGCCGGATCCGACCCAATCACCTTCTAAATCCGGCCCGCGGACGGTCTGGGAGTCAGGGTGTTTTTACATTAGTAGAATGTGTCCTTTAATTTAAAATACATCTCTGGGTTATTTGTAGGGCATAGGAATCCGTTCATCCCCCCGACCAAAATAAAATATAGTCTGGCCCCCCACAAGGTCTGAGAGACAGTGGACCGGCCCCCTGCTGGAAAAATTTGCTGACCCCTGGCCTAATCTAACGCACATGATAGTTATGAAGAACCATGTACAAACAGATGTCCCAGTACTATATCAATATTAGCAACTTAAAAACAAGCAGACAAGAATCTAGTCCTCATAGTATGGATAACTTCCAGGCTTGACTGTTTGCTGCTCTGTTGCTCAATCCAGAATCAGGCTGCAAGCTCATCTGTTTCCCCTTAGGGGTGTGTCATGCAATGAATCTGCACATGGATGCTTCAGATATTTTTACCGCACCAAAAGCAGGTTTGTGGAACTTAACTTACTCAGCACACCAAACTTTCAAAGCCACAGTAAACTTTTATTATCACTACTACTGATATTTGTACTACCTGGAGTTCTCGTGGTTTAAAGCCTCAATCCTATGTGGGAGTCAGTCCCACTGAACGGACTCACGTAGGATTGTACCGTAAGGCCTTTTAAAATTAAGTTTTAGAGTACTCCAGCAAATGAAGCATTTTACACCGACTCCCTCACACTTTGGGGTTGTTTATTCTGGTTGCTAAACATTAAGCTGCAAAGCCATGTTCTACTTGGATTATTTTATATTTTAATAATTTTAATTTGTTTTTCTTTGCTGTTGTACAGTCACTTCCTAGGGATTTGTGCCTGGAAAAAATTAGGAGAATGAGCCACATAAGACCCAGAGAAGGAGAGAGAGAGAGAGGGAGGGGTGGTTATAAAATAAACATTATACCATATGTGGGGGAACATTTTTACAGTAAGTGGCGGCTCTCACTTTCTGGCATTTTATACACATGGCCATCTGTTGGAGGCTTGTTTGAAATGGCTGTTTTCCAGCATTTATGTAACTAGGCAGCAAAGAGGAAATGACATCACAGTTTCCTGAAGAATATTAGCAGTGTCAAAATAAAGAAAATACGATGGGCAGTGGAAGATTCTTTTTCTTGCAGACACGATTTCCCCCGCTCCCCAAAACAAACCAGGGGATTATCTCACCAATATCCTTGTTGTTTCTTACATGGTGATATTAAACCTTTGCATCCTGGTTTCGTTTCTGTGTATTAAAAATGACATCTCAAATGAAAACCAGGGAAACCAACAGTCTCAGTGGGGAAAAAATGAAATGAACTGATCCGACTTCAATTGAGTCAAGCTGAAATGAATGCTAGTCATACATTCTCATGACTGTCGAAAAGAGCTTTCCCTTTTCGGCTATTTATTTTTCCTGCACAGTCTGCAAAAACGTTTGCCTTGATCAAGTGCTGCCTGCCTTCATCTTTCCCTGCGGTGATCTAGGCTTCATTTTATTACACACACCCTATTGGCTGAAGTGATGAAGTTTGAACACAAATGTGTGGACTCCCTTCATTTGAGAAGGCAGGGTCTGTTTCAAGGTCAGAGCAGGCCTCTGAGGCTAGGATCAATGCAATATTATTTTGTTTAATGAAACTTTTGTAAAACAACAGCAACCTCAAAACAGTTTGCGAAAAGAATAAAACAATAACATTAAAATAATTAACTTTGATGATCAACTAAAAGCAGATGAAACGATGTCAACATATGAGGGTAGGCTAACAAAAATGTTTCTGCAAGAAGAAATTCCGACAAAAGAAGAACGGCAGACAAAATTAATGGACTACGCAGAATTAGATAAAATGACAGGAAGGATTCGAAACCTGTGGGACCAGAGATTCACAGAAGATTGGAAGAAATATACAGACTATTTGAAGAGCAACTGGAATCAACAAATTACGCTAGTAGGACTACAAGAAGTTTTGTAAGGAGAAATATATGAAACATTGCAAAATAGAGAAAGATTAGAGATATTAGTTATGAGATTGAAATGTAATAGTAAAAGTAAGGAATGTATAGTAAGTGATTAGATTGGAAAATTTTCAGATGTGATTGATGGAAGTAAAAAAAAAATTGTATAAGATGTAAAAGTATGTTTAATTATTGTTGAAAATGATATGTTAAAAACTAATAAAATTATATATATATATATAAAACAAAAATATTTTCAGCAGTGAATGTCCTTCTTGATGTCACTAGTCAGGGAGTTCCATTGTTTGGGTGGCTGCAATGCTTAGAGTTTGTTTCCTTACAATATGGCAAGGATAGGCGACCACCAGCCCACAGGCCCAATCTGGCCTGACACAGGTTCCAATGTGGCCTATGGGGCCTCGTTCCCCAATCCATGCCCACTTGCCCCATACCTGATGCCCTATGTGATGTCAGGTGTGGGGCAGGTACAGACATGGTGGGGAACTCAACCACACAGCTGACCCCTGCAGAAATCAGGGTTGAAATCACTGCCCATGGACTGATAGGAAGTAACTTTGAACCTGACTGCCAAATTTGGCCCACAAGGGGCCATAAGGGCTAGATCAGGTCCCCACCCCAGAACTAGAGAGGTCTCCTATTCCTGCTACGTCATCAATGCCTCTTCCTCTGCCTGCAAAAATAAACATCCGTATCTTTGTAAAGAGGTAAATGTAAAGGAACCTCTGACCATTAGGTCCAGTCGTGACCGACTCTGGGGTTGTGGCGCTCATCTCGCTTTATTGGCCGAGGGAGCCGGCGTACAGCTTCCGGGTCATGTGGCCAGCATGACTAAGCCACTTCTGGCGAACTAGAGCAGCACACGGAAACGTCGTTTACCTTCCCACTGGAGCGGTACCTATATATCTACTTGCACTTTGATGTGCTTTCGAACTGCTAGGTTGGCAGGAGCTGGGACCGAGCAACGGGAGCTCACCCCGTCGCGGGGATTTGAACCGCCGACCTTCTGATCGACAAGTCCTAGGCTCTGTGGTTTAACCCTATTTGTAAAGAGGAGTAGACTACAATTCCCAGCATCCCTAGTTAGCAGGGATGATGGGAACTGAAGTCCAAAAAGAGTTGGAGATCCAAGTTTAGTAAACCCTGTATCTGATCTACTGATCTGTGAAATATTTTGAACTTGTTTTATGGATGGTAACTTTTATTGGATTTCCCCCTCTCCGGAATGTTGGCAGCATAATTTTATTTTATTTTTTGCAGTTAATAAAAAAGAAATAGATAATGCTCATTGCAGCTAAGCAGGCTTGGGTCTTATCAGCACCTAGATAACAGCATGCTTGGCAGCCATATGTATACAGCTTTGAGTACCATGGTGGGATATAAAACATATGATGCAATGAATAACTGGTAAGTTTTGGGCAAAGGCTGGCTCTGCCAGTGTCAATAGTTCTGTCCATAGCCATGACACCAAGGTCAGTTTTCTCTTCCTGATGGCTTTGTCAAGTTCTGCTGAGGAGTGTTGTTTATTTTAACCCCAGTGGTTTGAGCTTGGTGAATTACAAAGTCCTCGAAGGGCAGGACTTTGGGCAGGGAGGGCAGGAGTTATTCTTTGCTGTAAGAATGAGCTCTTCAGCCCAATCCGTTGGCACAAATCACGGCTCTCAGGAATATATTTTGGACTGTGGGAAGAGGAGGGAGAACCCTCAAGAAGAGGAGATCTCTGAAAATCCTTCCTTGATCCAGATCAATGTTAAAATGAAATTTGTGGGCAGTGTTGACGATGGAAAGGGACAGAAATGCGCAGGAAACAAATGCTGGAAAGGCTTAATTTGAGTTCTGGAATAATCAGTAATCTTAGAGCGACCTTCACTAACTGAAGGTCCTCCAGATTTATGGCATTACAACTAGAGATGGGTGAGAAATTTGATTTGGTTGGCATTTAAAGATGAATCTATCTCGCCCACACTTTCTGAAACAATATATGAAACATAGTATAGCAGTCCTTGGAAATTCGCACTTTGCTGAATTTTGCAATGCAGTTCTCCAGATGGGTTATCTGCAGAAAAGACATATCCTGGGGTAAAGTGTGCATTAAAAATTCATATATTAATGACAATAACATACAAACATGCATCATGTTAGGGAAAGATGCTTTGCAAAAATGTGTATATTACTGAACTTGTATACATTTGCACTAAAAATGCTGATGAATTTTCATAGGGACTTAAAAAAAAAAGCTGATGTGGAAATCTGGAGCACTGAATTTAAGACTGAAGAAATTAGAAACTGAAGGCAACCAAAATTGACAAATCTGTGCATCCCTATTTTCAAGATGCCTTGCCCAGGACCCCCTCAAACCTCCCAGTAGTACTTCTATCAGTATCACTTCTGTTCACAGAGCAGATCCAGCATTAGTTGCCTTCAGACTGTCAGTATTTTGCAGGAAGGATTCAAGAACATCTGCAGGCTTGTGCAATTGAAGTGGACCCAAGTGCTTTGTCACCCTGACACATCCAATCCACTTAAACCAACCAACCAACCAGGAGTTTTGGGTTTCAGAAAGTGATGGTGAAAAGTATGGGATAAACACATGATGGATGGAAAGACATATAACACCACCATATAAAACCAGGATGAATTCAGGGTGACTGCTCGTTGCCATATAACCTCCTCACAACCAAATCACAACAAAATGCTCCAGAAAGGACACTGTCTAACCTCTGCATTGCTTTGTGCAAATAGGTCAGGATGGTGCTCAGCAAACAGGTTGTCTTGGAGGAGCCCACTGTTCTGAGAGGAAAGAGGTCTGTCTTTAAAAAAACCCAAACCATTTACAGTCTTCCGTACCTCTTTGTGTTGAATTGTTCTGAGAAAGCTTTCAAATACCAGAAGTAATGTTTTGCATTATATCTATCTATATATCTGTAGCCAGTTCAAAAGCTCTGGGTTTGTGCCAAAAAGGGGAACAAAAGTTAAGTCCCACCTGGAATTCATTCTGCCTTCTCTTGCACTTTCAGTTCCTGGATCCGCTTGCCAAGACAGCAAGATTGTTTTAAAATGGGGAGTTGGGCCGTGTGGAGGGGGAACCAACCCTCAGGGATGTAAGGCACAAGACACGCCAACTGACCAGTCAGCTAAGTGCAACGAAGGAAGTTCTTGGCAAGCCAGCAGAAGGTGGTGCAGAACTCCAAATGAATCCCAGGTGGATTTACTTTTACTTTGGCATGGAGAAGGAAGGCTTTGAAATGATTTGTTTGCTGCCAGAGGGGACTGCTGCTGGTCTTTGGGAAAGACCTCTTGAACAGGAGTTTTCAAGGAACCCAGGGATCCTGAAATTTTGTTAGGGGTTATTCAGCGAGGGGTGGGAGGCCCACACCTTACACTGAACGCAGGCATATCCTCTCTCTAGTACACATGTACTAGTGTTTGTGTGAGTCTGCATTTCTTGATCTGTTGTGTACGCAGCTATGCAGACCTGTGCGCTCATTGAACATTCTTGCTTAGACAAGCTTATCTACATGCTAAGGAAGTTGAGGTAATTTTAATCTGTTTTAGTATTTTAACTTCTGTATGCTTCTAAAGTAGGGTTGTATTCCCCCCCCCTTGTTTTTTTTTTTTTGTTGTATCTTTTTGCAATCTGCTTTGAGGTTTTTAAAAATCAAGCGGTATATACATTTTATGAAGCAAGCAAACAAACAAAAGCACTAGCATTATAACCAAGAAAACTAACTCAATAATCCCCACCCCTGAATAAGAAGCTAACTTGTACCATAAGTAGCTAACTTATACCAGTTCAGACTCTCTGTCCACTATTGTCTACTGGTTCTGGCTCCCCAGGGACAAAGAGAGGCCTTTCCCTCCACTTAAAACTTGATGCTTTTGACTAGAAACATCTCAGAAGATAGTAGAACCTCCTTCATTAGCGATTTTGGATTACCTTAGGCAGGTGCTATTGGTGGTTCGCAATGTTGACCTGTGGCAGGACCTTAGCCAGACCTTAGCAGAGCATGCGCAGAGTTCCAGAAAGCAATCAGTTGCAGGCAGTATGGACGAAGCAGGAACAAGACACTGTTACTAGTAACTTAGTTACTTATAGGTGTTTATTATTTACAGCAGACTCTACAAGTTACTATATACAAGAACAGAAACGGATCTTAACTAGCTCTCTCTTAACAAACTCCAAACGACTCTCAGAACTCAGAACACCACACTGACCAACAAACTATCCAGTCAGTAAGGTCATAAGTCATCATGCCTGTGTGAGACCTCTGTATCCAAGGTCTCATATCCAAGCTGTATCCAAGGTCTCATATCTCTAGGCAGATAACTCCTCTGCTCGGTTTTCTTGGCCTTCGGCCAACTTCTAATTGCTTTGTGTGAAGCTACACAAAATGGCACGTAGTCAAAATCCCAACAAGTGCCACCAAAATGGCACCTCTGGGTACCAGTATGCCTGCCAGTGCTTCCTGTGGTACCTGTGGAAGGTCTCAGTAACTATTGCTTCAAAGCTTCACGATGCACAAGAAACTGCTTTTCCTGCTCAGTTCCTGTTTACACTGACTTTCAAAATTGCACTGATATTAATCGCTGATTTTGAAATTGTACTGATTATTATTATTATTATTATTATTATTATTATTATTATTATTATTATTATTATTTTAGTTTCTTAGGCTTCCTGAGCAATGCTGGGTGCAAGGCTTCTAGTAAATATGTGAGAGAGGGGTCTAAAATGGCCACATTTTGCCTCTGGGCCTGAGATTCCGTGCTAGAGAGAGAATAAGGAGGGTGTTTGGGTTCTCAGCTCATGCAGTTTGGATCTGAAAGGGATTTGGTGCAGAACAGTGTTGGGGGAAGCAGGAAGCGCACAGTGAGATTGCTAGTACCGTGGTACCTTGGGTTAAGTACTTAATTCATTCTGAAGGTCTGTTCTTAACCTGAAACAATTCTTAACCTGAAGCACCACTTTAGCTAATGGGGCCTCCCACTGCTGCCGCACCACCGGAGCACGATTTCTGTTCTCATCCTGAAGCAAAGTTCTTAACCTGAAGCACTATTTCTGGGTTAGCGGAGTCTGTAATCTGAAGCATATGTAACCTGAAGTGTATGTAACCTGAGGTACCACTGTATATGAATCTGTCCCACTTAAAACCAAAGTCCCACTTAAAACCAAATCAGTGAAGGAACTTGGGATCTCAAATTTCAGCGATGCCCTGTGTGATGCCAAAATTCAGCTCACTTTACCTCTTGCCTTACAGTTTCAGTGCCCCCTGCAGCACCCCCAAGGCTGTGAGCCCAGTGTGACCAAACTGGTCATGCTCCCCTAAATCTGCCTCAACAGCATAAATTAGAACGAATGTCTTGTTAGATCCACATACTTCCCAGAGAAAAATTACTAGACCCATTTATTTAAATAACACCAATGTCCTAATTATTTTTCAGGAGGTCTCAATCTCTTCTCACACATTATAAACATTGAACTGTATAGAACAGCAGTTCTGTTACACACTGACAGTCGCCTCAACCTACAGCCAGTGTGTATGAGACTTGCTTCAGAACACAAACTGACACTGAGCCAGATTCTTTCTACATTTTAGCAGTCAAGTGCATTTAATTCAGGGCAGAGAGGACTAACGTTCTTTGAGCTGAGGGCCACATTGATTCACTCTCAAGCCTCTGGGGGCCACATATCAAAGTGGGAGAGGTGGAAGTGTAAAAGTAGGTTTTGTTTTTAAAGGACATGTTAGGGGGGTTTTGGGGGGAGGGTTCACAAAAACCTTTTGGCATCACAGTAGGGGACCCACAGGAATGGTCAGTAAAAAAATATATCTAGAAAGTAGTGTACTGTCAAAGAACATACATATGGAAAATGCAGCACTGGGTTCTATGGTCAGGGATTTCCTTATCTTCAGCATTCTTGACTCAGGGAACCTCCGTCGACTAAGAATAGGCTTCTCCATCATTACACTGCTTACTACTCACCTGAGTAGCCAACTTATTTAAACAGTCATTTGCATGCAGTCGAGCCAATTCATTCCAAAGGGATCAGCTCTAACCATATGTACTTAGAAGCAAGTCGAAACCATGGGATTTACTTCTGAGTTAACCTGTTTAGGATCAAGGCCTTGCTTTAATGAATCAGCAAACCTTGCAGCGATTTGGGCAAGCTAATCTCAGAAGAGAGCGGTTGCCTTATTCAGGCCTGCAGCCTTGTCTGGTTACAGCCCTTGGAGGGCTTTTGCTATGGCATTCTCAGATTAGCCTTTGAACCATTAACTGTAATGGTTAAACTTCAATGGACGTGGGTGGCGCTGTGGGTTAAACCACAGAGCCTAGGACTTGCTGATCAGAAGGTCGGCGGTTCGAATCCCCACGACGGGGTGAGCTCTTGTTGCTTGGTCCCAGCTCCTGCCAACCTAGCAGTTCGAAAGCATGTCAAAGTGCAAGTAGATAAATAGGTACTGCTCTGGCGGGAAGGTAAACGGCGTCTCCGTGCACTGCTCTGGTTCGCCAAAAGCGGCTTAGTCATGCTGGCTACATGACCCGGAAGCTGTATGCTGGCTCCCTTGGTCAATAAAGCGAGATGAGCACTGCAACCCGAGAGTCGGTCATGACTGGACCTAATGGTCAGGGGTCCCTTTGCCTTTAAACTTCAATGGAGGCGTTTGAACACCAGTTGCTAGAAACCACGGGAGGGGAGACTGCTGTTGTCCTCTCGTCTTGCTTGTGAGCTTCCCACAAGCATCTTGCCTGCCACTGTGAGAAAACATGTTCTCCTTCATGGAGAGCACGTGTTGTGGTGGGGACTAACAAGACACTCCACTGTTGCTGGGCGGGTTAAAATTAGTCGGCCACCATTCTGATTGGGCTCCCCTGTCGTTGGGGAGATTGTGATGTTGCCATTTGTGATTGACAGCCAGAAGAGTTAAAACTCCCTGCGCGCAGCGTTGAGCTTCCTCTTTTCGCTGTGCACATCGGATTGCCTGCCCACTCTCCCTATATTCTAGGGTTGCTTGCTATGCCTGTCATGGGGTCATCTGCTTTTGGGGCAGGGGCCCAGTAGGAATTTTGTCCATTTGGCTGATTGGCTGGGGCCATTTGGTTTTTGCCTACTGCGTAGCAAACCACCACAACTCGTAAGGTAGCGGTTAGGCACTGGCTTTATGAATTGGTTGGTGAAGGGGCATGGATTGGCTGTGCCTGCCCCTCCAGTGCTGCTGCTGCAAGGGTTTTCCCAACCCCTGTCAAGGGGCTAGGGCCATGCAAGAGCCCCTGGGAGCATTTGGGGAGAGGTGAGGGCAGGTGCCCTGCTCCATCGCTCTCCCCAAAACGTTTTCCCTTTCTGACTTCACGGGCGTGCAAATGTCAGTCCATGCGGGGTCAGCTAGTCGCAGCCAATACCTAAGCAACCATTCACGTATTTTGTATTTTAATAAAGCTGTGGCCAAAATTATGCCAAAAAAACCTTAAATAAAATTCCGTGTTGTCAGGGAACTGCCATCAGCTCAGGGGCGAGGGGGGGGGAAGGCGGATGGATTACAGAGAGCCCCCAAAGATCATGGCAAGCAGCGGAGGAAGGAAGCCAGACCTTTAGTGGTGAGGAGGTACGGGGCTCGGAGGATGCAAGGCGGTCCCAGGACACCTTGCCTGAGCAAAGCGGGGAGGAGGGAGGTCCCCCTTTACCCACGCCTTCCTTGCGCAGAAGACTTTCGCGCAGAGAGGGGAGGCGTAGGCTGGGGGTGAAGAGACTACTTGTTATGTACTGAGTTGAATAGGATCCAAACTGCAGCAGTCTGATTGGTCCTAGAACAATAGGATCCAAAAGGCAGCAGTCTGATTGGTCCTAGAACAATACAGCAGTATGAATGGTTGGCAGGAACCACCCAATCATGCTCCAGATAGAAGTGAATCCACAACCTGATTGGCTTACCGTAGAATTCCAGAATTAGCCAATCATGTGCAGCCCATTGTGTAAATAATGTATATAAAGCAGATACTTTGAGGGGACATTCATTCATTCCTCCTCACCACTATGAGCTGAATAAAGAGCATGAAATCACTTTGCGACTCTGAGTATATTTCACTACTCTGCTGGGGAAAATTCAAGGACTGCCCATTCTCAGATTCTGCTAGTGAATGAGCAAGACGTGGAATAGAGGCACTCTGCATTGTAAAGGTTTTTAGCACAAATAATAAAGCTTTAGAACAGACCAGTGAGGCACCTTGCCTGATTGCTCGCAAGCAATGATCCAATAGCCTTAACAATGTGTTTTTATTGGGGTGACTTGGGGACCTCAATACGCAACAGGAAGCTGGAATGGATGGGTTAGTGGCTTCATCCAGTAGGCTCTCCTTGTGTTCTTTTCTCTGGAGAGAAAATCCAGACTGCAGAATGTGGATGCTCCGCTCTTACAAAAAGAAAATGCCCTGTGCTCTCTGGGATGGGCCCCTAAGCCATACAAGCGAGTGAGCTTTCAAAAACAGGAAGTGACACTTGAAGTACTTACAGATTTACTGAGGGGACATGGCTGATCACTTCATTGTCTTGGGCTTTCCTGTTTCTGTCTGAAGGAAGTAGCCTGGGAGAGCGGCGGGCGGTGGCGGGGGAGCAGGAGGAGGAAAGCAAAGCACAGCCACTTTTTTTAAGCCTGTAAAAACCTCCCTGGCTTTGTGGATGTCCGATGAAAAGACACATGAGCCTTTGCCAAAAACTCACTTAGAAATATTTGACATCTCACCTCCATCAACAAGCAGGAGCTAAAGGTTAAATCACACACAATCCATCCGCCTGGGGAAAAGGGATATGCTTATGTCATCATCTTTCTTTGTTCTGAAGCATTTAGGATATCAAACTGGAAAGCAGGTTCCTAGAAATGTTTTTAAAAAACGGGGGGTGGAGAAAGATAATAACAGGGGAAGATGGTTGCAAGCTTTCATGAATGGCTCCATTCACAGTAACATGATTCTAAATACAGATGCATTTTCAGAAGCCATTACAAACAGTATCCTGATTCACTTGACACATTTTAATTTACTTATGTCTCTTGATGAGGATGCGGTTATATTGTAATGTCGGAATGGCTGCTCCAGTGTACTTTACAGTTTTCTGGCTGAATGTGTGGCTGTGGGATGTGGCTTCCTGGTTCATATTCTGAGGTGGAAAAGGATACCAGAATAACTGAATGTGTCCTCTGTTGCGGTTATTAATATGGCGCACATGGAAGCAATAGGATGAATAAAAAATGGAAATAAAAATGGCCCAGTCCAAAAATATGGTTCAGAATCTTTACTAACAGAACTTGTTCCAAAACAGACACCCAAAACAATGATGTTACCTCCAAATAGCTGCATAATATCATGTGCTTGTCCAAACACAGATACGGAATCATGGAAATATTACATTTGTCCAGAGATGAAAACAAAGCTCTCTCTCACCCACAGCCTCTGTTGTAGCCTGAGGCTATGTAAGTCTAACCAAGTTTTAATGTGCTTGGGGCAATCACCATTGTTTAACTCTCCTATGACAGAATGAAGAACATAGAGTCATAGAATTGTAGAGTTGGAAGGGACCGTGAGGGTCATCCAGTCCAGCCCCCTGCAACACAGGAATATTTTGCCCAATGTGCAGCTTGAATCCATGACCCTGAGATTAAAAGCCTCATGCTCCACCAACTGAGCTATCTTAGCCTAAGCCTACAAAGTAGGGTTCATGGCTGAGTGGGAAATTGAACCCAAGTCCTATTCGGACACCAACCTCACATGACAGCACATACACATTCCTCATACCTCTGTACAGTAGTACCTCAGGTTACATACGCTTCAGGTTACAGACTCCACTAACCCAGAAATATTACCTCATGTTAAGAACTTTGCTTCAGGATGAGAACAGAAATTGTGCTCCGGCGGTGCGGCAGCAGCAGGAGGCCCCATTAGCTAAAGTGCTGCTTCAGGTTAAGAACAGTTTCAGGTTAAGTACGGACCTCCAGAACGAATGAAGTACTTAACCCGAGGTGCCACTGTATAGAGAAATGCTCACACAGAATTACTTTTCCCCATTATGGCCTAGCTTTCAATCGAATTACTCCTATCAATCAGATACACCTTCTTTAAAACAAAGAGGACAAAGCAGTTTCCTCATTCCTCACACAGTTCTCTGACTTTTAAAAATCACAAGGTATAAAACCAAACTAAAGTTACAGCCTGCACTTTTCAATAACATCGCCTATACTTTTTCTATACGGGTTGCACACTGATTCCTTTATGTGCCTCTTTGGCAATCACTCGTGGCTGAGTAAGATTGTCATCCATGAAGATGGTCTTAACCAGGGGTAGGCAAACTAAGGCCCGGGGGCCAGATCCGGCCCAATCGCCTTCTAAATCCGGCCCGCTGATGGTGCGGGAATCAGCATGTTTTTATATGAGTAGAATGTGTCCTTTTATTTAAAATGCATCTCTGGGTTATTTGTGGGGCATAGGAATTTGTTCATATTTTTTTTCAAAATATATTCCGCCCCCCCACAAAGTCTGAGGGACAGTGGACCGGCCCCCTTCTGAAAAAATTTGCTGACCCCTGGTCTTAACAGTGAGTCCATAAGTGAGTGTGGAGGCCAATTCTGGATCCACACGTCCTTCCACAGTGGGGACATAGATTTCCGGGCGGGAGTTGATCATGGTGAGGGTTTGCCAAGCGTGCCTTCCTCTTAGCTTGTTCCTCCTTTTCGCCCTCAGTTTGCGCTTCTTTAAAGTCCATGACACCTTTGGTAAAGGCTGTTCTCCATGTGTGCTGTTCTCTATATGTGCCTATACATATGCAATCCATAATCATAGAATATAAGCCAAAGCGTTTTTAGGGGGAAAACAGCCACAGCTCTCTTTTTTTAAATGAGAAACATTCCTTGTTTTGTAGTGGCAGTGGGGAACCTGTGGCTCTCCAGATGTTGAAGGACTCCAACTGCTACTGCCCTTGATCGCTGGCCATGCTGGCTGAGGCTGATGGGAGTTGGAGTCCAGAAACATTCCTGCATTGCAGGGGGTTGGACTAGATGACCCTTGGCTCCCTTCCAGCTCTGTGATTCCATGAACATCTGGCGTGCCACAGATCTCCCATTCCTGTTTTATAGCACGATTACCGCTTATGAAACACGAGGTGTTTCCGTTATGTACCCCGTTCCGCTCGTATGCTGGGAAATATATATATGCCCCAACTCTCTTTTTAATGTGATTTTTCCGACTAGCCTCAACTGTTGCACCCCAAGTGGGATGATGTAACACGTACAAGTACAATGATTAACGTTAGCGTTGGAAGCAACGGCAATTCCTGGTTCATTGCTTCCAGGAACAATGCGCTGTGACATTTGAAGCCTTGTTTTTCGTATCCATCTGATAAATGTGTCCTTTTCGAATTCTTCCCTCACGTGCTCAGTGCTGCTCTCATTTCTCTAGGATGCTGACAGAATGAAGGAAGAAGTGCTTCCGCAGGGAGGCAGATCAGCCGCTCTTTCCCTTGACCTTTCACCTTTCCCCCTTCCCTTCAGGGATCATGTGACTACAACCTCAGCAGATAATCCTCCCCCCCCCCCGATTCTGCTTGGCTATTTCCTACATAGGAGATCAAATCCTGTTATCTGATGCTGGAAGCTTAAGTGATGCTTTTGAAACATGCACACAAACCAGCTTGTGATGGACAAAGGATGGAAAACAATGCATTCTCTCTCTCTCTCTCTCTCTCTCTCTCTCTCTCTCTCTCTCACACACACACACACACACGTTTGTTTGTTTGTTTGAATTGTGTGGAGCACAAAACAAATTATAGAGACACTTTTTCAGGAACTGCCACATTCAGCCTTAAGCAAACGAACTTTGCTCAAGAGCTCTGTGGAAGCGCCACAAAAACTTTGGCACGCAAAAATAAATACAAAGGGATTTACGTGTTTGTTTATTTGTTTCAAATATATGCCCTGCCTTGTGGCCTCATGGCAATTTATAAGAAAAGTCTTAGCCCCAATCCCCCCCACACACACATACAAAAAAAATCCCAACTAAATTCTGTAATATAAAACCAGAACAACTATTACCGTACTGTATGGTCACAGCCTCAGTAATATTATGTGAAATCAGAAAATAATAAAGCGTGTGCAGAGACTAAGAAGGAATGAGAGAGGCACACAAATCAACCTCTAAGAAAGACACACACACATACATGTTAGGCATGTTTACTCAGGTGCAAACATGCATGCAACCACCCCCCCCACCCAAAAAAAAAAAAAAAAAAAGAATATTCTGGATGCAGCCTGACACCAAATCCTAGTTGTGGAGGGACAACAGTGGGGAAGAGCTACTTTCTTCATGCCTTGATTCTGGCTGTCCGCTGTGGAAATATGATGCTAGACTCAAAATACCTGTGCCATTGTGCCATGGAATGGGCCACAGTTGCAATTCATAAGTTTATGTTTGTACCCATGTGGCTGAAGGGTGGATGGAGGGAAAAGGGATCATAAAGGAACAGTTCTGAATGGTAGCTGTCTAACTCCGGGAATCGGGAACCTGTGGCCATACAGACTACAACTCCCATCATAGACTATGCTATCTAGAACTCATGGGTTTTGGAGTCCGATGGCATCTAGAGGGCCCTAGGATCCCCATCTCTTCCGCAGATACATTTAAAGAAGACAAAGCATTGTTTCCCACAACTTGCAGGTGAGTGGGGAAGTCAAATGTTTAAGAGGCATATCCTGGGATGTAGCAAAAAGCTAAGAACAAGTCCTTTGTCCTCGAGGATTGTTCAGGTCTTTCCTCTTTATTATAGTGTTTAACTGTCACAAGGTACAAGAGCTTCTCTCTTGCGGAAAGGCAAGGGACCAATTAGGATACATTACAACTTGGCCCCATGCATGCTAAGAACAATGGGGCTTATTCCCAGGTAAGTGGGTACCAGGTTGCCGTCTTTGTGTTTTCGTACAACAGGGAGGTGGGTAGTAGCCCTTAAAACAGTCTGCACCACCTGAGGTGGAAGGAGCAGCTACCATCATCACCTCCATTCTTGCTCATATTCCCTCTTGCCACACCCCACAGCCCTGCCACCATCACCCCTGCTTCTTCATCCTTTCCCTCCCACGGGTCTTGGTGGCGATAGTAGTGCCACAGCAGCAGCAGTGGCCAGCTCGCGTCTAGCCCCTCCTCCCCACCTGTCAGGAATAAATCACACGGAATAAGTGAAGCTAACGCTTTATTTCAGGACGCAGGTGGCGCTGTGGGTAAAACCTCAGTGCCTAGGACTTGCCAATCGCATGGTCGGTGGTTCGAATCCCCACGGCGGGGTGCGCTCCCGTCGTTCGGTCCTAGCACCTGCCAACCTAGCAGTTCGAAAGCACCTCCGGGTGCAAGTAAATAAATAGGGACCGCTTACCAGTGGGAAGGTAAACGGTGTTCCGTGTACTGCGCTGGCTAGCCAGATGCAGCTTGTCACGCTGGCCACGTGACCCGGAAGTGTCTGCGGACAGCGTTGGCTCCCGGCCTATAGAGTGAGATGAGCGCACAACCCTAGAGTCTGGCAAGACTGGCCCGTACGGGCAGGGGTACCTTTACCTTTACCTTTAACGCTTTATTAGAAGAAACAAGGTTGTCTCAGGAGTGCCATGCCTAATGAGCAGAGCAACTCTTGCCCCTATGAGGCAGTTGTGGAGACTAAAAGTCCCTGCCTTCCCACAGCTGTCTAAGTCTCCTCTCCAGGTCCTTCCCAAGCAATCTGAGACTATATCAGGATGTCTGCCTTTGCACCTCCCTCTTCATGCCTCTCCTGGTCCTGGGGGACCAGGGGGAAGGGAGCTTGTTGCAGCAGGAGGGGGAGACACCCTGACTTCTTCACCAGCCTAACTAATTTCTGCTTCTTGGTTTCTGTCTTTTGCTTCTGTCTCTGCTTCTGCTTCTGGACTCTGCCACAGACTCTCCCTGCTCACTAAGCCCTGTTACCTCTTCTACATCCGATACCACCTTCTTCTAGTCTTCTCCCTCTGACCGCTCATCGTCATCCCACCATCGCTCTGTGGGCTCTGAGCCGTCTTCCCTTTGGGGTTACCTGGCTGGTGCCAGTCCCTGACACCAATGTACTTTGAGAAAGGACCAAGGTGTGTGAGAGATCTTCCTCAGAGTGATACGTTTTGGGTAAGGTAACTTTAAATGTGGGTGGGGAACATTTTTGGCCCAGTAGGCCAGATTATCATCTGTCTCCACCTTCGTGGTCCTGCTTTGACAGGTGAGTGGGTCAAACTACGTGGTGTCACCAGCTGCTATTCTTCTTATCTTCTTCTATTTTTAGTTTTGGGTCTGATAAATGTTCATTGGTGTGCTATTGCGATCACTCTCATTATTTCAATATTTGGGGTCTAAGACATTAAAGTAAAAGCTATGGTTTCCCCAGTAGTGATGTACGGAAGTGAGAGCTGGACCATAAAGAAGGCTGATCGCCGAAGAATTGATGCTTTTGAATTATGGTGCTGGAGGAGACTCTTGAGAGTCCCACGGACTGCAAGAAGATCAAACCTCTCCATTCTTAAGGAAATCAGCCCTGACTGCTCACTGGAAGGACAGATCCTGAAGCTGAGGCTCCAATACTTTGGCCACCTCATGAGAAGAGAAGACTCCCTGGGAAAGACCCTGATGTTGGGAAAGATGGAGGGCACAAGGAGAAGGGGATGACAGAGGACGAGATGGTTGGACAGTGTTCTCGAAGCTACCAGTATCAGTTTTACCAAACCGCGGGAGGCAGTGGAAGACAGGAGTGCCTGGTGTGCTCTGGTCCATGGGGTCAGGAAGAGTCGGACACGACTAAACGACTAAACAACAACAACAAGAAGACCTTAAAGTCTGTAAATACTAACACAAGCACCTTGAACTGGGCCCGTACCTGTCCTGTGACCATAGAGTGAAGGGCAATACAGTAATACCCAAATAAATAATTATATTCTTGAGCTGTCCGTACTTTAAAGCCAAGGATTTGTAACTGGGGGAAAAACAATGCTTTGGAAGCCATGGCAGATTGATGAGTTGAGGATTAATAATGTTCTGTCCATATCCGGTCATCAAGGAAAAATGCAGTTTGCCACAGCCGGCTGGCTAGCCACCGAGATCAGCTGTATCCCTATGTTCCTGGCCACTTAATTAAAAAAAATTCCAACCAAATCAGAGGGCTTGCAACATCGCATACCAGGGGAGGAGATGATCTGAACTGTTCATGAGGAACTGGAAGAGGGTATTCATTTCTTGAGTTCCCAGGAGGCCCCTGACAAACCACTGCTTTGTTTATCACTTCCTGTACATGAATGATGAAGTCGGCTGTCTCCCTTCCTCTGCTACGCCTACTGCAAGCCTCCAGCCGTGTTTTGGAATGGTTTGATCTCTTCTCTGGTTAACATGTGATGAGATCTCTTACATGCCACTTTGAGAAGGAGGGGTGGGCAGAGAGATTTGCTAGAAACATAGGGCATTATACCGGGTCAGAGTATTTGTCCATTTAGTCTAGTTTTGGTTACTCTGACTGACAGCAGTTTCCCAAGGTCTTTTATTTAATTTATTAAATTAAACAAATTTTTATTTAATTTATTCTTTAACCTGTAGTTAAAGAAAAAGGAAGGGGGCCTGCTGAAAACCTGGCAATCCAATCTGAAACTTCCCCTGCGATCTGCTTTACAGTGGTACCTCGGGTTAAGTACTTAATTCCTTCTGGAGGTCTGTTCTTAACCTGAAACTGTTCTTAACCTGAAGCACCACTTCAGCTAATGGGGCCTCCTGCTGCTGCTGTGCTGCCACTGCACGATTTCTGTTCTCATCCTGAAGCAAAGTTCTTAACCCGAGGTAATATTTCTGGGTTAGCTGAGTCTGTAATGTGAAGTGTTTGTAACCTGAAGCGTATGTAATCCAAGGTACCACTGTATAACCATTTTCCATCTTTCTTTCTTTTTACATTTAACCAGGACAGGTGAGTTCTTAAAACTCTTTAACAAAGCCCCTTTGTAGAGTCAGAGAACAAATAATTTCTAGGAGGGGGAAAAAAATACAGACCCAGCCTTTAATTTAGCTGAATAGTGATTACACTCAATCAAACTGAGAGTAGGGTATGAGAAACAGAGAGTTTATAGAAATGAGAATTAATTTTGTGCTGGTTCCTTTATTTGTGAAAATCACTGGGGGAAAAGAACTTTAATAAAATATTGCATCCTTTTACCTTAAAAGAATTAATCCTCAAAGGAAGATATGACGATAAACTAGGGAAAGTAAGTACAATATGCAAAACACAAACCATCATTTCTGAATAATGAGTTACTATGTCGTGATAGTTTAACTGCTGGTTAATAATCATCACTATGGGCCATATTCAACTAACCTGCCTGGATAGCTCAGTTGGTTATTTTATGATGCCAAGGTTGCACGTACAATCCCTGTATGGAACAGCTGCATATTCCTGCATTACAGGGGGTTGGGTCCATAGCTGTCAACTTACAGATTTGAAAATAAGGGACCAGCAGCCTCAAAAATAAGGGATCAGCAGCCAAAATAAGGGATTTTGCTATTGTAAAGAGTTACATACTTTGGTAGGATTGACAGATGCTGTCAATCCGGCATGAGGTGGTTGAGGCACCGCGGCGGCTGCTGAAGCGCCGCTCTTCTGCATCCCTCCCCATCCCCTTTCTCTTCCTCCTCCCTCAGGCCACCTCGTCAGCTGCCACCACCACTGCCACCTCCGGGCTTGTGGGCGGCATGGGCGAGAGTCTCTCTCTCTCTCTCCCCTTTCTCTTGGGCAGGGAAGGGCTGATGGAACTCCTCGTGCCAGGACAACAGTACCAGCGCATGCTCTCTCTCACGGCGGAGGACCCTGAGCCGCTACTTTCCTCCCGAGCCGGGCGAGCATGAAGCTCAGGAAATTTGAGGGACAGCAGCGGGACACGGCGCTGGGATTAGGGAGTTTCCCGCCAAATAAGGGACGGTTGACAGTTATAGTTGGGTCCCTTCCAATTCTACACAGAGGTGTCTGCATGTATTGAGGGACAAATGGTATGCAATAACAGTTCTAGAAAAGTCTTGAGGAAATCAGGAGACTCATTTCTGCCAGTTCCATATCAATATAAAAAGGCTTTCTTGACTCTCACTCCCAGAATATTAATTTTCTGGTGCTCCTGGTTGGGTAGACTACAGTATGCAATAGAATCCTGGAAAGGTGCTGGCTAGGCAAGTTTGCGTATTATAAGCCGTGTGAGTTATTACCCATAAAGAACAAAGTTTAACTGACCCATACTTTCAATTCTGTAAGTACAAGTATCTCTCCCTGCCCCCCCTTCCCAAACAGCTGTAAAAGAACTTCAAATATGCGCTGTTAATATGTGCTGGGTTTTAAAGGATTCTGAGTTTTAAAGGGATTAAGGCTAGATTGAGTTTCTTTGTTAATTTGTGAGCTGAACTTTGTCCTTTATACTTCAGTGCCAAGACTGCCGTCTGAGATTGAGACCTGCTGTCTGATTCAGATAATACACATTACTTTGTGGCACGGAACTTTAGTTTCTGTGTGGTTTTTGCGCATAACTGAGTTAGAGCAGCTGGTAAGTATGCCAGATTTGGAAAAACGCAAAACCTAGGCTTAAACAATTCTTCAAGGATGAAGCGCGGTGGGTGGCTTTCGGTACGTTACCTTCTGTGATTGTTTATCAGTTATGTTTGTTTCCTGTCTTCCTCCACAGGTAGCATTCATGGCTATTCCCACTTCCCAATTTATCCTCACAACACACTTGCAAAGTAGGCTAGGCTGAAATATAGGGACTGGATCCAGGCCACCCAATGAGCTCCATGGCTGAAGTTGTGTCTCCCTGGTCTCCAGCCATTATCTCACACAGCCTCTGTGCACCAGGTAATTTGATTGAAGGAAAAAGCTGTTGAACCCCTTCTCTGCTTCAGGCATGAGTGACGTGTCAGAGAGACAGCATCCATCATCTGTTAGGTGTGTGCGTATTGGTGGAGAGGAATGGGACCAAATTGATATCTGTAGGATGTCTCCACCACTCTTGTGGAGACAGAAGGTGTGGCTAGTAGCACTGATGGAGAAACTAACTAGGCATGTTAAAGCATTACCGTATTTTTCGCCCCATAGGATGCACCGCCCTATAGGATACACCTAGTTTTTTTTGGGGGGGGGAATAAAAATATATATATTATTTTCCCCCAGGCACGGGGCTGGCGTGGGGGAAGCCCAAGCTTCCCCCGACCCCAGCCCCCAGAAGAGCCTGCTATCCGCAAGCCTAGGGAGCCGCGCTGGTCTCCCCAGGCCTGTGGACAGCTGCGCAAAGCCCGGGTGCGCTTTTCAGCGCGCTCCCGAGGCTTCAGAATGCAGGCAGCTCTGCGCAACCTTTGGGAGCCAGGCGCGGCTTCCTGCCGGGCTCCCGAGGGTTGCGCAGAGCTTCCTGAAGCCTGGAGAGTGAGAGAGGTCAATGCGCACCGACCCCTCTCGCTCTCCAGGCTTCAGTGAAAGCTTGTATTCGCCCCATAGGATGCACACACATTTCCCCTTCATTTTTGGCGGGGGGAAAGTGCGTCCTATAGGGTGAAAAATACAGTAAGTGGCGCTTAAGACTCACCTGACTTTATAGAAGTATGGTATCCATTCATAGCCTTTTCTAACAGCAACACTGTCTCCCAGTACGTTTCTGAGCACAATTCAAAGTGTTGGTGCTGACCTTTAAAGCCCTAAACAGCCTCAGCCCAGTATACCTGAAGGAGCGTCTCCACCCCCATCGTTCAGCCTGGAAACTGAGGTCCAGTTCCGAGGGCCTTCTGGCAGTTCCCTCCCTGTGAGAAGTGAGGTTACAGGAAACTGGGCAGAGGGCCTTCTCGGTAGTGGTGCCTGTCCTGTGGAACACCCTCCCAGCAGATGTCAAGGAGATAAACAACTATTTGACATTTAGAAGACATCTGAAGGCAGCCCTGTTTAGGGAAGTTTTTAATGTTTAATGTTTAATGTTTTGTTGCTTTATTATTATTATTATTATTATTATTATTATTATTATTATTATTATTATTATTATCTGGTGCCTGCCAGACACACAGGTTCACTTATGGCATCATGGACTTTGCTGACACTACAAAAAAAATTCCTTCCAGTAGCACCTTAAAGACCAACTAAGTTAGTTCTTGGTATGAGCTTTCGTGTGCATGCACACTTCTTCAGATACACTGAAACAGAAGTCACCAGACCCTTCTATATAGTGAGAAGGTGGGGATGGGTATTACTCAGAAGGGTGGTGGGAATGGGTGATTGGCAGATAGCTGTGATGAGCCTGTTGACGACTCTTAACGACTGCAATAGGTCTTACAGGAAAAAGCAAGGGGTGAGAAGGTGAAAAATGGCTTTGTCATGTATAATGAGATAAGAATCCAATGTCTTTGTTCAGACCAGGTCTCTCCATGGTTTTAAGTTTGGTAATAAGTTGCAATTCAATTAAAACCGTCGTTAAGAGTCGTCAACAGGCTCATCACAGCTATCTGCCAATCACCCATTCCCACCACCCTTCTGAGTAATACCCATCCCCACCTTCTCACTATATAGAAGGGTCTGGTGACTTCTGTTTCAGTGTATCTGAAGAAGTGTGCATGCACACAAAAGCTCATACCAAGAACTAACTTAGTTGGTCTTTAAGGTGCTACTGGAAGGAATTTTTTTGTTTTGACTATGGCAGACCAACACGGCTACCTATCTGTAACTTTGCTGACACTGTTGCCTTCTCCATTATGGACAGAGGAAAGAGGCTTCTTTTTCTAAATGTACTTGTGAAGTTATGTAACAATCTGGTTTTTAAGAACTAAAGCAATTGAAACCAACAACACCTCACTGAGCAGTACTTATTCAATGATAGAGGGAAGTTTGGGGCACTGTAGCAGATCTTTATTTTCCTTTACTTTCAGAGCAATCGTCCAGAGACTGAGGTTTCATGTGCACTAACTGAAGAAGAGCTGTCCAGATTTGCTTTTAAACAACCCAGATCTGTGTATATGCAGGTGTCATGCTCCTGGTACAATAAAAGTGTGCCGGTCTACAGTGAAAGTGTCCATATGCTTCTTCCTCTTGGTGGTCCTGATCGCCTGATATCCCTGTCAGACATCCCTGTGTCACACACACACACACACACACACACACACACACACACTATAGGGAAAATCCCATGAAAAATGTAATTTGAGAATGAGATTTAGAATGCTGCTTTTCAAAGGGACCGAGGACTGGATATGGCTTAACATTTCTCCAAAGTAAGCAATGATCTCTTTTAAAACTCAACGTTAAAACGTGACAAAGCAAGCAGAAGCAGTGGCGTAGCGTGGGTTGTCCGCACCCGGGGCAAGGCAAGTAATTTGCGCCCCCTAACCCGTGGATTTTAGTAGGGGCAGAGAGCTGCGAGTGCGAGTGTGCCACCCAGATGTTGCGGCCGGTGCGGCCGGCCCCCCCTTGCACCCCCCACGCTACGCCACTGAGCAGAGGTAGTGCAAGGTGTCTCGATGGAGATCCAATACGTCAAAGCAAAGAGAAACAGTTAGTTACTTGTAAGGTGTGTTTTTTTTTGGTAGACTATTAATTCGAGGGGGCCCCCTAGGGCTGTTCTTTGGAACTGCATGGATGTGGGTTCATATAAAACAGGGGTTTCAAACTTAACCCTGCACCTTGCTTCCTTGCACCTCACCACCTGGCCACCAAAGGGGACCACTTTGCACAAAATCTGCATATGCTAATTTATAGATTTTTTTAATAAGAGATTTATTGAGATTTTACAAATAAAGAAAATTACAGTATAAGAGAAGAAAAAGAAAAAGAAAAAAGATACAAAAATACAAAGAAAAGTACAAAATATGTGAAAAATAAAAAAAACTATTAAAAACAAATCGATCTTTTCTTGTCTTATATTTCAATTACTTGTTTCCTGACCTCCTCACACCTCCCTTTTTTGTATTCCAGTTCACATGGTTAATTCAGCAAATCCTTTCCCTCTTTGTTTTTATCTTAATTCTATATCTTAACATATTGAACTTCATATTTTCATCTAATTATCAATCCTTTTTTTTACATATTCTTTTAACTTTGTTATTAAAACCATCTCATTTCAATCCTACATCATTTTAACATTCATTAATTTTACAGTGTTTCTGCAGATAGTCTTTAAATTTCTTCCAATAATTTATAGATATTTATGCAAGTTTTTTTTAAAGCATCACACACACACACAATTTATATATTTTTATTTCCTCCCAGAGGAGGCCTGAGCTGCAAACAACAAGTGAGAAGCTGTCTTTAAAATAATCTTACAAATAGTACAATTGTAGATGCAGACTGGGATAAAGATATCCACTTAAAAGGCTGGTTGGGAGAGGAAGGACTCCAGTAGGCACCCAAAAGATAACACAGACGGCGCCTGTTTAATAGGAGGGAATTCCAAAGGGTAGGTGCCACCTAGGGTTGCCACCCGTCACTAGAAAAACGGGATTGGCCCGTTTTTGGACAAAATTGTCCGCTATTGAAATATACTGGGAGTCGAGTGTGAATTTCATGTTCTTTATTCAGCTCATAGCAGCAATGAATGAAACTTTTCCCCAAACATCTAGCTATATATACATTATTTACACAATGGGCCATGCGTGATTGGCTAATTCCAGGCTGCTCCTGCAGGCCAATCAGGTTGCTGATTCACTTCATCCAGGAGCCTGATTGGCTGCTCCTGGAGCCAACCTGGAGGTGGATTGGGGGCTCCTGCAGACCAATCAGACCGCTGCATTCTGCATCCTATTGTTCTAGGATTCAACTCAGTACATTACACCTATCCTGTTGCGACTTCAAACAGGACACCCCTTTTCCCGTATTCGAGCTTGGCTGGCCCCAAATGGTGGTTGTGTCGCTGTTGGTGCAGCTAATGAGGAGCCCAGCCCAGGATGAGTGACAATAGAGATAAGGGAGAAGGAATGACCTCCTCTCCCTCCTTCGCTCCCTCCTTCCTTGCTTTTTGCTGGTGCTGCTCCTCCGATGCTGCCCGCTGGTCTAGAATGGTGCAGATCTATGGCCACTTGGCCCCCTCCACCAACCCAACTTGATCTCTCCTTCTCCCTGCTCCTGCTCCTCCGCACCTGAGTTTTCCGATGCAAGCATTGGCGAAAGGCTGGAGCTGCAGCTCAGGTCACCCATGGAAAACGGCCATCTACCCATTGAAATTGAAATACTTTATTGTTACTTGTACAACTTGTATACAGTGAGATTACAAGAGCACCCCCCACACTCAACTCTCTTAGTCTTAATTCCCCTCGTTTACTGACGCACACCCACCAAACCCGAAAGTCAGTTGCCCTGTTGTTATCTTTTCATTCAGCAGCCTAACAGCCCACAGATAGAAGCTGTTCTTTACCCTGTTGGTGCTTCTATATCTTCTGCCTGAGGGCAGGAGATCAAGAAAGTGCCGGCCAGGGTGTGAATCATCCCTGAGAATTTTCCTCACTCTCCTGAGGCAACGTTCTTCCGCTATTTCATCCAGTGGATTCACATGACAGCCCATAATATCATGCAATATCCATGCCCCCTGCCTGCCTCCGTGAGTGGAAGAGTTGGACCAAGGTGGTGAGAGAGGCAGGAGGCCAAATGTGGGGAACCCCTCCTCCACAAAAGGGGATGATTTGGTGTCATGAGAGTGTGGGGGCCTCCCGATCCCCACCCTGACCTTTATTTTGCCTGAACTGTCCCGCGTTTTGCCCTACCAAAGGTGGCAACCCTAGCTGCCAGGATATTAAAGCCCTGTTTCCTACATTTCCTAGTTTTTGCAAGTGTTCAGAGCATTTCCCAAGGCCTGACTTATTTGGCCCCCCAGTGTGAACTAGCACAAACCCAATCTCTATGTTGCAGGAAAGTATTGGCAGTGGGAAAGGCATCTTTCAGGTGCTGCAATTAATTTCCTCATTCCCGAACCCCACCTATAAGCTTCCTAGCAGGGTCAGGATGACCCAGAACCAGTTTGAAAACCACTTGATTAGTGGAAGTGATTGATGGAAATCGCTGCCTTGAGATGCAATTCCTGGAACGCCTTGAGAGCAACACGGAACAACAGAATGTGGCCCCACTTACATGCCATGGACTGTGGCCAGTTGGAAGCTGTGGAAAGAGCCTTGCACAGCTTTGAGTCACATGGCCTTCTTTTTTGATTGTTTTTATATATAATTTTTATTAAACTTTCTGTTTTTCAATTTAGAATACTCATTTAAACATCTGCGAAATATCAATGACTTCCCTTCTTCTCTTTCCATGGTTCATTTGGCATGTCATAAATCCCTGCATATTTTACAAAAAACTAAACCACTGAGTATTCCATTATTACATCCATCAAAACTTATTTACACTGTTGAATTTATCTTAATGCTGCCAACGTGTACACAATCCCCCCCCCCCGTGTATTCAATAAATGTTTTCCAATCTTCTTTAAAAGTATGTTCTTCTTGTTCTCTTATTTTATATGTTAAGTTTGCAAGCTGCACATATTCTGTCAGCTTAAGTTGCCATTCTTCTTTAGTTGGGACCTCACTCGTTTTCCATTTTTGGGCTAACAAAACACAGGCTGCAGTAGTGGCATACGTAAATAACCTTTTTTGACACCTGGGAATTTCAGTCTGAATTATCCCCAACAAAAAGGACTCTGTTTTGTTTTGTTTTTTGAAAAGTACTTTTAAACATCCCCCAATTCATTATGTATTATTTCCCAATACTCTTTTACAAGTCCACCACATGTGAAATAACATTCCCTCCACCTCATTGCATCTCCAACACTTATCTGATTCAGTCCTATACCTCCTTTTTTGAAAACTTAAAAATATTTAAGTTAAAAGAGAAAATGGAAAAATGGAAAATATTTGGCTCATTTTGTGTGTGTGTGTGTGTGTGATTGTTTTGCTCCCCCACTCAGAACATGGTTTAAAAATTTGTGGGTTGTTGTTTTCTTCATACAAGCAGTGTGAGACTCGATCAGTGTCTCTTCTGTATCCAAAATGAAGTGAGTCTGTAAATCCATGAGGTGGCAGTAGAACCATTGCAAGCATTTTATGCCGCATAATTTGGTAGAAGCCTGTATGTTAGAGCGCACCTTGCTTCCTATTTGAAAAGCTGTGTTTTACTGTTACCACCACAAAGGCTTCTGAAGGCTGGCTGGCAGGCAGTGCTTTGGGTACTATGTGGGAACGCAGAGAAAAACTGTGGTCTGGGTTCAAAGTTGAACATCATGAATCCCACAACTGCTAAGGGATGCAGAGAAAGTCAATGTGGATCAGCTTGCAAAGCTTTCATCCAATCCCATGCTGAATCGCCACTTTGCCTAATTTGTTATGGTTCTGGACGGCTGAGTGCATGCTAAGATCATGA
This sequence comes from Podarcis gaigeae, assembly GCF_964106915.1. Lineage (NCBI taxonomy): Eukaryota > Metazoa > Chordata > Lepidosauria > Squamata > Lacertidae > Podarcis > Podarcis gaigeae. The sequence goes on along the minus strand of NC_139687.1, from coordinate 46,475,592 downwards.
CAGCACCTAGATGCTAATTCCCAGGTGGGGCAGAGCTGTGATGTTAGCCTCCTGATGGATGGGTTGCTTACCGGAAAGGAGAGGGGAAGGGGTGAGGAGGTCAGCATGGTGCAAATCCCCCAGCACAACCAATCTCCTGTTGGTGCATATGCACCATGCTGACCTCTCTGCCACTTCAGCCCTCCCAGCAAGCAAGTAACATACTGGCTGGGAAGCGAGCATGGTGTCTCTGCCCCACCCAGCAAGCCACTTCTGAAAATGCTCAATATTTGGGAGCTTGGCCTTGCTCTTCCTCATTCTGAGGTCTACCTTCACGGCCTAGGACACTTGTACCTATGGGACCGCCTCTCCTGGTATGCCCCACTAACATCCTCAAGGTCCATAAATAGCAACACCCTAGTGGTCCTGGGCCCTAAGGAAGTTCGATTAGCTTCAACCAGAGCCAGGGCCTTTTCAACGCTGGCTCCAGCCTGGTGGAACGCTCTATCTCAAGAAACCAGGGCCCTGCAGGATCTGATTTCTTTCCGCAGGGCCTGTAAGACAGAGTTGTTCTGCCTTGCCTTTGGCTTGGAGCCAATTTGATTCCCTCCCCCTCTTTCTTTTTTCTTTTCCTTTCTCCTCCTGCGATGAAGTTTCAATATTTTAATGTTGTATTTTAATTTTGTTTTTAAGTTGTATTCATTCAATTTGTTTTTATTATTGTTTGTTAGCCTCCCTGAGCCCGGCCTTGGCTGGGGAGGGTGGGGTATAAATAAATATTATTATTATTATTATTATTATTATTATTATTACTTCCCACAAATAGCAGGGGAGAGGATGGACCTTTGCCTTGGCTGTACCAGTTCATTCTGCAGATGCCATTCACACATCAAATGGCCTTCACACCATGGTTTCCCCCACCCATGGAAAATTAGATGCCAGAGAGTATTAGATGTTCTCTTCTAACCTTTTTGTATGTGTAGGGTTTTTTGTTTTATCTTTTGTTTGGAGGAGCATTTAGTCCTGAAGTCCCCAACCTGCATTTTGAAACACTGTGGTCCAGAAACAGGCTTCCTGTGTCATCCGAACTGGGGCACAGTTGACGTAAGACGTAGGAAATCTTGGTTTGGATTAGATTGAAATCGGGGATTTAAATCACAGTTCTAACAAGCATCACATCATCAGTTTCTTCACTGGCATATCTCTATCATTTTAGATGATGGATGGCTTCATGATTTGAAGTGTTGGTATATGCTTGATAATCTTAATTATTCCTGGACTTTGCTTACGTTTATGGAGCACTTGGGCCTATAAATGTTATCCTGTGTTTCTCTCCGGCAAGATAAAATTGAACTAACTAATCCAGCCTCATGATTTATTTGTCTCTTTTAACACTTCTACTTCCTGACCTTCAAATAAGCTGCAGTGATGACGTACAACCCCTTTTCACCTCTTTCTGAAAGTAATGAAGAAGCAAAGGACACATAAGCTCTCGTCAGGCACTCAAAAGAGCATGCAAGGACTCAAACAGGTGTAAAGATCGCACCCTCAGTAACCTCCACATTTGCCACCCACTCTTTCCCAACCTTTATACACTGAGCATGAAGGCCTAACCTAAGACCTTAGAATCCCCCTTTAGCCCAGAACCCGGTATGTGCAGCTTCACAGTCAGGGGGAAAACAATGCTGTCCATGTTGAATGGTTTCTTTAAATGCAAAGGTTCATCATTGTTCCACCCGATGTGTATGTCTTTAAGGGGCCAGAGCAAGGGCCAGAGCAAAATAACGAGACCCAGCTTTACAGCTGTGAAACATAGCAGGTGCTGCTGAGTTGCATTGATTAAGCTGTGTCAGCAATTGGGTATAGTATATAAGGAGCAGCACTTAGCTCTCCCATTACCCTGGGGGATGGGTTGGTGGTTGGGTCATGTTTGTTGTTGATGTATTTAGTGTAAATGGAGTTTTTCTTTTTCTTATTAAAACCTTGTTTAAGTACTTTTTGAGTCCCTTTTTAATGCATGGTCTCCCCGGCAAGCTCTCTGCAGTGCTACCATACTGCAAATAGCCAACAGTCCAGGGTTGTAAAGACTGCGGAGAGAATAATTGGGTGCACTCTTCCCACCTTGGATCAAATCTATGCTTCCAGGTGCCATAAGAAAGCTGCAGAGATAGTGCAGGATAGTATGCACCCCAGAAATGATCTCTTTCAGCTTCTGCCTTCTGGAAGAAGGTACAGGGTTATCAAGACTAGGACTAGCCACCTGAGAAACAGTTTCTACCCAAATGCGATTTTGGTTTTAAATCCAGTGTAAGGAGTCTCTATGGGAGTATATTGTATTTAAAAATGGAGTATCAGAGTTTTTAGGGGCTAACCAGGCTGGGATAGCAGGCTTGTTAGGTTTTGAATGTTTTATGTAGATTTTTCAATTTTGTTGTTCTGTATGGGACAATGAGGGACGCAGGTGGCGCTGTGGGTTAAAGCCTCAGCGCCTAGGACTTGCTGATCGAAAGGTCGGCGGTTCGAATCCCTGCGGCGGGGTGCGCTCCCGCTGCTCGGTCCCAGCGCCTGCCAACCTAGCAGTTCGAAAGCACCTCCGGGTGCAAGTAGATAAATAGGGACCGCTTTCTAGCGGGAAGGTAAACGGCGTTTCCGTGTGCGGCTCTGGCTCGCCAGAGCAGCGATGTCACGCTGGCCACGTGACCCGGAAGTGTCTCCGGACAGCGCTGGCCCCTGGCCTCTTGAGTGAGATGGGCGCACAACCCCAGAGTCTGTCAAGACTGGCCCGTACGGGCAGGGGTACCTTTACCTTTACCTTATGGGACAATGACAATAAAGCTTATCATATCGTATTCCCAACTTCAGGGAGGATTATAAAAGTTTTCAGCTGAATACTCCATCAAAGATTTGCACTAAGCATGTCGTGATGGCTGAGAAAGGAGAAGACAAGGCCAGACCCTCTAAGTGTCCCTATTTTCCAGGAACAGTCTTGGATTTACAGAAGCTGTCCTGGTTTCAGATTTGATCGCAGAATGTCTTGCTTTTCCTTAGGATGTCCCTATTTTCATCGGAGAATTTTTGCAGGGTATGGAGTTATGTGACCCCTGAGCCAGGGAGGTAAGACATCTGAAGGCAGCCCTGTATAGGGAAGTTGTTTTTTTAAAAGTATTTAATGTTTTATTATGTTTTGGAAGCTTCCCAGAGTGGCTTGGGCAACCCAGTCAGATGCGCTGGGTATAAATAATAAAATAATTCTTATTATGGAATTGGACACCACTATTTTCATCGGAGAAATGTTGGAGGGTATGCAAGGCCAATATATATGCCGATATTAAGGTCAGGAGCAACAACTGTGAAGAGGATGTTGGACTAGATGGGCCATTGGCCTGATTCAACAGGCTTGCCTTATGTCCTTTTCTTAGCTTCTTAGTTTGAATCCTTATGCATATATATATTTTTGAACACCTGAAGATTCTAACAGTAGCAGGATTAACTGTGGCCTTGATTCTGAAGCCACTTACTGTAGTGATGCCCCATTGACTTTAGTGAGATTTTTATGGGCAAAGTACGTTTTGAAGAACTACCACTTCACTAACAAAGGAAGAGCCTGACCAGATCACACTCTTTTCAAGAGAGGCCAGTCATGAGCATGAAAGCAATGGCCCCCTCCTCCTGTTATTTGCCCAGTCAAATACCTGCCTCTGGTAATTAGAGGTATACTCTGAATATAAGGGTTCTCTCATCTATAGCCACAGATATTCACATCTTGCATTGAATGCAGTCAATGTGTTCATCTGCATCAAATGGTTCCAATATTGTACCTTCTGTTGCGCTTCCAGGAACCATCCCATTGAAGCAAAGAGGTGGGAGGAGAGGGAAAGAGAATGTTGTTAATGTTTACCAATTTGACACACACACCCTTGCCCAATTTGGTGGTCTCCTTTTCTGGAAGACTGGCCTCATTTGCTCAGAGGGAACCTGCTCCTTTGTTATAAATATGTACTAAACCTTCCAGAAAAGTGCTCCATTAGTAATTCCCAGTGACACGTGTTCTACAATTTTCCTTTTTGTTTTGGAAGTAGTGCAGAGTTAAGAACTGTGACCAGGAGAAGACAGTTCCCTTCTACTAGCTGCTAGCCACTCACTTCTTGAGTTCTTATTTTGAGGATTATTCTGAGACATCCATACTAAAGGCTCTGTCTTGCTTCAGGCAGAAAAGCTTAACACAGCTCTCTGCTAGGGTCACCATGTGCATCTTACTTTGACTACATTCAGATGGCGGTTTATTCAATTTCTCCTACATTCTCCGAACTGTTAATTTCTGCATTTCCTTTTCTCCTTCCTCTGCTGTCTTCCCCCAATATTGAATTACAGGGAACTTTCTGGGCAGGGACTTGTCCTCTTGTCTTCTGTAAAGCACCATAACCATTAATGGTGCCAAATACATACATAAATAAACAGAAGGAGGAGGAGGAGGAGGAGGAGTTTGGATTTGATATCCTGCTTTATCACTACCTGAAGGAGTCTCAAAGCGGCTAACATTCTCCTTTCCCTTCCTCCCCCACATCAAACACTCTGTGAGGTGAGTGAGGCTGAGAGACTTCAGAGAAGTGTGACTAGCCCAAAGTCACCCAGCAGCAGCAGGGAGAGGAGCGGGGAATCGAACCCGGTTCACCAGATTACGAGTCCACCGCTCTTAACCACTACACCACACCTTAAGCACTTGTTTCCATAGAAGCGAATCTCACGGAGATCAATGGAACTGATGCTCAACCCTACAATGGGACTCATGCCCAGTAGCATAAATGGTATAGGATTGAAGGCACGCTTCCAAGTAATACTGGAGAACATTGAAGCCTGCAAAAAAAGTTTAGACGCCCAAAGGTCAGTTAGCTTTCCTGAGTCAGAAGAGTGGATCATGCTCAGTCCCTGCCTCAACTATGCAAGCTTCAACAAGGGACTCCATATCAGCAAAGTTGGAGGAATGGCATAAAATAATCTCACTGTAATGATTGTTTTTACAATCCCTTGTTCAGACCAAAAGACAAACACATAAAGTCTGTCCTCAAGAAGGCCCTGGCCAAATTTGGATATATTGCTAGTCAAATATTCTTATGATGGAAGCTAAACCATTTTACGGTTGTCCTTTCAACTGTAGAGCAGTACAGGAATCAAAGGCTGAATGCCAATCTGATGTACAATGCAGCTACTCGTTTCAGAGAACAGTTTCAGTATCCTTTTCTAACAAGACACCATAGCAAGAAAGGAAATCAGGAGAGAGAATATTGTTAAAGTTATTTTAGAAGTCAGTCAATTTTAATTGGTTTTAGAATGTTTGATGTGCATTAGTGGCATTTGAATGAATGAATGAATGAATGAAAGGAAAATGACAGTAAATGTATTATATTTTTAGGGCCTAGTCATCCTGTTTAATGCTACTCTCTAAAACATGGAAGGTTTGCCTCAAATAATCTTTTTTTGTTCCAATACACAAAGGATGGTTTGTTTGTTTGTTTGTTTGTTTGTTTCCTTGCTTAAGAAATGCTTCCAGCTTAAGTTCTCTTCCAATTCAAACTTAAAAATTTCAGAGGCCCCATCTGGAACAATGTTGTTAAATTTCCTCACAGTAGAATGTGCAAATAAAGAACAGGTTCTAGAAATGGAGAAAAGGCATTATTATTCTTTTTTTCTCCAGGACGTGAGCCTGTAAAAGAAGAAAGCTTGCTATGTGAAAATAAAAGCCACAAGAGAAATAAGAGAAATTCTGACAAGTGTTCTTTGCCAATACATTAAGAAGAACCAACATTTATTTGTAACAGTGTTGTCTATTCCAAAAACTACATTGTATCCCTTTGAAAAGCAAGCACTGGCTTTCTCCAGAGGCGTTCCATTCTCTAAGAAAGATGTTGGAACTGATGGACACATCTATTTCAGGTGAACATTTTTAACCAAGTTCTACTGCCCATCAAAGAGCTTTCACACTAAGGTTAACCTCCGGACTTGCAAAAATCCTTTGGGCCTTTGGCGTACGGCTGGCTGGGTTTCAACCTAGTGCTATATTGGCTGTAGGGCTCTGCCTCCAAGATCCAGACCTGTTTAGAGCTCAGCTCCTTCACGGAAGAAAGCTCTATTCCCCAGTCACCACCCAAGGACTACTGGGCCAGTGTGGTGTGGTGGATAAGAGCGGTAGTCTTGTAATCTGGTGAACTGGGTTCGCGTCGCCGCTCCTCCACATGCAGCTGCTGGGTGACCTTGGGCTAGTCACACTTCTTTGAAGTCTCTCAGTCCCACTCACCTCACAGAGTGTTTGTTGTGGAGGAACAAATTTTTTTTTCCCTTCCAGTAGCACCTTAAAGACCAACTAAGTTAGTTCTTGGTATGAGCTTTCGTGTGCATGCACACGAAAGCTCATACCAAGAACTAACTTAGTTGGTCTTTAAGGTGCTACTGGAAGGAAACAAATTTTTTGTTTTGACTATGGCAGACCAACACGGCTACCTATCTGTAACTGTTGTGGAGGAGGAAGGGAAAGGAGAATGTTAGCCACTTTGAGACTCCTAAGGGTAGTGATAAAGTGGGATATCAAATCCAAACTCCTCCTCCTCCTCCTCCTCCTCCTCCTCTTCTTCTTACATGCTTTTATTCTACAATTCCAGCCCTCTGGCTTGAAGATGGGCACTTCTGCACTCTGTATCCTTCTGACTGGTATGAGCCCTGCACTGTTGAACTGGAAAAGTACTGTGGGAAGCATTCAGTTCCTTGTGCCCTGGTGCTGTGATATCTGGTTCTCCACATGCGACAAGGATGCACCCTCTATCTGTCATTATCGAGGATTATGATATTTTGTAACTAGTGCCGGGTTAGGGTGACCCTGGGTATGTATGTTTGTATCTGGAAATATTCTAAATATGTATGCTATATGTTGGATGCAGACTTTGTCTGCTCTAAACATGGCCACTCCATAAACCTAGGGGCCTCCAATGTGAAAAGAAAAACATCGTAAATAGCAAGACCACACTTGGTGGTTCTTTTGAAGTCTTTCTCCCTGTTCTAATGGATATTTTGTTTAGGGTAAGTAAAAGTAACTTCCAATTAGATCTTTAGGGCACTTTAGATAAAGATCTAAGAAATTTGTTGACTTTGGCAGTCAATTTATCATGTTTCCCCCCCCTTCCCTGTAGATTTACAGGAAACCCTTCCTAGTAGAAATAAATCAGTCTTATCCAAACTCAAGGCCAAGAAGACAGATATTGAAATAAAAGCATAACTGTGGGCTCAAGTAAGGTTTATCATTGGGATCATCACTGAGGGTGCCAAAAAGAAAATATACATTGGGGAGGGGGGTCAGTGTAGCCACCACGCTCATTAAACTTTGCCCCAAGCTCACCAAGTGTTGTTCAGCTGAAAATAGAACAAGATCAGCAAGGACAGTAGTGTACATTGAACAATGGTAAAGACTGTAGACCTAAACCCATTGACATGGAAGCAAGTCCTGATGAAATTCACAGGGAATTGATAGCATGGGGTTTCTTGATGTGGGTGGCTCAGAGTGAGATGGGCAGTCCCAATTCTCCAAGAGAGTATCATTTAGCAAAATCAAAAGACCATGTAGGACTATTTTAGATATGCTTATCCATTGCATCTCTGCTTTGCTCTCCCCACAACTCTATACTTTTCTCATTTCTTATTTTATGTATGTCAGCAATTTATATACTGCTGTAAGTGGTGCACAGTGAGGTTCAAAAGATACATTAAACATAGAAACCATGAATACGCATCATGAGAGCCCTAATTCAGTTTTCATATATGGGTCTTAATTGAACATTCCTATGGGTTCCATAATTGTTCCGGTTCCAGTGATTGCTGTCCAGTCTTTCATTACCATAACACTTGCCTCCCTCGTCCATATAATAACAAGCATCAGGCATTAGCACCACTCCTTAGTTCAAGTGGGGATTTGGAGGAAAATAAATGTACATGGATTTCTACTAGATGCTTGATGAAAATTCTCAAGCTACTTAGTGAAACATTTGTGGTCAATCTGTACAATTTATTTCTTGGAAATGTTGCTCGGGAGGCAATAAAGCTGCGTTTGGCTTGGCAAAATGGATTTATGTTCATGAGCTAAGAAACAGATGAAGGATATTCAAAGACCTAAACAGGGGAACTAATGGGAACATTTTGAACTGGTGGTGGCAACACCCTCGTATTCTAACCTTGAGGTAGCATTCTCCAATATTAGAAAGTATAAACACAGACCTATAAGAGATTTGTTCTACCAAAGGCATGGGAAATCTGTGAACTCCCAGATGTTGTTAGACCTCAACTCCCATCAGCACCAGCTATCATGGCCGATGGTCAGAGAAGGGGAGCTAGTTTCCAACAAGATCTGGTGCTTCCTCATCCCTGCTCTACTAGATGGTGGTTTAAATGATTCCAAATGAGAAAAAGTTCTGTGAGGATTTGACATGTGGGCTGCATCCAGATTAATCTAGTTGAGCCTATGTTCCATTGAAATCAGTAGGACAATTAAAAATAATCCCTTTGGGATTTTTGTGAAAAGAGGAAAATGAATTATTCTGAGCCATTTGGGTTAGAAGATTGGGAAAATATTGCTTAACAGAAAGTAGATCCATTGGATGTTGTTCTAGAGTGAATATTTTGAATAATTTCTTTTACGTAATGGACAGATGGAAAATTGGAAGTCATTTTTATTTTTCCTCTTTTCTTTTCTGTTTTTGGGTTTCCCTTTGCTGTTTTCATTCCCCCCCCCCCCATCTATGTCCTTTCTCTTTATGGTTTTGCGTTCATTTAGATAAGTTTCTTTTATCTTATTGGATTATGTTTTTGGATTAATAAAATCTCATTTTTTTTAAAAAGAAATCAATAGGACAACATGGTCACATCTTAATTCCAGTGATTTGAATGGGAATGAACTTTGACTTTAAGCCTATGCGACTTACTTCTGCGTAACACAGTACAGTACCATTCTAGGTTGTTGTTGTTTAGTCGTTTAGTCGTGTCTGACTCTTTGTGACCCCATGGACCAGAGCACGCCAGGCACTTCTGTCTTCCACTGCCTCCCGCAGTTTGGTCAAACTCATGCTGGTAGCTTCGAGAACACTATCCAACCATCTCGTCCTCTGTCGTCCCCTTCTCCTTGTGCCCTCCATCTTTCCCAACATCAGGGTCTTTTCCAGGGAGTCTTCTCTTCTCATGAGTCGGCCAAAGTATTGGAGCCTCAGCTTCAGGATCTGTCCTTCCAGTGAGCACTCAGGGCTGATTTCCTTAAGAATGGATAGGTTTGTTCTTCTTGCAGTCCATGGGACTCTCAAGAGTCTCCAGTCTACCATTCTAGGTAGGTTTACTAAAAAAGAGAGAGTCCCCTTGAGTTCAACGGGGTGCACTTCCTAAAAGTCTATTAAATGAATGTGACCTTATGTGTCAATCACAAACACCCTTCCTCTGAAATTTGGAGCTTTTAAATTTCCCCGCCCTCAGACAGATGTGGTGGCTTCTCTCAAATATGCAGTAGTTCACTCTGCTTGATATCTGAGCCTCAGAGTATTTGCTAGGTTTCCAAGTTAACTCTATAATCCCCAATGGACAAACCAGGAAGATAGATAATAGATATGATAAATACATGCTCATATGACCTGCAACAGCCCTCACAGGTAAAATATGCATTCCCACATATAATAGGCAGCAGGCTACACAAGTAACCCAGGACAACAAAGCCCAATCTCTCCACCTGCTTCACAATTCATGCTAATCACTCTAGTTTATTTCCCAATGTCGATTGCTGTTACTTTAGAGTTCTGTGATATGGATCAGAACGTGCCCATCACTACAACAGAGGGTTCAGCACTCCAGCAATGAATTTAATTAGTAGCTCTGAGCAAAGGATCAAGAAGGGCATGGAAAATAAACTTAGCATGGTATTATGTTAGCAGGTTTTGGAGTAAGAGCTTTATTCACACAATTTAAGAACACTGCCAGTTCTTTTCCCGGCTTGCCAGGACTCCCCAAAGGCCAAGGATATGCATTTTGGATTTTGATGCTCAAATAATTTGACTGTTGTGGGGAGCAAATATAATTTGCAGATGTGGAGCAGAGTTTGGGAGGGCCATTTTACTAAATTTGTGTACTCAACCAGCCTATAAATATAGTAAATATGCCCAGTGTTTTGCGTTTCAAGAAGGCATTGCTCTCTTACTCATTCCATTATATTCAAAGGGAAACACTTTCTTTAAAGCACCATTTAATTCACCCACAGATCCTAAATTGTAAAATCATGACCACACACAATGCTGTAACAGCAGTAGTGAGTGACTGTGTTTTGTGTTGGGTGTGGCTTATGGATAGGTTAAGTAGAATTGTTGTGGAACACAGAGGCATGCTGAGTATGGGAAGAGTTGAGTGGTCAGAAGACGTATCTTCAGAAGAGTCCCTACCAGAGAGGAATGGCAAACTAAGCTGATGGACTATGCCAAAATGGCAAAGCTGACCAGAAAGCTCAGGAACCAAGAAGGCAAAAACTTCAAGAAAGAATGGGAAAAAAATTACAATTTATTTAGGAGACCACTGTGAGCAGATGAAAACATTAGCAGGATTTTAATCACACTTGTAATGTAACAAGTACTATGGGCATTATGGACAGATTTAAAATATAGACTATGAAATAATATCCAGTTGAAAACATTGACAATAAGACCGAAGGAGGGGATGGAGGGAAGTCTAGCGATTCAGAGAAATCTCTAAATGTTGATATTTATTTGGTATTGTTACAACTTGACACTTGTAAAATCAAATAACATTTATTTTCAGAAGAAGAAGAAGAAGAAGACATATCTTCAGGATTCCTGCGTAATTTCTTGTGCTTTCCCATGGCTAATAGAAGACCCTCGTAATGATATTAGGGTTAGACCAAATGGGTTTGGACAGTTCCCCTCAAACCCCATGACTCTGATGTAAAAAGAGACAGCTGAAGCCTTTGGGAGCAGTCATTGGAAGTTCTAGACTAGAGCAAGGTGTTATCAGGATGCTGATGAAACTCAGCTCTATTTCTGCATAACATCTGGCTGAGGAGAGGCTGTCCCTCCTTGATACCAGCCGGGGGGGGGGGGGAGAGAGACAGGTTAACAAGTTTATACTGAAATGTGAAATCAAGCTAATGAGAGTGGCTGCAATCCCAGCTCCACTGAATTCAGTAGGACTTACTTCTGAGTAGACACGGTTAGGATTGCAGGCATAGATGGCTACTTCATTAACTTTGTATTTAAGGTGCACAAGACTTTTAGTTGTTGTTTTTTGCTGCAAAAGTCTAAGAAGGCTATGTCTAAGAACATGCAGGGAAGTTAACTGAACCGTAAGTATTTGTTGATGGAGGAGATACGCACATCTATTGTGCACCATGATATATGTAGAAAATATGTATATTTCTAAAAGTGACAAAATGAATGTATTGAGCGAAAGAAACCAATTGCAGGAGAAAGGAAAATACTGCCTGGAAGTGTGAGTGAATGGATTGGGGCACATTAATACATCCCCAATCTAAATGAAACCAAGCTCACAGAAACATCACAAATCTCCTGTGAGCTGAGAAAACCAAATTCAAGGCATGTTTTGAAACTCCTGCAATGTCTCATCGCCTGGAGATTTGAAAGTACATTGTAGTGTGTTATGCAAAACTAGCAAATACATAAAAAGAATGCTTAAGCTACATCTTTCCCAGGTTTCAAATTTTGGAAACTCAGATTCTGAGTCATTTCATGTTCTAGTTGGGTAAATTTTGTGCCTCAGAGAATACTCAAAATTGCCTTGTGGAATCATGCGAATCCATCTTGAAAAGACAAATTGGCAATCTGTTAGTTTGCTCTTTTTGTGATGTTTTGATAAAGAAACCTCATTCTGCTACCTGTCAAGCATGGCTTAAAATGAGGTGGATGATATCATAGCAAACCAGAAAGTCCATTACCACTGAAAATCTTACAGATGCTCAGGCCTTTTGACATTTATGCAACTGTACTCACCCAAATGGAAGCTGTGGCATTTTCCCATTTCTAAATGACCAAATTTCCAACTGCCCAAATTAATGGAAATGATGTAAACTCAAAGGCTGAAATGCACCTGCTTTTAAAGTGGGAGAACCACAACAATAATGAAAAATGGCATTGAATGAGTCTGTGCAGGAGGAACTGCCAAGAACTTCCCATCATATTTTCCATGAGTTTATGGGCTGGCCAGAGCCGCTGTTATTCTCATTACTAGGGAATTACAGCAACCGTCCACAAGGCATCAAGAAAATGATCCCAGATGCAGCAAAGGCCCTAAACAAGGGATGCTATTTCAGAGTAGACTTACTGAAATTAATGAACATGACAAAGTCCATTCACTTCCATGCGTTTACTGTGAGGAAAACTTAGCTGAATACCCTCCAAAGTTCTCTTGGAGACATCTTATGGCAGTGTTCTTCAACCTTCAGTCCCCAGCTGTTATTGGACTACAGCTCCTAGCAGCCCCAGTCACCATGACCAGTGGAAAAGGATGATGGGAACTGTAGTCTTGCAGCATCTGGAGGGCTGCAGTTTTCCTACCCCTGCTCTAAGTAGAGGCTCCCAGCTCTTCTCTGACAAAGCCAAATTGTTCAACCACAGTAGCCAGTTGGTGCCTTGGAAGGTCAAAGGAGAGTCAAGGCATGCTAAAATGTTCCATAAATCCTACCAGAGGGAGCCAATTGGCCAACTTCCTGTTGGCTGTCAGCCACAAACCACAGCTTGGGAACTACCATTTGTAACACTAAGTAACCCAAAGATGGGAAAAGAAGCTGATGGGGGGGCGGGGAGAGCTGAAATATTTTTTGCCAGTATCATGCCGCAGGCCAAATTGCAAAGCTAGGCAATCAACTTATAAATAGTTTTGCAGATACATAAAAGAAGCATTTCATAAAAGAACTGATTCAAGGTTCTCCAGGCAAGACTTTTTTTTCAAAAGCACCACACACCTTTCTGAACTGCAGATAGATTTGTCAAACAAACATTCTGTCAAGCGGAGATCACATTTTTATTTAGCAATTTGCTCAATGTAAATATCCACATTGGGTTTTAAGCAGCTGATGCTAACGTAGCCAATTTATGTGGCACATATAATGGGACTGGAATAAAATCAATTCCCTCCTGCATGGTTTATTAGGATATTAATCCTCTCTGCCATCATAGTCAGTTTCATAGCAACTGTCTGTTTGGCTCTAAACAGACCATCATTTGAGTTTTTGTTGACCACACAAATAGAAAGAAAGGGAGATCGCATTTCCTGCATGGTGAGACTGGAAGGCAGCTGTGCAGAAAGAGAGGATGGACTGAACAGATCTAGCAGATCCAAGGAGGAAGTATGGGGAATTAGAAATGGAATCACTTCATTCTTAGCCTCTATCCATTTCTTCTGTAAACCAGCCTGTCTTTGTGGATTTGGCTGTAGGACACAAAAGGGGGTGGATTTTCCCAGCTCTCACCTGGAAGCTTCCATTCTGTCAACCTCCCACCCTGGGAGATCTTCCCTTCCTTGCCTCTCATCCAGGGTCCTTCATCTCCTGAAAATGCTTCATCATATTTCTCCTAACATACTTTTTTTTCCCTAATACACATATTCACGTGCAATTTTGCCTAATACACACATTTCCCCAAAGCAATTTCTCAGAATATAATGCACTTGTGTATGCTGTTTTCAAAAACATATGCATCTATATGCACTTTTTATCCGAGTGCATGCAATTTTGTACATATTATTTGGCCAAAGAACTTCTCTGAAGAACTGCAAATTGTGAAGAATAGCTGTATTTCAGTACACATATTGTTTCAGATAGTGTGGATTAGAGAAATTTGCCTTCTGACTAATTATCACTAACTTAACCCCAACAATTTCAGTGGGTCTGTTCTACTATGACTAATAGCACAATCGGTACCATGTTCCATTGAATTCTGGGCTGTAATCCTAATCCCACTTACCGGGGAGTAAATTCCACTGAATTAAATAGGATTTACCTCTGGGTAGGCATGGTTAGAATTGTGCTGTTAATCTTATTACGGTAGACCCACTGAAACTGGTGGGATTTCTATGGGTCTACTCTAAGTCTGTATCCAACCCCTTCCATTTAGCCCATTTAGTTTCAACACTGCTAGAGAATCAGGTGTACAAAAAAAGGGAATTCATTTTAGTCCCTAATCTTTCAAGAGTATCTTACCAACCATTTCAGTCTCTGAGAAGCATGAAAGATGAATGTCCCCCTGAAATAAATGTTAAAGCGTGACATTTCCCATTTTGTGATGAATTATCATGGTTCAGAAGCCATGCTTTTAAGAAAATCCCATGTTTCCCATACAAACCTAAGAGCCAGCTGTCCTTCTCCTTGGGATTGACCACTATTTTTGGCCATCGTTTCTAAAACATTGGATAAATAATGTCTAAGTTTAGGAAGAGAAATAAGAAAATGTGTTTGGAGAGGTGGAGAGAGACCAGTCTGAAGAAAATGTGCAGTAATAGATCTATGGAAACTTGTGACTGTGATACTCTGTTTTTTCCTCACCTTTCCAGTGCAGATGGAGATTGTCTGAAAATGCTAAATGCATGGGGGCAGCTCAGTTAAGGATATTGCTGTCCCTATCCAAGCAGGGGGGTGATTCCTAGGCTGAACAAGTGGGGTGCCACAGAGTTCTGTCCTGGGCCCGTTTGTTGTTCAAGGAAATGACATCATATTTCCCATCAGCTGCAAATACCTTATTTGGAGCTACTGGAAATTGGCTACTACTCTGAGTATTAAAGTAAGGCAGAATAAAATAAGGGATTGTGCAACAATGGCAAAAAATATATATAAGATCTGAGGAGTACAATTACAGGCAGGAAGCTTTTAAATCAATGTTGATTAAATTTGTTGATCATTGTAAGGTATATGGGTTTCCTTTGAATGTTAGCAATGGATTTTCTAAGTTGTGAAATGAATAATAATAGGAGAATATTATTATTTTTCTTCCTTTTTATTATTTTGTGGAGTGTTTTTGAATGAAACGCTTTTTTAAAAAGAAAGCCTTGCATCTTAGCATGCTGGTGCCTGAATAGCATGTTCTAGTCGCTTTCCGGGAAAAAGAGATGACAAGTGATAATGAAGGGAACCCAAGCCTGGTGTTCAAAAAAAGTCACCGGAAGCCTTTTGTATGCATTGAAAATCTTCCTCCCCCCCAAACACTTACAGGGTGTTCTTTCTCCACAGAACAAGACACTGGAGTCTAAAAGCCAAGTCAGATTTTATCAGCGACACTGCTCCATCTGTGTCTTCCTTCGGATCTGCTGGATAATAAACTTTGCTTTTCCTCGAACATCTTTGTATTATGTAATGCTGCACTGGTATCAGAAGAGTGGATTTTAGCGGTAGGTGGTAGCTTTTTATATACTCTTTGTGCAGAGGGCTCACTTACTGTACTATTTTACACCTCAAGAGCTTCCTGCTTGCCTCAAGAGCTTCCTGCTTGCCCACCCTTGGGTTAGAGCCACCACTGAACAATTTTGGGTTGCTGGTTGACAGGGCTGAAAATGATTCCTGTCCCCCTCTCAAGCTGATTGGCACTTGGTTGGGTATCTTTTCTGTCTTTCTCTCAGTGAAATTATAACTTTCCTTTCTTAGGCTGAAAAACATTGTTGAAAGTGGAAATGGTGTTGGGCAGAATCAACCTAATATGGAGGCCCACCATACAGAGCCTGAAGGGAGGGTTGACCATGGCACTCCCAAGCTCGGGTTGGGGTATCTGCTGGATTGGATTCTGCACCCTGGTTGCCCAGTGAGACCTTGCTTGCACCACAGCAAGATTCAACCCTGACCAGGGTTGCCAACTTGAATAAAATATTGGGGGGGGGGCAGGTAAGCCCCGTCCCTCATAATCAATCATGACACAGCATGCACACACCATTTGAATGTCAATGCCCATCAACTTGGGAGGGGCAGCCTCCTCAAATATTTTATTGGGGGACTCAGCCCCTAGGAGTTGGCTGGCCGACTCTCACAACTATTAAAGTTATAGGAGCCCTGACCTCTTTTTCACCTGACCACCCTATTATCAAACTTAAAAAAGCCCAACCATTTCTTGTCTTCTGCGATGTTTCTGAGGTGAGAGTTCACATTGAGTTTTGCGATGCTGTGCTCACCACCAAATTACCTTTACCCTTCATTGCTTTTGCCATCCAACATTTCTCCTGAAATGACCCTCATATGATAAGAACAAAGATTTCCCTGTGCCTCAAACGGATGGATTTTCTCCACATGGGTACACTTTCAGAAAGCATGTTTCCAGTCCACATGAGAAAAGATGGTGAAGACTTAACAGCCAAATCCTATGAACATTTGTTTAGAACAGGTGTGGGGGAAACTTTGGCCTTCCAGATGTTGCCATACTACAGTTCCCTTAATTCCTGGCCATTGGCCATGCTTGCTTTCTATGTTATTTTTTTATTTCCTTTGCTCTTGTCTGTCATAAAACTTTTTCCCTTTCTTGCTTTGCTCCTCAGCCCATTTCCCAATTGTGAGCTTAGTTTGGATGTAGCTGGGAGGAAAATACCATTCTGTATCACCAGAGACAACATCCTGATAAACCCAGGATAAATTGCTTCTAATCTCTGCCTGCGGCTTATTTGGAGAATCATAACCCTCTAATGCTGTGCTTCTGAAGGTGGCATTAATACCATTTGTGAACTTTTAGTTGGATGCAAATCAATCGTGTTCCTGCTCATTAAACTCTATCGGCTCAGCCTTTTAGATTAACAGCCGGCCTGCTCCTCCATTGTATCTGATAAGGTGATCTGCCATCAGATAAACATACGACTCCCGTCTTTTATTGGTGTCTGTGAACAGGGATTAGCATCTTCTTAAATATATAGTTGGATCTCCTTAAAAAGGCACTCAGGGAGTGCACGGAAACACAATAAGCAAGCACAGGCTCTGTCTTGTGGCCTATAAATCCAGCATGTGAAGTCCATATATTCACCCAATGCTCTTCCTTGCAATCCATCAACCTGGAACAAGTTCAAATATTTTCTCCAGTGCTCACAGGACGTTCCTGCACATGCAAGTGCCTCCATTTGCACCAGTGGAGGGGACTGGTAGCCTTGCTCAGGGGAAATGCTGTAGCTCATGCACTGTATTCAGAAGGCCCTAGGTCTGCTCTCTGGCATTGCCAGGCCAGGCTGAGAAAGCCTCTTGTCTGAAACCTGGGCAAGCAGCTGGCAGTATTTGTAGATACAGAGCCGGATAGACCAATTGTCTAACTTGGTCTAAGGCACCTCTCTGTGTGTCCAATATGAGAATCAATGCATACAATGAACAGATGGAGGATCTGTCCATGCCATTGGATGAATGTGTGGAGATAGGGACCAAATCCACACCATACATTTAAATAGGGCTTCTTTTTCATCCAGAACTTGAAGGAACTCAGATCTAGCACCCCTCAGGTAGACACCATTGCCATTCTAAGAGAACAAGGGAGGTGTTCATTGTGAGTTCCAGCGCCTCTTTTTCTAGAATAACAGCACTGCATTTAAAGCAGATGCTCTACCACAAAGCAGTGGTCCCTAATTTCTAGGCTACTAAAGTCTTTTGTAAAATAAAATTCTGTAGCTGAGTGCCAAGTGAATGACCCTTAAGTTATTAACATTGCTAAGACAAATCGTTCTACCAATTTCAGAAACAGCAGGCAAGTAGTTGTTGGTATAAGACCTAATAGTAATGGGCGTAGAAAGGGTGGAACAAAATAATTTTTCATGTCTCCTACAATTAATTGCTGATAACTGCTATCATTAGTTACAGCATTTAAAAGAGCTTCAGAAATAAATGTGCCCTTTGTAATTCATTGATTTGTGTCGTAAGGATTCTGAAATATTTTTGAAGGGCGAGTTATGTTTTCAAGTTGCAACAGCTACAAGCAACGGATTTCTGGAGGTAATTACCAAAACAATAAGATGTAGCCAACTGAAATATAATGACAGCTGCGTGTTTTGGTGAGATGGAGCAGGAAGATAAAGGGCTGATCATCCTTTAGATTCACTGAGGCAGATAATGCTGGTATGTTTTCTTTTCCAGTGCAGTGGAGCTAATCAATTGGTCATGATGCTTTGGATATGCATGAATCTCTGAATCCATACAAATGGCCAAACTACTCAAGGCCAAGAAGCTCCTGAGCTGTAATCGTCTTTGCAAGTTGCAAGCGGAATTGCTGCACAAGTTGCAATGATTGTTATAAGCCTGGATAGCTTTGAAAAGGATTTAGACAAATTAATGGAGGGCAAGGCTATTCATAACTACAAACCATGATCAGTACATACTACCTCCAATGCTTAAAGTGATATACTTATTTTTTTAAAAGAAGTTGCTGGGACTCACAAGTGGGAAGAGTGACGTAGCACTAAGGTTCTGCTTGCAGTTTTCCATGGGAATCTGGAATTCAGACAACACTTTATTCTGTTTTCCTTAGGTTCCTTTACCTGATAATTTCCATGTTCTTGTGATCGTTCACTTCTGGAAAACTAGCAGAATCTAGTGGAAGCTTAGTGCTTATTTCCATGTTATTTGCTTCCTGGAGAAAAGAAAATTTGTGACCCCCTTAACCTGGAAAATTGTGGGAGTTCTACATTGGAATTTCACAAGATGAAATTTGGGGTGGTATCCTGGTATACAGTTCTTTTTCCACCTTTTAAAATTTAGCACAACCTGGTGGAGCTTTCAGTCAAAAAGCCACAGTTCCATAACGTGACAGGTGTAAAAGGAATGTTGGAATCCAAGACAGAAACTGTTAAGTTGTGGGTGGACATATCAGACGACACAGTGATTCTTCAAACAGCTCTTGTTTATTCACAGGCCAGAATAGAACTGAACTGAACTGAAGGGTTCAGCCAGCCTGCTTATATAGAGCTCCAGTACAACACAACTGTAACAACTTTCTGTAACTATCCAATCACTGAACGTCACTTTCAATCCCTTATTTGCATATGTGGACCTGAGTGAAAACTATCTACAGTATCCCCCTGCTGGCCCAGGGTGAGAACTTCAGTACATAACACCAACACTAGCATTATTATTGGGAAAACGACTATAATAATCCTCACTTGTGATGCACCCTAAAAGCAGGACCCAAGCTCAAGAGCATTCTTCTCCACAGCTGTTTCCAGCAACTGGTATTCTGAAGTATTTCTGCCTTCAACTGCCAAGGCAGAGCATAGTCATTGCAACTAGTGGCCAATGTTAACCTTATCCTCCATGAATTTGTCTAATTTGAAGCCATCCAAGTTGGCCATTTTTTTAAGCTGCCCTGGTTGTGTTGGTACAACACATGCTGGCTGGGGTTGGTGAGAGTTAGAAGCCAACAGCTTCTGGAGTGCCACACCTGATTTAGTAGTAACATTTCCCCCTTCCTTGGTCTAGGAACCTTCATATGGGAGCTGTTTACAAAGGAAGAACTGTGAGGAAAGAGAAACTCTGTTTGCCATCAGGGGTGGTCGATTTCACCTGTCCAGCCTGAGGAGCCTTCAGAAGGGTATTGCTGCCACAGGCATTGTATGTATATATATATTAATAAGCTGAGTAGAGTGACAGTCATGGGGGTGTGCAGTGTGTGTGTGTGTGTGTGTGTGTGTGTGTGTGAACTTAACAGTGCTCAGTTAATTTTTTTGCTATTTTGTTAATGGTGTTCATATTGCTTTATAGGTTACAAAATGCTGTGCCGATTCGTTAATCATATAATATGAATTTTGCTTTCATTGAAATGCTTAGCTTTTTCAGCTGCTGCTTTGTTAACCGTGTTTTATAGATTTCAATGGTTTTGCTGATAGTTTGTTTAGTATTCTGTATGATTTATGTCATATTTCTGATGGTCTTTTATGCTCTATCTTGTTATTGTTATGTATTGTTTGTAAGCAGGGCCGGATTTAGGTTTGATGAGACCCTAAGCTACTGAAGGTAATGGGATCCTTTATATGTCGAGCTGTCCTTTGTCAACAACAAATTGTCACTGTTTTTTGTGTTGAATATATGCTATATTCTAATTTATGGACCTAATTACATCACAGGAACCTACACAACACAAAACACTGTTGCTGTATGTAGATTTTATTTTATTTGTTTTTATCTTATATTTTGGAAATGTACATCCAGTTTTTCCCCCTTTACATTTTTTGGGGGGTCCCAAAAGAGTGCGGCCCTAAGTTATAGCTTGTTTAGCTTATATGTAAATTTGGCACTGTTTGTTAGCCGCTTTGGGCTTAACTTGAATGAAAAGTGGCATGGAAATATAATAAATCAAAATCAATTCACATTTTGAAGAAGCAATATAGTGAACGCTTTCAACTTTTACTGCTCACAAAGAAGTGCTTTCTAAACCCTTCAAGCTCCTTAAAGCTGTCCTCTGAATCCTTTCCAACTCATCCTTGAAAGGAAGTGATCATTATGGGGTTGATGACATTTGAGAGTTTTGACTGTGACCACCTCACATGAATTTTATTTTGTAACAGAATGGGGAGACAAATGGATGGCTGATCTTGCATCACAAAACCTTTACTTTTGTTCCAGGAAGGCGAAGGCTGCCATCCCTAGAGTTTTCCTTCCAGTACACAAGCAAAGTATAGCATTATTTCAAGGCAAGCCACCAAGTGGTTCACTTCTCCTTCTCCTCAGTGTCGTCAGATGGCAATGAATTGGACACATTGATTTTCTGCTTTAACCAATAGCTTTCGGTTGCAAAAGATAGTTATATCCGGGCAGAAACTAATTCACTGGGAGTTTCCCCTGCCCTGCCCTGCCCGGCTTCCAGTCAGATTGTGGGAACTCTGGTTCATTTGGTGCAAAGAGATTGTGTCATCAGACTCTGGCATTATAGGACAAATATAATCAGACATTTCAGAAAAGATGGAATGGGAAAAAAATATTTGTGGCGAACGTAAATAAGGGGAAAGAAGGGCCATAGCTCACTGGCAAAGCATCTGCCTTCCAGTCTTGGATTTGAATGTGATTTTCTTCCGAGAATCCTTTTGTAAGCCGCTATGACACCCTCTCAGGTAGCAGGATAGAAGTATCCCAAAATAAACAACACCCACCCCAAAGCAACATTCTGAAGAATCTGGAAGTATGCTCAATTTCCTGACATTTTAGTTTGTCTGAGAACTAGTATTACCCTACTTTGACTTTTGGATTTCTATTTAGTAGTGGACCACCATGGCTGCTTACAATTTCTATAAGGGTTGTTCTCTTCTGTAGACCACAAATTGAGAGAGTCATGCCCAGGGGCCAAATGTGGTCTTCCAAGCACCTTTTCCTGACCCTTGTGATCCTCAACACACCACTCCCCCTTACCAGGCGGCACACTTCACAGATTCTGCTTCTCACCTTCCTTGAGTACTTTTGCTTTGCTGGAATGTCTCCTTGAACCTTGAGAATCCCTTTGTGGCGAGCCAGTGTGGCGTAGTGGTTAAGAGCGGTAGTCTCGTAATCTGGGGAACTGGGTTCGCGTCTCCGCTCCTCCACATGCAGCTGCTGGGTGACCTTGGGCTAGTCACACTTCTCTGAAGTCTCTAAGCCCCACTCACCTCACAGAGTGTTTGTTGTGGGGGAGGAAGGGAAAGGAGAATGTTAGCCACTTTGAGACTCCTTAAAGGGAGTGAAAGGCGGGATATCAAATCCAAACTACTCTTCTTCTTCTTCTTCTTCTTCTTCTTCTTCTTCTTCTTTTGCTTGCCTGGGTGAAAGATAGAGAGGAGACTGTGTAAATGTGGGTGGATCTACACACATAGTTTTTAACGTTAAGGAAGGGTTAAGGAAGGGTTTTGATAACGTAGATGGACACATGACATCCTATGTTTTGTGTACATAATGCATTACTATTTTGTCTTTTTAATCACTTAATTTATATCCCTATGTAATGCTTTACCTTTTTTTTACTGCATTTAGGTTCCAACCCCCCTCCAATAGTATCTGAGGGGCGTTAAGTTTCTCTTTCCACCTTTTGCTTCTTCATTAAAATGTGCCTCTAGAGGCTGGCGCAGAGCAACCAGAAACCACCAGCAGGGAAAGAAACAGCGTTTTGGAATATGGTGTGGTTGGGTATTGCTTACATTTCATGGGGAAAAAACCAAGGTACAAAATGTTTTAATTAACAAGTATGCCCTGTGATGTTTTAGAACACATAGCCAATATCATTCTAATAGGGGGAAATAATGTTAAACAGGTCAGTGTAGATCCAGCCTGTGTGTAGCAACTAGCCCCTGGTATAGACATAATAGTTGAATTCATTGATCTATCCAGTTTTGCCACTGGCCCCATCCACCACTGGCATGTGGACCTCAGATGATTACCGAGATAAGAATGTGGCCCTCAAGCTGGGAAAAAATTGCCCCAACCTCTCCTTCATTTTGGGGCATGAAACATTTGGTACAGCTCTGCGAAGAAATAGGTACATTTCAGAGAGCAGATGTCCTCTTGTTTTACAGAAATCAGAGATATTTTTTTTCTTTTTTCCTCTTGTTTGCAAGTTTTCACCATGCAACGGTTAGAAGTCAGTGGGGCTGTCAAGGGCCTAATAATACTGCCTGTGGGGATGTATATGACCTTGAAGCAAAGGGCTAGCTACTTCTGGGCCTGCACAAAAACATCACATACCTCCAATGGTTGGAAACCCAGGAGGAGGAGGAGTCATAAAACTCATGCTGCCGATTCCAACCACTTTCTCAGCATCCTGCTGGTACTCAAATTGATGCTCAAAGGCAGCGGCTGCAACATGCTGTGGTGTTTCATTTCTTCAGAGGGAAAACTGCCTGAGAAGCAATCATAGGGCAACACAGATGAAAGTCGGTGGCGTGGTGAGTCAGCTGGAATGAGTGAGCTGGTGGGGTCTGGTAAACCGGAATGATTTGTAGAATTAAACATCAGAGCCCTCAAGTCAGTTGGCCAAAGCAAAGCATGCTCCAGTCATTCCTGTAATTTCAAAATGCCTGAGGTTTGGTATGTCGATCAGATTCTGCAGGGAGGAGGGGTGGGAATCCGTACAGAGAATGTATCTGGGGGAAGGAAGTAGACACTGCAAGGAGACAGAGGCCACATCCATACCATACATTCAAAGCATGTCATTAAGCCACTTTAGCAGTCATGGCTCCTCCTCCCTAAAGAATCCTAGGACCTGTAGCTTGTTCAGTGTGCTGGCCATTGTTAGGAGACCTCTCAAAGAGCTACAATTCCTTCTGAAGCAGGGGGGTGGAGCTGAGTCAAAGTTCCCTCATAAGAGGAACTGATGGTTAAACGACTCTGGGAATTCTACCTCTGTGGAGGGAATGAGGGGTCACCAGTGCCCTGAGATCCTCTGAGGGGGAACTCAGACTGAAACACTGTGACTTGCTAAAGACCACCTATTTAATTATCCTAAACTCAGGAGATATTTGAATGAGGGGCCTTGGTGTCTTCCCCTTTGGTGTCAGCCCTGGAAAAAATACCCCACCACTCTTATGGGGTCTCTTAGGTCAGATATTTCCAAAAATCCCCGGGGGGACATGGTGCTCTTCACCCAGACCAAATGTGAGGCCAGGTAAGTGATGGTCTTAGGGGATCTTCATGGGCCTCCAGTTGCTCCATGGGGTCTGCAGGGCAAAATCCCACCTACATTGAGGCAACCCTAAAATCTTACAATTATGGTCCTCTTTTACCATAGGATGTCACTATTGCTCTCTACAAAGTTGGACTGCCCCTTATCTGGCTGCAAGCATGCTTCGCTAAAGGGAAAGTTCTTAAAAATCCAAGGTACAGGTTATTAAGTTCATTTCTTAACGAGAAGATGATGAAAAGCAGACTTGGCAGAACTCACCACTATTTCCCGTGTGGGTTCTTCATGGTTCTTCTTTAAACTGATGGATCTACAAGTCCCATTCTCTTTATGTTATTTTACAACTTTCCTTTCCTTGCTACTACTTGACTGATGTGTTTGCTATGCTAGAATTCATGACTACAGGATTCTGCAAAGTCCATTAGCTATGCAGAACTGTGCAACGGAACGAGACAATAGTGAATTGGCTTATCTACAAAGTTGAATATGGTGGCACTGAAGCTGGAGGCAGAGGGGTAGGACACAATTTTGTCACTCGGAATCCATCCGTGCCATCATAGATGGGATCAGATCCCATTTTGCCTGCTGAGCTCTCTCAACAGATCTTGCAAGATTTCAGTGAGATTTCAATGAGATTTCATGAGTTCTCATCAGAAGCCACCACTGCTACTGCCACTTCTCCACCAGTGGTGGAGGCGGTGGTGTGGGTGGACAGGGCTCCCACGGGGTCACTGCCTCTTGGGGTTCCACTGCCCAAGGCAGCTGCCTCAACCTGTCTCATCGGTGGGCCAGCTCTGGATTAGATGCACATGCTCAGATGGGGCGTGCATGTGTGTGTGCAGCAGACTTCCAGGGCTAGAGAGTCCCATCAGTGAGCTCACTCCATCTCAACTGCCAGGACATTGTTATAGTTTCTTTTTGGATATGATTCTCTTGCTTGACTCATGAACCTTGGAATCTTGACTTCTGGACCTTCTGCTTGCTTGCCGCTGAGTGTGCTCTGCTATTAGTCTTAATAATAATAATAATAATAATAATAATAATAATAATAATAATATAAAAAAATTCCTTGCTTTCAATAGAGTTGCTGCCCTTGTGTTTTGGGAGAGGAGCCTGACAAACGCCCAGACTACTTGGCTTCTGAATGTGGAACAAGGAGGAAGCCATCTTATCCTTTATCTCAGGCAGCCAAACATCGTGGGCTGACTCTGTTGACACATTGTACCGTGACTGAAATCCAAAGCGTGAAAATAGCTGGGCCCTTCCAAGTGAAGTGTCCGATTCATAAAATTGAAAGAACAGAGCCAGCCACAACTGGAATAAGTGGATGCACTTTCAACAGACACCCACTCCTTGAGGCCCAGAGAATGGAAGAGCCACACTGGAAAGTCCTCCTGCAGATTTCACACATCACAATGTGAAACCAAGAATGTTTTAGTGAGCCTGATTTTAGGCCTGCCAACTTGCCTGAGTAGAATAAGAAAGAAAGACAATCCAGTGGTTTGGCAAGAGAACTTATTTTTTTAGTTTGGCCTGCACATAGGAACTGCACAGACTCATCTTCTTTGGTTGAATGGAAGGGTGTGCCAATTCATGTCTCCCAGATATGGCTGAAGGAAGGAAGGGGGTGGGAAAACTGTTTTAGTTTAAGAGCAGTGCAGAACCTCTGTTGCTTTTTATACTACTAAATTCAATACAATTATCCAGCATCAGAAAAACCACCACATAGTGTTTTGGCTCAGTAGTCAATCAAAATGAAAAGAAAAGAAATCCAGCAACTGGCCACCCAACAAACAATGTAGTGCCCCAATCTAGTGTGTCGGCATAGTCCGAAAAATGAAAACTACAAAACAAATGTTCGCTGGGACAAAGAGCCGTCTTGCAACCATTTGGAAATAAATAAATGCATCGAAACAAATGGGCAAATTTTTCAGAATTTGAATTCAGGAAAGTTCCTGGGCTGAGAATAGCTTTGCTAAGGGAGGAGATGTTCTCTAGAAATTCCATGGAGCTGGCAGGGCAGAGTGGGGCAGTTTTGCTCCATGGCATGGAGCCAGTAGTGGCTCACCTGGCTTCCCTATATGGATGCTGCTGCCAGAAACCAAGATGACCAGGGAGAAGAGATGGTGGAACAAGATTGGGAAACTTAAAGTGTATTTATGGAAATACTGTAAAATTAATGAGTGATAGAAAAATGTTGGAATGAAATTTTATGGCCTTAGTAGAAATGTTATAAGGAGTTAAGCATATATACTTATATATGCTTAACTCCTTATAACATTTCTACTAAGTTTTAGTGGAAAATAAGGTTAAAAATATGTTAAGATATTTATAGTATGATAGAAAATAGAGAAATATGGAAAGGATTTGCTGAAACAATTAATAGAAGTGGAATACAAAAAGGGAGGTGAGAGGAGGTCGATGAAACAAGGGAATGAAAATAGAGTATGGAAAAGGTGTATGTATGTATGTATGTATGTATGTATGTATGTATGTATGTTTTTAAATTGTTTTTGTTTTGTTTAGAGTGGGGTTGGGGATGGGGTTTTGTTTAGTTTAATGTGGTTAGTTTTATGTGTAAAGGTTATGTTGTGCATTGTTTATATTTTGTATTGTATTGTTTTTTTCTATTTGTTTGTTTTTCTTTTTTGTCTTTTCTCTCTTCTTTTCCTTCTTTGTAAACTTTGTAAACTTTAAAAGTAATAAATATTATTTGGGGGGGGAAAGAAGGGTTACCAGGTCTCATGTCTTGAGGTTCATTTTCAGGTCAGCAAGTTAAATCTCAGGGCCATCAGTTGCTCTGGCGCACTGGTGCAGATGATGGCGTATTCTAAAAGCATAGGTGTGCTAGACTAGCTGCCAACCTGTGGCAAATATAGCACATGGAACAACACATGGAACTGAGGGGAACCCATAAGATGAACTTTTCTACTTTCTAAAAAAACAAATTCACTGGTTTTCTCCCACAGGTCTAGTTAACCAGTGAGGACCTTCAACTCTGGAAGGTTCAAATATGGCCCTCCAGACCACTCTATCTGGTCCCCAGATTGCTTCCCAGGCCACCTCCCTCATCAGCCCAACCTGAGTGAATTTGCCTAGCTGGAATGTTTCAATGAATTGTGATAATACATCTTTACTGCCTGGATAGTAATGGAGGGAGAAGTCTGTCCCTGTGTGTAGAAATGTCTGGTTTTCATGTGGCTGGAATGTAGCCTATTGTACCCATTGCCCGCACATTTTTGCCTTTGGCCCTGGCCAGCACTTGTATGCAGCTCACGGAAGGTTGGTCACAACCTGAAAAGTGTTCCCCACCACTGGTCTAGCTGCAGTCTTTTCCCCCTTCCAGGCTCCACCTTATGACATCACTAAGTGTTGCCTTATGATATCATCATCAAGCACCACCTGTCGGGTCTCAGGATTTCAAATGCTGGAGCCTTGGTAAACCTTAGCAATTTCCTTAACATTTCAGGGAGGACTAGGGTAGATTGATCTTGTGTGCCCTTTAATTGCCTTACAGTCAAACACAAGAAAAGGAACTGGTGAGATATGATTGCTTAAGAAGTCTGCACCTAAGGGAACCATAAAATTCTTCAACTCAGATCTATTATCTCCAAGAAACTAGACTGTGGTTTATCCCACTTAAAAGAAAACATGTGATTCTTCTTTGTGGCCATCTCTTTTGACCTTGGTAAACCCAAAGGCTTAAGAGAACACATAAAGTGGCCATATGCAAATCACTACCCTAAAGTCATCGTACAGAAGTCAATTCAGATGTTTCAGAGGAAGTGGTCTGAGCTTGGAACCTTAAGATTTATGCCATTATTTAAAAAACGATTCTCCATAAGTGCACTCTGAATTAAAAGATGATGTGAAGCAACATAACCTCTGGCCAACTACCTTACTTGAGCACGGTCTACTGAATCACCCTTCTGTAACTTCAAATGAAACCACTGGCAACATTTCTGCCATACCAGGCTATGCTTCTTTATTACTAAATTTGGACTTTCACTTTCACTGAGTTTACAGCATTTCTCTGAATGGTGGCTCATTATTGGCACTCCTTAAACCACTTTCTGAAACTGTTTTTGTGCATCATGCCCCCCCCCCGGGGGATGCCAGCCACGCACCCGCCTGCTCTCCGCCCCTGGTAGCGGATCATGCAGCTTTGCCACTGAATCAATGTACTGTACTATAAAATAAATAAGACAGTATTGTAGATGATAAAAATTAAAATATTTCCCCCCTTATGTGCACTGATGATAGTCATTGTTTGCATGGGGGGCTTTTATCCATTTCTGCAGTCACACAACCAATCAATCAGTAGCTGAACTGGGTTCCACACAGTCACAAAAACAAGTCACAAAAACGAAGTCACAAGTCAGTCCCATAAAATGAAGAACAACTCACAGTCAAAAACCCCACACAAACGCAAAATATAGCAAAAACAAAAGCTCCAACTATCAGCTCTGTGTTGCGTGGGTGCTTGGGACTCAACAGCAGACAGACTCAACAGGAAGCCTCTGATTAGTAGTTGGGGACTCAATTTACAAACGGAAGACACTCAACAGGAAGCAGAACATGTTCCGCTTCCAAGGCAAAGTTCACAAACTGGAACACCTACTTCCGGGTTTGCAGTGTTCTATTTCCAAGTTGTTCATAAATTAAGCTGTTCTAAAACCAAGGTACCACTGTAGCTTTCTTTGCTGCTGCAGGGGGATAAGGATTCGAAGCTCATCCATGCTTTAAAACCCTGGCTCCTTCCTGCCGTGCTCCTACTGAGATGTTGAAATGGGAGGCAATGTACATAATGGCAATAACTTCATGCACCAGGCTTCATATTGGAATGACTTTATGTAGGCAGCTAGGGAAACATTTCTGACCTTCTTCATGGGAGGTATATCATATGCCTATTAAACTTGCAGTTAAGGTTCTGTTGTAAATGGGATGGGGAGAAAACCAACATTAGAAATAGCTTGTGCAATTTGTTTGAATGGGCCATTCCCCTCCATACACCATTCTCTCTGTGTGTTCTTCTCTACTTTTAAGATATTTTGTGTCAATTATGGCATTGTTATGTATAATTTAGCTAATAACATCTACAGCTCCGGAACTGTGTAAACATGCAAAATTGTATAATTCAGAAAATACTCCCTCCGCCATTCCTTTTAAAAAGCTTTCCTCATTTATACATACAAAACCAGTGCTCCCTTTTCTCTCTCTCTCCAGTTTGGCATTGATGTATTTATTATGTATTCATTTATAATTCATTCATATTCTGTATTTATTCAACCTAGGAAACTAGCATGGGTGTAGCCAGGATTTATTCGCAGCTGTATAGCTGAGTCCTAAGCCTATTTCTGAACCAGTTTCAGCTCAAAATTCCCAAGGTAGTTCAGAATAATTTAAGAAATATAATAAAAACACCACAAAACAGTAAAAGGCCATGCTAAAAACAATAAAAGAAAGCAATAAAAGGCACCAAATGGCAGAAATTCTATGTCCAAAGCACACCTAAGTGTTATTTTCTATGACGGTCAAAATCTCATCGTAAACAAATTTATCCAACTTGTGTGTATTTAGAGTTTTTGGGAGGGATCTTCAGTGCTGTGAAAATAAATGGGAACACACCATATCTTGGCACGCTCCAGCTTTGGACTTCTATTCCTTGTGAGAAAATACAAGTCAAAAGGAAAAGAAAGACTTTTGTATACACAGAGCTATTTATCATGTCTTGGCAGACCCTAGTATGTAAATTACGAGAGAGAGAGGGGGGGGGAGGGAGGGGGGAGGGAGGGAGAACCAGGAGAACCAAAAGGCAATTTAACTAAAGATGGTTCCCATTATACTGTTCCCAGAATTCTGTATCTAAGAAAACTGGACAGTGGTACCTCAGGTTAAGAACTTAATTCGTTCTGGAGGTCTGTTCTTAACCTGAAACTGTTCTTAACCTGAGGTACCACTTTAGCTAATGGGGCCTCCCGCTGCCGCTGCTCGATTTCTGTTTTCATCCTGAAGCAAAGTTCTTAACCCGAGGTACTATTTCTGGTTTAGCTGAGTCTGTAACCTGAAGCGTCTGTAACCCAAGGTACCACTATACACAATATTGGCAAGATCTTCAGAACTTGCTGTTTCTTGAGAAAAATCTATACTGACCTGGTAAGCTAGAAAACTTCTGGAATTTAAACCACTGTTGATGTTAAAGATGTGACTTTAAAAGCCAATACCTCAAATCCTCACCACCACCAGCTGAGAAGTAGCTACTCTGGGAAAGATCTCTGCCTGAGCCTTGGAGGGCTGATGTAAATGCATTTTTCCTTTTGTCCACAGAGCAACAACATTAGATACCAACACACAAGGTCCTTAAGGGAAGGGCAGTAGCTCAGTGGTAGAACATCTGTCTTGTACGCAGATTCAATCCCAGGTGCTTCCAAGTAGGGCTGAGAACTACTCCTTCCTACATTTTAGAGGATTAGACTAGTCAACCCTTGGGGCCCCTTCGAACTCTTGAGGTCCCTTCCTATTATTTTAATATTTCAATGTTCACATAGTATGCAGTCCATTTACTTTGCAGTAGTTTGTCCTGCATTTGTATCTGAAGCTGGGAATGTGTGCTTCTGGATGGTCAAGCAGAAGATTCAGTCTCTGTTTGTGGATGAAATGATGATGATGATTTTGATTTTACACAAGTTAAATCGAGCCCTAAGCATGTGAATCATCCATAGAATTATATTTATGTTCTCTGTGTGGTTGATTATAAACTGTCTACTAGGGCTGGGGAAGAAATGTAATTCTTTTCACATGTAAAAACAAATGCACCTTATTCACTTTCCCAAAAACAATATGTGAACTGAAACACAGCCACTCCTCAAAATTAGCACTTTTCTGAATTTTGCAATGTAGTTCTCTAGCAACGTAATGTGCACAAAAATGCATATACTAAAGTGTGCATAGAAACTCATATGTTTGTGAATGCATTGTGTTAGGGGAAATTGCTTTGGATAAATGAGTATAGTAGGTAAAATTGCATACAAAAAATTAGGAGAAATTTGCACCAAAATTTGTTGCTTGGAATCACAAACACATTTTGGATAGCAATCATTATTTCTGAATTTCACCAGTGTTGAGAATCATTCTTAATTCAGCAATCTTGGGGACGGCTATGCTGCCATTTTTGTATTGGCTTTTTTATGCTGCAGCTAGAGATGGATCTCTCAAAATGAATGTCCAAGTAAGGCGAAAGTGGCACTATAATTCTTCACCTTATCTTCAGAAGATAAAAATAGCCCTCTTGCAAATGAGAGGCAGTTTCGGATATGATCACAGCTAAAGGTCAACCACTGATTTACTGGCATTTTGCTGCAGCATTACTAAGCACTGATGCATGTCAGTGTAAGGGTTAAGTAAACTGCACATTCAGGAACAGAAATCCAAGCCACAAAAATGCAACTTAATTGTATTGAACGCGGCAATAATTTCAAGTACATCCTAGTAATGATGTCCCCAAACTAGGTCTGACAGCATAATCCTATATGTCTACTCAGAATTAGATCCCGCTAAGTTCAGTGGAGCCTTAAAATCACAGCCTTGGGATAAAGTCTTAACCCCCTAGTTCGTAATAGAATTTGCAAATAATGTATTCCCTAAGAATCTCTACTCCCTATGAAGTATGGCTTGGATTGCAGCTGTAGGTTAAGAAGGCCTGTGGCTCAGTGGAAGGGTCCATGGCCCAGGGGCAGAGCACATGTTCTGCATGCAAAGGTCACAGGTTCAGTCCTTGGCATTTTGCAGGTATAAACTCCCAAATTTATCAGTAGCCTTAGCTCACAATCCTATACTTCACTTTGGAGGCTTGTGCTGTTAAAAATGTTTCTTTGTCTTCACCCTTGGGATTTGATCTGTGTTCCCTCATTTGAAAGCCATTGCCAGCTCTTAGTTAGCAAAACTGGCCTTGGTATTCCGAAAACACAAATAATGTGTTTTCATATGCTTACTGGGCTGTGAGCAAAATACCTCCCATCAGGTCCATTTCGTCTGTGACTGATGTCTACGTAGAAATGTTCTTGAACCATCAGAAGCAGGTTCTTGTCCATTAGTTATTCAAACATTTTTAAAATATATAAAAACAGAGAGAACAGAGAGGGTTTTTTTGCCATGGAAGCAGGGTTACATCAACAAATGCCAATAGTTTTTTGAGATGCAGGTCAAATTTTTTGATCCAAGAGAGAAGGAGAGAGAAATACTACACAGAACTTTTTGAACATTGGATGCTGTCCATGTAGTTACAAGTGCCAAGAAAATATAAATTTATGTTCACCAATCCTTGGCGTGAGAGAAAAGAGACGGCTTTCTGTGGGAAAATGGTCCATTCATTCAGCAACAGTTTGTGGAAAAGGAACCTGAAAGTTCTTGTTCACCTATATGTTAGGATGTAATTCAAAACTTGTGGGGACATTCTGCAGATACAAAGGGTCAAGGATTAATTTATACAACACCCTACTTAGGTTAGGCTAAGGGTCATAAACTGGCCCAAGGTCACCCAGTGAGCTTCATAACTGAGGTGGGATTTGAACCCAGGTCTCTCCCAGGTCCTAATCCAGCACTCTAAACACCACACAACACTGGCTCTTACATGTAGCCATAGCCAAAAAATATTTGTTCCCCAGTGCACCTCCATTATGTCCTTGCTGCCACACCTCTTTACCCTGACATTTGACACCCTAGACATGTATTTTTAGGATCCAACCTATTCCTGTGACTGTCATTTGTTTTAAACTGTGATTTAGCACTATATATTTGCATTGCTGCAACCCACCTGGGGACTTATGAGGAAGTGTGGGTAAGAAATTGAATTGTTGATATTATTCATAACAATATGCAAATACCCATGTCCTCTTTCAAGATGATCCATTTCCGTTCCTTTAAGCAATATGTAAGTTGCCACATTGCCGGGAGCATGAAATTTATGTACAGTACATGCCAGGATATAGTCCTTAGCTCTGTTTTGAAGCTTGCCTGAGATCATTTGAACTGCACTCTTCAGCTCCAGCTTCCCAGCAGCCTTTGCAAAAGGAAGCCTAGAGAGGCTTCTGTCAGGCTGGTTGACAGCTCCCATTTATTGCTTTAGAGCCTTGGACTTGTGCATATGTGTCCCTCTGTTTCCTTCCCCTTGTTATCTCTTGACCTCCCCTGAATCTATATCTGTGATGAATCCTGCCCCGTCTTTCTTCCATGTCCTTGACATTTTGCCCTTAGATGTCCTGGACCTCACGGCACACATCCCAGCTATTGCTGCCCACATCCTGGCTTGCCCCCTGACCATATCTTTTTATTACTCTGAAATCTTCCCTCCCCTTTCATTATAGCTATGGACAGATTGCACGTAATAAAGCATTTCCGACCATTTGTGGCATGTGAATCAGATGGGTCCAAGAGGAGGAAGAATCTTCCCACAGGAGATGGTCAGCACAAGCTTAGCCAATCCTTGCAGGCTTTAGGATATCAGCTGCATACACCTTCCCTTTTATTCATGGCTTGTAAGCAGCAGGCTGCAGATCTCTCACCACATCTAGTTCCTAGCCAGTCATAGCAAATGTCACCCTTTCGCTGGTCAATTTAATAGCAAATGAGCCGTAAGTGAAATCCAGATTGGAACATTTCTAGATTTGGGTCTGCTGGAGCAACTAGAAAATTTGGAGTGCCCTCCAAGCACTGCAGTAAAACTATAGAAAACAAATAAGAAATGTGTTCATTGAACAAAGAGAACAATTATTTGAGTTGTGTTAATAATTCTGGAACTTTCTAACATTGGCTTCCCACAATGTGAAGATTGACTGGTTCATTGAGTGCCTGATATTAGTTGTAATTAGTTGTCTCCAGTTGGAGACAAGCAGTTGTCCCCAGCAGTCTTTACCAAAGGTATCATAGGCTTTGAAGATGATCAAACTCAGGATGAAGAGAAGAGTTTGGACTTGATATCCCACTTTAAGGATTAAGGAGTCTCAAAGCAGCTAACATTCTCCTTTCCCTTCCTCCCCCACAACAAACACTCTGTGAGGTGAATGGGGCTGAGAGACTTCAGAGAAGTGTGACTAGCCAAAGGCTAGCAACTGCATGTGGAGGAGTGGAGTCGCGAACCTGGTTCACCAGATTACAAGTTCACCGCTCTTAACCATTACACCATGCTGGGAGAAACGCGCTAAGAGGAAGGCACGCTTGGGAAAACTTCACCATGATCAACTCCAGCCTGGAAATCTATGTCTCCACTGTGGAAGGACGTGTGGATCCAGAATTGGCCTTCACAGTCACTTATGGACTCACTGTTAAGACTGTGTTAATGGAAGACAAAGAAGATTAGTTGTAATATATAGTGTAGCATTTTCATTTTTTGTACTTTGCATCTATACCCCAGCAAGCATAAACAGGATTTTGGGGAAGGGCCACAGCTTAGTGGTAGTCCACCTGCTTTGCATCCCAAATATCCGGGTTCAATCTCTGGGATCTCCAGTTAGGCACAGAAAAAAACGCTGCCTAAAACCTTGGAGAATTGCTTGTCAGTCAGTGTAGACAATAATGAGTTAAATAACTAATGTAAGGCACTTCCCCCTGTTCATTTGCTTCTCATTTTTTAATGTCCTACACACATGAGTTCTTAAGAATATGTTTAGGCTGTTTCGTCTTGTTCTCAGTTCAGATTCAGAGCAAAGGTCGTGTTTCTTTTATCTCATCCAACTCATCAAAATACCTTTGAGAAGAACTGGTTTTAGTCAGTCTGGTGAAGAGACTTCAGATATTAGGAGAGATGCATTTCAAATCCTTTAGGCAGTCTCTTATCCTCAGGCACTCGTTTCTTGAAGAAAAAAAAGTGGTATTACTGAGGAAACCAGATGAGGACTCTTTGGCGAAGAAGACTTACTGTAATGGACCCATTGCTCTGAAAATAAGAAATATAAATAAGAGAACACCTCAATATGTACTTAAGAATTCACCCAGCACAGTACAACTAGACAACGCTTTGGATTAAATTCCTGACATACAAACAAATGTGTCTGGTAAAGTCAGAGCAATCTCTGTCCTTTATATAACTGAATGCGGGAGGTGGGACGAATATCTGCTTAGTAAAAGATCTAAGCCTGTCTGAACTTGCTGGAAGTCTAATGTTCCACGGAAAGTAAACTAATGTACCATGTTTACAATGATTCAAGGGGGGGGGAGGTTCCAGTAAGAGTCTTTTTCAAGGTCATATCAGGTTCATCAGAAAGACAGTCCTGGACCCAACTATTAGTAATAGATCTAGGGCTCAGTTAATCATTACATCAAGTGCTGAACTAGACATATGAGAGAGACTAAAGTGATGAGTATGGAGTCTTGGGTCTCTGCCAAACATCTACAAGCAACAGGAGGAGGAAGAGGAGGAGGAGCAGGTGTCATTGGAGAAGAAATGTCTAATCCACTTCAGAAACTAGACTGGGTAATCTAGAGTCCAATGAGGAGAAATGGCAATGTGGAGAGTTTCAGAAGCATGTCTAGCACATGATCCTTTAGTCTTCCCTAATAAGGTCATCCTCAAGTGTCACCTTGGTTAGACACCTGCCAATCACCACAACCTGACAGAGAGCCCACCATTAGGAATGTAAACAGGCAAAAGTAAAGTTGAATAATATTTTTTAAAAATCAGAAGAACTTGTGTGTGTGTGTGTGTGTGTGCTTGAAACCCCAGTCAACTTTACACAGAGAGACACACCATGACAGAACTCTTGCCAAACACAGTATGAAATGCTCTATATCCTGGCTAAGGTCTATGAAAGTCAACAGGGTTATAAACAATTGAAAACACGTGAAGGATTTTGTGTTAGCCAAACTACTAAAGTTAAAGGGATTAACCCTCTTATCAAGGAAGAGATGCTGACTGGTTAGTTTCAGTGCCCTTTTGGCACATCATGTAAAATTTAACAAGCTTCAGAGAGGAAGTGCAGAGCCAGGGAGAGCAAACAAAAGCAGACATCACAGCTCCTTTTCAAGTTCAATATTTGTAAGGTCAATGTAATGTTTGTGACAGATCCATGCCTCGATCCAGGCCAAGTTTTCAAAGTGCCCCAGGTTCAAAACATAGAAATCCACCCGAGGAATTATGCTGGAGCGCTTGAGTAATGGGGATTCTACAGGGAAGATGAGGAGTCTGCTTGTGGTTAAAAAGGTAAAGGGACCCCTGACCATTAGGTCCAGTCGTGTCCTACTCTGGGGTTGCGGCGCTCATCTCGCTTTATTGGCCGAGGGAGCTGGCGTACAGCTTCTGGGTCATGTGGCCAGCATGACTAAGCTGCTTCTGGCGAACCAG
Organism: Podarcis gaigeae; assembly: GCF_964106915.1. NCBI lineage: Eukaryota > Metazoa > Chordata > Lepidosauria > Squamata > Lacertidae > Podarcis > Podarcis gaigeae. The sequence goes on along the minus strand of NC_139687.1, from coordinate 46,439,667 downwards.
AGCAGCGCATGGAAACGCCGTTTACCTTCCCGCCTATTTATCTACTTGCACTTTGACGTGCTTTCGAACTGCTAGGTTGGCAGGTTGGCAGGGACCGAGCAACGGGAGCTCACCCCATCACGGGGATTCGAACCGCCGACCTTCTGATCAGCAAGTCCTAGGCTCTGTGGTTTAACCCACAGCGCCACCTGTGTCCCTCTGCTTGTGGTTAGGCATGGGCAAATTTCTCAATTTTTGCTTCTTTCAGCGTCTCCTTTTTCCCAATCTTTGTTTCAGTTCACTGCATTTTCACATCAGTTTGTGCAATTTTAAAAAATAAAAAAGTCATAACAAAAACATATCAGCATGTTAGTGCATATTTCTCCCAATAAACACATTTTCTGTAGCATAACTTATTTTTAATCCATTTACATATATATGTGTAATATGTATATATGAGATATGTGTGTTTGTGTGTGTAATATATCTATGAAAGGTTGCCCACTCCTGAGCTAAGCTGACACATCACCTAATATGGGCTTGTGTCTATGTTGGTTTTTGGGGACGGGAAATAGTTTGTCATGACACTTGCTAACAAGTAACATCTGCCTGCCAGGGAAACAGCTGACAATTTACTGGAAGACACACTCTGTTTGAATATACAAAGGGAACATTTCTTGATGTTTCTGATTAATGAAGGATTTGCAGAAGAAACTTATGTTCTGACTTGGTCTCTTAGGCCAACATGTCAGCCACAAGTGATTTGGAGATTAACAGAAGTCTTCAGAATGGGCCATATCCTTGATGGAAGCTAGTGCGGTACAGTGGTTAGCTGGTTGGAAGGGGATCATGTGAATCTGCAGTCACATTCTTATACTCTTGTTTCTGACTTTACAAAAATATTGGGGACACCTGTTGCAACTGTTTTGGAGCAAGTGGGAAAGCGACAATTTATTTATTTATATTTTTAAAATATAATTTTTATTGATTTCTTTTTTAACACAATGTTTCAACATATCAATAACAAAACAAATAAATTATTTGCTCTACTGAGTTCGTGACTTCCCTCTATCTCTTCAACAGGTTTTTTATTTTCAAGTCTTTGTACCACACTTTGTATCCTCTACTTCTGACCTTTATGTCCTTATAATCAATTCTGTCTCTTTGGTCTAGAACTTCCTTTTTTTCGTTGCAGAATTTATATCAGTCCCGCTAGTGTCTTCACATTTTTACAATAATTATTCATATACCCAATAAATTTACTCCAATCTCTCTGAAATTTTTGGTCTTCTTGATTCCAGACTCTGCCTGTCAGCTTGGCCAGTTCTGCATAGTCCATCATCTTCGTCTGCCACTCCTCAATTGTTGGTAATTCCTGCAGTTTCCATCTTTGGGCCAATAAAGTTCTTGCCACAGTTATGGTGTACATAAATAGTCTTTAGTCTATCTTTGCTATTTCTTCTCCCATCAGACCCAGCAAGAATGCCTCAGGTTTTCTGGGGAAGGTTTATCTAAACATCTTTTTTAGTTCATTGTAGATCAATTCCTGACTTTTTGTCAGGCTTAGACTGATTTTGTTATTGTAAGTTTCATTCATATGTTTCTGGACTTGATTTGATTCTTTGCTGCTTGCTCATTTTTAAAATAAATACAGTGGTACCTCGGGTTAAGAACTTAATTCATTCCGGAGGTCCGTTCTTAACTTGAAACTATTCTTAACCTGAAACACCACTTTAGCTAATGGGGCCTCCCGCTGCTGCCACGCCACTGCCACACTATTTCTGTTCTCATCCTGAAGCAAAGTTCTTAACCTGAGGTACTATTTCTGGGTTAGCAGAGTCCGTAACCTGAAGTGTCTGTAACCTGAAGCGTCTGAAACCCGAGGTACCACTGTATCCTGTTCCAGATTTGATTTCAGGCACTGCTGTGTGCACAGCTTGAGAAATCAGGTCCACTTCTTGGTGGGGCCGGGTTGCTGTCCGGCCACCTAGCCACTCTTCTCAGCGTCGGGGTGGGACAGCATCCCGCATCACGCTGGGGGAGACCCCGGTCATGTCAGGTTGCCAGGCAGCCAATCAGGTCGCTTGGGGGTGTGGCCGGGAACGATTTAAGCCATGGCGCAATTCTGAGGCTTCCTCCTTCAGCCTCGCGCCATTATTCTCCTGGGGGTGGCTTGGGGGCCTTGGCACGTAAACATTTGCCAATATGCATTCGTCATCCACAAAGCAACTGCAGATGGAAGTGCAGACTCTCATCCACAAACGAGGTGTTTTGTACCTGAATGTGAATGCAGGCACACCTAGTTCGCAAGCATGCATGATGATTCCTGGCTGAGAAAGGAAATTCACAGAAAGGCTTCTTCCATGATTGCAACTCCTTTTCTGGATCATGGGGGTGGGGATGCATGGGCAGGTGGGTGGATATGTTGCTTTTTAATACTATTTGACTGCTGCAATCTGCTTGCCCGGGTTTTATTTTTTGAAGCTGGGGGAGAATTAAAATAAGCACATCTGTGGATAATTTTAGTGGCATAAAAGCATTTCATGGGGTAGAGTTTCAGCCAACACAAATGCTTTGAGCATTAGAGTAGTAGGTATCTATCTACATGATAAATTACCCTCTGGTTTTTTTGTTGTTGCAAAACTTTTGCTTGACATAGTTGCCAAATTGCCTCTTTTCTGTTTTGCCAGGGGGAGAAAATTAAGCATTTTGCAATATTCTGTTAAAATACTGTAGACATCCTGTTGGGGCTTGCAGATAACATCTCAAGATCATCTCTGAAACATGCCCTTAGAGATCAAGTAGTCCAATGTCTTAGAAGTATAGACTGTGTCTGATGTATTTTGGATACTGTGACTCCATTAATAAGGTTGCTGTTATCAATGGGATCATCAGTGCTTCTATGTGCAATCATCTTGAGATCAGCCTGGATAGCTCAGTTGGTTAGAACGTGGTGCTGATAATGCCAAGGTTGCAGGTTCGATGGGACAGCTACATATTCCCACATTGCAAAGGGTTGGACTGGATGATCAAACTCTATAGTTCTATGATACTATGATCTTTCTTTAGAAGGAACACAGGAACATGGGAAGCTGCCTTATACAACATTGTCACGACATTGGTTCATCTCACTCTGCCTTGTCTACACTGACTAACAAAACAAAACAAAAGAGCAGTCTTCAACATCAGCAGTCAGGAGCGCTTCAGCCCTGTTTTTGAGTTTCTGTCCTGTTTTCGAGTTTGTTTGAAACCTAAACAGCTTATCTCTTATTCCTTTGTAAATTTTTCTTAAAACCTTTTTTAAACTCAGGGAAGCGTTTCATCCCTGCTCTTTAGTTTGCTGGAAATCATTTAAAATCATTTAAGGTTTACAAAGTTCTCTTGAATAGGGCTATGTTTAAAACTTGTCATTGAGGTTTTTATACCTTTTTTGTAAACTCAAGGAAGCGTTTCAGCCCTGCTCTTGAGTTCGTTTGATATCACTTAAAATCATTTAAGGTTTATAAAATTATTTATTTCCTCCTGAGGAAACTGATTAGTTCAGTGAAATGAGTTTTGTAGCCGGCATCTCATTAAGTCTTTGTTTAATTCTAGGTTAATTTTTCCTTAATTTTTCTGATTTTTGTTATTTAATTTAATTCTATAGTCGATTACCTCTCATTTCAGGGATTTTCACGGCAATTCTTTTGTTTTGTTTTGTTAATCTTTTGGTTCCATGACTGTTTTCCCCCCGCTGTTGTCTACACTGACTGGCAGACTTTCTTCAGGATCCCAGAAAGGAATTTCTTCCAGCCCAACCTTCAGATACTGGGGATTGAACCATGAACCTTCCGCATGCAAAGCAGATGCTCTACCACTGAGCTATGACCACCAGTTTAAATATAATATAACTGGGGTATCATCTGGGGGTATAACAGTAATGTTGAATCCTTGCATTAGGGCAGTGGTGGAGATCTGAAGATTTACATAAAGGCTGTTCAGTGTCCCCTTTATATGTTACCTCCATGAAGGGGACACCACACAATTGCAGTTATGTTCCTGGTCCCATCTCTGGCATCAGTCAAGCTGCCACATATAGGCCTCTTCATGAACATGACCACACCAACGCATGGACTTCTGGAACAGGGGTCAGGCAGCATGCTTGATGCTGGGCCTAGGAATCTTGGCACCACTCCCCAGCAGTCATGTGATGCCCCTTTCATGCCAGGGATCTAGTATATCACAGTGTGTGTGTGTGTGGCCATAACTCAGTGGTAGTGCACCTGCTTTGCAGGCAGAAGGTCTCATGTTTAACCCCCAGCATCTCCAGAGCTAGGAATGTACCCAGTCTGGAATCTTGGAGGTCCTCTGCCAGTCATTGTAGACAACACTGAGCTAGATGGATTAATGGCCTGACTCAGTACAAGGCAGCTTTCTGTGTTCCTATTTATGATGTTTTTGCTTCTTTCCCCCATGGAGTTATCCTGGAAAACAGACCTTAGACTGTCTTCCGAGCTGGTAGAAGAAAATAATGCTAAGATAATGAACCAAAACCCAAAGTTTACAAAAAATAATTTGTGTACAGCTGTGGCTTCTCTGTGTCTATGTTTTCTTCCATCTGAAGTTTCATGTATTTGACTGAGCTCCTTCGCTTTTTAAAGAAGGTCCCTACTGAGAGTAACAGCAGAAAACAATGCAGTTTTTCTTTTATGTTGTATGGGAAAGAACGGTTCCAAAGCAACCATAACTCAAACCAATCTGCACATTGGTATTTGAGAAACAGAACTTACCCTTCTGCAAAGTGGCTCCCTGGAATTTAAACTTTCAAGGTCATGCAAGGCTCAAGCGCTGTATATTCAAGAGGCAGGAAATGAATGTCACTCTAGCTAGACTTTGGTCCGGTGTTGCCCTGCAGTACAGTGCCAGAATTTGCTGACTCATACCTGTGATTCACCATGTATAATTGCTTAAGTGATTGGATAATGCCAGCAGCTACAGCCACTGTAAACAGAAGAAATAAACAGAAGAAATGTTATACCTGCTGCACTGCAAATTCAGGGAAGAGGAGTAAATGAGAGGAAGAGCAAGACACAGACCTGCAGGAGGAAATGGAAGGACCTCTTGATATCAAGCCCACAGCATTATTATCCCTATCTATATCCCATACTATTTCTTACTATATAATAAAGCAGTAAGGCTGTCATCACGCTGCAGCTTGTGAGGTCACCAATAGGTGGCCACAGAAACTCCAGCATGATAACAGGCTAGCAGGCAGATGCGCAAGCAAACAGACAGCCAAGATGAGTTGCATAGCAGAGGATGGGAGGTACTTCAGAGAGCAGAGTGCCAAACCACTTACCCCGTACCCTCCTTTCAAAGACGGTGAGGTGAGCTGTTAGAAAGAGGGAGGGGCTTGGAGTGATCTGTGACTGGGAGGGGTGGGGCGAGCTGTGAGGAGGAGGGATTGGGATTGAGCTATGAGGGGGGAGAGGTTTGGGTGAGCTGTGAGGGGATAGACAAGGGAGTGGGTGAGGCATAAAGAGAGTAAGGGTTGGTCAGGTGTGGGGGAAGGGGGGTTGGCAAAGGGACTGGCTGGTAGGTGGCATTGGTGAGAGGAGCAAGTGGGGAAAGCAGTCCCTAGTATTAAATATAAATGCACAATCAGGGAACCTTACAAGGAAGTCTGCTTACCCCCTTTTAGGGGTACCACGGCATTGCGGAACAGCCAGAGCTTGCCCCCTGCCAATGGTGCAGGGCTGCATGTCAGGGACTGTTCCTTGCCATGAAAACCTGCCCCATGTCAGCCTACAGAATTGGCCAATGGCAGGCTGGTGTGGAGGGCTTGGCTTTCTGGGGGTGGGCCTGGGGGAACAATCAGGCTTTCCTCAGGTCCACTCCTGGTGGATTTAAATCAGCCCATGCCAGTCCCTGGCACCCAGCTCTCTTCCATGGTCTTGTTTATTTGGTAGCTCACCTGAGGAGGGGAGAATGTGTGGTCTGGGCCTGCAAGAACTCTGTTGGCAATATTGGAGAAAATGTTTTATACAAAAGTACTTGACTCCTGCAATTACTCCTGAATTAGGCACAATAAATGATTCCATTCTGTAGACTTGAGGGTTTTTTCTTTTTGTTTAATAGAGCTGGACTATCGTCTTGAGAGACTGCTGGTTCCAGCTCCCGCACAATATCCCCACATGGTTAGGGTTGTCCCAATAGTTTATAATTACTCGGTTTGAAGTATGAATTTGTGTTAACCTGACTTGGCTGTCTTCTTAATTAAGTGCTATTTCTCTGTTCGCTTCTGCTTCAGGATGCAGTACAAGATTCTGAGCCAGCGTTCCAACAGATGAGGTGCCCAAAGCCTTAACCAGCTGCTTTTTTTAGACACATTCACATCCTGCACTGTTACTGAAACTCTAATAAACTGGCATGAAACTATAGGGGTATGCAGACAGTGTGTTCAATGCATGAACCTTTTAGGGACACCCCCTGTGCCAACGCACTGGCTGGGCACACACTCAGTACCTGCATATTCAGAGGAAGTGTGAAAGGTGGTTTATATGCCTATACAGTGGTACCACAGGTTAAGTACTTAATTCGTTCCGGAGGTCGGTTCTTAACCTGAAACTGTTCTTAACCTGAAGCACCACTTTAGCTAATGGGGCCTCCTGCTGCTGCCACGCTGCCGGAGCACGATTGCTGTTCTCATCCTGAAGCAAAGTTCTTAACCTGAAGCACTATTTATGGGTTAGCGGAGTCTGTAACCTGAAGCATATGTAACCTAAAGCGTATGTAACCCGAGGTACCACTGTATATGTGTCTATGTTTGTGGCTGGGGACCCTTTTTCACAGGGCTACTTGGATGTGCAGTTTCTGGGGTTGTGGTCAGTGTTTATGTTAGGGGCACCATCACACACAACCCTCGTGCATTCCCTGAAGACTCAAGGGAAGAGGGGGAGGTTATGTGAACTACAAAGCCAGCTGCTTTGTCAACACATACACAGATAGTCACTAATGTTAACCTCTTAACGCCCAAGGAAACTCTCACTGACTGCTGGGGCTCCATGCCAAGACCCCCCTCTGTGCCGCCTTTTGTTTGGTGAGTTTCTTGAAACCTCTCTTTCAAATCATTCTTGGAAATGTTTAATGTGGTTGCTGTCCCCTATCCAGATCTAAAAACCACATCTCATTCCTTGGGGTATTTGTTATGAGAGAGGAGCAGCTGCGTTGGTTCCTCCATCGCCACATTCCCATTCTCAAGCAGCATTGTGAAAGCTTGGAGGCGTCCTGGGAAAGAAGTGTGCTCACAAAAGAAACAATTGAATTAAGAATGACTTATCCTCCAAGTACTCTATATCTTGCTTAGTGTTCCCCCAACAGTGCTTATCATTGCTGAGCTGCTTCCTATAAAGGATGGGGGAAGCTATTGATTTCAGATTCCCTCAGACCACATTCGCACCATAGGTTGAAAGCATTATGGTACCACTTTAAAGCTTTATGATACCAGAGTTCCTCAGGAAGAGGGATTGTTAAACCACTATAGCTCTGGGAGGGGAACCAGAGGTCTCCTAACAACTCACAACACCCTTAACAAGCCATACTTCCCATAATCCTTTGAAGGAAGCCCTGACTGTTTAAAGCGATATCATAGTGCTTTCAAAGAACTGTGTGAATGTGGCCTCAGTTTCTCGTTTTTCCAGACTTGAGTTCTGTTCACCGCATCATTTACGACATCAGCACTTTAGTGTGCATTCCTTGTGTACATTTTGGTGTGCAGTTTTGCTACTCTTGGCTGCAAGCCATTTCCCACAACATAATGCATATTGGGATGTTAATTTCGCCAATGTATTTTAATGCACACTCATTGCCTTGATTGGTGAGTTTTTGTAGTCATACCTTCGGTTGGAGAACCACATAGCAAAACTAGGTGAAGTGTGGGTTTTTAAGGATAGTTGTGTTTTGCTTTACATGTTGTTTCTGGAAGTGACATTTAGGTAGGTTCCAGACCAAATTTCTCCCTCATCCCTACTTCCTCACTGAGCCCTCATTATGTATAATGAGAATAGCAGAAGAGGGGTTTCGTACCTTTAAAAGCCTTATAGAAGTGGTAGTTTCAGTACCACTCAGGTCCAGCACCGAGGGCTTTCTGGCAGTTCCCTCGCTGTGAGAAGTGAGGTTACAGGGTACCAGGCAGAGGGCCTTCTTGGTTGTGGCGCCTTCCCTGTGGAATGCCCTCCCAGCAGATCTCAAGGCAATAAGCAACTATTTTACAACTGTAGGCGGCCCTGTTTAGGGAAGTTTTTAATGTTTGATGCTGTACTGTTTTTAATATTTGGTTGGAAGCCTCCCAGAGTGGCTGGGGAGACCCAGGCAGATGGGCAGGGTATAAATAATAAGTTGTTGTTGTTGTTGTTGTTATATTCAGTAGAGGTAGTTTTGTCTCACCTAGGCATGACGAACTGCACCTATGAAATTCACAACTTGGAGATGTGCAGAATATTCCCATATATGGATGCCTGAGTCAAAAATGGCTTTTGTGGGGTAGAAACATTTCCTAGAAAGACTTCTGTAATGTGAAATATTTGCCTTTTTATTTTATTTTATATGTGACACCATTCAATGCCAACATTTTCTATGGTGATCCTAACCAGTCAGATATCATGCAGTGAAGTGGATGGCATTGAACTATGATGCTTTATAGAAAATCAGACGGAGCTACATTATTGATAGACTGATGGATGGATTGATGGATTGGATGCATGGCGATATCACAGAAAGCAAGTGAGTGAGGGGAGTGCTTTCTGAACTGATTGTATGGCTGGTTCCAACTAATAAGGAATCACATAGCATGAAATCACAATGCTGCATTGACAGATTTGAATACATGCTGATGCTGTTAAGCTAACCGAGGGCGAAAGCAAGTAAGGGCAATGCAAAGGAATGGGTGGATCATTGGGGGAAAATGTGCAATTGAAAAGTTGCCAGATAGATTTTTTTCTGTTGCTCCAGGGAGTATAACACAAACGCCACATTTACTAAGCTTTTCTTTGAAGGTGTCATGTAGGACAAAGCCAACAGACTTGCTGAAGTAAAGATGGCACTATATCAGTTTTGTTTCTCTTGTCTCTTTAACAAGTTACTTTGTCAAAGGAGGAAACCTGTTTCGACCATCTGGTATGATTCTTCTTCATAAAACCATGTTTCGTAGCTAATAGCCATTCCATTTTACCCCAAGCGCTTCCAAAATAATTGTATTATTTGCTCTCGTGTAATATGTTTTCACCAGTAGACTTTCCCTGAGGCCTGCCTGTAGAGTCCATTGTGTTTCTTACTGCATTGTGCTCTTCTTAGCGTGTTGTTCGAAGAGCATTTTAGGAATTTTGTTTTATACAACGGATGTTGCATTTGGGCTTTTAATTGATTTACCTGTTTGTCTTTGTTAAATTGCTTCAAGACTTTTTCAATAACACCATAAACAAGTGTGATTAATGATAATCATAATAACCACAACCCTAATAGTTGCATGGAGATGATTAGCTTTCACAGAATACTCATTGACTGCAGCTTTCAGGTTAAACCAGGGGTCAGCAACCTTTTAAAGCTGTGGGCCGGACCATGTGGTGGGCCAGACTATATTTTTTTTGGGGGGGAGGGAATGAACAAATTACTATGCCCCACAAATAACCCAGAGATGCGTTTTAAATAAAAGCTCACATTCTACTCATGTAAAAACACCAGGCAGGCCCCACAAATAACCCAGAGATGCATTTTAAATAAAAGGACACATTCTACTCATGTAAAAACAGGCTGATTCCTGGACTGTCTGTGGGCTGGATTGAGAAGGTGATTGGGCCGGATCCGGCTCCCATGCCTTAGTTTGCCTACCCCGGGTTAAACTTCCCTAACATGGGTGTTGCTGGTGTAAAGAAAATAATAGGCACAAAAATGAGAATTCCTAGATGCCAAGATCCAAGTTTAGGGCAAGTATTCTTTGGTGAGAGAACCCCAGCAGAAATTTAAAAATTATAGAGTTTTAGAGTTGTAAGGGATCCCAAGGGTAATCTAGTCCAACCCCCTGCAATGCAGGAATCTCAGCTAAACCATCCATGGAAGAGGGCCATCCAACCTCCATTTTAAAACCTCCAAGGAAGGAGAGTTCACCACCTCTCATGGAAGTCCTTTCTTGCAGTTTGAAGCCATTGGTTCGAGTCCTACCCTCCAGAGCAGGAGAAAACAAGCATGCACAAAATATGCAGCAAAGAAAGGGCAGAAATATAGGCGTTAGGCCTTTAAAACATAACACTGTGCTTTCCAAAACTACCATCTTCCCTCAGCATAGGAAAAGACCAGACATTTAATAAGTTAAAAATTGGTTTACTTACAAACACTTCAAAGGTCAGGTTCATGTGATTTTCCATATGTCAGAAAAGTCGCACAGGCAGTAAAACTTGGCTGAGTTGCAAAGTGGTGAAAGTTCCTAACTCAAGAGTGGCTTGTGAGAGCCATATGTTCTTAGCTAGGAGCAGCCAGTTCAGATCTCTTTACACATAAAGATTCTCAGGTAGACTGGGGGAGAACAACAGACTCTATTACCTAGTTCTTCCCGAGATGAGGGGAAGTGGACATAGCTAAGCCTAAAAGCTTGCTGGCACCCATCTGTCTCAGGAGACAATGGAGGAGTGTGCCTTTGGAGGTGAATCCAAACTGTTCAAAAGCCCATCTGATACACGTACAATATCATCTGTTGTAAACATCTTGAACACTTTTAAATAAACCTGAGGTTCCAAACTGGTGGTCCGGGTGGTATGTGGCAAGCCTGTAAAAATACAATTTAAAAAACTATACAACATGTAGCACAAGACATTACAATTGTTACAACAGGCAAATAATTAAGTGATTTGTCAAAACCTCCAGCAAATGTTCAAGTAGTTTGAGGGGGTGGAGTTTGGGAACCACTCCAATAAACAATAAATTCAAAAGCAAACATACACAGAATCTAAGCGTTTTTCAGATGCAATGGGCTGTATCCAATCTTACACAAACTCAGAATCGACTCATTGAATTTAATTGACATTGCTAACTTAGGTCCATTAATTCCAGTGGGTCTACTTAGTTGGGGACTGCTCAGTATCACTACTCCAGTAGAATTGCTGTTTGCAGCCTGAAAATTGAAGTATAATAATAAACTCTGCAGCCCTAACTGGAATATATTCTAAATTAGTATAACCATACACATATAACACATCATATCAAAATAAAGTATGGTGGAGGTAATTCTAGGAGGGGGAAATTTAACAGTCAGATATTCCAAACAAAGCAGTCTGTCCAAAAAGGGGAATTAACTTATCAATAAAGATTTGGAAACACAGCAAAACTAATCTTCCAGCATTGCAGGGGGTTGGACTAGATGATCCTCATGTCCTTTCCTGGTCTACAATTCTATGATTCTGTGATCTACATCATAGGGATTGAATAAGAAGCGGGAGAACCATGTATGCCACCTTGAGCTGTTTGGAGAAATAAAGTGCACCAAATAAAATAAACAATATATAGTAAACAGAACATTAAAAGAACAACAACCTGAGAGTTCATTTTATCCCTCCAACCTGCAAGGAGTAGTCAACAGTGCAGGGAGCAATAGAAATACAGCAAAATGGCCTTGAAATTTAATATTCTCTTTCATATACCTGGTTTTAGCCCCCTTACAAAAAATGAAAAGGGAAGGCAGAAGAACATGCAATTCGAAAGTATTAACAAATGCCCTTAGAGGGAAACAGCTAGTTTTTCTTGGATACCATTCTAGCGATGAGATGAAAAGGACAGTAATACATTGGAAAAAGTCCCATTTTCTGCAGAAAGACAGAGTGCGAATGAAGTACCTTCAGACCAGACTCTGCCAGACATATCTGGACACCACACAAATAAACAAGACATATCCTAAATCTGTCTGGGGGAAGGAAAACCCATTATGATTCCTGCACTAAGATGAAACTCAGAGACAGTATAATTCTCTCCATGTAGAGGGAGAAGACAGGCAGTCTCCAAAGCCAAATGTCCTCACTTGCACCTTGTAGGAAAGACCTAGTTCTTACTGGGGTGATAACCCTTCAAGTGGGCTGCATGTCTGGGTCACAGTTCTCTTTCTAGCTGTGACCCACACCAGCCTCCCATACCACATTCAGTCTTGGGGGAGGGGATGATGACGACATTTATTATTTTTTATAAATGTTTTTCAAGCCTAGTTGATGTCATGCCTGGCTCTGTCCTGGTGCCAGAGACTCAATGAACAAGGATAGAAATGTTGGATTCAAAGAATGTATAATCTTGTACAAATGTGGCTATATGTTTATATATTTTGTAACCGTCCTTTCGTTTGAAATATATATATTTAAAACTTACAGAATGTAGAAGCGTCCAGCGTTTTTTTTATATATTTTAAAGAATTCCCACAAAGCAATAAAACGTAACTTTGCCCTGATCCACAGGTAGCTAAGCTAATAAAAACAACCGGATGGTGTATATCTAAATGGTTGTGGTGACATTGTGAAGTCATACATATTGTAGCGCAGGACTATGAAGGGGAAATCATAAATTGTCCGTGTTGCCCATTTAGAAATAGACAAGTGGGACCCTGAACAAAATATTATAGTTTAGAGTGCTGGAAAAGCAGTGCACATGAGGATATGCTTTAGAGAGGAACCCAGTTTAAGAAAGTTCCCAGCATTGTGAAAGGGATATCTCAAAAGGAAGGGAAATAGCTCACAGCGCCGGCTCTCTCGTTAGGAAGAGTGAGGTAGCCACCTCAGGCTGCAGATGCTGAGAGGGCAAGGAACTGTTGTTCTGACATGTGTGGGCCTTGTCTCCCCTACTGATCCTACTGGATCAGGCCGATGCCCCCTCTGTTATCATAATGGCCGCCCAGATGCCTGTGAGAAACCCTCAAAGGGGACTGAACCACAGCAGCACTGTGCCCTCCTGTGTTTGCGTGGACAGGCGGAGTCCCCCAAACCCTGGGCGGCCCCCGTGTGGAATAACGCCTCAAGACAACGTGCTATGGGATTAAAATTGGCCACAACTTTATTATGTTTCAGATGTGGGTAAATCCTGGCTCAGGCATTGGGTGTTTATCCTTCCCAGTCCCCCACCGGGGATCTGGGGAACATCAGGGTTATCCAGAGTGTGTGGGGGATGGGCTGGCTCTGGAGAACATATGTTCAAGCAGAGAGAGCCTGTCCCTGTTATGCCGCCGTCGCAGGGGAGAGTAATGATGACCTCTAGGCATATGGCCAATGCCTCCCCTCAAACAACCCCTTTAGCAGGGAACCCTGGTATCGCCACCATGAAGAGGAGGGGGGCGTGTGTCACCGCTGCCCACCCACCCCCATTTAGGGAAGATAAACTAAAGGGTTCTGCCCAAGGCCTGATACCACCAAAGTTGTGATGTTTTGCTACGGAAACCTGCCAATGCAGGAGAATTCCTTTCCGGCCCTTCAACAGCGACCTTGACATAGCAGCGCTCGCGTACCTGTGGAGAAAAGGTTAACCTGCAAAAGAAGTCTTAACTGAGGGTGGGTAGGGTGGGAGAAGCTCTGGAGCCAACTGACGATTCCCAGGTAAGATCCTTCCCCTATTGTGTGGGCAGGTAGTCCCTCCCCCTACCTGCCCTTATCACCTAGGCAATGCCTCCCTAGGCAAGATTGGGCAACTGGATGAAGTAGGCGGAGACCTCCAGGTATCCCACCTGGGGAAGGCGAAGCCAAGCCTGTGCTAATGGTACCGCTTAGGGTCCAGGGGGCTGCGCGCGACCACGCAAAGGGCACCCCCCATTTAATGTGGGGAGCGGTCATTTCCCGCAACTGCTTTGCAGAAGCATTACAGCCTCCAGTTTCAGAATCAGAGCACAGCTATCATGGATAGCATCCATTGACAGCCTAATCCTCCATGGAGGTTCAATTCTCAGTCCGGTTAGCTTCTGTATGCACCTCAGATATCAAATATCTCAGACTCACCCTGGTAATAGGGCTCAGAGAGTTCTTCCCATTTGCGAATGATTTGGCCTCTTGAAAATTGAATTGTGGCATGGCATTAGCTAGCATTATTGTTTAATGTGATCCAGCTGTCATATTAGTGTTTCTGAGATTTTGAGTTGCTGTTGCCTTGGGTGTCTTATCTTGCTTATTAAACCAGCCTGCTTCATTTCACATCTATGTGCACCATTCGCTGCTTCAGCTAGAACAGCTGCAGAACTTTGCATGGGAAATAATTACTTATGTCAAACTGCAGTATGTTTGACTGATAACACGGTTGGTCCTAGCAAAGCATGCAGTCATCATATTCTGTGAGAGAGTGGTTATGCCACATCTAAGTAGTAGTAGTAGACTAGTCACAGAAACAGGATTTGAACATAGGAAGCAGCTTGTTTCCAGGTCCAATTCCTAGGTGCTCATGTTGGTGTTGAAAGCTCTAAGTGACTTGAGCCACAAATATCTGAAAGGCCACTTCACTCCCTACAGATCCTCCCTTGTGCTAAGATCAGCGGAGGGGCCATTTGGGTAGTTCCCACTCATAGAATAATAGAATCTTAAAGTTGGAAAATACCCAGGGATCATCTAGTCCAACACCCTGCAACTCCCACAGAAGGTGTGAAAGGTAGCCTAGGAGGGGGCATTCTCTGTGGCAGCCCTGAGTTCTGGAATTCCCTCCTGACAGAGGTGTGTCTAGATTCTGCACTATACAACTTTTGGCAAATGCTGAAGACTTGCCTCTTTACTATGGCTTGTGCTTTTGTTCTTAGCTTTGCTCCCATTGAAGCTTTTCTCCCTGACCTATTCACAGTTCTCTTTTCCTTGCCTCCAGCTCCCTAGAAACCATCTTCCAAAATCAGAAGTTGGCAAGGCTACTTCTCCCCATATAAACACCTCCCCTTCTCCAGGTCCCTCCTTTACCAGAAATGAGACCATAAACTACTAGGTACAGGGCCTTCCCTCAAATTTCAGATTGCATCCCCTGCACACTCCTTTCATAACTTCTGAATTGCATAACTAGGTCTGGTATTAGCTGCTGGGTTTTGCCAGCAGTTAGCTACAGTTGCAAACTGGAGAGCTGGGGTGGAGGACCTGTAGCCCAGGGACAGCCAATGTGATGTCCCCCCAGATGTTGTAGAGCTCCCATCATCCTTGACTATTGACCATGCTGGTGGGAGTTGCAGTTCAACAGCATCTGGACTGGTTGTCACTGCTATAGCCTTTCAGAGGTTGTTGGAATCCAGCTCCCCTTAGTCCCAGCCAGCAAGGTCAATGGTCAGAGATGGTGAGAGTTGGAGTCCAGTGACATCTGGAGAACCTCAGTTTCCCCATCCCTGCTGTAGAGACTTTCTTCTGAGTGCTCCCTCCCTTGCTGTGAATATTTCTACTCTGAATGGCTCTGGAAAGCAGTTCATTGGCACAGGTTCTGCTTGCACCAAAAGTACTATTGGCCACAGATGTTCCTCTGAACAATGCAACATGCCATTCAGTAGCAGTCTTCCTGTGCAGAACATTTATCTATCTGGATAAGTACATCTTTTGTGCTGCCATCCCCCCCCCCCTTTGGTAATGTTGGTACAATGTGTTTTGAACCAGAACTGCTTTTTCTTGCATCAGATCCATCTATTTTAGCCACTTCTGGCACTCAAGCAAAATGGAGCAAGCCATTTTTCAAAGGGCTTATCTCTTTGTTCCCTGAGGAATAATTGCCTGTGTCTAATTTTATCTAATGAGGATTGTCATTTCTGTCTTTTGGAAGAACAAAGGTAAGGACTGTTTGTTTCATGGCACTTCAAAAATAAATTGCAATTTTGTTTGCTATTGGTGGTTTTCCAGACCGAAAGTCACAGTGGAGGGAATTTAATCCCTAGAGTAATATGGTGTTTTTATTTTGTTCACTGACTATATACTAGGAACAAGCCATTTCATTATTCTTTTCCTGTCATGCTCTTCCATTTCAGCTTATGTTTTCTCCTAGTTTGTGCTGTGAACACACCTATCAATATCTGGCACGATGAAGAATGAGGAAAACACTAGTGTTTCTGTTCTGCACATGATTTGGATGCTACCTTCCTTTCCAATATCCTATCTGCTTCTTTGAAAATATCTGGAGAGAAGCCACAGTTGACTGTGTATGTAGCAAGGTCTAGAGAGAGACTTCAAATTCAGCTCCCTTTTGGCAGTTAAGGTGCCTCCCAAGAATGTGTGATGGGGTTGTGGACCTATGTGGTCTAGCCACAGCCCTATCATCTGCATATGAGGGTGTGCACCAGCCTCAGTTTTTGTGCTTGTATCTGCACATTTTAAAATTCCAATCTGTGTTGTTTTGGGTGATCTGTGCTCCAGATTTCAAGATGATCATGGTAAAATGATGCTATGTGTTCCCCTTCCACAGTAATAGGGAAGCGAGAACTGACTTTAACTCTTTTCCCTCTGGACCAAAGTGGATGGAATTGACAGGTCACAGGAGTTCCTCCAGAGTAGACTACATCTGCCAAATTGGGGCCAAATAGGTCCAGTGACTTTTGTGGGGAAAGTAAAGGCATTTTATTTTTCTCCATAATCTACATTAGGGCAATGCATTTATTAAAAATACAAAATCTCCAAAATGCATTATCTGTGTGTTTTTGAAGGGTGGGGAGAGCAGGGGTCTGCTTCGTGCTCTGTCTTACCTTTAAATAATTAAGAGATGGTGTCAGGTCTGCCTCTAGATCCCAGCTCACAGAGGACCAACGCCCGGTGGATATAATGTACAAAAGTCTTTATTGAAGTTTAGTTTCCATTTCAAAGCTCTGGGCGCGCAGACCCACGTCTTGACGCTAGACCGGCTAAGTCCCCTCTGACTCACTGCTCTACCCACACCAGTTTAAGATTCTAGCCCGGCTCCACCTCCTACGCTGTTCTTTCCTTCGCTGGGTCCTTCTGCCCTCTGGGGTTTCCTCCTTCCTGGACTCCTCTGACGCTGAGCCTCCTGAGTCTTGCCCCTCCCTCCGGCGGGCTTTAGGACCTGGCTCCCTTCCCGGGCTCCCCGCTGTGCCGCGCTCCTGTACATTTGAACTTGGCGCGCGCGCCCAGCCGATGACTTTCCTTCTGACCGTTTCCCCGCTTCCTGATGTGGGCGTTGCCAAACCTGACTCCTCTCCTCCCTCTGGTGGTGAGGACACTGGTCCCGACTCCTGGGACTCCCCCTCCCCACTGCGCTCTGGTGGAGAAGCTGGTCCTGATTTCCAACTGCTGCTCAGGGACTCCCCGCTGGCCCCTTCCTCCTGGGGCTTCCCCCCTGGAACCCCCCTCGCTCTGGCCACCGGCGCTCCCTTCTGTGAGTCCTCCGATTCGCTAGAGAGGCTTGTGGAATAACTCTGGCCACTGTCACTGCCTGCGCCCCCCTCGTACTCCTCCTCCTCACTCTCCATTTGCTCCCCCTCCTGTGTCTCTCCTTCTGAACCCCTGACAGATGGTTTATTAGTTTGTATTCTTATATGTATATATACTCTGTAGCATCATACTGTTCCTTTCAGGGCTTGCCTGTGTACTTCAATAGAATTTAGAGGCCTCTGATAGAACTTACAATTTAAGACTGTATAGTTCCATATGGAGTTTTGAACATTTTTGAGCAACATAGGATTAAAAAAAAACACCTTAAAAAAACATAACCTTTTTTCAAATCCTCAACTGCTGTACTTTAATACAAAAAATCCCACAAAAAACTGCCTTCGGCCATCTGTCATAGGGAAAGAGATACCCGAATTGTAATTCTTGACAGGAGAAAGAGGGGCGAATGCACAACAGCGCCTCTATTTTCACCTGTCAAATGTTGTGGAGACCTACGTGATTGGCCGAAGTCCAGATACTGGATTAAATTATGAGCTCAGCTCTCTGTTCAGGTATCAGAACAGACTGATCGCTTTGAGGTTTGATTTATCAGCTGCTTCCCCCCTGACACATTTTGCTTATTTGCTTTAGGTTTGACTCCTTCCTGGCAGACGGTGGACTTTCACATCCAATCTTTTTATCCTGTTAGCTCGCCTGCCGCGTGTGTTCTCTCCCTCTCTCTCTCTGTGGTAAAAGCTGAGATGCTTCACGTATTGTTTGAAAGAACTTTGCGTCCTCGCTGGAATAATGTGCCGTGTTTAACACATCAAACCTCAGGACACATAAACAGATGATCCATCACAGTAAATGGGAGCAGTTGAGTTTACTTACTGGAAACCTTTGCCCTTGGTGGTCATTTTCTCTTTATGTCACAAGAAGGTGAATTGAGGTGACCAGCTGCAAATGAAGAATGCTTTTCAGTCTAGGTAACCTTCTAAGGACCACATCACAGTGGTGGGTGAGGTCAAAGGCAAGAAAAGTGGGCAAAGCAAGTAATATCATTTTTACTTTTGTGCAGGAGGCATGGTTCTGTCCCTCTCTGTCCCCCATCCAACAAACAAGATGAATAATCAGGGTCCAATGAAACATTCCAGCCGGGCAAAAACACATTGGGTACAGAGCAGGGCTAGTGAGGGTGTGTGGCCACAGAAGAGGGTGTGTGGCCTAGGGAAGTTCTGAGGGTCAAGGGGAATTCTGAAGAACTGCATTTGACCCTCACCTTCAGGTAGGCACGCCAGCTTGCCCCCACGATTAAGGGGGCTGGTGTCAAGCTTGCCGATCAGAAGGTTGGCGGTTTGAATCCCCGTGACGGGGTGAGCTCCCGCTGCTCCATCACTGCTCCTGCCAACCTAGCAGTTCAAAAGCATGTCAAAGTGCAAGTAGATAAATAGGTACCACTCCAGCGGGAAGGTAAATGGCGTTTCCGCGCACTGCTCTGGTTCTCCAGAAGTGGCTTAGTCATTCTGGCCACATGACCCAGAAGCTCTATGCCGGTTCCCTCGGCCAATAAAGCGAGATGAGCGCCGTAACCCCAGAGTCGGCCACAACTGGACCTAATGGTCAGGGGTCCCTTTACCTTTACCTTTAAACAAGCCATAGCTTAGGGCGTCACTGTCTTGGGGCTCCTAAAGAATTTAAAGGGGGGGAAACTGGGTGTACAATTCCAAAATATAAGATAAAAACCAAATAAAACAAAGCCTACATACAGCAGCAGTGTTTTGTGTTGTGTATGGACCTATTAGGTCCATAAATTACCATATAGTATATATTCAACACAAAAAACAGTGACAATTTGTTGTTGGCAAAGAACAGCTGGACATATAAAGGGCCCCATTACCTTCAGTAGCTTAGGGCCTCATCAAACCTAAATCCAGCCCTGTGTGCGACATGCTGAAAAGATGGTGGCAGAGAGAGAGGACTTTAGTCCTCACAATGGGAGAGACCCCACAACTGCAGGAGCCACTGTGACAAACAAACAACAAAACCCTTAAGAAGCAGGTCACCAATGGATTTAATGTCAAAGCCATGATGAAAAACACTGGTCCAGAGAGTAATACACCAACAACAGATTCATCTGATGCCAACCAGGAAAAGGACCTTCACTGTGGCGGCACACACTATGGAAGATATCCCCTTAGAGATTCAGTGCTGTGCTTCTGCCAGTATTCAAAGACATTACTGTTTGCCCAAGCATTTCCAGACTCTTGATCAAACAGCTCACCTTTTATTTTATTTTATTATCCTTGAGCTACTGTATATTTTTGGATATTTATATATTTCCTATTGAGCTTGATTTGGTTTCAGTGCTTTACATCACTTTGATACATTCTGTGAAAACCGGAACAGAACTCTTTTAAAGAAATGGAAATTTTAAAAAAACACACAAACTTCTTCTATACTCGTTGAAAACCCTTTCTTCCTTTCCTGATGTCCAGCCTGCAAGTGCCATTGTTTATATGCCTCTTGCGCACCAGAGGGAAGAACCAGCAGGCTTGGAAGAACATCAGTGTTTGCAGAAGTAAAGTCTGGAGAAAATGTAGGACAAAAATGCTGATGACAATGGAACCAATTACCTAGAGCTGTGGTTGACTCCTCCTCACTGGAGAAATCAAAGAAGATATCGGACAGCCAATCTGCTGGTGAGGGTCTAGCTCTCGATTTCCTGCATCCAGGAGGAGGTTGGATTAAATCACCTAGCAAGTCCCCTCTTCAATTCTTGTTGCAATGATACACTGGTTTTCCTTTAGATCCTGGCCATTGCCTGTCTGAATTAGTGTTCTTAAGCCTAAGAGTGTAGTTTTTCCTTGCCCTATCTGCTGATATCATCACGTCAGCTTGTAAAGGAACAGGAACTTGTTTCCGAGACAAAACACACCACTTGTAAGTTAAAATTTAATGAGAATGCTTGACGAAAAGCTTTTGAGAACTTGACAATAACACCTTAAGCAATCTAGGTAATGAATCTTTCTTCATAACGACACAGCCCGGTGTTTGTTGACAGTCCCTATTTTTAGACACATTTATCTCTTCCTTCTTAAAAAAAGAGGAAATTCCTCCTCTGACTTCTTTTTATTTCCCATATTCCACAAATAGCCTCCATAATAAAAGCGAGGCCAAAAAGGCATTGTGCCAAACACTGATTGAAATATAGCTTTGGAATCAGCATATCTTTCTCCCCGTTGCAGTTAAAAGGGATTTTCCAGACAAGCCATTTTTGGGTGGGATTCAATCACATTCCAGCATATTCAGGTTGCACAACTGAAGCTGCTTTGGAGCTCTTGAACAAGAAACCCACTTCCCCAAAGGTTCAGCCTTTTTACAATCAGGCAAGTGATGGGGAAATTCACTGGGATGTGTGGGATAACACTTCCTTGGAGACAAAGTCACATACCCACCAAGGCAATGTGGATCAAATCCAGAACACCATCTTTTGGGCTTGAAATTCCATGTGAGTCACATGACCTTTGTGAGATCACGGACCTAGGAAAAGTGCTTTTTTGGGCATGATGACAAAAATGCACATTTTGGAGTATGGCGTGAGATCGTGGACTTGGAAAAAAATGCTTTTTTTCTGTGCGAGTTCTTGGCCCGAAATTGCACAAGAGCAAGGCGCCCTAAATTGTTGCTGTGCTCTCATAAGGAAAAAAATGGGATGTCACAGTTTTTCGGGGGCAGTTGATGTCGGTTAAACTCCCCACAAACAACCTGGAGAGAATGTTCATTAAATAACCAACACCACCTAATCTCCTGGTAAATAAATCAGGATGAATGCTACACTGTATAAAGAAGGTCACCTGGAAGTCCCCAAAGACAAATTAATGGTTAACCTAAGAATGAGGAACCTTTGATGTGTCAGATGCTTCTGGACTTCCAACTCCCATCAGCCCCTGCCAGCATAGTGAGGGATGATGGGAGTTGTAGTCCAGTGCAGTGGCGTAGCGTGGGGGGGTGCCAGGGGTGCCGGCCGCACCGGGCGCAACATCTTGGGGGGCGCAAGTCCAGAGGGAAGGGACAAGTTCCTTCCTCCGCCGGGCTCCCCGCCGCCACCGCCAGCCTTGCGCCCTAGCGCGCGCGCGTGCGCGCCCCCCGCTGCCACCGCTGCGGCTGCACTCCACTCACTGCTCGCAGGAGGAGCAGCCGCTGCAGCAGCGCCGACGCCGCCACCAATGCCTGGCCGGGCACGGGCAGCCTCCACACCCCTCCGCCGCCGCCATCCCCTCGGCCCAGCCACAGGCGGCGGCTGCTTCTGCCGACTGGGAGGGAGGAGCCAAACCCTCCGAGAGGAAGCCGGCGGGCGGGCGAGGGTCTCCCGGCGGAAGGGGGCGCCACTGGCTCCGGCTCTCAGTGCAAGCCTCAGCCGCGGGGGGGGCGGGGGCGACGGGCGAGGACGGAGCGCGGCTGGAAGCCCCCGGAACCAGGCTGGGGGGAGGAGAGGCGCTTGCCAAGCCCGGATCTGGAGCGCCTCGGAGCGCCCAAGGAGAGGAGAGGGCGGGGAGGCGCCCGAGGGGAGGGGGCTTCGGCTGCCTCGGCCCGCGGGGGCTCCGCAAATAATAAATTTAATAAATTCCTGCTGAGCCTTAAGGGGGGGTCCTTGGTTCCTTCACTCGCCCCCAGCCCCAATGGCGTAGCGTGGGGGGTGCAGGGGGGCCGGCCGCAACATCTGGGGGGCGCGCTCACATTCGAGTGCTAAAATCCAGGGGTTAGGGGGCGCAAATTACTTGCCTTGCCCCGGGTGCTGACAACCCATGCTACGCCACTGGTCCAGTGACACCCTGGAAGGCCGGAGGTCCCCTATCTCTGAAGTTGTCTGACTTTTAAAACACATATTAGAAGTGCATCCTTATCAAACAGTGATGAACAAACTTCCTGAATTCTGAATGTGTCTCCTGAATTCTGCTTTCCCTAGGAGGATTTTTAAAATTAATCCCATATACAGTTGTACCTTGGTTTTCAAACAATTTAGTTCATGAACAACTTGGAACTCGAACGTCACAAACCCAGAACTGGGTGTTCTGGTTTGCGAACTTTGCCCCAGAAGCTGAACGTCCGGTGCGACTTTTGTGGCTTCCGATTGGCTGCAGGACTCTCCTGCAACCAATCGAAAGCCACACCTTCATTTCTGAATGTTTCAGAAGTTGAACGGGACTTGCAGAATGCATTCTGTTCGAAAACCAAGGTATGATTGCAATGCTCCTGAACTGATACCATATACCACTTTCAATTCCCTCATATTATTTCTCCTGATTTGTTACCAGCAGGGATGTGCATGTTGATAAAGATGCTGCAAATATGCGTTCTTGATGTGATGCTATTATGATTGTAGCTAGATTGTCTTTGAATGATGTCTCACTTCATACATTTCTTTCCCTCTTCTAAATCTTCATTTCCCCCATGCCCCATAGCGAACCTTAATGTGGGTAGCAAACGTGCATGCATGTCAAGATATTTTTTAAAAACCAGATTCCGACAATGTAAACCGTCAAGCAACAGGCCTAGATCATTATCAAATGCATGTGTTTGCAATCTGTAATGAGGAAGACAGAGTAAATTATTCCACCTCCTTTGTGAACACATTTCTCCTTAATTTAATAACAGGAAAGTAAACTTCAGAAAACTATCAAAACTGACTCAGCATAGTCTTAATGCTTTTCTCCCTAGATTGTAAATTGAACAATAATATATATCATGCAACCTGAATTTGTTGAACTCAGCTGTTCAGTTTGAATTTTCCAGTAGTGATCCTTGAGGTATTGCAAAGATATTGTTTTAAATTGCCCCATAAAGAAGACGGAAAAGGATTTCATCAGGAAATTTCACCGGGAAAAGGATTTCAGGCCACAGGAACAGCTATCTGAAGCAGATATGACTGATAGTTTTTGTCAGGATTTCTGTGCCCTTTGAGGCCTCAGAGATGCAGAGTGGTTCATAGCTCTATGCTCCACCTAGGAGATTCGCATCTTAGGCAGCCATTTGCATACCCTCCAACATTTCTCTGATGACAATTGGGACATCCCATTCGATAATGATAGTTATATTTTTATACCCCACATATCTTACTGAGTTGCCCCAGCCACTCTGGGAAGCTTCCAACAAATAAAAGAAACATAATAAAACATTAAACATAGAAAACACTTCCCTACACAGGATTGCCTTCAGACAACTTGAGGGTTGGATAACTCCATACCCTCCAACATTTCTCCAATGAAAATAGGGACATCCTAAGGAAAAGCAGGACATTCTGGGATCAAATCAGAAACTGAGACGGCTTCTCTAAATCAGGGACGTCCCTGGAAAATATGGATGCTTGGAAGGTCTGCATTTGTGTTGCAGATGCAGGTGGCACTGTGAGTTAAACCACAGAGCCTAGGGCTTGCCAATCAGAAGCCTAGGGCTTGCCAATTCAAATCCCCACAACAGGGTGAGCTCCCGTTGCTCGGTACCTGCTCCTGCCAACCTAGCAGTTCAAAAGCATGTCAAAGTGCAAGTAGATAAATAGGTACCACTCTGGCGGGAAGGTAAATGGCATTTCTGTGTGCTGCTCTGGTTCGCCAGAAGCGGCTTAGTCAGGCTGGCCACATGACCCAGAAGCTGTATGCCGGCTCCCTCAGCCAGTAAAGCGAGATGAGCGCTGCAACCCCAGAGTTGTCCATGACTGGACATAACTGTCAGTGGTCAGTATAGCTATAGGACGGGATCTATACACAGTCAGTTGCTGTTCATAGTAGGGCAATGACAGTTTGGAAACTTCACAGGGATAAGCAAGGAAACATTTTTCAGTGCCAAGTTATACCTCTTTAATGTCTGAAGCAAGACATTTCATGTTATAGGTTGGAGACAAGTGAGTAAATTGTGCTTTCCTCTCCTGGGCAAAAGGCATGCCCTTCTATCATCTCTCATTCCTTAGATTTGCTAATGATGCCTATTCTTACATTATCCCAAAAGGAAGAACTGCTCCCCCCCCCCCCTTTTGCAGTGCCTTCAGTAATGTATGCAGTCTCCATGCAAAAGCTGCTATGAATCATACTATACAATAATCAAAGTTTACACAAAGCTTCCTGTGAAGAAAAGGATGTGTGTCTGTGTGTGTGTGTGAGAGAGAGAGAGAGTGGATACAGATATATACCATCCAGGGGCAGCCCCAGAATTACAAAAGCCATTCCCATTCCTGATATGATCCTGGAATGCCCCTATTTCCTCTGCCAGTGCCGCCAGGGAAGAAGATATGCTGGCGCTTGTCCCAAAAGGTGGCGGTGGTCATGGCTGCAGCTGCAAGGGTCAAAACATATACAATACCTTGCTACGCAGATGCAATGGTTACAAAATATAGAGCGCAACAGGCTGAATGGTAATGTTTGTAACAAATTTATTTACTGGTTACATCCTAACATATGAATCAAGTCCAGGATGTACACAATGGACATCATACACCATAGACTGATTCACTGTGGATTGATTAATATCTAATAGTCAAGAGCCATTAAATGTTTTCCCTGTTTGTGACTTTCCAAAAGTACTAACTGGCTAACTGCTGTTGGAGAAAGAATCCATCCAAATTTATGGATGGGAGCACGAAGCTCATGCACAACTCCCATTTGTTTCAACATAGCTTTGTTAAGGATATGTTCCCAAGACTGTTGATACCCTTGGGAGTAAAGGGGAAGGGCTAATCTTTTAAATAATCATCATAAAATCCTGCAATTGGGAATCTCCCAATTATGTAGATGTCTGGGCTCAGCAGCCTCCCTTTCATTTTAAGAATGACTAACAAATTAATCCAGAGGATATCATTTTGTCCTCCAAATCCTTTTCATCAGCAGGAAACATGCCCCTGCTTCCAATCTGATTGACTCCTTGGGGGCATTGAAGGGCGTTAAAAGCACTGGGCCTAATGGAAAATTAGATGATATATTTGGTGTGGGACTGTTAAAAACTAATTTGCAAAAATATGGCTTCGCATCAGAAGACAAATTTAGAGGGCAGGGAGTGTCTCCTTTGGAAGCTACATGTGCAAGGACTGAGAGTCACACAAGGACATGAATGAACACCTTCACATAACAATAGTGTGTCTCAGGGATTCTTGGCAGATTGTACCCATTCAAACAAATTCATGGAGGCTATAATGCTTGTCAATGAGGAGATTTCACCCCTCCCATATCCAAGAATCTCCTGATGAGTCTGCTGATTCTCCAGAGAGAAAGAGGCGTGTTCTGCTCTCTACTTATTCTACTCCAGCACCAAGTCAGTCAGTCAGTGTGTCAGAGAGAGAGAGACTGAGTGTTAGAGATTGTGTGTAGAGATAAGGTTGCTGCTAAGAGCAGCTGCAGAAACTCAGTGTAGTGTAGCATTCTTTATGCTTAGAGAACCCATTAAGCTCTGTATAGAGTTGTATAGTAGTTGTAGATAGAATAAAGAAGATATTCTACAGAGCTGCTCTCCGAGTCATTTATATACTCTGCTAGTCTCTGCTATACTCTGCTGTGCGACGACTGTCTTCTTGTGGAAGTGAATCCGGTGCTCACAACTCTAAGCTGTGAGTCCACAGCACTTTGACCTGTTCCTGTCCAGAAGGTGGTCTCTGGAAGTGCTACCCAGCTCGCCTAGCCCAGTCGGGGCTGAAGTGCATGAGTCCAGTTGGTGGCACTGGCTCAAGGGCGATGCTGACAGTCAACAATGATAAATAAATGAAATTTCCATGTTCTGGTGCTGCAGACCAATGAGGAGGGAAGAGTTTGATCATGCAGTATTTCAAACATTGAGCTTTCGGGGGTGGGCAAAGTTATTTTGGCATTTTTTTAAAAAATTAGAAATTTTTTTGACTTGTTTTTAAGGAAAATCTCCAAAACAACATGGGCTGCCATACGTCCGGATTTTCCCGGACGATTTTTGCAATTTTCACCCAGATACTGCTTCTGACACGGAGTGTTCTGGGTATGTCTGGGAAATTCCAGACATATGGCAACCCTAGTTTCACAAAGCATCCACCTGTCCACTACTGGAAACAGAATATATGCCCAGGATCACATGAGAAGAATTGCTTCTGTCATTTCTGGCCCTTTAAAGTGACCCCCGGAGCCATAACTGATGCAACTCAGCCAGTCCAATCTGCAGCAGGGCAGGGAACAGCTGCTACCACCAAGCCCTAATGGAAGGCTCTTGTAGCTTAAATAGCCAAGGGGAAGTAATCAAAGGAGGTGAAGAGGGATGCAGTGGCTTTCGAGACAGAGGTCTCAGGGCTACACTCCAGCTTCTTCAACCTGCAGGGAAGCACAATGAGACACAGGGAGTCCTCTCAACCCTCTTGGAAGATGGTTTTGGGCTGTGCCCTCAGGGTATCCTAAAAAGGGGCTAGCAGCTGAACCCCTTGCCCTCTGACTTAAAATGGCACAGCTGTGCAGTATGGACCATGATGTATGGGTGTGGGTGTGTTGTTGGGTTCTGCAAGTGGCCTGGAATTGGGGGGAAATGATTCCCTCTGCATTCCAGTAACAGAACTCTAACTTTCAGCTCAGTTGAATACAGTGGTACCTCAGGTTACAGATGCTTCTGGTTACAGACTCCACTAACCCAGAAATAGTACCTCGGGTTAAGAACTTTGCTTCAGGATGAGAACAGAAATGGTGTGGTGGTGGTTCGGTGGCAGCAGGAGGCCTCATTTTAACCTCAGGTTAAGAACAGTTTCAGGTTAAGAACAGACCTCCAGAATGAATTAAATTCTTAACCCGAGGTACCACTGTAATTGAATTCAGGCCTATGTGACTGTGGTTTATGGTTTAATCACCTTTTCCACAACTTCCAAATAACAGCAATTATGTTGCTTCATTTATTAGGGTTAAAGAATTAGTTCCCACCCACCATACTAATGCATGGAAACAGAAAGGGATTTACCCGGCACCAAATTTGCATGAAAATTATGCAGCCCTCCATACACAGTAACTATATGTAAAACAAAATGTGTGTCTTGAAGCAAGGAGAGTCTTCACTGGTAGAAAACCTCATGCCAACTATTCAGATGCTGAGAACATAAGTTTTCAAAGTGACCTTTGACTCCCCAGGCCAACATCTTGGTTTTCTGTCAAGACATGACTGAATTATTATTGATGGGCCATGTATGGTACGTTTTTGCCTTGAAACTGGTGACCTCTCTGACCACTCTGGGCACATTCAGAATAAGAACAACTAGATCCTAGTCCTTTGGGGTTCCCCCTTTGATACTTTGCTTATCTGAAACAGAAATGTCATTGCTGAGCTGGATTCACACGGGATTGGTTGCTTTAAACATCAGCGCGGAGGAGAAAATGAAGGAAAGCTGGAAGCAGAAACGAACAGCGGGGGAGTTGAGATCACACACAAAAAAGGCAAGTCATTTGTTGTATTTTGATACGGATTGTTGAGGATAACTACTTCCATCATTTATAGGGTGTCCATGTGCCCTGGAAGTCCTGCGTTCAAAAATCCAGTTTAAAGATGAAGAACCCTGAGAAAGTAGATTAAGGACTTTAGAATTATAGACCAAGACAATCAAATCCCTATGAACATAAGACTGGCTTTGCAATGACCAACGGGGAGGCTGTTTTTATGTCCCCCCCCCCCTGCCAGTATCAACGAGGATGACACTACATTATCATATAGCTTCATTCTCTTTGGTCCATTCGGTGTGAAAGGGAAATTCTGCCAGGCAGATTCCTGTACCAATTGTAGCCTCACCACCGCTTGAAGTGGTGGCAAAGATTTCAGTTGGTTGTTTAAAGCAGGGGGTGGAGAGCCACTTTTGGGTCAGATGGCCGAATCCCAAAGTGATCCCAAAGTGCTGCTGCTGCTTGTGTGAGTGCTGGGAAGACCGCTCCCTCTCCTGCCAACTCCATCCGGCCTAGGGGGCGGGGCCTGCACTCACCACCACAGAATAAGAGGCCTGAGAGAGGCCTCCGGGACACGGCTGCTGCTGCTGCTGCTTGCGTTGAGTGTTGGGAGGACCGCTCCCTCTCCTGCCAACTCCATCCGGCCTAGGGGGCGGGGCCTGCACTACCAC
The DNA here is from genome assembly GCF_964106915.1 of Podarcis gaigeae. Classification (NCBI taxonomy): domain Eukaryota; kingdom Metazoa; phylum Chordata; class Lepidosauria; order Squamata; family Lacertidae; genus Podarcis; species Podarcis gaigeae. The sequence continues at coordinate 46,411,287 of NC_139687.1, read as the reverse complement.
TACAGTTTAGAGGTCTGAGCAGCTACCGGCAGCAATGGACACAATGGTTTTAAATGTTTTAATCGTTTTTAATTTGCAGCACTTTAAATGGTGGTTGTTGTTTTTTATAATATTATATTATTTCATTATTTTATTTTTGCTTGGGGTGGGATAAGCATTTAGTCAGGGTTATTGTTTCTTGCTTTGTTTTGTTTTGTTCTGTTCTGTTCTGTTTTATTATTATTATTATTATTATTCTGTTAAATTATTATCTAGTTTGTATTTTGCCTTTTAAGGGGAAGGGTCATGGCTGCCTGGGAGTGGGCCTCAGCCAATAGATTGGGTGGGGCAGGTTCCACAGGGGGAGATGTATTGGGACACCCGATCTCAGTGATCACGGGCAGGAGGAGGAGTTATGCTAAGACCAGACCATGTCATTACCGAGGAGGCAGGTTTAGTCGTTGTTTGAGGACTATCCCTGCCTCCAGGTCTGGTCCTGACCGGAAGGATACAGTAATCAGCAAGGGAAACCCACATGACCTGAAAGTGTTGCTGTGCAATGCCAGGTCAATGATTAATAAAACCACTGCCATCCACGACCTGATTGTGGATGGAGGATTTGATCTGGCATGTGTGACAAAGACCTGGTTGGATGAAGCAGATGGGCCTGTCTTGCCTCTGCTCACCCACCAGGTTTCTCTTACGCACAGCAACCCAGGTCATGTGGGCGGGGAGGGGGGGTTGCAGTGATTTTTAGGAAGTCATTAGTCTGCACCAGGCGTCCTATTGGGAAGACCCAGTTTTCTGAGTGCATGTTCTGGAAGTTGGGCAATAGGGGCAGTACAGGATTCCTACTGGTGTACCGACCTCCCCGCTGCACCAAGGATTCCCTGCCCGAGCTGTTTCAGGTCGTGGCGGATATGCTCCTGGAGACACCTAGCTTGGTTGTCCTGGGGGATTTTAACATCCGTGCCGACACGACCTTACAAGGGGCCGCTCGGGACTTCGTGGAAAGCATGGCCTCCATGGGGCTGTCCCTGAATAAGTCTGGCCCAACTCATAGCCACGGACATGCCTTAGACTTGGTGTTTACCTCTACAGATGTTGGTGATCTGACATTAACTAAAAGCGAAACAAAAGAAGTGCCATGGTCAGATCACTTCCTGGTGCAACTGGACTTCTCCGCAACCCTTCCCCTCCGCAGGGAGGTGGGACCGATTCGGATGGTCCGCCCCCGCCACTTAATGGATCCAATAGGCTTCCAGAGAGTGGTAGGGGATGCTTTATCCCAAGTTGATGGCCTTTCAGCTGATTCCCTGGTGGCACGCTGGAATGCGGAGTTAACCATGGCTATTGACTGTCTGGCTCTGAAGCGCCCTCTCCGATTGCATGGAGCCCGGACAGCCCCGTGGTTTTCCCCGGAGCTGAGGGTGATGAAACAATCGTTGAGACGGCTAGAGCGCCGGTGGCGGAAAACTCATTCTGAATCAGACCGGACACGGGTTAGAGCTCAACGTTGAGCCTACCAAGTGGCAATGGCGACGGCAAAGAGGGATTTCTTCGCCGCCTCCATTGCATCTGCAGAAAACAGCAGCAGGAGACTTTTTCAGGTGGTTCGCAATCTATCAGAACCACCTGTACCACCGGGGCCTGGTAGGGACCCCAGGATCTCCTGCAATGCTTTTGCAAAGTTTTTTGCAGATAAAATCGCTCAGATTCAGAAGGAGGTAGACTCCACTGTGGGAGCAGGGCCAGGGCGGGAGAGTGCTAGAGTTCTGTCTGGTCCTGTTACATGGGATCAATTCCAATCTGTTACCTCCGAGGATGTGGACAGGCTGCTTGGACGAGTGAAACCGACCACCTGTCTCCTTGATCCTTGCCCATCCTGGCTGATAAAAGCAAGCCGGGAAGGGCTGGGCGATGGGCTCTGCGGGGTGGTGAATGCTTCCCTCTGTGAGGGAGCCTTCCCAGACCCGCTGAAAGAGGCGGTCATTAAACCGCTTCTTAAAAAAACATCTTTAGACCCGGCCAATTTGGCCAACTATCGCCCAGTCTCAAATCTGCCATTCTTGGGCAAGGTGATTGAGCGGGTGGTTGCTGAACAACTCCAAGCACGCCTGGAGGAAACGGACCATTTGGATCCCTTCCAATCGGGATTCAGGCCTCACCATGGGACTGAAACTGCCTTGGTCGCGCTGGTTGATGATCTCCGGCGGGCTAGGGACAAAGGTGAGAGCTGTTTCCTAGTTCTGCTGGATCTCTCAGCGGCCTTTGACACCATCGACCATAACATCCTTCTGGACCGTCTAGAGGGGCTGGGAGCTGGGGGCACTGTCATACAGTGGTTCCGCTCCTTCCTCCTGGGCCGTGTCCAGAAAGTGGTGGTGGGGGATGAGTGTTCAGACCCCTGGGCTCTCACTTGTGGGGTGCCTCAGGGTTCTGTCCTCTCCCCCATGCTTTTTAATATCTATATGAAGCCACTGGGAGAGATCATCAGGGGGTTTGGACTGGGTGTTCATCAGTATGCAGATGACACCCAGCTCTACCTCTCTTTTAAATCAGAACCAGTGAAGGCGGTGAAGGTCCTGTGTGAGTGCCTGGAGGCGGTTGGAGGTTGGATGGCGGCTAACAGATTGAGGTTGAATCCTGACAAGACAGAAGTACTGTTTTTGGGGGACAGGAGGCGGGCAGGTGTGGAGGATTCCCTGGTCCTGAATGGGGTAACTGTGCCCCTGAAGGACCAGGTGCGCAGCCTGGGAGTCATTTTGGACTCACAGCTGTCCATGGAGGCGCAGATTAACTCTGTGTCCAGGGCAGCTGTCTACCAGCTCCACCTGGTACGCAGGCTAAGACCCTACCTCCCCGCGGACTGTCTCGCCAGAGTGGTGCATGCTCTAGTTATCTCACGCTTGAACTACTGCAACGCGCTCTACATGGGGCTACCTTTGAAGGTGACCCGGAAACTGCAATTAATCCAGAATGCGGCAGCTAGACTGGTGACTGGGAGTGGCCGCCGGGACCACATAACACCGGTTCTGAGAGATCTGCATTGGCTCCCAGTACGTTTCCGAGCATGATTCAAAGTGTTGGTGCTGACCTTTAAAGCCCTAAACGGCCTCGGTCCTGTATACCTGAAGGAGCGTCTCCACCCCCATCATTCAGCCCGGACACTGAGATCCAGCGTCGAGGGCCTTCTGGCAGTTCCCTCATTGCGAGAAGTGAGGCTACAGGGAACCAGACAGAGGGCCTTCTCGGTAGTGGCGCCCGCCCTGTGGAACGCCCTCCCATCAGATGTCAAAGAGATAAAGAATTACCTGACGTTCAGAAGACATCTTAAGGCAGCCCTGTTCAGGGAAGTTTTTAATATGTAATGCTGTACTGTTTTTAACACTGATTGGGAGCCGCCCAGAGTGGCTGGGGAAACTCAGCCAGATGGGCGGGGTATAAATAATAAATTATTATTATTATTATTATTATTATTATTATTATTATTATTATTATTATTATTATCAATCTCTTGTGAGCCACATCGACATGTGGGTGATGCCCACCTGTCAATCACCTGAGATCATATGGCGCCAGGCATGGACCTGATCCCTGCTGAAAGCTGCAGGACTTGCATTGGGCACTAAATTCAACCAGCGCCTAATGTGAGGCAGGATGTAAAGGAACAGTGTCTGGAAGAAGCAGAGATCACCGGTTTTGAAGCAATGATTCTTCAACATCAGTTTTGTTGGACTGGTCATGTGTGGTTATTGTCTTCCAAAGCAACTCCTCTATTCCCAACTTAAGAATGGTAAGCATAATGCCAGTGGACAACAAAAGAGGTTTAAAGACTCAAGGCGAACCTTGGCAAATGTAGTCTAAACACTAACGACTGGGACTCACTGGCCTGCGAGGGTTCCAATTGGAGAACAGCCTTCACCAAAGGTGTCATGGACTTTGAAGAAGCAGGAACTCAGGATGAAAGGGAGAAACGAGCTAAGGAGAAGGCATGTTTGGCAAATCCTCATTGTGATCAACTCCCACCCAGAAACCTATGTCCCCACTGTGGAAGGACGTGTGGATCCAGCATTGGCCTCCACAGCAACTTACGGACACACTGTTAAAACCACATTCATGAAGAAGAAGAAGAAGAAGAAGAAGAAGAAGAAGAAGAAGAGTTTGGATTTGATATCCCGCTTTATCACTACCCGAAGGAGTCTCAAAGCGGCTAACATTCTCCTTTCCCTTCCTCCCCCACAACAAACACTCTGTGAGGTAAGTGGGGCTGAGAGACTTCAGAGAAGTGTAACTGGCCCAAGGTCACCCAGCAGCTGCATGTGGAGGAGTGGAGACGCGAACCCGGTTCCCCAGAAAATGAGTCCTCCGCTCTTAACCACTATACCACACTGGCTCTCCAATCTTACTCAGCCAAGAGTGATTGCCAAAGAAGAGGAAGTAGAAAGGAAAAACTGAGAGCATATGGCTTACAGCACACTCTCAGTTGCTCCTCTTCAGGCATGGCTTGCATTTGGCCCTGTTTAATTTGGTACCATTCGCAAGCTCCTGGGTGAAGTTGAAGTCTACCCAAATGTAAACAGTGCCAAATAAGAGCCATGACTGGAAAGGATGGGAGCGCACACTCAGGTCGTTGGTTGCTTATTTGCAGCCACGGCTTTACCTATCCTGTGCCTGATGTAAAATTATTATTATTATTATTATTATTATTATTATTATTATTATTATTATTTACTATTTATACCCCACCCATCTGGCTGAGCTTCCCCAGCCACTCTGGGTGGCTTCCAAGAAAATATTAAAATACAGTAATGCATCAAACTTTAAAAGCTTCCCTAAGCAGGGCTGCCTTCAGATATCTTCTACAAGTCTGGTAGTTGTTGTTCTCTTTAACATCTGGTGGGAGGGTGTTCCACAGGGCGGGTGCCACCACTGAGAAGGCCCTCTGCCTGGTTCCCTGTAACTTGGCTTCTTGGAGTGAGGGAACCCCCAGAAGGCCCTCGGTGCTGGACCTCAGTGTCCTGGTAAAATGATGGGGGTGGAGACGCTCCTTCAGACATAGTGGACCAAGGCCGTTTAGGGCTTTAAAGGTCAGCACCAACACTTTGAAATTGTGCTTGGAAAAAGATAGCAGGTTAGTGAAAGGTGGGTGCAACTTGGCCAAGGCAGCCTCATGGGACTGGTGGATGTAATTATGCCTCTGGGCTAGAGCTTCCTGGCTGCTGTTTTAAGGGGGGAAAGAGTGAAACACCCTCTCCTGTTGCCTCTTATAAGGAAAAGCAAGTCCTTCACCCTGATATTTTATCAGTCTCTCTCTCTCTCTCTCTCTCTCTCTCTCTCTCTCTCACACACACACACACACACACACACACACACATACCGAAAGTCACCAAAAATTCCTCCCAGTTTTTACAGGGGAATTCCCGCCCTCCGCCCCCAAAGTGGTTGAGGGAGAATATTCAGGACTAATATAGCCTAGGATGATTACTTGCTTTCCTATATGTCAGAGCAACCATAGGCAAACTCCGGCCCTCCAGATGTTTGGGACTACAATTCCCATCATCCCTAGCTAACAGGACAAGAGGTCAAGGATGATGGGAATTGTAGTCCCAAACATCTGGAAGGCCATAATTTGCCTATGCCTGTGTTAGAGCCTCCTTCACATTTTTCAGCAATCTGAGAGCATCTGGCAAGGACGCAAGAAACTTGTTCTGAGCCAAAAGGGAAAGGAAAATAAAAGGCAGAAGTTTTGGATACAGTAGCACTGGAGGTTGCTGCTTATTATCATTATTTGATTAATTCCCCCGTACATTATCTTGTCTCATCTTGCAGCCTCGACATATTATTGTAACAGAACGTTGCAAGCCAGAAGAGGAAATCTACTTCACAGTGTCAAATTATTCTTGTATTTAGGCTGTTATTAAGCACTGGCAAGTCTCTGGATGTCAGAGGAATGTTGCACTCCCTGACTAAAGAAAGGGTTTTTCCCTCAAGGGAAAGATAGTAGCTGCTGGCATTTATTTATTTATTTTAATCACATGCAGATTTAAACTGGCTTTTCAAGTACTGTTTGGAATCTATGCATTGCCCACAATAATAATTGCATATGGAAAATTCAAGTCGGCATTGCTAATGTGTGTATAATGTTGTTGTTGTTGTTGTTGTTAATTAATTAAATTTATATACTGCCCTTCTTCTGAAGATGTCAGGGCTGTTCACAAGAGAGAGAGAAAAAGACAGGACTAAAACACAAAATAAAATAATGCTGTGGCTTTAAAAGCATTTCCCTCCTGGGAACATTCTGTTGCTTTCTTTCAGGTTTGAAGATTAATCCTGGGATTCGGAATAGAACCCAAAAGCATTTCCAGATAAGTTAAACACAGAGACCATTTCCATCTTAGCACTATTCACAATAATGCTGATCTAGCATCCCGAGGCCTGGATAGTTCAGTGTTGAATGAATGAGCAGCAGTGAGCCTTGGACTTGTACTGTACTCTTCAGCTCTGCACAACCGCAGGTTCCCAGTGGTTTAATAATTGAATCATCTTCCTTAAAAACTCGGGAATTGTAGCTCTGTGGGAGGAATTGGGGCTTCCTAACAAATCTGAACACCTTAACGAACTACAGCTCCCATAATTCTTTGGGGGAAGCCATTCCTGACAAAATTGGCATCATATTGCTTTAAATGTATGGTGTCAATGTGTCCTCAATTACCCCCAGAAAACATTGTCTCCTTTGATCCTATACCCTATTACACACTGCTGGAAATTCTACCCTGACTGTCCCATTCATTTACTCTGGAACAGCACGTCCTGCAATGTTTTATAAACCAAGAAAGTTTTTGTCTTTTTGGTCAAGGTGTGTTAGCAGAAACATATTTGCCCTGCTCAGTTGAGAACAAGCCTCGCCAGTGCCTGAAATGGCAGTCTAGGGCTGAAGGCAAACTGGTGTTTTAAACTTGTTTAAAATGTATTTGATGTTTCTGTGTTTTTAACAATTTACAATTATCTTATGTGCAAATCACATTGAATCAAATCTGATTAATAAATTCATTACAACAACAACAACAATAGTAATAATAATAATAATAATAATAATAATAATAATAATAATAATAATAAAATTTCTATCCCACCCAAGGAGCTCAAGATGATATACATGGTTTTCTCCCTACCCATTTTATCCTTGCAACAACACTGTGATGTAGGTTAGGCTGAGAGTTGATGACTGGCCCAAGGTCACTGTGTGATGGGGATTTGAACCCTGGGCTGGATCTAGACACATCAAAAAACATTTCAGGAAAACACATTGTAAACCTCATAATGGGAAGTCATGTTGGCGAAAGACAGAACTCTACAGCACCATTTAGTGTCACAGTGTTATAACACATTTAAAATGTTTTTTCTTTACTAATGTAGCTCAGCCTGACACTCTAACCCAGGGGTCAGCAAACTTTTTCAGCAGGGGGCTGGTCCACTGTCCCTTAGACCTTGTGAGGGGCCAGACTATAATTTTTTTTTGGGGGGGGGTGAACGAATTCCTATGCCCCACAAATAACCCAGAGAAGCATTTTAAATAAAAGGACACATTGTATTCATGTAAAAATACACTGATTCCTGGACCGTCCGTGGGCTGGATTGAGAAGACGATTACCTTTGCCTACCCATGCTCTAACCACTATACCACCAGCTCTAAAATAGGGAATTCTCCCACTGCTGACGGAGGGAGGGAGTTTCTTCCATAGCAGAAAACTGTAGAAAACTTCTTGCTATCCTTCTTAGCTCATCTGTGAATTATTTTGTTACCAAGCCTGTTGTGACTTCTCCACTAAATAGGTTTGGATATATTCCAGTAACATTTTGGATCACGTTCTAGACACGATGGAGATGGTTATCTGAAATAACTCAAACCGGCCAGAAATAACTTCCAACTTTTTCAAGATCACTCATCATGTTGATTCACACACCACACAAACTCAGAATGTTTGTTTCAGTATGGAAACAAACTTGTCAACCGTTCATAATTACGATACGATACGATAATCTTGGAATTGTTCTTCTGGTAGTTTCATTATCAGTACCCTGAGACAGGAATGAGGAGTGGGGCAAAGACACAAGACATATTTTTGTCGCTGGGCAAAATGTTCTCCTGCAAAGCTCATAACTCAGGTTAGCTAAACAATCAAATTCTAAGAATAAGAACCAGGAACTATTATACCCTCTTTATTTCATTTTCCCACCCTTGTCTTTTTTTATTTCCTTCCTTTCTTCCACCTCATGAAGAATACTTTAATTTGACCTGGGAGGAATACTTGGCAGGCTTATTTTGTAATCAGTTTAAAGAAGTACAAAGCAGGTACAGTTTAGCTTGATATATAGTTCGACTGTTTCCTCCCTGTGGGCACACAACCAATCTCTACGCTACTGTGTGATGTTATATAAGAAGAGCCTGGAGATATGAGGAGGAAATAAAACTCTAACTCTTTGAGGGAGAACTGATGACAGACTATATATCTGATGTGAAATGGGACAAAAAAATGAAGTTCAAGAACTGAACCGGTTTGAACTTCCACTGTTGATGGAAGTGATCTCCAGATCATCTCCCCTTTTGATATTTTCACATGTTCTGCCTTCTGCCTCATTCAAAAGTTCAAACACACAAACATAGGGAGCTGCTCTGTCCTGAGTCAGAGCCACTGGTCCATGTAATTCAGCATTGTCTGCACTGATCGGCAGTGGCTCTCTCTTTTTTTAAAAAAATACATTTTTATTAATTTTAGCATATAAATTATAAAACATACTGCACAGTTTATTACAAATACAGTCTTAGTGGACTTCCATCAGCACCTCTGATAATCCTCCATCTTAACCACTTCTTATGCATTTCTTAACTTTATATTGTCTTTACATCTCTTAACATAGCATCACCCCTTCTCCATTTTTACAATACTTCCAATAATACTCCTCACAGAACTTCTTACAAACCTACAAACGTCATCTGGTCATCACAAATACTTTTCAAATAGTTCGTAAATTTACACCAGTCTTCGGTAAATTTCTGGTTTTGGATCCTTCCTGTTAATTTGTCTAATTCTGCATAGTCCATTAACTTCATCCTCCATTCTTCGTCGGCACTTCTTCTTGTTTCCATTTTTGGGCCAGTAGTATTCTAGCTGCTGTTGCTGCATATAAAAAAGCTTACATTCCTTTCTATTTATATCACTTCCAACAATGCTTCTGGTTTCTTAATATATGTATATTTCAACATTTTTTTCAACTCATTATATATCATCTCCCAGAAGCATTTCACCTTTTTGCATTCCCACCACATAAGATAGAATGTTCCCTCTTTTTCTTTGATCGGCAGTGGCTCTCAATGGTTTTAGACAGGCCTACCCAAAGATGTCAGGGATTGAATTTGGGACTTTCTAAATGCAGGGCTGATACTCTGTCACTGAACTATGGCTTTCCCCAAACTCCCTGCAAAATCAGGAACCCTGTTTCAGTTTCTTCATTCATTCAGTACAATTTATCAGTTGTCTTTCTAGCTAAGTTAACTCTCACATACAACACGAAAGATACCCACGTTGTGGGTGCACATGTGCCCCAGATTTGCTTTCTGTGTTTTTTGAGTTGCCCTATGCTTCATTCTCTTCACTCTTATGTTTCCGGCTCTGATAATCTCTGTCGAGAACTGTTATGAACATCACTCAGCTACACTCATCAGTTAAAACATTATAAATGTGCTATAACAATGTGGAAACAGATGGTGTTGTAGAGCAGAAATCTGAAGTCAATGATAATTTCCACTGCAAGCTTTTATAGAGTTTCTTTTCATAACTTTTTTTATATGTAGCTGTGTAGATTCAGCCCCAGCCTTTGAGCACTGAAAGATTCCTGGGGTGCCAGAACATACTTCAGGTTGGGTTTCCTCGGACTAAAGGTCACTGGAGACTGCAGTGTCTTTATGACATGTGTTGTTGTTTTTTAATCCTTACAGGCTGAGCGTAAGATGGCAGGGCTCACAGCATTGACATTCCAACAAAAGTTGCTTACCAGTTAGGTTTCTAGGGGGCCCTTCAAGGCCATAGCTTTGGATTCACTACAGACAGCAACCAAGGCTTCTGTGTTTTCCCAGCTCCAGACCAAGATTAGCCCAGGTCTCTCATTCTCTTATACTCACTGATGACATCATCACCAACCAAGGGGGGTGGGCATGGAAACCATCACTTGCAAGTCAAGAAAAGAGATACTTAGCAGACTGGTCTAGAGCCATTAATTTAGCAAAGAGACTGCTTGGGCGACTGTAGCAGCCTCTCTTGTTACAGAATCCCATTATATAGATATAAAACACAGGCTTAGAAGGAACCTGAATATAATATCGAGCACATCGCAATCCTATAACATCAAAAAGTTCTGTGTTTTCCAGTCCCTCTAATGAGGGACCTAGAAATGGCTATAACTTCTCCTCCTTTTGGCCAAAATGGATGAAATTTACAGGCACAGAAGCCCTTCGATAACATATTAAGGCTGCCAAATTGCAGACACATAGGTCCAGGGGCCTTATGTTTGAAAAATAAAAGGGATGAACCAGGTGAGCATAGCCAAGGAGTCTCAAACCCTCAGTGAGTTACAGGCTAGAAGAAGGGAAACTCTGATCCTAAACCTCTGCTGCCTGGCAGGATATCTTTGGGAGAAGAAAAGGCTAAGGTGTAAACCCTACACAAATCCAGAGTGGAGTCCCTAAGATGGTTGGATGGCACCTTGTACGCCTCCTTCCAGCAACTGCTGCAGCCAAGCTGGCGACCAACATATTACTCTGCTTTCTATTGCCCCACAAGTCCCAGAGTCATCTGGGCAGCTCAGAACCTCCATACACACTGCCCTGGCTTACACCCTGGCTTCACCCCTGGAGGCTCACTCCATTGTCTCTCAAGACAGAAGGATGCTAAGAATGGTAAATGTCAATGCACTAGAATTAAAATAGTGTGTGATTTAAAATGTAGCAATCAAAGCTACTGTTAAAGTGCTATACCGTATTGGCCCGAATATAAGCCGCACCCGCAAATAAGCCGCACCTTTAAAATTCAAGGGGGGGGGGGGAGAAAGAAAGACAGTACCTAAATACAAGCTGCTCCTTTAAAATTCCGCAGGCACTCACACCCATAAACGGCAAATGTTCTGTTTTACTGTATGTCTGTTTCAGCAGCAATATCGTAAAAGCCAATTTTTGTAAGGTTGTGAATTTAAGCTGCACTTTAACTTTTCATGGTTGGAATTTGGAAAAAAAAAAAGTGCGACTTATATTTGGGCCAATATGGTAATAGTGCTATATATGTTTAGTTTTCTCTTCTGCAGTTAAATTTCAGGTGGCCTAATCCCAAGCATATTTACATGGTAAAATGTTCCACCGATCAATTTCAGTATAACTTATTTCCACATTATTTCATTGCAAAAACCGGAGGAAGAATGTCCTCCAGTCAGCTTCAGTGTGCTGACCTATTTTTTTCAATGTTGCCTGTCGGGTGGCATCATCGATATGTACAACTCACCGCAAACCAAAAGCCGGAGAACACAAAATTGGATTTTTTAGCGTCAAGCCAAAAGCATCTCAAATATGTTGGGAAACTCAACGTACGGTAAATGGAGTTGAAAGGGTAGTTAGATGACGCACTGGAAAAGAAATTGTTCAGTAAATCAGCCATGTTCCTGGAAGGTTGGCTACCAATCCCGAAACCGATGCCTCCATCGCGAGTGTGGTGACTGAATTAACGCCCCAAAATGCACAATTAGTTCTTTAAACTCTGCTGGTTTGGCACTAGGATTTTTTGAAGCTAAGTCAAAAAGCCGAAGCACTCTTAATCCTTCTGCACTTGCAGAAAGTACTTTACAGATTGGATATGGGGGTAAAAGAACAAGACCCCAATTTAGTAGTGGGCTTTCGAAGAAGATATTATTACAAGCTTCAGTTGGCAACAACTCTGTATATGCATGTTCTGAAATGTTATTAAGGGCTATTATTCATTTAAATGATTTATATCCTGCCCTTTATTATTATTATTTTTTAAGTACCAAAACGTACAGCAGTGGGAGAGTGGAGAAGCAGAGCAAACTCCATTGGCTCCTCTGAGACACGCCATCTCCGGTTCCTCTCAGCTATCATCTGGGGGCAGACATTTCATCCAGCTGCCTCAGTGGGAGAGACAGAAAGCTTTGCTGAACACCCAGCTCCATCTGAACTATGGCGGCTGGTCAATACAGGGACAACTGTCTGGAAATTGGTGCCTGAGTTTTGAGCATTATTTTCCTCATCCTTCCTTGCCCCCTTTTCCTTGTGTGTTGTATGTATGTATGTATGTATTTAAATGTAAACCTGCAGGTAGGGAGTGTCATTTTTTAAAATTTCATTTAAGCCACTGTGGGGGTCTTTTTGGCTGAAGAGTAATGTACAAATGCTCTAAATAAATGATAAATAAATAAATAAGGTGTACAGCTTTTCAGGGATAGTATCTGTAGTTCTTAATGCTCCCCAGTTTTCTAAGATACTTATTCCTAAGATACTTTTCTCATCACTTTCGTGTGTGTGTGTGTGTGTGTGTGTGTGTGTGTTTACTTATCTACGTTCTTGAGACTTATGCATAATAGTGCCAGCTCATACATTGCCTTTCCAAATTATATATTTCTAGATTCCTCCTTCTCTTTTTTACCCTTTTAGTTTTTGTTTGAATGTTCTTGTATATGAAGAATCTAAAATAACCTCACTGCACTACTGATTGTGGAGCTCTAGGATGGATGCCTTTGCAGGATAGAAGCAATGTCAATGGGAGCACGGGCCTTTACATCATCCAATCAGCCTCCAAAGGAGCTAATTCTGCTAGATCAGGGATTGCCAACACGGATGCAGTTTGCTTCCTAAATGAACTGGATGTTACAAGGCAGGGAAATTCATATTTCGGAGCAGGTAAACTAAATGCAAACATCAGTGACATCACTGGTCTCCAATATTGTTTCTTCCATATCCACACTGTCTGATGTTGACAGTGTTGTTTTAAAGCGCACGCACACACAAACAAATCTGGGAATTGTAGTTTACCCCACACAGAGCTGCACGTCCCAGCATCCTTAACAAACTACAGTTCCCAGGTTTTTTTGGTGTGTGCCTGTGTTATGTGCTTTAAATGGATGCAGCCATTGAAAAGGTTCCAACACCTTTTGACTTTTTGCAATGCGCTGGCTGAACAAACGTGTGGAATCTTTGCATATTATAGATAAAGGCATCTGCTGCATATATTCCCTCTGTCAGCGAGGACCCTCCCTTTCAGCATGACTCAGAAGGAAAAAAATGTTTCAATAAACTGTTACGCGCATCAATAACAGTAAAGCCTACATCGAGCAAAAGAACCAGGAACCTCTGTTTTTCTCATCCAGTCAAATAAACTGCAAGTGTGAAGAATTCCAATAAGAACTTTTTATAAGCCTTCTTCTTGAGCTGACTTTTTATAATTATCAGCTGTACGGAAAACACTTGCCTCATATTGGCTAGAGCCACCCCACTTTGGAAACCCATAACTTTGCCTTGCAATGTTTCATTTGCTATTTCATATAATTGTCTAAGTCCTAAATGACCTCGGGTCCACTTACTGGAAAGAGTGCCTTCACTTTCTGACCTGAATTATGCGATCTTGGGGTTGTACTCAATGCCAGACCTCTTGAAAATAATGGACAGGGCTAGTTCAGGCCTATGAATGCTAATGGTTCTATGGTGAGAACTTAGTTTGAAACAACCATTGGGGAGTGTGGTGCTGACCTCTTCCCAGCCAGCCTTCTTCCCATCATTTCATTCCCCCCCATTTACCATATTTTTCTGTGTATAAGATGCCCCCTATGTATAAGACGCACCCTACTTTAGGGAACCCCAAATTTATAAAATGGGCATATGCGCTATCCGTGTATAAGATGCCCCCAGATTTTTAACCTTATTTTTAAGTTAAAAAAAAGCCTTAGTGTTATACACGGAAAAGTACGGTATATACCACCCGCTCCTCCAAGGAGCTCAAGGTGGTGTACATGGTTCCACCTGCCCCCATTTCATCCTCACAACAACCCTGTGAGGTTGGTTAGCCTGAGAGCTTGGGACTGGCCTATGGTCATCTACTGAGCTTAATGGCTGAGTGGGGATTCAGACCCTGACATCCCAGGTCCTAGTCTAACAGTCTAACCACTTCAGCATAAGCTCTCTTTGAAGTGGTAGAGACAGGCAGAGATCATTCCACCAGCTGGACAGCAACCCAGGCTACCTCTCCGGTTCCAAAGTTGGGAGGGAGGGTTGGGATTGTGAGATGCTTCCACAGAGAGGAGTCGATAAAGAGAAGTGTTTCTTTTATCTTGTATACCACTGTAAGCAGATGAAAACATGTTATGAAAATGTTATATAGATGGTATGTTACACCAGTAAAACTTGGAAAGATGTATAAAGTGAGTAATAAATGTTGGAAATGTCAGGAGAAAGAAGGAACATTCTATCATATGTGGTGGGAATGTAAAAAAAATGAAAGGTTTCTGGGAAATGATTTATAATGAATTGAAAAAAATGTTGAAATATACCTTTGTTAAAAAACCAGAAACTTTTCTGTTAGGAATACTAAGAAATGACATAAAAAAGAAGGATGAGAAGTTGTTTTTATATGCAGTAACAGCGGCTAGAATTTTGGTGGTACAAAAATGGAAACAGGAAGAAATCCCGACGAAAGAAGAATGGAGAATGAAGTTGATGGAATACGCAGAATTAGACAAACTAACAGGGAGAATTCAGAACCGGCGAGACCAGAGATTTACCGAGGACTGGAATAAATTTACAGAGTATATTAAGAATATTTGTGAAGGTCAATTAACGCTTGTAGGTTTTCAAGAAGCTCTGGGATAATAATGGAAAGAAATATTGTTTTATAATAATTGTTAAGATTGATTTGGTTAAAAAAACCCCAATATGTAAGAAATGTGAATAACTGTGAAAACATGAAAATTTCCAGGTACAGTGGTGCCCCGCAAGACGAACGCCTCGCAAGACGAAAAACCCGCTAGACGAAAGGGTTTTTCCGTTTTGGAGGCACTTCGCAAAACGAATTTCCCTATGGGGTTGCTTCACAAGACGAAAAAATCTTGCGTCCCCCGGCGGTTTTTTTTTTGCTTTTTTCGCCCTTTTCCTAAGCCGCTAAGCCGCTTATCAGCTGTTCCGCTGATAAGCCGCTTAACAGCTGATCGCTGGAAGCCGCTTGACAGCTCTAGCACTAATCCGCTAAGTTGTCAATGGGCTTGCTTCGCAAGACGAAAAAACCGCTAGACGAAGAGAATCGCGGAACGGATTAATTTCGTCTAGCGAGGCACCACTGTAGACTGAAGGAAGTCTGAAAGTGGAAAGATTAGAATTGGATGTATAATTCAAATGGAATTTTTTTTATTGTTAAATTTGAAAATTTTATAAATAAAAAATTATTTAAAAAGCAGATGAAAACATATCAGGATTGCAATAACACTCGTAGTGTAGCAAGTACTATAATGGATTTACAGTCATACCTCGGGTTGAAGTAGCTTCATGTTAAGTATTTTCGGGTTGCTCTCCGTGGTGACCCAGAAGTAACAGAGTGTGTTACTTTCAGGTTTCGCCGCTCGTGCATGCCCAGATGCTCAAAATGACGTCACTCGCATGCGCAGAAGTGGTGAAATGCAACCCGCACACGTGCAGACATGCAGTTGTGTGTTACATTCTACGCAGGATGCGAACGGGGCTCCGGAATGGATCCCGTTCACATCCAGAGGTAAGTAAAGGTAAAGGTAAAGGTACCCCTGCCCGTACGGGCCAGTCTTGACAGACTCTGGGGTTGTGCGCCCATCTCACTTAAGAGGCCAGGGGCCAGCGCTGTCCGAAGACACTTCCGGGTCACGTGGCCAGTGTGACATCGCTGCTCTGGTGAGCCAGAGCTGCACACGGAAACGCCGTTTACCTTCCCGCCAGTAAGCGGTCCCTATTTATCTACTTGCACCCGAGGGTGCTTTCGAACTGCTAAGTTGGCAGGCGCTGGGACCGAGCAGCGGGAGCGCACCCCGCCGCGGGGATTCGAACCGCCGACCTTTCGATCGGCAAGCCCTAGGTGCTGAGGCTTTAACCCACAGCGCCACCTGCGTCCCACATCCAGAGGTACCACTGTATATATAATATGGACTATTGGAAAAGTTGCAGTAGAAAAGGTTTAATAATAGGACCCATGGAGGGAAGTCCAGAGATTCAGAGAAATCTCCAAATGTGTATGTGTATGGTTGTATCGTTATAATTTTATACTTTTAAAATCAAATAAAAATTAGTTCCAAAAAAAAAAAAAGATAGAGGTGTTTCTTCCTCTTTTGTATAATACAAGAACCAGAGATCATTCAATGAAGATGAATATTGGAAGAGTCAAAACATAGAAAGGGATGTCCTTCTTCATATAGAAGAAGTTAAGTACGGAATTCACCGCTACAAGACATTATGGTGGCCACCAAGTTGGACACCCTTAAAGGAGATAAGACAAATTAATGGAGAGCAAGATTATATCAGTGGCTACAAGCTATGACAGTCATGTTCTCCCTCCACTGTCAGCGGCAGTATGTGGGGGGGGGGGAGAGGACTGATGTTCTCATGCCCTACTTGTGGCTTCCCATGGGCATTGTTGGCCATTGTGGAAACAGAATGCTGGCCTAGATAAACCTTTGGTCTGATCCATGGAAGGCTCTGGCATGTTCTTAGAAGTGTGGCGGGAGTCAGGAACGGCAGCATTTAAACAAGTTTTAGACCCTTGGGTGAAGATCACCATGCAGTCATCTAGTGGGCCATTCCACCTCTATCCCAAAGAAACCTTTTCAGAGAGAACTTCACAGCAAGTTTACCAGAGCCATGGCAGACATTTGCCATAACCGGAACTAAAGTCACACTGTACAATAAATGAAGAATTTACGTAAAACAACAGCGGAGGAAGAATGTTAAAAATAGGCTCTTTGTTTACACTGCCATCAGCTAAATTGACACTTGAAGTGAGATGTAATAGATGAGTGGAACTTCCTTGGCATTAGCCTTGCTCTTATCTTGACAAACGAACCTTTTAATACTCTTGAAAAGAAAATAAACTGTCGTGCAATTGAGGAATACAATGAAGGCCTGTAAGCGTGGGAAGCAGTTTACTGAAGCCACCATCAAATTCTCACACATTGACTATATCCTTTATCTTATAATGTTGTGAGCGGAATTTTCTTATGTGTGGATGAGGGCAATCATTCAGCAAACCTCACAGTAGCCAAATAAATGTACATGCAGGTACATTAATTCTCTCTCTCTCTCCCTGGTGGTGGTGGTGGGTTTGTTGGTGGTGGTGGGTGCTGCTCAGTTGGCACTGGCCCACAACAGCGTCTTCTTGGTGGTTGTTACCCATTTGTGGAATGTCCCCTCCCCCTTGTGAGGCCTGTCTCTCCCTCATTTTTAACTTTCAGGAGGAATTGCAAAACATTTCTGTTTACTCAGGAATTCGATTGCTAAAACACTGTCCTTGGCAACCTTGAAATTATTAGCTGTGAGAGTGGTTTTCCATGTTTGTGGACATTTAAAATCGTTTAAAATGCATTTCTATTTCATTTTTAGCTGTATTGTTTATCACTTTGTGTTTGCTGCCCTGACTTTTACTTATCCTCAAGCTACAGCCAAGGATGATAATAATAATAATAATAATAATAATAATAATAATAATAATAATAATAATAATAATATATTATACCCCACCCTTGCCGGTTCAAAAACCGGGCTCAGGCAGCTAACAACAAATTTAAAACACTTAATTGTAAAAACAGCATAAAATACAGTATAAAAACATGAATAACAATAAAATTCAAAATTCAGAAATCAATTTAGGGGAAATAAGCATTAGGTAATCCCCAGAGCTAGCTGGCTGAATTGGTCCTGCTTGGGCCAGTGAGGAGGCGGGGGAGAATTAGCTGTGAGGTCTCAGAGTGGATAATCTTCATAAAAGGGGAGAGGGAGGGAAGAAAAGGGAAATAAAAGAATAGGCTGAATTCAAATTAAAGGCCAAGCAGAATAGCTCTGTCTTACAGGCCCGACAGAAGGAGGTTAAATCCTGAAGGGCCCTAGTCTCATGGGACAAAGCATTCCACCAGGTTGGAGCCATCACTGAAAAGGCCCTGGCCCTGGTGGAGGATAGTCTGTCTTCCTTAGGGCCTGGGACCTCTAAACTATGGTTGTTCATGGACCCTAAGGTCCTCTGCGGGGCATACCAGGAGAGGTGATCCCATAAATACGAGGGCCCTAAGCCTTGCACCTTGGCTTCAGCTCCTGGTTAGTGATGGTAGAACTTAACCAAGGGTCCTGGTTCAGATACCACAGTTGCTTAGTTGCTGTGCTACACTAGGCTAGGAAGACCAGGGAGGCTGCTGTGATCTCCTTCCCAGGAAGTTGTGGGTTGGCTTAGTGCCACATGCAAACATGGTATATATTTTCAATAAAATAGTGAGAGAGAGATTTACTCTGTGATGGGTAGGGATGGAGGTAAATTCAAGTGTGTGCCTTTTAATTAAAAAACTACCTAAATCAGCCGTTTCAAAGCGATTTGCGAACTGAAGCGCAGTTATGCAGTTTGCACTTCTATTGGCAATGCATTATGCACAAAAATGCACGTTTAAGGGGAAAGATGCATAAATATGCAAGTATTAGGAAGAAACGCTTGCAGACTCTTGTCCGTTTAGTCAAAACTGTATACGAAAAGTTGTTTCTGAGGAGAAATTCGCACCAAAATGCTGGTGAATTTTCATGAGGGTTTTTGAAGAGAAAATTTGCAGAGTGCTTTGGCAATGTGGAGAACTGAATTTAATTTTGGGGAGGCAAGATATAAGTTACACATGTGTGACATTGTCAGGACATGTGCGCCCACCAACATTACATGCAAGAAGAAAATTCTCAGGAAAAGGGGAATGAGAAAAGTCTCAGTGAATAAATATCAAGTTCTAAATCATGCCAGGGGGAAGTTCGCATATCATGATTACGTAAGCATTAGGTGCCAACTTTTTGAGAAATGCCTCTTAATGACCATTGATTAGATTAATAAATTTTATGTGACAACAGTCTGGCAATTTCCTTATTACTGACAATGACAAGCCTATCAACAGGTGCCCAGTTTGTTTTCCTAAGAGTTGTGTAACACGAATACAATGAGCATTTATTGAGTTCTCCTCTTGCAGGAGATGAGTGAATACTGAAAGCTAAACAAACATCTGTATTGTTAATTCATCACACTAAAGCAGGGCCCTAGCATCATTGAGCTGTTATTGTTTGTATTAGCATGGCTGGTTTGTTGTCTTTTAGATATTTGATTGCTATTCATAGTGTATTGAATGTCTTGTTCTTTTTGATTGAATGTTACATTGAGGCTTCAGTACAAGGGGATGAATAAATTAAAGAAAAACAACATTTGGTTGTTAAGTGTTTCCCTTGATGTTCATATTTAATATGTCTGTGAACTTGTTACATTTTGGAATGGTCCTTCATTGCGTGTTATTCCTTCCTTTTAGACCTTTACTTTTTCATCCACAGGACATGCCTGCGGTTTAGCCAAACCCTGAACCTGCTTGCCTTCAATAATCTTAATGATACGTCTCCAAGGTCTTAGAAATCTGCAGCCAAGTGTGGTGTTACTAGAGCCAGCAAGGCAACATTCAGTTGCATATCAGGATTCAGGAAGCAGAACTGGGTTCTTAACTTGGAAGTATTTCTGCATGGGTCTTTGAGAAATGCTGTGGTCAGATATTGCTGCTCAGCAACTGTTCTGAGCAAGAGGCCTCTTGCAGTTGTCAACTGAGGACCCTGCTGCTAAAAACAGGCACAATCCCAAGGAACAGCAATGGGGTTTTTTCGGCTATATTGCTGCTCATTCTGAATTATCTCAGAGTGCAGCATTTCATGAAATGATGTTTGTTTTCCTTTCCTCAATGATCACCTACATTTCTTCACTACCAGTTGGAAATTTCATTGCTGGATATCTGCAGTTTAGCTAATTGATGCAGTCTTCCAAATATTTGGCTGGGAAGAGAGAGTTGCTTTTAAGAGAGTTGAAAGCTGTTAATAATAATAATAATAATAATAATAATAATAATAATAATAATAATAATAATAATTATTATTTATACCCTGCCCATCTGGCTGGGTTTCCCCAGCCACTCTGGGCAGCTCCCAACCGAATATTAAAAACACAATACAGCATTAAACATTAAAAACTTCCCTGAACAGATGTCTTTTAAAAGTAGGATAGTTGCTTATTGCCTGGACATCTGATGGGACGGTGTTCCGCAGGGTAGGCACCACTACCGAGAAGGCCCTCTGCCTGGTTCCCCATAGCCTCACTTCTCACTGTGAGGGAAATGCCAGAAGGCCCTCAGAACTAGACCTCAGTGTCCGGGCAGAACGATGGGGGTGGAGATGCTCCTTCAGGTATACAGGACCGAGGCCGTTTAGGGCTTTAAAGGTCAGCACCAACACTTTGAATTGTGCTCGGAAATGTACTGGGAGCTAATGTAGTTCTCCCAGGACCGGTGTTTGAGGCAGCTTTTGCTCCTCAGGGTGTCCACACAATTTCCTTTTGAACCATTGCCCCTGAATGCACTGCTATGGTAAACGGGAGCACCCTGGTGAGGGCAGAACATCCGTACCAGTGAGAGTTGTGTAGAATAGCAGAGCTGGCCCAACCACTTGGCAGGGCAAGGCTGCTGCTTCAGGTGGTAGAAGTCCCCCAGGTGTCCTCCTGACAGGTGCCCTGCCTGCCCCATCACCTCCACCAACAGTGGAGAAGCGCCACTGCCGTTGGCGCCAATTTTGGACACCCAAATTTTTCAAATCCATTTGGGGCAAGATCTGCCCTCAGATTGGTACAATCTTGACATAAATCAGTGCCACTGGCAGCGCTGCCTCTCCTTCAGCAGTGGATGCAGCAGTGAGCAGCAGCAGGAGGAGGAGGAGCAGATAGGTGGTGACAGTGGCATAGCATAGGGAGGCCACAGGGGTGGTTGTCCCAGGTGCAAAATTATTAAGGGTGCAAAAATTCAACACCCGGTGCTGCCTCAATATAGCTGTGTGCATCTGGGTTCCATCTTCCCTGTGCGAACCAGGAAGTGACCTCTCCAGACAGTGGAACCACTCTTCTCTTCTTAACTCTGTGGCTGCAGTCTCCTGGCTGATGCGGATGCTGTTGGCAGTTGAATTTGGATGCGTACTCTATCCATTTCCCTCCTTCCCAACTCCTCTCAGTGCAGCCCTGGGTTCTGGCAACCCACGCTATGCCACTGGGTGGTGGCAGGAACAGGGGAAGGCAGTACTTCCTGTTTCACCTCAAGAGGTGAAATGGGGCACACGGCCTCTGTAGAAGACAGCATGCCAGCAGGTGTGGCATTTCTCGTACCATTGTGTGATATGACAGGCTGCACCTGCCAGAGTTCCCTCATTTGTACAGCTATTAGAGAGCGAGAAGCCTTTTCTCCTAGGCATGTTGACATCCTACTTCCTGGGCTTACGGATACTGGATTGAGCTTGCATAATGTCCTTGTCCTTCCCCTGGATACTTCTTGCACAGATGCAATCGTATCACCGGAACAGCCACTAGAGCAGCAAACAAGTGAGACAGCGTTCAATGAAACAAGGATAAATTGGGCTTGTTCGAAAACCTGTCAGCCAAATGGGAAGTCTCCCAGCAATTTAGAGCTCCTAAGCAATGATTAATAGTTATGCAAGACTCACAAGAATAGTAAGAGGGGGTAAAGGCACATCTATAACAATACATTTACTTCTGTGTCCAGTTAATTCCTTTTCATAGATGAGCCTTCCCACCTCCTTAATTGTTATGGGCAAGAGAGACACCATGTTAAATGAGAGAAAAGCTTCTGTATGCTATGACTTCCCCACTTTTTAACCATGCACACATTTATATCAAATTATTTATGGACTGCCTTCCAATGTGAACAATAACAAAATAGTATACAAAAGAAAGGCAGTACAATAAAATGACAATAAAGGAGAATACTTAGAGTTTAGTAAGACTGGTAATAGGTTTGGGTGGATCTGCCAATTTCGGTTCCTCTCAGTGTCTCATTTTTCCAACCATATGTTAAATTCTCCACATTTAGTATGCAAATTTCTTTTTCAAAAGTTCTCACGAAAACATCAGCTTTTTATAGTGCACATTTCTCCTAACTTTTGCCTAATATTCACATTTCTGCAAAGCACATTTTTCTTAATATTTATGTTTTTCCCAATATAAGCATTTTATGCACTCTTTTCCTATCATCTATCTATCTATCTATCTATCTATCTATCTATCTATCTATCTATCTATCTATCTAATCTATCTATCTATCTATCTATCTATCTATCTATCATCTATCTATCTATCTATCTATCTATCATCTATCTATCTATCTATCTATCTATCTATCTATCTATCTATCTATCTATCTATCATCTATCTATCTATCTATCTATCTATCTATCTATCTATCTATCTATCTATCTATCTATCTATCTATCTATCTATCTATCTATCTATCTATCATCTATCTATCTATCTATCTATCTATCTATCATCTATCTATCTATCTATCTATCTATCTATCATCTATCTATCTATCTATCTATCTATCTATCTATCTATCTATCATCATTCAACATCTATCTATCTATCTATATCTATCTATCTATCTATCTATCTATCTATCTATCTATCTATCATCTATCTATCTATCATCTATCTATCTATCATCTATCTATCTATCTATCTATCTATCTATCTATCTATCTATCTATCATCTATCTATCTATCATCTATCATCTATCTATCATCTATCTATCTATATTATTGTACACATTACCTCACTGGAAACTGTACTGCAAAATTCAGAGGACTGTGAATTTCATTGCTTCAATTCATGGCAAAAATATTCAGAGCTCTGTTTGTTAATAGAGAGGATGTTGAAAGAAAATCACCATTTGCTTTAGTCAAAGAAACGAACATGCTGTCTGCCAAGCACTATCTCAGTGCGCTATTCCTCATTGCAGATGTGATTGTTTTTTAAGTGCTTTGCATCTGAATTTGATTCTGAGTCACAGAGCAAGAACTGGAAGCCAGTGCAGAATTGCTGTATGTAAATATTTTCGCTAC